>NC_134276.1:106760755-109260755 GCF_949628215.1 Phalacrocorax aristotelis | reverse complement strand
TGAGAAGTTAATTTTGTTTGGATTGCACAGAAAACTGAGTGTGTGTTAACATTTGGGAAATGTGATATCACATACAGTATACTTTCTCAAATTTTCCTCCTAATTTCTGAGACTGCAAAATGTGAAGAAATGTAGAATGAAAATAGAGAGAATTAATTTCCTTTATATTATAACCATCAGTTTGCTCCAGCTGTCTGATTACATTCATTTTAGTACCCAATGCCGTTACTTACCCAAAAGTAAGGAATTTGGTCCTCTGCCATCTCTGACTTCAACTACGTCATAGATATTTTCTAGATCAAAAACCTGAAAATGAAGTTGAATGTTTTTTCCCTTTTCAGCATTTAAGTACCACACACCTAGAAAATAATAACACAGACACACACAAAAATTACCTTTTCAGTTGTTACATTTACTGTGCCATTTTAATGTTGAAGGATTTTGGTGGGAAAAAATCTCTGCTAAAATATTAAGAATCACCCTAGAGACTTAGAAGTCTAAATCTTATCTTTAAAAGCAACTTAAGCTGTCACGATCCAAAATTCAATTGATTCTCATTCTCTAAAACACCTTTGTTAAACTGGATTTAGGCTCCTAAGACATACACACGTGCGATTTTTATCATTCATGTCAATTGTGAGTTTCCATAAAGTAACAAATTTAATTCTTTTGTAACTGTGAAAAAGTGACAAGTAGTTTTGACTCTTAAGTCTTTTTTCATGGTAAGATACTTTCTATAATCAGTCACAAAAGCCCATCTTTCAGGTTAGATGTCTTTTATAGAAGCATTCTTCTCTAAAAGTAGGCTTCTGTTTAGACTATGCTTTATCATATTTAATCTATGTAAGTGTGGATACTGTGGAAATCTTGTAAAGAAAGTAAAAAACCCAACCATTTTTTAGTCCGTTCATAGAATGAGAAGCATATTCTCACTAGTAGGAATCTCATTTGGGAACTTGTGAAAACAATACCTGGAAATGAGAGCTGTATCTCAAGTGGGACAGAAATACAAAATTACAACTCTTGTGATTAACATCCCAACACAATTCTCCATTTAAAGGTGAAGTAATAAATAATTAAAATTTCATAAAGAAGTAATGACAAAGATCTCTTCCTTGCCTCATCCATCAACAGCACATAGTAGACCACCTTCAAACATTTTCACTTTTGCCAGCTGTAGCTTAAGTTACATCAGTAGAATAACAATGTCTTTTCACTAGTATGTTAAGAAATATTCAATAAAGAGAGGATCCCTTGCAAAATGCATACACACATTCTTTGCCCCTAGAAAAGGTTAACTATTTAACAGAAGAGATAATGCTATTAACCTGGCAAATACATTGAGGTGTAATGGTAAAATGGGGACTTTCAGAACCTTGTCTGTTGTTGCACTGACATAAAGATATTTGACCTAATAAGCATGATGGAATTGGCCTCTCTGAACCCATTCCAAGGGGTTATGCTTGTCTTCATCGCTTCTTAATCAACTGGCACATGATTCCTTAGCTTCTGCTAAGTGCCATATAGACATCAGTTAAAAGATCCCACTCTAGATAGCTTAGGTCTTTTTTTCTTGACAGCACCTGACTTGGGAAAGCAGATTTAGTATCTCTACTTTCGTAGGGCTAAACTTTCCCTGAAGACTTGGAGGAGAATGACTTACAAAAAGCTTGATTAGGGTAACTGTTTGGAAAGTTTTCAGAGCTGAATGTGCTGTTGGGTTCCCAGAGTTCAACTGGCCCTCCACAGTCAGCTGAAAAAGAAAACATTTCAAAAACATAATTAACCTATTGTCTTACTTTTGTAATCCATTGTAAGAAAGACAATTTGGAAAAAGTAATTTTATGAAGAAGATATTTAAGCAAACTTCATCATTGTAAGAGTTCGGTTACGGTGCCATTGGTGTAAAGCTTGAACAAGTTGTGATAAGCCAACATTTCAGTAAGTAGTTGAGGGAAAAATGTGTGTAAGAAATTCACTGTCCTTATTAGTTACAGTGTCTAAGTCAGACCCACTGACATATACAATCAATGCCATAGTGTTATCTACAGCTATAGTTCATATATTGCTCTTTGTGCAGTGCTAGTGCCCAGGTGCACAACTGTATTCCTGATGGTGCTGTGAGAAGCCTTCCCCATGTAGTTTGGGGAAGGACACAAATTGTTCTTCATTTGGTGATTATTGGTCTGCAAGCCATGCACGTGACAGAAAATGTGAATAAAAGCATGTGATACAGTCAACTGTATAATTTACTAGTACATTAATGTAAAAGCTAGAAAATGTCAAAGAGAGGAAAGGCCCCCTAATATAACCTATTTATGTACTTGTCTTGTATGTCTTGCTTATTATTGGATTGATCTTCTTGCAGCATTAGCAGAGATACTCAAGTATAAAGCCTATTTTGTCATCTAGCAAATAAACTTTATAGCAAAAAATCCTTATACTGTTATTTTTATTTCATCAGGACCCTAAAAACTTTTACAATTAAACCTTGTAAATGGTAAAAGTAGCCATTTGCTTTTTCCCTGAAACAACTGCTCCAATAGGAAAGGTCTTTATCATAAACATGTGTATGCACTTATATATAAAAATGAATAAAATTTATTTAAAAGCAAGTATTGTAGATATGTATATGTACACAGATACACACACTCACACACATAGACATAGATAACTGTACTTTCTATATTCAATATTCTCTTTCAATATATAGTTTAGATGGTGGTTTACATCCAAAGTATGTCAGCTTCATATTCCAAAACTTTACAAATATTTACAAATATTGTTGATTTTCATTTCAGTTGTACCATCAGAATGGACTTTTGTGTTTTCCCACTTCTGTTGTTCGCAATTACTTTATTCAAAAATAAACAGCTCTCCTCCACCTGCTTCAGGAAATAGAAGTTGAGGCAGAAGAAATCTACCTTTTTTATTTTGCTTTGTTCTTGTTTTATTCTTTCAATTAAAATTTATTTTTTTAACTTTCAGACTTCAGCTAAACTTTAACACTCCCCCTCCCCTCCCTTATGGCTCAAATTTTGCTTTTCATTATGTCTGTCAGTATTGCATACTCTGAGCCACTTGGTTGGGAACTGTATACGGTACAAGTCCTACTGAGTTTGCCCACTGAATCCCACTGGGGGGAAGCTCGACTAAATACAAGTAAGATTTGAACTTTCTCATGGCAGCCATCTTATAGAACTTTCTGTTTCACCAAATCACTCCTGGCAAGAAAAGTCAAATTTTCTGAAAGAAAAAGGAACTGTAAACAAGCACACACTGACTAACAAGTGTATTATGTTTCAGCCGTGTGGTTCACAATGAGGACTAGTTTCTGCAAATACCATTAACAACAAATAAAGATTACTTTGCCTTTTGTTATGGAACATTACGGCATGTACAAACAGACACACAACTATGGTAAAGCTGCATGAAGAATATATTATTCTTATCCGGTATCATCTGATGATATAGCAGAGCAAAACCAACTTTCTTAATAGCAGAACAGGGCAACTTATGATTAAATCTGATCTGGCATTGACTACATGTAAGGCAGGTCTGTAATGATCTTCTTTCTCTTACATGGAAAAACAATAGAAGTAATTGATTTTACTCATGTCTGGAAAAATTATTTTTTAAATTTCCAGTGATCTTTAAACACAAATTTATATGGAGTTATTTGTACAGCTGCTACTCGTTAGAGAACCAAATAGCAATCAGCACCAATAATCTTGGTCCTTTCATTGATCATAATAGATGATTTTCTCAACAGTCTAGAAAATTTTATATGACCTATTCATAAAATACTTCCTCTGTGCTTTGGCCAAAACTTTAATTTGTATTGACATACACATCTCGAGTGTGGAATCTACACTGTAATTTCCACACTGTTGTTTGTGTTAAAAGACAGTTTATATAGGAAAATGAAGATGAAAGCAATCTTTGTTTTAGATGAAAGTGTAGGCTGACAGTTCTGTGCAAAAGACAAAAGCAAATCCAGCTTCCCTATCCCACCACCAATTTTTTTTTTTTTTTTGACTTTTCAGTGAGCTTTTGTGGCACTGTGAACGATGCCAGTGCCTCTCACTGAAGCTCTAAGTCTAGCAAAAGAAATTGGCTCTGCTCAATTTCTTTCATCTCTTGTTTATAGGGATGATCTTTGTAGTGAAACCATTAGTGTTAGTAAGCTTGCACCACATCCATCAAAGTAATTTCATACTTCTTTGAAGATGATTGATAACATTCACTTTTTTTAGCAGGTTACAGATAGTGTATACGTAGCAAGCCTCAACAAAGTTATGCAAACAAACTGTCTCCCCAGTGACAGCTTAGACTGTGCTTTTGTATCATATTGAAGGACAGTATGGATCCTCTCTAACCTGTTTTGTAAGGAGTTACGTCACATGATAGCTTCCTTGTTTTGCATATCAAAACTTTATCAGCATATTTTAGGTAGAGATCTATAGTTTGAATTACATTTCTTTGGTGTTTTGACAGCAGCACTCAGCTACTATTCACCACAGGGTCATTCTACCACTAATCATTAGACTGATGCTAACTTGTGAGGTGTGTTTAGCTACAGCATTTGAAAGATGGCTGGAGGTGGCAGACATCAGCACCTCTCCACAGGATTACTTTAATGAAAACTGCAATCAGATTCCAAAACTCACTTTGGTAAATTATGACTGAAATTACTAGTGTTATTAAAGTTTAATTTTGCTGACAGGGAAATCTTGAACTTTACCTCCCTGTGTCTCAGGACGGGGCTCTAGAAATGTATTTTGCTCTTATATTTAGAAGGTCTTGTTTTCTTCCATGTCCTGATGCTGTAGATTTAGAGGTGATATATTTGATAGAATGGCAATGTTAGTACACAGTGCTTCAACATGAATACTGTGCAAACAATCCTTTTCTATTATTTTAATTTTAGACTGCTTTTATTTACTATGTGCTGCCAAGAGAGCAACTAGCTGTGCTTTGTAAGTGACAGTAAATCTAAAAAGAGGCACTACTGGAACATACTCACTGGTTTTGTTTTGGTTTTTTTTTTTTTAATGATTTGAAGCCATGTGTGAATAGGTCTTTTGTAGAAAACTCTTTTTTTCCAAAAAGTTCATGCCTCTTTCACAGTAAATTACAAAGCCCTATCAGACACTTTAAGGAATTTTTCCACAAGTTCTATTCATATTTGCACCAGTTTTTGCTTTGAATGTGCATGGACCTGGTAAACATAATACACAATCTTTCTTCATTGTTTTATATACATTTTCCTGTTTTATAATGATGGCTACAGGTTTTGGGGTTCTTTTCATATTTTTTCTCAGCAAGATTCTTCTAACTAGCTCTGTGAAACTGGAATGTTTTGTGGAAGCTTAAATCTCTGTGCTTTCCTCTAAAAGGCTCTGCAATATGATGGATCTGGATCAATCTGTACAACCTGTCTGGGCACTATAGGTAGAGATGGTTCATGTTTCATTAACTTCTACTTGACTAGGAGAAGGTGGCAAAAATGTGCAAACAAAACCAACCCTCCTTCAGTTTCCCACTAAACCTGGGATTCAGAAGAGGTGCCAAGAAGACAGTGAGATGAAATGAGATGAGGCTAATCAAGCAGGAAAAAATCCCCATCTGTTATTACTAGAGCAAACACCTATTCATCAGTCCTGCCTTACCACAGGGAGTAGAGCTAGCAGAAGCAAAATTGAAGAAGTCAGGCTTAGGTTTTGACACATTCCATAATTTATGCAAATATTGAAACCTCTCATTAGGTCAGGAAGTGGAAAGAGTCCTTTGATTGGGTTTTTTTGTCCACTCATGTCCTCCGAAACCAGAACTGCTAACTGTCCGTCTTTCCTTTCTGCTTCGCTATTTAAATTTCTTTCAAAGTAGACATTGCTTTCTATTTCCTTTTTAATATAATCAGATATAGTAGGAATAACAATATGGCCAAATGCATATTGGAAAGAACTCATTCATTTTTCCAGATAATTCCTCAGTTTTGGGTATTAGACCCTCACATAAATCATGCTCCATTCTTAAAACATTCTGGCACTATTATAGATTCATTCCTCTAAATATGGGTGCTTTCAGTATGCATGTGTTCTCAGAGCCTGGTGAATTTTTACTGTTGAGACCTCTAGTGATATTATTATGTGACTTTGCTCATTCTCTTATTCCCCTACTACATTGTTTATAATTTCAAATATAGAGGTTATAATCTTCCTTCTCTTTCTTCTTCCTTCCCCTTCAGTGGCTTCCTGGAAGCTTTATTAATTAAAGCTTTTAGAGACAAATTCTGAATTCTATAATTATCCTCCACTTTTCAAGTTTTGGAAGATACTGTACTCATAGCTTATGCTGTGAATCTAACAGTTCTGTTAGTATCAATGGAGTCATGGTCAGGGAACCTGAAGCCTAGTATGTTATCCTGAAGATAATTTTATAATGCTGAGGAGAGGTTTTTATAAAACTGAAGGCTGAAAATTCTGAATCATTTATACACAAATACAGTAATGGGAAATGGCAATCAACTGTAATTGTGTTTACTTACTAGGAACTGAAGGGACAGTAGTAAGAGTTGGAATCACAGTTGGCTCTACATAAATACTTTCATTACACTTCCCCTTTGTCAGGCCAATGTCATCCAAGGCAATATCACTGGGACCATGCTTTTTAAAGGCATCAAAAATGACCTGAAGTTCATGAAATTAAAATTAGAATGTTATCATTTAATGAAAATCTTTTCAACTTCCTGTGCTGAACCATTCTGTCTTCTTTCTTGAATGCTCTTATTTCCACTGTAATCTAAACTGGTGATACACTCAGAGGAGGGCATCAGGGATGAGGCAAGATTCCTCACAAAACAAAACAGTATGCAAACCTTGTGGCTCATTCTAAGGAATGCAAAAACTTCATATAAATGATGAATGTGATTTAAAACTATTCAATAACTTTACTTTTTATATATGAATACATGTAATTTTTGAAACACAAATTCTGTATCACCCATCTGCTACCAAGGAATTCGTGCTGGTGAAATACAGCTAGGTACAGCACTCTTCCTGAGATCAAAAAACACACATTTGCTTGAAATCTGAGGCATCCAGGCCACAGATGCATTTACTTCCTCAGATGGTAAAAGCATCTTTCTAGCAGTGTTTTTGCACCAATCAAAGCTACTATAGCAGGACAAGCCATCCTAAATAAGTATAAAAATAAATTATTTTCAATAGAGAGTTGCTGAAGGAATTGTCTAGCATAAATCACCTCCTTTTGTTTAGGTCAGTTGTTAACCACGTGGCGCCAAATACATTTCCGACTGAAAAACACTTTCAGTGAATTATTCTGTAATTAATCAGTGAAAATAATGCTTCCGAATCTGAAGTTACTTAATTTAAATCTTCTCATGGCTAAGTGCTTCGTACCACACTCACTGTCGAGATTTTAAACTCCACCTAAGATTTGATAGGCTTTGAACATCCTTGTTTTGAGGAAAGCTCTCTTTCATGATAGCATTGATTATTCCATGACAATGTTACGGTTTTCTGTTTTCTACAATAATAGTACTTTAAATTCCAGCGTAGGAAAGCAGGGGGTGGGGGTGGGGTGGCTGAAAAGACAATTCAAATGGGGACTCCAGTCTTCTGCACGCTAACATTTATTTGATGGTATGCATTAGTAAATAGTACTAGACATGGAGCTGTGAATTATTGGGTTCATTTGACAGAAAGCTCTGATATCAGTTTAGATAAAATTTTTTTTTACTGAACTTGCAGTTTAACTAACCTTAAAATCAGATCTTTCGTTTAAAGTTACTTGTCCATAATTCCAGTTGCTTCCATAATTTCCTTCTTTCTGGAAAATTATCTTTTCCAAACCATGCTCATTACTTGTGCTAACTCTTAAACGGTAAACGTTAGTACCATACATGAAATACCTAGAAGGGGAAAGCAATTTTGGTATTAGAAAAAAGTGAAATTTCATGAAAAAATGTCAAGCTTTTTATTTTAGAAATGGTTTTATGGAATTAGGACTAATTTGCAGTAAGCATGAAAATAAAATAAATCTTATGTTTAGATTGTACCTAGAAATTTTACTTTGTACTTTGCTATATTATCTGCAGAGGCTTAGTTAAGCTTCACGACAAAAATAGTTTCAGGGATTCTTAATACCATTCCTATATAGAAATGAATATTGGATGCAGGGTGAAAAAGAAAATATATTAAAGCTAACTGCAAGAATCAAACCTATAAAGGAGTTAAAATTTCAGGCCTGGAGTTAAGACTGATCATGGAAATCCAGACAGAAGCAAGCTTGTATTGCTGGCACACTGACTTGGATAATTATATATGAAAGGAAGCTATTTTGTTTATTCTTAAACAAAGTATATGCTTAGGAATTATGTAAGAATACCAAAAGCTTAGACAAGACGAATCTGAAGAGACCAAAGGCAAACTCAGAATCCGGACTCTCTCTTCTCCAAATCCAAGTCCGATGGGTGTTGAAATATAAAATCCTGCAAGATAATGAGCACATTTTGGTCTGTATAGAATTACTGATTTTTTCTTTAAATGAGAGTTTTTATATTAAAACTAGTATCACTAATATCAAGCACTGGTAGTGTTGCATGACTTAGATGACTCTTGACACAATAAATGTGAATAATTATCCCCAGTTATATTCACCAGTCAACGACATATTAAAATGAGCTTTTAAGCTTGTTGGACACTCCTCAGAACTAGACATGAAATGGTAAAATACTCCTCTTAAAGTCAGTGGGAGATCTGCCTTTTATTTAGTGGAGGCAACGATTCACTTGAGCAATTTCTACTTAGTTTATAAAAATGTCTTCCTGTTTGATATTGCTTCTGAATTTGCAGAATAATTTCCTGGCATTTTTATAATTTTTATCCACATAATAATGGGAAATATGGTTTATGTCTTGAGCGGCGTGAGAGAATGACTACATGAATATTTTATAGCAAGGTGAAGCATTATAAACAAGAAAAATACATCGTTTGGGTAAATTGGGTTTTTAGCTTTTTCTGAGTTAATTCCTTGCAGCTGGGAATTTGGACTTCTTGCTGCCATATGGAAATATAATGTGAGGCCAGGCTACAGAAGCATTGTGATTTGTCACAAGTAAAGCAAAATTAGACAGAGTTAAAGGTCCTAAAATAAAACTCTTGTTTTATTGAAATAATGGCTATAATTTTAGATTTTATTCTTTCTATATACTATTTATCTAATACATACATATGCAAATATTATATTCATAGAATCTAAAAATAAATATAAGTACATAATTTAAATTATATATACTATATTTTGTTATTTATACTTCTAGATAAGCTAGCTTTTTCATGTGGGAGGTTAAAGTACCTGAAAATTAGTCTGAAATCTGAATCAGGCCTTTCATTTCCTGTGTTGACTTAGAAAGCATGCATTAAAATATACATGGTGTCTAGCTTTACGAAATTGAGCGTAACATTCTTTTTCAGAAAAGGTCTTCGTATAGTTGAAGTGACAGTTCTCTGTCTTTGTTTCACCAACTCTTTGAGCATTCAGAATCACTTGTGGAGTATGTTTTGAGTCCTTTGCTTTTCAAAATTAGCAAAAGAAAAACACACTCACTGAATGAATGTAATAGCTAGATATTAATGATGCAGCTCACATTTTTACTTCAAATGCAGCTCATGGAAATTTGAATATTCAATATAATAGCAACATTACATATAGCAACATTACATATGTCAGCTTAGATCCAGCACAGTAAAAGAGAGAGCAACTAAATTAAATTAGCATTTTCAAGAGAGCTAGAAATCATTGTCAAGGGTTTAAATAAACAAATTTTATAGTTTTTCATCTGATTTGTATTCTAGGAGTCAAGTGGGAAGATAAAACATTTTTCTGAAGATTATTTAGAAAATCTGCATTTACACAGAGAGATGTGAATAATTTGTCGCCAATAATGTGCTGAACAATATTTTTCTTTTCTTGGGAGTAACTTCTTCCAGCATAACTTGCAATTTTTTCAGTTATTTGTCGCTGAATAAGTTCTGTATAAGTCTTGCATAGAATACATATAAAAGCATTGCATTACCGAATTATGTTAATTAGTTTTAGCTGGACTGACAAATCAGCGGAGAAAGAGATTGGTTTTCCTGTTGAGGCAGAAAAAAACTTTTGGAGTTTAATTCTGGCATAAGTATTCATTATACACATTCAAAATTGCATTCCTATCAGTATAGCCTTTTGAATGAAACCCCACATTTGATATGTTCACTCTTCCAATTAAGTTGTTTTGCTATAGCAGTTGCTGGAGTGTTTGTGTGTTTTGCACGTGTTGAAAATTAGTGTGTTTGGTGTGTGATTCT
Organism: Phalacrocorax aristotelis; assembly: GCF_949628215.1. NCBI lineage: Eukaryota > Metazoa > Chordata > Aves > Suliformes > Phalacrocoracidae > Phalacrocorax > Phalacrocorax aristotelis. The sequence goes on along the minus strand of NC_134276.1, from coordinate 109,250,379 downwards.
AACTGGGGATGCAGGTGCCCTATGTACCCTGCAGGGCAACTTAATGTTAAATCAAAAGTATTCTGTGACAACCATGAGGATGTCACCAGTAGATAGGGGTGAAATAGAAGTGATTTCCCTAAAATGTAACTATACTTTTTTTCCTTAAGGTAAACATATAGTTATTTGACTTATAACACTGCTGTGTAATAGAAATTCCTTTCTCAGATAAGGCATTTTGACATATTAATAGCATTGAAACTCTTTAGTACCTCACAGTTTAATCACTTTCTATATTCCTTTATTTCTTCTTTTAATTTTGGTATATTTCCACACGATGGCAATCAGCAGGATAAAATGTTTTGTCCAGTAGCCCTGACTCATTTTTATGGCAGAATAAAATTACATCCCAATAATACCACCATGAAGAATCCATTGTGCAGTGGTAGAACATAAGCTAAATGAAGCTTTTCCTTTAATCTGCAAGCAACTTGTATTTGATTTTACCTGATATGTTGCCAAATGTATGATCAAAATCAGGACCACTCATAAACGGAAAGGTAGGGCCCCGAACTCTCTCCCAGTCCGAATCATCATCTAAATCTTGTATCCAGTAACAAAAGCCATCTTCAAAAGTGCAATTGACTTTCTCATAATCTGTGAATAAGAACCTCTAGTAAATAAAAATGTCAGAGACATTAAGTATTTTCTCAGAATTACATAAGAATCAGTGACAAACAGTGTACATTTTTAAATATGTTTGAAAACTGGAGCCCCCTGTGACTCAATTTCCTCTTCCATGCAATGCAACATAATTGCTCAAATAAATGGGTTGTTTGTACTTGTTAACAAAACACTATCGCTGAAGGTGGCCTTACCTGCTCTTGTACTCATTTATCAATCTTCTTTTTTGATCCTTCACCAGTAATGTGATGGGGGAATGAGAGAGGACCTATTGCATAGCTAACACTGCCTTTTCCTCTTTTCTTTGACAAGGCCTGGATTGCTCCAGCCAAAAGCGCTCACCTCCAGAGCTGAACGCTCAGAAGAAAAGTGCTGTGCTCCATGCACCAAGGATGCCCCTTTCCTTGTCCTTCCTCTTTGCTCCTTCTTAGCTCATGTACATTTACTGCAACATCCTCATCACTTTTCTTCCCATAATATTTTGGTCAGTGCCTTTTCATGGTGCCTTGAAGTGCAGCCCAGCCCCTAGCAAGGGCTTCCACATGACAAGAGTTTGCTAACGTTCTGGATGCTTCCTGCAATGTATCCCTTCCCAGTCACATCCCCCATTCGCATCCTGCTCAAAGTTTAGCAGCTGAAGAAGCCTTCACTTGTCCAATCTGCATCTAAATTTTTTTTCTGACTATTAAACAACACCAAAGCATGAGTCATATTGCTGCATTTTGTTGTCACTGTAGATTTACTGCATCTGGACTTTTCCCAACACCTATTTACTGAAGCGGGTATTTTCCTGAATGTTAGATTTAACATTAGGGACTACCACTTGTGGCAATGAGTTATAAAGTCTGGCGAGCAGGTACTGTCAGGTGATTAGAGAATAATGGTTAGTGTCAATGAATCAACAGTATTCTATAGTGAACAACCTGGCTGAGAGGAATCTGATGGAGGGATGGCCAGAGTTTTATTCTTATTTAAACAGATTAACTTTGTAAGGCATTACCCTACTGTTAGATACCGCCTGTAAACCCATGGACAGTCTTATTTAGATCAGTGTTTTGATCCTTAAAATAGTATGAAATTTCTCAAAGTGGATCTAGTCAAAAAACTGAGGCCAGAAAATACTGCTTCCCTTTTCATGTCCATTTTGTCAAACTGAAAATACACTTTCACCAAATTTTCAGGATAACACACACACAAAAAGAACACTTACTTACTACTAGTAATACTTACTGTCTAGTTCATTTGCATTAAATGTAGTGTATGTTGCATTAAATCCATTGTAATTTTCAGAATAATCGGATATAAACTGTGCTGTAGCCTCATGAGAAAAAATGTAAATTGTCTCAGGATTAGTCCCTGACAGAGAAGCTGAGAACAAATGAAGAGTAATGCAGTCAGAGAGAAAACATTAAAATCCCCAGTGCTGTCACAAAAATGCAGTGAATTGGCTTTTTGAGTCTTAAAGGATGCTTTCCCTCTTGCACTGTGATTCTGCCTACAATAGCTTCAAAACCCTGAAGGCATTTAGCTGTTTGGCTGCCGTATAAGTATTCTGCATATCCCATCTCTCATATCCATCAATATGGATATCAGCTAGTGGAGAAACATCTTTTATATTACACATATTCAACACTATAATCTTCACATCCATGCTTATTATGGTGTAAATGTTCTCAAAATTTACAGATATGCACTCCGCAACTCTAGATTCAGTATTGATTACATATTTTTGTTATATATACTTAGTCTTACAGTTTAATATTTAGCACATACACTTACAGATATTCAAAGGGTAAGGAAACTGTGAAATTACATAGGAATTTCATTTTGTGATGTATGCATGAAGGCATATAGCACAAGAACAATTGCAATGTTCTGGGAAGCGACTGGACAGGGTGCTAGATAATCTTATCTAGGCTCCCTTTTGCTCCCTGGGCAAACCCCCAGTTTTCCAGAATAGAAAATAGAGATAGAGAAAAGGTATCATCAATATTTCTAGGTCTGAAGAAAACAATGCCAGGCTTGTAATGAATTTCAGGGAGTACCATAGTACTTCTCCCAACAGTTTCAGTTTAGATGCTTTCATTTTATGTTACTGTGTGTGATGTTACAGGATCTTCTGACAACATATTTGCAATGAAACCTGGACCCCAGAAGACCATGGCTCTGGTCAAGTTACCAAGATTGTTCAAATAAGACCTTAAAAAAAGGTAGATATATCTTAATACGTTAGGGAAGTATTTATCTGGTCACTTTGTAAGGGTAGTTATGCATATCGAGATCAATTGTCTAACAGGGTAGCTTTACACAGATGCATTCTTCCACTTATACATAAGCATGCAATTTTATTTCACTTCAAAACGCTTATTTTACCACTTATATTTTATTAATAGAAAAGTAGTTTAGCTGAAAAATAATCTTACCTCTTATAATCTTGTTTTGGCCTATACCTTCAAAAATATTTAAATTGTCTGCATATTGTTGTGTATCAAAAGAAGTGAAGTTCAGTTTAATGGATAACCCCTTAGGCACTCTAAGAGAACAAGAGAAAAATAAACCTCAAAACCGAAAGTCATATTCTAGTAATCTTTTTTTGACTGTAGTAAATTCATTGCGTGCTTGAATGATGTTAAGTTCAGAAATAATGTGAAATGACATTAGTCAAGATGATTAATTGAGATGACATATTTGGCTAACTTCCAGTTTGTAAAATTAAAAAAAGGAATAGGGCATAAACCTTTTGTAACAGTACAGGTGCTTCTTTACTCACTGGAGTTAAGTATATTGTAGGAACTTAATCTTCTAAACTCTAGAATATGATACTCAGCTGAACATTTTTTTGTGTTTGGTTTTATTTTTTTTCCTTTTTGCATCTCAGTATTTTACAATTAATTTTTAATACATGGTATTAATAGATAACATGTCACTGCTCAGGCAGAATTCCTAAAGTCAGAGTAATGGTATCATGGTATCAATATGAACAACAAGATATCAAAATCTGTCTCCTAAAGTACAAAATAATGTCTCATGACAAAAAAATGATTTGCAAGAAGATTTGAGGATCTCACACCACCTGTTTGGGAATATGTTATCAAACCTAACCATAACCCAATAAGTTTAATAACAACAGTTACTTTAACTAAAGTGTAGAAAAAGCTGATTTTTATTTTGTTGCAGTTATGTTCTTTCAGTAATCTGCATTTAAATAGTTCTCCCATTGCCTTTCCACTAAACATATATGGCAGTCCAAATTGTAAAATTAGTCTCACAATCAGCTTAGCTTCCTATATCACTACTTTTAGTTTTCTGGAATTGAGAGACCCGATGAAAACAGCTTTTCAACAGCAACCTGCTGTTGCTTATCAGTACTGATTAGTAGAGAACTGTGAAGTAAATATTTGGATATTTGCTTTTATTTTGGGATTTTTTGTTATATATTGCTCCATAGGAAAAATTATCCTTGATTTGAAAAGAGTAAAACGTATAGTTGAGAGGTAATCTTTCAGGGAGCTAATCTTTCAGGGAAAGACCGAGCATACTGCTCTTACTTTTAAAAGGAGAGAAAATTACATCTTCATTTGGGGAGGAGTTAAATGGGGTGAAAACGTAAAAGCTTTTCCTAAAGGTAATGGGGAAATCTTTCTAGACAAAGAAAGGCAGAAAAGAAATCAAACCGAAGATGTATTGTAGGGTGACTTTTAACACATTTTTATAGGGATAATAAAAATAATAGAACAGAATGTCTGTCATTGGTTACTGGAAAACCCAAAAGGTTCCCTCATAGAAAAAATTTTGTTTGAAAGGGAGACAAAATTTGAGTAACACGTTGAATTTTGCAGGCCTTTACTGTCAGTCCTGCTGTGTTTTTTTAAAGCAGATAACTGGAAAATAAAACCAGATTTTTGTCATTGATCAATCTGTAATTACACAGATCTGTAGCACCTGTACTATATTATTTGCAATTACTCATGATTCTTTCCGAAGTTAGGATTTTGATAACTACATACCTGGTATAGATATCTACCTAATACAATGCTTCTTGCAGCTATATCAGCATTTGAAGCAAAATTAACAGCTGAGAAGTAGTGCAGTGGAGACATGGTTATTTATAGTGCTCAAATTCTGTGACACCTTGAACTGAGGAACAAGTGAGGCTTATATTCTGGATGACACAATCTTGTGCTTTTCCTGTGACATACATATATTTTAAAACCAGGTGTAGCCATTAATTATTGGTGAATAATATTGCTGAAGACGAGAAGGAACAAATGGACTGAACAGAAGGGAAACAATGACTTTTTCCTGAAGTGTTAAGGTGAAAACTAAACTCCTGAACAAACTCAAAGGCCAGCACTTTCAAAGGAGTCTTGGGAATGAGAAGTCCAAATCTTATCCAATTTTAAAGACATTTATTTAGTCTCCTTTGAAATTCTTCTACCAAATTAATCCTTCTTAGAATCAAAGAATGGTCATTGTTAGAAGTCCATAGTAAGAATTGCTGCCTTTCAAAGCAGTAGCTTCTGAATCGGTAGTCATTGGAAGGATTTTTAAGAGCTTCCAACCTGCAATCATCTAACTTTAGAGGTTTTCTTTAGGATGAGATATACCACATACTATGGCTATCTTTTTTTCTCCCTGGCCTATGAAGTGGATGTAAAGTGTCAAAGTCAAATAGCTGTCCCTCCCTGTAGGTATGTATCCTTGATTAAACAAATTTCACTTCTTGTGCCTAGGGCTTAAAAGGTCCTATTATGTCAAATGATACTCATGCGCTTTTAAAACATATACCTAAATGACTTAGGAGCACAGGTGCTGTTAACTCCCAGATGAAATGTGTACCCATAAATGACAAAGGAATTATTGAAAACTCCATCTGTTAGTAGCAGTTATATCATATAAAACCATTACCTAAAGACTAGTATTTATTTTAATACTTTGAAACATATATCTTGAAATTATTTTGAGTAAAGTGATTTATTTTGAGCTTAGAAATATGTTCCTGTGCATGCATACAATATGCAAGATTTCTCAAAATCATACCTAAGGATTTTTATAAGTGGGAAAATTATTGATATAGTTATGGGTTTGGGGCATGCATGTTTTTAAAGAAAAGTTACATAAATACAAAGGAGAAAATGCTATCACATATTTTCCGTGCTGGGGTACTTGGGAATACAAACAAATGGCATAAGATGGATGTGCAGAAAACAATATCACCTCATAATCAAAAACATGTTAGGTAGGAAATTATTGGAAAATGGCTTACAGTATAATCCATTGGCAAATGATGTTTGCATTATACGGTTTTGGATAATTCATAGAGTGAAAAAACCCAGAGGAACCAGTCAACATAAATTTTCCATCACAAACTGCAGCTGTAAAGAAATAATGAAGAACATTTGTCAAAATGTCATTTGAAAAACAGAATGAGAGCAAAAATGAGGGCAACCTTAAATATTGGTTTACATGCATTACCTTGGAAATGCTTTGGAAGCAACAATGAAAAGACAACATAAAACACACCACCAACTTACTCCTGCTTGTAATTACTATGACTATTTAATCCCAAGTACTATATAAGAAGAAAAGCAGTACAGATAATTCACTTTTAAATTATAAACAATCCAACTAATTCAAACTAGTCCAGATCAATCCAAATAATTAAAACCCAACAGTTGGATTCAATTAATCCAATTATATTTCTTTCATTCTATTTTATACATTTGTAAGGAAACAGGATCTTGTCTTACCAGTTCTTATCTACAGCTGTTTTAAATCAGGAAACTGTGTTTGTACTACCAGAAACAATTTGATATCATGTGAATAAGAGCAAGAAGGGATATGGTGGAGTATTGCTGTCTCTACTTTTATAAGCTTCCTAGTTCCTAAGTACTCAAAGAGATAAGGGGATATCCCGAGTTTCCTGCCAGCTATCAAATTCATTCATCTGAGGTACATGTCATCCATCATCATATATTTTTTCAAAAAGCTTTTATGAGTTTTGTTTCCTTGGTGCTGCTATTCCATTCTACGCATGTTCTTCAGTTTAAAGATCAGTTATTTGAAAAAAAATTGTTTTTTAAGCCTCAGCAAGACTGGAAACGCTAATTCATGTAGAGTTATCTTATTTCAGCAGACACTGAAGCACTGTTGAAGCTTTTGCTACATTACTTGAACATTATGTTAGTAATCTGTCTGATGATGCTTTCTTTCCAGTTTTTCAGAAAGCATCATAGAGCTTTCAACTAAGGATAAAATCAGTATCATACATGATTATCTGGAGAGGTAAGGACAAGTTCATCAATTTGAGGCAGATAATCAGAAATTACATAGAGCTTTTCATTACCATCAGAAATGAAATCATACGTATAATGGCTATCCAAATTATGAATAATCAATCATATTGAAAATTAAATGGAAATTTTATTGAGCGTAGCCCTCCTCTGGGAAAATATATACAGAATGATAAATTGGGGCTCCTTGTCTGTTCATTTTATAAGTGTAAAATTCTTTCTGACTACCACTGTAGCAAACACAACATAAAAATCAAGCTTTGTTTCAGTCCAGCTCAGGCATGCACTGTTAACATAGATAGTATCTATGTATCCTCTAGGATCATCAAGTCCAAACATCAACCCAACACCACCATGCCTCCTAAACCATGTCCTGAAGTGCCACATCTATACATTTTTGAACACCCCAGGGATGGTGACTCCACCACCTCTCTGGGCAGCCTGTTCCAATGCCTGACCACTCTTTCAGTAAAGAACTTTTTCCTAATATCCATTCCAAACCTCCCCTGATGAAGCTTGAAGTCGTTTCCTCTCCTTCTATCACTAGTGACCTGGGAGAAGAGACCAACACCCACCTCACTACAACCTCCTTTCAGGTAGTTGTAGAGAGAGATAAGGTCTCCTCTCAGTCTCCTCTTCTCCAGAATAAACAACCCCATCTCCCTCAGCTGTGCCTCATAAGACCTGCTCTCCAGACCCTTCACCAACTTCGTTGCCCTTCTCTGGACATGCTCCAGCATCTCAATGTCCCTCTTCTAGTGAGGGGCCCAGAACCAAACACAATATTCATGGCCTTTGAGAGGAAAACAGAACACGTAAGATTTTAGATACATAGAGAAAAAGGGTCCATGAAAAAGAGAGCTACTATTCTATATGGCCTTCTTTTCAGAATAGGCTACAGCTTTAGAGCTGGATATCGGTACAGAAGTACTTTTTCCATCCATTTTAATTCATGTGTTTCCTATCTCTACCAGTAGGCTAATATTTGCAACCATTTCCCACTGAGAATAATAAAATCAGTGTGAGAAGAAGGAGAGTGCTCAGCTTGTTATTAATGAAGTGTGCAAAAAAGCAGTACTGTTAACAACTTGTTAGCTAGACACATTCTATTCTAAAAAGGAGTTTATAGCACTGGCAGTAACAAAAAGAGATACAGCATACTGTTCTAATAAAATTAGTGACAAAAGTTTGCTCTTGTCAACAATTAATTTCTGTTCTTGTTTCCTTTTATTTGTTTCTTCTTCTCTCCTAAGGGACAGTGAGTAACTTGAAACAGGACAGAAAGATTCAGGCAAAAGGCCTTAGGCTGCTCATCCACAGCTTAGTAACATCCAGTGCTTAGTACCTCAGGAATGAGCAGGAAGACAGCTGGGATTGGTCCTATTGCCCTGAAGAACCTCCCAGTGCTTCCTCATTGCAGGAAGGAGGCAGCTATGGTCAAAGGTGGTCAGGGTCACAGAAGTCATTCCATTTCTGCCTCCTCCTGGAGCCCTCAGAAAAGCCTCAGTTTTTCTCCCAATGAGACAGGAGACATCTTTTGTAGGAACAAGTTTCACTGCTTCCCCAACATGCATCCTGCTGTCATGTCTATTTACTTCTGTTGCACACAGGGCACAATAGGAGGGCTTAATCCTGTATCCTTGAACTGTAGGAATAAGCTCCCCAGTCTGGTCAGTTCAAGACCACATGTTTCACTTGACAGGACCTTTCTCTGCCAAGGGCAGTACATTACTTCCTGGCTTATATATGATTAATTGCTCTCAGCACTGTAGTGATGCTGTGATATAGGTAATCACAAAATGTTAGCCTAGGCATATAACTGCAAAGAGAGTCTGCAGAGATAAACGCCTCCTGGGATCAGCCTCCAGTCTTGCTTTCCTTACACTTTTGTGCTACATTGCTGCTTTTCAGCAATGCAAGCCATTATTAATTGATGCTGTTCAGACTTGCATGTTTCTCTAGAGACCCTTTCACTGAAATTGCTAACTGCACTTTTGCAATGCCTTTTGTTACTGCACTGCATTGCAGAGCCAGAAAGAAATCTTTCAAGATAATTTTAATCAATAAAACAAAAATAATGAAGGTGTTCAATTGTCCGAACCTCTGCTGAGAATCTGAGGTTTTACTGAACTCTGTCTAATGCAGAAAGAGACTATTAAAATTCACCCTTGTCTCCTGTATTTTAAAACCACTAACAGGTTCTAAAAACAGGAGCACTAGAGGGAACAATGATCAAGAAAGAAAAACAAACCTAGTTGTTTAAAGGGCAGCAACACCATTGTGTGCAAGAACACTTGTAGCATGAATTATGAATTGGCTGTAAATCTCATTGTGAAACTCTGAAGTGCTTCTGAAAATCTAGACAATTTTGACTTTTATATGACTGTATAAAGTTACTCTAGGGGTGGGACATAAGTGAAAAATCAAAGAGCTGGAAAAACTGGCAGGTATCGTAAATGCGCCTATGGCTTATTGCCACTTTGTCCACTGTTTTTGAAAAGTCTGCTAAGAAACCTAAATATATAAATTTAGAAAAGCTCTGAGGTTTTGGGTGGATAATTTTGAGACTGAAAATGTAACATGAGAGTCACGGAGCAACAATTTGTCCTCCAGCCAGAATTGTATTTCTGTAAGGTTATGAGCTGAAACTGCTAAACTAATGGTAACTGGACGAATTGCTTGGAAATACCAGGCATCAGTGAAGATGACCAGTGGCAAATCATCCAGATCCTTGAAGTGGACATTCTGTCTATTTTTTACTTGCATGCACATTCCTGAAATTTTCAGCTCAGTTGTGCATATTCTTTAGTGACTGTCAAAATGCTGATTAAGAAATAATATCCTCTGTTACAGAGGAGCAGGACATTCACATCTTATATTTGGTAGAGATTCAGGGAGACATGCACATCAGAGCCAAAATCCATCTGCATGAGAAGTTGTGCCTCAGCTGAAAAACTCTACTCAAGCACAATTCAGAACTTAAACTACTGTGTAGCCTCCAGGGCACAACCGAGTCAGGTTTACATAGCTTTGATTGCAAGTGGGTGAGCTTTTTTCTGTCTGTATCTACCAATGTATGAACCTCAATTAAATTTTGTTCCATGTAACAGGTCTAACTGTAATGTCTTTAATAAAATGTGAGTGAAACTTGTAAACTCAGACCTAATCATTCACAGTAACTAAAAAAGCATTCATTTTGTTGATATGTATAACACTACTTTTTAACTATAAGGGTCTGCACTTTTTAATTTAGCTATATCTAAAATAAAATAAAATAAAATAAAATAAACAAAAACCCCAAACAAAATCTATGTCTGAAAACAACACTATGATAGTAGAAAGGAAAGACTAAATAACTCTTTGGGGTTGTGCTACCTTGACTCTTGCAGTGGAACAAAAGTCTAGCTGAGGCTACTTTAGGACCTTCTGATTTCCCCAGCTGTAGAGGGACCTGCTCAGAGCCCATCATTGTTATGACCTAGCTAGGGGCAGCTCTTATACTAAATAGACATTTGGATGCGTTTCAGTGGATATTCTACTGAAGTATTTTGATGGATATTTTCCTCAAAAACTTCAGCTAAGTCTCCCTTCTGAGTTGGCTGTACTCAGAAAAATGCAGGTAATGAGCAGTTCTGTAATTCACCTTCTTTTTTCTGAAGAAAGTCACGCTTCTGGCAGAAGGGATCAGCATGTCACCAGCCTTCAGAATCAGGCTTGCATATTCTTTAAAAAAAAAAAAGGTCTTTCGCTTGCTTGTTTGTTTTTAAACCACAGCCCAGTTATTTTACGTGTTTCTGAAAGCTGAGACCAGACTGCCCCACTGTTATTCTCAGGAAAGCTCAGAAGACTGTTCTCACAGCAGAAGGAAAATAAGCTTTCCAGATTTCTAGCATCAAATTCTATGTTTAACAAACAAACAAACGAACAAAACACTCAGGGAGGTAATTGCTCCAACTTCTCCTAAAAGATTTGAAAAGTTCTCTTTGCAAGAAAACTTCACAGACGATTAACTGAGAGCTGAGACTGTGAAAAGCAATGCAGACAACATTAACACACATGCCTCCCGCCAAAAAGCTGCACAAGCACTTTGGTAAGCAGCAACATAGTCCAAGTCTTTGGTACACTTTCACAGTGTACACTGCTGCATGGAGCAGTGGCTGCCCTGCACAAAAGGGTGCTCAGGGAAACTTGGCAGTCAGATAAAGGCAAACTGCACCGGTGCTGAGGGATATAAACTTTTTCTGGTAAAAACCAATCAGGTTTCACGTTTGTAAGATTTTCACAGAATCAGAATGGTTGAGGTTGGGAGGGACCTCTGGGGGTCATCTGGTCCAGACCTCTGCTCAAACAGAGCCACCTAAGAGCCAGTTGCCCAGATTTTTGCATCACCTTGCATCTCACCGTGGTGCCAGCAAATCAAAAATTTGTGGCAGTCATACAGACACTCCCATTCCCTAACACTCGCTGTAGGGAGGTGCAGGTGGGTGGCCAACAAACAGAGTTAGGGTTCCTGCCAGGGCTCAATCCTGCTGCGGCAGCACTCTCACTTGCCCCGGCTGCAAAATGATGCCACTATCCCCCCCACCCCCCATCTAAGTTTCTGGATGTACAAGATCAATATATCTGAGTGTACATAGTAACCTGGGAAAAGCTCTATGTAGTGTTTTTTATGATGATATTCTTAACACTGGAATCAAAAGAGAAACCTCTCTTCTGACTCCAGATATGCTACTAGGTCATTTCTGATACTAGGCAATGTGACTTTTGTATCTGTATAAGGGTCATAATTTTAATTGATTTGGAAAGAACATTATTTGATACTACTGGCACACAACCTCATATGAAATTTCTGTATTATTTTATAGTTTACATTAAATTTATTTATCTAGTAAACAGTAATTTCTATATTATTTTATATTCATATAACCAGATTGTAATATTTCTTCACTAATTATTAAGCATATCTTCATTAATGAGAATTTTAAAGAAAATTGTTTCTATTTACAAGAAAAAGGTTATAACAATAATTCTGGTTAATATTTTTAGTAGAATTGATTTGGACTTCACTGTGCAGTTTACTGCATATAAACTGTTTACAAACTACTGACAGGTTTAAGTATGTTTAAAAAGACTTATTTTCAGGGGTTTACATTCTTACCACATCTTTTCTCAGATTCATCTGAACCATCTGGGCAGTCCAAGACTCCATCACAAAATAAATCTTTCCTAATGCAGGTTACACCATCATCACAAAGTTCAGCAGGTGGCAAACACTCAGCTGAAATAATAAGGACAACAACACTAACAGCACACAGTAATGCATTTTCACTGCAAAGGAAAATTGACTTACCTCTGGTTACTCTAGCACAAATCAAATCAACCACTCTATTGTGTTTTACAAAACTGCATTTTTAGAAGCCTGGAATGAAATATCACGTATTAAAAAGATAAATTTGGCATAGATTGGAGGAAGTTCTCAGAAGTGACATATTTTTTGAAACCAAGCTTGCAGTAGGGCTGGAAGTAAATTTCCATGAATTTCCATTTCCTTCCTTTACCTAAATAAACTACTTTATGCAATATAACAAATCACGTTTTCCAATTTCTGTGCTTGACTAACATGAGAAAACTGTACTTTGGTTTAAACAACAGTGAAAAATTTCTGGGTTTAGTTGAATACAATTTAATTTAATTTCTTCAACACATCACAGTGTTGTACTTCGTCATGACAAAGAGTCCCATTTTTTAACCAGCATATCTTGAAAATGAAAACCTTTAGGACTGGATTTTGAAACACCAGGAATATCAGAAACCCTATTCTTTTCAGATTTGCAAATTAAGTTTAAGTTAAGAATAAATTTCTGCAAAACAAATACATGGGCAGATCCTTAAAATTGTGGAATCTTACTAATAACATTTTCCTAGAGCATAAATGTTCATTTACTGCAAACATGCTCTTTTGGTCTTTAGATGGTTTTGGTCATACACATCTGTGTAATTCAAGTAGGTCCTGTTAAAGTAAACAAAGACATGCAGCTAAAATTAGCTTTGGATAACTACTAATTTCAAAATTCTTGGAAATTGAGTTAAATTCTATGGAAACTATTCACCTAGCACTATTCATAGTTTCTTTTCTTTACTTCAGTAAATGCTTACTGGAAAAGGTCAAAGTTTCTTATGCAAGAAGGAAAAATATTAATTTGTAAAACTGAGCTTGCAGACTCTAACCATTATTGCTTGATTTATTTTTCCATAACACTGTTATTTCTGTAATCAGATTAAGTAAATGCTTGTAAGACGCATTGTGTGATATCAGTGTAAGTGGCAAAGAGTGAAATTGGTTTGGATATATTGTAGCATTTTGAAGTGCTTTACAAGACACTTTCAGCGTTAGCAATGGAGATAGTGTAAAGCAAAAGAGCTGCCATTTTGCAGCCGATTGGTAATTGAAGCAAACTCAATATACTTCAGTGAAGTGTTGGAGGTGATACAGTGCCAATGAATGAATTGCCACAGGTGAGCAGAGATGAAACTCTGCATTCTAGACCAGAACAAAAACCCAAACAATAATCTAGGAATATGTTTTACAGAAGCCCAATAGGCAAGAAAACATTGTTTACATATGACATGATCAATTCTAGTTTTATTCAACCGAGAAAACTAAGCCGCATTGCCATCTACTGGATAGAAAGAAAATAACATTTTCTAGTAAAAGATTTTGACTTTTCTTTTTAAACAGCAAATTACCCTAAATTGCAGTGTAATTGCTATACTCAACTAAAAACCAGCAGTAAATACATTAGACCCATTTGAGAATGCTTATAAGTGTCATATATGTGCCACCATTTAATAAGGCTAGGGGAGGATTCCAAAAATTCAGACAGCTTTGGCTTTCTGTCCGTTGGAAGTCATGTGAGAGCTTGCTAAATATGTTGTTGTTGTTTTTTTTTTTCAGAAAGCCCCAAGATATAATAGGAAAGAAAAATGAGCAGTCAGTATGAGTGTCAACATATACATCAATACATGCAACACTTTTTTGTAGAATGTACAGTCTTCTCTTCGAAGAGGTCATCTTAGTCAAATCAAAGGTAAACCCGCATGTCATTTATTTGTAGGAATGGGATGTGAGAATTGAATGATGTGAGAACAGCCTGTATGCAGATGGTGTAGTTCTAAGATCTCAGACTGTTTTGTATGACCCCCCATATGTAATTACCTACATGCAGTTGTTGAGGACTTGCTTGTAGTGAGTTGTCCTGAACCTGTCCAAGCACAACCCAAGGTTAGAACTTCACTTCATTCTCTCTGGAAGCTCCTCCACAGTTGCTTGGGCAGAACAAAGCAGCAGCTAGTCTACTTTTAGATCTGCATTATCTGCTGTAACCCCAAACCCCAGCTAAGGCAATGGTATGGTAATGCCAGCTTGACTGGCTTGATCCTGAAGGTCAAATGTCACAATAAACATAAGAAAAATAACATGGAACCCAAGTGTATTTTAAATCCCATTCTTTTAGCTCTAGTCACATGCTTTTCAATAACTTCAAAAGGCTCTTGGGTTCCCCCCCCCCCATTAAAATAACAGCAATTCTTTCTTGCTTCCCTTGGAATGTAAAAATTCTGAACTGAAGCTGGTGTCTGGGAGCTTGTAATTAGACTCATGGGATCTGTTGAAACAAGACAAGCTATGAGAACTTTAATACTAGTACTAAAATATATATGTACATTTTCTTATAAATTACATTGCTCAACGAATCAGTTATCACAGTGTGAGGAGAGGAGCTTCAAACCTATCTAGTATTTCTATATTTATGTACAGGCGTACATACATACCTGTGTGTATACATAGTTACACATGGACAAATGCCTAGGTACATAAGTAGATTTGTATCAGTGATAGTAAGCTGCAAGACATTCTGGGAAAACTGCAGTGCTTGTTTGTGATTGCTCCAACACAACTTCCACTTAGTGGTGCTTTCAATAACAGTCACTGAGGATGCCCCTGGCACTTCCAGCTCCCAGATAGTCTTTTTTTGACTCTTTGAATTAGCACTAGTGTCCCTGTCTATAATTTTTACTTTCTACATTAAGACTCAAATATGTGGGTAGGATGATGATGCTCTCAGCTGAAAAAGACCCCTATGTCACTATAGTTAAAAGATCCTGTCCCTTAGTTTTTAAGGTGAAGGGCTAGAAGGAGTAAAATGAGAGATGTAGTAAGGCCTTCTCTATAGTTTGTCATCTATCACTTTTCCTGGCAGTTGTTGTTGATCATTGGCTATTGCAGACTTACTTTTGCTAGATGTTCCTGTCCTCCCAGACCTACTAGTGCACAAACTTGCGTGAGGACTTCCTAACAATTTTCTATCAAAGCATGCTGATTTAGTACGAACTATTAAACTAAGCTAGGCCATTTTGTATTAAATGGACTATGGAGCATTCTATGTCAGCAAATTTAAGGACACAGTTCCTCTGGCAGAGAGAGAGGAGACCCCAGCAGCAGGTGCAGGGAGGGTGCAGCTGGATGGACTGTTCTCACACAACTACATTCAGAGAAGGAAGCTTCATTCAGAGCTTCACAGTAGTTTCCAAAGTGTTATATACATATATACATATGCCTACATATCTGTCTATATATTTTTTAAAGGATTGCTGTGTTGGAAGGAATGAAACATTCAAACACCTGAACACGGATGTGTGCATAAGCAAGCAGTTCTAATAAAACAATTAGAAAGCTGTTGAAAATGATTGGGATTGTTACAGGCTCTCTCAAAAGTGCACACACAAGTTGACTGCAAAAGCCATGAGAACAGGAGCACAGGACAGTGACAGAGGCATCAGTGGAAAAGCGCAAATCACAAATGCCCAATTACTATGTGATCTCACTAAAGTAACATGTGAGGTGGATAATGATGGTTTTAGGGTCAACTGAGTGGAACCCAAGCATACAGGAGATGTAAACATACCACATATGGTAAAATTTGGTATATCGTGGGATCAGGCCACCTGAACAGGAAGAGGAAGTGGTTGAGGCCTTCTACAAACAGCTGGAATTAGCCTCACAGTTGCAGGACCTGGTTCACATGAGGGACTTCAACCATCCAGATATTGGCTGGAAAAGCAACACGGCGAGGTGTGCACAGTGGAGGAGGATCCTGCAAAGCATCGAGGATAATTTTTGACACAGGTGGTAGAGGATCCAATGAAGAAAGGTGTGCTGGTGGACCTTATACTAACGAACAAAGAAGGTCTAGTTGAGGATGTGAGGGTTAGGGGTAGCCTTGGCTGCAGTGACCATGAGATGGTGGAGTTCAGGACCCTGCGTGGTAAAAGCAGGACAACAAGTAGGATTACAACTCTGGACTTCAGGAAAGCTACCTTTGGCCTCTTCAAAGACCTGCTTGGAGGAATCCCATGGGTTAGGGCTCTGGAAGGTAATGGGGTCCAAGAGAGCCAGACAATATTTCAAGTACCACTTCCTCCAAATGCAAGATTCCCTGTGAGGAAGAAGTCAAGCAAAATATCCAGTAGACCTGCATGGATGAGTGAAGAGCTTCTAGAAAACCTCAGAAGGAAGAAGGAGGCCTAAAGTGTGTGGAAAAGGGACTGGCCACTTCGGAGGTATATAGGAACGTTGTCAGGGCATGCAGGCATGTGACGAGGAAGGTCAAGGCCCGCTTGGAACTAAATCTGGCAAGGGATGTCAAGGATAACAAGAAAGGCTTCTTCAAATGCACCCGTAGTAAATGAAAGACTGGGGAAACTGTGGGCCCACTGCTGAACGAGGTGGGGGCCCTGGTGATGCAGGATGCAGAGGAGGCACTGAAGGCTGCCTTTGCTTCAGTCTTTACTGCTAAGGCTGGCCCTCAGGCACCCCAGCCCCCAGAGGAGAGAGAGAGAGAAGATCTGGAGAAAGGAAGACTTGCCCTTGGTTGAGGAGGCCTGGGTCAGAGATCACCTAGGCAAACTGGATCCCCACAGATCCATGGGCCCCGATGGGATGCACCCATGAGTGCTGAGGGAGCTGGTGGATGCTATTGCTAAGCCACTCTCTTTGAAAGGTCATGGAGGACAGGAGAGGTGCCCGAGGACTGGAGGGAGGCCAACGTCACTCCAGTCTTCAAAAAAGTTGAGAAGGAGGATGACCCAGGAAACTATAGGCCAGTCAGCCGCACGTCCATCCCCAGAAAGGCAATGGGGCAGTTCATCCTGGAGGTCATCTCCAGGCACGTAGAGGAAAAGAAGATTATCAGAAGTAGTCAACATGGACTCACCAAGGGAAGATTATGCTTGACCAACCTGATAGCCCCTGTGGTGGCATGACTGGCTGGGTAGATGAAGGGAGAGCAGTGGGTGATGTTTACCTTGACTTCAGCAAGGCTTTTGACACTGTCTCCCATAGCATCCTCACAGGGAAGCTCAGGAAGTGTGGGTTAGATGAGTGGGCAGTGAGGTGGGTTGAGAACTGGCTGAACAGCAGAGCTCAGAGGGCCATGATCAACAGCGCAGAGTCTGGTTGGAGACCCATAACTAGCGGTGCTCCCCAGAGGTCTGTGCTGGGTCCAGTCCTGTTCAACATAGCCATAAGTGACCTGGATGAAGGGACAGAGTGTACCCTCAGCAAGTTTGCTGATGATACCAAGCTGGGAGGAGCGGCCGATACACCAGAAGGCTGTGCTGCCATTCAGCAAGACCTGGACAGGCTGGAGAGCTGGGCCGAGGGGAACCTCGTGAAATTCAACAAAAGCAAATATAAGGTCCTGCACCTGGGGAGGAACAAAGCTATGCACCAGTACAGGCTGGGGGCTGAACTACTGGAAAGCAGATCTGTTGAGAAGGTCCTGGGAGTGCTGGTGGACAGCCAGCTGACCCTGAGCCAGAACTGTGCCCTTGTGGCCAAGAAGGCCAATGGTATCCTGGGGTGCGTTAATAGAAAAGAAGTGTGGGCAGCAGGTCAAGGGAGGTTATCTGCCTCCTCTACTCTGCCCTAGTGAGGCCACATTTGGAGTGCTGCATCCAGTTCTGGGCTCCCCAGTTCAAGAAAGACAGGGAACTGCTGGAGAGAGTCCAGCAGAGAGCTACCAAGATGATCAGGGGACTGGAGCAGCTCCCTTATGAGAAAAGGCTGAGACACCTGGGTTTGTTTAGCCTGGAGAAGACAAGAGCGAGGGGGGGATCTCCTCAGTATTTATAAATACCTGAAGGGTGGGTGTCAAGAGGATGGGGCCAGGCTCTTTTCAGTGGTGCCCAGTGACAGGCCAAGGGGCAATGGGCACAAGTTGGAACACAGGAAGTTCCACCTGAATATGAGGAAAAACCCCTTCCCTGTGCGGGTGCCAGAGCAGGGGCACAGGCTGCCCAGGGAGGGTGTGGAGTCTCCTTCCCTGGAGACATTCAAAACCCACCTGGACACATTCCTGTGCCCCCTGCTCTGGGTGTGCCTGCTCAAGCAGGGGGGTGTTGGACAAGATGATCTCCAGAGGTCCCTTCCAACACCTACCATTCTGTGATTCTGTTACTCTGTGGTTTGGCCCAAACCAGAATGAGTAAGTAAGCAGAGAGTGTTAGAAAATGTATAAAAACTACCCCGAGCAGAAGCAAGACCGGGGGGAAAGAGTCCACACCAGGAACATTATTTCTATTCCAGCCTTGAGTGCTGACAACTCCCTTCCCTTTACTCTGACACCTCCCCTCCACCTCTCAGTTTCGTCTTGAATAAGATTAGCAACATTGAACTTGGAACTCAGGGGAGCATTCAGATAGCATACCAGAGGACGGGATAGATAGGGGAAAATTCATATGTTAGCAGTTTTAACTGTATTATTGGGAATAAGCTGTAGTAATTGTACACTGTGGAGTATACATGTTAGTAGGCTTGTAACTAGTCTAATAATAGCTCTTTCATTGCTATGGCTGTAATTAGAATATCAATAAATGCTTGGGTCCTATATTCATAGGTGTGTTTCTTTAGCTCACATAAATTGCACACAGCTCCTGGTCTGGTACCCTGCTCTGGAGAATTTGTATGTGATAATTTGTATGCAGTTTGTATCCGACAATTCTACCTGCATCTAGTGCTGCAAAGCACCTACTGTATTAGTCAGCTGTCTGACTTTCGGCAGGTTTGTACTCAGTGTGTTTGTGAGACCAAGGAGTTGTGTCCGCTTCATACCCTAGTGTCATAAGACTTCCAATGACAGTAGATTGAAAGTCTATAAATCAACATTGCTCAGTATATTGTCAATGACAGCATGAAAGTGGACTCCCTAGCCTCATCTACCTGCCTAAATCTGCAAACAAGTCAGTTTGCAACTCAGCTGGTTGGTGGAGACTCAACTTTTCTTTTGATCCACTAATTAAGCTCTTAGAGCTTTTGCATACTGACTTCAGATCACTGCTTTCTCAAATGATCAGAAACTATCAAGGGCAGCTAACTATCACTGAATGGACACTAGCAGTCAAGCCCTAACTACAGCCAATGCAGCTTTACTAAATTATATCAGCTGAATAGCAAGTCTTCTGTTCCTTCATGTTATATTGATAACAAAACATAGTTTCTGTTTTATGAAAGATACTGACCTGATGAAGTTAAAGGCATCATTGTAGTAAGATTTTCAGCAGCCACTAGAAGAAAGCAAGTTCATTATAAATTCCTTTTAGAGCATGGTATCTAGTTTTATACAACCCAGAGAAGGAAAGGTTAAAAAAAAAGCAGCTATAACAACGTCTCTTTGAAGCACTAGCACTGTACTGCTGCCCTCCTTTTGACCACCTCACCCTGTTCCCAGCCTTTTCTCAAACTATATGATCTTCCTAAGGAGAAAAGGTCTATATTAATCCCTTTCAATCCTCAATCCCTATTAATTTTCTTGCATATAGAATGTCTTCATCTGGGAAATCTCTGTCTTGACACTTTTCATACTATGGAGATGTTCAGAGCACCTGTGTCTTATAGAACAGTATTTAGATCAGATAAATGAGTTAAAATTAACCTGGGATAATTTCAGGAAAGAAAGGTACTTTTAATCACTGTGAAAACTGTGATTTCAAACAAGTCATACCTGTGTTGTAGTCCCCTCCCTCTCTGAAATAGGAATAAGACTTCTCTTGCAGAATGTACTGAGATATAGTATGCAAAAGTGCCATATATGATTATGAATGTAGCACTCCTGATGGAATGGACAGGTGATATATCATGTGAAAGGAGGCATTTGAGGACTTGAAGGCAAGAAAAGTTTTACTGCTTCAAAATTCGTCAGTAGGTATACAATATTTAAAAAGCTCTTCATAATTTTCTTTGGGGGCATTTTTGAAGTATAATGAGCAATCACTTTTCACAATGATGTGCAGTTATTTAGAACAACTTCTTATATGTGGTGCATGCAGTAAAGAGAAATAAAGATGTCAGGACT
This sequence comes from Phalacrocorax aristotelis, assembly GCF_949628215.1. Lineage (NCBI taxonomy): Eukaryota > Metazoa > Chordata > Aves > Suliformes > Phalacrocoracidae > Phalacrocorax > Phalacrocorax aristotelis. The sequence continues at coordinate 109,230,014 of NC_134276.1, read as the reverse complement.
CTGAATTTAGCCTTTGAATATCTGAAGTACTTAGCAAAAAACGCACCTTTTAGAATAGAGTAAGAGACATTGCACACCAGATGTCCCACTTCTCTTAAAGCAATCAGTTGCTACTTAATAGTATCTCCAGCAGGTCTTCAAATGTCAGCTAATCAACTTCCACTTCAAAAGATTCAAATTACTTTTTATCCTCATCCTCAGTGACGGTCTGTTTTGAAGCTTATTGAGGTAAAAAGACAAGGATTCCCATTGATCTTGTTGGGCTTCCACTTAGGCTTTGATAAATTTTCTAGTACTTACATAAAATCACTATATTTGTATATTTGAAGAATTTAAAACTACCTCGTCTTTAAGGCCATATTCCTTTTCTTTCCTTTACGCTTTACGTAAGCTTTAGAGGAATATGAAGTCAGTTCCTTGGGCGTACTTCTCCAGAAGCCACACTCTCTATTCACTTTGTTGTTCCTACTGACATCTTTTCAATCATTGAGTCTTCACTCACTGTGAGGCTGAGCCCTCTACCTTACCCTTTAGCAAAATAAAATGATAATTACATTTACTTATGAAACAACACAGCTGGGGCTTAATCGCTTTAATTTGAGGGATAACAAAGTTACAAATGTTATGTTACATAAAAGATATTAAATTGAGTGGTTTTCACTGGGAAATCACTACTTTGCCATTTACTCCCTCCTTAGTGTACATACACAGTGCTGACTCATACTTTCTAGTTGACAAGGTTGTAAATGGTTCTTTCAGCTGCTACTGAAAGTTCTGTAATGGGGAAGGAGGGCACCCATGAGCATAAGTCACAATCCCGTTGCTGTTTAGGAGCCAAAGTTTTCATTCATGTTACCTGTAGTTCTCAAGGACTCATACAGAGAAAAAATGTTTAATAGCATTACCTGTGACTTGTATGCTGTTGATATCAATTTTCAAAGTCTGGGTAAGATTAGTTTTATTTGCACTGATACCCAAAACCAGCTCATTTTTAACTTTCTCAGCTGTTACCATGTGGGTAAAATAAAGGTTGAAGATCACAACAACCCTAGCAATACAAAACAGAGAAGGTGATTAGTTATGCAAACTAATGAAGTAAATCTGATATGTGACATCATCTACACAATATTTCATTCCAACACAGGTTCCATTTGCAAAGTCAGAGTATCTTTAAGTGTTGGCTGGCAAAGATGGCACATAAAGAAACACCTCTTAATTAACAGGTAGGTTTGAACCTTGGAGAAACAGACTTTTTTTTTTATCTACTCTTATTTTTATAATGGAAAAAACCTCTCAACATTCATATCAAATGCTAGAATGGAGCTGAATTTGAATAAACTAAAGGAGAAGTGGGTTTAATGTTATTCAACAGGTCTTCTAGTTTACCCTAAAATATTGATGGTGTACCTTGAAGTGTTATGAAAATTATACAATATATTAATGTTACAAAAATATAATACAGAGTCATCACTTCCATAAAACAAACATCATCTGTGGATTCTGCATCTGTGAGTATCTGCTGGGTGACTCATAAGGAAAGAGTAATGGCTGAAAGCACAGGTATTCTGAAATCAGTGGTTAAACTCCATTTAACTTCTAGTGGGGCCTGAATTCCAAAATAAATTTTGAATTTGTTAGAAATAATATGGAATTATCCAGAGTGTTGCCTCTTTGCTTGCTCCCGTCCTTTCAAGATACTATTAAGTTTTATATTTGTAGCTAGATTAAGATAGTGTCAAAGTATGGTGCTTATTAAAGTTTTTCTCCATTTACTTAAGTTTAGGTGTACTTTTTTATTCTTAAGTATTTATACAACCCAATTGCAACTGACTCAGCAGTGTTTTTTGATAAGGGGTGATTAATCCTGCAATTTTGCTGAGCATAGTTTGCAGTTTGCAATATATGGAAAAACTCCTCTTTAATTTCTTACATGTTTCTGATAACCTCTAGGCCATTCTGAGTAAACAAAAGCTTTTATTGCTATCCTTGTGACTCAGCAGAGTTTCAAGGGTGAAATAACAAGGAGATTACCCAAAGGGGTAAACACTTTTTAAATGAAAAAAGTCAACTAGAAAATAATTTCTGAGACAAAATAATATTCAAGTATTATTTCAAAGCAGAAAAATGCAGACAGATCCTTACTGATGTATTAAAAGCTAGATCCAACATTCACTGACGACAGATTTTCTGTGACTTCTGTGGTATTAGTGTCAAGACACGGGTGGAATTGGTTTTACCAAATGTAGATATTTACAGTGCAGATATCTAGATACCCATTGTAGTTGATGGAAATGAATAAGCTGTTCTTTGGCATAATCTCCTCCTAAAAACGGCATCTAAATTGACCAGATGAGAAAACTCTAAAAACCCATCACTTACATGAGAGTCTTGAGCAACTAGCTCAGAGATGTCTCCATCTTCAAAGCCCAAATTTTGATGAGACTAGTCCCATTCTATGTGCAGAAACGGAATTGTGCTATTTGGATCTACCTTCACAAGGAGAAAAACCTGGAAGTGACCTACTCCTGCCACTGTGTACTCCATTCCCTTGATGTTATAAAATCCTTCATAAAGTGAACATACTCCACCAACAGTTTATGCCCTCACTATTCCAATCAAAAGAGCGTTATAATTCAAATCTGCTTCCCATTTTCAATGTACATGTATTCATGGTTGGCTAGTATCCATTTTTCTTTTGCAAGTATGGTCATTCAACTGAACTATCTCCTCTGAATATTTATGCACTTTATGTATTTACAGAAAACATTCATGTCACAAGAATGGTTGGTATCACAGAATTGCATCATCTGTTGTCATGTAATGTGCACTTTAATTTTGTGGTCTCACATACAAGACAACTAATTATATCATTAATTTCTCAAGGTCTGCCAGTTTTTCTAGAGTCTTAATCTTTTGGCCTCTCATTTGGTCTTGCCTATCACAGTGTGTCATTAGACCTTTTTTTGTTTAAAACTTAAGTTACTGATGATAATGTGAGATCTGCCACCCAGTCTAAGTATTTTTCCACAAGCAAGCTCAGCACAAACTGATATCCTTCCCTTTCTAGCTAGTTTCCTACCTTCTTCACTGTCCTTTCACATTTTTCTTTCTAAATTGAGAGTCCCAAGGGCTATTACATTTTTTTCTTCTAATCCTGTCCTGGTTTCAGCTGGATAGAGTTAAATTTCTTCGTAGTAGCTAGTATGAGACTATGTTTTGGATTTCCGCTGGAAACAGTGGTGGTAATGTGGAGATGATTTAGTTGTTGCTAAGTAGCGCTTACACTGGTCAAGGACTTTTCCAGCTCCCCGTGCTCTGCCGGGTGCACAAGAAACTGGGAGGGGGCACAGCCAGGACAGCTGACCCCAACTGACCAAAGGGATATCCCACACCGTGTGGCGTCATGCTCAGTGTATAAAGCTGGGGAAGAAGAAGGAAGGGGGGGATGTTCAGAGTGATGGCGTTTGTCTTCCCAAGTAACTGTTATGTGTGATGGAGCCCTGCTTTCCCGGAGATGGCCGAACACCTGCCTGCCGATGGGAAGCAGTGAATGAATTCCTTGTTTTGCTTTGCTTGTGTGTGCGGCTTTTGCTTTACCTATTAAACTGTCTTTATCTCAGACCATGAGTTGCCTCACTTTTACTCTTCTGATTCTCTCCCCCGTCCCACCAGGGGGGAGTGAGCAAGTGGCTGCGTGGTGCTTGGTTGCTGACTAGGGCTAAACCATGACAAATCCTAAAGGATGATTTTGGAGGAAAGATACGTCTTGAAGCTTCAAATGCTCTATAGAGGGCCTTTTCCAATCTCTAAAGATGTATTTTTTCATATATTCACTGTCCACAGAAGAATTTTCTGAATTAATAACATTATTGTCTCTTGCCCATATTTTAAGTAAACTTTGTCATATGCAATTACCCAGTCTCTGACTTCCTCAATCTTCCATGTCTGTCTTCAGATTTCCTGTAGAAAAAAGAAAACAACAATAAAACAAAAAAAAACCACCACAAAAACATAATTCACCTTGAGTTTATAATGTTGTGGATAGCACTGAAACTGTTTAATAATGGGAGACCATATTACACGTGTTTTGCTAAATCAGGACCTTATTAAGAACAGTTCAGATAGAATTAACACTACAGACCTCACTGCATGTACTGGACTTTTTTTGCCAGCTGCTGTCAGTAGGACAACCAACATAATAGAATATTGAAAAATCAAGTCAAACAAGCTTTAATATAGAAGCAGGTCTTACCGTACCTATTTTATGGTCTCTTTAGGACACATAGGATAGAGCTTTACCTGGTGTCAAATGACAGCCTCACTTGCTAAGACCCTAAGGAATATGAGTGAAGTGGATCCATGTCCATAGGGACATATGAGTATATTTCCATTCATCTCAGCTAATGCCAGCAGACCTCTAACCTGAACTTTCTTCTAGAAGGCAAGGACCAACAATCCTGCAAACACAGGACAACTAATAAGCCTCCAGGGGGAAAAAAATATATATATTTTAGCATTTCTTTTAAATATAGAAGTTCTGTGAGTTGGTCTTAAGGCTTAGCCTTACTGATTTGGTCAAGGCAACACATTCATGTCAAACTTCCCACAGCAGCACTTGGAAGATGGAAGATGTGAAAGGAATAATACAGGATGTTCCTAAAGATCTCTTGAAAAACAAGGTATTGATAAGCAGCCCTGAGAGAAATAGCTAAGTGAAGACTTTTGATGTTTATTTAAAAAGTTTAATTGAACTGTACCTACTTGAAATGGGAAATTTCACATCTCTCAAATTCATTTTTCAGCTCACTTGCTTGAAAGACTTGTTGTATCTATATGGAAAAGAGAAATCTTGAACCAATACAGTAGTTAAAAACACACCCATTTCCACACTGCATTCAGGTTTAATAGTAAATAAATTTTGCTTCCCAAGTCTAGACTGCAGAAACAAACTTTTTCTTTCATATTTCATTGATTTTCATGAATAAGGAATATATTGGGTTTTGACCAGGCTTAGGACCTGAAATATTTCATTTTGGAGAGAGGAAAAAGCCATTAACAGCATGTCATGTTAGGGAATTAAGGAACTTAGCACATGCTTTTGAATTAACCGAAGACCAATATGTTCTTACCAATTGTTCAACATCAAAGGCAAGGACTTTGAAATCAGCTGATGATCTGTTTTGCAAAGCAGGAGTCAGTGATGTTCCAGAGAGTATTTTAAAGGTTCCCATGTATCCATGAGTATTCCCATCTGCTTCAGCTAGATAATAAAAAAAAAAACAACCAATGTTTTGAATTATATAGAAATAAATGAAAAACCTTTACATTAGACTTTATACCACACAGATCATCAGTACAATAACTTTCAGCTTTCTGTTTTGCTTTGTAATCAGAGATGTTTTGCCTAGTGCTGATTTAAAAAACTGATAGACATTTTTCAATGTTTAAAATAGTTACAACTGTAAATATATTTTTTATTAATACTATTTCTCTTTGGTTTTCATTGCTTCCAAACTGTTTTAAATGCTGCTTTTCAGCAGCATGGTGAATAGATAAAGGGGACAATAGTACGTCCAGTTATGAGTAACACAAGGGACAAAGATACATGGGAAGAATGATAGTGAATTATGAGGTTTTTGTATGTTCTGGATTAAAAAAATTAAGAATTATTACCTCACACTTTCTGCATTAAATGTTGTGCACTTTTTATATAAATGTATGCTGGTTTTGATGCATACACTGCAAATACTAGTGTCAGACTAGTTAAACTGTTTTTACCCGACCTTTCTTACCAATACATGCATTAATTGCTGGGAGGGTTTATGAGGAAATTAGATAATTGGTCCTTACTGCAAATTTAATCTTGTATGTTACAGCGTATGAGGTATGCATAAAGTAATTCATTAGACATTAAAAATATTGCCCCATTGGGTAACATACTGGAAATTTTCAGATAAGACCTGAATTAATGTGTTTGATTGATAGAAAATTCCTTTTGCTTAACAGTTACAGTACCAGTGGTATTTTTAGGTTGTGTTTGAAGGCATTAACATCTAAGATTAATTTTAACACAAAAGCAGATAACTAATAGATACTATAATAAACAGCTTGTGATGGATGGCACAGTCTAGTGATGCCAATTTGCTGCTATCAACTAGTAACAGCAGAGCACTTTGAGCTTGTTTGAAGGCCATTTATCCTTGCAACAACTGAAAATCTGTATAAACAAATGTTTTTAAGTAGCAAAGGCCTTTTTGTTATATATATAAGATATCATTTTCAAAAATTTTTATAATTATTTTTATAATTTATGATAAAAATTTTTTTATAAATTATTTTATAATCATGTTTTATAATAATGTTTTTACATAGACAATTCTTGTCTATTCATTTTCTAAAATTTAAGTAATTAGTTTAAAGCCCATCTCTAACTAGATGCAGTAATAGACCATCATTACCTTTAAGCTTATTTTATTTTACTGAAATGTGACAGTAGTCTGGTAAGAGGGGAAGAAAGACAGTTGGAAGAACAAGTTTTAAAACCTGGAATGAAAAACAATAGCAACTAAAGGAATAAACATGATTATTCTGACAAAACAGGGTTTTTTAAAATATGGCTTACAGCTAGTTTAGTCTTCATGTGTTTTAGTATGAAATAATATGTATTTTCGGTTAATGAAGGCAGGGAAAACTTCAATGCATCTGAATTACTTTTTTGGCTACAAAAATCACTACAAGGAAAAAATATATTTATTGAACCTTTTGCCTAACCTGTTTCCTTCACCCCTTTTCAAAACATCTTTTCGCTATTAGCTGTGAGGGTTCCATAGACCTGAATACATTTCCTTCCAATAAAAAATCTAGATCACAGAAGGGTTGAGGTTGGAGGAGAGCTCTGGAGGTCATTTGGTCCAACCCTTCTTCTCAAGCAGGGCCACCTATAGTCAGTTGACCAGGACAATGTCCAGAGAGCTTCTGACTATCTCCAGGGATGGAGACTCCACAATCTCATCAGTCCCTCACTGGACTCTCTCCAGCAGCTCCATATATCTCACGGACTGGGGAGCCCAGAACTGGAAACAGCACTCCAGGTGTAGCCTTACCCGGGCACAGTTAACATATATCCACAAGATTTCCAAACCAAAATTTCAGTCCCATTTGAAAATCATACTACGTCAATTTTTTAAATTTAATTTACTTTGAGTATCAGTATACTATACAGTAGAATATTGATTCTATCACTGAGCATTCCATCTGAGCATTGGCTAAATCTTAAGAATGACTTTATCCTAATTTTACACAGAGCTGGGAGCTGACTGTCTAATGCATGATCTCTCTCACAGCAATAAATAACTTTAAAATGTTTCTTTTTTATAAAAATGAAAAGATTCCAAGAGATGTAGAATACCTAGAACTCCCCACAGACTTCAGTGGATTATCAATATCTTTCTGAGTCAAGCTTCATACATGTAGAAAAAAGCAAAAATTCACAACTTGCCATACTACCTTCTCTAGTTGATACAATCGAACAAACAAAGCTTCATAGCTTGGATTGCATTCCAGGGACCTCTCCCAAAGTCTAAACCAGGAAAATTCTTTTCTATGGCTTCAGGACACACTTCAAGTCCTTGTATTTATGCCTATTTTGTTTACATCAATCCCCAGGGTAGAAGAGGTGGAAAACAAACAAACAAAAAATCCCATTAAAAACCCTCTAGCATTAAAAGCATAGCATGAAATATGAAATGTAATTACAACGGCAACACCACTGGCTTTGAAGTTGGAATGTCTACTGAAGAACTTCTGAAAAGGTTAAAGTTTGGCTACTTACCTCGTTCTAACTCCTGGATTGATAACCATGAAAGTACAATCAGTCCAACACAAACACACATAAAAGCTGCAAGCAGAGAAGCAAACAAAATTTCATAGTAACTAAAAGGAACATATTTCTCATCAGATATTTTTTTCAGCTTCATTTCTGTCTTGAAGTCTTGTATGGATTAAGGACTGACAAAAGACACAACCTGAAAAGGAGGGTAATAATCCACATGAATAGATATTTATAGGAGGAGCTTGTAAATTAATTACACCATAAAACTTCATTGACATAGGTTTTTGCAACTTTCCTGAACAGTCACATTCATGCACAAGATATGCAAATATGAAAAAAAGAAATCTCTTCAGAAAGGAAACACTTAAGATTATGTCTCAGAAAAAGAATAAGTAAAACCACAGAAATGTAAGGCTAGTCACTGGATTTGCACCATTTCTTGTAATTTGATATTTTTTAATGCAAACTAATATAAAATACTGATGTTGGATTTACTGCTTATAGGGTTGTTTTTTTTTTCATTCTTCACAAGTGCAGTTATGAGGATAACAGTGAAAGGCATAAGTTTCATCATTCTGCTTAAAAAGTTTCTTTAAAGGTCATTTTTTATATATAAAGGAAATGCTGGCACATAAGTTGTTTAGGACTGTGCCACAAGTCAGCAACAAGTTCAGCACTGAACGGTAATTCAGCAGTATAAATTTAATCTGCTTAAGGTGTGGTTCTTTGACCACATATTTGGAGAACTAACCAGAGAAGACATTATGAAACATATGCTTGATCTATACTTTCTTGCCAGGCATAAATGTGCCATGGGATGCAAACCCTTGATAAAGTTAAAGCATTGTGGATGGCCACTGCTGCATCCTTAATAAAGCAAGAAATTAGGAAGTCTCAAAATAAGACTCTTGGATGACATAACAGTTCTCTGCCCAGTCTTTGAGAACTGGAAAATTTGAAAGCATCTGCAACACAACTGGTCAGATTTAAAGCACTCTAAATCACAATCAAAATCTTGGCCTGACAGTAGTATCTTTGATTTAGTGTATTATCATAACACAATGAAAGAAATTCAGAAGTATTTCCCATTACTAACAATAAATAATGATTTACTTAAACCCAAAGTTTTTAAAACAAAATTCAGAGCAGCTTAATGGTATTGCCCTTACAGAGCAAGAGTAAACTCCTCCTATACCCCGCAAATGGATGAGATCTTTGAGTCATCATACTATATCAATTAGAGTAAGAACTGCTTTTGTATATATTGTGCATGACATGCATATATATAAATAGAAATGTGTGTGCGTTTATATATACTTATGTGCATATAAAAGCAGATTAAATTTGCACTGCTGAACCCTTTGCTAAACTGTGGCACAGCAGTGTCTCTGTAACTATTTGTGAGTATTCGGCAATAATTTTAATACCACTCATTACAAGGGATGTAAGTTCCTATATTTTTCTGAACATTGACTCTAACACAGAAATTCAGAATACCTTTAAATACCTCATATTAGGTCATTACACATTTAGCAGAATTACATAATTATGTGATAGTTGGACTGGGTGCCGGTGCCCAGGGTCTGGCAGGGGCTGCAGGGCGGCCTCTGTGAGGAGAGGCCGGGGCTGCCCTGTGCCGGGCACAGCCGGTTCCAGCCGGCTCCAGCCCACCCACCCCAGGGCACGGCTGGGCCCTGCGGCCATGGTGGATGGCGGCGGCTCGGGGAAAGCCTCGGTAAGTGTCCTGGTTTCAGCTGGGATAGAGTTAAATTTCTTCGTAGTAGCTAGTATGAGACTATGTTTTGGATTTCCGCTGGAAACAGTGGTGGTAATGTGGAGATGATTTAGTTGTTGCTAAGTAGCATTTACACTGGTCAAGGACTTTTCCAGCTCCCCGTGCTCTGCCAGGTGCACGAGAAGCTGGGAGGGGGCACAGCCAGGACAGCTGACCCCAACTGACCAAAGGGATATCCCACACCGTGTGGCGTCATGCTCAGTGTATAAAGCTGGGGGAAGAAGAAGGAAGGGGGGGATGTTCAGAGTGATGGCGTTTGTCTTCCCAAGTAACTGTTACGTGTGATGGAGCCCTGCTTTCCTGCCCATGGGAAGGAGTGAATTAATTCCTTGTTTCCTTTGCTTGTGTGCACAGATTTTGCTTTACATATTAAACTGTATTTATCTCAACCCAGAAGTTCTTTTACTCTTCTGATTCTCTCCCCCATCCCACCGGTGGGGAGTGAGCGAGCGTCTACATGGTGCTTGGTTGTTGACTGGGGCTAAACCATGACAGTAAGAAAGGGCAAAAGGCTGCCCAGCAGCCAGGAGTGATGGGTAAATTGTGAGAACAGCCCTGTGAGCCCTGAGGGGAGAGGGTGAGGAGGGTGAGGAGGCGCTCCAGACACCCAAGCATGTATTCCCATGCAGCCCCTGGAGACACCATGGTGGTGCAGATATCCGCAGTGCAGCCATGGAGGACCTCAAGCTGCAGCAGGTGGATATTTTGTGAGGGAACTGCAGCCTGTGGAGACCCCAGGCTGGAGCAGGTTTATCCTGAAGGACTGCAGCCTGTGGGAAGGATCCACACTGGAGCAAGGGAAGACTTTGAGGAGGAAGGAGCAGCAGAGAGGAACTGCCATGGACTGACCACAGTCCCTCAGTCCTCACCCCCTGAGCCACTTGGGGATGGCAATAAATTAAATTACTTTTCCCCAGGCCAAGTCCATTCTGCTGGTGATGGTAGTTGCTGAGTGAACTCTCTGTCTTTGACACATGAGCTTTCCTTTCCTATTTTCTGTCCCATCCTGTTGAGGAGGGGCAGTGAGGAAACAGCTGAGTGGGCATCTGGCAGCCAGCCACGATTAACTCACTGCAGTGGTCCATGCTGCATGAAACAATACTAGTTTATTTCTGTCTTATTCCTAATCAGACATTTTCTATCATAAATCTGAGATTTTGCAGATGGACTTTGGATGCCTCTGTCATATTTTGCATAATTTACCTATTTGTGTCATTGACATTGTATGTCACTATTAAAGGATAATTACTATTACCCAAAGATGTCACTACATTTTAAATTCTGAATTTATGCCCTAATGATGAAGTGAGAGAAGTAAAGGCTGTGGGCATTTACAGTTCAGCTGTTTTACTAGCTCCTTGCATGTGATAGTCAAATTGTATATGCACTCATATACACTGATTACAGTCTGGCCGAGGACATAACTTAGCGTTGGTAGTCTCCAGTTGGAGTTGTGACTCCTACAAATGAACTAGTTTGCTAAACAATTCTAGCTGGCAACAAGGTCGTGGTAGCAATAATAGGCAAGCCCTGGACACTGAGCTGATAGTAATTAAGAGTGAGCTCCTTCAGTTATTTGTTTGTAACATGTTCTAGTCTGTACTACTATAAGCTGGTTAAAAAAGAATATAAAAACCCAATATTTCACATATTCATTTGTAAGTCTTCAAAATGAGGGCAGCAGTCTTCAACACCTTGTCAATGCTAGCTTACCATTAATCATGAATTATAGAAGCAGAGCAGTTTATGCTGGAAGGGACCTATGAAGGTCATCTGGTCCAACCTCCTGCTCAAGCCAGGGTTAAATGAAATGAGATCAGCCTGTTCAGGGCCATATCTAGGCAAGATCTGAATACCTCCAAGGTGGAAGACCCCACAAACCACCGGCACCAGCACTGACTACTTGCACAGTGATTTTTTTCCTTATGTCTTACTGGAATTTCAGTTGTTGCAATTTGTGTTTATTGCCTCTTGGGCTTTCACTATGCAATTCTGAGAAGAATCTGGCTCCACCTTCTCTGCAGTCATCCCTTAGGTAGCTGAAGGCAGCAATTAAACACCCCCACCAGCTTGTCAGCCCTCAGCCAGTACTGGCATGTAGGATTATTCCATCCCAGATTCTGGACTTTGCACTTGGTGAACTTGGTTGAACTTTATGAGGTTTCTGTCAGGCCTTTTCTATGTCTTTTAATGACAAATACATCCTGTAACTGCAAACTTCCCTGTAGTAATTGACTTCACTTACTTCTACTCTTTTATTCCTCACCTAGTTACTTGTCTTCCTGTTCATTCTCCCTCTGCAGTCTTAGCTGTATATTTTTTATTTGATTATAATTGTAAAGTTTATTTTTCATTTCCATTTCCTCTATAGACTGAAAGGACTTTGAAAGTTGAATTTGGTTGGTTTGCTGTGGGGTGTGATCCATTCAGGAAAAGAGTGAGCATTAACTGATGTTACTACCAAATTAGAGAGAATTTCCATCTACTGCAAATTGTGAGTATTCACAGGTCATGAACAGCGTGCAGCACAAAAACTATTTACTGGAGAAAATAATATAAAATTCAAAATAATAAATCAGATTCTTCAATTTTATTGGCAAAAATTTGCAAATAGGAAGCTAATGAAATCAGTTGCATGCAGTTTTCTAAGCTCTAGTTTTATTATACCTCTTGTGAACTGTATGATAAAATAATTATACCATGGTTTAAAAATAGTTTAAATGGTACAAAGGCAAATACTCTATTAATGTGTTCAAAACCAGAGAAATATGGCAACTTATTTAAGTATTGATAATTGATAAAATATTTGAATTATTACTGTAGTCATACTAGTGAAATTTGAGATTAGGTAATTTTTAAAGAAATAGGTCATTGCTGAGGTAAAACCTCAACAATTTAGTTTGTTTATATTGCATCCACACCTGCAGCTCCACAGATTTTATAGCTGTGTTGGGCTTCTTTCATTTTCTTGTTCAATCAATCTCCAGCACAGGGTGAAAACACTGCTGACATAGAAACGAGGGGATGCTGAGTTCAGGTAATTCCTCTAATGCCCAGTCTACCACAAACATACCTAAAGATTGACATTCCACTAATATCTGGCTATCTGTGGGAAAATGTTCTGGTTACCCACACACCTCCCCTATCAAAATGAAATGAAAATCAGCTTTCTTATGGCAGCTGTTTTCAGATGTCTAAGTGATTTGTCCCTTCTGCTGTGCAGAATTCCATAGAGGGAGGGAGAAAACCAAATCAATGGATCTGCAGTGAAAGTGCAGAAACAGACTACGAGCTTATTTTTACCATATCATAGAAAGAAGTTGAAAAGGGAGCACGTATGGAAGCACAGCTTCTCAGTAATGCTATATTTAAAAAATCCAAACCCTGCATATTGATTACCTTTAATTCTTCCAGCTACGTGTACTGAGGATGAGGAAGATACATGGCAGTGGTCAGCCAGTTGTTAAACCTTCTATGAAATGAAAAACATGGACCTCATTTACTAAATAAGTTACCAGAATTTTTAGTAGTCAAAAATATATGATTCTTTGTGTAATCCATTATTTAATATTGTGTGCTGGTTTTGGCTGGGATAGAGTTAATTCCCTTCCCTGTAGCGCCTGTAGCAACCGGGGGCCGTTCCAGCTTCCTGCACTCTGCCAGGTGGGCAGGAGGCCGGGAGAGGCGGGGCCACGGCCAGGACAGCTGACCCCGACCGGCCAATGGGGTGTTCATTCCATACCATGTGACCCCACGACCAGTACATTAACGGGGGCAGTTGGTGTGAGGGGGGTGGTTGTGGCTCAGGGACTGGTGGTGTTGGGTCAGTGGGTGTGAGCGGCTGCATCATGTGTGGTTTGTTTTGGTTGTTCATTCTGCCCCCTGTCCCTGGATTTTGTGCCTCTCTCATTGTTTTCCTTTCCATTGAATTATTTTTGCTGCTGTGGTTGTTGTTATTTTTTATTTTAATTATTAAACTGTTCTTATCTCAACCCATGAGCTTTACCCTTCTGATTCTCTCCTCCATCCTGCTGGCAGGGGTGTGAGTGAGCAGCTGTGTGGGGCTGAGTTGCCGGCTAAACCACAACGTATTGCTTGACTAAGAGTGGCATAATATACATCACTGATGTGCTATTGCCTCTTCAAACATCTTCTCATGCATATTTGATGCAGCAAGACATAGCATGACAAAGGAGTCATGACTTAGCAGAGGAATACATAGTCTTTGTATACACCCTATTTGCACTCATTCCCAGAATAGTCCATCTTGGAGAACTTGCTGAATCTTCAGTTTTCTAGGACGGTATTTCTTATTCTGAGGTTCTTAGACAAGATCACTGTGCTGGTTTTGGCTGGTGTGGAGTTAATTTTCTTCACAGTAGCTAGCAGCGGCTGTGTTTTGGATTTGTGTTGGAAACAGTGTTGATAATACAGGCATGTTTTTGCTATTGGTGAGCAGTGCTTACACAGAGTCAAAACCTTCTCTGATTCTCACACCACCCCACCAGCGAGCAGGCTGGGGGTGCACAAGGAATTGTGAGGGCACAGAGCTGGGACAGCTGACCCCAACTGACCAGAGGGATATCCCACACCATATGGCATCATGCTCAGCATATAAAGCTGGGGGAAGAAGAAGGAAGGGGAGGATGTTTGGAGTGATGGCATTTTTCTTCCCAAGTAACCATTACATGTGATGGAGCCCTGCTTTCCTGGAGACAGCTGAACACCTGCCTGCCCGTGGGAAGCAGTGAATGAATTCCTTGTTTTGCTTTGCTTGTGTGTGCGGCTTTTGCTTTACCTATTAAACTGTCTTTATCTCAACCCATGAGTTGCCTCACTTTTACTCTTCTGATTCTCTCCCTCACCCCATCGGGGGGAGTGAGCAAGTGGCTGTGTGGTGGTTAGTTACTGCCTGGTGTTAAACCACAACAATCACAAAATTTTAAAAGTGCATACAGTATTACAGATGTAAGTAATGAGTAATTTTCTTGAAGTTGGACTAGAGATGATGAAAAAACTATGCTGTAGAACACAAAATGTTCAACAAATTTGGAAAGATCTGTACTTTAGTGAAGTGAAAGGTATGAAGGAACAATGTCTCCATTTTCCCCCCAAAGTCATATAGTTTGAGCTAATTGAAAAACAGCCAACCACCCAACCAAAACCCTCCAGGACCAAACCGAAAAACCAACATGGTTTCTGGGTTATGTAAAAAGTGTAACTGCTCAGGGGCCTACGTAATGCAGGTCTCCATGACGCACAGGAAGTCGAAGTTGGGGAGACAGAGAAGAGAACTGGACACTGATATCTGCCTTCAGTCACTAAGCATTCCCCAAACTGGGGCTCTAACTATATATTAAAATAAAAAATTGTTGACAACTCTGAGTTGGTATCTGGTAGGTATCGTCACATTGGAAGTTTTACTAGTAGTGGGAAGATCTGCTCACAGAGTCATCTGAGAAGGATGTTTGCTCTAAGATACTACCCAAGAATATTCATATACACACCTGACAAGAAATAAGAGTTTCCTAGGGGTGATCACTAAACTGATGGGATATGTAATGTGCAAAATAATACAGTAATGGGTAACTGAATACAATTAAGTAACTGATACATTTACTTTATATGGAAGACCATACTGAAACTCTGACAAAGAGTTCTGAGGAGTTTTAGATTCCTATCATATAAGCTAATATCTGTGCTGTTTTGTGCATTCACAATTTAATTAAGTTCTGACTTCCAATAAGCCTATAACAAAAGGAAAAAAAAAGCATAAAACCCCCATGGATTTTATACAACCCTTGAAGAGGGTTCAGAAATATGGATTAAAATTAACTGTTCAATGAAATGGTCCAAAGGGGTTGCTGGCAACTAATCTGTCTCCATGTTAATTGATCCATATCAGGAAAGTAATTAAAAATGCACTGCTGTCATTAGCAGTTGTAATTCTTCAGGCTGACTTGGTGAAAAAATTACACAGAGAGCAAAAATATTACCTTTCCCACAATTTGGAGAAAGAGCTTTTTTTTTTTCAACAACAACAAGAGCAACAATAACAAAACCCCACCAGAAAAACATAGCACCAACAAAACTTAACTTCACTCATTTAAGCATATCCAGAGAGATTCCACAGGACAGCACTGAGGTTCCTTTCCAGATCAATCAATAACTTTGTAACCAGGGTGATGGAATTAACCAACCATGGATGTTGCTATACTCCTTGTACAGCCCTATCCAGATGGACATTAAGTCTGGGGACATGGAGTATACCAATCAGTGTATTCTTTGATCTGTATTTTAGTCTCCAGGTAATCATTAATGCGAATGAAACAATAGACAATGTGTTTCTGTCAGAAGAGGATGGCAAAATGTGGTTTCATGTAGTGGACTGAGAAAAATGGCCAGGACTGCCAAGATTAAGAACCAAGTAGATAAAAGGTAATTCTGGCAGGGTGAGATCGGGACCACTGACTCATGGTATTACTCAAGTAATACCACCTACTCAAAAGAGAACAATGGGAAAGGACAACTGAGTCTGCGCAATAATTCACATGTGAAGCGAGTAAGTTTGTACCAATCACCACAGAAAATAATATTGAATATGTATGGATAAAATAAGTATGTATATTTTTGGTCTATATAAATCACATGGGAAAGGTGCGTAAGGTATGCACGTTAGGAGGAGCGATCCCTGTGCATCCGGCGCCATAAATAAAGAATGCCTGCCTTTTAATACTACATTGGTGTTACGAGGTTTATTCCCAATTTTGGTGACACCTTGTCTGACTTTGGATAGCTGCAGCTCAACATACACTTACTTTTCCAGCAGTTCCTAACACAGAATCAGAGACTTTTAAGTAATAATCAGAGACATGTGTTTCTTAATAGATTATAATAAAAAGTGGGGCAGATTAAGAATATCCAGAAAGGAAATCTGTGATGAATCCAGTTTACTTCAGAAGAAGTGATCACAGAGCTAGCAGCTAGCACTGAGAGTAAAGGAACACTTCCACCTAGTTTTAGAGATCTAATGGTGAGGGAAAGAATTTTCTTCTGGAGGCAGTCAATCCTTCTTCATTGACTAAAGAAGCATCATAAATATTTTATCATAAATGTCAAATTTTTAGGTAGTTAAAATTAGGTGAGCTGAGTACAACATGATGCCTTCCATTCAGAAAAACTCATACCGAATTAGTTAACTGGTTCTGCACCCCTAGACACATATGCTTCCTTATATTCCCCTTTATTAAGAGAAAAAAGGTGTGGATCATAGGAACAAAGTGAAGATAATAGCAACCAATAAATAAAACACTAGTTAGTGGAGGCTGATGACAGAAGAAAACAGAAAATAGCATGAACCATCAGTAAGAGCAGCCAATGCAAACTTCTCTGTGACAACTAAATAGGACGAGGCAGGAACAGGTATGGCACACATGGGAAAGAATCAGAGTCTTAACTCAACTGGTAACAATGAATTGCAAAATAAGCAGTTAAAAGACAAAGGTCAAGAGGAAGTAGCAACATTATTGATGATCTGATTGAATTAATATAAAAGCCAGTGTGGAGCAGTAGCTGAAGACAGCACTAAATTTACCACAATGTAATAGTTTTTATCAATAAAAGCAATGACAACAACATTACTGTGCCTATAGATTTATGCCTTACAGGCCAATATGGAAGTGTTAATGTGCTCGTTTTGGCTGGGATAGAGTTAATTTTCTTCACTGTAGCTGGTACAGTGCTGTGTTTTGGACTTGGTAGGAGAATAGTGCAGATGGCACATTGGTGTTTTCGTCGCTGTTAAGTACCGGCTAAGGTACCCTAAGTAGTGCCTGTATCAGTCAAGGACTTTTCCAGCTTTCCAAGCTCAGCCAGGGGCACAAGAAGCTGGGAGGGGAGGGGGCACAGCCAGGACAGCTGATCCAACTGACCAAAGGGATATTCCATACCGTATGACATCATGCTCAGTATATAAAGCTGGGGGAAAAAGAAGGAAGGGGGCACATTTGGAGTGATGGTGTTTGTCTTCCCAAGTAACCGTTACACGTGATGGAGCCCTGCTGTCCTGGAGACAGCTGAACACCTGCCTGCCCATGGGAAGGAGTGAACAAATTCCTCATTTTTCTTTGCTTGCGTGCACGGCTTTTGATTTTCCTTTTCATTATATTATTGTTATTATTCTTATTACTGTTTTGCTTTACCTATTAAATTATCTTTATCTCAGCCCATGAGTTTTCTCACTTTTACCCTTCTGATTCTCTCCCCCGTCCTGCTGAGGGGGAGTGAGTGAGCTGCTGGGTGGTGTTTAGTTTCTGTCTGGGGCTAAACCATGACAGTTGAAATGAAAATTAAAATGGCATGGGAATGGGTCTCCTCTGTCTTCCTTAGCTTTTATTCAGAATGATCGAATAAATGCAGACTACTTTTTCTATATAGACACACAGGTTTTTGTCAGTATATATTTGTTTCTAAAGCAGCTTTGGAATAAAAACTTTGTATCTGTTTGTAAGTTAAGTGGCCACAAAGCACAGAAAAGAAATGGGTCTGAGACAAAGACTTAGATATGGGCTAGTCTAACCTCTTTCCATCCTATGTAAACCATTTTATGGTATCTATAACTTCTGCAAAGTATGGAAATACATACTGGTTTTAAATATTCAACAACAGTCATTAAAATGTATCCTTATCTTTTTGTATAGTCTCCAGCAATCTTTCCCAAGGTTGTCCATGCTAGTTAGCAAACTGTTATTCTTGATACATAATCAAAAATCTGTGTCTCAAAAAATATGAAAAATAGGAAATTTAATGTTCAAATATGAATTAAAGCATTAAGATTTGTATTTCATTAGTGTTATTTCAATTTCTGAACACTCTGTTGATTGCAGATCCTGGAAGTTGATAAGCATTACAATCCCCTGTTCAGCAGATCAGCTAGCTGAAGGTACCTACAAGGTCATTAAGTTTTAACTATAAAGATGCGAATAATACCTGTTTCTGTGAAATGTAAGTGCTTTGAAAGTCACAGTCTCCAGGTCATCCTGCCAAATCTCTGGCTCTTTTAGGCAAACTCATATTTAAAGTGGATCTCTTTTACACCCCTGGAAAATCCTAGCAATAAATATCTCCAGAGCAGGAAGAGTAAGAAATGCCTAAGAAGCAATAATTATCTCTACTTCTAATGTATATAATCAACACTAGAAAGACCAAGATAGTTTGTCCATCAACCTTTGGAATGATTTGGGAAATCTGTATGTGAAATCTAGTTTGGTTTTATGAAACATTTGTACTCCAGTGCAGCTATATTATGGATGTGACAGCACTCTTAACTGACTGAAATTTGGAAAGGCAGACCATGAGAAACAAATCCTCAGATAGCTCCATTATTATGCCATTTGTTACCACCTCATAAGGGTTATTTCTAGTTGACCACATCAGCCAGAGCAAAGGAAAATCAGATACACAGGTCAGACAGAGAATACTCAATTTAAGGGAGAATATAGGAAGAAGTAAATCTGAAATCCTTGGAGTTCACTCATAAAAATAGCTTGCAAAATGAGGAGAAAGGTGAGGCCAAAGAAGCTGTAAAAGAGCACTGATAAGCATTTACCTAGTGGTCAATGTGTCAAATGTAAGCATAAGCTTGCTCTCTCTAAATACACATATTACAAAGCATTTTGACAGCATGACATTTTTTGATGTTAAAAATACTCTGCACATCCTTCCAAAAACATTCAGCCTCAGTGTTGCTCCTTTCCTTTTGAAATTTTTGGTGTAACTTTCAATAGAAGCTGAGCCTGACTTGTAGAAGAATAAGTACATCAGTGCAGAATCCTTTGAAAAATCCTACTTTACACCTAACGTAACAGTAGGACAACAGTTATATATTTGTTTTGGAGGAAAGGGAAGATAAGTAAACTATCTTTCAAGATCCCCCAAACAAGGTAACACAGATCAAAAGTTAGATACTAATGATTAGATCACTCTTATTTTCTTGTCCACTGTACTTGACCCACAAAATAACTACTGTACAAAAGATAATTTCTACTCTTCTAAACACATGTGGAAAGACATCCAGGTTAGACCGCTGTGATAGCCTATTAGGCTTCTTGCACCAAATTAACGCTTCACGTTGGACATTTGACAAGATGATTGAGAATTAAAATAATGTACAATGGGTTTCTTTTATTTTTTTGCATGATAATTATTTTAACAGTAGTTGACAGATAACACAAAAGCATGAGGAAAATGCTGCTGGATTTTGAAAATTAGGTCAAGTAAGCATGTAATTAGTGTCTCAAATGTTCATATAATTGGACTTGTCTATTTGAGCAGGAGTTCAAATTTTGGTCAATGTGTTCATATTGTTCCTCATTATGCATTGTGAGTGCTACAAAAATAAGACTATCTCTTTCAAAACAATTTAATTGTTCCCAATATAGTGAATGGTAAAAAGTTTTATAACTTTCTGTTGTTAAAACTATTGATGGCTTCTTTATTTTAATGTCTATCAAAAATGGGGAAAAAATAACTGATATGAAATATAGCAGAACACATGAAATACTAATGTTGATATTTGAAATCATATAGTTTTTTTCTAAGACAAGCTTTCAGCCTAAATTTGTCTTCATTTAAAAATCAGAATTGCCACTCAAAAAACCATGAAAACTGGACAACTGAGACACAGGACTAATCTGCATGGAAGGATTTACATACAAATGTAAATTAACTCTGACAGATTTGACATGCTTTGAAGGAAAACAAAAAAACAAAAAAAGAAAACCTGTTGCTCTTATAAGTCAGTCTGAAACATGGCAAAAAAAAAAAAAACATATTAGAAACTGTTGAAATTGCAATGCTGCCAAAAATCAGGCCTTAAAAAATTCCCTATTGATGAAACCAATATTTCAGATTTCATACAATATCATTTCCTTCATGGGAAGGGAGGGACAGGAAATGGGAAGGGAATGCTTCAGTATAATTCTACAAGAAAGAATTTTGACGTTTGCAAATATGTCAGCACTTTAGCTTGTATTATCTATCTTACTTTTGCTATATAAATATACAAGGGCTTCAGCATTTCCAGCTAACAGATATGTCAATTATTTCAACAGAAACGTCAAAACCCTCTAATCACTATATGGCCTATAAACCCCTGATATTTCCTAACTTTGCATAAGCAACCCATTTCAAATCAATTTACCTTTAAAAATTCGTCACATTAAGTACTAGCCCTGCAAATGGATTTGAGATGTCTGTTCTTTTTCACTTACATATAGAAGTGATAAGATTACAGAAGTGGAACCAAGCTGGCAATTCTGTTGATAAAAAAAGAATGTAATTCCTTCTCTCATCTTTTGTCAATTCTTTAAATTATAAATGGAATTTTAAACTATTTTCAGTCACAAAATAATAATCTTTAACTTAAAATTCAGAGAGTAGATTGAGCTGTACAAATACCCTAAGGCATCATTGTTAGGGTACAACTATACTGCAAGGTTTTCCTGTTACTATCAACTGAAAAAAATCATATATATTTAGGGTTATTAGAGTTATTGTCTTGGGGCAAAAAGATTTTAGCACAGCCTGCTAGAAAGTGGCCTCTGAGATTCTGCTCTGGAGGAATAATTACCCATAGATCTAACAAGTTTTCAGAGGTTTAGGGTGGTAGGGCAATGCAGATGTAACATTCAGAATCCATAAATGCTGAATTACTGGAGACTCACGTCTTTTATAACAAATATTAAACCTGAGTTTCTATTTTTTCCCAGAAGTAACAAAGAATAATCGTGATAGATGACTCCTTCTAAAAGGCTAGGCTTGAAAAATAAATCTGGTTTACTTAAATTTGGTTGGTTTTTTTTCCTTAAATAAAATATTTTCCTACACTGTAGCAAACATCTGACTTTCTTCAATAGGCTTATGCTTTAATTTGGGGCACTAATGTTCTGCTTGTATCAGTGTGCATTTTCCTGCCTCTCTCCCCCGCCCCCCAGTATTATATGTTTTTGCTGGTTATCCTTAGGACTTTATCTATGAGAGCAAGGTTAGTAAAGAGAAAAATTATGTCATAAATTATAAAGTTAAATTGTGTCATCCCATGCATTTTTGCAGTATTTTCAAAAAAAGAGTGTGTGGAGTCTGAAAATAGCATAATCTCCCAGAACAATTTTCACTGCAGTCGCATGTGATCACATGAATAGTCAAATAAAAAGAAAAAGGGCATTTTTTCAGGGTGAAGCAGTCTAGTAAAATGTCTGTTAAACAGTGTAATAATACAACTATGCAAACAATAATATTTATACAAACTAAAAATTTGAGAAATAAAAAGATAATGGGATTATAAATACCATTTATTGCTATCGTATAATTTCAGTTCTTTTCTTTTGGCTAGTAATTATATGAAACATTTAAAAAATGAGAGATATTTTTGTTTGAAAATTATTCCTAAACTGTTTTCTAAAAAAGCATGAAGAACATGACACCTTTGAAACAGTGAAGATGGTACAGTTAATAGCATTTACACTGCCCCAGGAAAGTCAACAGAATACACCTGCTCATTCAAAAGTCACAGAGATGGACACATACCATTTGTTAAAGAGGGAAAAAAGCTTAATTTTCACCTCATTTCTAATAAATAGCATCCTCTGAAAAGATCAACCCACAGTGAAAAATAAAATTACAGAGAATTAGGAGATATTCTGTCAAAGTGAGATTTAGATTTACTGTAGTGAAAATTAACGAAGATCATGTTGCAAGGACATGCCAGAAACAGAAGAAAAATAAAATCCAGGTAAAAATCTGAAATCTAAGGTAAAAAAATACTAGAAACACTAGAAAAGTTTAAAAGAAAAGGTAAAAAAATAACCTAATGAATTTTGAAAAACACCAAAATGCATAGACTAATGTGCAACATAATGTGCAAAAAAAATTTTCTGTCATCTATGGGTAATTCAGGTATTAATTATTACAGTTTTTCTTTCATAAGGGAACTAATTGACTACTCTTCTCTACAGCAATGTGAAATTTTGTATGCAACAATGAAGAAATTATTTGGTAAACAATTCTTAAAAGAAGCTGTTGAAAGAAACTGTGAGTTTAAAGTCATTTTGTTGTAGATAAACTCAAGGATACAAATTTATGATTTTTTAATTTGAATCTTAAAATATAAGAGGGACAGTATGTAAACAATTACCCTCAACATTTTTATATGTCTATATTTTTTGACTAAAAAACTGTATGTGTCATTTTGATAGAGTTCTGCGTAATATATAAGTCAATATTTTGGAAATATGTGCTGTGAGGGTGTCAATAGGCATTTAGATAAAGGGATATGGTGGAAATACCTCAATTTTCAAAATACTTTAACAAGATTCCACATGAAGAAACATTAAAGAAACTAAGTTGCCACAGAACAGGTGGATAGGTCCCTTAACGGGGACCCATAAAGCTGGTTTATGTACAGAAAGCAAAGGAGAGAGCTTAATTCTCGCTTTTCAGGATAGAGAAGTGTCTGTAACGGAGTCCCTCAAGGGCTGATGCTGGGACTGGTTTTTAGCCAGCTCCTTCAGCAGTGACCTAAAGAAAGGAGGAGTCAGTAAAATCTCCAAGTTTGCTGCTGACGTTAAGCTTTGGGTAATTGTCAGATGCAGTAATGACAAGGACCTCTGGAAGGATCTCTCATACCTGAGTTAATGAGTAAAAAAGGTGTAACATGACCTTCAGTGCAGATAAATGTAAAATCATACGTCTAGGGAAAAAAAAAATCAAAATACGACTACATAATGCTAAAGCTGGAAATAGTAGTTATAACTCAGGAAAATGATCCTGGGAGAATTGTTAGCAGTCGTCTGAAATCTTCAGTTCAGTGCATGGTGGCAGCCAGGAGCGGAAAGAAATATTGAAGGCACTATTAGGAGGGTTAATGGCAACAGTAAAGAGGATATCATTAAAATTTGCTTAAAACGCTGCTTAAAACCCTTGGGGCACTCTCATCTTGACTGTAGCGTCTGCTGACCAGGCAGTTGCCGTTCTGTGTATGTGAAGAATAGCAGAATACACTTAGGGAGAGTACAGTGGAGGGCAACTAAAGTTATTAGATTTGGGAGTAACTAGGTTTCTGTATACTTCCTAAGTGGCATCTCCCATTGAGAGACAGAGCATCCTATTGAGGTTACCTGGTTACATGGACCATTGGTCTGATGAAGTGGTTCATGCCTTGTGTTTTTAAAAGCCTACTTTATACGCATATGTTGTGTTGCTTTATTTTTTAAATACAAGTCCAGTAATGATCCCAAGTCTACATGTTTGCTGAACTTTCAACAGAATTTGGATTATCCTGACTTGGATGAGAAACGTGTTCATCTCTAAACTTTTGTATAGAAAGCTTGATACAGCTACTAAACATGTCAGAGCACTACATTTGCCTGTGATGCTTGAGCCTGGTTCCAGTGATCCGGTCCCTTAGCTCAGGAATGATCTGCTTGTGAAAAGGTGCTCAAAATTTCCTTTCTTAAATGTGACTTTCTTGAGATGAATGCCATCTCTGCAGTGCAGTTGCATATGAATAAACACATTCACACCCAGTGACTCACCTTGACATACAGAGATGCCGTCACTCTTTTGTTGACATCCCCACTTCCAAGCAGTAGCAAAGACTTACAAAGGTTCAAGGATATCTCACTGGTAAGATTAGTTACAAGTATTTATAGTATTTTTTATTGCTAAGTATGATGTTATATGGCGTGGAATATCCCTCTGGCCAATTTGCGTCAGCTGACCTGGCTCTGTCCCTGCATAATTTCTTACCCACACCCATCCTACTCACTGGCAATGGGAAAAAGAGAAAACCTTCACGCTGTGCAAGCACTATTCATCAATAGCCAAAATATCAGTGAGTTAAAACCACTGTTTTAGCCACAAATACAAAACACAGAACCATACAGGCTGCTATGAAGAAAGTTAACTCAACCCCAGCTGGACCCAGTACAATAGATAAAAATAATTTACTTAATCTAATGACGTAATGTACTGAGTAAATAAATAACAATGAAGTAGATATGATAACCATTTCATCTAACACAGTGATATAAATCATACACATTTGTGGTAGTTGGTGACACTGTGAATACTAAATTACAAGAAAAAAAGAGGAAAAAAATTAAAAGATATGAACTCCTGCATTAACAAATTTCAGTCAGACCAATACTGTCATGCCAGATCTTTCTTCTATCACCTCAAGCACTAATATAGAACTACCTAAATCTATATAGGGTATCACATAAGTTTATACGCTGTAAATTATGAGCTACTTTGGAGTTAAGCTATTTATTCTGACCTTTTTACCTGGGGAGAGCTCCAATTCACCTCTTTTTGATATCTCTAGTGTTTCCTGGTCATCCTGCTTCCAGTTAGCCTAACCTAATGCTGTATTGGCGCAAAATACCTGTTGTGTACTTAATGTTGTGGTGCTTATATGTTCTAAACTGCTATTAATCTACTTCCTTACTGTATTTTCCAGTATTTTGTACATGATAACAAACAGTGTGGAATAACAATGGTAATGTTTGAAGAATATTGTTATCCACTGTATAAAAATGATTGCATGATATAATTTTCTACATTCTCCTACACTAAAGTTTATTAGGCCTGCAGGTAAAAGTGGTGGCCCAGACCTATATCATGGTTGATATAAATCCGGACATTTTGTTATTTTCAGAGTATTAAATTTGACTTGGTCTGCAAAATGAAATAAGACTTCCTTTGAAGTTAACTTTCCCATATGTCTTATTCTGAATAAGTCCTAAATCAGTTCTATGACGTGCAACAAAAGGTAATATAGAGAAAATAACCAAACATTACCAAATATTAGTAACTACTGAAAAGCAGATGGCTGAAGTGCTTCAGATACTCTTTATTTGCAACATGTATTAATTTTTTATATGTCTGCTTCATAAGTTGTAGACCATGTCAGACTTGATAGAGATGTTTAGTGATAATATGACTGTGCTACTTAAAATTATTTCACCTTTGAAAAGCTCTGAATTTTTTTCAGTGATTTTTTAAGACCCTCTATTGAAAAATACTTGTTTCTGAAGTATGTTCCCTACGCCACTTTTCCTTTTTATTTGCCTCTAAGTGGCGTTCTGTCCTTTTTCCTTTCTGTACACTGCCACTGATGACAGTGGGCAGGATGTGGGAAAAAGAAAATCAAATACCCCAAATAATCCTTTCCTAAATCTAAATGTATAAATTTGTTTTAACATTTTACAAAGAATAACAGTGTATTATTGGATTCATAGTCTAACTGTTTAATTGCTTTGCTTGGTATTTGAAGCACTCCTTTTGTTAACTATTTTAAATAATTTTTTTTTCCAAACAGGTAAGAGTAAATACTCTTAATAAAGACAGTAAAGGGTTGTGTTGTGTGGTTTTAAAAATCAAAAATGCCCAAGACTACAGAAATTAAATATAAGGAAGGGAGGGAGGGAGGGGCAAAAACTCCCTGTATCAAATTTCTTCACCAGGAGGTCTCTCATTTCTGCTGTCTCAGCTCTGCATTTCCTGAATGAAACAGGAAAGTATAGTCCCTTCAAATAGTTATTTAGACAACTAATTTTGACTTAGACATTAGGGCTTAAATTAACACAATACAATTCACAGTAATTAGAAGAAAACAATTATTAATCACATTTGCTCTGATTCTAAATGTCTTTAACAAGCAGAATACTCATTCATCTTCAAAGTTTTTGTGAGTCCATATGCTCTCCTTTTGTGAGAGGAAAAGATCTGAAATCTGTGAATCTTAACATTGTGGATAAAGGAAGAATCTATTTACTTCCTGTTCTCTACAGGAATTCAGAAATTTGGTCTAAATAAAGCTTACTGTGCCTGTGTGTGGAGCTGTATTTTTAACAGCTGGGAAAGGAATTTTACTAGTGTAGGTTACATGTATACCGTTCCGGCTGGATAAGGAAACCACATCCCAGTAGTTTGAAGCGGTGAATGCTATAAAGGGGCACAAAGTCTACCTCATCCTCCTTCTTGTAAATCTAGACAAGAACAGAAAAAAGGTCTTTATATTATTTGTTTATGGGATAAAGTAGATAATAGAATATAAGATATTCCAAATTTTATATCAATGGAAATGTATTCTCCAATTTCGGAGACAAAAAAGCTGAAACGCATCAACTGTATTTCACATGTTAAAATAACCTTCACATATTTACTCATAATATCTAACAAAAAGATTTTCTATTCTGTGTTAATCGGTACACTGCTACCAAAAGGAAGAATAAGCTAGTATGTGTGCAACTTATGACATTCTGTAATGGTCAAACACTCTATTTTCCCTGAGAGTAAAACCAGATTCTGCTGAACTACTGTTCATCGAAGAAGGGCTGTTTGTTAGGTCTTGCTCATAGTTTCAGCTAGCAACTGGCTTATAACTGGTTGTATTTAAATTCACTTTCCATGCTAGCATAGACTTTTATGAGGCTTAGCAAGGGCTTACAGGCTGTCTTTTCACATGATATGATAACACACAAGACAGTTTCAGCCTCTGAAGACAAATGGACTCAGACAGAAGGGCACATAATCCTAGAAGTATTCTGGAAAATGGAGTGCAGAAAACAGATTCAAAAAATATAATATTGACCCTAGTCTTGTAAATATGTCATTGTAATAAAGTACAGCCAAATATTTCCTCTTCTTCTTGTCTGGATGTGTCAGAGTAGGAATCTGAGGAAATACATACGGTCTTAACATTCCCAACACTTCGTATTCACTTTTGTTAATGTAAAATCTACACGCCTCAAGTTGTTGTAAACCCAAGCTCAAAATCTGGGAAGTCATAGGCTAAAATGTTGATTTCACCATCAAGTCCATATTGAAAACAAATAAACAAACAGAAAGAAAACCGCCTGCAACCTTACAACAAAACGCTCAAACAAAAACCAGAGGGGCTTGCTTAGAAATCTTTCATATAGGCCAGTATGTGCTATGAGAGAGTGGCACAAGTGAAGATAGCTTTAGGTAGTGGAGTATTTGCAACTAGAAGCATTCTTATATTAGTACAGATGGTGAAGATCAAAAAGCACTTTCATTGCTTTCTGCTAACATGGTGGTAGCAGCAGTGGGCATCTGAGCACCGTGGAGGTAGACGCTAAGGGTTAATGGCATTATTATAGCTGCAGTTCTTATGACTAGGAACTTCTGTCTGTTGTGCTATTTAAAAGGCGTTTTGGAAATAACCTTTGTTTGGGATAGGTGTTGGAGGGAGTAGGATACTAAGGAAAACAACTGCTACGAGCTACTCAGTCTGGGACAGAGTGGAGAATAGCAAGGCAGGTGAAAGAAATGTCCCTCTGGAAGGGCTGAGCCACAAGAGACGATGCTATATTGCTGCTCCCTTAAATGAGCGCTTCTCATTTAGAATTCCTTCCCAAGTCTGTGGCTTTCAGCACTCTTTCTGTCACCAAGGGGCCATGGGAGTTCTTGTTCCATCTGAAAATAAAAAGCAGGGCTATTAGAAACTGAATTTAGGGTTGTATTCCCATTATGGTACCCATGGAAAGATCATATCCCCTCTCTTATTAAACCAAAACCAAAATTTGCAAGAAATTTCTGTATAATTCAAATATATTTTTTACTTAGTAATCCAGTAATTTATTCAGTAATCTGGTATCTACTCAAATACTATCCACTATTAATTTGGGTTGCAGAGATATGGATCTCTTCTGAGCATACACATGCCATTTCTAATTAATTAAGAACAATGGCTATCTGCCTACAGATGTGCATATTCTACCTTCAGTATTATTTTTCAGCAAAGAGTTCAGCTTTTAATCACATTTACAGTGAGCAGAGAACTGTATGGCCATGGCAATTACACTACACTATACACCTACATAGATCTGTTTGCTGAAGCAGAGCCTAGGACCTTAATTTAGAAGAGCACATAAGCTTACACCTATCTGCAAATATGTCCTTAAGCCTCACTGGCACTGAAACAAAAAGGTTGAAATAATTTTGTGACCTTGGACATCACAACAGACAGAGTATGTTGCAACATCACACCTCACTCGTAAGATCTCTAGACGTTACCATAATAAAAGTGGACAACACTGATTTCAGACAATGGGCAGCAATTGCTTAGCTACAGTCTAACTTTCTTTTTCAGGATGTAGTTTGCTACACAAAAAACAAATGCGGGAGAATAAAAGGAAGCCTTCCGCACCTTCAAGATAGTGACTGATTTTCGTACTGAATGTTTGTTCTTCTGGGTATTTTTCAGGTTATACAACACACGGAGGATATGGGCACTTCTTGATATAAATGATAATAATTTTAGTGAGAAAGATGAGAATGACAAAAATGGATCTCTGAGAAAAACAGAACTACAAAATTTACCAGTAAAACCAGCTAAAACAGGGAAAAGAAAAATCAAGGGAAAGTGGTTCAGGTGCAAGAAATTGCACTGCTCAGAGCTTGCACTTGAAGAGATAGCATTATCTGTAGAAGGAAGAGAAATGCTAGACAAAGGTGGCTGAATATCTTGACATGAAGAAACACCTGATGCTGCATGAGTAAAATCTACCCAGTTACTTAGGATTAATTTTGTTATCGTCAACCAAAGGAAAGAAAACAATAGCAAGAAATAGATACAGATGTAATGAAAAGGTCATGTAGGGTAGGGTTTTTGTTATACATTTTCTCTTTTAAAATATTTCAAGTAAAGGAAATGAGTAAGGCACAGGAACAAAGCCTATCACCAAATTTTAATAAGTAAAGCACTTGCAAAGTTAGCCTTAACTTAGCCAGTGACTAGAAGAGCACTGAGGCATTTTACTGTACAATTGTGAAGCAAATTTAATAAAAATGGCAGGATATATGCCATGACTTTTGGAAAATGAGCTATTGTAGTTCTGTATGATATGTTGGAAAGCTGATTTTATGAGTCATCAGCAGCACACAGAAAGGAGTGAGTTTTATAGTCTGTTAAAATTCTACTGATTTATTTTTTTAAGCTTATGTAAGGAAATGAGCATTTCTGTTTAGTCTTTTGAAAGCATGTAAATGAAATACATAGCTTTATTATGAATTAGTAACATAAGAGAAAAAGGATATACCCTATAGCTCACACTTGTACTACAAAACACAAAACTTACAGCCTTTCTACTGTTCTTCCTAAGTTTTTTAGTCCAGATGGGGCTTATCTGAAAGGTCTCAGGGATCTTGCAGTGATATACTAGAGGTTATTGGTTTAGCTCTGAATGCCTCCTTGGAGAGGCAGATAGAGTCCCGTCCCCCCTGAAAAACTTAAACATTATAGGTGGTGCTCTTATACATGTTCTCAGTAAAGAGTGGAAGAGTAAGAGGTCCTACAGTGAGTAGGATGATTTCCCCCCGCCCCCCCCTTTTTTTTTAAAAAAGAAGATATTTCTTCAGCCTTTGAAAACCAGGAGGAAAGTGTACTTTTCCCATAGGCAAGTAACATTTGCCTATGGAAATGTAGAACTTGGATTAAAATAAAAGCCTGTCTAAAGCATAGCCAGCTACATCTACTTTGTGTTAGTGGCTTTATAGGACAAAAAAAGAAGAAAAATTGACCTATAGGCAAAACTCCTTCTCTTTATGACTTCTACAACTCATTTTTCTGACTTAAAGTCATAATAATGGCACACTTCTTAGCTCTAAAACTTCATGGGAAGCGTAGATTTGGATGCTGACAGATGGCTGAAGAGAACAGAAATGCACTAAGTTGTGTAGGGTGCAAAGGAGGAAGAAAGACTTGGCTAACTATTAGTTGTGCTCCACTCATTTTTGACAGGCTAGGATCCCCTTGGGTCTCAACAGCAGACTATGGCTATATTAATCTAACAGCATAATCTGCTTTCAAACTTGACACAGGGCCTAACATATGTCATATTCACAGTTAAAAGATTGATCTTTTCTGAAAATCGAGTCCTATGCTTGAACTGTGTTCCTCTAAAAATTACAGGTGAGAATTCAGGACCAGAAATTTTATACAGAATTAAAAATATGTATTTTTATATATAGATATGAAAATATATACAGAAGATACTATAAACGGTGCAATTTTACAGGAAGCTTCTTGTTATTCATTACATATTCTTATTTAATGAATTTGGAGTCAGAAAGGCACAGCATGACCATTCCCACAAGTTCAAAGAAGTCACCTCACAGATCCATACTTGATGGGCATCTACGTCTATGATTCAGACAGGCTATTTATGACTTGGATGGTTCAGTAACCATGTGCATTAATTCTAGCAATTGGCAGACCTTAAGGAGGCTGACTGTTCAGTCAATACATATGCGCACACAAATTCTTCCACACAGTCTGGAATTTTACAGTCCACTCTGTAAACTTCCATTAAGGAAACTGGCATTGATTGAAAGTTGACTGCCGCATGAACTTTTGCCTTCTAAGATGATAATTTTGGACTTTGTGCAGATTTTATTGCCACTACTATAAATTTATAGCCCTTATCTCTTCCAAAATCCAGTCCTGGGCTGGATAAAAAGAAGTGTGGCCAGCAGGTGGAGGGTAGTGATCCTTCCCCTCTACTCTATTCTGCTCTGCTCTGCTCTCATGAGACCCCACCTGGAGTAGTGCATTATAAAATGCATTATAAAACAGAAGAGTATATCTGAACCTAAAAAGCAAATGGTTTTAGTGTGAATAATGTATGACTTTACAATAAAAATCCCATGGTAAAATGAAACAGAGTTACAAGTGGCTGGCATTTGGTTAATTCTTTTTTATGTCATTTCCTTACCATTTAACATGACTAAAACAGATAATATATGATGTGACAAGTTAATTCTTCTACGACACTACAGTACAGGTACATTATGTAATCTTATTCAGCATTTTGGTTATTAAAATGGACTTTTAATTTCATGCTTTATATGTTGGGTCTTTTCTCATAATTTGAATTAGTATCTTCTGTCTTACAGATTGCCTTTTCTTAGTATTTAATAATGCAATTTATATATGCTAAGTAGTTTATTGCTGCTCTTCTACTGCCAGAGAGTTTCCTAACCTAAATTATCCACATTTCACATAGGGAACTGCTGATGGGTATATATGAAATAATTTCATATATTGAATATGGCAGTACGTAGAAAAGTGGAATACTTAGGATTGCGACCAAAACTACACAATTTTTTAACTCTGTTCACCCCATGCTTCCTTTCTCTACTCCATAAGCTGAGTTAGATATATGTACTCACTGTGATACGTTTTCCAGCTTTATGTATAACCCTTACCATGATTTCATAAAAGAAAAATCTGTCTGCTTTGTGCTCTAAGGCATTAAAATCCAAAGCGTTAAGGTTAATATATGTCAGATGTTACTCAAAATTTGTTAAGCAACACAGTGAAATTTTATTTCTCAGGAAGTTGCACCAAAACTCGTAGTTCTGGCTCTTGTTCTGGAAAAGAGAAGACTTACTAGTCACTCTTTAGCTCTTGTGAATTTCCTTCTCCACATTACTGCAGCTCCAAAAGAGGATTTAACATTTCTGGCAAACTAAAACTTTTTTGTTGTTTTTGTTTTCAGAATCTTTTCTAGGTTAAGAATCATGCTCCTTGCTTGATTTGCCACTCCTTGGGAAAAAACATATTACATATCAGGAGGCAACCACTTTATTTATTGTTGATCTCATTATTTTCACATTATTCCTATTTTAAGCCACACAAATAAAACATAGTTTTCTTCCTCCATGATTAGAAAACAAGATTTTTGATTATCGGTGATGAGACTTTATACTACCGTGTGAACCACTGGGATTTCTGCATTGTGCTACAGTAGATACACTGACCATCTCTTCTGATTTTAAGCTCCTGGGATGTCAGAGGAACTTTTCCTAGAATTTCTGAAAGTTTCTGAACATTTCTCTTCATTATCATATATGTTAAAGAGAGTTTCCCCAGAAAAATACACACCAGAAAGCTTCAGATGTTTTACTCAAATTTTCTGTATGCAAATTTTGCTTTCTAATTTTCTCTAATTTCTTATTCATACCCCAATTACTTCAATCTGGTTAATAATTACACAGTTACTTTAGTGATATTATGCTTTTGTCTTTAATACCAATTCAAAATTAGAACATTAATCGAATGTTACGTATTTCCAATCAATGCATTTATTTTTCATAGTACTTCATACATATTGTGATGATTATTAAAGTAAACACGAACTTTAAAAAAATCTTTAATAAATAGAAAATCATGAATATAAAATTAAATGTTAATGAAAGATTATCCCTTATTTAATTGTTAAAAGCTAATATTCTCCAAGAAATTATCAATTGGTTTTATCTAACTTTTCTTGTCTCTTTTACACCTTTCTTGGCATAATTTTTCATTCTATAATATAAGCCATGCCCAAAGATAATATGTAATAGAATATTAGGCTGTCTTTCAATGGAAGTGGGAAACAGCTGATTTTCAGTTGTGCTAAGACAATGTATGACATCCTTCTATTACTCATAAGGCTTAAGTGCAGGTTTAAGTAAAGCCCAATATGAACTGCACCCCAGACATATCTCTCAGAGTCACACAACCTTTTCTAGTTTCTAAGTGCTGTCTGGATGCTCTAAGGAAGATTTCTTTTTCCACCAGGCTGTAACAGATTAAAATTATACTTCTTGTGCTGGCTCAGCTACGCCAGACATGACTGAAGAGGGGTCAGGAAGCATTAATCCTTCACTCCATACCAGTGAACTGCTCACAGAACACAGCACATGAATTTCTGGTACTGCCTATGAACATCGAACTGTATCCAGACAGGTGATCCAGGGGATTCTGGTGCTGATGAACAGATACATAGGTTAATTAGCATGGATGAAGGAGGCAAATTCAGGATCTATGTTCAGAATCAATTCAGTGGGCTATATAGGGAACCAGAGTCTGGCAGCCCTGCAAGCACCCTGAATTATTCATTGCTCTTTTGAATTTAGACATCACAATGTGCAAAGTGACTAACCTAGTTATAGAGGGTGTCCTCCATCCACAGTAAAAGAGGACTTTAGCTTTCAGATGTTAAATAAAGTGTTTTTGGAGGGAGAGTCTTCTGTACTTTGTCGAGTCAATATGAAATTCTAGCTAAATGAAAAGTTGAGGAAAAAACAACATTATTAAATTTTCTTTGACTCTTTGTTGATCTAGTTCAGACTTGGCATTTTGCCTGGTCATTTCTTGGTACCCAATGGGAAACATCAAGGAGGCTAATGAATCAGCTTTCACTATCTGCAAACTAAGAAGGAAAAAAAGACCAATTTCATGGCACAAAAGGTTTAAAGAGATAGTGAAGGCAAAAGGTTCCAAATGCTGTTACCTGCTGTCAGAAATGGATCTTTAAAAGCAGATAAAAGCTGATCATGTCCCTAAAGTAAAATAAACCAGGGGATGACAGGCAAAGATACTTATAGGGAGTGAAAGCAAAGTGCTTTGCTTTGGAATCAGGCCATAAGGGAAAGTGCAGCTAAGGATAATTCGTTTTACAATCTTCCCTAGGCTGTATTAGCCCTCTTGCAATTTTGCACAATAATAGCACTAAAATGTTCTTTCCTGAAGCTGTGGGTTCAGCTTCATTAGGTCTTTTTTTGTATACTGGTATTTAGATATCAAGGAGGTATTTCTTTTTTATTACCCAAAATGGACAGATACAGATAATTATGTTACCTGTTCTAATATCTGGAAGGACCAGCTAAGATTTGGGGTGTAGTGCATTTGTTTCTTTAGGAATAACCCACTGCTTTTTTAGGAATTATGCCAACTAACTCTTATAAATCCAGTTGGTCATAGTTGGAAAATGGTGTTAATAAGCCTGATCCAAAGCCCACTCAAATATGGAGACTCTCACTGACATCACCATTGCTGACAGCACTGATGTCAGCTGATTGTGAAGCAAGCCCTTGGAGATCACAGAATGGTGACTATATAAAAAAAAAGTTAAAATATCACACTTGCATTTGAATCTTACCGGATAACATATTTATAGACATTAATCAAAATCTATATTCACTGTGAGTATCCCAGATTTCAGTGGTATTTTAAATCCATACCCAAATACAACTTCTTAAATACATATTTAATTTAAAAAAAACATGTTTAAAGGTATTTTCTTAAAAAACTGTAATGCATATTGTTCAGTTACTGTGTTAATAAAAGTGTCAGCTTATTTTTTAACTTCTGTCAGTATTTAAGAAGAAGCTAAGCCACATTAAATGTCTCTACATTATTTCGACTAATCAGTCTACTTAAAAACCAGTGAAGTTTAGTCCCATGTTTTAAAAGATGTTTAGATAGGATGAGCTGGTTATAAACTTGAGTATAGTTTTAAAATAACCTGTATATTCAAGAATACTAAACAAACTAGTTTTTGAGGAAAACATATTGCCACAACATTTGGAAAATCATAAAGAGAAAATTAAACTTGATTCATAATTTTAGCTTTGGTTCAGTAAAGTATCTAGACACATATGTAAAGCTAAGCATGTTCTATCATACTTTGCTTAATCCTGTCTATAAGGTGTAGCCAGCATGAATGAGTAAATTAAAACAGAGAACATGCTAAGAAAAGGGATGCTGCAGCATAAGATTTCAAATATGAGTTTACATCTTTTGAGAAGATGGGCAGGAGTATGTGGAAATCTGTTAAGAAAACTAAGGTACTAGGAGACAGTGATATGATAATTGCAGACTGAAAGATCCATCTGAAAATAAAGGTCATATGGGATATCTTTGCTTATTTTTTCTTAATGTAAAACAGATGGTATCTGGATGGACAAGAAACACAAGTTTATGTCAAACTCAGGAATCCATCCATCTTACTACTGGCATACACCTAGTAAAGACAAGTTAGTCTCTAAGTGAAGAACAAGGGGAGTAGAAAATACTCCTTCTGAAGGTTTTCTATTGAGCCAGGAAGACTATACAAGGGTAAAGATTATGTTAGAGCTTGAAAAATGCACTTGTAAGGGAAGATGTGCCAATAAAAAGAGCAAAGGAATAAATATTACTTCTTTATTAGAAAACTCAGCCATGTTCACATAGCTAAAGAAGTTAAAATTAACAAGAGTGGGTCAAGGCCTCTGCCTGAAGTATGGGGGAAAAAACAGGTTAGAGAGTAGTTTGGATTAATTAGGTGTTTTCAGCTAACTGGATGTGAGGAACTTTTTCTTAAGGTACTTAAAAAAAACCCCAAACACCTCTCTAAAGGAATCTGAAAATACACATGCTAAATGACTGCAGAAGGACTACCATCACAGAATCACAGAATCACATGTGGGAAGGGATCTCAGAGATCATCTAGTCCAACCTTTCTAGGAAGAGCACAGTCTAGGCAAGATGACCCAGCACCCTGTCCAGATGACTCTTAAAGGTGTCCAACGTGGCCGAGCCAACCACTTCCCTGCGGAGATTATTCCAATGGTGACTGTCCTCACTGTGAAAAATTTCCCTCTCGTGTCCAATCAGAATCTCCCCAACAGCAACTTGTGTCCATTCCCCCTTGTCCTCTCCATGTGACTCTGTGTAAAAAGGGAGTCTCCATCCTCTTTGTAGCTGCCCCTTAAGTACTGGTACATGGTGATGAGATCCCCTCCGAGCCTCCTTTTCTTAAGGCTGAACAAACCCAGTTCTCCCAGCCTATCCTGATATGTCAGGCTTCCCAATCCTTTGATCATCTTGGTGGCCCTTCTCTGGACCCCTTCCAGCCTGTCCACATCCTTTTTGTATAGCGAGGACCAGAACTGTACCCAGTACTCCAGGTGTGGCCTGACAAGCGCTGAGTAGAGTGGGATGATGACTTCTTTATCTCTGCTGGTGATGCCCTTTTTGATGCAACCCAGCATCTTGTTGGCCTTCTTGGCTGCAGCAGCACACTGTTCCCTCATGTTGAGCTTCCTGTCCACCAGGAGCCCCAGGTCCCGTTCTACAGAGCTGCTCTCCAGCCAGGTGGATCCCAGTCTGTGCTGCACTCCCAGATTATGTTCTCCCAGGTGCAAGACCTTACACTTGTCCTTGTTGAACTTCATAAAGTTCTTGTTGGCTCACTTTTCCAGCCTATCCAGATCTTCCCGCAGAGCAGCTCTCCCTTCTGGAGTGTCTACTTCCCCACTCAACTTGGTGTCATCAGCAAACTTCATCAGGCTATACTTGATCCCATTATCCAGATCACTTATGAAGATGTTGAATAACATGGGCCCAATATTGATCCCTGGGGGACCCCACTAGTGACAGGTTGCCAGTTTGAGAAAGAGCTATTTACCACCACCCTTTGGGTGCGGCCTGTCAGCCAGTTCCCCACCCACTGCACAGACCACTTGTCTGGGCCATAACACGTTAATTTCTCCAGAAGGAGGCTGTGGGGGACTGTATCAAAAGCCTGGAGAAGTCCAGGTAGACAATGTCCACGGCTCACCCCATGTCAACCAGACAAGTCACTTTGTCGTAGAAGGCCACCAGGTTTGTCAAGCACGATCTGCATTTAGTGAAGCCATGTTGGCTTTTCCCAGTCACGTGCTTCATTTGACTTGTGATGGCCCCCAGGAGGATTCATTCCATAACTTTCCCAGGGATTGAAGTAAGACTGATGGGCCTCTAATTACCCGGATCCTCTCTCAAGACCTTCTTGTAGATAGAAGTAACATTTGCCTTCCTCCAGTCCTCCATGTAATATATTTACAATAAGGAAGAAAGAACAGGTTGAAAACCACAAATCTGTCAGTGCAACTTAATTTCCCAGTACAAACATGTGAAAAACCAATGGAAAAATGCTCCAGCTGGTTGTAAGCATCCTAAATAAAAACAGAGATGTTAGGAAAACAGAGAAGTTAGAACATGGACTTTTCAAGAACAAGTCACTCAGAACAATCTAATTCAATTTTTTTTTTTTCTCTAGGATAGCAGAAGTTGTAGATTGGGTCAGACAGATGCTTTGACTTAAGTAGACTTCCTATTCTGTTTTATATGTGTCCTGGTTTCGGCTGGGTTAGAGTAAAGTTTCTCCATAATATCTAGTATGGGGCTATGTTTTGGGTTTCTGCTGGAAATGGTGATAATGTGGAGATGTTTTAGCTGTTGTTAAGTAGCACTTATACTGGTCAAGGACTTTTTCAGCTCCCCGTGCTCTGCCGGGTGCACAAGAAACTGGGAGGGGGCACAGCCGGGACAGCTGACCCCAACTGACCAATGGGATATTCCATATCATATGATGTCATGTTCAGCATATAAAGCTGGAGGAAGTGGGGGGCATTCAGAGTGATGGCATTTGTCTCCCCAAGTAACTGTTACGCATGATGGAGCCCTGCTGTCCTGGAGACGGCTGAACACCTGCCTGCCCATGGGAAGCAGTGAATGAATTCCTTGTTTTGCTTTGCTTCTGCACGCAGCTTTTGTTTTACCTGTTAAACTGTCTTTATCTAAACCCATGAGTTGCCTCACTTTTACTCTTCCAACCTTCTCCCCCATCCCACCGGTGGGGATTGAGCGAGCAGCTGCATGGTGCTTGTTTGCTGACTGGGGCTAAACCATGACAGTCTGGTTGTTTTATTATTTCTGTTAATAATGTTTATTATTATTTATGTCACTTAATAAAATTTTGCAAGGTGGATGCAAAGCTTTTGAAAATCCATTCTCGGAAGACTGCCATCAGTGTTCAAGTAACTGTAAGAATGCCTGTGAAAAGGTTTCATAAGGATTACATTTAAGCAGAAAAAACAACTTAACAATATATTTCTATGTAAATGTATATATACGAAGTTATAAAATACACATTTTATGCTCCTGCTTTTTTTCTGATTAGCTTCAAATAGGAATATTTTTGCTATTTATCTGAGTTAGTGTCTGCTGTGTTTTGTCTGGTGACTAGAAGATTAAGATCTCAAAACGCTGAATATTTTATTCTAAACAGATTATTGGCAAGTCCTCATTAAATGCTTCAACTCAGAGTTGTAAACTCGTAAGGCAATGGATAAAACCCATGAGAGAGAAAAAGAGATATGAAGCAAGTGAACTTATCTTTACTGGCACTGTAGTGTTTATAGGTTACCAAAGACAAATTTACTCCACTTTTATCTTGCAGTGCTTGCTAATCTTGCATAGAAATATTTTACAGATTTCTGTTGAAACGAAACAAACAAAACAGAAAAAAAAAAAGAGTAAAAAGGTTTTCATTTTTCATATTCAAACCCAAACTTGGAAATTTCAATCCCATGCTCATATATTTTGCTGGCAGCACGGTTCTAGGCACTGCTTTTCAAATAAGCCTCTTTCAAGTGTTGAAGGAAAAACTAATCCTTACCGCTGTGAAGGATTAATCCGGCCACTGGAGGGCAGTGCTGCTCTTCACCAACCCCATTTCTTTTTTTTCTCCGCTATTTGGAAGGAAAAAAAGACAAGCGTAACAAACCTGGGTTTCAGGGAGCAACTCTGAAAAGAGCACCTTTACTGCTGTTCCTACTGCACCAACAGCTTAAAATAGGGAAAATGCACAGAGGCGTTCCCACAGTAAGCTACGTTCTGGATGCAGCTAATTAAGCAGTTGCTAGGGAGCTATACATTACACATGTATGCTTTTTGGGGATGCTTCAACAACTTACAGTTTTGCCCTGGTTTTGACTATATTGAGTATATGCAACTTTGAGAGAAATAGTAGATGTCAGTAGGAGCTACACAAAAATGGAAGAATGTAGTGAGAAAATATACTTCTGAAAGCAACAGCCTTGATTTCCTGCTCCAGAACACTGTTGTTGATGTTTTGTTGTTACTTTACAGTTATGAAATTTCAGAAAACTGCTGCAAACAAACTTTGTTCCTAAGAAAAGTTGCAGTTACCAGAAATTGTTCTACTTATGCTTTAAGCATTACATCATGGTCTCTGAGTAATTACCAAAATTATTTGGTTCTTTCATTCACTTGGAAACCATGATCACATATGCTATATGAGAACAATTCTGCTTCTTTATAAAATGATTGCCCTTTCATAAAAAGATCAGGAAAAACAATGCATTCCAGATGGTTGTATGAACTCCCTGGATAAGAATCTTTCAGTAACGCATGCGCCCATGTATCTGCTAGATTCACTTTCTATTCAAATAATTGAAAACAAAGCAACATGCCAACAAAAATAATTCAGACTATTTTTGTTGAAAACTTTCCATTTCAGAACGATAAAAAAGGAGTAAAAGTTAGTGTGCTCTTTTATTCAGAGAAATAGAGATACCTTTTTTATAGCATTAATTCTCACCTTCGATACTGCACATTATAAAACAAACATTTCTTAGGTTCTGCTGTATCACTACCTGTGTAAATATTTCTATTTTGTCAACTTCAAATGTGTGAAGGTAGGTACAATGGATTATAATCACTCAGGCTTTTCAGCATTGAAAAGTAAAGCTTCAAAATCTTTCTTCTTGAAAACCTTGTTTATGAACCCCAGAAATACACCTAAAGGCTTTCTAAGATGGTAACATTGCCAGTGTGGCAGTGATTTTATGCACAATTTAATGTAGTCATCTCTACAGGATTTTTAACCAAGTCCAACCAAGATCATCAACAGTGGTAGATGGGAAAAAGGTTGAATATGACAGAGGAGATTTCTATATAGATCATTACTCCCAGGCAGAAGAAGAATGAGAGCTGTCCTGGGGAAAGAGTTATGGTCCTGAAACTCCGATCCAGCCACATAGGTTTCAAAAAAGGATATTAATTACAAGAGAAAGGATGACCTCTTTGTGAACTGATAGCCATAGTTAGTTTGTTTATTTTAATCGCCAAATTAAATTGCTGCTTGAAAAATAATTTCTCAGGAGAATTTCTCAAATTCTCAAGTGAATCCAATTGTACTCTGACTACATACGTATTTTTCTCATTTTCCACTCACTCTTGTTCATATCACCATTTTTTAAAGGCTTTTGGTACTGAAACTGTAACTCCCTGTTGGATAACTGGAGTGGTCACTCTAGATTTGTTGCCTCTCTGTTGGCACCACCACAGCAGCTACAGGGGCAAGACCAGATCTGATATTAAATTAGGACAAGTTTTGCATGGTAATGACAAGGCACAAAATTCAACTTGGTGCATTTCCCAGCACTTTTATATTGCCACCTTCTAGCCTGCTCCCCTATCCCCACCTCAGTTCTAAGAAGATCACTGTGTCTTCCAAATTCACTGATAGCTCCACAACAAATTCCACTCTTAGTTTTCCAATGCTTTTTTTTTTCCCATTTGCATGTTTTCATAATGTTGGACCACAATCAGAAGCCATGAGAAGAAAGATAGACATGTCATAAAGAATTATTTCATTTTCTTACTGCTAAGGGGTTTTAAGCTGACAGGCTTCAATTAATTGGTAAATAAGAAAACTCAGCTCACTTCTCTTAACCTTTGAACAAGAAGCATGAAGAGATAAATAGCCACAAATCACCTGCAAAATGTCCTTGATATCTCAGATGTTATTGACACCATCAATAACAAGAAGGGCTTTGATTTGAAGCAAAGTTAGAGGAAAAATAGCTGTCAGTTTATAAACAGTATCTCTGTATCTCGTGTATCTACTTGTGTCTTTTTCTTACTCTTCTATTGCTTCAGCCTTGTTTTAAATTAGAGTTCAATTTTTCTTGCAGTGAAGACAAGTGGAATCTGCTGATATAGCTCTAGGTTCCACTAGCAAATGCAAACTTGTCTAAAGTTTCATATACGCTCATCTCCCTATCTTCATCTCTTATTGCGTATGTCATGCTATGCCTTGATTTTGCCCCAAAATTTGCTGTGACTTGAAAGTAGATGCGTTAATCTTTTTTGCTTATTGCTCTGTACACAGCTTTAGTATGAATGGCAGTGTGCACTTTTAAAAGTCTTGTTATGGGTGGAAGGGACCACACCTTATATGTAGAGCCAAGAATTTATTGTTAGCCTAATAAAATCTTAACACTCTAATGGAAATGAAGCAGAATCCAGTTACAAAATACTAACGTTCATAGTTCAAACTAGTAAGGACAAAACTCATTGACAATAATACCCTTCCAAAAGTTGTACAGGAAGACTTAGTTATTTATGCCTCTAATGTGTTATGCCCACCTTTCCTCCGGCTGCTAAGGTCAATGGTGACAGTTTTCTTAAAGCAGAGAGATGCAGGGTAACTTCAGCATCCCAAATGCTTCCCAGCAGGCTGATGCTGATGGTGGATTTTCTTTTCCCCACCTGCTCCCTCCCCCCTACTTCTGGAGAAAGGGTGAAAGCTGCCTTGTAGCCCCCAATATCCCTGGGGGCCATTTGTCTGGCAGACACTGCCTGGGTCTGTCAACTTCTTCCCTGGTGGCACTCACAGAGCTGGAGCTCAGACAGGCTGGGCAATGGGCACTCGGCCACGGGGCACCTGGTAAGCCCAGGTCAGCCTTGCTCAGGCCAAGGGCAGCCCAACCCAGTCCTCCACAAGCAGGGGAGTGCAAATAACCTCTACGAAAAAGATATTACTGACACTTTGAGTGGGTTATGTGAGGTTCACTAAGGCTCACCTAGTAATGAGTGTTGCCATTTTTTGCTTGTGCTATCTCTAAATATAACGTATACTTTATGATTATACATTGAGGGGTCGTTAAAAAAGAATTTTTCATTGGCTACAGTAAGAAAATATTCTGTTCCAAATATAAATGATATCTATTTGAATTATTGGAGTAATCATTAGAACACCAACTCACACTAATGTTTTCTAGAAATTAGAAGAAAATCTCAAGAAACACCAGAGATACCTGATTTTATATTGGAAAGCTGATTTTTGCTAAGGTTAATAGCTAAAAGTATAATGAAAAAAAAAAATCTTTTTATATCCTTTAAACCCACTGTAATTAGTTACCTTTTGCAAAGTAGCAGGAACAGTTTTTCTTCCACTGTCAGGCTACTCCCATCAGTGGATCCAGAAGATGTATAAATGGAAAATGATAGGTTATGTTATCTTTTCTAAGAAAGTCTTTGGAAGACAAGATTTAGCACATACAGTCAGTAATCAGTCTAGAAGAATAATTTATCTCAGACTGGAAAAAGGACATTATTTTGCATTTCTCTTACTTAAGTGACACTATTTAACCTGGGTAAACTTTCTCTCCCTTTCCCCTTCCTTTCCTCCTCCCCCCAGAATCAAACCATGAAGCACTCTTCACCCTCTCTAATAGGAAGATCACTCACTGGGCTACCACTAATTATGTAAAAAATATTCACTTTGTTCGGCCTGTAGCTGTTGCAGGAAAAATAACAATCTTTCATCCATATAAATGCCAACAGGTACAAACTGTCTGTCAGTATGTATACACTAAAATTAATGGAAAGTTTTTAACAGGCATAGACATTACTTTCTGAGAGTGTCTTCCAAATATAGTCAAGACACAGCAAAAATGGACTTGTCTTCAAAAGGTGAGGAAATTGTCTATGAAGAAAACCTATGTTGGCATTGCTCATGGGAACAGATGCCTGCAGCTCCTGCCACAGGAGTTCTGAACAGTCATCGACCAGCTGTTGTTCCAGCTTTCCTGGGACACAATTTCCTGGTCCAGTTATATCTCAGTTACAGAATACAGTATGTGAATACTACTTCTAAAATGGCTTTGTTTTTGAAGGGGCTGAAGTGGCTATTTGGCATTCTTTTAGACAC
Organism: Phalacrocorax aristotelis; assembly: GCF_949628215.1. Taxonomy (NCBI): domain Eukaryota; kingdom Metazoa; phylum Chordata; class Aves; order Suliformes; family Phalacrocoracidae; genus Phalacrocorax; species Phalacrocorax aristotelis. The sequence continues at coordinate 109,186,708 of NC_134276.1, read as the reverse complement.
TTCCAAAGTATTTGAGGCTGAAAAATTATATATAGGCCCTCCTGTGTAGTCTATAGAAGAAGGGAATGTCTTTCTGAATTCTCATTTGAATAGAGAAAGCATTATAATAGCCAACAATCTCTTTGGTTATTTTTGGAAGTTTTAATTTCGTTTCATTTCAACCCATAGGCATGGAAAATGGAATTATGTGAGATAGAATACTTTTCCCACTAGACTTTGGGAAGTAAGGTACTTTAACTGAGGAACCACTGGAAAATAAAAACTGTTTATCACTGCAGTAAAAACAGGAATGTTATCTCAGGCACTCAGTAGGATTGTAGTGATGATTGAGTTATCCTTCGATAACGTACGTTCTCTTATAATCTCCACTGCGAAGGCCATTAACAACATAAAGTTCATGAGGTAATAAAATTCACAAACAGCTACCTATATTTTCCATGTAAAATAACAGAGGATATACTATACCTTCTGAGAGACACACTTGCTAGCTATCTGAAAAGCCAAAGGTTGCCAGATCAGCATTTTCACATTAATTACAAATGTAGCACAGTCTACAACTGCCAGGATTTCAGACATTTTTCCCCAGCTGCCCCATTAATTCTTTCTGCAAATGTAATGACAGCATAAATAGAAGTGTGCTAATGCTGTCGAGTCTGCTGGGTCTCTTTGGCTAGTGATTATTTAGGGGCGCCTTGGTGAGCAGAGCACTCAGGTTAACACACAAGTATTTGAATAGCCTGATGATCTTCAACACCAGTTGCATCTACATGCACAGAAATTAGGTCTCGTCAAACTAACTTGCTATCTTTCTTTGCTAAGATGTCCAGGCAGATGGACAATATTAGTAACACTGATGTCTCATGGAAGACAGGCTTTACTGTTACTGAACAGAATGAGCAAAAGTTAGATTTACAAAGAATTAATAAAGTTTATGTTAGATATGTACATATTTAATGATGGATCTCAAAGACATTTTAAGCTATCATTCTTGGCAATGTTCCAGTCTTTCAGGATTTGCCCATCCTTCCCTACTGCTCTGCTAATGCCAGTCAGAGATCAGAGTATGAAAAAATATTCTTTTATTCTTTACCAACTCTATAAAAGTGCACCAAAGACACACTTACCTCTGGGATACAAGAGGAAGATTTTTAATCTTTACAAACTCTCTGGGTATTGTGATGTTCACTAAACACATTTAAAAAAAATCCTGTAATGTAAATTAAGGTTTGTGGACCATGACATGGGACTTGATGAAAATAGACAAAGAAAAACCTTATTTGGTATCATCAGACTTCAGCTAACATTACATTTTTCCTCCATGATACTAGAGATAAACAGAGGGGTACTGTATCAGGCATAAGAAATACTACACATTACAAAAATATGCAATAATGAACAGAAAACAAGAAAGAATGCTCTTTTCCTCTAGTACTGAAACTAAATACGTGCATTGGGAATGAGCTATGTGATTTGATAATGACTTCTGGAAACGGTCAACCATATCTTCACAATTCAGTCAGGTTTTCAGGGTGACAGGACCCTGTATTTTGTATGCAGGTTTTCCACCTAAATATTCTTAGTTTTCAACAAAGGTTTTCACCACTTTTGTTTCCATTAAAATTCAAGATTATTTTCCTGATGGAAAATGGCACTCTTCATTTTGACTATCACTTCTTTTTTTTTGGTTAGTTACTTTTCCTGACTGAATGTTCTTGCTTTCTACACTACTTTAGACATTACACTGCATTAGGTCATACTCAAAACAACTTGTAAACTCTGTGAGTTCCCTCTTTGCAGGATCTGGGCTATTGAAACACCTCATGACTGCATAAGTCAGACTGTTCACTCAACTCCTGCTTCAGTTTTGGCCTCACACATAGCTCATGTTAAGGCCTGAGGTATGCTGGGTGCAGTGCCATTAGGTCAAATCTGCAGCAACAGCTTGGCCCAGATGCAGTGGACAGGAATGGATAGAGGTCACTGTGCAGCCATTATCACTGGCAGCTTGCTGTCTCCTGAAGATACCACCTTCTGCATTCTTGCATAATTGCAGTAATTGTCTGGAAGTTTCTTCAGAATCCACTAACTAATGGGTGTTGTATAGATCAAAATTCCAAGCTGGAAAGTATAAATACATCAGCTTACCCCAAAAAAGCTTTTGAAGCAGATCCACCAGCAGCCGGACTGCTGACGCTTTCGTGCTTCCCAGAGTGATGCGGGAGAGGAGGAGGAAGAATGAGCACTCTCACCATCAGTTTAGGAACAGTTCTGCTCATAGATGTGTGAGTTAGGAATTACAGAACTTGTAAGAGAATTAAAGAATTAAAGAAATAATGAATTAGTGACTTCATGTATTAGATTAGTCTGTACAAAGGGAATTGAGACACTGTTTGTCTTGTTTGGTTTTATTTTTGCTAATGAGTTCATAAAATAAAGCTTAATTTACAGAGTATATTTTCCTGTAAATTTGAGATATTCAAATGGACTGTGACAATAATGCTCAGTAAAATAGGACCTTTCATTCCTCTGGTGCATAGATAGTATTGTGTTTAGAACAAACAATAATACTATGAATGTTCATATTAATTTTATTATTAGTTATCATTAGTACCAAGAGCCATGGGGTCAGTAAAGTTGTTAATGATTGCTGCATTCATAGACCAGGTGGAAAGGCAAGATAAGAAGCCCTTGGAACAGCTGCATCCAGGCTGGTATTGCACAAATTAGAGCAAAGGTTGACATATAATGTTATACAAGTCTGAGATGGTTCACAAGCAACCTGTTAAACATGCTTATAATGCACCATGCTCTGTACTGCCTGTAGAGTAAATAAATCTGTCCTTGGCCTAGCGGGCAATTTATTTTTTACTTTTCCTATTCATTTACTTGTCCTCAAACCCTGTGAAAAAAGATGACAGTCCTTTGCAGGCTTAGACCTTCCCCCAGCAGTCCCTGCTCTTACTTCAGAAACTGGTTAATATTCAATGGGCTCATCTTACCTGTCAGGTTTGGGAAGGTCAGTTTTGAAGATCAACTCTATAATGAGACCTTTTGAAAGTCATCAGCATTTCTATTCCGTAATGCTGTGAGCTGTCCTGAAAAACAAGCCTGAGCAAATCACACCTCCTCCACCATTCCTAATCTGTTTTTAGTCAAGACCAGCAACGTAGAGTGAATTTGATGGTTTTAGGCTGGGCCTGAAATATGTATTATTTGTAGATACCTTAGTCAAGAATTTCTAAAGTGGTCAAGTTTAAAAATAATTCTGGAACCTCCTCCCCCCCACCCCACCCTGCCCCCCCAGTACACAGGTTACTAATGGGATTTCAGAAAAGAGCATGACCTCTCATCATATCAATATTTGATCAGGCAATAAATGTGGCTTGCTCAGAAACTCAAGGCTGGAAGAATTCTTGGTGGTTATGTCCTATATTTTCAAATTATAGCAAACCATTTTAGTGTGTACTGGTGACACAGCAGAAGCTACACTGTTCTCTTAGCCCCTAAACATCCTTCATATAGAACATAATATCTGAGTATCTCAGAGCACCTTTGATTTAAGTCTTGTACCTATGAACAGTTATATTTCTCTCTTTCTAGCCTTCCCCTATGATCCTGGAAGAGGGCCCTGTTTCTGGGAATGGTTGTTTTATTAATGCTAACCATCACCTATATTACTACAGTTTTTTGCATCTTTAATTATGGGCCAAGATGTCATTGTAGTAAATACTGTATAAATACAGAAAAAGATCTCCCAGGCTATAAGAAGCTCCAAGCTAAGTATAAGACTGTCAGTAATGACAGACACAGGAAAATTAAGAGAAAATGGGACATTTTGGTCTGATTAATACATGTTGATGGCAACACACTAAGATCTTAATATATCTTGATTACTTAAACTGTTGCGTGCAGAGTTGGGTGTCAAAGAATAAGACTGCAGGGGGTGCAGAAAGAAACAGATGTGAGGAGTTGCTAATTTAGTGATTAAATATTCTAGAGATTTTTTCAAGAAAAAAGAAAAGCTGAAAAATATCTGAAACCCAGAAAAAGACTTAGAATTGTTGAGACATTTTTTCCTCCACGGTCCAGGATTATTCTCCATTTTCAGCAGTGAACTTAATAGAGATTAATAGCATAAACAAAGAACTCCCATGATACCAGAATTTACTCTCTGTGAGAAATGAAGCAGGGAGAATAACCCTTGAAGTGATGCATTATTTAAGCACTGACCTGTGCAATGGTAACCAGCAGTTTGACAAATAAAAAAAGAGCATAGATTTCTGGGTCACACTTTGCAGGGAGGATATTCTGAAATACTGCTCTGCATAATAAGATTAGGGAACCAATAGTGATTTTTTCTCTGCATTCTTTCCTGAGTAATGTTTGCCTAATAAACAAATCTGAAATTACTGTTCTTGCAGTTTCAGCTAGGAATCAGACTGCCTGTATAGGGTATTCTTGGATCAGTCCTAACTATATTTCTACATATATCTACAACTGCACTTAATCAATCCCATCATCCCAGTCAACTTTTCTTTTAGCTGAGAGCACAGAAGGTTAATTAATCATGGCGGGTTAATTCTGTAAGGTATACTGGGCAGCCAAAATGCTTATTGGTCTTTAGCTTCCCTGGCTTAGCTTTTGCAAAGATATTCTAACCAGATCAATCCCACTCCTTTCTCAAAACAAAATGATATCTGGATCAAAATCACTTCTGCTTTGGAACCTTCTGGAACATATTTTGTGGACTGGAAACAAAATATGATGCGCTTGACCTAACCACAAAAAAAGCATACAATATGGGAAAAATTCAGACAGTAGGGAGATAATCATACTTATTGTGTTAGCAATTGTACTAAGATAAAGTACATTCAAGGTCAAAGAAATGAACAAACAGATTCAGAAAGTACTGACTTGAGGTAATTCACCATTTTTTTTGCACCTACTTCTTCAGAGCAGCACATAGCCTTGTGGTAAGCAGAAACAGAAAAGGTAGTAAAACAAACAAATATACACAGAGGGGAGGAAAGAAAGCATGTTTAGAGTGAGTTGGCACAACATAATAGGCATAGAAAACAGTAATGGGGGAAGGAGAATAGGGAGAGGAAAAGACAAGGAAAACTTTTTCTGATAATAAGGAGACCTGGAGCAGCTGTCCATCTCTTGTTTCATTGCAACTAACCGCAGAAGGCTCACAAAAATTTCAGGCCAGCAATTCCAGAACTATGGTACAAATATCACCAATGGTACAAGACCCCTCAAAATAATTTATGACTCCCCACCAGAACCTGATTTTGCCACTGTGGCTACTAACACTGGCCAAAAACTTAGTGAAGGTGCACTCCAATGGTTCATCTTCAAAAAAAAGTAGTTTTAAGTAATTTCTGTATGTGGACTCACACTATGAAAATACTCAAGGAAATATTAACTACAGGTATTTTGAAAAATGTGACAGAGGATTTACAATAGTTTCTGAACAGTTACCTCTTAATAAGCATATTCCATTGTATTTGTAGATTTTCCTCTACCCGAGAGGTAATTTTTTCCTCATACATTTATCAAAATCCCTATCCTTTCTTTTTTTCTCATTGTAGTTTATTAAGACAGTATTAGACTCAATAATGGAACATACCTGAAGAAATTAACGTTTTCTTATTTAAGCAGTTACCTCAGAGAATTTCACCTTAGTTTGGGGAAACTGGCTTTTATACACTGTCGTCTTAGCTAGATAACCCAGACCTGCAGAAGTTAATGGTTTTAATATGGTATTAACTCTCCTTAAGCAAAGGGATATTTCCTTTAATGATTTCAACAAATACAGAAGCAGTATGTTCTGTATCAATATCATAGGACAGTCTTTGAAATAAATGATGTCATAGCTAAGTTATTTTGGTGGGAGAAGAAACTGTATTTTTGTACCATTAACTTTCCATAAACTGTTAAAAATCAGTTATCAGCTGTTTAAAGATCTAAATCATATTTTTGTCTGTTAGCCAACTCCAGCAGAAAGGGGAAGATTAGGTGAGAGAATGTTTTTTCTATTTGGTTGCAATGTAAATGATTAAGTGATATCAAAAGTAAATTACTGAATTTAATATTTTTTTAAACCTTTTTTTTTCCAACATCAAAGTAGCAAAGAAATTAAGTGGCACAAAAATATTAATTTCATCCTGTGGATGGCACTCCTGGACTGCCAGAAACCTAGTGTCTTCTGAGAACTATGCTTCTGATGAAATTTTAAGGGAAAATTCAGGTTTGTTTGTTCCATACCCACAATATATTCAGAAGACAAGACTTGAATAGCCAAGATATTCCTAAAAATGACTGCAAATGCTCTTTATTAAGTGCAGGTAAGCAGTTTTCATAACCTCAGCACCCACTCAAAGAGTCACAGGTAAGTTCAACAGATACAGTATTTCATCTGATGAATGAGAAACTAAATCTGCTAGGGAAGCAGCAGGGCGATATTATTACAATTCCAGAATGGTTTATGTTGTATATGATTAAAGGAAGAGTCCTGGAGCCAGCTCCTGTTCCAGAGGACGACGAGAGTGCATTGTCCTATTGGAGGGTGATGGTTTGACCTTGTCTCTTACTTTCTCTCCCTGGACATCCTGAGACAATTCTAGTCTCTGGGGTGGAGAGGATGATGATGAAACAAAGCCTTGGGGTTCACGTGCAGTGATGCATCTTTTATGATGGAGAAGGGAGAGGCAAGGACTACAAGAAAGAATATACGTGGGTGGCCCTATATTTGCCCTTTTGCCTAGCCTAGAATAAAATACCCTCTTCCTTGGGGGTGGCCAGGGTCCCTAGCCTCTCTTAGGGTGCTGAAGAAGGAGGACTTAAGGCCAAGCAAAATGAAAAGAAGAAAAAATAAGCAATGAATTTGTGAAAGAGTAAATACAGAGGCTACAGAGAAGTAGTCCATTTGAACAGACCTGTTTGATATTGATCAGCAGGCAAGAAGTAGTGACTTCATCCCTGGCTGTATTGCTCAGGAGGATTCATAGAGTAAGGAGTGCAGAAAATACTGGCCACCATGGAAAACTCAACATATACCTCACGTGAACGTAATTCTCAAGCCTCCTGTGCTTGTAATCTCCTGGCAAAACACAGCTAGAGTTAAAAGAAATCATATTTGAAGACTGGACTTTATTCACATACACTCACAATTCCTCTTTCCTCTCCCATTTTTCTAACACAAGTAACATCATATTAAACACCTACTGGATATTGCTGTTGCCACATCCATTCAGGGCAGGCAAAAGTAGGTAGTTTTGTTCTGTTAACGAGTTTTGCTATGGAAAGCACGCAGCATTCAGAGGTTACATCCTCCCAGCTCAATCTAACTGCTGTGACAAATAGAATCATTTACTGGACAGTAAACGACCACACGCTTGTAGCTATTTGCTGCATCTAAGTGATAAATTCTAATGCCCTAAATAGACACAGTCTATAATCTATATAAGCAGCCTGTAAATCATAACAATAAGTAGCCAAATAAAATTGCTAGTCCTTTGGTGAAAAATATATTGAAAATCAGAATGCAGAGAAATTAATGAGTAAGTGTCACCTCTGCAAGGAATAGTATAAAACAATTTAATAATTAAGACTTCAAGGTCATACTGGCAGTAATTGATCAAGAGTTACATTTTTGTGAGAGCACTGTGAATGAGTATGCTAAAATTCCTTGCTGCACAAGTCAAATAGAGCTTTTGCTAAGAGTTCAGGCTCAAACTGGTATGCATCCTAGATGTTATTCCAGGGAAATCCATGTTCAGATTCGTGGTAGGTACTAGCCAAATGTCCATACCAATGGCTATTTATTTGTTTTAGATAAGTATCAGTTCATAAGAATTACCAGGTTCATTGTAGGTATAACATTATTTCCTGTGAATAAGGAGATGTGGTCAAGTTAAAATACCTGTGCCATACTGCATATTCATAATCCAAATATAACTTAACTTTAAATGGTTCTTGAGCCTCACATCTTCAACAAAACATATTTCTTATTCTTAGAAACTCGGTTAAGTCAAGTGTGCTGAAGAAGAGATCTAAATAGGCAAGAACTTTGTGAAGAATGAAAAATAACATTTTCTTCAAGGATATATTTTCTCATCACAGCCAGCCTAGCAACCATTTTAAATATATATAGCTTAGCAGGAATCATTTTACTTAAACACTGAACTCCATACATGACATCATAGAAGGCAGTTTCTCTCGATACCTCTGACAGAAATTTTCAACATACTTCCATATTACTGCCTACTTCAAACAGATCTTTACTAAAGCATTTAAGGTACCCTCCTGGGTGTACCAGAAGTATGGTTTCCTTGCAATAAACTTTTACTAAAGCCCTATTGACCTCAGTGCTTCAGCCTAATGTCAGTCATTTCAGAGCAGAAGATTCATCACTTGTCCTTTGAATGTATGATACCAAATACCTTCTTGATCGCCAGACTTCCATTCTAAGCGTAGAACCCACCAGTAGACGGGCCAAACCCAAACTGGTTTAAATAACTTGTTCTAGGACAGATCTTCAGAGAATTACAGTGAGTATTTGGTTGCCACGCTGTAGAAGATGCAAGGCACCCCTGGCACAAATGGTAGCCACATCCACGTGGCAGTATCTGTTCAACAAATACTTTCTATTAAAATATTCAGATTTCAAGTACACTGCTTGTAAGTTATCAGACTCTAGGTGAGACTCGGCTGCTTCAAGATAATAAAGCAGCTAGACAGATGGTATAGAGCACTATACACTTTTTTCTTGATCAGGCAGGGCAGGGGTCTGTCAATTGTTAAACATCTGCACCCTCACGCGTAATGCAAGCCTTGTCGCTATTTCTTACACAGCATGAAACAGCACATAGCAGTCCACACAATATACTTTTTTCCTCTGAAAGGTCTTCCTCCAATCTGAGCTCATGCTATGAGGTGCTCCCTCTGTCAGTGCTGAAAGGAGGGCAGTCCAGCACTTTCATGCTTCTCAAGACTGACAGAGGCAGCAGCTGCCTGTGTCAGGGTTATTGTCCATAACCCACAGTTATCATAGCCCACTCACACCAAGAAAAAGGTGGATCCAGTCAATGCCTTTAGAAAGCACGTGCATTATGAGGACATGTCTCAGGAAAAGACGACTGAGGTAGAGAACAACACTGTCATTACTGTGAATACAGAACTCTCATTTGCCAGCCTATGCTTAGAAAAACCTTGCTCTGACTTCGAAGGTGACTTAACAGATATGTTCTTCACAGCACGTGCAGTCCAGTGCCAGTACAAAGAAAATAGATCCACAGAAACCGGAGATTATCTCTTACTGAGAAAGAAAGGAAAAAAACTGTACATCCAGCTAACAGTGCAGGGGACATGGCATGTAAAAACAGCCAGGTGTATAATACCCAGCAGCAAGTTCTGAGTTTCAATAGAGATAGGGAATTTACTTCTGTGTGATGAGCTGTAAATATCTTAAACCATTAAATGTTTGAGGCTGTTTGAGAGGGAGTATCAAATAGGTCTGTGATACATCACAGCAGTAATGGGAGTTTCTGAGACTTTCATGGAATTGTATGAAAAGCAAGTGCTTACTCTTTTTCCAGGAAGGCAAAAACAATTTACCCAGAAGAGCCCAGGCAACACAAATTTGGAGGAGAAAGTTAATGACCTTCAAAAATTAATGTGTTTCCACAGTGAACAATGGTACTACTTTTATTCAGACCAAACTGTGCTGACTATCAGTGGGATGACAAACTGGTATTTTGTCATAGCTGTATGGCTAGGGCGTTTTTACTGATGCTGTCTGAGAACACCAAGTTGTTAAAGAAGAATGGTGGTGCTGTGCTGTCGAACTCCATTACTCTTAAACTGGCTGTCCGTGTGACCATGACCAATCATACACAACAATGAATTGCCATGATTAATATTCCCAAAATCAAGATTTTTCCTCCTTCATTGTTTCATCCGTTTGGAGTTAATTCCTTTCCTTGCTCACTTTTCTGTATTTTGACCAACTATATCTACTTCTATTATTAATGTAGACCTTTCCTGGATTGATTATATTGAGATTAGAGAGGAATTCAGAGAGTGTGGCTTAAATCTGGTGGCTTTGTAATTTATTCTGAGACTGGTTTTCTAATTACTACTGGATGGAACCTGCTTTTGCACCAGATGTCTTCTGAATTTTGAATGGAATAAATCATTCAAAGAAAAGGCAGAAATTCCACACTCAGATGGCTCAAAATGAATTTTGAGATTAGAGAGTGGGGTTCATCCTATTCCATACGTTACTGTAGTTCTACTATTGTAGAGTGAAAATTCTGCATTCTGAATTAAACCTGATGGTTGGATCCAAAAACAAAATCACAGGAGATTTTCAGAGAGTATGGGAGGCTGAGAACAGTGCTCTGTGGATAAGTGATAGAGAGAAAAGAAGATAAATGACAGTGACTAACAAAATGTGACCTTTTTAAACATATGCTATTTTATTGTGTTTGGTGGTTATTGAAAAGGAGGTCCATAGCTAACCAGATAAAAGTCTGGAGCTGTAAGAAAACAGAAAATACAGGCCAAGTTGCAACTCTATTTCTGAGGTAAATACTCACCTTAAGCAGCAATTCTGTAGTGCTGTGGATGCAAAGCCCAAAGATATGGACTATGGAAAAAGAAAAGGGGGATATTTTACTTAAGAGTTTCCCGTAAAGCAGCAGAAGTTGGCTAAGTGATGTTGTATAGGCTGTGTCAACCCTCAGCAACGTTTACACTCTCAGAGCTGAGTTAACAGAAATTATGAGCAAAGTTGCAGTAGTCAGAACAGGTCACTGAGCAAACGTTGATTAGGGAAGGGGCAGCAAGGAACAACTGGCAGAGTAGGGAATGGATAACCAGACATGACAGAAGTGTAAGAAGTAAGGAATAGGAGACAGAGGAGAAACAGCTCACAGCATGGGATCAGCTGCAGCTTAGATAAGGGCTTGCTACCAGGCAAAACCTTGAGAAGAGAAAAGTATGAATGAGGTCAATACTCCATGATAGAAAGAAAGAAACCATCTGATTTAGCAGTTGCCTTATAATCTCATTAGAGAAGTGGACTGTGAAATAGTTACAGCTACAGTATATAAGATAGTTATGTTATCTTACTGGTCTACTTTGGGGTGTTTTATACTTTTCTCTATTTGATAAAACAGGGAAGTTAAGTGAACTGGTTGATATTAGTAAGCAGAGAAAAGCAGCTCAGTGAACCCAAAAACTGTAACTATTTTTTTCCTGAAGTTTCAAGATGAGGCCTGAGCTGTCATTTTATTAACTATGACCTAAACTACCATCATCCTTGTCCTGTTTCCTGCATATCAGTCCTGTCAGGCTGGACATTTGACAAGTGAGTGAGTGATTGGAATAAGAGTTAGAAACATAATATTTTTTAGGGAAAGTTTAAACTGCAGTAAATATTCTCTAACATTGTAGGAATAGAAATGGCATAAGACCTAAAACAAAACAGAGCAATTGCATCGAGTCTTTGCAGCTTTACAGAGTATGCAGGTTTTAGTGACAGAAGTATATGTATTATGAGCCTGGTCAGCCTGTACAAATTAAACTATACTGTACAAGCACGGCAAGACCACGTTCTCCCAGAAACCAGCTGGCTTAGTGCACATATGCTACAAACTCCATGTGGAAAGAAGGCAGCTAGGAGTCGGCTGTGGCTAACAGTTACTTCAGCCCAGTCTTGGTAACCCTTTTTCCTTTAACACTTCATGAAATGGTGACGAGAGTAATGAAAGATGGATGAACTGTTTTAGTGATTACAGCTGGTGCTTAGTTGTCATCCTTCCAAAGGGTCCAGTAGCCTCTCAGTTATGTGACCAGGTGTTTGTTCTCAGCATGACAGAAGAGGAGCTGCCAAGCGTCTAGAAAGGATAGCAGCTGTGAACAACTATCATCTTTGGGAACAAAATAGCTGTTAGCAGAGCATAAGGTACCTTTGAATAGGCAGAAAATGAGATCAATTGTCCTGACGACATGTCAGTCAGCCTATGGAGGCCACAGGCTAGGCACCAAAAAATGAAGTAGGTAGACTGAAAGGAAGCTTTTTCCTCTGCACTGTTCAGTAATTTTACAGCCATTCACAGGTCTGGTCTGAAATATGTTGCTGGAAAAAGAGGGTGAATTCAGCTCTTTCTTGAAAATTCTTCTTCATTGCACAGAAATGAAGTCAGAAGTATATCTTGAAGGTTGTTTCCCTACTTGGTTAATGACCATTTGTGCTTTCCTAAGTAGTGTAGTTGAGGTTTCAGGAGTCATTATGAACATTGCTGGTATTCTCATACATAAGCCCACAGCTATAAACCTCGTGCCCTACCCACCATGTGGTGTGCCACTTTTCAGTGCTCTTCAGTCTTCCACATGGAGAAACAGGTGACATTGCATCTCTTACTGTGTTGTTCTTGTTCTTCTTGAATTAGGATTGGTTTAAATCACTTGCTTTGGAAATGCAACGCTGTTTATCTCTGCTCTCATCAGGAGATAACACTGGTTAGCTTTGTATTTGAGAATTTTATAAGGAAAGGTTGCAATCTGAGGGCACACCTATGCCTGAAATATGTGAAATTTTAAGTTCATCCATGAGCATATCTGTAACAATTCAACCTATACTTGTTCACGTAATTTCAGTGATTTAGGACTTCAGTTCACATTATGACAAACATGGCAAAGCTAAATTCTTTGGCTTTATTAAGGATTACAGGACCAAATGCCACATTTTATAGACTGTGGACCTGTGGATCACTAAAATCAAGTAGAACCTCTACTACTGCTCAGTAACCTACTATGGCTTCCACAGTGGATCCATGACGTACTCTGAAATGGCTCATCCAGAGAGGCTGCAAACAATTAATTTCTTGGCTCTCTTAGTCCCCTACAGTCCATGTGTTAACTTTTTCCAAAGTTAAAGATCAGCCATGTGGAGTCAGCATAGGATGACTTTTGTTTCAGAGTCTAGAAGGAAGTAATAAGAAATCAGAAAATTAAAAAATATCACAGATAAAAATGTGACATATCTCTTCCATGTGCATCTCTGTTACCAGCATGGGTGTCATTTCATGAGTTATTGTCACACACACAGGCATGAGGGAGATATTTCTACAACCGCATTGATGGTTGATGATGGAAGAGAAATGTAAATGAAAGCTCCCACCTTAAAACATGGAAGATCTACTACTTTGACTGTTCTCACAATTGCTAGAGCCCTGAAGGTCCCTGATGGCTGCAAATATCATGCAGTTATATATGCAAAGACAAAGAAGAGCAAAATACAAACCTAGAGCATTCAAAATAATTTCATTGCCTTTAGTTCCAAATGCATGATCAATCTGATTGATTCTGAACTTATTATGCTTTAATAAAGATTGTATTGAGATATTTTTAAACATTTACTTTTTTTAACCAAGCAAAAATGATTTTCAAGTTCTATAGTATTCACTCTCATCACCAAACTCTTGTCCTTTTATTACAGTATGAAAACTTCTCATTTACCAGACCTTGACTCAGAAGTGTACTTCATTTCTACCAAGAAACTTCACTACTGCAGTGCTTTGGAACCACAGTGAGAAGCTGCTGTTCATGCTTAGGTCTCCTGAACCTCTAGGAAACAGCTAGAAATACCCATTAGGCAGACTGCATATAAGCAGCACTATGTCTTTTCAACTGTTTGGCCAAATAGTCTCATGATGAAACCACTGAGACATCAAAATTATTTTTATATTTAGTTTAATTGCTTGACTAGCCTCAGAGCTTCATCAGCAAATGAAAATAACTGAGCATGGCTAGCTGAAGTAATGGCATTTCAGCCGTGACCTTGCATGCCTAGCAACAGCCACCACAATACAATACAATGTGAAACAGAAGAGGAGTCCAGAGTCTGATCTGAAGCATTTAAACCTAGGACATCACTGCTAACAATGATTGTTAGTAGATGAAAGCCATTTATGGGCATAGGAAAAGAGTTAGGTGGCAGGCCGTCAAAATGGGCCATTCTGTTTTTTTTGTATTATCCATGTAAAGATATACAATATTTGCCACTGGTTTCCAACTAAACCGCAGTTAGACAGGCCTTCCTTTACTTGACTCTTGCACTTAGTTTACTTTTGAATCCTTTTATCCTTTCATACTCATTGAAGGAACAGGAGACAAAAGAGAACCTCCTTTTGAAAAAAAAAAAAAAAAAAAGAAATTACCTGCTCTTTACAAGCAAAACTTGTTCCTAGTCACAAGTGCACTCAATGTAGCTGTTCTTAATTGCGTTCTAGCATCATGTTTTCTACTTTTATTCTTTGTTACTTAACTTGATCCTCAACAGTGCTGTAAGGAGAAATATCTTTTGCAAATTCTTTGAATGGCAATGCCAATGTAGCCTTAAAATGAGGGGAAAAAAAATGGATTACCAAACCAGGAGATTATCCAGAAATCTGGAAATGCTGATTGATGTATATTCATTATGAGAAATGAAAAGAGGGCAGGACAACAATGATATCAAAATGGTCTCAACAAGCCCTGGAAGCTTTACATTCAAATGGGAGCCAGAAAAATAAACCAGCTGCTCATTTTTTCTTCCTTTGCTAATTTGAGGAAAAGAATGGATTTTCTCTTAGGACTACTCCATATGTAATTGGAGGCACTAACAGTGACACAAAGTAGGCATAAAATCTGGGTCTGAACAGAAGCTATAATTTCTCCCAGTGTTTTGGGATTTTGTTGTTGTTGTTGTTTTTGTTACTTTTGTTTTTAAAAGCAAATGGAAATTTGTCCTGTCTTCTGACCAAACCCAGCCTTTTCCAGTTGAAATGGGAAGAGCATTTTAATGAAAAATCAGGTTAAGTGGTGAGAATGCAGTCAAATAAAAATTCCTATTTTATACTATTGTACTGAGCATGCAACTATTCAAGGACTATGCCTATTACTACAATGGTTGAAGTATGGGGAAGAGAACTAGAGGGTAGAAGACAATTGAACAACGGAGGGAAAAGCTGTTATCTTTCAACAGCAGAACAATGTACTGAAAACTCATGGACATCGGAGTCAGGGATAATTTTGCAGAGCTTAGCCCATAACTTGCAAATATCTTGATAATTGCAGTCTAAAACTGTCTACGAACTGAAGTCTGCTCAAAGTATCCCATTAAGACTGTGCAATGAAACAGCCATTGAAGTTTCATGGTTTTTTTAACACCTGAAGGTTTGATTTATTCCTACTACCAAAAAAAAAAAAGAAAAAAGAAAAAAACAGGACTTGCAAATAAACATATATTTTAAATTAAGACATATTCCCAGAGTATAACAAGCTAAATTAAGAAATAAATAAATTCTCACT
This sequence comes from Phalacrocorax aristotelis, assembly GCF_949628215.1. Classification (NCBI taxonomy): domain Eukaryota; kingdom Metazoa; phylum Chordata; class Aves; order Suliformes; family Phalacrocoracidae; genus Phalacrocorax; species Phalacrocorax aristotelis. The sequence continues at coordinate 109,171,345 of NC_134276.1, read as the reverse complement.
CCACAAATACCTTCATTTCACCTTTGTGTCTATAAAGACAGGCTCTATTTATTTCCATGGGTACTCTGCACTATTGGAAGTCATCATTTAATTATCACTACAAATCTTCAGCAAAATAAACAGTGAGGCAGTAGTCACAAACAACTCATAATCCACCCTGTTTTCACCTAAATTGAAAATGACATTCTTCTGATTTTAAACCTTGTCTCTTTTGAGTTTCACTTCTGTTTGAGCTGTAAAGATATTTGCTCTTCTAATAGCTCCGTGACTGCAGTGGATCGACATGCCTGCTTTCTATTAATCTATATTTAAACATGATAAAGTAATGGCAGGGACCTGACAAGGAAAAGAGATTAAGATTTAAGACTAATATTCAGACATAGCTTTTATTTCAAGCTTTATTCTGATTAAGGGTAATGTCTGAAAAATAGTACATTACCTTTTGTTTGGCATCAGAATCTGGCAACAGTTACAGTAGGACAGCATAGCTTTTATTGCATTTGAGAGAAGTAACTGCCACCTTGCTTCTTTTTGACATTTTATAATTTTTACTAGAGCATAGTCTAGACTTTGCATAAAAGAAAAAAACAAATATAAAAGTTGTTCAAACTTTCTCACTAGAAACTCTTTCCTCCAGAGCCATCACAGCCTGTGAGGTAAACAGATGCCACATCTTTACATCTATTTACCTGTAAGAACTTTGAGTCATGCATATAAAAAAGAAAATACATCTGTGCAAACAAAAGCTGAAAGGAAGCTTAAACCAGTTCTCTCAGCCTCTTCTGCGCCTCCAAAATATCTCATAAAGCTTGGAGGACAGGAAAGATCCTCCTCATCTTCTAACACTTCCTCCAACAGGTAGGAGCCTCTTTATTGTCTTTCAGCTCTTTCGCCTGTTAACTTCACTCTTCCTTTTCTGGAGCAGCCCTCCCCTACGCACTCATAGGGTAGCATTTTTGCAGTTTGTAATATCAGCGAGAGGAGGTATGACTGCTTTCAACAAAAATCTGACAAAGATTTTTTTCTGAGATAGGAATAGCCTACACTGTTAGAAATTGCCTATAAAAATACATGTTTACAGAAATCTTAAAAAAAGTTAACGTTTCTTCCCTAATAAACTATACTGGACATCAAGGTCTGCTTACAATTTCATCCTGTTAGTAGTTGACCAAATCATGGTCTAAAGCCTGAAAGTCTCAGCCACCCTCAGTTGTTGCAGGATCAGACCCTTTACACACAATGTGCAGCGTGTGTTGAGAGTCCTCACTGAGTTATTCGTTCATACAGATCTCTGTGAATATGCTCAGTTCTAGACATTTCAAACTTATGCTCTGTGGCTGCGAAAAAAGATGAAAATAAGGTGAATATTTTTGTTTCCGCTTAGGGATGATCCACTTTTTCCCTGTACTTCCCTAATTTCCCTGACCGTGCAGGGGCTTTCCTTTATATTCTGCATTTCAGGCAGAAATTCAGGCTGCTTACAATCTTCTACAAAATTGATTCTCTATTTAAAAAGTTTCATTTTGATGGTTGAAGGAATTTAATCTGCCTGATGTTCAAGCTTGCTGTCTATTCAAAATGAGTGGTAGATCACTGTGGTAATCAATACAGCTTTCCTTGTGCAGGCAGATGCCCATGAGAATGAAATGAGAGACATCTGAGACATAAATCTCTTGAACTCTCTTTTTAAAAAGTTGTTCATTTTTTGGGTGGGAGACAGGCAGAGGCTCACATTAGTCATAAGGGAGATTAGTGTGTTACTGTCTTTAATGCTGTACAAGGTTTTAAGAAATTATTTGGAAGTTTCTTTCTGCTCCCTTTAAGGCTTATGCCATATGCCTCTGGAAGAAAGAAAAATGTCTTCCCTTTTGTCAGCAGATTTCTTGATGGGCTGAGAGGAAGCAAAACCAAACAGAAACAGTAAAGCATAAACTTGTTATTTAGCTAACAAAAAAAGGCATCTAATGGGGCAGCATAGCTCATTCATTATTTTTATTGGCCTTGGAGTTGCTTAGACTTTTTTCCTTTACATATTTCCATAGAAATAGCTCCACTTGCCTTTCAGAGCACTAGTTGCTAATGTGCTTCCACCCCCTTCAGCCTTAAGATAAAATACCCAATAACGCAACTAATATTTGTATCAGCAAGACAAAGTCTGCACAGTTCCCCCAATCTGCAGCATTTGACTCAGTACGAAGCTGAAAGTGAAGGTATTCAGTAGCCCTAGTGGACAAACAGATATTTCTTAGAAGGACATAAATTTACTTGCCTGTAGCATTTCTCTAGACTCTCTTCCTGAATATGGGTTTTCCTGCTGAAAGCATACACCATTTCTTTTCCCCAAGAAAACGTATGACTGTTTTACTACTTTCATTTACAATGGTAGTGCTGTCACTGTACGCCCATGTGAACCTCAGTATATTTGATCATAGGAGGCATTTATACTTAAGCTTTTATATCACATCACCATAGGCTCTCTTCTTTCAAGTTTGATTGCATAGTTCTTGAGCTTTCATGAAGTCTTGACACCATTTAAATAAAATGATTGCACATATATGAATGAGAATCTTCAGTAACCCAAACTATGCTAGGCAACATCTTATCTCATAGTATCCCTACATCATATGATCCTTACCCATGCATATGACGATGAGTTAAGCCACGTGAACGTTGTACTTCAGATTAAAAAAAAAACTACCTCTAAAGGACAGGAGAAAAATCTATTCAACCAACAGATGCTGTAATGTTTTTCTTAGATTCCAGACAGAAAGCTGCATGCACACTCGGTAGAGCTCATCTATAATAAATCTGGAGTTTCTAGACGTGCTCCACATGTGCAACACAATAGGTCTGCATGCACGTTAAGGAGGCAACCAAAAATCTCATAAGGATGTCAGGATGAACTGCACAAGAAGTATCATACAGCTGGAAAACCCTACTCACCACACAAAGTCTCCCATGTGCATTTTTTTGTCAGAAAGTAATTTGGGGGGATATAGACACATTGGAGGCCCATGACACCTATGAATTATAAATACAGTTGTAATTAATACTAACTTGTACTGAATTCAATATAAGCATACTACAACAGTGTAAGAGGCAACAGCATATAAATTTTGTATAAGCATTTTACCTAAGCATGTGAGCAATGTGTCCACTAAAGACACAAAAAAGACAGGCATAGCTAGATGTCAGAGACATCTAAGTTTAAAAAAAAAAAAGTTGTTAGAAAGAGAACCAGTTAAGCATAAGGAGCTATAAAAGGCAGAACTTACTCCCAAATACACTAGAAGAATGACTAGCAAAGCCAAAAACAAGCTAAGCAATACAGGGAGGAAAGGAGACACCACCTTTTTGGAAGGGGAATAATAGAATAAAAAAACATGAAGCAAAAGTAAGGAAAATCAGAGAATAAAGGAGAGAAACTCACTTTGGTTTCAACTTCATTTAGCCAAATTTTACAACAAAAGCAAGTTTGAAAGGCCTTTCATATTATCTTAAAAACTGCCTAATGTAAAGAATTTAACATGAACCAAAACATGTTTGCAGGTTCAACCTGAGCTAACTGTTCTGCTCAATGATGGTGGGACATTTTGAAATTTGTTTTTAATTTGATTAATTACATTTTTCAAGAATTCCTCATAATTTTAATTGGGCTTTGTATGTATTCTCTGACATAACAGATAGCGTCAGCCTGTACTATTAAAAACTTACTTAACTTTATAAATTAGAAAACAGCTGTAAGTTGGAGGAGGAAATACAGAGTTTTTCTGAGTAGCTGATAATATCCAGAAGGAAATGCAAGAGATGTTATCATCATTATTGTTTGTTACACTCAGTGCATCAGTGAACAGGCTGCTCCATCCACTGCTGAATCCCACGGGCACAATTCTATTTTGTGACATTTTGTGATATATGTATACACTTTGCTAAGTGATAAGGCCTTACTTCAACATAAATTTTGTGTTTGCTATACCAAACTAGACACAGGGTCTGCCTGTGGGGAAAATGTAAAATTGGCCCCTAAATCCATTGAACAGGAAACCAAGGAAATATAAACTCAGAGTGCGCCAAAATGTTTTGTCCCTTGAAGGTAGTGAATGATTTATGCAAACCAATTTACTCTTTGTGTTGCAGGCATTAAGCAAAGCCAGGACTCACTAACGACTTACCAGGAGAATGGGAGAACAAGCTAAATGGGGAATCCTTTTAGTGTTGTCAGTGGTAAATTAGGTCCATCAGGATCACAATAAGAATACACAGAGTAGTCAGTATTAGGTTAATTACCTTTGTTGACTTGAAAGGTTGGATTTTAGCTGGAAACAGAATAAGGAAAGCTTTTGAGTCTCAATAATTTTTGTATTTCTGGGCAGCTATTACATGTTTGAGCACAGGATACCTTTTCATTCCGCTGGAAAAAGAGGAGCCAGAAGGAAGAGCAATATCACTGCCTATATTATCAGGGGATTTGATAATTATTCTCATGTTGAATATAAGGAACAGAGCAGCAGGGGGAAGTTCCATCTGCCACCTTTCTTCAGTTTAATTTATTTAAGATTAGTAACAGTAAATTCTTCTTAATACTTGGAAATATTTTCATTATCTTATCCCTCAAACTGAAGACTTACAAGTAGGGTGATTCAAAAGTTACCCTTTGTTGTGCTGGCTGATTGTAACATTTTTGGAAAGTAAAATCATTAGTAATCTTCTGGCCAGAAAAAAAAAGAACCAACCCCAAAACCATGGACCAATTTTTCTGTATTAACCTTCCCATTAATTCCATGATTTGCGCATGACAAAGACACAAAGATCCGAGAAAACATTTACAAATATTCACTATATGGCATTCTGTTTTCTGACTTAGAAGTTTGGTCAGTGGTGTTGTCCTTAATTTATTCAAGCTCATCATACATCACTTATAGCACTAACGTAACCAAACAATTCCATGGTAGGAGTTTTAGTAAACTGCTAATGTAAATAAAAGGAGCCAATCATCTGATTTGAAATTTTATAATATAGTTTTTGCTCACTCCTGAGACCTTTAATTACATTGCACAGCTGAGCCAGACCTGGCAGCCATCTTTCTGTTGAGCAGGGAATGCCTCAATCTGTTACGCTAAAGACAGATGGCTACTTTTTGTAAGTGGTTTCCAGCTTGAAAAGGAAAAAGTGAGGACTCTATGCCAATGATTCATCACTTCAAATCCATGGGCTAGGGTCAGAGTTGTGCAAATACACTAACAGGGACCTGGGGAACAGGGTATGTTTCCCATAGCTCCCTTGTTGCCTACAATTTAGGATACTCAGAGAGGATAATGGCTGGGGGTAAAAAACCATGATAATAATCTAAGAAGCAACAGATGACTGCCTGAAAATATCTGAAGGCATGTTTGTGTTCTGTGTGGGAAATAATCTTGTTTACAATCACACCACCACAAATTTAGTACGTGTCAATGCAGTGTTATATAAAATGATACTTTAAAATTTTATCTTGCTTTCAGTGGCTGCCACCACATCAATTGATAAAAATTATGTGCATGCTTCAAGGTATTTTTTTTCTTAAAACATCTGTGCATGTGTGATATCAGCAGTGACTTTGCTGCTAGTTCCAATCACCCTTGCATAAACTCTTGTAAAATATTTTCTCCACCCCCACAGAACCAAGAGTGAATTTTGTTGAAGCGTTTAGTTGTCAGGAGTGAACAGAAAATACATTTGGCAGGCCACAGAAAAGGCTCAAACCTCTGTGGAGGTTTCAGGGAATTTATCTTAAGCGGTGCCCAAAATGGAATTAAAAAAAGCTGTTTAGTATGTCCAAACCTTCATTTAATCTACATATGTTTGCACAATTATTGCTATATTTAAAAAAATGATCCAATGAAATTCTGCTGGTGGTCACTGCTGACAGCTGGAGGTCAGAGAGTGAAAAGTTCTTAGAAGTTCTATTAAGAAGCAGAAAAGATGAATGTGTAAATACTGGCAGGAAATAACTTACCCCTGAGCTGCCGCACCATGCTGACATCTTTGCAATGCAATTTCGGTTCAGGTCACTTCCTATTCTACATGCTTTTTTACTGTTTACTTTTCTAAAACATAATCATTTATCAGATGTGATTTCAAGTGTAACTTTTCAGACACAGTGAAGAAAATATTATATTGAACTACTTTACCTGCAGCACCACATCCTACACACAGTGACAGAATCATAGTTGCGGCTATTGTGTGTATATGCCATGCAGGAGCATTATCAGCTCTCATGCTTTTGGCACAACCCAGGAGACTGGAGGAATGTGAGCTTTCAATTAAAACCAGCACTTTCTAATGTGAACTCAGCTGAGAAGGATTAAAGATTTAAAAACCAGAGGCTATGGAATGCAACATTGCCCTTGTCATTCCAAATAACTAACTGGTATGAATTTTAAAGGTATTAAAGACTTTTCTTTTCTTGTTTTGACGACGAACTCATTATTTTTTGATTTGTTAAGCCATATCACAAGCTATACCACACCAGGTTCAATCCTGTACTCTGTTCTACCAGAGAAACCTAGTTAAAGGAATTCACTTCCAGAGTTGTTCTTTGGGGGGGAAGACGTCTTTTGGTTAGCTCAAAAATTATCAAACAGCAGGCAGTGCAGTTGTCCAGATTAACGAATAAAACTCTCCGTAGCTGCAAGAAAGATGCTGTAAAGACAATATGTCTTCAGTCATTCGTCCTTTGCCCTCATTTACTGTTATAATACTGATCATAATCCAAACCAAAGAGAAATTTTAATGAGGCTGGAGCTGGATCCCCATTAATTAAGAACTGAAGCTGGAGAGAATAAATTGTACTTTCTCAAGTCAAAACATTTTCCAAAACAGTTTTTCATTTCAGAATGACAAACATTTGTGCTCTCAGAGAAATACAGTAGTCTTTCTCACTAATGGACTCAAGCTTGTTTCGATTTTCATCAACACAGCAATACAAAGCTCTGTGATAGAGAGAGGAGGAAAGTTTAAGATACTGGCCTTGGGTCAAAGACTCATTTTCAGGAGAGAAGGAAACAGTTTTGATTGCCAGATTTCTGGTGTCATGGATAGCTGTCATGAGTTCTCAGTCAAAGTTTAGACATTGGAGTAGCTTTACCCTTCACAGGATATTCAGTTACTACACAGCCATCTGAGAGCAACACTTTTACAACCATGGCAATGGATATTACGATGTAATGTAAGGAGGCATTGTTCTGAGCATGGCAATAGAATATCTTTAGTTTCTTATTCATCTATACAAGAGGTGAAGAGTGCTACAGAGCCCATCCAGCTACTAAAATTGGGACAGATATTCATCTGAACAGCACCACACAACTGAAGGTCATGGTAACTCCATAAACAAGCTCACAAAACATTTAAGAAAATGAAGTTGCAAGCACAGTGTAGAAGATTTCCTATTCAGAGGTTTACTTTAGCACTCTTCATTCTCCTTTATTCCATTAGAAGGGGACTGTATTGCTAATATCCCTCAGTATCTTGACAAATAATTTTTTCCTCAGATTATTCATTAAAATATATTAAATAATATTGACCAACAAAGAAAACCTAAGCAAACCTCCAGAAATTTTGCCTCCCAATGTACAACTTCCAGTACAGGTGAAAAAAAAATTACAATAGCCATTTTATCAGATTCAGTATGCTCAGATTTCATCTTTTTCTTATCCCTGGCATTATATACCTAGGCCACTAAAGTGATTCTATGGATCCTTTGATACTAAACATTTTTACATTGTTGCTTGTAGTTGTGACACACTCCTGAAATACCTGCATAGATCCATTTGAATTTGTATCCATTTCCATTTAATCACCATTTTAGAAAATGAAAGAAATGGAATAATCTGAAGTATTAAAGTCAGCAAAAATGTGAAGGGAAATAAATGGAAAATATTTCATTATTTGAATTTTTCAGAAATTAGAAGACAGGATCTTCAGTCTTCCTCCTATTGCAGATTACAGAGGTGTACCTCAAATTAGCTACAATTTGATAACAGAAGGCACAGAATTTATCTTCAGTTAAATTCATGCATCAAGTGTGATTAACTTATTATAAATACTGAAAATATCTAAATAAACTTAACCAATTACTTAAAATGTGTTTTGACTAAGACCAGTCTAGCTTATAGGATAATTGAAGTTCAGAACAATGAGATATGACAATGGTAACACTCATTTTATACTTTTGTAAAACATGATAGCCCTTATTAGCTACAGTATCAAGGTCCAGTTCCAACAACGATTATTTTATTGTAGTCTATCAAAACTTACTCAAGTTTTTAATTTCTTGCATGACTGACTGATGTATAAATTTATTCCCACAGAATAACTTTGCACTTGCCAGTGCAGGGCCAAGTGTGTCCTGCACATTATTATTATCAAGTTAGCTAGCTCAAAACTCACAACAAAACAAAAGCAATTTCCTTTTCCAAGTTAACAATATTGGCATGGCCCTTACCGTCTTCAATCTACTTTGAATATCTACTAGAACAGTCTAAAGAAGGAGGTTTCTATCTTCATGTTCCTCTGACACATTAAAGAAAGAAGGCAACTCAACTGGTAAAGCTCCACCTTAAAATGCTAAAGTTGGCCAAGGCAGCCTAGTGCACATGGCACCAGAGCAACAGCTTGGTGGTGTGAATTATACTCATAGCATTATCAGTGATATATTTGGTATATACATCTCATTTTGCTACTTCTTTATAAGTTGCCAGCTCCCACACACTGTTGCCTTGAATCTTATTTGCATATATAAAGGTCACATGATTCAAATTCCGGCTTTTCTATTTCAGACATTCTTATTAAGATTGCAAAAGAGTTTGAAAGTGTGATTTCTAAAATTATCAAAAGCAGATAATAAAAGATCTTCAAATATATTTAAAATATTTCATAATTTGTCAATGATCCTTTTATTTTGCTAGTATATTTTAAGTATTTAAATTTACAAATACTCAACTCTTCAAATCATACCACTTATCTTGTTTTGTCAGAATAACGTTTTTCACAGTAGTGTTTTAATTTTCATCAAGGTTTCCAGATATTCCGTTTAGTAATTGAAAAAAAGTGCTGCCTAAAATCAGGGCTACTCTTTCTTACAAAAACGATGTGTAAATGGCCTTTTCAATCTAGCATGTCCTCAAACTGTGTTTATCTGTAGCTAACTCCTAGATGTATTCAAAAAGATTAAAAGCATATTTTGTTGTCATTGATCTACTTTAAAGTAAACAGATGTTTTTTAGTATCTTTACAATGTTTATACACGCATCGAAATGCTCATAAGCAATTGCTCAGTTCATGTTCACCAATCAAGTTTTCTACATTTTCCTTTTTTTTTTTTAATCAATGCTCTCTAAGATGATTCATTAATATTAAAAATGAAAAATAACCACAATTATGCCACGGATGTGATTGGCTTCTATTCAAAGCTATTTAGCAATAATTAGGGCACCAAGACAGCTGTTAACATTGGAAAAGGATAGTTGCAGTTATTATTAATCCAGTAAAACTTGATTGATAGAAATGAGGTCTTGGTCTCAAATGCACAAAGAACCTCACACTAACATAGAAGCTTATACTATAGTAGCTATAAATAACTGTAAGTGTGACTCAAGTATGATTTTTTCCTCTGATTCTTAATAGTTCAGATGTTTCCACTGCTACACCAAAATAGATAAGAAGTAATGCTTCAGATTGGTAAAAAAAAAAACCAGCAAAACTGTGATAATCAAAAAAACAAGCTTTTTGTTTACAAGAGTCCTATTGCACTCACAGATAATGATTTCTGTTGATTCTATAATGAGTATTACTTGAAAATTACAAGCTGAAGGAACTAAGAAGTAGTTAAGGCTTTCATGCTTATCAGCACAACATTATGTCAGATAAGTGCCCCCAATTTTCTGGCTTCCACTTGTCTCACTTTCAAGCCTGGTCTTCCTGGAAAATTACCAACCAAAAGCTTTAGTTATCCAACTCCAACAGCTGGCTGCCTGGGGTTTCAGAGTTGCTAATATGGGTCAAAAACTAATATTCTGAAAGTAGCAAACTCAAGGAGAAATTTATCTAGTATGTACTGTATATCTTATTTAAATATAAAGCCACCTTTTTTATAGCAGTAAACAACAAAAATGTTCAAGAAATCCCTATGGACAGACATAAGCCCAGCTGTTACTTAATAAAGGTTGTCATCTAAACGTTTTTTATTAAAAACATAAGAAATTAGCATTGATTTAAGAAAACTTGCCAAGGCTTGTATGAATCTATCTTCTGACCAAGAACAAAGAAAATAAATTTTAAGCCTTTCTGAAAAACGTCTTCACCGAAAGGGTTGTCAGGCATTGGAACAGGCTGCCCAGGGAGGTGGTGGAGTCTCCCTCCCTGGAGGTATTTAAAAGAAGGGTAGACGTGGTGCTTGAGGGTATGGTTTAGTGGTGGGCTTGGCAGTGAGAGGTTAGCAGTTGGACTCGATGATCTTAAGGGTCTTTTCCAACCTTAATGATTCTATGACTGTTAAATAGGCAAGTTATGTTTAGCCCATGTTTTTCCCTTTATTTTTATTAAGGTTCCCTGTGTATCATTATTGTAAAATAAATTAGATGTAGTGGTGCAAGCTTGCCTCTCCCCTTTCCTCCCTCCCAAAATGTTACTCTTCTTTCTCCTCCCATTCCCTCGCCTCAGATTCACATTCCCTAGGCTACTCCTCAGGCACTACTGGGTCTTGTGCAAACCATGTGGTAAACCAGGTCAGGGAACAGGTCTACCCCAGCCTAACAGCAACTGTTTCCGCTTTGCCCAGCTTGTCTCCCTCAACAGACTTATTGCTAACGACACAAGCATCAGAACTAGAGCATACGTGCTCCTGAGACCTGCACTTTCCATGTTCATACAGAGTTACATAGTGCATGGATATTCATGCAAAGAAAATAAAATGGCCTTGAACACAGTTAAAGTTATCTTACAGCTACAATTTCAGCAATTATTAAGAAGAGGTGTTATGTCATGATTATTGTCAAAGGATAGGAACTGTCAAGGAAACAGTCTGTCAAAACAGCACTAAAAAGACAAAGATTGATAGTGGTGAAGTTTATCATATTGATTATTGTATGTTGAGCAGGTATTTAACATCTAAAGAGCTTTGCAACCTTGGAAACCTGATGTAATACAGGATATAAACATTGAGTAGTGCTTGTATCAAAGCATCTGGTAATGGAAAGAGATTTTGTATAGTTACTGATGAAATGTCTCACTTTTATACCATCAGTGTTGAACTGTTGGCAGATAGGTAGCATTAGGGGAATTTATTTTGGAGAGGCAGGAGTCTTTCCTATCTCCTTTTACTCTAAGCAAGAGATTGCTAACCCATCTTTGAACAGTTTCATCCTTTTCTTTATTCCTTTTGAGGAGAATCAAATACACTGCTATCCACTGACATTGAAAAGTACACAAGGAGAAGGACAGTAAAAGTCTATTTTACCTTCATCAAAAAGGAGCACTTCAGCTACAACACTATTTAAAAACTTTGTAAAGTCCCTTTACAGTCTCAGGGAAGTCCCAGATCGAAATAATGTCACAAGGGGAGCAAAGACCGAACATAGCAGTAGTTTAATATCTGCTATGTCCTCTGCTGAGCGAATGTGTGCTGCCCTGGCAAGAGAATGGAATTTTATGATCTAGTAATGGGTCTTTTCCATCTCTAATTACTACCTCACAGGGGCACTGTGAAGATTATTTAGTTAATGTTTGCACAGCTCTCTGACCATGTAAAGTACTGTTAAAGTGCTAAGCATTACTATTATCATCCAATTATATAATCAATCCAAATCTGAGTAGCACTAAAGCAAGTTCCAGTTCCAATTATGCTAATGAAACTGCAAAGGGACTGTACATCCAGAAGTTCCTACAATATCCAGTGCTGTTGCAGTACCTTTGAGAATCCTCATTACAGTGGCTTTCCCGAGCATTCATTAAACACATATTTACTTGGGGCCTGCCTGTGAACTTCAGGTATGTGCCTCTGTGGAGACAATGCCAACCTGTATAGCCCTGAAAGACAGATGGTGAATACTGAGATGTTAGGCATATATTTACACAGGGGTCTGCAATACCAAGGCATATATTCAAAATGAACATGAAGTCCAAGTTAATTCATCTCCTGTTAGACTAGTAAAGCCCTCACCCAAGACTCAGGAGAGCCTTGGGACAGAGTTCAGGTGGTGGGAATGGTTTGCCTCTATTTTGGAATATAAAGAGTATTTAGGTGACAAACATGGGGTTGTGAAGCTTTTGCATCTGCCTTTCACTGTTAGCTGTGGAAGTTCAGCAGGAAAAAAAAAAAGAGGGAGAAGTTAAATCACTTCTTTGCAGTACCGGGCTCCAGCTTCACCCTGAATGGCAAAAATCTGCAAGCAGACTAGAGGACTACTGTCTCTAACCCTTCATTTCTGGTCTCCAACTTTACTCTAAGATCACCCGTGGTACCAATAGCTGTTGTACAACAGATAGCTCCTGTGCCAATTATTAGAAAAGGCTAAGATGATCCTGCAGATACTACTTGTGAAGCTAGACCTCGCAATCTGATTGTAACTGCAGTAGCGCTGGAGATCAGAGTTTGGTTTTACATGAGCTGTCTGGGATTAGACTAAAGAAATCCAGAGCCCCTACCCGAAACAGGTAATCCCACTACAGCTAAGGATTTGTGGATAAACTCCCTAAAAAACAAACCAAAAAACTCACCCAACAAAATCAATAGAAGCTTCTCCCTTCAATATGGGAGCAAAAGCCCTAGGCATAAGGAGCTTTCCTCTCTCTAACATCATTCACACAGCATGGAAACGTGAGGTCTTTCAAACTACCCCTTTACTCTCTTAGCTGGTGATTAAAGATCAGGATAGGATATCTCTCCATGTTAGTTTGGAAAAGACTTTGGGCGTTTTACTGTTGTTTCCACCCCCTGCCCCTTTATTTGCAGAATAGTCAGTGACACACTTCCTAGGATTATTATAATTATCCAATAAATTATCTAACTCAGCAGGCATCTGGTACACTGGATAGTAGCCTTGATTTCTCCCGGTGTTTTCCTTTGGTTTGTATAGTTGTAGATTATGTCCTTGACTAAGGAGTTTAGATGTGTTAAAGGGTCCTGGGAAAATAAATGCAGTAGATATTCCAGGAACTCTTCAGAGGTTGGGCTGATACATGACTGTAGGCAGTGTAGCAATTCAGGTGGGGTTTTCAGTCCTGTGTTTGTAGTATCATTGTTAATAAGCAAGCAAACGAGCTACTGACCTGTCTGTGTCTTCCATCTAGCTGCTATTTACTACATTCGTTCAACAATCTCTTTCCACTTACAGACACTCCTTTTCACATCTCTTTAAACATTCTCCCATAACAGATTTTAAAAGAAAAGAAGATATGGGAAACAACTTATTCAAACCATTGTATCACCACTCAACTTGTATGTTGCACAGTCTTCTTCTTATACAGAGTGTCCTGGTCCATGGAGGTTTTAAGCAGAGCCTCAAAGTCAATAACAAACCCAAATGCAACTGTTCCACCTGCACTCTTTTACATTCTCCCTTACAGACACCAGAGAAGGAAGGTATGACTGGGGTTATGATCACCTGTAACAGCCTCAAAGTGAACCAACAGTCAGAAATTCTGACACACATACCCCAGTCATCTAACCAAAAATGTATGTATCACTTTAAGGCTTTTAGTCTATCACAGCATCACAGAATGGCAGGGGTTGGAAGGGACCTCTGGAGATCACCTTGTCCAACGCCCCCCTGCTTGAGCAGGCACACCCAGAGCAGGGGGCACAGGGCTGTGCCCAGGTGGGTTTTGAACGTCTCCAGGGAAGGGACTCCACAGCCTCCCTGGGCAGCCTGTGCCCCTGCTCTGGCACCCGCACAGGAAAGGAGTTTTTCCTCATATTCAGGTGGAACTTCCTGTGTTCCACCTTGTGCCCATTGCCCCTTGGCCTGTTGTTGGGCACCACTGAAAAGAGCCTGGCCTCATCCTCTTGACATCCACCCTTCAGGTATTTATAAGATCCCCCCTCGCTCTTGTCTTCTCCAGGCTAAACAAACCCAGGTGTCTCAGCCTTTCCTCATAAGGGAGGTGCTCCAGTCCCCTGATCATCTTGGTAGCTCTCCACTGGACTCTCTCCAGCAGTTCCCTGTCTTTCTTGAACTGGGGAGCCCAGAACTGGGCATCTCTGCATACCCTGACAAAGTTCGTATATTCCTTCCAAGTAGCCAGTCCCTTTTCCACATACTGTAAACCTCTTTCTTCCATTTGAGTTTTTCCAGAATCTTTTTGCTCATCCATCTGTACCATAAAAAGATATATATTTTAGCATATATATCTTTTTTTATTTTATTCCTACCAATATTTTTATCTGACTCTTTCAGAGACTTTAAAGCCTTATCAATACCTAAGGAATCTTAGATTACTTATTTCTGCATTTATCTGTATTTTTAACACATTAAAATCTCAACTTATTAAACTCATAGAAGTCAAAAGTGCTTCCCATATACGTAGTCCTAGTAATCATGTGAAGTCAGTGGAAGTACAAAGGAAAAAATAAATAAAGGGATTATTTTTTCATCACAAAAACATGATTCTGCAAAACATAACAATTTAACAACACAAAACACTACGACCTGTTACATAACAACTTCAAAAAGCAATACCATATCATGCTGTGTCTAACAGAGAAAACTGAATCTGAACACAATTTTTGGGCATCAGGGTACAGAGGTGAAGGTACATATGTCCTGAAATTATGATAGTGTGTAATACGAGCATTATCTTTACAAATTGGGTCCCAATCATGAGGCTCTGTAAACAAAGGGACAGTTTGTCAGTGGAATGAAATAGAGACAAACCTCTTGGAACAGATCCAGGTATTACATTTTGATAGATACGGGTGTGATTTTATTTTTCTTTCTGGATGCTTACATGTAAGGTTGCTAATGACTTTGTTTATACACAAATGGCAGTGACTGACCCCGACTCCCAAATCCCGATGTTCTGTTTCTAGGATATGAAAGTTCTTACACCCTTAAGTCTGCGGCAGTGCCTTCCACCACCAGACAAAATATGAGAAATAATATGGTTACTATTTCATCAAACTACATGTGCTTGTTGAGAAACTAATAGTGCAGAGCATTATTATGGAAAAGAAATCTTCCAGCATTATCATTCAAAATCTTCCATAAATTTCTAGCAAGTGCCCTGCAACATGGACTTTCAGAGGTTTTCTTGTATAGTATGGAAGATTTTGAGCACATTGTAAAATACGGTGCAATCACAGCAAAAACTACTCTGCACATATATTGGTCTTTATTATAATTTTGTTTATATTTATCTTACAACAAAGTTAGCTTCTTTTTTATTACCAAAACACCTTCTTCAAAATTTCTTTTTCCTTAACTTGACAGCAACTTTAAACTTATATCTTAATGCACGGAGCACGTGGGTTTGAAATTACTGGTTCGTATCACTGTTTGTAGCCATCTCCAAAAAGAGCAAGCAGGCTTGCGCTCTGTGCAGTTGAAGAAACTCTTATAAACTTGGCAATTAATAAGAAAGGAAAAGAGTAAATCCTGAAATATTCAGATATAGTGTAAATAGATTGTGTACCCACATATGAAATAAAAACTGAACTGGTAAAAACTAACAGTCCTATAGCCCCCAAATTCACTCTCTCTCAAAAGGCATGATAAAACTAGGAAATGCCCAGAAAAAGACAGTGAGACTCAGAAGAAGCTTTCATAGAATGAAGACCAAAATACACTGAGATTCTCAAGCTTAGCAAAGAGATGAGAGAACGTATGAGGAAAATAAACAATAAAAGGTGGAAAGGTAACAATTATTCACTTTTTTTCATAACACTGAGACTAGAGGAAATTCATCTACCGGCAAGTATAAAATGTCAAAAGTTACAGCAGTGCAAGTATGATTAGACTGCTATTATTATTACTACTATTATTATTTTCTGCTTATATTATCTTAAATTGTTTCAAGGTCCTGATGTGATTATCTATCAGTACTTTGAAACATTGTTTTCAGGAGAATTTAATATTCAGCTGCTTTTTTAATCAGTCTTTTTTTCTCATATTTTAGAGAATATGGGAATGCAAATGATTTAGTATTTATTTGTAAGGCAATCAAATTGTTTAATTATTTCAATACACAAACTTCACAATAAATGAAGTAAATTTGGTTTTAGATGCTATCTGAAAAAACAAAAGAGCATTCTTAGAAAAAATCCCATACAACATTTTAACATTTTCAGGAACAATTCCAATTAGGAAAGTCATTTAAGAAGCCCACCCAGCCACTCTTTAACTCCCCCGCCTCAACGGGGGGCTGGGGGAGGCAGAATAAGAACAAAAGCTCCTGGGTGAGCTTCACCCCAAGCACCTCTCCTCCCCACCTTATTATTGCCCGAGGTTACACTCAGTTCCTCCAGTGCAGGAAGGGGGTTCTGGTCAATACACTGTCGTTTCTCTCTGACGCTCCTTTCTTCTCACTTGTTTCTTCTGCTCCACCATGGTCTTTCCAGGGGCTGTGGGGGATCGCTGCTTGGGTGCGTGGAGCACCTTTTCCTTCTCCTCCTGCCCCTCTCCCCTGGGGACTTGCAGGGCTGTTTCTCACACTTTTCCCATCACCCCTGGCTGCTGTCCAGCCCTTTGCCCTTTCCTACCCAGGCTCTCCCCGAGGTGCCGCCATCCACCATGGCCGCGGGGCTCAGCCGTGCCCTGGGGTGGGTCTGTTTTGGTTTCCAGCACAAGAAAGTCTGCAGCACTGGCTTGCTTTTTATTACAAATTGGAGGTCCCCCCCTCGGGACATGTTGCAACTGCCTCAGCTGCGGGAAAAGCTTGATCACAGCTCCTACCTTATTAGGCACTTGAAAATTCAAAGGCATTTTTAAATTTTGTGCTTAGTCAGCTGATCTCTTCATCTCCAGATAACTCAGTCCCTTCCTGTGTCACTGGATGAACTGTAAGAGAGTTTCTAGTACAGAAAGTCCCAGGACCTCCTTCTCCACCACTGACATCCTAGATATTCCTGGTATCTTCCTGACCTCTGACAGGACAAACCAGACAGTTCCCAAAAATAGCTGTTATAAAGAATCATTGCGTTTGCACTGTCTCTGGCCACTGAAGATGAATTTGTAGAGGCAAAGACTTCCTGATGAGGCAGCTCAATGGTGTTTAGCCAAATGAGAGGCACCACAGAGAAGATTACATGAGTTGGGGCTATGCTATTGCGTCTGTATGTTTGACTAGAGGGGAATCTTATGCTCCTGCACACATAACAAATCCAATCTCCAGCTGAGACAGCTGCAATTTCAATTCACTCTTGCTGTTGCAGACCCCAAACCTCAGATAAACATTCAGAAAAGTGGAGAATTAAACCAAACAGGCTTCTAAATCTCCTTCTGCGCTGTCAGGAAACTTATGCATAAGAGAATCTCTCCATATACAGTTTGCACGCGTGTGAGGAGAAAAACAGTTCAGGCCAAAGTTTCTGATCAATCTGCCCTTTCTTTGTCTAACTTCTCAATTTTCTTCTCCTGTCTCCTGACATATCCTCATATTAGAATGACAGCTCATGGCAGGAAGCATCAGCCAACACTATTGGCAAGCAGAATGCTCTGAGGCAATGTAAATCAACAGAAACACAGCTTTGTCCCAGGGCAGATGTTAGGAATAAACCGGAAGGTCTGGAGATGCAACAGAAAAGAGGAAGAACATTGTTGGTCCTGGAAAAATTTATCATCTCCAATATGTTAGGTTCAGTGCCATGTTTGCTGCTGTCTGTCATTTATTGCCCCCAGCTCTGTCAAAATCTGATGAAAAATACTGATTTAAGGAGTTACATTTTCTTGGTTGTTTATTTTCTTTCTGATTTTAACAAGATTTTGCCTTCTGGTTCAAGAACCTCTGTGATGTTTTTTTAAAAATCCACTAGAAAAAAGAGTTCTGACAATTTTTTTGTAATCTAACAAGCTAAAAAATGGGGTTGATTCTAGACTTCACATTTTGATTTCTTTCAAATGAATTTAAAAAGAATGCTGCTTATCTTATTAACTGAAAAGATTTCTCCACACTCAAATCTCAATTAATTAATATAATTTTGTCAAGATTTCCTGTTATCACCTTGGTTTAATGTTCATAAACCTATTTTATCCTTAGACAATAGGTCCTCTAACAAATTTAAACATTGCGATCACCTCTGATCAGACATCGTCAGAACTTATGGATTACTGCAAACTTACAAACATTTGATTGATCGATCAATAACAAATTTTTGTAAACAAAATTGACATATTTTCTACTTTTGTGCATTTTATGTTTAACTAAGCAATTATAGTCAGTGAAAGAAAGAAATCTAAGGATATTCTTACAATATATTTAAAGAAAGTTTTTCAAGCACACTGCAAATTTATCAAAGATTTTTTTTTTCTTTTACTTTTCGGATGTGTTCATGTGTGTTTGTATATTATGGTTACTGCATGGAGTGGTAAGGCACCATGTATTTAAGCTGACTGGTCTAGTTTTTTAAACACATACAAAATAGACTTCAAGCAGTATAAGAATACTCAGGTTTGGGAGAACATTTGAGGCAGGACAGTGAGACCTCCTTTCTAAACAAGGAGAAATGAATCCTTGCAGATATATATATTAGGGGAATTCTAGTCAAATTTACATTTGTCAAGTATTGTTTTTAAACCATCTAAGACTACCTCTATGTGTTATATATTTATTAATAACACTATATATAAAAAAATTAAATGTGAATTAAGGACATTCATGACTGAGCCAACTTTATGGACAGCAACAGCTACATGTGCAAATTATATTATATGCCTTCATGAAGTACTAATAAGTCCTCTCTCCCCCAAAATCAACCCAGTTATGCTTGGCAGAAACAGCTCAAAATCAAGTTGCTTTTTGTCTGTTCCAAAGTTTACCCTGCACTAGCAATAAATTTACATTATTTTTTGCCTCTCTAGCAAAACTGTTTTGAACCTTTTGCTTATATCTCAAAAATCAAGAGCCTATCTTTCAATTTTCAGGCTACTATCGACTAAAGCTAACCCCTTTGAAACTTAATTTCATTTCCAGGAATACTTGAGAAAAACACACAGTCAGAAATGTTTCTCAGACTTTGTATTAAGTCAATGGATAGAAATGATAGTGCCACCCACATACTTTCAGAGAAAGCAAAGCAGAGCTCCTTGGAGGTTGTGGGATTTTTTGGTCCTCTAAAACATCACAGCTATAGGTCCCCAAATACCCAACAGTTTGTGTCAAGAGAAATGGTGCCAAAGACTTTTCTTTCTTGATATAGTTCTGAATTGTCTATTTATTTCAGGGTAGTGTGGAAGGAGAGAAACTACTGGGGGGGGAAAAAGGAAAAATCTATCCAAAATTAAGTTTTTCTGCTTTTTAAGCAGTTCAGATTCAGGACAGGGAGTTCTTCTGGACACTAAGAGAATTCAAGTGGATGTTTATACAATCAAGGGGCCACAATCACACTGTGTGCTGTAGAAGCCTGCACTGTTTCAGAAAATGCTTATGAGGTGACTTGGTAACATTAACAGCCCAAAAGCACAACAAAATCTTGAGCGAGAGCTAGAAATTTTGAGAATAATTAATGTAGAGTTCACCCCATTCAAGACTCCAAAATCTGCAGCAGAGGGAGAAGGAGCGGTAATATGGTGAAAGTGGACAACTCTTCACCTGGCATTCACAAAACTTGCTCTGACAACTCCAGCCTAACAAAAAAACATGTTTAAGAAACCACAAACATATTTAATGGTTTCTCATTTATGTAAGCAACTATAAAGTTACAGAATCATACAGAACTTTGCAACTTAGCAGTAAAATGAAAGTAATAAAAAATACTAAGCCTAAGGAATTATATTGAAGTTGCCTATTCATAGGAAAAAACCTGCTAAAAGAAAACAAAAACACAGTAATAAGTTCTGCTAGGTTTAGAAAAGTGATGGTTGCCATTCTTGCAAAAGAAATCCCCTAAGGCTTCTTTCTTCAGATAGGCCGAAGCAAAAAATATATTAATGCAGCGGAGTTCATTAAAATTACAAAAATATCAATACATCATCGTCTCTAGATTAATTACTTTCATTTAATTATTAATGATGGATTAAATGGAATATGCATTTATTTAAAGAAAGTGATATTAAAAAGAATCAGAAAATACTACAGGATTATCACCACCTTCTGATAACAAAACCAAAATTTGTTTAGGGGATTTCGGTGCTAAATGTTATGTGTATTCTTTTGCTAGTTCCATAGTCCCAATTTTGAGGTGCAGATGGTGAAATTGACTATAACAGTGGTTTACTACCCATGCTCTCTCTAGAGTTTAAGTTCAAATTGCACCTATAAAAAGGGGTAATTAGTCCTTTCTGGTTTATTGCTGTTAGGGGAAAGGAAGCAGTTTCAGTTAACTACCAACTAGACGCCACTCCAGATCAAATATCCTAGATGCAGTACCTTCTACTGGCTTTCAAATACCAAACTGAGAGTTCAAAGAAAGTAAGAAATGTCACCTTCCCAAACATTATGGACTATTAATTATGTCTTTGCAGTGAACTTTCTCAGTGCGATTAGTCTACAGACATGAAGATCATTCTTTATAAAAGACTATGGGCTGGAACAAGGTTAACTCCAATCTAAATTGTGTTAATAACAAGAGTGACTGCATTCAGACAGCTGAACAATTATCTGATGGGCAAAATATGTGTAATGAAGCAGATAAAATTGATGAATTTTAAACCAAGCATGGGTATGCAGCAATGTGTATGTTTTTCTTTTCTAACATACACACTTTGTTTTCCTATGGTATCCTTTAACTATCTAGTTCTTGATGCAGAAGGGATTCATAAACAGTCAATCGCATTTAGAGATAAGTAAATATAAGTAAATATGTAGCTGTATTTGGCGATTTTGACAGCATCTTTGGAATGTGTGTCCTTTGGGGTCTGCACAGAAGATTCCTGTCCCTTTGCTTTGACCCCACACTCTAATCATCAGTAAAGCTGAGCACCAATTGCCCTCATGGTGGATGGTACCTGAGGTTGAGTAGGAGATCTCAGGGTGACATTTCATGTCACATTTTCTCTGGTGGCAAATCTCGTTTAAAAGATTTCTGACCACTTTTTTTCCAGACCTTGCCTTTTCCCAGTGAGTTTATCACACACTAGATATTACTCCGTAAAATGAGTGACAAGCTCCTGTGCAGAAGGTGCCACAGAGCAAGCTACACTGATTCAGCTGAAGGGAATATATATTTCAGCAGGAAGTGGAAAGCTAGAAAGTGAAAAACCTCTTAAACTGGTTCTGCTAGTCGTGAAAACATACCTTAGAACAGTATCTTCAAGCATAATAAAGTTAGATGGACCTAGATCGTGGGCTCCTCTCCATGGGCCACAGCTCTTGCCAGGAGCCTGCTCCAGCACGGGCTCTCCACAGGCTGCAGCTGCCTTCAGGGCATATCCATGTGCTCTGGTGTGGCATCCTTCACAGGATGCTGTGTGGATAGCTACTATACCATGATCCTCCATGGGCTGCAGGGGGACAACCAACATCACCATGGTCTTTGCCATGGGCTGCAGGGGAATTTCTGCTCCGGTGCATGGAGCTCCTCCTCCCCCTCCTTCTTCACTGACCTCAGTGTCTGCAGAGTTCTTCCTCTCACATTTTCTCACTCCTCTCTCTCAGCTGCTGCTAATGCAGCATTTCTTACCCTTTCTTAAGTATGCTATCCCAGAGGCAGTATCGCCATCACTGATAGGCTCAGCTTTGGCCAGTGGCAGGTCTGTCTTGGAGCCGGCTGGCACTGGCTCTGTCGGGCATGGGGGCAGCTTCTGGTGCCTTCTCACAGGAGCCACTCCAGCAGCCCCCTGGCTACCAAAACCTTGCCACGTAAACCCAATACAGCCTCCAATAAGGATTTCTGTGGAAAGAAAAAGAAAAATCCGAAAAGGAGAGAGACAGATTTTATTGTAAATAATGATAGTTCATCTCACATGCAGGCATTTGCACTTGTGTAACTTACAGACATATAACTGGACTTGAAGTTCATACAGAGGGAGTCCATACAGGTAGCTCAAGTTGGATATTTGGTCTGGTGAATTCCATCGTAGTTTTAGTCTCATGAACCCATCTACTCTAGGTTTTATTTTTTTTAGGTTTTTATTTAAATACTTTATTTGTTCTTCTGTCTTCAGCCATTTAATTCCTGTAGACAGCATGAAAGTTATGGGCATATTTCTAGTAAACCTGTGAAAAATTTCTGTGCAATGTAATCATGATCAATTTGAATCATGCAAATGAATTAAGAAATGAGCTAAATTTTAAACTGACTGAATGGCCCAGGACACACAAATTAGGAGACCAGTATCTGTGGGCATGCAAAAAGAATAGTATTAGCATGCCAGAATCAAAGGAATTTCTTTTTTTTATAAAGTGGGGGGAAAAATGAAAAAGGAACCGCATAGCCATGCTTCATAGAAAATATCACACTTACTTGGCCTCTTTCATTCCATTTCACACATCTCAGTAAGCAGGACCCTTGTTGATTAGTTTTCCTCTATATGGTGTGAGTCCTGACTTCTAGTGAAGCCCAGGCAGAAGCAGGCATCAGTCACTACTTGCCCATGGGACTTGTACTGCTGCCTGAGTTGGCCTAAATGTCCCCCCAGTTATTGTGGATGGGGTTGTTTTTCCTCCTGTGTGACAGTCTTACTGTGGTTGTTTATTTCTCTGCAGTTTAGAAGCCTCAGAAATACACTGTTCTCACTTTTTAACTCTAAACCTCAAAAAAAAAATTGCCTCACTCCAACAGTTCTACAGAAATAAAATACTGCTAAGGATATTAGCAGATTTGTGAATCTTAGTAACAGATCTGCGATTTTCTAATTCTTACTTAAATAATGTGTCCCTAATCCTGAATTTTAACCCAATATTTTGTACAGAAGAGGAATGCTGATGTGTATGGAGAAATTCGTAAGGCACTTTTGATTGGAGTCTTCTCATCCGAGTGAAGGGAAATTCAATGTTATATCACAGTGGATTCCTTTCCTTGCCTAACTCTTTCAGACTGCTAAGCAGTAGTTGTCCTATCTGTTGACTAATTATTTCCTAGTGTAATGTGTAATGTGTAATTTTCATCATGACCGACCTCCTCATTCTTCAGTGCTGAGGTGAGTTAGAGATTGGTGACATTATCTGCAGTAGAAATAAAGAAAGGCAATCAAAAGAAATTGTGCAAACAAACCCCTGCATTGAAGAAGTATTAAAGTGGAACAGCCAAACACTCCGTTTACAAGGAAAAGTCAGGTTGTTGTATTCTTATCAACTTTAATTGAACTCTCTCATGCATAGGCACTATCATGTTTTGGTTAACTAAACAGTCCCTGCACTGCCCGCTCTTTCCTTCATACCATGAGGATCATCCACTTTGGGCCTGTAGCTGGACCTTTTTTTCCCCCGTCATTCTGTCTGAAGCCCCGTGATGCATGTGCAATGCCCTGGTCAGACCTTGTTTTGATCACTTCCCTCGTGACAACAGGTAAGCACATGCCTGTATAGCAAGTGGCTTCTTCCCGTACACCCAGGGGGGCCACAGCTGTGCAAAGGATCACAGCTGTGGGCACTCAGGTCTGTACTTTTGCCACCACGGCTCATAGGGGGAGCTCCCCGCAGAAGGCACGTTTGGTATTTCTTATAGTAATCGGGGCCCTGATCATGCAAGTGATGAACTCCCTCTCTTGATTGCCTTTTCTGTACAACATGACAACAGGTAAGCCCTCCTTTTGGGGATCTGATCTCTGTGGTCAGGCTGTGCACAAAGCAATTCATCAGCCACCTAAAAAGAATTTCACTTTTTTCCCCACTGAAGTGTTTGTACTCCAGCTGAGCAATCCAAATTGTTTTGTGTGGTCTGATTTCAATCTTCTGCACTCACAGTCAGCTTGTTTCCCCTACCATTGCTTCAGTGCTGAACGACATTCTGTTTGATATAAGTTTTGAATCCCTTTGATATAAATGGACCCTCATTATCACTCACTGAATACTTCTAGAAGTTTCTGTGTTGTAAATACGTGTTCAGGGCAGCTGTGGCTGCTGTATCCCTGGCAGCTGGCAGTGTGACTACAAGTCTTTTGTTGTGGTGTTTACAGCACGATATGAATTCTGTCCTGACCTTGTTAAAATTTATTTTTATTCTGCATGTCTCTAAGCAGTTATTTAGTTTTCCTTGTTTCCTGTCAGTTCCTAGGAAGGCTTCATCCTCTCTGCCATAATGAAAACATTTTGTCCCTGTAGAGACAGATTTACTTGTTATTCACAACATTAAGAGGTGGTATTTCTGTCATTTTCAAAAAGCTTGTTAATAAATCTGATATAACAGTGCTCCTGTAAATGCTGACTCCAGCTGATAGACTCTGCTGCTTTTAGAAGTTAGCTTGCCCTCTCACATTTCCCTTCTTTGTCAGATGATGCTTGCCCCGAGTCTTGGATGTTAACTTAGTGCTCATGTCACAGATTATGCTCTAGAAGTATGCTATCTGTAGTTAGTATCTGAAATTTAAACGACACTTTTTTTTCCTAACATATTATATTTTGTGAATACTCACATTTCAGTAAAATTATTGTAAATCCCCAAAACGCTGATTTTTAGTTTTACACAAAAGGTTGTGCTAAAACTCAGTAAAATAGGATGGAAATTACACAAGTGAAATGCATCACACTATAGTCATCTTTATAATATTTACAAAACACATACTCTACACATACTTATTAAAAACAAACTGGAAATGGAACATATTTTTCTCTACAAAAGGCACAAGCTTTCTGTTAAATCCATTGCAGAAACACCCCCGTGTATCACTTTTACATTGCTGCTACTGCGTCAGTGACAGATATTCAGAAAGCAGATGGCTAACCTTCTGAATGACATTATTCACGTTTCCATAATAACATTCTAAAGACCATAATGCTGCACCTGTTCTAAATACTTTCTTTTTAAGGACAGAGAACTGTCAATGTTCAAATGTGCACCTCTAGATGTAGGACTATGATTTTAATGGAATAAAAGTGTTTGATCACGTACTAACACTTTTTCTTTTTAATGCAGTTGTTAGGTCTGGAAGGAGTCATTTATTACAGCTAAAGGGTAAATTTTCTGTTTCTTCTTCTTCCAGCACTTCTGAGGCTGACGAACAGCCTCTGACCAACTTAAAGACTGGAGTTACTTTTCCTTAGAGCAGGTCCCTTGAGCCATTCTGTCATGGATCTGCAATCTGAACATGCAAAAAAGATGTTTAATTGTTACCCTGTAGTAATATCATTAATTATATAGGATGCTTTCAGACCAGGATTTAACCTACCACTGAGCCTGACTTACTGTTAAGGGTCACAGTGAGCCACCTTGATTCCTTAGGGAAGAGTTAGGATATGTAATTGCTCTACAGCATGAAAGTCAGGGTTCGCTGAACCCTGTACCCTGTGTATGGTGCTGAGAGTAGCTCAAGTGCTTCAGAAGTCTGTATATGAGCCCCATGGGAAATATGGATTAATCTTCCATCTTAAATCTTGAAATGAAATGATAGTCTGAATGCCCATATAAACTTCCAGGCTTTTTCAGAACCTTGTTAAAGTCTCGGCTTCAAAAACTAAGCCTGTGACATGAGGACTAGTGTGTTCTACCCGATCAGGTGACGGTCTCGTACAGCCCAAACAAGAGGTCAAACCACAGCTGTAGCTCTCTTCCTAGCAGGGAAAGAAAGATGGATGGGACCCAGTGGTAGTGACCTGCACCCAGCTGTCTGTACAAACTTCAGCCATAGGACCCCAGCAGAACTCTCCTTTCTGCAGCACAAAGTCCATGACTCTCTCAGCTATGAGGTTGTCCAAAAATTTTGCTTTAAGAAGAGGCCTGGCCACTTCTTAAAATTCTATTAAATGCCATTCTACTCTTCAGTGTATGCTTTTACTTGAAATTATTTTATTTATCATTTTCTATATATATAATATGAATTTTAACATATATGAATTTTAAGTATTATTTATATTAATTTTATATACACAAAATCAATATATACTATTGTACATATAATTTTATATATCAATAGTATTTTACTTAGCATTTTTCCCAGCTGAACAGCTGCCATCACTGCAGCCCTGTGGACTCTCTTGAGTCCACCCTATGATAGTGGCAAAATAGCGGATCCAAAGCTGAACTCGATCTTCTCACCCAGGTTGTCAGGTGGGGGCTGAAAGTTTTGATAGACTTACCTGGATGGCCTTAAAGTTACTGGAGAATTTAATAATTTGCTTGTGTAGCTAAAAGAAAGATTAACCATGGAGGATTGCAAGGAAAATAGATAAGATCAGGTGTTCGTTAGCTACTCTTTTATTTACTATTAAATGGTCTAATTTTTATAGGTTGTTTATACTTTCACATGAATCTCTATAGCCAAGATACAATTGTGTATCTCATAAACATAAAAGCGAACTGCCTATAAAAAAACATAAACAATGTAATATCTTGTAAGGATAAAAATAAATAGGACAGCACCCATCCTTTAATCTTCATAAACACTCATGAGAAGTTTTCCAGTGACTTTATGTGCTGTTAATAACTACTGTGGCAAGTACTAGATTGAAAAATCAATCTCCTAACTAAGCCATGTTTAGTAAATTCAGCCCGAATCAGATCCATATGTTCACTAAAATTTATACAAGTATTATGAGCTAAAAATCACACACTGTAGGTATGGGGAGTGAATCTGCTTAATGTACGTATGGGTTTGAGTGTAATCGGTCAGAGAAGACTGAATTAATAACCTATTTCTGTATGAAGAAGGGATATATTTTTAATTTTATTTTTTAAAAAACTTTCTGCTCCCTTGGATGCTTATAGGTGCACTGGAAAATAAGTACCACATCAGAGTCAGCATGAATTATCATACCTTGGCTCTCCAGACAAAGAGGAATGGAACAATGGCTGCCAATTATTTCCACTGCCACAGCATCAATTGGAGGTTCAACTGCTGTCTGCATCATGAGAAAACTTACCAGTTTTTCATAGTGAGAGGTAGGTAGAAATGAAGGTAGGAAGGATTCTGATGTAGTATGGTTTTTCAATAAAGCTGGGAAGCCCAAAGCAACTCAGAAGATGACAGCTGCATCATTATTTGAGAGAAATATTTCTTAAAATTAAATATATATATAAGATACATTGTTCAACTATCCTGCATATTCAGAAAAACACTTCAGGAATACTTACATTTTTATGTAAAGGTAAATGGAAAACTGTCATTATTCAACAATACAGAGATAAAAGAAGTTTCTTGAAGAGGTGACTGTGTAACCTGAAGTACAGTCACCTAGTTATTCTTCTGGTGTGACATGTGACATCATCTGACATCTGAAGTCATACAGGTACATTTATAAGACTATGCATGACATTAAGAATGAAAAAATTCAGTTTTGCAAGGTATGAAGAAGAAGCATCACACGTGTGTGATGGAACAAGTGTCTTTACTACCATGAGACCACACAAGTGTTGGATTTTTTAATTTGCTTTACCTTTTCCTTTTTTAAAATGAAAACGTAATCATAGGCTCAGAAATATATCTATGATCATGGAATATGAACAAATAAGTAATCTAGATTCACAAATTATTGGTCACCTTGAAAAATGTGTGGTGTGCGTGCTCCTGCTTTGTGGAGGCTTTGTTTTCATACGTTAAACAGTCTGACTAGAAGTTCATTCCCCAGTTTATACCAAGATACATTGTTTTTTACTTTGTCTGCATATCTACTTCTAGTCTCCTCCAGACTATGGTTTTTCCTTGCATGCTTTCAGTGATACTGAAAACACATCTTTAAATATGAGAATATTTTGCTCAAAAATATCAATTTCTTATTAATACTTTTAGTAAAAAATACTGATAGTGTTCATATTATTGTCGTGGAAATACATTGTTAATGGAAATCATAAACACTCTCAAGGGAAATGAGCAAAATCTCACCTCCTTCATCATCAAAATTTTCTATTTCCCACAACACTGGTTGATCAATTTATGAAAAATTCCAATTTTCCACATCAGCAAAATTAATACACTTAAGTGTCTAACTGCTTGTAGGCATATATTTGCCAACAGAATATGATATTTGGAGTTCCCATCTGGCAAGTACTGCATTGCTAGGTTAGTTTAGGTTCAGTGACAATAAACTCCTCTGCACACAAAGTAAGCACAGAGGAACAACAGCAGGAGGAGTCACTTGATTAATAACCTGCCTCAGCTGCTCCCAGGCCCACCACACGAGCAACACCAGCTCATCAAAGGCCCATCACCGCAAACCCAGAAAAGCACAGAGGCACAATGGCAGGTGGGAACTCAAATTTCAGACTGTGGAGGAACACACACTTTGTCTGGGTCCCCACCAGGGCTGTCCCAGCAGAAACTCATCAACCCCATGGGATGCAGGGGAAGAGCATTTTGACATTGTGTATGATTCATGGGATGTTTCAGGGAGGAACCAGAGTGGGGAAAGGGATAAGGATGAGGAGGTACAAATGCAGCAGAACAGGTGGGCAAGGAGATAAAAAGGGTGATCATGTGTAAATAGTTTGCTGGTTAGTATGCTTGTCTGGCCATGCCCAGCACCTGATCATCACAGTCTGTCCTGTTTCCTTATTTAACTCCACCTTCAGCTATTTTTCAGTGAAGAGATCTCTCCTTCATGTGTGTATGGGGGTCTGTGGTGGGAGTAACTGGAGTAACTGGAGTAACTGGAGTAACTGGAGTAACTGGAGTAACTGGAGTAACTGGAGTAACTGGAGTGAGAGTGAGTGAGTGTGCAAGAGGGTGTGTGATGGTTAGCAAAGATCAAGCCAGATGAGCTGGCAAGCAGGTGTAGTGGTTGGGAGCCAAGGAGATATATGGGTCTCCAGGTGACAGCTCTGAGTTGTGAGAGTACCTGTGTATCTCTACAAGCAAAAACACAGGCAGTCAGATATCAGGACTAGAGGAAGCCCTGGTGTGTGTGTGTGTGAGTGGGGGGTGGGGTGGGAAGGGAAGGGAACTGAACTGCAGTGGGGCTGTGGCTTCAGGGGTTTGTATGTCCAGGAGCCAGCAGCTGGAGAGACTGTGGTCTAGGGGCCAGTGATAGGGCAGACTGTCTGAGCCCCACTGCTGGATAGATCCCCCTTCTACACATATGCACGTATATATTTACTTTTCCTACTAGAAATCCATCCTAAGCAGTCAAAGAGAAGAGCATGAGGAGAAAATTGGTCCTGTCACCATTCCCCTGAGTGGTCTGTGTGTTTTATTTGTATGGCCATCTGTGTGTATATATATATGTATATTGCATACAACATAACCTCCCTGTTGGGAATATGTGCTCAGCCTTGTTATTGGAGAGATCAGGGACCGAGCTGGACCAGGAGGAACCCGAGCCCTAAAGACTGCCATAGGAGGTCCAGGAGATGAGGGAGGAGGGATCTGCTGGGTTCCCAAGCTTATCTGATAGGGTGATCTCAACAGTCGCAATGAAAAGGATGATAAGAATGACCACAAAAGCCACACAGGCCATTCACTACAGACATCTCCTCTAGATTGTAATGGCTTTTACAACATCACAACCATATGAGATGCAAAAGAGGTTGTGACTAGATCACAGTGCCTATAAACAAAAATTTTCATCAGTAATCTTTAGCAATTCCAGAGGCTGCTCTGAATGGTGTCATAGTTCAAAACTGGATGCCTGCTGTTATCCCTGAGGATTAATTGATAAAGGAAATGTTTATCTTGAGATTAGAAGATATTCAAAGTAGGTTAGAGTAAGGCAGCAATCTAGTCAATCATTATCTCTAGTCCAGCTTTATCTTAATTTAGAAGCTAGTTGTTCTGGTTTTACTCTCTATGCAATGGAAAAAAAATAATCTGCAGAGAGCTGTTATTTTTTTTTCTTTGTCACTTATGAGGTGTTGGATTTTATCTTTTTTTTTTTACTTTGAGGGTGGAGTGATACACGTTATACAAGCTAAGTTTGGGTCACAGCTTTGATTTCTAGGCCTAGTCTCTTCAATTGGTTGAAACACTAAATTACTTTCAAAAGAGATGGGGGGGAATTCACTTGCAACTTTAGATACTCTGAAAACAATGGAAGTGCAAGGTTCTTACTTTTTTCCTGCTTGTGTCAACAGTGGGAATGTATTTTTACATTTCAGTCCAGTCTGATGGACAGTTGGACGTACATCTTAGTCACGAAGACATATAGAATTGTAGTCATAATTTACATTTCAAGGTCAGGTTTGGAATAAGACAGCCTCTGTCTGTCTCTAAAATCTGATCTGTTCAGGTGGTAGTATGAAGCACTCCTCTCAAAGTTTAGGGCATGCCTTAAGAATCCCTGCTAGCATTCCTCTTAATAAAAGAAATTCTAAAGTACATAGCTGAACATAAGCCGCAGCTGAGTGCACAACTGCTGATACCTTTACTTATACATTTAGTGCACTATTGGTATTTAATTTACAACTTTATGAAGTGCTCTGTAATACTTTAAAGATAAAGGGTGAGGTATCAAGGTAAAATATTCCATACTCAGTTCAAGCAATCAGCCACATTTATAGTAGAAAGGTCAGGAAAAATGAATTTCAAAAGCATAACATGAATTTTCAGGCTTTTGATATCCCTTTAGGAATTGAGAAATTTTTTACCCTATACAGAGATCTCCAAAAATACCTTGTTTGTTGAGTTTTCTTTGTAGATAACTCTGCAGTTTATCACCATGGTTCCACACTTCTCAAGGGTCACTGAAAAAGAGCTTAAGATAACTCCTTTGATTTTTGTGGTTTTAAATCACAACATAGTCAGATTCCCTTGTAAAAAAAACCAAGGCAAAACAAAAAAACCCACTTTGCTACTTCTGAACCACTGCCCATAAAAGGGCAGAATCTTTAAGATTCTCTAAAGATTTAAGAGGAATAGATCAATATCTACAATATTGGAAGAACACAATGAACAGAGATGACAGAATAGAGAAAATGTCATTCTAGATAGTTAGCTGTGTGTTTTTAGAAAGTCGGTCAATAAAGAACCAATAACCCCCTGGTACTATGTTCATCTGACCAAGTAAGAAGTAAGGTAGAAGGAAAAATATGTTAATGCAACAATCATCTTGCTGCAGGTAACTATTATAGGAATTTGTACATGACTGTTGTTTTCAAAAACATGCATACAGAACCATTTAGGTCGGAAGGGATCTCTGTTATGCCTCTATTCCATCCTTCTGTTAATGGCAGGGCCAACTCTGAATTCAGACCAGGTTGCTCAGTGCTTTGTCAAGCTGAATCTTGGACATCTCCATTGAGGGAGACTGCACCTCTCTGATGCAGCCTGCTCCAGTGTTTGTCCTCATGGGGAAAAGCTTTCTCCTTATATCCACTCTGAATCTTCCCTGTTTCAGTTTGTGCCCTTCATCGTCCCACCATGCACTGCTGTGAGGAGCGTGGCTCCATCTTCTCTACAACCATGATATGGGCAAGCAGCTGTTACGTTACTCGCGTGTGCACATGTGAACACACACTCATATATATTCAGGGCAAGCAAGTTCTGGTTTCTCAGTGCCTCTTCACAGGGCAAGTGCTCCAGCCCTGGCCAGCTTGGTTGCCCTCCCCTGACCTTGCTCCAGTTTGTTGGTGTCTGTCTTGTACTGGGCAGGGGGCCAAACTGGACTCCGTTATACTGATAGGGTTTAACAAGAACTGAGAAAGGGAAATAATCACTTCCCCCAATCTAACAGCCATGCTCCTGTTGGTACAGCCCAGGATGCTGTCAGAGAGCATAACTGATTCCGGCTCACCTGACCATCCACCAGGACATCCAGGTTTCAGCTTTCAGCTAGAGCAGCTGCCCAGCCAGTCACATTCCCAGCTTATCCTACTGGAGAGGTTTGTCCACCCTGGGTACAGAAATCTGCTTTTGCCACATATCGAACATACCAAGAAGGAAACAGCCTAGGCACGTTTGGTTTACAGATTTCAAAGTTGGAGAAGGATAGCTTTAAACAATAAATGGAAGGGTTGAGACGTTGGTAAGCAGGTATACTTTGCACATGCCCGGCCTTTTGGGGCAGGAGACCACAACATACAGCTAGGTCCTATCCCCCATTTCCAAATGTTGAACAAAAATAAAAGCTTTTTTTTCCTTGCTTCATCAGTTCCAGACTTCTGTAATTCTGATACTATGCAGCTGCGAAAGGAAAAATATTTTTCTTATACATTGGTCACTGCAGATTGCAAGTGACTTTCGGTCTACCACAACAACAACAAAATCTTAAGAAAAAAAAGTTTTCCAAAATTGACTATAATTAAGTGGCATAATGTAAATAGTAACAGATTCGTGAGGTACTGTGTGTAAAAACAAGTGTCTAACAAGGTATATAATTAATAACAAAGTAAAACTCAAACTAGATGGATTAAAAACATATTTCTACTTTCATTCCGAACCGTTCCAAAAAGATTTAAATAGGTATGCTCACCTAGAGACTTAAGGGTAAAATACAAAAGCCTAAGAGTTTACTCAGTTTACGTAGTTCACATCATTCAGGCAATGACTCGACTAGCTTTTTGTTGCAACTGACTTCCTCAGTCTTATATTTTAAAAGAAAATGCAAATTTCAGATTATAGACAAGTTTTCATACAAAAAGAAAAGGAAATACAGTACTACGTGCAACACAAAGATTCCTGACTACAATGTCAAGATGCGCTGATATTAAAGCATTGGTTTTAGCTGGTCTTAGCTGACACATCTCATTCAAGGCCTGCTGTTAAGACATCTGGTACTTATTATTCTATTGCTAAACAGTCGCTTGGGAGAAAAAGATGAAGAAATCCAGAAGAACCAGATTAGTCATCCAATTACAGATTGAGCATAATTTACAATAGCAGCACTGCAATAATTTATGCTTTAAAACCACGATAATTTGATTTCAATACACTGCTTCTGAGGAGAAAACCAAACAAAACAATAGTAACAGTACCTAAAATTAACTTGGTATATTTTAACTTCTGGTAACTACCATTTTGCCAGTTTACACAAATGACATGCCATCAAGTTTAATCAAATTTTCCCTAGATTTATACTGTGCTGAGATCCAAATCAGGTTTATCAAAACCATACATGTCTGCTTTGACCAATACAATATTATAGACAATAATCACTGCAGAAATATGCAGCAAAAATCTTTATTAAGCAACTCAGATTTCTGGTAGGAGTCTGCTAAATGGAGGGGGGGAAAAAAAGCTTTTTTTTATTTACTGTGGTTTTATTTGCAGATGTGGTGTATTTCTAATTTGCATTAATTTTATTGGAGAAAATAAAGAAAATTATAGTAGGGACCCTGGAAAATATAACTTTTTTTTTGCACAAAGCAGCTCAGAGTGGCTTGCTTGTTTCTGTGAAGAAGTCAGACTGATAAAACAAGTTCCCAATTAGTTTAGAGAGATTCTAGAGAAAAAATTCTCTCTAGAGAGAAAAAAATTTTCAGTGATGATCGATTTATTTGATCAGCTTTCAGTTGTAGTAGATATTCTGAAAATGGTTTGAATTCTGTAAGCCATAAACAGTCTTGGGGCAAACTATTTTCCAACATGAGTGAGGTTTGAGTCAACTGAAATTGATAGAGTGATATACAGAAATAAAATCTAAACAGATGCCTTCAGTTTAACTAGAGCTTAGTGTAGCATTCTGAAATATGTGATGTTGAAAATCAAAAAGCAAAGTTGCCATGGGGCTCTGTGTTGTTCTTTTTAAATACTCAATGTATATAGCAAAAGGATTTAAGCTTTCCTGGATCCAGTCTCAGTCTGCCATGCTTCAAACAGGTGAATCATCCATTCTGCCCAGTCTTTGCATGACTGATTGTTTTGTGGATGTGATTAGTGTTCATTACATTTGAGTTAATATGCTAATAAACCCATATAAATGCTGGGTATATTTACTTCAGCTTCGTGTCATGCCTTTTCATCAGCTTGGATCATAAAAAGAGTAGTCTTGTGTACAGCTAGCTGAAGTTTATGCAAATATTTTATAAAAAAAAGTCTTAATCAATGGTCTTAGCCCAGAAAGGGAATTTAAAATCATACTAGTTACATGAGGATTTTTTTGATAGGAATTGTATGGATAACTAGATCAGTCACCAAAATGTATCATATACCTGACTAAAGTAAATTTCCTATTTGTTTAAATTAGAGAGTAATCTCAGCTCCACTGTTGTAAACCTAGAGCAAATCAACATTTAAATTTCTCAGGCAATTCCATCATCTCAGTGGGATTGTTCCAGATTTGTATAACTATGTGAAATATCACAATCTGCCCTAAATTTTATTATTGCCATGATAGAGTGATGCACTTGCTGGAAAAACAAAACCAACCTATTGTAATGTCTGTTAAAAAAAAAAAAAGACTATATGCATTACAATATACTGTAATCAGTAGTATTATAAAATTATAATAAATCCTTGTAATGTACACACCATGGCAAATCAATTTTGTATACCCCATCAAATTCCATTATTTCTTAAGGTGACACTTTAAGAGGGAACTTTATCTGAAGAAAAAGAAATTTCAGTATGTACCCTGTAAGTACAAAAATTACACCATACTTATAAGAGTGCTTCCAATTTAAATTAACCTATAAAAATCAATGGTAATTTAAATGAAGTCAAAGATGTTACACTAGTTTTACAGAATTCTGAAGAAACAATTATGCTTAACCTGTCCAGAGAATATGGAATATTTTACACAGGTTTTAGCTGTGTGTGAACACAGCAGTTTTGGAGAAAGAAAAAACAGTATTTATTTGACCCAGATTATATATAATATTTTCTCCAAATCTGTAACCACTGATGCATAAGTGTGCTGGTTTTGGTTGGGATAGAGTTAATATTCTTCACAGTAGCTTGTACTGGGCTATGTTTAGAATTGGGCTGAAAGCATTGTTGGTAATACAGGGATGTTTTCACTATTGCTGAGCAGCGCTTACACAGAATCAAGGCGTTTTCTGCTCCTCACATCACAGCACTAGTGAGTGGGCTGGGGGTGCATAAGGAGTTGGGAGGGGACACCGCTGGGACAGCTGACCCCAACTGACCAAAGGGATGTCCCACACCGTATGATGTCACACTCAGCATATAAAGCTGGGGGAAGAAGAAGGAAGGGGGGACGTTCAGGGTGATGGCATTTGTCTTCCCAAGTAACTGTTACGCGTGATGGAGCCCTGCTTTCCTGGAGACGGCTGAACACCTGCCTGCCCATGGGAAACAGTGAATGAACTCCTTGTTTTGCTTTGCTTGCATATGCGGCTTTTGCTTTATGTATCAAACTGTACTTATCTCAACCCAGGAGTTTTCTCACTTTTACCCTTCTGATTCTCTCCCCCATCCCACTGTGGGGTAGTCAGCGAGTGGCTGTGTGGTGGTTAGTTGCTGGCTGGGGTTAAACCATTACATTCATCACTTGCAATTTTATTTGCTTTTTAAAAAGTCTTATAAAAGATAGTCTCCTATTACAGGCCATCTCCACTGAGTAAATAAGTGTTTTTGGACAGAATACTCTTTCCTTTAACATTGCTGCTTGCAATGAACAGTGTAATAGGCATCGTAATGCCTTAGGAGAAACAACCTTTCCTTAAATAACTCTTGCACATGATGACAAAAAAGATGGGTACTGTACATTCCAACATAAATTCCAGATACATTTCTTTAGAGTTTGAAAACTTGCTTCTTGTCAGAGAAATGAGACTTCTACTGGATACAGGACAAAGCTTGTTGAGGAAATGCAGTCTCTCAAATATTTCCATTTCTTTGTTGATTCCACAAATGCAAAAAAGGGGCAGGAGTCTTTATCAGAACAAACATAAACAACTTGTCAAGGAAACCGCATGCTTAGAAAAGGCTTGCTAGCAAACTGAAACATTATTCAAGAAAATGTGTGAAAAAAATTAAGGGACTGATACCACAAACTCAGCCAATGTGAGAACAAGCAGCGCCACAATATGCATGACATAGCTCATCTACAGGCTCATTATTTGGAAAATTTAAAGGTTTCAGGTTCAGTCATCTGTCTTGGCAGAAAGGTCTGCAGCTGGGAATGACCGAGGTCCGTCATTCTGGAGCTGTTTTGATTCTGCTCATAGAATCATTAAGGTTCAAAAAGACCTCTAGGATCATCAAGTCCAAACATCAACCTAACACTGCCATGTCTCCTAAACCACACCCTGAAGTGCCACATCTACACATCTTTTAAATACCTCCAGGGATGGCAAATCTACCACCTCTCTGGGCAGCCTGTTCCAGTGCCTGACCACTCTTTCAGTAAAGAAATTTTTCCTAATACCCAATCTAAACCTCCCCTGATGCAGCTTGAAGCCATTTCCTCTTGTTCTATCACTAGTGACCTGGGAGAAGAGACCAACACCCACCTCGCTACAACCTGATTTCAGGTAGTTGTAGAGAGCAATAAGGTCTCCCCTCAGCTTCCTCTTCTCCAGGATAAACAACCCCAGTTCCCTCAACCTCTCCTCATAAGACCTGCTCTCCAGACCCTTCAACCAGCTTTGTTGTCCTTCTTTGGACACACTCCAGCAACATGATGTCCTTGTAGTGAGGGGCCCAAAACTGAACACAGCATTCAAGGTGCGGCCTCACCAGTGCGGAGTACAGGGGCACGATCACCTCCCTGCTCCTGCTGGCCACACTATTCCTGATACAAGCCAGGATGCTGTTGGCCTTCTTGGCCACCTGGGCACGCTGCTGGCTCATGTTCAGCTGGCTGTCAACCAACACCCTCAGGTCCTTCTCTGCCAGGCAGCTCTCCAGCCACTCTTCCCCAAGGCTGTAGCGTTGTATGGCATTTTTGTGACCAAAGTGCAGGACCCAGCACTTGGCCTTGTTAAACCTCATAAAACTGGCCACGGCCCATCAATCCAGCCTGTCCAGGTCCCTCTGCAGAGCCTTCCTACCCTCAAGCAGATCGACACTCCATCTGCAAAGGACCTACCCTGTTAACCAAAACTGCTGGTAAATCATGGAGGGTGGCTTGGCGAGCTCCATTGCCAGCTCCCTCAGTACTCTTGGGTGTATCCCATCCAGCCCCATAGACTTGTGAGTGTCCAGGTGGAGCTGCAGGTCATGAACTGCTTCCTCCTGGATGATGGGGGGTTTATTCTGTGATCTGTCCCTGCCTTCCAGCTCAGGGGGCTGAGTACCCTGGGGATAACTGGTCTTTCTGTTAAAGACTGAGGCAAAGGCAGCATTTAGTACCTCAGCCTTTTCCTCATCCTCAGTTGTAATGTTCCCCTCCACATCAAATAAAGGATGGAGATTCACTTTGATTCTCCTTTTGTTTTTGATATATTTTTAAAAACATTTTTTTATCCCTTACAGCAGTGGCCAGGTTGAATTCTAGCTGGGCTTTTCTTGCTTAATTTTCTCCCTGCAAGACCTAACAAGGTCTCTGTGCTCTTCTTCTGTTACCTGCCCCTTCTTCCAAAAGTGGTAGACTTTCCTTTTTTTCCTGAGTGTCAGCAGGAGCACACTGTTCAGCCAGGCCAGTTGTCTTCCCTGTCCGTTCGTCCTGTGGCACTGGAGGACAGCCTGATCCTGTGTCTTCAAGACTTCCTTCTTGAAGAAAGCCCAGCCTTCCTGGACTCCTTTGCCCTTCAGGACTGACTCCCAAGGGACTCTCCCAACCAGTGCCCTGAACAGGCCAAAGTCTGCCCTCCAGAAGTCCATGGTAGTGGTTCCGCTGAGCCCTCTTCTTACATTGTCAAGAATCAAGAAGTCAATCATATCATGGTCGCTAAGCCCAAGGCGGCCTCTGACCACCACATCTCCCACCAGTCCTTCTCTGTTTGTGAACAGGAGGTCAAGTGAGGCACCTCCCCTGGTAGGTTCACTTACCAGCTGTGTGAGTAAGTTATCTTCCACAGAATCCAGGAACCTCCTAGACTGTTTCTTCTCTGCTGTGTTGTATTTCCAGCAGAATTCTGGTAAATTGAAGTTCCCCACTAGAACAAGGGCAATGGATTGTGATACTTTCTCCAGCTGCTTATAGAACACTTCATCTACCTCTTCATCCTGGTGGGTGGTCTGTAACAGATGCCCAGCAGGATAACTGTTTTGTTGGCCTTCACCCTCATCCTTATCCATAAACACTTGACCTTATCATCAAAGTCGCTAAGCTCTACGCAACTGAAGCACTCCCTAACATATAGAGCCACCCCACCACCTCTCCTTCCTTGCCTATTCCTTCTGAAGAGCTTATCGCCATCCATTGAAGCACTCCAGTCATAGGAGTCATCCCACCATGTCTCTGTGATGGCAACTAAGTCATACATATCCCACTGCACAATGGCTTCCAGCTCCTCCTGTTTGTTGCCCATGCTGCGTGCATTGGCATAGACGCACTTGAGCTGGGCTATTGGTTTCACCCCCAACCCTGGCACACCACCCATAGGCTCCTCTCTGGTGGACCTGGCTACATCCCCCTCCCACTTCAAACCTAGTTTAATGCCCTCTCGATGATCCCTGCCCACTCATTTGTAAGAATCCTTTTCCCCCTTTGAGACAGGTGAACTCCATCTTCCACCAGCAGGCCTGGTACCATGTAAGCCTCCCCAGGATCAAAAAGACCCAAAATGACACTGATGGCACCAGCCTCTGAGCCATGTGTTAATCAGGTGAGTTTTCCTGTTCCTTTCAGTATTGTTCTTCCCTGCCACTGACAGGATTGAGGAAGACACTACCTGTGCTCCTGATCCTTCAGTCGCCCCAGTGTCCTGAAATCCCTTTTGATTGCTCTTGGGCACCTCTCCACAACCTCATCACTGCCCACCTCCACAACCAATAGTTGGTAGTAGTCAGACCGAGGAGCTTCCTAGTAACATCTCTGACCCGAGCCCCAGGGCGGCAGCAGACTTCCCCGTGGGATGGGTCTGGTCAGCCTATTGGGCCCTCTGTCCCCCTCACAAGGTAATCGCCTACAACAACTACCCTCCTTTTCTTCTTAACAGAGGCAGTCATATAGCAACAGGGCTGACTGACTGTCCCTGGGCAAACCCCTGGACGGACCTTCACTTACATCCTCATCTACCTGGCCATCAAGTTCCAGAGCCCCATATTTGTTGTGTAGGGGCAGCTGGGAGGGTGAGGGAGGCCGGGATGAGTTTTGCCTGCTGCCCTGAGCAGGGACTTGTTTCCATTGCCCCCCATCTCTTATGTTCCCTCTTTCTGCTTGGTGGCAAGAGGGTAGGGGATTCTCTGCTTCTTGTGGAGCCTCCATCTGCTGACTTGACCCTGGGGATGATAGTGTGCATCTCCACCAGTCTATCTCCCTCTCACACTCCCCAATGCTCCTTAACCTTTCCACTTCCTCCTTCAGCTCTGCCACCAGGCAGAGTAGATCATCCTCCTGGTCACACCACAAGCAGCTGCTGTCTCTGCTGCCCTCTGATGTGAGTGCCAGGCTCAGGCACTCCCTGCAGCTGGAGTCTGGGACAGCTGCGTGTTAATGTGGGGTCTCCGTCTGAGTTGCCGCTTTCCTTCTGGCAGTGGTCCTCAGGCGAGTGGAGACCATGGCTGGGTCCTCTCCTGGGTGAGGGGGTGGCGGCCACTAGCTGAGCGTCTCGTTAGAGCCAGGAAGGGGACTGTGCCCTGCCCGCACGCCCTGCCAGCATGAACTGCCACGCAAACTGCGGCGCCACACCCTGGTTGCTCGCGCTCCCTGGGGCTGATTTTGTACGTGCGGGGGTTTTGCCGCCTTTGCTCCTGTCCCCGCCCACACTGAGTCAGAGCGGCTTCACCTCGGGAGCTCACTCCTTCCCGCTCTGGGCAGGTGGGGCAGGGCTGCAGTACCCTCACTCTCCCAGTGCTCTTGCTTTCGTGTTTTTTGCTGTGGTTTTGCCACTTTGGGAAGGATCCTCCGGTGTGACCCTCCGCACTGGAGCCCTTCGCCTCAGTGGCTTTGCCGAAACGGCGGGTACAGACCCCTTCTCTTTTTTCCGGTAGCAGCTTTGCTCCAGACCACCATGGGGGTTCCCCAGCCCAGCACCACGCTGCCAGGTCTGGGCGGATGGGGACATGCCTAGGAGGCAGCCGTCTTTTAATGAGCACAGGCCTGCTCACGGGCTGCAGGGCAGGGCAGCATCTCAGCAGCCGGAGGTGGTGACCAGGGCAGGATGGGAGTTTCCTGTTGCAAAAATGCCCCGGGCTTCAGGAGGTCTAGAAAGGGTGGCTGCGAGGGGATGGACAGGCAGGGAGGGGCCTTCTTGGGGCTGCTGCCAGCCCAGGACACAGGCCTGGCTCCTGCCCCTGCCCCGAGCCCCACTGAGCTGGGTGCCACCCACACCCTAACCCCATGCCATCCCACAGCAGCCTGGTGGCACTGGGCCTTGTTCCCACAGCCCCCAGTAGATACCAGGGGGATATTTTGAGTGTGCTCCTCCCTACATTTTAGCCTTCAGCCTGCCAGACAGACCCCATCCCTCACCCCTGTCTGCTAGGGAACCACTAGGCTTTTCCCCTGAGTCTAGCTTAGTAATTTTGGTAGGAGAGAATTCATTTAGGCTGAGCCCCATCATCCAAGATTCAATGCACAATGTTAGAGCACTGTGACAGCAGCAGAGATTTGTCATGCCTACAGCATGAAAGATTCCCTAGCTTCAAACTGGGCATGAGGAATTTCTGCAAAGTATTTGAATCCTTTCATTTCTTTACACTTGTTTTCTCAGCAGAAATTGCTGGTCCCCGAGGTAAAAAGAAAGGTCTAATTTGTGTACTCCGTGGTGTCAAAAGAATACATCTACACAGGATGAAATGTAATTTGTAAGCAGGTCATGTTTCCTACATGCCCCTGATACCTGCTGATAGCTTATCTAAGAAGACTTTGAATAAAACTGATGTGAGATGATAGCAAGCAGAAGGGAAAATAAGTAAAGAAATGTGCAAACCAAGGCAAACTGCAATTGCTGTTGCCAAGAATATAGAGCTTCAGACTCCACTAGCGAATATTTAGAAAAGGGTAAGCCTAAATCATCTTGAACACATACCAAATAACATCTGAACGTAATTTCTGAAGACAAATTGCTTTCCAGACTTGAATGAAATATCCCTTCGCAGAGACGTATTAGGTGACCCAGCATCTGACAGTCCCTCTTTGCATTTCTATACCATTATTCAGTCTTTGGAAAAGGACATACGTGAACAAATATATTTAGCTGATGGGCAGGGACTTGGAATGACACCCAGCTGCTTCCAGCAGACTATTAAGCCTGTCAAGTGACCAAGCTTCAGCAGCACAAGGAACCATTAATACACATTTAGTAACAGATCTTGGAAAATGAATCTTGCTGTGACTCAGAAGAGCTGAAATACTTGGCTGACTTTAACACTCCTCAAATTATTTTAATTAGATCCCCAGGTATATGATTTCCAGTGGTACTTTCTTATAGGTAAGTCGTACCAGTAACTCCAAATTTAATCTAGTCTAGAATACCAAGATGGAAGAGCTGGATTCTGAGGACAAAACAAACAAGTCACATGGACTTGAAAAAGAAAAGGAAAGAATGGAAACATAAAACTATGATTTGATAAAAAGACTGCTCCTAGGCTGTAACTGAGTTGTATCTCTGGGTTTAAACGTGCCATCTCAGCCCTTTCCAACAATACAAGACAGTATCACTGTTGGCTCTATCAGCATTTTACAGAAATCCACCAGTGGCTAAAGTCTTTAAAGCATAATACACTAAATGTGTACAGTGTTCGTTTCTGAGCTGGTGTACAGTATCAGTCAACTCAAAGATGCTGCTGCACGCACAATAAAACAGTGATGGCATATCAGTGCCAGACAAGCTAGAGAGTCTTAGATTCAAATGGATTGTCATGATCATAGGCTTAGTCTCCTGTGTAGCGCTGAACCTGAAGTTTCAGCCAGCAACTTTAGCAGTAGAGGAAATCACCCCTGAATTATATACAAGTGAAAATTTGTAGAAAATTTGCTTGTGAGTTTTGAGGGAGAACATATGCACATGCAGACAGACATACACCATTAGCTGCTGTTACTACACAGTTGAATAAAAAAGACAATACACTCCAGTTATCATAGCTTTAATCTGTAATATAAAAGAAAATGTTAGAAAGTTATCTTTTTTTTCCCATGCAATTTCACTTCACTGAGAATGCCTTAGTTATGGCTAGTTTGCTATTAGTTCAGGTGGGAGAAATAAGATTTCAGGAATTGCCTCTAATATCAGCTCTATGCTATGGGGAATATTCTGCAGAAGTAGACTAGAATTACCTCTGAATAAAATATAAGAGATATTCCAGCAAACAGATTCATTTTATCACCCTGTACATAAAACTTTCCTGCTGCCTTATAAGTGTTTCAGAACTCTGACTTAAATCACAGACTTTTTTATAGACTATTTAACATGAGTAATCCCATGCCAATTGGAATTCATCCGATAAGGTACACAGTGCAACAGACCATGACACAGGCAGAAAGGCTACTATGTGCTGAACATGAACTTAGAGTTGCATATAAGCATATATTAAAAATATTTACTTGTAAGATATAATTCAGACCAGAAAATGCCAAGTGTTTCAGCACCTCTGCCTTCAGCCTGATCAAACCCTGTATGTGCATATAAATAAATGAGATTTCAGTGAACAGCTAAAGCAACTAAGTTTGCATGGTTTTGTTTTCATTTGCATAGGGTTGTTATTCTCATTCTATGATGCTGAAGCTATATAAGGTTTACAAAATATAAATACTAAGAGTTTCGTACTTGTTTGACCATATATTTATATTGTGAAAAATTTTAGACCTGCAAATGTGTGTCTTGCACTACCAGTCATGTTGTGTTCCTTACACAACCTTTCTGCAACACAGGACTAGCCAAAGTCCCTTATCCCTGAGCTTCATATGAAACCAAACAAAACCTTTGAATGTCTGGAAAAAGTCACAAAAGGAAGGCTGCAAACTCCCAGATGAGGAAGAAGTTCCCCAAGTGGGAACTCTAGGCCAGTAGACAACAAAGGCTCCACCATCCAGGCACAGCAAGATGGGGCTGAGCATAGTCCCAAGCCAACTTAGCAAAGCCGTCTTAAGTACTACAGATGTAATTCTTTGGCCAGTAACTGATAACTGAGGTTGCCCAAAAAACCTTCCACTGCAGTCCCGTTGCTGGTGATATGCAGGAACATCAGTTTAGGACTGCATTTGAATATCTTTGGAACCACAATCTGGTGGCTGCAGAATCAAATGTTAGACTAAGTTAATTAGTTTATTAGCAGCTCAAATGTGAGAAACTGCTGGTTTCAATGTTACTTGTACTGCTATTTGACTTGTGTTCTGACCATTATTCTGGTACGTTTGTAGTGGAAACTGAGGCCTTAATTGTAGTTTATCAGAAAAAATCCAAAAAGATGAGGTTACACATCATTGACACCGTTAATAGCAATTAATATGCACACATTAATACAGCCAACTGTTAGTGACCTTGTGTAGAAGAATGGCTTCCAAAGCAATAAATAATAAATAGGTCCATGTAATGCAACTTGTTACAAGATTTTATCAACAGGATGCATACTCGTTAACATAGTATGTAGTTTATTGAAAAATCCATTTTGCAATGTTTATTAGTATTCTGAGGTTGAGTTTCAACCCAATAAACAGGGAAAAAAACCACAGCTACAGGATCTCAGTTTTCATCTTTGGAATTTTGTTTAAAGGAATATTTGAACAGGCTTTTCCAAAGCTGATTCTGATCCATCGCTGGCTCAAAGGGGAGAGATCTTCAGGTATGCATATTTATTTCCTGCCAAAGATCAAGCTTACTTAATTCATATTAGGTATCCTAAAAGATGACTGATCAGTTTGGAAAACAGTGGCTGTAATGTTTAAAAAACTGCTGTGCCTGTACAGCTTGGATTGGGCATCACCTTCTCTGGGAATGCCTCCTGTTCTCAGGTTTGCTTCAGCCATGAATCGAGGCAGAAACTGAAGCAGAAAGAGTTTCACATAATAAAACCCCACAATATTTCTTAATAAAAGCAAGTGTTTCTGCATTCATTGATTAAAGTACTAGCTTCATGTCAATCTAAACTGCCACCATCTCCCACACGAGTGTGGAATAATCTCTGGAGGTGAATTAGAAATTAAACTTATGTTTTTAGGAAAGGTACAGCACTGAAGAAGCTGTCGGGGTGAAGTGCAGCTGCTATG
This sequence comes from Phalacrocorax aristotelis, assembly GCF_949628215.1. Classification (NCBI taxonomy): domain Eukaryota; kingdom Metazoa; phylum Chordata; class Aves; order Suliformes; family Phalacrocoracidae; genus Phalacrocorax; species Phalacrocorax aristotelis. Next base: position 109,126,978 of record NC_134276.1, on the reverse strand, counting down.
TGAGGAATCCATTCTATGGAAGTTCCCTAGTAACCATAGGTGTCACCAATGCCAGGAGAACTTGGCGTACTCACTATAAGAGGAGTTGTCCGGAGGGTGGAGCGGTGTGGAGGCATTGCGGCCTGGCTCTGTGATAAATGGGATCTCCAGGTACTGTAGAGCTGGTACGCTGCATATTTGCTACCCTGGGCCAACAGTCCGTCATACTTTTGACAAAATGCTGTCCTTTTGGTGAACTTTACTCATTATAATATCATTATAATACCAAGACACACCTCCATCCCAAAAGTTACCCGCCTCTAAGGTGCAACCACCCCTCACTGGGCACGCGCTTTGAATTTCTTCTAGTCTATGCTTTTAAAAGTAAAGCAAGGAAATTTTGCATCAATCATAATAAAGGTCGGTATGACTAGAGTCACTCAAGCTCCACCTGAAAAATAAAAAATAGTATAAAACATGTGAAGAGAAAGAGGGTGTTGGGGAAGATACCATCGCGTACCACTCTGGCTTCTGGGACCAGTCGATGGGCTGAGCCTCTCTTCCTTCCTACTGGGACACCGTTGTATAAGATTAAAACATTCGGTTATACCAAGTATTTCCCCAGGAAAACTTACAAACCTCTCTATAACTTCACTTCAAATCTCCAATGCTTCATATTTGCTTAACATACTTGTAGCCTAGCAGTGTTACTCATTTTCTTAGTATTTGTGTGTCTTGTAACCAGCAATCTTATCACCAGTAATCCAAAGAACCTGTATATCTGTTGCTTTAATAAATTGCACTATTCATTAATCTAGCCATGATCGTTATCATTGAATGCAACCAGCCTGAGCAGCTGCCAAATTAGTTTCTAACAACAAATACTTTGATGAGTGGTTACTTCTACAACCCTTAGAAAATAAACCGTTGACCAAGTCTGAGGCTAAGACTGGGCTTAGCCGCACCTAGACTACTCTTGGAGAAGGAGTTTAGAAAGCAAGGGGGTCCTGACTGAACCTCGTGACTCAACGGTAGGGTCTCTCCCTAGCCACTCCTCAGACTCCTACTATTAACACAGCAGTGATATTCCTTGGGCAGCTACATTGCAGCCTGTGCTGATTTACCCGAGCTCAGCTATCTCTGAGGGATGTCCATCGAGTCCTGCTTATGAGACTGATGAGTCCATATCAGGGATGACTGTACATGAGACAAACAGAGTTCTACTGTAATCTTATGTGACCCTGGGATATGCCATAGATATATAATTCTCATAATGTAACACACAGATTCAAATGGCTGGAAATAGTTGGGAAACACGAGGTACTCCATCAGAAATCATGCAACACAGAATTGTGATACGTTTTCTGCTCCTCTTTAGACAGCAGAAGCAGCTTTAGAGGGACTGAAATACTGAAACAAACCGTTATACATATTTTCATTCAGTTTCATTCAGTTTCATTCAGAGGGAAATTTTTCACAGTGAGGACAGTCAACCATTGGAATAATCTCCCCAGGGAAGTGGTTGACTCGGCCACGTTGGACACCTTCAAGAGTCGTCTGGACAGGGTGCTGGGCCATCTTGTTTAGAGTCTGCTCTTCCTAGAAAGGTTGGACTAGATGATCCCTGAGGTCCCTTCCAACCTGTGATTCTGTGATTCTGTGATTCTGTGATTCTGGAATAATCTGTGATACTCAGACTTTTATTTTTTGATTTACAAAGAAGTTCAAAATGGTTCAAAAGAAGATATTTGCACATACAGTGTCTTTCTTCTCCCTCTAACATTTCCTTCCCCAAGTTGGTTTTTCACCCTTGAACATTTTGGTACTTTTTTTTTTTCCTTAAAGAGATCTGATAAATGGTTACTTTCCTTTTACCTATGTGTCTCTGAAATTAGTAGGTTTACCCCAGAAATATCTGAATCAAATCTTTGATCTGAGGCTTGTAATTCTTAGTTTTTCAATATCCCAGTATTGATTGCATCATTGTGAACTTTTTTTCAATTAAAGTGTCTTTATGGCTGAAAATTGCATTTATACTATATCAACTAAAGAAAGTGAAACCAATATTAGAAGAAACTACAGAAGATACTGACCCATCAAATATCAAAAAGCATGCATGAAAGAAGTTTAACATGTGACCAAGTAAGGGAAAAAAAGTTTAACCATGTATATTATTGTCGTAGTTCAGCCCAGTCACCAACTAAACACCACGCAGCCCCTCGCTCACTCCCCCACCCCTGTGGGATGGGGGTGAGAATCGGAAGAGCAAAAGGAAAAAAAACTTGTGGCTTGAGATAAGAACAGTTTAATAATTACAATAAAATAATAATTATAATAATAATGATTATGATAATAAAAATAATGATAATATAATAAAAAGGAAAAGGGAGAAAGGGAAAACAGAAACACAAATGATACGACTGCTCACCACCTGCTGATGCTGCCCGGCCCCGAGACGCGATTGCTGCATCCCTCCCCCGGCCAGCCCCTCCCAGTTAACATACTGGGCATGACGTTACATGATATGGAATATCCCTTTGGCCAGTCTGAATCCGCTCTCTTGGCTGTGCCCCCTCCCCTCCCGGCTTCTCGTGCACCCGGCAGAGCATGGGAAGCTGGAAAAGTCCTTGACTTGTACAAGCACTGCCCAGCAACAGCCAAAACATCGGTGTGTTCTCTCAACATTGTTTTCATGCTAAGTCCAAAGCACAACACTGTGCCAGCTGCAGTGAAGAAAATTAACTCTATCCCAGCTAAAACCATGACAGATAGATACACAAGTTTACAACCATAATGGTAGATTACGTTTGCAATTTTCTCAGTAATTAGAAATTGCTTGCTGTCCTGGACCATCTTTAATGAAAATAATTTGATCAACATTTTAAAGCCTAGCTATTGCAGAAAACATGACCTAGAGACTGTTCTTAGCATTTTGGATGACTATATATTCCCTGAGGAAAAGGAATGATACAAAGAGGAGGTGCAATGCATCTCTGGCAATTTCCTTGATTAGTATAATAAGCATTAACTGTTTATTATAGAGAAGCCATGTGATTCTAGAATATGATAATCTACTTAAAAAAAAAACCAAATCAACGAACAAAACAAAAAAATCCCTCCTCTATAATCATGATAGACCTCTTAGAGCAGTGTTCTATTGAGTAATTAATAATTTTCTGAATATTTTTGTGTCGAGCATAATTGTCTTCTGCTATAGAGATTTTCCCCATTCCTTTGCTCCTGCACATCACTAGTATCTTGTTTCTGTAGTTCTGTTCAATAAGTTCTCATTCTAGATTGGAGTGTTCTGTTAACAATTTAAAGTAAAAAAATTAAGGATTGCGTTCTGAATATTTAAAAGTAACTAAGGTGTTTCTAGGAATGGATATGAAAAATTAAGCTATTTTTTCTTCCCTTAATATCCTTATTTACCTCAATTGTATTCTCCAGGTTGCAAAATTTCCCCATTTTCCTGTAAAAATGTTTTTATTTTGAATACTTGGTGTTTTCAAACTGGAGAGAGTTCTTTCTGAAATTTTCAGCCATCTCTGCTTCTTCTACTGAAAAGTACCAAGCCCTATGAACCAAGACTATGATTTCTTGAAGTAAAAGCATAGGTGAGTGGGCAGTAACACATACATCTTAAGGTAAAGGTTCACAAAAATACACATGCATACTTCCTCTGTTTGCATGAGCACAACAGTAGCTATTTTAATGTCTTACAAGTGGGTGTCTCAGCTTCATTTTGGCTAACACACTGTGGACAAGGTGGAGAATAGCCATGTTTGTTATTCACTGGGCCACAGCTTCAGAAATGGGAAAAGAGTCATTTGCAATTTAACCTCCACCTCTCATCACTAAAAAGACATTTAGTGAAGCAGAATTTAAAGCACAAGTTTACCCTGCCTTTGATTTCACACAGGAACTAGAACTGTGGACCTTATGGCAATGCAACATCGTCTTTAAATAGTCCTGGCCTTTCAACAGGAGTAGCCTTCTCCTGCCTTAATATATGCATTTTCATAACCATTCTGGAAGTTAGTAGAGCTCATAATCTGTGTCCCTCCCAAAAGTGCTGTAAAACACTTGGAAAATGTCACGACTGAAACAAAGGAGGGTTTCTATTTCACAGCCACTAGAAAGGTACTGTACACTAGATTTACATGAGTATGCTGGCCAGCTCTTCTCTCACGGTGCGTAAAGTGTAGATCTTCTCGACAGATACTTTGACTGAGCAGAAATGTCCCTATCGGACCTCAAATCAAAGAGAGGTAATGGCCAATGGGTACCATGGGAAAGCCTTATTTCTCTGTCTTTATTCCAGCCCCAGTGCCAGCTACCTTCAAAGTCACTCTTGCATCTACAGCCATAAAATAAAGGAACCTCTGACTATCAAAACAGCAGGTTAAGTCCCTAGATACTTACTTTACAGATGCTAGTGTTTTTAAGTGTTTCTAAATGAGAGTTTTCTTTAAGATGTGTATTTTGAGAACATAGAGGAAAATTTCACTGTAAAAACAAATATCAACAACCTTAAAATTAAAGATGGTTTAAGATATGAGGGTCTTCAAAAGTAATTATCCTGTGTTCATAACAACAATAAAAATTAGTGAACAGTCATGGAATGGACCTATTTCATTATTATTTCTACTTTATTACTATAATGTATTTCTCATGTCTCCAGTAGTCACAAAACAGCTTCCTTCATTGTCTCTGGAGTCAGAATACTCAGTAGGACAGCATTTCTCTCTGAGGTGTTCCTCCTCATTTCTGTCTTTATTCAGTTAATCTGCTCATATTTTTTATTCCATCCTATCCTTTATGAATATTTAATTAAACACCTAAATTCACCATTTGAGATCTAGAAGCAAAGCTGCTACCAGGAAGTTTCCTGTTTTGTATTGCTTCTCTGGTCAGGTCAGGAGAAGCCTTGGTGGTCTTGCGTCTTCTCATAGACAGAGTAAAAAACATTTAACGTAAAGTTAAACCCAGGCCCCTTGCACCAGGTGCCGGTGCCCAGGGTCTGGCAGGGGCTGCAGGGCGGCCTCTGTGAGGAGAGGCCGGGGCTGCCCTGTGCCGGGCACAGCCGGTTCCAGCCGGCTCCAGCCCACCCACCCCAGGGCACGGCTGGGCCCCGCAGCCCTCCATTCCCCATTTGCAGCTTGGCAGGGAGGAGGTAGAGGAGTCTGGAATGAAGGAGAGAAGTTAAGTCTGGAAAAAATTGTTGGGGGGAAAGCATTGTTTTAATGCTTTTTCTTTTTTTCTCACTACCAAAATCCATTTTATTTGGCAATAAGTTTAATTTTTCCCAAGTTGAGTCTCTTTTGTCCATAACGGTACACTGGTAAGTGATCTCCCTGACTTTATCTGAACTGACAAGCTTTTCCACCCTATTTTCTCTCCCCATCCTGTTTAAGGAGGGGGAGTGCGTGAGCAGCCGGGTGGGCTTCTGGCTCTTGGCCAAGGCTAACCCACCACACCTCTATGTGTTACTAGTCTCCTCTCTGCTTCCATCTCCTAAAGTATTAGTTTTTACCAAACTCAGAAGCCGCGTGACTCACAGGCATCCCTCCACACATCCATGTGCCTTTACCGGGGATATTGACAGGAAGCCATCCTTGAACATTTACAAAGCTCTATTTCTAATAAGCACACAGAATTTCTATGCAAAGCAGCTTAACTAATATATGTTCACACACAGCTGTGCATACCACTTGTTAAACCAGGAATAATTACTCGTAGATACCAGTCAAACACATTCTTCAGTTGGCTAGGGAGTGCTTTTCTTGCAGTGTTTTTTAGGATTTATAAATTAAGATGTTTCATCAAAAAGGGACACCAAAGTATGGATTTTAACAGTTTGAACCTCTTTGTTCACATTTACTTAGTTTTTATTTGATCTGATCAGTATTTCTAATGTGTAATCCTACACCTTGCCTGATCTGATCAGTCGCAAAGTTTTCAGGTATGATTGCCTCCAATTCCTGATCTCATTTCTTCTTTTCTTTCTATTAAATTGACCTGTATGTTCTGCTCTTCAAACCTCTTTTATATACCATGAGAAAAAAGAAGCATGTGCTCAATTTTCTGTCTTCCTATTGCTGTTCTTTACGGTTACATAGCATTTTCTTGTACTGCTCAGAAGGGACTTAAGGAAAATAAAAAAAAAATGCAGCTGAAAAAACAGATTCAATTTAACAAAATGAAACAGCCAATAAACTTTCAAAATAGACAGTCAAATAATTAGATTCTAGCAGAAAATCACAGAATTGCCACTTCTAGAAATATTCAGAGGCTACGCAGACTGGATATGAACATCCATCACAAATGATATAGAAATAATGAAAAGAAAGAGCTATGGAAGGAAGATACCCTAGGTTACAGAGCAGAGGATTCTCTAGTTGAATAGTCATTTTTGTGACGTTCTCTGGAAAATAAGCAACCCATTGTAGCTGTCAAAAAGTATGACCTACAAAGTTTTCCTACAAACACTAAATTTAAGTCTGTGTCATAACTAGCTGGGATATTACCCCTGTTAGTTTTATCAGAAACTCCCTTTTAGACTGAATATATTAACTCAGATTTGCTCTTCTCTCTTCTATTAGACTGGGAACAGATGAGCCTGTGTCAACCACTACCATCATTGATACTAATCTCAGACAATGTCTTTAACTTCCATAGGCAGTTTTATAGCCACATGAAAACTACACTTACAGTAGATGCACAATTTTTAAAATAACTTTTCTCAGTTCTTATTCCACGATATACGGTTTTCAGCTGAGGAGAATTCAAAAATAATGTAAAACTTAATAGCATACACAGGCAACCATCCTTGATTAATGCTAGGATTTTAACAAGGAAGAAATACAATCTTTTGCAAAACAAGATATCAGGATACTTCTGCAAATGTAATTTAATTTTAAATTTGATCATCATTCACTCTTGATTGCAATTAGAGTTTAACTTATTAAATACCATCTGTTTTCTAAACATAAAGGAGTAGTCTGGAAAGATCTCCCTAAAGTTAAAAATAACACAAAAAAACAACAAAACTTCATGCCGTGTTATAGCTTATCATTGCTTTGTACATAGGATATTTAACCTTGTAACAAAGCAAAAAAAAAGAAAAGGTGACCAATAAGATAACAAATTAATTATGAGATGCAACAAATAATAAACATTTTCAGAAACACCTGAGATTACATGTACTTCCCCTTTACCTACATTTACCTCTAAGTAGACCAGGAAAACCTAAGAAAACTACAGTTCAAAATTATTTCTTTTCAGTCTCACCTTTTTTTTTTTTTAATAAATCTATTAATGGTATTATAAAATTTTTCATATAAGAATACAATCTATGGACAAAAGTCCAAAGCCTTATGGTGCCATCAAGTCCCAGAATAGTCAGAGGCACTCCAGCAGTCACAGGTGTTACTCAGGGTGAACTGATTGCATTACAGGAGCCTGGAAGAGTACAGCAGTTCATGGAAGATGCAGATGGAGAAGTTCCCATTACAAACATATACCATTTCCATATAAAATTTGTAGAATTGAAGGTTAGATGTGACCAATAGATCATACAGTCTGATATACTGTTTATTGTTTCTACATTTTATGGAATAACCTCTGTAGTCAACCAAATAACTTATGTTTAATGTAATGTAGAAACTGTCGTCTAGAAAGGCACACTGTTGTGAACTGAAAACACTGAAGAGGTGGAACACCCACTATTTGTCTTGGAAATTTGTTTCCAAAATAACTATTTCAATTAATTTGTATCTAGGAAACTGATAACAGTCCATCTCTTATGCTGAAAGTCTTTTTATAGGCAAAAACGGGTCATCTTAAACACAAAGCCAGGGGTTTGTTGTTAGTGTAATTGCGATCTTAATCCAATCACAGAATTTGTTTAGATTTTCTGTGTAATTAGTATTACACAAAAAAAAGAGGTAAGACAGAAAATAGCACAAGAATATAGTTAATCACAATAATATAAGTACTGTACAAAGCTTCCTGGCATCTGCCCCTTCCTCAGATTTTACACTTACTTTCTGCTGCCCCCTTGGGTCCCAAGGTCAATGACTTCAGTCTGTGGCTGGGTGTGGTGATATGTCGGCATCTTGAGACTTCCCCTAGGAGCAATATGGTGTTGAAGTTAATGCTTTCATATCCCAGAGTGAAGAAGAAGCTGTGGGCCATTTTCACATTTGGTAACATGCTTTTCACTGTGATCTTTCTTCTGTGGTTTGCAACTCCATGTAACATCCAAACATACTATATACTGAATCTTTTACTTATATTAAACACTGTGTTACACTATGGCATATATAACCAGGTTGTGTTCACCATCCCATCAGTGGGGCAAATGGTGTGATATCTCTGCTGATGCACAAAGGACATGCATGTATTTTACACTATTTGCTGTCGTTTAGTGAAAGAACCTATTACAATTCAGAGAAACTAATGTTTTGCCATTAACAATGCTGATGTTTCTACATCAGTCTGACATTAGCTTCACAAAATATATTTACCAAAACTTGGTGAGTAGGCATGTATGGCAAAATAACAACAGAAATGAAGTAATCGCTTTAGTATTTTAATTAATTTGTTATTTTAATTATTTAAGTATTTAAGTATTTCAACTATCCAGTATATTTATTGCTTCAACAATTCAACTACACTGGAGCTTTCTGAAACTGTAATCCAAGGGGGAACTCACAAAGGCAAAGAAAAGGAAGAATGAGGGCAGTCCAATGAAAAAGATAACAAAGGATGGTGAGGATCCTACTGATTAGGAAGCTCAGGTAGGATCTGGAAAAGAGAAAGACAGGTGAAAGCAGAGAGTTACTTAAAACTCTAGTTGCTTCAGAAGGCATGAAAAGAGAATAATTGGTAGGTGATTTCTACAGAAAGAAGAGAGGCACATATTGAATTACTTTAAGAGACAAAACCATCTTCCTATTCTTTGTATAGTACCTGCCACAATGATGTCCTTGTCCTCTGGTAGGACTCAATGACACAGGGTAAAAAATCAAACATATGGGACATGAAACCAGGAGCTACCTTGCTTGTCGATCTTGTTTCATAGGCATGGGAGTGTTAGGCTGCAGTTTGACGACAGGTCTGGCTCCAAGGCTCCTTCTTTAAAAACCTGGCAAAGCAATTCCTGTCTATACCACTGACATCTCTGAGCTGCCAGGTGATTGTATTTTGATGCCATTCTTTTACCATCAAGCACCATAAAAAATTCAAAATCATTTTGTCTTGCAGTCTTCTGCAAGAGATGTACAACTAGGAAAAAAAACCCCTGGAAATCTAGCATAAACTCTGAAGTGCACTCTGATGTATTGAGGTTAACTGATAAAAATGGACTTGCATGTCTATGTACAATTCCAATTGGATCTTTGGTACTGGGAGATCCTATGGCACACGGACCCGGAACTAATGTCAGTGGGAGCCGTAGCCTGATTATGGGACAGAAGCTGAATTCTGTTTCCAATTAGGTCTCTACCGTTACACCTCGAAGAATGAGTCAAACTTCAGAAATCCAAACGCAACCCTGACAATGAGAGAACGTCTGCTGATTAAAAAAATTAATGAAAAGCAACCACATTAACAAAACACCTCTTCTCAACATCTGAAAGAAATATAACCATCCCACTTGTGTTTCAGGTAAAGAACATTTTCAAAGAATATTTGCTTTTTGATTGTAAAGAGGTGCAATGTATATGTGAGTGTGCATGTGTGCATGAATAGGTGAGTATGAGAGCATGTGGTGAGAGGAAGGGATGGGGATTATGAAACTCAAATTCTAATAAAAGTCTCAGAATATTGGCCTACTCTATGAATTTTTCAGATTCTGGGCTTGACATGAGACATCTGTGACGCTGTTATGCAGGATAATTATACCTGCAGTTAGCAAGACTTTTCTGACAATAAAAGATTCTTTTTTTTAAAGTTTGTTTCTAAAAGGTCTTATTGTAGTATTTTTTCACAGTGTTACTAATGACACTCCTTGCTTGAACCCTGATGACTGGGGTGAGCTCTGACTGGCAGCAAGCAAAGCAGCTATGAAAAATGTTTCAGTGAAAAGATATTGTATCATTTTGATCCCAAATGCAAATTCTAAATGCATCTAAGATGCCTAAGATGCTCTCAGTTTCACCCATGAATCCTCTCTTGTGCTGAATGAGAAAATGTATTAAAAATATGTAAGACGGATTTTAAAAGCGACTGCAAAAAATGCTAACAGGATGTTTCTATGCTTGCACTTTATTTTTACAGTGCAACCTGCTTATTAAATGAGTGTGGACATGCTAAATCAGGGAAGTTAAATCAGGAACATATGAGGACTCATTTTTGTGGGAATTAAAAAATATGTATAATCATTTAGAACATTGTAGGTAATTTTTCTTAGTAGTCACCTGTTTTTCTTTCAGGTTCTGAATATTTACATCCAAGATGAAGTTTTAGCAAAGTGTAACCTCATGTCCTGAAATATACAGCAGCAGTGCAGTCTCCAGAATTTCACAACCAGAAATGGCCTTTTTATCCTGTGGACAATATCTGAGGCACCAGAAACGGCTTATGCTTTTCACTGGTCACCTGTGAGTGAATGAGGGTGAGGAACAGGGTTTAGAATTTTTTTTAAGAGGTGTCAGAAGTATTCCCACTGGACTAACTCTGAGACATAAAAATTCCTATCAAGTGCTGAGTGTTCCCAGTAGAATAAGAATCAGCTGGCTTCTTCAACTTGGCCAGAAGGAAAAAAATCCTTTCAGATATTGTGGGGTTTGTATTATAAACTAGTGCTTAATAATTTAGTTAACACAACTCTCAATTTGAGCAAAGATATTACAGAAACATTTGGTCTACAAAATGCACTTCAGTCCTTATTACATTCAGCTTTGTTAAATGCATTGTCAGCAAATTTTTGTACCATACTGAAACAGACATCCATGAACTAGTTAATGAATTAAAATGTGTCTAAAACTTCATGGAAAAAAGGTACCCTGGGCTTTGTATACAGCCTGTCCCTTCAACCTGACTAGACTTAATTCTTGGATTTCATAACTAATCCTACATCATGGCTTGTTAAAACTGTCCTGAAGTGTTGCACTGAGTGTGTACGCTGACATTAGATAAAAGTTTTAAACTGAAACTCTGATATATTTTCAAACCTAATTTAACTGAAGAATCACATTTTCTCCGCCCAGCTTAAAAGTCTTAGAAGTCATACCTGGACATCTGTTTTCTCTGCGGTCCTTTTTTATGCAACGGCAAGGCACTCTGGGAACGGTCCGGCTCGCACCTGGATTCACTGCTTCTTTGTCATCATGTAACAGTTTTCCTCTCTGTTTTCACAGTGCATCAGGTGAGGAACATGTCCTTTTTCTTTTTAGTGGTTTAGGGGAGAAGAAAAAAATAAAAGAATGAACAATGTCTTAAGGCCATCTGGTGTCAAGTAAAGAAAGAAAAAGGAAAACCCATAGGAACTGGAAACACTTGGTTTTATTCTTATCAAATGTAGGTTTTTACAATGTCACTGATAAAGTAATAGGTATAAGAAAATCTTGTAAAAACAGCAGTAATTCAATAATACAACAAAATTTTCGAATAGGTAAATAATTATAATTTCTGTATTTATTGAAATTTGCATAATATTAAAGTTATAACCAATGCTGACTTCAGAATTGTGTGTGAATCATTAATTACACTTTTTATTTTTTTAATCAAACACCAGCCATATCATTTATTTAGCTTGTCCTATTCCCTCTTCCCTTCATTAGCTGTTTTTGGCATGGAGTTCAGCTATTCTACTGAAAAAACATTTTGTAAATATTTTCTATTGATGTGCTAGCGTATGGTAGCCAAAAACCAAAGCTGTCAACCTGTTCTGTGCCTCTAGCATTAAAACTAGCTTGAAAGTACTTGCGATAAGAAGCAAATTTCCTAATTTTACAACTATTTTGGAATAGTACTTGTAGCTGTATGCTTCTACGGGAGAACTTATCTTGGGCCGCATATCTCCGGGACACAGGGCTCTACCCACCCTGGGGACAGTGATGCACAGACATCAATATGATGGATACAAAATGTCCGTTTATTTAGCTGCGTCACACGCTTATATGGCTCTTGCGCTTCCTGTTCCTGCCACTCCTATGGGGAGGAGTCTATCTTTCCATCACATCCCGTGATCTTCCGGTCACCGATCCCTGTCTATTCCCCTACAAGTACTGATCTTATGAACAGAAAAATAATTTATGTTATATAAAATGCAGTGGAATTGTCCTGTATTTATTTTCACACATAATTATTTGGGCATTTGTCCAACACACCCCATAAAGAGCTACTATATATCTTTTATTCACACAAGCATTGTCTATATTATATACGGAAACTCAGCATCCATATTTTGTTTGTTTTCTACAGCTCTCTCTGGGTGGTATTTTATTGTCCTGTTTTATAATTTCATTCAAATGGCAGTTAATAATTACTATGCCTGACAGATACTGATTACATATTGGAGTCTTACCATCAACAGTGGGAAAGCTTAACAGAAAATCATCATATAACCCAAGATCATACACATGAAATGGATCAGCACTACAAACCTGAAAATAAATTATCCTCTTTTATCATATGAGAATGGCTAATGTTAGCTGTATATGGTGTATTATTATACACCTATATGTATATCACATTTTAATTTTATTTATAGTGTTTATCAGAGAATCACAGGGGTCTACTAACATGCAGTTTGGAAATCTTGTATGGGTTTTGTTATAAATTCTGTTTTAATCTGCTTTATCTTTATAGCAGACAGTAGGATATTTGGGTATTTTTTTCAGGCAAAGATTATTTTCAAGAGCCTTCTCAAATTTCTTTCATGAAAACAAAAGCTAAAAAATCTAAGTTATATCATTTTGTGCTGAAAAATATGCGGAGACTACAGGGAACTTTTTTTTTCCCCTTCACTTTTTGAAGATGTTTTTTTTTCCCCTGGTTGCTTCTAACAGTGTACAAAGAGTGAAATAGCTTTTACCATTTCTTTTAGTACTTGCAGCTATCCTCAGGACACATGGCACCATCCCAGATCCAGTTCTTCACACCAGAATCAAACAAGTGGTGGAGGATCTGCTTAACAATTGAGCATCACAGAACTAAAAGTGTTTACCCTCCACCTCACCCCCAGTTCTTCAGGATCTTGCCTGTCTTAAGTGTGTAAGAAAATGATGGATTTGGTTTTTAAAATTGTTATCACCATTTTTCATTTTTCCATGGGAGGACAAGTGACACCAGTTAGACTGTACGCTTAAATTAATCTTAAAAAAGTACAATACTGAAACATTTAAATGGCTGAAACATTTAGGAAATGCAAAGATAAAACTTCTTACCCTTATTTTGGCAGCAGCTGTAAAACCTTTGCAGTTAAAAGTCTATAATGATTTATACTCTGGCATGTGCTGCGAAGTTGACCGAAAGATGAACTATAGGACAAAACCACAAAAGACATGAAAAAATATAAGTTTTAGAGTATCTACATTATTACATGGCTTAGAAACATTCAGTATTTTGTTAGATATGTGTTTTTGTTGATATTTTTTAAATCTATAGCACAAATATGAACTACTTTCTGTAATGAAGGAAAAAAGCTAACAAATTTCAGTGTCTTATAGTAATTTGGGGGTAAATTCTGTTTCAATTTTTCTTTATGGCTTTCAATTATAGCCAGCTTGCAACACAACATTAGCAAGTGTATTTTGTTGGGTTTGTAAGAAATTATTCAATGACTAAAACAACTGTACCTTTCTTTGTGGTGTTGTAGATAAAGTTAACACGGCCTTAGATTGGATGAATCCTGAATAGATAGGTTTTATTACCTATATCGTAGTGAGGCTGTTACTGAAAGACAGCATCTTTTTCTGATGGACGCAATACAAAACATGTCAGCAGGGTGCTCAGACTTTAAAAGTAATTTTGTAAGAGTGACTTGAATTTTTAAAACATGCCTACAGTTAGAAAACTTAGCTCTAGCTATATTTAAAATATGCAAGAAAAGGTAATGCAACTTCATCTTAGTCTACAAATATTTATACATGAAAAAATATTGTAAGTGGATTTTTACTCCAGATGGTAAAGGCAAGCTAATGCTAGAAACTAGATACACCAGTAACAAGAACAATTCAGCTATTCCACTAGCTACCAAGGGATAGACCCTTTCCCTGGTAAGTGCTGAAAACAAGATTAGATGACGTCCAGAAGGCTGCATAGCACAGGTTCCTGAAGGAGAGCTGAAGTTCAGTGTGGGCAGGTCACATCTTTGCCACACAGGACAGGCCAGCTCAAGTCCTTAAGCCCCGTGATGTAAAAAGGCAAATGCTACAGAGAGCAAGAGAAGATTTGTTTGACCCCAGTCATTTTCCCCCAAGGCTGGTTGTCTGTCTGTCAGCCGCCTCCCCCACAGGCAGGTGGGGGTGAATGCCCACCCCTGCAAACCATGCAGACCGGTGGTGCCTTCCTCACGCTGTGCCTATCCTTACCCACTCCTCCTCACACGCTCTGCCACTGCTGGGGCTTCCCTGTGGACCACCTGCTGCAGCCTTTCCCCTTGGCGGCTGGCATCCCTCAGGCTCTGCAAGCCAGTACCCCCCACCACTGGCAAGGGATATGGGGAGGCTTCTGAGAGACATAAGGGGTCCATTAGCGGTTGCAGCCACTAGCAGGGCTGTGACTGGTGCGGGAGAGGCAGGCTGGCGCCTTCAGCCAGAACTGCAACGGGATGGGTCAGTGTGGAAGGGTCCGGCATCCAGCCCCTTCCCTGGGCACCAGCAGGAGAGGCAGCTACCTGGGAGCAGGGTGCCAGACAGCATCCTGGGGACTCGGTGTGGCAGGAAGCCATGGAGCAAATAGGAGAAAACGGCTCTGAGGAGCACAGACTCAAGGGCCAAAGCCTTCAAACCTTTCGCTAAGGTATCTTCTTACACTTTGAAAAAGAACAAAGGAGTGACAGAACCTTTACGCAAGTGAGGTAGTCCTAATTCCACATCGACAACATAAATTTAACCTTGATTAACCCTATTTAATCTTTACTTCTTTTTCATAGTCTGTTTTTCCTTTCCATTTTATCCAGTTCCAAAAAGCTGCCTATTTCCTTTATTGTCCCATAAGATAATGAATAAAACGGACAAAAGATAAACAATGAAAAAGAACAAATTGTGCAGTGCTGGCAAAATGTTCTCCTTAGGAAAAATTCCCACTGATTGCAAGAGACAAGAGATTTCAGTTGGAGCTTTGCCTGAAGAAATAACAGAGAATTAAACCCAAATAAAATAGTCACATAATACTAGTTCTTACAAGTGGAGAAATTAAATTCTATTTCAATTCTCACATGGACAGCAAAGTCTTTGTCCCACTGATGGGCAATAGTTTTGCCATTGATTTTCAATGAAGCCAAGATTTCACCTCGGGGCAGTTTCTCTCATATCCTATTTATTATCTCTTTACTATAACACATCACGTAAGTATCAGCTAATACTTAACAGCCTAATGAATAATCATGTATTCCAAGACCAGATATTGACATCCATTGTAGGCTTGTATGTATAACGCAGATTTTCCTTCTACGGGGATTATGACATTTTGAAGAGAAAAAAAAAACCAAACCCTGACACCAGCTGAGTTCTGGAATTGAAATAAAAAGGAACAAATATTGACTGTCAAATCCTTTTCGGGAAAAGAAATCACTGCATATGGTCAGCTGCTGACTATCATTTCTTAAGTTTTCCATTGTACTGCCTTTTGAGAGAGAATAAATATGTACCTAGTTGACAAATTAAGAGCTAAATTCATCCAAATAGTTTAATGCAGTTACGGTATCCACCTCATACAAGAGAAAATTATGGAGCTTTAGAAACATGTCACAACTGATGAATTGCAGTTTTAAAAGAAAGTGTCATAGACTTCAGGGTTTATTATGGTCGTAACAAGTCAGTACTTCCTTGCTGCATTTAAGAATACTTGTCAAAAAGCTATGCTTCTATTCAGCAACAATATCTTGAAGAAGGTAGTAAAACTGAACATTTTGGGGAAAATACTGCTGGACTCTCAGAGGAAAGCAATTTCTGAATAGTTTATAGTGTATTTTGCTGTACCACAGATGGCTGAAAAGCTGCTAGTAAGTTCTTATACTGTAAGTAGAGAGCAGCTGCAAACTACTAGCTACAAGCTAAGATGAAATATTTTAAGATCTGCAGATGTGTCCTGGGAAACTCAGTTTCCATAACAACAATTTTTGGTGCTGTGATCGTAAGGCTGTCTGCACCTCTTGATTTCTGTAACCATTGTGGTTGCCAGTATAGTACTGTTATTTTGGCCAGCACTAAATGCTTTACTTGTACTTGTACATTTGCACAGCCAGAGTATTACTGGCCTTTTTAGAAGACAAAAAGCATAGTCACTTATGTACCTTAAAGCTTTGATATAGTTATATGAGGAGGCGGATCCTACTTTAATATTTCACTGGTTAATAAAGTTGGAAAGCTCCTGTGCCACTGAGATAATTCTAGTAGAATAAATATTTATGTGCTTAAAATATCAAGCAACCAGGAACAAAATATGGAATTCAGAAGACAAAGGGTTTTCTTCTGGAGTTATTACTCAAACCAGGCCTAAGAACTCAGCTACTGGAGGAACAGACTTGAAATACAGAAGTGAAATATATAAGATAATACAAAACTCTAAATTGTTCTGAGCACAAAGGAAAAAGCAACTCTGACTCAAAGCTTTCTCTTAGCAAGACAGATCCAGGGCAGTGCCTGTGAGAATTTTCCTTTTGAATGCCAACTGCACCAGGCACAGACCTTGTAATGTTTTAAGTAGAAAAAGTAAGGTCTTTATAGCTGTTTTTTAATTGCAATACATGACCCCACATGAGAGTATAATACCAGTATCTCTACCAGAACACAAGGATACCCTTGCACTGCTTCTCAGGACAAAGTATGCCCTGCCCAAAGTGCAACTGTTAACTGATGATGTTATTTCAATTTGGAGGATTTAATCTAGTCTGGCCACTTTCTTTGCCAGGCTTGCTGTTAAATGTGTTCCAGTGCACCCACCTGACTAAATCTCCATCTGGTTTCTCCAACTTCTCTTTTTTCTATATGGACTTAATGTATTAATCCTTTTAAAGAACATCAGCTTAGAGGTGAAGGAAACAGCCAGTTTACAGGGTAGTTGAATTTCTTGACAAATTTATTTGTTAGTCTCGAAGATTAAGTTTTTTAAAAAAGAAGGAGCTCCCTGTGGTTTCCCCCACCTGTGCAATATTAGATGAACTTCAGACTAGAAAAGCACAGAGTTATCCAAGTATAATGCTTGAATACTCTACAAAATTGCTAGCAAGCTGAATGTATTTGTGGGAAAGACCTATTAAAATCAACCAATCAGAATTACAAAAGAAAACAAGAACTGGATTTTAACAGAAAATGGCCTTCAGGAATCTTAGTCGCATCATTTAATTCACTCTTGGGGGCCCATAGACATTAACATAGTGTATTTGATGCAAGACTTAAAAACAAAGCATGACAAAACTGAACAGAGAAAATGTAATTCTGCCAGCCTTGAACTAGGGCTAATGAAAAGGAAATGGATGCAATGGAATGGGGAGCAGTGAGGGGTGTGAGATGAAGGTTAATAATTTCTGCCGTTTTTCCATTTCTAATGTTCAGCTACTCAAATGCAGGTACTTTGCTTCTGATTTGAGCCCATATTGAAAAGAAACTATGAGCATCAATAAAGAGTTGGGAAATCAAAACAATATGAATAGAAGCAGGTAATGTAATATTTCACATGGGAGTCCATCTCACACCAAGATCTTCTCTTTTTCTGAATCTACACACCCATCTTGGGAATATAATCTGATGTATCACTAAGGTCAAAGTTACGTTTCTGAAAAGAATGAGACACCAATGGGCTTTGTACACATTTCCTTGACTGTGGAAGGCTTGTTTTGTGCTTACATGGAAGTAAAGAAAAAGTCCAAGACAATACCAAGTCCAGGATACCACCACTATCAATACAGGCTGAGGGATGAAGGGACTGAGAGCAGCCCTGCAGAGAAGGGGGTACTGGTGGATGAAAAGCTGGATGTGAGCCGGAAACATGTGCTCATGGCCCAGAAAACCAACCGTATACTAGGCTGCATCGAAAGCAGCGTGACCAGCAGGTCAAGGGGGGTGATTCTGTCCCTCTACTCCCCTTTGGTAAGACCCCACCTGGAGTGCTGTGTCCAGCTCTGGAGCCCTCAGCATGGGAAAGACACGGACCTGTTAGAGCAAGTGCAGAGGAGGGACACAAAAATGGTCAGAAGGCTGGAGCACCTCTCCTGTGAAGAAAGGCTTGGAGAGTTGGGGCTGTTCAGCTTGGAGAAGAGAAGGCTCCGGGGAGACCTTATTGTGGCCTTTCAATATCTAAAGGGGACTTATAAGAAAGGTGGTGACAAACTTTTTTAGCAGGCTTTGTTACAATAGAAGAAGACCTAATGCTTTTAAACTAAAGGAGGGTAGATTCAGACTAGATCTAAGGAAGAAATCTTTTACAGTGAGGGTGATGAAACACTGGCACAGGTTGCCCAGAGAGGTGGTAGATGCCCCATGCCTGGAAACATTCAAGATGAGGTTGGATGAGGCTCTGAGCAACCTGATCTAGTTGAAGATGTCGCTGCTCACTGCAGGGGTGTTGGACTAGATGACTTTTAAAGGTACTTTCCAACCCAAACTATTCTATGACTTTATGGTTTGTTTTTTTTTAAATAAAGATTTTATGTATAAACCCCCTTTTTATTCAAATATGGAAGGACATTTCAAATTCTGAGTTTCAGCTGTTAGAAAACTGAGGCCTGACAACTGAATTAAAACCAGAACAGAACAGACCTGGACAATGTTGCTGTCCTCTGTCCACATCAGTATGTCTGGGAGCTGAACACACTTTACGTTCTCCATGATTAAAAGAAAAAGCTACTTAACATCTTCGGTGATACTGAATACAATAGAATCAATGGCAAGTATTTTTTTATGGTTTGGGCAGCTATCTGAGATTAGGCCAAAAGATCTAGATTTGGCAAAATTATTATTCTTGCCTGTTTTCAGCTAATCATGCAGAGGTAAAAATACCCTGCATCCCCTTGTCAGTATTTTGGGCCAAGCAGTTCCCATTCAGATTCTTTTTTAGCAGTTAACAAACAAGAATTAATATTATAATTCTTTTGTCAATTACTAGAAATGATTTTTAAGGAACTATTAGTATATTAGACACCTTCTTATTTCTGTCCCATACCATTGATGATAGAATAGCAGGAGACTACTTACAAATTTAAAAATCTTTCAGAAATAAAACCTGCAGAAAGTGCAAACTCACTTCAACAGTGGCTAGGATAAAAGGAGAGCTGTTTTCAGAAGTCCTAGCTAGCAGTTTGCAAATGTGCAATTAAAATTCTGGCTCTTCTCTAATTACAGAACACTTAAGTTAAATGGTCTTAATAGACATATAATGATGGCTTTATAAAGCTACAGTTACTTATAATCTAAAGTAATTTCTACTTCACTTTAAAAAGCATCCATTAAATGCCTATTATGATCTTTATGTAATTTAGCAAGACATTTAACGAATGCTTTATGAAACTAAACAGCAATTATTATCAAACACAAGTGTTAACTATATAGATTAACATTCTATTAATGTGAATTAGCTTTTTCAGATAAAAATAGTGAAACTTGTACTTAAAGTCTATTGGGATGAAGGTAGATTAAAATGTTTGCAATGGAAACTATAGGGATGCCTAAAAGGAGAAAAAGGTGCCTAATGCAATTTTTCATTAGGGTGTCTATTTATTGAAACCCTGATCAAGCTGCAGATGACTTAACACAGGTAACTCTAAAATAAAAATCCTTGTTTTTCTAAAAATAATTCTGTCATGTTTGTGAACTGTGGTCTTCAACTCTATGAATCTTCTGGATGTTTCCGGACAGTTACAGAATTCTGGGTTCCCGAGATTTCATTGCATTATAGTCTTCAAGACTATGTACCTATTTTAAGACTATGTGCCTATTTGCAAGACTATGTAATGTTTTCAAGACTATGTACCTATTTTAAAGTTAGTGTCCAGGTAAAGGGCACTTATACAACTTCACCTGAATCAATATTAACTACGTCCATGACTAAAGATTACAGAAATGAAAAAGCAGAATGTAGTATCCAGAATCCTGTCTTGACAGTTTCAGTCCTATGTTATGTGTGTCTTTGTCCCCTTCCCTCCCCACTTCCCCACCCCTACCCCCAAATAATGTTTAAATAATGGTGTTTCCATTGAAAAATGTCTGGGAGGACTTAGGCTATTTTCTTCCAGGTATACCTAGAACAAGAATGTTTTAATTTAGAACATGTCAGCAAAATTTGACCTGTTAGAAATACTTGGGCAAGAAATTTTCCCTTGGAAACGACATTTTCTAGTGAAATGAACTAGAATAATATCAGTATATCTAGTACATCATCCATGGAACACATGTTGAAAAAGAATATTTTGACAACAATTTTAGTCATTTCATAATAATCTATATATTATAGGGAAATGAAATTTTATGATCTTGATGTTTACATTAATATTATACATGTTACTTTGCTTCTCAAAGTTCTGAAAATGCAGCTATCTTCATTTATAATAAATTTGAAAGTGTTTAAATTTTCCATGAGATGGAAATTTTGTTTAACATGTCCTGTTTGTACTACTGTGATTTATTTTTAATAATACAGCATGAGAAAAGCCTGAAGCTACATAATCCTTGCTTATTATCACCAAGCACACCAGGTTACCTTTAGTAAAAAACTTTTACCTGCTTTAGTTAAAAAAAACGCCCTTCTAAACCTCTGAATTCTATTTCAGCCTCTATTTTATGTTTTTGAGAAAATCCTTTCTACACCTGTCCAGACTGTGAGGACCCAATCAATAACAAAGAAAGAAAGAGCTGATACTTCATAACTTTTAAGGAGTTTTGACATATACTTTAAAATAATATGGCAAAAAAACAGGGATGGATGATATTGTCTCACCTATTGTCAGATAAAATACTGTGGATCAAGATTTATGTTTGATTTACATCATAACCAAAGTTATGACAGGACTGGTTCTGATGCCCTGACTTTGAAAGTGTTACTGCCATCTACTTTGGAGAAACTGAAAAAACAAGATGAAAACCAAACTGTAAGAAAAATAGAGAGTGTTTGTGTGTTTGAGGAGAGAAAACAGACATGGAGAAACTGGAAGTGACAGATAAAAGGTAACAAACATTTAATATAAATATTACCTTCTACAGGGTGCACTTTCTGCCTATTCAGCTTCTACCCTAAGAAAGATTCTGACCATGATTTTTGATAGAAAAAAGTGACACTCTTGGCACTAAAACACTACATCATGCTACAAACAGTGGTTCCAACTGAACCATATTATACCACTCAATAGCAAACATAATATCATTAATTAAACAAATGAGGCTACAGAAAAATCCATTTCTATTAAGAAAACATTCTTATAAGGAAAGAATGAAAGAAAACCAAACCATATCCTTAAAACACAATCAAGTTTTTCCTTGGTTACAAGTATATATTTATTCATATTTTTGTTTGCTATTTTTACTGAATATTAAGAAAAGAATAAATCTTTTCTTTAAGAGGTAAAAACACTGATGGCCTCCAACTGATTAAAAAAAGATAGTTTTTAAACCTTCTAATGCCAGTAGATTAGCTTAAACATTTCTTACACAGAGCTGCATTCTATCTGACTGCTCTACTCCAACCAGTAATTTGATTTTTGTAATTTTTTTTAGCTTACAAAACCTAAATTACTACAGGGAACTATACTAACAAGATGCCATTGCACACTTATTGATAGCACAAACAACAAAGCACTTAATAATGAGGATGACCACTGTTCCTAATAAACTTGAGCCAAGACAGAATAATTAAAAGATTTTAGTCTATAAGAAATGTAGATGACCAGGCTTCCAGGACAGTCTATCAATGTGCCCTTAAATATAGTTGACAGTTCTGGTATCCTGGAGGAGGTCTTCAGGGCCATATCACTTACTTTTATTTGGAGCATTCAGTTTTGCCTTCCTCCACATGTTCTCGGTGTTGGTAGGAGAAAGGAAGGAAAAGACTGAACCAGTTCTGACTTATCTTCTGGGTCCCATAACATCCTTGGCACCCCTTGACTAAAATGTCATTCTAACGCTGACTCTTGAGTGAACATTATGTATAGGTATACTATGGCTCCTGGCTAACAATCTCTCTGACAAGGAGACTACTTTTGGACATTCAAAGAATCTCTCCAATTTCTTCTACTTGGCACTAATGAAAAAAAACCTGTTTGCAGTGTCCTCTTGCACGCCTTTTTTAAGGAGGTGATTAAACAGACATGATTAGTGCAGGGTAATTTTTCTTGCTTTCTAGATAAATAAATGTGCATAGAAGGGTGCCTTTGTTATATAAGTGTTTTTTCTTATTTGCGTTATATATACATATCTCATGGAATGCTGAAACGGATCAGCTGCAGTGTCTAAGCAAAAAATCAATGCATGTCCTATTTTGTGATGAATTACGTCCAACAAACTCCAGTAAGAAGATGTATTATAATTAGAGAAACAGGAAAGAATCAACACTCCTACTTAGCAGGTCTCAAAAACCTTGTAATCACCAGTTAGGTCTTCAAAATTGTTTACTAGTGAAAAATAGACCTATATGCTACCTTTAAGCAAAATTGAAGAGTCCCCCCAGAAATAGTAACCTGAAAAATTATTGCTCATTTAGAAACCAGCATTTCTGAAGGCGCTGGCCACACCCATTAAGCATTTTTTCATCAAAATTTCCTGACTGAGCTTCATTTAATTTCATTATATACAGCATTTTGATTTTACCAGTGCCTTTTCAGTACTAATGGCTGTATTTTATGATACTTCCCTGTAAAAACTAGATTTCATTATGATCTGATGTATGCTAAGAATGGCTACTGTATTACTAGACTGAAATAAACCCTGACTATAGCTAACACAATTTTTTGTGACAACTAAAAATTAGGGAATCATTCATTTATTAAGAGAAACTCAGTTTTGCATAATAATTACATCTTGATGGTAATGTTTTTTAAGACTTCCTTATAAGCCAATTTTATCATGTAATGAAATGGAACAGCGTGAACAATATTGAGTTATACGCTAATTACAATCTGATTCATAAAATTTACATAGCTGAGCTTCATAGATTTTTAGCTTCAGGGAGAACCTGGTTTGGTGAAAATGTTTCTGAGTATAATATTGGGATTTGTTTTACTGGAATTTATAAAATATTGTGCAGTTTTAACATAAACATCGAGCAGTTAGTGAAATATTTAGAATATTTATTGGTGTGGTGTTTTTTTTTTATTTTCCCAGCAAGATAATTTTTCCTTAAACCTGTGAAGAAACTAATATTCCACTGACCAACACACAAAATTCTCAAACAAGCACCTGATCTAGAGACAGAAAAGCAGAGAGACAAACAAGGAGAGAGTGTGAGCACACTACTTATGCAAAAGTCCAATGGGCACTAAATATACTCTGTAGTTTCAGTATTTTAAAATGGTGCATATTAGACATACAAGGGGTATTTTGGATGTTGAACTTTTATTTATTAGTTTTATTAACTAAGTTATTATTTCATTTGTATTTCATTTTACATGACTAAAAATAATTGAATAGTTTGGGTACCTAACAGCTGATATTTCAGGTGAGATGGTAAATTTTTTAATGTCACGAAATAAGAATTTATTGTAAATATCTTAAAGTATTTTTTTAAAACTCTTTTCCTACTAGACAGTTTGGGGTTTTGTCCTCTTTAATTAAATGGGTATTGATAAAATACCAAGAAAAAAAAAATTAAACTTGTTGAGTTTGGATATAGTGATATCTTGGGTCAGTTCAGATCATGGCACATTTGAATTTACATGGTGGCTTACTGTGCAAAAGATGATCTCTGTGGAACTATACAGGAATTTCCTTGTTAGGTTTGAGAAAGATACGTGACAAATTTGCAGAAATCAATCTTTAATTAAAGGCCTACGGTGTATGCTTCTGACAGCTTATATAAGGAATTTAAACTAACTCTAGAAAATTAAAGTACCAAAAATGCAGGACTTCTTGTCCATCCCATGCACTTCTTAGTAAAATACCCACAGTCGTCTGTTAACCTTAAGTTTACTCCAAAAGAAACACTGAAGATCCAACTATTGCAATACTAATGCAATAATCTTTTTTAAACTCATTGTCTTATTCAACAATGAACCCACTTGGGAACAGCTCTTATTGCGCACATAAGAGAAAAGGAAGAGATGCAAAATAACAAAAAGGTGAATTAGGAAATTATTCACCCTTCACACAGACAGAACCGTTGCTGGTTTAACTTTGATTACTACTGTACATGTTATGGCCATTTCCAACACAGAACTCCTGAGGGAGGGGACAATTGCCCCTACCCCCTTACCCCTTCATTTTTTCTGTAGAGGCCAGCTACTCTGAGAACGGTCACAGCCTCCTCATTATCTCTTCCGCCTGTTCATACATTACTTTTTGAAACAGAAAAAAGTACACACTGAACTCTAGAGCCAGGGTTCCCCTGCACCACCCAGCACATCTAGCTACATGCTGGAAAAAACATGCACATATCGGTTGTACAGTCTGCACAGCTCCAGGGTGTGGTATAAAGCTTGTGGATAAGACTCATTGTCCAGGATAAACACAGGTTCTGCTAAGCTTAGCAGCAGTTCTTTCTTTTTCTTCTCTGAAGTCAAACTTTAAGAGTAGAATGGAAAAAAAACCCCAACAGTTCAAAATGCAGATGCCTACTGCTGTTTTGTATTCACTGATCATGAAAGTGAAATACACGGAAGTGGGTCTAATAGACAGGCAGAAGGGGGAATGAGAAAGTTTGCTTCTTTTCAGCACTCTATTTGAGATTGATGACAGTAGGTAGTCCAAAATTTAGACTTTCCTATCACATCTCTGTCACTACTAGTAGAGGCTTGGGACCCACTGTAGGACTCCTCACCTTCATCATCATCATTTTGACCTTGAGGGATACCAAAACAGGGATGAAAGCCAGCAAGAGATGTCCCTAGGTGTTAGGAGTGCCACAGGTGCTACCAAAACATGTGGACACCCCTCAAAAAAATTGCAACTTCCATTTAAGGCTGTTCTCCTCACATACCTGTTTTTCAAGACTGTTTATCTTCTCTTTGCAATCTCTTTCCTCTGGTTTAATATGAACCTAGCATAGCTAATCAATACTGAAGTATCTTAGAAAATTACCGCTAACTAAGGGAGAAAAAAATGTGTAAAGGCAATACGTTAGAGAACTGATAGCACAAGTTTACCAGCCATCCCCTGACTTTACTAAACTGTTTGTTTTGGCTGTCTTTGGCAAAGAAATGGATGGAAAGCGTCAGAACCTGTGCTAGAATCCAGATTTTCCAAAATTGTTCATGCTTTTTTCAATTCAAGGTATACATTAACACATTTTTCTATAGGAAGGCAAGATCAAACTCCAGCAGGGATATTTACAACTGATATAATCCAGATTCTTTTCCTTTTTCTCTCCTGTCTTGCTTGGAGGATTGTTAATGTTCTTTACATAAATGTGCCTGTGTGCTCTGTATGACCTAGGGCAGGCATCTCACAGCTGGGAGAGCACCTTGCAATTTATTGAGAGGCTGAGAAGAGTCAAAGATTACTGACTGGCCCTAAGATTAAAGCAGTTAAGACCTTTGCATTGAAAACTCTGGGACCTGTTTTGAGAGTTTAATGTAGTGAAACAGTAATCTTTCAGATCTTGGCATTTATCTGATCTATTAATTCCAACTGAACAGAACTGGTGAACTGGGAAAATTCCTCCAAACAGTGCAGACTGCAGTTCTGCTGCTTCAAATTTGTTCCAAGTTGTCAAGGAGACCATCCAGTCCTAGGTGTTTTCTACAATATCCCCGTGTTAAGCAGTCTTCTTTCCTCCTGTCATATTCCTGAAAGAGTTTCTCAGAAAAAGAAAAAACCATATTGACACATAATTAAGAACATGAGAAGACCTCTATATCGTTATTTTAGTTGACCTAGTCTGATAATGATCAAATAGATGCCACGACAACTGCTGTCTAATGGACACCTGGAACAATTTTGCTGTCCTTTCTCACACAAACACTTGGAGGCGCTAGCACGTCTGGTAAGAAAGAGCAAAAGTAGTAAAACGAATCCTGAACACACCAAGCTGTTAACTAGGTTTTGTAACTAGGTGTAAAAGGGTTGAATATAATTCCACACAATCTACTGATTCTTCTGATTTTCTGCTGCAAGTTCTTAGACTACCATAAAAAGTTTTGAATATTTCCAGTCAAATTAAAATCCCTCCTCCACTTATTTCCAAAGTAAGCTAGTGTTAAGTTACACAGTCTCTGCAGCACGTGCAAAATGAAAAAACCAACAGTTTTAAACTTTGGCAGTAGACAACAACAAAAATATTCACCGGAAAGGTCTTCAGTATATTGTGCCGTCATATACTAAATGCTTTTGGGGCTTCCTGCATTGCAGTGGGCAGAGACATCACTGTGTAGCAAGGAGAGACACATCTAAATGGCCTGTATCACCATCTTCCCTAGAACTTGCCTGAGGAATCTTAAAATCTCCTATTCTGGCAAGGAAGTAATTTCTAACAGCGCATTTACATGTAAAAGTGCATTTAAATATATTGCAAGAATGCGTAAACGAATACTTATGACACTGGAAGAGATATTGACCTCAGTGAAAAAATAAACATATTCTCTGCATTAAGGAGAAAAAAGCATATCCAGAGGTTCTGGGGGGATAAAGCATAGCGAAGGGAGCCCTGAATACATCAAGTACCAATCTTTTTGTTTTATGCAACTAAGGTGCTTTAGCACTAAGGTGCTAAAAAGGGTTAGATCTATTGACAGTATAATGAGTGCTTACAGACGAATGTGCTTTCCCACTTACTTTCTCTACTGAGCTTGAGAAAAGATACAGCTTTTGTTTTATGTCTCAGATGCATATATTTTAGCTTCTTGATTTGGAAAAGTACCACCTTTTTAAGGAGATCTTACCTAAACTACATATATATATATTTTTAAATGTGGTATACGAAGGGTTGCTCTGGAGCTGCTGATTTGTTAGAAGAGACGTGATATGCCGGCATGAAAAAATGCTTGCAACATGCAAAACTGCCTGATCATCTTAGACACAGATAGGAGAAAAAGAATGACCAGTCAGTGCAATACAAAGTGTAGGCAACAATAAATAACCTTATACATGAAGTAAATAAAATCTGCACCCCTATAATTTTCACGATGGTGTAGAAACGATCAGTGTTCAAACTTTCCTTGACAGCAGGATGGATTTACACTACTTATAATATCAATATTAATTATATTATATATTTAGTATTTTTAACCACAACAGTTTGAAACAACCCACACACAGTATGTTTCTGGGGCAAGAGTGACAAGATTCATTAGCAGAGTATTCAGATAGCTTCTTTCATGTCAAAAGATATAATTAAGGTGGCAGAGAACAATATAATTTATCACTTGAGATATACCAAATTATTCTGATCTGCATAATTTAAATATAATATTAGGCAATATCTCATGCTGCTAATAATATGAGATTGTAGCTGGCATTACCTATTCATGTATTTTCATTAAAGGCTTATTCATAATTTATAGTCCTGTTGGCTTGGGAAAATGTTTACTAAATGAAAAATGTATCATGGCCCCACAGTTATCAGTTAGGTTGATAGCATTAGGAGCCTTCAACAGAGGCTAAAAAAGTGTTTGTCTTAAGCAATGGACTTACTGAAATAAAACACAGTTTATTTTTTTCAATTTTGTGGTTTTAGCACACTATTACTTCTTTGTT
Organism: Phalacrocorax aristotelis; assembly: GCF_949628215.1. Classification (NCBI taxonomy): domain Eukaryota; kingdom Metazoa; phylum Chordata; class Aves; order Suliformes; family Phalacrocoracidae; genus Phalacrocorax; species Phalacrocorax aristotelis. Next base: position 109,098,995 of record NC_134276.1, on the reverse strand, counting down.
CTCAGCAAAGTTAGCAGCAATAACTGAGCTCTTGCTCTATTTGGCATTAGTCAGAAGAACCCATCTCATTAATTTCTGGGAATTTGTGCTTTGAAAGCAGAGTCTGAAAAACACATGGCTTCCCAGAGGAAGGGAAGGAGGCACCCAAATAGATGCAGTTCCTCTCTTCCACATTCTGCTATTCCTACCCTCATAAAACACAGGAAACACACTGATGACAGAACCACATCTCATCTAGCAACTCCAACGCTACACGAAATGCTCACAATACAGACCCTCCAAGAAGAAACGTAAGCATTTTCAAATAACGTTTGACTGTTAAGGGTAGGCTTTGAATGTGTTTTCCATGACTAGCGTGTGTGCCAGGCAAAAAGGAGTTGGCTTTCATTATGCTGGTTCCAAGAAGACTAATGCTCACTTCATTTCCAGCAGCAATTAGGCTTTATGCAAAAAAACGCAGGGCTCCCAAACTGACAGAGCTATGGAGCAGAGATTATACCTCTTACAATTCAATCCCTCAGCACTTTCTCAGATTTACCCACTATTGTAAGAGTAATGAGCATGTTTAAGAACTGTGAAGTGAGCAAGCCTATCTTTCTCAGGATCACTAAACTCCTAATGCGACATGTAGAGTGGATTTAGAGGTACATTCTCTCTGTTTCAAACTGTAGATTTTTGTCACTGTTTAACTACGGCAAGACTGCTGTGGAATCTTTTCTTTAAAAACTGCACTAAGCTCCTAAAGACGAAACATCATCTTTGGCAATAAGAAACACTTATTAAGCATATTGACTATAATTCTACGTGAGGAATACAGAAAAAAAAATTTTAAAGATACTTAAAGGTAGTCAATAAATCATTTAGTCTAACTTATTTTGAACAATAATGCCTAAGTAACATAGGGAAATGGTTAAGCTTTTTATTGGCAAGTCATAAGCCTTCTCATCAAATATACACCATTGTATTGCAAATGTCACTCCCTCAAGCATTTCTTCAAATCAATATCTTTTACTGCCTGCTAGCCTGTCTGATAAGATACAGTTTGCGTGTGCAGTATTGACTCCAATTCTATTAGAAGATAATAGTGCCTGCCATTGAAATCCTTTAGGTATCTCTTGTGTAATGAAGTCTCAATGTGAATGAGCCACAAGGTTATTCTGACACATCAAAGAATCATATAGAAAATGTGTATGTACTGTTTTGTGTGATTCTCATTACTGTACTGAAGTGAGACTTCTTCCTAGCTATCCATTCCTACAAAAGGATGCATTTCCATATACGTAAAGTACAAAAATGGTTTTTTTCAAGATCTTCTCAGCTGACATTTTAAAAATACATTTTTACTAGAGGCTATATAGAGGAAATAAAGACACAACAGTGTTTCTTATTAAGCTTAGCAAAATACTACTTCGAGCACGCCATTAAAAATAAACTATCAACTAGATGTTTTGTTTTCTTCTTTAAGCTTTCTAATAACTGTCTAATTGCTTTCAGGAAAAGGTTTCCAGCATGAATTACATACTATACTGAGGAAATATTAAATATTCAATATTTATTGGAAACATATAATACGTAAGTGATCTGCATGAATAAAACATTTTGCCTTTAAGCATAGTTTTGTACAATAAATAAAAAGAGCCAACTGTTTAAAAACCTAGAGACGTCTAACGTCATATATGGGTTTTTACTTCCATTTCGAAGCTTTAGAAGTGAATGCATTCAAGTGAGAAGATAGAGTTCAGTTTGGAATCAGAGTTTCCTTGAAAACAAGTTCTGTGGAGATTTGAGAAAGGAACTTTGTGTAATGCATGTGACAAATGCAGAGACAGTTTTGATTCACAATATTTGCTTACATTACTTTTCTTGGGCCTCCAGCAAAAGCCCCCTTCAAATCAGTAAGTGTCCCAGCTGCAGGGAGGGCGGATTCAGGCAAGCAGTTAAAGATCAAATCTCCAAACACATAGCCATGGCACTGGCTACTGCAAGTAATCTCCCAGCAGAAAGTCAGTGGGAATACACAGTAAAGTAGGTATTTATTATTTTCATTTCAGTAGCACTGAGAGCCCCCAGCTAAGAACAAGATGAGCAGGTACTGAGCAGGGAGATAATAAAGATCTTGAAGACAGTGGCTATCACACGAAAAACACAGAAACAGAAGATACCTTCACTTTAGTATGGCATGAGCCATACTGATGCCCATAGGCCCCCATCCCAGTCTCATTTCGTGTCCATCTTGGGGAACAGCTTGGAAGTGTTGTTAGATCTGCTTCGGTAAGTAAATAGAGTCTAAGATCTGTGTGTTCTAGGGAATTGGTCAGGGTTGGGGGAAACAGCTGAAACAGAGAATGCTAGGATTGTTTAAGCTGTTGTTAAGGTGGAAACTTCTTTGCACCCCTGATGACATGGGTCCCTGTTCTGGAGAGGTATTAAGGAAAAAAATGAGGAATTTGGCTGTACAGCGTCTTGAAGACCTCCTGCCTGAATCATGCCTTGTTTCTGATTGTGAGGAAAAGCATAAAAGGGACTAAGATCTGACTCCTGAGCTGCCACTGTCAATTTTATGCCAAGAGTCTAGACATTCACTGTCACTCTGACAAATCTCTACTCCGTTTTTAAAATCTGGCATTTTCCTGCAGCTTCCTCACACCATTATTTTTTAAACATTCAACAGCTGGCCCTTCCAAGCTCCTCTCCAATTTCCTTGCAACACACACAGGCAGCACAAAAATGGTAGGATGAGAAATGCTACCAAGTTTACAGCTACTGAAAGCAAATAAAATGCTTCAGTTGAAAGAAACACTTTTTCTAGCTGTTCAGCTGTAGGAAGTTATGAGGTCTCCTTGAACTTCTTTTATCAGTAGAAACAGAAAAAACAAAAGTGTAAAGGGAAGAGTCAGAATGGGTCAAAACATGTACATGGTCAGGAGTTATTACCACAAAATTAATAGTGGTAGATAGGCTAATGTACCAGAGAACAGGCATGCTCAAAGACTGTGTCTCATGGGAGCCATAACCAAAAGAAGTCATATGTCAGCACAGCAGCAGAACAGATCCAAGAGGGTAAGGAGGTCTGCAGTATCAAAGCGTGCACTAAAAATCAGGGAGAATACTGGAAGGGGGGAAGTGTTTTTCTGTCAGCAGTGTGTCAGTATTCTCTAGCCATTTTAGAGAGGGAACCTTTGCTAGGAGGGAAAAAAGATCCACAGGTATGTATATGCTTATCATATTGAGAACAACGATTGTGCTGTGCGGGGGCGGGGAGAAGAACACAAAACCCTCAAAAATACAGCAATTATTCTAAGCATATTAAGAAAGAGAAGACTGAAGTATAGTTATTAAAATGGTAATAAAAAGACAATTCTACTACTGCAAAAACCCCAAACATCCCTTCTCAATTCATTTTTTATTCTCAAGGCTCCTGTACAGGCAATTATCTGTATTAGCCTGCTTGCTTCTTACACAGATTTCAGGACTGCAGTTTGGTCAGATTAGTTCTTTGCTTTTTCTTCTTACATCACAAACGCAAAAAAAAGTAAACAAGTTATGGAACAAGCACAGGGTGTTTCCGCAGAATTTTGACACTTTTTTTTTCTACATGTTGCCTGTTAGCACCACTAAGTACTGATCCTCATGAGAGCCCTATGAGATACTGTGGTGTGGCTTTCTGTTACCCGAGTGGAAACAGAGGAATAAAGGCTATTCCTGTACTGTAGTGCTTTTGGTAGCTATACCCAGGCTGGCCAGCAACACCAGGATACAGCCTCAGGAACCACCTGCAGCCTTCATACCATGAAGCAGCAGCAGCTGGAGTTTTACTGATCCTTAATGGTCTCATGTTGTTGCTCAGCAGCCTTTCCCTGCGTCCCCGGGAATTGCTGTGTCCCGCACTGCTGTTACACACAGAGTGGCATGGGAGCTGCCTGAGGAATAACAGCCCTGCAGGCTGGTGGCCACAGCGTGTTTGGTTTTGTTTCTTTATTTTAATTTTTGTTTCAGAAGATGAGGGAGCATGCCTCGAGTGGTGCCCCTTATACCTGCAATTAACTGAAACATAACACATCTGGCCACGTGCCAAGTTTTACACAACCTTTCAAGTAATTCATTACAGGGACAGGTGATTTGTAGGTACACTTTTGAAAAGCAAGAAATTAGAATATTGCTTGTTGATCTATTTTATACAAATGATGGTAAGTAATAATTATTCACACATTTATTCTAACTAAATACAATGAAAAGTCCTTACATTTTACTCTAAATATGTCAGTTGACTTTCTACTTTCTGAAGGAAAATAAAAAGTAGAAATCTAAACTAAAATACAAATTTCAACCTCTGATAGCTAATATCTATTTTGCAGATAGAATCTAAGTATATAGTTCTGTTAAGCACAAAATGCATGTTCCAGCTGAAACTCATTCACAGCCCACTGTTGTAATTTTTACTGAATTCACCCAATATCCTTCTGAAGTCATACACAGACAAATCCCATGGTGGACTGGTGATTTCTGCTATTACTGACACATCCTACGTCCTTCCAGTAGTTAAACTTCTGCAGAGATCCTGCCTAAGAATGATTTTTCTCAAGGTTTACAGGTGATTAGCTTTGGATGTTGTGCTCCCATGATACTTAAAACCCAATCTTGTCAACATGGAATGAAAGTAAACTGCCTATAAACTAAAAGCATTACTGCCCTGAGACCCAATTAGATATTAATAAGTACAAAATAGGTCCAGTCGACAGGACACAAAAGAAGAGCTGGTTTGCATCACTAGTTAATCAATATACATGGCTCTACAATATTCACTGGCAGGAAAAGCAACATAACACCATTTATGTTAGATGTTCTGTGGGGTTAGTCAAGTACATTATCTTGCCATTTACAGGTAAAGACTTCACCTCTCCCCTTTCCTCGAGAATTCAAAGCATGAACAATTTTTTAAAAGCAGAGAGAAAAATGCATATGATAAGATTAATGGGCAATCACTGCATATCATGTTGAAGAGAACAACAAATTTCCAAAGGACTTAACACTGTTCCTTTCTGAATAAATATTTCTGAACATTATTTGCTGTGGTAGAGCAGCTATAAAAAACATGATTAGGTCTGATGCTCAGTTGATGTATTGCAGGCTGAAGGAAAGTTAATGGTATAGTTAGCCTGAGCCTGGCTGCCTTTCTTTTCTCATTTTCTAAGCTGCAGTGTGGCATAGCCTTTAGCCAATATAGCAACTCCCGACTGAGAATGCATTAAACTGAACAGATGAATGGCAGCATTTTAAAGCAGATCTGATAACCTAGACATGCTTGTGGGTTTTAAAGAGTCCACATCAGATAAAAAGAACTACTGGACACTTGAGAGCTGACATATTCTTCTAAAGAGAGAGAATGCTAAGAATTCAATTGGGCCATAGAGAATATTCTTAAAAAAAAAAAAAAGAGAAAAAAAATCAGAAAGAACAAATGAAGTTTTTATATCACCAAAAAGAAAAAGAACAGAGATATACAGAATCATGCCACTCACGAAATACACTCAGCTGAAAAGGCACTTGCATACATTTTTATGGTGCTACTTAATACAGAAACAAATCATTCATTCCAGTCTTCCTGTAATTAATAACTAATGACTTTTACATAGATCTCAGAGATGCAAAGGGAAATGAAGCTTCAGTCCTTTATGAATAAAATCAGTGCATTGCAGATTTTCACTAAATCGACTAAATTTCACTGAATGAAAATTTTCACTAAATTTTCACTAAATTTTGGTGTGTCTTCATTAACTCAAAATACATTTTCGTATTGAATACATACACTTTTACCCCAGACTTAAAGGAAGGATTTTATGAATTTATTGTAAAGTAGCAAATATAGTTAATGCTGTATTTTCTTTTTGAGACTTCTAAGCTAAAAAAAGGTAGTGTTGTGCTCTAGCCAGGCATTTTATCAAACATCCCTGTTCCTTGGATCCAAGGGTGTTGAACATCCTTTTATACAATAAACTTAAAACAATGTTTAATGAAAATTTTGTGGAATGCACAACAATTTGTTTTTCTAAAGTTAAATTAGAGAAAAAAAAATTAAGCCATTCAGAAAAATGATGTGGGCTTGAGTTTAGTGTTTGTGCCAGCTGCTACAGGCACGCACACACACATTTTTGTTGAAAGGTATAAAGCTGACATGAATGGCATTATTCTACATTTGATGTGGGGGCATGAGAATTAGACTGGATAATCCAGTTGTAAAATTAAAACACATCAAAGGGTTGCTGTAATATATACGGCACCAGAATTAACAACAATATCTTCCTATTGCAAGATGCATTCTCAAGGGTGAAAGTGCTTCTAGGCAAAGTCTGGTAGAAAAAAGAAACACAAATTGAAGTGCTTTCTGTATCTGTAGGAATACTGTAGCTCCACGTGCCTCAGGTCAAAAACCCAGACCTCTCATGACTAAAATCAACAGAGAGCTGCTAATAGCTCCGACTACTGTATCTTAGGGATGGATTTGTATGCCTTTTCCACATTTCTTAGTTTACAGTTAATTTCCTCTGGATTCAGAGGACAAATGCGGCTGAGAACATCCTGTGCCCACGGACGCTGCCTTTCAGCTGCAGCCTCAGGAGAACAGATAACTGCCTAGGAGACATGGGGGAACCCTGACCGAAAGCCAATTCGCACCACTTTGGAGAAGGGAATCTCTCATGCAGGAGAAGTTTCTAGTGCTTTGCTTGTATAGCAAAAGGTTTCTGAAGTTCACACGTGCCCTTTTGTTTTCCACATTCTACAGCACTGATGTAGTGTCCATCTTTAGGGCTAGGATTCTGTTATCTAACTGCATCAGTATTAAGAGATCTTAAACACAACTACTTCATAACGTATGTACTTTCATAACTGTTAATATCTTGATGAATTAATGATGGGAAATAGAGAGAAAAAATTACAGAAAAGCCCCTTACAAATATACCAGGTGTTAGCAATTTTTCTTCCTTCTGCCTCATCACTTTAAACAAAAAAATATTCCTTAAGCCAGTTGTTGATATTAGAAAGCCCCAGTGTGGCAGTCCCAGGGAATGAAAGTCTCAAGAAATTGAATAGAATATTTTCCTATTTACTTTGATTCTTGTCAATCATTTTCTTAGCTGCTCCATAGTTATATATTCACAGACCCTTGTATCTATAAAGTCTGATGGTCATGATAAGTCATATTCGGAAGTTGTACATTGAGATGATTGAGTAAACAAGAGAATATTTTATCTGTAACTGGTTTCAATACCAGCAGCGGTCCAGCCTTTGGGCTGGTACAGGTGATGAGAAAGCATGGAACTCTTCCCATCTTTCTTCAGTTTAAAATAAATCTATCTAGAATTTTAGCAATTTAGATTATCTTTCTCTTAAAACATCTGTTTCAATGTTCTTAAACATATTCCCATCAAGTATGAACAAAATTTTAGATATTGGATGTTTAAGGAGCTGCATACTGCCACCTGATCTTAAGTAACCGTTCTAGAAAATTTTGGAGCTCATATGCAAAAGCAGAAGTAAAGCAATGACTCTTACAAAGACTGAATATTTTAACAGCTGTTTTAGATGCTTGTAAGAGTGATGTTAGTATGCAATAAAGCTGTGCATTACTAACTTGGAAATGCTGGGATATCTTTGAAGGGCTATTACCTGGGTAACACTCACAAATACTGACAAGTTAGAGTCCCCAGATACCCTTGAATAAGTACTCTCAAGAACCTTCACCTCCGTAGAGAAATGGGACATTTTAAATGCTATTTGCAGAATGCTATTCAACATTCTTAAAAACATTGTGAAGTATGACATATGAGCCTGATAACGTGGGAATTATTTTAAACAGAATGTCAACTTTTTTGTTCTTCTTTCCTGTCCCTGTTTTCTTTAACTTTCTGTCTCCATTCATTTCTCTATTCCATTATCACAATAGTCTATTAAAATTTTTTTTAATAGATTTGCTTAATTAGTGAATTTTCTGTCTTGAAGTCTTTGGGCTTTCCATTAGAACAAAAGGACAATGGAGCCTTCCCTCCTGTGATAACAATACTTTCTAGTCTGTCTGTCTCCCTACTGTACTGAAGTCTTAGAGGGATACATTGTTCCTGCAGATGGGAAAGAAGCAGTATGGCTCAAAGAAGTTTAATGGTTGTAGAATCAGAGTTTGGTTACTCATGATATCTAATCATCACATCTTTATATACATTTCTTTTTAGTAGAAAGAGTACACAGTCAATATCAAGGTATCCTGACACTGAATATTTAATAACCTTTTTCACAAAATAAAAGGAAACAAAAACTCTTTGGGGTTAAAGAACATTGACCTTTTGGAATAATTAAAAAAAAAAAAGTAATTTGCAGAACAAGAAGTGTTTCAACAGCTCTGGAAAACTACTCTGTTATACCTTACTTGGCTGAAGACACAGCTGAGACCTAACAGCAGATTTCCAAGATCTAGAGAGCAAGCATCAGAAAATATCAGTTAGGCTTCTTATAGTAGCCCACCTATATGTTACTCTTATAGAGACAAGCATCATTACATACAAGATTCAATGGTTGAGTTTAAAAATAAAGAAATAAAGGGGGAAGTAAAAAAGCCAAAACAAAACCATAAAACCCCACAGCTCCACAAATGTTCCTGCATAACTGTGCGTAACACTAGAAAGGAAATTAACTCCAAAAAGAGTCAGTGAGGTACGAAAATTATTAGTGGCAGCCCCAAATATATAAGACTTATTTTTTTTCCTGAAAATCCTAACTAATTGCAATTGCTTTTCCATTTAGTGTTGGGGTGTTTTTGTTTGTTGGGTATTTTTTGGTTGGTTGGGTTTTTTAAATCTTCATGGACTCAAACATTTTTGCAATATGCCATAAATGCTGTGATTCATGTATATACCACATTTATATTCCTGAACTATAAGAAACTACTTTTGCCCCCTTTTCAGAGTTCTGTTTTTGTCCAAGATATTAAGAAATTGTTCTATCAGTCACCTATGTTCTCGAAATGAATTTTGCGAAGTAATTCAGTCATGGAAAAACTTAATCATATCTAAGGTGAACAACAGCTTTTGAATAAATTTAGAGCAGCCAGAAGTTTACCAAACAAGTCTTCAAAGTTCTGCAAACCCTGCTTTAAGTATAACTTCAAAAAAAAGAAGAAAGGGAGAATGAGTTTGTGCGGTTATTTTCAGTGCAGTTTCTCCAGTTAGATGACATAAGTGGAGACAAAAGGGAAAACTTTTTAATTTGTATAAAAACCTTCTCCTTGTAAGTATCAGTTTTATGCAAATACATATATTCAAACTGAAGTTTTATCTAACTATGAAAAAATACCACTTAAATTCATCTTCGTGAGAGGTGTAAAACATAACTTCTTCTGAATGGAATTTCAACATCAAGATTCTTTTCAGATCTTCATGTTCACAAAGGGACTATGCCAACCAGTCTTTTTCCATGGTACAATCCTTTGTATACTACATACTAGAAAACGAGGGAAAAAAAACCCAAAACAAAAAAAAACCACCCAACCCCCAAAACCAAAATAAAAAACCAAACAAAAACAACAAAACCCACAAAACTCCCAAATAAACCAAATGAGTTTTTCCGTTAATTTGTTCTCAATGAAAATGATGAGGATAATGTAAAATATTTTTTTAACTTATTAATAACACTTAAATGACCATGAAATTATCAGCTTGATCTGCAAATAAAATATTTAGAATAAAATGGACCAAATTATACTTCTAATGTACTTATACATTCAAAACAGTGGAACAATTTTTAGTAATGTCACTGAATAGCAAAGGAGACATACTTCAACCACTTCTAGTATTAAAAAAAATAGTCATCACTATTTTAGTAGTTGAACAAGATGATAATTATTTTCAATTTCATGCAGATTAGTTCTTTCTACCAACAAGAATTAACCTTGAAGTCTAATCAATAATCTCACTAATGTTCACACATATCAAATATTATGTTTGATGCTGACAAAGGGAAGTTTTATTCTACCTATCCACACTCTCCGAAAGTGCATGTTCTTTCAGATATGTTAATATCAAACCCTGGCTCCTGCATGGAAATTTTGCCTTTGAAATGAAATCCTCTCAGAAACCCAAGTAGGAGCAAACCTTTGTAAGTCATGCAGCTATAAGCTTGCCCAGCTCCAAAACAGCTCCATAAAGAGAGTTCTTCACCTCTGTACTCGTGCAATGTAATATTCCTCAGAATTGTTTTTCCTTTATTAGCACAGATGGGCAGACAAATTCTTTCATGCTATTACAGCCTGCATTCTGCCAGATTTTCCAGCGTGGACACAGCCGTAGGCTTACCCATGCAGTTCCCAGACTAGATCTGGAGTTTACATCACCAGTTTTACATATATTCTAGTACATATATTTTACTGCAGGAACTGACTGCTCATATACCCTGCTAACTGTACTTAGTATGCTGCAGCTAGAACAAATACAAAGCTGCCTCATCCCAATTGTTCAGATAAGTTCTGTGTAACAACATCTTCTGGAGCTATCAACTATCATTATATACGTATATATACGTATTTATGTAACACATAAATTAAGACACCTCTTTCCCATATCCTTTAACATAAACCTCCATCCTTTTAATGCAATACTTAAGAAAATAAAGGTCATAGTTTTGGTTTCTGCATGTTGTGGCTTAACCCCAGTCTGCAACCAAGCACCACACAGCCGCTCGCTCACTCCCTCCTGGTGGGACAGGGGAGAAAATCAGAAGAGTAAAAGCAAGAAAACTCATGGGTTGAGATAAAGACAGTTTAATACGTAAAGCAAAAGCCGTGCACACAAAGCAAAACAAGGAATTCGTTCACTCCTTCCCATGGGCAGGCAGGTGTTCAGCCATCTCCAGGAAAGCAGGGCTCCATCACGCGTAACGGTTACTTGGGAAGACAAACACCATCACTCCAAACGTCCCCCCTTCCTTCTTTTTCCTCCAGCTTTATACACTGAGCATGAAGCCATATGGTGTGGGATATCCCGTTGGTCAGTTTGGGTCAGCTGTCCCAGCTGTGTCCCCTCCCAGCCTCTCATGCACCCGGCAGAGCACGGGGAGCTGAAAAAGTCCTTGACCAGTGTTAAGTGCTACTTAGCAACTACTAAAACATCTCCACGTTATCACCGCTGTTTCCAGCACAAATCCAAAACATAGCCCCATACTAGCCACTACGAAGAAATTTAACTCTACCCCAGCTTGAAACCAGGACACCGCACTAAGTAAAGTCATATGAAGACTTAAGGCAAAGAGTTTATCAGTCATCCAATATTCTTATTAATACGATGCAGAGTTCCTGAATGCAATACAGAGAAGTTCTACATTATGGATTGTTGAGGTCAAAGTGAATATGGTTCCTATAGACGTTTATTTTAGATGTATTCATAGATATGTTTATAACAAACCTTGGGCTATTTTTAAATAGGAAAGACATTTTAGGAGCTTCAGCAGCTGTTATGGATAGAGAGTTTTTCTGATCTATTGCTGCATTTAGACCAGGATAGTTTATTACTCTCCATTTTTTACTGACACCTGGCATACTGCAAATATTTTTTTCATCTTCCTTATTACAAGCATCAGCTTAAATGATGCAAGTGTTGAAGTGAAGAGCTGAGATTTTTCAGATAATATCACTTCTTGAGACTGCGCAATGTTGATACTAATAACAGGAGAGTGAAATTATACAATACACTGTTCTTCATTGTATAGTGTAATGACAGAAGCTGTGGTGTTCTTGTCAAATTTCTTTACCTGGAAAGGTATAGAAGCTACAAGCTCTTCACTTAGCTGTTCTACACTAAGGTAGAATCTGGTCTAGCAGAACATGACCGAAGATAATAGTGTTATAGTTTATTTTGAAAGGGTGTAGTCAAGATGTAACTAAAAATATATGTCCTTTTACATATTTAAGGTCCCTCAGCAACTTAGATAAATCAAAATTGAAAAGTATAAAAAAACTGTCACTTAAAAAATATGATGTTGTATGCATACAGTCCATGCAGCTTAGGCAAGTTTTTCTACGATTCCAAACAGTTTTGTTTTCAGGTTCTCTTCATTCCATAGAGCTAATTCTCAAAGTATGTTAATTTTAATGTAACATTACTCCAGCACAAGTTATATTGACCTTTTCGAGCTGCTTTGCCTTATAACTGTACCAAGAATGTCCCAACCTCTTACCTCTTTTCAACCACAAGTGTAAGGTGCTGATTCCTGTCTTTCTGAATTTAGGTTTTAAATATGGAAGAATCAAGGAGGAAAGGGGCTTAAAATAAGTATTTGTTAGTGCTTTCAGAGGAGAGGAAACCTAAACGATTGCAAGTTCTTAGCTAGTGCTGTACTCAGTTGCCGTTACAAGGACAAAATCACTTGACACTGAAACAAGTACACACTCATTTGCAGCTGTGCATAAACAGTAGAAGTAGACCCTCACTGTAAAGTTAGATATAAAACCCATACTTTTTAACTTCAAATTTAGTGGTAGTTCCCAATAGCACTTTTACTACAGTCTTATCTGAATACTTCATTCCACTGATTCAACAACAGTTTATTTTATTATCTTGTCTCCTTCTTAAGAAACTTTTAATTAACAACATTGACCAGTTTGTCTCAAATTCACTCAAAGAAACCCACAAGTGTATGAAAGGGAAATTACATTTAAGCATCAAAATTGGGACTATGGGACCATTTCCTGTTTTCTTTATTCACAGTCATTCTTCCATAAAGAAGAAAAATTACTGGTAATTCTTGGAAATGGTTAATAAAATACACCATTTTTGATTGAGAAATGTAGGAACTGTTGACCCTAAGACTAAGGGAAACATTGGAAGGGTGAACACAGGGACAGATAAGAGAAAGGAGATTATTTATATCTGTATTTTTATATCTATATAAAAATATTCTATATAAGTTTGTATAATTAAGCTTTTCTGCATTAATTAGTTCCAACTTTAGATTGTTAAAATATTAATTCAACTAACAATGACTTTTTAGCTCCAAACACATGCACAACTTTTTCACTTTTGCCCAGAACAAGATTATGATTATGGATCGTCTTTTCTCGGAATCTCAACCAAATCCTATCCTGAGAGCTTTAGAACTGACAAGAAATTGTAACCTCAGGTACTTGAGAACAAAACATCACTTTCTGTAGAGATGCTGTGAAAAGAGGCTGAATTTTTCCCTTTTGAATTCTGCACTCCTTCATTGCCTTGTAAATTGTCAATCTACAGTTAGAAAAGTAATAACAGAAAGAAAGGGGGTAGCTTGGCTTTATATGAGCAAAATAATGGTTCAGTAACGATGAATAAAGTAAGTCACCAGAAATCATCTCCATACAACTTGGGGGAGCTGAGCTGATTTTTTTGAAGTCTTTTACAAGAAGCTAGTACAATAGCACAGAAAATGTGAATCGGCAGTTATTTTGGGTTTTTTTTAAAGTTGAAACTAATACCACACAATAATGCATACGTCGATGTTAACATAAAGCACAGACCAGTTGGGCCAGACCTATACAGCAACACATCTGATGCTGGGAACCCAAAACTCAAACCAGTTGGGGTTTAGGGGCAACACTTTGGACTAATGAGAATCTGGTCCCATGATCTTAAGGCCCCTTGGCATTAAGCGCATCTATCTGTCCAGTTTAATTGAAAGGTGTCCTGATCATGCACCTAGAGCATGCTACCTGAGGCCAACCAAAGCACTTGCGAGCAGGAGGTAACTGGGATTTATAGACTCACCTCAGGAGAACAGCATCTATGGGGTGTGCAGGACAGTTATATCAGCCTCAGGTTTGAAAAGAAGACTAAAGATGTGTAATTTGGAGGTGATAAGGATCTAAATGAGAAAAGATGTGGGAGAAAAGGAGGTAGAATTTAAAAAAAAAGAATAATTGAAAAAAGCAGCCTTGGATAAAGTTTTGAGTGTTTGGAACAGGGGCGAAAGGATTAAACCAGTTGCACTGGTTGATGCAGCTTGTGTTCAGATTGTTAGACAGCATTGACATGATGACTGCTGATAAATGTAAGAGAATTTAAAGCATTAATCCATACCACAACTGCAAAATTTACTAAATTGTATGCCTATATGAATGGGTGCAGCCATACAAAAGAATTTTTTCATTCTTCCTCTAATAACTTTACTAACCATTATCAGTACTTCCACCTTGAAACAGAACTGAATGTTTCTAATTCTTTCTAAAACCAAAGTAATCTGCCTTTTCTTGGACTACTAAGAACAAAGAACTGCAGAGAAAACAGAGGATCTTAAAATGAAATATTAGGTTTCTGTCATAGAATCTCCAGTCATATCCAAGAGATGCCTGTCCATAACATTTCTGGAGACAATTTTCCTCTGTATCATATAAACAATCCTTTCATTTCCTTTGTTTTCAGAGTTCAGCCCTCAGGTGGCGGGCAACTAGGAAATGTAGATACCATCTATTGCCTCTCAGTTGCCTCAGCATTAATAGGTAATTGAGTTGCCAAAAAAATAGAAATAATAATAAAAAATAATCCCTGTAAGCAACATAATCCATCAGTAACATCATTATGGGGCAACAATTCTAGAATTTTTCTTGTTTGCAGGAAGAATTACTGTTGTAGCCTAAAATAAAATAGAGATACAGAGGTGATCTTGTTTTCTGTCTCTGAAGCTATCACCACCCTACCTGAGCTGCTTGCTGAGAGCTGATCTAACAGAAACTTTCTTTTGGGTTTAAGGATAGCATAGGAAGGATGATAATTATCTGAAGACACTGCTGCTCTGAAAGCCAAAGTATTTTGGTGAGCTACTCAGAAGACCATATCCGTGGTCATATTTGTATGTAGCTATACACCTCTGTTTCGGCATGTCTTTCCTAATACAGATATATGTACCATATTTTGTTACTATTACCAGAAATGAAAACAACACCACAGCGGAACTAATTAGGTTTCAAGAAGAATCTAATTATACTCTTGGGATTAACTTTGCCACAATTTAAGTGGAATTGGTACAGCGATAAAAAAAAAAGAGGAGAAAAAAAATTAAGGCAACTTACTGGGTACATACAGTGTATTAATGCACTTTTTATTATGGCTATAACTCCTTATGAGAATAATCCTACATTAACAGATCCATGAGCAGAGAGTGATGGAATGCAGCTGATATAAATCTAAAAGAGAAAATTAAAATCTGTTTATAAATAGCTATTAATTTTGCTTTCCAGACTGTTTAATCCTTATTCATCCAATAACGCATTGATTTCAAATGAAGATGTAATAGAGAAAAATTACAGTATTTCACCTAAATCCTTAAAAATACTGTTATTTTCTAGGAAGATTTTTTATTATTTTTTTTAAAGGGAAGATTTGCATATGTATTTCCACTTTCTGAGTTCCTTTTAATGGAAAGATTTCTGATTAATAGCACAAGGGAGAAATTAGAGCAAGAAGGATACAACTCAGAGACCTTGAACAGGACTGGCTAAAACCTAGCAGGAGGAATATATGGAGCAAGTATTTGATAAGATTTGATAAGTGAAATGCTTCTTTTCCTTAAAGGTAGGAGAGATGTAGCTCTGAAACCTGGATAGTTTCCTGGCAGTTCATCCTTGGATAGTTGCAGTTACCTCTCTACGAGATAGAATATCCATTCAGTATTCAAACTCACTGTCTCTATCTTCTCATTTATGTACTACCCAAAATACATAAGTGTACACATATACACACACACACACACACACACAAAATCTACGTATTAGTATCAAGACTTCCTTACCCTTTAGCCACTTCTCTAAAACAGCCTATGCAATCCAGTAATTATGATTTCACCGCTGTTAATAAGAGGTTACAGACTTCGAATTGCTCTGATCTGGGCTGCCCTTGGCCTGAGCAGGATTTAGAATGTGCTGCGTGCCCCGGTGCCCACTGCCCAGCCTGTCTGAGCTCCAGCTCTGTGAGTGCCACCAGGGAGGGGGCTGAGAGCTGCAGGCAGCCTCCCTGTCAGACAAATGACCCTGGGGGTACTGGGGGGCTGCAGGGCTGCTTTCACCTCTTCCCTGGGAGCAGAGAGAAGACAGCAGGCAGGGATGGGAAGTAATAATAGCTCTAAGGAGACCCAAAATTCAGGAGGAATAAAGCATCAACTTCATAGTTCTCCTGCCACTTTCCCCTTGAACATCCTCCTTCTCCTCCTAGTGAAAACCTCAAGACACCAGAGAGCTCATTTTAGCTTCCCTTTCCCTGATTTCACCCAGGGAAGACTGTGGTATCACCTTTAGAGCCCAGGGGAACATAGAAGAGTGATGAGAACAACAGAATAAAGGGATAGGTACTAGGTATATTGGTTTTAGACAATGAATTTAAACATACAATTCATGAGGATTTTTCTGTACTCATTATTCAGTTTGGACTATTAGAGTTGTTAAAGTTCATTGGACTAAGAGTAAATTATTAAACTCTACCCATGTTCCCTGTTGTGCATATCCCAGTTCAGTGTAACAAGAATTCTAAAAAGTAAAAATAATAATTTTATAATAAAAAAAAAAAAAGTTTTTCTCTCTCTCACAGTGCAAACTGCAACAGTGTTATCAGATTAACAATGCCAAGGTGCTTATGTGAAATGAGGCTCTATGTGCAGAGTTCCGGTGAAAGCTCTAAGGACTGCCTACAGCACTGAAACTTTTGGAAGGGTGGATGCTGTTTCTCTGTGTACGAGTTCCCTTTGGCACATTAAAATAGGTGCGAAAATTATAGTCAGAAAAAATAAAATAGAAATCAAAGCAGCATTCCGGCTACAATTATGAACCTAGTGCTTTGGTGCTGAAGGAAACAAGGTTAGTGTTGCCACAAATCAAAGGTACTTCATTAGTTGCTGCTTTTTATGAGGTTGCTGAGGCAAATTTTACAATACAGTTTTAAACACCATTAACTTTGTGACCTTACCATTAATGTGTTGATACACAATTCAGATTGCATTAGTGAGCTGAGTAGCTCCTACAGTGGAAGTATATCTTCTCCTTCCCTCCAAGTCATTATAATAAGAACACACAAAGGCAAATAGGGTTCATGCAAAAATAAGTTTACCTCTGATTTATACCACATTTTTAATGTTTCCTTTATGCCATAAAAAAAATAATTTGATATAAATTGGTTCAGACTATTGTTTCTGAAACATAACAGTACATCTAAGGAGGAGATAATGCAGCCATGGGGAATTCCCTTTCATTTATGAGCATAAACTCTTAAGCATACAGGTACTATATTCAAGTGCTTCAAAGGAAAGCATTTGGTAGCAGTGTGAACTTTGATTGTAGTATTCTGGCAGAAGCACTAGTTTTACAACATAAATGACCTGCCAAAAGCACTGCAAGGTAAAAAATAATTATAACAAAGAATTATTATAATAATGACACACCTGCACCTGTTATTTGGCACTGCCAGCCAACCTCAGTTTCATTAAAACAAAACAAAAGTAGCACCAGTGGAGAATGAGATGCAAGCAAAGGCGGTGTGCTGATGGCTTGAGGCTTCGTGATCCATTTATAGGGTTACAGATTTTGAGTTTATCATGGAAGGGAATGAGTAATTTCGCTAATGCATGGAGGATTTCATCACATCATTTACAACTGCTCATGTGCTTTGAATAACTATGTGTCAAACAAATGTTTCTCAGTAATTTTTTTGCCAAGTCTTATAGTTTGGATGATTGTTTTCCAATATTTTGAAAATTTATTCTAGTTTCAATATAGCACCTTTCTGTTAAGAAATGAATAGTACAAAGCTGGCAAATCAAAACTTTCACCTTGATGTGTGATTTGGAAAGGTTAAAAAAAAATAATCAAAAGAGCAGAAATATATAAACACAAAATTTGAAATCTGCCCTTGTTACTTCAGTATATAAATTGGGAAGGAAGACATAGGTCATGTTCATGCAAATTAGTTGAATTTTTAGTCTGTTAGGTTTGTTTTTGCAAGGCAGATGACATTGAAAGAACTGTAGTAGAGAGAAGAGGGGGACAACCTCATACAGGTAGAAACTGTTTCCATTTTGTAAGAATAAGACAAAATGAGCACATTTTTATTTGTCTTCGCCTTACCAATATATTGTTTTTCTCCTGATCAATTTTAGTGTACCATTAATCTTTAAAAGCATTTGAAAAGCTGTCCTAGTATAAGGTTTTTGTAATTAAACCAGAAATATTTTAAATACTACTATGGTAAAAGTACTAAAACCAGAGCTGATGCAAATTGCAAACAAGCCAAAGGAAAGCCCAAGTAATACAACAGAATGCAGTACAGAAGATGAGACTTTCATCTGCTTGATAGCAGTTGGTCAGTTGTGATCTTTGCTCTTCTATATGACTAGTCTCTCGTTAGCAACCATTTCCTGAACTAATAATTTCACTAGCTAAAAGGAAGGGGTTGTAATGTATATCTCCAGAGATTACGATCACAGTGTTCAGACCAAAGCCTGCTAGAGTGCTCTCTAACCCTATTTTAAAAACTCCTTCTGATGAACATCGGTTAAAGCTTAATGATATGATCCCTAATATGATGGAAACAGCTAAAAAGGATAATAGTATAATTATTATTATGTATAATCATTATTCTATGCTTCTATGCTTATATACAAGTATTATGTTTATAATCATTATAATTCATATATCTATGTATAATGATATTTATATAAATATATAACGTATGTAACAACATAGCTATAGAAATATATAATTATTACTTTAAATAATTTTAATATTTATATTTATTATTTTATCATAATATAATTAACTATTATTATAATAAGAATAATATATAAATATTTCTATAAAATCTAACCTTTATAAAATTATATATAATGCAAACAAAATAATAATAATAATAATCTATTATGA
The DNA here is from genome assembly GCF_949628215.1 of Phalacrocorax aristotelis. Classification (NCBI taxonomy): domain Eukaryota; kingdom Metazoa; phylum Chordata; class Aves; order Suliformes; family Phalacrocoracidae; genus Phalacrocorax; species Phalacrocorax aristotelis. Next base: position 109,080,082 of record NC_134276.1, on the reverse strand, counting down.
TATAATGGGGGGGGAGATGAAGATCATTATAGAATAAAACACTGTTCTCCATGATCCACTGTTCAATGCTTACAAGCTACCACAAAGCACTTGTTGGAAATCTTTGTTCAAGGAAAACCAGACAAACTGACAAATGGTTAGATTAACAGGTGTGACTTGTTTCCATTGAAGGAACAGTGTTATGGACTTCCCACATATCAACCTGAAATGCTTCTCAAACACAAAGTGACAACTCCACAGCTATGTCTTCAGTTATTGTACCTACTACTTGACTCGCTAATCTGAAACCAACTACTTAAGCTTGTAACCAAGCATTTGACTCTTCTGAGCACTCACCACCTGAGCCTGGAATTGTGCTTCTGGCTGAGTCAAGCTATTTTCTGACATTTTATGGGAAAGTTTCCATGACAGCCGGCATAAGGTACAATTGAGCCTTGTCATTATACTTGATGGGGTTTTTCTTTAGAGCATCAGTCCAGGCTGCAATGTCATCTGTTGATCAAAAACAGTTTGGGGAATTTGGAATAGGTTTTGTGCTTTAGCTGTCCTCCTCAAGCAAAAGGAAAAAACTTTAAAAACCCCAAACAAATGAACAATCCAAACAAAAAAACCACCAAACCACACCCCACCCCCCCCCACCCCCCCCCCCCCCGAAAAAACACCAAACTACATGCTTGTTATATATGGTTATAAAATCCTTATTTAAAAACAAAACACCAGTATATTATATTTTTGGGGGCTCTGACTGTTTGAGAAAAAGCTTATTATTCCATCCCAAGGCTTGGAAGTAAAACCTGGAGTAAAACTTGGAAGTAAAATTTGGAATAAAACTTAAGATTCTTAACAATCTTTACAAGTTCATAGGTGACTAACTGAAGAAGAAAAAAAAAAAAAAGAAAGAAAAAAGTAATACATCTAAAATATAACCCCTCTGGAAAATTATGAGCTGTGGTAGCTCCTGCTGTGTTAAGCCCCTCCTGCCAAAAAAAGCAAAACACTCCTCCCACCGCACCCCCAGCCAAACCCTCACAAAACAATCACAGACTCACAGAATGGCAGGGGTTGGAAGGGACCTCTGGAGATTATCTCGCCCAACCCCCCTGCTTGAGCAGGCTCACCCAGAGCAGGGGGCACAGGAATGTGCCCAGGTGGGTTTTGAATGTCTCCAGGGAAGGGACTCCACAGCCTCCCTGGGCAGCCTGTGCCCCTGCTCTGGCACCCGCACAGGAAAGAAGTTTTTCCTCATGTTTAGGTGGAACTTCCTATGTTCCAACTTGTGCCCATCGCCCCTTGGCCTGTCACTGGGCACCACTGAAAAGAGCCTAGTCCCATCCTCTTGACACCCACCCTTCAGGTATTTATAAGTACTGATGAGATCCCCCCTCAGTCTTCTCTTCTCCAGGTTGAACAAACCCAGGTGTCTCAGCCTTTCCTCATAAGGCAGATGCTCCAGTCCCCTGATCATCTTGGTAGCTCTCCGCTGGACTTGCTCAAGCAGTTCCAAGTCGTTCTTAAACTGGGGGGCCCAAAACTGAACAGAGTACTCCGGATGTGGTCTCACTAGGGCAGAGTAGAGGGGGAGGATAACCTCTCTCAATCTGCTGGCCACACTCCTTTTAATGCACCCCAGGATACCATTGGCCTTCTTGGCCACAAGGGCACAGTGCTGGCTCATGGTCAGCTTGCTGCCCACCGGCACTCCCAGGTGCTGGGACACTGGAAAACAATCCCCCACCCCAGCTAGTCAACACCTTCTGCATGGAGACAAAGATTTCCTTCAAACAATGAGGTCCCTAGCAAATAAGTAATTCATTCTGTAGAAGTTTTGATACCTGGCTGTTTTTTTCATTCTGTTAATCTGCAGAATGCTGTGTATATCATTTGACATATAAGGGAACAGCCATAAGTTTCTTTCCCCTCTCCCACATAGCAGCTGAACACCAGACTTTTCTTTAAAGCACACAAGAACAGCTAAAAAAATCCAACAGCCCACAGCTTGATCTGAAAAGCTGGCAAGGCAGAGAAGATGAACATGAAAAACTGGACTCCATGAAAATAACACTGGTATAAACATGAGACTTCCATCCTCATCTGTGTGTATTTTTTCCTCCTAGCTTCATGAGAGCAGTTTGTCTGTCCAGAGATTGCCCTCAACATTATTACCCATAGAAAGAGTTTTCTTATTGATCATCTCAGCAATTCATTTGCTGGGATGAATACACCAAATTAAAATATAACAAGTGATGAGTCTTATGCTACAGGAATTTAATTTACTCAAGAAATGTATTGTTCTGAAGCAATATATAGAACTCCTATGGAATTAATCTATGTGCATTCTCTGCAAGCTACAAGAAGACTACACCAGTATTCAAGGTTTAGACCATAGAACAAAATTAAGCTGACACCATTGCCTTCAGCATTTTCCCTTGTTTGAATACCAATGAGTACACTCCTAGAGTCTCATTATTCCCTTGGCAAGGCTTCCGCTACCATTTACACATGAGTAATTTCTTTTTATAGACCCAATATACTTTTGTTCAAAACACATTTATCATTACAAAATGTGATACAGTAGGAGCAAACAGCAAGTGCTTCTCATCAGTGTTGTCTTTGTGAAACAAGTGCACATGAAAAACAGCTAGTATGTGAACCTGAAAATGCTTGTTTTACAATATCCTGCAGTTGCCAGGGTCTTGCCCATAAGGAACTTACTTGCTTACACAGGTGAGTATTGCATGCACAGAGTCTTGTACAACACATACTGAAAGTTTAGGGTGAACTAAAACCTGTAACTGAGCTAATTTTATCACTAATTTCTCTTTACCATGAATAATACAACAATCAGCACTTAATAGACCTTATTGACTCAGAGACAAAGTATTCCCTTTCATAAATCAGAACTTTTGGGGTGATATGTAAACTATTTCCTAATGGCATAAGCACACTTTTGCAGACAATACATATTTATATTTTAGCACAGCTTTTTGACAAGACAGATTTGAACACAGACACAACCTGTCATCTGGAACTCAGTCTGTCTTACACTCTCTCACTTACACTGGTGCAATTTCCCGAAGCAGGTAAAAGGGAAATAAATAAAAATGGTAGGAATGTCACAAAGGAACAGACACAGATATTTCACACACACTCACACATCCCCTGGCATGCAACAGTACGTTCACTGTTTTACGATGAAAAAAAGAAACCCAAAAGCCTATAAAAACCGTGTAGAAAGTTAGGTGGACAGGATAACCACAGTCCTGCTGCACACTGTGTCCTATAAGCACTCTTAGAAATGCTTTATGAGGCAGAAGAGCCACTGTTATTCCTCAGCTGGGCTGGGGCACGGGCAAGCTTAATGATTCTTTTGGCTTGGCCCCACTGTGAGTTCGGGAGCTGGGTTGGTGTGTCTCACTTGCTGGGAGGAGAAGGTGGCATTCTGCAGGAATGCTCCTTGTAGCTTGGGCTAGGAGCACGTGCTGTGCCTGGCATTGCCAACAGGCATACTAGAGGCTTCTCAGCTCCCCACCCCCAGCGTGAGTCTGGCTGTTGTTCAAATGATGGACAAGAAATGGTGAGTAGTTTATTCTTATATTAAAGTCCTTATGTACCAGCAAGACTTAATTTCTCACTCTGCTTTTATTTCTTTATGAATTATCAACCAAGATGGAGTAATGAAAGTAGGAAGCACAGAAACAGCAGAAGGGAGGAAAAAATAAGGAAGTGACAAAGCAGCTACATGTGCAAAAGACCCATGAAGCACTTGTTCCTAGGGTGCGATTGCCCCAGAATTCAGATTTTCCTAGAAGACAACTGCTTATTGCTTGAATTTACTTGGTTATCAGAATCATTAGCAGACAAAGGGTTTCAAAATTTTCTAGTTCTTGGTATCAGGTGTCAGCAGTCATACCCAGAGCTGCCATTATGCTCTCACATCTTTTTGGATTTCAGTAAGGCTTTTGATACTGTCTCTCACAGTATCCTCCTGGACAAAATGTCCCTCATTCAGCTGAATAAACAGGTAATGCAGTGGGTGAGCAATGGGCTGATGGGTCATGCTCAAAGGGTCATAGTAAATGGGGTTACACTGGGCTGGCGGCCAGTCACTATTGGGGTTCCGCAGGGATCCATCTTGGGGCTGGTACTCTTTCATTTGTTCATAAATAATTTGGATGCAAGTCTGGAAGGAATACTAATTAAGTTTGCTGACAACACAAAATTGGGAGGAGCTGTTGACACTCCTGAGGGCAGAGAGGCCCTCAGAGAGATCTGGACAGACTGCAGAGCTGGGCAATCACCAACTGTATGAAGTTTAACAAGGGCAAGTGCCAGATTTTGCACCTGGGGCATGGCAACCCTGGATGTACAGACAGACTGGGGAATGAGAGGCTGGAGAGCAGCTCTGCAGAGAGGGACCTGGGGGTTCTGGTCGCCGGCAAGTTGAACAAGAGTCGACAGTGTGCCCTGGCAGCCAGCAGGCCCAGCCATGTCCTGGGGCACATCAAGCACTGTACTGCAGCGGGTCAAGGGAGATTGTCCCACTCTACTCTACGCTGGTGCGGCCTCACCACAAGCACTGTGTGCAGTTCTGGGCACCACAGTACATTAAGGATATAAAGCTACTAGATAGTCTCCAGAGGAGGGCCACGAATTTGGTGAAGGGTTTAGAGGAGAAACTGTATGAGGAGCAGCTAAAGTCACTTGGTTTGTTCAGCCTGGAGAAGAGGAGACTGAGGGGTCATTGTGTTCTGGAGCTTCCTCACAAGGGAAGGAGGAGGGGCAGGCGCTCATCTCTTCTCTCTGGTGACCAATGATAGGACCTGAGGGAATGGCAGGAAGATGTGCCAGGGGAGGGTTAGGTTGGATATTAGGAAAAGGTTCTTCACCCAGAGGGTGGTGGAGCACTGCGACAGGCTCCCCAGGGAGGCAGTCACGGTGCCGAGCCTGACGCTATTCAAGAACCTCTTGGGCAACGCCCTCAGAGATATGGTGTACATCTGGGGTTGTCCTGTGCAGGGACAGGAGTTGGACTCGATGTTCTTTGTGGGTCCCTTCTAACTCAGGACATTCTGTGATTCTACATTGAACTATCCTTTCTCCACAGATGACAAAAGCTCCCAATAGTAAGGCACTAATCATCGTAGAGTAACCATAGTACAAAGAAACCATCACATACAAAACCTGGTAATCCTAAATGATGTTCTATAAGTTCCCAGAATAAGTAGCTTTTGTCTCAAAAAGAAAGAACTTGAGTGACTGGGACCCAGCCCAACACGTAAAGAAAACTAGGTGTTTAGGTTAAACCCCTAACATAAGCCAAAGGAACAGTATGTTCAAGACCACTATGTTTTATAAATTGTGACATTTATATATTCTTATGGGAACAGTGTCTATACAAAAAAAGACTGGTAATTAGGAGAGGAGAGAATAGGAAAACATTGCCAGTTTACATTAAAAGCATTTCCTAACAACCTATTTCTCATTATTTTTGTTTGTATTTCCCCCAGATGTGTTCATTCTGACTTGCACTTAATATACTTCATGCAGTCAAAAGCTTGTCTTCTTAAACAGCCATTTCTGTAGCATTCACACATACAAACGGATCTTTGCGAACAGCCTTTCAGGCAGTTTGAGTCTTTACTGAAATGTTAACACACAGGCACTCTGTGCCAGAGAAGGCTTTGTGGCAGGAGTCATACAGAAGTAAAGGCCCAGGCTGTGGATTGTTAAGGTATAGATTTACTTAAACTGGAGTGGGGCAGGGGAAGCAGCAGATCCTCGGGGTTGTTTGAGTACAGCTATTCAGGTTCTGAGTAATTAAAGTGTCTCATTTCAAAGGTTCAATATCATATTCTCAATACCAATGTAATTTAATACAGTACTTAAAAAAACAAATCCAATTGCCATGTTGCAAAAAAAGATGGAAAACAGTTTGTAGCAATTCCATCCAAAAATCAGTTTGGAATTGCTGTTGCATTGACTCCTCCTTTCCCAGTAAGGCTAAAGCTGGGGACACCCTAAGGTTTTCTCAACCTTAATTGTTGAGAAAAATGAAGTGATACTCTTCCCCTCACTAATAGGTGTTTACACCTAGGACTTGAACATCTAGGCAGGTTACTTAGCACATGCTCAACTATCCAGTTTCACTGTAACAAACTGTTTTGTAAATTGTTGATAAGCCTATAATAGAAACATACTTTTATCAAGTTTAGGTTTACAGCTGCCTTCTTTCTAGTCAGAAAAGGTTCAGAAGGCAAGAATGTCTGAGGAGCAGATCATCATGCCATATAGATTTGGTCATCCATAAGACCCATCAGGCACCTCAAAGAACTGATAACACTGATATTTAAAGGCCAAGGCAATACTGCCAGATGAATGATCTTCCATTTTCTATTAAGAAAAAGCTGCCAAACCCAGATAATTTCTGGGAAGAACAGGCAGTTGAATTTAATCAAGAAAGACCAAATTATTAGAAAGTTCCTTATTTTATTTCTAAGTATTCTTGAAGAAAGATCCACTGAAAAAACAAAACAGTTTCCAGGCTTGAAATCTTACGTATGCAGGAAAAGAAAGGCTGTCCACCAGAATAGTAATGAGAATGCAAAAAGGCTGGAGGTGCTGGGCATCCACAGAAAAGCATTTCTGGTTTAAGCTCAATATAGTCTTAATGACCTTCTGTAGCCCACTGTTGCCAGGAAATTGTATGCATAGAATATGCATAAGTGCTCTTCCAAACAATAGATTTAGGCCTGCTTACCGGAGGAAAAGTGAAATTTTGATAGAACCCCAATTATTCTTTCCTTCATCCAGTGAAGGGTATTTTCAGATCAAAATTATGAGAGATAAAAAACTTCCAATCCAATATTTTCAAAGTATTGCCCTTTAAAAAAATCATTATAAAAAGAGCGACAACATTAAGAAAATTAAATCTGCATTCTCCAAATAAGACACATCTTCTTATACTGGTTGAATATTTTGGTTTTTCATTTTGTTGAGAAAACCAGATTTCATTCCTAGTTCAGCCCACATAAATTAAAATATAAGTATATATTTCCATAACTACTCCGCCGGCCTGGAAATTAGTCACTTGATATGATCTAAACTGAACCTTTATTTCTGGGTGGCCTTCTAATAGATTTTAAACATAGAATTTTAGGAAAATAAGTATGAGAATTCAGACACAATAGCTATATATACTGGTGCAAATTTGTGTTCATTGTGTTAACTACCATTAACTGGTGTTGAAGTGCTGTGCAACTCTATCTTTATTTGTCTGCCCTTTATCAGCCTGTTTGACAAAACTATTTTTACTCTAAGGCTCCAAATCCATTCATCATCTCAGTTACCTTGCAAAGTGGTGAACTGATTATTTACAGTCCAGTATTAATTTAGTCCTTTAAGAATGTTTAACAATATTTGCATAGGAACATGGTTTTGTAGCCCAGACCAGTGCAGGGAACCACAGCTTGGTGATTTCTGGAATTAGGTAGGATGCAAGAGCTGCACATATGCTCAACCCACCATTTCTGTATCAAAGACTTATCCGAGCAGTCCACACTACAGATTTTCACCTGAACTTTATGTGAGTTATCCTGTTCCACCCACCACCCCCATCTCATACACCCCCCACCCCGACTTTTCTTTCTAGCTATGGCTTTTAACCAGTTGCCAAAACACTGATTTCCAGAACCTGAAGGACTGACAGACTGCTCCTCTTTTAGCCTGCAATTCTTCAATATTACCAAGTAATACAGAGTACTCTTGATTTAATAGGTATATTTTCCTATCAGCTGTGCACATTGACTCATGATTCACAGGTAGGGCATACGGGAGACAAGATGAGTATTTTAATTAAGTTCACCTTTTTTGTTAAATTGATGGTGCGATGATGTTTCCTATTGAAGATAGATATCTGTAAGAGACACCTCTCTACTGAGAACGCTTACTATATATCATCTTTCCTTTCAGACCTAAAAGTACAAGGTTACTTATCAAAGACTAAGGTGCTCAGAAATATTTTGGCTTTCTGATGGAATGAACAAGTGTTACACGTTACTTCAATTACCTAGAAATCACAATTCTGAGCTGCAATAATATTATATGGTCAGCTAAATTAAATTACTTAGGAATTATAAAGAAACATACTGAGCTGTTTATTAGATTAGGTTTAACTGTTTCCCTAACAATCTAGCATTTAAGATGACATTTTTATTAGCTAATAATATGAACGTTAATGACATTCTGCAAGGAATATGTTAAATTGTTTTAACTGAATCTGTGACATTTTTGTCATTCTGATTGAGTAATTGCTCTTATCTTAATTTTAAATACTTACCAATGTGATTACCCATTGTCATATGTGGTAATTTTGTTGTTGTTGTTGTTTTTAACTTCAACCAAGGAGGGATAAACTTAAGGCATAAATAAGGTTAAAATTAGAAAGGCAATATATCATTACGATTTATTTCCAAGATTTTTATTATTATTCTTGAAAAATAAAACCTTCAAGTAGGCAACTGAATGAAGCAACTAAACACATCATTGAATTAAGCAGTTCTTTCCTTACTCCTTGCAGTGCTCTGCTCACAGAAAGGTGCACTTTGAGAATAATGTCATGGAACAAAAAGCATGTTAAAAAAACCAAAACAAACTCATAAAGGATCTATTACGAAGCACATTTTACTTCTGCAAGTAGTAAAAAAGAAAAAAAATAAAAAACCCCAAACACACACAAAAAACAAACAAACTTCTACAGCTGGGGTTTTGGATAACTCATGCATTTAGTCTTCCAAAAATTAAGTATTTTATATCACAGTGGAGTTAAAACAACAGAACATTAAACCCATCCTTGTGCTGAATTTGCATTCAATTCTTCAGTATTCAAACACAGACGTAGAACACACACAATAATGTTTTTATAGTTCTGGAAATCACTGAGTGGAAACCAGAAGCAAAATAAATTACAGTATTTATTCTGTGATCTTTTCAGTATGACATTTAGAAAATGTGGTGCATATATGCAAGATAAATCAGAAACAGTGATGCCATGTGAATGGTGCCAAGTCATCTTTTTGTTCGACTACGCTCCAGGAACAATTTTTTTCTTATTTCAGTCTTTGTTGGAAAGTTATCACCACCAGATTTTGTTAATATCAGATTAGCACCAATACTAACAGTAAAAATATATATTACTTTTTAATAAGGAAAACTTTCTGATCATATAGGAACACTGATCACCTGTGGCTGATGGCACTAGTTTGAGTTACAGAAGCGCTGCTCCTAAGTACCAGCTTGCTAAGTCAGACTTCCAATCTAGACCCTTTACAAATACCTAAAGCTATGTCCACATTGGGCTATTTGACAAAAAGCAAGTCTGCTCTGACTGTGGAGATAATGCATTTAATTACTAAACATTAAAAAAAAAAAAAAATCAGGTCAGAACCATTTATGTCTAGTTTATTTTGCTCTCTACAACTACCTGAAAGGAGGTTGTAGTGAGGTGGGTGTTGGTCTCTTCTCCCAAGTCACTAGTGATAGAACAAGAGGAAACAGCTTCAAGCTGTGTTGGGGGAGGTTTAGATTGGATAAGAAAAGATTATTTACTGAAAGAGAGGTCAGGCACTGGAACAGGCTGCCCAGAGAGGTGGTGGAGTCACCATTCCTGGAGGTGTTCAAAAAACATGTGGACGTGGCACTTCAGGACATGGTTTAGGAGACATGGTGGTGTGGGGTTGATGGTTGGACTTGATGATCCTAGAGGTCTTTTCCAACCTTAATGATTCTATGAATGAGAATATCCCACTAAGTTTTTCAAGCTGTCACCTGTGTTAGCATTTCTGTGTCCTTACCTGGTTCACCTGATAATTTTAGTGGAAACGTGTAGTCCTTTTAGACTGATTCCCCCTCCCCTTTTAAGCAGAAATGGTAATGCTTTCTTGCCCCATGAGGTGCTGTAAATGACGTACCTCAAAAACACAGTAGGTACCAGTCACGTTAGTAAGTGAATTCTATAGAAACTATCCTCTCTGTATCTGAAATAAATGTTGATTTTGTACTTCGAGGTCACATGTTTTATGAAAGTTTTAAAAAGCAGACAACCTTGAAGGCTGCTCGCTTAATATCACTGGTTATTAAGTTGGGAGTAACTATTTTTGAACTGCACAAACTGTGAAATCACTTTGAGATGTCTTAGTAGTCTTATGTTCTATGGTTAGGAAAATCATACTGCAAATATTTAAGACTCCAGACATGTAAATTTAAAAAGCATAGGTAAACACAAGGTTCAAAGTCAGTTATTTTCTTCTATTTTGAGTTTGTGGGGAGAAGAAAATAAAAAGAGGGGGGGAGGGGAAACAAGGACGGTAGCCACAGACCTATTTAAAGCAGTAGATATCAGACTGTAGGTCTGTCTGTGGAAAGCTGCAGGATCTTTATAACTTTTGAGTGAGATGGCAGAGCTTATTTTCCTCAAATAGCAAAAGTGCCCAAGCTGTGTATTTTAAAACTTTACTGAGTCACTGAGAGGAGGAAGAGTGAACACGTGAGAGAGGGGCTTGGCCAGGGACAGAGAAAAAGAGTCTAGACAGACCTTTTATATTAAATGTTATTATTGCAGTGGCACTTGAAGGCCAGAAATTAGCTCCAACTCCCTTGCATCATATACTATAGATAACAAACTTTCTGAAAATAAAACAATTCTAAGAGACTGAAGAAAACACATGTGCATTTTCTTTAGTTTGCAAAATCTTAGGAAAAGAAATGTTAAAAACCAGCAGCTACTCAAAAACATCTTTAAGAATTGTTACTACATGGAATAGTGTTCTGCAACAGTTCTCTGTAGGAACATTATCTTATTTTAAAATTCATTAATTTTGCTGTATTTGGCGCTCCCCTTCCTGTGATGACAGCTGAAAAAGCTCAGGCTAATTCAGATGGGAGATGCCACAGATTCAGTGCAAGTAAATACTGGTCACTCCAGACATACTGCTATGTAGCTTCTCTATTATTTCTCATGTTTTATCATGGGGAACTCAGTCCTTGAAAAACTACTCTTGATGAGCCTGCTACATACTTAAGAATCTGCGAATAAAGGTCACTGAGAACTAGTTCCACTGATGTTGCAGCTATAAACACTAATGAAACCACCTATAATATTTTGGAAGTCTTGTCATTGGCCTACTTAGGCTAACATAGGCTTGCACCTTAGTATGAACTCATACATAAACTTTATCATCACCAGGTATTTTGTTGACAGCTGCAGCTGTGGAGAATCTTTCACCTTTATATAATTTCTGTAATACAGAAACTATCTGTAAGTATACGATTACATTTTTGAACTACTATTTATATGAAAAACACAGAACTAGGATGAACCAGGAATTATACTGGTAGCAAAGCACTAACACTATAAAAGTCAGCAGCCTGCTGAAACAGCCAGAGAGAGTCAGACACACACAGAGAGCTGAACCACCATCAAAATCTCCCACCCATGTAAGTATCCTGTGGTGCTTCTCCCTCATTAATGAGGAGCACGAGCATTTGCAAAGGACCACAGTGGAAGGAAGAGAATTGGGGCTTCCAGCTGAACTTGCAATTCGCACTGAGTGAACATGCTCTGGACCAGAAAGACAAATGCTCACAGTCAATTAGAAATGGCAGGCTTCCTAAGAAACAGTTGCCTCTTACTGCTACCCAGCTCTCACAGAGTCCAATGTAGCACATACCAGAAGACCAGACAGACACAAGTTTGGTATATTTGCAGTAAGACAGGAATGAGCTCTAGATCAAAGAAGAAAAAAAACCCCACCTTTTAACCACACACATAAGCCCTACAACCTCAGCCACTTAGGAAAGAAAGGAGGTCAGGCAGGAAACCTTTCATCGGTAAAGGAACAGGAATTATTGTGGTCAAGCACAAGTATACTCTCAAATAAAAGCATGATTTTTCTCCTATGTAGCAGCCCAAAGGGTTGACATATTTCTCCTGAGCTAGTAGCATCTCCTTTCTCTACTATTTTGTAACATGAACTACCATTTTACATAAACTATACATATCCGCTAAATTAATCACAGGTGAAGAAGTGGTTGGCAGGAATCAAGAAATCCGAGGCACTGGAATAAACCCTAGAGAAAAATGATGTTTTTGTTTTGAAGTGCTTGAGAAGAAAGAATTTCCTTGCAGAGGGAAATTCTAACATCATATGGCTGACTGATATCACCATCCTCAGAAACAGCTGCTGAAAAATCATACAGAAAGGCATGGATATATGTAAGAGAAGGTAAGAGAAGGTACAATTTCAGTCCATCAGAGCAACAATCCTTTTATACTTCTGAGGAAAGGCACAGGACAGATTCTGTCTCTTTCACTTTCTGGAATCTCAACTGAGCTTTTCTTAACAGATTAATCCTAGTCCTGATGGGCACTGGACTGGGCACATTTGTAGGAGAGAAGAAATCTGAGTGTGAATGAAATATTATCTTGAAGAGGGTAGGGCAAGGGATTTCGCAAAAGTTAAATACCTTTTCCAAGAATGTCAACAGCTGGGGCTGTGGAACAAGAGACATCGGGCAAAGGAGGGAGGGGAAGGGAATTAAAAAAAAAAAAAAAAGCAGTAAGGCAGTGCACTATGTGACATACAACAAAGGAATATCTTCTTCTATTTGAAGGATTATTTCAACCATCACAGGATGGCCTGAGTGGCCAATCTCCATCAGTACTCTCAAAGCAAGAAAGCTGTAATGTCATGGTTCTGCTGAGTTACTAAAACCATCCTTATTTATTATTAAAAAAAAAAGTAAGTGATAAGGAGGTTAGGAAAAATAAAAGTGCCTGAGTCTGTGCATTAAAGCACATTTTAGTGAATGATACAATCCTACCGCTGGCAATGGGCATTCAGTCATTCACTGATCAATATCACATAGTTGTCAGAGCCCTTCAATCAAACATTTAAAGAGCTTGAGATAAAAAAGTGTCAGCTTTTAGAGACAAATGATGCTGATATCACTATGGCAACCAAAATAATCTTTCATGCATGATGCTGAGAAATGTTACTATCACATGAAGGCTATTGTCACCGTATTAGATCTCAGTTTTGGCCTTTATTTGCCAAAGAATAGTCAGGTGTACTAGAAAGATGCACCTAAATAGCACAATAAGGCTTCGAATGACAACAGGGAGCAATAACTACTTACATCAGCACAGTGGCAGGTCATTTCCCAGTTGGATGTGTTAAACAAGAAGTCAGTAATTCTACAGTAAATAATGCTGCCCAGTAACATTAACTATACCAATGGCAATGCAGCATACCTGACAGCAGCAAACCTTTGAATACAAGGAGGAGGAGGGGGAAAAACTTGTTTCCAGCCTCACTGTTTGCTGTGGTCATATTTATCACAGGCAATATGAAGACCACCTTTTACTTCCTGTAAGTTTTTCCAATAAAATTGTGACAAGAGACAAATACTTCTTGAAGTACACTGTCTGTCACCACACACCTTTAAACAGCAAGGACAATTTGTCCTCCTTTAAAACTATTTTTTACCTGCAGTGTAATAAAAATGGCTTATAGACAAAGAACAGTATCTGGGCAGGGCACAAATGGAAGCAATAAGGACTATCTACTTAAAACAGATCCCGTTTGGCTGCTGACTTTCAGCGGCCTGCAGTTTTAAGTATTAGAAGTTATCATTACCTTAAAGGAAATTATATTGAAAGTGTAAGTTAAAGGGGAGAAACATGTCTACTGTGGCAAAATGTTTCCTGATATACTGAAACTTCTGACTAAATTTCTTGCCCAGGGTAAACTAAACAAGCCAGGGTCATACCATAGAGATGTGAAGAATTTTTTTTTTCTTAAGTTATTTGGGTGGACACACTTGGTGTGTCTAAAAATGCATATCTACTAAGAAACACTGGAAGCTATTGGTTTTTAGGTAGCAGTTGTCACGCTGCCTAGACGCCTCATAGAGAAAGAGAAATAGCTGATATTCAAGATTTCTATGCTATTTTTAGTCCAAGCTGTGATATCACCATTATAATAATCACTGCTACTAGTTTTGAGCCATAAAAACTACCTACTTACACTTATTATATAAGACAACATGTTAGGTGAAATAAGCCATCACTTGTAATTCCAACCTCGGATAGCTCAAATCTGTTTAAGTGTTCAGTGCTTCCCCAAGCCGTTCCCCCACTTCCCTTAAACAGCAGAAGCAAATCCTCTTGGTTCATTTGTCAGATTAAAACAAACAAACAAAAAGTTTAAAACCCAGGCATCTCAGAGGCTAAATTATCACATGCTGTTGCATTAATTAAGGGGGACACTTCAAATGCTTCTCCAGTGCTGGGTAACTTGGAAACACAAAAGGCCCTGCAGGCAGCTTTTCCAACAGTTATCTCACTTTCTCACCATGCCAGTATCTCCTCTATCACACAAATGTTCCTTTTCCTCTCTGTAGTGGATTAAAAACTTATCTCTGTTGAACAATGGTACAAGATCACTTAAAGAGTCTAGCATCAATTCCCACTCCCCTCCTCCAGCCAGACAAAGACAGAAAAACATTTGTTGCTATGGATTTAAAGTGAATGGGTAGAGATTTAGCTGATCATCATTTATTAACCTGGAAAATGAGCATAAAGTTTGGGGTCTGAAGTAAACAAAAACAAACAAACAAACAAAAACCCCAAGTGCATAACATAGCTGACACTGGAATTTTAGAGCTGGAAAGAAAAAAGGCAGTGCAAGATCAGTATGCAGTGCCAACAACTGAGACTGAAAAGAAAATACTTTGCTTTAGACTTCCATTGTTATCGAGTTTCCAGTCAGAATCTCAAAGATGTGGTTATTTTCTGTAACATTTGTATAACATGAAAAAATCAGTGCAAAAGTAATCAATCAACCTGCTTTCTCACAATTTCAAGATTTTAAAATGAAACTGTGTATCTTGAAGAATTTAGCAAGAATATTTCTTCTTTGCAGTAATTTCATCCTCATAAGAGTCAATAGCTGCATCTCTACAGTCCAAGAGGACTCTCATTTGTGAGAGTCTTTGCTCAGAGGAAGAGAGTCCTACCTATTTTTAGGCGGCTTTTTTCCCTAGGTCTAAACACAGAGGGTTCATTTGTGTATCTTGGAGAAATATTAGTTTATAATATTAGAAATTGAACAAATATACCTTTAAAGAAAAAAAATCCTCTCAGCTTCATGAGAACTGTTTTACAAAAAATTACAGAGCTCTAAGACCTGAATGTTTTTTCCTCAGTAATTTTAATAGAAAAGAGTTTCAAATCACATTTGGTCTAAGATAAAACAACCCTTTGCATACCACAGGTATTTTAGGACTGACGTAAAAAAGAAGCCTACTGTTATTTGCACTTTCCTATAAAGGCATACAGAAAATCTATCTTCTTTGCTTTTACATCAGAAAAAAAATAGAGTATCATTTCCTAACTTAGGTCCTGTCACAAAGGGAACCCTAGCCTTTTCAGTGGCAGCCAAGGTGGCTGATATCCCATAGGACAAACCCTTTACTTTTTTTTCCACTATTTACTTTATCATTATGCTGTCTATGGAAAAGCAATAGCCAGAGACTTAATTCCATCAGACTGGAAGTAAACACCTATTCTGAAACACTCTTCACTACAACTTCTAAAGGATAGAGTCAGTATTAATCACTACATCTAGCAGTAAATCAAAGCTCTAATTTGAAACACTTTCACTCTAAGAGTGAAACCAAAACTAGACTTAGCAAACAAAGCTAAAAATCTCATTGCTTGTGTATGGAAGGATAATCTCAAAGTCACCTAGGGTTTAACATCCTCTGTACCTGCATACTCTTCCTACTTTGGTCTCTCTCTCCCAGTTACACTATAAGCCAAAATTGCAAACAGGCAGTAGGCACAAGCTTATCTGCCTCCTAAGACAGTCTTATTAGCACACCAGGACTACTTAACCCTCAATTCCTCTGCACAGGGAGATACTCTTGACTGCAGTTACATTCAGGGTAGGCTAACGAGCTGAACCTGCCAAAGCCGTCAGTGGGAATCAATTAACATCTGTCTCTAGATTTGCAGCACCTGCTAACAGGCTGGATTACTAGAGGAAGCCAGCTATGTTCTCCCAGGGTGCTCAGAAGTGTCAGAGTACATTAGACTTTTAAAGGTAGTTTCAGCAGTAGGTGCAGGTGGGGAAGTGGGTTGTGTGGCTCCTCTTGGCAAGTGTGTGGGAATGTACTGTATTTTCTGTAATAAAATATCATGCCAGAAGAAAAAGGAGCTAATTAATGGCCTTCTTTTTAAATCCAGCAATGGGATAACTGGCACTATTGCTCTTGCCTCTCTGTCTGTAAGCTTTTGGATGTTCTGTGCAAGCTGAACTATCTTCTGAGGCTTTAGAAAGCCAGTCAGAGGCAGTGGCCTTCCTCTATGTTTGCAAATGTATGTGTGTTAGCACAAGTTCTGAAAATATGGGAGTTTCTGTTCAGCTATTGATCAACCTGCTAGTCAGTATCATAAAGCAGACTGTTTTGCCAGACTTGTTATCATTTGGAGGAGGATGAAATGGGCATACACACAATGGACCAAGCGTATCAGACATGCTGTAGGTTTTCATGAAGATTAACTGATCTACAAACTGACCCTGCGCAAGCGGAGGACACAGCATTATTTCTTTCTAATCTTGTTGTATCTCCTTTCTGATAAGTACAGCCTCAGATCATTTGACAGATACATATAAAATATTATTCTGTCATTTCCTTCCTTACTAATTCATTCCTAAAAATGGTTGTGCTTGTACAGTCTTCCTGTCTTCAAAGTTTTCCCTTTCTTTTTCAAGTTTTCTTTTCTTTTTTCCCCTCTTTTATGTCCAAGTTTCATGTGGCTGGTGTGCTGATATGAGACTACTGATCAGTCTAGGGTAATTCTATCAAGATTTTTTTCTAGCTATCACTGAAGTCTGATTGCCTGCTGCTCTGGGGAAGTTCTGTAGTTCCCCATACCCCAAAACTCAGGCACACACTGAAATCACATCTGAAATACTAGTTGTAAATTCTGGGGCTTGACTCCAGGCAATACTTTTGGTAAGATTGCTGCTGATACATAGTGAAAGTGAAAATGGTTTAAAATTGCTGGGCATGTTAAGCAAGGTCATATGCTCATGCTGAGGGAAATTAATTGGAAAGATGAAAGATATTTTTCTGGTTTCTTGTGATCTTTCTTTGTCAATGTCGTCAGGAGTCATAAATCCTTCTGCACTGATGCCCTCGGGCATGTATATTCCCTCAGACAACTAGTAAACATCATCTTGGCATTTATATATATGTGTGTGTGTGTGTTTGCAATGTGAGAGCTTCAAGAACAAATAAAATTGATTCTATTTGTTTAAGAGGTTCATTCCTAGTCTTAGGCTCAGTTGGTGCTGCTTCTGAATTATAGAGTCATGACTGCAGTTTTCCTATCTCTGAAATATATCTCTTCAAAGAAGGCACATAGAATTCAGAGGAAGAAAAATGGCTTCAAGTCATTAAATCAGTCATGGAATGTGTTTATGTAACATTAAATTTATGAATTTATTAGGAAGGAGAAAAATAAAAATCTAAGTTAGTTGTGCTTTTTTGTCTGGATGTTGCTTTTTAAAAAGTTTATATGGGATATCACATCCTCAGAGGAATGACTTGCATCAATGGCTATAAGTCACAAGGTTTTTCAACTGTAAAGTGAAAATACCAGCTCTCACCTTTACTGACTCTCCATATCAATAGGAAAGCCTTGATGCAGTTTCCTCAGCCATGGGAGTTATAATTTTGCTGCCATGTGTACAGATGACACATTGCCTTTTACTGCAAATCATGAAGTGTCCTATCAACTACATGGAAAATAAATGGGGTACTTGTGCTCGACTTTGCAGTAAAGGGCCAACTGTTGCTTAGCCTGTACCTGGAAACCCAGCAGAAGAAGTAATGGAAGTCCTGTACCTGTGTCTGTTACAGTTAAGAGAATACTCTCCCTCTACACATGTTTGATTTTCCCCCGTAGCTGTTTGTAGGGTTTGCTTGCCATCTGCTAATGCCAGCAGCCTATGCTGCATGAAGAGATGCAACAATATACATACTTTGCCTTCTGAGACAGAGTTTTAAATTATTTTTTAATAACTATGGCTTTCTGTAATCCTGAAGGAAATTAATGAGATGAAAATATAGTATGGTTGCATTTTGTCTAACAAATCTAGGTGTTTCATTCGGAAGAAATAAACCATTTTAATTATTATGGGTATCAAACCTATCAGCAATGAATCATTTATATGAATCCCAAACAAGTTGATATACTGCACTGAAATTAACTTCAGAAAATACATACATTAAACACCTTGCTTAAAGAAGATAAGAATATCTATATTTTAAAAATAGATTTAATGGCAATGTTTAAAAGTAATCTTTATTTTAATTAATATTGAATGCATGCATTCCAAATTCTGTCCGTTACTGTTTATTTAAGACAGAAATCCAGCTAGCACAGAAGTGTACACCTACAGACACACGCAATGGAAAGGTGAGCTCTTGACAATGGTTGTCTTTTTTTCATTTGTATTTAGAAATCATCCATACAGAAAAGTTAACATGGCTGCAAAAATAGTTACTGGATATACACGTAGAAGGAAACAAAGATTAGGAGAAAAAAATGCCACCAACAATAAACAAAACATGAAGATATTATACTGTCATGATTTCTGGGGTGGAAGCTTGCCAAATTCTCTCAAATTCTTGCTACCATCTTTTAAATTAATTTCCTTCTTTCATTCACCTCTTCACCAAATCCTCTATTTTTTTTATCCCGGTATTGGTTACCTTTGAGACCGTCTTCACATGTTCTGGATAATGTTGGTTATGAAGTTGAAAGTTATATGTGCCCTGGACTCTCTGCCCTTGGTCAGCTACTGACACACCTCTTTTCCATTACATTAGTCCTGCTATTATGCCACCAGAGAGCAAATATAACTTTTGAGTAAATCGCACTAGGAGTCATGCTAGTTTTTGCATGCTAGGGACAAGGTTTGGCAGGCATGAGAGGTCTCATCCAAAGCTTACTGAAGTCAAAGGGAACTTTGCACTATCTAACGGGCATTGGATGTAGGGTGGTTGAAAAGCACATCTCCCAGGTCAACCATATTTTCTACTTTTTTACAGAAAAGAAAAGAGTGATTCCAGACCTACACTGATTAATTTCACTAACATTTTACTATATATCTTTGTTCCCTAAATAGAGTTTCTCTTTCCAAACCTATTCTGGTATTTTTTGTATTCTAAATGTATTCTAAACTCTCAAATTTGGCATTTCATCTCTGAATTCCTTCCAGACCTTTATAAACAGACAGTTGTTTCTCCATTCTGTGCCATTTTCAATATCTCAGTGACACATGAAAATCATAAGTTCTAATTTTGTTTCTGAAGACCTGCTTATGTTCAAGAGTTTTGTTTTTATGTCAGATGTTCCTCTCATGTTCTAGGCTGTGCGTTCCTTCTAGGCTTTCTCTCCTGTGACTTAGAATCTGATAATAAAAAAGGGACTTGGATAAATAATGTCTGCCTGTATCTTACATTAACCTTCTCAGGAGTGCCTTAAGACAAAAAAGGGTCCTTGATTTCTCATCAATGAGGTTTGGGACATGTTAGAGCTACTGTCCTTCCTATTCAGCCTACACACCTGTTTTCCTCCTCTGAAAATTAGGTTTTTGGAACAAATATCAGAACAGAGCATTACTCAGATCTTGTCCCTTATAAGGATTTGGAAGCATGTCTTTGACTCCGAGCATTTGACATAATTAACAGATCTGGTAGCAGAAACATGTTTTTTATTAATTGTTAAATGTCATGCTTCAGCGCTGATCATCAGTGCTAGCGATTGCAGAGCTCGGTGTATCGGTATTAAGGGCCAAGTTCTACAATCACTGCTGCTCTTTTCCCACACCACAGAAAGGTTTTACTGCAGTGGAACAAACAGCATCGCCTCTGGGCAGAGAAAGGCTGTTAGGCTGCAAGGCTGTATTAGGGTAGTCTTCATATCAAAATCAGCTGAGGTCAAGAGGGAAGAAAAAGAGCTATTAACAAGATCATTGCAGCTTTTTGTTTTTGTGCCATGTAGAAGCAATTTTTTTGTGTCTAAGTTTTCCTTGTTACTAGTGGGTTTGCTGCCCTTCCTCCTCACAGGCATTGCAGTCCCCTGTACAACGCTTGATTGCTCAGACAAAGAATCCACTCTGGCTGCAAATGCTTAAAGTCTTTGATATCAAGCCAGCCAAGAAAACTAATGCCTAACTGAATCAATCGCTCAGCTGCAAAATGAAAAGCATACTAGATTAGAATGGAAAATAAGAGTAGAGGTGACTTTAGAGCCATGATTTTTTTTTCCCCTGCTTTTGTCAGTGGAAAAGCTATAATTTCCCTTTATGTTCTCCAATGACAAAACATGATTTATGGCCAATTTTTTTAAAGTGTATTTATAGTTGTGCTCATGAAAGGTGCCACACTGACAGCTTGCTAGGCTCCACTATTCTATTAAAATACAGTTAGAGCAGAGGCAGTGGTGACAGCTCTTTTTTTTTTTTTTTTTGCCTGCTTCCCCCACTCTCTGCTCCAATACCTGTTCATTGCTGCACAAGATCCACTCACTCCAGGCTAGACAGACACTTAATAAGAGTCAAAGGATTTTCAGAAAGAGACCATCATCATAATCCTGATGTCATTTCAAGTTATTTCTGCATACATGTTCATGCTTTATTATATAACCATTATCATCAGGGTAGAGGCAATGGTCTCTCATGAAAGAAAACTGCAAGATTATCTATAGTGTACGGAGAAATAGCTAAATTCTGCAGCATTTACCACTGTCACTGGAATAGTAATTTCTGTGTTCCAAATATTCCTAACAGCCAGTATGTTTAAATATTAGTCTTTAAAAATAGGAATCTGAATGCATATAATGACTCCAGAAGTGTGTCGAAGCCTGTAGAGGTACACCTTTGGTCCTCAGTCTTAAGATGAAACAGAACTTCTTTCCCCCATCTCGTTGTCCAGGGACTAAATTCTTTTCATGTTACATAGGCTTTTAGAAGAAACAAAGCAAAGGACTGTACGTTACCTGAGTGATTAGAACAAGTATGTGTCCTTAAACAAGCATTTTCCACTCTCTCTCGTAGTTGTGTTGTTGTACAACTCTATAATATCTCTATTTGCATACTTGATATTGTTGATATCAAAGGAACAAACTACATTCAAAGAAATTCCTTCCATAATTTTGAAGCTATGGGCACCAAAATATTTCTGCTGTTCCAACCATGGGAAATTCTAGCATTTTCCTTTCCTTAAGCTAAATTTTGAAATGGTAGGAATAAACCAGGCACCCTAATTTGGTATTGCTATACCACTGGCAGAAAATATAAAAACTTTTGAAAGCATGTAACACTAAAATCAGATGGGTTTAGAGAAAAGAGGAAGAAATCTTGCAGCTTTAGAGCTTATTTGAATGGGTTTCAAGCTAAAATCCTCCAAGTTTCATATACTATACCTGCCTCTCAAGTTAGGAACAATAGGATGCTATTTGTGGTTACTTCAGCCATGTGAAACGCATAGTAAGTGGCACAGTTTCAGAGGAATGAATTCATGTCAGGAATTTTATAAATAATGAACATTGATATGACTCATGAATGCCAATATCTGTGTGAGAAGATTGTGGGTGTGAAAAACAGAAATATCCTACGTTGTCAGATAGAAATTGTCCTTAACCAATTTTTCCCAACCAGACTCTTTAGCTAGTTTTCTTTTCTCTGAAGAAAAGACAGAAACATAACAATGTGATAGAATTTATATGATATAGGAAAAAAATAATGTACAGATTGATACTTTTTCTTTTTATTCAAACCTACTGAGATTATAATAACTAAGATGGCATTTTTCCTGTGCTGTATAAAACTACACATTTAACAGTCCTAGATAGTATTCTGTGAATAACGGATTGCCCTCAAAGGCCTGCATTCGTAAACACACAATGACATGATTTCTGATACCCACAGTGAAAGTTGTTGCAAACGTGTGAGGAGCTCTAGCTCTGGCAGAACACATAGTGAAATACTCACTCAGGCTCTTTTACCTTCTGCATCTATAAGAGCAGAAGGGATAGTTAAGCTGAGCCTGAAGGAACTTGGCTCAGGTTAAACAACATGTGGGTATAATAGCTGTTAAATGCAACTGTTTCCAAATTTTTTGTACAATATAATATGCTGAAAACGTTTATGAAATATTCTATATCAAAAGTGGTATACTTAATGGAAGTACTGGAGTGGCTTAAAGTCACAGGTAATCAATCGAGAAAGACACAGCGAGAAATTTTATAAAATTTTAATTACCATAGATGGATTAAAGTGTAAGATATTTATGTATCTAGCTGACTTTTAGTATTAATGATGATAGTTAACAAGAAGATATCTTTGCAGCATTTGCGAGGAATGAGAAAAAGCGGGTTTAGTTACCACTGTTTCTTCACTAAAGATGACTGACATTTTGCCTATAAGGAATAAAGTGTCAGTAACACAATACGATAATAATGCAGCAATTATTTGGAGAATAATTCCAATCAATATATTTGCTACTTTCTTGAAAAGAAGCTTAAAAAACACAACAAAGCAGGAATAAGTGAAGTGATATAAAGATCATATATGTATCACCGAAGTTCCCATGCAGAGAAGGAACAACTTCATTGAAAAGTGTTCTTCTGTTGAACACTGATTCTAGTCTTACTTACATTGCTAAGCATTGATTCAGCAGAATTCAGCTCAGTGACTCTTAAATAATGACGGTTAAGAAGTCAGAACCGTTTCCCCTTCTGGTGCTAGTGTATGATCTAAACTTGAAGTGAACAAGGTCCATCTAATTAACTATAACTGAAAATAAGATCTGCAGTGAGATTAGCGGCAGGGATCCCAATATATCAGAAATGCATAGGTTGGCATATAAAGGCTGAATTTTTTGCATGGTACTAGCCACTCTCAGCCACGTGCGTGCTCTCTCAGGGGATATCACTGTTGATGTCAGTTTTGTGGAAAGCTGTAAAAAGTCTTGGGGTCGGCTGGGCTTTTGATTGTCACCCAACAGACCATGCAAAAGCAGGAAAGAGTTAACATATGTGCAGCCACCAAAAACAAATATTCTTAAAACTATGAGTTACGGCTGACTCCCAGTTAAAGCTTATCCTATACAGGATAAAAGGCTTATGGTGCATTAGATGCAGGGAAAGAATCAGATGGAGTAGTCTGTTTCTCTGGGTTTAACAGAAAAATTCAGCATCAGATGTGACATGCTGCAGCTTAGAGAAGGAATAATGTGTTACCTACATTTTAGTAGTTTTGGTCATTATAGTTAATCCTTTGGCCCATCTGCAATACATTATAAAAATATGGAAAACAAAGTCACCCAACCAAACACATCTATTACTGTACAGTCATTTTGTCCCTGTAACACCACCTGGAATTAAAACTCGCACATGAAGTGATGTTGTGGTTTAATCTGGCAGACAGTTAAACACCACACAGCTGTTTGGTCACTGCTCCCAGTAGGATGGGGAAGAGAACTGGAAAAAAAAAAAAAAAGGTAAAACTCATGGGTTGAGATAAAGGCAATTTAATAGGACAGAAAAGAAAGGGAAAATTATAATAATGATAAAAGAATATACAAAACAAGTGATGCACAACGCAATTGCTCACCACCGACTGACCATTGCCTAGCCAGTTCCTGAGCAGTGGTCCCTGGGCCAGCTTTTCCCCTAGTTTATAGACGGAGCATGATGTCACATGGTATGGGATATCCCTTTGGTCAGTTGGGGTTGGCTGTCCCAGCTTCTTGGACACCCCCAGCCTACTCACAGCTCGGGTGGTGTGAGAAGCAGAAAAGGTACTTGACTAGTGTAAGCATTACTTAACAACAACTAAAACATCAGTGTATTGTCAACATTTTTCTCACCCTAAATCCAAAACACAGCACTATACCAGCTAAGAAAATTAACTCTTTCCTAGCCGAAACCAGGACAAGCCATAAAGACAAAAGTATTGTTAGCAAAAAATGCTGAAAAAAAGTATGCAGTCTGATAGCTATCAGGCCTTAGCTAAAGCTAACTTTACTGATTATGGGTTCGTGTAGTGATCCTATTGGCTGATTCACAAATAATTCCTGCTTTTGTTAGGATTTATTAGTTGTCAACAAAAAAAATACATCTTGCTTATATAGCACCTAAAAGATTCAAAAATATTTAGGCTATGTTTTGTCAAAGCTTGGTTTTTAAAAATTCAGCAGGATTTATTTTTTTTCTAAGGGCCATAGCAAATATTGAGATAACATTTAAGTACCTGAAACAAAATAATTTATTAATTGTAATCCTTGTGGCAATAACATTATTAGATTCTTTCAAAAACTTTCTCCTTCATTTTGCACTCAAGAGGGAAGACTTCTGCTGCAAACTGAGGCCTGACTCACATCACATAATAAATAACTGTGATTATCAGCCATTAGTATGTACTATGCTGTTACATGGTCAAAAGACCATTCAAACACTTCAACTACCCAATCAATGACACTGCTGATTGTCCTACTTTCAAGCTGGGATAGAGTTAAATTTCTTCGTAGTAGCTAGTATGGGGCTATGTTTTGGATTTTTGCTGGAAACAGTGGTGATAATGTGGAGATGTTCTAGTTGTTGCTAAGTAGCGCTTACACTGGTCAAGGATTTTTTCAGCTCCCCGTGCTCTGCCGGGTGCACGAGAAGCTGGGAGGGGGCACAGCCAGGACAGCTGACTCCAACTGACCAATGGGATATTCTATACCATATGACATCATGCTCAGTATATAAAGCTGGGGGAAGAAGAAGTGGGGGGGGAATGGGAATGTTAATGTTTGGAGTGATGGCGTTTGTCTTTCCAAGTAACTGCTACGCGTGATGGAGCCCTGCTTTCCTGGAGATGGCCGAACACCGGCCTGCCCATGGGAAGCAGTGAATGAATTCCTTGTTTTGCTTTGCTTCTGCGCGCAGCTTTTGCTTTACCTGTTAAACTGTCTTTATCTCAAACCATGAGTTGCCTCACTCTTAGTCTTCTGATTCTCTCCCCCATCTCACCAGGGGGGAGTGAGCGAACAGCTTCGTGGTGCTTGGTTGCAGACTGGGGTTAAGCCACAACACTGATAAATAATGAAATAAAATTCTGTCTCTTATTTAAGCTTTCCAGAAGATTTTATGTAATTAAACTAGCTGCATAACCAAAAAAAATTTCTCTGGACTCTCATGATTGCCTTTTATCTATCTTCATTATGTGTTTTATCATAATTCACCTGTGTTCAAACTAGCAATTAACAACAAAATTACAAGGATAACAAATGCAGGCAAAGAAAAGGGATGTTAAAAAAATAACCTGGAAAAATAAGATGTGGGTAGGCCGTGCTCAATAAAAATAAAGATAGTGCCAGTAACTGTATTGCTGTTTTATTCAAAAAGGGAATATAACTGGTCTGCAATGAAGTAGCTCGTCCATCTGTATGAAATGGAATTTATATTAAATCAGTTCTCACTTCAAGGTCCTAATGTCACTGTTAGTAGTTTAATCAAGAACCATATTTGCTTAAAATAAAATCTGGAAAAAGGAGGCCCAAAAGGCATGCAGCCATGAGTGGATGATAAATTGTCCACAATATGAAACAATTTGAGAATGACTTCCATGAATGATTTCTTAGAACGGTTTTGCAACAACAAAACAATGGTTTATTAAGGCTTTTTGTGTGGATGTTCCTTTTGTGAGGAGGCTATACTAATCTCTGGTGTACTTTACAAGTGAATGATCAGAATTCCCAGGGATTCAAAGATTAGAAAGAGCAGCAGGCAATACAAGGATCACCCTAGTTCAGCATTGTGTGTGAAAGAAAAGGTAGAACTGCTCTGAATTCATATGTTTCTGATCACATTTTTTTGTTACAAATTATACCCCTAAATATATACCCCTAATTTATACTCCTAAACGTAAAGAGAATATGACTGGAGGTGCTAGTGAAATAAAAGACATTCAATAAGAAAGTGCCAGGATAACTAAAGTTTCCTTAGTCTTGTCTGCAGTGGAAGACAAAAGTATCATGTTGTTTCAACTCATAAAGTTCAGTCTCTTTCTTAGCAAGAAAATATGGTGTTCACACAACAATGTAAACTCTACCCTGGTAACTGAATCGTTATTTTTAGGTTGTTTGGGAATTTCTATTGGTTACCGTAGAAGATTGATCAGCTATTGAAAAACTGGAAGTTATTTTATTTCTTTTGACTATACCTAATACCTCACTTTATAACTCCAAGAGAAAGGCTTGAGGATCCCATGGAAGAATTACTGCAGTCCTGTTCGAGAACACCTAAGATGTTGCAGGCCTGTGCCAAACTGATTGCTTCAGTTAAGGGAATAGCTCTCTCTTTGTCCCAAATTAACAAGTACTTTGCGCCTTTAATAATTGTTTTTCACTCTTGTCTATTAATTTTCCATTGTTTGAACACTTATATATTACTGATAAACTTTTTTGCCCTAACTTGTATATTTAAAATAATATATAGACAATAGTCTTTTTTCTCTTTTCAAGTCAAGAACACTTGATGAGCCTGATTTGATTTGCATGATTTTATCAGTTAGAGTAATCAGTATGAGTAGTCTCTTATCTATTAGACCAAATGTTCTTTGTTTGTTGTGGAGTACAATTTCTCTATGTTAGGACTGCAGGCGTGGGAAGGCATTTCTGCTTTTTGTCAAAGACAATTGTGCTCTTTGATTTCTTTATTATACGTTGTTTTCTACACTACAGAAAAGATTGTCTTATTCTGTACTCCAGGGAAAGGTCTTATCTACATGAAGACTTGTACCAGTCTAAAGGTGGCACTTTCAAAAATGCTTTGGCATTGCTGACAGATTTAGCAAATAAGCTTTTGATTTTTTTTTGGTCCTCCTGGAAACTTGGGCTAATTTTTTCAGAAAACCAAGCTTGGTGGTACTTCCTGCCATCACATATACCCATTTTGATTTATTTATTCATAAAAAATTGGATTAATGAATTTATATAGTAATTAATGCATAGCAGCTATTCATTAATAACATCTGATGTTGATACTTTTTCTGATATAGGTCCCACGCACAGATTTAACGTAATCCGTCTGTATTAAATTGAGCTATAGGATGATGTTGCCATTCTAACAGGAGTAGTTCATTAAGAATTGCTAACCTTGTCTTACTTATAGGGAGAAAAAAATTATTTCAAATGATCATAAATTCCCTAAGAAAACCTGGAAAGATGGATTAGGTAGAATCTTTTGGTTCTCTGGCTCAAAAAGTATATTTCTTTAAATGAGGTCACCAACATGAATATGCATGGCAACAATGTTGAATTTATATTTACTAATAATTTCACATTGTACTTTCTTATGTCATAACTGTCAAAAAAGTAATTCATAACAATGTTCATAAAAATGCATACAGCATGAATATTACAGTAAATGCAACACTTGAAAACAAATTTGTAAATGATTTTGCTAACTGCACAGGTAAGCACAAATATATGCTCCTATTACCCTTAACGTAAGAAGCAACATAAACACTTAACATTAATAGTCTACAGTTAAGATTTTAATGTTAATATCTTATTATGTTTTTTTCTTTTTACCATCTAAAGATATAATTATGGAGTGAACTATTCTAACTGTTCAACAATGTGATACATCATATATTTACAGTTCCACTTAAATTTCTAGGAACATATGTGACTTCAAAAAGGCAATATTTTTAAAAGAAGAAAACAAAAATTGTGGTAGTTCAGTTATCTACTGTGGACCAACTGGGAAATTTACACTTAGAGATAGGTTAGCAAAACTATTAAATCAAAAGAAGATTGCTGACATTCAAACAAAACCTAATGACCAAAGGTTCTGTTCTTTAGGCTAATATAAATGTATACATGAAGGACAAAGGTACAGTGTTGTTTTAAATTATATATGGACAAGAGTATAGAGAGTTTGACTGATACCTCACAGCAATTGAGACTATTATCCAGTTCCTACATTTTTTTCCTGATAGGAAGAACTGTAAATGCTACATTTAAAATCTGTAATATCTGCAGCACTTCTTTCATTTGGAAAAAAAAAAAAATTATTCACAACAGGAAAAGAATCACTGAATTATCTTCCTCAATAAGAACGGAAGATGTCTTGCAGTCCTCAGTGGTAAAATATCCTCTATTAATGATAATCCTTAGAGTTATTTAGCTTCTCCAAAGTGAAAAACCATATAGTGGAGCTGTTGTCAAATTAGTAATCCCCACAGCAAAGGCCCTGTGGTACAATGACAATGATTTATTTTGCAAAGAGAGTAAGGAACTAAACTGAGAGGAAATGCTTAATGACTGTAATGCAAATTTAAATTACTAGTCTGATACGACATTATAAGGGTGCAGTGTATTTTGGGATTCGGATTTTAATACTTTAGTTTGAATGAGGAATCAAATATTGATGAACTTGGAAAAGAGAGAAGGGCTTGTATATAAGACACATGATACATGGACCTGAACAAACAGAGGCTGATTACAGAGCTCATAAAGAGGCTTTTTTTTTCTTTTTAAGTTCTGCAACTCTGCAATGACAGAATAGCGACATAAGCAACGCCCTAGTGCAGACCAATTGCCCATGATCATGCATATGCTTTCTCTGACAGTGGCAGGAGAAGAGGTTAATTCAGGAGATCACAGGAGCCTTGTCAATATGTAGTTAGGGATGTTAGCTAGCATATCCCTATCAAGACTTAGTTTCCACACACGTTAGTGTCAAGCTGCTGCTTATGAATGTGCCCAAGCCCTTTCTGATCCTGCTGCTACTGCTCCTTCTATGGCCTCGTGTATCAGCAAGTCCCAAGAGTTTGCAACCTGCTGCGTAAGGTATTTTCTTTTATGAAAGGTGACTGCTTTAATATAGGTGGAGTATTCCTACAACACAGGAGTATATTAGTAAAGTCCTTTTCTTTAGAGACATCAGCCAAACACAGCATTAAATGGGAAAAGATCTTCTTAATGCTCCCTGAAGGAGAAAAATATAAGCTAGGAAATTTCCAAGAAGCATCAGACAAATACATGCTTAAATACATGGCACTGGACTACAGCTCCTGCTTTCATTGGACACTTTTTTCTCAGAATTTGCTCAACAGGGGATGTTGCTGCTAATGATAAAGCTTTAGCAAACACCAGCAAATCTAAGGTCATGGACATTAGAGGAAATGCCTGTGCTAATTCTCACCTCAGCTGGTACAGCTCTCTATTTGTGGGGAGCCATACAGAAATGTTACCTTGTGTCCTTGGGTAGAATAGCTACATCAGCACAGTGATATGCATGTACTAAATAGGTTCACCTTTCAACAGGACTTATTTCAAGCACCGCACTACTATACTTAACGCAGTAATCTTGCTTTTTGGTCCAGGCCTAGCCTGGCTGCTGCTAGAGTGCAGCCAACCTCTTGCCAATTCACGTACAGCCCTACCAATTTTGGAGGGGCCAAGATTTCTGCACAGGTTGACGATGTAGCACAGATCATTGCACTGAGTATTTACATTGGTACTCTGACTATCAGCAAAGAAGTACATACAGAGGATTTTAATCAAGTTTGTATGGACCACCAAATACTGAAGTATTCATAACAAGAAAGGATTATGTAACTGTCGCCAAGTCATCTGAGTGATAATGACACTCAACTGCTTACACGTATAAAATGCTAACATAAATAAAATCATCTGGTTGTTATTGATCTGATAATATACAAGTATGAATACTGTTCTGAAATAGTTTATTATAACACAGATAGGATTTATGAATTTTCTGACATGGAAATTACAGCATTTATTTGTATTTCTTTATTCCAACTGTTTCACAGAGCTCTTTTATTCTGCCTCTCTCCTACAGCCTCATTTTTTTCTCAGAAATTTACTAATTTTCCCTCTTTTTCCATTATTTTTTCCTTCTTTGTTCCTCTGTTCTGTTTTTGGAGTTTGTTTGTTTGGGGTGGGTTTTGGTTTTTTTTTTTCCCCAGTATATGTTTTATCCAAGGCCATTTAGTTTTCCTTTTATTGCTCCCTGCCATTCACAGCCCATTCACTATTTATTGATGAGACAGAAAATACACAATCACAGAGGTGGGTTGGAAGTGGTAAAGAAGCAGCATGAAACAGGGCACATGGTGAACAGGCAGACAGAAAGACAGACACCAAAGGGAAGTGAGTTTATGTTTCTGGGAGTGCTCAGAGGGACTGTGACCCAGGCTTTTAATAGGAAAGTTCTGCCCTCTCCTTGGTCACATGCTGTTCTGAAATCTGTCTGTCTCACTTAAATCAGAAATTTCTACATTTAGGGTAACGGTGCTAATCAAAATTTAGTTGAAGCTCTCAATTGAAGTGTGAAGTTATGTTGAACTTTCTGCATGAAAGCTGTTGGTCAAAAATTCCTCAGCAGCTTGACTCCAAATGTACAAGTTACACTTCACGTTTGATAAAAAACGTAGCAAATTATTTAGGAGAAAGGATGGAGGACAAAAAGGTTAATCACAGGCTTGCTTTTGAGGATGAACTATGAATTAATGGATTCAGTTCAGACACTGTTGGTCACGGTCCAAAGGTAATTAATTTATAAATCCAGTTACCTCATCACCAACTTTAAACATGAGAAGATCAGGAGATGGCTTCTTTAAATTAAAATTTGGGAGCATTGCATTAAGATTAAATTGTTGTTTAAAAAACATCATAAGCTTAATAAAAGTATGACAGGAGACATTGTAATTTATGCAAATGCAGACTATCACAGGCAAAGACTGTACCATGCTTTCTGATGCTTTCACTTTTTGTGCTCTGCATTAGTCATAGAAGCCATTTTTACATCATGTTGTTCAAGAAGCCTAATCATAGAGGGGGAAAAGGACAGCTTATCAGCAGTAGGTAAAAAAAAAGCCAAACAAACCCCAAAGAGCAGGTTTCTGCTAGACTTAGCTTTACTAAGTTAGCATGTTGAATGTGGATGTCCATATCCAGACAGTAGGTTTCCCGTTCATGTCTCTATCTTATTGTATCATGGTAAAATAAAGAGAAGATAAAACAGGGATAAGAAGAGGGAGGAAAAAAGGACAGAATTTATAACAGACACTGTGTGACAAAGGCAAATATGATAATTTTCTGAAATTCATGGTGATGAAGTCTCACATACACAGCAAAGGAAAAAAAATTGTAGTGAAAAACCAGCTCACAAGTTCTGTATCATTTACATCTCTTTCTGTGTTCTATTTGCCTGTTGACCATAGGAATTACTTCCAATTCCCAATAACTCACTGCTGCTTTAGGGTTTCTCATAAGGAGATATCACCCCGTGCTGCATGCCACAGCCCCACCCTCACCCCTAGCAAAATGTTTTCTGTGGCAGGGCAGTCCTCGGGAAGAAGGACACAAGCTGTTTCGAGAGTGGTTCCTGATGAGAGGTTTTTTCCAGCGCCGATCCCTCCTCCTCACAGTGAGGGGGAAACCATTTGCAGACAGCAGAAATATGTGTGAGGAGCCAGGACCCTCATCCTCAGCTGCTGCTTTTGGGCATCTATGCAAACTCCAGCTGGGCCTGTTGCACAGCTGACATCTTCACCGAGTAAGACATAAATTTGGCAGAAATACTAATATTTCTCTGACACTGTAATTAACATGCACATGTGAATGATTACACAGAAAACTCAGCTTTTTAAAAATACTACATACTAGGCTTGTAAATGAAATTACAGTCTTTCACTTGGCATTCTGTAATTTGATTTAGAGGTCTAATTGCACTAAAGTATCAGGTTCGTTGTCTTGGGGAGCCAGCGAAAGTCTGTCATTGTGCCGTGAAGGCTGTCAGCTCCCCGTGGGCTGGGGCCTCCCCACGTTGGTGGCAGAGAAAGGCCCATCAGCTAGGGCCTGTCCCAGTGCCCCAGCCAGGAGCAGGGTGGCTGGGGGGCACCGGGGCAGCCCTGGCCCCAGGCACCAGGAATGAGGCCAGGATATGGGCCTGTGGGCTGGCCCAGCTTGCTGGGCCCCATTGTCAAGCAGGGCCGAGCTGTGAGGGGCTGGATGCTGGCCCTGCTGTGGTGTCACTAGGGATGGGACTGATACCCCTGGGGGGAATAAAATGGGGTCCTGGGCTGTGGGAAGGGTGGGGAGCTCTGGGGTGGACGGGCAGAGGCAGACAGGGCTGACGGTGCCCTCAGGGCCCTGACAGACAGAGGCAAGAAAGTCCAAAAATGTAGTTGGAGGTAGAAAATGATAATCTGGTAAAAATGCCTTCCTCTTGCACCCTCCACCTCTTGTCCCATGCTGTTATGCATTGTTTTAAAGAGGCAGAAATCTGCTTGTCTTCCCCTGGCCCTCAGCAGAGCCACATTTTTGCTGGTGGTGGCAGTCTGGTCCTCATTTCTTAGCTATCGTTTAGGCAGGATGCCACAGTTTCCTTAGAGGAGAAAAGTGTGTAAAAGGAGCAGCAGCATTTAGGGAACAGCTGAGCACAGTGGCGGGGAGGGGAGCAAGGCAGCACTTCTGCAACAAAAGGCTGAGAGGCCTGTGAACATCAACTGAGGCTGCAAATAATGAAGATGTCACCAAAAGAATGATTTTGCCCAAGAAAAGGTTACAGGAATCTTTCATAATACAAGCTGATAGGTAATTTGCTAATGATATCTTTTAACTACACAGACAGGCCATGAGTTTTACTTGATTTTTTTTCTGAAAATGGTGTTAGTGACAGGTCTTTGGTTACTTCAGGACCCTATTCTTCTATATTTTACTTTGGTTGCATAATTTCTTTTCTCAAATGCCAGTAAGTCGAGCTGCTCCACTCTGACAATAGTATGGGATCCATGTAAAATTATCACCAGCAGGGAACATACTGAAAAACAGATTAGTTTAGCATTTTTTTACAAAGTTTAGCTAAGTTATGCCTGAAATATTTCCTTAAAGTATTAGAAGCACAGATAATCTGCTACAACGTGTTAAGTACCACATTAGTCTTGAAACATATGCATTACCTAATACACAAACACTGTAAATTAAGATTCTATTCAGTTGAAATAAAACAATGACTCTACCAAAAAAAATTATAAGTATATCAATATTTATTCTCTTTTGGAGACTAAAACTTTCTTAATTATCTGACATGATTTATACAGAATAGTATAATCAACTGAATTGAATTAAACAAGAAACTCACCTATTGACAGAGCTACAAAACCTGCCTAAAGCCTGTGATAAACCTTTAGAGTCAAGCTCTGATTTGCCTCTTGGGGAAAATGCACAAGCAATAAAACTTGATTCAAGTGTAAGTTGTTATAACAACCTAATGCAGTGGCCAAATCCTGTATGTGCTAAAAGAACTGCATGAGTTTGATGGCACACTTACAGTTACTAGAGTTGCAACAATTTATGCTGCTTTCAGTAACTAAGAACTGCACTCAAAGCATAAATTAATAAAAACAATGCTATTTAGTAATTCTTAAAGCAGAACTGTAAACACATGTAAGTGTAGGTCATTGGATCTTTCCAAGCAGGTTGCTAAGCAGAAAGGGATACACCACTATAGATCTGGGCCATATATGAAAGGGTGATAACCCCAGGAACTCTTCCCATGTGGTGATAAACTACTTCAGCACAGAAAACTCTGGCAATTCTCTGCCTACCTCAGGTTAGCACTAAATGTGTCTTACCAGACTTTAATGGGCCAAGGAAGGAAAAAAAGGATGCATCAGTCACGATTTTTTAATTTAGTGTTAAAAATGGGACTGAACCAATGTAAGCAAAGACATTAGAGTCATCTACAAACAAATTAGGAAACATGTATCAGCTGCTGAAAAGTAGGTGTTTAAGAACTTCTCAGACACTGTGGGAAATCTGCTTTGGCATTCATCCCACATCCTGTTTTATAAGGATATATTTCCATTTATAAGGAAATGCACCATGTAAAACAAACCCAACGTTGTATCTCTTTACTTTTTATGGGAGGAATAATATCTCAAGGTCTGCTAAACATTTATATTTAAATAACTGAATGGTGCCCCAGTTACCATCTCTTGACTGAATCAATCAAAACCAATAAACTTTTATGTGTCATGATTTATCTAACCCAAAAGCAAATACCAAAATAACCCTATACCTTAGAAATGCCTGTTTTTCTGCATGGACTATAAAGATATGAAAACAAATCCCTTGCAGAGTTAATGAGCTACATTTCATCACAGGGAATGATATAAATTTTACCCCAAACAGCCAGCAAAGTTTTTTTTCTGATTACTGTGATTCCTTGTATCATCTGTTCAACAGTGGCCTTCACCAAGACTGAAGTTTTACAGGAAGAATGGCAAGATGTTTACCCACACTTCACTCAACAAACTAACAGCTGAGCAAACAGATTTGAACACTCCAGCTCTCCTCCCCTTTTACCATCCATTTTTAATAAACCAGAAGCACTTGCCTAAATAGAGATCCCCTTGCAGAATGTGGTAGAGTCTGAGTATGTTTGCAACACGCTGAAAGACCTATCCATGTGTGGTTGTTCTGACCAAGCTGTAGTTTGGAGACACATCCCATTGCAGGAGAGCAGGCTTTCCCAGAATGGGATTTCAACACGTGACATCTGTGACCATCAGCATTTGTACCCACTGCCAGCTCCTGCACGGTGCCAGAGACACTGTGCAGTGCTCCAGCATCATCAGACCCCACACACCAGGGCCCGTGGGTTTGAGGCATGTTGCCCGTACCCAGGTCAAGAGCCCTGAGGTGTGAGTCAGACGAGGCAAGAGATTTCGCACTAGGCATGTATTTTGTTGCTAAAGCAGCAATGAAATCACAGTAAACTCCAGCTAATACCCCATGCACTGAAGAGAGGTTTTTGGTGTCAGACACGCATTCATAATAGCAATAATAAAAAAATGTCTTTTTAGCATCTTAATGTTTTCAGACTTCAGACTTTTAAAATGTATTTGGTATTTTGAAGAGTAACTGAGATACTGAAACAAGGAAGTAATAAAACATGAAAATATCCGATTTTCTCCTTTCTGTTTTTTTTTCTTTTTAATATAAATGGCAGATCAAATTGTTAGGATGAATGGCAACAAATCAATTTTCTGACAACAGCTTTCTAGTTCAAATTTCACTTTTTACAACATTTGCTGAGACACTCAGTTCCCTTGCCACCACCTCTTAATTGTATCCCCAAACAGATTAACATCATGACAGGATAGCATGTCATGTAATGATTTTAATAACATTTATTCATAAGATTGTTACTCCTCCCAGCTTCTGCCTCAGGGTCTGCTAGAACACCGTGTAGTTCATTAGCAGACACACTGAGAAGTCAATGAGGCAGATACAATGTGCAGATTTAAAAAATCAACATTAGTTTAACTCTTCTGTAACCTTCTAAAACCTATTTATAGACTTATTTAATACTAAACCTCAATAACGGTGCATATAATTTCAAATTATATGTAATTAAGAACAATGAAATATAAACAAATTCTGTATCATATAAAGTAATTCTGGGACTGGGACATTTAGCAAAGACAAACCAACAACAACCACAAATGAAAAAGGAGAAAAAAAGGAAAATATAAGGTGAACTTCCATAGAAAAGTTCTTAAAAATATTTCCTAAGATATTGTGTAAATATTAATGTAAAAATGTACAGATAAATATTTATCCAGGGTAATTATGTCATATTTTTGTAAGAAGTTATGTTACATAATTTCAATTATCTTTATATACTGATGCGTCTATTTTCTTAAAAGGTAACATGGGTAGCAAAAGTGCAAAGAAAAAAGAAAAAGAAAGTGGGCTTGTATTCTCTACTTTAGCCATAGAGACACATGTATTTATGTGTAAGAATGACCTTTTGTGTAAGGAAGTTAAAATTACAGTTTACAAGCATAACTGTCCTGTACATACCTATATGTGGTGGTAAGTCATAAGAAAATAAGCTCCAATAATAAAAGGAAATACCACTTTGAAGAGTTACATGTCTTAATCTGGCAGTATACCCTCTATATCCAGGTCCTTGTCCATATATTAAACTGTAAGAATTTGGGATTATTTCTGAAACAGATTAATTTAAAATATGTATACACCTTATGCATATATTACCAAAAATATTATTTTACTGATTAATGTATTTTCTAAAATAAGGAGAAAGGAACTGTCTCTAAGAAAAGGGCTAAAATTAGATGAACATTTGACTACATATTCATGACAAAACCCTCAGAGTGTAAAGCCATGGTTCTATATCAGCACGTTTAATCTGGTCAAAGGGTTTTTTTGACTAGGAGGTATGCAAGAGAACCTTTCATATGCTTACAAATATACTGTTCAGTTTTCACCTCTTGGGAATATTGATCTTTCTGTCTCATCAGTTTTCAGGGAAGTAGATCGGAAACAAAACCAAACAAAATTCCACACTTCTCTGTCAACACTATTCCTTCATCCAACATGAGACAAATTAATTGCCCAGGTTTTAAATGATCATTTAACCATGTTTTCTGTTTCACAAGGTTATGCACCTCTTTCTGTAGCAGGTTAGACAATTGTTCACAGAAGTCTAATTTTTTCCAGCTTTGATCAAAATAATTTTTTCCATGCATATTGTTACCTTTTTCCTCGGCTTAGATTCTGTTACTCTTGTCAGATCTTCATTTTCAGAATTTGGAAACAAAGGATTCCTATGTTTCTGTTCATGAGAACAGCAAAGGGATCTGCTTCTGGCATTTTCTAATGAAAAAAGATCTGCTCTACCACCTCAGAGAATGGTCATGGAAGGTTATTTCTGAACAGGCTAGATACTGAAGAAGCATTCAGATTCTCCCACCCTTAAGACTGAAAAGTCTGTTAGGCAAAGCTTGGATGTGGGAGATGCAAGCTGATGCCACCTGATTGTTATATAATGCTATGGTGACCTAATCTGTTTGAATCAAGAGCACCATGTCACTCTACAAGCTGTTCTGTGAACAAGGCTGGTGTCAAATACAAAACAGCTATAGTAATTGCTGCTCTCAGCCATATTCGAATTATTTAAGTGAAGACTACAAAATCTAAAATGAGAATAAACAAAGCCACCAGAAAGGGGCTCCAACATTGGATGAAGCTTTAATTCATGTACCAAAAGCTGAATTAATCAAATCTATGAAGAACATAAATGAGATCACCTAACATTTGGCAAATGCAATTTAGGCTCTGAGCTGGCATAGAAAGCAGAGACAAGATACAAACATAGAGAGCAAAGAGTGAAGCAGAGCCAGTGTGGCATCTGCCAAAGTACCACGTTAACTCTTATGGTTAGCATACACCAGTTCTGTGCTTTATTGGAAACTAGCTGGAATACTTTGGACTGTAGTGCAGCAGTAGAAATGGGTAACCAAACACATGTCAAGGTATTTGTGAGATACATTGCTGTGACCTATAGATAACATGATGCATATCCACTCAGGGGAAGTGTGCTCTGTCTTGTTGTTGGTAAAAAGAACTAGCAATCCTGCTGTTGGTATCTCACAAACATTCTACAGAAAAAAATGTAGATTTACAAAGCAAAGAAATATGGCAATTTGAAGTCATAATTTAGAAAAATATTTTATTTGTCCTAAACTCATCCAGCCGGTATAAGCTAGACGGAAGACCTCAACTGGTTAAATCAAATTTATTTTGCTGAATATAACTACAGTGCTATGTTTTCCTGTGGGTTAATAACAGGTTTAAAAAACAACAACAACAACAACAAAAACAACAACAAAAGCAAGCCTTTCCCCCAGTATTTTCCAATTAATATGGTAGTAAATTATTGCAAAGCCACTGGCTCGCATAAGCACTCCTGTGTATCAGTGTTATATTCATTGCTTCATTTAATTTACATTTGTACTGAACAAATACAAACCCCCTCTATTTCTTCATATACATGTCATAATATAAAATGCACAATGGGAGGAATTAAAAAGTATTAGTATCATGTGTTAGCCTAAGAAGGTTAGATGCAGTTATCGGCAACATCAAGAGCTGCTCTTCCTGCAATAAATACATAAATAAATAAAAATTGCCAGTGTTTTCTTCTATTACATAGAATTCAACAAGAGCAATGAAGAGCCAAAGTAGCCAGGATCCATCCAAAGCTTGAAGCTTTTCATCCCAGGAAACTTCAGAATCAGTGTCAAGTGCTTTTCTGAGAAACCACAAACTTTCCTTCCTCTTTCTACAAAGCCAGATGATGAGTCTAAAAATTGCCTCCTACCCATCTGTTCATTCAGCTGGTATGTGGCATCCTTCTCCCCGTTTTTTTGGTCTTTGCATATAAAATGAAAATGTTCAGGTCAGGAACCTGCAATATTTAGAATAAAAAAACCTTAGGCTTGACAAAAATATTGACTCTCAGCAAAGAAGTGTTCTTCATTTAGGTGCCCAAAGATATAAGCAAAGTAAGTTAACATACCATCCATGATGAATTACTAAAAACATCAGCAAAGAGCGATTACTGCATGTCTGATCTTAATTTGGCTTCAAGTTAGAAATACGATACCTTATGTAAGCTACCTCAGGGAACATATGCCATCAAAGAGCAATGAAAAATGTTAAATATTCTATGGATAGAATTCACTGCTATAGCAGCTTCCCAAGAGAGCAGATGCAAGTTTTCAGGCATTTTATGAACATTAGGAACTTGGCAGTATTTTCAAATCCCACCATGAGAACGCTTATCTTACCCATCATTAGCTTAACATCATGTTAGATTGCAGTGCTTATCGCCACAGCATGGAGAAGCCTGGCTGTTTCCTTGGACTGAAATAACCATTGTTTTATTGTGCATCCTACATACTGTATGGAAGGGGTATTTCTTCAACTAAGCCATTAAAAGCATACTGAAAAGATTCATAACTGCAGCAAAACAGGCAGCAGAGAATATGATAAAAATACGTAGTTTTCTTGAGTCATGAAGGTAGTTGGTTTTGGAAACGTTTGGTTATGTGAGTACTAATACACAAAATGAAAACATTTATTCAAGTCAGTAGACCTTGTGAGCTCTGTAGATTTTTTAATTTTTTTTTTCCTACAGAAGATAAATTTTTAACACTGGTGAGCACCTTTAACTTGTGTGATTTGGAAAGAAAATAAGAAGGTGGAAGGACTGTCAAGTTGGTCTTGTCAGTCTGAGTAATTAAGTCTCAATAATTTTTTAAAAGCTTCAATTTTTTAGAAAAGAAGACCATAGATTTATCTTGCAGTAACAGATGTTTAGCCAAAGGCTGCAATAATTTTGAAAGAGTCAGCATTCAGTGCCTCCCAATGTATCATAAACTGTATTTACAAATTAAAAGGAAATAAATCCTATATTCTCTATTACATTGCTACTTCCTTTTCTTCTTTCAAGAAAATAATTGGAAAAATACCCCACTTTTGTTTTCATTAAACAATTAATCTTTCTAGATCTTCCCTACACTAAAACTGAGATCGAACAAAAACTGAATGTAACGAAGTGTGCAGTGTTGGGAGGGCTGGTGTTGCACTCTGATGTTGGCAAATTACAGCTGATACATCTGGTGCTCCACTTGAAAGGCATGTTTGGTCATGGTTTGTGTGCTGGGTAATTGCATGTTGTGTTGTACATAATATTCTTTTTAATTGGTATGTATTGCTCTGCGTAACATAGATTGAATTTTAGAATTCCTACCTCTGTAAGTTAGTATGATTCTATTTTCTGGTTGATTTAGGAGCAAAAATTCATACAAGTGGCACAGGAAATTTGGGATAGATGGATTGAGTATCCTTTCCTCTCATGTATTGTTGAGGCATCTAGAACATCTGTCTTCCCTACAACCTACAGATGAAGAACAAAGAGACCAAGTTACTGAAGTTTGCCATAGAACTCCCAGACACTTTCCTGAGTAAGAACTGGAAGTACATATTGGATTGGTCACCATATCTAATGGAGAGGTTGTTTGTCTGTTGTCTAAAGATCCCATATTTTTTTGTTGTTTGGTTTCCCTCTCACTGCCCACCTCTTTGCAGTTAGATAGAAACTGGACAAATTTATCTAGGTAAGTAGTATTTTTACAAAGACCTTTAAAAAAAAATTTTGTAAATTAGAGGCATTTAGAAAAGCTTTCTACTTAATATACTGCATAACTAACAGTCTGCTCCCTCCAACATACACATGCAATTAAGTACAAAAATCCTGTACACTTATCATACCGCATTTTGTACTAGCTGCCAGTCTCTTTCACTTTAATGTCATATTTCTAGTGGAATACAGTTCAGCTGAAGTACACTGAGAGCTGACTGAAATATCTCTGTCTTACACTGCAAACTCCAAATACACTTTCCTCTTACTTTAAAACCTCATTCAGACAAAGAAGCACCTTTTAATTCTCAGAAGATATAATCTAGACCTAATATTTCCTTAGAAATGTCAGTTAAGCATTCTGATGATAGATTGTACTAACTGTGCATCAAAGTGAGAATGTATTGATCAAGCATCCATTGATTACAGTGTTCAAAAGTTTTCTGATTTCCTTGGAAAAGAAGGATATTCATGTGACAAATTATGGAGAAAAAGGAGTCCAACCCAATTAGTAAAGGATGATTGAATAAAATATCTATAGCTACATATCTTCTGTCATTAGGGTTGTCTGGATTAACGCAATGCATCTTTCCTACAAAGTATTTATTAATCTGTTAAATCTTTATTTTGCAGAAAGCAGATAAACACTTTTGTATGGCCTAGAAAAGGGAAGGACAAACCTATTGTTCATAAAAGCTGAAAAGAATGAGAACTGCAAGAAAGAAACATTCCTCATTATAGTGTGAAGATATAATTTAACAATAAATGCTTTGACCCTTGTAGTGGTATTGGAGATAAATATGGTTGCTATAGAACAGATCTTGGCAATCAAGATGAATATTTTACTTAGTACAATTGTGTTCCACTAGGCAAATGAATGAGGATTAAATTAGATCCACTTGTCCACTTAAAATAAATCACTAAAAATCATCATAGCTAAACATATTAAGTAGGAAGCATTTGAAAAATTAGAATTTACAAGATGACATGAATTTATTGAAATAAGCAGAACTAATGCCACATACAAGTCTTGTTGCTGCCATTTATATTTGAAAGTTCACTATTTTAAGCTGTGCATGTGGGAAATAACAAAAAGGTTCAAAGAACAGTCCTAGAAGGGAAGAAAAATCAAACAAATCATTTAACAACAAATGCTATTGCTAAAGAAATCTGTCAAGAAAGAAAATGCAATGCCAGGCAGTCCAACTGATATACAAAGTACTCAGGGCTTGTGTTAAGAGTCAAAATTCAAGATCAAATACCTCAGGAGGAAAAACTTACTTTCATCATTAAAATAAAATATAATAGATTCAGATATTGTGTGTGTGCTTTTAACTTTTTTTTAAAAAAAGATTGACCTCATGGAATTTGGCAAATGCAACTAATTTTAACAAGGTCGAGTTGTCTATTGTTAGATTGTGCTGGTTAATTAGAATATAGTGAACTGGGAAATCCACTTGTATCTGAAATGTTCCCCAAAGATCTGATTATACACAGCAGTTTTTAAGAGCAGTGGCTGTTGCTTAACAAGGCTATAGCAGAACTAAAATCTGCTAGAAGATCAAACAGACATCCTTGAAGATGCTGAGATACATTAGGAACAAAATATAACTGAATCATTGGAAGATTTCACCATGAAGGTCGTAAAGCAGTTTTAGTTTCAAGAAGCTCTTCTAGTATCCCTATGTCCTTCTAAGCATATAAAGACCTACAAAGCGCTTTCATTAATTCCTGTTGATTTGCTTTCTAGGACAGTTTCCTGGCATCCTATGATGGCATGCTGCAGCCTCCCATTGCCCAAGTAACTAACAGAAGACAGTTTCTCCTCCTTTGAACTAGGCTGGGCATGTCAAGCAAGTCTTCAGAGGGAAGACATTAATATTTAATTAACAACATAAATAATACTAGAAAGGTCTTCTAAGCAGGAATTTTGGATAATTAAATGGATCAACAAAGAAGCTCTACTGTATTTAGAAGAAGTAAGCCATTTAAGAAAAAAATAAAGGCTAGGAAAGCAATAGCAGTGTAGGATATCAGCTGACCTTTTCAGTATTTCTGCTGAAAGCTTGTGTTGCTGTTGTCCAAAACCCAGGCTCATTTAAAAGATTCAAACAAGAGTAACACCTCTAAAAGTTGTGACATTTTAGGCTGTGGTGTAGGCAGGAGAGGGAAAATTT
Organism: Phalacrocorax aristotelis; assembly: GCF_949628215.1. NCBI lineage: Eukaryota > Metazoa > Chordata > Aves > Suliformes > Phalacrocoracidae > Phalacrocorax > Phalacrocorax aristotelis. The sequence goes on along the minus strand of NC_134276.1, from coordinate 109,037,731 downwards.
TTCTTAACTGTATTACTAGATTATTGGAATGCTGCCATTATATTCATGTCAGAGACTTGCATAAGTTAATTTTGTTTTATGAAATAAGTGAGGCAGATTTTGTCATTATTTCTGGTAAAGCTTTGGCAGAAACAGACAATGGGTTACAAATTAGATAGACATATCTGTTGTGTTTTAAATTGTGGGTGAATTTCACCTGCGGAAACTAAGCAGATGATAAGACATGTTAAAAATTATTCATAAAAAAGCAAATATAATTTACAGGATGGAAAAAGAAATAAAATATTAACTACATTATTAAATAATCATTTTATACTTCTTATAAACTTATAGTACTTTCTGCAGTGGCTTTGCCGGTGGAACTGCCAATAATGAAGCCTGGATTCTTCCACACATAACCCTTTCCCTTTTTTATAATCCAAACTGAGATGGAGATGAATAAATTACATAATATGGGCATAGACAGAGCAAAAATGACACCTCTTCTTTCCCTCCCATGTTATGGATTTCCAGCCAGGTCTTGAAAGACGATCTATTATTTGCATGAAGGCAGAAAGGATTCAAATGAAGCAATTATTAGACAAGAATACTTGATAAATGGTAGCAATATGTTCAGTAAAATGTTCCTCAGACAGAGTTATTTCTAGACAACCACCTCAATAGTCTTGCAAATTTATTGCTATGAGAGTTTAAGAGACAACAATGCCTTCATTTTAAGCAAAGAAGAATAAAGAGACACAAATATTTTCTTAAATCCTCAACAGTAGATATTTCATCAGAGACAAAGACATGGTGCAGGTACTCAGCTGAGCATCCCTGTTCCCCTTGAAATAATTTATGTCACCTAAAGATAGGGCTCTGCATTTGCTTTCATACCCTTACAAACGTAATAACTAAAAGACATGTATATGCCTTGAAATATTGTGTTACCATTAAAAAAAAAAAAAAAAAAAGTGGATATTGAGGTACCCGTGACCTGCTTTCCTACAGTTTGTGAGTCAAGCCAGCTCTTTTCATGGAATCCAGTCAGGGAAATCCAACTAATTAGTTTCCATTGATTTCCCAGTGGCACATCTGTGGTCTATGAGGATGTGTATGCATACCTCCTGCTGTTGCGGGAAACCCACCTTTGCTTCCACCCCAGCCAAAAGAACAGACTCCAACATTATCATTAGTATTGAAGACCATCTGTACTAGGCAATTTGCTGTAAATTCTGATCCTTTCTCTTCAATGCAGTGGAGGCAATAATCACAGAATTTTCTCGATTCTCTAGAACTTTCCTTAATCTCACCAGCTGCAAAAAACTGCAACTACTTAAATCTCTGTTAACCTTGTTGGTGGTTACTTATAGATGGTAAAGAGTTATTGTGTCATGAGTCTAAGTAACAGGGGGAAGAACACTGGGAGGAGAGACAAAACTCACAAAGCAGTGGGAGATATTAATAAAATTTACATCTTGCAATGTTTCTTTCCCCTAATTAAATCATGTCTAACAAGAACAAACACACTTCTGACAGACAAAACCCATCTAAAATAAGTGTGATTATCATACTTTCTCTCGGCAACTACATCAGGCAGAAGAGAAGCTATACCAGCTTTGAGAATTTTGTTTCAGGTAACACCAGGAGAACTGAGAAACCGTTTTGATTTGTACAGTACAAGCCTTGACGATGGTCCCATCATTTCTGTTAGCCCGGGCATCACTGCTGTTTCCTTTGTCCTTGGCACAAGGACACAAAAGCTAGATATATTTACTCCATTTTGTTACAAATAGTAAATTTGATGGAAAATGAAGTTTGGGTCATTCCAAATCTATTAGGAATTTCAGGAAAAGGTCAAATAGTTTAGCTGATAAAGAAAAGAAATGTGAAACTAATATAGAGAAAGAAGGCTATGATATAGCTCTTTTACCAATTAGCTAAATATTACAACATATGGCTTTCCTTAGGTTCCTGCTTGAGGAAAACAGTCTACACTTTATAATTCCTAAGAAAGGGATGCACAAGTATACATGTTTATAACACGAAACATAGTATCATTATAAAGAAAAAGAGGGAATTGCTTAGTTTGTCTCCTGAAACCATTCCAATTTTTAATTGGTTCGATCCAAACAGTTTTTTCCAGTTCAGCAGCCAAACAAACAAACAGAAAGATTAATACAGACCTAATTATCATAACACTTTCCAGAAGACAGTGTAGAATATTTAACTTCTCTATTAAAAAGACTATCGATTACTCTCATAGATGGCAGAATATTTTCCTTTTTTTTTTTTTTAAGTAAGATCTGTCGTATCATGTGAGTAATTCTTGGTTCTGTCCAAACAGGTAGCTGATTCTTTAATTTTCAGATTCAGTTGGCACAGTGCCTTAATGCTTAACCATGCAGATTTCTTTTTATCCTCAAGTATGGGAAGGGAATGCGGCAAGCCACCTCTTACAGAGGCAGAATTAATAAATCTATCAAGCCAATGAGTGTTGTGCCATCTGTCTCTTACACAGGGACAGCGTTAATCTCAGCAGACCTCCCAGCTGGGTCCATATCCTGTCTGTAACCAGATTCATGAATCAACAGGGGCAAAAACCCGCTAGACTGGACCAATGGTACAAGTCTGCTAGTGTTTACTGGGGGTGGCTGTTCACGAATGTGAACTCCCCTGACATCAGAGAAGAAAGCCTGCTCTTCCTGCTTGTTTCATTCGTGCAATTTATATTATGAGGTGAAATGCTCCATTTTGAACAGATTCACAGCAGGAGGCAATGCTATTCAGTAACATAAATTGACCCGAACTGAGGGTGAGAACCATCTACATATTTGTAGTAAAGCTTGGGCAATAAACTGTGGTTTCTTACAATAATTTTCACTATATCATTCAGTTTCCAGGCAGGAATTAATGAGTAAATCTGTCTGTGAATAGAGATAAAATGGATATGAAGGACTTATTAAGATGTTCTATAGCACTAGGATGTGCTAATATTTTTTCAACAGATAAAAAACCAGGTCTGGTTTTATTGTTTAGTCACTTCATCATCCTCCTAGCCCTTACTTCAAGGTAGTCACTCACGTGATGCTTTTTAGCTCTCTCTCCCCTCTGTGTGAGACTAAACAAGCCTAATGAAAGACAATAATCTAAGTCCTGTAAAGCAATGAAGAGGTATATTTCCAACTGAAATATCACTAACTAAACCCCTCTTTCTTCAGTTCCTTCTCTGTGAAAACACATGACTCTATCCTTTGGTAGTCTAACTGCCACAGAGTCAGACAGAAAAAAATTCATGGGATAATGGTAGGGCTTATCAGATAATTAGTATGCAAAACCAGGAAATTAATAAAGAATATTGTTGACAAAAATCAAAGCAATTTGTTGGTCTTCTAGATTATATCAAAATGATTTATAGACTGGAATGCAAACCTCCGTTCTTGAATCTCAGTAAAATTGTTTTGGAAGGCTTCTATGGATCATATGGCTTGATGGCTTTTCTCGTTTCCTTTTTGTTTTTAAGCATCTGGCAATCTGGTATGAACATCACAGTACTTGCATCTCCCTACTTTTCTCTGGTTTCTGGGCTATTCCTGTCCAACTGTTCACGCTTACTCTACTGTGTAGGGAAATATTTTAGTATGAAACTTTAAATTTTTCAGAGTAGCATTTTAGCACTTCAAATTTTCACATGAGAGTTTTAAATTTTGCTGAGCTACAACATGAGAATTTCAAAGGTATTATAAATCAAAACTTATTAGCTAAAAGTACGCATCAAAGCAGAGAAAATAGATGTTCAATGGCACATAAATCCCACCTGATATTCAGTGGCAAAGGAAAATAGAAAGATACAGGGAAGTTCATTTCCCTTTCTTCTTGACCACAGCTGATGATCATTGCATTTTTACATGAACTATGACAGCCAAAAACACCTAATATTTTTCATCATATTATTTTTTATTGCCTATGCAGTTCTTATTCATATGCAGTCTATAAAACTTTTCATATTCTTTCTCAGCTATTTGCATCAATAATATCATTTCACAGTAAATTTCAGTCTAATTATTCATTACATTAAAAACATTTCCTTTTATTAATTTTGAACTGTTTGCCTGATAATTTTAACAAATGCCCTTGTGCTCATTTTATGAGCCAGCCTGATTTGCATTCTCTAGAACAATAATTTTAATTATTTTCCTTCTTTCCCCTAAGACAAAACTGAACAATCTGAAGTTCCTGATTTACTCCCCTACTAGCTTGGGATAAGCAGATGCCTGACTTCAGTGGGGAGTAGCCACATGTCTGCATTTGCAAGATTACAGACGTAGTGAATAATAGCTGTTATTTCTACAGAAAAGGTTTTTTACCTGTAACTGTAAATTCTGTGCACAATTAGGTGATAGGAAGAGGCTTCTGCTTTTGAAACTTTTGCCCATAGGTTTCAGATGATAAAGGTCACCAACACTGTGTTCACAATGCTATATATTTTTAATTTTCACATGGTCTATTGGTGATTTTTGCTTATTCATTAAGAAGTATTGTTTATTGGAAAACTAACTAGACCGTAACCCATTTTTTCCCCTTTAAATTGCAATCCAAACTGAAAGGAAATTCTGCTTTTTGAAGGCACTTGATAATAGAATATTTCCTTTAATGCCTTGCAAGTTTTTACTGCTGCTGTCCACTATACATTTTGCTCATCTAAGGTGTGGGGCCCTGTGCCTGGGACATGAGGAAGGCAGGGACTGACCTCCTCCCAGCATCTCAGGGGCTGGCCCCAATGTGGCTGGAAATGGGCTGTGGGAAGCCTGGCCCTGCAAGTTGGTGTTCAGCTAGTGGTATTTGTAGCCCTAGGACACAAGCATTCAGAGCCTCTCTCTGTCTTTATTTTGGGATGGTTTTCTTGATATAAAGACAGGTGAGATAAGTTAAGATCCCTCTACTTTCCTTCATGCAATTTCAGGCTGGATAAGAGCAATACACAAGTTATAACTCTTTAAGGAATAAGACAGATATATCTTGTACAATGTTAGGGTAGCAGTCTTCTTCCTAAATCTATATCTTTTTTTTTTTTTTTCTTTTTTTTTTAAGTGTGATATACGTTTGTGTTTTGCTGTCTCTAAGCAGTGACAAGAGCTGTCAATGGATCTGAATAAGTTCAGATCAATTGGTCGTTTTGGGCTACTAATTGAGCGGCTGGATCAATTACACTTATTAAGTAATTATTCTTTGGTATGATGAGGAGAAAGGTTCTTTAACAGTATACAAGTAAGAAGAACCTTCAAATAGTTCACAACGATGCCAGTACATCAATCCCAGAAAGCTTTCAAGCATCGATCAAATATAATAAAATACTTGCATGCTAAAACAAGAAGCATGAAGGACAAAGAAGGAGAATTTGGAAGCTGTGACTAACACAGAAAAATTATACAGGAGATTTGACAGAAAAATGGTGGAAGTATGACCTCACTAGCTTGTAAACATGGTGAGTTAAAGCTCAGTAATAATCACTGAATCACAGAATGGCAGGGGTCGGAAGGGCTGTCTGGAGATCATCTTGTTCAACACCCCCCCACTTTAGCAGATACATCGAGAGCAGGGGGCACAGGAACACGTCCAGGTGGGTTTTGAATGTCTCCAGGGAAGGAGACTCCACACCCTCCCTGGGCAGCCTGTGCCCCTGCTCTGGCACCCGCACAGGAAAGAAGTTTTTCCTCATGTTCAGGTGGAACTTCCTGTGTTCCAACTTGTGCCCATCGCCCCTTGGCCTGTTGTTGGGCACCACTGAAAAGAGTCTAGTCCCATTGTCCTGACACCCTCCCCCTCACTGCCCACTCATCCAGCCCACACTTCCTGAGCTTCCTTGTGAGGATGCTATGGGAGACTGAGTCAAAAGCCTTGCTGACGTCAAGGTAAACAACACCCACTGCTCTCCCTTCATCTACCCAGCCAGTCATAGAAGGCTATCAGGTTGGTTAAGCATGAATAGCTGTGGATGAAATACAAATGTAGAATTTGCACATTCAGGAAACTTAGGGTTGTTACATGATAAACAAGATAGAATTTCAAAGGATTTATAGGAATCCACTTTAAAAATCCTTATGTTTATTATGGGTGAATCTAGCTGTGATGGATCCCAGTGCTACTGTTGAAAAGTAGCATTCAATTTGAGGACCAATTTGTAAAGAACTAAATGAGAAGGGATAAAATTATAATAAGTAAACAAGAATGGACAGATGTGTCTGCAATGATCGCTGTGGTTCAAAGAGGAGGAAAAAGAATCTGCAGATGAATTTACATATTGACAATAAAATTCTGCTACAACACTTTATCTGTAAATATTACACAGGAGTTAATGATTGGCACAGCTTGCCTGTGGAAAACTACCATGGAACTATCCTATTAAGTACCTTCTGTCACTTGTATTTTTATATAGCATTAGGTGAGGGGGACTTAACAACAAAAAGAGGTTAAAAACATGCCAAAACTGCCCAACTGAACTTGAGCGGTAAATGTAACAATTGATAGTAGATATTATTATGAAGTAGTTTTAAATCATTTTATCCTGCTCAGGCTGAGCTTGAGGTCAGTTGGCTTTAATGATTGCCTGACTGGGACAACTTTGTGTATTTCAGGTCAGTCAGTACTTCCTAATACACTATAGTTTTGATCTTGAATCTGTAGTTTCAGAACAACTAAAAAAAATAAAATTAATTTTTGTCTTAGTCTTAGAGAAGTAGAAAAGAGAAAAAGAGTTTTATCTTTTTTGTTATTTAATTGGAATAAACTTTATTTTATATTAGTCAGAAGCAGGAGGATTATTGCATTAATTTCTCTTACTTGCTGTTTTTTTCCCTGTGTTTTGCTGTTACAGCTTTAGGTTTCTGTTTTGTTTTGTCTATGTATCTTTCTTGAATCACCATCATTTTATCTTTCTGCTAAATATCATGACCTTTATACTTTCTGCATATATATTTTTTAACACTTCCTTTCTCAAAGGAACTTCTATTCTGATCATATGTTTTGATCTTCTGCTCTACTGATGTGTATCTTTTCAGTTTGGCAAGCCTTTATTTGGGAAATAATGAGTTAGTCTTGTTAAATTTTCCATGGTAGAATAAAGCTATACAATACATTATTGATAACATTCATAGCCCTACTTATATAAAAAGAGAAAAAGAAATGTTGTGACAGAAGAATGAAGAACACTTGAAAGATAAGAGTCTAAAGAGAAAGCAAATGAAAGAAAGGATAATAGAAATAAGAAGCCTGAGGATAGAGATGAACATATTTGAATTCTGGTGGCATTTCATGCTCACATACAATCCACTTGTTGAGACAGTAGTTCATTTGCATTGCATTTTGCTGTTGTGTAAGAGATTTCTAGACCTATATTCTCCATTTCTGTATTTTTAACATTATTTTTTCCTGTTCTTTTCTGGACTCAGATGTGTTGTTACAGATGCATTTTATGTAGTTACTTTAAACTCCCTGTAAATATACGAAATTATTTATTTGCATAATACATAACTTATTAGTTGTTACATTTGCATCACAGATGAGCTTTATACTTTTCAGTTATACAATAGTTATGAATAATATTGAGAGTGATGAAACTTTTAAGAGAGGTAGACATTTCATATGAAAGAATAGCTTTTGCTTAATAGTACAAAATGAGGAAAAATGAGTGTATATGTATATAAAAGCAAACTCTACAATATAAAGGAAAAGTTATTACTCAATTTTTCTGCTTAGAATTTGGTATTCATGTGGAAAGTTCCTGCAGATTTGTACATACAAGAAGTCTTTAATTTTGATTTGTTCTCAGTTGCAATATTGAAAAAAAATTCCTGCTGAAATATGTCATTCAGTGAATGAAAAATGTCAAGCCTTGATTTTACTTCTGAGAGAACTGTGAGAGGTTGACTGTAAACTCAGTGGCAACTCATCTGTACATGGCTGTCAGATTTATTTGCTGACAAGAGAAGGTAAGGACTTACCAGTCTAAAGCATCATATATTGTTCATTGTTTTACTTTGTTCCTTTTTTAAAAGAGTTACTTGACTCATCAGGAAAAAAAATATTTTTCGTCAAATTACTCATGCTTAAGTGGGGAAATACTACATTTTAAACACCTGGGTTTTCTAATCAGATTGTATAGATGCCTTCATTCTCCCCTCTCCCTCACAATACCACAACCCTATGCCAATCCAAAGCAGTGCAAAAGTTGAGACCCTGCAAAATACAAAAAAATCCCAGAAGAAGACACAAATGTGCTAAGCTTAAATGTCTAATAATCTCAAAGATGTTTACTGATAGAAGCAGAACAATTGCTTTGGAAAGCTAAAAAATGCTCTTTGAATGCTCTTGCATTGAGTTTGTTGGGCCCTCACTAAAAATGAAACAAACCCAGCCTTTAAAATACCTGTTTGAGAGGAGTTTCGTCTTTTCCTTTAGACAGCAACCATAACATAAGGATCCTGAAAATATGTAAGAGATACGGTGCTCCTGGATGCAGTTCAACTAAGTGAGTGTATGAATAATACTAAACAGTGTCAAATACTTTGAAAAAACCCTGCTTAGTCAGTAATTTTGTATATAATGCCAATAACCACAGAACAAAACCAGTAAAAAAATGCAATCCAATACATTTTATAATAGGCCCAAATTATTTATAATTTAAAATTTCAGTTATTTACAAAATATCTTATATAAATAGCATGTATATATAAAGCTTTACATATGCAGGTGCTCATGCTATGCTCTAAATCTACACAGGTAGTGGAGAAACAGGAATAGCTTTGAAAGTACACATGAAATACTTCACTAAGGCCCAGCATAAAAACTGTTATGTATTCCCATATACCAACTGTAGGATCTGCTTTGCTTTTAATATTTGTATGACATAGGTGGATGCTTTGCCATGGAAAGGTCAAGAATGTAATTTATCAAGCAGTATCTATTTGGGAGACAACAGAGTTGTAAAAGCCAAACAGAGTAAACAGACTGCCTTTCAGAGGATGATTGTTCTATGAAGTGTGGGAGGAGATCCAATGTATTTGTTCTTACAGGAGCTTGTAAGAGAAGATTCTATACTGCATCTAACATCCATTTTCCAAGGCAGCTATAGCAGGTATAGCCCTTACAAGCCTGGAGTCAAATCTCTTATTTAATTCAAGACCACGGTCACTCGGACATTAGAGCTGTGTTTTGTCACACTGTCTGTTATTTGCGATAAGAAGAGCAATAGAAGCTCCTGATTTCCTCCTCCTTAACTGTGGCTCTTACATAAAAATTAATCAGGACTCTACCTTCAGTTGGCTTTTTCTATAAACAGTTGAGAGTATTGCAATAACTATTATAATTGTGATTATATGAGTATACATACTACAAAGTAAATACACATGCAACCAAGTCTCCTAATAGATCCATTTGACCGACCAGTGGTGAGTGCAAGTCAGCTGTGCACTGATTTGCCTTTTGAGACAAGAAGAAGTGGCATATGATTGCCTGATTTTGTATTTCCTCCCGTTTCCCTTATGTATTTCCTCACCTTCACAGGCAAACTTTGTTTTTATTGTAAGAATGAGAATTACGCCTACTCCATCCTTCGTGAGAAATGAGATGAGGGCAATGGGAAGAATTATTGTTCATTAAGGAAAGGAAACCATTATCTTGTTAGTGTTATAATAGTTCCTTTCCTGTGTGTTTTGCCATCACTCTCATGACCATTGCAGCAAACTTGGCACTGGTTTTTCCTTTTTGCCTTAGTTTCCAACCACTACTCATATGATTAAATGACTCTATGTACTCAAATGACTCCTTGTCTGTTTACCACTACCTGCCACTTCCTAATTTACAGTCCATCTTAACAGCTTCTCCTTGTTTTTTCTTCATTTTACCAAACTAAAATTTCTTTTTTGATCTCTTTTCAAGAAAAGAAGATTTTCCGTGTTTCTCCGCTTTTCTTTCACAACAAAAGTCTGAGAAGCCTAATTACGGCAATGTTAGACAATAGTTCAACTCATCTGCAAGAAGGATTAGGTCATCAAATACATACTATGTCAATGCTAAAATCAGTGTAGTTCTCAAACCTTATGCAACTCTGCACCTCCCAGGAGCAGTATTTGTTCTTGCCTCTCTGCAAAGCACGTGCAAAGAATTGGTGAGCCATGAGAAGAAATGAAATGTGACACTGGAAAGCACTTCTGACAATTTCTTTACTAACAGTTACTTTGTAGCTTTACTTTCTCAGGGCTCAGGTTTTTTCAAAACCCTTTTTCACATGGTCTGACCTTGATACAGGTCTGGTTTTGTTTCTCACAGTACAAAGCAATGCCTGGAGTGCTGCCTGTAGAGATCCCCTCATTTTAAACTCAAACTTTGACTCTACTGTAGAGTATCTAGGGGAGAGGACTTGTCTGCCATTGCTCCAAAGTTATTAAATTTCATTACCTTTCTGCATTAAATTAATGAAAATTTCTTTCCAAATTCCTCAGGAGACAGTGCTGTGTAAGAAATACTAATGTGATGGTACCACTTTGCTGTTTCTCAGTCCTTTTTGTCTGGGTTTTTGTTTGTTTGTTTGTTTGTTTGTTTGTTTTCCTTCTTGGAGGTGGTGTCCTGACTACTATGCTGAGTGAGGAGGAAACTGTGCTGGGTGAGAACGCCAGGGAGGGAGGACATCATGCTCAGGGTTTGATCACTGCCTGTATGGACAGAGACCATCAGGAGAATCTAACGCCTACTCTGTCACACAGCTGTAGCAAATACCTCCCCATTAAAAGAATACTTACACATTCCTGTAGTAGCAATATTAAAAAAAAAATATTTGGAAAGGCAAAAGATACATGGCATTAGAAGTAAAAACATTTCAGTTGCATCACAATTTTTACATTTGTTTTTACCTCCATAGTTTCTAAAAATGATGAAATAAGGAGAATTTAAACTAGTAATTGATTCACTGATATGAAGACTATTCAGAAGATAATACAGTCATTTTACTGATGGTAGATCTGTGGCTGTATTGTTATTTATGAGTCACTGGCAAGAGCTGAAAACAAGCAGCTGTTTCAGTTTTTTTTTCTTGGGTACTAGTCAGTTTTATTGATGTGTCTGAACTTGATATATTATCCCACAGAGGCCACAGAAAATCAAGCTCTTTTAAATATGCAATTTATTACAAAATAGTACTGTTTACACAAGTGTCTGCTGTGTAGTAGAAAAGTCATTATTAACCATGGTTACATCTTTTAAATATTAAAAATGTTACCTGTAAATTTGTATTCCCCCTGTGCTATTTCAGTAGCTTCTTCTCTAATTAACCTGGAGTAGCTTGTGAATGGACACCTATTTGGGGTCTAGCCTTACTAATATATGGAAAATGAAATTTTCTCTTTCATGATTGTTAAAAATCCATTGATGTAGTATTGTTTTACAGTTACAGTTCTCTAATTCTGACACATTTTATGACTATGTCAGGAAGGGTTTTCTTTTTCACTAGCCAATGTCTGCAAATATCTGCACACATTGAGACCACAGATATTATCAAGTGTTGAACACTGCTTTCGTGAACTATTTTCAAGACTATCCACTGTTAATCGTGTATTTGACAGGGGCCTTTTTGTGACTTTGAGCAAATCATCGTACATTTTAATTTTATTTTTCCACTCTGTGAGGTGTTTAAAACTGTTATCTTTTTGTTTCTAGGTATTAAATCTATTAGAGTATTTTGTAAGTGGAAAGAAGTTATAAACAGAAAGTGTATAATGATTTCTTTCTCTTTTGTAGATGCAATTTTCTATTGTTTCTTAAAATTTCAAACAATGAAAATACTAGATAAGCAAACTAAGAAATTAATTTTTCAAATGTAGAAGCCTGAAGTCATTAAAAAGCTGAACCCCTCTCTTTACCACAAAGAAACAACAAAAATAGAACTGATGGTCCTTAGTTTTTCATCATTGCTGAAAACAGGTATTTGGCACAGTTTGGTCAAAGCAGAGGAGAAAAAAACCTTTTCCTATGCCAGGGGAGGTGGGGATAGACTGATCCAACTCCTACCGCTTTCCTACACATCGTTGTTCCTGCTAAAGAAGCTGCTGGAGTTTCTCTTCAGCAGCTGCTCCTTCCCTGCAGTGAAGGTCATCTCTCTCCATCCTAGTCCTCTCCCTGCTGCTTAAGAACCAGGACCTGGCCTGTTCCTTGTTGTTCTTCTCTTTCCTAGTAGCCAGAAATAAGGATACAATAGGATTAATAAGGAATATGTGAGTAGGAACAGGGAGGGCTATTTACTCCAGTATGAAGTAATAGGACTGAGCTGCATCAGAAAGAGAAGATTCTTCAGCTCCTGGGCCTCTGGGTATGGAGAAGAACAGAGAGCAAGAGGCCAAACTTCACTGCTACTCACTTCTGTCAGGCAGAGTGCCCAAAAGGGTCATATTCCCTGAGTCCCATTCACCCACGCAGCATTTCCCCAAACCTCCAGGACTTTTCTGTGACCCCTGGAAGCCAGCAGGTTGCTTCTCTCAATCTCATGCAGAAAGGAGTTCCACTCTTCCTCCTCCTCCTGCCAGGCTGGCAGAGCATCTGCTTTTTGGCCATCTCAGATTTAATTCTTCTTACACAGTAAAGCTGGCTGTAGTACTACTTGATCAAGAAAATAAATGGATAGGTTATTTTGGAAAAAAAACAAATTTGGGTCTGTCCATAGTTATGCTATAGAATAATACTTTTTAAAAAAAAATCCTAAAATGCCAGAATGAAAAAGAAATGAGGACAGCTGTTAATTGCTTTTAGCTTTGTTATACATGATTTTACTATATCTTTACTCTGTATATATTTGCAAAAGATCTGCTGATAAGAAATTCTCAGCCAACATATGCTGATTACTACAATCTTTATCTCTTTAAAGGTGAAAAGGCCCCCCACCCCGAAAAGAATTCTACTTCTACAACTACCTAGCAAAAGAATGCAACCGATATGTAAGTTTGCACCCTCCTCCCCACCCCCCACTCTTGACCTGATTACCCCTTTGAAGATTATTCCTGCTCTTGAAAAAGATACGTGCCCAAGTCCATGGGTAGAGCTTTCACAGTTCTATTGAAGCCATCAGGGCTGCACTTATTGCCTTGAGGAAGGGGTCTGGCCCAATATAAGCACATAAATAGCTATTGCAATTACTCCACCACTTTTTATACACACATGTTTATACCTCATTAAAGTATTTTCTGTCCTTGAATAGAAGCAGCTAGCTTTCTTCTTTGAAAGTAACAGCAACATAAACTATGCTATTGCTGATGTTACTAGAGATGCTTAAGGACTTTTTTTTTCTTTAGAATGGAGTATTTTTATAAATGGAGCTTTCTTTTTTTTTTTTTAATAATAGCAATTTAAGACCATTCATCAACTAGGGTTTGGCTACAAAGAACTGAGGCAAGATGTATGAAGGTATTTAGCTTCTGTTTCTCTTCCTTGCCATTGTAATTTCATATTTAACTTTTTTTTCTGATATTACTCATACGTGCTTGGACAAGGGGTTTACCATCTCATCTCAGAAAGAAGGAATGAATCCCTTACAGTTTTCTAACCTGTTCTAGTGCTATAAAGCTGAACCATTTAGTATTTTCTGTTAAAGAAAACAGTATTAAAAACATCTAGACTGAACACGTGAAAGTGTAAGAGTATAAAGTCTGAATATATTCTGCTTTAATGTAAACCCATTTTCATGAACTGATTTTTACATAGTGCGAATTTTATCCTCCATAATTGACACAAACACATTTTGATTGGATAAATATATTTATATATTCTTAAATATATCCATACCACAGCTAAAAGGTTGCTGTATTTAGTTCAACATATTTAACTTAAAAAAAGAAGTGACAGCTATGTGTAGAATTTTAGCTTCTATTAATAACTCAAACAATACTTTCATAAATGTAAATAAAAGTAATATTAAATCTCTTACAGTGGTCTCAAAAATATTGGAAAGACCACTGTTACTCTGTAAAATGAAATTCAGTCTCCATGTTAACAGATTCCAGAAGCTCTTCGGAGCACTCAGGCTGCTAATTGTGTTAAAGTACATGCAGTAAATGGTTATGGTATGCTATTTTGTTTTTATTGAAGACTAAGTGGAGTTTAAATTGCCCCTCAGATAGACAGCTTCAGGTCCTTTGTTATGTTTTATTATCTTTTTACATAAATCTTAGTAATTTTGTTTCTAAGGCGAAGATAATGCAATTTTTATCTGTGTAGAAAGGTATGAAGAAACCATTTTCTGTATACGTTTAAATGACAGTAGATGAGGCATTGCAGAATCTCAGCAAAAGCCCAAGAGCTTCGAGACCTGGAGTACAACTGAGCTGGAAATTATATTTGTACCCTTTAGTTTTTGAAAGATGAAGATGGACAACAAAGGTGGACACTTCCAAAACTGTGGTGGGACAGTCACCTGAAAAGCAAAACTCCTGTATTCTTCCTGTTTCAGCTCAGCACTTGTACCCTCACTAGTGTCCATGTTAGGTGACTGCCCAGGCTACGGTTCTTCCAAGATGGGCCTCTTCCAGTCTCTTGTCTTGAAGTAATTTGCCTGTATTTACTGGCATCCAATCTTCTGTTGCTCAGGAGAATCCCTGAAATATTGAGCTTAAGAGCAAAGAAACTGTTTATCCTTTTGTCCTTACCTAGCCGCTCAGAAGGGAACAACCTTAAAGATTATCTAGAAAGTAAGGTGTCTATGCTGTAGCCAACTGGCACCTGAAGTGGAGCACTGTACTGGTCTCTTACAAGACGCTGACATCCACAGGGCTGGTCTGTGTTCACATGACTGTGCTCCAGGGCTCATGCGCTGTGCCAAAAATAATCGATAACCAAAAATAATCAATAACGTTTCCATCTGCATGGTGAGAGCTGGCTCAGGGACCTCCTCTTGGTACTTCCCCACAGTGGCATCCTCCAGCTGTGAGCATGGTCTCAGGATGCTGCCTCACCACCTCTGGCATCCTGCTGGTACAGCTGGACTTAGCTGGTACACCAGCTTGCTGCTATCAAAAGGGAGAGGTTCCTCCTTTATCTCGCTATGTGTTTTCCATAATTTCTTTTGTGCTTACTCTAGCACTCAAACGATCAGATGGCAAACTCCTTTTGATTACTAAATGGAAAGAAAAGTGAGTTGGGAAGAAAAGAAAAAAAAAAAGGGTATTTGTTGCTATATTAGCAAACTGAATTAGATAAGCAAATAATCACGAAATCTAGAACGCGGGAAGGGAAGGGATAACATGGCTGGAGAAAAAATGAAAGAGAGGAGAAAGCAAATGAGCCTTTCCCCTTCTCCTCAGTAGTAGGTTGGTAGTTTGCTTTGAGCTGTAGTTTGATTCAGCCATAACATGAAACAACACAGTTCACTTTTTCCTTCTCTAGCATCATTAGGCTGCTCTTCACAAGGGAAGTTTAGAAAGACTCAAGCCTCCAATGTTCACTTACATTTTAGGCAAAGACTCATTCACTATAGATTCCTCTTGCAGAGATTTTACAAAACCAGTAAAGAACCTAAAATCCTAGACAAGGCTGCATTGCACAATGAACTGCATGATATTTAACGAGCTTTTAAATACATTTCTAACCAAATCCTGCATCATTTAGTCAATGGTGTCCAAAATCAGCTGTCCTTAACACAAGCTAACCCATCAGTTTATCTCTGACAGTTTTATATCTAAATATGAAATTAATTTTAATTTTCTTCTCTTTTGCTTATGAAACTTTCTAAGGTCTGCATTGCTGCTTCTTCAGAACTAAATGCCTTCCAAAAAAAAAAAAAAAACCTGAAAAAAATGATGTATTTCAGGCAAGGCCAAAAACAAGTGCATGGCTACTTCAAAATCAGAGACTGTATTTGCTGTACTAACCACAAGTGCAACCAAACACCATCATTTAAGATCTGCAGGAACAGACTACTAAAGGAATTTCATCCCCCATTCTCTGAAGAGGAGATTAAAAACTGTTCTTCATTTTACTTATATCATTGTCAGCACCCAGATAGGAGGTAAATCAACCATAGATGAAATAATAAACAATGCTGAGAGGTAATACATTGTGAATTTCTGGTTAATTTATTTTGTTGTGTTTTATGAATTAATTTTATGGAAAAGGTAATTGATCTCAGAAATGTCTATATCATTTTGTTTTGTTTTCTAATCATAACAATTTTTCAATTTTTAGGAACATAAAGACAAGTACATTAAGTTATAAAGTTGTCTACTTCCTCAGTTGATAGAATAGCTATAACCTAGTGAGTAGATATGAAGCAGCTTAAACATTGCAAACCATTTTTACAGAGGTATGTGACATCACAAGCAAACTTCTTTACTGTACAGACCTTAAAAAACTTAATCACGTATCTATAAAAGTTCGTTATGGATGCCTCATATATATGAAGTGCCTAGTTAAAATAAAGGAATTGGTACATTAAAAAAAAACCATTTTATTGTCAGAAATAGACAAACTATCCTTAATTTTAAAAAAATACTTATATTAATATGTTAAAAAAAACCCCGAACCAAAACTTGTTCCAAAGACAAATGAGTATTATGTACCTGTCAAAATCCACTGTTGGGTTGAACAGTTTGGCAGAGGTTAAACCCCCTTGCTTTCCAACTGACCTCAGGTAATTCTGGGAGGTTGGGGGGGCTGGTCGTAACTTCTGATTGACTCCAATGTGTTACCGTGACCAGGTTCCTTTTACATTCTTAGAAACAGAATTAAGACTCAAAACAGAGTCAAGTGCCAAGTCACTTTATTTGGCCAAAAATAGATACGGGAAAGAAAAGCACAGAAAGAGAAGGGAAAAAGAAAATGTGAAAAGGGGAATGAGAGGGAGAGAGTGAGAGAGGGGAGGGAGAGTGGGACTCTTGCAATGGCTACCACCACGGATCACGCGGCGATTCGTCCATCTCTCCGGGCAGTCCCTGAGGTCTGAATGGTCCAATGTATTGTTGAGTCTGGTGGTGGGGGAGATTCCAGAATGCTCTCCCTCATCAGCTTTCCCCTTTTATAATGTTGCTCTCTTGCATAGTCAGTAACTGTTCTGCACACCCCTGCCTCCCACTTGGCGGTGGGGCACGTTCCCAGTACTGTCGCTAGAAGGTGCTTGAAAGTTCTGGAGGGTCCGACCCCCCCCCACCCCGATATGTTGCTAATTGGCCTTGAGCCCGGGCATATGCGCAGAGGACGAGTACTCTGAGATAACAGGGCTCACATTCCTGCTGGGTCGACCTTGGTGATCGTAGCGATCAGGCTTGAGTAGTGAAACTTGCCTGCCAACAATGTTAAGACAAGTTTCTAGTCCCTGACAGCACCCTGTAGAATGCTAGTTGAAGAATCATCCTTACATTGCAGAGAGTGTTCAGGGACTGAGAAAGCATCTGCTTGACTCTCCTCTGCTACCCTGATTTGCTGTAGACATAGGAAAAAGCATCATGAAATAACGGAGCTCCTGTGTGTCTCGGGAAAAAACATGTGTGTCATTAATGTAGTTACCATCTCTGAAAGGTAAGTTAAGGGTTAGAGTCAGGAAAACACAACATATAGCTGGATTGTACAGATGCTCAATGAACATCTTCCCTTGGCTCTTCAGTCACCTAAAGAAGGGTGGGAGCAGACAGTTTAAATCCCAGAAGAGAGTGAGTGTGTGTCTGTGTGCACATCCATGTTTGTGTGCTTCTGGAGAAAGTCAGCTGAGAAGGTAAAGCATGATCCTCAAGAAGAATCACCCCCACAGATTTTCTGTGGCTATGTGGTCAATTACACAGGGACACCGTTTCCCCCTGTCTGATCAGTAGTCTGGGAGCAATGTTTGGAAAAGCATATTGATCCTGAAAACATTTGTGCTGGACTACAAATAAAACTACCTTGCAAGCTTTTCCCACATGCATTTTAATGGACAATACCTCATGAACACTGGAGTGAAAGGTTAATATTTTATGTAATCTGAAAGCTGAAATTCCAAGCTTACTTACTGTGGCATTAAAATGTTTTTTTCCGGTTCTAGCATTTCACAAGGTAATGCACCTTCAGCCTATGCTGGTTTTCTAAAACTAGCTGGTTTCTATTGTTGGTTTCTGAACTAGCTTATTCCCAAATAATGTCTGAGAAAGAAGAAAAAGGGTGATAAACCAGACAGAAATCATAAATCACAGAAATCACACTTATCTTAAAGTCTAATCTCAAGTTCTTTTGACATTAAATAAGGTGTTTAAAGCTAAGAATTTAATCCTCACAGGGTATTAAAAAAAATCACATTTCTTGTAGTTTGTAGGATATTAGACCAGAACAAATAACAGCTTTGTGGTTTATCAGCACTTTTTGCCCTTGTAACGGAAGTAAATACAGCATGAACTAGTCTTTGAGACCCATGTATTTTTCCCATTCTAGCAACAATGAAATAAAACAGAAATGAAAGCACTTTCTATGGTAAACAATGTCTCATCCTCTCTGTGTAATGCTACGCCTCCTGCAGGCTGGCTAGCAGTGACTATGCAGGTCCATAGCCCTCAGTGACCACACAGAGGAGCATGCACACAAGCAGTCCCCCAGCACACCTCTCACGGGGGCAACCGGGGACATCGGGACTGGGTGGGCATGATGGCTTGTTTGGTAGCAAGTGGTGAGATCCCGTCCTGGCTCAGTAAAAGAGGCTAATAAGGCAATTTAAAAGTTGTCATTTTTCATTGCTTTTGGGAGTATCTTCCAAAAACAAAGTGACACTTCTTGTTTATCTGTGTATTAGACAGGTAAATGCAGCAATATTGGATTCTTCTGGCAAGAGGGGATGTGCTGCTTTACAAACATTAATGGTATGACAAATGTCTCGAAGTGAGGGCCAAAAAATGTTCTAAAGACATGGAATTCTTCTTCATCTACTTTTTCCTGCAACATTAGGGTAACTTCAGACTGACTCAAGCAACTTCCAAACTTTTGTCAAATTCATTAACTAATTTCATTGAAGGGTAAGGAGAACATTAAAATAAAATTTTGGAAATTTCATGTTGAAATATTCTACTTCAGATTTTACTGACATTTGAAGTAAAAGAAATACTGCTGGCAAAAAAAGAAAATGTCATAGAGGACAAAACAGATCATTTTCTTTGGCTCTTTTCATTTGCTCTTAAATGATCACCTTGACAAGATAAATAAATCATTTAATATTAATACATCAGGGGACTGGATCATCTCCCTTCTGAGGAAAGGCTGAGAGACCTGGGTTTGTTTAGCCTGGAGAAAAGAAGACTGAGGGGGGAATCTTACCAGTGCTTACAAATATCTAAAGGGTGGGTGTCAGGACGATGGGACTTAATAACAGGACAAGGGGCGATGGGCACAAGCTGGAACACAGGAAGTTCCAGCTGAATATAAGGGAAAACTTCTTTCCTGTGCGGGTGCCAGAGCAGGGGCACAGGCTGCCCAGGGAGGGTGTGGAGTCTCCTTCCCTGGAGACATTCAAACCCCACCTGGATGCGTTCCTGTGCCCCCTGCTCTGGGTGTCCCTGCTCAAGCAGGGGGTTGGACGAGATGATCTCCAGAGGTCCCTTCCGCTCCCTGCCGTTCTGTGAGTCTGTGAATGCCAAACATTTTTTCCTCCCTTCCGCCCCCCTCCCCCAAATATTGTGTTGTGTCTGTAAAAAGAGAAAGGACAGAGTAGAGACAGAGACCAATGTAAGTCATTCACATAGCCCTCACCCTAGCCCACTCCCATCTCAGAAAGGCAGGACAACCTGTACAGTTTGAGATGTGTAGGCACTTAAGGTTCCCTGTCTGCTGCTCCTTCCCCAGCACAGCTGTGATATTTATGGTGCAGGGATATTCATCAGCAGGGCTTTCATACATAGCTGAATTTCACCTGTAATGAATGTTTTCTGTGTGGGGGATCGGGAGGGAAAAAGATAAGCCTTGAAGAAACGAGCACATGTAAATAACCTCCCTAGGGTCCCTGAGGGAAGCTAGCCACCTCAAACAGCACTTGCCATAGGAATATGGTCTTCTGTTCTCCCCAGAGGGTCCAGTAACAATGATGGACTTGAGAAAGGCACAAGCAGGACAGTGCTCTGCATGCATTAGCCCAAAGAGTGCTTGATTAATGTCAATGAGTCTTACTTGAGTCTGTTCCAGCTCACATTGCACAGGATGGAATATTGCTTAATCCAAGGCTAAATTTAAGGACACCTGTGCCTTCAACAATTATTATGGCTGATTTATAGCTGTCATTTATTGCACAGAAATAATGAAAAATAACACCTGTGTCTGCATCTACCTTACTTGACTTGCAAAGGTCAGTTTCTTCTCAGTGGTCAGTAGCTAACTTGAAACAAAAAGGACAAATTTTGTCAGGTAGTATGTCTCTTAAATCTGTGTTTTCTTATTCTTTAACTAATAGTTCAGTGAAGCTTTAGTTATAGACGAGGCTATGCAAATTGATTACCTTTATTTTCTCGTGTGACCTACAGCTATGTTCTTGAAATGAATGTTTGTGTTGGATTCATTGCTGCAGCTCTCAGCACTTCTTATTGCTATCTCCTGGTGACAATGTGGCATTCAATCAGTTCCATGACCCTCTGCCGCTCTAATGACATGAGTGTCCCTTATGTGCTGCAGATGTCCCATTGACTCCATTAATTCACTGGACCAATTCCATCTGCCTCACAAGGCAATCTACAAACATATCAAAAGAAGCTCCACAATGGCCCCACGTCTTTTCCCATCCCCAGACACTTTTCTCCTTCTGAAACTGTCACACAGAAAAGAACCATGACAAAGCCATTAGCACACTTGTATTTCTAAATTTGATAAGACCACATATGTAGTGCCATAGGCCTTAAAACAGAATTTTCCCAAGTTTCTTTCTTAACACATATTAATAACATTAAACTTCATTAAGGGATCTGTATAGCAAACAATGAAAGAATCATAAGATCTTTTTTTATTTATTTTTTAAGTTACAGCCTTCCACACTGACTAATCAGAGTGATGGGAGACATACTGTCACTGATCTGGCAGACACATGGCAATAAAATCATGTATTTTAATGAAAATATCTTCCTGGAATATATGGAATAGTTATTTACTATTCTTAATGACTGCATTTAGGAAGTCGTAATTGGAAAAATAAGGAAAGTATGATTGCATATGTTGCTACAGATACCTTGATGATGAATCACGCAATAGTATAAAGATTCAGAGGTCAGACCCTCAGCTGAAGAAAACAGGCATAACATAACAGATTAATATACCCATCTCATCAGGAAATTTTTCCTGCTAATTGCAGGTTTGTGTCTTAGTATTACAACTCTGTATTTTATTTTAGTAGCATGCAATAGACAGCTTCTAAAAAAAAAAAAAGGTGACTAGATAAAGATTGCTGCTTTTGTTGCTTTACATCATGTCCTACATAAATGTTAGAGTAATTTTTCTCACCTTTAATAATTTTGCTGAACTCTAAAATATGAAACTCTACTATGAAACTAGTAAATTAACAGTGTATAAAATATGATAATTATTTTCTTGTAAAGTGTCAGAAGAAAGGAATATCAACCTTCCTGGGTTTGTAATATAATATTTTTCATTAAAATTAGTAATAAATGTATTAAATTACCTTTTCTGATCTGACTGTTCTTCAGTGTGGTTATTGCTAGTTTGCTACCTGAAGTACAGAAGTTTCTATTTGTATTGAAGATGAGCTGTTGTGGTGTCTTGCTTCAGCATACTATTTAAAAACTGCTTACTGAAAAGACAGAGATCATAGAATCATAGAATAATTTAGGTTGGCAGGGACCTTTAGATGTCATCTAGTCCAACCCCCCTGCAGTGAGCAGGGACGTCTTCAACTAGATGAGGTTGCTCAGAGCCCTGTCCATCCTAACCTTGAATGTTTCCAGGGATGGGGCATCTACCGCCTCTCTGGGCAACCTGTGCCAGTGTTTCACCACCCTCATTGTTAAAGATTTCTTCCTTATATGCAGTCTGCATCTACCCTCTTTTAGTTTAAAACCATTACCCCCTTGTCCTGTCACAACAGGCCTTGCTAAAGAGGTTGCCCCCATCCTTCCTATAGCTCCCCTTTAAGTACTGGAAGGCTGCAATAAGGTCTCCCCATAACCTTCTCTTCTCCAGGCTGAACAACCCCACAAAGTAAACCACCAGAAAGTAAAGCCCTTTCAAGAGCAGTGAGCTTGCAGTGAGTGACACAAGGCAGTGCCGGCTGGGGCCCATGCAGAAGCCTCCCCACCTTGGCTCTGTCCCCACACAGCTGCCCCTGTCCTTGTGTGTCCCCCCCTCAGTGCAGGGCCCGACCCTGCACAGGGATCTCTGCCCTGCAGCCAGGGGCCACCCTGAGTGGCTGTCCCCACCCCTGTGCCCCCCAGGAGGCCACTGCCACATCCTTCTCCCCTGCTGCTCTCCCCATTACTTATCAAAATATGCCTTTTGCATAGTGACAGGTTCTCTTAAGTGAAAATGTCATACCATGAGTTCAAGGCTCATTTTCCATTCACTAATACTAGCAACACAATGACTTTTATAAAAATTCTTGTTTAAAAGAAGTGCCTAAAATTAAGTAGTCAGTCAATGATGGTGGCAATCATAAACTACAAAAAGTTTATCTTCTTGATCTGCATTGTCTTCTGTAATCTGAACTCTTCCCCCTGCGGTTGCTCTGCCTTTCACAAGGGTCATTCAAGACCGCGGGTTTACCTCTCTTACCTGTAACTGTGGGACATGCACCTTTCCTATGTCCTCTGACAGGGCTGCTGGTTTCTTATTTGAAATCTGCTATTGCTGTCCATCAAGTAGACAGCAGCAGTAGATATGCCCCTTCTCCCCATGCCAACCCCCCATCTAATAACAATCAAACAGAAATAAATAACACCTACTGTACTTCTAGTGATAAAAAAGTCTGTACATTTATGCCATGGATCCAGGATCAGACCCTGATGATAAGTATTGGAAGAGTGTCTTTTAATTGTGATTCTATTTGTTTGGGGTTTGGTTTTGGTTTTTTTTTAGCTTTCTTTGCAAGTGCATGGTGAGAATATTGTGTTACTACAGTTATAAAGCACTAAAACCCATCAGCTATAGCAAAACCTGACATCAATAACTGCTGTTCCACATTTTGGTCATCTGTCACTCATCATGATTCCTTCAGTCACACTCTGGCACGTGAAGACACAGAGGTGTGCTCAGTCCATGAGGACTACTTACATGAATGCAGAGAAGGAGACAACATTCAGGAATATGACCACTTTACATGGTGTTCCAGGCATGAGAATAAGAAAGACCTTTTGGGTCCCTTCCAACTCAGGACATTCTATGATTCTACGATTCCATGATTTTCTTGCAAAACTCATAGAAAAATTGCACTACTGCACAGAGCATAAGCAGATAAATTCTCCACTAAACTAGTTAGAAAAAAATACCTGGAACTGCTATCAGAGTTGCTTAGGAAATTATATTTCCATTCAAACTTTACAAAACTGGGAGAAATTTTATGTTATTTAATTTAAAGGCCTTTTTTTAGTAAAAGATTCAAGTCCCTGAATATATTTATGATTTTAAAAAATCAAATTTTCATTTTTAAAATTAATTTTAAATACCTTGCAAATACTAATTTAAAAGAAAATTTAATTTCTGTGTAAACGGTGGCCAGGGAACGCATGGAAAGTTTTCAGCAGGCATATATAAAGGATAAGAGGTAGATACTGAAAAAAAAAAGCTTATAATACTCCCCTTTGTTCCTTTTTTGTAGTTTTTGCTTGTTGATAAAAGAGGGTATCTTTTGCCAGCTGCATGGAGGCAAGAGGGGTGGAGCCCTTTCAGTGTACAGTGCTGTAAGAATTTACTCAGGGAGTGTTTTTGCTCCCTACATTTTGTAAGTAGCTGTCCTGTGTTATAGTAAAGATCAGGGGGACAAAGGTTCATTCCATATATGCTTTAATACCCAGTAATCACCTGCTTACATCTGAAATGGGGCCTTTACTAGCAAATGCTCCTAACTCCTCTTACATCCATTTTTCAGTCACTAGCCGTGCTCCACCTTTCGTGGGAGCTTTGACAAATACTCACTGTCAGGACAAACTTACATGACCACATCGCTGCACTGCACTCAGGTCTTCAGCAGTCCTGCAGCAGTCGTGCTACATGGCTGCCTTGAACTGAGCCTTCCTTCTCCTCCCACTTGAAAGCTGGAGGAAGATGTGAGGGTTCATATCTGCTCTCAGGTCTCCTGGCTTGATACATGGAGTAGGAAATACCTAAATCTTATTTATAAAAGAGGTTGAAATGGCTCAGTACCTGATCCAGAAAGCGTATACAATTATTAAGATGCGAAACATGCTTTCACAGTAGTGCACTGAACATGATTTGCACTGACAAGTTAAACACATTTTAGCCTGTGTTAAGAAACAAATTGAAAACAGCTTTCAAGCACGGTTCTTGCTCCCTTTGCCAACAGAGTCTGGCAGCTGTGGTCATGAAATTACATACGCCGTGACTGGTGGTTCTGGGATGAGTCGCCACACTGGGTTTTTGAGGTTACGATCCATCATTCTGGGCTTTTCATACTTTATTTTTTAAATACTTCCCCAAGACTAACCCCTGGTTTTGAAGATAGAGTAATTCTTTTATTACACTGTAGTTTAGTATTTACAAAGTGTTGAAATAGTTAATTGATGAATTGAAGGTAATCATATAGTTAGAACACATTAATAGTTTAAAGCAATGTTAGATATCCATTTAATGTTAAGAAGGAACAAAAGTGGTTCTCTGTTCTGAAAAGGGTTAGTGTTTATGCAATTTCAAAATATTTGTAGTGTATTCCGTCTCAGGTACTTTATGAGAAAAAAAACAAACCAGAACACACTCAAATGCCTACAGGTTCATATTCCTGAAAAGTAGGGTGTAATCTTAAGGAAAAAAAAAAAGAAACAAACCAAAAAAACCAAACCCCACACCCAGATAGTTTTATATGTTTCAAATTTGGGGTCAAAAGAAGGAAATAGAAGAAAAAGGAAAAGTGAAGGACTTTTTAGCTATACTACAAGATCCTGGCAAAAAACACCTCAAAAGATAATTAAATTTCTCCCATGTCATCAAGAAAATGTTATTAGAAGTTTGACAGGGAATTGGTCAGCTACTAGCTAATATAGAATTCAAATAAATATAATTTTCTTCAGTTTTATTATAGGTGGTTGGGAGCTTCTAATTATATTAGAAAGAATTGACCTAAAATAAATATTTTTCTCATTTTGATAAAATAAGGAAATATGCTAGGGGATATCACTGAGACAATTTAGGAAAAAAAATGCCAGTTCCAAAAATTTGTTGTGTCATCCCTACACATGCATTTTTCTCATGGTGTTTAGTATTGTTTACTGCTAGAGATCAGATATTAGACTACGTTATCTATTGCAAAATAACAATTACTATGCATTTCCTTGACAGAATATTTTTAGAACTAGTTGTTTACTCTTTTCTATTGTTACATTATTGACTGATATCTATCTTCACATTTCTTTTCCTTTTCTGGAGATATAGAGCATGATGCATTCAACTTGATAAAATGTAATGAATTACTGTTCCCACTGCAGGATTATTTATAGCGTTAGATTGTTGATAGGGTCCTAGTAAAAGGTGTAGCATACATGCCAGCTGCTATCATTTGCTGTCTGAAATAAAAACCTTTTGATTGTTTATGCAAGAAATAAGAAGCGTGCTTCCTGTTTTTCCTCAGTCTTCTTAGTCTAGTTACAATATTCCAGTTAAACTGTTCAGCGTATCGTTTATGTGCTTCACCAGAAAATAAGGTTAAGTGTCTATCTGCCACCGCAGTGTCACCAGCCATAAAGGCTTGGCCACAGCATAGTCTGAGGAAGGTCAACAAACAATTCAACCACCAAAAAGAAGTTTAAACCTCCCCAGGGAAGTATATTTCCCTGAGAACAAACAAAGGTACCATTTCAAGAGGAATTTTTTTTCTGCAATTAAGATAAAGGCTTCAACAGTGCTGTGATGTTAACTTGGCTTTTGGAAGTGCTGTGTGCAAGATTGACTAGAGACAATGTGAGATAACGTTTGACTATGCATTTCCAGTGAAGAGCATGTACACACTCGATGGCTGTGGTCCAGCTGACACAGACCACACATCTGTGACTTAACCAGCGCTCAGTAGGAAGCGGAGCCGAAGGGAGGGGTGAATTGTGAGCCTGGTGAGAAGCTGGAAGGGTAGCATTTGCAGACAACAAAGCAGGGACAGGTATTCTAAGACCCACTGGCTGAAAAATTATTCTGAGGGTCGAGAAAAGTTTTTTAGCATGGTAGAAGGGAGAGGTTTTACCAGATGAGGGAGTTTCTGTTACCCACCTGGCAAATTATAACAGCAGACATTGTAGATTAACAAAAGTAGCAAAGAGCTACCCAAAAGAGTAGAAATTGCACTGCTGCACAAAGGCAGATATGATCTATGAAAACAGACGCCAGTTGGATGGCCACTAATAACAAGCAGTTTTTCTTCTCTAACTTGTCCTTCAACTTGAGCAGTACCTAACATAGCTGCTGTCTTTAGCTAGGTCACTTGAGAAATTAAGAGCAATTTAAGTAATTTGTCTTTTATTGACATAGATTGTGTAATCAACAGACCTATATTAAGGAATTGTTTTCAACATTGCATTTAGATGCAAATAAAATTAGACCAACTAAAAGAAGGAAAGCAAATAAAAAATTAACTTTGTCACTGGAACACCAAAACAGACAAATCTTCTTGGTAAAATTACAGCTGTAAGTGATGTTTTAATAGAATTAAAAGAACAATTTGACAAAATAATTTTTCTTTGTCTCAAGACACAAGAGCATCTAACATATTCTTACTTCCATTTTCCACTGCATATCTGGAGGCTGTCTTAAAAAATATAACAAATAAAAAAATACCATATTGTTAATTGTTTTTATTGCAGCTGGAAGGAGGGGGTTGTTCCAAATTAAAGATGTATATATTGTGGGTTTTATGTCTAAAGCCACAAAACATTATACATTATTTCTTTTTTTTTCCTCAAAATAAAAAGCAATCTGATGCAATGAAAGTTATTCTAATGGACTTAGAATTAATAGCAAAGTTTAAAAAATCCAGAGTAATTATTTGTCTCCCTGATTTAAAAGTAAGTTTTGCACAAATGTACTTTCTGTCTCTGA
The DNA here is from genome assembly GCF_949628215.1 of Phalacrocorax aristotelis. NCBI lineage: Eukaryota > Metazoa > Chordata > Aves > Suliformes > Phalacrocoracidae > Phalacrocorax > Phalacrocorax aristotelis. Next base: position 109,010,524 of record NC_134276.1, on the reverse strand, counting down.
AATATAAGCATGTGAAAATAAGGGGAAGTACTAATAAAAAAGCAGCACTGTCCGCACAACTATTATCTGCAAGTACCAAACTAAGCAGAGCCTTATACTATGTTTAAGTGTTTGGAAAGAATTTTATTGTGATTAAATTTAATCTAAGCATAAAAAGAAATATTAAAAAAATGTCTGCAGGCTTTTTTATCTCTTAAAATCTACTTCATACATTAATGCGTATACAGCTATACCATTTCCTAATGTGCATCCTGGTTTTGGATGCATTTATTTGTTCAATATATCTAAACACCACTTATTAGTTTTAATTGCTGAATACAAATATTATGGCTAAATATCTGTGCTTCTGGAAACAGGGCTGGGAGACCAATCATTGCAGTTCCTGTATCTGGCATATTTCAGCTCTCATATGTCAAATCTGTAAATCTTAGAACAGTTTCTTTTCCTTCTTTTTCCTCTATAAAGCAAGAATATAATTGCCATTTTTATTCCCTGCTCCATAATAGCTGTCATTGGATAATGGAAGAATCAATCAAACATCTTTTCTTCATGTCCCTGCAGCAACAGAACTTTATTATTTTTTACTCCACTGACACTGAGAAGCCTGAATCAATATTGACAAAGCATCAAATCTTTTTGAAAAGTTTAGCTATGATGTTTCTCAAAACTTAACCATTTCACATCTGTCATAAACACAAAGGACAAGGTACCAATCTTGCTTTCAGGCATAAGAGTCCTTAAAGTAATTCACATCCTGTACAGTGACAACATGGTAATGAGACAATACCAAGATTTCAGTGTATTGCACTCATTAATAACTCAGTTAAGTGTGCGTGCTTACAGTCTCTCTTCCCCCTCCTCTTCTCTTCTCCCCACCCCCAGTTGTGTCCCTCCTGCATCAGTGTCCATACATACATGTATAATACTGGGGGACTGAAAGAAGGAATGCTTATTTATATTCAGAAAGTCCAGGATGAAGTGCTTTTGAACCTTTTCCTGTAGAATTCCTCTAGTATCCATCTACTGTGTAGTTGTGTTCAGCACTGTATTTCACACTCTATAGGAAAAAGTGGCAGTGATGAAAATATCCACACACAAGTCTGCCAGTGTGTCGGATATTAATAGCTCTTAAAAGGGGTGTTATGTCTCTGCAGTACTCTTACAAACTGGTTGGAGCTCATTCTACAGGTCAGGAGAAATGACAAGAGAGACCCACTACACCTGAGCCCCTGTAACATCATCTCTTTGTAACAAGGTGACTATGCTAAACCTCTGCCCTGTGGGCCACAGGTGACCTTCAGTACAACCCACCCTGTCTGTGCTGCATTACTTTGTGCTCGTCATAAAAGGCATCCTTACCTTTTAGGGAAGTAGTAGTATGTCATATTACTGTTTCTGGTGATTGACTTAGCCAATCTCTACCTGGAAAGTCCCACAGGCACCTCCTGTTTAGCTTAATAAGGACTAAAACAATCATGCAAGCAAGTGCAGTCTCCCATGCCATGGGAAGAACACATATTTCGTCAAGAGACAGGAACAATCATATACATGTGCACGAACATGTACCTCCAAATGTTTAATTGGTTGTGCATTCATCACGCAATGAAAAGAGAACATGTGCTGGGCATCTGGTAGATGCAGATGCAGACATTATAGTAAAATGGTTATACATGACCACCAGGCATAGAGGAAACCTGCGCCTCCTACTGTATAACAAGGAGCTGATCTGGCTTGTGACACTGGTGGGTACATTTGGTCAAATAACTTATACATACAATCAATGACATTTTCCTCCCTCAAATTTTTTCCTGAATGGAAGGTATTGCAAGAACTGAAGTCTCCTTGTATGACCCTTGGAATGATGGGCCTTTTGTCTGTTTCTTTGTCTAGGACTAGTACAAAATATTACTTGTCAAAACTCCCACGCAGGTCCGGTTTGTACGAAGTAAGTGACAAAAACCAGTGGAGCGTTACACATTCAGCATGCTTGTAAACTCCAATGCCTTAGCTCACACGTGCATTTAGAAAGGTTACCCGATATATTTTCAGTCAACATATATAGATAGAAGACTCCACATATTTCTTAAATCACTGATGATCTGCATTAGTATACCTATTTTTGCAAGTGATTAACATTTTGATATCTACTACTGTATCGTTAAAGTTTTTCCAGTCTCCCAAAGCTGATAACATCAGTCAGTTAAAAGGTACTGTCTTTCCTCAGATTAGGACTATCTAGAGCAGCAGATGTCTTCCAAATAGAATAGCATGCTATTTCAGGTATCTGTAAATGTACATATTGTAAATTAACAGTCAAGGGAAAACACTAATGTTTCCATGGAAAAAATGTCCTTTCTCCTTTTACTAGGCACAGCGTGCCAACAGTTCCCTTTTTTACTTGCAATATAGACCAAAAGCTGGCCTTAATCACTCATGTCAACAAAGTTTCATTGAGTATCCAGTTCTTTAGGACAGCTCCCAAGTGTTTTGAAGGACCGTGTACTGAACTTGTCAAACCCTTGCACTTTTCTCTGAGATGTTCTACTCTATACTATTTCATTCTCAAAGGGTAAAATAGTTTCTGTAAGGCAAGAATTCACTTACCAAAGTGAATGCTACAAAGGCAGCTTAGTAACCTGTGAATAACATTTGCTTTTTCAGACTGGACAGCACAAGAATGTGCTTTTAATGATTCTTTAAATTGCTCTCTCAGGTAATATTGACTGCTATGTAGCGTACTTGTTCTCGGTTGAGGTGATTTCGTCCATTGCTGGTCAATTTTCTCTGCTGGTTGTTATCAAACTTACATTTCCTGTGTGTTGTGGTTTAACCCCAGCCTGCAACTAGGCACCACGCAGCCACTTGCTCACTCCCCCTTGGTGGGATGGGAGAGAGAATCAGAAGAGTAAAAGTGAGAAAACTCATAAGTTGAAGTAAGAACAGTTTAACAGGTAAAGCAAAAGCTGTGCATGCAGGCAAAGCAAAACAAGGAATTAATTCACTCCTTCCCATGGGCAGGCAGGTGTTCAGCCGTCTCCAGGAAAGCAGGACTCCATCACATGTAACGGTTACTTGGGAAGACAAATGCCATCACTCCAAACGTGTGTGTCCCCCGCTCCCCCTTCCTTCTTCTTTCCCCAGCTTTATATACTGAGCATGACACCATACGGTATGGAATATCCCTTTGGTCAGTTGGGGTCAGCTGTCCCAGCTGTGCCCCCTCCCAGCTTCCTGTGCACCCGGCAGAGCACGGAAGGCTGAAAAAGTCCTTGACCAGTGTAAGCGCTACTTAGCAACAACTAAAATGTCAGTGTGCGTTATCACCATAGTTCTCATCCTTAATCCGAAACACAGCACTATACCAGCTACTTGGAAGAAGATTCACTCTATCGCAGACGAAACCAGGATGCTGTGTTAATACAGAGGTACTGACATAATTTCACTTACTTAAAATGCAATATCTTACATTATGAATTAGTAATAGCTACCTTCTCCTTTTTCCCCTTGCCTTAGTGTATGCCCCAAAACAGTATGAAAATTCACAGGTGACTAGCTATGCCCCAACACCATCGATCTGAGAAATTATTTTAAACCACAAAAAACATATCTGGTCTTAGACATGTTGGTGACTTGAAATGAATGTATAAACATTTCCCCTGTGAAGGAATGTATAAAAAGTTCTAAAATTGCACCAAGAGTAACTGAAATTGTTGTAGTGATTTTTATCATACATTTACAAATCATGAAAGAGTACTGACAAGTACTACTTTATTTGGAAGTAGAAAAATTTACCTTATACTCTACAAACCACAACAAATTTATGACCCTCCTTAACTGAATTATGGTTACAGTATATAAACCTTATCAAGTAATATTTTGTAAGCCCTAGGGTCATTTGATATTGGTGCCTTTCAGAAAGCATTTTTACTTTTTCCTTACCACTGAGGTAATGGAGTTCATGAAGTTGTCTGTGCTGCCTACATATATGTAATATATATGAAAGCTTGTGAAATCTAATTAGTTAATGTGTTTCTAAACATTGTTCAATATGGGACATAGATTAAGGCATGTGGCTTTAAACATTTGATTTGACAAGACTGCTTACCTCTACGTAGGTATGCTGAGCATACAGAATAATGGGTAGGAGAGTTAGAGAGCACTGTGCTTGACAGTTATGTTCTAGAGACACACAACATGTTTAGTATGTTTGATGAGGCCACATGGTAAAGTCAACAAGTCACATATTACATGTAGAGCATTCAAAACCAAAGGGTGGTCTGAATAAATCAGCACAGTGGGACTCAGGAGAGCCAATACTGTCATAGCCTTAAAACATGACCTTGGCGAAGTCAGTCAGTTTCTGCTATAGTTTTCCAACTTTAGAGTGAGAGAAGAAAGAAACTGTCTTTTTTTCTTCCATCCTTGTCTGCATTCTGGGGTAGAGACTGATTAATATTTGTTAATTAATATTTGCAGAAGAACAAACACAAGAAGATTGTGTCCTTGGCTGTATCCCACCAATGCTACAATAATTTAATTACAACTCAAGAAAAGAAGTATGAAGCCACCCATTTTTTTTAAAGTAACAATTTAAAGCTGCTGTTACAAACACTAGGTTATAATATTCTACAATTTACACTAAGGTTTCTGCCTGAAAAGTCAGTCATTAGAAAGGAAACTCTTAAAAGGCATAGAAAACCATGCAATTCACAAATAATTAACAATAATGGTGATGTAGATAAGACTCCCTGCAATAAATACAACTATAATATGAAAAAGAGTTTTGAAAGACAATAAAAAAGATTAAACCGAACGGGGAGATAAATAAAGAGCACGTAAAAAGAGGTATCACAATTAACACATTTTGATGCCATTATGCTTGTGTGTCTGAAAACATAAATCGTTTCATAAATGGAGAAAGTAGCATGATTTAAGCACTTTTGAAGCAGAAAACTCATTTAGCTATTTTATGAGGTAAAGACACTTACTGTAAATAATTTCTGCACTTGTAGGAGGGCAATATAAATTACCTTGATAAGATACAACTGATTTAAAATACACTTCTTTTATAGCACTGGCTGAATATAAAGCACCTTAACTGGATGTGGTGTGAATTCTGAAACTGGGGGTTCATCAGCATGTACAAGCATTCGAAAACTTTTTATTAGTAAAAGCAAGAGGGAGAAAAAGTGAAGCACACTTTTAAAATATTTATGTCCTTCATATTACCGTAATGATTGGACAAAGTTACAGAAAGTCATTTCAAATAAGTTTAAAAGAATCAAAAAGGATTCTTCAGTATGGTGTTTGAATGTAGTGTACCTCTTTACAGCATATGTGTATCCAAAACAGAGGCCTATGCCACCTGAGAGTTATAGTCATCAGGACAGCTTCCCTTGAACCCAAATGTAAATGTACTAAAGAAATACAACAAACAACACTATGTAAATATTTTGTACCACTGTGGTGGCGTGGTCAGACCTAGCATGGCAATGCTTATGAACCAGTGTGTTATGTAAGCACGTGAGCTATGTGACCACCAAAGAGGCAAAAAACAATGGGTGTCGTGGCACATGTGAGGGACCAGAGTAACTGAAAGCTGCAAGATAAAGAAGATAAGCACAAGGGACTGCAAATAGGCAGGGCATGCTGTTAAAAGCGGAGGATGACTGTCACCACAAAAGAATAGAAGATAAACAGTGTGGGGAGCAGATAACATCCCCTCTTTTGATAGTATAAAGCATCAGATATCAGCAAGGAAAATCAGAGAAGACAAGCCCACCCAGGTTTTTAATTTTCTTACTGAGGAGCTCTCAAGCCCAAAAAACTCAACGTTGGCAACTAAGAACCACTAAGGACCCCAGTTTAACCATAATGCATCATGGTGGTGTGTCCTCACTGCTAATTTAAGATGTAAGTGTTAAAGGCAAATCATTTTGTGTAGATAGCGACGATGATTAATAACATAGAATTGACATCTAGCAAGAAAAGTGCTATTAACAAATGAATTTAATAAAGTTTTACAGTTTAATATTTTCCAGTTTTGGCAGTCTTCAAAACATGCCTATCGTAGCAATTTCAGATTCCCTGGTACATATATGTATATACATTCAGATGCAACACATGCAAACCAATGAGCCTCCCTGATTGGAACAATTTAATTTTTAACTCTTTTTTTTTAAATCCATGAGATCCATATCTTTGATAAAGGCTATAGGAGCAAAATATTTGTTTCTCTTTTCAAGTGAAGTATAACAATAAGGGCAGGCAAGTGAAGTCTGATAGTGTTAAAGTTTGTACTTCAAAGTAGATTTATCTTTCTGCCACCCTCTTGGTTACCTCTAGTGCCCTTTCATACTCTAATGCTTGAATCTTTCCCTCAGTCACAGCTACTGTAGAGTCATGTACTTTAACTGACTTTGGTAGAGCTACACTCTTTTCTCTCGTCTAAAATTCCGGATTATTTTCTGTGATAAGAACAGTAGGTTATTCAGTTAGACTTTTAAATGCTCATTATCAGTCTTCACTATAGAAATCATTTAGAGATATAGACACTTCAGCATTAGCACAAGTTTGAAGCTTGAAGTCTCAAAAAAACAGGTTTATTAGTTAAAATGTTATATGAGTATTGAGATTACATACCAGGTCATTGTATAATATTGAAGATAATAGAATAAATCTGCTGAAGAACAGTAAGGCTAGGTTTAGTAAGATTGGTAACAGCGGAAAGGGAGGAAATAGATTATACAGACTTTTTAAAACAAACAAATATTATGTAAAAGGTCTATTTCAACACTTTTGTATGTACTTTGTTAGATGAAAGGACGTTAAATAGTTGATATTTATAGTATGCCTCCCCAGATATATACAAATATGATTTTTTCTCATTTTGCAGAATGGAAGGTATCCAAAGGGAAAAGTTGTGCTTAAAGAGAAAGTTAATGTGGCTTTCAGTTAATAAAGAGCGCAACTCAATTGTTAAGAACTCTTAGAAGATTCCACCCCCCACCTTTTACAACCTATTTATCTACCTGTCCATCCATAACTACCGTCTTCACAGAGGAATTGCTTCTTATAATTAGGTGAGATTTTCAGGCCCGTTTCTGTCTGTTTTTGCAGGTTTTGCAGAGGGCCAGACTCTGTCACACGCAGAATTGGCAGCTGTTTCTCCATCGCAAGATTTGTACAGAATAAGAACATACTATGCATGTCGTATCTGCCTTCTGATCAAACATGATGTGACAATACAAAACTTTTCCTGTATTCACTTGTCAGTTCTGGTTTGGGATACTACTGGAAATGAGAAAATACAGACCTGAATAAAAATGAGGTAATAGCGAAGATACATTCAAGCAACTTGTTGAAAAAGCTTGGTTTGGATTGGGTTTGAACTTCTGGAATGAGAAATAGACTTTTATTCTGTTGCATGTGTAGTTGGTGATGAGCACTGAGAAACACAGATATGAGAGCGTTATACTGTTTATACTATAAAACAGGTATCCTCTGTGGTCTGCTATGTAGCTCTCCATCACATGGGTATATCCTTGCTATGTCATTTCCATCTATGTAGGTAGGCAGAGAGCTGTACATTGCTCAAAAATGTATCTCCTGGTCTGTAACAACTAGGGGCTGTACCTACTGTGAGCACTGGGGTTCATTTGCTGGGCTACATTGCTGTAGCTTAAAAGGAGCTAGATAGGCTAGGCTGAAGTATTACGATTATCAGTTTAAGGCTTCATATGACATAGTACATTAATAACAGTAAGACTTCTGAAGACAGTCGAATACTCCAAAACTGTCAGATTATTACTGTTCTTATAATGAAAAAAAAAGATGGGATTGGTATAGGTTCTGTTTTGGTGTAAACTCACTGTGAAAAATTGCCTGTATTTGGCATATATAAGCTAATCAGTGCATTCCAGATAACCTTTTTATGGAAAAATATGTGCTGTTGAAAACATGGGATTTCCAACTATAAACAATAATAATTAAAAAAAGATCAAAGGTGAGCACTTTGGTCAAGGAGCTATCAAAAGACAGAAAAACATGTCTTATCTAGGGAGCCCTGAACCACCTTATTTTGTTTTGGGTGTTATATAATGGACAGTCTCAGAGTTTTGGACACTTGATTTAGAGTAATAGAGATAGCTTCAACTTTGAAAGAGGTATTTATTAGCTTTTGATACAAACATTCATACATACAAACCACATATAATACCTCAAGAGCATTATATGCTTAATGTTCACACTTTCATATCTCAATGTTGTTTTTAAAATTCCTCACTGGATCATCCGGTTTTGATCATTTTGCTCAATGTCCCATGAGAAGTCTACTACATAAGGTTTCTACTCCCCTCCCTGAACCTAGTTACCTGTCATACTGACTTGCTTTGAACTGTGAAACCCCAGTTGTATTTGATGTCCTACACAAAATAAGCAGATCTACTCAACTGTACTCTACAAAAATCTCCTAGAAAACTCATTGAAAGTAGTCACCCATCCATTAAATTAAAATGAGAAAGAATAAAAAGATATGGTTCTTTATAGAGGTCTACACGTCATCTCAAGCAGCTTGTATCTGATTTCTGTCATTTATTTTGACTGCTTATGGGAAGATCACATTTTCCTTTGCATGCTATATAGCACTAACCACTTTACAAAAACAAACACAAAGGTTGTTTTAAAGTCAGTGTTTTGGAAGAAGCTAGGAAATACTTCCATAAATATAAAACCAATTCTTGCATTATATTCAGATTATCAGGTATTCTTTTAGAAGAAGGCCAACAGCATCCTGGCTTGTATCAAGAACAGTGTGGCCAGCAGGAGTAGGGAAGTGATCGTGCCCCTGTACTCGGCACTGGTGAGGCTGCACCTAGAATGCTGTGTGCAGTTTTGGGCCCCTCACTGCAAGAAGGACATTGAGGTGCTGGAGCGTGTCCAGAGAAGGGCAATGAAACTGGTGAAGGGTCTGGAGAACAATTCTCATGAGAGGATTTTGAGGGAGCTGGCAGTGTTTATTATGGAGGAGGCTGAGGGGAGACCTTATTGCTCTCTACAACTACCTGAAAGGAGGTTGTAGCAAGGTGGGTGTTGGTCTCTTCTCCCAGGTCACTAGTGATAGAACAAGAGGAAATGGCTTCAAGCTGCATCGGGTAGGTTTAGATAGGATATGAGGAAATACTTCTTCACTGAAAAAGTGGTCAGGAACTGGAACAGGCTGCCCAGAGAGTTTATGGAGTCACCTTCCCTTGAGGTGTTCAAAAAACATGTAGACGTGGCACTTCAGGGCGTGGTTTAGGAGGCATGGTGGTGTTGGGTTGATGGTTGGACTTGATGATCCTAGAGGTCTTTTCCAACCTCAGTGATTCTATGTTTCTATGATTCTAAGATAAAGCAGAAAAATAATTTTAATATCATTCTTATCATGGCTTGTCTAAACTAATTTTGACCTGTGGCCTAAAAGACCCTTGCACTTCTGGATGTGGTGACAAGGAATTAAGAATCCCTTTCAATTTATCCAGAGACATGAGCATGAAATAATGAAAATATTTCTAAGGTATATATGTATGTATGCATACATATACCTGCACACAGAGCAAAAATTGTACAAGCTTTATATATACCCAAATCCATGCACAAACATAAGATTGAAGCATATATTTGGAGTGTTTTATACAATGATATAATCAGTCTCCCTGGGAATCTTCTGATAGAAGACAAACCAATAAGATTTTCTTTCTTCCTCATGTAGAAAGTGTCAAATTTGGAGCAATAGGTGTTCACTTCATCTATTTAACAAGCAGGATACAACACTCTAGTTTCTGTCTTTGCCTGATAGGACCATTTTGGATACACTAATCCATACTTCATCCATAGAATTATTAAGGCAAAATTTGAATCCCAGCTTTGTTTCCCAGACAACTCCATGACAAAAAACTAACGTTCTTCTGTAGCTTTTTTTTTGGTGTTACTATAACATATATAATACTGTAAGGAGAAAATCATAGCTGCATTTATTTGTCAATAGGAGCTTACGGAATGTGATATAGCATCAATATAATACAAGTATTACTCTGATATACTTCTACTAATAAGGCCTTCCTATATTGAAGTTCTAATTTAGAGAAGATAACACACCTTATAAAGAAATAATTTACTTTACTAGATTTGTTTCCTTTTGGTTTGTTTTAGTCTTTTTTCTGAATTTGATGAAATATCAGAATTTCCAAGATTTTTTTTGAGCTTTTATAAAGAAATTAGGTTTATAATACATTGAAAACTCTATGCAAAAGCAATTTCAGGACATTTTCCTTCAAAACTGATTTTCTGATGAAACCAAAGTTGCAAATTAAAAGATTGGCAACAGATTGATCAACCTGAATATGTATATACTAGGGCATGAGGTACCCAAAATCCAAAATTCTGTAAAATTAAAGTAGTGCTGCAGGGAGTATTTAGTTGGAAAATTGCCCATCTAGAAATCAAAGGGGGGATTAAACTAAATCAACAAACTGTTATTGCTCAATTCATTTATGGAACTGGCAGATTTAATGAATCAGCATAGCTGCATCTTCTTATGTGTAATGTGGGTTTAGTCCATAGACTGACATAAATGAATCTATTTTCTATTAGTTCACTGGTTAAACCTGTGGAGTCCACTCTTGAAAAAGGAATTAAAGGAGATGGTGATATTAGATGAAAGTAAGAAAGATGAATCCTTGCTTGGTGGTCTTGAAAACCAGATGATATGATTCAGATAACTATTGCAAAGATTTTTGAGATTATTGTATCAGAAGTATACATTCATCAGTGTATAATAAAAACACTTAAAGATAAACTTTTTCTTATTTATTTGATAACAGATAAGGTTATTTTATCTGCAAAATCTACTGATTTTTTATTACATGGAGGTAAAGATTTACAAGCTTACATTTTTTCATAACATTTTCTCTATTCTATGGCATGTCATATTTTAACTTGTCTTTTGAATTATATTTTTGATCATGCAACATGTGCTGAGAGGAATTTAAATTAATTATCTTTATTTTTCAATACCTGCTGACTAGTTTTGAATCTTGATTTATTCAATGAATGCTCAATGAGTTTATAAACAGAAACACTGTGGCAGCTAATCTTTTTTAGAATCTATACTTAATGGATTCTTAGCTGAACTATATTTAAGAGATTTTAGTATATGATAAGAAGTAAATCTCTGCTGTTTTAAAGTATCTCTGCCATATTAAAATAAGGAAAGCAAATGAGAAGAGAAAACTTGACTGCTTTTTTTTCTAATCCCGTATTTTACAATGCCTTGAGGGCAGTGCATGCTGGGACACCTCAGAACTGGGGAGGTGCCAGAACAAGGAAGAAATTAATAGAACAACTTGCAAGAGACACTGCTAATACATTCTTGGTGAGAAAAGGCCATTGGGAATGAGGAAGAGCAGATCCTGGTTCATGAGACAAAAGGGCAACATGAAGGAAAAGCAGCAGAATCTGGTAAGAGGGAAAATGGAGAACTAAGTAACAAGGCAGCAGAACGCAAGCTTCATGCATGAGAATCTTAAGCTTCAAATCTGTGACTGAATTTAATTTCACTATTAAATACATTTAAAAAGAAGTAAATATGGCATTCTAAAGAAATACTATACTGTTGAGATTTTTAACACTTGTTGATACAGAATTTGATGCTTTATGTATTATTGATACTGTATTCTATTTCTTGTTTTCAGATAAGAAAATACTGAAGGGTCTTTAAAATAAGTGATAAGTAAACATCACACAATATCTGCCATCATTTCAGATGAAAAACATGAAACACCAGGGTAAGACATGAAAGTTCTGATTTTTATTTTATAATGTGGGATGTTTCAATTTAATTCAGTTTAAGTTTTCAATTCTTTTTGTTTTTTATGTATGTCACACAGGGCACCACATATGCTTTGTGTTGTGTGTGGAAATTTCCTTGAGGGAAGGTTAAATAGATTTTCATTCATGAGAAAATTACTAAACACAGTCTAAAAAGCAGTTGACTTTTTACAAAAAGAAGCACAAAATGGCTGAAGTGTATTAAGAAACCAAATAAGGAAAACTTCAAATAATACTTCTGCTTTTATTGTAATTAAAACCCATATTTTACTCACACATAACATAGTTTATATATATGTGTCAATGGCAACAACATTTGTCTTCTTTTTCCCACAAAGATCTCCTGACCTGTAATGTCTATCCTCTATAAACTACAGTGTGATTGACAAGAGATGTCACAGACCAATGCTTCTTTGATACCAAAATTGGTCACAAGTGATGTGACTTCTCTCCAGTAGAGGATGTATTTCTGTTGCAAATGAGAAAATACAGACAGAATGTTCTTTAATAAGTATTTCAAAATAAAACACATTATCTTCTTGTTACTGCTTTCAGAGTTGCCTGCACTTTGACCACATCTAATTTTCACCAGGAGGTTAGTGAGGAACTTGAGAGAGATCCTTCTGGATCCTTCTGGAACATTATTTCCCCAGAACCTGTCCTCTGGTTTTACCATGAATATATCTGATCCTATAGTATAATTTTTTAATGTTAATATTATAGTATTCCCCCTTTGGTGGGCTTCAGCATGAATATTTTAAAATAATATTGATCTGAGGGGGTATTTTCTTTGCTAGCAGAAGTACAGATCTCTAATCTCACTGGTTTAAACTCTTAAGGTTTAGTGGGGCCAGGTCTGAACTCGCCACCCTCTCTAAGGATCCCTTTCATTATAATTTAATGGAAAAGGTATCAAGAAAGACTGAGTATTCATAACCCTTGCTCAGTGTTAACCTTTGTGGAACATCCCTTTCTTCCTTGTCTCAACTCCAATTTTGTAGCCTGTAATTAAGAACATTCTCACTCAAGTCTGTGAGAATTCAACTTGACTGAAAGCCACAAAATTTAGAATTTGAAGTGGAAATTCCTTTTTGTTCATATGCTTGAGCCAAAGCTTGTTGTGCAGTTTAAAGAATATAATTTTTATATATTTACAACATATGCACTGCAATGACTTAGTGAAATGGAAAGATGCAAATAAATCAGAGGACTACCTTTTCAAATATATTTCTTAGCAAAAAAAATTAAAAGATTAAATTCCTCATACTGCATGTTTTGGTTTTCTTCAGTTATTTTGGCAGTTAAAATAATATTCCAGTATTAAATTTTAACTGTAATGTGTTATAATGGCTGATGTACTTGTAGCATCCAGACTCTTGGTCTACTTTTTTCTTTTTTTTCACATAAGAAGAGAGGAATCAAGAAAAAAGCTACTCTGAAACATTTCATGGAACTCTTCAAATCTGAGCACGCTATCAAAGATATGCATTTATCACTGCCAGCAGATATATGTATATGCATTGATCACAAACTTTATCCCACTCTCACTTCCATGTGCTATAATCAGAACAGTTTTGGAACTCTTACCTGGTGATATCAGACTAAAGTTTTAACAGATGAAGTGCAGTGTGTCACTGAAGCAGGGCTGCAGTCACTGAGAAATGGTCTACGGGTGTCTGCTAGCACAGTGAACAACAGGAAAAAAATGTTAGGGAGGTAAAATAATTGCTAACAGAAAACAGAACCTGAGTAGGAGGCAGCTGTAATCTCTCTGGCTATATCTATATGAGTGAAAAAAGAAAAAAAAAGGTGGTGTGGGGAAGACATCGGTTTCAGCACTGTTTCATGACTACTGTTAGACTCATTTGGAGGTTGCCAGCCTCACAAACCTTGCTAAGGCAGGTGTGGGAAGACAGCATTGGCCAGGCTTGTTCCTGATGTACAGTTTGGGTTTTACAACCCTGTTTTGCAGAGCAACAGAATTTACCCTTGTAACTAGAGGCCCTGCTATATCAGTGAGTTTTGGGACAGAAAGCAATCCCTGTATTATTTTGTTAGTAATATAGTAAGGTCACAGCAGTATAGCGTAGCACAGCATAGTACAGGATGGTATAGAAGGGTTTCCTTCCCTTTCTAGCCTCTCCCCCTATAAGAAAACTTTAAAAATGTTATTTGCCAAATAAATTTTTTCAAACTGAAAAGAAATTGTGTGACTTGCTCATAAATCTTCCCTTTTTCTACACACACAATTCTAACTCACCTTCAGAGCTCTTACCCATTAAACTTTCTTATTTGAAAGAACCCTGCAACTTCCACTCAGCCATGCCAGCTCAGAAACCTTCACCTTTCTGCCTGATCCCTTCTGCCCAGCAACTTTGGTTTCCTGAGAGTGTGAAAAAAGGTGAAGCAGAAGGAAGCACAAAAGAGGGCTGGGGGAGTCAGGGAGGGAGCAGGGCATGTCAATGTACAGTGCCACCCCCCATCCTGTTAGCAAGCTAAGCATAATTGAATGGCAGCTAAATTTGGATTAAGGGTAAGAAGCATTTACTGGAAGCTAATCCTAGATCTTTGATTATATGACTATATAATACGAGCAGAATTTGGTTCACACATTTAAAAAAGTATATTTCAGTCCTTCAAGATTATTGACATGGTCTGAGGAAGCTGGAGGGTAACTAGTGCCTTGGTGTTATCTTTGCTGACACACTAGCTACCTGTTAAGACACAGTCCCCCTTTCAGGAACAGCAGAGCTCCATGTTTCTGTCAGATCTGGAGAGGTTCTCCACCCAGTGATGTTGCAAAACAGGCAGGTTTGGAGACCAGGCTTGTATTTTTTGGTATGCACTGGTTTGTGGCTTGCATTCCTCCTACACAAATAGCAAATAACCCTTTATCTTACTTGACTTTCTCTACCATCAGTTATTAATATAAGGCAGGATGTCCTAGTGGCTCTAGAGAGTGGCAGGAAAGGAGGACCTTACAGAACAGTCAGAATACCAGCCTGTCTGTCAAGTTATGCCAGACACTGATTCTAAATCTCTTGAAGAAATTTTCAATACAGTGTTGGTAATGCACGTATAACTGCATGTCTGCTTCTCACTTATTTTTCACTATATAGCCTAAGCTAACCAGCTAGGTTCTCTCTGCAACTGGCAGGGAGACAGATCTGTGGAACAGCTAGTGTTCAAGATCTTGAACTGGGAGTAATTAAGGAGCCTGGAATATAAGCTGAATTAATCCTTCAACACAATTCTTTAAGGTAGACATATCTTATGATGCATCTAAGCAAGTTAATCCAACGAGATAATGGGGAACATAGAAAGTAGAGTGAGAAAAGGGAAAGTGTCTGGCAGGCCAGAAGTGAAGGTATAATTGAGGAAGTAGCTCATTTATAGTAGTTCTGCTTTTCTGGAAAACAAAACTTCTTTCTACCTAGAAGCCCGCATCTCTATACTGGTATACATTATGGCCAGCTGAATTAAAGGCTTTATTTTGTGTCTGTTACCCTGTGTGGGAAAACAAACTAATTTTGGAAGGAAGCAGTGGATGCTGATTTTTTAAATAATCTGAGCTATCATCTTTAAGAAATATTCAACAGCTTGTTTGAGATTTATTATTAGAAAATGAATGCTGAAATCTTTTAATTTAAAATGTGATTTCACTGCAAAGGGAATCTAGGTATACTTTAAAGAAGGCTTACTTTTGCTATCAGTAAGCTAGACTATAAAATTTAGATTATATATGGTATATATTAATACAACATGAATGTGCTATGGTTGAGGTATTAAAAACAGGAAAAAACTCCAGAATAAGAAGAGGAAAAAGGATTTTTACATCATCAGTAATGGCTAATGTAAGGCCATAAGAAATAAAAGACATGTTTTGTAACAAAAAGAAAGGAAAAAAATATATTCACTGAATACTAGAATATTCAGGATCAGATAAGCATTACTACAATTATTTAATTTTTGTACTTGTTTCTCATTCCCTTCAGGTTTCATAATGATGGCAAGTGTGTGTGTAAAGGAATAGGAAATGGTGACAGGATGAGCTCTATGGATTGAATTGAAGTGAATTTGCAAAGCTAATAGAAGTTGAAAAAGAAACTAAAAACACTAATAGTTTCTTTCCTGCAGGTCTTCTCAACATGCTGGATCATGCTTACAGGTCAGAAGATGAGGGCAATAAGATAGAAATAAAGTCTTTACTGACCTTGTTTTGAAATGGAGAAACAGAATGGTGAGCCTAGGAAGGTGTTTTTATCAAGTATTGCAATAGATAGCCACAGAACTGGCAATTCAGCCAGTATCTATGTCATATCTATGTGTTATCTTTCTGATGATCATCCTAGTTATGCTTCCTCATGATCCAGCCTCCTCAAGCACCCCTCAGTAGTACTGAACTTTTTTCTAAGGTCCATCTATCCTTTCTAGCCGTCCTTTTCAGTCAGCACTGAAATGGATGCTCATTTGTCTCAGAAATTAATGAGAGCCACATAGGCAAGCATCAAAGATTCATCCATTTACTCAGTTTTCATTTCATCCCTTTAAAGCTCCCCTCCAAAAAGTCTTTATAATCAGAATAGGTTCCATGTTCTTGTCACCAGCGTTATTAAACAGGGTCTTATTCTTGTTGAGAAAGGTAGTATTAAAAGCCCATCAATTGGCATACCTGGGGGAGTTTTGTAATGTATGTAATGATTTAGTCTGGAGTGGTATCTTAATCTTCCTAAAAATTCTCAGCAGAAAGCTACTTTAAAATATGTGAAAGAGTTAACTTCAAAGAATTGGAATTAAATTAGTATATAAATAGCAATTACTGAGTTTCATCTAGAGAATGACAATTCATATTTTGCAGGAAGTTGTTTAAATATTTCACTTTAAATAATACCATTGACAAAGTCTACATAGCTGAAAACTAAAACAGAATAAAGAAAGACTTTTTTTCCTAACAGGCAGATTGTTTTCTCCTGTAATCTCTAAGAGTTAGAGTTAGGAAAAAAATCCTTACTATATTTTAATATATTGTTATTTCCAAGATGATCTTATGTTTCCAGTAGTTCGGAAAACCTTTTTCTTTTTTTTTGAAGCTCATATTACTGTGAATGAACAATGTCTTTCTTCTGCATCCGGACTTCACAAATAGAAGAGCATGGGGAATTTCATCCTTTCATTGTTTTCATTACATTTCAATTTAAAAACTTCCTCAGCTCTTCTGTTAGCCTCTTATACTGAATTCAGATTAATCCACTGGTTTTACCAATGTTTATTTTTATTTTATAGAAGTAGACTATTTTTTTTTTTCTTTAGAAGCTAGGACATAGAATCATAGAATCATAGAATCATAAAATCATTAAGGTTGGAAAAGACCCTTAAGATCATCGAGTCCAACCACCAACTTATCACTGCCAAGTCCACCACTAAACCATATCCTCAAGCACCACGTCTACCCTTCTTTTAAATACCTCCAGATTACAGTAAAACTTTTCCTGTTGCGAATGCCATATACTTCAATATCACCTACAGACTTCCAAAACTATTTTTCATGTCTATCAGATTTTAAAAGTGTTCCTGAAGTCTAGGCCAAATGAACATTACATCATGTTATGTTGTTTTCTATTTTCTATGTTATTTTTTAGATTATCTCTCACTGTGGTACAAATAACAGGGTATATGGAGTGGATGTTTCTGAAAAATTCAAGAATTCTAATTTTTGTGTCCTTGGAAATATAATGCATCATTAAGAAACTGAAAATGTATAACTTAAAAATGGCAACCACAAGAGTACTTTTAAGATCACCATAGAAAAAGTCAAAATACCCGCAGCTAATTGGAATTTATTTTGTACATTGATTATTCTCAGGTGAATTTTTTAAAATTTAGGAATTTAAAAATTCTTATGCCTGAGGAAAATAGATAAAAATAAATATAAATAAATTATTGCACTGAGATAAAATTGCAGCTCTTTAAGGGGAGTAATTTATTTGCTTTCTGCTACAATAGTGAGGCACCCGTTCCTTTTCCAAATCAGCTGGAACAGCTTAGGTATATTTCTTGAGGTAGCTGTAGATTTTGTGCTGGAAACCTTATATCTTGACAAATGGTTTGTTTATCTACTTGCATATATGGCATCATACACAGTCATTGCTTAAATGGATGGTGATAAATCCTCTGTCCTGACTTCAAAACATTACAATTTACCAAAACAGACTGAATCATCTTTTGCTAACTTGCCATAATAAATGCAGGAAATCTGATGAGACTGCATTAAGAGCAGAAGGAGAAACACACCTTTTCAGAGTATCTCAGTAGTTTTTGCTCTGACAGCTACAGAGCTTGGAAGCACATACCCTGTCTAGAGGAACCGCTTGTACAGACAATAAGAGCAATTAGATGCCTGACAGTGAACAACTGTTTCTTCCAAGGAAAAATCCAGTCAGTGAAAATATTTCACTTGGCCATGGTTTAGCGCAAATCGGCAACCAAGCGCCACACAGCTGCTTGCTCACCCTCCCCGCACCTGGTGGGATGGGGGAGAGAATCTGAAGAGGAAGAGTAAGAAAACTGATGGGTTGAGGTAAGAACAGTTTAATAATTGAAATATAACAACAGCAGCAACAACCAACCTACCAACCACCACCACCACCAATAATAATAAAAGTAATAATAATAATCACAGAATGGCAGGGGTTGGAAGGGACCTCTGGAGATCATCTCGCCCAACCCCCCTGCTTGAGCAGGCACCCCCAGAGCAGGGGGCACAGGAGCACGTCCAGGTGGGTTTTGAATGTCTCCAGGGAAGGGACTCCACACCCTCCCTGGGCAGCCTGTGCCCCTGCTCTGGCACCCTCACAGGAAAGAAGTTTTTCCTCATGTTCAGCTGGAACTTCCTGTGTTCCACCTTGTGCCCATTGCCCCTTGCCCTGTTGTTGGGCACCACTGAAAAGAGCCTGGTCCCATCATCCTGGCACCCTCCCTTTAGATATTTATAGGTATTTATGAAATCCCCCCTCAGTCTTCTCTTCTCCAGACCCAAGTGTCTCAGCCTTTCCTCATAAGGGAGGTGCTCCAGTCCCCTGATCATCTTGGTAGCTCTCTGCTGGACTTGCTCAAGCAGTTCCATGTCCTTCTTGAACTGGGGAGCTCAAAACTGGGCACAGTACTCCAAATGTGGTCTCACTACTCTACACTACAATAATAATAATAATAATGAAAAGGAAGACAATGAGAGACAGAGAGAAACAAAACCCAGGAAAAACAAGTGATGCAACTTCTCACTATCCACCGACTGATTCCCAGCCAGTTCCTGAGCTGTGGCTGCTGCCTCCCAGGCAACTTCTCCCAGTTAATATATAATGAGCATGACATCATATGGTTTGGAATATCCCTTTGGCCTGTTTGGATCAGCTGACTTGGCTGTGCCCCTTCCCAGCTTCTTGTGTACCTGGCAGAGCAGGGGAACATAAAAAAGTCCTTGGCAAGTGTAAGCACTACTTAGCGACAACTAAAACATCAGTGTGTTTTCACCATTATTCTCAATCCAAAACACAGCACTAGACTGTTGTTAAGCTGTAATGAGTTCCCTGACATTTGAGTTTACCATATTGCATGTGATCTTATTATAGTAGTCCCAGTTTGTAGAGCTCTAATAGAGGCATTAGATTATAAAAAACACATCTTGCATAAGTCAGTTTTTTATCAGACTTTTCAAACTTTTACTGAATGAGAAGTCAAAACTACTTAGCTAGTGTCCTCAGGGTTACCTCAGACTTCCTGTGAATTTAGTTTCTGAAATAATAAAGCTCTCCTATTTGGCTCTCACTGTCAGTGTTTAAACACTGCTAAGGTCTGTTGTCACAGTATTCATGTTTTTTTATTCCTTGTCTATAAATCAGACAACAGAAAAACTTTATGTGCGAACTGAATAACACCCTCCCATAATAATCTTCCCCTCTCCCACCCCACCCCCCAGGAATACATTCAGTATTTGGGAAACATAAGTGAAAAAGGAAAGACAGAAGGTAAAACAATAAAAAGGAGGAGTGGATAATGTGTGAAAGACTGACAATTATATATAGACTGTGAGTTCTTGGGACAGGAGACTTTTTTTGCTCTAGGTTTATATTACACCTAATATAACAGTTCATAATTAGAGCACCAAAGCACTACTATCATCAAAGAGGAAATCAACAAATTAACAAGTCTTCAGGAGGAGCAAGAGATATGCTTGCATGACAGAAAATGGCATTAAATCATTAAGTGGTAAATCCATTTGAGCCACCTGTCATTAATATGAAATCTTAAACAGATAGTAGGAACACATACACAGTATAAAGCAAGTTTTCAAAACATTTTCTTATTAGAGAAAAGTGAGTATTTAAAAAAATGTCATGTTGACATATGCAGGCATTGATTTTGTTTAGTTACAAAAAAACAAAATCAAAAACCTCCAAAGGGTTTTAACAGATGCTCGAATACCAATAGGAGTTCTGGTAGTTAATCTATCACTTTCAGACCTAACATTATGTTATATAGGAACATATATTTTAACTATTTTTTAATATAGTTCACTTCTGGATTAATAAAGAAAATGCTAGTCTTTTTTATTTTATAAAAGACTGTTTCATTTACGTCAACATTTTTTTTTTTTCTAGACTTAAAATAATTTTTATTTTTACTTTGGAGATTCTTATATATGTTGCCTTGTGCAACTATTATACTATTATTAATGATCCCTAAGTCTTCTCATATTTAGACTAAATTACATAATTTTTCAGAACCTTTATTTTCTGGATATCTCAGGCCACTAAGATTACTAATGGAGTGTTTTTTTTAATTTGAGGGTTTTGTTTGTTTATTTGTGTTTTGATTGTTTTTTGTTGTTGTTGTTGTTGTTTGGCAAACTTATTTATATGTCCCAGAAGGAATTTGGCCTATTTGGGTAGAGCATGAAATAACTGATGTGTATCCACTGTAATGTCCTTATTTTTATTAGCTATTAGTCTGTCATTCCTGTCATTTATTATTTCTACCAAAGAGGAAATATAAATATGCTTTTACATCCCATTCTTCTCCAGAATGACTTTCCATTTGCCTGGCTAATTTTCATTTTGAATTCTGTCCTCTGATGGGTTTACATCTTATCCTGTCTTGCCATTATCTGAAGATATAAATATTCACCTGGAAAATGGATACATTAAATTGTATGTAAAAGGCTAAAATGCAGAATAAAATCACACAATAATTCTTCCAGTTGCACTGCAAACAATGGAGAATAAACTACACTCCAAAACCACACTGCTAATCAGTTGAACAACTGTTTACTAGTCCATATAAAAACAAAAATCCTATTTCCTGCTTTTCATTTTATTTAATTTGAAATTGCTTTCTAAAATCAGTCCGAACTCATAAATAGTTACCCTTTTAATAATGAATCTTTTATTAATAAATAAATATTTCAGAGATAAATATGTTTACAGAGGCAATGTTACAGTGAATGAAACTTTAGTTGTCGCTTACTCATCCGTCATTGACATCAAAATTCAATATTTATACCTTGCCCCTTTTGCTAGTGTAAAAGTTATTTTTGGTCAACTGGCTGCTTTGATATATAATGCCTACGAAAACTGCCTTTTATAAAAAAACATGTGTCTCATTTATGCATAAAACATTAGGTATTAACGTAGGGAAATTTACAGAGTTCCTTGTATCATAATAGAGACTAAAAGTATACATCAAGCTTTACACTTATAGTAAATATTTTAAGTACAAGTTTTTGATCCCATTAAAATGACAAAATTACCCTCTCACCTCCTTTCTCCGAAAATATTACTTCAGATCTGATACCAAATAAATATTTTATTATATCAAAGTAGATTGCAGTGAACCATCACTACTGCACATTAGGAAATAAATCCAGAAATATTTACCACAAGGAGAAAAATTCTGTAACAAATAAAAGTGTTGTCTAAAAAATAATACGTAAATCCAAATTATAAGGACAAAGCATTACAGAGATATGATTAATAATGATTGAAACATTAAGTGATTAAACTATCTTTTGAGGTAAATTAACTTTTCCATAGTAGTCAGAAACACAGTAACAACTCAGAATACAGACCAACCGAGATTACAGACCTCTAGTTCTAGGTACAAAGAAGGAGATCTAAAGAAGTTTTAGGGGGAAAATAAATCAGTTTAGGTGTCAATACTGTGAAAGCCTCTTTCCTAATGAGAGATAAATGCTCATAATGAAATGAAATATAAGTCCAGTAGGAGGAAACAACAAATTTAGTACTCTTGGAGGATGAAGTAATTTACTGAGTTTATTGTAGTGATGGAAATGCTAAAAATAATTGAAAACATAATTTGAGCTAAGCAGGATATTAACATTTTCTGATCTCCTAACTAAAGAATATTTCCTGGCAAAGTCTCTCCTAGGATTTAATTTATTGCTGTCATTTAGTTCACAGGTAGAGGTTTCCAAATTATTTGTATGTTCTTAACAATCTCCTCTTCAGAATTTATTTTCTTAGGATAGCAGATTCAATCTCTTAAGAAAGTCAGGCAAAGCTGCTTTGATCTTAGCTCCAGAATAATGTGCTTTTTAAATTTGAGATACCCTTATTTTAAAGATGTTTCCAAAAATCTATTAGTTATAATTATTCTTTCTTTTCAGTGACTGAGTAGTTTTACTAAAAAAGCATGTTGCAACAGTGAATAGGTTTCAGTGTGCCAGTAAAAGAGTTTAAAACTATCTATGTGACACCTAATGAAGTTTGGTTGTAAAAATATGAGGTAGCCACTTCATTGGCTCTTATTTTGTGTGGCCTGAATAATCCAGTCACCATTTAATCACTTGAGAAGGGAGATTAAAATATTCTGTTAAAATGTAATCACAGCACACTCTCTTGATACATTTCATCTCCCTCAGTTTTTGTGATTTTGACTAGAGGAAGCTTTGATGAATTCTGTCTGAGCCTTTTGGTTAGATTTTGGAAACCAGTTGTAATATTTGTGTCTGAGTTAAGAACTCAAGAAGCAAATTCCAAACGCCTCTTCCGTTCCACTCTTTTTTGGAACAAGTTAGGAGGGCTTAAATTCCCTCTTACAACCAAGAGGCAGCTACCACTGTAACCGTTAGTTAATTTTGCTTCCTAGATACAATAGCTGAAATTAATTAGGAGCCGTTATGTATTATTGCCTCCTGGAGCAATGAACAATTTGGACAGTAGATTTCACATAATTTTAGCATGAAGCAAATGATCTGATCTAGTCCTATTCTACTCCTACTCATCTTCAATCAGAGCTGCAAATTGCATTGTCAAAACTTGGGTGGAAGGCACCCAGGCAAGCCCTGTAAGTTGTAAAGCTTTGGCAGACTTTGGTGAGAGCTCTGATCCTTCAGAGCAGCCTGTGAAGCAAGGCTGTAGGTGCAGGAACGAAACCTGGCTGTACATGAAATCAAGACTTTCCTCCTGCAGAACAATGTGTAGGAAATAAATGTGTTTTAAACCATTGTTGTGAAATCAAAACAAAATCTGCATTTTGCCTAGAAATACATTTTTCTTCAGGTGTTGTTTCTTCTTTTGTTAGTTCTTTTGTCTGATTTATAATAATAGGTCTAGTTCTGGGAAAAGAAAGTACCTTGCAATGAATGTACCTTTTTCTATTGTTATATTGTTTTATTGTTTTACCCCATTTCAGAGAGTAGACAGGTAGAACATTAATTCCCTATACTAATTGAACTTCAATTTACTTTGAACCATCTCTACTATGTTATTATATACTTCTTCTTTTAATAGATTTATAACCCTATCATTGGTAAATAATTTTGCAAAACCAAAATAATAATTTAGAATGTTTTTAGTTTACTTATACTTTCTTACATGAACAACAGCTTCTGGTGGAAAACAGTACCAATTGGTAGAAAAACACAATTTGTTTTGCTAAAGGAACTGAGAGTAATTTGTGTGTGTGCATTTGCTTTGGTAAATATCATGAAGAGGCATAATTACATTTGGTCTTGAATGCTTTCATAATGGCAATACAAATCCTGTCAGATTAACTAAGTCCTAAATTTTGATGACTCCCTAAAGTGAAGATTAAAAATGTCATAGTCTTAATATATTATGAAGCATTGAACAGATTTGCATTGCTACAGGGCTTTGAAACAACCTGAGAAAATTAATCTGAAAATTGGCTCATCACTCTTATCAACATAAGATTATAAATCACACAATGCTTTGTCAAATTCTTTAACACACTTATTGCACATATTTATTTAGAATAAGTTCATGTGATTTGCAACATATGGAACCATGATACTCAAGATTTTCACTAACACTAGCTGAATACTGTGCTGACCTTGTAATATCTCTCATCTTCTGATATCCCCAATGTATTTTTAAGAACATGGATAAATTAACTAATTTGTTTGGAAGTCTGGTATCAATAGAGAATAATTCTTTGGCTACACAAATTTGTAGAATATCTGGTTAAAAACTTCATGTTAATAATTGATGTGCTGAGCTCCAAGGAATTAGGAAGTAAAGCACCTGCACTTTATTTAAATGATCTCTATGGAAAGCATCTATACAAATAGGAAAACATGTTCTAAGGATGTCCAGCAGTAAGACAGTCATAGTTTAAACCAAAAAAATGGAACTTGAAATAGTGCCAAGAATAAATTAAAAGCCTTGATGACCAAGTATTTCAATAAGTTACTTTATCTAATTTGGAAAATAAATCCTGGTTTTGATTCAGTTATTTTAGTGATCTCTATGGTATTAGATTAATTTAAGCTTCCAAAACACTCTGAAAAATTTGTGACTAACATTTTTCCAGAACAGTTAAGTTGGTCAGAGAACAGTCAGTTTAAGGACTTATATTTTCTACCAGTTGTAGGTCTGACTTACTAAGCAACTAATATTACTTTATTTATTGATTCTGCAAATCTTCCAATTGGTATCAAATCAGTGCTTGAATAACGCTGGGCTGATTCAGGTGAATATGTGCCTATTTAACCATGATTTGACTTTCAAGACTCCCTGATTTAGACCACAGTGGAAGTATCACAAGAACTATTTGTCTTATATAGATCTGGTATCTCCTTCCTCAAGGTAAATTGCATGACTAACATGGAGCTGATTGATTTTGGGTTCAATGGCATTACTATGCCTGAAAAATCCCTTCTCACATCATTGATCTGACTTCAGTCAAACTTTCAAAACTATTATTTCTTTTTTGTTTTTCAACAATACTTAAAAACTAATTTCATAGCCAGAAAGAGGTGAGATAGCATCATGACTGCAGTGACTTTAATGTCACAGCTAAATTTGAATATTCAAAATTGCCTGTTTCAGATGTTTTGCAGAACAGTATGTATTTGCTTAAGATTGTCCAAATAGAAAATAATTCTTTTAAAGTTCCCAGATCATACATAAACACACAGATATTTTGACAAACAGGTGCAAATTATGTACCTTTCTGTAAGAACATGTACATGTTTTTAGTATTGTTCAAACTGTAAATTTTACAATATGTGCAAAATTCACAAGGTATGAAAGGTATCTGAAAATACCAATAAAGAATGAGATCTAAAACTTGTTTGTGGTTGCTTCAGAGCAGGCAACAACGTTTTGCTGCAGTATATTATTCCTATGCCTGCTTCTCCCTGGGTGATCTCTAAAGTGAAATGCAGTAAACTTTAAAAAATAAATAGTGAAAGTTTCCATTTCAGTATCTCAGTCACAAGGCATAATCAAGAAAGATGTAAATATTGTGCCTGAAAAATGAAGAATAAAAAGAGACAACTAACTTAGAGGGAATGACAGGGTCAGAGATCTGGCAGAGGATAACTATCCCAAAGCTGAATTTATGAACCCTCCCTTATCAGAACATGGCTTAAGTGCATCCTTTACTTTAAGCATATACTTTGAAATCATTGCTATCAAAGTCATATGGCTCTGAACAGAAGCTTGATGGCCTCTTTAATTGTGGATGAAGAAAGGTGGTGGTAAAAGCTTAGGCTTTGCATCAGCGGCAGATGAAAACACAGCAAAATGGAATTTATCAGTAGCACAAGAGCAGAAACATAATATATTTAGAAAAAACAAATGCCAACTAACTTTCCAAAAGTTTGCATTTGAAGTTGGTAGAATTGTACTTCAAATTCTGTTCTAAAAGATGACAGAAAGTTACACAGAGCTCTGGTGACACGAAAATATTCAGTACTGCAGCAGAAACCCTATCTGTGGTAATCCACAGTGGTTCCCTAAACAAGTAATTTTTATGGCTATTTTTGTTTGCTTTTGCTTGCTTTGTTGTAGGCTTGACAGGTGCAGAAGTTAGTCCAGACAACTCAGATCTGGAATATGCTCGTTCTACTTTTGTTTACAGTATTATGAAAACTATAGTGTTTCATTTAGATTTTCCAACACTCAATTTATAGGTATACGAAATTGCATTGCTGGGGAAAAAAAATCTAAAAGCAAAAATAAAGAAGAAAGTAGTTCCTTTCAAAGAACAATGTATTTTAGCTTCACAATCTATTTTCATTGTATTCATGAAATGAAAGTTTATTTTTTTCAGACAAAACTGACACTTAACTGAGAAAATCTGTCATCTTATGCTCATTCTGGGAATATGGTTTTTAAATTCTACCCAAATGGGCTCTTGTTATAGTCCCACAAACACTATCATCATCATGATCACCATTAATCACTTCTATTCTTATACACCATTCCTAGAGTTTCATTTTTGTTATTCAGTTTTTAATGTACTTATTTTCAAATGAAAGATACAATACAATTAAATAACCATTAATATAAACAAGTAAACAAGCAATAGTATTTGTTATGAGAAAAAATTCATTTTTCAAATCACCAGAGGAAATATTACACCAAGCTAGCAATTAAATTTAGGAAATTTAGTTAAACATTGTTACTAGAAAGTTCAAGGAACATTTGATAACATAACAGGTAACAGCAAGGCTGTTTCCATTGTAAATCAGTCTTCTGTTAAGACCTAACAAAAAGGCCTGTTCTTACAAAATAGATGAGAGCTTATAAATCTGCAAAGAGGACCTTAATTTCTCAGTCTCCCAAGTGAAGTTCATTGGTGTAACATTATCAAAACTTTTCCTGCTTGACCATGATTTTGCTCACTGCACATGGTTGGTGTCAGCACCAGTTTCCACATCATGTTTCTAGTTCAGAGGAAAGAGTTGCTGTTCAACTCCTTTATCTTATTCTATGTCTGCCATCTAAATTATATATTAATAATACTGCTTTTTTTTCCTTCAACAATTGTGAGCTTTTTTCATCTAACTCTTCAAAGTTATTATCACCTCCTGTATGGAATATGATTCCTAGTTATTTTGTAACTACATCCTTGTTCTGTTGATCTACATCAGAATTTCTAACTTAACTTGCCATCCATACCATTGTGAACCCATTCCATTTTATTAGCTTTCCCATTTGGTTGCATGTTTCTTGTCTTCATATTCAAATCCCTTTCAGTGCTATCACTCTCATGCATCTGCCCATCTCTCATCATATTGTCCCTACAGGAAATGGTGTCTGCTCCATTCCTCTCCTCAGTGTAATGGGGAGGAAGAGAAGGGTTAAACAAGTTGCTTTACACCATGGTTCAAGCACAGCAAGAAAAGTTTGCACAAAACGTCATCCATCTCAGAAGAGAGTCAATTATGCTAGATATAACTCTGTTGTTATGAGGCCCTTTGGGAAAGTGCTCCTCTGTTCAGGAGGTTGAAAGTCCAATGGATAAGTTTAAACTACATATAGTAAGAGCTGCGGCATTGGCTTTTACACCAGAAAGAACTAGGATAGTGAGAAGCAGTAGCTGACAATAATACATCTCATATTGCTGTCCTATTCTACAAAGACATCAGCTGTATTTGACATGGAGCCAACTTTTTAGACTAGATATTTCTGGTTTAAAGTAATTTCCTTGGTTTGCCAGCACCAGAGCACAGAAAGCTTAGTCCATGAAAGAACCGTGCATCGTGGTGCAAACCTGGATGCAGTAAATGAATAACCAGAAATAGTGCTAGAGGACTTTCAAACCATGAAAAGGGATTCCATCCAGGTTTTATCTGTAACAATACAAAAATCTGTATTTTTACAGATATGGATGATTAATTTCCTATTCCATAAACTATAATCCTACTTATAATGTAGCTACCAATTAAATTTAAATGCACTAAATATTTACATGGGTCATGCTGTACTGGATCAATGTAAAAAAACACCCAACACGCAAAACCACCCTAAATCCTTCCTTTAAAGATATTTCAATTAAAATGAGATTAAACAAAATAAGTTTTTTACTTAATGGAACACAGTATGCTAATGATCATTCTAATCAACACCAGAAAGGCCATTTCTATCACAGAAAGAAGAAAGGTTAGTTATATTACATAGTAGCAAAATATTTTTGTATTAATTAACAGCATTTCTATGCGCTTCCATACAGGGGAATCATTTCATTAGGCAGAATAAAAAAATGTGTTGATTATATTCTGGATATATAAAGTTGATCTAAAATCTGTAGAATTTGTACTTTTCTAGACATACTAATCCAAAACAATTAACATACACATATACATGTTTATATATGGCACAGAGATTAAAAGGATTTTAAAAGAAGCTATTATGAATGATACTTTATAGAGAACGAGAGAAGAATGTTTCAGAGACCTGGGTTTGTTCAGTCTGGAGAAAAGAAGACTGAGGGGGGATTTCATAAATACCTATAAATATCTAAAGGGTGGGTGTCAGGACAATGGGACTAGACTCTTTTCAGTGGTGCCCAACGACAGGCCAAGGGGCAATGGGCACAAGGTGGAACACAGGAAGTTCCAGCTGAACATGAGGAAAAACTTCTTTCCTGTGAGGGTGCCAGAGCAGGGGCGCAGGCTACCCAGGGAGGGTGTGGAGTCCCTTCCCTGGAGACATTCAAAAGCCACCTGGACGTGCTCCTGTGCCCCCTGCTCTGGGTGAGCCTGCTCAAGCAGGGGGGTTGGGCGAGATGATCTCCAGAGGTCCCTTCCAACCCCTACCATTCTGTGATTCTATAGAGCTAAAAAATTAAAGAAGCACAATAGTACAATAGACAATGGAGAGAGATTTAACAATAGATGAGGAGAGGTTGCTAGAGAAGTGAGTGTTTACAGGTCAAATATTAAAAGATGTAAGTTTTCCAGAAAGAACTGGTCGACAGCTCGAGAAGCTAGAACAAAGTATTCCATATTTCTGGAAATGTTAACAGGGAAGCTGAGAGGCAAATATGGAGTTAGCATGAGGTATAAATGAGTTGGTGAAAGCAGTAAGTGAAGAATGCATGGATGTAAGCTGGTCAGACATCATGGATAGGTAGGCTATAGGAAAATGCTATACCCATGATTATAAAAGTGATACACACCTGATAATGTATTAGGAGATAAGAATAGTAATTACAGAAAAAAGATGCTAAGTTTCTTAGCACACAAGAAGGAAGGAGCGTAGAGGATATGGAGCAGGTAACTACTGAAAGCACTAAGTGTCTAAAAGAGGGTATGGGTCTGAATAAGAAGGGAACATGAGGAGAGGTGAAGCCAGCTGCACAAAGTGTTGACAGTGAAACTAATTGAAAAATACTCCATAAATTAAATGAGTTGGTGGGTTAAACAGCAACTTCAGCACTGGCTAAAATGGTGAGAAAATGAGCCAAGGAGGTGTACAAAGCAGAGAAGTGCCTGCTGAGTAGGA
The DNA here is from genome assembly GCF_949628215.1 of Phalacrocorax aristotelis. NCBI lineage: Eukaryota > Metazoa > Chordata > Aves > Suliformes > Phalacrocoracidae > Phalacrocorax > Phalacrocorax aristotelis. Next base: position 108,980,885 of record NC_134276.1, on the reverse strand, counting down.
ACAAAGTGCCTGCTGAGTAGGAACAAAAACAGTGGGATAGATATGACTGGGGATGCAGCTACTGGCTGTGCAGCAGAACAGGGCAGAAAAAACCAAAAAAGTTGGTTGTGGTTTTTTTTTTGTTGTGGGTTTGTTTGGAAAATTTTAGTGGAAAGAACTGATTCGTAAAAAATAAAATTCAAACTTTCTTGAAAATATGTTAGTTGAGCAGGAAAAAGTTTTCCAAAGCTAGCATATCTTTACCCAGAGAGAAAGGAGCTTACCTCATAGTAGCCAGTAGCCTTGAGGGGGGGGGGCACTGAGAAAACATCAGGATCTGAGTCTATCCCATACTTAGAGCCCAAAGCACCAGTGTGTTCTACTAATTTGAAAAGGCAGACAGAGATGGAGAAAGGAGCAAGATTCTTCCTGAAGCAAACTTTTACCTTCACTTCTTTCACCCTGTGAGCGGTAGTACAATGGTGAGGAATTTAGCTAAGCTTACTTGTTGAAAACAAGTAAAGACTGAGAATTTTAATGTTTTCTGTGTCACTAAGATTTAAATAACCACAAGGCAACAGCAACTCTTATCAAGCTACCAAGTGTATTTGAGGTAATTAAGGAGAGAAAATATCGTATGATCTAGGCAGTAGCCAAGAATAAGCTCATCTGTCCCGTTAAGACCTTCAAATCAACACCTATCCTCTTTCTAAAAGATATCACCCTATTTAATCACAAGATATTGGGCACAATAAAAGAATTAATTAATGGTGTTATGTTGTCTGTGGTATACAGATGATCACACTAGACCACTCTGGTTTTTCTCACCTACAGTGGGTTTTTGTTTTGTTTTTGGTTTTTGTTGAGTAGGAAGAGAGTTTAAGCCCAGGAATAAGTATAATGGTTTTCCTTTTTTTTTCCCATTAAACATTGGAACCATTTTAAATAGAGAATAAACAAGAGACTATTGTACATTTTTAAGCATTTATTTGAACATTGATGGGCTAAGCAATAAAAATCCACCATTTACTCTTTTTCTTGCATTATATTCTCTAACCATTTGCTTTATTCATCACAGACAATTTAGTACATAATGATGGTGAGGTTTTAATCCAAAATGTCCTCTGCATGTTATAGACAAGCGTTAGCAGGAAAAGCTTTACAGCTACATTTGGTACAAGTAGATAAATAGAATTACAGGAAAACAGTGAGCCTAATTTTGTTTGTATAGAGTATATCAGACATAATGTTATTTATTCAACAGAACTGGTGATGGTAGAACAGATGTGTAAATAGAAATTAACTTCTTGTATAAAACTTAAGATGTGTTTTGTCACTTGTTAACCAGTAAGCAGATAATAATAATCAAATGACTTTGAAATCATTCAAAGTCAGCATTATGCTCTTGTTTTTACATTTTTACACCAGTTTGGTAATTCACAGCTGGTATAACCTGTGTTGGGTTACACTGCTGAAAGAGCTCAAAATAGACATAATATATCAATGAATTAAAATAATCATAGCTAGTTATGATAAGTTACAACTGTTATTTATTTGCACAGCAGTGCCATTTTGCTGATGTTGAGGTCTACCAATATTCCCTTATAACATTCTACACTACTTCTTTGTTCAGTATATTTTTGTTTTCCTGCCTTAAAGGTCTGATGAAGAATTCTTTTAAATGGGTGACAACATTTTAAATTTGCTTTCTAAAAGCTAGACTGGTACATTCAGCTATTGCTGCCAAGGGGAAGCTAGGGTACAAGCACAGCAGCACTAATGGCTGGTTTTATATTTAAAAACAATATATTCAACAACAACAAAGGACAGACTACCAGGGTTTTTATTACATACCAACTTTAAAAATAAATTCTAAAAAAAATCAAGTGTCTTCTCCTTTCCTCTTCCTTGAAAAAAAATATACCTTTTGCCTGCCTGGGAAGAAAATAAAAAAAAAAAGAAAAAAGAAAAAGTATAGCTCACCTGGTATGATTTTTTTTTTAAAAAGGAGACTATTTTGTTGTCTCTTTCCATTTCACAACAGCTTAAGGCAATGTGCATTCAGAAAGGGACTCCTTCACCAGCACTAAATGGGTGGAGAAGAGGGAGTCAATCTCCAGAGCCAGATATGAAAGTATATCAGACAGTACCTTAGAGAGCAGAGATAAGTGGGGGTGAAAATTCAGTTTAGTGGGTCAAAAGGTGGAAAGCAACAACTCAGACGTACTGAGCTTTCAAATAAAACTGAAGAAGGATCAATAGAAAAGTTTTTAAAGAGAAAACAAGTATCAAAAACAGAGAAAAAACATGAAAGGCCAGAAAATAACCAGAATACAGGAATGAAAGTTCAAAGTAGTAGAAAACCAAAGTCAACTTAAGACTTGATCCTGATAAATGCTGAGCATCTGCAACCACCAGTGGGCCCAGACTCTGCAAGTTTGTGTACACATAACACTTCTATTGCAAGTCTCATGCCTGAGTGCAAATTTAACAAGATTTCAATTCTTATTTGCATTGCAAAAACCTCTTAAACTCTTCAATCACCATTAAGTTTTACTATACGATATGTCAGTTGGACAAAGTCTTTATATTAAATTCCTTTTTATCCTATCCAGATGAAATAATTAAACCACCAATGAAACAAACAAAACCAACCAACCAACCAACCAACCAAAAAACCTCCAAACATACTATGACTGGGAACCCACTCCACTGCAGGAACAGAATTGTTATTAGAGGACAAAAAGTGCAAGACCTTTCATCATTGGTTCTGTCATTAAACCTTCATCAATGGCAAGTGACAATATCTATCTATAGGTTTTTATCTTACATGAAACTATGACAGCTCACTACATTGTTTCTGTAGCGCTCACTATTTGTATTTCATCTTTATTTTCTCTTGCATTTACCTTAGGTATGCACTCTTTGCAGCAGTCCACAGAAGAAATTACACTTACTACTATGCCACAAAATGCATGTCAAGCAAATTTCTGAGTGCAACCATGCTCTTTGGCTGATAATACATGCAGTCTTATTCAATGATAGAAACTAAAGAAATAAAAGAAAAGGTAAACCGAAATACTTAACTGTATGTTTGGGCACAGCTAGTGTACCTGTCTATATTTCTTGAAATAGTACATTCCAAATAAAGATATTTAGGTCTTAAGTTTGGTAAAGAGCAAAGGTGCTAATCCATTTTGGGTATGATCACTTTTAGAGTTTGGGAAATGGTAGCACATACCTGCTGAAATCAAGGTTGTTCTCTTCATAACAACTTTATTTATAAAGGATTCTCTTTGTGGTTTATTAAATATGAATTGACTTTGAAAGCTTGTGAAATTTTTTTAATCCAAGAAGGCAGAAAGACACCTGAGAAGAGAAGGGAAGTGGTTCTCAACCAAAATTAATTAAGCTCAATTGTTCCATGGGGAAATATTGAGTGGCATTCTTCATTATCTCACCCCAAAATTAGCTAATCTGAGTCACCACTGGGAATAAGTCTAAGCTATAAAATCTAAAAGGGTGCTTTCAGTTTTATTATTATTTGCTATTTTATTACAGTTCTTTGCACAAGATAATATCAGACAATTCTCTTTGACAGAATTGCCTTCACTCCTTCACAATGGTACTAACCTGAATCTACTGGGACCTTTGAAAAGATGATCTTAGTAGGTCAGCAGAACTCAGGCTCACATCAATAATACTGCTGCATGGCAACACCTAATTAACATCTAAACCTTACTATATCCACTCACAAAGTAAGATAATTTAGCGGAAGCAAGGTGAATACTTTTTATGTTCTTAGTCATGTTTTTATAAAGAAAACATTATTGATCAGAGAATTACATATTATATAGTAATTTGCCTATCTGCTGAGCAATCAGTGAAGAGCCTTCTTCAAAAAGATGGCCAGTTGTGTACTTATTGGACCTCTAGTGACAATAGGTTTATGTAAGCACAAAAGGAGAATAAATTACTTTTTCTAACATAGGATGAAGATGAAGGTCATTATTGTCTTTGTGTATTCTCAGACACAGATGTGCCCAAGACCTCAAAGGAATGAAACTTATTTAAGTATTTTGTGTTTTCAAAAGAACAGCATTAAACAATATTCTGATCTAGAACAAAACTGAAGATGACTTACAGTCAGCGGGAAAAAATTGATTTAGCTAGGTACCACAGAAGGCTTGGTAGCTGGCCTATCAAAGGACTTTTGAGATGCATGAGGGATGATACAGCTCATAGCAAGGCAGTGAAGAGAACATGGAATGTAGAAATCAACACATAAAGTTGAAGACCTGTTGCCTATCTATCTTAACTGATTACAATATAGGAGACAGAAGCTGAGGAGTGTATAGGTCTGTTTCTCAGCTCAGCAGACATCAAGTCAGTGTCAGAATTTCTCTTCTACCTTTGCTCAGTAGCTGTGATAGGAGAAAAGATATCCCCTTGTAACAGATCATAGTGCTGAAATATATTCATTTTTATAAAGTGCTGATAAAATGTGGTATATCTAGACTTTTTATACAAGTTTATGCCCTGATACAAATATCAAGTATTTTGTAATATCAGACCTGAAGCCACAACTTAATTCTTCAAGTACCTCATGATGTAAAACATAACATTACTTAAAAATGAAAGTAATATTTGTTCAATAGACAAGACAGTGAACATTGTGTGGCTCTCCATCTATACTTCCCACTTTCTGTAGACTCTGATTGGGTGAAAAAGAGCACAAGAAAATAACTAAATGGCATTTGTACAGAAATATACAATGTTAATTTGATTTCCCTCATACATTTAGTATGTACATGTGACTTATCAAGCAGCGTTTAATTTGATCACAGAGTAGCAGTGGCTTTTATGTTGGTCCAGTGGGATCCATTCAGAACGTTATATCCCTCAATAAAGTTTCTCTGAGTGTTATATTCTTCTTGTACTAGAAGTGTACAGTGCAGAAGCCCACCACCACATGATAAGGGAACAAGTAGTACACAGCAGTACAGTAGTAGCACAGAGTACAGCAGTACACAAGAAATACATAGGAATGCAGTACTTGCACACTAGCCCTCAGTGGGGTTATTGTTTTTTATTCCCAAGCTTGCAGGGATGGGCATGGAGTAACTAGGGCTGACTGTACGTAGGGGAATATGTGCAGTCATAGATATTCTGTATATATACGTATGCAACCAAACATACATCTCTTGTATGCTATCCTGTATATTTTCATTAGCCTTCTATAGTGCTCTACTTTGGCAAAAGTTGAGTCATAATTTAGGATAATTTTACACAAACTCTGTTAATTATCTGAGGTTGAATATTTTATGTTGCAAAGCTTTACAGCTCCTACTTTCCTGACTGGCATAGCAAAACCACTCTGCTACAATCAGTGTGCTTTCCTGATAATATCTGAGGTGATAGCCCACACTCCATTGGAATAATCATATTCCACCGTTATTTGAGAATACAGTCTCAAACTGCTACATCTAATACTACAATACAAATCAGTGTTATACTCCAATTAATTTCATAGTGAATTGTTATATCTCAGCTAGTCTCCCGCTCAGTTCCTGTGGAAGCATTAAGTCTTCCTCCACATTCTTCTACTGATTGGAGATGGGAACAGGAGAGTGTTTTCATTTTCCCTATTTAGAATTCTCTTTCTTCCTCCCAGACCCTCACACCCCTCACTGAACAGATCACCTTGACTCACATAGACTGTTCCCAGCATTAGAACTTTTTTTGTTGTGCTACTGGAGTGAAGAGGGTAGTAAAAAATCCTGAAAGACCAATTCATGCCTACCTTGCCTCTAGTCATTTGTGCTGAAGTGAAAAACGCTTCCAGATAAGAACATGCTGTGCTGCAGTATAAGGACAAAACAAATTTTTGGGGTCCCTGTATGTGCAGCTTGCGATGATGTCTGTAGAAACTCTGCATAGGACCATGGCTGCAGAACTGAAAATATTTTTATCTTGTGCAGCATAAAACTCACATAATTTTATTTAAAATTTGCAATTTTATTTTGCAACTTGGAGTGATCTCTTTCACAAACTCTTTATTAGAGAAAAAACAAACCAAAACGAAACAAAAACCCAAAAACCCAAAACAGTTATTTTCTTCATTTCTTCTTTAGATCAGTACCTATTAAAAAAAAAAAATCATATCAGGGAATGTCTGGAGTATGTCTAAAGAATATCTATTCCCAGCTATAGACAACGTTCACCCACCTCGTCCTTCCCAGGTGGCTCACTAAATAGTCAGGTATAAACTAAAAAAAGAATACCTGTAACAGTAGAATATTTATTAATTAGGGTCTTTGCTGGCAAAGACTGTTACTATGAACTACTTTTAAAAAGCTAAGATTCAAGAAATATCTTTTTTATGCTAAAGAACAGTATGCCTAATTTTTCTGTTATACTTCCTTTAGGAGAAAACATTTGGGATATAAATTGAAGGACTTCTCAAAACTTGTTAACATTCTTTGTCCCCTTTGACAACAAAAAACTTAAATAGTAATATCATTATCTTTTAAAGTTTAATGAGGTTGCTTAAAGAATACAGTATCACATATGTGACAAAACTTGGACCACAATGGTACTGATTCCATCAGTAAATTGTTGACATGATGTCAGGGATGCCAGTCCAAGAAATCCCAATTGCTGGTTATGCAATTGACATGTCTCTAAGGTCCCTTTCATTGCCATTATGAGTAACCAATATAAACACAACTGCGTAGAGCAGAGATGTGCTGCTGTATGCACAACAGCCTGATGGTGCAGGATGGCAGAAAAAATGTAGAAATGCCAGAAAATAATCCAGATGACCTATACACCATAAACAACTTCCCACTGTCTTGAAAGCCATAAGTCAAGGCTTGCATATATCCAATTTCTGATCTCTGGGGCTAAATTACACTGCACTGTACTTAGAAATGAAACCATCGACCTTATATTTTTCATTATTTCAGGATTTAGCAATTTATCTATTTAGCAATGTAGGTGGATAAGAATCTATCAACAAGACACATATACCGAGGAGAGACAAATTTAAATGAGTAAAGCATAACAAGAAACAAATATCCCACCACAAGAAGGGCAAAGAGAAGGAAAAACATAAGAAAAGACAGATCTGTATCAGTGTTTTTACACTCTGTTCAAAAATGAAAACATCTAATTCTTCATGATCAGTTTTCTATTACTCTATTTTCCTGCCTGAACTAAAAGATTATCTGCAGTGAAATCCTTCACAACAGATTATTATTCCTTCATTTTGAAGATATGAAGTTCCATGGCTCAAATATCTTCTTTAAATTACTGTAAATCTATTTGAATAGGTGTATAGTATCCTTGATCCTTGTGGGTCCCTTCCAACTCAGGACATTCTATGATTCTATGATTCTAAAACCCTCCTTTTTTTCACTGGGAGTTGGGTGACATTAAGTTCTTGCAAGGAGGTAGTAAAATAAAAATCCAAGACAACACATACACACAAAGTGGAAATTTCATAAAACTCTACCCCAAAAATTCAAGCATTGAACTATTACACTTGCAGTTTTTAATAGTTGTTACTGGTGGATATCAAAGCACATTAGCTTTAAACTCACAGTTTCTGCCAAGCAAATGAGAAAAGGAGACAGCAGGGTGCAGATAATGGTATTTTCATTTTTTTCTTATGATTCTACAGGGAGGTTGGGGTTAGAATAGTTCTGGATGATCTTGCATGCTCTAACCATGCATGGTACAAAGCGGTAACAGAAAAAGAGATATTTTAGGGAATTTACGTATAAAACTGCAGGAAATTGTTCAGCAAATGTCTTAATTATAACTACATGTCTTTCACCCATTCTTTAAATTAATATGCCAAACGTGTTGTCACTCTTTCCCAGTAGAATAATAACCAGATTTTCTGTTCCAGTTGTGAATGGGACCTATGAAGGTAGAAGGAAAAGACAAATATGTCTGGAACTCAGACCATTACAGAGATTTTTTTGGCAGTATTTTCTTCCTGTCAACACTCTAGGTGATAAATCTGCACCACTTTCCAGGTCTTTGCTCCCTCTACATGTTCTGGTAGAAGAAGGGAGTACATAGATATTTGTCGCTTAATATCTTGGTTTCAAAAATTATAAGTGGTAGACTCCGAAAAAATGACCTCATACTCATGTAAATACCATACAAAGGACTTACTGATTAATATATATTAAGGCTGTTATACCAAATGGATAGCACAAGAAAACTATTCATAGGACAATTACTTCAGCTTCAGCCCTCTTAACTTGAAAGCTAATAAAGTCACCATCAGAAGAAGAGCTGAAAGAACAATTCTAAGAGCACATACATACACCTCCTACTGTTACATGATTTTCCATTTATTATTTTCCACATTTTTTTGTCAGGATTTGGAGTAAATTTATTTAACACTTCCAGTTAAAAATCTAAAAGACTCAAACTTCTTGTTCTATATACAAAGATCATATTATATAGTCTTCTTAAACTAAACAATTATTTTTCAGCTTGGTGAGAATTAAGATAATTTATGAACCTATATGAAAAAATATACATGCTATATAGAATTTTATTCAAGAAAAATATCTATTCATCAAGGTCTCGAAAGATATACTTGAAGTTAAGCATATGTTCAAGAGTTTTAGCTAAATGATTTAAGATCAGTCTTACATGCCTTGCTGTATTAAAAGAGTCCAGGGAAGCTATTAAGAGAGATTAACAATCTCTTTTTACTGCATATGTCTAACAATATATACAGCACATTTTCTTTAACCCCATTTATATATCAGCAGAAGATCCATAAATGCCTTCTGAGGATTTTGGAGAAATCATGAAGTTACTTCAACTGGCTGTGCCAATATTATACTGCTAGGAGGACTTTTTTTATATAACACTTTTGTCACAAAGTTTAGTAATTAAAAGTAGGAAATAAACTTTTTCTCATTGCATACTGTAGCATAAACTGTTAGTTGATAATGATTTATGATTTAGTATTTTTGGCTTTAAGCAGATTCCAGATGAGGGTATTTGTATGTTGTAAATCAAGACAAAACAGCCTTAATTAGTGCTGCCCGCTAGACTAAGTGATATAATTAAGAAGAAAGTACACCCTATGAAGACAAAGAAATTCTGGAATAAATTAACAACCCTACATGTTTGATTCATTTATTAAAAACAATATCAGTTTCAAAACTACTGTTTTATTTTGAAGTAGTTTCTGAAACTACTTTCAGAACTCTGTCATTGATTCATCTCATGGATTTTGTTCAGTCACAAAATGTCTTAACTGACTGTCACCTGAGTAACAAGAATAATAATAACTGCCTTAAAAGTTTCTCAGAAGAATAAGGAATACTAAAAATGTTAAAGATTTATTTTTTAACAGAGATGTTTTTGTAGAATTTTAATTTCTGCAAAAGAACAGGATCTTGAAGTGTGCATGGTTAATTAAGAAAAATGAAAAGGAGGGGATGTTGAAGGATGTTAAGCTAAGTAATACTAGACTGAAAAAAATAAAACTAAAGATAATGTCCTAAGAAGAAATGTAATGTAAAAAAATTTAAAAACAAAAATGTGAAATTTTGCAGTCCTTCATGTTCCTAAACCTGTCAGAGAATCACTGCAGTAAAAATAATGTTTTCCTTAAAATCTTATGAAACTGAAAAAAAACCCCTCCATTTTATCTAATTTAATGATCACTTTGTAAAAACCTTATGACCAGAAGAAAGGAAAAGTCTTGCATATCTTATTCCTAATTAATAGATCAACCATTATGGCAGAAGTTTTCAGGTGTGGTATTGAAAGAAAACTGCCAAAAACCTCCAGATGTAAAATATTTTCATATTAGTTTTGACTTTTACCTTAAATCTGCCAAACAGGTTTGTTAACAAAAATCAGCCCCTAGATTTTCTCTGACACAGGCCTCTGTTAGTTATTCTTCCTGGCACTATTGTTTTAATAGCAATCTTTATGATTTACTTACTGTTTATTAAATGTATGTCCATAATGCAGGTAGGAGAAAGAACAGCAGCAGCATAATTTTGTTGATATAATATAGTTTAGGAAACTGATAAAATATATTAAACAAAAAAAAAAATCTGCTGTTTATAGTCTGTTGCCTAGGTCCTCTAAAAATCACAGGTTATGTGGCTTACAGTCCTGCTCATTTGGTTATTCCCAGTCATACTTTTCAAGATTAGCCTGAAGCAGTAGTTTAAACATCTTAATTTGTGGCAAAATGTTATTCAGCAGTCTCTTAGTAAAGGCCATCAGGGAAAACCAGTGCTAAGTACAGATGTATGTTCACTGTCAACAGGGAACAGATACTTGTGATACTGCTTTTCCAATGCCTCAGTCCATTCACCATCTCAATACAGATTTGGTGTATTCAACACCAAAATGTTTAAGAAAACACATGGAAGCTGTAGGAAATGTCAGTTTAAATTCTTTGACCTCGATCCCAAGCTTACATCTTAAAAATTCCCAAACTGTTACCATCTTGCATGTGCAATTGTTGCTTTTAAAACATTCAAGTATTCTTATTCCCTTTTCATTTGCCAAAGCTAACGCAGTCATGTCAGGACTGCAGACTATTTAGGTATATCCCAAAGCATACCTATACACTGTTTCATACATTTCTTCAGTGTGCAGTTTCAAACTGAATTTGTTTTGTTACATACGGTAGGATTCCTTTAATCTGTCTTTGAATTGCACCCACCATGCAAATGTTTACGTATAAACCGGTCACTTACATATAAGCTTATCACTTTTAAAGCCGGCATTTTAAAGGCATAAGTCAGACTATTTTTCAGGATGAAATCTTGTATATAATGAGTTATGCTCTAAACTTGCTTAGTTTCCTCCAATGAAATAAACGGTATCCCGACAAGTAGCCCAGATGCAAAGGTACTCTGCAGATGAGCAAAATGATCAGGTAAATTGCACTCCCAATGGCTGTATCACTTGCTGAAAGCTACTAATTTCAAGAGGTTCTAAGTAGTAAGGTCTGGTATACCACTATGTTCACTTTAAAAAGTGCCCTAAGTTCTCTCTCATCCAGCAAAAAGGAAATAGTGTTTGCAGTCAATTTTTTAATATATACAGATATTACTTCAAGGGCAGTATTGATATTATAGCTGTTTAAGGTATGGTAGAAAAGACAAGAGGAAAAGAATTACTATGACAAGAGATCACAGAATCACAGAATGGCAGGGGTTGGAAGGGACCTCTGGAGATCATCTCACCCAACCCCCCTGCTTGAGCAGGCACACCCAGAGCAGGGGGCACAGGAGCACGTCCAGGTGGGTTTTGAATGTCTCCAGGGAAGGGACTCCACACCCTCCCTGGGTAGCCTGTGCCCCTGCTCTGGCACCCTCACAGGAAAGAAGTTTTTCCTCATATTCAGCTGGAACTTCCTGTGTTCCACCTTGTGCCCATCGCCCCTTGGCCTGTCACTGGGCACCACTGAAAAGAGTCTAGTCCCATTGTCCTGACACCCACCCTTTAGATATTTATAGGTATTTATGAAATCCCCCCTCAGTCTTCTCTTCTCCAAGCTGAACAGACCCAAGTCTCTCAGCCTTTCGTCATAAGGGAGATGCTCCAGTTCCCTGATCATCTTCATAGCTCTTCACTTGCTCAAGCAGTTCCCTGTCCTTCTTAAACTGCAGGGCGCAAAACTGGGCACAGTACTACAAATGTGGTCTTGCTAGGGAGGAGTAGAGGGGGAGGGTAACCTCTCTCAATCTGCTGGCCACACTCCTTTTAATGCAGCCCAGGATACCATTGGCCTTCTTGGCCACAAGGGCCCAGTGCTGGCTCAGGGTCAACTTGTTGTCCACCAGCACTCCCAGGGCCTTCTCAACAGAGCTGCTTTCCAGTAGTTCAGCCCCCAGCCTGTATCGGTGCATGCGGTTGTTCCTCCCCACGTGCAGGACCTTGCACCTGCTTTTGTTGAATTTCATGAGGTTCCCCTCGGCCCAGCTCTCCAGCCTGTCCAGGTCACACTGGATGGCAGCACAGCCTTCTGGTGTATCAGCCGCTCCTCCCAGCTTGGTATCATCAGTAAACTTGCTGTGGGTACACTCTGTTCCTTTGCCCAGGTCATTGATGATATGCTGAACAGGACTGGACCCAGCACAGACCCCTGGGGAGATCCACAGCCAGAGCAGTGTAAAACTGTCTTGGAAGTTACATCATCTTATTCATCTTCCGTTTAACATTCCCCAGTGAATTAATTTTCAGTATTTCCCTTGGAAGAAAAATCCAGCTGTGAAAACCAGGAGGCAACATTGACAGACAGGTGATATAAGTACCATGAGGCTAAAAACTAGTCAGTATAGACAAAACTTCTTAGGTTAAGAGTTTAGGCACTAATTTCACAAAAAAATTAAGAGTAAGTTGAGGTTTAAGATAGAAGCAGAGTTACAATTAATAGATCACTGAATTTTGAGAAGTCAACAAAACAGATACTGGTTTTACCCAGGATAAGTATGACAAACAGGTGAAAGGACGTTTCTTTATACGTGAGTTTCAAAGCAACGTGGCATACAGGTTTGTCATCCACACCATGTTGTTTCCATTACTACAATGTGTCTAGGAGATGTTTTTCCAAAGAAACAGCTTGGAAGGGAAAGCTTTATGAGATCACTCATAACAGGGCTTGAGGCACTCTTTATAGTGACATCTCCGCAGACTGTCATTCATAACTGTTTCTGAAATAGAAAAACTGCTGTCACTGAGAGGCTTTTCATACTGTTTGTGTTCATCCATATCTCCTGTATGGTGAAGCAACAACACAACTGAGATATGAAACTTGTGTTCAGATACTCCTTTCTCCCCCCCTCATTGCACGTTTTTTTCCTCCTCACCCGATGGAACTTCTGGTAGCAGTCAGAAGTCTTTAAGAGCTTTTTTCAGCCAGAAGGATTATTGGACAGCACAATAATAATTAGATTTCATTTCTATTTCTCTTTAGATATGCAGAAGTGTGCTTTTTATCATAAGGTCATAATATCACAGTATCAGAGAATGAGTGTGTTCCTGATGTGTTGCTGCCCCATACTAGACTACATATAGGGCTACTGAAAAAGTGAGAAGAGAGAAAAGGCTTTCAAGAAATTTTTTGACCTTCTTTTTTTGGTTCTAGCTGGTTTTTGGTTCTACTGTTTTTAGTAAAACAATAAAAACTTTTATTAGCCTAAAAGAATAGTCTCCACTAGATTTAGTTAAGATGTGAGTCTGTATTTCAGAAACATTTCCAGATGTTTAGAGAATTATATTTTGCTTAGACTAGAAGGCAGGTTCCAAGTCTTTCTCTGCACTGTACTTGTTCAGGAGAAACACAGAAATAGTTTGTTTAAAGCAAACAATTCCACACAATACACAAGGCGGACATGCCATACATCACAGCTCAACTCTCAGTAAAGATATTTTTCCTAATCTTAGCTTAGATTGCTTAGTCTTTTAAGACTGCAGACAGTCCTTAGAGTATTATCCTTAGGACTCTGCAAAGTAATGTTGTTGACTATTAGTTTTTCCAATCGTTTACTGCTTTCATTGGTGAAAAAATGGGCAGCGGTCTTTAGAGCTTTAGATGGTATCCACCTGATGAAGAAACACACAGAAACAAACCAGGGCCATGATACCATTAAGTTTTTGCAGTAAGAGGAGTTAAATAACAAACAAAAACAAAAACAAAAAAGGGTATGCAGGGTGGCTGCGTATGACTGACAGCCACATGAAACAGAAAGAATTAAGCCATAAAAAGGAAGAAGGGAAGAACCATGTTTGGTGAGGTGATAAATCTTTAAGGTTGTCTATGCTGATAATTCATGCCACTCTAGAGAGAAATATGAAAAAAATTGTATGTTAAAAGAGTCACACGGTGCCTATAATTGAATGTCAGGTCCCAGAAGCAGTAGTACTAGGTCATTCCAAACCAACTAATTAGCATTGCCTCCCTACAAGGGAAAAAAGAGATTGCTGAACAAGTCAGTCATTTCAAAAGTCATGTCAGAGGAGTAAGGGCTAAGCTGTGCAAGGATGAGTAGATGGAGAGCAGAAGCTGATGAAGTCTCTTGAGAAGTACATCAGATTTCTATACACAACAAGATCATCTTATATTTCTTGGTCTTGTAACACCAATAACTTAAAAACCTTTGATGTGTTTCACAGGTTCGTCTTCTAACCCTTCATGGAACTTTGCTTATAAGTATTTACATTTTTTTTTCACGGGTTAAAAGCAAGAAAAACACTGCGGGAGGATACGTTGTTTACTTTATCAGACATATGTTTTATAATTATAATTTTATAATTATGAACCATGAATAGCAAATAAATGCATTTATATTTAATTACAATATATTGTAAAGTCTTTCCCAGTGAGAAAAATAGCCCTTCAAAGCAAGGAAGTTGCATAATCTGCAAATTTGTAAAAATATTTTATCCACTAAGAGAAAATCTGCAGGAATGCTGTTAGCATCTCAGTATGATGCCCATTATACTAATATGTGCATCATTCAGAAAGCGTAAATAAAGGGAAAAATTACTTTCCACAGATTGGACAGCCTAAGTACACACAGAACATGGAAGTAATTCAAAGATGGGAAAGTGTATTTATGAAGGATTTTTTTCACTCTAATAATCAAGATTATGCTTAATTAGGGTTATTGGATGAATAATTAATTTTTAGATATTTTGTGTTATACGTTTAGAGGCACTAACATTCAGAAACTATTCTAAATGTATTACATTAGGTAAATGAGTTGATAGTGTAACAAAATCTTCAGTTAATATAAAGAATAACCAATTTTAAAAAGTCAAAATGCGGTGAAACATGCTTGAAGAAGGAGTCATTTAATACAATGTACTTCTCTCATTTTTCAACAGTTTTTCTACAAATAAAAACCATATTTTTCCAGCAGCTCATTTAAGGAAAAGAAATTAAATCGTTTTGGTTATGTTGATGAAAGCAGAAAATTATATCTTACCTAAAACCTCTGAATATGTGCATTCAGTTCAATAACCTATATAGCCTAAGTAAAAATCCAGTTGAATATCTATCAGTCCCAAGGATACATACAGATGATCACCTGCACATTAACACTAATATGTGGTACTAGAGCTTCCAGATAAAATGTGATGCCATCCCTCTGCAATTTCCAGAGATACAAGTTTTAAGTAGACAAATCTAGAAAGACACTCACTGCTGAAATTAGCTATAAAAATTTTGAAAGATATAAACACAAAATGGTTCAAACAAGCTAACTGCATAGATAAAAGACACAGTCTAAAGGTATGCTGAAAAATCAAACCTACACTGAGGTAAGAAATGAAAAGAAACAATCACTGATGTATTCCTGCCTTCCAGAAACACTACTCATAAAGAAACACCACGCACAAGAATGCTGTCTCTTAAAAAAACTGAGGCAGGGCCACGAAATGAACTGTAGAGAGAGTATTAATCTAGAATTCCTCTTAAAATAAATAAACCCATTCTGACTCAAAGAGCAAATTCATAACCACACCCTTCATAAATATGGACAGATGTCTTAATGCACTTTACTGGAATCTTACTGCAGAGGTTACACTAATACACAAAGGCAAAGATGGGATCACCAGGGGGGCTTCTTAACCTGCAGCCAACCTGCTAGTTGAATGATATGACTTAAAGAGATTAAAGCTCACTATGAAAAACTTGCTATTGCTAAGCAGCAAGAGAAGTACCTAGGAAGTCATGAGGGAAAAGGAATTGCTGTGATCCACATAATTCATAGTCCCAATTCTCTTTTCCTCAGTCTCAAGTTCCATATGTAATTGGTATCCTTGAGGAACATCTGTTCTTTCTCTCTTCCACAACATTGAATAAATACAGACCAAAATCAATACACAGTAAACAACATTCTTAATCGGAAGGTATTATCTATCAGGTAAATATCATCATACCACCATCAGGCTTTGTTCAGAGACTATTTATCTGTTTGAGATTGTCCTGGTTTCAGCTGGGATAGGGTTAAATTTCTTTGTAGTAGCTAGTATGGGGCTATGTTTTGGATTTCCGCTGGTGACAGTGGGGGTAATGTGGAGGTGTTTTAGTTGTTGCTAAGTAGCACTTACACTGGTCAAGGACTTTTTCAGCTCCCCGTGCTCTGCCGGGTGCACAAGAAGCTGGGAGGGGGCACAGCCAGGACAGCTGACCCCAACTGACCAAAGGGATGTCCCACACCATATGGCGTCATGCTCAGTGTATAAAGCTGGGGAAAGAAGGGAAGAAGAAAGCGAGTGGGGGGTGGTGGACATTCGGAGTGATGGCGTTTGTCTTTCCAAGTAACTGTTATGCACGATGGAGCCCTGCTTTCCTGGGGATGGCTGAACACCTGCCTGCCCATGGGAGGTAGTGAATGAATTCCTTGTTTTGCTTTGCTTCTGCACGCAGTTTTTGCTTTACTTGTTAAACTGTCTTTATCTCAAACCATGAGTTGCCTCACTTTTACTCTTCTGATTCTCTCCCCTGTCCCACCAGGGGGGAGTGAGCAAGCGGCTGCGTGGTGCTTGGTTGCTCACTGGGGCTAAACCATGACAGAGATCCATGTAGTGATAATGCAGAGTTAATTTTGTGTATATTATTAGTCTTACTCTTCAAAATCTTTTGTGATAGTCCCTTTAGCTGCATTCCCTTTTTCTTATTTTGCCTCCACTGACAACGACAGCATTGCTCTTGCTTTAATGCATCAGGAACAAAGTTTTAGGGGTTTTCGGTGCTGGGGTTGTTTTCCTGTTCAAAATTTTATATTTAGGAGGATAGTGCACAAAACCATCCAAAATACCCAAGAAAAACAATAGGCAAGATAAAACTGAAACATTTTGACAAAGCTATATGTGTATTTCTGATTAAGACTGCAGGAGCGATACCAAAAAGATGCTCTCTTATCAGTTATACAATTTCCTATTTTCTTTATCAGACGCTATAAATGGCACACTAGATACTTCCCACAGTGGGTTAAGTTACCAACCACAAACCAAAGCTGTAATCATCTCCAGGCAGTCAAGGTACTGAGGTATACTTGCATTAAAATACATGTTTTCTGTAAAGTGCTACTAAAATATTAAGTTCCTGTATCTTCAGCACATTGGCTCCTGCTTCACTAAACATGATACGATAAATTTGACTGAATGTTCCCGGTAACTGGGACTAGCTCAGACATATCCAAGCTTGTTAAAGGAGCTGGCTTATGTCAGTAAGGGAAATTCTAATTAGATTTAAGGAAGGAAAGTGTCACCATGTGAATGTTACAAACCAGAAGCAGGTTTCCCAGAGAAGCTGTGGAATCTCCACCCTTGGAGATACACAGCACTCAACTGGACATGACCTTGAGGATCCTGCTGTAATGTCAAAGCTAACCCTGCTCTGATAAGGGATTTGTACCAGACAACCTCCCAAGGTTCCTTCCAACCCAAATGTTTCTGTGATTCTAAAATGTTTCAACCACATCTATTAGCCTTGTCACCTCCCTGTGTACAAAAGTTTGGAGTTTTGAAAAGAAAATTATATGGTTCAGGAGACCAGATCCAGTTACAGGACAGGACCACATGGTGGCAATGCTTGGTTCCATCTACTTAGATTCCAGACATGGGGCCTTGTAGTCCTCCATCCTCCTCCTTCTCCTCGTCCTCTCTCTTTGTTCAGAGCCTATATTGATTAATCAAACCAAGTCAGAAAGTCATCACAGTTCCTGTAAACTCACATTGGAATTCCTTGCTCGTTGTGTTCTCTACATCGAGGTTATCAAGGCTTGCCTCACTCGTGCTGCAAAGCATAACTGAGCAGAAAAAAACCTGTCTAAATTTTGTTTAATGTAAATAATTTTAAAATTCAGTCTTCCAAATACTTTGTGTATAATTGGGTTAAGCTATTTCTCTTTTTTAAATTTTAAATTTTTATTTAGAAATTAAAACAAAAAAGAAATTTATGTGAAAAACTTCTGCATACAGATTACTAAGAGCATGTATCACCACTTACAATTTTGACATCCCTACCTTTTAACTATGAAATGTTATTTTTAGACTTCTGTATCATTACAGAAAATAACACCCAAATTATATAATAATTTGTTGAATTATGAACACACCTTACTTTGAGAACTTTACCCCCTCTTCAATAATAAATTTTTCTCAAGAAAATAGGAAACCATTACCTAAGGTAATGCTTAGTGTGTCATTTAGGCAAGTGATTATCTAATATCATATAGCTTTCATGAACTTATAAATCAGTGTGAAATTATGACATACAGTTACAGAAGAAGTTTATATGCAAATAAATTTGCTGTGCTTACTTTTTTATTCGGTCTCTGCACAACAAAAGCTGCCATTTTTGACACAGCCAGGAAATCTCATTAGCCCTGGGAGTTCATATTTAAATATGCTCTTCACATCTACTGAGGGAAAAATGCTCAGATTTCAAATATTTTTGATGGAATACTTCATAAGTGAAGCATGCATTCCCTGAGGCATTATGCCACTACACCAGTTTAATTAAACTTTTCAAATTAAAGTAAATGGTGGTCTAATCTCAGAAGGAAAATATATTTCATTTATGAAAAATGTTGTCATTCATTCTGCTATATTGCATGTACAGCACATAATGTCTTAAATATGAAATTCCAGCTTTTCTAACAAGTTATTTGTTATACAAGGTTTAAGGTGATCTTGAACATTTGAAAAACTTCAGTATGTCTGAATGTATTACCTTAAAAATACCAGAGTCCCATGCTTCTACCACCTGGTTACAGCTATAGATAATAGTTGAAGCTGGGATAGTGGGAATGTAAAGTTGTCTTTCAAAAATGCTACAGTACTGCATAGTTGCTTTGTATGTGTTTAGCCAAGGAAAAACCTGTTGTCAGAGTTTCTCTGCTACCCCTATGACCAACAAGAATGTTATTGGAGGAAGTACTACAGCATCCCTCAAGTGATAAATGTAAACAAACTCAATATGATACATCTAGGTCACACATTAAGATAAAAGAAAAATATTTTAAGACAACCAGTCTAGATCCTGTAGTCCATGTATCCTTTCCTCTGTTTTGGAAAGGATTGGTTTGCTTGTATTTCATACAATAGTCACTTTGAAATACTACAAGCCCAGGAACTTTTTTTTTTGTTTTAATAATACTGTGATTTTACCCAAAGGAAAATATACAAAGTTAACACCAAAGCATGGGCTGATGAGCTAGAAGGTGAAAAGAGAATTACAGAATCATTGAGGCTGGAAGGCCAGGTTGGATGTGGCTTTGAGCAACCTGATCTAGTGGAAGGTATCCCTGCTCATGACAGGGGGGTTGGAACTAGATGATCTTTAAGGTCCCTTCCAACCCAAACCATTCTATGATTCTCTGGTTCTATGATTCTAGTAAGTCCCTGTCTCTCTTGTAATGGGGAGCCCAGAACTGGACACAATAATTGAGATGTGGCCTTACCAGTGCTGAGCAGAGGAGAAGGATCTCTACCTGCTGTCAACACTCTGCCTAATGCAGCCTATGAGGATGTTTGCCTT
The DNA here is from genome assembly GCF_949628215.1 of Phalacrocorax aristotelis. Classification (NCBI taxonomy): domain Eukaryota; kingdom Metazoa; phylum Chordata; class Aves; order Suliformes; family Phalacrocoracidae; genus Phalacrocorax; species Phalacrocorax aristotelis. Next base: position 108,961,348 of record NC_134276.1, on the reverse strand, counting down.
TGCTGCAGGGGCACATTGCTGTCTCACGGTCAGCTTGGGCCCTGAGGTCTTTCTCTGCAGAGCTGTTTTCCAGTCAATCAACCCCCAGAGTGTATTAGGGCCTGAGGTTATTTTACCACCAGTGCAGGACATAGAATTTCCCCTGGTTGCACTTAATGAGATTCCTCTCTGCCCAGTTCTCCAGTTTGTCCAGGTCCCTCTGAAAGGCAGCACAACCCTCTGGTGTATCAGCCAAACCTCCCAGTTTTGTATCATCTGCAAACTTGCTGAGACCACTCTGTCTCAGCACCCAGGTCATTAAGGAAGCATGAAGTATTAGCCCTAGTATTGGCCCCAGTATTGGCCCCAGGGTACACCACTAGGGACTTTCCTCCAATTGGACTTTGTGCCACTAATCACAGCACTTTGAACTTGACCATTCAGCCAATTTTCAGTCCATATTATTGCGCACTTCACTAACCCGTAGTTTGTCAACATGTCTATGAGGTTGCTATCTATGGGAAATGGTGGCAAAAGTCTTACTAAAGTTGAGTTGAACATCACTCACTGTTCACTGCTCTCCTCTTGTCCACCAAGCTAGTCAACACACTGTAGGCTATCAGGATGGTCAGGCATGATTTCCCTTTTATAAATGCCTGCTGACTACTCCCAATCCCCTTCTTGCCCTTCATATGTCTGGAAATGCTTTTCTGGAGGATTTTCTCCATCACCTTCTTAGGGATTGAGGTGAGGCTGACAAACTTGCAGTTCCCTGAATCTTCCTTCTTGTACATCGTGATGATAGGAGTGACATTTACTCTCTTCCACTCTTCAGGAACCTCCCCCAGTTGCCATGACCGTTCAAAAGTAATTGGGAATGGCTTTGCAGTGGTATCAGCCAGTTCCCTTAGCATAGGATCATAGAATCATAGAATGTCCTGTGTTGGAAGACACCCACAAGGATCATCAAGTCCAACTCCTGTCCTTGCACAGGACAACCCCAAAATCCACACCATATCTCTGAGGGCGTTGTCCAAGTGATTCTTGAATAACGTCAGACTTGACGCCATGACTACCTACTTGAGGACCCTGTTCCAGTTCTCTACCACCCTCTGGTTGAAGAACCTTTTCCTAATATTCAACCTAAACCTCCCTGGCACATCTTCCTGCCATTCCCTCGGGTCCTGTCATTGGTCACCAGGGAGAAGAGATGAGCACCTGCCCCTCCTCCCCCCCTTGTGAGGAAGCTGCAGACCACAATGACCCCTCAGTCTCTTCTTCTCCAGGCTGAACAAACCAAGTGGCTTTAGCTGCTCCTCATACAGTTTCTCCTCTAAACCCTTCACCAAATTCGTGGCCCTCCTCTGGAGACTATCTAGTAGCTTTATATCCCTAATATACTGTGATGCCCAGAACTGCACACAGTACGGCTGGATCAATACTCAAATACTGTGTTCAACTTTGGGCTTCCCACTAAAAGTAAGACATTGAGGGGCTGGAGCACCTGCAGTGAAGCTGGTGAAGGGTCTGGAGAACAAGTCTCATGAGGTGCATCTGCAGGAACTGGGGTTGCTTAGCCTGGAGAAAGGGAGGCTCAGGGGAAACCTTATCGCTCTCTACAACTACCTGACAGGAGGCTGTAGTGAGCTGTCAGTCTCCCAAGTAACAAGAAATAAGGCAAGAGGAAATGGCCTTAGGTTTTGCCAGGGAGGATATTAGGAAAAAATTATTCACTGAAAGGGTTTTCAAGCATTGGAACAGGCTGCCCAGAGAGGTGGTGGAGTCACCATCCCTGGACGTATTTAAAAGTTCTGTATATGTGATGCTTTGGGACACAGTTAAGTGGTGGACAGGGCTAGGGTAATGGTTGGGCTTGATGATCTTAAAGGTCTTTTCCAACCTAAATGATTCTATGATTCTAAGAAATTTTGAAAAGAAAACATTATTAACGGATTTCTGTGCTCTCACAGTCTGTATGTAACTCTGAGTCTCTTCAGCACCCTACTGAAACATCGACTGTAAAGGGAGTTAGGAGACTTCATGGTGAAGAAGGATATAACCCTAATTCTTCAGCTGCAGGCTTTGGCTGTATATACGAAGAAAACTGACTTTATCAGTCTGCCTTTACAACATCAGCCATTAACCATGAAAAATAATAAAAATTATGCCTTACATTCAAAACTGGTGTGCACATTTGTAAGGAGAAAAAAAAAAGAAAAAGAAAAAAGACTTACCTTAAAAGGAAGAGTCTTCTTTAAAATAGGATTACAGTTAGCATATATTTCAAAGAGCACCTGAAAATCAATATGAAGAGCTTCCCTTGAAAAATAAGCCCTAGCTGATACACCACTCTTCATACATTCTTTCAAGCAATACATTAAAAAATATTATAATAGTATTAAATTGGAGGTAAATCAAATAACTACAAGTTAAAAATCAGTTTTTCTAAATTTGTGTAGGCTAGGACTTTGTGGTTTTTTTTCCTGTCCAAAATTTTATGTCAAAATAAAATGCTGTATTTAGCATTGGTGCGACCTCACCTTGAGTACTGTGTGCAGTTCTGGGCCCCATTTAAGAAGGATGTTAAAGTACTTTGCGTCCAGGGAAAGGCAACAAAGCTGATGAAAAGGCTGGAAGGCATGTCCTATGAGGAGTTGCTGAAGACGCTGAGTTTGTCTAGTTTAGAGAAGTAGGAGGCTGAGGAGCTACTTCATTGCTCTCTAAAGCTTTCTGAGATGGGGAAGCAGAGAGGGAGGTGCTGATCTCTTCTCCTGGGTATCCAGTGATAGGATGCACGGGAATGGTTCAAAGTTGTGTCAGGGGAGATTCAGATCTGACATGAAGAAACATTTTTTTTACTGAGAGGGTGGTCAAACACAGGAATAGGCTTCCTGAAGAGGTGGTTGATGCCTGTCAATATTTAAGAGGTATTTGGAAAATTAACTTAATAGCATGTTTTAACTTTGGTCAGCCCTGAACTGGTCGAGCAGTTCACTAGGTGATCATTGTAGGTCCTTTCAAACTGAAAATATTCTATTCTTTTCTGTTCTATTCTAAATATTGAGTTCTGCTTTCAGAGGTCAACAGTGAGTTTTCCACTGAATTGATCAGGAGCTTGGTCAAAATATAATGACTTCATTTTATAAACCATGTAGGAGGGTTGAAGAAAGTGATTAAAAATCTCATAAGTGGTTTTTTTTTTTACTTTGTAATTCTGTTCTATTTTAATTTGAAATAATAAGAAAAAAATCATCTTTCATCATATATCTTAGATATAGCAAGAAAAATATATAAAGAAAAACCAGAATTGTGAAAAGAGGTAAAGAAAATAATACTTATAAAACAAAATATCCACATGAAACAAACTGATGTAGTTGAGCATATGACTTAAGACTTCATGAAAAAAAAAAGTCACAAAGAAATCTAAAGAAATTCAGACACAAAAGATAAGACATTAAGCAGCAGAATGATCACTGACTACAGCTAGGAGTTTGCTTCCATAACACTTCTCTTCCTGAATATACAAATCTTTAGGGCAGGAGCAAACAAAGAAAAACTCCTCCAGTTACTGAATTGTAACATATGTAAGAAGGAAAGAAAAAGATGAGGAAAGAAAGAAAAAAAGGTTTTCTTTCTGTGTGTTTTACTTCTGCTACAGAGGTTACAATCTTCAGCAACCCTCTGTGAACACGTATTTGAAGCTATTTCTGTTGATCTGAAATGACCTTTGGCTGCCATGCTTTCTGCTTCTCCTAGAAGACAAACAATTCCTCTTATTTTAATGTATATCCAGGAGTAAGGCTGATGCCAAAGATGACTGATAGTGAACTATTTAAAAGGAAATGAAAAAAGATAATGAAGAAATACTTATTGAACAATAAAGGTAAAAAAATTACACAAAGCTGCAATTTAATAAATTATTTCCTATATTAATGCATAATCATACAGGTGACAAGCTTGATTTCTGGCATATCTACAATCTACATTTTGAAACCAAATTAACAATTTCAAGCTTATTTTAAATAGGTCTAGATCTGTAAATTTTTATTATCAAACATTGAGCTGGGCATCTTCAGCCCTGAGAGGAGAAAGCTCAGGGAGACCTTATCACTGCTATAACTGCCTGAACAGAGAATGCAGAGAAGATGGAGCCTGATCCTTTTAAGCAGTGCACAGCAATAGGACGAGAGGCAGCAAACATGATCTGGAATATGGGAAATTATGATTAGATATAAGGAATAAACATTTTTTATCATGAGGTAAAAAATGCATTGAAAAGAGTTTCCTTCATGAAAAAATATGTAAAAATTTTTACACACCTTGTATTTTCATAGCAACAGTGTAATCATTATTTTTAATCTACTACTGCGCATAAGAGTGGCTAGTCTGATTTAAAATTCACCTAAAATGCTTTTTGCACTCCTGACAACTGATGCACATACAACATTAGATAAAAATTTGGAAATGTAGCAGCCAGGTACTCACATAATAACTTCTACCAGGCAGGCTGAGACAGGAGAAAGCTAGTAATCAAACCTATTGGAAGAGCAGATGCAGAAGTTTGGACTGATAAGACTGCAGTCAGTAGGGTGGTGCAAGATGGAAGAGAGAGGACTGGCAGACAAAGGCAGGTGGCACTGAGTACAGATGAGAACAGATTTATTGGGTCAGAGATCCTGAAAGGTTATCCTGCTCAGGACATGCTCAGAGTAAACATTATCTCAGTTTCCCTGCAACACCAGTAAATCTGTAAACTACCCAAAAAGTGCAAGTAACTTTACTAGGCAATTACTATTTTGTCTAGTGGATGACCACTAAACAGAGTGTTGTGTAAATATATAGCACATATTCTGAATGTAAAAGTTAGTCTCCTACCCATTTTCCTTTTCTTCCTCCTGTGAGACTGTTGATTACTTAAACTCATAAATGAGTTTATTTTTATTTTTATTTTAAATCTTTAGGCCCAAAGGTGGCTGAAGCTGTACTGGAGTTAGTTTTACCATGTTTCGGTAATATTTGGATGGAAAGATTTCCTCATTGAGCTACTAATATTCCCCTTACCATAATAGGGGAAAAATATAAAAAGAGAGAAGATTAAAAAATTTATGAAAGAACAGAAAGTGACCCAGGAATATCTGTAGTATAGGTTACCTTTTCAACTGGGATAAAAAAAAAAAATGTTTATCAAGACATTTAGCTTTATGTGTAACGATAGCACAGGCTAACGTGCATATAAAGGAGTTAGGTTTAATCATTTAGTAGGAGAATATTGTCTACTGAGAAAGGGAAAATTTTGAGGGGAAAACATATTAGTTGGGCAGAATAAGTATATCCAATTTACAAGGAGTTGTAGAATAGACATTTCCAGCACTGTAGTAGTGATTTTGTAGAGTGTTTGGAAGGTCTTTTGAGAAGAATGCCTGAAATGGCTAGATGCTTCTTTTCTTAGAAAGATTCAAACTTCAACAAACAGAAAACACAGTAATTTAAAATATGTTTATGGTTGTCTACATATTTATTGCCTAATTCATATCCATGAAATTTCTGAATGAAGTGAACATTAGTATTCCTTCTTTTAAAATTATAGTTACCGTAACTAAAATCTCAAACAAGAAGATTTTTGTTTCATTCTTACAGGATGAAAGTTTAATATGATTTGAATCCCTTAAAAAAGCTAACCTATAAGCATCTGAGCTGACCTTACATTTTTTAAGAGCATGATTTTGTGAATTTCTTCAATAGATTTGTATTTTGAGTAAATAATGTAGACAGACACACAAAACTTGGATCAGTTGCCCGTGAGAGTTATGAAAGAGACCACTAAAGTGCAAAGTTACAGAAAAAGCCAGAAAAAAATCCTTCATTGCCTGTATTTTAAACAGTAATGTCACTTTGTATTGTGTGTTCTTGATGGTTCACTATGTCTGGACTACATTTTAAACAGAACTACTTGCCTTATATTAAATACTAGAATTATTTAATAAAACGTGTTCTTCCATTTACAGCATTTTAAAAATAAAAATGCAGACTTATTTTGTTGTTTTACTCCTGATCACTTCTACTTAGTATGCTTAAGTAGTTTATGGATAGGCACATAAATGCTACATAAAATTATTGCCCTAGATATATATGTATATACACACAGAGAGAATGTGTGTATACATACAAGATACTAAGGAAAAAAAAACATTCAAAGCATGTAATAGTCTCACACTATAGTAATCACATCATAGGCACCTAAGGTTTTAAAACTTAAACTGGATTAAGACAGGAAAACAAAGAGGCCCACTTTTGCTCTACATACAGCAAAAGACATATGAAAGGCAAATCTCGTTTGAAGTTCAAGCTCAGGCCCTGCACAGTGATACAGCGAAGGATTGCAACTTTCATTATTAGTTCCTTTTCCATTAGAAAAGTTTTTTTTAAATCAAGCAGAATATATGTAGTTATTTCCTATCTCTACAATAAATTTTATCTCTCTGAGACTAGAAAGCTGGCTCTTTTGTGTTTTAAGTTTGTGCCAGAAGTGCCAGTGGAATCAGCTTTTCACATTAGAGATAAAATACATTCTCTGAAGAGCTGAGACTGTCAAAATAGATGTAAAAAAAATCTTATGCTGTGTGTTCAAATAATAGTTGCAGCATACATAAATAACACTCAAGAACAGCCCCAATACTTCTTACATTTAAATTAAGTTTTCTAGTGACAGACTGGACTTCTGAAAAGTAATATGTCTTGGATTGGACAGAGGAAAAGCATTAAGATCTATAAATACTAGAATTCTTATTGATATGACAAGAAATTTTTTTGTGCTGTATAGTAAGACAAATACTGACAAGAAAGAGGTCAATGAATATACTGAACTGCAGTTGCCATGGGAACCAGCAATGCCTTTTACCTATGATTAGATACGGAGATAGAGAGGTGCATGTTTGTATGTGTATACTTGTGGAAGGAAGGTTATTTAGCTTGAAGAAATAAATTCCTGAGAGACAGACAAGAAAATATATTATTTCATATTCCATATACAGACATGTTCTTATTCAGAGCTGTCCACCCTCAAATCTGGGTCAGCAATTTAGAGGTAGCAATAAAATAGTTTTTGTTTTGGAAAATCAACAGCTGTTTTTCTCCAAAGTCAGATGACTCAGCAGAGAAAAATTTCTTAGCAAATAAACTAACTTTAAAAAATTAACTGGCTCTATTTAAAAACTACATCTACAAGTGCTTACTGAGGACTGCGTATGTCCGCCTCGCCTCAGATGCCTTCAGGTCCTTAGCTATTGAATGTCAGCACAGAATCTTCTAACTTTTCCTAGATCTTAGAATACATATTTTATTGATAGTAAAAAGTTAGGAACATACTTTTATCAGTCTATTCCTCTGGTACACCTTCTCAAAAGCAATATACAAGCTCTGATAACTCATTATCTGTTTAATTTGTCTGGTAAAGCAAGGGATGTTTTAGACCAACATGGCAAAAAACAGCAGCAGCACAAAACATGAATCCCGTGACAAATATTTATCTAAAATAAGTGTTTTTCAATAGAGTGCATGGCTTACATCTTCTTTCTTGTTGCTGTAAAAACACATTTTGGTTAAAATCAGATAACCAAAACATATCATAAAGCTGTGGTCAAACTGTAAGTGACCTGGGTGTGTGACAGACCTCCCTCCTCTGAGTTAGCCTGTGCCAGCCCCACTCTCACAGAGTCTCTGCATCACATTGCTGGCGTAAAAGCTTCACAGCAGCCATTAAAGGATTCATTTTATTATTTTAACATTTTGCAGCTAGCAGCATGCTCTTCATACTGAAAGAGCAGAGGAAGCACAGACAATTTTTTATTTCTTCAGCTCTGTGCCACCGAAGAACTATGTGCTGCCAGGGGAAATTTCTACCAAATAGCAAACACTGTTACCACAGCAGGCTGCAGAGAGACACCTTTATGGACTTTGACAGGATAATATAAAATCTATATTTGAAAATATTTCTTCAGTTCTGTTCCACAAGAGAATTATACATTATTTCATTAAAGGTGACATTTTTTTCTTAAGAAAATCATACCTAGGTTTGCATTTTACATTGGACACTGCAACTTCTTTGTATATGTGCTCACTGCTGTTTATCTTTCAGTTCTGCAAGAATTTAAGAACTGCCCATTTAGTGAGTATATCATGGAAAGTAATTCTGCTGTTGCCAATAATGTTCTTCAGTGGTGAATTTCCCAGCCCACAGAACCATGCTGCTTTGGATCCCAGCCTACTGGAAATGTAAAAAAACTCTGCTGATGGCCCAAAAGACAGCCAACAGTGGTATGGACTTTAGTGAAAGATATAATACTGAAGCTGTAGAGCACATTAAAAAAAAATATCGTATATTCCCAATAACAGCTATATTATCGATTGCACTGTTGATCCTATTCTGCTGATTCACTTTAGCAAGGTGATAAATCTCAGTTAGTAGTTATAGGAAACCTCAGAATCCTGAAATAGTTTTCTGTGCATGGCTCGTTCTATCAGTCAGAATGAGAGTATTTCTTCATTGGAGTATTTGTTATAGATCACCTATTTTATAGGTGTTGCGGTTCAGCCCCAGTCACCAAGTAAACACCACGCAGCCACTTGCTTACTCCCCCCACCCCTGTGGGATGGGGGAGAGAATTGGAAAAGCAAAAGCAAAAAAATCAACTGGTGGGTTGAGATAAGAACAGTTTAATAATTAAAATAAAATAATGATGATGATGATTATTATAATAATAACAATGATGATAATATAATAAAAAGGAAAAGGGAAAAAGGGAAAAAGGGAAAAAAACAGAAACACAAACGATACAGCCGCTCACCACCTGCCAACCAACACTGCCTGTCCCCAAGCCGCGATTGCTGCCTCCCTCCCCCGGCCAGCTCCTCCCAGTTAACATACTGGGCATGACGTTACATGATATGGAATATCCCTTTGGCCAGTTTGAATCCGCTCTCTTGGCTGTGCCCCCTCCCCTCCCGGCTTCTCGTGCACCCGGCAGAGCATGGGAAGCTGGAAAAGTCCTTGACTAGTACAAGCACTGCCCAGCAACAGCCAAAACATCGGTGTGTTATCTCAACGGGGTTTTCACACTAAGTCCGAAGCACAGCACTATGCCAGCTGCAGTAAAGAAAATTAACTCTATCCCAGCTAAAATCATGACATTATTTAAAAAAATATTCTATACTAAATGAGAGATAAAGGTACTTTCAAAGTAATGTCACTTTCTAGTAGAGAACTTCTTTAGCTTTTCCATCGGATATGGCTTATTCAAAATCAAGATCACTGTGCCTTTGTATGCACTCAGAATAATCAATAAATCCTCCTACTTCCATAGGTACACCAGGGACAGTTGATCTGTTATTAGGTCTACTTCATCATCCAGTTTTTTATTTTTATCTTATTATTTCAAGCCTAGTTTCATTACTTGTAACATCACTCTAATGCCCATATTTGCAGGTGACAGACAATTTCCATTACAGTTGTAACTTATGATACCTTTTTCTTTTCTTCAAATTTTGGCACAGGTAAATTGCAGTAATTCACTTAAATCTATTATGAAATGGACTTTTATAATAATGAAATAAGAATTTGAAATTAAAAGCAAGGCACAAAGATCTATAGAGCAGTTATAAGTCTAAATATTGCTTTAAGTATGTGCATATCTACATATGAGAAGCAAAACGGAGATGGGAGAAGACAACATGTGAGGAAACAGAAAACATGAACAGAATTGAAGCCCAAGATTATCTGAAAATTCAATTTTTCTGTCACTAAAACTTTCCCTTTCCCCCCCTACCTAGGTAACATTCCTTTATGAGAGCACACAGTAGGGCCCCAGCTACAGACAAGCAGAACCATCTTTTATTGTTGGTGTTCTTTTGCTTCCTAGATTTCTTCTAGTGTGACAGAGTTGACTGTGGAAAGTGTTAGGTTCTGCCTGACCAGTTTGAGAAACACCACGACGATACCAGTCTATGCAGAGCCTAAAATAATTTCTTTGAAGGCCTCAGATTAATTTTCATTCTGCACATCAGTCAGCCTAGATACACCTATTTATCTACTAGATCGTGGCTATTCTATGAAGTAAAATTCATTTCTTGTTCTAGTCGAATGAAAGCCGATGCACTGAAGGAAGGGAACATGTAAATAATTGTGGATTTTTTGATGTGTTAACAATTAGATCTTCTTCATTAAATAAATTCACTTAGTAATGATCCATTAATTTTTAGTCTGCATTTTACCAGCATAGAAATATTTTCATCAGTTACAAGAAACTGGAGAATAGTTTACCTGATTTAGTTCAGATTTAAGTGTGAAAATTGAGTGAGTGAACTTTAAAAAGGTACAACTGGTATCAAGAAATCTTATTTATTTTAATTTATTTCAATAATTATTGCACATATTTTAGTTTAATAAAACACAGATAAAAATAACTTTTTCAAACAGACTGCTTCAATCTAGCCTGTTTGCTTTACATCTTTTCTATATCCTTTGAAGAGTTTGAAGTCAGTTGTTTTTCATGTGCTGCATATTAAAGTTAGCAAATATTAAAAATACTTCCTATTCAGCAAAATAATTATACAAAAATAGGTTCATTTTACTCACTGCATGTGGAAGTTGCACATATCAGAATTAAGAGATATGACAGTTTGGATAAACCTGTACACTATTGTATGATATTATAGTACAGATGCTTAGAAAACCCTTAACTTCTATCTTCTTTCAGATTATTTTTGCTTTTCCCTGCAACATGAATGGGACAACTATAAGAGTCTTTGATAGACCTTTGGCTCTATAGAACTTACACAAGTCCACCTTAAGCTTAAGCAGTTTTCCAGAAGTAGATTTTCCAGAAGCAGAACAAGGAGGTTAACCATTATTAGAACTATGACATTGTTAATAATATTAGTAATCATTCAAGATTATTCAGGCCTGCATGAAAGAGACTATCTAGCCTTTTTACAGCAGAATGATAGCAACTTATTTTGTCTTTAAAAACTCACTTGTCCCAGCTTACTGTTCTTGGAGACCCCACAAATTTCTAAAAATACTGAAGTAAAATATTGAAATAAAAAAAATTACACTTGCTTGTGACAGAGCTCATGAAGATCAAAAAAGAAACCACATAGCCAAGAACTATGTCTATTTCTGTTCCACAACTCTTTAAAAATTGCTGCTTTATTACTCTCTGCCTATCAAAAATCTCTTCAGTGAAGTGATAAGCAAGTAGACTGTTGAAGTTACATTCTTTCAAAATCCTCTGAAAAGTCTTCACAAATAGTATAATATAACTCTTTAACAGAGTTTTTAAATGTCTTTTTCAGTTACAAGTGGAGATAAATTCCCTGTAACATATCAGAGATGAAGAAATGGTGAATTGCAACATGGATGTACACACAGTACTTGAAAGACTACTTTCAAAAACTAAATGAGGAAACAACAGAGACTTTTCTGGTGGGGGTATATTAAGCAAAGGTAGGAAATAAGTAAAGGTGCATATATTTACACTGTTGTCCTCTAGTCTATGTCCCAATAACACAAATCAGCTAGTGTTGAATACCTGTGGACCTGTAAGTTTTATTTTATTTTTAAGGCAGCAGGCCATTGTTTTACATGACATGGTTTGGGAAAACCATTTCTTCTGCATTTAACATGTTAGCAATCATTTAATAATGTCCCATTCCCGTAAGATTAGTTAATTCAGCTGAAGATATTAGATAAATTTCATTATTTAACTTCATTATTTGTGAATAAATTGGCTTCAAGAGCAATTTGTCTTGCTTTCAAAACTTTTTTCTAAGGCTGGCTTAAAAAAACATACAATCAGCATTTGTCTAGACAAATGAATCAGAATTTTTAATACTTTGCTTGATTTAATGTATGTAAGCATTAAAATATGTTATTGAAATAATATAATAAACTATTTTGTACACAAAAAATGTCACCTAAATCAATGATTTCTTGGCACAAACTAATTTTTTAATTACTTTGGCCACTGTAAAGACAATAAGAATGTTTACCAGTCCCATTGTGTTCAGGAGAGTTTTACATCCCAACAGTATTTTTTATGGATAAAGAATTACCAGTACATTAATATTATCACAAATACTGACACTTAGTAAATATTAAGCACATTATGTATTTCCTACATGACAGAGAAGGTAAGAAGAAGGAATCACAAGGGAGAAATATCGAAGTTATCCTTTCTGTTTTATCTTCCACTATATACCTCATGGCATTAACAAAATAAATCTCTCTGTTAACTGAAGTTCCACATGACAGATTCTAAAAACAAGACAAACACATGCTTTCACAACCCATTCTGTATTTTTTTACCCTACAAAAAAATCTTGTCTTACACTTTATTACAGATTATTAAAAACCAAAATACAGTGTGTCTGAAATTACAATGGCTGTTTTAGGAATGTGAAAATAAGCCCATAAGAGGCTCTAATTAACCAACCCTGAAATATTTTAATATAAATAACTTGTTCCTCCATCTCCAAAGTTGACCGGAATTCTAATATCAAATGAAACTCATGTACCATATGTACACTACTACAGATCTGTTTGTTCCTTTTATGATGATTTTTCAATAGTCAAATATACCAATATATTCAAGCTCTAGATGGTCTGACAATGGTAACATACTACAGGAGCATACTAGAATTGTTAGCGTACATATTAACGTAGAAACACCATACTACACACGAATAAAGAAAAAGAAACTTACCAACATGTAAAGACAACAGTCCAATAAAATTTTGCTTGATCTATTATGCTACTTTATCAAATCTAAAATATCTGTTGTAAGAAAAACTTAAAGGTTCATAGTCTACTCTTGGCTCAACAATTAGAGTAAGAGCTAGATACTGTAAGGGTCTTCAGGAATAAGCTGCTCTAATGTCCACCAGGTGTAGGAATTGGTAGAAGAGTGTCTTCTACTTTATTTTAAAATGTTTTAACAAAATCTGAGTCACTTGTGAATTTCACACTAGAGGATGAAATACCAAGGTGAGATAAGCACCTGTGTGTAGTGGAAAAAGATTATTTTTAAGTACCTATTGTAAGAGATTTCTAAAATCTTATGGTAATACCAAAGGATTTTTTAGCATAATTTTATGCTGTATTCTAGTCCTCCAATTTTCTAGCACTACACAAAGTGCTTTCCCTCCTTTGCTTACTTAAATGTTGAGCCTATAAACTGCTTGAAGTGGAACCTTTAAAGTCTAAAAATCAAAACTATACTCATAAACAAAGTGAGTTTTCATTGAATAATAAAAACATTAAAAATTAATAGGTCTTTCCTCTTCTACATGTTTAAAGAGAACATCATTCAGGTGGCTACTACTACTTACACGTATTTCACTAAGAGTTACCAAAAGTTTTAATGACAATCCTACCTTGCAGTGTACCTTTTTCCTTCAGTCAACAACATCCTGAAGTTTAGAAGAGTTAAATGATTCTGTGTCGCATTTTTAGTTTCCTTAATACCTTTACATTTCCTCTCTTTTTTCTCCTAAAGAGAAGGTTGAGCTGACAAAGTTGATTTGAAATTTAGCTTTTGAATACTACATATCTTTTTAACTAATCCTCAAGCAAGGTCTCATCTAACAAAATTTTAAATTTATTTTAAACATTGGTTTTTAAGCCCATTATAGAGAACCTTATGTATATTCAATTTTTTGTAATGTGTTATTTACCTATAAAAAATGAAAACCATAGAAGATACTTTATTTTCACTTTCATGATTGCAGGAGTGCTAATTATTATTGATTTTATTCTCTTTCATATCTGTAACCCAAACACTGATTATTTTTCATTGAACATCATAAAAAATAACTTTAAATTTCATTTATTTTCTATTGCATTTTACCCCTTTTCGCTATAAATATATACTAGCTTTTAAATCCTCCATCTCTACTGGTTCTGATGGGGTCTACATAACGCTTCTAAGACATGGGTTTGTTGGTTTTGTTTTTTTTTTTTAACAAGAAAATGCTCAGATAACATTCTAGTAACTTCAGATTCAAATATATTTACATGTGTGAAACTTATTACACTCCCTCTGAACAGATATATATAATAGTAGATTGGATTTAACTGACAATAGAAATATAATAAAAGAAAAAATGCAAGAAATGAAAACAGATCAAATGTAAATGTCAATTATTTCTAGCTCATTCAAACTTATTTTTATTGTCCCTTTCTCTGCTCCTACATAATTAGTAATATAAATTCTCAGCAAGAAGGAAAGCTACCCTACAAATGTTCTAGCAATTTCTGCAGTTTGCCAAAGACAACTTTGTAAAGGTGATCTGAATAAAAATATTAACTACTTGCTCAAAATAGTGTTTCTAGTAATCTGAATATTGAAAGGTATAACTTCAGTTGTGTAGTTATCTGAAGGTAGCTCTTGTCTAATGGCTTTGTTGGTGAACGGCCGTGTACCTTCAGCTCCATGGAAATTAATTGGGTCACCTGAATATTCACTGTTAGATCTTGCAGCATGGAATAAATGTGTCTGATGCGTGCCAAATCCAGCTACTCTTACTACTACAGCTACATACTCTAAATAGTCTTCTTGGTTTATTTCTTTGTTTCCAACATTCAAATTTTAGCTGCAGCTTTTTAATCCTTGGATGTATTTTGAACTTTCAGATCTTCAGAGACTGTAAATCAAGTGAAAATAGCATATAAACTTGGTTAATAATAATTAAAAAAAGAAAAGTTAGGAACAGAATAAATTGGCTCTCTTCTTACACCTCCTATAGGAACTGAAACCTTATTATAATATATGTATCATTTTCACTAAATTACTTTGGAGTACTAAGTGCTCCTGACCAGATTCCCCATTTTCCTCAGAGATCTGGGAGTGACATTGCAAAAGGTCTAAGAGGAAAAAGGAAAGAGCAGAGCTAACCTCTCACCTTCAACTAACATCTTTTTCCATAGGGAAAAACTGATTACTACAGAATGAACATTTATCTGTTCAGCTGCTTCCATCTGCCCCTTATTCCCTCTAACATCTAAGTCATTATGCAGGAAATTTTTGCCAGTTTTCATTTTCTCTGAAATTTTTCTGTAGTTACCACTCTTAGTAGTAGGAGGAGTGTGGCATAATGCATGAAGCTGGACAGAAAAAGGAAAATTCTGCTTTGTAGAGGATTTTGGTATTTTGAAATTTTGGGGGTTTTAAACAAGAAAATTATGAAGGATTACACAGATGGCATTCTAGTGACTTCAGATGCAAATAGTATCGCATATGTGACACATTACATTCGCTGAACACACATGTATGATAGTCAATCTGATGGAATTCAGAAAGCAAAATTTTAGTAAAAGAAAAATATAGAGAAAGGAAAACAGATGAAATGAAAATACTAATTATTTCTTAGAAGAATTGTTTCTTAGAATTATTACTTAGATGTAAAATCATAACTGATTTTTCCTAAAAGGAAATGAGTCCTTATTTAAAGGGACTTGGGCTTTTTGCTGGACTTCTCCATAAAATATTTACTTTCCTCAAGCTGTCTAAATCTTCATCAGCATGTATACAAATATCTTTAAACTAATGGTGTTTTAAACATAATAAAATAAATGTTTAATTTACAGGTGAAGTGCATGGAAAAGACAAAGACAATGGCATACACACCCCACACTCCACACCCCTCCCCCACCTTTAAACAAAACAAACCAAAAAGATCCTCCTCCTTGGCAATTTGCTTCTGTCTGAAGTTGATTACCCATCTCTACATGTTCTCACCACTGTACTCATGGTTGATGCTATGCCAGTGATAGAAAATGTGAAGAAAATTAGAAGTCAGTATCTGAAAACTATGTTAGAGACACAATAATGTGTAACAATAGTTTTGGCTGGAAAAAAATTGTTTTCTAACTTCAAAAAAAAAAACCACAAACCAATAAACTTATCCTTTGGGAATGTTCCCTGAAATCCATTTTATACCTCTAAAAACCGTCCATATTGCCTATTTTTCTGAGGTTGCCACAAAGACCTTGCAGGAAATTGGAGCCAAATTAGTTATGAAGAACAGTTTTCTACCATTGCAACACAAAAGCTACCAAATGCATTAAGCAGGCTGATCCTAAAAAAGGCAAAAAACTCTAAACTCTTAATGACTGAAAATCAAACATCATTTAGTGCTTTATTTAACAGAAACAATGGTTATTCATTCAACTGATCTTTACAAGAAGCTTATTTAGTTACTTAGACCACAAATTACTCAGCAACTAGCTGTTTGTGCCATGCCTGTATTGCTAGCCTCATCATACCAAATCAAATGAATTCCACTAGCTTTGTGTGAACGTGAAAAGAACGATGGTTACTAATGTCTCTGTTGAAGTAAAAGTTCCTGTTTTATCTCAGTTCTTTTTGAACATTGTGTAATCTACTTCTGAGATTGAACTGCAGAGAAAAATTTGTAGAAACCAAACATCTCTAATTCTCCTTCTGCACTGAATTAGTTGAAAGATGTGTTTTTGAAACGCTTTCTTCAAATGGCAACTGCTGTTACATTTCTTCATGGAGGAATGATTTACTGAAATCAACACATGGTGGGATTTTTTTTTCCTTCCTGTATTTTTAGGAAAATGTGATATCTCTTCTAAAGTGACGAATTAAAGAGTAAATATATTATTCATTTGACTCCAACCAGCATGGGCTAATACGCCCATAGAGGTTTGAAGGATTAACTTCCTACTGTATTGTGGGATCCAACAGTATCTAATCACCACTGGCCTCTGTCCTAGCCTCAGTACCCTGCCATTTTTTCAGCAATTATGTTTACCGTCTGCCCCAACTGGGCTGTTACACTACCTGTAACAGGCTCTGCATGCAACTGGCCTGCTTTGAAGAGCTCTGACACAACTGTGATTGCCAGCAAGTCCATTTGTAATGAGTTCTCTGGCACTCCTGGCAGCCGTGGTCATGCTGAGTGACAGGTAGACTTCTTATTGCCTGAAAAGCACCTCTCTCAACCAGCCCTTTCAATTACTCTGCGTGGTCCTGACAGCACCACATTTACTACTGCCTGAAGTTGGGTGTTCTCAGGTGGTTTCTAGCTAAGATTCCCAAGGTGAATAGCAGAACAAAAGCTGGGAAGT
Organism: Phalacrocorax aristotelis; assembly: GCF_949628215.1. Classification (NCBI taxonomy): domain Eukaryota; kingdom Metazoa; phylum Chordata; class Aves; order Suliformes; family Phalacrocoracidae; genus Phalacrocorax; species Phalacrocorax aristotelis. The sequence continues at coordinate 108,944,220 of NC_134276.1, read as the reverse complement.
TTATAACACATGAGCAATCAAGAATAAGTGCAATATGCAAAAGCAACCAAGAAGATAATGATGTTTGGCCTTACCTTGCCAAACAGAAATGTCGGTCATACTTTCATACTTGAATTCTTTTTTAATTTTCATTTTGCTTCATATTTTCAAACTTCCAAGGGCAGTAGGAAAAGTGGCAAAATAATATATTGTTATCTGTCTCTTAAAAATCTCTCCATTTTAATAGAACACACTGGGTAAAACAACTGGGTAAAAAAAAATAATAGCAAAACCAAGTCACTATTTCTTCAAGCACGCAATTTGAAAGTGAACATTTGGACAAACTGTTCCATTTTCCATTGCAGATTTTAGCAAATCTACCACTCCCCTGGTTCTTCCTTTCTGTCAAAAGATTGGGCAGGGCAGGGGTTGGAGGGGAGGAAGTGCATATATATATATATATATATATATATATAGATGTATGTATATGTATATAGGTTGGCTAGTCCAGCCAAGCTTTATCAGTATCTTCACTCTACAAACAGATTTCAGATTTATGAAGTTATGGCACTTTAGAAACTACAGGAACTGATATTTTATATTTGCCTACTTGTAGGAAACTGTATGGAAAATTTATACTTTGAGTGCATGAACATTCAGGATACATAAAAATGAGTAAGTATGCTTTTTGCCTTGTATTTGTGTTTTAATTGAGAATCAAAGCCAAGCTGGGAAAACATATCATTGTTTATACAACCACTCAGCTTGACAGTGCAGATGGAAAATTAAGCTAAAAATAGAAAGCACTGGAAAGCAGTTCTTGCTGGGTGAATTTCAAATACAGAGATAAGTTAGAGGTGTATGTAACCACATAACACACAGAGGACCACTGGCTAACAAATAGACAGCTTGAAGAGGAAAATTTAATGGCAAGCTTCAAACAAGTGGAAGCTACAAAAGAAGAATGACAGTCTGCATGCTTGATTTGTTGCTGAGTAAATCTTCAAGATACATTAATAAAGATGCAGTTTAAATGAATCATCTCTTAAAAACCTTATTTTTTTTCCTAAGTGGCACAGTAAAAAGAGAATAGAAAGGGAGAGGATAAATACTAAATACTTGGAATACGAAAAATCTCTTCTTACTTACAGAACTTTTGTTCCAGTCATATGCTTGGTGAACTGTTCCTTCTTTTATTCAATTAATGAGGCATACTGGAGGTTTCTGTATAGAAGAATTGACCTTATGCACTTGGTGTTTTGCTCTGCAGCAGAAGAGAGATTCTTTACTGTCTATACCTTTTTTAGGAAGTTCACTCTGAAGTAATATGAATTGAAATAATCAAAGCTTGGAGATGACAAACACGTGGCTCATTTTAGCCTGAAAGCAAACAGTGAAGGGAAACACTTCACAGACAGATGGCAGGTATTTTTCAAGGAACATCTACTTCACACCTAAACTCACCACATGCCACAAATTACTTCCCAACACCCTTTAACACAGTTTAAACCAACCTTAAAATCCACAACAAAAGCCACATCTCCAGCATTTCCAAGGAAGCTGAAGGTCATTGTAATGCCCTAGATTTCTGAAACTAGGAAACATCACTAATTGCAAAGTATCTGTAACTTTGGCTGTAAACCAAAGCGACAATCTCTCAAAAGAGAGAGACAGAGTATGAAGAATGGAAACTTTTTGTGATTTATAGATATTACATAAATAGAGACATGCAGAGGTATACACACACACACACACACACACCCCACCCCCCACACCCCCCCTCCCCCCTTAACTAGTGTCTCCTACATCCTATGTAGTTACTCACTTTCCAGGTTTTGACTTCTCACTCCCAGGTCTAAGATTATATTGACAGAGAGCTACCAAGCTGTCTGAAGGCTTTTTGCCCACATTACAGTGTGCAGTTGAGTGGATATTAAATGAGATTGGTAAAAGGTAGTCTAAGGAAGATAGTATCAAAAACCCTGAAATAGCTGTTAACTCATAAGAGGAAGAGCCTGCTTGTAGGTAGACAGAGAAAGCCTTTAGATCCTTCCAGCAGTGGTTGACTGTGTATTACAGCAGGTTATATGAAGTCTGAAAAAGGAGGACCAAATCCTCTAATGGTTGACAAATAGAGTACAAATGAGTAGGTTTTTTCCTAATTTACTGGCAAAATATTGAATACATAAAATAAAACATCAGTTACCTGGTATCACCAGTGATCTTTTACATGTTTATAAGAAATACATAACAGTAAAAAATTCCATTATTTGCTTGACTTAAAAATTCCCTTTTGCCTCAGTCAGCTACAACTTCATGCCTGTCAGATAATTGCTTTAACAAGCCCCGAGTAGTAACATGTTGTCAAGTCACAAGCTCCTGCCCATCTGATCAGGTGGGAAGATACAGGAGTCCTCATGACAGAACAGAACAAAATTTTACAGTAGCGGGAGCTTCTTACTATTAAAAGTTTGAAACAATTGTATTCAGAAAATTAAAAATAATTAAGTAAATAATGCATGGTCTACAAAATTTGTTACAACTGTTTGAGACCTTCCCTTAGAGAAGCTACGCAGTCAGTTCCTTCCGCTTTCTTACCTATCTTTGCTCTGCTCTCTTTACAGACAGATGTGAACATTCAAACATTATAACCAAAGTAGACAGGCATATCATTACTGCCAGATCAGTTCACTATGTGAATAGAAACATTTCTTCTGGGTAATTTTAGTAATAATAATTATTAAATCAGTCCAGAAATAGAGTGAATTTTCTGAATTAAGCAGGTAAGGTACACAGGCTACAACAGTACTGATGCTTAAAAACTTTAAGTGTGGACTACAATTCTTTTGAATAAATGAGCTATAATTAATTTTCTTAAAAATTGTCCATATATGTGAGCAGAATCTGATAAAAGCAGTATTTAACAAAAATATATTAAAATTAAACATCAATAAAATTTAAAAAGATAAGAGGGCACATTAAATAAAAAAGTTAAAATATATAATAAAAGGATTATATAAATGTTCATGGTTACAACAAAGAAAAAATATTAGGTGTGTTAGGTCTTATTCATCATAATAGAAAACACTTCAGATGCTGAAAACTTTTTTTTTTACTGTAAGCTTGTTGTTTCATAACCATCGTTTATGAGAATGTTATACCTTCACCGAATCATTTGAGACACTCTCAGAACATAAGCACACTTCTAAGGCAAACTCTCTATCTCTAGTCGTATTTCGTTAAGTAAGAAGAAATCTGGTAAACCAGTAGCAAGAAAGAACAGTGATCCCTTTATGTTTACTGTTTAGATAATAATGCAATGTTAGTAAATTTGAAGACAGCAACAAATTATACTTCTATGTCAGGAAAAAGAGTTTTCAGTTATTACAGGTATTTCAAAGAATATAAATCGATTTACTGTGCTTAAACCAGTCATCATTACCTTGTCTCTGTTTTTAACAATAACTAATTTCATGTTATAATCTGTCTATAAGGTGTGAATTTTGCACAGTATGAAATATGTGGAGGGAAGGTAGCATTCCAGGGGTTAAATAGGATGGGAATGAGGAAGATAATTGTCTTTGAAGATCTGCCAGAGCAGACTGCTCTTCCCAAGAAAGATTTTACAGAGAAAAAACCAACCCTAAAATTTCTGCTAAACACACAGCTAAGATTGAAAGAGTTTGTATGTAATTGAAAGAGCAAGCAAAGGATGCTTTCATTTCAAGAAGTTTTATACTTCACAAAAAAAAGAAAAAGTCTAAAAATCATCAGATAAAGAATGCAGATGGCCACAAACCTGTACACAGATGTTTTCCATGCTTAGTCCACTGCCACCTGAGCTTTCTAAAATCTGCCAAAACAGCCTGTATATATTGAAATAACTGTGGGGTATTTTTAAAAGCAATTTATTTGCAGAAAAAAACCAAACTTCATTGTCCAAAAATTTGGGGCAAACATGGCAAAAAGGGATTTTCATAGAGGAAAATGAAAGGTGAAGCACTTAATTTTGGCATTTTAAAGGTGATTTTTCTGAGTTTTTTTTTTTTCTTAAATAGCTAAAAAGACGTTTGCAGGAGAAAAGAAAAAAGCATGATTATGAAAAAAGTTTCCATTTCAAAAGCACAAGACTTTTCACAGAAAATTATATGTTTTTTCTCTGAGGTATAGAATCTTTACTCTTGTTTGATTAAATAAATTATTATTATCAATAAACTCCTACCAGAATATTAAGCTTAAACCATAATTAATTGTGTAGAAGCATTGGTAATCACTGTGTAGGAAGAAAATATCAGATAAACAGCTTTCCAAAGAATTAATTAAGAACTCCATTCAGAAGACTAATGTATAACAAAGATATAATAGAGCATTCCACTGAAATTTATAAAGATATGTTACCTCTGCCCCCCACCCATCCTCCAGTCAGTCAAAAAATTATTGAAGTGTCTTGGTAAGAAATTGTGGGTGATTTGAAGTTCTGAGATATTTTAAATGTCTCATAGAAGATATTGCTTTGTCTGATGCAGAGGACAAACTGCCAGAAAGATGGGAGGTAGGTGGCAACTGAAACAGCTTCATCTGTGAGTAACAGATTCTGGAAGCGGTGGGTTGGGGTTGCAGAAAGATGGTGATGGCTGCCACAGGTCTGCAGAAAGACTGCTGGCCTTGCCAATAGAGAAGGAAAATAATATTGCCAACTTCTGATGCCAGCTTAATCCTTCACCAGCAAAGTATTGCTCAAAATAGCCAGAAAAGGTGGGAGAGATAGGGATGCAGGGGGCATGGTTATTGCTCTCAAATACTGACACTAATTAACTCCTCCTATCAACGCAAAAGTATGATTTGCATTTCAACAGTTTTATCTTCTTTCTCTTGTTGTCAGTATTTTCCATACCTGGTTACAAGAAATTTAATGTTAATACCAATTTTGAACATACTACATTAGACAGTAACAGTGCCAGAAACATTATTCAAGATCCTGCTAGAAAACATTGTCAGTAGCTTTAAGTAGTTTGAAACATGCAGACTGTCTTTCAATTCATAGGAAGCATCACTTCATTGCTAAGATTTATCTTATAATTTTTATGGTTTTTCAAATAAGAGTCTAGCTTACTTCAGATTCAAAAGTCAAGCCTGTCTTCATATCTTCATTGCCTGATATAACTAAAATGGAAAGAAAAATAAAGCAAAAGGAAGGTTTCAAAGCTTTTCAGTGTTTCATTGAAAAATGAAAGTTCTTGCAATTGCTTCCACCTCCTCTGGCTGCCACAGTTTCAATATTCGTCTTTCAAATCTTTGATAAAGTGCACAGTGAATAAAAGCTATAAAACAGGCTTCAGCTTATCACCTATATTTTAAAATGCCTTTTATTATATAGAACCCTCCACTAAAGAATTGTATGATACCTGGTGGTTAAGAACTTCAACAGCTTCTCCCCTACTTTCATCCACCCTTTCACAGTGACCATATCATCCCTGGTCTCCAATATCTTCACTAGTTTCTACCATCTTTCTAGGTACAGTGCAGGATACTCATTTTATAGTACAAATACCTCTTTTTCTGTGGAATATTTCTAAGTCAAAAACTTAATCTCTTCTGTAGTAGCAAAGATATACTGAAATCCATAACCCAAGATGTACTTTATTTCAACAGGAGGAAACTGACAGAATACTGGTGATTTTTAGTAAGACATCCTCAGGTCAGAATAAACTTTCCTCTTTGATCTCAGTATTTCACAGGCATTTTGACTAGCAAAGTATCCACAAAAGTGGATAAGTGCTTTCTCTCTCAGACCTTTGAAAGAGGCAATTTAAGAAGACATTAAAACCCTAAACTTCCTGCATATCTTTCTGTCCTACTGTTTAAATTGTAAAAAGTAAACTGTATTTGAGTCAAAATGAGTGAAAAGAAAGCAAATCCAGCTTAGACCCTCTTAAGAATACTATACTCAGTAAACAGAGCATAATTTTCTTCCTTTTTCACAACAGCACAAAGCAGAGAAAATGCAACAAAATATTGTATTTGTATATAAAGATGGTAGAAAACTTGCACTGAAAACTAAGGGAAGGGGTATACTGTGGGTTAAAACTAATTATGAAATGATTAATTAATCTGGATTTAACAGTCTAGATAAGCAACAGAGTAGAAAATAGATGTTAAAACACCTTCTGAAATAAGGACTTCTACGTGACATTTTCAGTGTGTGTGACATTTCAGTTTACACCATTGGAAACCTACTCTCTTGCAAATGTTTCTGTTCTGCAGACTTAAACTTCACCTTCTGCTGCTAATTTTTTTCCCTTTCTCTGCAAAGTAAAAAGCAGGGGCTGAAAAGAAAAATATGCAATTAAGATTTAGTGATCCTTTAAAAGATGACATTGAGCATTCTGGAAAAAACAGAAAGAATGGGGGAAACGGGTTCAGGGGAGAGGGATGAAGTGGGGAGAAGCTGAATACGGTGACAAAGATAGAGTCACGATGTGAATGGAACAACAAAACAATGCCTCTGAAAGAGAATAAGGTGGGAAGGAAAAGGGAGACATAACTGAAATGAAGATTACTGCCACTGAGGTGGGCAGAAGATAGAATCAATTTGAATGAGAATAAAGTAGATATTTTATTTAAACAGCGGAACAGCAAACATAAGGCAGAGAGAACAGTGTAGGATCAAAACTATCAACAAAGGGAAGAGAGAATGAATGGGGTGGGAGGTGGAGGGAGAAAGTAAAGGAGAGAATCACAGATTTGCAAAGGCAGAAAAAATATTGTAACAAAAACAACAAGCAAATTAAAAATGGGCAAGACAGAAAATACATGCCTTCATTTTTATGCCCAAACCTTAGTGAACTGAATGCACGCTACTACGAATAGAACTGACTAGCATTATCTCAGAGGTTATTGTTGCTAAGAAAGTATGAGAGAAAGGCCTTTTGTCTTCCAGATACAGACAAGAGCCCTTGCTGCCTGGAAGTAGGCATGCAGCCTACCTGCAGCCTTGAGAGCTAAAATACAACAGAGCAGAAGGGGTCTTGATGCAAAGTTTGTGGTTTATTTGTATTGCCTTTGACATGTCTTTTCAAGCAAATAATAGCTTGCTACAAAGGCCAGTTCTAAGAGGTTTATTTCTATAAAACAAATATGTTGACTTTATTGACCACACCATCCCTGCCACTTTACAAATAATGCCGGAATGTAAAGCTGCGTTAAGCAGTTAGGTTTACAACTTCTCTAGCAGACAGGTAGCTCGGAACAGATGGTGTGCAACAGGAAAATTCTTCTTTTGTATGTGCTTCTCTACCCCTACACCTTTTCAAGTGGTGTAGGGGTAACTAAACACAAATCATCTTTGTATAAAATTCAAAGGCTGAAACTCCATGTCTTCATACCTGAAATTGCTCACATTACTTTAAGGCTGACCTTGTGAGACGAACAGTGTCATGACGAAAACAGGGTTCATCTCATCCTGTGGTGAAGTACTGCACAGATAAGTGAGACTGTCTATGTCAGCTCTGATTTAGTAGAGGATGTTGTTATGCGCTGGGAAAACAAACCAAGCATGGATGATTGTTTTGGGGACAGTTTACACAAATGCTCTGGCCTACATCTGCCCTGCTCTAAGATGTTAGCTGTACACAGGAAAGAAACAGAGAAATGCAGCTGAACTGTTAACAGGTTTCTCATCCTTGTGACACACTTGGGGAACAAGGGGGGACCAGGGGGTAATAGTACCCCAGGTAATAACTACTAATTGGCTTTAGATATGGAGAAAGTCAAAGAGATTAGCCAACTGTGATGTGACCATTGATATCAACCATCTAAATTAGAAAACAATAGTGAAGATAATAGCACTGTGTGTGGGAACATCCATGCCCAGGGACCTGACATGGTACAGGAGCATGAGCTTTTGGAGGGATGTCAATGCATAGGGGCTCGGCCACCAGGAAGGGCCTGTCACTCCAAGGGACAGCAGTGAGTGCCCCCTTTCCGTGGGCCCACGGCATAAGTCATAGCTGGACCACAGAGGACCACACTAATGTGAATGTATACTCAATGCAGAATGTCCAAGTGCATTGTAAAATAGAAATCTCTGTCTACCTGGTGTATCCATCCCTCTTCATAACTACATAAAAAAGGTTATGTCTCTGAGTGGTATGGATCTGTCCTTGTGGCTAGCTCACCCTAAGTCCCCCATGTCATGTCTATATTTGAAAAAAATGCTCAAAGAACAGGTGATAAACAGCAGAGAATCCCTGATACCTCTATGACAATTTTAAAATGCTTTGAAATGCAGCAGGTTGCTATACTTTAAATATATACTTGTAATAAAAATACATTTTACCACAGCAGTGTGCACAAGTCTTTTCCATCACATCAGGGAATATGTTATTTGCTGCAGCAAGATTAGTTATTTGATGCTGAGCTCAACTAGTTTGATGTCAAGCCTCTTTGATCCATGCAACTCCTATTTACAGAAGTTCCCAGAAGTAACAAAATCAGCTTCAAAAGTAATTTCAGAATAATTTTCCAAACAAAGTAAAATAAAAAAGATTATAAAGGACAAACTTAGTCTGAAAGGTAATTTTTCACCAAAGTCTTTTACAGTGAGGTAAGTTTCTTCTACATTAATAGGCTGCATGCAGCAGTGGGCAAAGGGTAGAGGGAGAGATTTTATTGTTATTATGTTTTAATGCATAAACTGTGAAATTTGACTTCAGAGAAATTTGAGATTACTTATTTCCAGTGACTGCTATAAAAACCTTGAAAAAAGGTGACAAAGCATTAATGATAATCCAAGATTATCGTCTCTCAGGAAGATGTAGTGTGACCACAACTGGCAAATGTGTCTCAGAGGTGGTTCTTTGTAGCTTCAAGTCAAGAAAGAGTGAACAAAACACTTCACTAATAACATCCCCCAAATACACTTACTGCAACATCCCAGTGTTCTGTTCTGCATCATCACAACCATCTGGCAATAAAAAAATTGACCAGGTGTTACAGGAAATAGCTGGCATGCAATTACCTTGAATAAATCTTAAATAGGAATAACAACAAGATGAAAATTATAAAATTAGGAAGAAAACACCACAGAAATTTAAGGCAGTATGACTTTTTTTCTAGAAAGACTTGAGGAATTAAGGGGCAAAAAAACAAACCAAAACAAATCTCACACAGAAGAGATTTTGCTATATTATAAGGAATAGACAGACCTTGGAACCAAATAGAAAAGAAGCAAAAACTGGTAACATCTGATTCATCGAGACTTTACGTGCTTGAACTGTTGTGGCAATAGTCTCCCCAATATGTCCTAGGCTACAACAAATAGAACCTCTGAAGGATAACTCATCAGCTAAATTTAGAAACACAGGTGTGTAACGATGTTTCTTCAGACTCTTAAACCATGTTGAGACTGAAATGGGTTTAAAAATGAGTGTCACCTGCTTTCCCAGTTTGGGTATTTATTAATTCCAAAGGAAAAAGTACTTCTGCAACATTTTATGGACATGAAGTTTCCCTTCCTGAGAAGAAATATGAACAAAGAGAGAGTAGAATATGAGCAACATAATCTGTCCAAACATACATAGCAATTATAGACAGTTCAAAGTCATTTTCAGTATAGCAGGAGCTTGCAATGATTCAGCTGAGAGTTATGATAGTATTCAGCATAATTTCCACACTAAGTGAACAGTGCATTGCCTAAAAATAATCCAATAATTACAAAATGGCAGTGCCGATATTCTGTTTATTTTATTTCACTAAATAAAGGGAATGGTAAAAGTCTGTATGTATGTTGCAGCTGGAATATTTATCTCATTAATGAAAACGTACTTAAATTCTAAATTTTAATATGGGTTAGTTTTCCCAGTGGTAGTTTTCCAACTGCTTCACTGATGTTTTTTGCTAAAGGACTCTCAGTGCATAATACTATTTACAGTGCTGTTCATCCTGTGCCACTATATTGAAGTCTGTGTCAAAGGCCATTCTTGAGACCTCCATTTTAATCTGCAATTGATGAAACCAAATCACATGTATTAGTACATAGCTCTTCATAAGTGGAATGTACTTGGGAACACATACACGAGAGTCTGACGATACCAGAGCAGCATTTGATTTGAAGCAGGCAAGGATCTCAGGATATTTTTATGGCAATCTGTGGTGAATTATTTACATATCATTCTTTCAAAAATTACAAGAAAAGATTAGTTAGTGATAAGAAATAGAGGAATAAGAGTCTACACATACAAAGGAAAGAGAGATTCATACTATTTTAAACATATCCTAGTCAGTTTAATGTGAAGAGATAGAAGTTTGGTTATCATTGCAGAGAACGCCCACTGTTTAGGCTCAATGCTTTTAAAATTTAGTAAATACAGGAAAAAACCCAAACAACACTCTAAAAAAGTATGGCAGTTTTTATATCATTGTGATTTAAAGCTCTTTTATTTCTAGACAATCCTTCCACTAAAATAATGTGGTTTCAGGAAACAAGAGTATGAGAGAAGTTAAGGTAATATATATTAATAATTGTGTTAGATTACCATTAGATCAGAAGTGATTTTGTAAGCATACCAAAATAGTGATATACGGTCTTTTTCTCTGTGTAAATAGACAATACAAGAAATAATGAGGTCACAAAGTGTTGCCGTATTCCATAATATATGAATTCAATAGCAGATAAAAGTAGAAAATGGAAATCCCACAATCGCTTTCCAAATAAACACTCTGTGCTTCCTATATAAAACACAACAGCTCAAGCTGTTGGATAGAAAGATCTACAGGGATCTACCATACTTTAAATCTTCAGCTAGTGTCAGGTGTTTACAGATTATCTGGGACTATAGTACAAAGTAAAAAGTAGGATACTGAGAAGAAGGTGAGTTTCCAGAAGCTTCCCAAGGAGAGCTGGTAAACATGATGTCTGAGGAGATATGCAGAGATGCTCAGCCAAAAGAAGGGGCAATTAGAAGGAAGATGTCTTCTGTCTGTAGACCAAGGGTAGCTGCATAATCATGTTTTTTGTTTTGAAGCTATCTTTTTCTAAATTATTGAAATTCCTTTTACAACTTTTACTGCACTTGGGAGGGATAGAATTACGTGTTCTGACACAGCTGGGAAAAAGGATCACAGCAGTCTACTGCCGAGGCTGGGAAACCTGTTTATTACCATTCTCAAATTTTGTACTAGTAAGGACAAGTAGACCTCTGTGTGTGTGTGTGTCTGTGTATTAGAGTATAAGTTTTATGTGAAGATAAAAAGAAAAAAACTAACCGGGAGATGGTACATGCTCATGATGTTATTTATCAGGAGCTGATAGGTGACTGAAAGGATCTTCATCAAAGCTTTCAGCCAAATTCAGACACATACTGATTTAAGTGCCAAAAAAGTATGAAGAGGGGGAGTTTATTAGTCATTAGTTTTGTCTAGTTCCTTTCCAACTACGGTTTATCTGAACCACACAGTATAGAATCTTATAGTGATGGAAAATCAATTTAAGCTGTTTATTGATGATTTGACCTCAAGACTTTAATTCAAGAATAACTCCAAATATTACTGAACAATGATTTAGTTTGCTAAAATAGTTTAATCTACTTTGCATTCACATTTTGTATTAGACATTACATACAAATGCTGGTATGAAATTATAATTAACTAATGTCTTGTGGATGAAGGAAGTCACAAAAGTGATGCATATCCTTCATCTGCTTTCAGAGGTAAACTATTATAAAAGATTTATCCCTTGATAAACAAAATACGTCAGCCTCCAATACCACTAAAAAGAGAACATATGAGTTCTTTATTAATTAATGAAGTAGAGCTTACCATCTTCAGCAGTCATACATACACTAAATAATGTTGTTTATCCTGAAATTCTAATTACTTTAGAACCATAATTCAATTAGTATTATTAGTTCTCCAGCACTATGCTTGACATTAAAAGAAGCTTTAAAAGCCATGGTAATTTTGAGTTAATAATATGGTGCAATTGCTACTAACATAGTTATTCTCTGTGGATGACCTTTGGGTTATTGCACTTTAGAATGGAATTCTCATAAAATTACAAAGCAGAATAGATATATAACGTGCTATTTATTCAACTGTATGTATTCATTAGATCCTACCAAATGCAAAATACAACCATATCAAATATATATTTTACAAATTCATATTACAACACATATTCTTATGCTGTAAATCCTCAGGTTATACCAAAATTAGTTTTTAACTTTTAATATGCTTTTTCAGTATCCATTAAGGTTTCATTTATTTTTATTACAGTTGCATAGATATAATTTTAATTAATTTCAGGCAATATAGGCTCACAGTGTTTTTGACTGAAAGATCAACTTTGCCAAGTATCTGCATAAGAACTTGGGGACAGTGAATCTTCCAGAAGTGAAAGAGAAGACTGAGGGACACTGAAAATTAAAAGGTTTCTTCAGTGAATATTCTGGCCTACACCCCATGAATTTTAATGGTTCACTCAGTAGCTGAAAATGAAAGGTACTACTTGGATCCAGAAAGCATCCCATACTACCGGATTTGACCTTCCATGATTCTGCACAGCTTCACTGAATACAATACCATTTTGATACTGGGCTTTTCTAGGACACTCACAACACAAAAACATTAAATGCTCCTGGAGCTAAAAGACCTATTTTGAAAAAGGGATTGAAGGTAGGATCTGGAAGAGTATCTGATCATGTCAAAACTTGACTTCTAAACACCTTGGTCCTTGAGTGGAATCCCCACTATTAACTTGTGGCACAATATATAGATGCAGTTAAGTGCTTCAAAGCCAGGTTTGCAACAGTCAGCATAGTAAGTAAGGAAGTCACTTCTGGAAGCAAATAGGAACTCCTAAACAGACAGGCATGATTACACAGTTTGGCCTCTGTGGAAGCTTAACCACCTGCATACAGCAAGAAGGATCCCTACTAATGCTTTCCTTGAAAAATACACCAAGGGCATCTCCATTCTGCGCGCTGAACACAGGGCAGAGACCTCCACGCTGATATTGATGGGTGCTAACTCCATCTGATTTAAAAGCAGGCTTGCAATTACAGGTTGACACTGCTGTTGTTCATTACAGCTACAATGGGAGCTAACAAATCAGGACTTTGCCTCTGCATTGCACTTCTGGGGCTTGGAACTGACTTATGAATAGCCTGCTTGCATAGGTCTGTACACACACTGTTCAGGTGTACTAAGCCACCCTTTAAAAGTTCTGAGCTGCTGTGACAGTGTTGGGACCGGCTTTTACACAATCAATATGAAAGTCATTACTATTCATTAAGTGGAAAGCATTTTCAAAAATCTTGTTTCCCTCTGAATTTTCCTGCTCTTTTTTCTCTGCTCCCAACTGCTCTCTCCTCATACTTTATTCCCTTAGGAATTAGGTAAGGATTTTCAGAAACATTTTTTAACTTCAGATTTAAATCCCACTGGAGATCATAGAATGGTTTGGGTTGGAAGGGACCTTTAAATATCATCCAATCCAATCTCCCTGTTGTGGTCTTCCATTAGATGTGGTTGCTCAGAGCCCTGTCCAACCTGGCTTCGAACATTTTCAATGATGGGGCATCCACAATTTCTCTTGCCAACCTGTTTCAGTATCTCACCACCCTCATCACAAAAAAACAAAACAAAAACAAAAACCCCATATATCCTTATATCTAATGTAATTACACTGTCTTTTAGTTTAAAATCATTACCCCTTGTCCTATCAGTACAGACCCTCATAAAATGTTTCTCTCCATCTTTCTTATAAGTTCCCTTTTTGTGTTGAAAGGTCACAACAAGGTCTCCCTGGAGCTTTCTCTTCTCTAGGCTGAACAACTCCAGCTCTCTCAGCCTTTCTTTATAGGAGCCCTCTCATCATTTTTGTGCCCTTCCTCTGGACCCACTCTAACAGGTCTGTCTTTCTTGTGCTGGACACCCCAGAGCTGGATGTAGTACTCTAGTTGGGGTCTCACAAGAGCAGAATACAGTGACAGAATCATCTCCCTTGACCTCCTGGACATGTTACTTTTTATGCAGCTCAGGATACGGTTGGCCTTCTGGGCTGCAAGGACACATTGTTGGCTCAAGTCCATCTTTTCATCCACCAATATCCCCAAGTCCTTCTCTTCAGGGCTGCTCTCAATCCATTCATCCGCCAATGTGTACAGGTGATTGCCCTGACCCAGGTACAGGAACTTGCACTGGGCCTTGTTGAACTTCATGAGGTTTGCATAGTTCCACTCCTTAAACTTGTCAAGGTCCCTGTGGATGACATCTCTTTCCTCTACCATATTAACTGCACCATTCAGCTTGGTGCTCAGATGTATTGTTTTCCAGATGCATGATTTCTCCCTTCCTTAGTTGACCGATTGTTAGTTTTCAACCTTTTTTCAAGCTCAACATTGTGTATTTTTTCCTACCCAAAATATTTTTCCTTATTTTCATTCAAATCTCTTGCTAAAATGACTGACTTTCCTTCAAAAAGGATCAGTGCAAAAACACTAATATTAAAACAGGAAAAAAATTATTTGCACTTTGTTGGAAGTGAGAATTTTTGTGACAGCAACAAGATAGAAGGATCAAAACAATAGCTAATGAACAACCAAGGATCCATAAATAATACAATATTACCTTTCAAAACCCACATTTGTTATGGCATTTGTTATGACAATGATAATATAAGGTTTAATTTTCTGTTATGCACTAATATGACATGCAGTTTTTGAAATCTGCATTATTTCTTCCAGTGACAAAATGTGGTCCTGTATTTGTCCGATTTTTTTTTCTAGGCTTTTTGCTTTGTTCCTTCAGTCTCTGAGAAAAAAAGCATATCAGAAGATGGCTTCTGTTGCTTTTAAGCCCTTTTTCCAAATCCAAAAACATCATGAATCCTAAACGTCTAACAAAACCATTAATTCAGTGTTACAGCACCTGCCACTAATCCTGAGGACAGTTTCACAAATGGGGAGTGTCAGGATTTCTGACACTTTGTCACCTTCTCCAGCCACTTGTTCCTCTTCCCCCATTCTCAAATGCCTTTCTGGTCTGTTAGTACCACTACTGGAGGTAACTGCAAGATCACGTCAATGGACTGATCCGAAAAGAAAATAAAACTAAACAACAGTCTAAAAGATCTTGTTATAGTTGTTTCTGTTGTTCATGTTAATACCCAACTACTTAATCAAAAAGAGGTCCTAGCTTTCAGAAAATAATGTATTTTTCTCATTAATGGGTAGTGTATGTTTTTTGTATGTAGTCAAATATCTCTAAATAATTGAAAGAGATTAAAATTTCACGAGAATACTCTTTTAACAGTCATGAAAATGTTTGTATATGATTGCCAAGAATCCTTCAAAGTAACAGTAAATAATACATAGAATGAAAGAATCAAAGTTTAACTATGCACCTCTATTCTTTGTACCTCAGCAAAGATGTTTTGCTTATCGTTTACCTAGCAAATTAAAATACTACATATTCTGCTTTAACAATAAACCTTAATTCCATACTTTATAATCTAAGGCTAGTCTTTGATACAGCCTGTAGCATTATACTTTATTTACTAATTTAATTGAATTTCATTTCCAAGCTTTCTTCCAGAAACTTTTGAGATCTTTGTTGCCTGAGTAAATGCCTCTCTCATTTTAAAGCTCACTTAGGGAGGTACATACATATGCCTTTTACAGAGCTGTAAAAGATAATAATCTTTACTAAATTACCAAGTAAAATTCTCAGTTTCAGCTCACGATGGGACAGAGGTGGTGGTGCAGAGACATGGGAGGTCAGATCACTAGTTACTTGAACAACTCTAAGAAAATAAAGAATTCAGTATTTTAGAGAGTCAGTGCTTTTGATTTCAGAATAGAGTCTGGAACTTTCGTTTCATGAAAAGAGAATCCAGTGCAAAACCTGTACTTAATTACATCTTCCATTCAGATAAAGCCTTAAAATACACGAGTACATAGCACTATCCTTAAGTGCTGCAAATATTAACACTTAATAGTTTAATACATGTTATTACCACACCACTGTAAAGACAAAAAGTATATAAATACGGACATAGAAAGGAAACCTTCTGGTTATGGAATTCTGATTTCAGTTAAGGCTATTAACTAGGAAAAAAGCCAGAGTCCTTGTACTCTATGACCTCTCTGCAAGCCAGAAAAACAACATAAGACTTTGTTCACTTTTACAAGGTCTTCTAGGCCAACTTTGAAATAACTGGAGATTATAAAAACCACCTTTTTTCCCTCACTGAAAAATAGAAGCTATTTCTTAAAAATTATCTTCTGATTATTTTTTTTAAGCTAAATTATTTTCATCTTTTGTGGTGGAAAATAAGGAAAAATAGATTTAATGGGAAAAATGCAAAATCCACAACCAAAATAAACATTTTTTTTCTACCTCAGACCAGAGAGATGTTTTGGGGTTTATTCCCCCTTCCCTTTAAAATAGTGTTTTCATAAGATTGCCTTTTTCTCCCATCCTTCAAAATAATTTAAAAGTGCTTCCTTTTTAAGGTTCTGCTGAAGAATTTAGAAGTGTATCTCTTAAATGTGTTATTTTACACAGAAAATTTTGCTTGTGTTAACCTACATTTGGCTTTTATTTAAAAAAAGAAAATCAGTCAGATCTAGGAATTCTTTGTCTCCTCTACTCACTAGTCAATGAAAAAATACAGCTAGGAGTATGCTAATACATATTTGCCAAATTTATCAAGAGGCTTCAGGATTTATCTCATCAATACAACCTAATTTTGTGATTTTCAAAAAGGGAAAAGAAAGAACAAAAGGCATTAAGCAATTTATTTTATAACACATTTTCAGATGAATCCCAAAAAGTTCAAATGTTAGCTCTTACTTATTAGAACAAAATAAGTTTGAAAAACTGAATACAAATGTAACAGGAGAGAATCTTTTTATTAATGTCCACTAAAACATGATGTGTATTTAAAAAGCACATTGTCCATGGAGCTAAAACTGCATTCCATAACATATTTAGGTACACCAAAGACGCTGCGGGACAAAGAGGTCCATTTCAAGCTAGTATCAAATATTTTTGGAATTTACTACAAGATGTTGCTTGAATGCTTCATAAGCTGTTGTACACCCTTACTCTTTAAGATGATCATGTGTGCAAATGTATGACTAGCATACATATAGATACATATACAAATTAATGAGGGTCTTGCAACTCCAAAAGCGGTATTCCCTCAGTCCATTGAGGCAGCTTTAGCTTAACACAATGCCAGTCTAACCAGCCTCCTGGCAGCATTTATACTGAGATTTTCTGTGACAAGCAACATAGCAAAAACATCCGAAACACTGTTCTTACCTTTACTACTATCAGCTTCCAAAATTATTTTATAAGAGAGGATTTACACATTGATAATCAACATGTATTTTCTTATTTCTCCTAGAATTTATTTTCTTTTAAGTCAGAAAACTTATAGATGAAATTGCTGAATTAAACCACAAAAATTGTCCACAGTCTCAGCCTCCAGGAACCAGATAAAGACCAGAGTAGAACAGCAGGGTATGTACTGTCTTGGTAGCATGCAGTAACTAATAACTACTTCCTTATCTCACCCAAACTGCCCTCCTTTGAATCTGCCTACTACCAGTCTCCTCATACCAGATTTTTTCTTCAAAAATCCACTGTGGCAGACTGCCTCCCTTTATCACATTGTCACTAAGCACTTTTCTGGTAAGAGTTGTGTCCTGTGTCTCAGACTTTCTTTAGTTCTCTTCTCTAATTACACTGAAAGATACGGAAGTTTGTGTTGACTGGATGGATGTTGGTTAGCTCCGTACCCAGAGGTGGGCCAGTATGTTCATGCTGTGCATTATAACCCACAGCTGCTGTAATCAGCATAGGGCAGAATTCAGTCTCTTTCACTGCAGGTAAGTTTTGCTTCATTACAAAATAATGGATGTAAATTCTCAAAACTAATTTAGCAACAGAGTTAAACCATGGCTTGAAATACTAAAACTGCAGCTCTATAATATAGTGAATAGCATTGAAAAGACATGTATTTTTAAATCATTAATTTACTTTGTGATGGCTCTGTTGCTTTAAGAAAGCTCAAGGTGTAAAGCCTTTCTTTTCTTCCATTACTGTAAGGAGTTACAACGTCATACTGCATTACTTTCCAATGCATGAAAAACTTGATCCAAACCTGTGATTCCTTCTTCCATAGGGCTTACTAAGAGTGAGCTTCATCACTTCAGAAGTACCAGTAGTACTAACCAGGGATTATAAATCTGCCACAGCAAGTAAAGAAATTACACCTGGAATCATGTTAGTAATATTTACCTCTTAAATTACTGCTAACAATCATTCATCTGTTAAGAAACAAAAATAATTTTCCCTGCTCTGTAGCAACATCTAAAGTAAAACTAGATTATTGTTTTCCTATCATTTTTCAATACTACACTTAAAGTTTTAAGAAAGTTATCAAAGGTAAATTATGGGCAAGTAAACAGTTTACTATGATTGTTTACAGTAAACTGTGAATATGAGGAATGATACAAAGATTTCACAGGAACTGCAGGAACTATTATTTTGTGTCTGTGCATTCAGTTCAGTACCAAACCTAATCTCACTTTTCCAGTGTACTTTTCACTATGATGAAACAATATGAGGTATTTTTTTAACAGTTAAAAAAACCCAAACCAACAATACAGCCAGCTTTTCATACAAATACTTCAGAGGTCATATGAGAAAAATAACTATATATTTTTAAATACACAAAATTCTTTCACTGCTGTTATTTCCTGGGTCTAATCATAACAGTGATCAGTGCTAAGCATTACTCTCAGTTTTTACAACACTGTCTCTAATAAATATATTCTGGTGAATCTGAAATACACTGAAACTTCTAAGTTATCTTGTCTTCTGCACCACACACACAGAGGAAAAAAAATGTTCTTCCTCTACACAGATTCTGTTGGCTCAAAGCATAACCCTGAAACCTCACTTACTAATCTTTAATACTGTCCCATCCAACACCTATTCAGAACTTTTAATTTCAAGGAGAAGATTACTATAATGAAAATATCATGAACACAGGTTACTCCCACCAGTTGCAAGCTCTTTGCTTGATAAGGGTTCTTCTTATCATTACTATTTGGCACCTACTGCATCGGATATAAAATCATCATAATTTTTAACACCTAATTAAGCACTGTTTAATCAGGTGTTATTAGTCATAGTGGTCCCTGCTAAAAATAAAAAGGGAGTGAGAGATTTATGATAATAGTGTTCCAATTAAGCCTCAGCTACTGCTATTCGCTATCACTCATTGGACTAAGTCAGCAGATATCCCTGGGAGACATCCCAATAAAGCAACAAGTCTAATTAAATGGAATATGTTATAGATTGCTTTATATGGTAACAAGATTAAATATTGACTCTCTGCATACTAGCTTTTCTGATGAATAGTGATTCACTGAGGTCATGTTAGCTGTGGTTATGGTAGGACCAGTCACTTTTTCTTTCTCATTGTAATGAGAAGCAGTACAGATATTTTCCTACCACGTGGTTTCTGACATTTTTCCCAAATAATAGTCATAACCTCATGAAGCATGCAATGACATGGAATCAATGTCTGACAGATTTGCTGGAAGTTAGACAAAGTATAAACAATAATGTGGTAAAAGAAATAATTTTTTTTAAAAAACTACCTAAAAATGCAAGCTATGCAGAGAATTATAAGGAGCCTTGAAACCACAGACCAGAATTTATTTTCAAATTACTAGAGAGAAGGCTGCTATGAAATAAAAATTGCTTTAAGAAACACCAGGAATTTGAAATCAAAGGCAAATGATGTACAATAAAAAGACATTTATAAAAATAAGGAAAATATTTTAGAGCTGGGAAGGACACATAGGCTAAGTGACGGATGCTAAGGGTGCATTAATATTTGTAGTGTCGGATGGTACAAAGTTATAATGATGTTAATGCAGGTCTTGAGATATTTTATTTTTTTAAAGTGATGTTTATTAAAACAACTACTCATTATTATTATAGTGTTAAAAACATACAGAGAGTCAAAATTGCCCTTTCACTTTCAGAAAAAATAATCAGTTCAAGTCACAGTAGTTTTGCACTCTTAAAAGTACAATTGATGCAGGACTGCAAAGCAAAGAGCTCTTACAAGTTCTGCTGCTACTACTAGCAGAAGTACAGTTCTTCTTAGGGGTCATTGTGCTTCTTGTTTACAAGATCAAAAGTATAATGCTAGCAAAAATTTGAGGTGTACTGAAATATTCTATAAAGACCAAACATTAAAAAAAACCAACCAAACTATAGAATTATGTTATATTTGAAATTATTACTTCTCAAAGTCAATGGTTTCCAGTGGAAGAAAATACATTTTCAATTAAAAGATTTTCTGAATGAAAAAAGCTACAATATATTGTATATGCAACAATAAATGTACTAAAAGTAAAAAGTTTCCCTTGAAAGTAAAGATAGGATAAATGAAAGAGCATTGTTGTACATCCTCAGTAATGCTTTATGGGAAAAATACCTTACAGGAAAATGTTACAAACCTCTGGATTATGGTGGTAAATTCAAAGTCTGTCTTCATATTTTATTTCTAAAAGAAGAGAAAGTGAATCCTGACAGGAAGCATCTCATGCACAGGTCTTCCATAGATGATAACAGAGCATAAGATACTTGATCCACAACTAACATGGAATGCTCTGGAAAAATTCTGCATTGAGATTTTTTTTTTCATATGACTTGACATTTTTCTAAAAACAATCTTTTCTATCCAATTTCATTAAAAAGGTTTCACTTCAAAAAAGTACAATTTACCTTGACTGAAAAACCATACATACCAGCACTGAACCTAACGTTAGTTTTATTACATATGATTTTTTAAGTGTAGAGATATTAAATGCTTGCTAAAGTCAAGTTTAACTACTATTACATTCTGAATTGAAGATCAATCCTAAGTAAATAAGTAAAAGTGCAAACTACAAAAGTGCAAAATACAAAAGGTATTTTTTAATTTAATAATACATTAATTATGCTATAAATTGTATATAAATGTATATAGAACCATCCATTCTTCACAATGTGAAAATTAAATGCTGAGGTAAATTTCAAGTATCATCAGCATCATTATCATAGAAAACCAGTTTAGTTTTTTGTGTCTTGCTTTCATCTGCAGTAAACAATTCTTCAGGATGACTAAGCCACTGCTAAAAGTATATGCACAGTATGAAAAAACCCTAATAATGTACAGCAAATGCTGTACTGTACGATCATAGCATCTCAAGGACAAGATGTATACTACATATAAAAAAATCAGATACAGATATTTTAACAGCCAAGAAACATAAATCATACAACGAAGAACGACTGGAACAAGCTGCTTCAGAATAGGTGCAATTTTTCATTAATTTCTATGATAACTTATCCAATATCAGTATACCCATACTTTGAAAGAATGAGGTATATCACTATGAATACACTTGGTTAGTTGACCTTATCTACACTTCGGAATATGTTTTTTTAAGTATTCATTTCCCAAACACTATATTAAATAGAAAGGCCACCTGGAATACAGTTCCAGATGTTAATCAATATATCTTCTCAAGATGTGTTGAAATTGATATGCTACTTAGGAAGAAAAAAGTGATTTGCTAAAAAGCCTGTAGGTATTAATTTATAATGAAAAAGGGAGTAAAACAAGAATATGCATTCCTGAGTCTAAGCCATAGTCATTTATCATTAAATGACCTGGGACAACTTCCCTGTATTCCTATATGGATAATCCTTACAGTAAATGTACCAAATTTTAAATAGGATACATGTAATTTAATCAGCAGCATGTATTATCAATTAATGTTGGTTCCTAAACCTATATATTAAATAAAATGTACCCGTTATTTAGAATTCTGTTATTTTCATCTGACAGGAGTTAGGGCAGTTATTTGTGCAATAAGAGAGAGACTGCGGTACAATTTAACGTGAATTTGAATGAGCATGGAGGGAAGGATGTTTAGCACACACAAAAAAGACAGCTGATATGAAAAAATAGTCCATTTTTATGCAGAACAAATCGAAACCTACCTTTATAAAAATCACTGTAGAAAGTTTTGTCTTTTACAACAGTACTTTTTGTGGAACTCCATTACTGCTGGCAATAGCATTGTGGGTTGGCCAGAACCTGCAGCTTCAGAAAGGTGATTTTCTAATATGTTCTTTAAATTTCCCTCCAAAATGCTAGTACACTCTCTAACCCTCTTAATATCTTAAAGAAAGGCAATTGCAACTTGAATTATTAAATAAACACTGAATTCTCACAAAATCTCTAAAGGAATTTCAATTATCCTTAATTTATAATAGCAATATATCAGCTAGTCTTGCTTGGCCTAACAATAGTTTGGCCCCATAAAACAGAAGTGAATACTGGTAAACTGAACTATATAATCTCAGGGAGCGGGGGAGAGAGTAAGTCAAAAATGTTTTAAATTACTAAGGCTGATTCATGCCATAGACTGGAGATTCAAAGTAATTTTCAGAAATGGAACATAAAGTCTAATTATTACACACCTGAGTTGTCAAACTGTGATATCTGAGCCCTTGACGAGTTCAACATCAGAAGACAAGAGCAGTAATGAGTGGCATTGATTAGCTAAAACATCTGACAGAAAATAATTTAGAATAAAATCATCTTCTATTTCTAGAAAATATGCAAACATGATTCACCAGGCAAAGGCTGTGGAAGGCAAAAAAAAAAAAAAGTAAAGGAAAACATTGAAGAAGCATGAGGAACAACCATACTTGGATGATGGTATTTTTCACTTTTGCTCTATTATAAATAATGTAAACAATATTAAAAAATTTAAGCTCAAAAAGAGAAGGAACTGTTATTTTCAAAAGCTTTATACAATGTCCTTGGCATTTCTTTTAGAATATATTAACAATTTTTAGGTTTCTAATATCAAAAAAAATACATATTTACCAAAGATCTGACACCATGATACTTGTTTGCAGTAGAACAGGCATATATTTTATTTAGAGATGAATTTGCAACAAACTCATAAAGAAGCTCTGTTTTCCAGCTGTATGCATTCAGAAACAGCTCTAAATCAAGCTCCAGTTCCATGTCTAATCCAAACCAATAGATAAAGTAGCTACATTCAGCTTTGAATATTAGGCAACCTAAAATTATACCACTTATTGGCAAACTTAGGAATTTTATACACAGAATTGTGCCAATCTTAATATTTGCCTTCCAGGCCCTGACTTGAAAACTTAATCTGTAACTCTAAAACTAGGGTTTCATTTTGATATTTTGCCAGCTACTTACCAAAGTACTCAGATGAATTATCTATTTGACATTGTCTACACTTCTAGAACTCTAGAAACTCTAGAACTAAACTCTTTTAGAACTTTAGAAAGAAGAATGTTTAAATCTTGTCAGTTCCAAGATTAAATCCCAGGTTTTATAATTATCCTCAAAATATAACAACATGGCATGCATTTAAAAGGAGTCAAAGTTTCCATGAAGGACTCATAATCTGTCTATATGATAACATGGTACTTAAAATTGTAGAAGTGGCACTAAAGTGAAGAAAAATGTCAATGTAGGAGCAACTATATCAAGAGTAAAAAATGCTGTCAGTGCAGTCTGGATGAGCAGGCTGTCTGGCTAAGGACGATAACTTCTCACAATAGCTGATGCAAGGGGTTTCTGCTTGACCAAGATGCTTGAGAGTTTTCTGAAATAGCAAAAGGCTGAGTGAATACATCTCACTGCAAATAGGGCAGGCACATATCATACTGGTTTTCATTCACTGACTTCAATTCTGTTTTCCTTTCAGGTCATGAGAAAATCAGAGCTGACAATCTCAATTACATATATTCAAGAAAGTCTTAAGACAACATAATGAAAAATGTAACCAAGGAAAGAGTGTTTAGATTTGGATCCAAAGTGAATTTATGGCATGTTTCAGATTCAGAATAGGGACACATGTCTTCCTGTGCAGGCACTAAATTCTTGAGTACTATTTAATTAAAAAGTGTCAATATTTCTGATAGTAACAATTCCACTGTTTTCTGACTAGCCATTCCCATGCATTTCTTGGGGGATAAAAACTGTGTCAAAAAAGCTCATATCAAAGAATTAAATTGCTATAAGTCAAATTTTCTCAGATTGAGCTATGCAAAGAATTTACACTTCACTAAGGAAAAACAGTTAACTTGTATCTAAAAGCCATATTAAATTAGTGCTTGAAAGAACGGAATATAAACTGGATATCTAGTTGTATTGATCTGAAATCCAAAAGGATAACAGAATTACTCAGGGTGAAAAAAGAGCAAGAACAGTGTTACTTTGTAACTACTTTTATTGCCACCAAAATAATAAACATTTTTTTCCTACTTCTTCTTCAATTACTGATAAACTTTCAGTGGTTTAAGAGTATTTTATTACATATAGCTGATCAATGCATAATGGTATCTTCACAGCACTTGTTATTTAAAGTGGTTTAACAGGCAAATAGATCTAATTTGTGTGTACAGGTGGGAATTTTCTGATTCTAACACAACTGCTGCTTTTGGATATGGAAAGAAGAAAGTGAAATTAATGTAGTTGCACTCCATGGTTTTCACTAATGTTGATAAACCAAAACCTTTTATTCTGAGAGATGAGAAAATCCATACTAGAAATGAAAAATTCTATTTGCTTTTTGAAACAATCCATCTCCTTGTTAAAGCTGAGCTCTTTATTAATAAGGGTAAGTCTATCTTGGAAATAAAGAATTTGGGGTAAGATCCTTTTTGTTTAATAGCAGCTCAGTATTGATCTTTGTGATGATCCCATCTGGAGTACAATGCAGCACACCCAAGAATGAGGTAATTTTTTACACATAGAAATAACTTGCTTTTAGCCAGTGGATCAGTAACATGGTTTCTGGTGATCATCTTACTGCAAATAACAATTTTGCACTATTTCCAAGAAAAGAAAAAAAATTAGAGGATATATCTGCTTCAGTACTGATCTTTAAATATGGAAATGTATCTGCCTTTTAAAATTGTAGATTCAAGTTGTAAATATATTTTAAAACCACCATCACCAAGTAATAATAGCAATGTGATCTGAGTACCAAAACAGTGGATTTGATATTAAAATGTCTCTTTTGAAAAGGTGTATCCTGTTTCACCACTACACTGAATGAAGACTATAAGACAGAAAATTAAAGTTGCCACAACTACCCTGCTCTACACATCTGATGAGGGCTTGTGAGAGTTCTTCTGCGTGTGTAGGTTTTGCCATCTGAACCACAGAGGTGTGCTACTGCCTGTGGGAAGACCTCAGCTAGAGGTAGCCGTGGGCACTAACTGGGAGCATGTGGAATTCATTTGTTGGCACAAATACACAGGCACAGAAATATCCTTTCAGTGAAGGAGACTGAATCGGCTTGTGACGGCTGGATAAAGAGAAGAGGCCTTATGAATTCTGGCTTTTCACATCACACTAAAAACAACTAATATTAAAATAGACACAAAGTGTGGCTACTAAGGTACCAGCAACATCAATTAAAAGAAGCATGCTGAACACACAGAATTTCTAAAGGACTGTAAATATATGCTTGTATCTGACAAGTCCAATTGTATATCTGCAGTTTTGTAATTCTCATTTCTTCTTGTAATGGTGTTCAAACATTATGATCTATTGTTATGCAATGGAAATTGAACTAAAACAAAATTCATAATGTTTTTTAAAAGCAGTTGATCCAGTTGCATTACTAAACATCTCATTGCCAAGGTCTTATAAATGAAAATTTAGGAATTGTTGTAAGAGCACACTCAAAAATAGATTCTCCCCATCTTGTTTCAGAGGAGACCAAGAGTTAGTGTCCACACAGTCAGATATAATAATCTTATAATGTATTTTAAACATTTGAATTAGGCTGTAATTAGTATTAGATTACAAAATAAAGATTGTGAAAAATAGAACTTCTTTTGCATCATTTTTTTCCAGGCAACATAATACCTGTAATCAGAGCGACTTATTTAGTTATACTTGAAGGCAAAAATAATTATGTCTTGTTCTGAACCATTGTTTCAGAAAGTCAGTCAGTAGGATTACAGTAACAATTTAAGAATCCAGACAGGAGCTTGTTAAGAGCGCAAGTATAAATTAACATGTTAACGATCTATTCATTAGGCAGCGATTGACTGAGAAAAAATAGAAGTCACATCCATTTACCAGTTAGCCTGGCTTTGGAAGAATTGATTTGCGTCAGAAACATTGCCAGTTCTGTCATTTTTCCCCTGAAGAAACTAGTTCATTTGGATGGAATCTGCACTCAAAATAAGAAAATGTATAATTTTGTTCTCTATCTTTATTTTAGAGAACTGCATTTGCAAGCAACAAATGGTGAAGTTATTTATGAACACAAATCTATTATAACTATATACTCATTAAGGAATTCTTAACAGACAAACAGTGTAGGAAAACTTAATTAGCTTGCCTGTTATTTGTGTACCTCAAAAAACAATTTCTACAGAACCAGGTATATTTCACCAAAAAAATTACCTAGTAAATTTTTGTTGTGGTTTAGCTGACAACTCAGCCCACACAGCCGCTCGCTCACTCCCCCACCGGTGGGACAGGGGAGAGAATCAGAAGGGTAACGCACGTGGGTTGGGATAAGAACAGCTTAATAATTAAAATAAAAAAAACCAAACCAACAACAAAAATGCAATGGAAAGGAAAACAATGAGAGGCGTGACACCCAGGGCGGGGCGGGGGCACTCAGTGCCGTGCTCTTTGGCCCAGGTGTCTATGAGGTTATTTCGGAAATGAGTCCC
This sequence comes from Phalacrocorax aristotelis, assembly GCF_949628215.1. Taxonomy (NCBI): domain Eukaryota; kingdom Metazoa; phylum Chordata; class Aves; order Suliformes; family Phalacrocoracidae; genus Phalacrocorax; species Phalacrocorax aristotelis. The sequence continues at coordinate 108,917,409 of NC_134276.1, read as the reverse complement.
ATTGCCTGACTCAATTCTCTCTGGGGTGCCATGTCACCACAGGAATTGTTTTTCGAGACCCAGGATAGTGTTCCGGGCAGTGGCGTGGGGGACAGGATATGTTTCCAGCCAGCCAGTCGTTGTTTCTACCACTGTAAGCACATGGCGCTTGCCTTGGCGGGTTTGTGGGAGTGTGATATAGTCAATTTGCCAGGCCTCCCCATATTTATATTTCAGCCATCATCCCCCATACCACAGAGGCTTTACCCGCTTCGCTTGCTTGATTGTAGCGCATGTGTCACATTCGTGGATAACCTGCGCAATAACGTCCATGGTCAAGTCCACCCCTCGATCACGAGCCCACCTGTATGTTGCATCTCTCCCTTGATGGCCTGAGGTGTCATGGGCCCACCGAGCTAGAAATAGTTCACCCTTATGTTGCCAGTCCAGATCCACCTCAGCCACCTCAATCTTGGCAGCCTGATCCACCTGCTGGTTTTTCCAATGTTCTTCAGTGGCCCGACTCTTGGGGACGTGAGCATCCACACGACATACTTTCACAACCAGGTTCTCTACCCAGGCAGCAATATCTTGCCACAATGTGGCAGCCCAGATGGGTTTGCCTCTGCGCTGCCAGTTGCTTTGCTTCCACTGCTGCAGCCAGCCCCACAAGGCATTTGCCACCATCCAGGAGTCAGTATAAAGATAGAGCACTGGCCACTTTTCCCGTTCAGAGATGTCTAAGGCCAGCTGGGTGGCCTTTACCTCTGCAAACTGGCTCGATTCACCTTCTCCTTCAGCAGTTTCTGCGACTTGTCATGTAGGACTCCATACAGCAGCCTTCCATCTCCGGTGCTTTCCCACAAGGCGACAGGACCCATCAGTGAACAGGGCATATGCTTTTCAACTTCTGGCAGTTTGTTATACAGTGGGGCCTCTTCAGCATGTGTCACCTCCTCTTCTGGTGATAATCCAAAATCTTTGCCTTCTGGCCAGTCCATAATCACTTCCAAGATTCCTGGGTGACTGGGGTTTCCTACTCGAGCCTGCTGGGTGATCAGTGTGACCCATTTAATCCACGGAACATCAGTTGTATGACATGTAGAGGGGATTCTTCCTTTGGACATCGAGCCCAGCACCAGCAGTCGGGGTGCCAAGAGGAGCTGTGCTTCAGTACCAACCACTTCTGAAGCAGATCGAACCCCTTCATACGCTGCCAATATCTCTTTTTCAATTGGAGTATAGCAGGCTTCGGACCCTCTGTATGCCCGACTCCAAAACCCTGGGGGTCGACCTTGGGTCTCCCCTGGCACTTTCTGCTAGAGGCTCCAGGTAGGGCCATTCTCCCCAGCTGTGGTATACAGCACATTTTTTACATCTTGTCCTGCCCAGACTGGCCCAAGAGCTACTGCATGAACTATCTCCTGTTTAATCTGTTCAAAGGCTTGTTGTTGCTCAGGGCACCATTTGAAATCATTCTTTTTCCGGGTCACTTGATAGAGAGGGCTTACAATCATACTGTAATTTGGAATATGCATTCTCCAAAAACCCACGACGCCCAAGAAAGCTTGTGTTTCCTTTCTGCTAGTTGGTGGAGACATGGCTGTTATTTTGTTGATCACATCCATTGGGATCTGACGACGTCCATCTTGCCATTTGATTCCTAAGAACTGGATCCTCTGTGCGGGTCCCTTCACCTTACTTTGTTTTATGGCAAAACCAGCTTTCAGAAGGATTTGGACTATTTTCTCTCCTTTCTCAAAAATTTCTTCTGCTGTGTTGCCCCACACAATGATGTCATCAATGTATTGAAGGTGTTCTGGAGCTTCTCCCTGTTCCAGTACAGTCTGAATCAGTCCATGGCAAATGGTAGGACTGTGTTTCCACCCCTGGGGCAGTCAAATGCAGGTGAAAGCAAACTGTGGCCTGCACTCTGCTGCCAGAGGGATTGAGAAGAATGCATTAATGATATCAGTTGTGGCATACCACTTGGCTGCCTTGGACTCCAGTTCGTATTGAAGTTCTAGCATGTCTGGCACAGCAGCACTCAACGGTGGAGTGACTTCATTCAGGCCACAATAATCTACTGTTAGCCTCCACTCTCCATTAGACTTACACTGGCCATATGGGACTGTTAAAAGGTGAGTGAGTCTTGCTGATGACTCCTTGGCTCCTCAGTTGGTGAATGAGCTCATGGATGGGGATCAGGGAGCCTCGGTTGGTGCGATATTGCCACCAGTGCACTGTTGTGGTAGTGATTGGCACCTGTTTTTCTTTGAGCCTCAGCAACCCCACAACAGAAGGGTCCTTCAAGAGGCCAGGCAAGGTAGACAGCTGTTTAATTTCCTCCGTCTCCAAGGCAGCTACGCCAAAAGCCCACCTGTACCCTTTTGGGTCCTTGAAATACCCTCTCCTGAGGTGGTCTATGCCAAGGATGCACGGAGCCTCTGGGCCAGTCACAATGGGGTGCTTTTGCCACTCATTCCTGGTTGGGCTCACTTCGGCCTCCAATACAGTTAGCTCTTGGGATCCCCCTGTCACTCCAGCAATACTGATGGATTCTGCCCCTATATAGTTTGATGGTATGAGGGTGCACTGTGCACCGGTGTCCACTAAAGCTTTATACTCCTGTGGGTCGGACGTGCCAGGCCATCAGATCCACACAGTCCAGTAAGCCCGGTTATCCCTTTCCTCCACCCGGCTGGAGGCAGCGCCCCTCTGGTCCTGATCATGGCATTCACAACTCACTTCCTGTAAATGTGAATTAAGACTCTCTATTAAGCTCAGAAATAAAATCAGCACTTCTACTCCTCTGTCTGGGGACCTGCTCACTGGAAATGGGATCAGCAACTTTCCTGGAAGAACCTCCTGAGTGACTGTTCTTCCTTGCAGTTCACATGCTTGTGCCTCTAGGGTTGAGGTAGGCTTGCCATCCCACCTCATCATGTCCACTCCGTGGTCACGCAGGTAGAACCATAGGGTGTCCCATGGTGTGTATCCTCTCCTTTGAACCAAAGGACACTTATTCCTAACAGCTGAGACGTTACTCTGTAGAGGTGGGGAGCAGGACATATCTTCTTTGAGTTGCTGGACCTCTTGGGATAGTTTCTCCACAGCAGAGACTAGTGAGGAAGAGATATTTGCTTCATAATCGCAGAGTCTATTAATCACCTCCACCACTGTTAGTGCCTCATCCCCTTTCCAGGACATCGCTGCCAATGAGTTTGCATACGAGGACGGTGTGCTCCATACAAACTTCCGCCACATGGGTCATGTGCACTCGGCTTCATCTGGATCTTTGGATGACTGTTGATCATCCAGGTCACCATAAATCACCTCAAGCACAGCTAATTCCCTTAGAAGCTGGATGCCTTTCTCCATAATTGTCCATTTTCCTGGGCGATATGTAACCCCTTCTTTAAAGGGATACCTTTCCTTCACTCTGGACAGGAGTCGCCTCCAGAGGCTGAGGGCTTGTGTTCTTTTCCCAATTGCTTTGTCAACGCCCCCTTCCCCAGAAAGGGATCCCAGTTGTTTGGCTTCTTTTCCCTCTAATTCCAGGCTACTGGCCCCATTATCCCAGCATCGGAGCAGCCAGGTGACAATGTGCTCACCTGAATGACGGCTGAAATCTTTTTGCATATCTTGCAACTTACTCAAGGACAGGGATTGGGTGGTCTCTGTTTCATTTATGACTTCTTCCTCCTCTCCTCGTGATGGCCCTGCTTTTTCATCACCCCATTCTAAACGAGTTGACGTCGCTTCCAATATTTCATCTTGTGTTAATGGGGGTGACTGATACTGGTATGGGTTGATTCTCTGAGCCGGCTCCAGCACTTGTCCTGGGGGTTTGAGTGGCCGCAGTGCCAGTCACTTTGCCTTTCAATCCAGAGACCTTCTCTTCCCCTTGGGAACACTGAATACTGTTGAGCAGGGCTCGGTATGCATAGGCCAGGCCCCAGCACGTTGCAGTTATCTGTGTCTCTCTGGAGTTCCCAGCGTAACAACATTTCTCCAAATATTCTACTAGTTTTTCAGGATTCTGCACTTGTTCAGGGGTGAAACTCCAAAACACTGGGGGTGCCCACTGCCCTAGGTATTTGCCCATGCTATCCCACATGCCCTGCCACTTGTAACTATCAAGCCTTGGGGCAGATTTCTGGGTGATATTCTTAAGTTGCTTAGTCACAACCAAAACAACATGCCCAAAAACTAACAATAAGTGCACCTTAACCACCCAAGGATGTTCAAGATACAAAAAGGTTATTGTAATAGGGGCAGAGACATCATAGAAAAAAATTTGCAAAGAAACCATTCTGTATTTCCTCCATATAAAATCTCTCAGAGGAGGAGGTATAATTGCTAATTGCCTCAACAAGGTGGTATCCAAAGTACAGTAACGGTTTCAGCAAAAACCCCAAATACCAGATAAAGCTGAAAACAAATGTTTGTATAACAAATCTCATAGGCAAAACATTACTAATCACAGCAGAACACAGCAGACTAAACAAACCAACACCAATCTTTAACACCAACTGCAAAAATGAGAACATGGTGCTGTGAACAACAGCTGTTATTATCTCCAAACCTTGAGCCCCATGTTGGGCACCAAAAAGACGGTTGTGGTTTAGCCGGCAGCTCAGCCCCACACAGCCGCTCGCTCATTCCCCTACCGGTAGATGGGGAAGAGAATCAGAAGGGTAACGCTTGTGGGTTGGGATAAGAACAGTTTAATAATTAAAATTAAAAAAGAAGAACAAAAGAAATGCAAAGGAAAGGAAAACAACGAGAGGTGTGAAACCAGGGTGGTGGGGTGGGAATGAACCACCAAAACAAACTGCACACAACGCAGCCACTTACCACCTGCAGACTCAACACTGCACCTCCCCGAGCCGCAACTGCCCCCATTAATATACTGGTCATGGGGTCACATGGTATGGAAGGAACTCCCCATTGGCCAGTCGGGGTCAGCTGCCCCGGCCGTGGCCCTGCCCCTCCCAGCCCCCCGCCGATACAGCAGAGCGTGGGAAGCTGGAAAGGTCCATGACCACCACAGGCACTACAGTGAAGAAAATTGACCCCTTCTCAGCCAAAATCAGCACACTTTTGAATAGATGAATTAACTGTCTTTTGTGTGACTTCTGTTTCTTTTGTAACGAGAACATGGCAAAGAACGCAACAAGATATTTGTATGTTAAAGATAATTGGAGAATACTGTAAAATCAGACCGAGATTTTCTGCAGAATCATGCAACTGGAGTTTCTATTGAGATGAATTTAATTTGATATGAAATGCATTTCATCATTATTTTTCTTTTAAGTCCTTATTGCAATTTTCTTTTTCTTGAGTTTCCTATTTATCTTTTGCTATTAAGCCAAGAAACTTGAACTGAACTCCTTTTGATGCCAGCTATGAAATTAATTCACCAGCAGCTGAGTTTCCTAAGATCTTTGCTTCTTCATTAGAAAATGAGGTTACATTATAAGTTGGGTTTTGTGTTTGGTTTTTTTCGGTTTTTTTTTGGTCACATTCTTACGATATCTCAGTGACTGTAGTGTGTCCAATATGCATAGAAAGTATTTGGAGACCTGCTCACTATCCAGTTCTAGGTTACAAAAAGGAAAGTGATCCTGCCAAGTGCAGGTTACTTTGTTGCATCAGTGTGACAGGCTGGCCTTGGGACATTATCTTCACCCCCATCTATAATCCTGAAAGGTTCTTCAGACCTGCCTGAACAGACCCTGTGCTCATTACAAACACAATTCTTTGATTTCAGTTTTTCTAATTACAGTATTACATTTCCTCACATATCCATATTCCACTGTGAAAACTCTTGCTCTCCCAATTAATGCTTTGCAACTACACCTATCTATACTATACACAGCTCAAGGCCAGCTTCTGTGGCCACATTGTAAGTGCCCGATCCCTCCCATCTTAGATTTTCATTACTTTTAAAGGTTACCAAATGCTGAGCTACCTTTGAGACAGAAGAGGTTCAATACATAGTTTTATTAATAACAGCTGCATGCCTTTTTTTTTTTTTAGTTTTGTTTTTATCTACAGGGTGTTTGCAGAGGATTTTTACATAAAAACCCCTGATACAGTTTTGGGATGACCTGTACATTAAATCCAGGAGTTTGAAGGCTGCATACATGCATACCTGCTCTTGATCAGGGAAGCTTAACACAGACTGTGCCTACATTTAATTGGTGCATGGGCTGCTGGAATTGTGAACACCCAAAAAACAAACCAACAACCCAAACCCACAAATGCAGTAAGAAAGCACCTGCTGAATACAAACAGAATAAAAGAGACTTTGATCTGTTTTACACCTTCACACAACTTCATTAGCTGATAAAAGAATTTTTTTAAAGAAAGAAACAAAATACAGACTCTGGAAAGTATTATAGCAGTATAAGCATAGACAGAGTAATCAGAAAACTCAGACAGTCATGACATCTCTGTTCCCAGAGCGAGGTCAATCCTGGGATGGTCCAGCATACTTAAGCACATAATGAGGCAGATTGCCAGATGCAGAGCTCCTGTGATCAAAACCGATTTTCTCTAGATTAACAACACAAATTTTCTCAGCTGACATTGGCAACCCATAGTGTCCTGTAATTAGTTAGCCTCCACGGTTTTTGCCCCCATGGATTTTTTCCTGATCAAAGAAACCATGCTGAATATGGATTAACGCCATGAGAACAGTAAGTGTCACAAAACAAATAATCTGTAAGATCATTAAGAAAGTTATATGCACTGAGATATTGAAATCACAACAGGTTCAACTTGCTGCAGAGTTTAAAAAAGCCCTCTTAGGAAAACAGAGGGTGATCACCTCTGAAGCTTGGCGTGCTTCAGCTAACAAACCAAGGGCTGAGGGATTATGTGATTTCATTCTTTAAATACAAAACGAAAACCCAAAGGCAGAGGTGCAAATAAACAGGTAAGGTTAAGGGATTGCTGATGTGCTGATTTTGGCTGAGAAAATTAATTCTCTTCACTGTAGCCCCTGTAGCAACCAGGGACCTTTCCAGCTCCCCACACTCTGCCGTGTTGGCGGGGGACCGGGAGGGGCGGGGCCACGGCCAGGGCAGCTGACCCCGACCGGCCAATGGGGTGTTCCTTCCATACCATGTGACCCCATGACCAGTACATTAACCGGGGCTGTTGGCATGTGGGGGGATGGTTGTGGCTTGGGAATGGTGGTGTTGTGGGTGTCACGTCCTGGTTGTTTTGGTTGTTGTTCCCTTTCCTCCTCTGCCCTGAGTTTTGCGCCTCTCTTGTTGTTTTCCTTTCCATTGCATTATTGTTGCTGTTATTGTTATTATTGCTTTATTTTAATTATTAAACTGTTCTTAGCTCAACCCCTGAGTGTTACTCTTCTCTTCCCCTATCCCATTGGTGGGCCAGTGAGCCAGCGTCTGTGTGGGGCTGAGTTGCCGGCTAAACCACAACAGCTGGCAGAAGGACAAATGTCAGTAAGATTACTCTCAACACAACAGACCAGAAATTAAAGTAAGAATGTTCATGGTATGAACAAAATTCAAACTCAGATTCATCAAGACATGTAATCAATAATTAATGTTAAAACATGACACAGATGCTTTGAGAGCAAAGACCTCAAACTGGTGACTCAGTCCTTCTAAACCTATATTTTTTATAGAGCAAGAAAAAGCAAAACAATGGCAAAGAAAAAAAGTATTACAGAAATCATTACCACCTGGAAGAACAAATCTTTTTCTAATATAGTATTTTATTGGGGATTAAGGAAAAAATCCACTTACAATTTTCATGCAAACCAATAGTGATCTAAACACACTCCCTCTTGGTATGCTAACTGTCCAGCTCTAATCTAAAAACTTTATTTCCCTTTTGACTTTAAAGAGGCCACTGGTGTGAAACTGCAATTTACATGTTAATAGAGGTCTGCTTCAAGCTATGTGTGACCTAGAACAACCAGTCATAAATATAGCAAGCTAATGACTATATTTCAAAATATTCTAACAAAAAAAATCATGAAAAAAACATTATTGCCTTCTGAGGTAAAAAAAAAGGGGCCATGCTAGAGGAAATAGAATAAAAACCCTCTTTATACAGTGTTCTTATGTATTTGTTTTGAGCTACGCAAAACGAGATGTGAAACAGTGGGGAAAGTAACATTTATAAAAGAAAACAGCAACTGAATATCAGTCTCTGTAAACAATTTATCAGAGAAAATGCTAATAACAATTTTCCACTGATCGCCTCTTTAGGTAATACAATTTTGATACAAACAATAGATGGGGCACTTTCAAGTGACTAGAATAAAGTAATTCACAATGGTAGTTTTTTCAAGGCTGATGACTATTCAGGGCTGATGGTCCAGCTCTGATTATAAGCCTATCTCTGGAGGGCTGAGCGACCAATCTGATTGTTACAGCTAAATAAATGCGTGATTGGAGTCTTTAAAGTTTTCTGAAAAATCTGTCTCTTCTTCAAATATTATTGCTACATCCAAATTGCTGCATCAAAGTAAAAATATTGATTGCTTTATCAAACTGAAAATTGGTTGCTATTTCAAAATTGAGCCTGCGTGAATTTAGCTGCCACCCACCTGTAACTAGTCAAATACATATTTCACTTAAGCTGATTGGATCTAGACAACTTTGTGGGGAAAACTCTGCAACAGTAATCTTATAAGAAGTAATTTGACAAGAAATCTCATCAGAGAAACCTCAAGTCTACAGTTATCTTCTCTCAGATGTGTGACAGTGAAGCCAGAAAGCCAACAGTGATGGCTCACACAGCCTGGGAAACTGGGCAGTGTGCTGACTGCCAAGACACCCTCACTTTGTAGATGGCTACACCTACTGGTGTAGGTATCAAGGTGTTGACAGTAGGGGGCTAGAGGGTGGCCTCTGTCAGGAAAGAGGGTCAGAAACCAACTGTTATGGACTGAACATAACCCTCCATTCTCCATCCCCACCTGTACTACGTGGGGGCTGTGCGTGAGGGTGGCTAGACGGGGAAGGAGAAGGTAGAGGAGTTGGCAACGAAGGACGGAAATTGATCCTGGGAAAGATGCAGGGGGAGAAATTGTTGTTTTGATTTTTCTTTGTTTCTTACTGTCCAAACCTGTTTTTAAGTAAATTAATTTTCCTTAAGTTGAGTCCATTTTGCCAGTGATGGTAATTGGTAAGTGATCTCCCTGCCTTTATCTCAAGTCATGATCTTTTCCATCTTATTTTCTTCCCCTGTTCCTTTTAAGAGGGGCATCTTTATTCTTCTTTGGGTCTTTACATAACTCAGGACCCAAATGCAAAACAATTACATGTGATGTTATAAATGGTGGTCCAGTGAAAAGAAAATTGGGAATAAAGTTTTGCTCACTATACAAAGCTGGCATAAACTACATTGATAAATTTGTGTAACAATGGTTTAATCAGTTTTTATTCACATCAGAACTAATGGAAGCCATTTCTAAATATCTTTCTTTCCCTATCTCTTAATACCACTTCCAAGAAACTCTATGAAATTTAAAAACTTGATAAATATGCGTACACACAGAGTGGTAGACATCACACTCGCACCTGATCAGAGGTACTAAATGTGTCAAGGTAGAACAGTACTGAGAGTCTAAGATTTACAAGCCTATGTTACTAGCTTCTGTCAAGCTCAGGTAGATATAAGTCAAAACTTATCACCATCTAATGGCAGCTCAAAGACTTGCATAAATATCTTGGTAGATCAGAAACAGTTCTAAGTAGAGCAACTACCTGGTAAATTATTTTACCTATTTGGCTTTCCTGAGACAAGGTAGCGTAGTTCATGTGGTGGAACAAGAGGAGGCTGGAGAACAGAGCCAAGCTTGCTCTCACCACATCAAGATCCATAGAGCAAAACAGCAGAAGAGGCTTGAGGAACTCTTCACTGTTATGAGCTGCTATAGATCTGCTCAGCAGATCCAATACAGGACTGTTTGCAGGGTTTTGAATCTAGATTTTACATTTAAAAATTCTTAAATACAAAGAATGTAATTTTCTTTATCAGTGGAAGTATTGCTCAGCTGACGGAAACCAGCTCTATGTTCTGTGATTTATACTGCAGCTGTCCCAAGGGACACATTGGGCCTTACTTTCCACTGGCCATCAACAAGCACTATCATCCTCAGCAAGGTATGGTAGGGGCTTAATTGCTTTCAAGTCATAAAAGTTAAGCTTCCTATGATATCAACTGATAAATTATGCAGAGCGAAGATTCTTTTTATTGCTACTGTGTTCATAGTATGTATAAATACACTATTTCAAATTTTCTTACTTTTTCGAGTAAGGGGTTTATTTTATAAAAGAATTACATGGATTTAAGAATCATACATGTGCACAGATTTGTTTTAGCTACTCAAGAAAAAAAGAACACTAGAGTTGTGTATTCACTTGCAACCAAGAAATATTCTTCTGATCTGCACTGCACTTCCATACAGTGTTAACCTTATTTGTAGTCTGAATAAAGTTAACAATGCCAATAATATAATTATATCTATCACTGTATTCAGAGCTAAGCATACCCACTTTGGAGATACATAAGGAACACTAAGACAACAAGAGATTACCTCCCAGGCTTCATAGAAGGGCTTGCCAAACATAATCCTCAAACCCAAACAGAAGAAGAAAGCTACTGGGGTGGGAGGGCAGAAAAAGCTATGTATCAATTAAGCTAATAGCGCTGTCATCTGTAAAAAACTAAAACTACTACCACTTTCACACAAACCAGAGGAACTGTGGTCTTTTTTCCAAGATGATAGTTTCAGAATTTTTTCAGCTTGTGGTGAGTTCACCTTGTGCTGGACACCTGATGCCCACCCAGCTACTCCCTCACTCTCCTTCGTCAGCAGGATAGGGCTGAAAGGAACATAAAAAACTCATGGGTCAAGATAAAGGCAGTTTAAAAAAAGAAAAGACTGCATTCAGAAGATAAAGCAAACAAAAGAGATTTATTCTCTACTGCCTATCAGCAGGTGATGTCCAGCCACTGCGTGGGAAGTGGGGCCTCAGTATGTGTAGCGATTGCTTCAGGAGACGAATGCCTCAGTAAAGAATGCCTCTCCCCACTACCCTTCTCTCAGCTTTTATTGCAGGACATGTCATATAGTATGAAATATCATAATGGAATATCCCTCTGCTCAGCTCAAGTCTGCTATCCTGCCTATGTCCCCACACAGTCTCTTGCCTTTGCCCACCGCCAGCCTACTGGCCTTTGGGCGGGGAAGGAGGTGGGTGTGTGTTTGGAGACAGCCTTCATGCTGTGCAAGCACTGCTACCACAAGCAGTAGCCAAAGTATTGGTGTGCTTTCAAGACTGGTCTAGCTATGAGTACAAAGCACAGCACTATGAGGGCTGCTGTGGGGAAAGTTAACTCCATCCCAGCCATACCCAATACACAGCTGTGTTTTTAAACAACAGTCAGAGGGTTAGCATACATCTAGACCTTGAAATGCACAAAAAAACCCACCCCAAAGTCACCATGCAGCTGTAAATCTATAAGTATCAGTATTTTATAAACATTTATTAACCATCAAGAGCCATGCAATTTCTTCCACCAAATGAATTTTCCTCTTACACTCAGTGATGCTGTTATAGTAAAAGAAAACAAAAAAGACAAATTCTCAATGAGAGAAAACTTCACAATGTTCCTTCAGTATACCCAGGATCAAGTAAGATAAGACAAGTTTTCACACACCAAAAGACCTGTGTAAATCCCTGCTGAGGGTAATGTAGACACTGACAGTTCACATGAATTTGATGGAAGACAGAACAAACATTCAGTGAAGTCATTGAAAGTTTTTAAGTAGAAGCAGGTTCAGGAAACCTCCAAAGCTGAAAGCAGGTGGAGGCAAAGAGCACATGCAGGGGAAAATATCATTGAAAAGCATCACCTGATCTATTCTCTCTCTTCCTTACATACCAGCATTTAGCTGCTGCAGAAGGCAGGTTGCTGTGCTATACGGGCCCTTGGTCTGAGCTGCTGCTGCTCCTGAGAGCTACTGTGGAGGAGATGGGTCTCTACAAGCCCTTGTACTGGTGTATGGACGCCTCCTGATACTTTTTGTTGCAGTTTTGCAGTTTGGCTAGGAGAAACAGGGTGAGAGTGAGAAAGGCACTCTTGCACTCTCACCCCAGCTTCTCAGAAGCCCTGTGATTCTTTAACAAGCTCACCATTACTGGTGGGAAGGAGAGGGGAGAGGATAATTTTTAAAGTTTTGAAATATATGACTGGTATTGCATTATTTTAGCAACCATTTTATATACATGGTCACCTCAGGGACCAATTAGCCAAAAATCACTAGAGCAAAATACTTATGCAGCTTTTCTTTGTGGTATGGCATTCCCAGAATTTCAACGTGGACCAGCCATACTTGGTGTTTTTGAAGCTGTATAGGAAAGTAAGGAAATTTATTAAATAATACATTATACAGAGAACTTCTGAGTCTCCTCCCGCTAGAAGACAGTGAAGAACCAAATAAAAAAAAAAAAGACACAGAATCCCACAATTCTTTGTCCTCACCTTTATACCTTTGCTATAGAAGTTCTTATTTTCCCTTGCAACTGTTCTACATACAGGTCCTTCTGTCATGTGTCAGCCCAAGTGTTAGGAAAAACTTATTTCTTCCTAAACACCTCATTTAATACAACCTTAGTCCATTACTTCCCATGGGCAGGCAGGTGTTCAGCCATCTCCAGGAAAGCAGCTCTCTATGGTTGCAATCCACTTTGTAGCAGGTCACAGTCCTGAAATTATGTACAAGACTCTAAATTGCCTTGGGCCAGTAAGCTCTTTCTGATTCCCTGCTCTACTTTCTGAATACCTTTACCTAGCAAGCTAAAGTAAGCTAATAATGGTTATCTTGTTTATTGAAGTATACCTTAGAAAACAAATGCCATGGTATTAGTGTCTGGCAGTAAAACGGGATTCATAGTTTCCAGAGAGAACTACAGGTCACAGACTGCAGCACCTGGGCAGGAGAGGGAGCGTAGAAGCTGGTTGGTCACCAGCTCTTCCAGGTTAAAACTTGAAGAGGCCAGACAAGTAGAACAAGAAGTATTTATTTCATCAGAGGAGTGAACCAAGTATTCTCTATAGTAATCCTAAAAAAGATCACTGTAAAGCATATGGGCTTCAGGCTACCAGGGGTCTTTTTCCTCTATGTAAAACTGAGATTAAAGTTAGGGATTAAATCCAGGAGCTACAATAAGAACCTTACTCAAAAGGTGTGACCAAACTAAATGTAGAGCAGGAACAGAAATTTCAAGTGAGTTATAATTGCCTTCAAGATTCACAGGAGTTACTAGCCCCAGTGTCAGGATAGGGACAGTATGTGAAAAGAAAGGACTAACAGCAACAGTGGGGTACATAGTAAATACCCAAAGGAAGTAAGAACTGTAGAATGTCCTCTCCCAGGAGTTACAATTGGGCTGAGCATGGCAGTGGACCCTGGCAACTATATCAAGTTCAGGTTAGACTGAGATTTGGTTTAGGACAAAAAAAATTTGGTCAAGGAAGAAGCACAGTAAAACTGGAGCCCATAAGAAGCAACGGAGTGTATTGAGGTTTGGTGCCAGATATCAGATGTGTCTTAATCTTAGGCAGAGGTCTGCAGTTCTTATGTCAAATTAGGTTTAAATACAGGGTTGGAGTTTAAGTTCACAGAAAGGCAATATTTTTGAGTAGCCAAAGGAACTGGGAGTGGGCAAATGAAATCTTTAATGAGTTATGCTTAGGCTCAAATCTTTAGATCTCCTGTCAGGCTAAAGTTAAGGTTAGAAGAAATATTGGGGTACAGTGTGAGTAGAATCGCTAAAAGGCACCAAAATAAAGTAAAATAAAGGGTTATTAACAAACATTTTCAATGAATTATACATGAAACTTCACAGGGCAGGATTAGGTTAAAATTTGGGATAATGAGAAAGAGAAGAGGTACAATAAAAAGGGTTTTGTAAGGTGTATCCAAACTTAAGTGAAGATGAGTTATGAATTTTTCAATGAGTGCTATTATAATTTGGATCTAGCATGTTCCCTCGTTGCCAGAGTAAATCAAAGGCCATTGACAAGCATCTCTGGTGATTCACAAATGCCTTTAAGGCATATAGTTTTTGGCCTTTGTATACAACTGTAGTTAGGGTTAGGATATAGATTAGAAGAAGGCCAAGTAGTAGTATGTTCAAATGAACTGATATGTAATGGGTTGATGTGAACATCAACAGTAAGTTCTACAGGAGTCTACATTGCATGGGTGTTTCTGGCATCCAGTTTCTCCAACTTCCAGGGAGGGAAAATGGGTGTGAAAGACAGGTTCTCATCTTTCCAGCACAGTAAATGAGAAGGATGGTGCCTGACAGATTCTTCCCAGCAGCAACTGTCGAGTAATATGTCAGGAACCTGGTGTATGCAGGAGATCAGATCAGATCAGATCAACTCCAGAGGACATGCAGCAATGCCCATGTGATGCAACGCTCCCTTCCCCAGAGCATGTGGTGGTTTACTCCACTGGAAGAAGGATCCTGCACGAGTGGGTGAAAAATGCTATGAACGTGAACTTAAGGGTTTGCTTCCTCAGCGGATCGTAAACCTACATCCTTCAGTATCTGAGGCAATGACCAATCTCATGATCAATGAGATCAATAGTTGATCAATGCTCAGTCATCATGCACCCTCACAAAGTTGTAGTCAGTGGGGTAGGCCCATGCTCAGCTGCCTCTGCCCTACCCAGGACAGCCTATCCCATTCCCAGGACATCACCCAGCAGTGCAACTTCCTCAAGAAACCCTCTTGTCTCCTCTACCAGAGCACAGAACAACATATCCAGCTATTTACTCTCTGTGAGGATGGACCAGAGAATCAGAGCATCTGAGAATGGCTTGGAACTTGGTTATATCTCTTATTAAAGTACCTTCCAAAACTGTAAAGTACAGTCCCAACATTATTAGCGTTAAGACTTGGCAACTTGACAGTTGACAGAGTAGTGTAAGGAAGCCCACAATTCCTCTTTCTTTCTTCTTACTGTCATTGAGGATATTTTGAAATAAGAAATAGATATCTACACAGTTTTTTTATAAATCTCTTGCTTTTGTGCATAATTTTTACTGGCATAGTCAGCACCTGAAGACTGGAAAACAGTAAACAGGTGGAATAGCCTGTTGCATCCAAAATATTATATTGGAGGCTTTTTATCGTTTCTGATTTTACAAATGTGACTGCGACATTTAAGTTTTGGTCTCTGGTCAAAAAACCATAAACAGAAAGTAATAATAAGAATTATGACTTTCTTCTCTGTCTTCAAGCTTACCCAGAAGAAGATATGCATTTCATACTACTTACATATTCAGCTTCAAGAAGTCAGGTATGTTCAGAAAAAGTCACAGGTTTTGAAGTTTAGCAGTATTTTGTATAGCTGAGGCTGAATTTCAAGTCTATACTTAAAATTGAAATAAAGTCAAAAAAGTAATTCGATGTGTACTGAACTCTTTGCAGAATCCAATGCATATTAGCCTGACTGGTGCTGAGCAAATGGGTGTTTCCATAGAAACACTAAAGGAATAAACCTCTTTACATAAGACCCTTTAGAAGAGGATGTGTAACAAGGGTGTGTCTGCTCTGAAGCTTGATAGACACAAAGCGCTGATCCTTCTTGTTGCCTACATTTGTGTAGAAAGTTTCTAGTCTGCAGAAGTAATGCCTGCTACTTTTGTATGTTAAAATTGCCACATCTAATGGGAGATTAAAAAGGGGTTTAAAGAGAGAACACTGCATAGTCTTTCTTTAATAATCTTTCAAAGATAAGTATATCATAGGAACGATCCATAACTGAAGTCAAAGGGTCAGTATCTTTGCTAAGTGTAAATGCAAGAAAGTGCTCCTGGCTGCTATTTCAGTTTAGGTATTTTAAATCAGCTGAACACCCAAATTGCCATTTCTTTTCACTATATTCTCTTTTCTTGCCATTTTTACTACCACTATTACCGCAGCTCCCCTTGGCACCTCTCTAGTTTATGTGCAGAGAGTGGTACTATTATACACCACTCTTCCTAGCACTTTAAAACTGGCCCAAGAATATCTTTCTTCCATGTGAAGTGTGTCACATGAAGCCTTTTTTCTATTAAATTAAAAAGATAACATAACTTTCAAGAGAAATCTAGTTTCAGTTTTGGAACAATTTTGAGTAGATATTGATTCACTAAAGACAAAAAGTTATGCTGAATTATATAAAGAAATCAAAATTTTATTATGTTATTTTAACAAAATAAAAATTCCCCTCTGTTTATTACTAGTAAAGTAGAAACAAAACTCCCGAACATTTAAAGTTACATGTGGCATTGCAACAACTTTCAGTTTAGCTGTTCTAACTATCAATATTTTATTTTCAATAGCTCAGAACTAGGAGGAAAACGTATTTTCCTCTTTAAAAAGAAAAAATAAAAATTGCTTAGTTTCCTAGTTCTTCATATTGTTTTCTACAGTTTGAGAGTTATATATCCTTATAGGTGAGTAAGATTACTGGCAAAAGGATTTCTGGACCCTTTCTAGGTAGACATGACAAGTATTTATGATAACATTTTCCATTACTTCTTAGTGCTTTGTTTTTAATCTTATTCAGAATTATAAGCAACATAGGATATGATTTTTGCATTCATTTGTGCTACATAATTTGTAGTCAGGCAGCAGCCCATGAGAGGCCCTAGGAAAATTGCTGCAATATGAAGTTACCTTCTGTGGTAAGTGATGTTAACACTTGGCTTAGATTATATCTGTAAGTGTTTTTAGTCACTTTGCATTTATTTCTCTAAAATATACACCCATAAAGAAGTTTAAAACTTTTGAACATGTTGGGAGAAGTCCTTGACACAGGTGTCCCAAAGCAATAACTGGTGAAGTAAACCAGCAGAGTGGCAAACAGTTTAGCTGTTCACCTAGTAACATATTTAATCTGCATGACATGGTAGAATTTGGTTACCACAAAAGCCAGTCCATTTGCCCTTGCAGATACACTGGGGAATCTGTGATATACAGCCTCTCACTAGGCCTGTAACATATGTTTCTTCTCCATACAATGATGGCACAACATCATTTTCCGAAGGATAATTTACCATAAAAAAACACCAAACAACAGGCTAGTGTCCAGAACGGACAGTTCCTCTCTGTTTACCACTTCTAATAAACTTGATGATACATCTTGCACAGCAAGCTACAATTTTTTTAATGATGGCAACATAAAATGACTCATTGAACAAAAAACTCTGGCTGTTATCTATTTAGAATTAAGTATTGAAGGATCTGTATTGTTAATCATTTTTATACGACTATTATGTGAACAGAGTCCCATGATAAGAACTTGGCTGAGTGGCTCAACTGGGATCAAAGCAAAGCAATTGTTGGAAGGTAAGTGTTTAATGGCTGCAAATGTCAGGCTTCTAGGTCTTATTTTGTCTTCATTAAATGACACTATGGAAAAAGAGATGCAGCATGACAATAATTTTTTCAGGTACATTGGTTTCAAGGGACAAAAAATGATAGTGAACAACTGAGAAACAGGACAGAAAACAATAAATACATGTAGTCTTCTAAAGAATATAATACTAGATTAGATTTTCAAATATGAAGAAGTAGGGAGAGAAACTAAGAATTTTTGGTGTACCGCCAATTAAATTGTCTGTTTTATAAGTATAAAGATATTTTAAAAGATATCATCACTGACGCTTTGATGCATGGAGAAGAAAGGTAAGAACCAACTCTGTAAAGTTAAGCCAAGTCCATTTAAATAAACAAGAAACTTCCTTGTGTTCATTGGGAAATGGATGAACTAGCAAATGACTAGTGACCACATCTGTGCTTAGTTCAGAAGATTTAATTATCTAATAGTTATAGAGTCATATAAAAGAAAGAAAAGTACAAAACATTATATGAAAGGTCAAAGTGGCTGACTTACAGAGAAAGATCAAGAGAACTAAGCACATGTGTCTGGTTAAATTATGCCCAGGGAAACATTCAGCAAGAAGTCTAAGATGAAAATACTGAGAAGGAAGTAAGTTATACAGAAACATAGAAGAATTACTTGGAATAATGGAAAACAGAAAGAAAAAAAAATCCAACCAAACAAAAACCCCAAACCTCAAAACCTGTAAAAGGAAAATTCAGCAAATATCAAAATTGTCCAACAGTATCAGTTATTAAACCATGGAACAGTTTTTCTCAGGGAACTCACAGAAAAGCCATCCAGTTGCTATTAGAGAAAAAATGTGATACACAGTATATGACAGAGGAAAATCTGGCACTGAAAAAATTAGACTAGCTTCACTAGGGTAATTTTTCATTTTTAGTACTGATTCTGAAGTAATTATATCTATAATTCTGTTGCACTCAAAACATCCTTTTCAAAAACAGGAAGAATACAGATGCTTTTATCATATGAGACCTGTGTGTGGAGATTCAGTAAACAGATCCAAACAGTTTCACCCTTCACTATACCTTCACCTTTCCCTCACTTGTGGTTAAGTTCTAGATGGCAAAGCACTGCAAAATTTGACCTCTGAGGTTTTTTATTGTTTTACTGGAAGGGGATATTCTTTTACCTTTCTCTGAAGCATTATATGTTAACAGCAGCTAGAAATCAAATGCTTTTGTGCAGTAGTGCCATTGAAGTCTTTCAGTTATTTGTTTAGGGGTCTTTGCTCACCTTCTGGAGATAAAGGCAGGGCCAGGAGGGAATTTTCTTTCCACTAAGGATGGATGCAATTGCTCTTTTGTTCTGCGTCTTTGTTTTGGCTCTTTGTCTTACTTGGACCCCATTCTGTAAAGTGTACTTTTCCTAGGTAACACATAGGAATTTAAGTTTCCTTTTGGGTCCTAGAAAAGAATGGCTCTTCCTTGATCCTTCCTGCTTTCAGCTAGTGGCACATTGTTTTGTTGTGTGGGTTTCTTTTTAAATCTCCAACCACACATCTTAAGTTTGTTCTAGGACATTGAATGATTTTCTTTAATGCACAGAGGGCAGCACAGGGGACTATCTGAGCTCATGCTTCAACTTCCTTCAAGTCTTCTGGGAAAAGCAGAGGACCAGAGCTATGATTCTCTCCTGTTTTCTACTCCTGTCTCCTTAAAATAGAGGCAATGAACTGCAGCAGCAGTGTAGACTGGCTGTATTTAGCAAGGTTTCCCAAGCACATTGTTCTGGATTTCTACTTATTCTGACAGCTCATTTCTCCCAGAAGAATGGAATGCCCAGGAAGTGAAAAGTTATGTACACAAGGGAAGTAATATATGTATACATAGTATCTTGGATTGTTTTAGAGCTCAGTGTATTTGGAGTTAGCATTAATTTGGTGTATAGTTCTTGCATTGATTAAACATTTGCATCTTAATTCTGGCTGGGGTAAGCATGCAGATGTATTTCCTAACATACTATTTCTTTTCCCATGGCAGGTCCCAGACACAGAAGATCTCAATATAGAACCGTAAGATTTAAAAGACTAAAGCAGCGTATCTAGTGATTTGGCAGAATCAGAAATTAATCATGTCGAAACAGCATCCCACATTAAGGAACAATGTAAAAAAGAGAATTGTACTGTAATGTATATACCATCCCCATGTTCACAGCACTACACTGTCTACATATATGGTTTCTCCTATGCTACAGCTATACTATTAATTTATCAGCAGTAGGTTTAATCTAATAAGAAGAAGGTAGAAAGTTGTAAATCATAAGACAACAGTAACAAATTAATATTAACGTTAATGTTACCAAGTTTGATCATGCAAACACTTCTGCTTTAGGAAGGGTTAACAAACATCATAGCTTTTAAAGAGGTTTCCAGTTTTGTTCTCTTCTTGCATTTCTGAATCACAGTCACTTTGGTTATCAAACCAAAACCACTGAGGATTAGGGATTACTTTCCACATCCTTTAAACTGTATTTGGCAGAAGGTATTTGCTTAACGTGAACCAGAAGCTCTCCAAACATCTTTCAAACTGGTCACAACAGACAAAGAAAATAATGTTTTTCTTTTAATAGGGTCATGTTGTATTTCAAAGTTAGTGGGGCTCTTAGAATTCCTATGGATAGGCTTAGAAATCTCAGTTACATAAAGCTTGATGTAAAACCCACTGAAATTGATGGACACTTTCCACCAGTTGAGTTTATTTAAAATGTCCATTTAAATTCATATTTACAGGTCACCAGAGGTACTCTGTTTCTCAAAGAACAGATTGGAACTTGCAATATTTTTTGATCTTTCCTCTATATCCTAGTTTGCTTTGCCTCTTATTCTGTTACACATGATTAAAGGGATCTTTCAATAAGATGCAGCCTTCAGTAGGGGAAAGCAACCTGCTGTTAAGGATGCTGTAAGACTGTTCAAAAATAGTCTCAAACTGAAATGTTTGTGTCTTATTCATATTAATGAAAATGGAAATGTCCTGAAAAGTATGTGCTTACTAAAACAGCACAAACTCTTAAAAAAGTACTTGCATAAACAACTCACATAAAAGAAACAAAGGACAAAACATTAAGTAAAGACCACTGTGATAAGAGTTTAGGATGAAGAATTGGAGCAAGGAGTACTGGTTTTTGTTGGTTTATTTTTCCTCCAAGAGTTATTAGTTTTACTCTGGATTAACTTACATCCTTGACTAACAAATTTGTAACACTGGAAATATGCAAACTTTAGCATTTAAACTGTGTGTGGGAGATCTCCAAGTACAGCGTTGGAATATGCTACATTAGTCAGAAACATAACATCTTGAATGGAGGAAGGGAGGTCTTAAAGCCCAGATGGGTTGAAGAATCTAGTGTCTGATCAATTAGTTTTATTATTAATATATCTGTAATAGGCTAGAATCAAGACAAAAGCAACAAACTTTTAGGGTCATGGAAACTGCTAGTACTCATTTATGAATAGTTTTAACACTTCAAGAATGTACTACTGAAGAGACAATATCACGTCACATTTGATTTATATTTTCATGTATCACAGCTCCTTCCACCACTCATACTTTACGTTACATTTTTCATGTAATTATAGGAAAATAACTTGATGTACCATTCTTTGTCATATCTCACTGAGCTGTGCACATTAAAACCCTCTGCAGCTTAGTGGAGAGCAAAAATGAAAATAACAGAGTAAGTCACAGAATAAAGGTCTTTGCTGATAAATTGAAAT
Organism: Phalacrocorax aristotelis; assembly: GCF_949628215.1. Classification (NCBI taxonomy): domain Eukaryota; kingdom Metazoa; phylum Chordata; class Aves; order Suliformes; family Phalacrocoracidae; genus Phalacrocorax; species Phalacrocorax aristotelis. Next base: position 108,896,242 of record NC_134276.1, on the reverse strand, counting down.
AAAATGAATTTGAGTTATATGCAATTCTTAAGCATATGTCATTAGTTTATTTGGCTGCAGATCTCCTTTGTGCATTGCTGTTTGCCATAAAGAACATTTTGTCCATTTATGTTTATTCTTTCACAGAGGAAGACTTGTTTGTATTTGAAAATTCTTATGAACATATATTTTCTCCTCCTCCTCAGATCTGTTATAGGAAGAAACAAAACAAAACCTCAGCTTTTTTGATTAGTTTACCATACAGAAATAAGTGTGAAACATAGAAAAAAATCCCATCAGTAAAATACAAATAAAACATTATGAAATGCTGTGAATGACCTGTCAGATGTTATGTTCAATGATACTTGGGTTACCAGAGTCTCCATTGTAGCAAAGCACTTGGGATCAGTGTTAAGGTACGCTGGGAACTGGGGTTTGTGGAAGGCTAGGTGAATATAAAGGTGGGAAGGGCTGTGGCACAAGCTTGGGAAATTAAGTCATGCAAGGAGAGGAAGGAGGCTCATCTCCTGTCATGTACACATGTGCAAGCTTTTGCACACACGGCTTGTCTTGGAGTGAAGCTCTGCTGTCATATTACCTGTGGGTTCACCCAAGTTGGTGCTGGTGCCCAAATGAAAACAGCAGCTCTTGACTGTAGCTGAAATGGGTACTGGACTCTGAATGCAAGGTCTTACAGATGTACAAGGAGAAGCAGAAGATGCTTTGTTCCACCTTCAGTTCTGCTGCACACCAAGCCCATGTACTGAAACTCCAGTGTGTATGACTTGTCATTTTAGAAGTGCACTTTAGCGTATGTAGGATTTGTGTGAAATTTTCACAGGGGCAGTTAAGCGTGACCCCCTTACTACTTGTTCCTAGGGCTCAGTATGAAAAAATGATCTGACAGTATTTCTTTTTCCTCTTTTTCCCTGATCATCCTTGACAAGGGGTAGATGATACATGTGTATCACATTTGTCATGCGTCACTTAGACCTGTGATAAAATGTCACATTATTTCTTTTTTCTAGCAATCCCTTTGTGTAACTGACCCTTACTGCACCCTGCTTAAACAGAACAGAGCAAAACGACTGTCACTTATAGCAGAAACATTATCTTAGATTTCGCCTCTGATTTGATGTACAGCAACAAACTCAAAACAGTTAATAGAAATCAGTGTTCAATGAACAGCTCAATTAAAATATTTGAAGAAAACATCACTATCCTGTTGGCTTTTGATATTTTCTTTATCCATCCTTCTGCCAACATTTATATCTGGTTATGCACTAGCTTAGTTAAGTACTTTTGCTTGTTTTTTTATCCCATCATTATAAGCAATGACCTTTTCTTTTAACTTTAGCTCTTTCACATCTGAAAGAAAGAGGACACGTCAGTAATATATGTAAATGAATTATGACCTTTTTATTCTGTAGAGATATGAAAAGAGATTTTTAACTGTTCAAATACTTGAGCCAAAATTTTTGGAGGTAACTAGCCACTTTGGAAACCACAGAGGCTTTGAAGAATTAGGCCATTTTAAATTGCTTTACACAAGAAACCTTGAAAGAAGTCAAATTCTTTACATTTATAGAAAGAAGAATACATCTTGGATTTTAAAAAAAGATGTTTAGTGATACAGTATTTCTATGATTCACAGCTGTGAAGACACGTGTCCACTGCACAGACATTGTAATCCTGTAGCCCAAGTCAATAAAAAAGATCTTATATTTCAATTTCTAGGCCAGCAGAGAGGCATAAAATGATTGCTCTAGTCTGACATAAGTACAAACCAATACAGGCATGGGATTTTTACTGGGATAAAGACTGTAAGTTTTCTATTAGCAGTGCCCAGGTGCAACAAGCACACTCCAAGTATTGGCAGCCATGGCTGCAGCAGCCTTTTCTTGTGCCCTTCACCTGGCGACGGCCGGGTCCAGTTCTGAGACCTGGAGGACTTGAAGGGGTCTCTCTGCAAGGTGCTGGGGAGGGTCTGAGTTGAGCACTTCACCCTCTCTTGACTGCTCTCCCTCTGCTTCCATTACTGCAGGCTTTGCAAGAGAGATTTAGAGTCATCTCAGCCACAATGTCTCACTTGCAATGAAGAAAGCCCCAGGTACCTTCAAAACCTGAATCAGTATGTTCTAATTCCATACAGATACTGCCTTTCTTCTCCAGCCTTTTCTTCTTTGATTTCTACTGTATTATCAGATTTCTACTGTATTATCAGATTTCTAGTGGATTATCCATTTTCCTCAATCTTGTCCCCATACCCTAACAGAGTATCGATTTATTAAAGATTTTATTTTTGCAATTATTTTCCATTCTTAAGCCTGCCTTGAAAAATGTATATCTCCTTTCTAAATCCTTTCCCTTCTGTTCCTTTTTTTTCATTTGTGTGTACATTTCTGAGTTTATTAATTTTCTCAGATCCTCTTGCACTGCTGACCAAAGAGCACAGTTTTCAGCAAGTTAGATAGTTGAGTTATTATGAGTGCTTTCTGGCAAGTACATCAGGTCACACAAAAATAATGAGACTTTTTCATTTATAAAGCAGCGTACCAAGAAGTCTGTAGGCATTGTCAAAAGATAAATTGAAGTATAACTTGAGATGAAAAGAAAAGAAGCAGCACAAAAAATAATTAATTTCCAAAATAGTTGAGGGATTAAAATATTTGAAAAAAACAGCAATAATGAAGAACAGTAATTTTAATTGCTAGAGAACTTTAATAAGAAGTTGGCCATTTGGTCTACTATTGTCATAAAATTACCTATTAAAATGCTTATTTGAGTGCAAAAAGCAAAATAATTTTTGTCCATGTCCATTTGTTAAACCAATTGTTATGTCCAAATCCATTACAGGTCGTGTTTTTAAACTTACGATATCTTTTACACACATAAGTGATGATAGTTTCTCTTCTACTTCTGTCTTGGTATAGTTCTTTTTCAGGAAAAGATTCTCATTTGGTTTTCATATATCTATGTATTTCATCCAGTAGTTAAGGGGCTTTATTTCTGTAATTTTTTTGTGATTTTTTTGTAAAGTCATTTGAAAATTCACTGCTTCCCCCCAGCTCTGATTAGTTCTGTTAACCATTTTGTCCTTTCCACACTGATCTTTTCTATTATATTTCTAAACCATTTCTTAGCAACTCCTCTGTAATTCCCATTTGCTCTTCCATTTTCCACTCTGCTACATCCTCAGTTCACTGGAGAATTTTTAAAGTTCTCCTGAATCATAACTCTCAAGAACAGATGGATAGGGACAAACCATTGAATAATGAAACTAGACTTGTTTTTACAGATTACTTTATACTTTCTATGACCTTAGTTTTTTGGAATGAAGAATTCCCTCAATATCTTATTCTGATAAGCAAACTCAATATAAAAGGTCATCCTGAACTGATTGTGTGATCAAGAGTCCTGAAACATGTGGGCTAATAAAAATATCTAGCTGATTTCCATCTCCAGTAACTTCAGTCTTGAAAAGAGAATATAAAAATACTTATTGTTACATTCTTAAAGTTTCAGATCTACCCTCTTTGAGTCACCAAAACTTCCATATACATTTTTTTAAAATCTGAGAAATTAGAATACTAACTATAGGTTGCCATGAAATATTACTAAAACAAGTAGTTTTCTGATCTACCATTAAAATAATGTGACAAAAAGTAAGTTAAGGAAGAGAGGCCACAGTTTCTGTCTAGCCATTCTGTTGTATAGCTCTGGTTATGCTATTCTAGTGAAACTCAAGCTGTAATAAATCATGGCATCTTGCAATGACAGTTTCAAATGAACAGGTTTATTGGGACAGACAAGTACATCACTAAGAGTGTTATTTACTTCAGGTGCTGACATACAGTACCAGCTGTTGGATTTAAACACTGACTCAGTCATTGCAGCTGAAAACTATGGGAATTTTTCAAATCATACACCAATATGAGCAAAAAAATGGGCATCATAGAATAAGTAATACAGATTTTTTTTCCCACAACACAGAAACCACGAAGTTTGAAAGAAAAAAAACAACTACAAAAATTCAACTCTAATCTCTAATAACAACCTCCCACACACACATTTATATTAAGTGTTACTATTGTGATTACACTTTTTAAGGAAGTTTAAAGAACTTTTTCCTTTAAAAAATCAGTGGCTGAACTTTAGAGGCTTGCTGAATTTCATAGCTTTATTCAGGTATATATCCAAACCACCTCTAGCCACCATTTCTCACAAATAGGTATGTTTGCCAGCAGGTCAAATGCAAACACAACATGGGTTTTCTTGTGTAAGTAGTCTAGAATGGATGCAGCACTGCTGCGAGCTTCTTGCTTTACCACCAAACATGGGCACCTAGCTAATGCAGAGATCTGAGGAACCAACCTGAAAGGAAGGGAGTTTGTGTTGCCAGTAGGATAAAAACCAACCCTGACTCCCCTAACCCAACCAACCAAAAACAACCCAACGCACAAAACAAAAACACAAACCAAAACACACACAGGTGATAGGCACACAGTATGAAATGTACTTTGAGATGGAATACTTGAGGAAGATGGTATACCTGTTCAGGTTGTAGTGGCTCCAATGTCTAGAATTGTGAGGATTTCATCAAATAGGGATATCCAGCATGGAAAAAAATAGCTGCTTCAAGATGGTATTAGTAGTCTCATGGGAGGAAAACACCTGTTTTACCTGAGGGAAAGGAGGTGGCAGATACCTCATAGATAAGAGAACTGTTGAGTAACATCATCCAAGTCCCCTGTCCTTCAAGTTTAAGGACTGTCATGCTGAGACCAAAAGAAAAACAACGACCAGAACAACCAGATGAGACACTATAGTCTCAATACCAGAGGATTTTTGTGGTTATTCCAACATCAAAAAATGAAGAATGAGATAGTTAAAGGTCCCCTTTTGAGGGAGTGAATCCTATCTGACAACCAGTCCAGGAAGTATGAAGCCCAGCTGGAACCAAGTCAAAGATGTTAAAGATATATTGGCAATACTAATGCTGCCTTTTGGCCATGCCTTATTTAATCTTCAGTATAAACTACTTTACTAATTACTCTGGACAGTCATGTATCTTCCTCATAGAGGACTGACATGATGACAGTTCTCTAGTAGTGTAAGTCAAGGAGAGGAGTATACAGCTGGTATTATTAGTCCTTCACCTTGAGCATACTAGGTTTGGCAGTGATTTATAAACACTGCGAGATTAATATGTAACTCCATAAATGGTTGATATGAAAACCAAAGTTAAAACTTTGGTTTCTTCTAATAGATGACATTCCATGAAGCAACACCACTGGCAAGACATGAAGTTCCAACAAATAAAACCACCTTCCCCCACCCCTCCCTTCTTCCCAGGCTCAACTCCACTCCTAATTCTTCTACCTCGTTCCCCTCCAAGTGGCGCAGGGAGGGTGGGGAATGGGGGTTGCAGCCGGTCCATAACACTTCCCCTGCTCCAGCATGGGGTCTCTCCCACAGAATGTAGTCCTTCGTGATCTTCTCCAACATGGGTCCTTCCCACAGGTTGCAGTTCAAAACTGCTCCGGCATGGGTCCTTTCCATGGAGTACAGTCCTTCAGGAGCAGACTGTTCCAGCGTAGGACCCCCATGATAACAGTTACTGCCACAAAACCTGCTCCTGCATGGGCCCCTCTCTACAGGCTGCAGCTCCTGCCAGGAGCCCGCTACAGCGTGGGCTCTCCATGGTCTGCAGCTGCCTTCAGGGCATATCCGCCTGCTCTTGCATAGGGTCCTTCACAGTCTACAGTGTGGATATCTGCTCCCCTGTTAACCTCCACGGGCTGCAGGGGGACAACCTGTGTCACCACGATCTTCACCAAGGGCTGCAGGGGAATCTCTGCTCTGGTGCCTGGAACACCTCCTACCCCTTCTTCTTCTTTTAATTTGGTGTCTGCATAGTTGCTTACCTCCCATTTTATCACTCCTCTCTCACAGCTGCTGCGCAGCATTTTTTTACCTTTCTTAAATATGTTACCACAGCGGTGCCACTAGTGTCACCGCTTTGGCCAGCGGTGGGTCCATTAGAGCTGGCTGAAAGTGGCTCTGTCAGACATGGGGCAGCTCCTGGTGTCTTCTCACAGAAGCCACCCCTGCAGGCCCCCCACTACCAAAAGCTTGCCGTGTAAACCAACACAGACTAAACACACAGACTAAATTTAATCCCTTTTTTATTTTTTCATTTAAAAAAGTAAGAATGAAAAAAGGTCGTTTTGACCAGATAGTTCACACAGCGAGTTTTATCACAAGGATAAGTAAATCAGGGAGAATTTGAAAAGAGCAAGTTAAAGAATATTTAGATATATGAGTTAAATTTAAGTCATAATATCATGATAATTTTACCTTTAAATGCTTAAAAATCTGACCAAAAAGATTTATAAAACATTAGTAATTTTCTTCAAGAGATTATAGGAGACAGGTGGTTTGAAAAAAGAATAATGTGAAATTCTGTATCAACTATTAGGAAGTGAGAGGTGGAGCAGCGGAAAGGAATGTAAAAGAATTACAGATCATGGCACCTACTTGAGGAACTAGGACAGAAAGCATTATCAATCTATTTATACTGAGAGATAATAAAATGAAAAAAAACAGACAGCATATTTTTGTCAAAGTTCAGATAGTGCCAAAGCAGTCTTATTTTCTCCAGGATGGAACCTGTACCAGGTTACAACAGAAGATGTAACTGACTTCAGTACAGCTTTTCCTATTGCTCTATGGGACATTCTCAGAAGTAAACTAAAGAATCACAATCTAGATTTTAAAAAAGTGAGTACTCGCTGTTCTATAAACTCCAAGTAGTTATCAGTGCTTCCTTCATAGTGAGAGGGCATTTCATTAATACAGGAGCTAGAATAAATGCAGAACATGGTAGTAGGTGTCAATGATGTGAAATGTAATGTATTTGGGAAAGAATTCATGGTGAATAGCAAAAAGGCTCCATGGGAAAAAAGTGAGCCTGAATGGTTAAAGGGAAAGTTATATGGAAAGATGGACTAGAGAAGAAGAAAGGAAAACTTCCTCTAGGTGTATGGATAATGTACACTCTCTACACAGGTAACGGAAGATGCCATAGACACAAACATTGGGCTTTGAACTTGTCTAAATATCTCAGTTTGATGCCTTTTCCAATGAACTGTGAAGACTGTGGCTTTCAGATGTTTACTCTCTGTATATCTAATTGCTTAAATTTGGTGAGGGAACACTGTACCACAAGTTTCATATGTAGCCTGTTAACAGTGCTGCTGCTAATATTACATATTATATTCTTAATTTCTGTACTTCTTATGTCTCTTTCAGTTCCATCTGAAAGTGGACTGCTTAAAAGTAAAGTGATATAAAGTGTTTCACAGCAACTACTGTATCACTTCCAGCGACCTTCAAATTACATTTAACATTTGTCTTGGACAAAATTATAAGGCTGCTCAGTGATGTGGACAGGAAGATTCATCTGGTACTGTTAACCTGATCAGCAGTGAAATAAAAATTCAACTGAGCTTACAATCCCAGGAGAAAGTTAAAAACCACATTAGTTGGTTTAACAAAATGATAGCAGAAAGAGAATCTGTGCCCAAGGTTATAAATGACAGTAGCTTAGTAAACCCTGCACATCATATACAGTATAACTACTTGAACTGTATTAGCTTAAGGACAATCTCACTTTTGTTTTCTTTTACTTCAAGAGTTCCCTTGCTTTGTACCCCAGAAGGAAAACAAAGAAATGAGGCTGCAATGGTCAAAAGCATACAAATTATTATGGATTTCAGCAAAAGAGAAAGTGTCACATGGTGGGAAGATTAATTCTGTGAGCTTTAATTATCTAAGACTATGTGCCCATTAGTAAGATGTTTGGTGCAACAGAAGTAGATCAGTAGACTGAAACAGATGGTGCTAAAGCTCCTGAGCCTTATTTCTGTTCTTCCTTATGCCTTTTTCAGAAAAAAACTGGTGCCTGCTATTTAACCTTCCTTTTTAATCCACAGTTAGATAACATCCGCTGTACATCATTACCCCCAGCGATGATGTGGTAAACTCAATCCAGTGTCTAAGCAGCTTTTCTGGAAAAACATCATAGTGAGCTGACATCCAGCTTCCTGCACCTCCTTTTCTCTAAGATACAAGCAGATGTGCAGACTGACTTATCTGGGAGTCTGCATGGGGACTGCTTTACACATGGTCACCCATGGATGTTCTGAGCCCAGAGGATGCACAATATTCCTTTAGGACACAGGGGCTACTTTGTCCTCTGTGCTCTTTTTGACCTCCCTAAATATTAGTATGTGGCTTTCACTGCTGCCTCCATTAACCCTCAGAAAACCTCATAGGCCTGAACTTGAGCAGGCTGCTGGAGAGAGTATAATGGACAAGTACTGCAGTGTGAAGTTTGGGAGGAACATTGAAAGGAGGATACTGGCAAGGCAAGGAGTTATTTACTGCTTCACTCGAGAGCAGGAGATAAATGGGAAAAGAGACTGTGTAAGTGATTGCTGCTGCTTAGTGGAGGCAGCCTTCATAAGGGCTAGGAAAGTAGTAGGAAGAGCTGTCTGCTTAGTCCCTAGTGACAAGGGACTTTATGTAAAATCCACTCATAGCATGGATTTTTCATCCCTTAAGATGAAACCATCTTACAAAGAAGATGGTTTTCTTTGAGATGCTTCTCTGTGTCCTCTAGCTTGGTGGCATGGTGTGCCTTTGGGGAGAAGTAAAAGAGGTTTTTCTCTAGATATTTTTCTGTGAAGCCTTCTTCATGTCATTAATCTGGAATGCTTTTAGGGAGGGCTTTTAAGTTTATCTAGAACAATTTGCTAGCCTTCAAGTGTTATTTAACCACCAGCAAACTGGATGTAAAAAGCCTAACTAGAACCTTGAAGTTTTCCATCCTATTTATAATGTCTAATTCAAGGCATTATTAACAGTTTCAACAATACTAAAATATCATTAAAGCTCTGCGTGGCTGTTACAACACTAGAAATATTTTTATGTAGAAAACAGTATGAGTATAGCGATGGAACTGTTTTAGCATCATGCACAGTGATGGTACACGATCTAAACATGGCATTCTTAGAGGAGAGCAGAAATTACGCTGTCCTGGTACATAGTTACGAGTGTGCACAGCGTGAATTTGTAAATAATCAAAGGAAAAATCAAATAAAGAGTCACTATTAATAGCTGCTAAACTGGGAAAGATGCTGTTAAACCAGATAATCTAATTAAGCAAAACAAGGTGCAACAAAAATGCAGTAACAAACCTGATGACACTACTTACCTTTTTCCTACATTTTCTTAGTCATTAATTATGTTGACTGGTTCCAAAGTAATTATGAAAGGCAGACTGTCTTTCTGGGAACCCTTTGATAACAGAATTTATTATATTTAGATGTCTGTGAATTACTCAAATATTCTAGGTACAGGAAATAAAGGAGATGTTTTGCCTTTCTTTCTCTGTAGAAAATGTTTCTTACAAACAAAAATATTTATCGCAATTGTGTTTTCTCTTATGCAACCACAGAATGGAAAAAAATCCTTAAAACTCCTGAGGTGTTTTTCCTCAACATTCAGATGAATAAGGCAAGGAGTACAGGAATCTGCATGTACCCTTGGATTTGAATACTTCACTAATTATGCCATTAAAGCTAGGACTATAACTTTTGGAGCTGTTTCAGAGTTTTATTGACTTTATTAGATAGGGGAGATGATCAAGCATTGTAATAAGTTGTTTCTGCTCATTGAACTGGTAAAAAGATTCTGCATAGTATCATGCAACAGCAAACATTTTCTGGAAAAGAAACTGATCCTTAGCTGCCAGAACAGAATACTTTTGCCCTCTTTTCCATGTGTGCTCAACTGGATAGCTGAAATGAAATCTGTGAAGTTTTTGGCTCTTGGCCTCATATTGAACATTGCACAGCACAGCTAGCAGTGAAAGTCGGACTCACTTACATGTGCTTTTTCATAGAATCATAGAATCGTTAAGGTTGGAAAAGACCCTTAAGATCATTGAGTCCAACCATTAAACTATCACTGCCAAGGCCACCACTAAACCATATCCTCAAACACCACATCAACCCTTCTTTTGAATACCTCCAGGGATGGAGACTCCACCACCTCCCTGGGCAACCTGTTCCAATGCTTGACAACCCTTTTGGTGAAGAAGTTTTTCCTAATATCCAACCTAAAGTTCCCCTGGCGCAGCTTGAGGCCATTTCCTTTCGTCCTATCGCTTGTTACTAGGGAGAAGAGACCGACCCCCGCCTCGCTACAACCTCCTTTCAGGTAGTTGTAGAGAATGATAAGGTCTCCCCTCAGCCTCCTCTTCTCCAGACTAAACAACCCCAGCTCCCTCAGCTGCTCCTCATAAGACTTGTTCTCTAGACAAGTCTTTTGTTCTGGTCTAAATGAGTGGCTCCGTTCTATATTTTGAAAATAGTTTTAGTACTCATGGGAAGAAAACCTCCTTTCCTGCACTCTTTAATAAACATGTAGATTAGCAAAGCCAGTGCTTTTCTGATTATCAGAACAAAGCTGAATATTGTGCACATTTTCCTAGCTTCAGCTGTGCAACAACATATTGTAATCCTTTACTGTAAACTTCATCACAAAGCAATTCTTTCAGAAACTCTGCAAAAGTATCCCAGCAGTGATTTAGTGATTTTTTATGAGTTATCAGTCATAGAATCATAGAATAATAAAATGGTTTAGGTTGGCAGGGACCTTTAGAGGCAATCTAGTCCAACCCCCCTGCAGTGAGCAGGGACATCTTCAACTAGATCAGGTTGCTCAGAGCCCCGTCCAACCTGACCTTGAGTGTTTCCAGGGATGGAGCATCTACCACCTCTCTGGGCAACCTGTGCCAGTGTTTCATCACCCTCACTGTAAAAATTTTTTTCCTTATATCCAGTCTAAATCTACCCTCCTTTAGTTTAAAACCATCACCCCTTGCCCTGTCACAACAGGCCTTCCTAAAGACATTGTCCCCTTCCTTCCTATAGACCCCTTTAAGTACTAGAAGGCCACAACAAGGTCTCCCTGCAGCCTTATCTTCTCCAGGCTGAACAATCCCAACTCTCCCAGCCTGCCTTCATAGAAGAGGTTCTCCAGCCCTTGAATCATTTTTTTGTCCCTCCTCTGGACGTGCTCCATGTCCTTCTTGTGCTGAGGGCTCCAGAGCTGGGCACAGCACTCCAGGTCGGGTCTCACGAAAGCAGAGTAGAGGGGCAGAATCACCTCCCTCAACCTGCTGGAAACACTTCTTTTAATGCAGCCCAGGATACAGTTGGCCTTCTGAAGTGCAAGCATATGCCCAACAAATGATTCTTCAGCAGAATTTAGTTAACCATTCCTTTAATATCAGTTCTACCTAGTTAAAAATAATCTTTGGACAAGTACAATCACCTCTTTATGAGCTCACCATCAAATCAGATATCTGAACAAATATACATTTGTCATTACAGTCCTAGATATCTATGAGCTTTATGCTATGTGTATATGTCTTAATAACGTATACTTAAAATTCGATCCAAAAAATGTATTTAAAGAAGCCCAAGTGAGAGTTTCTTGGTCACAAGTGCTTACAACTTCAGTCACTTACGTAGGGTCCTAAATATGGTCTAGGCAATATAATTTCAGTTTTAGTTTACCACCACCATATTTAGTACCTTATTTTCACATTTAATTTTATTGCTGGATATTAATTCCTGATATGGCTGTTCAAATTTTGTTTAATTTACATGTTTGAATCTCCTTCTGTGATTTATTATAACTTTTTAGGAAACTAGTATATTTGAAAGGCTAGTTTAAAATTACATACCTTCATTTGACACGCTTTTGGTGCATTTCCCACACTGATATAGGTAGGGAAATGCTTATATTTTTTCATTCATAATAAAGCTGGTATGATTTATTTGTAATGAGTTTTTCTCTACCTTTTTGTTTGTTTGGTTGGTTTTTTTTTCCTTTTTCATCTGTACTGATCTGCTGCAGGGTATTTCTCAAGAGATTTGTAGTAGTAGAAGGTGATTTTAAGATATGTGAAAGGTCCTCACAGTTAACTATTTTTCTCTTTTTTTAATCCTTTCAAAAGAAAAGAGTTTTCCCTTCCTTGTAGTCCACACTGCACCTCCCCAAAACTATAATAAACAGCCTATTGTGAGGAATATTCTATCACATTCACTCTTTGTCAAGGGTCATTTACACAGCTGAGATAGTGCATCAAAGGCAATCTATGCTTCAGAGAATATACACTTGCTTTCCAGTTATGGGTTTTACTGCATGTAAGATGATATCCAAGTGTTTAAAAGTCACAGAATTATTATACCTGATTACTTATTCCCACAGAAATAAATGGAAGCTTAGAACAAATACAAAATATTTTATTTTCCTTTTAATACTCTGAGATATAGAAATTGTTTTCAGCTCGCTTTGAATGTGGAAAAAAATGCTCACCTGTGCTGGTTTTGGCTGGGGTAGGCTTAATTTTCTTTACTGTAGCTGGTGTAGTGCCGATGGCACATTGATGTTTAGGTGTTAAGTAGCGGCTCAGTGTCACTAGGCAGCGCTAAGCAGCCGGGGGCCGTTCCAGCTTCCCGCACTCTGCCAGGTGGGCAGGAGGCTGGGAGGGGCGGGGCCACGGCCAGGGCAGCTGACCCCGACCGGCCAATGGGGTGTTCATTCCATACCATGTGACCCCACGACCAGTACATTAACGGGGGCAGTTGGTGTGAGGGGGGTGGTTGTGGCTCAGGGACTGGTGGTGTTGGGTCAGTGGGTGGTGAGTGGCTGTGTTGTGTGCTGTTTCTTTTGGTTGGTTGTTCCCTTTTCCCCCTGCCCACGGTTTTGCCTCTCTCGTTGTTCTCCTTTCCATTATGTTATTGTTGTTCTTGTCACTATTATTGTTTTATAGCCCATGAAGTTTCTCACTCTTACCCTTCTGGTTCTCTTCCCCCATACCCCTGGTGGGAGAGTAAGCGAGTGGTTGGGTGGAGCTGAGTTGCCAGCTGAGGCTAAACCACACCAACATCTGTATCTGTTCACAAATAATGAAGTAATAACTAATTTAGTCAGAATTTAATACAACTTTCTTTAATGTAACTGGAGGTAGGAAATTCTGTAGATCCTTACCATTATAACATTTCACTTTTACAAATGAATATGATTTTAAACATCTAGCTTTTAAATGCTGATGAGAAGTTATGACGCCTGCTCAGTTGTTATGAATGACAACATAGTTGCTGTTAGGCCTGTTTTGCTGTTAAGCAGAATTCATTAAAATGCTTTTATGGCTATTTAAAATGAGATGTTTTGCCTCAGTTATGGTGTGCTAACACTACATACATAGTTATGGTAGCTCTGTCACTAGGAAATAACTTAAGGGTGCTACAATTTGATTGCTTTACGTTATGTTCCCCTACTCTTATATTACCATTCCTGTAAAAAATTTGGCTTTCCTTTTGTTTATATCCAATAAGAGTATTGCTTTCAAGTTATTTCTAGTACTAAGACATAATTTGCCAGAACAATAAGACATGTATCTTGATGCTTGTTACCTGTGTCATAAATTATTTTAATTGGCAAGAGTGATATTAAGCAATTAAAGTATATCTCATAGTCAAATCTGTGATAAATAAAGTAGGTTCAATTCTAACTGATTTAATAATAAATTGACTGGTCTAGATTGACATCATAACAATATCATTTTTATGCACTAAGTGTTTGTACATTTGTTTAGAAGAATGTCTATGTCAACAAACAGACTTGTCATCTCACTTCCATGCAGCATCATAATTTCCCATCACACTTAGTCATATTAAAGCAAAAGTGGTGATTTTGGCCTCCCCATGCACAAAACTGCAAGTTCCTGCTCTCCCTCTGTGGTAGCTGTGGTATTTGTATGGATTATTTTTTTGTTCTTGGAATTCCTTTTTGGTTTTTTTTGTTTGTTTTTATTTTTTTCCAGGTGGATTAGGAAATTAATCTATCTGAAAAATAATTTAACTTCCCATGCAGCATCACAAACACTAGTGCAAGCAAAAAGAAGAAAAGGAGAGCAATAGAAATATAAAGTTAAGTATGGGGGACTGAAATATTCCCCTTGGTAACATTCCACCTTTAGGATTGCTTAGCAGTTGTGAAATCAGTCTTTCAATAATCCTGTAAATACAGTAGACACAATCACTTAAGTTCTACATACTTTTTTTCAACAATGGGAATAATATAATTTATTCAATTTCTGTCAAAAACTTTGGGATAAACCCTAAGGTTTTACATAATGTTACTATATTTCACCTTATTTCCTTTTCATAAATAGGAGGTGTTTAGCAAAAGCAGTTTTCAGAGCCCATTAGTTCACTACTGTGAAATCCAAAAGGTCTCCATAATCAGGTGGGCCTCCTAATTTCAGAGTCTGTTAGCTTCTCTTCAGTAAAGGGATGTAAAAGAGGAATGGGAATCTATTTTGCCTTTTAAATATTTACATGAAGCTGGCAACAGTTAACAGGTATAAAATATTCTACCTTCGAAAGAGTACCTCAAATAATAAACAAGTTGTCACTGTGTCCAAATCAGTGTCACTTCCGTTTTTCATCAAGTAAAGAATGTAAAGTTAGAAGCACAAATAAATGAGTCAGCTTTCCCCAGGACTTGCCTCTGTTCAATTCCTGTCAGCCAAAACCCATAGTTATTTCCAGAAGGAAAAACCACATAAATGTAAACAGGACCTTAGTAGGAACAAGAGCAACTGTCCAATGCCATTCAGGAAGTTAGGCTTAAGGATTATGGTTTTATTGTTTATGAAAAGATGATGGAAAGACACATTTTCCTCACTGTAAAAAGGAAAAGTTGTAATTTTTGCATTCATCTAACTGACTAACAAAACTGAAAAAGGAGGGAATGACTGGATCTGGCATTTTCTACCAAGTAAAGCATTCCCTATATGTGGTAAATTCTAATTAAAATGTGAAAGCATTCACACATCTGAGAGCAGGCAGGCAAAGACTGGTAGAGTTTAAATTGCAACAGTATAAGTGAATGTTGTGTACAAACTTTCACTGAACCTGTGTGTCTAGTGAAACACCTAGCCCTCTGAAATCGTTGCAAATCACCTAAATGTCTGTAAGTGAAACCTCTAAGAAACTAACACCTGGGAAAGTCAAACCTCCAAGAGGTTAGATTAAATTCATTAATTTGCAAGCTTTGTCCCCACTTTGCAATATATTATACTTGAGTATGAATCTTACTTCATCATTCTTAGGGTTGTGAAAATATCATTATCCCTATTGTAAAAATATTGTTAGAGATACTTACAGATTAAAAAAGGCCCAATTAATAAGTTTGTGGTAAAGTTTAGGTGATAAGTAAGATCTGACACCTACTATACACTACCACACAGTCTTAGTAGATCCGTCCTTTCAATCTTCCTTTTTTTTCACTTTTTTACTTAAAACCAAACCAAAAAAAAATCCCTAGATTGTTTTGTCTACATGATGTCATTTGTCGAGTGAGACTACTATTGTTTACTCATTCTTGCAAAAGCATACAAGAAATTAAATCAGGTCATAGAAAGGAAATACTTTAGAGAAAACAAATCTAACGTAGAGTCAAAATGAGGTTTATTTTTGATAATACATGGATTGTTTTTTGATAATACATGAAAAATAGCTTAGAAATGTAATAAAATCACATGAAAGAATGAAGCCTCATTTCTTTCACAGGTATTTTAAACACATGATGATACAGCATATGATTTCCAGAAGTAGGTATGAAAAATGTCTCTAAATATGAATAATTTGTACTTGAATCTTTTATTCTTTCTTAAACCCTTTCAACTTTTTATGTTCTTTGCAGAACCCCTCTAAACATCCCACTGTTTGTTGCTATCTTTCCAGTGCTCAGGTGTCTGGAACTTTATTTAATACTCCATTTGTGCTTACACTAAAACCAGAGAGAAACAGACTATTATTTTTTTCTGCATGAAAAGACCTGCACATATAAGAATTGTTCTGGAGTTTTATAAGCTATACCACACTGTAAACAGGTCCAATTTGTGCCCTGCTATCTTCCTTCAATCTGATTTAATGGTATTGTTTTTGGTAGCTTGCATCTTTCTGTATTAAAACACTGTTGCCTCTTTTCTGTCTCTATTTACAGACTCCCTTTCTGCACCTTTTTTGCACTGTCTACAGCTTATTCAGCATATAGTCCATGAAGTTTAGAATTGTTTGAAAATGTTAGTAACATTAGCATTACCTTCTCTGCCAGATTACTGAAAAAAAAAGAATCAGCCAAGAAAACACTACTTCTGCAGTACTCCCCAGGTCCTTTTCTTCATTTCTATATGACATAATTTGTCATCATAGTTTTTTGGCAGATCAACACTTCCCCTTCACAGCAGGGGTTTGTATGTATCTGATCCTTTCTGTGGTGCCTCCCATCTCTACTTAATGCTGAACAACCATTCTTCTGCCAAAGGACTTTTCTTGGTTTTTGAAACCCTATTTGCCATGAGTATCTTATTTCTGTGATATGTGCTTTCTGCCTAAAAGGGTCCCGAATCAATAGAAATCTCCATACATAATTTTGAAAGAGATTGCTGGCTGGCGCTCTCTCCTAGGCTAGTTTATTGCCTAACTACATCAAGATAAACTTCCTATATTTGCCTACTAGTAGCATATCTCTTATTTAGATTCCCCAAAGGCTGTATATACTACCTCAACTTGTGGAAGAAAAATTAACGTTCTGCCCAAAAGGGAGTGAAATTATGGTTTGGAAGAGAGAGGAAGGGATAGCATAAACAGGCAGATAAGTGTCAGGAGCTTTTGGGAAATACTGTCTTTAAGAAGTGGTATTGCAGGTGGAGTCAGTGGACAAAGGCATACTATAAACATGCTGAGCTGGGATTGTTAACATCCTGTAGAGGGGCACAAACTGCCCCCCCCCCCCCCCCCCCCCGATGTGAGTGTCAAGGTGAGGCAATGGAGGGCAACATCCCAAGAAAAAGTCTGAAGACCAACTGCTGACAGCAGTCCTCAGTCGTATTAAATCCTTCAAGGGAGGACTTTTAGCTCACACTTTCAAAGTAGTGATGAATATGTCTCAGAGTTAATTGCTGTGTTACAGCCTAATAAAGCTAGATACCTTGCTTCTTGGATTTCTTTCTGCTCACCTCAGTCAAGCTAGGAGCTACTAAAGCACATTCTACAGAAGCATGAAAGGTGTCTTAATGTATTTGACCTTCTGCTGGATGTTTTACTAATCATAATGTCCAAGTGACCACAGAGAACTACTTTTTTGTGAGTTGGGAGTTCAACAATAACATGTTTTCTGCAGCACTCTGTTTAAGGTGCCTATTTTCTGTAATTGTCTTATTCAAAGTTGAATAGCTGCCCCAAGTATAACCCAAATAGCCTTATCTACTAGACATTTTATAGATATTTTCTTAAGGATGACACAATATTTTAAATTTAAAGGAACTGTTACCAACTGTTTTTGAAGATCACTGAACTTGTGAGAAAAAAATCTAATTTTAGAGTGAAAATTAATGTAGCAAACACTATCTCTGACTTTTAATATTGTGTTTATTTGCTTGGAAGTTCATGCTTATAGTTTTTCAAAAGAAAATCAAAAGGTTAATTCCTTTAGCTATTTCAGGAGAAATGACAATTTTAGATATATATTAGTTGGTGTAATCTACATATAAACAAAGAAAGAGGAATTGTTTCATACTTACTCCACTGAAACACAACACATCAGCTATTAAGGTGCTGTTTTATAACTCTAGAGAAATTATTTAAAAGCCATAAAGAAATATGTAATGCTAAGCTTTAAGGACTGATACATTTTTCCTAATCCAGCCAAGTCATAGACTTATTGGGAACTGGACTTCTTGATGTGACAAAAAGACTACTTGCCTGGGTCAGGTCCAGGTTGCCACTCTTCCTACTATACAGTAATTTCTTGCTGAATTACATGAGCAGAGGGAAAGTAATTCGCTCACGCAGAAGGGTATGCTAGAGAGGGGTGAGTGTACATTATTGATTTTATACACCTACATTTAAAATCTTAGGCCACTGGGTTACGCCTTCTCATACTGCAGCTGTGATGAACGTGTGATGATGAATCTGAGTTATCCCAGTTCTGCAGTCAACACAGCTACAGAGGAATGACAAGCCATTAAGGTTAACTGCCCGTGTATTTGCTCAGGCTCCCAGGCAGGTTTTGCTGCCCAAAAGAGAACTTTTTTGGTGTGGTTAATATCATCTTAGTTCATCCTAACAGAAGTACTTTTGTGACAAAAAATCAGTAGAATTTTGACCATCAGTCACTTAACTTCTGATCATAGGTAGGACCACACACAGACAGCACCAACAAGTTCTATTTTTTTAATATTAAGAAATGAAAATAATTTTAAAATATCAAGTCAAATCTGTATTGCTGTACTGGTAAATTTTACAGAGGTTAAAAAGAATATATTTTAAATGTTGCATTGGTGCAAATGGCATCATCTAGGCAGACTTCTTGCAACATGATAAGTAGCTGTTCTCTCTCTCTGTGCTGGTTTTGGCTGGTGTAGAGTTATTTTTCTTCACAGCATCTAGCATGGAGCTGTGTTTTGGATTTGTGCTGGAAACAGTGTTGATAACACAGTAATGTTTTATCTATCACTGAGCAGGGCTTACCCAGAGTCAAGGCCTTTTCTGCTCCTCGCCCCACCCCACCAGCGAGCAGGCTGCGGGTGCACAAGGAGTTGGGAAGGGGCACAGCCGGGACAGCTGACCCCAACTGACCAAAGGGATGTCCCACACCGTATGGCGTCATGCTCAGTATATAAAGCTGGGGCAAGAAGAAGGAAGGGGGTGGGGCAGACATTCGGAGTGATGGCATTTGTCTTCCCAAGTAACCGTTATGTGTGATGGAGCCCTGCTGTCCTGGAGACGGCTGAACACCTGCCTGCCCATGGGAAGCAGTGAATTAATTCCTTGTTTTGCTTTGCTTGCATCCGCAGCTTTTGCTTTACCTGTTAAACTGTATTTATCTCAACTGCCATGGTTTTAGCTGGCATAGAGTTAGTTTTCTTCACAGTAGCTGGTACAGTGCTGTGTTTTGGATCTAGTATGAAAATAAAGTCAAGGACTTGTCCAGCTTCCCATGCTCTGCCAGGTGCACAAGAGGCCGGGGGGGAGGAGGCACAGCCAAGACAGCTGATCCAAACTAACCAAAGGTATATTCCATATCATATGATATCATGTCCATTATATGAACTGGGGAGAGAAGTGATCGTTGCTTGGGGACTGGCAGTGTCAGTCAGAGGGTGGTGAGCGGTTGCGTCACTTGGTTTTCTTTTTTCCTGGATTTCATTTCCCTCTCTCATTATTTTCCTTTTCATTTTATGTTTTCCTTTTCATGTTATGGTTATTATAATAATAATAATTATTTTTATCATTACAACTATTACTATCACTATTTTATTTTAATTATTGAACTGTTCTTATCTCAACCCATGAGTTTTCTTGCTTTTGCTCTTTCAATTCTCTCCCCCATCCCAGTGGGGTGGGGGCAGTGAGCAAGCAGCTGTGTGCTTCTTAGATGCCGACTGGGGCTAAACCACAACACAACCCATGAGTTTTCTCACTTTTACTCTTCTGATTCTCTCCCCCATCCCACCATGGGGCAGTGAGTGAGCTGCTGTGTGGTGCTTAGTTGCCGACTGGAGTTAAACCACAACATTCTCTTAAAAGCAGAAGCGTTCTTATTCTTACTGACCTACTCTCAACATGCTCACATGAATTACAAAAATTAAAGTTTATTGTTAGTGCAGCTGGTTCAGCTGTATTAAACGTTAGAAGAACAAACTAAGGGAGATGGAATAGTATAATGGCATGAACATTAAAGACAAATTAGCTGGCTAAGTAAGTCCAAGAGGCAATGAAATAGGCCTGGTCTGTAATAATTGACAGTTTCATTACTGGAACATAACCCAGTATTCTTCAAAAATTGGTCAGGAAAAATAACAATAAGCATCGACCCAAATTGTGGCAATGTCAAGGAAGAGAGATCTAAATGTGTGTCAACAGCTACAGGAATCAGATACACAAATAAGTGAACAGTTTTGACATAACTGCTAAGAATTTCTCCAAAGACAGATTCTCTAAAACATTTTTTTAAGTGAAAAAGTATGAGGTCGTCATGGAGGCTTCTACATCCCTACTATGCTTTGAGCACAACTATGTCAGCCTTCATGTATAGACAGGCAAGAGGAATTAGGAAAAGCAAGGCAATCACAAAAACATATTGCAGAGGTCTGTCTCTTGCTTAAATTCCCTTATCCATGCATTTGGAAGATTTTCATCTCAGTGGCTTCTGGTGGTCTAGACGGAAGTCATCACAATCCTGGACTTTGACTCTTGAAAGACAGAATTATTTGGAGCCAAATGAAGAGCAAAACGGCTCTTTCAGTACTTAAAGGGGGCTTATAAGAAAGGTGGGGACAAATTTTTAACAGGGCCTCCTGTGCTAGGACAAGGGTTAATGGTTTTAAACCAAAAGAGGGTAGATGCAGACTAGATACAGCAAGAAATTTTTACAGTGAGGGTGATGAAACACTGGCACAGGTTGCCCAGAGAGGTGGTAGATGCTCCATCCCTGGAAACATTCAAGGTCAGGTTGGACGGGGCTCTGAGCAACCTGATCTAGTTGAAGATGTCCCTACTCACTGCAGGGGGGTTGGACTAGATGACCTCTAAAGGTTCCTTCCAACCCAAACTATTCTATGATTCTCTCAGGTATCAAAAGGACTTTAGGTCACTGTGGTAAATAAAAATGTATATCCAAGTAATATCTATACATGAAATTTGTAAAGACTTTGGTTGTTTTCTGCTCTTTAGAATTTCTTCCTTTTTCATCCTTGTACTGCTTTTTTTCCATGCAAAGTACTTCTTTCTCTCATCCCAAACTGCTTTCTGTACCCCCTGCTTCGGAAAACTTTCTTCCTCCTTGTAGGAATTAAAAAGCTCTCCAATGTTCTCAGCATAATGCTGCTGGTGCTTAAACTAATGAAAACACAGAACCAGAAAGCAAGAGGCTGGTGTCACCAAATGCAATTAATGTAAGATTGCCACTCAGAGTGGAGCAAAGACATGAATGTAAACCCAAAAGAACCTTTCTTGGCATGAAGTTTGAAAACAGGGTTAGGTCTGTGGGTAGGCAGCAACAGGCTTAAGTAAATACTGAGGACATACTGTAGAGAGTAAATACCTGGTAGGGTTGGAGATGTGCCAAGCCTGCATTAATCTGTGATTCTTTTTCTCTCTAGACTAGCTTTTGACTTCATGATACAGTCAGACTAGCTCCCCCAGTTAAACACTTTCCTCAATTATTTGGGTCTGAACCTTGGATTTCCACATCATAACTACCATAAATAAGTATCAAATTCACCAGCATCAATGAGTATTGTCTCATCCAAGAGTTTTTTAGCAAAGATAAAAATTTACTATTACCATGGACTATTTTAATTGATCAAGAAATAAGTACAAGGATCTACCAGCTCTGATGTCCTTACTGATTCAAAGAAACAAATACAAAGAAGAAATATGATGCTATGCTTCTTTACTGACTCTGTTAAAACAAGTGCACACACACACGCCCCTTTCTTTAAACATTTTTTTCCAGTTTTCTAAAGGTAATTCTTCAAAGTCAAACTCAAGTTGTTGAAATATTACTTTAAGCATCTTAAGCAAATGTCTAATAGCATTTCTATATGGCAAGCTTTATATTATGTATAGATAGCATTAATATTCCCTAATTATTGCAATTTATGCTTTGTATTGTAATTTTCTTTAAATACAGTATTCTATAGATATGTATCCCCCCTACTGTAAGACACATTTCTACTCTATTTCATCCTCTCATTTTTCTTATTGAGTTAAAGAATATAAGATAAAGTGGTATAAAATCACTTCAGGGAAACAAAAAGAACTATATTTGAGCATTTTTAATGCAAATGCAAAAATATTGTAGGCTTATTAAATAATGTGACTTGTGAGAGTAAAAGTCACTGTGAAATCATCCAAACTGAAGCCAACCAGACTTAAACCAACAGAGAACTGAGCTCTGCATATGTGAATTTATTTCTGAATAAATTAATCTGTTTTAAACAAGAGGATCAAATCTCAACCTACACAAATAATGACACCAAATCTGACATTCTTATATTAAGTGGATCAAACCCAGAGAAAAATGTCACCCTATTTAATCTAATCTAGTTCATTGTTTTAGTGTAACAGGAGCTCTACATCTCTTTAAACACATTTAAAAGAGATTATGAGAAAAGGAGATTTAAAACATTAATAGGATTGAAGCAGATGGAAAAACCTCCTATTTGTTCTCATGAGCTGATGTGGGGAGGGGGGCGGAATAAAAGACGATACTGCCAAGAAATATATTTTTAATTCTGTTTCTAACCTTCCAGAACTCAAAGTTTAAAACTGTGCAGATTGATGAACATACGGCCAGGTTTCTTTGTTAAGTGGCTCATCTCAGAATACCATAGAAAAGACTGCAACGTCTGAAGAAATGAACACAATCCCTCTTTCTTCTCTCCAGTCAATCAAGTTTTCCTGCCAGCATGTGCGAAATTGAGACCATTCCAAATGCTTTTTACAGTGACTTTACTAAAGTAAAAATGATACACCTTTTATTAGCAAGCCCACCTTAAGCTAGCCTAGAAAATTACATGGAAGATACCTCCCACCACAGCTCTGATTTTGTGGGCTTTGATGGACAGCAAAGGAAGAATGAGGATAAGCTGCGGGATTCTGCAAGAGTGAAGGAGAATGTAGCTTCTCACTTCGGAAGGAGAGTGCAAAGGTGAGAGCACAGCGGAGGTTTTGCATCACTACCTAAGCCCAGAGACATAACATTTATACCAGATGAAACTGCCTTCAGGCTGCTTCCATCTACATACTCGCGTTCAATGTACCGCTACAGACATCTTCCTGAAAAACAGCATCAACAGAGGCCCATTCGTCTTCTCTCTTTATCAGGAGACCTGCCTATATCTAATTTTCTTGTTTATTTCAGTTTCACTGGGTCACAGGATAAGGTTGGAATGAACCTCAGGAGATTATCTACTCCAAAATCTTGCCTAAAGCAGGGACAACTATAAGATCATACCAGCTTATCCAGGGCTTTATCCAGTCAGGTCTAGAAAACATCTGAGGGTGGAGATTGCGTCTATGCAAGTTTTTCATTATAACCCCTCTCTCTCTTTTGTTTCCGTTTCTGTCCATTGTGTCTCGTTCTCCCACTGTGCAACCCTGAGGCTGGCCCTATCATCTCAGTGACCCATCCTATCATTACAGACAGGCAACCCCCCTCCAAAGCTATTCGTTCTCCAGACTGAACAAGCCTCAGGTCCCTCACCTTCAACCACCTCTGTCCCCTAACCTCACTCCAGATGATCAACATCTTTCTTGTATTGGGGTACCCAAGCTGTCCACACTATGCAGATGTGGTTTAACAAGCATCAAGCAGTGATGGATAATCCCTTCCCTCAATCTATTGGCTGTGCTCCTGTTGAGACAGCCCAGGATGCTCACATTTAGCTCACTTTCAGCCCAAGACCCCAGTCCTGCTGACAGAGCTGCTCCCCAGCCTGCCTTGTTGTCAGAAGCCCTTCCTGCCCGTAGATAACTGTGTAGAAACTTTCTGCTGTTCCTCACAAATAAGGCAATTTGGCCTCAGCTGCACCTGACCTGCAGTCTAGGCTCCTTAGGTGCAACTTATATGTTATGTTTTTAATTTGGAGTAGGAGGGTTCCTTTGAGTAAGTTTCTTGACCTTCAACACCTGTTGAACTTTGCTCACATTGCAGAGCAGCCTCCTATTCGCCAGCAGGATTCTTTCTGGACAAAAACCAGTGGATAAGTGAACTCCAGGAGCTCGATAAGTGCACTCTAGCTGCTTATGGATATTCACTCCGCAAGATCACACTAGAGTTCACCTGAAGTCAAAACTCCAAAACTCAGCACCAATTCTTCTGCTTGAGAAAGCCGTTCCTAGCTAATGTATTCATATTGTTTCCTTCAAAGCTTGCTATTTACCATTACAAATGGGAAAAAATATCTAAAAATCAAGGGTTTGCAGGAGACTGGGGTCTTTCTGGACCATGAAAATTCTTTGATATGACAGTGACAGGAATCCATGGTCTGATCAATATGACCTTTTATTTCTGGAGTCAAAAAATGTTATTGAGAAGTGGTTATTTATCTACATATTTTTTCCCCTTGTGTAAGCAGAATCAATCAAATGTAGTAAAGCAGTATTATTGCTCTGTTGGTGCAAATCCTAGAAAACCTAGTTATTTGCAATATAACACTGTTAACACGTGTTGAAAGGTATAATGCAGAATGAAGTGTAAAGCCCAGAGATCATGTTTTACAGCTACTGTTTTAAGCTTCTCTGTTTTCCCCAAAAACCTTCACAACTCAACAAAATGCAAAACTGACCTGTAATGAACTTTCTCCTGTTGCCATCCCTCTGCTCTGGGGAAGAAAAATGCTTTCCTTAAGTCAACTGTAGAACTTCAAAGAAGAATAAATCATTTTAACTATGTTAGTGTTTGGAAAAAGACACAAATCTCACATAACTCTGTCTTGTTTTATTTCTACATAAAACATAAGTGAAGATTAAAGGAATTACATTTATTTAGCGTAAAGAGGTGACACTTAGGGAGGAACATGATAACTCTACATAAATAGTTAAAGGGCAATAATATGAGAGAAAGGAAGAGCTAGTCACACTGAACGTTAGTCATAAAACAAGGAGTAATGGGCTGTGTTAGAAGGATAAATTTACCTTGGTTATTACAAGAACTTCCTGAGAAAAAGGACAGTTAGAATATAGAAAGAATTCTCTTGTGAAATAGTTATTGCACTTCCTTTGGAGACATTAGAGGTAAGATTAAAAAGCTACCTGTAAAATATTGTGAGGTTTCAGAGACTGGACTTGATGACTAATAACATCCTTTCAAATATACTTGTAGTGAGTTGACTTTGTCTGGATACCAGGTGCCCACCAAGCCACACTGTTACTGCCCCTCCTCAACAGGACAGGAGGAGAAAATATGACAAAAACCTCGTGAGCCTAGATAAGGACTCAGAGATCACTCACCATTTACCAGTACAAGCAAAACAGACTCGACCTGGGGAAATTAATTTAATTTATTGCCAGTTAACAACAGAGTAAGATGATGAGAAATAAGAACAAATCTAAGAACACCTTCCCCCCACCCCTCCATTCTTCCCAGGCTCAGCTTCTCTCCCAACTCTTCTACCTCCTCCCTGTGAGTGGCACAGGGGGACAGGGAATGGAGGTTGCAGTCAGTTCATAACAGTTTGTATTTGCCACTCCTTCCTTTTCATGCTCTTCCCCTGCTCCAGCTTGTGGTCCCACCCATGGGGGACAGTCCTTCATGACTTTCTCCAATGTGGGCCCTTTCCACTGGCTGCAGTTCTTCAAGAACTGCTCTGACATGGGTTCTTTCCACAGGTTACAGTCCTTCAGGAATGGACTGCTCCAGCGTGGATCCCCTGTGGGGTCACAAGTCCTGCCAGAAAACCTGGTCCTGTGTGGGCTCCTCTCCACAGAATGTAGATCCTGCCAGGAACCTGCTCTTGCATGGTCTTTCCATGGGCTGCAGCTTTCTTCAGGACATATCCACCTGCTCCAATGTGGGGTTCCTTATGGGCTGCAGGGGGACAACCTACATCACCATGGTCTTCTCTGGGGGTTGCAGGAGAATGGCACCTGGAGCACCTCCTCCCCCTCCTTCTTCACCAACCTTGGTGTCTGCAAGATTGTTCTGTCACATATTTTCACTCCCCTCTTTCAGCTGCTTTTGTGCAGTGTTTTTTTTCCCTTCTTAATATGTTATGATAGAGACACTACCAACATCATTGATTGGCTCAACTTTGGCCAGTGGCGGGTCAGCCTTGGAGCCAGCTGAAACTGGTTCTGATGGACATGGGGACAGCGACGAGTGTCTTCTCACAAAAGCCACCCATGCAGCCCCTCTGCTATCAAAATCTTGCCCTGTAGACCCAATACAATACTATTTCACAGTACTATGGAAAAATAAAAAAGGTAGATAAAAATATCCAGAGGTGGAGGAGCACCAACTCTCTGCCCACTGAAATGAAGCTGTTCTAATAAGGGAAAGGAAAAATGCTGCACAAAATGCAATAAGCCCTCTGACAGTTAATTTAATTTGTAATCTGTTCTAGCTATGATTCAAACTGTATTGACTGACTTCTAAGATACTTGCATCTAATTCTACTGCACTAAGCAAATTCTTTTACTAAAGGAAAATGAAGCCAGACAAGATACAGATTCAGAATCCTCACCTCCATGCCCTCGTCACCCCTCATGTTTGTGGGGGAGAAAAAGTTGAAGAGGCACATTAAGACAGTTCTGTATTCAGCAGAAAGACTGAAGATTTACCCCTACCTTCTTTCCTCACCTTTAGATTTCCTCTGGCAGATCAGCAAGACTTACTCCTGAATTTTTCTGGTAGCAGGGATGCATATAAGCCTCCAAGAACCTGCAAGATGGACGGCTTCTTAACAAATAATACATAAATAAGTGGAATTTCCTAGGAACAAAAACATAAATACAGCATCTACTATTTTCTTCTGCCTACAGTTTTGGTCTATGAAAGCAACATGACATTCTAGTCATGGAGGGAATAAAGCAAGGATATAATTTCAGAGTATAACATTTGGTTGACCCCCCAGTGAAATATATGTACAAGGTCCCAGTCCCTGACTGAGACAATAAGCACATGTCTGGCCACATGAGGTGAAGGTGCCAAAAAAAAAAACAACCACCAAACAAAAAAAAAAAAGAGTCTGGTTTTCAGTTTGGTTTTGTTGTGATTACAGATGCTAAAGATTAAGCTTCATGGTTGTAATAGATTAGCAAATTTTCTTCTCTAGTTCACAATCCCTCACAACTGCCCAAGGAACTACAGATTAGCTTAACAAACTGTGACTGACAGAGGGTCATGGAGCTAGACTGACCAGGATGATTCAGATCCTTGCGATGCAAAAAGATTTGTAAGAAAAGAACAAGACAAAATTCAAATGTTTTTAGTTTCACAATCAGTGTGAGAGATCTGCTAGCTACTTTGGCCATCAGCAGTAGTGATATAACACTCAGACTAGGAAAGACCTGAGGACCCAGCTTTGCAGGATCAGAATTAGGGTGATACCAGTTTCCTCCAAGCTCTTGTTATTTGCTCTTTACAGTTTGTAATGGGTTTAAATGGCAAGGTCTTGGCAGCAGGGGTCTACAGTGGTGGTCCATGTGAGAAGAGGCCAGGGACTGCCCCATGCTGAACACAGCTGGTTCCAGCCAGCTCTAGTGGACCCACTGCTGGCCAAAGCTGAACCCATCAGCCAGGCTGGACAGAGAGAGAAGGGGGAAAGTGTGAGAAACAGCCCTGCTGACACCAGGTTGAGAGAAGGAGGAGGGGGAGGAGGTGCTTCAGGTGCCCGAGCAGAAGCAGAGATTCCCCTGCAGCCCCTGGAGGGAGACCATGATGAAGCATGTATTTCCCTGCAACCTGGGTAGAAAGCAGGGCAGAGCATGTGGATATTTCCTGGAGGAACTGCAGCTTGTGGAAAGCCTACTCTGGAGCAGGTTTATCCTGAAGGACTGCAGCCCATAGGAAGGATCCATGCTGAAGTAGGGAAAAAGTGTGAGGAGGAAGGAGTTATGGACTGATTACAACCCCCTTATTCCCCATCTACCTCTGATGCTTAAGCAGGGAGGAGGTAGAGAAGTTGGGGATGAAGGACTGGAGTTGAGCCTGAGAAAAAGAGAGGTTGGGGAAGGTGTTTTAGATTTTGTTTTTGTTTTTCACCATTCAAGTCTGTTTTAAATGACAGTAAACTAAATTAACTTCCCCAAGTTTAGTCTGTTTTGCTCGTTACAGTAATCGGTAAATAATTTTCCTGTCTTTATCTTGACTGATGAGATTTTCCATCTTATTTTCTCCCTTCATCCTGTTGAGGAGGTGTGCTGGTTTTGGCTGGAATAGAGTTAATTTTCTTCATAATAGCTAGTATGGGCAATGCTTTGGATTTGTGCTGAAAAGAGTGTTGATAATACAGGGATATTTTAGTTACTGCTGAGCAGTGTTTACACAGAGTCAAGACCTTTTCTGCTCCTCACCCCGCCCCACCAGCGAGCAGGCTGAGGGTGAACAAGAAGCTGGGAGGGGACACAGCTGGGACAGCTGCCTGCCTGCCAATGGGAGGTAGTGAATGAATTATTTGTTTTGCTTTGTTTGTGTGCATGGCTTTTGCTTTACTTATTAAACTGGTTTTACCTCAACCCACAAGTTTTCTCACTTTTACTTTTCTAATTCTCTCCCACATCCTGCTTCAGGGAAGTGAGCGAGCAGCTGTGTAGTGCTTAGCTGCCAGCTGGGGATAAACCATGATAGGAGGGAGAGTGAGAGAGTGGCTGGCTGGGCATCTGTCAGGCAGGCAAGGTAAACCACAATGAAACATACAATAAGCATAATTAACTAATACTATCGTATACAATAGCACTAAGTTATATTAGCTCCATGCAGATGAATTCACTACATTCCATTTTGCTACTGCCACCAGTAATCCAGTAGCAGACTTTAATCCCCCATATTTTATCTGTTTTTGAGGACTTTTTATTCTCCTATGCTTCCTTTCTGTATACTTATTTCATTCTAGTGTCAGCTTTCTCTCTGCCTTGTCCTCAGTACACAGGGTGCATTCAAAAGTGCCGTATAGTTTACTCAACAGAAGCAAGATGACTGCAGACAATTTTCTCCTGAATTATTGTTTCACAGTATTAAGCAAAGCTCCAGCTTGTATAATTCAGTAAGATCATCAATTTTCCACCATCAACAGTGATGGCCAGGATCACCACCATGTAATAAATTCTGTGAGACTTATTAAGAGTTCACATAATTTTTGGTAAATTTACACTGCCATTTTGTATTTTGCTATGAGGATCAGAAGCCTCATAGCATATGTCAGTTCCCTATTCTTTGTTCTGCTTTACATAACCTTCTTACGTGGACTAATAAAGTCCAAAAAAAAAAAAATGCTGTGCAAATAAAAATATTGCATCAGTTAAACTGAAGGCTCAAGTTTTTTAAACTGATTGTTAAATCATTCACAAGCTGTATAGATGTCCAAGATACAAATTAAGCCTTAAATAAATTTACTTAAGATAAAAAGAAAAACGAAATTGGGAACATACTACACAAAGAGTTAATGTATTTTAATTAACATATCTACTAGAATACACTGAAGGTCCAAAGAAGTAGAAATAATGCTAATATAGCTTACTAATTTTCAGGATTTGCTTCAACTATTGTGCTTGAATATTGTATTAATATTGTATTTCTAGTGGGTATAGTTTTTCAGGTCCACTCTATATACTGAAACACAGTATATTTTATCCACTGTAATTCACGGTTGTCTTATTTTTCTTCAGGTGTCTGAATCAGGTAGACCATCTTTAAGGAAAAGAGCCTGCCTAGACAAAAGGTTTCAAAGACTGTAGAGAGCTGGGAGGCTGACAGAAAGCACAGACTACAGACTGTCATGCTTCATAAGCGAAGAACGAGCTTCCTGTGACCAGAGGGGACTACTAGTAAGGGATTGCTGTAATCCAAACTCTGAAATATGGATAAAAGTAAGTTTGGAAAGTAAAATGCTTGCTCTTAGGGTGTGAAATAGGCTATCTGTTCGATAGCCATTCTTCTTGTACTTTGAGTTTTCTTTATTAAAATATTAGTTATCATAAATCATGGCCTTTCTAAGCTTAAAATCCTTTTGGTTTTCTGTGAGGAGCTTTGATCGCATAAAATCCACCTCAAAGTTGTGAAGAGTTGAGGTCTTTGTCTCACAAAGAATTGGAAAAGAATTTATACTCTTAATCTTTATAAAACTTAATTGAAAACTTCATTATATTAGCATAATCTGTGCTGATACTGACTTATGCTTTTGGAGTTTCCCAGGGACATTGCTTGACTGCATTATTTTCACAAAACAAATGGTAATTTACTTACAGACATACGTCTGCTCACAGTTTTCTTATGGGTGTGGTTCCAGGAAACTAGCCTATGTGCATTATCAACAAAGGTTGTTGTATCCCAAGCAAGGGAGATCTTAAGTGTTTGGGAATGAAAAAACCAAGAATTTTGTCAAGTCATCGAAGCCACTGAAAGAAAAGGTGAGTTAAGTCAGTTTGCAGAAGTGAAAGCCATCCAACTAGCCCTAGAAATTGATGAATGTGAGAAGTGGCCAGAACTCTACCTGTATGCCAACTCCTGGATGGTGGCTAATGCTTTATGGGGTGGCCACAGCAGTGGAAGAAGACCAATTGACAATGCAGGGGTAAACCCATCTGGGCTGCTGCACTCTGGCAGGACATCACTGCCCAAATAGAAAACATCAGCCTAAAGGTATGTCATGTAGTTGCATCTCTCCCTAGATGTCCCGATATTTCGTGGGCCCATCAATCTACAAATAGCTCTCCCTTATGCTCCCAGTCCAGGTCCACCTCAGCTGCTTGAATTTTGACAGCCTTGACTACCTGTTCATTGTTTCAATGTTCTTCAGTGGCACAGCTTTTGGGCATGTGATTATCTACATGATGGGTTTACCCCTGCACTACTAATTGATCTTCTCCCCTTGCTGTAGCCAGGAACAACCTGAAGCAATGAAGACTGAGTTTCACAAGGAACAAGGAAAGTGCAATGGTGACCCAAACCAACCTGGTGCTGGTGCTCAACAGTCCTGAACACTCATCTTGACATATGGGGTCCAAGTCATAGCCTGTCCTTCTAACATTTGGAGGCGTGGAGAAAGCTCATGGAACAGGAGAATAATATCTATCTGTTAAAGGACAGGGGATAGTAGTTAATGAGAATGTTTAAATCAGTATGGTGGGTATAAAGATGGTTTGAGTATGTAGTGTAAGTTGTAAGTGTTGATAAGAAGGGATTTCAGTAATGAGAATTAAATACAATGGGATGGTTGAAGATATTTGTATGTATTAAATCATGTGGGACCTGAGCATGACACAAACGGTACGGAATAAGGGGTGGAGACTGTATTCAGTCTCGGTGAGATAGAGTTCATTTTCCCCGTAGAAGCCCTCATAGTGCTGTGCTTTGTATTTGTACCTAGAAAGGTGTTGATATCACACCAGTGTTTTGACTACTGCTGAGCAGTGCTCCCACAGCATCAAGGATGCCTCTCCAATTTTTCCTTACCTCACTCCCAAAGGTCAGTAGGCAGGAGTTGGGCAAGAGCTTGGGAGGGGACATAGCCAGGACAGCTGACTCAAACTGGCCAAAGTGATATTCCATAACATATGATGTCTGCTCAGCAATAAAAGCTAAGAGAAAGAAGGAAGGGTAGGGGGCATTTGTTATTAAGTTTGTCTTCCAGAGCAAT
The DNA here is from genome assembly GCF_949628215.1 of Phalacrocorax aristotelis. NCBI lineage: Eukaryota > Metazoa > Chordata > Aves > Suliformes > Phalacrocoracidae > Phalacrocorax > Phalacrocorax aristotelis. Next base: position 108,864,747 of record NC_134276.1, on the reverse strand, counting down.
CGCTATGTGTGCTGAGGTCCCACTTCCCAGGCAGGGGCTGGCCATTGCCTGTTGATGGGAAGTAGAGAATAAATCTTTTTTTTCTTTTGCTTCTACATGTGGCCTTTGTTTTTGCTTCATTAAACTGCCTTTATCTTGACCTATGAGGGTTTTTTCCCATCTTATTCTCTTCCTCTACATGTCCTGCTGAAAAGGGGATTGACAGAGCAGCTGGGTGGGAACCTAGTGTCCAGCTGAGGTCAACCCCCCACATAGCAGTACGTGAAAGAGCTTACAAAACATAGTCTGAGTTTACAGCATGTTTAATATTAAGCAAAATTAAACAACTTGTATGTATCTAAGGAAGCCATGGACCTAACCAGGTTTCACTGTAAATCTGGAGTCAATGCCTATCAGCCTGAAAACCAATTCCAGACGAGGTATAATATAAAACCAAAAAAGTTTGAGTTAGAAGGGCCAAGGTAATCTAATATCTCCTTTTGGTTATTGCAGGGTCAACTACAAGATCAGACTCATTTCCTCAGGGCTTTACCCTGTCAGGTCTTGAAAACCTCTAAGAGTGAAAACTGCAGGGTCTCTCCGTGTATGAATATAGTTGTGTAGTAGCTAGGTTCTTCATGGCACAGGCAAACATTTGAGAATCAGATACAAAATTTGGTCTTAAATATAGGGGTTTCTTTCACTATACACAACCAAGTAAGGATTTAATGGTATCAAGTGAAGATACAGGTCTGTACAGCCAAACCTAAAATATCAAGCAGCAAAAGACTTCTGTTCACATTACTTCTTCCCCAACTACTTTACTCATTTGATTGTTAATAGCCTGATTTCACTGAAATCAGTGAAAGTTAGATATTGAACTCCCACATAAATGTTCATGTAAATTGGGATACTTAGCCTTGACAGCTCATTTAAAAAACACACACACTACCTCCTCCTGTTAGTAGTTAAACTGTGAAGCAAAAGCATCAACTTCGAATTTGTTATTGTCTTGAAAAATGGAAAACTCTCCTTTGACATTGGAGGCCTGGACTGAAATATTTGTTCCAAATCCAATAGATAGTAACATCCTCCCCCCCCGCCCCTCCCCCAAATGTCCTCCAGAATCCAGGTCTAGGCTTTAACCACTAGTGTCCAACATACATGGGAACCATTCCATTGCTCTTAGCTGCTTATTAATGACCCTTGACTGCCATTTGTGTTAAGCCCTATATATAGATGTACTTTCAGAGCACCTACCACAACAGTCCCTGCAAGAAAATTCTGCAAAGGAAGTAGGACTTTGGCAGAACTAGGATTTAGTTGATTTATTTTCTGCTCAGTCTGGCAGAAACTAGGCATCTCCTGAATCTTTGGAGGGAGGGTCAGAAGTTGAAGACCATCTTCAGTGTTCCCAGTGCCACCACATTTTAGCCACATCCTTTGTAGAGCCAGCCTTGGTACAAGTCTACCACGCATAACTTAATGTGGCTTGCAAAACTGGAGCATGTATGAAATAAGTAAACTATACAAAGAAATTACTTTTGTTGGGAGACAACATTTTGGGCCAGTGTTAAAATGGTACAGCCTTAGTGCCACATCTTATGCCTGAGGTACCTTTCTTTTGAAGGGAAATTTGCCTAGATTATAGATTTTTCTAAACAATCATATAAAGTTAAGCTATACAGGTGGGCTTTTTGGTTCTGGGTTTGTTTGTTTGTTTCTAAATTCATAATGAGTTTGCAACAAAAATGCTCAGGAATGATCCATATTCATGCTAGAGAGAGTTTAGCAATATGACTCATGTTTTTAATCAAAAGAATGGATTACAAAATTGTTGTATTTTCTGTGCCCCAGGCAATTCTACACAGCAGATAACTGTTCTGAAAGAACAATAACAAGTAGAAAATCTATGCTGGGGATTTAACTTTAACATAATATAGGTTAAAAGTGCAAAATTAGCAACTCAAGATATGGATGGGGTATATTTATCTTACAAATCAAGACATACATAGTCAGTGCCAGGGAAATCTTCCTCACACTATGCTAAAGCTGTGACTGCCAAAAGGTTCCATTTACTGCTAATTGTGAGAATGATGCTGGAAAAGGTGTTTCCTGAATATACCTGCAGATTGCATCTATAAGCTGGATTTTCCAGCTCAATAGTTTGCCTGAGACAGGCGTTAGAACAAGTCAAGGAAGTGGAATAAAGGTATGTATTCCACTATCTGTCTCTATTTCTATATCCTTTTGACAGTACACGCAGCTGTTACATGAATCAAGCGAAATTTTAATTATTTTTTTAAATTAAAGTGGTGTCTTGCCTTCTCACACACCCACACGTGCTCTATTCATTAGTCAGAAAAAATGTGTTTTCCTGAGTAAATCTCAGTTCATCTTTCTTGTAATTTCACCATGTGCTATGCTGTATTGATAGTTCTGATTTTGGAATACCTGAGTTAGCTTTCTGCTTCTTTATGAAGGTTTTACATTACCTTTTTAAGTACTGTTTTACACTGCTAGCAGACACGTGCTTTCCAATTTTTATTCTGGACCTACTTCTTACTTGAATTCATCTAGTGTTTAGTTCAGCCATTACAGTAAGGTTCATTTCTGTCTCAGGTACTTGTATTCTAAGATACCTGATTACCCAAGCATATTTAGTATATTATTCACAAAAAGGCCCCCTAAATGCAGAGAACTTTTAATATTCCTATTGAAAGCTAGAGAACTGAAGCATGGCAACATTAAATTGAAATATCAGGGAAGAATAATAATGAAAGATATCATATCTCAGATTTGATTTCAGGCATATAAATTCCACCATGAAATACACAAAATAACCTAAATTCTGTCACCTATATGCCAGGGGCACCCACATTTTCTAACTGAAATTTAACTTCTGTTTATACTAAAAATCACTGGGCTGCAGAATTGAGTTTATTTCACCATGTCTGTGAACCCAGATCATACACAGTATCTTTAGTACACATTTTTTTAAAGAAACAACAGTATTATTCTCTCTTACTACAGCTATAGATGGAGCATTCCGATTCCTGTTTTATTCTGTACCTTAGCAGATAAAAAACACCTAAAATGCTGGTATAATTCCCTTCTTTTCCTATGGAATTGAAAGAAAGACCACTAAGTTTGTTGAAGTGCTCAGCTTGTCAAGCTGTAATTGTTTTGGGGAAAAATTGTGCACAAGGAAGAAATCTTCCCCAATCAAGCTTATTGTGGAATAAATTATTCAAGACTGTTCATTGGATTTATATAGCTAGAAGTACTCCTAATAAAAATTCTTACTTAGAATTAGGTTTTGCATCCCAAAGAAGGAGGGCAATCATGCCAAGAGTCTCACTGAAGTCAGAGGAATTATTCATGTTTGTAAACCAAACATGCCTACTGACTCAAAGTCTTAAAGAATGAATGTTAGTTGCATCTCCAGTTTTGATGCACTTTCATCACACATTTTGTTTGAGTTATTCATAGGAAGAGAGTTAAAGATGCAATCAAGAATTCATGGGACAGATGAGAAAGGTAAAGGAAAAAAGAGGAGAGGGGAAGACACCAAACCTCCATAAAAGCAGTCGGAATGCTTGTTTCGAAACGTTTCTGGGTTTAAGAACAGATCTATTACCTGGTCCTCAGGCCATTATAAGCAAGATATACCTAATATAAAAAGGCACTTTGTTTTTAACTCCAGATATATGTTTTCATTACATCTTTAATGAAAGATAATGGAAAATTACAGTAAATGAAAGATTTGAAGAACACGTTAACTATTAAACATACTTGTTTGCAATGAAAATAATTTTTTTTTTTGTTACACAGAGCTAGGAGAAAACTACAGAAATTTTCCCCTTGACAGGTAGTTATAGACATCTTCTTTAAACACACAGTATTTTTTTACTCCCAAGCACAACACAATATATTACTATTCTACAAGTATACTACATATAACAAACATTGGTGGCTCATGGCTTGGACGGCTGTACTCTTCGCTGGGTTAAAAACTGGCTGGATGGCCGAGCCCAGAGAGTTGTGGTGAATGGAGCTAAATCCAGTTGGCAGCTGGTCATAAGCTGGGCTCCCCAGAGCTCAGTGTTGGGCCCAGTCTTGTTTAATATCTTTATCAATGATCTGGATGGGGGGATCAAGTGCACCCTCAGTGTTTGCAGATGACACCAATTTGGGCAGGAGGGTTGCTCTGCTTGAGGGTAGGAAGGCTCTGCAGAGGGACCTGGACAGGCTGGATCCATTGGCTGAGGTCAGTTGTATGAAGGCCAACAAGGCCAAGTACGGGGTCTTGCACTTGGGTCACAACAACCCCATGCAAGTCTGGATCTAAATCTAAATACCTGTTATCTTGTATTCAAATATTCGTTTGTGAGGATTTCAAAGTCAAAAAGATAAATTATATATCAGGGTAGTTTAAAAACTTAAATGATAATAATGTGGTTTTGATTTATTTTTTAGACTGAGAACATGCTGCTTTTTCTTTTTTTTTTTTTTTCCCCATGACATAAACACATGAACAAACACTGAGGTTAAATCAAGATACAAGGATGTTTTAACACTTATACATTATACTGTTATTTATGTGGTGTTTTTCAGCTCCTTTACAAAGAACTAGGAAGTATCTCCCTTTGTATCTAACAATGTGTCTATAATAATATAAAAAAATTTATGTTGTAGAACTGGCGCAAGTTTCTTAATATCTGTGTATATAAAAGTTTTACATTTATTTATTTTTAAGAACCTCAGCTAATGATAAATAAAATGAGGTAAGCCTAATAATAATAATATTACAAAGAATCTACTATCACAGATTTCATCAAGGATTCGCGTAAAACTTAATATTACATCTACTTTTAGAAATATGTTTAAAAGTATTGATTCTAAGTCAATGCCATTCTCTTGCAGAACCAGCTTTTGTGCCGTCCCTTTGCTGTCCCCCAAAATATTGCTTAATTTGCAAGCCTGATTCGTTCTCCTTTTACACATATAGGTCTTTCCATGCATTGGTAATTTGATATAGGCATACTATAGTATCTGTTTATGAATTCAAGATCTACAGAACAACACAGAAGGATTTCTTTTCACTTTTTCTAGCTAATTAGTTTGCATAATTGATTCTTACTATATAAACATTTCATTGACAGAATCCTTCCATTGACAGGCTATGCAAAAGACAACTTACATTATTTCTGATATAGGGCATAAAATTTTACACTAAAAATCTGTAAAATATATACTTTTTCATGTAATCTGTAAGTGTCCTTAAAAACTGATATGTGGATAAACACTGTTTCTGATATTGTTGTGTCAAAGTAGCTATAAAATCAGAACTAACCACCCCAATCTGTCATTTATGTAAATATTCCCTACATTGAGTATAATGGATTGTCTTGCTTAGTACTCATGATAGTGCACTTCTTGAAAGGAAAGTTGTTGATGACTTATGCAGAAGTTCAAGATACCAAATGCAGTTCATGTAGAGAAGGATCCATTAGGAGTATTTTCAGTAGAACATTTAAGAATTAGAAGATTTTCAAAGGACACTTGTCTGTTCCCATCCTATTCTGCTTTTCACAAAGATAGTAATTTTCTTCTGCTTTGTTTTTCTCTCATGTCTTTTTAAACCCTGTCTTCTCCTTGTTTTGTATCCCCGCTAAAAACTTCTGTACTTTAGTTGGTAGGGCCTCTTCCCTCCTTTTTCCTGAGGTTAGTCACAGTTTTCCTCCTTCTTTGTGGTTTAAATTCTTTTCCAAACTCCTCCTTCCTTGGTTTTGGACAGAATCCCAGACCTCAGGCTCTTTTCTCTCTTGTAAGAATAGTTATCTAATATTACTATGATCTACAGTGGAAGTCCTACTGTTGTTTAAAAACTTATTCTAAAATTAAATCTCTGCTTTCTCCTACAATCATTTTTTATCCTTTCCTAACTCCCTCACAGCTTTTTTACTTTATGTATAACCTAAATTTTCACCTAAATTAACATTATTCATCTGGGTTTTGATATGCCTTATTTCATTATCACTAGACCTTACTCCTTTTTATTCACTTAATCATCCAACAACAAATTGATGACATTATATCACAATAAGACAAGTTTTGCTACAAATATGGAGAGAGGAAAGTGTAAGAAAAAACAATTCTTATAATTAGTTTTCAAGTCTCTTCATATCAGGGAAACCTCCTTCCTGTAAAAGTAACTGTCCTTCAATAGACCCAGAAAAAGCACTCAGTATATTTGTAACCCCTCCATGGGAAAAACATAAAGCTGCAGATCTATGTTCATTTTGTCTTCTCTAGCCAGCCAAATAAAGACTCAGAATTTATAATTCATTTAATTACAGAAGACTACATGAACTCTTCTCTAGAGAACTATGATGGAGAGTCTGTGGTGTAATCCTAATCAGTGGTGAAACATATGGAAAGCACATAGTTCTCTTCAAACTGCATTTCTATCACCATACCAAGGATAAAGGGACAAAGTTGTGCGTACTTTTTATGTTGTACCCTGAGAATAGACGTGCAGACTATGGAAGGTCTGGTATTTTAGATCCTCCTCCACCATTATCATGCTTAACTCCACAGGTAAAGTAATCAAGACTTATCAAATTTTTCAGAGTAAGCTTGTTCTTTTTATTGTAGATTGATCTGGCTTTCTATGGCCTGACAACATATTTCTGAGGCTTTTTGTTCAGACTTTCTATATCGCATAGCAATGATGGTGCTACTCAAAGAAACAAATGCAGCACGTCAGGCAAAAAAGTCCACAAAAAATTGCACTTACCTAACTTTTGACATGCTTAACAGCAATGTGTTGCCAATATCTGGTAAATGTTAGTCCGTGATTTTGGAATAGTGGGAAAATGTTAATCTGATTCACTTGACTCATTTGTGGATTGTATAAGCAACTGGGTTAGAGGATACCAGCATAGGACCTTGTAGGAACATCTGAAAGATTTACTTTGGGAGTAGAGAGATAAACAATGGAAATATTTCACAAGCAAATCTTGTGAGATCATGGAAAAACACTGGAAATGTCAGTTCAAGAGTAGAATAACTGAAAAAGATCATATTTATTTACTTAAGTTAACAGATAACAACTATTCAGAGCAAGAAATGCGTTACTACTGGTATATCCTAGTCAGCAAGAAACATCCTGTCAATTTTAACAAGTGTAAGATGATACCTTTTCTGTATCTGCAGCAGAAAAAAATTGGCATTTCAAAATAACCTGAGGCTGAGATATATTTACCAATAAATTAGGGTGGAATATATTACAGAAATGTCGGAACTGTCCCCAAACAGGCATTATTGTATTGGGTTTGACTGGGAAGCTATTAACTTTTCCGTAGCAGCCCTCATAGTGGTGTGCTTTGTATCCAGAACAGTGCTGAAAACACGCCAGTGTTTTGGCTACTGCTGAGCAGTGCTGCCACAGCATCAAGGCTGTCTCTTCAAACCGTGTCCCTACCTACCACGAAAGGCTAAGAGCTTTGGAGGGGACACAGCCAGGACGGCTGACCCAAACTGACCAAAGGGATGTTCCATACTGTAGGACATCTGCTCAGCAATAAGAGCTAAGAGAAAGGAGGAATGTCTTCTGGAGCAATGGCTACACGTACTGAGGCCCCACTTCCCAGGTGGTGGCTGGACATTGCCTGCTGATGGGAAGTAGAGAATAATTTTTTTTTCCTTTGTATCTGCACGCAGCCTTTGATTTTTCTTTATTAAACTGACTTGATCTTGTCCAAAGAATTCTTTTGTTTTCATCTTGTTTTCTTCCCCCTGTCCTGCTGAGGAGGGGACTGATAGAGCAGTTGGGTGGGCACCTGACAGCCAACGAAGGCCCACCCACCACAAAGCCCGTCCTGTCCCACGCCTCCGCTAAGCCCTGGGGGCCAGGCCACACACCAAAGGCCACACTCAGCCACCCCTGGCCCACGGCAGACGCTGTCTCTGCTCCCGCACGGTGAGGGCAGGCCGTGGCTGTCACAGTGTCAGGGGCTGCCGCCCGTTGCAGACCCAGGGAAGGCGACCAGTGGTGATGGCCGGCAGCAGCGCTCGGGGCCGATGGCCACTCCCCACGCCTCCAGCCACGAGGCACGGCGGTGCGGGCTGGGGGCCTGTGGCGCACGGCGGCCCCTTGTCCTGCTGGGGCCCAGCCCAGGCCCCGCCGCCCTGCGCAGGAGGAGCCCCCAGATGGATCCTCGGTCTTTCCAGCTGGCACTACAGGAGAGACCCCCCAAAGCCACAGTGCTGGGCAGCAGGCAACATGCCAGGCTGTGGCGGATGCCCTGCTCCAGGTGCCAGAGCCTGTGAGGGAACGCTTGGTTCTTCCTGGCAGCACACTGCATCTGGCTGCTGGAGCAGAAGGCCTGCCTGCAGCATGACCTGGAAGAACACAACAGCCCCTTGGGGTGAACATCCCTATCCAGAGGTTTGGTAAAGGAGTCTGAGCTCATGGTGAAACTCTGACAGGTACTGCACTGTCAGCCCAGATCCACACATGCCAATGTGGAGTGTACTTTCAAGCGAGTGTACTTTTGCCCTGCCTCACAACCAGATGGTAGGGGCCTGTTTGTGTTCTGCACACTGTGTGAGTGTGTGCTGTAGATTAGAAATCTTGTAGTAGAAACTGCAGCCTTCTTGCTGTACATACCTTGCTTAATAATTAATTTTCAAATTTTATGTCACTGAGTGGTGTAGTTCTGCTCTTGAGACTCTCCACCTCTAAATTCTCCTGTGACAGCTATAATGTCCAGTATTTTCCAGTATTTTTCCAATATTTTGCTTGTAATGATATTTTGCCAATCCTTTTTCTAAAAATAGTATTTCACATCATCCTCTGCAGCCTTCAGTAATCTTAGTGGCATCTTGTAGCACCCTGGTATGATGTTCTTTACAAGTATTTTCAGAAGCCATGTATTTGCTTACACTCTCCATCTGCTCTGCATGCATTTTCTGTGGTGCTTCTTTACACTTCAGCTGATAATAGTCAGTTTTGGCATAAAGTGTTTTAAGTCTCATTGGATTTACTCAGCTTCTGGTTTTTCCTGGTTGCTCATTGGTATCAATCTCTTTGAGTCTTAGCTTCATGGTTTAATTCCTGGAGTACATTATGACTTCTGATGCAGGGGCAAGGAAAAGTTTTCTTTTGGTTTGTTTTGGTTTCTTTTTTAATAAAGATACATCCATACTAATTTATTAGAAGTTGAAAATTAGTTGAGAACGAATCTCAAATTTGAAAATTAAATAGGTTTGTATACATGGAGGCAAATGCACAGTTTTATAGTATGCTAATTTCTGGTACGTACTCTTGTTATAGACACTATAGTTCAACATCATTGAGCATTTTATATTACAACTTTATTTAAAAAAACCCAACTTTACATAAGTTCACACAGTTTCACATTAGATCCATACTAGAATTTTGATAAATTTAAACTTTATATTACAGCAGACTGTTTATTAGGAGTGAAAATTCACTTTTTAGTGATACATAAAACTAAGGTCAATTTCACACTTAGCTTGTGAATAAACTTTTAACTGATACATGGGTCACCTCAGCTGCTTGTATGTGGGCTGTTAAGGATCTTTCTTCATTGCCTGCTTGAGCTGAAGCCCATATGGATTCCTTTAATGTATTAGCTTGACCTTTAATCATATTATTTCCCAATCATTTTTGCATAATTGTGCCATCTGGGTTTATAAATTGGATGATTGGTGCTTTGCCATGTTACCAGCCATCTGATAAGTACCTGACCAGCTCATAGCTGAATTCGTAATAGTGCAGCCTCTCAAGCCAAGAGGTCACAATTTCTTCTTTTTTTTCCCCCTAACATTGATGATGCTTTGCTTTTGAAATATGAGACAGATTAAAATGTGAAAGTGGATGAAACTGTGATCTGTACAACCTCTTTATTCCTATTTCTTCTTTCAGCACTGCTGTTTTCGTAGAAAATGCACTCTATTTTCTGGATGTTCAATGATTTACTACTCTCTTTTTATCTTTTTCTTGTGACTGAGAAGTCACAAGCTCAGTGCATTTGGAGTAAGTGCTATTTGTACACACTTCTTGAAATGTCAAAGATCTATGTATTTCAGGTTAGGCTGCAACAGGACCCCAAGTTGAACCTGCCTGCCAAACGTGGATCAGTCTCCATTTTTTCCTTAAAGACCATGCCCCAAAACGTTTGAATCCAGAAATCTATCTTTATTTGGGCAGAAACTAAAGGAATGGATTTATTAAAGTAAAGAAAATTGTTCATTAAGATGAACAGAAATAATGAGTATAAACAAATCTTTGCAGGAAAGAATGCAAGATCCAAAACACACTGTTTCTTTTCCCCCACTCTTCCACTGTTAGGAATGCAATGATTTTCTGGGTTGAAGAAACTTTCAAAGATAGTGAGTGTCTTTCTCTTTTTCTGCCTAAAGCATAGTTGTGTGTCTGCTCTCTGCTACTTTCAAAGTTTCATCTATTTGAAGACATCTGACTTGCAGGGAATATGTCAGAAGAGCTCTCAAGCATTCTCAGTTACACCTAGGGAATCAGTTCTCCTGTGTGTGAAGGCTGCAGCTAACACAAAGGGCCACAGCTAGAGCAAGGAAAACAAGTAGCGCTTTTACCCAAGCAGTGTATCTTCTTAGGAAATCGCTAAGCAACTGGTTGCATGAAAACTAAAGCTCAAAGAATTCAACAAGCCATTGTTTTAAAGAACATGTGACTGCTTTGGGGTGCTGCAGAAATGATTACCAGACTGGGCTTCTCAGGAATCCTGGATGCCATGATACCACATTTCTCAACACAGGTACATACTGGCTCAGGCTGGATCAATTTGAGGTACCCTAACGTGCTGAACAATAGTCATTTTAGGAACGTTTCAGGTCAACATGAAAACTTCAGGCAAAGTTCAGGAGGTATCTTGGTATAACAGAAACCCTGAACTCTATCCTGTTTCCAGAACTTAAAACTGAAGGAAAAGGGAATGTCAGGAAATTCTTGGATTTGAATGATCTGCACCCTCAAAAGTGTGCAACTCAGTTATATCAGTTATAACTGAGAACAAAAATTTAATTTCAATGGTTACTTTTATTTACATCTGAGCTTTGGGTTGTGCTTCTACAAATATTTTCTTTTAGAATAATTGGTGGTTTTTTTTAAAACCTATGTCTTAGTAGCTTTAGAGAATGTGCATGTACAGATTCGTGCTGAAGTACTTTAAGTCCTGTTGCTGACCACACAATATTTCATTGAACCCTCAGAGTTTAGGAAAGATACTTAACTGTTTATTTTGTTAAAAAATTACAAATTACATTTAACCTTATGTATATAATCAGTCATGGTCAGGTTTATTATGCTGCTTTGATAAAATCATATGATGCACTAATGATTGCTTTACAGAGTTATATTTCTTTATAGTTTACTGAGATGTGATTATTCAGGCCATTTGAAATAAAATATTTGTAAAAATAAGTCTTCTTTTTGAGCAAATATGTTAGCTATGTCAGAGGAGCCTGTGATCATGGTTGCGATAGCAACAATCTAAACTGAGAGGAAAGGATGCATGGATTTCAAAAATACATCAGGGCATGTGTAATATCCATGTTGATTAATTTTTTATAAGGAGCATTTTTGTTGTTGTTCAAGAAAGCTAAATATGATTATTAGAGATACTCAGATGTTCTTTATCACAGGCTACCTACAGTGATTAACTGCCAGCTTGAGCCAGCAACTCTGTGAACGTGGTAGTGTTATACTGAGTAGGAAGGGAGTCTCTAAATTCATAATTTCAAAATCACGTATTCCAGGACTGACAGAGCATACTGTGCTTGTTTTTTCCTTCTCTGTAGGCTACTATATCCAGCTTCTATGAAACTGGAAAGTATAAGGCTATAGACCCATAAGGATTGTAGAGTATGCATAATTAGCTCATTCTTCTACACAAATATCAAAGACAGATTTTGAGACTTTAACCCTAAATGAATGAAGGGGTAGTGGTAGGCATACAAAAGAGAGAAACTGCTTTTGCCAATAGAGGATATTAGCAGGGTTATTTTAACTTGTGTGGCCATAGGAAGACACTTAAGATATTAATAGGAATCAGATATTGCCATCAAACACTTACATATATATGGGAAAGAACCTTAGGACAGATATTGCAGAAAAAGATATTCTTGGGAAGCAAAGCACACTGGATGAGAGTGAGATTTGCAAAAGATATGGAATAAACATTAGTTCTTTTTCCTAGTGAGTAGATATACTTATGAATAAAGCTTATTAATGAGAAAAACAGTCACATTCTTGAAAAAATTTTGAAATCAAATAAGTTAGCAGTTATCTGGCATAGAAGATTTTCCCAACAGTGAATGGGCCTTGATATGACCAGTTGTTGACCATTTTGTAGCTATAGACTATACACACTGACAACATAATGACATACTGTCAAACTGTATCATAAAGGTTGATCTGACTATATCTTCATGGGCTTTTTGTGATAGCTTATAGCTATCCTTGCTTAATCAGAAGTTTGCAAATTCAGGGGAAAAGCCAGTGGGATGATGTAGTGTAAAAAAACCCTTAATTTTTGTGAATAATTTTGAACATAGGTTTGATTTTGGAACATATAGTACATAAGATCATCCCTTAGAATTTTAAAATCTCACTAGTTAGATGGAGGTCCTGTCAATAGAAAATTTACCATAACGTTGAGAAGAAAAGATGATGATACAGTCATTTTTTGGCCAGAGCAAAAATGTTTCTCATCCTTCCCACCATGACTGTTATACATTTTGTTCATTGACTAGCTATGAACTGAAAGAAAAGTGTGACCTCTGTTTTGTTATTTGAAAGAAGAAAAGATCCTATACAGAAGAGATTTATCTACAACTGTTATTCAGTTTATTGTTAACTCAGGATCAATCTAGCTTTTCCTGAATGCTGCAAATGGAATCTAGTCATCTCGTATAAGCTGCCATTTTCCATTTCAGGAAGCAGAAGCATAAAAGTTTCCTGTCAGCACCATTTTGTTCAAGTTTCTTTTTGTATTTGCAGTGAGCTGTCTTGTGAAAGTGCAGTAAATTGGACCCCCTTCAACCATTAGATTGTCTCTGCTTTGCATCTTTTTCTGAAAGTAGCATAGTCCCTAGGCAGGTTTTTAGAGAACTTGTAAGTGTAGGCTTTGAGATACCTGACAGAAAGCAGGCTTTCAAAGAAGCCGCCAGTATTTTTTGAAGGATATACTGGAGCGTCAACACTGGACACTGAAGTATCAACACGGGAGTTTTTTTTTTCTTTTTATGGCTATTTTGGAATTAGACCGGAAATTTTTCTTTACCTTTTTATCTCCTCAAAAGGTACATTAAAAAAAAACAAAAAAGAAAAAAACCAAAAAAGATAAAGCCCTGTTAAGTAAATCTATGGTCCTGATTTCTGAGCACTCTGAAAGCATGTACATGGGGAGGATCATACCAGTCCTGCCTTTATTATTAAGTTTAATAATATTAAGTTTTATGATATTATATCTATTTCAGAATCAGTGAGTTTCAACAAGAGTTTCTACAATACCTGTTTTCTCAAGGACTGTAACAGAGCTATTCAAGCAATTCTGCTGTATTCTGCTCAGTGCATAAGTTCCTGGTTATTAGAAGTTCATTTTCTCAGACGTATTGCAAATATCCTTGTCCAGCATACTCTGCGTGAAAGATTGACTGTATAATTATTTACTGTCCATCTGCCCATGAACTGTTTCTGACATTGCCTCCTGGTTTAGTCTATCTTTTGCCATGTTTTTGATTCCTACTGCTAAACGAAAAGACAACTGTCATGTCCATTGGCAGGCCAGTGTTCTGTCCCTTTAGCTGTATATGGAGACACTAGTTTGGCACTTTTTTTCCAAATAACGGGGTTTTTTTCTCATTTTGTCATTATACCTGCTACCTGCTGGGTTTTTTTCTATAAATTTTATAGAACATGGTGGTTAACTTTTTAAATTAAAATCAATGTTTAATAGTAGAAGCTAATTATGCTCTGAAAAAAATTGATGAATTTCCCATAACTAGCTCCATAACCAGAAAAAAATTATCCCATAATTTGGAATCATTCCAGGTTTATGGTAGAGAAAGAACCAATTATGTAAGAAGACTTCTGCTTCATGTGTTGAGAACTGGTATTTGAATTCCAGCATAACAGCTCTGATAATTTTTTCTTTATTTAATAGTAAATTTTAATTTATTTGATCAAACAAATTTAATTTCTTTTTCTTTTAATTGTATTCTACACATCTTTGGCTCTTGCACCCACAATCTGCAGAGAAATACTCAGAGCTATTCCTATCATTGTTCACAAATAGGACAATGGGGTTTAGGAAAAATCTGTTCCTATGTCACATTGTCCTGTTTAAGACTTTAATGGGTTGTGTAACAGTGTATCTTAATGGATCAAGTAAGGCTGTTCAGTGGTTGATGAACTTCATTGTAAAGTCTTTTTCTTGGGCGTTTAACATAAGTCACTTTCAGGATTTTATTTTGATGCATTTTGTTGTTCGTTTATTTAGCCCCATGCTTTACTTTGAGGATATTTCTGGTTTAGGAATGCTTACCATAGAATACAGGAAAGCAATGCATATGGTTCTACCATTTCTTTTAACTGGGCAATAGTTTGGGTGTACTGTATGTATTTATGCATTCCCCACCTTTCTTCCATGTCAAGGCACCAGAACACTGAGCTGTATGAATCTCTCACCAAAATACTGCCCTTTCGGAACTGTAATCGTAGTGTCATGTTAGCAATGGATTTAGCTTAGTATGCTTTCCATCTAGTCATCCAGTGTGGCCCTTTGCTGACTATTCACAAAGTGATATACCATGCAGCTTACAAATTACAGTGCTACAACTGATACAATATAATTTATTAACTGGCTTATTATCTGGTTGAACACATTTAATAAAGGAAACAAATAGAACTACTGGATCTTTTAACACTTTGAAGTCCTTTGCTTAAATACTTTTACTGCACAAGGTGTCTATGTCACAGTTCTGAACAGATCCCGTTCAATACCAACATTATAATGGTTCTCAAAATGTGGACAACTGTAGCAGGGCCCTGAGCACATCCCACCTCCTGGAGGTTTGGCTGCCTGGGATCAGGCCAACTTAGAGATAGTACAACTGGCAGCATTGAAAGAAAGAACTAGAAAAAGCCTGAAGAAAGGAAGACCTTCCTGCCCCTGTTAGGTCCTGCTAGGCTGATGCTCTTGCCCTCAGTCCATATCACTCTCCTTCCCTTGCAGAGGAACGTGCTCTTGCTGCTGCTTGGCAAACATTGGGGCATATCTAAACAGCGGTAGTATGGCCTAAGTACATCGGCACAGCTGTTAGCTTATCTCCTTCCTCAAATTCTCTATCAAGTAGCACAGGATGGACTGCAAAGGCACTTTTGCTTATTTAAAACTGTCAGTGGCCTTTATTGAAATCATCTTATTGTCACTTCTCTAAGCTTACTGCTTCTGTCCTATCTCTTCTTGAAAGATGTTGCCATTGCTGCCTTACATTTTAGATATGAAGACCTGGACCAGAACATTTCTAATCTATCTGTGTGGATTGTGGTCTGTGTGAAATTTAATAGATTTCTCTATTATTTGAAGAAAAATCCTGTTTTCATAGATATATTGTTAACATTTACTTGCAGTTGTCTGCTTAATATGATAAAAAAGTCATTTAAAGCAGCACTAGTAAATATTCTGTGACTAGAACAAAGGCTCTTCTTAATAAAAATACTTGATTAGAGGCTGCTGTTTTAAGAACAGCATTATCCATAATATTGTCCTGTATGTTTTAAATGAAAAATGTGGCATAGAGATAGCAGGTTGGTTAAGGATAAAATTAATCCTAAAAATTCAGTGTGCTTTATGAACCCTTCCCTGGAATGTACTGAATCCTTATAAAACACGTTGTTTATTGGAAGTTCAGGATTACTCAGTTTTCAAGATAGGTGAGTAATTACAGAAAATTTATAACAGACAACATATTGCTGTGAAGATATTGGCATTACTTTTCCACTAAAATTAACAACTCACGTATAGTAACTTCGATTGCTCTGTTAGTAAGACATCAGTTTCAAAATACAAACGCGTTTTCAGTCATTCAATCATTTTTACGGGAGAGCTTTAACGCCTGGTGCTGTATAACCACGTGGTGGCACTGTTGATTAAATTTGGATTCTGACAGCAGTGTCGTGTCAGAGCTCTGTATTAAAGCTGCTGCACTCCTGTTATCTCTGTGTGTGAATCTGCCTGCTACCATTTATTTGGGGATAATGAAGGGGGCCTGAGTGCAGAGGCAGATGTTGACAGTTACTTCAGAAACAGGTTCAGAGACAGTGAAACTCAGAATAAATGCAGTCCAGACTGATCTAGCAGTCCAGAATACAGCTCTCTAAGAAGTGTACACAGTATGATGTTGTCATTGATGATTTTGTCTTTCTTTTCCCTTAGAACTCATTCTAACAGCAAGTAATATTGCATCTCTCTTCAAAAGCCATTAATTTAGTTTTGAATGGAGATCAACAAAATAACACCTTTGACAGAGAAGTATGTTCATCGTCTAATGTGACAATAACATAATGTAGTGGGAGAAATACTTTTGGTACTCTCCCCATTTAGGATGGCTCAGATATTTTCCTTATTACTACTTCACCATTTAAATTGCTACTTAGATTTGCTATGTGCCTAGTTTAAGTTTAAAGCTAGCTATTTCGGGGAGACTACAAAAAACCTGAAGCACCCACAAGACATTCACAACTTACTGAATGATGATTGAATCTTTGAGCCTCTGCGATCGCATGTGCTTTAGGAGAGATGAGTGAGTAATAGCAATGCAGCCATCTGCTGATGGTGGAAGCTTCAAGAGTCTCTATGGGTTTGCATGACTTGTGTCTATTCTTCATAGTAATAAAAGGCAATATCAGAATCAGTTTGCATAGTCTGCCTCTTCCCAGTGTATTGGTTTGATGTATATTTGCAAGATAGAACATGGAAGAATTCTCATAAAACAGTCAAAGGAAGCAAAGCTAGAAATTTATGTGTAAACACAGCATGGTGTGAAATTACCAATGGACTGCTATGCCTGCAGCCAGAAATCTTTGTTTTGGATCAGTAAAAACTAAAATCCTCATGTCCATTTGTCTTCTGCCAGATCAAATGCCTCTGTGCGAGACATTCAGCATACTGTTGCAGACAAAGATTTCTTTTTTTTTCCTTAATTGTAAAATCATGGTAACATATTTTCAATGCAGTTATATTGAACCAATAACATTTCTATGAATTTTACTTGCTGTATTATTGTTTTCTATATTTATATTTACATACATCAGACTTTAGATTTTCCATAAAATTGAAAATTCAAAGCATTAGCTATGCTTCTGTTAGAGTCTTCTGACAGTACAATTAATAACATATTAAGTTACAACTTGACATGGTAAGTAAGTTTATACCAGCTATTGTGCACATAAAAAACACAATTACTAACCCTTTAAATTTTATATTCATTGTTAGTAGAAGAGCTAAACTCTTGTAACTGGTCTTGTTTGTATACTTTGGCCCTCATCCTGATACCAAATCAGTGTGTCTCCATTTGTCTCTCTGGTATGTTTTCGGGTTTATGTTAACATAACATGAGATGACTTACCCTATTTATCATTGTAGAACAATGGGCAGCTAATTTATTAGCAGTTCAAGACACAACACCCAAACCAAACTAATTTCTAGGAACTGGAAATCCCTCGCATTCTTTTACATATCATTTTATTCCCTTAAAGAAGGCTAACATTTTCCTGTTAATAGGTTTACTACTGTGAGAGGATTTAAAATCTTGTAAGGGAATAAAACCTCATACAGGTAAACAATTCAAATACATACCACATGCGGAATGAACTTTGATATATGCTAGCTGAAATGCAAACCAATTTACATCTCAAATGAGTTTATAGCCTAAAACCAGCACAGTTTGTAGCCCTGTAAATATGGTTTTGCCACTGCTGGGGGCAGGCATCAGGCTGTGTTGGGTCCTAGGGGTGGCTGGGCTGCCCTTGGCCTGAGCGGTGCTGATGGGTTTATCAGGCACCCCATGGCCAAGTGCCCACTGCCCAGCCTGTCTGAGCTCCAGCTCTGTGAGTGCTGCCGGGGAAGGGGCTGACAGACCCAGGAAGTCCCTGCTGGACAAATGGCCCCTGGGTGATACTGGGGAGCTGCAGAGAAGCTTTCACCCCTTCCCTGGGAGCAGGGGAAAGAGAGAAGGTGGGGATGGGAAAATGTATAAGAAGAAATCCAAGGGGAACACTAGGACAGAGGAGGAAGGGAGCCCACCACCAGCATCAGCTCCTTCTGGTGAAGACCTCGGTGCTGGTGACTTGTTGTCCACACCCTTTCCTGCCCTCATTCTTCTCGAGAAGGATTTCAGTGTTGACTGTAAGATCCAGAGGGCACTGAAAGAGTGACCGTAGTATTAGGGGTAGGTACTAGGACAGACGTTGTGTTTTTGTATAACAGTTTAAGCTGTATTATTAATTAGGCTTTTCTGTATTCAGATAATTTGGAGTGTTAAAGTAGTAACATGTTAGTTGTGTTAGCAATGTAGTCTTGATTCCACATACATGGTCTGTCACCTTTTGTCTGTAACAACTTTGATATAACAAGTCGAACCAAAATTAGACATTTACTGCAATTATAAAGATTCATTTATATTTCCTCTCATGACAGAGTGCTGCAAACGTTTGGTATACAACCATCTCCCTGGTGAAGTTTCAAGGTCAACTATTTTCGCAGGCCAAACTGCAGAACTTAACTTGCGCATAGAGTTATACTCCAAACAGGTCCTTAAAAGTAACACCACAAATTTTCAAGGTTTTTTTTCGAAAAATTTTTAATTCATTTAGGATTTCAGTAGAAGTGGACAGATGCTACCTAATGACCAGATCCTGTAAAACACATCGCATGGTCACAACAGTCAAATGCAGCTCTCTCACATGAGTGTTTAACAAGTAGGCCATGTATCTCTGTACTCACTTGTGATGTGTTTTGGACCTCACACACAAAAAAGAGTTTCCTTCATGATGGCATATCTGCAATAGGAAGGAATGGGAGTGAGCTTCCTTCACAGCCTTCTAGACTGTGGAGAAACTTATCTTCACTGGTGATATTTGAATATGGATTGGGAGGATACAATTTCAGATAGAGGCTTTCTCATTGGCACACACATAAAGCACACATGTACACATGACTGGCCACACAGACTGTCACAGACAGAAAACACAGCACTCAGCACAAGCACAAACTGTACAAATGGCCTCAACCTGTTTCTCTTTCTGTCTGATCAGGATGATGCTCTGTCAGTGGAAAATATATCCATAGGTACAACATGGATCCCTCCTGTACCTGGACTTAAACATGTGGTCCATCCAGCAGCTGACCCCAGTTCTCCCCTGTAGGTGTCAGAAGAACATACAAGCCCCTAGGGTCTGCAGCCCTACTCCAGCTCTTGGTGCATACACTGTTTACACAACAACAGACACAGACCCTGTGGATTCCTCTAGTAACTCAGCTTAGACACTCAGTCTACCCAGTGGCTGGCCTTTGAATTTTCTTGTCTCCAGTTGGTTCCTGCACAGAGGGGCACACACATTGAATGGGTCTCCCACTCAACACCCAGACTCCATAGTATCTCTGGCAGATAATCTGGACATTCTGGTCCCTTTGGTAGCTCATTCCTTCAGCCATCTTACTCCCAGAGACACTCACATAGCTGGCTCCCAAGCCTCTTCACTTTTGCCCCAGCTAGCCTGGCTTGATACTGGCTGGTAAGCACACAGACATGAATACTTTCACTCATACCAGTTGCTGGCACCACACACATACGGGACTATATGACCCACAGTCCAACTCCAGTTACTGGCACCTAGAGTGCTGTGCACACACACACACACAGAACAGAAAGCCCCTCACCCAGGGAAATAATTAGAAATAGAGTTTAATGCTAGGATGGGACAGACAGCACTGATCAGGCACAGGACATAGCCAGAAGAGTGAATTAACCAACGACCCATTTACTCACGTTCAGTTCCTTTATCATTTAATCCATCTATTCACTCATGCTTGTTCTTCCATGAGTTATCTTGATCCCTCCCTTTCCTTGCCTTTGGTTTCTCCACTAAACAAAGAATCATAGAGTGGTTTCTGTTGGAAGGGACCTTTAAAGGTCATATATTCCAACCACCCTGCTGAGGGATTTTCCAGCTCAAATGGAGAAAAAGGTCTTATTCCAAGTGACTGTTGTGACCTAATCTTATTCAGAATGTCATTGTATTCTGCAGTGTAACGTAAGGTTGATTCCCTAGGATATTCCCGAGGAAAATAAAAAAAGGAAGCAAAGAGCCTACTCTAAATATTGATGAAGCTGTTGTGAACTTCTGTCTCTAGGTATGAATTTCTTTTTCCAAATATATACTACTCCTTATACTTTGTGTAAACCAGGAAAATCAAACAGAATTTGTCAGAGTGTTTTATTTGTTTGGGATTTTTTTAAGGCTTGCAAAGTTAATTTCAAAACTGGAAATTAATTTTTCATTTAATTAGATATGTAATTAAACAGCAGTATTATTACTTTGATTTGTTCATTTTTGAATTGTCCTGCTAGTATTCCACGAAAGGACAATGCTTAAAGGAGCAAAAATTACTTGTAGTTAACAACTTGTAGCATCTGCAAAGCAATATAGCAAATGAGGGTAAAACAGAGAGGCTGAAGATGAGACCAGCTGTTCTGTGATTTGCAATTTTAGATAAACTGCACACTGAAATGGGAGAGTGGTAATTTCAAATGACCATGATAAAACTCAGCACCCATGTGTCTATGATCATCACTGAGAAGTAAAAAATGAACAGACTACAGGAAGCTATGAAAGAAAGCAGCAGTAGAAGGCTGGAGATGCATGGTTTATGGAGAAAAATAAAAATAAAAAAAGTTACTAATTTGGAATGAGGTGGCAAGAAAGAGGAAAGTCAAAGTTTGTCAGCTAGCCATTTAGTTGTGAATTTAACAGAGAATTTCAGTAAGTATTTGATGAGTAACAACATCTGAAGAAAATAATAGAGGTAGGAAAATAAAATCACTTATGACAGACCACAGCCCTTTTAAATTATGATCATAGCTCCTGTCATCCTGACTGATATATCACTATCGCAGGAAATGTGGTGCTTGATAACCACCATACATTTTGGGAAAGAGAGAAGAAGGTTTTTCTTTAATTTCTGTTCGTGGGTTAGCATTTGGCAAGAACTAAACTGATGACAGAAACTGACTGAGCCATTTCAGCCTACTGTCAGAAGAACCCCAAAAGTTCCTGTCTCTGTCAAGCTTTACAGATACTTTCCTTTTCTCACAGATATCTTCCTCAAATATCTTCCTCCCGGGCATGTCTTTCTATGTACTGTCACTCCTATAGTTCTTCCCTTTACCCATCCAAACATTCATGGTCCTTCTCTCAACTAGTGGCTGCAGCCATTTATGAGGTCTACGTTCAGTTCAGATGAGTCATAAGCTCTACTCAGCTGCACGTGTAGCTTCTATTACCTACTGTCTATACTGGACAGTGTGTACGTGTGTTAAAACTGTACAGTCACAGCAAATAGATGAATAGATGAAGGAAGTTTGATCCTGACCATCTTATTTTCACAAAGTGTAACATTTCTTATTTAGCCTATGTTGTTGTTGTACTGTTTTTTTCAAGTTGCACTGTTTTTCCCCTAATTAATTACCTCTTCTTTTAAATAAAATACATTTTCTTGTCTCAACAGGCATGCATCCAACAACATCTAATGAAAATCTCTATGGCAGGACCACTTTTTTCCTCTAGTTTAATGGCATTTTTATAATTTTTCATAGTGTTATTTTTAAGATTTATTATTTTTATTGTCTATGGTTAACAAAAATATAACTGTATCTTTTGTTAGATTTCATATAATAGCTTATGGTTTTTATGCATACTTATTTTGAAGACCTTTCTTTTTCCACATTTTTTTCCTTATAGTATGCTACTCTGGTTTAAGTGCGTCTCACCTTTATTTTTCTTTTATTTAAATTCTCAATCCACAATGGGAGTCTTTCCATTAGTGTCAGTTGGCTTTAGACTGAATAGTAACAATAATGCTAACAGGTATGGAAAGTTTTGGGAGGGTTTGGGCTGGGCTGGGGTTTTTTGTTGTTGTTAATAGAAACATAGTCACTTTTTCTATTTACGATTATCCATTTCGCATTGCAGGCACTATGTAAGATCCTAAACAAAATATTGAGCTTTAAGGGGAAGTAAACATAGAAGCATTCATGTCAGGAACAGTCAGTTCACATGTGGTATATCTCTCCTGTCTTCCACAGTCAGACATCAAAACCAGTTCTAGTTCAACATATCCACAGCCATTTTAAGTATCCTCTGTGGACATAAGCACCTTCTGCATTTCTCCTTTCATGACAGAGGTTGGCCCAGAACAACATATGTTCTGCAGTAAAAGAGCTGAATTCATCAATGCCCATTTCCTTCTCAGAAGAAATTGACTATGTCAGGTACATTCAAATAAACATAACATATTAATTTTCTGGTGTTATAGAAGAATATTTTCTAGCAATAGAACAGCAGTAGCATATATATTTTTTCTAACTTCATTTTTTTCTTGTCTTCACGCATCTGCAAGCTTGTTTCCATGCTGTTGTTATATAAGTCAGGGTACGTGACCAAGGGTTATAAATCCTTCTCATACTGGATAATGCCTTTAATTTTCCTAAGGGGCAAAGAAGATTTTAAATCAGAACTGATTTTTATGTTGTCATTGCTTGTTGTTAAAAATTACAATTAATAATAAAAAAACTTTTATGTCAGTCTTAACAAGAATCATATCTGATTCCCATTCTTCTTACAGATGTGGTGCACAACACAAAAGGTACTTTTAATGAAGTCCAGTCAAAACATGTTTCTTGTTATAAAACAGAACAAAACAAAAATCTTCAGAACAATGTTCAATGTTAGTACTCTGAAAAATCAAGGAGGAAAGAAAACTGGCAGCTGATCAATTTGAGATGGTTATGGTACATAAATAAGCCAAAATTTATTCAAAAGTGTTTGGAATCATCTCTTTTGAGTTCAAGAGAACAAAATCTATTTGACAGCTTTGACGGTGAGTATAAAACAGTTTATTTTTTTAAAGTTAGTTTTGTACAGACTACACACACACACATATTATTTTGCAAAACACAGCAACACATTTACATTATTAGGGATTAACTTCTGAGAGATTTTGTATACCCTTCACTCCCACAAAGTTCCAAGTCATAGAAAGGATTTGACATCAGTTAAATCTGAGTCCTCAAAACATAAGCAGGCTACATATTGACACCTGCACTTCTAAATAGAATTTCATTCAAAAAAAAAAAGGTCATAGTGAGCATGAATGTCAGCAGATCTAGTTCATAGTAATCAACCTGTTCCAATTGTAAAGACTTTTCCATGTAGTGCTCTAACAAAATGCAGAAAAAAGAAACTACCAAAACTGACAGGGTGATCGTGCTGAAACATAGGCTCTACCAAGTAAGTCATCACTGAATGCATGACAGTTTCTGTAAAATTCTCTGATATGTCAAATCAGTAAAAAAATAGCATAGGTTGGAAATTAGCAACCAAAACCTGGAAATATTTTTAATACTCAAGGTATAAAGGTTTAAAGAAACCTAGGGTAGATGAAGGAAGAGCAGTGGATTTTGTTTACCTTGACTTCAGCAAGGTTTTTGACACTGTTTCCCATAATATCCTCATAGGGAAGCTAAGGAAGTGTGGGTTAGATGAGTGGACAGTGAGGTGGGTACAGAACTAGCTGAACAACAGAGCTCAGAGGGTTGTGATCAACAGCACAGAGTCTGGCTGGAGGCCTCTAACAGGGAAATGCTTGAGCAAGTCCATCGGAAAGCCACAAAGATGATCGGGGACTGGAGCATTTCTTTTATAAGGAAAGGCTGAGATACCTGGGTTTGTTCAGCCTGGGGAAGAGAAGACTGAGGGGGGATCTTAACAGTACTTATAAATATCTAAAGGGTAGGTGTCAAGAGGATGGGACCAGGCTCTTTTCAGTGGTGCCCAACGACAGGCCAAGGGGCGATGGGCACAAGCTGGAACACAGGAAGTTCCACTTGAATATGAGGAAAAACTTCTTTCCTGTGCGGGTGCCAGAGCAGGGGCACAGGCTGCCCAGGGAGGGTGTGGGGGTCCCTTCCCTGGAGACATTCAAAACCCACCTGGATGTGTTCCTGTGCCCCCTGCTCAAGCAGGGGTTTGGGCGAGATGATTTCCAGAGGTCCCTTCCAACCCCTACCGTTCTGTGCTTCTGTGATTCTAGGGAAAGCTTCTGGAATGTTCTTTTACAAATCAACAGTTTATTCCAGTAGTTTTATTCCTCTTAGACTTTGTTTATTTGATCAAAACAAGCTATTCTGTGGATGCAGTCAATATTCATAAGATTTTGTGAGTTTATTTCTACTCCAATAGAGAAAATACCCTCATTCTCTTATGTATTTTAAGTGACAATCTCTGCAGCTAAGCTGTAGACTGTATTGATCATATATATGCACACACATACACACACATGCTTACTGGTCCCCATTTTTCTGTTAGCTATGCAAGAAGTAAAACTATAAGTATTTATAATGCTTATAGCTCCTGGCAATATGATGGAAGGATAAAATAGCTGTAGAAAACAGTGGTAAGATTTTCTGGCTAAATAATCCTGTGAGTGATCCTCAGTCACTCAATGGAGATTTACAGTTATCTTTCTCTGCTTGTTCATTAGTTAACTTGCCACTGGACTCACTTCTATTGTGTTTTGCACTGTAAATATGTCAGAACAGACAGTTAATTTTCTTCTTGACCCTTTTTTGAAGTTATAATATATATAAAAATATAAAGATAAAAATATTTAAAAAAATAAAATATATATCATTTTTATGGCAATCTTTATAATGTAAGACTTTTCTTTTTTTTCCTTTTGTACATGCATACAAGGAAAAGGAAACATTTTGTGTTCATATTCTAATATCACTGCATTTGTTGTCAGTTTTTACTACACTGTTTATGTTCCTCATCAAAACTGAAGTCCTTGAATTTTCATTAGAAGTGAAAATTTCATATATTTTCACCTTGGCCTCTTTCCTATACTCTAGCTCCTTTTCTTTTTTTTTTTTATGTCACAGGGAAGTCTCCCTTCTATTTAACAAGTCTGAGTTTCTATGTTGCTTTTTGGCTATACCATAAGTAATGTGCATGATACCATTAATCAGTACAGGGTATTCTCTAAATCTGTGTTTGCCTAAAACTGGTTACTTTCAGTATATTCCTTAAGATCCCTTTTAATTGCAGGGTTTTTGTTTTGCATCTAAAATAGCTGGCAGCAGGCTCATGTCATAGGAAACTTTGACTTTTTATTTCCCAATATGTATTAAAACTTTTCTGGTTTTAATGGAAGGACAACAGATTCAGGACCTGCCTTTCTGAGAATGATTACCCTAAGATCACATTTCAGTACCTTTTGTGAAACAACAGGAAAATAAGCAACAATAACCACAATCTTTCTACAGTTTTTAAAGGTTAACAGGTGTTTATCTATCCAATTTTCCATTCCAAAGGACAACAAAAAGCATCCTTGACCGATCATTTTAGAAGCTATGCAAAAACTTAAATAAACCTGTTAAAGTAAGGATCCACTTGCTCAGAATTTATAGTTTATGGGCAAGAATAAAAGCCTATTCATGTCCCTACAAGAAACTCTCACTCAGTGTACCCATATGTCCTTTTTTTTGCTAGACAGAAAATAGCAGTCTCTATACGGGTAGTAGTATGAAAGCTACAAAGATCTTCCTGCAATAGGAGAATAGCTGTGAAACAATAGAAAAAAAAATTACACATTGAACCTGGACAGTGGATATTTTGCTTTCTTTGTACACAAAATATTTTCCTATGTATTGTAATTGATATATATTGTATTTCACCAAAATAACCAATTATGCTGATAAGATAAATGTTAAACTGAAGTTTTAAGGAAATCACTGTCTTAATGGGATAGGCTTGCTGTACAAAGTCACATACCCACCAAAACGCCTTTCTCTCCTTCAGTTAAATGAAGCCTTCGTTTTATATTAGCTTTCTCAAATCTTTTCTATAAACTCTTAAAATTATTAATCTTGCAATCCTCTATTTTTGGGAGTTTAGTATACAGTGATGATCCTTATGCATACTGAGTCATGAAGAATATCTAATTTCCAACATTAAAAAACTCTATTTTCTAAACAGTCTTGTTCTGATTAGTACAGTGCATCTATATAAAAATGTAATCAAGACACAAGTGATTATGTAGCCAAACCAGGAAAATATTTTTATTATATAATAAACTTTAACTCATTTATTAACCCATTTGTTTTTTAGATATTCTTATTTTTCAGAAATCAGAAAGATAACTGTTGCTGTGACCCTACTATGCTTATTGTCTGTGTGACTGTTAGGTGTTTACTAAGTTCATGTAGGCCTACAAAGCTTCCAGTAATTTTGTCTTTTTGCCTTCTACATCTAAAGTCTGCTATTAAAAGGTTATGTGCCTGAACAGGTCTCATAAAAATTACTTGTTCAGGACCTCTGAATATCAGTGTATTGGTGTCTCATGCTAAAAAAAAAAAAAAAAAAAAAAAAAAAGGGGGTCTAGACAAATTTCTATTACTCTTCTTATTTAAATTATGGTTAATAAGCTCCAAACAGCAGCAAAGACCTGCAAAAATCTCTCAAGTTTTCCAGCTAGTAACGTGACTGTCATTAGTAAGTCATGAGTGTCCTGGGTTCTTCCATTTTGGAGTGCTCAAACATCAAAGTAATGATGTAGAGTAGGTAGAACACGTTTTTGGTCTTTAAAATATAAATAGCACTAGAAACTGAAAAGCTCTTAATCACTGCTTACTCTGGAAAGTTAAGAGAATTTTAGGTCTCCATCTCAGTCATTCGGTGGACAAACAATACACTCCCACAACATTAGATCCATTTTAGTCCCCTAGGAGGTAAGAAATACTTATCCTGACAATTGTTAGATCTCATTAAGCCATCAGATGCTGCAGTACTGAATTTTCTGTGGAATTTATCTAACAAATTCAATAGATTTGCATTTATGAATATATGAATTGTGACTTACTCCATGTGTTTTGAATTGGATTACATTTCTATTGTCTTTTATATTAAAGCACTATATATCAAAATATTTGAAAAATATGAGACACTGAGGAAAAAAAGGATATAAATGCCAGACATTATGTGGAGGCAGACACTCCAATAAAGGCATTAAGAAGGAAAAAAGATATTCAGTTCTTTACTTACAGTAAAAGTCATATAGCACCACACTTTACTATGCGTTCCATCCATCACATCATCATGTTTTAGACAGAATTTTTAAAGCAACCTATGGGGATTTATGGTTGGACATCAGAAATGTAATACAGCTTATTCTTTGCATATCAGAGCTTTACAGAAGCATAAAAGTATCGTCTGCACCATGTTCATAAAAGTAGTTACATTGACTGCGTAAAAATATCCATATGATTAAAGCAGGCAGGAAGGATCTTCCTTATAGCAGAGAACTTATGGTAGTGGACAGGCAAGATGGTCAAGAAAAAAGACCTTGTAAAGAGAAATTTGTTTTTAAAATTGTTTGATTCAGAATATACATGTATGTGTATTTGTGTGGGTGTATGAGTATGTGTGTATAGATACACATTCATAAACAAAATGCAATAAAGATATGTTAGTTTCAATTTACATAATCTAGAAATAGATCACAAAATAGGTGAAACTGGCAGAGCTATATTCCCAAGACAAGAATTCTGTTTGTTTGTTGCAATGAAGTTCAAGTATAATTGAAATAAAATATGTCCATCCTTAACATATTTTTAACCATTTCTTGTAACTACACATCCATCTGTGTAATGACTGATATTGTGAGATTGATAAGATATTAAAGTTCACTTTTGCTTACATTCATAGGCTAAATTTAGTAATGATTATATAATTGTATTTAAAGGAATTTAGGTCTGATATTACTAAAAGGCCCTGATAGGTTTTAAATAACTTTGCATTGCATTAAGAGAAAACATGCATGAAAAAATTAAGGCTTAATCTCTTAAAGTGCTTTAAAACCTATCCAGTGTTAAGATACTTACAGATAGTCCTTTTGGGTGACCTATGGAATTCATAGAACAGTATGGCATCAGTAGAAAATCAACCAATATAATGAAGTTTATTTTAATTTCCAATTTATGGTCTCATTGGTTAAAACTCTGAGTGATATAACAGTTATCTGGATTTATGTCCCACTTCAGAGAGCCATATGCTACATGAATCTCATACTGTGAGCTCCTTTTTTAAGACCTCATAAGCTGAAACATGCTGGTTCTGTATACTGTTCTCACTGAAGTGAAATCAAGTCATATGTTGGATTTTTACAAGTATGTATGTAACACAAATTTATACCCAAGAATATTAAAATAATTGGTTAAGGATAGTAAAATTAAGAAATTAAGTGGTAAAGGAAGAAAATAATTTTCAGGTCCTTGAGTAAGTCAGTCATTAAGTAAGCCTTAATGACCCTAACCAGCCTCAAATGGGCCCTCCACACATATTCACGGACAAGGAGGACTATTTAGGCCCAGTTCAGGGGCATTTGGTTCTTGTCTGAGCTGTGTTGGAGGATAGCTGATGTCTATCTCAGCTACGGATGTGATGATGCCCAGTCATAGAGCCCCTTGATCTGCAGCCTGGCTTTACCTCAGCCCATCTTCACTACCGTGGTCATACCCAGTGATCACTGGATTGACTGTTGACCTGTCTCATCACCAATATATTGACTTTTGATCTGGACCTTTGATTGGTCCTGCTGTCATCTGTGGGTATGTCTTGCTCACCTCTCTCCAGCTCTGCATGATATGGCATGGTCCCTGCTGTACTGTCTGTGCTCCCCTCAGCTGCTGGCTCCTGTCCCTTCGGCAACAGCCCTGCACTTGCTGCTCCATGATAGTAAGGAGGAGTAAGAGAATTGTTGCTTAGGTATTTAATTAACCAAGACATTTTAAAGAACACTCACAGATATTTCAGAAACATAGTCATGGGAAATAGATAAAAAAGACTGATAGTATTGTTTTCACATCTATTCACAAAATTATAACAGTTTTATACATATATATACACATATATAGATTGTTATATATGTTATATATAGGTTATAATAATAATAAGATTAGCTCTGTAAATGCTTACCTCATTTCTCTGTCTTTACTCATCTTACAGTGTTTTTTCAAGTCTGTCAGTTTGTGAAGAATACTTTGAACAATATCTAGCTGGGCATTTGTTCTCCTTTTCACATGCTTTCTGAAACTTTTTCTTTTAAGCTAACCCTCTGATTTGACAGGCCCTGTTGTTTTTGTTGCAGGACTTTGGTATCAGATTTCAGGGTCTTAATGGACAGGAAAAGAGGACTTAAAAGAAAATCACTATGGGGTACCTCTTACAGCTTTTCCAAACGGTGATAGATGTCTATGAGTATTAGGGGTTTCTGACAAAGTCCATCAAGGTTTTTTTACTGGCAACACGGTCACGTTTTTTGGAAGACTTTCATGTTCTGGCAGAGGTTATTCTATTGGTATTCTTTGTCTACAAATTTAGCAACTAATTATCAGATCCATCATCATTGTTTACCTGGTTGTTGGAAACATTTTTCTTTAAGTCATCATTCTGTAAAGAAGCAGATTCTTGGCAGTACATTCTCTGAACTCCTACATGTCTGTTCTGTAGTTAGAAAGCAACCTATAGAAAATCTGAACTGGTCTCAATTCCCACCATTTCTCTTGAAATTAAAACTTTCATAGAGAGTCAATTCCAAGCTAAGTCTTTAATGAACAACAGTGTTTTCCTTCTCTTCTAACCAGTTTAGGCACCCATCCTCAGTAGCTAATCTCTGCAGTCTAGAGTCAATTGGGAAAATAAGTACCATTGGCAGGTGTACATAAGTTATGCCCCTTCTTTTTACTGATCATTACAGATATCATCTCTCCCACTAAAGGAGGTCTGGTGGGAAACAAAATCAAACACTGCCAACTTGTTTTGGCCCCTGAACTTGGAACTAACAATATAACCCATTTAAAGTGTAGACCGAGTCCTATCTTTGCTGTCAGTGACTTCCCCCCTTGATTAAAATGTAATTCATTATTATTAAGATAGTAACATTATTTAAAAACCATTTCAAGGACTTATTTAAAAAGTCAAAGAAAACCAAACTCCTTCTAGCACCAATATTTCTGTTTTCATTTTAATTCAACAGAATTGTTTAATTAAAGGAATTTATCTCATTTGTGCTTAGATTAGATAGAAATATGCTCTTTAAAGTTAGGTATTTAGTCAACTTTTGAGACTTAGCAACAGCATATTATAAACTTAATTTTGTTTTAATGTTACTGAGAAACCCTAGAAATGTAGCTTGCAAAGGCTAATCGTTCTCTTCTATATTTAGAGAAAAAATAGTATAAGCAGACTCAGGAAATATTACTGTTGGAAATTTTGTTGAAAAAGACTGATTTCTACTGGAAAAACTAGCAACCTCAGCAAAGTTGACTTGGGATAATTTATGAACATATGATCCTGGGGAGAACATAAAGGCTTCAGTTCACTATATTTCAACAGAGACAATTAGAGCTATACAGCATTAGTTCAAAATAATGTTTTTGATTTATATTAGGGTTTGTGCCAAATTCTCTTATCATAGACCTACTGGCAGAGGGAGTTCATATGATCGGTGAGCTTGTGCTTCATATCATGCCAGATGCCAGCTGTGGCTGCGGAAAAGGAAGTGACAGTAGTTGAGACATACCACAGGAGAGAGAAATATTTCTTGCAGGTAAATTTCACTAGCAGGTATTATCTATACTTTATAGTCATCAAGGAGCTCTGCAAACAACATCTGCCATCCTCCAAGGCTATATATCTTCATGGTATAGGAGCTAGTGCTGGGATCAGAGAAGGAGACTCCAGCAGAGGAGCTGTTATGTAGATAAGTAGGCATCTTTAACTGTGCTACTCGCTACTCTCACATCGTTATGGTTGGGCTCTGAATAAAACCTGACAGAGTCTGGCAGAAACTTCTGAAAAGTACTTTGCTATG
This sequence comes from Phalacrocorax aristotelis, assembly GCF_949628215.1. Taxonomy (NCBI): domain Eukaryota; kingdom Metazoa; phylum Chordata; class Aves; order Suliformes; family Phalacrocoracidae; genus Phalacrocorax; species Phalacrocorax aristotelis. Next base: position 108,833,482 of record NC_134276.1, on the reverse strand, counting down.
GCAGAGACAGGAAAATATATTTGTCAGTGTTTTATAAAAGCATCAGGATCAAACTAATGAGGTTTACTTACTCTTTTCAATCAGTTTATTATTATTAATAATGAAGCATCATCAATTAACTTAAAACTCTACCCTGATTGAGGAAACAACTTAGATTACTTTTTAGGAGGATTTTTGTCATTTGTTATATCAAGTAAAGCTAGTGGAATAATAAGTCTTCTCCAAACTGTTACTGTTATCTGATACTTAATCTATAGCAGAGATGTGCAGCCAAAATATCAAGTCCTATCAGTTTGAGATAAAATCAATAATATTTTGAAATACTTTGAAATTAATTTGAATCATATATTTACTGAGGAGTCTAATCATTTGAATACCAAAAATTAGAAATTTTTTTTCCTTCTTCTATTTTAAATTTCCTACTAGACATTCATGACTTTCCTACCAAGGATTACAACGAACCTAATTCCGAGTTGCAATTATCAAATGTTTTGATATAGTATCCACAACAAAGGACATGAAAATAATCAGACAGCTAACCAACTTTTTAAAGTTTCTTCAGGTTTATACAACTGCAGTGGTGGTCTTTTTCCATTAAAAAAAGGAAAAGTAATGTTTTTTCCTACATAGCATACTGAGTGAGACTTGCTTATGTGTAAAACTTGAAAAAAAAACTTATCCAAGCAGATAAACAAAAAGCAGAATTTTGTTTAGGAAACCTGAACAAGTCCCTTAAAACAAAGAAACACGGTAAAAATCTGGAGCTGATAGAGGACACAAATCTGATTTAAGAATTCTGTCACATGAAGAGCAGAAGATTATGAAACTCTTTAATGTGAACTCAGCCTCTTCCAAAAGCTTAATCATCTATGGCAGATTTATTTCTGAAAAATACAGGATGTATGTTCTTACTTTAAAGAAAACATGTTTAATGCAACTCTCTTTTAATGACCTATGTATGGTTTTACTATTTGAATACAACAAGGACTCATTATCTTGCAAAACAAATTTCACATGTTTATTATAAATAATTTTTAAAAGCCAAAATGCCAAACTTTTTGTTATTTAAAATAATTGTTACTCTCTGATTCACCTTGTTTAATCAGGAAAACAGGTTAGCAGGTGTCTATTTCACTAAACCCAAACTTTTTTCAAGTCACTTTATTGTTTTGTGTGAAATATATCTTTTTCTTTGGTTCAATAAGGAAGAAACTGAAAATACATTTGTACATCTTTATTTTTTGAAATGGATTCTCTGTGCTACTTGAAGGGACTTACAGGTTGGAATATATAAAATGAGAATGGAAACCCCACAGTGCAAATAGAACTTCCTTTTCGAACATGTGCTTTCAAGCCTTCACGCCAAATGCATCCCTGGTGTAAATCAATTTCAGTAGCATTACACCAGGGAAGAATTCAGATTTTCCTCTCCAAGCCTCCGGTAATATCAATCTATCTGCCATGCTACCTTCAATTTTGTTTCACTCACATTTACAGAAATAGTTACAATTTATGCCAGAAAGTAGTAAGACAGCTTTTTTTTTTCCCCCCAATACCTTCAGGAGTGAATGTAGTGTGAGTGAATTACACTTTTTATTTATTATTTTTCTCAAGGTAGATGGAGCAGGTGTAAAGGAATTAATGAAGCAACTGCCAAATTGCAAGGGTCATTGGTGTGTAGAAAGCTATAAATTAGCTGGTTCTTATGGGAAATTACCTTCTACCTTTAAGGTGTTGCCATTTATAAATTCTTGTTAAACTCCTGAGAAACAGCAGTTTGAAAGTTCAGAAAAGAAAATGTTGAAATCCTTTTGTATTTGCAGATTTTTTTTTTTGAAAGAGCTGGTAATGTAATAAACATTCATTGGAATCTACATAACCCTAAATTTCTTTTTTTATTTAGAAAAGTTGGCCGAAATATACATACTAAAGTCCGTTTTGTATAAACCTGCTAAATCTATGATCATTGGTGACCAGTTTGCTACCTGAAGTATGTATATCTGCTTTTTGTAAGACACTTTCTTACCCTCTTTAAACAGGTAGCTACAAAGATATTTGGGTTTTTTTATATATATATAGCTAGAATAGAGGACCATGAAAATTCTTTAATTATATATCTGTTACATAATTGTAGGGGAATAGACAGGGATCGGCGACCGGAAGATCACGGGATGTGACGGAAAGAAAGACTCCTCCCCATAGGAGTGGCAGGAACAGGAAGCACAAGAGCTATATAAGCGTGTGACGCAGCTAAATAAACGGACATTTTGTATCCATCATATTGATGTCTGTGCATCACTGTCCCCAGGGTGGGTAGAGCCCTGTGTCCCGGAGATATGCGGCCCAAGATAAGTTCTCCCGTAGAAGCGTACAGCTACACATAATTCTTCAGGTTTTTGTTGAGGAACAATGCAGTATGCATACACTTAGAAGAAAAACTATCTCTACTATTCATTACATGAAAAACCCAGATTGCTAAAGAATAAGCTCCTAAAAAGCAATGAAATTTGTAACAGTAGCGTACTGGTATCTTTTGGTAACTGACCTGAGAAACATCACAGTATTCTTGGAGTTGAAAGAGTAGTTTCAACTTGCAGCATTTGATGTGGCAAGAGGAATCTCAAAATATGAAAGTTTGAAGAACTCCTGTTCCTGAAGAACTCTCTTTACTTATATTACTATTCTTAAGCAGATCTTCAGTTAATGGGCAGTTGATTAAAAAGTCTGTTCTATAAATAGTTTTAACATGCATAATTTTAAGCATATACTTCAGTCTTTTTCTCTAAAATAGACATTTGAAATAACAGTATTCCAATAGAAAAACATGAAATTGTAGAGGGGGAAAGTGCACATTCTGTATTTCAGTAGTCAAGAGGAGGTTTGAGACTATTTTTTCTATCCCTTATTTTTAAAGTCAATCAAGTCAGAGAATGTATTTCATATATTTTGCAAACTTCAAGTATTCTTTTGGGGGAGCAGTCTAAACGTTTGCCCCACTTTTACTTTTAAAGATACTACCAGAGCCTTCTTCCTTGGTAGTTGGAAGCTTCTTCATAATCTAAGATGAATTCAAGACAGTTTATAGCCATTCTGTTTTGCCATTTGTTTTAACAAGCTTTATCTTCTCTGATGTTGATCTCCTCATTTCTTGCAAAATTGTATTTGCATTCTTTCTCTGGCTTTGTATAGCTGTGTTCAAGAAGTCAAATTCTTCTACTGTGTATCTAATAAAGTAGAACACCCTTTCTTCTCTTCATACAATTTCTGCAGTTAGCTGCAAAAGTTCAAGTCTGGGGTGATTCGTCTTAAATGTGGATGATCAGAAATAAATATATGCTATCATTTTGTAAAGGTCTTGTTTAATTATTGTGCTGGTTTTGGCTGGGGTAGAGTTAACTTTCTTCATAGTAGCAAGTATGGGGTTATGTTTTGGATTTGTGATGAAAAGAGTGTTGATAACACAGGTGTGTTTTAGCCATCACTGAGCAGGGCTTACACAGAGACAAGGCCCTTTCTGCCTCTCACCCCACCCCACCAGCGAGCAGGCTGGGGGTGCACAAGGAGCTGGGAGGGGACACAGCAGGACAGCTGACCCCAACTGACCAAAGGGATGTCCCACACCATATGGCATCATGCTCAGTGTATAAAGCTGGGGGAAGAAAAAGGAAGGGGGGAACATTTGGGGTGATGTCTGCCAATGGGAAGGAGTGAGTGAATTCCTTGTTTTGCTTGGCTGGTGTGCGCAGCTTTTGCTTTACCTGTTAAATTGTCTTTATCTCAAACCAGGAGTTTCCTTACTTTTGCTCTGCCAACTATCTTCCCCATCCCAATGACAGGGAGTGAGCAAGCTGCTGTGTGGTGCTTAGTTTCTGGCTGGGGTTGAACTATGACAACTCTGAACACCCGCCCCTTTCTTAGAAATGTCTTGCTAGATAGAAAAATGCCAGTGCTGTGTTTATAAGTAGTTCATGATTGAACCATACTGATACAATGTCAGACTGTATTCAGTAAACAAGCCTTGCTCCTCTTCCTATAATATCTGTTGAGGAGGTTTTTAGCATGAATTCAGAAATCTTATTAAACTCTGTAGTATGGTACTTTGTACTACTAAATTTAATAAAATCTATTTCATTCCCATCCTTGAGGTTTTCAGGTTCTTCTATCATGACATTCTAATCCTCTTCTGCGTTGATGCTCCTGACTTTGTGTCTTCAACAGATTTCATTAACAAGCTGCTGCTTCTTCCCTTGTCAATAAAATCAATTATGTTCTCTAAGCCTGATTTTCAGTAAACTAGTTTATCAAACATAGATCTATGGCTCTATCCCATTTTATCCCATTTTTTGTTTATCTCCTTGCCTAATTTATTAGACAACTAAGAAATAGTCATTTAGAATATTATCTAAAGCCATGGGCCCTATCATGGCATTTCAGGGTAGGCTGCAATAGATAGTATCTTATCTGTAGTCACCAGTACTCCTAAATGGATATTCCATTGATTGCTGTGCTGCCACTTTAATAATTCTGAAAGAACAGTGTAGCAGTAAAAATAGTTTGTAAACATGGAAAATACAATATTCTTTAAACAGAGTAAGTTGCATAGAAATATCTTCCATCACCTTAAAAAAGAAAGGAGATCCAGATATTAACTGTCATTAGATTTCATACTTCTGCATCAAGCAGGATCCCTGTAACATGCTGTTAAATGGCCTGATTTTCATCAAATACATAGAACATGTATCATACAAGATTGTTAAATTTACTAGCTGGAGGATAAATATAGATGTATACACGTTCATATACCTTTTAAAGTAGACTGAATACTGCTTTGCATTTTCACTTTTGCAGTTCTCTGATTAGTGGATCCTTCGTTCAGTTTCTCATCACCTCCATTCTCATATGTTCTGTTCAAAACGCCAAATATTGTATGTCATACATAGTCACACTATACATCACATAACTTTGCAAGTAAAGACAAAGGATGCCAGTATTATGTTAAGGTATATCTATTCTTAATAACTTATTGAGATTTTTCACAGTGACATAGCAATAAGTAGAGTAAAAGTGGATAACATTGTCTTCTGTAAATATAATTTACTATATTTATTATGATCTCAATAAGTTAAATTCAGTGAAAAATCATCCTGCCTACACAGGATTTGATGCATAATCTAACAAAGTGTATGAGAGATCTCAGTGAGCCATTCTTCTAGGTCAGGTGTCTATCGTGCTTTATTCTTGCTAGGTATTAGGAATGTTATTTTAGTGTAGTGGGTCAGATGAATATGATTTGGAATATCTTACAAATATTTTCACTTCCCTAGCATGCTAAAAAGCTCTAAGAATTATTTTCCGTCAGGCATGGGGGCTTTGAGTCAGATATTTAATCAACTATCATGTAGCTTCAGCTATAATTTGCTTTGACTTGAGGTATTGCACAGTGAGAATGATACTGTTTTCCAAAAACAAGCCCTCCACAAATCAATGCCCTCCAACTGACTAACAATATTTTACCCAAGAATTCAAATACAGGTCATGATACATACATTATTTTAGTAAACTCGTTAGAGCAATGAAATGCCTGGACAAAGACATAGCAACATAGGTTGCTAGAATATGACTTCAGGCATTGCTCTGAGCAGGAGGTGATACATAATTGTACCGCTCCAGGCATTGCTTCGTGTGGTGTTCTTCACTCACTGTCCCTATTCCCTTCACTGTTCTTTCCACATTTCATTCATTCCCCATGGAAAGAGTAAATTACTGATGGGATAACACAATAAATCTTCCAAAGTGACTATGAAGAAAAGAGATTGACTATTTCCCACTTGCAGTGGGGAGAAAGTAAGCAAGCGATTAGGTTCAGTAAGCTCTGCACACCCAGATCCAACGGTCAAAGTAGGCCAGGTGGATTTAAAGAGATTTCTTCCTTCATTGTGCTGGCATGCACTGAAAGTCACAAAGTAAGTTCGGTTTACAATTTACATCTCTGTCCATGTGTGAAGGTAGCCACTCAGACATCCTACTTTTCTCTGATTTGACACATAACTACTGTAAATCTTAGACACTTGCTTCTAACAATTGAGACAAATAATGAATTGGATAATTCATCAGAAGCTGGTTATTTTCTGGCACTCACCAATAACAGGTGTTTCTTGTTATGCAGCAAGCCACCTCTAGAGAAAGAGTCTGGTAAATTATTAATGATCTATCTTTGCCCAGATTTGAAATAGCTCCTTTTTTTGTCTGTTACTCTTATGGTCTCAGTAAGTCAATCAAGTCTGTGAACTGAGCTTCTGTCGAAATGAAGAAAAATTCCAGGGAGAATTTTTGTACATTTTAAAATGGACTCCACAAGTTAAAAATTTATTTCACACTACTCTTTTTTTTTTTTTTTCTGAATTTATAGGCATTCATTTCTACATAAAACTTGTTTCTGATGTTCAGTATTCAGAGAGTTAAATACTTCATAACCCACTAGCTGGTATGTATCTGGAGGGCAATTAGACTTTTCATGGTTGTTACTAGAGTATGTCGTCTTTGACTACAGCAGCCCAAGCCATATTCTGTGGCAGCAGATATGGTTTTTATATTTTTATTTATTCTCACATTAAATCCATTACTAATACTGGAGAACTTGGACAATTGCTCAAAATCTGAATCAGTGAAGGCCAGTAATCTGTGAGTTTTTCAGATGTATCTTTAAAAAAAGAGAATGAGGAAAACACAATGAAAATTAAAACATTAACTACAGGCAAGCCTTTAAATAATACCTAACCATACATTTTTATGTGGGTTTACCACTCAGTGTGCTGTGGTAGGAGTTTTGAAAATACTAGCACTTATTCTGACCCTTTAATAACTGTAAAAATGGCATTAACTGAATGGGTAGTAGAAAATTAATATGCTCCAAAACTTAGGATATTAATGAGCATCCACAGTGATTAAAAGTGTTTGTCCATATTTGAAAATACCTCACTGTCTCTGCTTTGGTGGAAGGAAATACAAATTCACATAAGTATTGAAGCATTATTTTTTCAAAGATCCTGGAAGAATGTCTACCTGCAAAAAAGTAGCATTTCTAAGAAGATACAGTATCATTAAGGGGAACAATGGTTTTCACCTGGTGTATCACACAGATTATCCACTTCACTGCCAGAGTCAGGATTCAGAGATTTTTAACCTTGAGAATCTGCAAGCAAAGCAATTGCCTGTTCCTTAAAGAAACTCTATGACTTGCACCTTGAAGAATTTACATGTCATCAATCTCCAAAATGCATTTCTAATACAGAACCTAACAAATAGAAGGACTTGTATGTTCATGACTGGTGTACGGGTAGTGTTGATTTTCTTAAAGATCCTTCTCCAGCTTCTCCGGAAGCACCTAGTACAGAAGGTAAGAGCTGTTGAACATTTTCTCTTTGCTTCCTGTGCTTCTCCTCAAGAATTTAAAAGGTACAACCTGGATTTAGATTGTTCCCAGAGTTAAAATGTGACCCTAACAAGCTGTTTAAACATTACTGCAAAACATTGGAAGTTTCCAAAAAGCAATTATGTTTTTTTTTTTCTTTTGAGACATGACTGTCAAAATGACCATGTACACACCTAATCTCACAGGCATGCATACTACATATATGGCATGCTTTTATAGTTTGATAGAAAAGAATGATAATAGAAGGAATATGTTTGTTTTACGATTTATTGGGATTTAGTGTATTCTTGATTCGGCTTCCATTCCATTTCTTCAAGAACGGTAGTGTCGTGATGTAAAATCTTTTTTCAAATATCTAGATTTCAGACACTCTAGAAATTGCTTCTTATCAGGACGAAGAGGACTGAAAAATGCATAGACAGTCAGTTCAAAGGCTCTTGACTTAAAAATACTAGAGATTTTTCACAGCTCTTGATAACAAATTCGGATCTTGTTTAGAGTCGTAGTTTCACCAAAATCATTTTAATGCTAGATCACATTGCACTTGCAATGAAAGGAAACTGCAAATATAATACCAGTATAAACTGTTCTGTAGAGACGTTTTGCTAAGAAACTATTGTTTACACTGAGTCCTTTCTTTTGTTCAGCAAGGAAAAGCTGCCAAATATAATCCACTTACTGTGCTGGTCTTGGATGTTAAAAATAACATTGGTTAATAAGGAGTGATTAATCCCTAAACTATGCTTATTGCTTCCGGATTCACTCATAATAGATACTTGATTGTAAAAATAGAACATATTCTGTTCTGTTTAGTTGAGGGTATTTTCTAAGAAAGAGGGTTTGATTGGCACCATTTGTTCTGGTTCTGTTAACAAAACAGAGAAAAAGATATCGTTAAGTGTCATTACGACAATCAAACTTTTCCATTGAAGAAAGTAGTTTTTGAGTTGCTTCACTTTGTAAATCTAGTGATTTCTGAAGCAGTTTTGGAATCGGTGACTAACAGGGCAGAAAATGAAGATGCAGAGCAGGAACAATATGAACTTCATGCATTACTTGTCTTTGAGAGAGATACGCAGCACATCACTGATGCCAAAGAAGCTCAGCAGCTGTGCATGTGCTAGGGTTAAATTCTGGGATGTTCTCAGTAAAAAAGAACATAATCACAATAATCACAAAAGTACAATCAGCAATCAAAATGCTGAGAGGTGTGTTTGGCATATTTAGGTAAGGCACAAATGTCAGTAAATAAGTTATTTTTCCTTTTTGTTTCAAAATAACTAAATATGTATCTAAATTACAGAATACCTACCTGCTTCCTTATATTGCACAGCTACCTTTTGCTGCATGTAAGTGTAACCGTATGCAAGAAAAGTAATTTATTAGGTTTTTGGAACTTACTGAATGTACAAAATATTTTTAATGGAAATTCTCTGCACAACTTTAGAAAAGATCTTTAACATCAAGGAACGCAAATAACTTCAAATAATAAATGGTCTGGGATAAAGAGGATATTTGGAGTGTGGTTGCATCTACATTAGTACTGTAGTTCAGATGAAGAATGAGCTTTTGAACTGAATGTCCCAATCATCCATTAACTGCACTTTGGCTGAGACAGTGTAATGACGTTAGAGCACGTGAAGCGTTTTCCTTTCAAACAGAAGTAAACTGAAATGTGCACTCCATAAATGCACCTGATGTCCTCCTGGACATTCAGATCACAAGCCAAGAAGACAGTCCAAATCCTGCTAAGACTTGTAATATGTATGTTCTGAGTGTCATTTCATCAGATTCAATTGCTTCTACAGATTCAATCCTATTACACTGTACTGCCTGATATAGATAATGTAGGGCATTGTCTATTTGTTGATACTGACACAGCTTCTTAAAAACATAACGAAGATAATGGGGTTCCATAATATTACAGAACAGCATACTTAGGCCATACCTTAAAAAAAAGTGGGAGAAAAAACCAGGTAATTATGGTTCAGTAATGTAGCTCTTTCAAAAACACAGAAACAACTACATTTTCTATGAACATCTAGGAGCCGAGAAGATAAATAGCAGGTGCTTTGGATTTGTGAGGAACATCAAATCAAGTCAGGGTATCAAATCAGCCTAACTTCCTTCTATGACTGTGAAGAGATACGTGAGCAGAGAAGAACATTAGGTCTTTAAGGTTTTTGTGTCATGACAAGTTCTAATAAGAAAGGTGAAAAGAGCAACATTAAACTTTTATTAGGTGGCTTCATAACTGCTTAGAAAGCCAACTCTATAGATAATGTTATCTATGAATCTTTTGTTACCCTAAGTAAAGTGGAAGACTCAGAGTGGAAAGACAGAGACAGAACCCATCTAAAAGAGGCAACAAGTATTGACTGGCCGTTTGAAAATGGTTTAAGCTAATGTTTTGAAACTGGTAATGTAACAATTGAAAATTCTGTATTCTGCATCCTGGTTAATGAATCTAAAAAGCAGTCAAATTTCACTCTGATTTCTTGAAATGTACTGCACCTCCTAAGGAAAAGGTCACACCAACTTATTAAGGTTAGATCAACATTCAACATAATGTTTTAGATGTACTGCCAGTTGATTGGGAGGTGTTTTCTCTCTGCTCAGCCTGCAAATTCAACCTTAAAATCTGAAAATCAAACCAAGGTTTTGATTAAACAAGTCACTGCCAAGATAATAAGATTCAGCAGGACAGCTTCTGGCCCTATTTATACCTGTATGATAAGATTGCCTCCAAATTACCTACTCTGACTTTTATAGGATCCTCTTGCTTTGGTGAGATTTCATAGGTGCACCTAATTAGAAATCTGTAAACAAACCCCTTGAGATTGCACAAGATGCAATACAATCTAGAGACAACTTTGTTCTGTCAGTAAAACAAGCAGATAACATAGTAAGTATATTTAAAGAGCAACGAAAGCTGAATAAGCGTTCGATTTTCACTTAGTCACTGTTCAGAATATATTGTCTCTCTAGGACCCTGTCAGAACATTGTTCAAGTGCTGCTCTTTCAGAATCAAGAGCTGTCTGTCTCACCGGAATAGGTGTTCCCCTCAGCTTTGTGCATACTGTATTTTTATCATCTCTGATCTGTCCTTTAAGCAGGTGAATCTGAATGCCTGAATAAAGCTGCCAGGCCACAAATGATAACATGAACCTTATCAAAAGTTGTTGTAATCAGACCAAATTGTTTTATAGTTGTGCATTTTCTGTTTTGAATACCTTCTTGAATACCAAAGTGCAAACCTGTGCATTTAAAATAATGCTGCAATGTAATGCTAGGTTTCAGAGGATATAGAGACCATAAGAATACAGTAAGCCCAAATAATGAATAATTTTGTCAAATTGAATAATTACCTTAAGATAATTTTCAAGGTAAAAATACTATTACAATTTTGCATTTAGACATTATTATGTGTCAACTGAATTTGGGAACCAGAATAAGTAAATAGATCAAGCATGTTTTAAGAATCAGTGTAATACACAAAATGAATCATCTACCATTTAATGCAGAATTAAGGAATTGAGCTTTACATCATGGTCTCCATAGTTGCAAAAAATAATTTTATCCTAAATTCAGATCTCAAATATACATATTTCATTGTTATTCATATGTTGTATTTCCTTCCTCAATACAACTTTAAAGTGCCAAAAAAGTAGCATACTGTTTAGAGAATGGTGCCCTGGCTGTTTCTCGGCCATGACAGGAGATTTTCACAACAGTGGCTGAACCCTTTTTCCATTCTTCCTGTTTACTAAAAATGAAGTGTTATCAAGAAAGTAGTCTTCCTCAGATTACAGACTAGATATATGTCCTGTAAAACAGAATTTTAAGAGGCTTCTTAATCTTTCTACAGACATTTACTATGAAAATGTGGCATTTTCTTAATTACATTTCTGATCAAATCAATCAAAAAATCAAATTCTAATGCTCAGGTTATAATGGGAGTTGAGTTTAGATAGTGATTAAAGAAATTTTATGAAGCTGATTCAATAAAAGTTTTTTTTTTTAGTTCAAAATTTTATTTGAATAAGAAAGTAATATGCTAATAAAAGGTGACTGTCATTTTTTTCAGTCGAGCATAGATTTTTTTCATTATAGGGCTATATCATTTGTTTATCAGTGGTTATCTATAAATTTACTACGACTTTTTATTGTTTTGATTTTTTTTTAAAAAAATCCATTGTTATCTGATTTAATTAAGAGGATTCTTTTCTCTCTCCCCCTCTCTCTCTGCCCCTACGCCTTGTTTTTTTAGGGCCACTGCATGTGAGACTTTAGAGAAAAGAACCAAATGGAATGGAGTGACCTGTCCAATGCCTCTGGAAATAATGTAAATCTTCCCTTAGCTGTGGTGCTGGAGGAGAGGTCATGATCAGAGAGGGGCTGCGGAACTGGGTATTGGAGGAACTGGCCATTCTTGGCCTGGCTGCTAGGTCTAGGGATGGTGCAGAGGGATTTGGCTAAATATGAGCCACACTGGCTTCCCTTTAGCCTTCAGCATTCTGAAAAATGTAGGCAAAAGAGAAGCCTTCATGTTAAATCAAACATCTTTGATCTAATGCTAGCAATTCTGAAACGTCTATATTAATATCATGAGCACAAGAAGTTGTGGGAAGTCAATAGAATGATTAAAAGCATCTTCAGGATATGCCGTTATTTTATAGAAGAAAAAAAAAAACAAAACCCAACCCACAAACCAAAACCAAAGAAGCCAAAAAACCCAACCCCTGAAATAAAAAATAAAAACCCCTCCTTCTTAAATTCACTGAAGAGCTCTTTGCAAAACAATATGATTTTTCTTTCTGTTTTATTCAGGCCACTTGCCTGTTTGAACTTGCATTCTAGGTTATTCGTGGCTTGAGTAGAATCAGACTTCCCAGTCACTGGCAATAACCAATGTTTTAGCTGACTTCATGCAACTTGGCAAGTTATCTCATGTTTATGTTGATTTTTTTTTTTCTGAAGCATATTTCATTTTTTAATGATGTCTAAACACCTGGTTGAGTAATGTGCTTGCCCCATTTCTCATAGTAGAAATTGTCCCTAATTTCCCTTCTGAGCAATTTGCAATGGCTAGTGCTTCTTATAGGCTTGCAGATGAGAGTCTCAAAACCACTAATTGCTAAAAGAAAAACATAATGTTTTCCTTTCTACACTTTTAAGCAAATCCTGTATGAGGGGAAAACAGTGGGTCTGGAATAGAGTACCTTGATATGAAATGATCTAGAATTTGACTCTTCCCCTTCCTACAGACTATTTTAGAATAGGCAGCATCAAGTAAATATTCTAGAAAAGGAATAAAAATAGTTGAAAAAGGATGGTTTTAGCAGAAAAGTTCCTTACAAATTAGTGATTTGGGTAAAAGTATATGATTCATAGTATACAGACAATATTGCTTCTCTGGAACCATGATGCTTTACAAACCCCATCATAATGAATTTCTGGTCTTCAGACAAAAGATAACAATAACGTTTATTTGTATATACCTAAAAGGTCCTTAAAGTCTTTGATAACAATGATATAAATAAAAATAGACTATTGTCTTTTGCAGAGCAACTGCAGGTGTGAATCATCAATTTCATCATGGATGATCCTTTGTTTCTCATTTGCTTTTACTTCATTCTCAAACCACTTTAAGGAATGAGAATCGAATATGCCTGACTTTGAAAGTTGTCACCTATTAGATGCAAATTCACTTTGACTTAGGCTCCCAAATGGGCTCTTCGGGGAACCTGTATAGGATGCTTTGTCTCACAGAAGCACATGAATAAACATGAATTAATGGGCATCTGGAGGTGCAAGGCACAGAGTAAACCCAAAATCCCAACGTCCACATTGTGGTCGAAGTGGATAGAAATTCCGTCAGATAAGGAGGGGAGACATCCTCCTGATTTTACCTTGGAATAAATAGTGTGTTTCATTTCAATTATATCTTCTGTCATTTTGTTCATTATCAACATTATAAATATTTTATCTGCATATTTCCTTGATCCTGCTTAAGTCTGATTGTAAACTACCTGGGTAATAACAAATCATTTTTTACTGAAATACACAGCAGGGTTTACAAGGTATATTAACAAATACCCAGGTTTCATAGTTTATTTCTCATATAGCCAAAGGCTAAGAGTGGGTATCTGTTTCAGTTTTCTGAGACAGAGGGAAATATTGCACTGCAGAGGTCAAGAGAAACAAAACACCAGATCATAAACAAGGCTGCTGTCTGGAATATTGGATGTGTCCTTCCTTGCAGGTTAATATGGAGAATATCTCAGCATCTTTTCTGGATTCTGTGATTCCAAAGCATCTAGATTTGGAAGATCAAAAATTCCAAGCATATCCTCACTAGAGATGAAAAGATGCCTTTTTTTGATTCATAATATATTTTCTTAATCATGCAGTTTGGGATGGGTCATAAGTATTTGCATATTCATAGTGAATTCTACTTTTAGCAATAAAAATGCAATATATTTTATATTTTAAATAATTTTAACTTTTTATTTTGTAATAAAAATAATTAAAATGTTTATCAAAGAGATAAATATTAAGAAAATGAAAATGAAAAAACCCTAAGCGTTTCATACTAAACATTTAGCTCTGGTTTGAGTTGTTTAAGTTTTTTCTATTCATGGCCAACAATTTCAAGTTCAAGCAGGGTGTCACACATTCAGGTAAAATAGTTTTTATCCTCAAGCAAAACTAGTAACTGAAGACAATCACCATGGCATCCTTACTTCATACTGTTCGAATACAAAAGGCCAAAGATTTCTGCAGCCTAAAGACTAAGATAGACCCTGAGGCTGTAGCAGAGTGTTTAAGCAGATTTCAGGAAACTAATCTCTGCAGAAGAATATCTGGTGAAATTGGAGACCTGTATATACATAAATACACAATCGTGAATCTCAGCCCCTTGAAGCAACTCAAGATATCCTCTGTCAGCTTTTGAATCACAATTTCAGGATGAACTGTCGTCAGATAAGCTATTTATATTCTCCTGATGTTCACACAAATTGGACTGATCCCTTGCTATAAAAAAAATCTTGATACTCCAGGATAGCAAGATACAATCATTGCAGCATCACTGTTAAAGCCCTAACTTCCATGACAAACAATAAACTGTGCAGCTGGTGATAACAGCAGTACAACACGTCTTCAGTTTCTTTCTTTTTCCCATTTTGTTAATTTCCAAGGGAACAAAAGTAATATTCAAGTTTGTATAAAAGCAGTTTTGTACCATTCATAATCTACAATTTTTGTTTTTCAGCTTTACATGTGATTAAAATTTTCCTGTGACCTTTATGTTGTCTCTTCATTTCACGGATATTTTCTTAAATCAACAATCTTATACCAATGAAATTTGCTAGAAGTTAACACTTAAAATTTCACACAACGCTGTGAGGTAGAAACACAGTGGTAAGCAGGACTTCATGTTTTTAGGGATCTCTCTGCACTTTTTTTATGCTTGTATGTACCTTTATAAAACATCGTTTGGCACAACTGTAGCTCCAAGCTGCTGTTTAATACTATTATTCAATAGTGTTCAGCATAAAATAAAACTTTGTTCATTTAGTGTATTTTTATCTATTTATGGGTATGGCTTTTATTTCTTTCTTTTTTGAACTGGATTTTTCTATTCATACATACCAATATTGCTTAATATTATATCCTGCAAGTACTATTCATAATGGAATGATTTCAGAATAGGATGCAATTTCCTGTTTTAGGATATAAATTGAATTAAAAATCACCTTAAATTTTCTAAACTCTTGAGCAGCCTGCAATTTATGAGGCACACACATGCTATAACACTGATAATTATGCGGTCATCTGGCTGTATCTTCCCCTATACTGGTGTGAAAGAGGACCTATAGAAATTTTGACTATGTTATATGACAAAATAGGGCTTTGATGGAGTAATACATTATTGTACTTGACTGCAAAGGACTGTTTTTCTGCATTTACTTAAGATAAGTTATTTTCTCTCAGATCATGATGCCTCTGACACAAACATGGAAAAAGATTGGATGAAAAACTATTTTGAAGATATACTTTTCTTTTTAGAAAAAAAACCCCATACTTCTATGGAGGAATTTGTCTAACAGATCTTGTCATTAAGTGATAAGGACCTCTTAATTTAACGTGAAATATTACTTAATTGTTGTGGCTTTCCCTCTCTGAATATTTTTTACTTCCAAACCCTGGTATTTTTATACAAAATTACTTAATTAAAGCATCTCAAGGTGTTTTGGACTGCGGTGCAGCAATAGGATCTTTTACATACCAAATGAACATAGTGGCAATGTTTTATGGAGAATTATATGCTGCATCAGATAGCAAGTAATTGTTAGCCTGTTTTTCTCTTTTGATTTATGAAAAAGGAAAATAATATCTTATGGATGGTTTGTGCTATTATTTTCCTTAAAAGTGGCACTGAAGTAATAAAGCCAAAAACTTTTAATTGATGGGCAGAATGTGTAATAAACCCATACTGAGGTTTCCTTTTCATTAACAGAAAGATAAGAAAACCTTAAATGATAAGAGAGTATTTCTTTGTGAATGAGACAGCATTTGTCATTCTTTTGTTTGTTTTTTTTGTAGCTCAGGAAAACGTATGCAGCTTTCTGAAACTTTCAGTGTTTATAGCACAAAATATGTGACTAAACATGACTCTGTCCTCATGACTGGTGTACTAAGCTGGATATTTCATACCCAAATTCTGAGCACGTGCTTAAGTATCTGCCTTATATAACACGGTGGGCTCACAAATAAATAAAAAGAGCATCAGCTAATATGATCAAGAAAATAAAAATATTAAGAGAGGAGTTTGGGAATGGGCTACTTGAAATAAGAAAAATCAGAATAGGATTTGAGTTAGTTTAGGGGGCAGGAAATCAAATACCTATTTGCCACATTGGTCTACAATCTCTAAGTTCCTGTACATAATATGTATGTACATATTTTTTAAGCAAGTTCATCAAAATTATATGTAAGAAATGTTCTCTCAGATTTATCGCGGGAACTACCTTGCAAGGAAAGTAAAGGGATTCTCACCACAGTCCAGTGGTCATAGCCTATGGCATCCTCTATTTGCTAAACAGCTTTGGCTCCTGGAAGGTCAAGTTTACCCTGGCTTCCTGTTGCAGGGATCCTCAATGGTCTGAGATTACGCTATGCTTTAAATATAAAGTCTCTACAGTTAGTATGCTACTTACTGCTAATGTCTATACCTTTTTAATCTTCCTTCTGTTGGGTGAAATTAAAAGGGAAAAAACAGGCATTTAAAGACGTTTTCAGCTTTTGGCAATATACTTCTATACTGTTTAGGAGGTTACATTCCTACTGCCTGCAGAGAAGTTTTTTATTGACTCTACGCTTATCTGGATCTGTGGAATACCAATTACATGATTTTTAGAAAAAAACAAACCAAACCAAACCCAAACCCAAAACAAAACCATACCATTCCAATACCAGGGTGAAGAATATCCATTCATTCACTTTACACGTCCAAGGAGGTCCCTAAATTCCTGAAGATAATTTATTGGTTTTTCAGTACAGATATTGAAAGAACCTATTTCACTTCAAGCTCAGTTTTACATGAAGTACATGTGTTCAAATTTTCTGGCTGACTTTGTTCAATGGTATGTGTCATGTTGTGCTGTGTCTGTCAAGGCAAGGTGACTGAAGCAAAGCGATGTGACTCATTAACTAGTAGAGAATTCAGCAGTAAACATCAAAATCCAAATCTCACTGGCTTCTTAAAAGTAATTGCTTTTTATTCTTGGAAACAGTGTTTTCCAACCTGTTTTTGTAAAGGCAGATTGTTTTCAAATGGTCTTGGCACAGGATATGGATGGCTCTGTCTTTTTTTGTTTTGAAATGATTAGCACATCTCTAATTGCACAAAAACATTATTTAAATGTTTGACTCTGCAACTTTATTTTATTTTGGCATGAAGTACAGTAGATGCCTTAGTAGCTTGTGATGGTAGAAAAGAAATTTAAAAGTAAATGTTTCTATTATAATAAGGAAGAGCAGCTTCTCATCTCAGTGACTGCAAAGGTATTTTTTAACTAGAAACACTATTAGAAGAAATAGAAGAGAAAGCAGCAGAAAGAATGAACCTTGACCACGGCATCTATTTTACCTAGCACTAGACTGGGGGACAAATTCCAGAAGAAAAAATTTCCTGAAAATTATTAATTGTTCAGAAGGATGTCAGTGTTATTAGCACCTAGATACATATTAGCCTGTTTTAATATAGTGTACAAAATGAAGTTGTCTCGCTTTTTGGTTAATACTCTAATCTAGGACTCAGGAAATCTCAATTCATCACATTTCTTCTTTTGTTACCTCTGCAGTCATATTTTTTCCAGGTGCAGCTGGGCCTGTTGATTCTTCAGCACCTTCTGGCTGAAAGTTACCTTCCTCCCCCTCAGCCTTCAAGTGTAGACATTCCTATTTCACTTCTGTTTAAATGATCTAATTCAGCTTTTAGTGATAACCTGTTCAAACTTGACTCTCTCTGATGGAACTGGGTTACTATTGCCTGTATTCAGATACACACAGCTGAGAAGGTAGCAAATTCTGGTGTGATCAGCTTGGTTGAAAGTGAACTCTTGCCCACCTCAGCTGTGTTTGTCAAGGTATCCTATTGACTTGTTTTGGTTTGTCAGTTTAGAGTACAAACTGTTCATGGGAAAATTTAGTCTATTCTGTGACTGTGAAGTACCTAGTAGGTCCTTGCTATTGTTTAGAGATCTTCCGCAATAAATTCATAGCAAATGAACACAAAATGAACAAAACCCTGCTATGTGATATCTTACCACTTAAATTACTACTCGTTTTTATTATATGACAGCAGTTATATCACACCTTTCCTGTCAGAAGCTTGATTCCTTTTCCTTTGTTCCAACAACCTTAACACTGGTTTTCCAAATCATATCATTATATCATTTATGTATTTTTTTTCTGCTCCAAATCAAGTAGATTCAACAAGAGTACTTGCAATACTTAGTACTCTCAAACAGTTATTATTATAATTGGAAGCTGTGCAGATATACTTGAACTCTGCTATTTTTTATTGAAATTGGGATTTTAGAAAAGGAGGAATAAATTAACTAACTCCTTGAGTAGACACTGAAGACAAGATATAAAGAATTTTACTTTTTTTTTAAGTCTCAAAATAAAGACAAGAATGATTTTTGTTCCAGAATATATTTTTCTATAACAGCAAAAAGCAAACAACTTGCCAGAGCAGAAAGAGGGTAGGAACAGCCAAGTGTGTTGCAAAATACTGGATTTTGAAGAAAAAAAACCAAATGTAGGAAGAACATAGGAAGGACCAATGTTGGATTGTCAATATACTCAAGACAAAATAAAGCACCATTTTTATTTTCTTGTTTAATACATATGTTAAACACATTGAAAAGGAGAAAAAATGTTTCTTGAACACTAAAATATAATTTCACAAAACTAAATAGATACAAAGTTTCACTCTGCTTTGTACTAAATGAAGTGGTAGGTGAAGTTGACTGGAGATGTATGGTTGTATGCTCTTTCAGTCCTTATTTTAGCTCTTCTATCTTATTTCAATTTTTTTTTTTTTAAAAAAAGAAGGCCTTTTTTTTTTTGTCTGAAGATGACACATACCACAATGTATTAGACTGCATAAGTGAGATCACTGCATCGTTGTACCTAAGGGAAATTTCTTTGCTCTAGTTGGTTTAAATTAAAACACGCTATGGGCTCAATTTATCAAGGCACTGAAGACATTTTAGTCTTCTGAGTAGTCTTGCTGCCCTCAGCTGACACCCTTATCTCACTGCCATCCTTTCCCACACAGGAATGCTTTTCTGTGTAAAAATCTTCAAGTTATAATGTCATGTAGCACTTCAGTTCTTCTTAGAAATGCCTCTGGAATATTATGTAGTGATTCTTCCCTCCTATTGAAAATAGACAAGTCTATGGTATAAATATGGAGTCTCAGTCTTGCATTTTATATGTGGATTGAAGAAAGACTTATGTAAAAAAGAAATCTTGCATAGCTGAGTTAAAGGATAAAATTTTAGTACTGTTGGAAAAACAGCTTCTTATGCAGAGCCTCGTAAATTCATTGATGCTTCAATAAACTTGGCCTTTTCAGTCATGCAAGTCATTCAGATCAGGGAATGATCATGGTTTGGACTGTGTTCTTTCTATTTTGTAATTTATGTATTGATTTATTCTCTAAACTGCATCCACCCAAAGAAGAAGTAAAAAAGAATTCTTAACTAATTCACTCAAGCAGGTCTTCACTGTGATGTCAAAATAAGGATATTGATGAAATACTCATATAAATGTTGAAACAGCAATTTTCTGCAGAGTGGTTACTACATGAAAGATATCAAATATCCAGAAGTGCACGCTTTTTATTATACATAATTATAACTACTTGTATGTTGTATAAATATTTTAAAGAACAAAATACAGAATCTTGTATAACACCAAAAATATCAGAAACTGTTCAAGAATTTAAAGCATGTTCTGCTGCACAAAATAAATGGTGGAAAGATTGGATTTAGGTTGTAATATTTGTTTTCCATCTACTGTCTTTATATCAGTTTTGCATGCTTTTATGCTTAAAGTAACACCTATACTTAAAATAAGCTTGTGCTCTTTCATGATAGCCAGCTAGAAATTTCTCTGTGGTAGTACTACTTCTAGATATGGCTACCATCCTGGTCTTTGGTTTGTGGAATACAACACTGTGTGCATCTAAATAGGTCCACAGAATTAGTATGAACCCTGCCTCCCCCACTGTACCAGCACAAGATGCATATGTGGTGGTACTTGATGATGGGTTGACGGCTTGATGAGTCAAAAACTGTTTCTTAGGCCTTCACAGCCAATTGCAACCACTTGTGCATTCATGCTGAATGTTTCCAGAGGTTTTTGTGGAAAGTTCTGCATCGTGTAAATTCATTGCATGAATTTCTAGAGTGTTTCCTCAACCCAAAACTTCCAGGCTCAGAAACGCTGCCATGTGTGTCCATGTGCCCAAGAAACCAAGTGCAGAAAGATAATGTCAAATGACTCATGTTCTGTCTGAGGAGTAATTCTGAGATGGGGCAAAACACAGTGTGGGATTTGTGTTCACATTGATATCTGGAATTGTAAATACAGCAAGAATTTCAAAATTACTAACACATGGAAGCTGTAAGGGTGGCTACGCCAGAAGCTGGCCACTAGGAAACACATGAGCACAGGTGTACAGGCAAGATATCACAGACGCCAGTAGCTTTATCACCTGGACATAGGTGTTTCTAGAAATGAGACCTGGGGAAAGTTACATTGTTCCCCCTTGATTCAGAGTGTCTGCACACTGCAAAGTGAGACATGTGATGAGCTACAGAAGGTGTCATATGAAAAACTTCCTGGGAGAAAAAAAAAGAGTTTCAATATAGTTGATAAAGGCAAATTAATATCTTCAGGTCATACACTCACACATCCCATCCCAGTCCCTCAAGGCAGAGTTTTAAAAAACATTCCTGAGTTCCTCTCAGACAAACAGGATGATTGCAGGAGGCTATTATCATGCCATTATTGATCTAATTAAGAAGAAAAAAAAAAAGCAAGCAGCAACTTCATTTGTTACTGCAGAATATTGGACAGACAAAAACCTGTCTACTGCCATAATAGGAATAAAATTCCTCTATGCCTTAATTTGCACCAGATGTCTTAAAAAAAACCCAGTACACAAGATGGATCACTTTGCTAGATTGAAATGTGATTTATCATTAACAGTGACAGGAAAACACAAGGACACAAACAAGCAACCTGGAAAGCAGGAACTGCTTAAGTTAGCAATATCAGTGACAGAAGTGTCTGTAGACTTACAAGCTTCAGTGCTTATAAAATTCTAGAGACATGTCCCTTTCTGCATTTCTCTGTTGGGCTAAATCATTCTGGGACCTCATAGAAGAGTAGCAGCACATAGCCATCATAGATCTAAGACCCCAGGTAGCCTACCCAAAACTTTCTCATAGGTGTTATGTAGGTGTGTGGACAGTAGGTTAAAAGAAGTTTTTTCCAGTCATTAGACATAACTTTTTCTGATGATCTGGAGGCAGGAGGAAGGGCTACCTCTGGCACAAGTTACACAGTCAATCTGATAACTGTTTTTGGAAAAGTATGTATGTCATGTATCATTGATGTCTTGGAAATTCTGTAAATTGCTAATAGTTCCAGACTTTCTTGCCTTTTTTTTTTTTTTTTTTAATTTTCATTCAGATGTAAAAAAGGAAAGTACTCATGGCTTTAAAACAGAAAATAATGTAGTGTTTTACTTGTATCTAAAGCACTTAAAACTGAAGTAATCTTAAAGTCTGTAAAGCTTAAATAATTCAAGAGTCATTTATACACAGTTCTTGTAATGTCCAGCCTTAGGAAGCCAGGAATAGTCTCTCCAGTGGCAGATAAAATCCTCACCCTGAGGAATCAGAACATATTTTACAAAACCATCTAATAGATGAGGGAAGCATAAATTTTTTAAGCCTGGATATACCATGCGATGCCAAAGGTAGAAAAGAACTATCATCTGTCTCTTGAACAGGATATGATTACAGACAACTATTGAGGAAGCACAGGTACTAGTTGTGTTAGTTGTTTAGCATATTACACTAAGGAGGATTGTAGGGTACAGAATAGAAAAAGTCCTGACATGTTTCCTCACTTCTTTTACAGGTACAATATGACTCTAATTAAGCACAGTGAATAGTTCTGACTGAACAGTTTGTCATTTTATTGGTGTGTAGGTAACAGAAATTTGAGTATGGATATGTTCTTGATGACACTAACAATTGAAATAGATAATAATTGAAATAGATAATAACAAATAGAAATAGAACCCATTTAATCACTTCTCATAAAAGCAGAGATTTATTCACATGCTACTTCTGTGATGACTTTTATAGATTGTCTGAAACAAGGTGACATCAACGGCTTTTAAACACTGTATACATCTAAGCATCCTTCTTACCTTTTTTGTTGTAGGCATTGTGCAATATATTTAAGCAGAAAATATTTTTAAGAACATGTTTAAGGCAAAACTATTGAGATTTAAATTATGAGATGCATTCACCTCAATGTCATACATACCTTACGTGCACAAGGGGCAACTACTTCTTAAATGATCTTCCTTAAACAGACAAAAACTATGATGTTAAATGGTTTAAAATAAACCAGCAACCAAAACAAAAAAACAAATACCAGTTAAAAAAAGTAATTTGATCAAAGTAACATGTCCAGCATATTAAATATTTATGGCAGAAGTATGCTGCTGGGCATGACTTTCCAGTTCCGTTTAATATCTTTATCAGTGATCTGGATGAGGGGATCAAGTGCACCCTCAGTAAGTTTGCAGATGACACCAAGTTGGGCAGGAGTGTTGATCTGCTTGAGGGTAGGAAGGATCTACAGAGGAATCTGGGCAGGCTGGATTGATGGGCCAAGGCCAATTGTATGAGGTTCAACAAGGCTAAATGCCAGGTCCTGTACTTGGGTGACAACAACCCATGCAATGCTACAGGCTTGGGGAAGAGCAGCAGGAAAGTTGACTGGAGAAAAAGGAGCTGGGAATGTTTTTTGGCAGCAGGCTGAGTATGAGCCAGCAGTGTTCCCAGGTGGCCAAGAAAGCCAATAGCATCCTCGCTTGTATCACAAATTGTGTGGAAGTAGCAGGACCAGGGAAGTGATCATACCCCTGTACTCAGCACTGGTGGATGACACCAGTTCAGGTATTGAGTATTTGACACCTCCAATATTGTGTTCAGTTTTGGGCCCCTCATTACAAGAAAGGCATTGAGGTGCTGGAGCGAGTCCAAAGAAGGGCAGTGAAGCTGGTGAAGGGTCTAGAGAACAAGTCCGATGAGGCATGGCTGAGGGAGCTGGGGTTGTTTAGCCTAGAGAAAAGGAGACTGAGGGTGAGACCGTATCACTCGCTATGTGAAAGGAAGTTGTAGCTAGGTGGGTGTCAGTCTGTTTTCCCAAGGAACAAGTGATAGGAAAAGAGGAAATGGCATCAAATTGTTAAACAACAATGCAGTCATCAGGCACAGTTCACGTGGGGTTACCTGCCTAGTGTATGATGGAAAGGCAGTGGATGTAGTTCATGTGAATTTTAGTAAGGCTTTTGATGCTGTGCCTTGCAGCATCCTTCTGGATAAGTTGTCCAACTGTGAGATAAACCAGTACACAATGTACTGGGTGAAGAACTGGCTGATCAGAGGGGCTTAAAGTGTTGTAGTGGAGGGGATACGTCTGGCTGGTGATTGGTCACCAGTGGTGTTCCTCAGGGCTCAATTCTAGGGGTCATATTTCTGGCAATGATCTGGATGCAGGAACTTAATGTGCCATTAACAAGTTTGCTGATGATACCAAACTGGGAGGTGCTGGTGACTCAAGTGGTGACAATCCTTGCAGAAGGATCTAGATAGACTGGAGCACTGGGCAATCATCAGTGGCATGAAATCTAACAAGAACAAATGCCAAATTGTACACCTGGGATGGAGTAACACTGGACACAAGTATAAGTTGGGAGAGGAGTAGCTGGGGAGCAGCCCTGCAGAAAGGGATCTGGGGGTGCTGGCCGACAGAAGGCTCCATATGAGTCAGCGGTGCACTCTGGGAGCCAACAGGGCAAACCATGTCCTGGGGTGCATCAAACACAGTATAACCAACTGGTCAAAAGAGGTGATTACCCCACTGGTTTTAGTGTTGGTGCAGCCTCACCTTGAATACTGTGTGCAGGTCTGGGTCCCACATTTAAGAATGTTAAGGTCCGTGAATGAGTCCAGAGGAAGGCAACAAAGCTGGTGAAAGGGCTGGAAGGCATGACTTGTGAGGACCTGCTAAGGACTTTGGGCTTGTCTAGTTTGGAGACAAGGAGGCTGAGGGGTGACTTCATTGCTTTCTACGGTTTCCTGAGGAGGGGAAGTGGAGAGGGAGGAGCTGATCTCTTCTCCCGGGTATCCAGTGATAAGACATGTGGAAATGGTTCAAAGCTGCATCAGAGGAGGTTCAGATTAGACATTAGGAAACAATTATTTGCTGAGAGGGTAGTCAAACACTGGAACAGGCTTCCTAGAGAGGTGGTTGTTGCCCTATGCCTCTCAATGTTTAAGAGGCATTTGGACAATGCCCTTAATAATGTACTTTAACTTTTGGTCAGCCCTGAATTGGTCAGGCAGTTGGACTAGATGATCATTGTAGGTCCCTTTGAATGGAAATATGCTATTCTATTCTAGTCTACTCTATTATCTTCTACTCTCCTATTCTAGTCTAGCCTAGTCTAGCCTAGCCTATTTATTCTAATCTAATCTAAAATTGTTTTTGAATGATAGGAGAGGCAGAGAAGATCAATGAACCTGTTCTGAAACCAGAAACCCAGAGGACAGTGTTTACTGGTTTTCAGACAGTGGTCAAATGGAAGCTGCAAAACAAAAAATCCTTAAACACCACTGCTTTAATATTGCTCAATTACCCAATAAGTTCTAAGTTCAAATTATTACCCAAGATTCAAAATCCTCTTTCTATGCTTATGTAGTGAATTTTAATCTTAGTTGTCATAGATTCCTTGTGCAATTTATAAAAAACCCTTTGTCCTGTGCAACCTGTTGTATCATAATAATATTTTAATTAACATGAGACAGAATATTTACAGTGAAATAAAAATGTTTTTTGCTATCATTAGCCATCAAAGGCTGCAGGCCTTAGTGTGAGTGAAGCTGAGCTGGGTTTACCAGGCCCACCATGGCTAAGTGCCTATTGCTCAGCCTGCCTGAGCTCCAGGGCTGTGAGTGCTGCCAGGGGAGGGATGGGATATTAGGAAATTGTAGGGCAGCTTTCACCATTTCTCTGGGATCAGGGGAAAGAGAGCAGGTGGTGATGGGAAAACATAAAACCAATCCCGAGCAGACCCAAGACTGAGGAAGAAGGGAGCTGGCTACTTATATCATGGTCCTTCTGGTGAAGACTTCAGGGTGTTGGTGATTCGTTGTCACCACCTTCTCTTGCTCAGTCTTCTTGGAAAGGATTTCAGTGTTGACTGTAAGATCCAAAGGGACTTTAAAAGAGTAATGTTAACATCAGGGAAAAGGGGTACACTAGTATATCTGTGAAGAACATACCCATCCTTCCCACAACACATACAGTACCAAAGTTCTTATACTTATGTGCTTCATGGAATCTAGTATGACTTCACACACAGATGTGTCTGAATTATTTCTGACAATACACCACAGCTGCAACACTAAAAGCTTTTTCTGTTAACACATGTGTAAGTTCTTTACAAAGGATAAACTATGATCATTTACATCAGTTGCCACTGTTCAAGTAAATATTTCATATTCCTGGAATTCAGCAGCAAATACTGGTATATTCTGTATGTGCATAACTTTTGATGTAGTAAATTAGTGATTTCTTCTGTGATAGTGCTTACCTGTGTAGCTCTCATTAAAGCCACAGCTGACTCATGACTGCTGTCTTTCCAGAGGTCATAATCATTCTTTTGTCCAATGGGAACAGATTATTTTCTGACATCCCTCAGTGATATGGTACAAAAAAAGAGCCTTTGTTTACACAGAATTTTTGCACCTCTGAGGAGTCACCCCATAGATATGAACTAGTCACTGCTTGCAAACAGCCTCTGAAAATGATTGCTGGAACGTGGTCCCAGGAGTTCAGTTAAAGTACACGATTTTGTCATTGGATTCCATGTCCACAAAAATCTAATTACACTGGAAATTCACTGTGTGGTAGAAAACTTGCAGATACTCCTCTCCCAGCTTGTTGTCAGTTGTATGATTTCCGTTCAGAAGTGTCAGTGCATGTAGGGGTCTTTAGTAGGGGAAATTAAAAGTACATCTTAACTGATAGCTACAAGTGAGGTTTGTTCCCTCTTGTGGTTTCAGAAAGTCTCCTGACTCAAAGTACATTTATATTAATATACATGCCTACACACAGGTGTACACAGTAAGTAGCATATTGTAAAGTGTAAAGTTTGCAGAGACACAGCTGCAAATTCAGCGTTACAACTATATTGCTTACACCATAGTAACTATATGTAAGACATTAATTTTCTTCTGTTTGTATGAGAAAAAACTTGTCCCAAGTGTGTCTGTTTATTGACAAAAAAAAAAAAAAAATTCATAAACTTGAAAGTAAAAAGGAATATATACAACCTTTATTAACTTTTTTAAAACCTTGTGTGTTTATCCAAGTACAAACGGAAATGTAAGAAGGTCAAAATTCAGTTCCTAATATTTTCCCATCTCTTTCTACCCTCCTGAGTTTACTTTCACCCACTCTGATTCATGTGTATAATCTAAAGTTCAACTTTGAGTCATTGGCTGTTGAAGTTTGCAATCAGTTCTGAGCTCTACCAATTCTTATTGTACAATGTCTGGAAGAACAATGTTCTTCCTTTGTATGAGTGTTAACAAGAGTCAGCATTGAGGTTTTCCTCCTTACTTTTTCTTTAAATACTGCTTAACATGTTCCTAAAGAAATGTCAAAGAAAAGAAGTTCTACAACCAAACTGTAGAATTATTGTTGCTTTTCATGATTTTGTGTGTCTTCTTGCCACATAAATCTGTTTGGGCATCAGTGTAACACTTCAGTTGTTAGCTTTGAAATTGCGTCTATATAACAAAACCAAATCTATTGTGCTATTCATTCTTCTGTTAACAGGGTTTTAGAGAAAAATGTGATTAAAATGATAGCTCATATTAATGAAGAATGATGGCAAAATTTCCTAATGCTTTTGACAATGATGATTTCCCTTGAAATAGGTTTTGTTATGAACACAATTTTAATACATCTTTACTCCCAGTCTCCCAGCAGTGCTTATTAGTTCATACACAGTACTGCACCAATATAGTTAGCAAAATCAGGTCTACATCCATTCTACATCGTATACAGACAGAATTCACCTGTATTGTGGGCTGCATTACTGGTTTTTAGAAGCCTTGCAGTGGAATTTTGAACCGAATGAGGAGATTATTCTCATCCAGTTCCCAAGGAAAATTAAGGATCTCAAAATAAGGATGCAAAAAGTCTACACAGTGACATGGAAAATGCTGGAGGCATGACAAAAATCTTCTAAAAAATGTATGCCTAACTCTCCATCTCCAGATACCTGAAAGATTTACCACTTCTTTTATCATCCTTGTCATTTGTGAGTGCCTTAATCATGCAAGGTCAGAATGGCTTGCAGGAGTAGTTTTAAGCAACAACAGCAAAAAATTAGGCTCCTCATTTTCTTCAACTTGGGTAGGTCACTACTTTTGGTAACATTTCTGATTGATTCTATAGGCAAATATTCTACAAATTTGGGGAATTATCTAATCAGAATCACATTTTCAATCTTTCTAAAGGGATAAGTAAAAAAAAAACTCTTACAGTACTCAATTTTCGCACCTATCTGGTTGTTTCATCAACATTTAAAAAAAATTTCAGATTTTAAGGAAAAATAGAGTCTATACTACTTTATTTTTACTTTTGAACTTTCTTTGCATGTGGAGGAAACACATAGTATAAGACATTAAGTCCTGCTGAGTCAGTTTTCAGTCTAATTGCAATATTGCTTTGTAAAGAGTACAATTTCAGCAGTGGCATTTCTATAGTGTACTTGATACCTCCTTTCTGTGCTCACTTGATCAGGATGCCCTTTTCATCCCCTGCCATCGGTCTGGTTTCATATAGGAACTGAAACCATCCATTGGAATGAAAGTCTTAAATGTGTTTTTAAAGCTGTTTCCTTTGGAACCGTTTAAGTTGATACTTAGATGTCAGAGATATTTAGCCCTTGCACTTTTAATAATGGGATTTAGCTGAGGAGGTCAGATGGGGCTCACCACACTATTCAATTATATTCAGCCACAGGCTGTTGCGTCAGCAGCACTGCTGTTAACTGGATAGAGTAGGCCAGTCTGCTAAGTGAAAGGGAAGCCAGCATACTGATAGCGTTAAGGTGTTCAATCAAATGCATCCTAAACCAAAGCAAACTTGCTGTTAACAATGCAAACAGATTTGGGTTTAGGAAAAACAGAAAAACACCTAAAATATTTTAAAGAAGTGCTAAATGACACTGATATATTGTTTACAACTCATAGATATAGCTATTAACTTCCTAGAGTGTATAATGTCTTAAAAAGAAAAGATAAATAAAATATTTTTAGAAAATAAAGTATATATTTTACTACTTTCAAATTGTTTACAAAATATTTAGAATACTTGTTATGAGTATTAGATTTGTCCAAATACTTAGCCATTGTTATTGTACACATGAATAAAATAACACAGGTAAGTTTCTCAAATATTACTTAAGTTGGGATTAATTGGTTAATGACATTATTTTCAAGTGGGATCCTGTGTTTATTTCCAGTAGGGTTAGTTTGAAGGTGTGCTATTCAATTTGGAAAAGAACAGAACTTTATTTTAAATAGATAAGACCGTCATTCTCTTGTCATTGTGCAATAAAATTTATCTTAAGATCAAGCATTAGAATAACAAATATATGACATTAGGGTAGCAAATAGCAAACTAAGTTGCTTCACTTGGGAAATTGTATATAATGAAATATTAAATTTTTAAGAACATATTTCTGGGGAAAAAAACCTCTGTACATTAAGGATGTAAAGAAGTCATATTACATGTTTGGCTGCTAACTGCACAGCAGAGATTAAGTTTCTTTCCCACCCAGTACATAGTGCCAAAAGAGTAGCATTGAATGGGCCTCTATAGGTTTATTTACAAGTGTATGTTAACTACATTGTAGGAAGTGAAATTAAGTATGTAGCTATGATATGCCTATGTTCCACTTGTTTAAACGGGGATAAAAGAAAAACGGGAATATCCAGACAACAAAATGATGTAAGATTTAGAAAACTCTCTTCATGTAGCGAGACTTCAAGGGCAGAGTTGTTTTAACTCCTTCAAAATTTAAACAGACCTTGATGTTGGTCTGAATCTGCCTACAGCAGTAGAAAAATATATGATACTACAAAGCCCCTTAATGTTTCAGACAAAAGCATTAAAAAATGCTGGAAGCTACAGCCTCTGAAAGTCCGGACTATTAAAAGTTACTTTAACATTAAACATTAAAATTACTTATTAAAGGTTGTGCCATTTACTTGAGAGGTTTCTTGGCTACAACCAAGAACACCCCTAACTCTCACACACCTGCATGACCTACTCTTATACTAGCCCCTGCATTTAGGCAGGAAGAATCCTGTGCTTTCCAGACATCATGGAAAAGTCTTTCAGTGGAGAAAGTGTGAACCACAACTCCACTTCAGAAGATTTGGTTATAGGCAGCAGGCACAACTGACAGAAAAGGAAAGTATATAATGTAGTGCCTCTCTTACAGACTTCCTTTTCATATTCATCTCACAGGGGGTAGGTGACTTTTACCTGGATGGTAGCAGACTTAGTCTCCTTTTGCATGCCTTACGTGTCTGGGTTGCAATTAAAGGAAATGTATTCTTTAGGGGACATTAGGATAACTTCTGTACTCTGGTTCCATTCTTGTCTCCCCAATTTGTATTTGTTTTTCTCTCCCATGCCTTCCCCACCCCCGCCCCGAGGAATTCGGGAATTGCAGTGATTTATTAGCTTATTCAGGAAAAATTTTTAATATTCTTCCCCTGTGTTATTGACTTCTTTTACTTCTTTGGAACTGATGCTCCTCTGGCATATAATGTCTTGTCTTTTAGTTTGATTAAACTCTTAGCAAAATATTAACCCACTGGAGAAAAATGTTCTCCTCCCTTTCTCAGAAGCAATGTACATCTAAGGATACAGCTTTTTAACACACTGAGCTTGTGTTTTATATCATATGGCTATGTAAATTAGCAGCTTCGTGTAAACAGGTTGTTAAAATATCTGTCCTAATCGTGTTGCCCTAATAGGTCTCAACTGACACCAGGGATGGTGGTAATGAACCAAGAGTTATCCTGAGAGTAATTTCTTCACTGTCAGAAAGTCCTAGGTTTAGGAGCTTAATTTACCTTAAAATCCCTTCTAAATTTTCTCTTTTTTAAATTTAATCAAGTCATTTAATTTTTTCTGTCCATTTCCCAGCACAAATAACTTCGCAGAAATCAACGAGTTAGCCTGATAAAATACCCTGTTCAGCTGAACTGAATTGTTCCTTTGACATCACTGAGAGGACTGGTTTATTATTTCTGTGTC
Source organism: Phalacrocorax aristotelis (assembly GCF_949628215.1). Taxonomy (NCBI): domain Eukaryota; kingdom Metazoa; phylum Chordata; class Aves; order Suliformes; family Phalacrocoracidae; genus Phalacrocorax; species Phalacrocorax aristotelis. The sequence continues at coordinate 108,802,808 of NC_134276.1, read as the reverse complement.
TACTTCTCTTAGTCGTAGAGCGAGAACAGCTAATTATTATAGAATTAATTAAAATTAAAGTAACATTTGCTAATGATTTATTTTGTTATTTCTTAAAGGGGAAATAAAGAACCTCTTTTTAACTATGTTTGATCAAAGTCAGCAATGGGTTTTGTACCAGTCATTGATTTTTTTTCAATATATTTCTTAAGGAAAACAATCGGTTCACTTAGAGGAAAGAGAAGAAAGAAAATTATTGAAACCTACAATTTAATCCAGCTGCAACAGAAAGACAAGAACATGAGAAATATATCCTTATAATAATGCACACGGGTCATTTTCAGAATAATTTTTCATTACCTACATACCTTACACAAATACAGTATAAATCCAACAATCACTGAGCTATTATGCCATTATAACATGAGCTTGCATGATTAGTGTGCATAAAAATATAAATTAATAACCTTTCAAAGCTCTTGGAAGATCTTGGTGAGCTATTCACTACAAACAGCCTGATAATATATAGAAGTTTCATGTTTTAAACTAAAACAAAACAAAACAAACTCATGAATGTGAAAGATATAATAAACTGAAATATAACAATGTATTTAATATACCATGAGATAAGAAACAGGTTATGTCCTGACAACCACAACTCAGATATTTAGGAGACACAATGTCTAATTAGGAATTCTGAGTAAAAAACTATTTTTCAACAAGTGGTCAAAATGGTAAAATTTCAACAATATGAATGTAGATTTCTAGTTGGACTTGAGCAGATTTACATAGAATTGGCCACTGTAAGCTTACAAAGTTCAAACCTAGCATTAATCCCTGCCTTGTGACAATCAGAGCTCAGGAATATTTGGAACATCTTGTTTGAGCCATTCTTTTTTTGACCATTACCTTGATCCACCTGCTTTTTTTTTTTTTTTTTTGTCATGTTCTTTCTCTCTTTCTCTCTCTCTTTCTCCCTTCCTTCTCCCTCCCTCCCTCCCTCCCTCCTTCCCTCCCTCCCTCCCTTCCTTCCTTCCTTCCTTCCTTCCTTCCTTCCTTCCTTCCTTCCTTCCTTCCTTCCTTCCTTCCTTCCTTCCTTCCTTCCTTCCTTCCTTCCTTCCTTCCTTCCTTCCTTCCTTCCTTCCTTCCTTCCTTCCTTCCTTCCTTCTTTCCTCCCTCCCTCTAATTATTCTTAACTGAATCCTTACATACATTCCTGTTGTTCTGTTAAATATCTATTTAATAAGGTAAAGAGAGGTATAGGAAAAACTGCATTTAAAGTAAGAAGTCCTTTAAAAATCTCATTAGCCACATGGTGTATCAAGGGAGATTTATTAAGCATAGAGATCAATGCACAAATTAAATATTGTAACAGGTCCATGAGTGTTGAGGAACTGCATGAATGTCACTTTTTTCTGCAATGTGGCCTTTAAAAATTTATCTCAAAAGCTGAAAAATCATCATCAATGTTTTTGGTGGGGAGAAGAAGAAAGTGGGGGACGTGAGAGAGAAAATGGGTTTTGTCTTGATTACGTGTTAATTTTTTTGTGAGAAAAATTGTGTTCCTGAATGTGTTTTTTCAGTAAGACTTTTTCATTGAATGTGGCAAGCAATAAAATTTTATCTAAGGAGTTAAAAATTGTTTTCCCTCTGTACATTCAGCTCATTATTTTCACTGTAATAATTCAATTATTCAGTAATCACTTAGAGTGTGGGAGTTAACAGAGGTCTACTTCTCTCATTTTGTGATTGTACATATCGTACATCACTTTGCAAAAAAACAGCCTGTTTCAGGTTACTCTCATGAGGTGATGATGAAAGTGTAGCTTCTCCAACTAAATATAACATAAATAATACTTAAGCAATCATTTTTGATGTAATAAAGAGCTTTAAATACTCTGTAATAACAAGATTACTGAAAATCTTCCTTTTTGCTTGAGACACTACCTACTACCATGGTCTTGCAGTTGTCTTTCCAACTCATAATATGCAGGAGGCAGTAGTCCCATTTCTGACAGCAACAAATGCTTGGGCTCAGACTTAGCCTGCTGTGATTTTTTACCTCTCTGAGCTTTGCTGGCAAAAAAAGTCTATATTAGTGCCTTTCTTAGCTCACTTCCTCTGGGGATTAAAGGAAGCACCATGATTCCCTTCGGAATAAGTAATTAGTTGAACTGAAAAAAAAATTATGTGATTCTAAATTAGCCATTTATGGTGGCAGAACTGGATGTGAACATTATTTCCCATTAAGAGACAGATTGTAATTTTCTGTTTGCTGTGAGTGTCCAGTATTCAGAATTATAATTAGAGTTTTCTGATGTTTCTTACAAAACTAGTGGGAGTAAAATCTATAAAATTACCTCTACAATATTTTTTAATAAAATGTTAAAAGATTACAAGGTAGAGATTATTGGTATTGTTCTTGCATTTAAAAGCAGTACATATAGAACAAATTCTGATATCAGTGTCCTGTTTTCAGGAGATAATAATTTCTTTATCACCAATTTATTGCTCAGGATAGTGGTCAGGGAGTAAAAAATACAGAAGGAATTCACCTTGCTTAGTGTTACACATTACATCTGAGCTACTCACCTTAGACTCAAAACACAGTTCAGGAAGAAAAGAGCCACTTCTAGGGAACAATTCATCTGACACTTTAGGGAATACTTTAGGATATTTCTGATATTAAGAACTTACCTAAAATTCTAGTTCTTTCCATTGTCAAAGTCTTATTTTATAAATCTGTCTTACTCCCCATTTCTGTCTTGCTTAAGTCTGGGCCAAGATAATTTACTCTCAGGTTTCATTCTGAAGATAGTAAAATAATTCCCTTAGGAAGTCTGTTGGGTCTGGCTGAGATGAAGTTAATTTTCCCCATAGCAGTCTTCACAGTGCTGTGTTTTGTATTTGTAACTAGAAAGGTGTTGATAACACGCCAGTGTTTTGGCGACTGCTGAGCAGTGCTCCCACAGCATCAAGGCTGTCTCTCCAACATTTCCCCCCTCACCAGTAGGCAGCAGATGGGCAAGATCTTGGGAGGGGACACAGCCAGGACAGCTAACCCCAACTGACCAAAGGGATATTCCATACCATATGATGTCCCTTCAACAACAAAAGCTAAGAGAAGGGATGGGGGAGGGGAGGGGGAAGAGGGGGCATTAGTTATTTGTGACATTTGTCTTCTGGAACAACTGCTATGCATACTGAAGCTGTCCTTCCTGGGAAGTGGCTGGATGTAAGCTGCTGATGGGAAGCAGAGAATAAAATCTTATTTTTCCTTCTCCTTCTGTGCATGGCCTTTGTTTCTGCTTTTATTAAACTGCCTTTATCTTGACCCACAACAGTTTTTTTCCATCTCATCTTCTCCCCTGTCCTGCTGAGGAGGGGAGTAATAGAGAAGCTTGGTGGTACCTGCATTTTTTCATCTGACTTCAGACACTATGGATGTATACCAAGCATGGATGTGTCCATCCAACATCACTCTTCAACACTGTCTAGGGAGGTCACTGACTCTCAGATGCTCACAGCTTCATACAGCCTCAAAGTATGAAGTCATAAAGTTATTTTTGATGGGCTGTGACATGTCCTCCTATTATTACAGGTTCTTTCAACTGAAAACAACTTCAGAAATAGTACTTGTGTCTCATGTTTACAAGATTACTTTTTGGATCCAGCAGAAGACTCTTATGCTACAAAGCAATGGCTGTGGAGAAGGCCAGACTGCTCCTGAGGACAATTTTGCACAAATTACCTTAGCATCCAGTATTCTATCCCAGGTGTAGTTCAGAAAAAAAGTATAGATTAAATGTATGCTGACTTGCTCGGATGAAAATACCTGCTCAGGCAACGGGCTGAGCATCAGCTGGCGAGCAATTGTATTGTGCATCATTCATTTTGTATATGATTATTAAAACTACCATTACTACTAGTATTTTACTTTATTTCAATTTTTAAACTGTACTTATCTCAACCCACGAATTTGCTCACTTTTACTTTTCTGATTCTCTCCCCCGTCCCACTGCGGGGATAGTGAGTGAGTGGCTGTGTGGTGCTTAGTTGCTGACTGGGGTTAAACCATGACAATTCCCCATCCCTTCACATCACCTACCAAGTGCACACAGGTCCTTGAGCAAAAGCAATCTCATGGACGGGTTTGCCTTTGCCCAAGGCAGGAATAGCCCAGACTGTCTTCCCCAGCATACTTTTTACATGCACCACAGGGACTTTATCCCCCTCTACAGTAAGTAAAAATGTCAGCCATCATCCCCCATACCACAGAGGCTTTACCCGCTTCACTTGCTTGATTGCAGCGCATGTGTCACATTCGTGGATAACCTGTGCAATAACATCCATGGTCAAGTCCACCCCTCGATCATGAGCCCACCTGTATGTTGCATCTCTCCCTTGATGGCCTGAGGTGTCATGGGCCCACCAAGCTAGAAATAGTTCACCCTTATGCTGCCAGTCCAGATCCACCTCAGCCACTTCAATCTTGGCAGCCTGATCCACCTGCTGGTTGTTTCCATGTTCTTCAGTGGCCCGACTCTTGGGGACGTGAGCATCCACATGACGTACCTTTACAACCAGGTTCTCTACCCGGGCAGCAATATCTTGCCACAATGTGGCAGCCCAGATGGGTTTGCCTCTGCGCTGCCAGTTGCTTTGCTTCCACTGCTGTAGCCAGCTCCAAAGGGCATTAGCCACTATCCAGGAGTCAATATAAAGATAGTGCACTGGCCACTTTTCCCATTCAGCAATGTCTAAGGCCAGCTGGGTGGCCTTTACCTCTGCAAACCAGCTTGATTCACCTTCTCCTTCAGCAGTTTCTGTGACTTGTCATGTAGGACTCCATACAGCAGCCTTCCATCTCCGGTGCTTTCCCACAAGGCGACAGGACCCATCAGTGAACAGGGCATACTGCTTTTCATCTTCTGGCAGTTTGTTATACAGTGGGGCCTCTTCAGCATGTGTCACCTCCTCTTCTGGTGATAATCCAAAATCTTTGCCTTCTGGCCAGTCCATGATCACTTCCAAGATTCCTGGGCAACAGGGGTTTCCTACTTGAGCCTGCTGGGTGATCAGTGTGACCCATTTAATCCACGGAACATCAGTTGTATGACATGTAGAGGGGATTCTTCCTTTGGACATCGAGCCCAGCACCAGCAGTCGGGGTGCCAAGAGGAGCTGTGCTTCAGTACCAACCACTTCTGAAGCAGCTCGAACCCCTTCATATGCTTCTAATATCTCTTTCCCAGCTGGAGTATAGTGGGCCTTGGATCCTCCATATCCTTGACTCCAAAACCCTACGGGTCACCTCAAGTGTTGTCTGGTGCTTTCTGCCAGAGACTCCAGGTAACAGTGTAGAGCACATTTTTCACATCTTGTCCTGCCCGGACTGGCCCAAGAGCTACTGCATGAACTATCTCCTGTTTAATCTGTTCAAAGGCTTGTTGTTGCTCATGGGCCCATTTGAAATCATTCATCTTCTGGGTCACTTGATAGAGAGGGTTTATGATCAGATTATAAGTTGGAAAATGCGTTCTCCAAAAACCCACAACACCCAAGAAAGCTTGTGTTTACCTTTTTCTGGTTGGTGGAGACATGGCTGCTATTTTGTTGATCACATCCATTGGAATCTGACGACGACCATCTTGCCATTTGATTCCTAAGAACTGGATCTCTTGTGTGGGTCCCTTCACCTTACTTTGTTTTATGGCAAAACCAGCTTTCAGAAGGATTTGGACTATTTTCTCTCCTTTCTCAAAAACGTCTTCCGCTGTGTTGCCCCACACAATGATGTCATCAATGTATTGAAGGTGTTCTGGAGCTTCTCCCTGTTCCAGTACAGTCTGAATCAGTCCATGGCAAATGGTAGGGCTGTGTTTCCACCCCTGGGGCAGTCGATTCCAGGTGTACTGGACCCACCTCCAAGTAAAAGCAAACTGTGGCCTGCACTCTGCTGCCAGAGGGATTGAGAAGAATGCATTAGCGATATCAATTGTGGCATACCACTTGGCTGCCTCTGACTCCAGTTCGTATTGAAGTTCTAGCATGTCTGGCACAGTAGCACTCAACGGTGGAGTGACTTCATTCAGGCCACGATAGTCTACTGTTAGCCTCCACTCTCCATTGGACTTTTGCACGGGCCATATGGGACTGTTAAAAGGTGAGTGAGTCTTGCTGATGACTCCCTGGCTCTCCAGTCAGCGAATGAGCTCATGGATAGGGATCAGGGAGTCTCAGTTGGTGCAATATTGCCACTGGTGTGCTGTTGTGGTAGTGATTGGCACCTGTTTTCCTGTGACCCTCAGCAACGCCACAACAGAAGGGTCCTTCAAGAGGCTAGGCAAGGTAGACAGCTGTTTAATTTCCTCCGTCTCCAAGGCAGCTACGCCAAAAGCCCACCTGTACCCTTTTGGGTCCTTGAAATACCCTCTCCTGAGGTAGTCTATGCCAAGGATGCACGGAGCCTCTGGGCCAGTCACAATGGGGTGCTTCTGCCACTCATTCCTGGTTGGGCTCACTTCGGCCTCCAATACAGTTAGCTCTTGGGATCCCCCTGTCACTCCAGCAATACTGATGGATTCTGCCCCTATACAGTTTGATGGCATTAAGGTGCACTGTGCGCCGGTGTCCACTAAAGCTTTATACTCCTGTGGGTCGGACGTGCCAGGCCATCGGATCCACACAGTCCAGTAAGCCCGGTTATCCCTTTCCTCCACCTGGCTGGAGGCAGGGCCCCTCTGGTCCTGGTCATAGTGTTCCTTACTCACTTCTTGTAAATATGAATCAAAAATGTCTCTATTAAGATGACATTATGCTCAGTATATAAGCTGAGGTGGGTGGCCGGGGGTTAGCAGTCACTGATTGGGACTGGCTGGGCATTGTTTGGTGGGTGGTGAGCAACTGTATATTGCATCACTTGCTTTGTTTATTATTACTATTACTACCACTATTACTATTTTACTTTATTTCAATCATTAAACTGTTCTTATCTCAACCCACAAGTTTTCTCACTTTTAGTCTTCTGATTGTCTCCTCTGTCCCACCAGCGGCATGGAGGGCAGGGGGAACTAAGGAAAAGGCTTTGTGGTGCTTAGTTTCTGACTAGGGTTAAACCACAACTCTACTATGTAGACCATTACATTTGGCAAGATGAATCCAAGACTGCATTTCTGAATTGTACAGAAACTATTTTACAATGATGTTTCCTCAGTTGTGGTCCATCACCATCTTGGATGTAGCATGTAACAAAAATTGAGCTGTTATGCATAAATTGCAATCTTTTTCTACTAGTACCTTTTTGGACTATTTTAGAACATTGTACTTTCCTCAGCGCTGCCTTTAGACAACTTTTTCTCCCCTTTTAAATAAAGGATCCTTTACAATTAGTGATGTTAGCCTCAAAAACTTGAAACCTATGTGTGTTGTACTACTTTGCTTTTTGGCTGCTGGTACTGGCTGCTAGATCAGACTATGATTATGTGAAAATTATTGGTTTTCACTGTATTGTACATCCTTAGTTCTCTCCATGGGTTCCAAAACATTTTGACAGTGTTCACTGCTTTAAAGTGTTATCTTTATTATGGATAGAATTTTAGGGAAGAAAGAGAGAACAAAAATGAGAACAAATGTATATAAAATCAAGTTGTATCTCTGTCTTGAATGCTGAGCACAGCTTTGGTTTTTTCACCTCAGAAGGCTAGGCCTGGAAATCACTCATGAGAGAGTGGCAAGGATGATCAGAGGTTGGAAAGTTTTCTGTATGAGGCATGACAAAATAGACTACTAAATTAAGCTTGAAAAACAAATAACTAAAGTAAGATTAGATAGAGAGATCAAAAATTATCACTGAAAAATTAGGAAGGAAATGAGGATCAATTAATGACATTCTCTTCTAGCAGAAGATTGAGCTAGCAGTTGGAAAATGTGAAACCCCCAAACAATCAAACAAACAACAAAAAATCCCCCACCAAAGCCAATAGTTCTTCTACAATAAGATGTGGAGTTTCCTAGAGTGTTGTGGACATTAAATTTTTCTTGGATTAGAAAAGAAACAAGTTGATGCATAAAATCCACTGAGGCTCATTAAAAAACACCAGTTCTAACTCAGAAAACCTCAAGCTGTTGAAGGCTGGGAGAGCACTCTGCGTGAGCATTACTGTATGGTTCTGTGTTCCTATACTCTTCCATAGGCATCCACTGTTGCCCACTGCTGGAAATAGTATACTGAGCAAAATCCACTTCTGAGCTTAACTCATTCTGACTGTTTCTGTGTAAAAATGTATTAGACCATTTGTCAGTAGGCAGCCTGTCAAGAGCTAAACTGCTTCTTACACTCCTTTCCCAATTTATATTTTGTTTGATTTGGGGTTTTTTTTGTTGTCATTGTTTTGTTCTTGTTTTCGGTTTTTTTTTTTTTCATTATTATTATCCCAAATGAACTAAGCTGTAATTACTTTTTAAATCAGAGATTACTATCACTCCAGAATTTGTACGACACATTTTTCAGCCTTAATTCAATCAGTTCCGTAGTCTTCACTTTGTTCAGCTCTCTATTGTTTAAAAGTATACAAATTCTATGCTTTATATTTATATGGCATGCAGTGTTCTTTGATATAGCTTCATTCTTAAGATTCCTTTAGTTAAAATAACCAAACCCTATTGAAGTAGGTTTCATGAAGTACTTCAGAATTAGTTACTGTCAAAACAAGGATTAAGTTCTTGTCTGTTGTTTGGGAGTGCAAAATGATCTATGGCTTATATTTTCTCTATGTGAATGTTAACAGCTTTCACAGGAATTTTAACTGCCCTACTCTCCCGTTCAAGTTATTTTTTTAGATTGCTTAATCTCACAGCTAAGCAGTGTTCAAAATCAGTTTGAAATATGGAGCCTGATAGAGGTCTGTTCCGTGCATATTGTGCTGATTTTGGCTGGGATAGAGTTAATTTTCTTCACTGTAGCTGGTACAGTGCTGTGTTTTGGATTTGGTATGAGAATAGTGCCGATGGCACACAGATGTTTTAGTTGTTACGTAGGGGCTAAGTGTCCTTAAGTAGTTGTTATACTAGTCGAGGACTTTTCCAGATTCCCACGCTCTACCAGGTGCACAAGAAGCCGGGAGGGGAGGGGCAGCAGGCAAGACAGCTGATCCAAACTGGCCAAAGGGATATTCCATATCATATGACGTCATGCCCAGTATATGAACTGGGGGGAGTTGGCCATGGGTAGCAGCAACAGTGGTTTGGGGACTGGTGGCATCCATTGGTGGGTGACGAGCAGTTGCATCACCTTTTTGTTTTGGTTGTTTATTCCCCTTTCCCACCTCCCCATGGGTTTTCCCTCTCTCTTGTTCTTTTCCTTTTCATTATGTGATTGTAGTTGTTGTAGTTGTTATTATTGTTGTTTCATTTTAATTATTAAAGTATTCTTATCTCAACCCATGAGTTTTCTCCCTTTTATCCTTCTGATTCTCTCCCTCATCCCACCAGTGGGGAGGGAGAGTGAGTGGCTGGGTGGGGCTGACTTGCTGGCTGGGGATAAACCACGACACGCTTACTGGAGCACAGCCTTTGCATAGCTCAAGTGGTTCCAGCACCTGCAGAGCACTTCTCCCCACAAGCATGTGGGCCAGTCCACAATCAATTGACTAATTATGCTAATATTAATAAAGAAGGATGAAACATCACTGAATATTTACTTATCTGAGGAAAAAAGATGATATGATAGGTACAATAAAAACATATAATTTAGGACAAGAGGAAACGGATAATTTAATGTTATGACATTCTACATTTCCTTTTTGCAAATTCTGCTCAAAATCTCATTGCTTAAGTACCATTGCAAGAACAATTAAGCACCTGTGAACATTATACATTAGTCAGAGTTCAGTTTAATCTTTTCACATGTGTATGTTTACACACATACAGACACACTCATCTCTTTTATTCTTTCACCATTAGTGTTCATCTTTTCTTCTCTTTTTTATAATTCTTCATACTCTGTAGATTAGTTTAGGCTTACACTAGCAATGAGAAGAAATACATTGTTCTTTAGCAGGAACTATTATTTCTTTCATGTGAAAATAATAATAATTTGGCACGTCTCTCCTGCTATTGCATGATCACCTGATAACTGAGAACTCATTGATATGACATACATGTTTATATTAACCAAGGTAACACATCAGAAAACAAGAAAGTAATTGCAAATCTGCACACATACAGACAACTGTAGGAAATTAAATCTAGATTAACAAAAGTAGATTAGTCTGATAAAGATTTCCTTTGCCAAAGGCACAGAAGCATAGTATCACATAGAAATGCTACTTCTTACAAGCAGCGGCATTTCAACAGCAAAGTTCACAGCTTTCTTTAGATGTTGCAGGTGGAAAAAAATTGAAGTGAGAAAAACTCAGGAATAAGTGACCTTTTTGTCAAACAAACAAAAAAAAAAATGCTTTTTACTACTACTAGGTCTGCTTGTTAATTCTTTTTCAAATTAGAAATATAATTTTCTCTAATGAAATTAAAAGACAAACACTGAAGTTCCTGTTCATAGATTTGGTTGAATAAACTGGCTTTCTGAAAGTGGTCTACTTTGCTTCAGTTTCAGAAGATTTGTTTTATGTTTCAGGATTTATTGAAGGCCAATCCCTCTTCCTAAGCTTAAAGAGAGCTGGTGAGATATGGTAGTTTTCTCTTTTCCTGATTTCCCTCACACTGGTTGTTGCTCGTGTATTTTTTGCATCATGGCTGCCACTAAATCTGACTATCTTTAACAAAAAAGTTTTTTCCCTTTCTTATAGTTATCCTTGCAAGTCTTTCAGAATGTGTTCTAGTATCTCAATAAAGTTAGCTTTTCTGAAGGAGATTTAACCTTTTAATTTGTATGTCTGTGATATATCCTGGGGTTTGAGGAGGATTTAGAGCTTCAGAAGCTTGGAAAATATCATTTCACTACCGTTTTCTTCTTTGAAGATGACTTCTTCAGAAATTTCTGATTTTAAAAGCCCATGTCAAAAAAAAAGTTAATTTCTACTAAATTGTTTAAATCCATTTTCATGCCATTGACATTATCTCTTTTTCATAAAAAGAGTTCTTACAAAAATACCCTCTCCATTGGATTGAAGACTTTCTATTTCTAGAGTGTAGTAAAGTATTAACACCTTGATGTAAATTTTCAGAACTGGGTTATAATTTGGGACGTGTCTACATCTGATAATTGTTCAGATATGGTGAAACCTCTATATTATCCATTCAAATAATATTTAATTAGCAAGTGGAATGTGGAGGCCATTGGAATTCTCACCATTTTATACTTGCAATGGTCAAATAAAGACCTCAAGACGGTTTGAATACTGAAAGTGAAGAAAAAATTGTTTGACTCTCAAATTAAACTTTAAGAGTTTTTAGGACAGTAAGAGCATGTATGAAAAATGTCAGTGGGTCAATTATTTACTAGAAGCCATGCAACATGTCAGAGAAAGTCTGAGAAAGGGAGTCACACAGAATCTAGAACTATAGTTCCTTTAATTCACTGTAGTAATTTTGATAAAGGGGAATTATCATTAAATAAGTAAGGATTTTTTCTCATAAATTAATCCTTTGCTTCCCAAAAATGTCAATACTGAAGAAAAGCTATTTTCCCCAAAATGTTTCATTTGTAGTCTCTTTTAGTCCATCATAATTATGAAACATTGGGTCTTATTAGTAACTAGTGCTGATAAAGCTGCTTTTTTTCTGTAATGCTGAGAACACAAAAAGAATTAGGACTCCAAAAAGCTTGCTGCTAGAGAAGAGTCAGTAGTAAACCTGGTACAGGGCCAGCCAGGCATGCTAAATTGTGCTATGACGGGGGTCAGACTGGTTGTCCCATGTGACAGACAGAGCAACGGTACATCTCAGGCTGAGTTACAGCTTACAGAAAAGGTCTGCAATTCTATCCTGCTTGTGTGGGATACAATCTACAGAATGAAGTACTTCTGCCCCTACAGTACATGATGACAGTAGTTGCAGAAGGGATCTCTCCCTTAATTCAGTAGGGATTTTTATCCTATAGGACACAAAAACAGCCTCAAATGTTCTGATGTAGACCCACCCCAAATCCTGAAAGCCTAATATTCCTGAGGAATATGTTTATTTCTTTAGCTATTTTTATAGGTCACAGGTCCTAGTTTACATTTTCAATACAGTAGGTCTGTGCTTAAGCAACTGACAATCAGTCATGTGGAGTTTATTTGATGGTTCTAGGAGGCGGTCTTTTACTATTTTTAAAATTATGCACTTTCCTGGTTTGAAGGGAAGATCAACTTATCTTTGTTAATTAACTAATTAATTGTAAAGAAAATATAAATATTTTAGATGGTGTAATATTTCATATTAATTCCGAATTTTGTAAATTAATTGGAAATTTTATTTTATAAAATTTTATAAATTAAATTGTATGTTTAATTTGCAAATTCAATAAATGAAGGGTAGTTTGGCCTGTATTCTAATATGTTCTAAGTCCACTTTGAAGATATGCAAAGTCAAAATTGTCTTTTTCTAAATCTCTGTCTCTTTTTCTCCTTGTAATCGGTTTTATAGGTAATAGAAGTTTCCCTTGTCAAGTCAGACATGAGACTTAGCGGATTAACACAATGCAATTATTCTATTCTGTTACATACTTTTAGTCCTTTTAAGACAGTTTGGGTTTTCTTTGGTCATTGATATGATAGTATACTTTGTTTTAATATAAAGCATATTACAATATACTATTTGTGTCATGATATACTTTTACTATTACAATAACATCCATTCTGAAAGCTAGCATTTAAGGAAAAAAATTAGAGTTTTTCAGTATTTCATTTTCTGAAAGTCATATGTCTAAAATAAAGTCATACATTTAAGAGAACAAACATACCAGCAAGCAAAATATGGTGATTTGAAAGGAAAGCTCCAAGAAGAATTCTGTACAGAAAGGCAGGTGCTTGAATCTTAGTACAGAATTAGGATGTAACTAGCTTTATTTCTCAACCAAAATTTTCTGAGCAGCTGTTTTTTGAATTTGAACTGAACACTTCCATCTCATGGCCATCTTATCACCTCTTCACATTCCATATCTGTCCAGCTGAGTCACCTCTTAACTGAACAGGGATCCAGGAGCTCATTTTCACTGACAATATTTCTCCAAAATCTATACAGTAAGATAGAAAATTAAATTAGTACAGCAGCTTTAAGTGTTAGCAGTGAGACTATTAAAATAACAGTCCAATGTTGGGAAAGACTAAGTAGTTCTCTTCCCGCTTTTTCACATTTATAGCTACAGGCTAACACTCCTTTACAAGTACTTTATCATTGTGAGAATTATTAAAGAGATGCAATTTTTGTACCTCTTAAACTTGTATTCAGCCCACTGATATGAATGAAAGTATCAGACCAGTACGTAAGCCCTGACAAATACAAGAGCACCAGAAAATTTAAAATTTAAGTTATTAATAAAAATATTTACCTCTGAATGAAATGCCAATCAGTGAGGCAATCTCCCTATAACAGTCATATCATTTCACAATAAAAGAATACCCTGAAGAACTTGTCTGTTAGCAAGCCTCACATAATGAAACCTGTTTTAGTGGTTTTTTTTTTTCCAATTCAAGAAGTTGAGAGAAATGGGTCATATCTAGTCTTACATAACTGCAGTGAAAAAGGCTTTTTTCTTCTGAAACTCCTTCCTCTGTGTGAGAAACCTTGAATTCAGGTGTTATTGATGTAATTTAGTTAGATATTATCTTGCTATTTTCTCCCCAAGAATTGAACTCAGAATATGTTTTTCTACAGAGCATATCAGAGTATCATCAATTGTTGGAGTTTGCTGATTTAGGCAGTTGTCATATATCATGGTAAAATATGTCTAATGCCTTCATATTAAACCACTGAGAGATATCATTGCTTTTGGATGTCCTTCAGTTCACTTAGTTTTCTCTTGAAACAAAACAAAATAAAAAACCTCAGATAGGCTTTTTTTCCCCAACAATATGTGTTTTGCAGTGAAGTGAAGTTGAAGCAGTAAAGGTTCTATGCAGTGACTCGGTAAGAGTTCATGGTAAATGATGCATACATCACCAGGTTACTTTTAACCAGTTTATATAAAAGCAGATTATAAGCAGCTGGGATCATACTCATATAAACTTGACTTGTTCTGAGACCTGTTCTGTTTCAACATTTTTCAAAATATTAACAATTTTTTTCACTCAAGACTGCCTGAGGATTTTGTTCTGTCTTAGGTGTTTTGTTTTCCAGGCTAAAACTTACCCTAGTTATATATCTGTCAGCTTCACTAACCTCTACTTGTCCCAGTCTTCCTTTTATAACATCCTCCCTTTCACAGGTTACAAGTCCTCGTCCCTAAATCAATCCACTCTAAAATGTTACGTCTTCATATAAAGAAGGTATCACACATATCTCATTTTTGCTTAAGGTTTTTCTGACTTCACAATGCAGTATCAATCACCTTTTTGTGTGGGAAGTTGAGCAGAAAACAGAGAAAAACACATATTTCTCTTGAAATTTCTAATTTATTTAAATCGGTTATAAGGTAAAATTGTACTTTACATATTGTGAAGCCTTCAGTAATCAAAACTGATGAGTAGCAAAGGAAAAATTAGCGTTCTTTCTCAACCACAGAGGTGCTGCTGGGTGTTTTTAGTAATGTAGTTGATCAGGAATGACATCCATAACTGGGATACATATATATACCTTCTTGTTATGTCCTTTCTCACATATGGGATATTTTACTTATGTTGCATATTGTACTTTACTCTCTTCATTGTGCCTAGAGTCAGTTTCTACCTAGTGTTCAGGATGCTTCCTTTTACTTTGAACACTCACTTTGAGTGAGACAGTAGGAACTAAGATTAAATTGTTTAAGTGACAACCAAAGACAAACATGCCAAAAAAATTAAATCCGGCATCATGATTTAAATTACACTGATGTGATTGTTCTGTACTCTCCAGATAAGAAAGGGTGGTTTTATTGTTTCTTTGTTTCTGGATTGTTTGGGGTTTTTTTTGTTGTTGTTTTTTTTTTTTTATATACCGTTCATACCACCTGTATTCAAAATATGGAGACATTCTCTGGAAGTTATTCTTAAAAGAACAGTACTAGAATTTATAGCATACATTCTGCACAGCTTATTCCATCTTAATGCTAGAAAATAAATACATGTGTAGATGAGGTTTTCAGATGCCATAGCATAGGTCATTCTAACAGTGGCACAGCATGTTTCATTTTTAAGCTAAGAACATACATACACTTATAGAAAAAGCATTGGAGCTTTAAAATTCCACCTGCTTGAAAGAAAATGTTACTTTGTTTTGAGAAAGCAGTGTTATTAAATAGAATTAATTGCCTCCATCAGGAAATTAACACTTCATTATTACACATAATGTAATACACAGTCATGTATTTACATATTCATGGATATGTATGCACAGAGAACATGTGTTAAACGCTTTAAGACTGTCTTCTAGCTTGATACAAATTTCTTTAAGAAACATTTTTTCCTAGTAGTCTGTAATTATTCAAGAGGTTTAGGCATGACAGAAGGAAGACTGTATTAGGCAATAAACCCCTTCTCAGAAAGAGAAATAATAGGAATAGGTGAGACTGTTGGAGGTAGTTGTGAAGGAAAACAGAACCAAAAAGTATTTAGGGTAACTAAATATCCATCTCAAATACTCAACATTCAAAACACTTGTTTTCTTTGCATTTGAGAATTGTTTCTAGATCTCCGGAGTTTGTGATGTCATTAAAATTAACAAAGCTTTTTTTTTAGTGTAGTAAGAACCTGGAAATAGCAACATGGGAAGACCCATAAACTGAATCCCAAAGCATGGAAGAATCATTCCTAATTGTTAGAATAGAATAACAATTTTGGGAAGTATCTTGTTTAGAGGAATATAAATAGAAAGTAAAGGGAATACATTGTTGAAATGTCGACCCAAAATGATGGATCTTAACTGGAATTTTGGAAACTACTGTTAGGAGAAAATTATAGGAAATAATTCAATAGAGCTGTGAAGGTTTTATCCTGCCTGGACACAGCAATGGGGTAGTATTACTCACTTCTCCCAAACCTGGCCTCGAAGTAAGGGGTGGAAAGCACCATAAA
Organism: Phalacrocorax aristotelis; assembly: GCF_949628215.1. NCBI lineage: Eukaryota > Metazoa > Chordata > Aves > Suliformes > Phalacrocoracidae > Phalacrocorax > Phalacrocorax aristotelis. The sequence continues at coordinate 108,786,678 of NC_134276.1, read as the reverse complement.
ACCTTGGATCAAAGTATCTGCTTGAGGAATAGAAGCCAGAAGTGTGAGGAATATGCCAGAGTTACCACTGAAGAACAGGGTGAAAAGAATAGCTTTTTCATGAGCTACTTTTCTGTCATAAAAGAGAGAACAATTTTTGTCAGTCACTGTAAGCCCAGTAAGCATAGAGCATCATTAATGGGAATCTTCTTTTATAAACCTACATTTACAATTAACCAACTTATATACCTATGGATAACTAATAGATCTCTACAAATAAATAATTAATTTAAACAGTAGTTCAGGCTCATATTTTTTTTAGTCCATGTTCTAATTAATTCTCCTGTATCACCTGATAACATTCAGATGCAAAAGCAGCTGCAAAAGCAGCAGTTGAGCACAGAAATTTTGGCCCTTGCACTTGGATATCACTCGAATGGGAACTGTGGAGTACCCATGTGTGCACTGCACTTAGTCATGCATGCCCATTGTCTAGAGCAACCTGTGATTATTCCAGTAGAGTAAGAGAAGGTAAACACAAAATTTGCAAAGGTTCAAAAAGAAAGGAGGATTCCAACAGCCATAATTCAGTGCACTGAGTGGATTTAAGAAATGCCAGTGGTGGAAGAGAAAACTGAAGTTCACGCTGTACATATCAGGGAGCAACAAGGGCCATCTGTCCCCTTAGGGATGGGGTACCAGGAAACCGAGGGGGCTCCCCATGGTGGGTGGCAGTGGTGGGTCTGGCAGCCAGGGCCCGTCCACCACCCCAGACAGGAGCAGGCAGCCAGGAGGCATCAGGGCAGCCCCAGCCTCAGACATCAGGCAGATCCATGGGGATGGGTAGAGTCTGGGCCAGGATGTAGGCCTGCGGGTGGGCATGGCTCGGTTAGGTCTATGCCCAGGTAGGGCTGTGGGGAGCTGGAGACTGGTCTTGCTGTGGCATTGCTGGGGAAGGGACTGATGGCCCCGGGGAACTGTTCAAGTCTCCTTTTGGTAAATCCTGGCATAAAGCAGCAGCAATGATGCACGCCAGATCCAAATAATTTTGTTACTTCTCTGAAAAATGTTTATTCAGTAGTTTGCCTCTCCAGTATGTCTGCTTGTATACATGAAGTTTTTTATACATGCTGTTATTAATCACTTAATCAAGAACACTATTTGTACCTGCCAGAATGACATATACTTTTTTTTGTAGGGTGGGGAGGAATATACATAACTTTAACTGAAAGATTCTTCTTGTTACTGTACTCAAAGGATAAAAAGCACACCAGACCATACAAGGAAGCAAGCATTCTGGGCCAGGGATTCAGATGGAACAAACTGGCAGAGATTAATTCTATGCCCTGCTGTCCCTAGTCCCTGTGGACCACCTTGGCAGCTAGGCACTGGTATAGCACAGAGATGCTGCTGTCATTCACTGCTAAGCACATAAGATGAAGAAAGTGTGTTTGGACCATGGATGCAAGACCTTTTTTGAAAACATAGTATCAGATTTTCATGACTCATTTGCTAATGTTTTTTTGTTGTTGTTGTTGGAGGTGTTTTGAATTTTTGGTTGTTTAGATTTTTTGTCTGGCAGAAGGGCTAAAATGTGTAGCCCCATATATATTCATGGCATGTATCTCTAGCTTTTGCCACCTTGACTTCCAAATATACACACACTGATGTACACAATACAAAAAACTGCTATGGTGTTGGGTGCTTTCTTTAGTGAAAACTTGACTGTACATTGCTTTGCATGTAACTGGTTAAGTCAGTCAGAACTTCAGAAGAGGACAAGATCAGAGCAAAGGAAGTGACAGAGAACCAGATGTTACTACCACAAATTTAATCTTAGAACTGGCTGGACAACATAATTTGCAAAAATAAAGTTGTGGTGTAAGGAAGCATAATTTAGAAGTAAGAGGATGGCAAACAAAATAGGATTATACACTGCAACTACTGAAATCTCATTCACTATAAATGACCTGATTTGCTCTAACTGGGGCTGCATCCTCTTTCAGGGTGACTTTGTCTGGATAGCAAAAATGTGTTTGGGGACTGGTAAGCATTAATTTACTGCTTTGTGTTTTGTTATTGTACAAAATTAAATATGTGCTGTAACCCAAACTGATTCTCTGAGGGCTCTGTTCAAAATTATTTTCATAATCATTGTATGGAAGTTTTTTAAACTTCACTATAGTCTATTCCCTGTATAACACTTTTCAAGCAATAAGTCCTTCATTAGCCCTATTTAACAAATCCCACAGTGTCAGACCGTTTGTACCATATCAGCACCACTAATTCTTATAACAGGTGCATCTCCTAGGATTCTAATAGAATGAAATCCATGAGGTATTCTGTCAGCCTGGAAGTTTTTTCAATTATTTACATGGAACTGTTTGTTGGTCCTGGTGTCGCTGTCAGCAAAGTTTCGTGGTGGTGGTGGATGGTGACATTGGTCAGTGGGTGGTGAGTGGTTGCATATATTTTTTTCCCCGGATTTAATTTCTCTCTCTCATTATTTTGCTTTTCATTATATTATTATCATTTTTATCATCATCATCATCATCTTCATCATAATTTTGTTATTATTAACATTATTACTAGTACTATTTTATTTTAATTATTAAGCTGTTCTTATCACAACCCATGAGTTTTCTTCCTTTTGCTCTTTCAATTCTCTCCCCCATCCAACTGTGGTAGGGGGAGTGAGTGAGCAACTGTGTGCTGTTTAGTTGCCGACTGGGGCTAACCACAACAGTCCTTTTTGGCACCCAACACGGGGCACAAAGGGTTTGAGATAATAGCAGTTGCTAGTCAAAGGATTGACCCGTCCTTTGACTCAATATTAGTTTATCTGATCTGCACTGTGTTCTTGTTTTTGCTGTACATGTTAAAAATTAGTGTTGGTTTTTGCAGTTTGCTTTGCTGTTCTTTGCAGTGATTAGTGATCTTTTGCCTGGGAGAGTTGTTATTAAGACACTGGCCTTAAGCTTTATCTGGTATTTGAGGTTTGTATTGAAGCCGTTACTGTGCTTTGGGTACCACCTCATGGACACAACTAGTAATTATACCTCCCCTCTGAGAGGATTTTTGTGGCAGAAGTACAGAATGGCACCTTTGCTACTTCTATGATGTCTCCTCCTTCATTACAACAACTTTTCAGCCTTTTGAACATCCTTGGGTAGTTAGGATATTTCAATTAGTATTGTTTGAGAATATTGTTTCAGTTTTATCTAAGGTTAGTAAGCAATTTAAGAATATCGTGTTGGGATGATGGGGTAATGGGGCCAGTAGCCTGGAATTAGAAGGAAAAGAAGCCAAACAACTGGGAACCCTCTCTAGGGAAGGGGGCATTGACAAAACAATTGGAAAAGGGACACAAGCCCTCAGCCTTTGGAGGAAATGCCTGTCCTGTGTGAAAGAAAGGTATCCCTCCAAGGAAGATGTTATATAATGCCCAGGAAAATGGACGACCATGGAGAAAGGTATCCAGTACTTGAGGGAACTAGCCATGCTTAAGGTGATTTATGGTGACCTGGATGATGAAGAGTCACCCAAAAATCCAGATGAAGCCCAGTGTACACAACCCATGCGATGGAAGTTTGTATGGAGAGCACCATCTTTGTATGCAAACTCATTGACAGTGATGTCCTGGAGAGAAGACAAGGCACCAGCGGTGGGGGATGTGAATGACAGACTCTGGGATTATGAAGCAAATATCTCTTCTTCCCTTGTCTCTGCTGTGGAGAAACTGTCCCGGAAGGTTCAGCAACTCGAAGAGGATATGTCCTCCTCCCCACCTGTACGGACCAGTATCTCAGCCATTAGGAGTAAGTGTCCTGTTACTCAAGAGAGAGGGTACACACCACGGGCCACCTTATGGTTTTACCTGTATCATCCACCTGTGCAGGTAATGCTCAATCCAATGTAGGATAATGTGATGCCAACTATTCCCACACCTATGTGCTGTGCAGTAAGAACATGACTCGAAGAACACACTTCCTGCTCAAATCACTTGCTTTTCATAATTTCATAAGGAGAGACATCAATAATTTTTACATTTAATTCATTTGCAAACTCATAATATTTTCAAATATGTGTTTTCAAAGGAAAGAAAAGCTTTTGAAATCCTTAATTACACAAATCAGTTACTAGCAAAAATGTAACCTCCAGTTTACTAATACAGTGAAATTTGGGGAACATCCTTAATTTTCACATTGGTAAGTTAAAAATGAGTTATCTATGATAATTGCCTACATATAACATAACTGCATGGAACTAAAACTTTAAGAAATTATTGTAAGGTTGACATAAAGAACTTTGAATGAAGGAACAAAACTACTGTTATTGTCCATATAACCTATATTTCCCTCCCTCCTTGTACATAAGCTGTAAGATATTGACAGGGTTATTGGCAGCACCCTTGTCTCATTCATTGCAGAATTTGTGTGGAAATGAACTGAAAGAACTTGTTTATACATGCAAATAGGTATATGATAGGAAAGAGTCTGCTTGTGACAAAGAATTCAAGAACAAAGAACAAGCAAGGTCTTCATTCACCAGAAAAAAAAATCTATCTTGAAATACTTATCTGTCTTCCATTACCTTAGTTTCTGAGTATTTATCTTCATGCTAACCCTCTGGGGCAGAGAAACGCTGTTATCCCTACTGCTGTACATGGAGATCTTGAGGCTTACATTCCTGAAGGAAATAAGGTTCCTAAACACAGAGTAGGCCTCAGTGAAAGACAGTGCCTTAGCTCTTCAGATGTTAATTGTGTTATTCAAAACTGAGTTAGTGCAGGGTGTTGTGACTTCTGATGAAGATTTTAAGCCCTGAATCTTACATCTTTTTCCCTATCAATCAGGAGATATGGGTTACAGCTCTGGTTTAGCTGAATATAGGGGAGAAATAGTGCTGATTTACCTAATAAGGAATAAAGACTCAATTCTCCTTTAGTAATTTTTAGTACATTCTCAGTCCAATTATACTGGTTGTGCTTTACTGATTGCATTAATATACTTCATCTATATACACCAAATATCAAGGGGCAAGAGTTAAAAGTATTTAAACATATCTAAAGAGGGAGATACAACTAGATGTTCTGTGGGATTTTTCAGATATGTCTTAGCAAGTAACTTATTAAAATCAACACTGATTTTGAGCTTTTGATAGCTAATGGTGGTTATTGGGGGATCCTGGCTAAGCCTTGCAATTTTCATTTAAGAAAGCGCTGGGGCTGTCTTCTACCAAGGAATTGAATTTCTCACAGTAGCAGAAGATGTGGAGGACAAGCAGAGGATGCTGTTTATACAATTCTTCATCCCTTGAACCATTCCTTCATCCAACTCTAAAAGGTTCTTTTCCCTATTGTTCCAAATGTACTGACAACAGGGAAGATCTCAAAACAAGAAAAAAAAATAAAGTATTGTTCCCAAAACAAACAGGTTATATTATTTTTGTTCTGAGGTGTTAATAGTGGCAGACTACAGCCAAAAATATTTTAGAAACAACACGTCTTTCATTAGACTTCATAGAGGCTGGAAAATGTGGTTTCTCAGTGGAAAAAAGATTGTGGAGGGCCTTGCACATGAGTCAAACTTTAGTAAAGCGAGTAATCAAAATGGTTGCTCTTTAATGTCACTTTTGCTATCAGAATGTCAAAATTTCAAAACAGCAGTAAATTTTCCTTTCTTTGCTTTGCTTTCAAAATAGCCAATATTTCAAAAACTTCTGGATCTGTTCTGTCAGACCACTTAGACTGTGGAAAATGTAGTATTTTGTTTCTCCACTGAAGAAAAAATATAATTAAAGCTGAGTTCCAGCTGGGCCTTCCAACAAAGACTGTCCTTTGTAATTAAGAAAGAAGAATAATAGAACACCGTTAACATTGGCAATGTTATCCACACATCAACGTTCCACTGAGGTTTTACTAGACTGCAATTTATTTATAGTATTGCAAGATATTGGTCAGTTTGGGAAAGATCATCTTAAATCTTCAGAAGTTTTTGTTTGAATTTGAAGGTAGAGTAGCTAGGGATGCTATTTTAATCATACACACATGAACAATTTGGCAAGGAAATCTTGCTGGTTAATGAAGTTATTCAGTCACTATCTGCTGTGATTACTATGAAAAGACATAGATGACCACAGACCTCTATCTTAAGCCTTGTGATGGAAACCAAAGTTAAAAATATTAAGTACAGAGCGGAAATCTCAAGAAGGTGTGTATCAATTATATTCGAAGATGATTCTTCTATGAGAAAAAGGAAAAATGTAGCATCTGTTAAGCAAGAGGATTTTGTTATTTTCTGAATATGCCATAAGGATATACAGGCACCACATGCTTCATGGCCAATTGGTCAGAGATTGCACTTAGTAAGAGAAGTTTTTCACTTTTGCACCAGTGCAAAAACTCATGTGAGAACTATGTATGTGATACCATTTTAAATAAAACATGAAAAATGGAGGAAGGGTATGGGTATGTAAGGATTTTTGAGACAAGCAGACAGCATGTAAGATAATTTTTAAAATACGTCTTTAATCTTTATTGAAAACTGTTTCTTTATTTTTGCTATGGGTCATAAGTTTGAATACATTTCTTTCAGCACTTTGCAGCATCCTGACCAGCAATGACAACCCTAAAAGAAATGTGAGAATTCTTCTGACAAGCATCTTATTTCTACCTTCTTAGGGACTTAAAGGTACTGTAGGCTGTATTCTTGCCATCTCTCTGTATGTTATAATTGTCTATTTTTGTCCTTTTTTTGAATTTTGTGTGTGGTCTCTTTGATTGCTTAAGTCCAAATCCAAAGATACTTTATATGAAACTTAACATTCAAAGTGAATGAAGTACCAAAAAGATTAGAACATATATGTTATCTGATATTAAATTACTCATAGAACTGAGGGCACTGGTGTCCATGTTTGAAACTTTATTTTGAAAGAAAAAAGTAAACATTATTATCTTTTTCAGTCAGAATAGAGACTAAAAAGAGACACAAACCAGCAAAAACCTGTGAGATCGACAAAACCACGGCTATGAAAATATCCAGACTTGCCTGATTGAACCTTTTTGTTTGAAGTAGGAAAGGTAGTTGGGCTTACATATTGTGTCATGGATAATTTTTCAATTAAGAAGTTACAATTTTCATAAAATAGTTTGGTTCTAACCCTGGTTCTTCTCTATTTAGTTCAGATTGGTTTACATATTTCTAATAAAATTTTAATTGGTCTCGGTCAGGATACTAAGCATTCTTTGAATAGCAGTCTTACATAGTTACATGTGTAAGTATGTTTTGTGTCATTGGAATTACAGTTTTTCAAAAGTTGAAAACATGCTCTGCACAGTAAATAGGTTTAAAAATCCCATTTGTAATGTAGATGTTAGGTGTGTTAGGTAAGCAATTTTGCAACTAAAAGAAGAGATCTAGGAAACGTTAAAACTAAAAGAGGCTTAAGAGATCATTTTCCCTTCCCTGGAATTTTCTAGGATCTCAAATTACCTTGTTCATCAGGGTGAAATGGTGAAAATGTTCACCAAAAAAGGTGTGTGAATGGAAGACTGAGAAACACTCCTAGACAATCCCTCCTCTGAGCAGCCAGCCAGGCAGGCAGAACACATAGCCGGTCTGAGAAAGTGATTTGAACTCTGGTATTGAACACCTTGGCTTCTCCTTTTTGAAAGTGTACATGCTAGTATGACAGTTCTGTAGTTAGATCACTCTTTCTGGCTGAAGATAAATTCTCTTTCATATTCCATATTAGGCAGAGTCTTTTGTACCAAATCATGTGGGATCAAAAAGTTTTGTTCTTACCAAATGCTGCATCCTATATTTGCAAAAATTTTCCTGATTAGCAGTTTAATTTAACTATGTATTTCTCCATAAAAAAGAAGGTAAATTGGCAGTTCTGAGGAAAATAAATAAAAGATTAAATTGAATTACAGTCAGTAACTACAATTAGATCCAAATTTATAAACTTCTGTTGGAAAAGTACCCTTTTGTAAAGGCTCATCCTGATTAATGCTTTGAATAACCATTTGCTTTCCTGTGTCTTGAATGTTCTTCAGACTTTTCCTGAAAAAAATAATTGGGTTGGATTTATTTATTTATTTATTTATTTATTTATTTATTTATTTATTTATTTATTTATTTGAAGCTATAGGCTTATTTTCAGAAATGAAAGGGGATTGATTATCAATATTCTTCAAGAAGGAAAAAATTTCCACAGGGTAAAGTACATTGGTAGGTGTTCTTTGACTTACCAGCTTTCAATCTTCCTTCTGATTTTTCTTCTTCTTTCTTTCCCCCCACCCCCTCCACCTACCCCCACCCCCCTTCTATGTATCTGGAGAATACTTTAAAAGATATCTGTAGTTTTTAAGGCATGGCTTAGATACAGCCTTAAAGAATAAAATTGATAAGTTATTCTAATGTTCAAATGCATGTAATACATATGTTTTTAAAATAGTACAAGTTATTGAACAAATGATGTCATGAATGTGCATAAGCAGAATTCTACTATATTCCAGAAACTGAATTTTCTGAAAGAAGAAAATCCATTCTCATTAATACTTCCTATTTTTAGAAGAAGAGTTTTATGCTTTTGAAATTTGTCACCCTTGCTGACAATTTTGTGGAAAGTTACTTTGAGAAATTGTATTTCTCCTTATATTTTATTACAATCTTATTTTCTGGCTTTTACTTGGAAGCCAAGCAAGCTGAGTCATTTGGCGTTGCAGCTTTCTATAACAAAGTTAGCTTCAAAATTATGTCCCTCAGTTGGACATAATTGAACCTGAGAGTCCTGCTTCACACAACTGATTGATATGAAAGAGATACTAGATAGATACTAGATAGAACTTACAGAAACAGTTCTAATAGCAAACATTTTAACCTAAATGCATACTTTTCCAAGTAAGTACAAAGCAACTAGTTACAACTCTGTGTTGGTTTGTTTGTTTGTTTGTTTGGTTGTTGTTGTTTGATTTGGTTTGTTTGGTGGTCTTTCTGTTGTTTTTGTTGTTTGTTTCTTTGTTTTTTTGTTTGGTTTTTTTGGAGTTTTTTTTCACTCTGTAATGACCTTTTTGTGAGTACTTACAGAGAGTCAGGGTAAAAGGAAATGTACTTGCTGTTAACGAATATCTGCAACCCCTCATCAGGGAATTAATCTGGGAGGGTGTGGTTGCAGATCTTTTTACATAATTTTTTTCCCCCCACTATTCTTGAGATGCTCCAGAACTAAAGAACTGAGGGACTACCTCTCCTCCAGCTTTGAAAAAACACTGCTTATTCTCTCTTACAAAAAAAAAAAAAGAAAAAGATTGCTCGTGCATCTTTTCTAAAGGATGCTTTTTCCATGTAGTCTTTAGTTAGGTTAGGAAAGAGCTTGATTTAGAAGTCCTGTATCCAATCTTCCATTTCACAGTACTGGAACATGCCATCTGTAGTTGGTCACTGAACGGCTTGAGATAATTTTAAAGATCCAGCCTCTTCTCATGCACTCTAGAAGGAAATCCAATGTCAAACAGGTTATCCTGGATTCTTCTTGGCAAGCTAGGTCCACATCTGATACATGTTTATATCTTCATTGGACTGGGACTATAAATCTCTTGTAAGATATGCATTTAAAGTTACGTAAATTTTACCTTCCAACCTACTTGATATCAACAGCAGTGGTCAAAACAGTGGTTGCAAAAAAATTGATACTCTTTTCTTTAATTAAGTGTCATTTTTGGACTAAATGTGAATAAAATAAAATGACTCAAAGAATAGTTATATCACTAATCCTACCTTTTCTTCTAAAAAAGGGAAAGATGTGATTTTTAGATCAAACTTTTTTTAGTGTCTTTGGCAGACCTTCTAATTCACAAATCAGTATTAAACACAATGTAGTGAAGAAAAATCTCATTTTTCAGTGAAGAGTCACATATTTTCTCTCTGAAAGTCACCAAAGTGTATACGCAAAAAGGTATGTGACAAAGAAGAGGAACTGGGGCTGGAACTGAAATAGTTGATCCTTTGATATTTATTAGGAATAAAATTTATGTTGTTTTCCAGTTCCAAAATCAGAATGAACCACAGTTGTTATAAAGGGAACACAGGGAGGTTTCTGCAGGAATAAAGAGCTGCTCTGTTACTTCAGGGGACGTATGTTTGCCTATTTGACACAGGGGTATCTGTGGAGCTAATATTTTGCATTAACACATACAAACAATTTACTAAAATGTGGTGCTTACTTGGAGACTATATGCAAACTGACAGAATTACAACAGCTGGGTCAAGCTCCATAATTCTGATAAAGATACCTTTAATTCAAAGTCACTGCAGCTGACAGAATAAAATGTTGGAAACAGTAGAAGCACAGAACTCTTACACAAAGTTATTTTTAACTCAGCATTTCAGAAATATGTGATTTATAGGAAAAAATCTGAAACACTGCCCCTCCCCCCCAAGTCTATGTTACTGAATCTTCTATCTTTTAATATTTAAGTCTGTCCAACATATGTGGACAGAAACACTCACATTATGAATGTATACCTGTAGGACCAGAAATGCAGTGAACTATACTTCCTAAACTATGATAACAACATTTTTTATTTGATCTGATCAGAGTGACAGTTATAAGCAACCTTTAGTGTAGTAACCTATGACTGAACAAAAAACATGGAAAGAGAAGTGTAGCTTCCACTGTGTTAAAGATTTCTTCAAAGAGATAATTAAGGAAAGGAATGTAACACACTGGAGAGGAAAATCCCCTTTGGGGATTGTAATTCCCTAAAGTAAGCAGGGTCATTACAAGCCTTAAAGTGAGACCTGGAACAGAAAATCTGTAAAAAGTTGGAAATAAAGATAGCTGAATCGAACTCTGCAACTCCCAGGTTCCCAAAGCACCTTGATGTCTGATTGGCAAATTTTGTGAGGTCTTGTTAAGCAGCACTACATGCTTCTGCTCAGCTTTCTTTTAATGGCTGAACATATACCCAATCAAGCTCATCTGTAAGAAGACAGACAGTTTATCTTGGTTTTTGCCTGGTCAGCTGCTTACCGTACAGGTTTAAACTGTAACAACAAGACAGTTGCAGGAATTGTAAAGAAATATGGACATATTTAGATATATACCATGCTATTTGCATGCATAAACGCTCATCTGTCTATGAAACCACAGCAGTTTGATAACGTAACAATTGGGTTCCAGCCTACTGTGTTCATTCTTGCATTATCAATCAGGTTAAAAAATATGAAGCAATGTGTGTTCAAGAAATATAAGTACTTTGTACATAAATCATATTTATGACATTATATATTGATAATGAATAAGCTGAGATGTCAAATTACCCTATTAGTATGTTTGGCAAATATATTGTCCAAAGCTGTAAGTTATTTGGCCTTCTATTACCAAAAATTGAAGAATACTTCAGACATTCTGCTGATGAGCAGCATCTAAGAGCTGAAAACCCGTGTGCTAATCAAATCTGCAATATCTATCCATATTCCATACATATGTGATCATTAATCTGTGTTGTTCTCATATCTGGTAATGTAAACAGTGGTGAAATAAAATAGAAATGATACTTCTGCTGACTTCGTGTAATCCATCTTTCATTTTAGGACTTTGTTCCTTCATTAAGTTCTGTCACCGCATAGAGTATTTTTCAAGGCTAGGCTTTGCATTTGGAGCTCTGGTTTAGTAGAAAGATGTGCTGTTTCTTACGTGGTTGGCAGGCTCTCTCTTGATAAAATGCCACAGGCATTTCAAAAGAGATAAAGGACTTGTCCTGACTAAGTTTTGCATGGTCTGTTGGTTTCATTCTTTTCTTTTCCATACAAACTCATTTCCCTTCTAAATAATTGCCTTATATATGCATGATGAGGATTCTGAAGATCTTGGTACTTTGAATGGTAATGGAGTGTTATTAGTTCTTTTAATTACTTTTATTCCTCTCTCCACCAGGGAGGTATTCTGGCTGGCTGATAGTTGGGACCTATCAACCTATCTATAGTGCAATGCTGACACTTCTAGACTCAACCTAGTGCCAGTTGAGGGATGTCTCAAATGTATATAATTTTGGCTAGAGAATGGAATTTAGAAGAAATATTTAAAATTATGGTTCTCATTATCCTCAGCTTAAAATAATTTTAGCCCTATTGATATGGGTTCTGCATATATAAGGTTTATATTGCTGAAATGTTTTAATGCAAGAATGTGTAATTTACAGAATTAGAATAAAGAACCCTTGCTACCATAATATGAATGAACAGTTTACATGTTTCTCTAAATCAAGCTAATAGAAAAAAAATTCAGTTAAGGTGGAGTTCCTGTGGTTTTTCTTCACTTCTTTAAATGAGTATTTAATGAAGAATCACTGAAACGTCAAGTCCTTCAAAGAAAAAAATTTTTGGGGTAGGGGGGGAAGAATCAAACAGAACATCTGAAAAATAAGCATAAAGGTTTTAGTATGTTTTACCTTTTAAGTCCCACCTCTGTTTTTCCTCAGGACAGTTGTGGTCACAGTCAGGAACTTACCAGTTTTCAGTGATGAAATTGAATGCTTGGAGTAGAAGCAGTTTGCCAAGGGAGGCAAACTTAGGGTGCTCACTGATTCAAAGCTGTTTGTTAAATTATGACTCTTAAAAATGTGCCTCTAAATTTCTGTCTCTTACTTTTTTTATCATTCCATCCCTGTCCCTCATTATTATATATAAACTATAAGCACAGTATCCTTACTTATCTAGGATATTGTTGTTGTTGTAATTCCTGTGTCACTTGATATCTTTAATCCAGTCAGATGATTGCTCCATTTGGGTGGAATTTATGTCTAATTCCTAACTGTCACCTCAGACATATGTGCATTCTAACAACTTTGACCTAATTTTTGAACCAGTATTCCCTTAACCTCCATCTCTGCTGCTTAACAGCCTTCATATATTTCTGTTTTATTTAAGGATTATTAAATATCCTTATTAGATAAGGATAATTCTGTCAAGATCTTGGTCTTGCAGTATTCCATCATTTCATTATGGGCTACTATCTTGTTCCTTTTTCTAACTAGTTCATGGCACTCTTAGGAATTGTCTCTACTCTTTTTTTGCACAAGGCCTAGCAAAAGAATCTGATATAATTCTTTTGCATGCAAGGGCTTAAAATAACCCAGTTTAGAGGCTCAAGCATTCAAAATAGACAATCTTTAGATTTAGCAAATTGAAAACGTTGTCAGACTGAAAGAATTCCATGATAACCTTTGTCTCACATGCTTTTGAATTACGTGGTTTGTTCTGCCAGCAAATATGTGGTTTAGTGGTAGGAAAAGAAGTAATAGTTACCATAGTAACTGTCATACAATCCAGTGTGGTGCTTCTGTTACTGTACCTCTGAGAAAATACAAAGCTGTCTTCTTAATCCCTTTAGTGTTCCTGGTTGAATGGTGTATGCCTAGTAAAGTGGCACTTGTAGGTCCCTTGGCTGTACACTCTATTTTCTATCTCCTCCACAATAAAGTAATGGGCCTTCTATAAGTAGTATGAGATAAAAAAAACAAGCCCAACATTCAAATACAGAAACTTAGTGCTCTGCTTTAAAACCACACAACTTTCCCCCAGACCATAATGACTGTGATTTTATGAGCTTTTTTAACATCCTCCTAAAATCTTTAAACACTAACTGATGTCAATAGAGATACAATGAATCTTGTTCAAAGCCTAGGAGATGCCTCAGGACAGTTTAATTTTTCCTAAGATAATTTTATGTATTTAGTTTGTTGCTTGCTAGAGTCAGCGAATGCTGGGGACAAAATAAGACAAACGTCATGAAATTAAGGCTTAGGTGATTGTTTAGTTGTGGATTTTGACACACTTAACATCTGTTAAATTTCATCTAACGCAATGGAATGACTGAAAGTTGTGGTCTCAGTGGGGGGGAGGGGAGTGTGGGGGGACGACTTCAAATGAACACAGTATTTCGTAGCAGATTTGTCATTAGTTTTTTATGTCAATGCTATTTCACCACTGCTTTGTATATAGCCATTTGAATTTTCACTAGAGTGGAGGCTGGGATCTATATCATAGGAAAACGTTCCAAGAATTCAGACACAGGGAATTCTGTGGAAGAGTTTACTAAATGTCTTTTGTTATTTTATGTTGGATAACACATTGAAATATTCATTCAGAAAGAGGAAAGATTGAAAAATTAAGTCTAGAAATTTTGACACTTGCCTGAAATGTGGGGCAAGGGAATATTTGCTCTACTGAAAATTCAGTTGATCTCTAGGAAGTGAAACAACATTAACTATAAACACTTCCATGTTTTAAATGTTCTTATGGGATACATTGGTTCAAAACAGTTACATCTTTTGACTGCACGTTTTCTAAGGTTTCTGAAAAAACATTTTAGCTATTATTTCAGGAATTTAAATTTTTCTCCTGTGTCTAAATAATGATGTGTATGCTGCTTTCTCTACTGCCTTTTCTCTCAGGCTTTCTTTTCTTTTTAGTTTGCTTGCATCTTAATCTTGGAAGGTACTGTAGTACAAAAAAAAATTCTTTTTAATACCTTAAACTGCAGCTTGATCCTGAAAATTTTTGGTTTCTAGCAGTCTAAACTGAGAATTTTCTCATCTTGCCCAAATGCCTCTATAGTGCTAAACAGTTGTAGATCATATATGACTTGTAAATAGCTATGAAAATGCTGCTGCAAAACCTAGATTGATGCACCTGTAAGCAGTAGCACAAGTGAAGTTATACTGGTAGTATTTCAGTGTTAGAGTGTAAATTATAAATAATATCTTTGTGATTCTAGATCCTATAAACCATAATGATTTAAAATTTTGAACTTCCATATTTGCATACACAACTTGAGTATTAAGGGTAAAATGTGACATTCATACATCATCAACAATGCTTCAGACAAATGCTTGCTTTGTTCTTGTACAGCTTTCAGCATCTACATTTTTATGAGAGATTGGTGCTTTGAAGTACACAGAAAACCAAACATTTGAATGAATCCATAGAAGTCTATTAGAAACCATTAATAACTTTCAAAATTAATGGGGAGAAAAGTATTTTATATATATTACAATTTTAAATATTTTTAGTTCAATGCTATAGTTTGCATGACTTGTTCTTTTGAAATTTATTGTGAGAACGAAGGGAAGGGAACACCTTCCCACAGGCCAGGGCTGTTGCACTGCACCCAGCCAGGGAGCAGGGCAGGACACAGGGAAACTATTGTCCCTGGCTGGGCTGAAATGAGGTCCTGGGCCAAAGGCAGGGGTGGCGAGAGGCCCTGGGGGCTGTGCAGCTACAGTCAGGCTCATTGTTCCCCTCAGGGACTTCATATTTACATTCATTTAATGTGCAGAAACAAAGAATATTGCTCATGAAACACATCTTTCTTCGAATTTTACTATAGTTAGTTAATGATGTAAAGCTGGAATTTTAAATAAGAAATTCTGATAGCAGTAATTCTAAATCTGGAATATTATTTTATTCACAGGTACTTTATGGACACCAAAAAATAAGTTTACATGTTTCCCCAGAGACATTAATATTTTGCCTTTTTTCTTTTTAATAAATCATAAAGTTATAATTAAACTTATATCTATACATATATAATTGTAATACTTTATCAGTCTGCCAATATGAAATTGCAAGCATAACATTTTATCAGAATCACAGAATTACAGAATGGTAGGGGTTGGAAGGGACCTCTGGAGATCACCTTGTCCAACCCCCCTGCTTGAGCAGGCTCACCCAGAGCAGGGGGCACAGGAATGTGCCCAGGTGGGTTTTGAATGTCTGCAGGGAAGGGACTCCACACCCTCCCTGGGCAGCCTGTGCCCCTGCTCTGCCACCCACACAAGAAAAAGGTTTTTTTCTCATATTCATGTGGAACTTCCTGTGTTCCAACTTGTGCCCATTGCCCCTTGGCCTGTCACTGGGCACCACTGAAAAGAGCCTGGTCCCATACTCTTGACTTCTACCCTTCAGGTATTTATAAGCATTTGCCATGGTTTAGCTGGCAGCTCAGCCCCACACAGCCGCTCACTCACTCCCCCACCGGTAGATGGGGGAGAGAATCAGAAGGGTAACGCTCGTGGTTTGGGATAAAAACAGTTTAATAATTAAAATTAAAAGAAACAACAACAGAAATGCAATGTAAAGGAGAACAACGAGAAGGGCAAAGCCCCTGGGGGTGGGTGGGGGGAAACGAACCGCCGAAACAAACCGCACGTGCCGCAGCTGCTCACCGCCCACCGACCCGACGTCGCACCGCTCCCAAGCCGCAACTGCCCCCCCTTAATATACTGGTCCTGGTGTCACATGGTATGGAATGAACCTGCTATTGGCCAGTCAGGGTCAGCCGCCCCCACCATGGCCCTGCCCCTCCCAGCCCCCCCCCCCCCCCCCCCCCCCCCCGCCACGCGGCAGAGTGTGGAAAGCTGGAAAGGTAGTCAACCCCCCATGGTGAGGAGAATTAACCCCTTCTCAGCCAAAACCAGCACAGCATTGATAAGACCCCTCCTCAGTCTTCTCCATTCTGAACAAACCCAGGTCTCTCAGCCTTTCCTCATAAGGCAGATGCTCCAGTCCCCTGATTATCTTGGTAGCTCTCCGCTGGACTTGCCCAAGCACTTCCCTGTCTTTTATAAACTGGGGGAGCCCAGAACTGGATGCAGCACTCCAGATGTGGCCTCACTAGGGCAGAGTAGAGGGGGAGGATAACCTCCCTCGACCTGCTGGCCACACTCCTTTTAATGCAGCCCAGGATACCTTTGCCTTCCTTGGCCACAAGGGCACATTGCTGGCTCAGGGTCAGCTTGCTGCCCACCGGCACTCCCAGGTCCTTCTCAGCAGAGCTGCTTTCCAGCAGGTCAACCCCCAACCTGTGCTGGTATGTGGGGTTGTTCCTCCCCAGGCTCAGGACCTTGCACTTGCTTTTGTTGACTTTCATGAGGTTCCCCTTGGCCCAGCTCTCCAGCCTGTCCAGGTCGAATATTCAGAATACGTGAAGTTGTTTTAATTTGAGGTCATTTGTAGTCTTTAGCATAAAACAGTAACTTTTTTAAATGTACAGTGATGTAAAAGTTTTTATTCATGAGCATAGCCTATTTACAAGTGTACTTTTCCAATAGAGAAAGCTAATTAAAAGCATAATGTACATCCCACAACTGAGTTCTAAACTTTTGTTATCAAAGATCTTCTGTTCATCTACCTGAGTTAATAGAAGTCAAGAAAGAATCTGAGCTGTTGATTTATTTCTTGCTTTCTTCAAAGCTGGCTGACTGAAGTAGTGGTGGATTTATCCATGCAGAGACACCAGCGTATGGCTGTTATTGTACTATATGATGGCAAAAGCTCTATATGCACTATACCTTGAAAGGGTTGTAGCTTCTTCAGCTATGGCAAAGTTTTTGACATACCCAAGATTTTAGAAAGTAATACAAGAGAACAGGAAATATCTGTGTGGGCAGAAATAGCAAGAACTATCCACTACCATAATAGAGCATCTCTGAAATGACAAACACAAGTATTAACAGCACACAGAACACTATAAAGGTCTTTTGGCCATGAATTTTATGTTATAATCCTGAGATTTTTAAGAAAATATATGAAAGCAGAATGGATTTTCATTTGAAAGAAGCTATCTTTTTATCACTCAAAAAAATTAAGTATCATAAGCAGTGGGATTTAGATTTTATGTCTCATCTGAAAAAGCATATCTGCAAGAGAGTAATGCCACTAATATTAGATTGGCTTTCATGACCACTAGCGCAAGGGAAAAAATTCCAACTTTTTCAAAACCATATAACTTACTGCAACATCTGGTGTTACTCTGGAAGTATTTTATACGGGTGTGCCCTCACCTCCTATTTTCAACATTTTAAAAAGCTTATTAATATATTCCTAGTCAAAATATAATTATTCACTTTCATTTAGTGCATTATTACTGAAATTTTATAACCCTGAAGTAAAATTTATTTGAGTTTATATAGGACTAATCATGAAAACTATGAATAACTTCACAGATGAATGATCTTGAAGATTTATATTTTATCCAGGAAAATTGATTTATTTGAACAGTTGTTGATAGAATTCTCTTTACCCCTGCTTTGGTTTACACAGAAAGCAGAATATTTGGAATGAAGTCATGGAAGTCTAAGTAATAATTTTGAAAAACAGGTTTTGAAAAATCACCAAATAATATGATATATATTGCTATTTTATGTCTCCTGTATCATACCTTCCATGAGTATGGGGTTTTTTAAACTCTCTTCAGAGCTTTTGTGCTTCTCCTTTCTGGGGCATACTTGTGTACGATTAGTAGAATTTCAGTTTTTGATATACAGTTTAAGATTCCCCAAACATATTTTTCTGCATAAGAAAGAAGAAATGAATGTTATCTAAAATCAGAATGATTTAAATTAGGTATTTGAAAATTTACATCTCATATAACATTATGTGTTCACAGATTTTCTTGAAACTATTCACTTAGAGAAGAAAAAATTGGAAGAAGCAGAAAATTTTTAAATATTACAAACATTTAAAAGAAATAAATGTTTTGATTCTCAACAGGCTATGAAACTGCCTAACAATGTTCAATTTCTTTCTCTTAAAGAGTGGTTTTCATGGTATAATGCCTTTTTTAATGTTTTTATATATTAGTTTTCATTGCTATGTTCATTTTCTGCTTAGACTGTAATTTCTAATAGCTTCTTATTAGTGATAAATTTGGCTGATGGCACTCCACATAAATAATAATATTATGCTAGTAAAATCTGTTAAATACCAATACCAAGTGAGTCAATAGTAAATTTATTGAAATAAAAGTAATTACATGAATGTAGAAGTTGTGTGAGACTATAAGTTATTTTTCTGTTATGGACTTAGTTGTTTGTTAGTAATATTACATGAAGTTGTTTGTTTTGATTGTATTTCATTCTGCCTTCAGATTGGTGTAATTTTTAGAAAATATCATGCCTTTATATCTCACTTGATGCAAATTTCAGTTATAATATACTAAAATTATAACCACAATTGCTGATGCAACAAAACAGAGATGTAATGGAAGACACAGGAGATAAAGAATATTTTGAGTTGGTTCTTTAAAAAGGATGCCTTCTTAAATATTTAATATAATTATAAAACAAAAAAAAAGAAAAAATTAATTTCTTATTTTATACAAAAATGAAAATAGAAACAAACACTCACTGCAGTTTTAGTTAATCTTATGGGGTTTTTTTCACAATGAAATGAGCTAATATTTTTACTTTTTGCCAATCATATTCAATATTAAGGTTTCATGTAAATTAGAAAAAGTATTCAGTCCTTCAGCACTTAACACAATAGTCACAGATGTAACTAGAAACAACCATTTTACCCTATCCCTTTTAGTTAATAACCTTAAATAAAAAGTGATTGCAGATTTGGAACTTGAAAGATATCTGTGCCTATTTCTTAAATAATTCTGTACAGAATACTCTCAAGTATTTATTTAACTAAAAGGTTAACAAGTGGTATGGAATTTATCAAGTGACAGGACTCAACTTCTCAAAGAAACATTCGGATGATTTGACAGACACAAGCTTATAGTTGAGTGCAGTTTGTAAGCAATCTCAAAGCTGTCTGAAGACAATACTAACTCTTCTAATAAAAGTTGTAAGCAGCGCAGCATTTAAACTTAATATGCCTTGTTTAGAAGGAGAAATCAAACCTTGGGGCTAATTGCCATGGGCAGTAGGCCCAAGCACCAGTGACAGATACTCTAACCACTCAAATATCTCCTCTCTGGGGAAGTTCTTTTTGCATTTAGCTAGGTCAATTTGGGACATACTTGTCTTAGTATTTACAGTCTTTTACAAATAATTAACCCACCAGAGAACAAAATAGTTTTTATCTCAGACAAGTAAAACTCAGTAAAAGACTGCAAAAGAATAAAATATTATTTTAATTCCCAGTAAAATATGAAAAGTTACCTTGTATTAAGGAGAAGAAATGGCAAAATCATTCACAAAAGGATAAAATCATAGATAAACCATGACGAATTAGGGAAAACTAAATTCTGTGAACCACTGTCATGGAAAATTACAAGCATGGAACCAAAATAAGTCAGACCAGTCTGCAAAATTAACCGTTTCAGAATCCAGATCACAGTTTTTCTTTTGAATTTGAAATTTGAATAACTTGGATTAGAAAATGCTAAAAATATGTTCTTTTCAAATAATGTAATTATTACATACTAATATGTTATATATTTTTGCGCATATAAAACTTATTTTCAATAAAATACAAAGTTAGCATTTCACTCCAGTTTTGGCTACCCATGTTCAAGGCCAGCTCTACACTGTACAGCCATGAAATGTTGTATCAGACTTCTGTGTAGACAGCTAAGCTTTGAGAGCAAGCTGTGTGAGGACCCATCTGAGTGCCCATCCTGCACCTTCCAGCCAGTGCTTGGGGAGCCGTATTTATGATCATCACCAGCCTCGGTACTAGCCTTAGTACCAGCCATGTCCATGCCCAGCCTGGTACACCTGGCATCCTGGGCTTTCATTAAAATTCAGGCAATCTTTTTGCCCTTGTCCTCATGGTGAAGGAGGTAAATTAATAATAAAGGTATTTCTTCAAAGGCTATTATTATTTTTTTTCAGTACCCTGATATAACTGCCTCTTTTGGAAAATCTCCCATCATTCTGTGAACACAATCAGTGTCTGTAAAAGCAGTCTGATTACTTACTCTATTTGGAATATGAGGATCACTACATTTGTTCCTACCGCTACTTTTTAAGCTCCCAGAGAAGTCATCACTAGATATACACATAGCCCTTCTATTGCCATGGCTGGGTAGACCATTCATCTCTTCAACCCACACTGTTTAGTGGGAGTCTATAAACTTTACTAAGTACAATGCCAGCTTGTCATTATGCCTTTTCAACTTCAGTTCAGAAGTTAAGTGGAGTATTCAATATATGAGAACATGCAAAACCAAGCATCTGTTCTACTGCTGGGCAAATGCTTCATCAGGGAAAGCACAAGTAATTTGAAGTAACTGAGTAGTTTGATTGAAGTTCATGTAAATACAAATATATTTGCGTTAGGAACCTGACTTAGAGATACATCTTGCCAGTTAAAAAGAATTGAAGGAATAAATTTTTCAAACCAGAGATAAGTGCAAGGTTTTGATCTCAGTAAGGAGTGTTTGCAACGTGCTTTTAAAATAACTTTGATAGAATCATCATCTTTCTATATATATTTGTGAATTATATATAGAAATAACATACTGTATTTATAACCAATTTTAATTTCTACAGAAGTATTTGCCAAAGTGCATATATGTAAATATTTACAGATACATCTTCTAGGTTTTTACAAAAATAGTTTTGCATATTGCTTTCATTTCTACCTTTTATACCTGTTAAAAAAAAAAAAATTCTTTCAGGAGAGTACATTCTTACGTTTAACTTAAGGAATCAGATTCTCTATGTAATCATGTTACTTCACATGTCAGTCATTATTTCATGGATATTACCAGTGATGAGGGTCAGTTTTGTATCTGCAACTAAAGAGCTATGTGTTCTTAATCAAAATATTACTTTAAGCAGTTTTTAATTCCAATAATATGAATTAATTAATTTA
This sequence comes from Phalacrocorax aristotelis, assembly GCF_949628215.1. Lineage (NCBI taxonomy): Eukaryota > Metazoa > Chordata > Aves > Suliformes > Phalacrocoracidae > Phalacrocorax > Phalacrocorax aristotelis. Next base: position 108,765,079 of record NC_134276.1, on the reverse strand, counting down.
ATGACACTTGCCTTGTTTTTATTTTGTTTAATAGCTTTTATTTTTTCCTATAAGTAGTAGCAATAACCTTTGTAGTCTTTACCAGTAGAGTAACAGTTACCTTGTATGTTTTCTTTTTTTTCCCTTCTTTTTTGAATAGATTACAGCACTGCATACATGCTTTGATCATTCACACAAATCCTGTGACTGAGTACCAGAAACTTAGTACTGTCATCTTTCAGCTAGCTTAGAGAATTCAGCATTTAGGTGTTAAGAAAATTAGAATAGCCATATTGATATTGTATGGTTAAAAACCTAGCCTATTATGCTGTCTCCCACAAAGAACCTAGGTGGATGCACATTGATGGATAATTGTTTTAGAGCAAGAACAAGACATGAGAATTCCTTCTTAACATTTTTCCAGTCTCCAGCTATTTTGATCTATTTTTTGGGCTTCTTGAGGTTTGTGTATTTGTAAAGTCCTTGAATCTCTCTGTCAACTATTCATCAAAGTGACTCATGAAAGCAGAAAAATTCTTGCACCAAAAAAAGTCATTTAGCAGCGACTTCTGTAGGGGTACTTCCTGTTGAAAGAATAACCACTTTTTTTTTTTTTTTTTGTTCTTACCATGGCTTTTATAAGCAGAGCCAAATATTTAGGTCCTCTGTCTGATCTTTTGCTCAAAATATTCACCTCCACTTTAGCAAATGCTTAATTGTTTCATGTATTTTTTGTTTTAAGATTCAATTTTTTGTCAGTGAAAAATTAGGGTCTTTATAATAAATAGAGTAATAGTAGTATAGTAAATTGATTAGATAAGGACCTGAGATAATCTTATACAACAAAAAAAAAAGCTAAGTATGAGATGAAATATATTCCCTCCAGTAAAATGAATGCTTTTATTGAATCATAGAATCGTTCATGTTGGAAAAGACCTTTAAGATCTTCAACCACAAACCTAACACTGCCAAGTCCACCACTAAACCATGTCCCTAAGTGCCACATCTACATGTCTTTTAAATATCTCTGGGGGAGGCACCATAACCACTTCTCTGGGCAGCCCGTTCCTATTCTTGACAACCCTTTCATTAAAGAAATTTTTCCTAATATTCAATCTAAACTTCCCCTGGCGCAACTTGAGGCATCGAGGCACTTTCTCAATGTAAAATAATATCTTGCAGTTAATAATACTTATTTGAAATGGTCTGTGCATAGAACAACTTCATTCTTAATATCTAGAGCTAACATGACCCTGATATGAGCCGTGTGTTTAGTATGTGTGAAAGGTGTAAGTGCCACCTTGCCTTGTACACACAGTGAGGCTTAATGTTCTACTGGTCCCTTAGCTTAAAGGCCCTCTGTTGTGCCACAAAGGTCAGACAGAAGCCAGGATTTGGAGATGGATTTCCAGTCTGAGGCCAAGTTAGAGAGGGAGAGCTCTCTGCTTATTTATAGCTTTTCATACTTAAGTGGTCTAGACCTTTATTTTGTTTCCTTTTTCAAATTTAGGTGGTTGGGGGTTGTTTCTTTTTAGTTTCCTGAACTTGAACTAACCAAACGGAGGAAAGGACCTCTCTAACATGAAGAAGAAATGATGCCCCAGTGTTTTACTGCTGGTAAGAAAGTTTCACTATCATCATTGTTTAGCACAACCTGCTGCAATAGGAGATTTTTACTGTTTAAAAAATTCGCCAGCTACTAGATTAGTGTCAGATCTGTGGCATTCCCAATGATTGGCTCAAAATAGAGCTGTTCCAAAAAGCTGCTATCTAATAAATATTTATAGGGGTTTTCTTCTTCATTCTTTTCTTCCTCAGTGAATAAATGACTGAGAAGAGAATATTATTTGCCTGTTGCCTTGAGTTAAACTACAGAAGTACAACTTAATTAAAAAGATTTTTGGCAGTAGGACTGATTTACATAAAGTTTAGGTAGGTTTGAATGCCAGAAAAACAAGCTGATACAGAATAGAAAATGAGCTGGCTTATAAAGAAAATGTACATTATTACAAAACATGCCAGTATTACAGTATGTCAGGAGAAAATAAAAGTACTGGTTTATACACTGCAAGGAAAGAGGGTTTTTTCTAAATAAATTCTTTCCTAAATAAATAGAAAGGATGTTCAGTGAAAGAGCCATGAAGACCAATAGTAAATTAAATATATGAAAAGAGAAATACCTCATAAAACAAGGGCTCAGATTATTTTGTTACTAGAATGTGATGGGAAAATTAAAAGACTTCCATGTATTTATTCTTTTCACAACTGTTAATTTCAGAAATCATGGGAGTTTTTTGAAATTAATGATTTATTTCCTTCCATTTTCCTGCCAAGTAGGGATAAAGATATCTATTAAAATTTTGATGAAAATTTTTCTGGAAAATTTTCTGGTAATAATGTTGCTATTCACAACCTTTAAAAAAAAACCCAAAAATTAAAAATAATGTTTCAAGATATGTTACCTACTCATCCCGTAATCCTACAAGGTATTTATACTTATGAGGTATCTCACTGATGTGGATATATTTTTAATCCCACTCCCTCTGAAAGTTTCTTGGATAACATATCTCTTTTATAAATGCAGTCAGAACTCTTGTATCAAGCTCAGAATCAACAAATATAGGAACTGATATTATTTATATTCTGTCAGTAGGCACAGGTTTGATAGTCTCAAAGCTCATGGAGAGCCTCTGTGTAACTTGTCTTGCTGAAAGGAAGAGATGTGGTCTGTAACATGCTACTCTTGAATGCCTTTGCGCTGCTTATGGAGGAGATAAAAATCTTATAAGTATCCAGTGATTACTCTCTTAGGCTTAAATGTGCAGCTTTGGAAGAAAGAGAAAATCCTAAAATAAATAACTAAGGAGTATTTTAAAGATCAGTTTCTAAACTTGCCAGTCAGAACTGAAAGGGAACTGGATAGGCTCATTAATTCAAAAGATTCCAGCACAGAACTGATGATAAAAGCTCTTAATATTTTAGAAAATACACCCAAAACATAGAAAGGTTATCGAAGAAAGAAAAAAAATAAAATCCAAATAGACAAGTTTAAAGTGAGTAAAAAAACATGCAAAACACATTTCTGTAGCCAGGCAGAATACTGAGAGGTATGTGATAATGACTGTTTATCTGGAAGCAAATTTTCCCTACAGTGAGAGAGAAGAGTCTCAAATAGCAAAATGTGCTTGCAGTCTTATAATTGGAAATTGTAATAAAGTCTTCAGAATCAGTACTATCACAGAATCACATAATCACAGAATGGTAGGGGTTGGAAGGGACCTCTGGAGATCATCTTGTCCACCCCCCCTGCTTGAGCAGGCACACCTAGAAGAGGGGGCACAGGAACACATCCAGGTGGGTTTTGAATGTCTCCAGGGAAGGGACTCCACACCCTCCCTGGCCAGCCTGTGTCCCTGCTCTGGCACCCGCACAGGGAAGGAGTTTTCCCTCATATTCATGTGGAACTTCCTGTGTTCCAGCTTGTGCCCATCGCCCCTTGGCCTGTCGTTGGGCACCACTGAAAAGAGCCTGGCCCCATCTCTTGACACCCACCCTTTAGATATTCATAAGCATTGATGAGATCCCCCCATAGTCTTCTCTTCTCCATTCTGAACAAACCCAGGTCTCTCAGCCTTTCCTCATAAGGCAGATGCTCCAGTCCCCTGATTATCTTGGTAGCTCTCCGCTGGACTTGCCCAAGCACTTCCCTGTCTTTTATAAACTGGGGGAGCCCAGAACTGGATGCAGCACTCCAGATGTGGCCTCACTAGGGCAGAGTAGAGGGGGAGGATAACCTCCCTCGACCTGCTGGCCACACTCCTTTTAATGCAGCCCAGGATACCTTTGCCTTCCTTGGCCACAAGGGCACATTGCTGGCTCAGGGTCAGCTTGCTGCCCACCAGCACTCCCAGGTCCTTCTCAGCAGAGCCGCTTTCCAGCAGGTCAACCCCTAACCTGTGCTGGTATGTGGGGTTGTTCCTCCCCAGGCTCAGGACCTTGCACTTGCTTTTGTTGACTTTCATGAGGTTCCCTTCGGCCCATCTCTCCAGCCTGTCCAGGTCTTGCTGGATGGCAGCACAGCCTTCTGATGTATCAGCCACTCCTCCCAGCTTGGTCTCATCAGCAAACTTGCTGAGGCTACACTCTGTCCCTTTGCCCAGGTCATTGATGACTATGTTGAACAGGACTGGACCCAGCACAGACCCCTGAGGAACACAGCTAGTTACACGCCTCCAACCAGACTCTGCGCCTTTGGTCACAACCCTCTGATTTCTGTAACCTCTTGTACTATGACTCTTCAATGCTATCAAGTTTTCAAAGCTGTATTGACAATTGTTACAAGCTTAGACTTCAAAGTCAGTCTTAGTCTTGTTTGCTACAGTATTTGACACTTCTTCCTGTCAAGGAAGTTATTGATAAACTGTACACATAACATGGAAGAGAGCCAATTAAATAAGTTTATTCTAATACAGTGATGAAGAACCACAGCAGTGTTGTAAATAGGAAGCACAAAGTAATCTTTCCATTCTTTTCAGCTGGAGGGATATCCAAGAGAACTTACTATCCAGATTTGAATATGGTGCTGAAGTGGTTGAGTGATTCCCAAGTGAATCTGGGAAGATCAAGCTCTTATATATCTGCAACTGTCTGCACAGATATATTGGAAGCTGACGTGCAGCTGATGCAGCGTGGGGCATTGCCAGAAGCAGCAGCAGGATATTTAAACGGGGCTTAACTGCCAGCAGCAGCACTCAGTCGGCGAGGAGGACAGAGGCAGCAAGGGCGAGTCCCGTGGCTCAGCGCTAGATCAGGGCAGGCAAAGCGGTTCCTCGTACCCAAGAAGCCTGGGGGTGAGCAGAGGGACCTGGCAGGACCCGGCAGCTCTTGCAAGTGAGGCTGATGTGCAGCTGATGAGGTGTGGGGCGTTGCCAGAAGCAATGGCAGGAGAAACGGCCCTTAGGGAGCGCGAGTGACCAGGAGCGCGGCAAACAGGACGGGCAAACAGGGCGTGGTGCGTCAGAAGGGCGTGGCACGGCAGTTTGCGCGGCAGTTCGCGCAGGCAGGGTGAACAGGAGGGATGCTGCAGCCCACTTGTAGGTCCACAGCTCAGGCAAGTGCTTCAGCCTTGGGTGAAATGGTGGGCACTTGCCTCAGAGCTAAAACCACTGTTCGTCCAGCAAAAGCCTCCGAGATATCAGACTCATCCACCCAGATGGGTCTGGTAAGAAAGGACACACCAGTACAGGCAGTGGGTTGTGGCAACTGCCCAAACCCCTCTCCTGAGGAAAAGGTAAGTACCTGCACGAGGTGCGCACAGGTTCATGACCTGTTACGTCAGGTCGCTGAACTGCAGGAAATGGTTAAGAGGCTGCACAGTATCAGAGGAGCTGAGGCAGAGGTAGACAGGTGGCTTCAGAATCATGCTCCTGTGGCAGACACCACTGAGAATGAGTCACCGTGGACCCTGGTGACTCACAAGAGCAGGATTCCACATCAGCCTTCACCCTCCACCATCACAATCAGAAACAGATATGAAGCCTTAACTACTGAGGACACCCACAAGCAAGGTCTGCAAAGTCCCCCACAAGGGGAAACTGTACCAGCATCACACAGTGGACATCATAAAAAGAAACAACGAGTGCTCGTGGTGGGTGACTCTCTGTTGAAGGGTACTGAGGCACCCATCTGCCGACTTGACAGGGAGTCACAAGAGGTATGCTGCCTCCCAGGAGCCAAGGTCTGACACGTTGCTGAGAGGGTGCCACAACTCATCAGGAAAACAGACTACTATCCGCTATTACTATTTCATGTAGGCATGAATGACACTGAGAGCTATAACCTGGGTAATATCAAGGAACATTTTGAGCCCTGGGGGAGCAAGTTAAAAACATTGGTGCCCAAGTTATCTTCTCCTCCATTTTGCCAGTTCAAGGGAAGGGAGCAGCCAGAAACAGACGCATAATGTATATTAACTCCTGGCTACGTGGTTGGTGCCACCGTGAGGGGTTTGGCTTTTATGACAATGACGACAACATGCTAGGGAGGGATGGAATCCATCTGTCTAAAAGGGGTAAGGGAATCTTCAGCAGTAGGCTGGCTAATTTGGTGAGGTGGGCTTTAAACTAAAGGACTTGGGAGGTGGGATCCATGGTGAAAACACTCACACCAGCACATCCAACGGGGGAGTAAGTCAGGCCAAGCAGTGTAGTGATAAAGGTTCCTTAACTGTCTCCCAAGAGGTGAAACAAAAGAGTAAACACCTCAAGAGCATGTACACGAATGCACACAGTCTAGGTAACAAACAGGAGGAACTGGAGCTCCATGCCCACTCAGAAGGGTATGACATCATAGGAGGACCACAAAATTGTGGAGTTCAGGATCCTGCTGAGTGTGCTGAAGGTCACCTCTAAGACAAGGATTCTGGATTTTAGAAGAGCAAACTTCAGTGCACTCAGGGCTTAGTTGGGAGGGATTCGATAGCAAGCTTCCATGGAAGACAAAGGAGCTAGTGAGTGCTGGGTATTCTTCAAGAACTCTCTGTTGGAAGCACAAAGCCAATTTATGCCCTACAAAGGAAAGGGAAGTAAGCAGAGCAAGAGGCCCCCATGGCTTAACCATGACCTCCTGGGTCTACTCAAATCCAAAAGGGAAGCACACCAGAAATGGAGAAGTGGAGGATTGTCCACTGAGAACTACAAGGGCATAGCCAGAGAGTGCAGAGACACAGTTAGAAATTAAAAGCCCAATTTGAATTGAAACTGGCAGTAGACATAAAAAATAACAAGAAAGGGTTCTTCAGACATGTCAACCATAAGGAGAAAAAGAAGGAAAACATAGGCCCACTGTTAAACGGAAAAAGAGAATCAATCACCAATGATGCAGAAAAGGCAGATGTCCTCAACACCTTCTTCACCTCTGTCTTTACCAACACTGTTGGGTCCCAGGCTTTGGGAACAAAATTGCCAATTGAACCAAACACCAACCCACCATGGGTGAAGGAAGAGTTAGTATATGAATTACTACAGAAGCTTGACCCCTACAAATCCATGGGCCCTGACGCCATCCACCCGAGGGTGTTGAGAGAGCTGGCTGACATCATTGCAAGGCCACTCTCCATAATCTTCAAGAAATCATGGAGAATGGGGGATGTCCCAGAGGACTGGAGGAAGGCAAATGTTACCGCTATCTACAAGAAGGGCTCAAGGGAGGATCCGGGTAACTATAGGCCCATCAGCCTTACTTCAATCCCTGGGAAAGTTATGGAATGAATCCTCCTGGGGGCCATCACAAGTCAAATGAAGCACATGATTGGGAGAAGCCAACATGGCTTCACTAAAGGCAGATCGTGCCTGACAAACCTGGTGGCCTTCTATGACAAAGTGACTTGCCTGTTTGACATGGGGCGGGCAGTGGACATTGCCTACCTGGACTTCTCCAAGGCCTTTGATACGGTCCCCCACAGTCTCCTCCTGGATAAATTGATGTGTTATGGCCTAGACAAGTTGTCTGTGCAATGGGTGGGGAACTGGCTGACAGGCTGCACCCAAAGGGTGGTGGTAAATAGCTCTTTCTCAAACTGGCAACCTGTCAATGGTGGAGTCCCCCAGGGATCAATATTGGGCCCAATATTATTCAATATCTTCATAAGTGATCTGGATAACAGGATCAAGTATAGCCTGATGAAGTTTGCTGATGACACCAAGTTGAGTGGGGCAGTAGATACTCCAGAAGGGAGAGCTGCTCTGCAGGAGGATCTGGATAGGCTGGAAGAGAGGGTCAGCAAGAACCTTATGAAGTTCAACAAGGAGAAGTGTAAGATCATGCACCTGGGAAAACATAATCCAGGAGTGTAGCAGAGACTGGGATCCACCTGGCTGGAGAGCAGCTCTGTGGAAAGGGACCTGGGGCTCCTCATCAACAGGAAGCTCAACATGAGGGAACAGTGTGCTGCTGCGACCTAGAAGGCCAACAAGATGCTGGGTTGCATCAAAAAGGGCATCACCAGCAGAGATAAAGAAGTCATCATCCCACTCTACTCAGCGCTTGTCAGGCCACACCTGGAGTACTGGGTACAGTTCTGGTCCCCTCTATACAAAAAAGATGTGGACAGGCAGGAAGGGGTCCAGAGAAGGGCCACCAAGATGATCAGAGGACTGGGAAGCTGCCATATGAGGATAGGCTGGGAGAACAGGGTTTGTTCAGCCTTGAGAAAAGGAGGCTCAGAGGGGATCTCATCACCGTGTACCAGTACTTAAGGGGTAGCTACAAAGAAGATGGAGACTCCTCTTTTACACGGAGTCACATGGAGAGGACAAGGGGGAATGGACAGAAATTGCTCTTGGCAAGATTCCAATTAGACACCAGAGGGAAATTTTTCACACCGAGAACAGTTACCCATTGGAATAATCTCTGCAGGGAAGTGGTTGATTCAGCCACATTGGACACCTTTAAGAGTCGACTGCACAGGGTGCTGGGCCATCTTGTTTAGACTCTGCTCTTCCCAGAAAGGTTGGCCTAGATGATCTCTGAGGTCCCTTCCAACCTGTGAATCTGTGATTCTGTGATATAGCTATAATAGAGACCTATGACATTTCTTCTAGAAGGCTCATTATATCATACACAAAAGACTGTACAACTAGATTGCCATAATGATGTATATAGGTAATACTAGACAGGGAAAAAAACAACTATAAATGTAATAAAACACCCCTTACAAAAGTAGGTATGATTAAGGATCATGCTTGAATCCCTTCCTTTTTTATAATTCTGATCAGCACTATAATCCAGGGTTCTAATGAAGATGATCCTAGATTTTCCTGAAAACATATTGTGCTGCCAAGATTAACTAGAGAGAATTACATAGCCAGAACTCAAATACTGAGGACCACAGTCTTCTAATTATAAAAGCCATCTTGGAAGATAAACTTACCCAGCCTAATTAGTGACCTAAATGTCTCTTTGCTCTCTTGTCTATTGTCAGGTTCATGTCTGTTTGTGAACCTCGGCAACAATTTCTTCTTTAGCAGCTCACAGAAAGCAGAAATTAAAATGCAGTAGTTATGTCATATACACAAACATTTTTTTTTCCCCATAGCTACTTATGTAAGACTTGAGATGGTGAATAGGAGCTTAATGTCTTCTGTCCCTGAGGTGGTGGGTAAGTATACTTATGATGCCCATAGAAAGTGGACATATGCAACCCTCACTGTACTTCTTGTTTTTTTTAACATGCTCTCTGATATCTGTATATCACTAGGATTACTGTCCACAAAAAAGAAGTCTAATAGAGCAACAAAATACAGTTTATGAAAATTTAATCATAATTAATTAAATGGATAGGAAATCAAGCAGCTATAGTAATCATAGAGAACTTTGCTACCTAATAGAGATAGCATTGATTGGTTATATGTAACATAACACGGGAAATGTCAAAAAGATACCAAATTAATACTAGCATTAGAAAATTATCTAATCTGCAGACAGCTTCAGTAAAACAAATTGTAAGGTATAGATGTAAATTTAAGCATTGTCTGTACAGAAATGCATACTGTGATTACACATAAGCTGTGAGCTTAAGCACTGCACATTTGCATAAACGATCTTTATATGACAGCTGGCAGTCTAGTTTAACTTTCCATTTCCTGTGTGTTTTCTATCCGTATGGTAAATTCTTGACACGTATTCTTGTTGGCCTAGGACCTGGTTGATATATACAATTTGTTTTTAAAAATAACAAGATTTCAAACAACTATTCATAATAATGTTGCAAGCATAACTGTTAGGGAATGTGGTATTTGTTTTACAGATCCACCCTGAAGATGACAAAGGGTGAACAGAGGAAAATCAAGGAAATGTGGGAATTGCAAAAGCTAATAAGTAACATGCCAGTGTCAGTCCACTTCTGGTTGATTGTTTCAAGGACATGTCTCCTCTGCGTAATCAGTGTATCATCAGTACATTAAACTTCTTGCAGTTTATGTGTACCTCATGACTTACTGTCTGTGAAAGAAATAAATAGGAGAAAAGAGGGTGTAAAACAGAGACAAAGGAACAAAGAAGCTGACTTAAAGACAAAATATTCTTTAGAAGCAGTTTTCAGAAGTTTTTGACGTAAACTTAGGCTATGAAAAAAAAGCTGCAACATTCTTGCATCACTATGTGTAAAGAAAACAACCTCAGTGCAATGATAAGGATTAGTACAACTTATCAAGAGGCCTTCAAGATTTCCTGCAGAAATTATTTTAAACTCTTTCAGGAAGTGGCTCCAAATTTTTAAATATTCTTTTCTATTTCAATCAGTTATAACTGAAAGACGGAATTACAGCGCCAGGGTTGGAAAACCAAAGCATCAGTATTGGTAAGAGTTGGAAGAGGGTTAGACAGAGCTGTGAAAGTCTTTTGAAATGAGTGAAAAGTTCTGAGGTGAAAAAATCCAGTTTAAAACCAAAATTCAATCAGGATTAGGCAACTTAACCACACACTTAATACTGGTCCAAACTCTGATATTTTTTTGTTTGTTTGGGAGACTTATGTTTGGAGATGTTTTCTTTTGATAAAGAGTTTTCTTTTAAGTGTTACACTTCTAAGTGTACACTTTTAAGTGTTACACTTCTAGATTGTTCACTGCTTTTGTAAATAATATGAATACTGAGAAACTGAGAAAACAAGCATTCTGAAATATGTTTTCCCAGTCATACTTTGTCTGAGAAGTGCCACCTAACTTTGCTATTCCTGTAAAATAATAAAAGAAAAAATTTAGATGCTCTGCCTGCATCTAAATATTGCTATTTTTATATTAACATTTTTCAGGATATTTTTTGTTTGCATTAAACTTAAATATAGCTACACATCCAGATTTGGAGATGTGAATCTGATGCATTAAAATACCTACTCTAATTATAGTTTGAATCTTGAGATTCATTGTCTGCATTGACTGTCTTTCCATACCATATATATTGTTTTGTTGTCACATTTTAAATAAAATTTTTATGTTCTAAACACTCTTCTAACTATTCTACGACCAAATTTTTGAGTCATCGGGGAAGCTTTAGAGACTGGTCAGACACTGCAGGATGTATAACTCTCTTTTACACCACTCTTCAGAGCTTATCATCCCATACACATTTTTGGACAACATACAGCCAGCAAAATAATTAATGAGAAGATTAGTTCTATTTTGAAGCTCACTTTCTTTTTGTTTTTACTTTATATTTTTGTCATGACATTGTTTCAATATCCAAAAGAACAATATTTGAATGGTCAGTAAGTTATATGAGTGTATGAATAAACAGAATGTTTTTTGAAAAGGGAAGATGTGCTAGACTTTCAAGCAAAGAATTCACATTTAAAGATGTAACGCTGGAGTGCTTGTGTTGTCTGGCTTTGTGTTTGATTCACTAACGTAGTGATTTCTTGCATGTATTGTTTAGTGAGAATACAAGCGAGACATGCTGCACCTGTAATTTGAGAGACATATTGTGATTTATCCCTGAAGTTATATTCCACCTGGTGATGTAAATTCCTTTCCTCTACACTGAGATATAAAACCAGAATGTCCTTATGATTTCATACTAGAAATCTGGGAATCTCACAAAATTTCATTTCTTTGATTGTGTATCTCTTCTACATTAGAAAAACCACACTAATGTTACTGTCCAGTTTTACACTTAATGATTAGTTTATCATGACTAGCCCAAAGCAAAGAGATTGAAGGGAATCATTCCTCACAGTGCTTCCCATTTAAATAGTTGCTAGAGGAAACAATTTTAAGAACTGGCTTTAAAACACTGTGTAATAATTTTAAGGTTGTCTTTTGACTGATCCTTCATTGTCTTTAACAGGAAAGGATTAGGACACAAATATGGTTTCGCATTAACAACTGATCTTCTGGAAATACTTTGTCTTTTCTTCACCATTGCCTATAGAAATCATGAGGTTTGGACACTATACGACAGGACATTTCTGCATCATGAATGAATTCTGCTGAGGTTGAATTATTTTTCAAGCTTGCTGCACACAAAATTGACAAAAGGGCAAAAGAAGTCTCTGTGAAATGATTCCTTATGCTTTATAAATAGCATCAGTAGCTTTCCCAGAGGTTTTATTTGAAACTGTAGACTTCTTAGGACTTTGCAGATGTACAACCAGTTTTTATATGTGAATAAGGAGGGAGTTTGAGTTAAATTTTATTTTAAATAATAATTAATTTACTAAGTAAGTATCATCTCTTGTTATCCAACCTGAAATTTCCTCCAGTTTTTAGCATCTCATTCATTGCATCTCCTTCTGGCGATTAACAGATTATAAGAAAAAGAGTTTTAGAAGACCTATGATGTTGCATTTAAATCTATCTTTCTGTCTGCCTGTCTATCTATTTATCCATCTGTTAGAGGTTAGTGTGATGGCACTGTTTAAAAGACTGACTGAACAAGACAGTTTTAAAGTACAAAACTCACCTTCACTGAATTGTACAAAACTCTTAGTATCATGGGTATAATGCTGTACAGTCAGCACTGATGGCTGGGGTCCTTACTTGTTCTTAGTCACCAAGCTCAAGGTGATCAGGCTTGAGAACTCCTCAATGAGAGAAGTCAAGCAAAATGGGTTTGTCTTCCAGTTTTGTGCATTGATGCCTGATGCTTTTATGCTATTTCCCTGCTTCCCCCAAAAAGGGATCTCCTTTGCTCCCCATACTGCTTATCTTGGTTTCTTCCATCTTGTCAAACATCATTCTAGTGCTTTTATCAGGATATCCTGCCTATTTTCACCCTTTTCGTTTATCTGGCAACTTTGTTACTTGGGTGTTTTGGAGGTGTAACTACCCTCCTCCCTGCTGTGGTGATTGCATTGCTTACATACTAATGTAAAAATTTGTCAGGTTATGCCATCACAGTAATGTAAAATGCTAACATACTCTTGTTAGCTACACCACTTTAGTATGCTTATTTTCAGGTTCAAGGCAAGTTGATATCTTAATTATATCCTAATTAATACATTTATAATTGAAATGTATCACTGACCTCTGCATTGGCTATAATGACAAAGTCTATCAATATTTATAGATTAAAACCATAGTTTGCATTTAGAGTGTCAATGTAAACTAACATCTTGTCAAGGAGACAGTTCCATTTTAAAAAGTTTATGGAGTCCTTCTACATTAATAACCAGCACAGAATATGAAATCAAATTCTCCAATGGCTTTGGCTGCTGCTTGTTCTTCCTTCTTCCCTGACTGATATGGTAACTCTCAGTATCTTGTATTAGGCTAAATATTTCTCTTAAGAAAAAATGTTTCCTTTAGTGAGGGAGTTCTGTTTGCCTTGGTGAGGTGATTTGCATGTGCTTTTTTGCTATTTTGGCTGGATACTGTCTTCTTTTTCTTCTGAATGCCAGAATTTCTTTTTACTCTATGCATAAGCCTTATGATATTTCCAAGAGGTTGTTCAGAAGTGTTCTGCTAAATTAATTCTTCTGTCATTGATTTTCTAAGTCTTCGGATTGACTAGTCTTCCTTTTCCCTACTCAGCAGCTTCTTTTGCAGAAAGATTCCCAAGGGAAGAACTTTCACAGTTTCTTAACAACCTTCACCCAAAGCACCTTACAAGTAACATTGTCCCCTATTTTTCAAAGTCTTCCAGTTAGAAAAAGAAATAGCAAATAACACAAAATAGAGAACTAAGGATTTTTAAAGATAACGGTAGTAAAATTGTTCCTTTTCTTTATACTGCCATAACCCTTAGAGAATTAATTATAAAACTTTCAGTTTCTGAGAAACTACTCTGTCTGGTTTAATGCTATGATCCTATATATCCAAGTACGAAATTGTTAATAGAACACAACTCTTACTTTCATTTCTTTAGTACTGCTTTTGGGAATGAAGTTGATCAAAAATGTAGCAAAAGATTTGTGCAAACACTTCCAAGTCTCAGATATTTCAGCTGTACTCTCCCTGTGAAATGTCACCTAATTTATTTTACCCAATTATTCACTTTGATATTTAATTTACATTGGGATTAAATTTACCAGAATAGTTTTAAGTTAGAGATATTTTTCAATCCCAAAGTATCAAAAGAAAATAGAAGGTTGAAAAACTACAAAGTAGTCAGGGAACTAGACTTCCAAAACCAGTAAACAGATTTTAAAAGCACATTTAACTGAAAGTAATTGCTTATACAATGTCCAGTATTTAATAAAGATTTGAAATGAAAGACAAGAAAAAACTACTAAAAGTCTTGAAATTCTTTTAAGAACTTCATAGAATACCAGATTCTAGAGATGTTTTTTTCTGATTCTGGACATGGCTGACTCACGTGTCTCGGTAGCCAACTCTCAGCTTACAGACAGACTGTTGAAATCAGCTCAGGAATCTTTGCTTACTTAGTCAAACCGAATTTTAGCTATTTTGTTAGGTTGTGAAGTAGATGAAAATTATATTAGTAGTACTGAGAACAGATTTTGTAAAATTAGTGCATTTTTGGTATTTTATACTATATTAAAGCATGTTTTCAAACCACAATGGAACAATCACTGTTCCTCTGGTGTTTCAGTTCATAATCAGGAACAGAAATGCTGACTTAAAATTACAGATGTTGCAGAAGAACTAGTTGCAAGAAATCCATAACAAAGTTAGTTATTTCTGGATCAGTTCTAGTTTTCTAAGGCATCATTTTCTTATGCTTAAAAAAGGGAATGCTCAAATTGATTAGGTAGGGTAATATTTGGAGTTCCAGGAAGATACGTAGCATGGCTAGACGCAGGATAATGTGGCAAAAGGAAGTTAAAATATTTTTATACTCTCCTTATTCTTTATTCATTTGAAGGCCAGTGCAGTCGTTGGGATAAAACAGGCTGCCTGCATTCCCTATAGCCCTAGTCTAGCACAGAAAACAGCAGGTCTGACACTTTGAGTTTTTCAGTCTCCCACAACTCATGTCCAGCTCTATTATATTTCTTTCACCTATCTATATCTGACCCACACAGCCAACTCTGGGAAGAGACTGATGTGAGAATATACTTGGGGAAATGCTGAAGCCTTGCCCAGGCTGCTGTAGAAGGGCATAATTCATAAAACATATAAATATTTCTAAAAATAAATGCTTTTCTTGCTCAGAAGAATGGAGAGAGATTTGTGACAGAAGGGAAGAAAGGAGGAATAGTTCCTTTTGAAGAATTACTTGCAAATGATTCTGCATTTTCTGAATGCGGTTGTTGGTTGTCCGCTCTGTCCTGCTACTGTAACAGAAGTGCCATTTTGCTTCTGGAACAAGGACAAGGTTTGTGTTGCAGTCTGCAGTATTATTATGGTAAGAATAATTAGTTTTATTTTTTATGTCTTGTGTCTTCAAAAGAAGATATTCACTCATTCAGTAGAAATTCAAGTGCAGGACTATTTCAGATTGCAAGTAATTTACTCTCTTATAAGTAAAATATCCCAGTAAGTAAAATAGTCTACCCTCATGTTCTTTAGATTAGCTAAGGGTTATTAAGGAAGCTTTGAAGGTAGCACACTAGCTAATGATTCATCATTTGGGAGCAATGTTCCTGACAGTATGTCTCATTATGAGCAGGACATGATATGGAACCAGTATCCAAAAGAATACTGAATTTCAGTGTATATAACTTGGTTAATCAGATTTATCTTTTCTGGTTTTATTCTGGTGTCTGTGATTCATATACAGCCATACTCAGTAACCAAATTTATTTTAGTCCCATCAGTATTTTTTTTTCCTTTAGACTGAGGAAAAAACTCCAGTAAATGAATCTTCATCCTGTGACATTAAGATTTAAATGTAGAGCGTGGTTTCTTTTGGTAGAGTATCTGACTTAAGCAACCAATGTTATTGATTGTATTAAGTAACAGTATATGAATAAATGTTCAAAGATTTTTATGAATTTTAATATATTATCTCCATAGACCTCTGATAGTGTTAAAGTAACAAGAGCAAAGGAGAAATACTTTTTAAAAAGCGCAAAAGTCCAGTAAGACCTATTGGACATCAACTCTGTGTCCTCAGCAACCCCCTGGAAATGGGACTAACACCAAAATATTCCTCCAAGAGTTGAGGAACCACATTTCTAGTAATTTACCAGCCAAACCTGCTTATTAGGATGGTGAGTACTTCGGGTTATTTTATATATGACAATGGATGCTTAGTAATTTACACTTTTCCTCTTCCTCTCTTCTGTCAAAAAGTGTCTGGCTTGCTTTCAGCTTAGAGAAGCAGCGCTACTAATGTTTTGTTTTCTCTGTGGGATCCTCAGACTCAAGATTACAGACAAGTGATTTTTTCTTGCTTATAGACATTCACATATTTCTCCCTTTCAAGAGTTATGTATATAAAAAAAGTTACAAGATATAAATTATCTTCTCAGAACATTTACTTAAGTATGTAAGAGTATTTTTAATACTCAGAATACTTGAGGAATATGTGGTGCCAACATATGGTTAAAATCTTTTAGACCTACAGACACAAGGTGGTAGTATCAGCCTTTAGTAATAATTGTTTGGGGTGGCATCGTTTTTACTTAATAGCCTTTGTTTCCTCTTCTCTCCAAACAAGGGCTAGAGAAAATCCTCACCATTTGATTTTGGTTCTGCTAACATTCAGTGTATATCCAGAAATACTCATGCATCAATCAAGTAGTAAACTGGTAAATTACAGAAATGCAAATGAAGTCAAAGTAATGACCTTTATCTCTCCCAGCAAGCTAGAGAAATTTTGTATTTTTCTGGTTTATCACATTTCTTCATAAATTCTGAGACTATTGAAGAGAAGAATGAAAAAAAAAAAAGAGGGTAAGGTAGAATTTCAGACAAACAGAATTTCTCAAAGATACTATGTTTGCCATGGAATATGAATCCTATATCTCTAGCATTCTGACAAATTATCAAGTCCTGGATAATTTTTTAGGAACCTGCAGGCATTTTACTCTACAGAAATCTCACAAAGAACAGTGATCTTAACTCCTAGATATTGTTAACCCCTCTCTGTTGCTAACCACTCTTTTACAGAGAAAAAAAAAAACATTTTTTATGCATGCAGTAGTCATAGCAGCATTATAAAAAATTAAGTTTTGAATCTACTATTTAGCATTTGTCTTTTTTTTTTTCAGGATGAAAATTGACATGCTTTTAAAATAATTCTACAATATTTTATGCCTTTTTACTCTATTTCTGAGTAAGATTTTAGGTCAAAGTATATGCTTGACATTTAAATTGTTGCTCTGGGAGATTGTATGTGGTATGGTATCCATCATCATATTCATAGTCACATCATATTGTGGCAGCTCATCCCAATGGTCACTTAATATTCTTGTACCTCTAAGAAACTCCAGAACTACAGAATACTGATATTTTTTCCACCAGTTTGTTGTGGTGGCTGCTCTTTTGTCTCCAGTCATGACCTTCTGATATTACAGAAAGTTCATTTCATTCCTCTTCAGCTGCAACCTGTAGAAGAGGAAATGGTCATGTCTGTGTTAACACAGTACAATGGTGAAATGGCCAGCTGGAGTGGGTTGCTTAGGGCTGTGTCAAGTCAGGTTTTGGATATCTCTAAAGATGGACACTCAACAACTTCTGTGTTTGACCACATTCTCAGGAAAAAATGTTTCTTCCTTATATTTAAATGACATTTCCTGTGTTTCAGTTTGCGCTTATTGCTTCTTGCCCTGTCATTTGGCACCACTGAGAGGAGTCTAGCTCCCTTTTATTTAGTCCCACCATCAGGTATTTATACACATGGATAAGATCCCAGAAAGACTTCTCTGGTCCAGCATGAACAGTTCCAGTTCTTCTAGCATCTCTTCATCAGACAGATGCTCCAAGTCCTTAATCTTCTTTGTGGGCCTTCACCGGACTTGCTGCCGTGCACGTCCTTGTGTGTCTTTTGCTGGGGATCCTGGCACTGTATGCAGCATCCAGATGTGTTTCTACATGACTAAGAAGAGGAGAAGGATCACCTCCCTTGACCTGCTGGCAGGGCTCTACCTAATGCAGCCCAGGATGCTGTTGGCTCTTTGCAACAAGGGCACATTTGTGGCTCGTGGTCAACTTGCTGGGACCTGCCCCAAGTCCTTTTCTGCAAACCCATCTTCCAGCCAGTCAACTCCCAGCCTATACTGATGCCTGGGGTTATCCTTCCCTGGGTGCAAGACTTTGCATTTTGAACTTTTTGAGGTTCTTATCTATTTCTCTAGCCTGTCAATGACCCTCTGAAAGTCAGCAAAACCATCTGTTTATCCATTCAGTGCTCCTGCTGCCTTTGCTTGATTTTCTGGGTGGACTATTCTTGAGGTCAGAGCAGGTGATCTTTGAAAATCCACCAGATCTCCTTGTTCCCTCTTCTCCCTGGTGCCATATCCCATGGGGTTCTTCCAAACAGGTCCCTGAGCAGGCCTGGTGTCCTGAAGTCCAAGGCTGAAATACTCCTATTTGCCTCATTTACTCCTCCCAGGATGCTGTATTACATCATCACTGCAGCCAAGGCTTCTCCCAACCTTCACACCCTCAGCTAGTTCTTCCTTATTGATAAGAACCGGGTCTGACAAAGCCCTTGCTTTAGTTGGAGCCTTGATCATTTGTGTTAGGAAGTAGTTGTTAATGCACTCCAGAAACCTCCTGATCAGTCTTTTAAAGGTTCCATCTCTTTTAGATGCTTATATATCTAGCCCATCTGTGCTGTATTATTGTGTAGCATTCCTCATAATGAACTCCACACATATGGAAAGAATATCTGTTTTCAGTGGACAGTATTTACTTTTCACACTTGAAATACCAGGACTAAAAGATACAACTTGAGAGTAAATGATGTATATGGAAGTTGATCTTTGGTTATAGAGAAGGTCTTTTAGGCTAGGCTTATCTTTCATTATTGAACTCATCCTTCTAGCGATCTGACTTTATATGAAGACACATAGTCTAATAAATACAATACGAAATAAAGGTTATCTTGTCTGTATTTCAATTATTTGTTCATAAATTGATGATGCAGATAATGCTTAGCCAGCCACTGACTCTGTGTATGGGTAACATATGATACTATGGTCTAATTACTTTATTGGCATGAGTTTAGAATTCCTTCATTACTCATCTGACAAGGCTACAAATCAGAAATGCCACGTTCTCCCAAATGAATGCCAATAAAAACCTGTTATGAGTCTCAAGGATGGATTATCTGTGACAGGATGATCGAGCAATAGCCAGAGAATGGCTGAGTAAGAATAGCTCCTAGAAAATCAGCCCATCAGTTTGATGACTGAATTTTGTTTAGGAAGCCTGGGATCAAGGCTTTCCAGTACTGACATTTCAGCTGATTAGGGGGACAATAAATCTCTAGTCTCAGATTTATACAAATCTGAAAGACACCGCTTATATCATTGCATTATATAAATTTATTATGCTCCCCCATAAAAGCAATTGTGCAGGAAAGTTCTTGTTTCTCATAGGTGTTATTTATTCTTTAGCTTCACATACAACATCCTTTGTGCTGTCCCCGAAAAGGAGATTTCCTTATGGAAGGTCTTCTTCTCATGATAATCTCAGTGGACCAGTCTGATGGTTTAAAACTCAATAGAGAAAAAGAGTTCTAAGATTACAATTCAGAGATCAGGGAAGTAAATATCTGAATTGTAAAATGAACTGTATAACTGTTCAATATCACTGTTAGGGTTTTAAGGACAAAAAAGCAGTATTTCTTTGCTAAAAATAAGTATTTACAAATCAGATATCATATTTTTAAAGAGGAATAGTCAAAGTATTTATAAGTTTGCTATTTGCTATAGCTTCACCTCTTGATTTTCCAGGTCATACTTAATAAACAAGGGAAGCAGTAGAATATCTTTTTCTTACTGAACTACAGTCACAATGGAAAGATTATTTCTCCTTCATTGTTAAGGCAAGAAAGGGTCCTAACCTTTGGTAATTAAAGGTTAAGTCTTTTAAAGAGACAAAATCATGATTATTTTCAACCTCTGCAGAACCCCAAGCTCTTCTTCCCTACTAATAGTGTGGAAAAATGGCATAAGGTTAGCTCGTCTTATGGTTTTATTCCGAGATAAAATTTGTATTCTTTCTTTACTAAAAGTGCAGTTAGGTGGAAATCTAAATGGAGGAATAGTTCTGCATTTGACTTGCATTCTTCTTCCTATTTAAAATACTGCTAATATTTATAATAATAAATGATCCATTTAAATGATTTTAAATGTACAAACAATGACACACCTGGTTTTCTTAAGAACAGACAAATAGTTTTAAACAAATGTCAGTCATACTTTCGGTTGCCAATAATGCCAAGCCATAGAAGACACCCCTGGGATGGGTAAGAAAGAATAGGAAATTAACAGCACATTCCCTCATTTGCTGTGTTATAGCATTGGATCACTGCAAAAATATTGGGAAATCAGAGGAAAAATCATAATTCTAGATAGCTTTTCCATATGATGTTTTCTATTTGTTTTTATTGCTTTACATCTAAGGAAACAATCAGATCCCCTGCATGTGGACAGTGATTCTGTGCAGAACCATTTGAACTGCTTGGTACTGTTCAGCCCAACATGTATGAACAGAGGTAAACATGATCCATTATGCTTATGTACAATGGGATTATTTTACACACAGTCCAGTATTGTACAATCTAACAACCTAGTCTCAATATTTAAAAAAATCATATCTGAAAATGTAGGAGTAATGCCTATTGTGCGCTCCCATAGTGCATGAAGTATTAGGCAGAAAGATAAATGTGCAGACCTTGGAATAGATCAGAACACAACAAGTACATGGCATGAACAGAATATTTGCAAAAAACTATGCTGGCAAAGTGAGACTTGAATGGAGGGCTCCATGATACACATGTGATCATCTAAGCCTAATTCCCATGTATGTATTATAATAGTGGAATCTAGAAACCACATCTGGAGCTGTTACATGTATTTATTTCCCTATAGAAGCAGCCTAAACGTTACTCCTCTGTCAAACAACTGGCAGAATACCAGTCTTCACTGAAAGTTATTTTTATGCAAACAAGAAATCCTGTGTTCTAAAAAAAAAAAACAAACCACCTGACAGCCCTGCTTAACCTCCATTAGAGTTTTCAGCAATTTGGCTGTCTGTCTTCTCTGAAACCTAAAAGCTGTTACTTGGTTGTCATAAACTGGAATGGCTGATGGTCATAGTTATTGCAGTGGTTAAAGGCTGGAGCTGAGAGGTAAGAATTAAGAAACCTCGCTGCTTGCTTTGTGTGGGCTGTATCTAACACTATAGTGCAGATCAAGTCTAAGCTTTTGCAAATGGAGTTGTCATTCTGTCAGTTTTCACACATATGCCTTAAAAACATTTAAGAAAGGAAGGCTGATTCAAGAAAATCAGTTGTAGTTCTTCAAAACATCAGGTATGTTACTATTGACAATATACTACTATAATTCTCCTCTATTTTGTAGAAGAAAGTGTTTAGTTTATCTAATGTTTTTTTAAGGAAAGGAATGTAATAAAAAACACATAGGAACTTGCTGTAAAGTGCTACAACAATAAAGAATTTAAGTTATTTCAGTGAATTCAAGAGAACTGGTTCTAATCATATGCATTCAGTTTGAACTTCAAAGGTGGAAAACCACAGGAAATCAGGAGTAAATTTTGGAATGTATTTGGTACATTAGACAACAGAGAGAATAAAGATCAATCTGAGGTAAATATAGGCTACTTAAATGTTAACCAGAGTGAGAAGTATAAAACTGTCCAGCAAAGAAACTCTCCCCTCTCACCCCCATTACCCTTGAGGTCTCTTTTAAAAAGCATTATACCAGAAATTATATGCTTAAAAGAAGTAATTCTAAATGTTAAATTTAGTTTAATCTGATTCTAAGCTAAAGGTACAAAGAAGGCAGATGAATATTTTAGTTGAATGTCTGATTTCAGGAATGTAATAGTAAAACTTGCTAAAAATTGCATTGAAATACAATGGGAAAATGCTCAGCCCTCCTCTTGGTGCCCGAAGAAGGAATTTCTTGTTTCATTTTCCCCCTTTAAAGAGAAACCTGTTTCACACCTAGCTGTTGTGCCTTTCAAGGGATTGAATGTCCTTCCTTCATCTCTCCATCCAAGAGAGATTGAGGACATCACACTTACTTTATTCAATAGGTGGAATGCCCCAGCTCTCACTTTCTCCACAGCAAACGAGGTGCAGATTTCTACCCTGCTGCATAGAGTGAACAGTCTTTTTTCTATTTAAACGAAGCACCCTGGTCTAATTAGTTTCCTGCCCCGGAATCAAGAAGGAAGAGTTGAGACAACAATTATTCCTCCTGTGTGCTCTCTTGATTTCTCTTTTAATGGCATACACACATACACGCACCATTTTCTTGCAGTGCTGTGGAAAAACGTGGTGCTCTGACGCTCTTAAATCGAATGCTGCTCTTTCTGATGTGGTCTCCAAACCACACACCACCACAGAGTGAGGTGCATTACTGTGTACAATCCCAGGGCCATAGCAGTACATATCTGCAGAACAGAAGTATTCAGCAGATGTCCCATGATATTTAACTTTCAAAACAGGCTATGGGACCAGATGCTAAAAGATAAATCAGGACTGTCAGTGGTCAGAACTGTTTTGAAACAATGATTTTTTTCAGGGATTTCTTAGTTTTCACATGCCCAGACCTTTCTAATACTGGGAAAAGAGATACAGGGAGGAAAGGTTTAAGCCTGTTATGACACTATTCTAGTCTCATGTAACTACTGAAAAATGTCCGTATTCCAATATGGGATTAAAGCATTTCTGGTACTTCAAAACTCCATTATCCAGATATAGTTCTGATCCAGTCCCCTCAGAAACAGATAGAAGGAATAAGAGTAATACCTGGTTTGTTTTTAAAGCACATCTTATTTTGAAACAAATCAATGTTTTCTCATAGCCATTTCAGGTTTAGGAACCAGAGAGAGTTATAGTCTAAGTAAAATCTAAATTAACACCTCAGCAGTAACATCCATGCTCCCATTTCAGATGTGTTTGTTTTGTTTTGCTATTATTTACATTCTCTGCACTACTTTAGAAGTGGATAGTTGATGAGAGCAGTATTAATCACCTTTACTTCTTTGGAGCTGCTCACTTAGTAGGAAATATGAAAGCTTTACTAGGAGTTTTTAAGGGACGTATATCCTCGATAGTAAATGGCTGGTTTGTTTTTGTTGTTCCCTCTTCTCCCAAGCCATTAAAGTTGAGCTCTAAAAATCTTAGTAAATCAAATACTTATCCTCTAACAAAAACCATGAAATTTACTGAATTAGAGAACAGTGGCAGTTTGATACATCTTTATATAGGGTCTTTGTTAACTAATAAACTGGAAAAAAGTTGCTTTTATCTTCCATAATATAATATAGCATTTTACTGTATCAGTAAAATGATTTCTGCCCTTTTATGAGAGAACATATGCCAGATTATATATATAAATGTTATTAAGTCACTATTAACTGCTCAAGAGTTTTTCTTTCTTTTTTTTAAATCAAAAAGTGACTTAATGTATAGGAGCCATTCTGATAATATACAGATATTGCTAATTCATAACTGTGCTGAAAAATTCCTTTCACTGCTAGCTTAAAGGATCTTTTGTGGGGCAAAATGCTATGTAGCATCCTGTCTTTCAACATACCTGTGCTGCTATTATAAAAATATTCATTTTGATATAACTTTTCTTTTTCTTGGTGGGTCTCAAGAATCCCAATTATGAGACATTATATTAAGATACAGAACTCCAATTCCACATATGGTGTTAATCCAAATTAATAAAATGCAGCTGAGTGAAACCACTTGCTAAATATAGGAATCTATATAATTGAAGATACTTTAATAAAGATGATTTTTAAATGCATCTATGGGAATATGCAAATGAAATGAAAGTATCTCAAGCACAGCAAATAGATGGGAAACTTCTGGAAGGTTATGCATCAAAGCTGGTCCTGATTTAAGGGTTTTTTTCAAAGGTATTTAGCTGCCTCAAACGCTAACGTAAATATTACTGGTAGATTTTCTTTTGGACTTCATATGACATTATAGCAATGTAAGTTTTGCGTATAGCTACATGTTAAAAAAACAAACCAAAACTAACCAACCAAACAACCAAATGAAAAACAAGCTTCCACCTGTGCTAATACACGCCAGCTCATTCATTTGTTTTAATTGTGTTAGTTTACATTTACTCTTCTGTTAGAGGTGCTGTGCTGGGTGTCCACACAAACCAGGTACGACAGTTATGCATGGTATCACTGTTTACATGCAGAGGAACTAATGCTCTCCTTGGACTGGAGTAATAAACTGAAACAGTGACAAAACAGAAAATACAAAATGACAAAGCATGAACTTGTGACTGTCCACACTCGTAGTAGAGGTGCTGAGTTCATTCAAAACATGGGAGAAAAGGCCAGAAGACTAATATATATTTCAGTGGAGTTTAAGAATGGACTTCTACTGTGAGATGTTGTCTTGGATCATTTGGAGGGAATAAAATCGTTGTCAGAGCAGACTGCTGCACTCTATGGTCATAGAGCCAAAATGCATTTATTTTATTCACTGTAGACTCTATTTAAGATATTGCCACATTCAAGGAATATTTGATGAAAGTATCATTAAAAATAAAATTTGATAGAATATAGGTGATCAGTAACAACACGAAATGAACATGTGAGAGTATAAAGACTAGGAAACATGAGTGTGCTGTCAGCTAGTGTTTTGAGCACCTGTTGTCAGCAGGTTTTTTAACTGACATAAGCTTCAATTTTAACTACAGTACCTGTTTGAAGACAGCTAAAGGCATAATTCAAAATGACCACTCTAAACGTGGGTTTTTTTATTATTTATGAAGCTTCTTGAATACAGCAAAAACATAATGTGATGTCTACATCTAGATAAGTTTTTGGGTAGTAAGATCCCATCACTATTACTTAAATTAATGGAATTATTTTTATTTTTATTCTCCTAGTCATAAAAAATATTTTTAAAATTTTGGGGATGATGTTTGACAGTGGTTTAAGCTACAACAGGATTTACATTATACTTACATTCATGTGAAGTCACCGATTGCTTTTCATTGTTTTTATGAAAAAAATACATAAATTGGTATTATGTTATTATTTTCTAGTTCTTATGACACTGAATGCACAGTGTAGATGCATCTATTTGAAGGTGATTATTTACCAGTTGCAAAATGATGCTTGCCATCCCTGATCCTGATTCAATCATGTTATGCACCAGTTTCTTGAAAAATGCAATAGTGTGTATTGATCTTATAGCTACAGATTTAAGCACTAGATAGAAGCAGCCTGTGGCAAATAAGGAATTAATAATGTCAAGTTAATAGAAAATGTGTAAATGCTAATTTTAACAGTCATAGTTTGGTTAGGAGAGAATGACAATGATCAATACCTTGCATTAGAAATTTTATTGTTGTTGCTTGTAATTACTTATTTATTGATTTATTAGTTAATCAGAAGCCAACACAGATTCACATTTGGTATAATTACAAGACAGAGTCAATGAACTCGGGCAGAAATGTTGACTGAAATAGTGATGGAAGAATGTAAAATCTGAAGTTTTCTTAGAATCTTGACTTTCTGCACTGGGCACACACAGCCTGCAGGAATGTACAAGTTAAAGGTTGAAACTTATAGCCAGAGGAAGAGTTTAAGTTCAGACATCAGCTTACAACCTACTGGTCTTTGTAAGAGTAATACCAAGATGTTATTTATTAGGAAAAAAACCACAAGAAACTAACATATTTTTCTATATCTGACAGTTAGATATGAGATAATTTGGTGGGTACCTATTCCATCTGTGTTTCATAGTTAGTACCAGTTACAGTGCAACAGGTAAAACAGGAAAATGCATGACAACTAATCTATTGAAATTTCATTTGTTATCTGAGATCAGTGGGGTACTTAATGCATCTAGAACCATAGATAACATCATTTTAATTAAAAATGCTAGAAGAGTAATTACTTTTTAAGCATATGGCCACAGATAAGAAAATTGAATGACACTTAAATTGGGTTTGTAAGAAAATGAATTTGCATTAAAAAGTAGCTATTAGCCATTTCAGTGGCAATGTGGGAGATCAAGGCTACGGATCTTTGCTCCTTAGGCTGGGAAACCTATTTTATGAGAGGTGATATATTTTGGCTTTAAGGAAAATGGGGTCTCAGTGATTTTTCTCATCTCAGTTTCAGTTTAATTAGTGTCATCACACAAAGTAGCATTTCTTCCTTTTTTGAAGTAGCAGACAAATGGCCCCTTCTAAAATGACAGGAAAATGCTATGACTCTGTAATTGAAGCAAGTGGACAGTCAAGATCGGAGGTGAAGGGACTATTTAATTTGATTTCTGAATTTTTTTAAAATACAATATTAATCCAGTTAAAGTTTCAGTATAGTAAGATTTGAAGGAGTATAAAATGACCAAGATAGCACAGGCAAATCTTCCTGGTGTCTCATTATAACCTTTTTGATTCAAGACATTTTGGTTTTTCCAGGTGAGAGCTGGCCTTTTAATATCACTAAAAATTACTTTGATTAATTTTTGCTATATTCAGAAATAAATTAGTCAATTTATTTTATTCATTCCTTGCTCATCTTATGTCTACATTTTCAAACAAGAGTATAAAGATAAATTCTTTCGAAGGTGCTAGAATGAAAATGGGATGTTATTTTTCAAAAAAATAACAACTTCTATTAATTTCTACTTTAAGGAATTATTTTAATCTCCTAACAATTGTAAGTGAGTGGGACCTGAATGTGTTTACTCTTTGCCCAAAATGTTTTTTTTTGTAGCTTTTCTCAACAGTGAATTATTTAAAAACCTGAATTATTCTGAAGAATGTTTTTCAGCATAATTTCTGGGCTTACTTTAGTTTATATCTACGTGTTGTATGATAAGCCCTATTTTGCACACTTTGGCAATGAGAAATAGTGCTGTCACTGTCCGTTCTCAAAAACAAAAAAACAAACAAACAGAAAACAGCTTTTAAAAAGTAGCAGAATGTCCAAGTTCAACGTATGGGTGAAGAATAAATGTCATGAAAGCTGGAAGAGTCCTCCTTTCCAGAGATCCTCCTGTCCAGCCTCCTGTTGAGAGCAGTTTCATTAGTGCAAGCTCAGGGCTGTGTCTAAGAAAGTTTTGAATATTGACAAGGATGGATATTCAACAACCTCTGTAAACAGCAATAAGGTCTCTCCAGAGCCATCTCGTCTTAAGGCTGAAAAAAATAAATACTCTGAGCATCTCCCCATACATCATGTGATCCAGGCCCTGACCACTGGACCTGTTCCAGTATGTACCTCTATCATGTATTAGAGAGCCCAAAAGTGGACACAGTAATGAAGACATGACTTCTCAAGGACTGAATAGGGTGGAAGAATCATTTCCCTGGACCTGCTGGCTGCAGTTGTGCTAATAGTAGCAGCACTAGTCCCGTGTGCCCTTGTCCTTCCTTGCCACAAAAGCATGCTGCTGACTTACATTCAGCCTGTCCACAAGGACCCTGGGCCTTCTGCAAAGCTTTCTTCTATCCAGCTGACACACAGCCTGTATTGTTTCACAGAATCACAGAATCACAGGTTGGAAGCGACCTCAGTTTCGTACAGTTATTCCATTACAGATGCAGGATTTAACATTGCCTTAATTCATTGAACTTGATAGTGTTCCTGTCAACCCTTTTATTCAGTCTGTCAAAGTCCCTTACACATGCCAGTTTGGTACTGACAGCTAGAGATTGTGCCTTGGATATCTCTAGCAACTGGCTGCCAGTTGGATATTTTTTTTTTTTACTGCTGATTTCAACTCTTTGAAGCTGGCAGTCCAGGTAAATTCATATATTGTCCACCTACCCAATCCATATCTGTCCATTTTGTTTAAAATGGTACTATAGTAACCAGTGCTAAGGTCTTGCTTCTGTAAACAACATTCACTGTTCTCTCACCAATTCATTCATCTCATAAAAACCCATCAGACTGTTAAGGTATGCTTTGCATCTTAAAGTCGATACTTCGTTTTTCTTCAGTGCAAGGACTTGGAGTTTCTTTTACCTAGTTGATATAACTTTACAGAGTAACTACAGAAAAATATCCAAACATGTTCTGAGAATTCTCAGCAGAGGATCCTCTTTGAAACGTTTCTTTATGGCGAAGAAGATTTCCTCTGCAACATACACATGAGAGCTTACCTCAGCTTACTGGAGTAATGCAAGCACTTCTGGTACTACTCCAAACTCAGCTTCCATACTTAGGTGGAAAATCTCAGCTGAGCACAGATGTATTTAAAACAAGTTTGAAAACATGGTAATCATGCGCCATAAATCATTACATGAATGTTTGGAGCTGCTACTGTAATCGTTCCATGTGCTCAATCATCCTCCCTTCCAAATAGGCAAATTCAAAAGGAACCCAGCATTGCAGTAAATAGAGGTTTAGCCACTTAGAGTAAAACTTACCGCTTACGAAACTTAGCAGCTTACGAACAAAGCATGCAATGAGCAGGCCTTTTTATCTATACAAAACAGCAAATCATGACAACTGGAAGGTATTAAATTTCCCTTTGGGGAAGATTTCACTTCTCTTTTGAATGAACTATTCACTCACATTTCACAGAACACCAGCTCAGCACTCTTCTGTACAATCATGCTGCATAATGGTTTTTACTTAAATGGGACAAATAATAGACGGTCTAATCCCTAAGTATTGTTTTCTGTTAGCATTGCCCTCCTTTATGTATTTTTATCACAGACAGAAGAATGCAGCTGTAGTCAAAAGCTCTATTCAAGGATCCCTTTTTTCTTCTACCTCTCCATCCCCATGCTCACTCCCTTTTTAATCCTTTTTACTTAAAAATGTAAGATATTTTACCCTTCAGATAACTGTGTTTCGTGTTATACAATGAAATTATGGTTGAATGCTATTAAGCATCCCAAAATAACTGTTTCTGAATTGGTCAATGGTACAGATTGTTTGTATAAAAGAAAAGAAAACGACAGTTTTAGTATATATGTGTGGATCATTTCGTTGGCTTTTGGAGGAAGTAATTATAATAGCTGTAATAAACTTGTTGTTCTAGCAGTGGTCCCTCTTTTCTAATCTCCTTCGTGTGGACAGAACCATCTACGTTCATCTTAGCTGAAAGTATGCCTATTTAATTAAAAGTATGTATTTTAAATCACATTATTATAGAAATGCTGTAATGCATTAGGGGTATGTAATGAATTATACTGTCAAAAAATGTGAAACATTGGAAGAAGCATTACTGAGTAAGTAATATTTTTTACCAATTTTTGTTCTTAGATTTAAATTTAACACAGTAAATGAGAAGTTTTTATATTGGCTGTTACATCTGCTTTTAATATTACACTAATTTATAGTGTAAAATACCAGGACATAAAACAGTTTTAAAAATTAATATACAAAGATTTGCCATTTCATTTCCATATCAAGTGCAGTGAGAATTATATATAGAATATTTTAGACAAAGACAAAATTTTAAATTATGATGTTACATTTTTTAAAGTGGGTTCTGTAGCTGAGGCATAAGGCTGGATAAATCTGTTAGTAGTTTTGGAAATCTGTTCAGAACTATTCTTTTGCTGACAGCTGTGAATTTGGCTTTATTAGTTGAAGTACAGTTTTCTAATCCTGAAAAGGACAAGAACTGGGATATTTATATGTGTTGGAAATCAACATTTTTTTTTTTTAATACAGAATTTCACAGTAATTACAGAGATAGAGAGCTTTTAATAACAATCTAGAAAAGATATAACTTAAGTTGTTAGTAGGCAAGATATGACTGGATATTAAAGAACAATTAATATCAAGTATCAGTGATTAAAGACTTTCTAAAGCCTAAAATAAGGTTTTCTAAATGGCACTTGCAGATGATTTATTGACTAGAAACTAAATAAGCTTTCTAAACCCTGCTTCCTAAAGGCTGATCACCTGCTGAATGAAACTATGAAGTTGAAGTTCAAATTATCTTCTTCCAAGAAGGATGCCAAACTTGTTGGGCGCTTGTAACAGCATTAGACTTCCAAGATGAAGTGTACATCAGGCATAGCATATGCAAAAGATCTCAAGCAGTTCTTTGCATGGTATGTTCCCAAGGGTTTTGTTTGTTTTCTTTCAAGATAAAAAAATTTCAACAAGAGGTACGTTGACTGTTGTATGTTTCTTTTCAATGGAAACTACAAATAAAAACATTTAAGAACACTTTCTTTTAATGTAAATTATTTGTAGTGACTAGGGAATTAGTTGACAAAGATTCTAAGAATAAAGATAATCCATCATAATCTTCTCCTTCCCCAAAGTGATGTTAACACATTGACTGCTCTGTTCTCTACAACAGCCTGGTATCTTATCATTGATGCTTACTCTTATGGGAAAGGCAGACGTTTTTAGCCTGGAAAAATAATTTTATATACGTTTTAGTAACTGGTGATGCTATACTTGTTTTCCTATAGGACCCTATCCAGAGATTTGCTCAGAGATGGAACCTCTGAGGTAGGTGTTTGGAGATAGGTTTTTAAGGCAGAGGCAAGAAAAGACAAATCTTATCCATCAGATAGCTTTCAAGCTTATCTCAAACCTCAGGAGTTAAGTAGAGTAATTCTAGAATTTTTGAGTGAGGAGGAAAAGTTGCACTTTTTTATGTGACAGAAGGTATGCTGGATGTAATTCCCCCTCTTCCCTTAGAAGCTGCTAGTAAATTTTTTGTGGGAGAAAACATGACTTGCCCTTTTGTTACTGTGCCAACTTTTTTCCACATCAAATTGGCATAACTTTGACCTCATATCTTCTCTAATTTACTGCAGAGTATGTTTCTTTGTTCTGTAGAAAGAGGGAATCCCTTAAGTATGAAATGCACTTTAGCTTTATTGACTTTCCATGGATTTGTTTTAATATTTAGCAGCTGTATTTTTGGTCAATAATATACATATACTTTTCTGGATTTTAAAAAAATAAATAAACTGAGCATGAAATTAATAGGATTTTAAATTGTGCTTTCTGAATATTTTATAAAACTCTATCAAAATAATTTGTTCCATTCTTTTACCATTTTCTGTCTTTCAAACAAGAACTGCAATCAACTATGTTTGCTACAAATTATCTCTGAAGAGTTTCACACAATTTATTTGGTGGTTTTAATAAAAAAATTAGAGCAAGGCTGTACTTGGAATTTCTCTAATATGCAATCACATTCACTGCCCAGAGCAACCATTTTGTAGTTCTTTACACTAGGGAAAATATCTAATCATTAGTTTCTTTAGCTAATTCAGAGACATTTAGCATTTCCTAAAATACAATTATTAAGTAGGTTAATACTTCTCTCATTAAAATATCAACTGTTTCTTATACTTTATTTCTAAAAGTAGGATGCTTGCTTTACAGATATTTTTTTTCAGCCCCTGTCACCTAATTCCTTTTATTAGTTATCGTTTTGCCAATGCTTTTTGTGATATAGTTGTGTTTTGAGTCAGAGGTTATAGCTGAATTTAATGCCCTTGGTCTTAAATTTCATGTTTTAATATTCAGGCATTTAACTTATTTTTTAATAAGATCAGAGCCTTGGTAGATATTCTCCCTTCTCCATATTCCAGCAGACAATTTCCTCAACAGTCACTATAAGGGAATGTTGGGTTTATGGGTTCTATAAGAACTTGGAGTGGAAAGCTGTGAAGTCCAGAGAATTTATAAGTAGACATAAGCGTAATGGTAGCTACGTGGTCTGTTACCTTTATGATGTTTTCTTGCATTGCAGGAAGTTGTGGGAAGTTATTAGTATATTGATTTTAATTTTGTAATTAGATAGGCAGACCAGGCTGAAGACAAGCCTTTATTTATGGGAATTTTTTTCCATTTTTTTCTTCTTTTTTAAGGAGTATTTTGCTTTTATAGAATTTTCCTTATATTTCTTTTTGTCCTCAATGTAGCATTTGTGTCTGGTCTTAAAAATGTCAAAAAGTGTTACATATAATAGCAGGGTTTGGGAGGTCTTTGTTGGTTCATGTAGATGCTCTTATCACAATTTTATTCATGAGATAGTTAATACTTTCCATCTCTAGGAATTTTGTTTATTTGTTAGTCATCACACAAATTAACCTTTTTTGTTGCTCACAAAATGTGGCTCTTATGTGCCTTGTCTGCGATTTATGGATTTCTTTTTTTGACTTGCAGTCAAACATTACTGATTTTTTATTGTCTATCACTGTGTGCCACTAGCAATAGTTAGCCTTCTGGCTTTGTCTTGTGTCTTACAGACGCACTGATTAACTAAGATTTTCAGTGATTATGTGAATCTTAGAAAAACTCAGTTTTACAGGTTACACCTGACGACTAAATTTGTCACTTTTACTAGAATCATGGAATCATAGAATGATAGAATATTTTGGGTTGGAAGGGACCTTTAAAAGTCATCTAGTCCTATTCCCCTGCAGTGAGCAGCAACATCTTCAAGTAGATCAGGTTCATCAGAGCCCCATCCAACCTGATCTTGTATGTTTCCAGGGATGGGGCCTCCACAACCTCTCTGGGCAACCTGTTCCCATGTTTCACGGCCCTCACTAGTCTAAATCTACCCTCTTTTAGTTTAAAACCATTACCCCTTGTCCTACTGCAACAGGCCCTACTAAAAAGTATCTTGCTAGAGAAGCTGGCAGCTTGTGGCTTAGACAAGTGTACTCTTTGCTGGGTAAAATACTGGCTGGATGGCAGAGCCAGATAGTTATGGTGAATGGAGCTAAATCCAGTTGGTGGCCAGTCACAAGTGGTACCCCCCAGGGCTCAGTTTTGGGGCCAGTCTTGTTTAATATCTTTATCAATGATTTTTAGATTCTATGATTCCAGTTCCTCATCCACAAAACAGTCCATCTATCAAATCCATATCTCTCCAATTTAGAGTGAAGGACATTGTGTGGGATTGTGTCAAAGGCCTTACAGAAGTCCAGAGAGATACCTGTAAGTCTTCCTTTGTTCATTGATGTAGTCACTCCATCACAGAAGGCCACTAAGTTGGTCAGGCAAGTCTTGCCCTTGGTGGAATCATGCTGGCTGTCTCAAATCTTCTCCATCCTCCGCATGCCTTAGCATAGCTTCTAGGAGGACCTGTTCCATGATCTTCCCAGGCAGAGAGGTGACACTGACATGTTGGTAGGTCCCAGGGTCCTCCCTTCCACTTTTTTTGAAAATGGATGCAATGTTTCTCTTTCTCCAGTCACAGGGGACTTCACTGGATTGCCATGGCTTTTCAAATATCATGGAGAGTGGCTTGGAAATTACATCATCCCGTTCCCTCAGGACTCTGGGATACATCTCATCAGGTCCCACAGATTTGTGTATGTTCAGGTTCCTCAGGTGGTCATGAACCTGATCTTTTTTTATAGTGGGAAGGACTTTGCTCCCCCAGCCCCTGTCTTGTGGTCCATCCACTTAAGAGGTGTGGGAAGAGGGGTTGTCAGTGAAGACTGAGGCAAAAATATTGCTGAGTACCTCAGCCTTCTCCTCATCCATTGTTATCAGTTTGCCAGTCTTGTTCATCAGGAGGGCTACACTTTCTTTGACCTTCCTTTTCTGGCTGATATACCTGTAGAAGCCATTCTCATCATTATTTGTGTCCCTTGCCAAGTCAATCTTTAGCCTTGCCTGTCCTTCCTGACCCCAACAGTACACAACCAGGCAATGTCCCTATACTCTTCCCAGGATGCCTGTCCCTGCTCCCACTGCCTGTGCATTTCCTTCTTGTCCATTAGTTTGACCAGCAGGTCTCAACTCAGCCATGCTGGTCTCTTGCCTTCCTTTCCTGATTTCTTACACCTGGGTATTGAGAGCTCTTGCGCTCTATGGAAACTGTCCTTAAAGATCTGCCAGCTCTCTTCTGCTCCCTTGTCCCTGAGGACAGTTTTGCAGGACGTCCTATTGGCTAACTCCTTGAACAGCTGAAAGTTTTCTTTCCTAAAATTCAGGGTCCTGGCTTTACTCTTTGCCTGACCCATATCCCTCAGGACTGCAAACTCCACCAGTGCGTGATGACTGTAACCCAGGCTGCCTCCAGACTTGACGTTACTGATTAGCTCACTTGCATTGGCAACCATCAGGTCTAGTATTACATCCCCTCTGGTGGGGCTGTCTATTACCTCGCTTAAGAAGTTATCCTCAATGCACTCCAGGAGTCTTCTGGATTGCCTACAGGTTGCCATGCTGCTTTTCAGCAGATGTTGGGGTGGTTGAATTTCCCTAGCAGGATGAGAGCCTGTGAGTGCGATGCCTCCTGTAGCTGGCATAAGAAGCCTTTTTCAATAGGCTCCCCTTAATCAGGCTGCCTGTCATAAACGTCAGTCACAAGACTCCTACACAAACTACAAGGTTACTACGTGTCTCCTAAAATAACATTTTGAAATTAAAAGGACACTGTAGATATATTCTTTCTCTATCTAATCTATCTTTATATTTAAACATGCAGACACAAAGTTTATATCAAGCTTTATCTTAATTATACCTTTTTTGGGGGGGTTAAAAGTCAAGGAAAGGTGTTGGCAACTAGAATACAAATCTTTAACTGTGTCCTCAAATTAGAAATTACTATAATCTTCTTCCTACTATAGGAAGAAATATTGTGCGTTATTATGATGTTGCCTTGCATGATCCCAGGTATATGCAGCAAATTTCTTCTGTTACTGGATTCAGGATGGGGTGATTTGGTATTTTATTTTATTTTATTTTATTTTATTTTATTTTATTTTATTTTATTTTATTTTATTTTATTTTATTTTACTGTTTTTCCAGAGTGTCTGAGAGTTGAAGAAATAGTGTGAGCCCCAGTTGCTGGGTAACTACTGAAACAAATTAGAAGTTAACTATTTTGGGAAAAGGGAGAAGCTGTGAGGGTGTGGCTGATCATATACCTTGGTTGTTCCTGCACCTATCATAAAAAGGTAAAAGAGCCTTTCGTACAAACATATTTTAAAAAGGCAGTTGTACATCAGATGGGAATAGTGAATGTACCATTCCCTTAGTGAGACTGCTTGTTGTACCCTTTTAAGGATTTTGGACTGTTGCCTGGAGACTTAGGATCTTGCCAGTGTGCTAAAAGGGCCCAATACAAAACCCATTAATGTCAGTGGAACAATCCCCATAGACTTAAATGAACTTTAAATCAGGATAAGCAAGTGCTCATGACAGTATTTTATCTGAGTCATATACAGGCCCACAAAGGAGAAGAGGGTTTTGCAAGCCAGAATAAAACACTTTCTGGTTCCAGCAGTAAATCTCACTAGATATGATTTGATGGTCCTAAAATGGCATTGGGCTTTGTTTTATACTGGCATTAATGAACGATATGAGCTGATGACTTCCAACTGACATGCAGAAGAAGCTTATGTGGACAGAAAGACCCCTGTCTATCAAAATAAAGTAACTTGCAGGAGTTGGAAAAAATCTTAGCGGTTTTAATGTTTTCCTACTTTTAGAAACTCTCCAATATTGAATTTTGTCCTGTTCTATAGTTGAGGCAGATTTTACTCATTCCTTCACAGTGCAAATTCTAATGGTGTGAGACATTGATGAATCCATATTTTCTCATGAACAATGAACAATACTTTTCAGATACAGTTACAGTCATTATTAGTCTCTGGTTAGATCTTGAATTTTTACTTTAGCACAATTCAGTAGTGTGATGATAGACAGTTAAAAATCATTTTGAAGGGGGGAAATTACATGCTGTTGAAAACAGATACGTTAAACTTAATTTACTTGTGTTTACCCTAGCCCACAACATAGGTATGGCTGAAAGAGCAGTAGTGGTGAGTGGTTTCTTTCTAAACCAAACAAATATGAACATTATATTTTACAAAATACCCCTGTAAATGTAGACATAAAAATTCCTGTGGACTGAAGAAGCTCAGTGGGCACTCAGAGAACATTTGCTATGGGTCAGTAGAAAGAACTGTTGATGTTCAAGTGGTAGCAATTTCTCACCTGTTAACAAAACTCACGTATTTCTGGGAAGGAGATAAATATACAGTTGAACAGATGATGCAAACTGCAGCTCATTTTGTCAGATTACCTTTAGTGCTGCGGAAAGGATATATAACTACTCTGACTTGATACCATTTTTTCCTCTGACCTTCTCATTATCTAGTCCTCATTTGTATAGAATTTGGAAGCTCTGAAGATAGGCCTTAGATATAGCTAGAAATTCAGCTTTCGGAGAAGCTGTCATACAACAGGAGCAGCTGTCATATAAAAAGTCCCATCAAATGTGCAATTTTTCAGAATAGGGTGGCGAGGAAGAAGAGGGAGAGAGGTCATGGGAAGCGGTGTAGGTCTTTGACTTACTGATTGATTTTGTATTGAAATTCTTTTGTTGTATTGAAGACCGGGAGTTTATTGGCAGCTTAGCCTATAATCTCTTGTTTTAGCCAAACATTTTCTGAAACTTGAAATCTTGAACAGATAAAACGAATATCCTTAGCAAAATCACAGCGTATGTGAAATGAAATTTTAAGATGCTCACAAAGCAGAATGTTATTGTCTTACAAAAGATCTCTGAAACTGGATACTTACGATGTAATCGAAGACATGAAGGGTACATAATTGGCTCAGTTTTAAGACTAATTGCACATCACATTGCATTGCCAGATCTGCCAGTGTCCATCATATTTATGCATTATTACAGACAAAGGAAGTGTCAAAGAATGAATAATGTGCCTTATATTGGCATAAGTAATTAGGTTTGTGTGCTTACAGGAGATCAAAACACTTTTCAACAACAAAAAGATTAATTCAAGAGCTAAAACGTACAGTGAGATCAAGAACAACTCTGGAATAAATATCTACCTTTTCTACCTATTTAGATTGAGATTTGAAATTAACAGTGGGTGCCATATAATAGTGGCTTATGTCTTCTGTGTCCCAGATGAGCTCCACTGTCACCAGCTGAGGTGAAGATTAATTCTTTTTTATTGTAAATGTTCCATTTTAGAGTGCTCCTTCATTGTACAGTGAGCTGGAGGGAAAGTCCATTTACATTGGAAACAAGTACCAAAGAGACCTGATTATGATATGTCAATTAGCTCCCAACAAACTTATGCAGCCTTAAGATATTTCAAAAATGAACAAACAAATGAAAAAACCCCTGCAGAAAACCAACAATAGCAAAAAAAAAAAAAAAAAAAAAAAGGAACAGGAAGGTTTTCCTTGACCATCAAGTCCAATTATCTGTTACTGTAGGTTACTCATGACATAATCTTGTTCATATACTCATATCTCCCTTTATTAGGGCTAGTCCATATCTGCAGGGTTTGGTGTTTTGGGTTTTTTTCTTCCTTTTAGGAGCTGCTTCACAGCTTCATTTTCTCATGGTTAGAAATCATCTTCTAATTTACAGTGCAATTTTCAGGCCAAATTACATACCTTTGTTCTAGTGCTGATATTGTCTTTTAGCTTTAATAGCCCTTTCCTCTCCCTTGGGTTTGTTCCCAGATGTACTTATAGAGAACAATCATCCACCCTCTTATCTTATGTTTTACTAGGCTAAACAAGCCAAGCTCTTCCAGTCAGTTCATGTAAGATAGGCTCACCCTCCTTTGTTTGCTATGCATTAATTACCTTTCAAAAAAAATACCAGACACACTGGAAAATAAAGTTTCAGTGTATGTTGTAGTGCATTCAGAAAGATTTCCAAACTTGTTTCAGACATAAGCCTAAAAGTTTGCACAAGAAACTCTTCTTAAACTACAGCTAATTAAATCTGTAAATCAAAATTGCAGGTAATCTAAGTTCAGTAATAATGATGCTACTCTATCTACACAAATTTCTGGAAAATTAGTCCAGTTCAATTTACCATGCAGCACAAGCTAAGCCAGGAAGACTTTATTTTCCTTGTAGAACCAGAAAGGAATTGCATTTAGAAAAAATAAACCCAAGAATATAACATTACCTCAATAAAAAAGCCAGGTGTCTACCCTCCTTTTCCTACAAAAAACCTTATAAAAATGAAATCTAATATATATGCTTGTGTCTGAGGTTTTACACTTGGACCATGTGTTGGGCATATCTGTCAGTGTTTGTGTGACATGGGGCCATGGAAGGAGTCTATGAGCTGCCTTGGGCCAGCTCAGCAACCAGTGGGAACATTGCACTTGGGCCCAGCACAACAGGCAGGGCAGCTTGTGTCACTGCTGCTCAGACATGTTTAAGAAACGGCAGCAGCAACGAGGGACATGAGATGCAACAATGAGACACATGAGAGAACAGAGAGACTTACTAAAGGAGATACCTGAGGAGTCATGCAAGGAAATGTGTGTGAGGAAAAGGGAGGTGAAATGGAGAAGGCACGTGTAAAGGCATACTGCTAGGGGCATGGCTGGAGATGCACTCCTGGAAGGAGGTGCTTCATGACAGAGGAGGTATCTCTGGGGGGATCATGGCCCATGGAGGAAAGCATACCAGGATGCTGATGACCCTGAATGGACTGTGTACCATAGAGAAGTCCTTGCAGTGGGGGGCAGGGGATATGCTCCAGAGGGCTGTGGCCCACAGAGGAAACCACACTGGGGTGGAGATGTCCCTGAAGGGATGGTGGACCATAGAGGAACCCATATTGGTTCAGGGTTACCTCTGAGGGACCATGACCCATGGAGAAGTCCATGTTGGTACAAACGGAACAAATAAGAAACATGAAGCAGTGAAGGAAAGCAAGTATATAAAACAGGGAGTGGCAGAAATAACCATTACTAACCTCAGCCTCCTGCACTACCAGATGACTAACCAAAAGGATTGTGAGAGACTGCGTGTAACTCTCAGTAAAAACAAAGAAAGCTGAGCCTAGAAAGGAGGAAGAAGAGGTGTTGAACTGGAGCTGGGCCTGGGAAAGGAGAAGGAAAGGTGTTTCCCTAAGTGTCTGTTTAATTATTTGTTGTCTTTTTTTTTCTTTTTTTCCCCTCAATAGCGACATCAGTAAATAAAAGTTTATTTTAATTTGTCATTAAGAAAATTATTTTAAATTCCCTGTGTTAAGACTGCTTTGTTCATGACAATCCAACAATTTCTTGAGGCTGGTATTTGGGATCAAATTCCCAATTTAAACAGAAAGGTGTTATATTAGATCCTCAGAATCTAAAGCTTAATTGCCATCCTACAGTGGCCTAAAATCAGCTGCCATCTAACTTTCTTGCAATATATAAGCCTCCTGGCTTCTGAAGGGCATATCCATGAGGACCTTGACTTAGGCAGGACCATCTCTGTATGCAAGGCCCAGTGGCTGCAGCAGTATCAAAGAATATAAAACCATAATTCGGTTCTCTCCTCTGAATGAAGTTTGAAGAAAATCTGAGCCTGTTCCATTAATTTAAGTCATGTCATTAACCTTAATGCTCTGCTTCTGTGTGTCTTATCCTAGTTCAGCCAATGAAGAGAAACAGGTGTTTCTGGATTACAGACTATCCAGCCTATTTAGGCTTTTGCTGTAAGAAGTCTCTTTGTTCTAATTTGTTGATACGGATAGTGACGAGGTGTGCAGAGCCAGAAGTAGAAATCTACATCTTAAAAGTCTACTTCTGAAGTATGCTAAGGATGAAAACCAGTGTATTCAGTCACATGTTATAATACTTACACTGAACTTTGTGATAACCACTCATAGTAGTTCCTACATTTTTCAAGTGTTTTTCATGATTGCAAGGACAGCATGCTCTTAAATCTGTTCTTTGTGACAGTTTTTAATCCATGTATGTATACACTTACTAGTGCTGTTTTACTGACTCTCAAAATTTTATCATGTCTTACAATATTTGATGATACATTTTTATTTAGCACAAAAATAGCTGAAATGAAAACAGTGGAGTCATGATAATTTATTGAAACTGTGGATGCTAAAACCCAGCTCACTGAGCCATGTGGTTGTACAAGAATCTGTTTTTTTCAGTGTTATTGTGCATTTCTAGCCATCTGTGATATTGTTTATGAGGACAAACTTTTTTTTTTTAAATTCTAATGAAATAACAAAATGTAGCAAAATATCTGAATTATGTGTCTGATTTCAGAAAGGGATTATATCATTATAAAAGTCAGAGAAGAGTTTTAGTCACATCTCAGGTAAATCATAGGTTTTCTGCAGCATGTATCTTTTGTGTTATGTATGTGTATATTCACACACACATATATATGCATACATATAGCTTTTATTCCAAACATGTGACAGAAAATAGAATTGTATTCTAATAGTGCCCCTTTTTTGGTGGATTGAGCACTTATTTTGTGTAGCTAAATGGGAGAACTTTTGGATTAATGAAGAAATTTTCATTACTACAGTAAGATACCTGCAGATGCCTCTGCAAAGCTTTTAACTGATTTCATGTCCCATAACATATCTTAATAAAGACCCAGAGATGTTATGCTTTTTTTAATGCCATATTTATCTCAAATAATGGATTTATGGTTTACCTCTGTACTAATATTTAGTTCAATTTGCAATACTTAACAGTTCTTAGGATAGGTTAGACTCCTTAATTTTCTGCAGTCTTGTATTTCTGTTTATCATCAAACCTCAAGAGAGGAACAGAACAAAGCAAAAAATTAAAGAAGAATCAGTAAAAGAAGATAAAAAGAAAATATGTTTTTAAATGTCTTTAAAACATTTAAAATGTAAACAGTCCTGATTCCAAAATAATTGTAATCAGGTATACACACCTGCCATCTGAATGGTATCATTAAAAACCGAACAAATATACAAGCAAAAAGCCCAACCAAAAATCAATAAATATGTTATAAACAAAACTAGCTAAAGATTGATAGCAATGCTCTATGTAGGCTATTGAAACCTATTTAGTGTTTACTGTTAATATTTGTTGTCAGAGGGCAAGCTGTGTGCTACAGAGTTGATGCCTGACAGTAAAATACAATTCATGCTCCTGCGGTTGCTACTTCTTGATTATATCAGGACTAGGCATTCACACATCAATCTATATGTCCTGGTTTCAGCTGGGACAGAGTTAAATTTCTTCGTAGTAGCTAGTATGGGGCTATGTTTTGGATTTTTGCTGGAAACAGTGGTGATAATGTGGAGATGTTCTAGTTGTTGCTAAGTAGCGCTTACACTGGTCAAGGACTTTTTCAGCTCCCCGTGCTCTGCCGGGTGCATGAGAAGCTGGGAGGGGGCACAGCCAGGACAGCTGACCCAAACTGACCAGAGGGATATCCCACACCAGATGACATCATGTTCAGTATATAAAGCTGGGGAAGAAGAAGGAAGGGGGGATGTTTGGAGTGATGGTGTTTGTCTTCCCAAGTAACCATTATGTGTGATGGAGCCCTGCTTTCCTGGAGATGGCTGAACACCTGCCTGCCGATGGGAAACAGTGAATGAACTCCTTGTTTTGCTTTGCTTCCACGTGCAGCTTTTGCTTTGCCTGTTAAACTGTCTTTATCTCAAACCATGAGTTACCTCACTTTTACTCTTCTGATTCTCTCCCCCGTCCCACCAGGGGGGAGTGAGCGAGCGGCTGTGTGGTGCTTGGTTGCTGACTGGGGCTAAACCATCACACTATATAACTGGGTTTTCCTTCTAGATAAAAAAATAAAGAGGATGACCCAGATACTATGTTAATCTTGAATAAACTCTTCAGTTGATTGTATTGATAAAATGCACTGGAAAAGATCAATGGAAAATATAGATAAAAAGAAAGAAATCAAAGAAAATATAGATTTTTTTAAAAGTAAAATATGTTTACAAATTGTTTCCAATCTACTCTGATAACTAGACTATCTTCATAAAAACAAAAATGAATGAGACTGGAGATTATGTAACATCATGTTTTGTATGTGGTAGGATCATTGGTGGGCACTTTGTATGATAATGAAGGTACAGTAAACATCTAAATTGATCATCTTGTTACTTCATGAATAGAAGAAATATCAGTTAAACCACTTCTGAAAAGTCTTTTCAAAATATCTGAAAATTCTTCTACTGTTTTTTCATAAAAACATAAGACTCTTGAATCTTCCTGCTAAAGCAGAGAATAGAACTGTTTAGGAATTTCAGTTAGAATGTTTATTCCCTTAATAAAAATCTCATGTTGTAACAAAATGAGCTTTTTTTACTCATAAAGTTGTTTAAGAACTCCTTTTCAACCTAAATTTATGACAAATTACAGGACAGTTTAACACTCCCATTATCTATTAACAAACAGAGATAACAGGAACCTAACTTTTGTCACCTTGTGCAGAGGAACATTTTAGTCAAAGTATTAAAGAGAAGAAAAATAAATATTAAAATTAATCTGCCCAAATATATGTCTGACACATTCGTCTAGCCTCATTTTGTTGGGTGGGAAGGGAAGGGGGCAGAGGGAAAGGTATTTTGGGGGCATGGTACTTTACATCCTAAAGTAACTAAAATAGGTCACATTAATGACCTTCATAAGTGGATGCTAGACAGCTGAGTTCATCGTATCTTCTCTTACAAACAAAATTAGTGTCCTGTCACTTGCTGGGATAACAGCCCAGCCTGAAGGCTACAGTACAGGTACCACGCTCTCCTGGTTCGTGTCTGAACCCTTCTTGTATGCTTCAGGGACAGGGTTAGCATGTATATGCTGCTGTACGTAGCACAGGGGGATGCAAGACTCAGAAAGAGTTGGAATGCTATAAAGTTCTGGCAGAGAGGGAGTTCACTGCCCTCTGCGTATAAGCTGCCATGGATGAGATTAAACTCGTCCTGGTGATATCACAGCTGGCTGTCTAAAATGAGGACTGAGGCTGAACATAAGATGGCAGCTTTAAGGAATTTCTTTTTAAATATTTAGGGGCTACTTTTCTGGAAGCTTGAAATTGTGAACAGTTTGGTAATATTACAGTAAACAAAGATTACAACTTTGTCGATATAAGAAGGAAGTAACTCCAATAGTTATGCCAGCTCTTTTTAAATATCAAATTGTGCACCAATGTTATGCACATCTTATTCTTGAAGAAAGCTAAATGTCCTAAAAATGTACTTCAGGATTAAATGGAAAGAATTATTTTAAAAATCAGAAGAATTGAGAAAC
The DNA here is from genome assembly GCF_949628215.1 of Phalacrocorax aristotelis. Lineage (NCBI taxonomy): Eukaryota > Metazoa > Chordata > Aves > Suliformes > Phalacrocoracidae > Phalacrocorax > Phalacrocorax aristotelis. The sequence continues at coordinate 108,722,047 of NC_134276.1, read as the reverse complement.
GAAATATAAACAAGGATGTACAAATATTCTTTTTTAAAAAATGAAAGTATATTTTTCTTTTTGCCTGCAATATAAGTTCAATGCTTGCCTTGGTACAGAAAATGTAGGTGGTGTTGCATTTAGTACAAGTATGAGTCAGCATGTACACTAGCAGATTTTCCAAAAATAGTACCATCAAGAGCTTCAGCACAATACTGCAAAAAAAAACACCAAAAAACAAAACAGTCTGATGATTCACCCTTGCCAAATACATGGAAAACAGATTAACAAACAGCAGAAGGATGAAGAGAAGGCAACACTGGGGAGTGTGGGGGGTGTGTGGGGGGAAGTAATGCTCATATCTCTGAGAACTGCATTTCATTATTTCCCTAAATATGTGTTAGGTGTCTGTTATATACACTGAATGTTCTGTACTATAAACTGTACATGTCTGTGAGTCTATCTATAAACATATTAATAAGGGAAGTTTCTAAAACTTCTAATTACTCTACGTTTCCAATTAAGTATCAAATGCAATTGGTTAGAGGGGTTTTCTTCCTAGTTTTGTCCTGTTAATTTGTTAATTTCACTGTCACAAAAAAAGGGGGCAACTGAGCAACAGGAGAGGCTGGAGGGAGAGGGAGAGGAAAATACTGATTTTGTGGAAAAGCCCTGCTGCCGTTTTTTCTTCTTCCTTGCCCTCCAGTTACCTGTGTGTTTACTCCATCTCTTTTTATCTAGGTGTGGCACACAGACGGTTACAGTGTGTTAGCTAGCAAGTATTTTTCCAGCACTTGTAGGGTCAGGAATTGATGACTGCATAGCCAGTGGGACAGCTAGCAAGCTTGTTACATAACTGTATTCAAGTCCCAGGGAACAGGAAGTTACTAAAACTAAAATTCATCTGCAAAGACACCTCCCATTTTGAAGGAAAGCCAGTATTCTTTGCACGCTGAAAGTTGAGAGATACATTTTGTGTGGTACCAGTGAACTGCTTTTCAAAAAGCACATTAGGAGAAATGTAATCCTGTTTGGCAAAAATCAGTTTTTATGTAGTGAAAATCGAATTATAGTAAAAGCATTCAGACAACACTGAAGTTATCCCTTTATTTGAACAATGTGATAATGCCTGTGTGTTTTTATCTACACAGTTAGATATTATATAGTTTAAACTCCAATGAAGAATGAAATAATGCACTCTAAGGTTTAGAAAAATCAGTCCATTGAAATAAAACAGGATAATTCATACTGTTTTGATTATTTGTATAATACCAGAGACTTTGTGTCTGAAAAATTAAGGAAATTTGATCTCAATAAAAATGTCTACATGAAAGCAATTAAATGAACAGACCTTAATGCAATTTCAGAACCATTCAGATTTTTTTTTATCATATGTAGTCTTAAAATTGGACTCCCTTACACTTTTATCTATTAAAAGTTACTTTCCTAAATAAAGACTAGATAATGAGTAGGGTCTGTGATAATTTGGGAAAAATAATGTGTCTGACAGCTACCTAAAATATATTATTTTTTTTTACAGATGGACTTGGGCTTCAGTTTTGCAAATTATGTGCTTTTGCTGTATTTGCTGTGTCTGTAGGGCTTCTCACTAGTGAAAGTTTGGAATACGCATAGTGTTAGGACAGCATAAGAAAAATTAAAACTTTTTCTGTGTATTCTGTACCCACTTGAGTCAGACTCTGTACAACATCATAACTGCGGCTTGTATGCAATAATTATTTTAGATGGGAAGAAAATACTTTCTTTTCCTTACATTGTGTTATCTTTACATCTGTCCTCTCTGAACATATAGAAAGGCTGGCACAAGCTTTCTTAGACCACATATAGAAAAGGTGAATATGTGATTAACTATTCCCTTACACACTCACACCAGATGACAGCTCAATTATTGTACCTTTTGGTAATTTTATGTAACTAATTATCCATGTGCAAATATTTTCATCAGATGGTATTGCCAGTTAGTTGGGGAAAAAATAGATGAAATCATTTGTGATAGATGGAAACTTGGCATTCACACAAACTTTAGGTTGCCAGGAGATTGTTTGGGTATCAAAATAATTTTGGGTTAGTTAAAAGAATTGTTCTGTTACTTCAATCAATAAAAAAGTTATGAAAATTCATAACAGTAACATGAATTCTAGTTGTAAAGTAAATTTACAAAAGAATAACAGTGTTTTGAGTCAGATGCTTTCAATAAACAGTGTAATAAAGAAGTTCGGTACAAAATGGATAAACTGGCTTAAAGGGATTCAACAATTTTCCATCTTGCATTGGAGTGTATGATCTTCAAACTATGCCAGGCCTTCCTGGAAATTCAATCTGTAATCTCTTCCAAGTAATCATAACATTTCTTATCACTTTTCTATACTTTACTAATTTTGCAAGTTACCTATGCAATCGTACACCATATTTGGTTTCAAAGCCTAGATTGTATATTCAAGCTTTTGTGTAAGATGTTATAAAATGAGAGAAGGCAAGACTGAAAGGGACTATGAGAGTGGGTATAGCTAAGCTACCCAAATTATCGAAAAGCAGGACCAGCAGTGCTTAGTCTTAACTGGTGTTTCTCTAATCTGTTCTTAAAAGACCTCCAGTGACAGAGGCTCTATCCAATCTCCAACCAATCTACTCCACTGTTTCCCCATCTAATGCCTAGCTTGACTCTTCTTTGTTGCAACTGAAAGCTTTTACTAGTCAGGACAAAGAAACAGAGGGACAATGTTTCTTCAATTTACAGCTGACACCAAGGTGAGAAGGGTTGAAAATACACTGAAGCAGGGGATTGGAATTCAAAAGAGCTGGTGAAATGGCTTGGGAAAAAATGGGATAAAGTATTGTAAGGAGAAAAGTTAGGAGCAAAACAAATTATGAGCAATAGCATTGTGGCACTATTCAGTACTTTGCAGCCATCCCATAGTAAGTACTTCCATGAGTGTGTTCTGAGGATATTATGGAAGTCCTTCTCTTCTAGGAATTTTCAAAACCTGCAGTTGCCTTCTGGGAAAGCCGGGTACCTATGCACAGAACCACAAGTGGTGATGTTGACTACAAGGAGTCTGAGGTCCTCCAAAGGAAGTAGAAATTCTGCTGTAGGTTCTAAAGAGCTGATTACACCATCATTTCTGGTAATAAGAATAGCTAAGCACTGAATAAATTTCCTTTGAATCTCAGTGCATTGTTAGAGCAATTTGCTTTGAATGCATCAAGAGAAAAGAGTCAATAACAATGCAACATTTTATGTGTAGTTATTTTCCTGAGGTAAAAATCAAACATATTCCACAGGCACAAATGAGAAACTCATTCATTCTGTGGACCTATGCATTGTAACACAGAAGGTTAACAAATTTACTTCATGTTTGTGGGTGCCTGAAATGCAAAGCTGTTGTGTTTTCGAATGTTCTGTTAACATATTTCACTTGATTTCTGTGAATTAATATTATATCCATACAAATGTTGAACTATGGTTTGACATTTTTATCTGAAACCAATGAGCCTATTGACGCCACTATTGTTCTTAAAAGCAATCTGTGATTAGACACACATTATATTTATCATATCATATATAACTGCCACAGGCTTAATTGTTTGACATCGTGTTCTAATCATGCCATTAGTGAATGTATATAATTTTTATTTGTATGTTTCATATGGCTATAATGCAGCAAATAGACCAGTTGTCACTGCACAACTACTTATTTTCCTAGCTATGTGTACTCCAGGTTTCACTTGTTACAGCTCCTAAGAATCTGAAAAGATAACATCCAAAGTACTGGCCTAGAAAATGTTTATGCTCAGAGATAATGCTTTCTTGAGTATGATAGAAGAAAAGAGGAGATGCAAATGCATTTTTCAATAATGTCATTAATTTTTAAAAGGAAAAACTGTGGAGTATATTAAGCTAATGATATATGAAATTAATGACATACGTTAATATATCAGTTAACGATATGTGAAATTTTACATTATCTTACATCCCTTGCAGCTGCCACTCATCTTTACCCTAAATTTCTCAAGGTCTCACTGGAAAATTGTGGGTGAAATTATCTCTCTGTCAAAAGAAGTGAATAGAATTTTTCCCTCGGTAGAAGCTGTAGGTTAATTAATAGGCTAAGAAGGATAAATTCTACTTACTAAAAATAACAAGGGAATATTTTTATATTGACAAGACATTGAGCATCATTCTTTACTAGTTTTAGTCACCACCACATTTGCCATGGTTAAACCCCAGTCAACAACCAAGCACCACGCAGCCGCTCACTCACTCCCCCCTGGTGTGATGGGGGAAAGAATCGGAAGGGTAAAAGTGAGAAAATGTGTGGATTGAGATAAAGGTAGTTTAATAGGTAAAGCAGAAGCTGTGTGCACAAGAAAAGCAAAACAAGGAATTCATTCACTACTTCCCATGGGCAGGCAGGTGTTCAGCCATCTCCAGGACAGCAGGGCTCCATCATGCATAATGGTTACCTGGGAATACAAATACCATGACTCCATATGCCCTCCCTTTTCTTCTTCTTTCCCCAGCTTTATATACTGATCATGATGTCATATGGTATGGAATATCCCTTTGGTCAGTTGGGGTCAGCTGTCCCGGCTGTGTCCCCTCCCAGCTTCCTGTACAGCCCCAACCTACTCGCTGGTGGGGTGGGGTGAGAGGCAGAGAAGGCCTTGACTCTAAGATCTGCTCAGCAGTAACTAAAACATCCCTGTGTTATCAGCACTGTTTTCAGCACAAATCCAGAAGGTATCCCCATATTAGCTACTGTGAAGAAAATTGACTGTACCCCACACAAAACCACCACAACATTACAAAAGAATATCCTTTTAGCTATAAACAGATAAAAGCTTGAAAATTAGATTGAAAATAGTTAAGAAATAGGACATAATACTTCTGAATACACATTTAAACAAAATGTACAATTTTAACTCAATTTATAATAACTAATTATATAAACTAGGGGCTGCCTGTCCTGGTTTCAGCTGGGACAGAGTTAAATTTCTTCGTAGTAGCTAGTATGGGGCTATGTTTTGAATTTTTGCTGGAAACAGCGGTGATAATGTGGAGATGTTCTAGTTGTTGCTAAGTAGCGCTTACACTGGTCAAGGACTCTTTCAGCTCCCCGTGCTCTGCCGGGTGCACAAGAGTTTGGGAGGGGGCATAGCCAGGACAGCTGACCCAAACTGACCAACGGGATATCCCATACCGTATGATGTCACGCTCAGTATATAAAGCTGGGGGAAGAAGAAGGAAGGGGGGACGTTTGGAGTGATGGTGTTGGTCTTCCCAAGTAACTGTTACGTGTGATGGAGCCCTGCTTTCCTTGAGATGGCTGAACACCTGCCTGCCCACGGGAAGGAGTGAATGAATTCCTTGTTTTGCTTTACCTATTAAACTCTCTTTACCTCAAACTTTGAGTTGCCTCACTTTTACCCTTCCGATTCTTTCCCCCGTCCCGCCAGAGGGGAGTGAGCGAGCGGCTGCGTGGTGCTTGGTTGCTGACTGGGGCTACACCATGACAGAGCCTCACATATTATGCAGCAAAAAAGCCCAGCAATTGATGTGCATTTCTAATTGGTTTTCTTAGAGAGTTTTTATTATTATTATGCCAAAAGTTGCTGTTACAGAATACAGTATGACATATAAAGGATTATTTATAAAAACATAACTAGAAGGTCAAAAAGTAAGGGACTAGATAAAGCTAAAATGACAGGTTTTTAGTTTTTACGCTAACTAACTGTATCTAAGAAAGATTAAGTTTAACAGTTCAACCCTTGCTACTTAGAATCTAATGGAACACAGTTATATTAAAATCCATAAATTTCTTGGCTTTTTTCACAAAAGATACTTCAAAATTGGAAAGTCTGTTGAATGACAATAACCACAGCAATAATAGCCTTTTGAAAAAACCTTGTTTAATATATTTGCAGCTCTTCTGGTTTGATGGCCTTTTGTTGATAGCCTTAGACTTCCCTGAAGTCACTAAATGAAGTGTCAGTTAAAACAGGAATCTATCAGTGCTTAATTCTCCCTCATCTTTACATTTGCTTGTATTTTATATTTTTCCCCCAGACAACATAAAAGCACTTAATTTTCAAAATAGAATGTGAAAATGAGAAATTCTAGCATCAAAGAAAGAATTGTCTGTGTGAAGTACAAGGAATTACCAACTAGAATGCACAACATAGTTAAGTAGAAGGCATTCACTCTGTAATCTGTAATGATTGTTTCAAATTTCAAAGTAAATAGGAACATGTTGGCAATCTTGAAATAATTTTGGAATCATTGGGGAGTTTCATAGAATCACAGAATCATAGAATGTTCTGCATTGGAAGGGACCCACAAGGATTATCAAGTCCAAATCCTGTCCCTGCACAGGACAACCCCAGATTTACACCATATCTCTGAGGGTGTTGTCCAAGTGATTCTTGAATACCACCAGGCTTGGTGCCATGCCTGCCTCCCTGGGGAGCCTGTTCCAGTGCTCCACCACCCTCTGGGTGAAGAATCTTTTCCTAATATGCAACATAATCTTCCCTTGGCACATCTTCCTGCCATTCCCTCGGGTCCTGTCATTGGTCACCAGAGAGAAAAGATCATTGCCTGCCCCTCCTCCTCCGCTTGTGAGGAAGTCAGTAATGAAAAATACAGTTAAATAGTGATTTACCCTCTACAAGAAACTGTTGAAATAATTCTTATGAAAAATGTTGTAGTTTTTTAATGACATGGATGAACTGCATAGAAGAATGAATTTAAATATGAAATCCTATCGAAAAAGCCAAACTGGAGTTACATTAGTACTAGATACTTAAGAAATTGTTGGGGAAAAACTGGCTGAACATTTATAATGAGCTGCAACTGCAGAACATTTACAACGAAAGACAATATGTGTATATGAAAGGGGGGAGTAGTGTGAGCTAGACATGGACTCAGTTTGGAACACTAGTATTCATGATACTCATCTGTGGAAAAGGGTTTTGTTGTGAAACACCAATTTAATTTGATAAAGTATATTTCAAAGTCAGCCGAAGTATGTTTTTGTGTTCAGATTTCAAGTACTGATTATTTTCTTTAAAAGAATAATTTTGACCTATTTTGTTGACTTCTATAAAGAGATTTTAAGACTAGTGTACTTTATATAGCTGCGTGGAGGAAACCAATTGATTTTTTATTGTGTGAAGAGATGAAAAGGATGCTTCAATATTACAGTGAAATCATATTATAACCGCAAACTAAACTACGTGATTATCTTTACTGATGTGGGTTGTCTTGGTACTGTCTGTGGTACTTACTCAAATGTTTAAGGTTAATCATAAGATTAAAAGACATTATACTTCCATTGAAAAATTTTATCTTAGAAAAATATTAGATTTTCCACATGATATAGATTGATTTCTTGCTATTGTATTCAAATCAAGTGCATAAAATATTCCCTTATAAACCCATTCCAGTTTGAGATGTACATGCTGATTTATGCAGTATGTCTGGTTTTTGTTGTCACACAACCAGAGCATGAGCTGCTTACAAATACATTGTGTTTTTCCAGAAACTGCAAGTTTGTTTGCCTGACATTATGATATTTGGCCTACAAAGGCCACTCATTTCCTCAGGGACTCTTCAGTCATGATTCACACAATATTAAAGCCAAAGATGTGGTATACTGTTTTATTTTTCCAGGCAATTTCCAATCTGTGTACTGTAATGAAGTCTTAAGAAATTCCCTAGAAGGCTCTTTACTCCGAAGCCCACATATCTCTAATAACGTTTTTCTAATGTTTGTGACTTGACAACTCTTAGTTTTGTTTTATTGGTTTTGAGCTTTGAGGTATAAAGTTCATTCAGCTGGATATTATTGGGTATTCATCAATGTATTAAAACAATATTGTGTGGTTGTCCCCTGAAATTGGTATGAATCTGATTGCCAAAAAAATATGGTTTTCTAACTCACTAACATTAGTTATGTACAGAAGCAGTACAATGGACTCGATGCTGCCAGGATGGATGTGTTAGCTTGACAGCCCTTAGGAGAAAGTTTTCCACTGGCCCAAATTACTCTTCAGCTCCAGAATAACACTGATTATTTCTCTCAAATCCTATTAAACCCACCAACAACTAACATATTCAGTGTAGGTTCAATTTGAACCTAATTTTCTACCATCTCAAGCATGACTTTTTAACTCAAACATTAATGGGGGAAAATAACTGCATAAATATAAGTCCATAACGATATAATTCATGCAAGCAGCCCTACATATATTTTGTTGTAGTGTCTGTTACTGTTACAGTTGCTTAAATGAACTGCAAGACAGGTTAAAAACTCAGGGAAAACATTCATTAATTATATGCAATTTTTCAGCACACTACTATGAAATTAAATGTTACTTCTTTCTTTCCAAACTTTCCAAAACTATTTTCACTTACCTGTCTGAAAAGCTGCTCAGGAAAAAAATCTTTCATCTCTTCTGTATTGTTTTTGGGTTTTATTTTAATATTTATTTAAATGAAATAATTATTTAGATGCAGGAGATCCAGGTGGAAATTAAATTGCACATTAGACCGTACATCTCTTTTCCTGAATAATACACAATCCAGACTAACAGTTATGCCTATTCAAAAGATTACAGGCATCAAAAGAACTGTTGAAATATGTATAGTGCTGTTTCTTTACATTGAGATCTAAGAAGTCCCACATTATTTAGAACAAGATTTCCCTTTTATTCCACACCAGTTAGTTCTGTCATGAATGTGCGCTTTTACACACCTGGAAAAGCCTTTATATTACTTCCTAGGAACTCAGGTGTAGGGTATTAATGTAAGAGAATGCCTTTAGTATGTGAGATTTTGATCTGAAACACTTCATTGTTGAGCCAGAGCAACAGGAAGATGATTTTGATTCCATGCATTTCATTTCCTGGCAGTACAGTCACATGTTGTTCTTTACAGTATTAATATAATTGACATTGAATAGAAAGGAAGTCCTAAACTTAGTAAAGCTGTGGGGAGAAGTATATTTTATACAGAATCTTTCCAAATGTTGGAGAAGATATTTGTGTGATCTCCTGAGCTCTACCTCATTGTGACATTTTCTCAGGTTGTTGGAGCCACATTGCATTATTTTCTCTAATACTGCTTGGCAGAGTACAAGGAATAGAACTTGGTTTGAGTTGTCACAGTGCAATGTGTCCTCAAGACAACTCTGAAAACAAAAGAACAAAGTACATTAACCAGACTGTGGCTTTCCAGTGGGAAATAAGAGGGTTTCTTTTGATAAGCAGTTGAAAGCATAAACTGGAGAAAGGTCTCCTTACTGTCTTCCTGACTTGTACTTTTTTTACATTAAATGGTGGCAGATCCCTTCAACTTCAATGAAGTGCTAACAGTGCAGTCTATATACTACAGGAGTACACCTAGTTCACAAACTATACTTGGGCAACTTCTTAAAATGAAGGGGAAAAAGAAATCTCAGCATGCTAATTTATTGCCTTTTTTTTTTTTTTTTTTTGTTAGCTACACAGAAGTCAGTACGTGGAGGTTTTGAAAGAGCTTAGCTGCTGCTGACAGTCAGTGGCAGTTGAGTGCCATATTCCCGACATGGCTTTTGAAATTTATAATGATTATGGTAACTATGAAACTGAGAAACCTCGAGGGTGAAGTTTCTCTTTATCTCACAGAAGAGGTACAGTAGGGGTCCTGGCAGTTCATATCTCCCCATTTTGTCTTCAGTGCTTCACAGCTCTGGCATGGAAATCTTTCTCCACAGGTGAAAGCCTATTTTCTCCACTTTCACTCAAGTCTTCACGGTCTGTACTATGACATCTTCCTTTTTGTAGACAACACAAGGATGTGACAGGTCATCTTCACTGATTTGTACCTTGTAAAGTTTCATGCAGGGCATGCAATACTTATTGATCTAATAACTTTTTTTTGTGAGCTGGTGAGACTTAATATTATCCTTATATTGGTCTGCACAAGATGGTATGAAATCTAGTGAGAAAGACTGCCAAACTGTCAAATGTAATAAAATTTTCAGTTTCCTTTTTCTGTGCTTTCTTGGTTCCTGTTTGATGCATTCCATTCAGTGTAAGAGGGTTTTCTTTTCACATATTATTTTATCTTCTAAAAAACCTGTATTTTTAAGGAAAAAAGTCCTAATTACTATTCACGAAAACTACTTCCTCATGAAATATTCTGCAAATTTCTTTTCAACCTTCTATTCCTAAAGTAGTTTACTTTTCAACTGTAAACAAATCAAAACCATGATCAAAATATAATTTTTCATCTATGGACTTCTATCAGTTTTCAGATCATATGCTACTACTGATAACATTGCCAACTAAAAAGTGTTAGTTATCCAAGAAAGCTTTCATGAAGCAATGATTTCTGAGTTGCAAATAACTACCAAAAAGAATACGTTACCTCAAATAAAGTAGTACATTATAGTATCCTAGTAAAATGAAAGGAAGAAATTGTCATTTTGGAGCACCCATTACCTGGCCAGCGTACGTAAGGACGCCTTACGGAGAACTGCCACCTGCAGAGCCATACTACCATCCTTTGTTCTACCTTTGTGTGGCAGACTTCTGGGGGAATCAAGCATGGAACTTCTGCCATCCACTTTCTCTTAGAGGCCAGCTATTAGGCTGCTATCCCAGATTCACATTTACAGGGAGAAAATGGAGAAAAGGGTCACAACAGCCTTATTTCAAAATGCATTTTGCTTTAGTATATATATGACTTCCTGACCATCTTAAAATGTTGTAAGAGTGCTCTCAGAGTCCTGATGAAAACTGAGTAGTTCTTTACTGTTATTTATTGTATCTTCCAGCTTTTAAATAGTAATTTTTAATCCTGCTGAATAATTATGCAATATTTGCTATTTCCTACTACTGGGTCTGAGGGAAAAAAAACTTATAAAAACCTGTGTTCTTTGTTTAACTCTTAGAGATTAATTAGTCTAAGGAAGAAAATGTCAAATGCTAGTCAGTAGCACTGAAAAAAAGTTACTACCACCCGCAGTTTAAAATTAAAATTGGAAAATGGGTAAGTAAAAGGTCTTTGTACAAACGGCAAAAAACCCCCACATTCCAAGAAGAAAGTTATTTTACATATTCAGACATTTTTCATGCTTGCTAAATAGCAATGCATAATATTATTAGGAAAAGAAAAAAAAGGTTATGATGATTTCCATAAAACCTCTTTTCCATTTCTTTATTTTTCATTTCTACAAATCATGGGATAAGCTAGCTAAATGTAATTTAACAAGAAACCTGGTTGGGAATAGATCCTGTTCAGCAAATTGCATTTTAAGAAAATGCTAACTATACCATATATATAAGGATGGAGTTGCTGATGGAAAAAAAAATGTGTACTGAATTTGATGTCTTTTCTTTCAATATAATACTTTATGCACTAATCTTTCTACTCTTGACAGGAAGGAAAAAAAAGTCAGCTTATTTTGTGTTGGCCCAGTAGTATTTTTTTTACCCTGTCAGTTTTATATTTCTCTTGTTATTTGTTTCTAAGGAGACATATGCCTGACAAGATGTCCAAGTGCAAATTCTGTGTTTCAAGAGACGGCAGACTAAAGCTCATCTGTCAAAGAAGAGTCTTATTTAACAGAAGTAATAAATGATTTATTCAGCAATACCTCAGATAGCAAAAGCAGTTATCTTATTGAACAGCAGTTCCCTAGGTGTCACTGTTATGTCCATCTTTGGGAACATATTTCCTCTCTGACAGCTTCCTGCTGTCCTTCTAGCAAAACAAACCTCATTGATTGATTTAACTGTGTGCTTACTGATCATTAAATTTGCTAACTTGGGCATAAATAATGACTAGACATAAACAGTCATTACTATTTTAAGAAGTTAAAATTGTTTCTAAAGTTCCTGTAACTGGCCCCATCTTATAACCCAGATTCTTCCATGCTCAAGGCCAGACCCTCAGGTACCTTTGTGGAGGATTCAGAATGCTCAGGAGTGAATGATCCCATTCTGCTACTCCAAGGTTAGGGGTATGTGTTGCTCTTCAGTAAAGGCAAGAGGCAACAGTCTTGTTTTTGTTAATTCAGAAATAGCTATTTCTCATTAAGATCCTCCCTACTGAGGTGATTATAAAAGACCAGGTAAGATTGCTATTAGGCCACTATATGCTGGCCTGATATTGTGAAACTGCCAACACAGGCATGGAGCAAAAACTGTGTCAGTCTATTGCGCCTACCTGAAGAAAATATTTCACTGCAGTGGAATGATCTCTCTTATAAGTCTGGACTTCAGAAAATAACAATATCAGCAAGAATGAAATTTGTTTAGACACACGTTTTATGGAAGGAAGGGGTCACTTTCACATAAGGGACCCTTGTGGTTAGTTTTTTTTTTTCCTATAGGCAAACTACTTTGAAAACATGTGTTGAAGGGTATGATTATCTACAGTGATAAAAAACATTTCAATGAGAAAACAGGAAATATCACAAAGGCTAACATTAGCCTTTCTAATTGTTAGGTTGGAACTGCCACTAGAAGCTTTTCTTATAGAGAAAAGTAAAAATTGATTTCAAGAAAAAAAATGAAGGCTTCAAGTTATCATCCTGTGTAGCTGTACGCTTCTACGGGAGAACTTATCTTGGGCCGCATATCTCCGGGACACAGGGCTCTACCCACCCTGGGGACAGTGATGCACAGACATCAATATGATGGATACAAAATGTCCGTTTATTTAGCTGCGTCACACGCTTATATAGCTCTTGCGCTTCCTGTTCCTGCCACTCCTATGGGGAGGAGTCTATCTTTCCGTCACATCCCGTGATCTTCCGGTCGCCGATCCCTGTCTATTCCCCTACAATCCTGAAATCTTTACAAAACTGTTTGAAAAAAATAACTACTTTTTTTTTTTAAGTGTTTCAGATAAAAGGGCTTTGTTTTACTCTTAGCATGGAAATACAGGCCAACTGTTTCATACTTTGGTTGAGTGTTTCCCAATTTCATTGGTGATCAGATAGTGAGAGCATGCACAAAGGATGATAAAATATAGTGGATAATGGAAAAAACCCCCTTATTTCCTAAAAGTGGAGGAAGTGCCTTCCATAGCTCCTTCTCCTTGACATAATGGGATTTTGCTTTCTCTTTCAACATATTCTAACATTGCAGTCAGCCTTGGCAAATTCTTTCTAACACGAAATGAACTCCTGTAGTGCTGAAAACAGTTGAACATGCAAGAGAAAGTGAGGAACTTTTGTTGTTCCTGTTGAAGTTCTTGGAGTTTGTTTAAAAAATCATGTAAGACCATATTTTGTTCCCCATGGAACAAAACAAAGAATTGGTTGAATATGAAAATAAATATATATAAATATATGCTTCTGTGTATATAACAATATTTGGGAGAATGATGGAAACAGGGAAACTTTACAGCCTTGACATTTTAACCAGTAGGAGAAACAAGTCTTTAAACTTACATAACTAAAACTGTGATGGTGTCTCTTTGCTCATTTGTATAAAATCAGTGGATGACAATGAATGACTCATTTAATCTGATAATCATATAGGAATCATTATTTGCCAGAACCACTGTACAAGCAGCACTCTCTTTCCTTCATCAGTGTTTACTTCATTGAAGAAACTAATTTAAGAAATCATACTTTTATAAAAAATATTTTTCACCAAACCTGAAAATTTTAAAGGGCTAAAATCTTGCAGGAATTTTCATAGAATATATTCAATAGTTTCTTTTAGGAAAAAGAATTATTTTGAATTTTTAAAAAGTTCTTTCAGAGAAGAACTGTGGGGTTTGTTTTTGGTTTTGTTTTTGTAATTAAGCAATCCCATGGTTATCTATTTCTTCTTAGACTAAACAAAATAATTGGCTTATGCACAGTTATCCATTTTTCTATTAGTACCATATTTATATCCAGATAATTGATTTAGATTTTATAAAAAAATATAATTTTATAATGCTCATTTTTTTCTTTGGGCAATTAAAGGTTGATGCCAGTTATTCTGATTAATTCTTCCAAACAATTGGTTTAAAAATAAAATACATAGACATGGGAGAGTCCAAACTTTTGTGCAGATACCATTTAGAAATCAACTGAAAATATGGGGTTTTTATCTCAGATGTTACATATTTCTGTTCTTTAAGTATATACAGTAGTATTTAAATAGTTATTGGAAGTTTACAAGTCAATGAGTCAATCAGTGAAATTAATTTTCCTGTAATTGTTCTCAATTAATTTTTGGATTCTTGCTTTTGTTGCCAATGGCCAATCTTCAAATTAGATAAAATTTTAGACTTGTGAAACTCACTGCCCTTCCCCTCAAATAATAGCTCACACTCAAAAAAAATAGTATCAATTGTATAAAATAAAGTTAAAAGCTTTTTTCTATCCTTTCCAACCCTATTGCTTCGCAAAACTGGCAGTTTTATCATACTGTCTCTGAAAGAATGAGTAAGGATCTTATTTATTACCAATATACATTATTAAAAGAGTGCTTTCTCGTTTATTAACAACATTGACCAAATGGACTTTAATCCTAGTTAAAATCAAGAAGAAAAAGAAAGAAGAAAAAAGTAAAGTCTCTAAATGACCGAGCTTGACAGCTTCAGTTCAGGAATGCATCCCTATTCAGGGATCATGCTGAAGCCTTTCCTAATGTAAATATTTGCTGAGAGTTAAGCAATTGCCAAAGGTTTTTTCCCTATTAGGGAAGAGAGCCATATCCTAAAAACTTGATAGAAGGAGTACCGATATTAAAACACTTGTCTCAAAAGCCTGCAGTCAGAACATTCAAGCTGCTTTCTTAAAGCTTTGCTACTGAGATTCCTACATAGTATGTATTATTATTAAGGGGCTTAACGATCTAAAATAATTATAGCTATATTATTGTTTCACGAACATAGACTGAAATGTTCAACCAGCCTTATCCTACAAAATATCAGGCCCCTAACAGTATTTGACTTACAGATTAATTGTCCCTCAAAATATAAGGACTTTGTGTCAAAACTTGGTGCGTTAGAATTACTTCAGAGATGTTTTCCTAGCAAAATCTTTATCTGGTTTCTCTCAAATTCTTCAGAATTTTAATGAGAGACAACCAGTGAATGTCTACATGGTGAAACCACTTTTTTTCACCTTTTTTTTAGAACACAGTTTAAACTGTGAAATGGGACCCTCCTATTTCCTCATGGTTTGTTGAATTTTGAGATGTTAATTACCAGACTGATAACAGTTATGTGTATTTATATTGTTTTTTCAATTTCAATCATAAGTTCATTACTGCCAATTCTAAATTCACAGAATATGTTAGGAACACAAAGTAAAATAATTCTAAAATGCATAAAAATATTACAGATTTACATTAGTATTAATGAGAGTACAACTGTAGCTTTCTTAATTTTTGGAGGAAACAAGTTAAGAAAACGAAACGGTTTTCAGGATGTGACTCAAGAATGGAAATAGATGCAAAGCCCAATTCAGAGATGTTTGACTCAAAACTAAAATCAGCAACACAATTCACCCATATAAAACTTCTGTGGTTTTAAGGCCTGTGGGAGAACATTTGTTGAATTATGGTGAGGAGTAATGAAGGGATGTAAATGCCAGAGATTAATTAAGATCTTTGTTTATCTTTGCTTACAGAACAAAATCAACAACCTCACTTATTTTTAACTGGAATGTTGTGATTTTATTTTTTTCTTCAGAGTCTATAGTAGTTGCTATGCTATAACTAAAAGAATAGTCTTTTCACATAATTCAAAATATTTGCATTAAATTTTTGAAAGAACTGCACTGACTTAATTTGGTTTCCGTTGAAAATCTATGGAAGGCTTCTTCTTTGTTTTTCATTTAATTCAATGGGAGCAGGGAGTGAATAGATTTGGGAGCTGGATCCCTTAAATGACAACTCAAGGACATTTTTGAGTAATGTATCTAATCCTTTGGATAGCCCTTGTTTATATATAAAAACAACCAAAAAGAAAAAGTTGTCTCTGTTTTAAAGACCTTTGGCTACTTCAATCGTTGCCCCAGGCAATCCACTCAGAATAATTTTCTTCCCCGTTTTTTGGTATGTGTTTTGTGGGTTATTTTATTTCCCATATCATAAATGATTTCACAGATGGTGTGTATTCTGTTTTGTTTTTCAGAAAGAAGCAATTTAATAGAACCTGCTCCCACATTTTCTAAGAGGTTTCACAAACAGCAGCATTTTTCAGAGTCAGACTTTTTCAATAACAGTGAGATTTCTTTCTTAAACTTTCTCTTGGAATATTCTGATAGTTTACAAATTAAGTGCAAAAATACAGCCCTAAACCTGAATATGGTTTCACAAGGTGCTATACTGTGTTTGAAAAATCTTATCAAAAACCACAAACTCACATTGAAAAAACTCAGGAATAATGTTCAGAGAACAATTTTTTTTAGAAGTTATGTACCCTTTGGGTTTTTGTTTTGTTTTGTTTTGTAGATGCCTAAGAGTTATAAGGACAAATAAAAAATAATGGTTTCACTCTCCGTAAATTAGGAAACAATCTTTCTAAGGCATAACTAGAAAGTGGCAAATAATTTATAATTTCACTGTTATTTTGTTAATTAATAGAAACTCTGTTTCAATTAGTGGGAGAAGAAAATTGGGATCTTAGTATCTCTGACCTTTGTCTTCATCTACAAGGCTTGAGAAACATTGACAAAGGGAATTAAACTGTCCACTTTCTCAAGCTGTGATATTTGGAGGAGAGTTGAAGTGCACTAGCAAGACATAACAACACATTAAAATTTTCTTCTTTCTCTTGACATTTGAAATATCGAGAGTACTACATAATAATTTTTGTCTCTTATTCTGAGGGGTTCTTGATATATTTCCGAAGTATAAAAGGTGATAGTGCGTGCAGTTGAATACTGAAATGGAAACAGCCCCACTCCACTCCATGCCAGCTGAGTAGAAGGTGGTTGCAGTTTGAACTAAAGTCCTTTGCAATATCATATTTTAGATTCTCCAGAGTTTTTACGATTTCACAGTAAAATGAAGGAGTTGAAAATTTGTTTTGTTGGGATTATAAGAGAAAAATACAGGGAAACTTACTGGCCCTTTGTTATGATACTAGCTGTTACCACAAAAAATTTACATATGGGGCTAAATGTTTACTCACATGACTTGCATGTTAATGTTCGTGATTTCAATAATGGACAACATCCTGGCTTGCCTAAGCTCTATGTTAACTCTTGGTATGCTTAAAGATAACAGAATTCTCAAATGCTGTCTTGAAAGAAACCCATGAAAGGACAAACTTTTTTGAGTTCTATTCTGGGTTAAAATAAATGCTCTAGAGCAGTGCTTGTTTCTTGCTTTTCAGTTTCTACTACTTTTAACTTTCTCTTCACCTACGTTGGTGATGAAAACTTGCAAAACTTACACGGTCAGTACACAGGGTGATGTGTGCCAGATGGTAACATCAACTTGATTCAGGCAAAAAAAACTTAATGGGAGTGTCAGAAGGGTGGAAGAGTGCTCTCTAGTAAATTACAAAGTATTTTCCAGGGTAGAGCATAATATTCCTTCTGTTCAGAAACATACATACACAGGAAACAAACAGGATTGAAGATTCCAGGGCACATACCTTGGAAGTGAAATGGGTTTATCTCAAAAGAGTTGTGCAATTTGTTTCAAAATGTTAAAGCACTGAATATGAAACAACCCTGCTCATGACAATGTTACTTTTGAACTATTTTCTCTGCTTTCTCTTTCTGAACTACCAATTTTCAACTGAAATGTTTTGAGCATCTGCAGTGTTTGAGACGGTTGTCTCATCTTGTTAGATATGTCCAGTAGATATATGATCATTTATCTTAGTTTTTCTTGAGACACATCACCAAAATTTTAAAACTCACCCTCTGCAGAGCTGTGTGAAACTGTGGACTCACTCTTACACTGCTTTAAATGAACAGTGAGGGGTGTGAGTGATAAGAAATCCAAAATCTTCACCAAAAGCAACTCTTCTTTTCTTACACTGGTGTAGAGATTGACAAATGTTGAGACTTGATAACATACTATTTTTTTAAAAAAAGTAACCAAATCAAACTACGGATGGTCTATGTCATGTCTTTCATAAGAGTAGCCACAGTTCTGATGGGTGTATAAGATGCTAGACAGTTCCCTGTTGTCTATAGCAAAAGGGAAAACACCTGGAAAGAAAAACAGGAAAGCTTGCTAGTGTTGTTTGAGATAATACTGGGAGTAAGCCAGTCACTTTAGATGACATGTTGGATGTCACAGTTGTAGAAAACACATATGGTCTCATGTATTTTCTAAGCAAAGAGTTTACTTTAAACCCACATTGTCTTCATTAACGACAGCATTTCATTTCCTGCCTGGTCCCATAGAAACACTGGGGTCTTTTTCTCCCCTGCCTTGCAGCTTAAACACATCATATTAATTTTATGAATTTCTTAAAATAAACGCATAAATAAAACCTTTGAGGTTAAACTTAGATTTTTTTTCTTTGCATTTTGGATAGATCTATTTATGTGTTGTTTTCAGTGGACAAACACTGAAGACAAGTTCAGAGCAGAACTAAGAATCATGTCACTAAATATGCAGTAGCAAATATGTTATCAGTAGGGCCACTCAAAAAGGTTAAATTAAATGATCATAAAATTAATATCCTGCAGTAGAAGGACTGAAATGAAGGTGGAGTTGTAACACAGCTGTAAGATTGTCATTTATGATGGGAAATCATGTGAGCAGCTTCCATTTTGATTAGACAAAATTCAGATAGATTAAAAGACCTATAAAATAATTTTTAATAGACTTATAGAATCAGAGAATCATTAAGGTTGGAAAAGACCTCTAAGATCATCAAGTCCACCTGCCAACCCAACACCCCCAGGCCTCCTAATCCATGTCCCGAAGTGGCACATCTACAAATTTTTTGAACACCTCCAGGGATGGTGACTCCACCACCTCTCTGGGCAGCCTGTTCCAATGCCTGACCACTCTTTCAATAAAGAAATTTTTCCTAACATCCAATCTAAACCTCCCCTGACACAACTTGAGGCCATTTTCTCTCGTCTTAACATAAGTGCATGAATTAAAGCATAGAAGTCTCAAGTAATTTTTTTCAGATGTCAATAAAGTTTTTTGTGACTTTGGACTAGAAGTGAAAAGGGCTTTAGAATTGTCTGGATGCAGTATCCCAAACGAGGAAAAATATCTTTCAGAAGATGCATGATTTTAGAGTGAAATTAAAGTGTCCAGTCCTGAGCTTCTCAGTGGAAGACAGACATGGTCACAGTGGAGAGAATCCAACGAAGGGTACAAAGATGATTAAGGGACTGGAGCATATTAAGAAAGGCTGAGACAGCTGTGACTTTAGCTTAGAGAAAAGAAGGTTCGGGGGATCTTATTAATGTGTAAATACACATTAATATATATACATATATACACAATAATACACATCTTATTAATATGTAAATACCTGCAGGGACAGTGCAAAGAGGACAGAGCCAGGCTCTTTTCAGTGGTGCCCAGTGACAAGACAATAGCTAATGGGCACAAAATGAAACATGGGAGACTCCGTCTGAACATCAGGAAACATTTTTTTTTGCTGTGAGGGTGACTTGGCACTGGAACAGACTGCCCAGAAATTTTGTGGTCTCCATCCTTGGTGATATTCAAAGAATGCGTGAACACAATCCTGGGCAACTGGCTGTAGGTGGCCATGTTTGAGCATGGGGATTCAACCACATGACCTCCAAAAGTCCCTCCAACAACCGTTCTCTGATTCTGTAACTCTGTTAATCAAGTTCAGAAACAGTGTAGTAGTAACAAAATAAATCACTAAAACAAAAAAAAAGTTTCATTTTGAAGCAAAAATTTTTATATTGAAAAATACACAACACAAACGCATGGAAATGCATATTGTCTATATGTTTTTACTTTGTGTCCTCTAAATCAGCCACCAACTCAGAACTTGCCACTCTATCACCAGTTTTCTATGGGATGCACTTCAGTGCTCAGAAGTTAGAGACTGAATTCCATTCATGATGCAAATTAATACACATCCTGTATAATTTACTCTGTAATATATTGCAATGAAGGCTGCCAACTGTCAGGAATGGTTAAATCGAATAATGCTGACAACATATTATTTATATGCGCAGAAATGATTGAGATAAAGACAACCATACATTTGTCTTCTGATAACACACAATAATGAAGACGGGCTCATAGATGTTGATAGTGCATTTTCTAAACTGTGTGCCCAGAAGGCAAAGATTGATTTTCTAGATTGCGATGCACATTCTTACAATATTCTGAAATTCCAATGTGTTTTACTGTAACTTCATAAAATAAAAACAACTTTTAATTAAAGTACAATTTTTTAAATATAATGACTAATAGAAACTTTCAAAGGCATAACTTCAAGAAATTCAAGCTCACCCTCATCACCACTCCTAAATTTAGAAAAGCCTTTTAACAGCTGTAAGAAAACATAAAATCATCTGTCAACAGGTCTCTAAACAAATAGAAGAAATATGAAAAAGACAATATGTCATGGACAAGTAAGATACCACTGTTCAATATTTTACATTAGCACCGATGAATGCAATTATCTACCTTACCCATACTTACTCCTTACTTTTTTACATACTGAGAAAACAACATGACTATGGCAAATTATATTGTTACAATGTATGGCTACTGCCTACAATGTTCAGTCTACTTTTATCATTTTTATGGTACTACTGGTACCATATTTTTGCTTGCTTTCTTTATTTTCTTCCTTTTGTGAAGAGGATCAATTGAATTAAGACAGAAACTGGTGTGTCTAAAAGTTTTCTGAAAATCCAGAGAGAAATGTTTTTGAAGATGGTTATTAATATTCTGACATGTCTGCCAAAGTTAATACATTTTTCTTATTTCTCCTGTATACAATTTTAGTGTGAAATATTAGTAGTTAATAACTTCATTAAAGCATTAGTTTTCCATTGACATAGCCTATCTATCCTCTTGTTCAGGACATCATGCTATTGTAACTTCAGGAAGCTTTCCCTTTCTGATCTCTCTAGAGGTAACATTTTAGTGTTAAATTTAAGTACAGTGAATGAAAGTTATACTAATTTGTAACTATTGTTTATATGTAGCAAAAATAACTAAATTAAACTATTAGTTTAAAATAACAACAAAATGTTGAGGAATTCATGTATTATGAGAGAAAAGAGACATGAATGAAGGGTATACTTTGCTTTCTTTAGAAACTGAATTTCTGGGATTAATTCTGAGAATCTAATGATTCTTTCAGACTTTTTGTTGTGGCTCTTTAGTTGGATTTGTTGCACACTCTCAGTGTATTTTAGCTAATGTATAAAAATTATCAGATGAATAAGTGTATAACTGAAGTTGCATTCATTTTATTATTCTTCTTGTAAGTGGTTATCTTCATGTGGCAAATATATTTGATATTACATTTGATTTTCTTCCATTTTAACAATGACATTAGTGTTTATGGATACCTATTCACTATGAATTCATTATGAAACACCTGTTTTAATAAAAAGCTGAATGGAAACTTTTAATCTTTATTTTAATGGCAACACTAATGTTTGCTGCTGAAGTCATATATCTGAATCTGGGTTTTGGCTGTGTCTTCTTAGTTGCATAGTATTCATGGCAGCATTCATGCCATATATTGTGGTTTCTTCAGTGGATAAGCCTACCTAGTAGGCAAGTCTTTAGGTCATAATTTCTCATCAGACCAAAGCAACACCTCCTCCTGAAAAGGACCTTGTTTCTGGTTCAATTATCTTCTCACTTAGTCTAATTTGAATTTTTCTATCAGAGTTACTACAAATATTTCTTACAAATTCTATATTTCTATAGAATTTGGTACATATTCTATATTCTATATACATGGCTCAGAACTGATGCTGCAGTTCCAACAGTACAGAACTTGGAGGAAGTTATTCTCCCCATTCTCTGCAGTGCTGGTGAGGCTGCACTGGGGATGCTGCATACAGTTGGGCACATCTTGTTCTAGAGGGCCCAGCTAAGGGCTACAAGATGGTCAGGGACCCAGAACACACCAGCCTTGAGGAGAAGTGAAAGGATCTGGACTTGTTTCCTCTGACAAACAGCATTACAGTCCTTTGAAGGAGAATTGCAAAGATGATGGAGCCAAACTCTTCTCAGTAGCAACAGACTCAGATGTAATAAGGGTGGCAGAGGCTATGAGCTGTAGTTTGGAAACTTCAAGATGGAAAAAGCTTGTCACCAGAAGGGCAGTGCAGTGCTGAATAGGTTGTTCATGGAAGTCATGGCTCCTCCACCTTTGGAGGTTTTCAGAACTTGGCTAGAAAAATGCAAAGATGACCTATCTAATACAAGTCATAGTCCCACTTTGTGTGTGCTGTTGAGCTAGATGACCACAGAGACCCCTTCTATACAATATTTTATGATGCTATAATCCACTGATAAATATAACTGACTAGTGGAAACAATACTGAAAACATGTCAGTGACCGAAATAAATTTTAAACAGGTGTCAAAAGGGCTTTCACTTCCCAAATTTTTGTAACATCCATGTATACCTTTAGTTGCAGTTTTGTTTGTATGTTCTGGGGTGTTTTTAAATAAGTCAAATTGAAACCTGTTTAAAACAATTGTGAAAAACTGCGAAGAGATATTAAAAAAAAAATCCTCCAAATTGTGCAAAAAAGCATACTTGCAATGGCTTTTTAGAAATATGCTTACTGAGACTTAAAATTCCTGGTGCAGTTCCCAGGACCAGCATGTCCTATTCTGCTGTGTTCAGTGACTTGTAACAATATTTTTAAGCACTAAAAGGACCAGGAGAGAGCATAACTCTCCCCCTGGATGAATTTGGTTGTACACAATGCATTGACAGATGTAAAATCAAGAAAGACTAATCAGGCCTTGGTGTTCTCAGAGTGACTGACTAATACAAAGCAGAATTTTGGAAAATGGGGTATCTACATTCTTGTTGCATAGGATTTCCATGAAGTCTGTCTGTTAGTATGTGAATACAACAGTATGTGAAATAATACCCATGGCTAAAGCTTATCACAAAACCATGCTATCTTTTCATCAATTTAGCTCTGTTCTGAAGTGTTTTAAAGAAATTTTGCCTAAAGGAAGCAAATGAGACACTACGTTACCATTGCTTGTTAACTTTCTCAGGATGATTTTTTCATTATTTCATTATCTCTTTGACACAAATATCGATCCAATTATTAATATTAACAAGAAAAAAGAAAGAGTAATATTAAAAACATCAGAAAAATCTGAAAATCATAGGAGAAAAAAGGAAAAATAAGAACAGATGAGAGTCTTGCTTTGGGAGAGATGATTAAAGAAAATGGGAAGAACAAAAAGGAAAAAGACAAGGGTGTGAGTGTGGCACGGAAAGTGAAAAATTTAACAAATATTTAGCTAAACCAAAATTTAGTTGTTGGTTTTAACTAATTAAAGTAATTTTCTGTTTTTTATTTGCTATAACAGAAATAGAAGTTACTGACATTATATGGTATTATGGACTCATCAAGATAAACTCTAAGGATTTGTCTCGATAGAGCTGTTCATTCAGAGTAACATATGGTTTGAAATAAAAGTGCAATTACAGCTGCAATACTTTATTAACTTCAGCTACAGTCGCTTTCTTTCTTAAATGAAGTACTCATTACTTAATCTGGTATTCTGTGAATTCAGACTTCCCCCCCATATCTGGAAATAATTTGTATACCTATGTCCATGATTCACTTTCAAAGTGAAATAAAATAACTAAAAATAAACCACCCATAGCTCAGAGAGTCAGCCTTTACATGAAGAATTGATGCAGGTTAATCTCTTCTAGCCTTAAGTCAACTATTACACACTCTATTGTAATTTGAACTGGCTTATATCACACAGAAACTGGATGCATAGGCTAATACCCAGAGATGAAAAAAGTCACTATTCATCTGTTTGGGGTTTTGTTTGTTTGCTTACTTGCTTCCTTCCTTTTTTTGAGGAAAGGAGAGCTTGCTCACAGAAATTTTGTCCCTGCTTAATGTTTACTCACATTATAAACTTGATTGAAAATTGGCAGAAATTATTAAATAAAATTTTTTTTCTCAAAAAAAAAAAAAAAGCAGCTGATTCATTATAGCTCTTTAAAAATGCACTTGCATCTTGATGTAGAAAATGTAGACAGTTGCTTTCCTATACCTGGAAAGAAAATGTGAGCAAGTAAAATCAAGTAAGTGATTATTGCTTTTCAAAGACGACTTTCAGCAAAACTGCGTGGAAGCTTTCACAGAAACAATATGAAACAGGGGGACCCATGGTCAAACCTAATTCTCTAAACCCAAAATGAACTCCATTGGGATTATTCATATGTTGGGAAGGTACATACATACATAATTTTTGCAAAACTGGAGACTAGTTCATTAACATTTTGAATGTTGCATAATGCTAAACCTCATAAGCGTATTTCAAACTATTGTTTACACTTCTTTCATTTTGTTTTAATCACTAGTTTCTGACTAAATTATGTAATTGTCTACTGACATCACTTACACTATTATGATTTCTCTGGTATACAGTTTGCCTAAGGTATCTTGTTTCTATACTACTTATTTTCTTCAGTTTGCTTGAGGTTTCTTATGACTGAAAATGCCATCGCTTTAGAACATCCTCTACATAATAAGTGTAAACGTATAAAGTAGGAAAGAAATGTACTTACATATTAGTGAACCGATTTTTTCCTGTACTGCTGCCTGTGATGTTTTTTTTCTGTGAAGGCAGTTTTCATTATTGTGGCATATTTCATTGTGCTCAGCTGAAACAAATTGGATAAGAAACAGTGCTCTTCATTTTTCTATGACAGTTTTGAACAGTCTTTCATATATACCAGATATACAGATTTCTAAATAATTTCTGGGTTTTTTTTAGGAAATAGAAGGAAGCAATTTTCTATGAAAACTTGAGGGTTGCACAAAATACAACCTGCATCGGATAATATGGAACTATAAAAGAGACAAGTATTATCTTTAAAGGGAATGCTGAGTCACAAGGTTGGAAGCTCCTCCTTAAGTGCATTTAAAACCAAAACAGAGAGTTTTGGGTGGTATACAGAAGTTGTGAAGACAATACTTTCAGTTATTATGAAGAAAGGAAAAAAGTCGGCGGAAAGTCAAAAGCAGTTCCTGCTCAAGAGACTTCAAAACACTAGCTGGATTGCAAAGTTCAAGGTTTGATAATTGCCCCAAGGTCAGAAAAAGTAATCTGGATATCCAATTAAAAGAGAAAAGAATGAGAATTATCTTCTAACCTAGAGTGTCTGTTCAATACCTACTTAATACTCACACTCATGTGGTTAGTTCAGATAAAATAATTTATTTCTTAGGCCATAAACAGAAAGGTAAATGGGAATATGTTCGGGTGGGGAAAGGAAATTAATTATTTTATTAATGAATTCCAGTAACCTGGTGTATAAATGTCAGGTGTCATAGCTATGCTATAATCTAGACTGTCCTGTCATAATTCTAAATAGGAAAGGCATAGCTGCTGGAGAGTGAACATTTATATAATTTGATCTTTAATTTCTTATCTGTCCTTTTAAGAAATATCTTATCCTTGTGAGTTCGAGCAATCACTTATTTACTGATATTGTGATAAATTGCATGTTTTCAGGCACTCCTAATTCTGCACATAACATAGAATCATGTAACAACCCAAGTTGGAATAGACACTGAAAGATCCTCTGGCTGAACTTTTCATGGGAAAGGGAGCCTAGGTGATATTATCTAGCACCCTGTCCAGTCACATCTTGAAATCCTCCAGTGACAGGGACTCTACCACATCCCTGGGGACATTCTTCCAGTGAATGATTGTTCTCACTGTAAAAAATTTCTTTCTATATCAAGATGAAACCTCTCCTGGTGCAACTTGTACCTGTTGCCCTTTGTCCTCTCCACGTGGTTCCTTGTGAAGAGAGAGCCTCTATCCCCTTTGAAGCCACCCTTGAAGCACTGTAATACTGTGATGAGGTCCCCCTGAGTTTTCTCTTCTCCAGGAAAGAAAGACTTAAGGCTTTCAGTCTTTCTGCATAGGTCAAGTTCTCCAGCCCTTTGATCATCTTCAGGGCCCTCCTTTGGACCTTCTCCAGTCTGTCCTTGTCTTTACTGAATTCTGCTGACTCATCCTCAGCTTATTGTCTACCTGGACACCCAGGTCCCTTTCAGCAAGTCTGCTCCCTAGCCACACAGATCCTAGCCTGTATTGGACAATTTGGTTATGACATCCCAGATGCAGGACTTTTCACTTGGCTTTGTTAAACTTCATACTGTTCTTGCTAGCCCAGTCTTCCAACCTGCTGATGGAGAGTGAAAGGAGAGTTGACTATTTGTGCATACCTCAAAAGAAACATAACAATGAAGGTTAAGTGCCTTCAGCTTCCCAAGAAAAGCAGAATTAGCTCACTAATACATGTCCTGAAGACACTTGCCTGTTTATGAATAGTTCGTTAATTTTACATTCCACATGAAAAATCCCACCTCACCAAGCAATTGTATGGTAGTCTTAGAATCATAGAATGGTTTCAGTTGGAAGGAATCTTCAAAGGACATTTAGTCCAACCACCCTGCAAAGAGCAGGGACATCTTCAACTAGATCAGGGTGCTCAGAGCCCCATCCAACCTGACCTTGAATATTTCTAGGGATGGGGCATCTACCGCCTCTCTGGGCAACATGTTCCGATGTTTCACCATCCTTGTTGTAAAGAATTTCTTCCTTAGATCTTATATAGATCTACCCTCCTTTAGTTTAAAACCATTTCCCCTTGTCCTATGGCTACAGACTCTGCTAAAAAGTTTGTCCCCATCTTTCCTTTAAGCCCCCTTTAAGTACTGAAAAGTTGCAATAAGATCTCCCCAGAGCCTTTTATTTTCCGTACTTATCAAGCCCATCTGTCTCAGCCTTTCCTCATAGGAGAGGTGTCCTCATGGAAGAAAGTGTCTTTCACTCTGGCAACTTCTTCTATTAAAGTGATAAAGGCAATTTGGAGTGGGTATAAATACAGTTCTCTGCTGTTTGAGAGTTCTCTGCTATTTAAAATATGCCTTTTGCTATGAGGTTATTAGGATGGAAGAATAAGGGCTCATTCTCCACAGACATTTTCAAGGATCCATCTACATTTTCAAGTAGAAGCCCATCAAGTAACTTCTTTTAATAAAAATTAAACACACTAATTTGTCACTTAACTTCAGTGATGACTGAAAGAGACTGAAAAACTGACAATGTATGAAAAAGACCAATGTTTTAACTATGGGGAAAACTTGACACTTCTTTTCCCTCATTTAAGCTCTAATTCTTTCTGTTGTCCAGCTAAAGATGATGCATTATAAAGTAATAGTTGTGAATCTTGCTTTTAATAGGATTCTCTGTGCTATAAGTACAAAGGTAAGAAAGGACAGATAATTATCTTCAGTGCAACATGCTTAAAAAAATGCCTCCCTCTTTCCTCTGATCTGGCAGTCCCTGACCATGTCCCTAGGAGCAAGTTGGTTGACGGTAACACCCTTTGCTCTGCAAACATGAGCTTTCTTTTTTACACAATGCTATCAGAGAATAACGGCTAAGATCTCAATTTATTTTTGATAGAGCAAAGACTTTTAGGAAGAGGAACTAATTATGTGATCAAAGTTGATTCTAGTCACCTCCTCGTGCAAGGTAAGAGCTCAAATACTAGAATAGTCTGAGAGGATTTCATTCTGGCCATCTGCTTAGCACACCTAAAATATTTAAATATTTTCTGAACCAAAGAGAGAGTGACAATCTAGCCTTGTGTTTTAGACACACTCAGCTAGTCTGAATGATTAATCACAGATGCAAAGTGGACAGAGTTAAGATGACAATCTGCGTTGGAATCAAATGTGCCCTTGAAAGGAAGCTGAGACTCTATACCATTCTACATTTGATTAGCACGCCCTTTGCAAGGTCATAACTGATTTTTTTTTTTCTGTGCATGGTAATGAGAATTACATCAAGGTATTACTGAATTTTACTTAACTTAAACTATTTTATTTTGCCCTGATTGGATTCAAACCTGTTCATGTCTTAACTGACAAATGTTAACTTTTTGTGAACTCTCAAACAAAGGCATAGTTTTCTGAACCCTGAAAATATACTCCTAGAATATCCAAACCTCAGCTAAATAGGTAAGAAATGGTGTTTTGTATCTTCTTAATCTGAGGAATAATTGAAAGTGAGTTTTGAATTGTTGTTTAAATAGATATCAGCAGCACCATCTTCAGCAGAAAGTGTTATTTATTTGGGGGAGAATGTTTTATGCCTAGATGATGTTCCTCTGCAAACTCTACTTGTTGAAACTCCTCAGTGATTTTTAACTGAGCTGAGCTTTTGGATACTACATTCTTAACCAGAAAAAATTCTTCTACTTCTGATGAACCTGTAACTGGTAGAGAAGCTGTGCATAGAGGAATCACACCGTTATCCAGTGTATATGTTAATCAATGAAATGGTTAATATTCACTCAGTGCTTCATCTTTTTCAGGATCTTCAGGTGTTAATGAAATAATCTTCCCAAATTCCTTAAGAAGAGAGTAAATATTTTTATGCAACTTTATAGATTAAAAGAGTAAAGAAGGTTATGTGGCAAACCACAAAGACTGTGCAACCATAGAAAAGAGATATATTCAGGAGAAAAAAAAAAAAAAAAGGAGCAATTACAAATTCTTTTTTTTTTTTTTTTGCTGAAATGTGTTATTTTATATTAATTACTTCCTTTTTTCTTAGCCCTATGTGTCTTTAAATTTTGCTTGAACATGAATTGGTCTGGAATTTCACATTATAAGTATTTGCTGGTTTAATTTTAAGATTTTACCAAGTTTACTATAGATAAGATACTGTAAAAGTATACGTCAGTATAATATAAGCTGACTGTAGAAGACTATGTCTTGTACACTTATTATATTTATGGATCCATCTGCTTTTATATAGCAGGTCCAGCTTTTTCTTCAATGGCTATAAATAAGCTTGGAGAAAGTGCATATGAACTCCACCATCGTTTGCCACTGAAGCAGTATTTCCCATTGTAATGGGAAACTTTGTGTGTAGGTATTGACCAACATGTTTAAATGGAGTGAATTACTCTCTCTAACCAAATTGCTATTTATTTACTATTAAGACATACTGATTAAGACTACCTTGTGAACATCTCCCACACAGAATCCTTTTAATAGTTTGATAGTTTGGTACACAGTGACTGAGTTTTTCCACGCAGTAGTGCATTTATTCCCCCTTCACCTTGTTCACTCTGTCAGTATTTGAGGAAATCCTACCTAGAGTAGTGTCACTAAAAAAAGTACCACATTTGTGCCCTTTTTTTGCTAAGTCATATCTGGGGCTATGTCACGGAAAAAGAAACAGCATGAAGCTGTTTTCTAATAATGCAGCATTCTCTTCATGATAAAAAGCTATTTCATGTACAAAGGTTTGTTCTAAGCCTAGAAAGAAAATATTAACAAGCCATTATTGAGACTACGTTATGTGTAGGAATGAAAGGAGGAGCAAACACAACTGTGATCTAATACACATGGAAGCAAGGGGTTAAAAAGTACACAGCCCTGGATTTGCTGGGAATGGGCACTACGTTCACAGTGCCAGTTTAAGCCTGAGATAGGGCAATTATGGATAGAATTCATAACAAAGTCAGGTTTTACTATTCAGAAAGTTACCTACAAATTGCTCCTTTTTGTTATATAATAGTGTCCTTATTTGGATTATGATTAAAACAGAGATTCTTTTATGGCTATTTGAGACAATTGTTATTTACTGAGAATAATTGTAATAGATGACATTGAAAGTTTATATGATTGGAATACAGAATGTTGCAACCAAAACCAGATATAACTAAAAAGCCTAGAGGCTCAGCTTTTACGCCAGAGTAAAGATAATGCATAAGTGTCCGGCTTTGTAATAATAAGCAACAATAAAAAGAATATAACATACTTTATCTTAACTTCAGAAAGGATATTTGATTTCTTATCAGTGACATGAAATGAATTCCCTGTTATTAACATCTGAAAACCTGTCCGTATGCAATGAACCAGTTTTCTCAGTTACCTCTAAGACAAGCGCAGCATCTCTCAAAAAAAATCTAAGATAGAGAATGGGCAACTAATAGGTACACAAACGAAACTACTTTTTCACTCCACCCATCCTGAAAACAAACCCTCTGAATGTGAAAACAAAATAACATTTCAGTATGTATTTTGAATTATTAAATTCAAAGTTGAACATCAGAGAAGTCAGGCAGCCGGTTCATCCATATTTTAAGTCCTTGCTCTCAAAGAACAGAAGTGGTATTTATGTATTTAAATGTACATGATTAATAGCTTTCAAACACTTGTCTGACATGACACAAAAGGACATAATCAGGTACATCTGAAGCCCTTCACTTCATCTCTAGGCCTTCTTTCAGTTTTGTTAATTTCAAGTTGTATTTGACTATTACTGTTTCTGTTATGTCTAATACTTCCCAAACCATGGTTGAATCTGATATTTTAGAGCTAAAATAGGTTTATATAAAACTCAAGAATCTACAGACACCTTGGAAAAGAATGAATATTAGGTTATATGGCAAACTCTTTTTAACAATAGTACTCTTAAAGTTTCAGCAATATACTTAAAAGTATGGTAGATTTTTGTAAAGTATTTTGAAGTTACTAAACCATCTTATTTAGTTAATAAATTTCTTCTGACTGAAGATATAATTAGTACTTTGAATACTAAAAGTCTACTAAGAAGAGCCTTAAACTTGTAGATGCTGAAGCATTTTTAAGCACTTGTCTTTTCTTTTTGTACTGTCTTTTATCTCATTTTTCCACCAATATTTACTTGCTACCTGTTTCCCAGTCCTCACAAATGTATATGCCTACATTGCTCAGAAGTAGGCTGTGATTGGAGTGCTTATTTTTTTCAGTGCCTTGCCTTGAAGTTTATGTCCCTGCACAGAAACCAATCTTCCCAAAAAATTTAGGAAGTGGAATTGAGGGACTGCTTAGCTCTCTGCAGAAGTTTCTAAGCAATCATTGTTAAACAATGGATTCTTGAACAGAACATTTAATGATAAGTTGTCTTCATGAGAGCAAGAACCCATTCCTTACGAGGTCTGAAATTAATGGTAGTACTTATCATTAGATAGTACTGATAAGCATTGATCTTACCAATATTTATAAATACCTGAAGGGCAGGGGTGAAGGGGATGGAGCCAGGCTCTTTTCAGTGGTGCCCAACGACAGGCCAAGGGGCAATGGGCACAAGGTGGAACACAGGAAGTTCCAGCTGAATATGAGGAAAAACTTCTTTCCTGTGAGGGTGCCAGAGCAGGGGCACAGGCTGCCCAGGGAGGCTGCCGAGTTTCCTTCTCTGAAGAATTTCAAAACCCACCTGGACGCGGTCCTGTGCCCCCTGCTCTGGGTGTCCCTGCTCAAGCAGGGGGGTTGGACAAGATGATCTCCAGAGGTCCCTTCCAACCCCTACCATTCTGTGACTCTGTGATAGCTCATCCACTCAGGACAGAAATAGCAAAAATATTTTTTTTGTCTTTCTCAGTATTTAATTTACAATTTTAAAATTTCATATCAGTTTTTTGTCATGATTTTTTTCAATATTTTCCAATTATTCAGTGTATTATTTGGCAATATATAACAACAATGATAAGACCACTATAAACTGTGGAAGTGTTCTATGATCATTTAAGGATATAGCAAATATTAGATCTTTTATTGCTCTTTTCCCAGTTCGTTTTCCACAGCTCCTAATTTAGCCTTTTCATTAACTGATCTATTTATAATGAAATTCAGTATCAGCAGTTGTTGAATTGACTAGAAGGGAATCACACTAATAACTAAATTACCTGCAAATACATTGGCTGTCTTAATTAATATCATGTAGAGTGCCGACGTTGTTTTTCCTACTTTACTTTTAAAAAATAAAATACATTAAAAATGTTTTATCTTTTTAAAGCATCCAATTTTATGTTCTCTATGATATTAGTAATTAGAATATCGAGCAGTAAAACCTCGTCTTCTATTTGAGCAGAAACAGGTTGAGTTAAAAGAGCAATAGAATATATGACTTCATATCTCAGTGAGTGATGGAAAAATTAATTAGAAAGACATTTGTAGATGAAGGTTAGAATTTGAAGAAGGCAAAAAATGCTTTAAAAAAAAGTATTCATTAGTTTTATTTTTAATCAAGCAGGTGACACTATGCTGAAAACAGTCCTTTGCACTGAAATCACACTACAGTATGAAGACTATTTGTAGCATACAATATTAGATTGGTTTTCACTCTGTTCAAGAGACTTTTGAAAACAAATAGGTATTTACATAAGTTTTCAAAAATTAGTATAACCTTTTTTATGAATCTGAATAAAGATTTTATTTTTCGAAAGACTGGCTGGTCTTGTTTCCAATAAATTATTTTTTTAAACAATGCAAATGGTAGTTCTTCAGTGATGTTCACATGCAAAAATTAGCTGGCATCTGCTTTTCACAAGCTATCATGAATATTCTGAAGTACTTCTATATATGTGGGGTGAATAATGCCAAACAATCCACTTAAGAAGATTTCATACTGAAAGCATTCTTCTGCTTTCTATACTGATCAGAACAACCTAGGAATACCATTTTCTTCTTATTTTTATATCAGCTGACTTAAAAGAAAAAAGGGCAGATGTAATGTTCTGTCACTAAAAATTGGAATGTAAAGGGAGTCTAGAGACTGAGCATAAATGGAAAGGCATTTAAAAAGGGATACAAAAATCACCGGTAACAGTCTTTTTCTCTTAATAAGGATACATATATATGGTTATGATATAGCAATGTAGCTGTTATAAAATTTCAGCTTTAGTTACTTTTTACTCCAACCATATAAAAATCTTATTCATCTTGGCATGTTAACAAAAATAATAACTTTATTATTTTAAAAAATTATAGAAACTTAATTCTTTTATGACTGTCTTGACTATCATGCAGTAACATTAAAACTTCAGGTAAATGTAGATTTCACTGGTAATTATACTATAGACATCACATAGAATTTTTAAAGTTGGAGGGCCACACCTGTTATTGATTATTGCTGTGCTATGGTCTGAAGGATCAGTGAAGACACCAAAAATGGCAAATATTGCCAAGCTCTAAAAATAAACTATCATGACTGTAAAAGGCAACAGGCTTCATTTCATTAGTAGGTCTACTTAAAAATAAGCAGATAATTTTTCCTGTGTTAAGTGTGGGCTGAACTTCCTTCCTGTAGGTTTTCCACTCATAGGTGACCTTAAATAAGTTTTCACTTTGCCTGGGATTTCTGTAAAACTAAATTTTAAGAAATAGTTTGCTAAAGTCAGCAACACTAAAGTTGCAGACCTCCACCTGTCACTTTTCCTCATCTTACATAAGAAACAAATCACAGAATCACAGCATCATGGAATGGTAGGGGTTGGAAAGGACGTCTGGCGATCATCTTGTCCATGCTTGAGCAGGCACACCTAGTGCAGGGGGCACAGGAATGCATACAGGTGGATTTTGAAATTCTTCAGGGAAGGAAACTCGGCAGCCTCTCTGGGCAGCCTGTGCCACTGCTCTGGCACCCTCACAGGAAAGAAGTTTTTCCTCATATACAGCTGGAACTGCCTGTGTTCCAACTTGTGCCCATTGCCCCTTGGCCTGTCATTGGGCACCACTGAAAAGAGTCTGGCCCCACCCGCTTGACACCTACCCTTCAGATATTTATAAGCATGGATGAGATCTCCTTCAGTCTCCTCTTCCCCAGGTTGAACAAACCCAGGTCTCTCAGCCTTTTCTCATAAGGGAGATGCTCCAGTGCCCTGGCCATCTTGGTATTTCTCCACTGGAGTTGCTCAAGCAGTTCCCTGTCCTTCTTGAACTGGGGCACCCAAAACTGGGCACAGTACTCCAGATGTGGCCTCACTAGGGCAGAGTAGAGGGGGAGGATAACCTCCCTCGACCTGCCGGCCACACTCCTTTTAATGCACCCCAGGACACCCTTGGCCTTCTTGGCCACAAGGGCACAGTGCTGGCTCAGGGTCAGCTTGCTGCCCACCGGCACTCCCAGGTCCTTCTCAGCAGAGCTGCCTTTCAGCATGTCAGCCCCCAGCCTGTTCTGGTGCATGGGGATGTTCCTCCCCACGTGCAGGACCTTGCACTTGCTTTTGTTGAATTTCATGAGGTTGCCCTCGACCCAGCTCTCCAGCCTGTCCAGGTCTCACTGGATGGCAGCACAGCCTTCTGGTGTATCGGCCGCTCCTCCCAGCTGGTATTGTTGGTAAACTTGCTGAGGCTACACTCTGTCCCTTTGCCCAGGTCATTGATGACTATGTTGAACTGGACTGGACCCAGCACAGACCCCTGGGGAACATAATAATCATAAATCATAATAATTTTTACATGCCTTCTTACTAGGAACTATTTCAACATGTATATCATTAAGAAACTATAGTAGCAGGTATTTTTTTCAAAGCCCGTTATATTCTGAACAGCAACCATTTTAAAGTTCACTAATCTTATGCAAAAAATGTCCAACAACAAGACCAACTAATATTGTTCTAGGCTAGTACTAAGAATAAATAAATCAAGTTTCTCTCTGGGCTTAGTTGTATTTTAAAATAGGAACGATTTTAAAAGCAAAGTAATTTAGTATTTTAACCACTAATACTAATAATTAATATTATTAGCCCTTCTCTTTTAAAATGTTATGACAATTACCACCACCACAGTCTTTTGTATATATTTCATTAAGGACTGTTTCTGTTCTTGATATTATTCACTGAAGTTTTATAAAGGTCTTTGAAACTTA
This sequence comes from Phalacrocorax aristotelis, assembly GCF_949628215.1. Taxonomy (NCBI): domain Eukaryota; kingdom Metazoa; phylum Chordata; class Aves; order Suliformes; family Phalacrocoracidae; genus Phalacrocorax; species Phalacrocorax aristotelis. The sequence continues at coordinate 108,687,164 of NC_134276.1, read as the reverse complement.
AACTGGATGTAAGGTCTCCTTCTTTCTAAGTGATTGGTGTGATATCTTTTGTAGACTGTCCTTTCTGGTTCAATGAACCATTAACTCCTTTATGCAAAGTGAATTAGGAGAGGAGCAATGATACCTTGTTATAAGAGTTTTAATCTGTTGGCCAGGTTATACGTACTGGATAGGCAGTTTTCAATAATCTCTCCAAATGGTAGGAGGGGTGAAGAGGGAGGAATAAAAATCCTTGGTGTGTATTCAGCAACTGATTTGTCAAATAAGATGGGATTGAGGAGGTGATAAAGAGGAAAAAGGGAAGTAGTACAACTTTTCCTAGCACTGTATTTTAAGGTAAGGTGTTAATCCCTGCTCTTTTTTTTTTTTTTGAGGGTTTGTGTTTGTGTGTGTTAGAGATACGGGGGATGTGTGTGTATGTGTGTATATATATATAGTGTTGATTATTAGCAAGAAATATGAGAAGTTTTAAAAAGTTCAGTCTTTGTGTTTTCAACACTGAGTTGCAATTGTAGAGGGAAGGGAGGAGAAAAAGGCAGAGAAAGACTGTAATGAAGGAGAATGGTCTATAATCTGGCTCACTCAGATTGCTCATGCCACAATTCCATTAAAAACTAGTGTATCTCAGAGAGTTCAGGTGTGCTGTATTTTGTACAAGACCCTAGCAAAAATTGCAAATGCTTAGTTCAGAAGAGAATTCTCAGATCTTTATATGAAGGGAACATGAGATACCCTGTGTGAATGTGACTCATAGAAAAATAAACCTTTTTTTGCCCCTCAAATTTGAGGTACACAGTTCCCTTTATTGAGTAGTGTAGGTTTGTTCACTCAGAATTCTGGCTTTTGTGGCTTGTTTACCAAGACACTTAATCCTCATCTGTTGTCCTACACATAATCCAGTGCTTGTCTCAGGATTGTGGATTTTTCTAGAGATCAGGTTTTTAACAATGTAAGAGTTGTCATGCATTCATTATTGCAGTTGGTAGTTTCTTTTGCAGAGGTAAACCATCATCATCCTTACTGAAGATTACTCAAGACTGACAATCTGGCATCTATCCCAACTGTTGCGTGCATATTACAACTGTAGTTGTACATTTACAGTAACGTACTGAATGCAGTTCTGTCTTATCCATCTCACTAAGAAGATCCGTATGATGACAATGTACTTAGACCATAACTGGTTATTACAGTGTCAATGTGGTTCCTAGCTAAGAGTGTTCTTATTGCATATTACATTGTTACACCATTTTATTTTTTAGAAACAGGATTTTAAAATATTAATAAAAAAGGGAATTGTTCCAGCCTGTGTAGAAGTAGCCTTAATTACTAAAATAATTTATTTTAAAAACATTCAGAAGTATTGATAGTATGCTTCTGTTACCACATTTTGGTAATTCCCATTCTTTCCCTTCTTTCTGATATCTCCAGTACTTGAGTTGAGGTTTATAGATGTTTTAAACCAGTGCTGCTGCAGAAAGAGTCCATGGTTGTCCCATCACTATGCCAGCCTGGGCTGCTCCTACATGCAGCTGCATAAAACAAATGGATGAGGAAGAAGATTCATCTTAAAATAAAGTTTTTATTTTCCATGGGCTAGTTTAAACCAACTAAGTCCACAGAATCTTGTGGTGGCAAAAAGGGACAGGACAGAGAAGAGAAAAACGTCTAGGAACAGGGGAAGAGCAGAGGGTTTTTTTGTTTTTTCTTTTGTTTCTTTGTTTCTTTTGTTTTCTTTATATTTAATAACAGTATTGGTTTGTGACAGTACATATAATTTGTTAAACTACGGTTCAAGATGCCAACCCTTGGAAATTAAACAAAACAAATGTTTGCAATGTAAGCAAGCATTTGATTTGCTCTAATATGTTATTTGTTTTTTCACTTATTTCTTATGTAAGCAAGATAATTCCACCTGCTGAAATTCAAAATCAGTGCTAAACCTCCTTCATCTCTCATAAACTCTGAATAACCTGTGCAATTTAGGCATATTCAGAGCTAATGGCATCCGAGCAACATGACAGCCAAATAAAAGTAAAAACAATGCCACTGCTTTTGAACAATAGCTTCTGATTTATAGTATTCCAAAAGTGGAAACTTGAATATTAGACCTACTTAAGCCTCTGTAGTGCACGGCCTGAAACCATTTTCTTTCACTGGGATTGGACCATAGTGTAGCCAAAAGTAGGAGACTCATGGAGCTAGGGTAAGATAATAAACAAAGGAAACATGGCTCTGAAAGTGGAGGTATAATGGTGAAGGAATACCAGCTTCTGATTCCTTCTTCTGGGTATGATAGTTATTTTGCTTTTAAGAATTACTGAATAGACAACAAGGGAATTAGGACCATCATATTTTATGTCATTCTGAGAGCTATAATTTTCCCTAAAGAAAATAAACTTGGTTTTGCTTTAATAAAGGGAGATTATTTTTTTTAACAATGGAAAAAATATGCTTTAACAAAATGTTCAAATTTTTGATTCAGACCTGTACTTTGGACTTTTCAGATAACATATTCATTATCTAATACACAAATAACTAATAAGTCTACTTTTGAAATATAGAATTCCTTACCTATCTTTCTTCCAAATCTTGTGTAATTATTGACATGATCTTTAAGAAAATCCTCAAAATAATTAACAAGAAATAGTGTTGCAGTAGAGATCTTAAATGTGTTTCTTACCCCTAAACTTCTTACACATTTTCTAATTTTTTTTTTCCCCTAAGTTCAGAAAGTTTGGTACAAAATTACAATGAAATGAAAATAAAATAATTGTTGCAACATCCAGTCAGCTGACAGTTAAGAATTCTAAAATTGTGCATTGATGGGAAAAAAGATGTCTTTTTTTATATTTTCTGTATTTCATTCCCTTTTTGCTTATTTCCTCACAAAATGTGTTTCATCATAAGGACCAGGCATATAATATTTTTAGCTCAAAATATTAACAGCCTTTTTTCCTTTTTCTTTTTCCTTTTCTATCACCCCTTTGTATTTTTTTTTCTCCCTGTAGAAACACATAATCCCTCCCAAAATAAGTCTTGTTTAGACACAATCGACTGAAATTATTTGAAGGGTTCACCTCTGGAAAGTGGTGAATATATTTTGAAAAAAACCCAAAGCTTAATTTTGTTAACATGTATTTTTTGTGTGTGTGTGTACAACTCTACTGCATCAGAGACTTTGTCACTGTATATTAGACAAAGTAAACAAAAATTAATTAGAAGCATTTTTCCCTAGAGTCAATGTTATCAACACATATTTTATGCTTTAAGCATTGTTTTTTCATGATAATTATCTTCCTCTCTGTGCAACAAAAAATAAAATTCAGTTAAGATATTGATGTGGAAACCTGTTTTTATTATCCTACACATTGAAGTATTTCCAGCACCTTAGGGTTTTTATTGTTCCTCCAATTTATATGTATGGCAAGGTTGTTGCAATATTTTTCTTTCTACTGCATCTGCTCTGGGTATCATCAGACATATCTTTCAAACAGACTGATCAAAGTGTTTTCAGAATGTAAGTGTATTTCTCTACAAATTGAAGGTCCCTCTTTCTGTTTATATAAAATATGGAACAGTATATTCGTTTTTCCTTTCAGTACCTCTTCCTGCCTAGCTTCATTTTCACGTAATTCATCTGCTGACTAAAAGAAAGCAGCACAATCTTCTTTTTTTCTTCAGATAATTATTTTTTTCTCTTCCCCTTCAAAATTATAGAATGTGCATAGGGTAATACAGGCTGCTAAAAATGTGGATCTTTATCACATCTGTAAAAAACCAAAAGATCTGATACATTAAATGGAGCTTAATCAAGGACGGCCTGGAAAATTGGCAGAGACTTAAACTGCAGCCAGCTCAGCTTCTGTAGGTCAGTAGTTGAAACCTTATAAGTCATTAAAAACTCCTGATATATATTTTGAAATTAATTACAGGTAATTTCACAAATTACCAGTCTAGTAAAAAAAAAATTATTAAGGTTTCCTCTTTTTTTATTTATTTAATTGCTAATGTGTAAAAGCATATCAGAATAGGTAGTATATCTGATAAAACAGTAATATTTTTGAAACAGTAATGGTGTCTCCAACTTACGGATGAAGGAGCTATGCCAAGTTATTTCCTGCTTAGATAAAGATTTTCGTATTAGAATGGTTTTCAACTTTCGAATAGACACTGTACATAAGCTAATTTTTTCTGCATAGCTAAAATGTATAGCAAAGTCTCTGTTATAAACATCAGTGATTTATTGGTGATATAACATAACTGAAATTATCAACAGATAGAATTGACAGAAAAGGACTAACTGACAGAATTGCATGCCAGAGGTTTCACAAAAAGAATTAACAGGCCATAACAACATAGCTCTGTCTTCCAAAGTTCAAGAAACGTGTTACTGAATTATTCATGCATTCACAGAATTGTGCCTGTCAAGGACAAATTTGCAGAAAACACAAAAAAGCCATAAAGAAGATGAAGGAGGAGGAAAAGTATAGCAGAGCTAGAAATTAACCTGGACTGAAAGGAACTCCTTTAACTCATGCCTCCATGAAAAAATACACATATAAAAAAATAAAAGCAACATAAAATTGTATAGAAACATATAATGGTACTTTAAGTTTTTGAGATATAAACTGCCACAGTCTCTCCCAGATACTCTCTATATTCTAATGTGTTCACTCAACAAAATACATGAATAGTGTATTTGTAGTTCTGGTGGTCTTTTTTTTATTATTATTATTCTTTTCTTTCTTTCCTTGATTGCTTATCTCCTGGGAACTGGACTTCCCACTTAACTCATTTCAGAAAGGTCACAGCTAATTTTGACATGAAAATTAGTTTGTCCTGTTTAAGTAGCATAATTTTGGTAGTAATTTCTCTGTGAAATTTAATGTTAATTTAAGAGATTTGAACTTCAGTGTAAAATTTGATCTTAACTGTAAAACATTTACATCCTTATGAAGTCTGTTGGCATTGGGGCTACTTTTTAAATGTAGCAATTCTGTTTTAATTTACTGTCTTTTTTTCTTCCACAGATTCTTCTTATTGAAAAGGTTATTATTAGGGAGACTTGAAAAAATTATACTTGCTCTGATGCATGTATATACCTATTTTCCTTTTAAATGCATTCTATTTATTTGCATATTAATTATAATTAACATAAATTATAATTTATTTAAATATATGGTTAAATTTATTTTAAAGGGTATAGTTTTAATTTTGTTAGACTGATTTTTGGTGAGACCTGTAGATTAGGGTATAAAGTTGCTAAAAATGCAGTATTACTTTCAGTTTGAATATTTGTAATATGTGGATTTGGAGGTGGAAAGACAGCGGTAAAAGTATAATTGTAGTTTCAAAATATAGTAGCTTTTGAGCTTTTTCTGCAATTTCATGGACTGCAAACAATGATTTCAAAGAATGAAAATTTTTTAAAAAGTTGGTAATATTGTTATTTTTCTGAATTTCATAGCAATTTCATTATTTTTGATTGTATTTCTTCGTCTGTTTTTATGCAATCCATACTTTTGAAACTGCCTAAATTTACAAAGTAGCTAGTAATTTAGAACCCAAGAGCTCAAATCTCAGAAAGTCCTTTAGGACACCTGGAGTGGCTCAGCTACAAATCGATGCTTCGGACAACCACTTTCATAGCTGCTATTGAACACAGTATAAGACACTGTGAAGTAATAAGGGCAATTATGTCAAAATTAGTTGATAAGTGAAAGAATATTCAATTAATTTTTCTGTGTTCTGCTTTCTACTCAGATATTCTTAGGAAAAAAAAATAGCCCAGAAATGGAAAATAGGTTTATAGTTTGGTTTTTAATAGAGAAGGAGTAATGTAAAAAACTGACTAGTACAGGATTATTTATTGTGCAATAAAATGCTAATTATACTAAGTCTGTGTTAATGATGATGCCAGAAGGGCATGAGTCTGAATGAAACTCATTAAATATATCCTAAAGGAAAGAAGAAAAAAGAAATTGAGCTTCTCTAAAGCTGAATATATATAATTAAAATAAGAAGTAAGGATAGAATGTAAATACAATATTATACAGACCTATAATGAGGATATTGTGCTATAAGACATTTAAGGTATTAAATTTATACTTTAGAAGGTATAATAATCCATTATGTAATGCTTGGAGCACATAAATCTACATAATTTCTTACCTAAGTACAAAAACATCAGTGAACATTACACAGAATCATGGAATCATAGGGATTGGAAGGGAACTCTTGAGATCATCTTGTCCAACCCCACTGCTTAAGCAGGCACACCCAGAGCAGGGGGCACAGGACCACGTCCAGGTGGGTTTTGAAATTCTTCAGGGAAGGAAACTCGGCAGCCTCTCTGGGCAGCCTGTGCCACTGCTCTGGCACCCTCACAGGAAAGAAGTTTTTCCTCATATACAGCTGGAACTGCCTGTGTTCCAACTTGTGCCCATCGCCCCTTGGCCTGTCATTGGGCACCACTGAAAAGAGTCTGGCCCCACCCGCTTGACACCTACCCTTCAGATATTTATAAGCATGGATGAGATCTCCTTCAGTCTCCTCTTCCCCAGGTTGAACAAACCCAGGTCTCTCAGCCTTTTCTCATAAGGGAGATGCTCCAGTGCCCTGGCCATCTTGGTATTTCTCCACTGGAGTTGCTCAAGCAGTTCCCTGTCCTTCTTGAACTGGGGCACCCAAAACTGGGCACAGTACTCCAGATGTGGCCTCACTAGGGCAGAGTAGAGGGGGAGGATAACCTCCCTCGACCTGCCGGCCACACTCCTTTTAATGCACCCCAGGACACCCTTGGCCTTCTTGGCCACAAGGGCACAGTGCTGGCTCAGGGTCAGCTTGCTGCCCACCGGCACTCCCAGGTCCTTCTCAGCAGAGCTGCCTTTCAGCATGTCAGCCCCCAGCCTGTTCTGGTGCATGGGGTTGTTCCTCCCCACGTGCAGGACCCTGCACTTGCTTTTGTTGAATTTCATGAGGTTGCCCTCGACCCAGCTCTCCAGCCTGTCCAGGTCTCACTGGATGGCAGCACAGCCTTCTGGTGTATCGGCCGCTCCTCCCAGCTGGTATTGTTGGTAAACTTGCTGAGGCTACACTCTGTCCCTTTGCCCAGGTCATTGATGACTATGTTGAACTGGACTGGACCCAGCACAGACCCCTGGGGAACACAGCTAGTTACAGGCCTCCAACTAGACTCTGCACCATTAATCACACCCTATGTTATACAGTTTCCAGCAACTCAGAATAATTAACGTTTAAATGTAAGAAGTTAGTTCAAACTGGGAAATAATGCAGAAATTAAGACAGAGTTTAGGTTCAGTTTGGAAAATAGATATGAGTTATTTTGCAAATAACATGTGTTATTTTTATTCCAAACAAATTTGCAGCTAGACCTCTGGATGCCTCAAGTGCTTATAAATCTGGAAATTTACCATGAAGCAATATTCTGTTGTAATCATGTTTTGCATTTAGGGTGAAAATTTAATGGATAACCTCATCTTAAAAATAATGAAGGAAAAACAATCCAGGACATGTAGAGAAGATAGAGTGGTTTTAAATAATGTTGCAAAATTGTTAGACTTTGAATAACACTGTATGAAACTTGTTTAATATTTCCATACTAAGTTTTAAAATCTTGGGATCAGAACTGACTATCAGAATTTGCTGCCCTTCCTATGCATATCTTATTATCATTGCCTGGCTTGTGATAGTCACAAAGAGTAATATCTACAGAGAGGAATATTTGTCTTATTACTGATGATTTAAGTATTTCCACTTGCTTAATGTCTGTGAAACTTATTATGTAAAGAAATCAAGAGCAGGGTGGAGGCCATAAAAATGGTTCCTAGGTTCTTGTACATGTACCTGCAGTATATCATACCTTTAATATGTACTTAAAAGTTTTCTTTTACTTTTAGACCCTATGAAACTCAGGAGACACTATTTTGAAAAAAGGACAATATTTATAAACTATGATTGAAATGAAACACTCCAACAAGAATAAAGTACTCCACTAAATATTTCTAAATGTTACATGTTCACTGTTTCTGTGCATGCCCCTGCCATCTGAAGAAAAATAAGTGCAGTGCCCCCTCAGACAAGTGAGATACAGCCCATTTGCTCTTCTTTAGGATAAGGGGTTAGAGCAGAAGAGTAGGAGCATAGAGCAGAGGAGAGTGAATGAACAGGAAAGCACTGAAGCAGTTGAAAATAAATACCAACAGAAGCTGCCTGGACGAAACTGTAAGGGATGTAATAAAAAGTCCTTACAGGATTATAAGATTCCTTAAGAAGTCTCACAGCAGTAGGAAAGAGCATTTTTGGGCTAGGGTGGAGAAGTGATTCTTGATGCTGGATTGCAGGAAGCTGAATTTTGTTGTATAATGTCAATTTAGTGACCATCACCTCCTGGAGTGCCTGAACCTGAAGGGACAGCAGAGTGACAACACCATTTGGCAACAGACAGATGAGAACCAACAAGAACTGATCCAAAGCAGTATTTGGTTATATTTTTGTCAGTGAAGAAATTAAAAGGGGCGGTAAGAGGAGTGAAGAGTCTGCCCCAGATTAGTCAGCAGGCAAAGGACTAGTGCATGGAGGGAGCTTTACTGAATCACAGCTAAATCCTTCCTTCCACTCTCCCTCCATCGATTATTCTAAATTCTAAATTGGATATGTGAGTGTCAGAGTGATGAAACAAATGCTTTTTGCTTGGAACTGGAAGAGGCAAATGGCTTCTAGAGTTGTTAAGAAATTGACTTGGATCTCTGTCTGGTGTTGGTAGAAACAAGAATCACACATCCATGCCTGAATCTAGCTACTATGGAAAAGCTAAGGATATCTCCTCGCATATCCCCAGTTCTGAGTGTCATGCAGAATGAGGTGCATGCTGCTGTATGGTAATGAAGAAAGGAAGATGTGAGGAAGAATCCAGTGGTTTCACTCCACAAACAGTTGCAACAGAGTACCTTTCAGGAACAAGACTTTCTAGGAATGTGAGCATATGGTCCTAGAAATGTTGAAGCTTGGATGACCTTGACCAATGTGAGCATGTCAGTTTCTGCCAAATGAAGTTCATGTTTGTGTACATTAGAGCTGTTTTCAGCCTTAGAACGCTATAAATCTGGGCAGAAGGACTAGTTAGGCACTGCCTTCATACCCACTTCCACCAACTAGCAAAGGCAAGCCCAGGGTCAATTTCAGGGATTGTTCGCAGCAAGGGTATGAGGCTGTTGTATTCAAATCTTGTGGGCCAGGGGGAGCATAACTATCTATATGGAGCTTGGAAGTTTATTTTTAGCCAAATTAATGTTTTAACAATCAGATAAACCAAATTATTTGTCCCATTAAAGTAATACTAACACTCACAGAATAAATTAACACAGGAAAAGCTCTTTAATAATACATTTTAAAGTGCTATACAAAATAATTTAGTAATTCCTGCTCCCTTTTCTCTGGTGTTATAATCACCTTTCCAGTGAATATAGCAGTTCATCAAAATCCCAAAGTTGGAAGATTCAGGCTTCCTCAGGATGAAAGAGGGAGTGGGGAAATAAGATGTGTTGGCAGAATCCTGACGTCTTTGCCAGCAGAAGCCAGAGGTTCATGGTGGTAATTACTTTCTATTCGTTGCTACAGGGAGCATGATATTGGTGTCTTATACTGTTTTCCAGTTGCTGCCTGCACCTTTTCCTCTGTCCCCAGGGAAGGGGTGAGAGCTGCTTCACAGCCCCCATCTGCTCAGCAGCACTCATGGAACTGGAGCTCAGAAAGGCTGGGCAATGGGTACTCGGCAATGGGGCACCTGTTGAACCCAGCTGAGCTCCATTCAGGCCAAAGGCATTTCAGCCACCCCCTGGGACCCACCATAGCCTGCCACTTGTTCCCAGTAATGGCAAATATACCCATATTTACCAGCCTGCAAGATGGTGAGGTACGTACTATGGTGTGTAGGGATAATAATGTTGGTTGTCTGCTGCATCCTGCCATGGATCCTCTCATTTTTCCAGTTCAGGAAGAAAAGTGTCTTGGTTTTTTTCAAGGTTGCCATGGCACAGGTAAAGCCATTTGTACCACAAAGTTAATGTAGCACAGGACATGTAAGAACTTGCTTGGCCCCTAGCAAGGCATATGAGGTAGCACTTTCCTGTCGTGTCTACACTGCATCTTCAGAGGGGGACTCCTCCATTATTGACCAAAGACCTGCAGTGTGCATACAGATGGCATTGTCAAGATTTGAGTAATAGTATGTGGTTTCTCCAACAAGGGGATAAGTGCTCAGTAGTTGTGAATGCAATTATTTATCCCTGCTTTTATAAATTTTCAGAATAAATATATTGGATAAAATAAGACCCCAAGGGCATCTGTGGGGAACAGTGCTGGACATTATTTCCTCATCTAGATGGAAGTACTCTCTATAATTACCCTCTCCTGAGTTAGACAGACAGATTTAGATGAATTTAATTGTATTTATCTCCAAACCAATTTGATTTAATTTCCCCATAGGATATGCTGTGACATAGCATCAAATATATTTTGAGAAGTCCAGATAGACCTACTGCATGCCTTTCTCATAGTTCTGCAATTCTATCAGCACCAGAAAAGTGATCAAGATGACTTGGGACATTCTGTGTCTATGAATATATTCTTCACTCTGTTTTGCAACTGATTCCACTCTTTTCCAAATATCTGCTCCATTCATTAACAAATACTATTGTGTGAAAAATATTAGGTGCTAACATCACTTCCACTTTCACATTTTTATATTTTAAGACTGCAACTTATTAGCGAGAAAGGCTCAGACAGTTTTTCCATACTCAGCATCTTGGTTTCTGTGGTCCTTCCCTGTTCACATTCATCAGGTAAAACATAAACAAGTCTTGATCAAAGTTAACCTTTGTGCAAGGTTTTTAATTGCTTGTTTTTAATCTAAACTGTGGTTTGTTCACTTCTGGTTTAGTTTCACAGCTAACAATTTAGCGTTGGTTTTTGGAACACTCAAGTAACCTCCTTGTAGTCTGGTCCTCCTACTTAAGATTTTCCTTAACTGCAAGATGCATTCCCCAATTATCTTGCCCTTGAATATCTTCATATATGTTTCTTTTGGTTTTTTATTGGCTTTTGACATATAACCAATTGCAGTTGTCTGTGTCCCCACCCCACTTTTTTCCTGTATGCCTCCTCCAGCCTTTAACAAATTCACTGTCTAGCAGCAACACTTAGAACATTAAAAATAGTTCCTACATTAGATCAGGCTAGAGATTCATCTTCTCTGGTCTACTGTCTCTGACAGAGGCCAATATCTGAAGCTTCAAAGAAAAAAATGCAAAATGAAGAACCAAACTCTATTTCCAGGAAAGCAACATTTGAAGAATTACAAAAGCACTAATAAAATCAGCAGAAAGAAATAATCCTTCATAATCTATTTCTGTTATTTCTCTCTCTTCATGAAAAAAGATGACATCATCTTACAATTTAGAATAATTAATTTTTAAGTGCTGGTTTGTTCTGATAATTGATCATGTCAGGCAGATGGATCCTAGGATTTTTAAATTACCTTTGCAAGACATTCAGCTGTTAATTTCTGAAGAGGTAAAAGTTTAAAAAGGCAAATAATTTACTTCCTGAAAGAGGTATGGGACTAGATGTATCCAACGTAGCACAGAAGCTTCAAGTTTAGGCTTCAAAATATTTAAGCAAGGTTTCAAGTAGTTTGTCAGATTTTGAAACTGTTAAAATAAACATTTTTTCTATCCTTTATATGCAGATTTAAACTGGTTTTCTCGTACAGAAGGGGCTTAGTTTCTGACATGGTTCAGCCTCAGTTGACAACTAAACACCATGCAGCCACTCGCTTACTCCCCCACCCCTGTGGAATGGGGGAGAGAATCGGAAGAACAAAACAACTTGTGGGTTGAGGTAAGCACAGTTTAATAATTACAGTAAAATAATAATTATAATAATGATTATGATAATAATGACAATAATTTGGATATAATAAAATGGAAAAAGAAAAAAACCCAAACAAACCAGAAACACAAATGATACAACCGCTCACCACCCACCAACCGACGCTGCCGGTCCGTGAGCCACAATTGCTGCCTTCTTCCTCTGGCCAGCCCCTCCCAGGTAACACACTGGGCATGAGGTTACATGATATGGAATATCCCTTTGGCCAGTTTAAATCCACTCTCTTAGCTGGGCCCCCTCCCCTCCCGGCTTCTCGTGCATCCGGCAGAGCATGGGAAGCTGGAAAAGTCCTTGACTTGTACAAGCACTGCCCAGCAACAGCCAAAACATCGGTGTGTTCTCTCAACATTGTTTTCATGCTAAGTCCAAAGCACAGCACTGTGCCAGCTGCAGTGAAGAAAATTAACTCTATCCCTGCTAAAACCATGCTAGTTTCTAATATCTGTTTTTTAAAGATAATGAAAAAGTTAACAGTATTTAAAATTTTTGCTGTGTTTAGCAAAATTTTGGAAAATCATAGATACTTATGTACATAAGATTAAAATTTCATGCAGTGGACATTATCAAGTGTTTATTGCCTGTTATTTTGATAAAAGAATGAAATATTTCTTATCATTTGTATCATTACTATTACAGAGATAAAAATTCCTTTTCTGATAAATTTAAACATTGTAAGATTTTTAGTTGTTTATTTAATAAGAAAATGATGTTACGGTTTTTCTGTTTTCTCAGCTACAAGCTGTACCCACCAAGAAACATTAATAATACTAATGTATAATTTTTCAGGTCTTCATCTAGAACTTAGAAAAAAAATAATTTTGTTTTATGAAACACTTTCTATAGCAACCTGTAATGACCATTGTGCTGGGAGCAACATATGTGTTCCTGTAAACAATATATTGTATTGCAAGGTTGAGAAATAGCTAGTAAAACATCAGAGTTTTGATCTTGTTTAAATAAATTTTCTATTCCATAGCATAAAGATAGAAATCTTGTATTGGTCAAAGCTCTATTCTACAATTAAGTCTTTTCATCAATGTCTGTAATTGTTCAGAATTGTTCTTGTTAATTGTTCCAAGTTTTTGCCTTAGAACAACCAGGAATGCACACGCAAAAAATTCTTTATAAAGGAAAACACCAAAAATTGTTTCAAATTGAATACAATATTTCACTTGATACACACTTCTACTTTCAGACGCTTGCAGTAGAAAGGAGCACAAAGACAGCAAAGACATAGCTTCCAACTTCTATGAGTTTAGTCATAAACTAGTGCTATTTTCGAGATCTATTATATTTGGCCTTTTGAGTGTTCAGCATCCTGTATATCTAGAAACTATATCCACTGCATGTGACTGAATTAATTGAATCATTAAACTAATTCATAGAGGCCTATTTGCTAGATTAGGCTTCTAGTTAGATTAGTTTAGTTCCAGGAATTTTAAACAGGTTAACCTTGAATTATATTGATGTGGTCAGTGGCAAGCCCTACAAATGCTAGCTGAAGTTTGAGAAGAAAATTGTGCTTGCTCCTCAATCTGTAACCAATAAGTCTTTATATTTAAGAATTGCTATATAAAACAACAAAATCTTCAAAGATTTTTTCATGTCTAGTATTGGAAAAAGACTTTATATGATGGAATATTTACACATTCAAGTGACACTATTAAGGCTATTTTATTCCATTTCCTTAGGAATTTAAATTGTGTTCGATTATGTGTAAATAAAGTGATCACCAATAATTCCACTTTTTAATAATAAAGTTCTAAAGATTTTAACATGCTGTAATAATTTACATTTCACATATTTTTAATATTAAATGTTGGGGAGGTTGCTGTATGTTCACATCCAAGTAATATTATCTAGACAACCTCTTACAAGTGTATGAAAAGTAAGACAAATCTAATGGAAGTTAATTTCGGTACTGAAGAACAGTTCTAAGCAGCTAATAATAATTGTAATTATTTCAGTTCAAAAGGACAATTTTACAACTGTTTTACCACCTTTTTTAATTCTGAAAGTATGTGTTTAATTTCCTAGTGCAAAATACAGAAACATGACCTTTTCTCCTCCACAAACAGACAGTATTTTCCAGAAGCACTTTAACTGAATTTGTACCATATCATTACCATTCCTGTATGAAAAGTGCCTTAAGGGAAAATAAAATTTAAGGGCATGCATGCATGGTAAAGCTTTTTTGTTGGGGGAAGAGAAGGCTTTTGTGAAGAATAGAGAAGATAATAAGTCCTAAATTAAGCAAACAATCAAAAACCATTTGTACTTGTGTATGTATGTGAAGACATGAGCGTTGGAAAAGAAGTACCAAACCATTTTCACATTCTTAGTTTGAAGAATGGAAATGCAATTCTGGGGATACTTGTAATTAAAGCTAGGGAAATAAGAATTAGATGAAAAACTATGTGAAATATTAGAACAAAATATAATAATACTCAGGATTCAATTATAAGGAAAAAATACTAATGAATTATTTTGGCCATAAATTGAGTGACCATTGACATGCATACTGATAGTGGTCAGCCCTTACTGCCATTCGTACTTATGTGCAGATATCCTCCTTACATATTTTAGGGGGTTAGTGGCATTTTTTGTTTGTTTGCTTGCTTGTTTTTGCTGTGGCTGTTTTTGCTGCTTTTGCACTTTTTTTGAAATGACATTTTCCCATATTTTTAGGCTGTTACCTAAACTGGTCCATAAATAGCAACAGAAAACTTTTGCTTTATGTCGCTACTCTTGCCAAGATGGAACCTGGTGTAAACTGAAGCAAACAAACAAACAAAAAAGCAGAAGCAAAGACTTCTGGAAAGGGCTTAGAAATTGGCAGAGAGATCTGACTCACTGAAGGGGCTGCTGAATACAAAAAAAGCCGAAAAAAAGGAAATCCAGGTGAGGCCAGAGGAAGTAAGAACCAAGTACATGAGGGAGCTTGTGCAAACCAGTTTGTTAATCCTTATAAATAGTACAGTATAACTCAGTATCAGGGTAAAGTACAAACTCTTTCTAAGGACACTGGAAAGGTTTGACTTTGGGACTAACAAAGTGGTTGTATGCTAATGGATTCAGAAGCCAAAGTTAATAGCTGGGAATTGCAATTATTTTTCTGAAACAATACAAGTTAGTTAAATATAGTCGGTGACAGCAGGGAGATAATGTTTAAGTCCCAAGACTGGAATACAATAATTCTTGTGTATCCAAAGCATTACCTGGTGAAAAGCAAGAATGATAAATATTTACCATTTGTTTAATGGAATAAGTACATAAACAAATAACTATTTCAAATGACCCATGTGTAACTTGCTACTTAGGAAATGAATAAAGGAAACTAATGAGAAAAAAAATTAAAATGATCATAAGTAAATAAATATGAAGCTCTTTTTCAAAATAAGACTACTCATAAATATAATCTCCCATTTGGGTAGGTGATTAATCCACATTTGTCAAGTCCCCCACAGCAATTCAATTTTGCAAAGTTTGATAATGAACCTGTGAAATGACTTAGAGCTCTGTTGACAAACAAGTGTTATTGTTGTGACTTTGTAACTTTCTTAGACAGTTTGCAAAGTATCTGCAAAATAGAGAATTTGAATATATTATTGCTTCTCACCATCACTTTTCAGAAATAATTTTTGTAGCTGTCATTGACTACAACTGAACATTGGCTTCAGTTCATTCATTAATTTCAGTTGAACTGTTAACTTTTTGGTTGTGTCGTGGGACAACATAGCATACTAGACATATGCTGCCTTTTCTCAGGGGAAGAATATGACTATTTTGCAGTTCTTCTGAAACCCTTTTGTCTTCTAATTTTAGCCTTGCTTTGCAGGTAAAATATATATGGATTTGCACGCACATCTGTTTTAAGATTTCTCCTTGACTTTGTCTCTCTTCTGTTGTGTCAAAACTCAGTGCCTTTTATCTTCTTGGGCATATTTTCTGTTAAACCATGATATGGTAAGAGACAAAACAGAGCATATTTTCAGGATTAACTCCCTCTGAGGACAAAATCTCTCATTTCTGACAATGTTTGCTTCCTGATCTATATGATTCTTTTTCTAGTTAGACTTACAAACAACTGTTTCTTCCAAATCCAAACTCCATTATCTTGAATATCAGAGCCGCAGATGTAACAAATATAAAAAGGTTGTATTGATTGTAATAACTGAAGTAATTAATTTTACTGAGTGACCATGATTTGACACACCTCCATAAATTTATTCAAAAAACTTTTCTGTAATAGAAGAAGGAATGCTGCTCTGCCCCATGTAAGATGCCTTTAGGAGGGGTTTGGCATTGCTGGGATAAAAAATTCAGGAGATTTCAGATAGAAAAGTTTTCCAGTTTTAGATTTTCACTTAAAATTATAAACAAGGGGAACTTGTTGAGTTATTGCACTTGACTTTATTCAAATATTTTTAAACAAATGAAACTTAAATGTTCTTGTGTAAATTTAGTTACTTTGATTGACCCAGAAAAATCACTTTTGCATCACACTTCTTGCAAAATCAATAACACTTATGGATACCTTGAGAATCATTCATCAAAACAATTACATTTTTACACAGTACATGAAAAATATGGACAGGATTGCTCCCATTAAATTATGATGGACTATGCTATAAAAGCATAATAAATTAGACGTTTCAATTTTATTTAGTTATGACACTAATATATTTGACCTTACTCCAGTCAGTCACCATTGGAAATATTTTTAGGATCATAGTAGTTTTTTAAGGTAGCGGTGTATATTTGAGTATTTTAGATACAGAACCATATTTTTTATTTTCTTTAACAGCTGCATGAAGACATCGACACCTTTACTGCATAGGATAAGTATCTTTAGCAAGAAATCTTATTAAAGAACAAAACTGTTCTGTTAGTAAAATATGGATTTTCCTTTCTGCCAGTTATAAACTCAGCAGAATAATTCCCAGTTCTGAAAATGGTTAAGGTTATATGGAGTAACTTTACTACAAAACAAAAATTTCATTTGCACAGGTTCATTAATGAAACCTATACCAGTTCAAAATACAGTAGTAATTTAGAAAATCTTCTTTTGCATGACAGAGTTTATGCAACAAAATTATATTTATTAATCTTATACTTCAAGTAGCCTGCTGTCTGTTTTCAGGGACCAGAAAATAATAATTCAAGTTAAGAGGAAAAATAACTTGGCCGATGGCCTTTTACATGCTTCTGAATAGAAATTAACCTTACCTGTCCAAAAGAGGTAGAGCAAATTGCACTCCTATTTTTATTGCCAGTTAAAAAAAGAAAAATCAAGGTGGTGATTCTTGTTCTACTGCTGATAAGATTTGAAGGTGAGACTTAAGTCAGGTGTAAATTGCCTCTGCCTAGAGAGTACCTTGGGTTGATATATTTTTCTTCCTCTGTAATGTACAGAGATGTCTGTTCTGTCTGCTATTTGGAAAACAGGGCAAAGGAAAAATATGTTGCAGGAACAGAGGAAATTAAATCTTGTTATTTTCTACTCTTTTCATAGGTTACATCGATTTATAGGGGTTTGATCTTTCCTATAGTACTTTGTTTATTTCCATAGAGTATTCAAAAAGATTGTTTTGCTTTTTGTGGTGGATGAAATAGGCATTGGAGTAGATGTTCCTATAGAATGGGAACTATTGTTCTATTGGGAAAAATAAAGAATTGGAGTAGATGTTCTAGAAACCTTTCAAGACTGGACATCTTTTGAGTTGTTAGAGGTGCTGAGGGTCCCTATTTGATTGCTCAGGGTTACTAAATCTGGACCTGGGCTTTTCATCAGCCTGGAGAAGAGAAGGCCTGGGGGGACCTAGTTTGCAGCCTTTCACTATCTAACAGATCAACAGAGGAGTTGGTGTCAAACTCTTCTTAGAGGAGAACAGTGAGAGGATATAATGCAACGGACACAAGAGTTTGCAAGGGAAACCCAAAGGTAAACCCAAAGGTAACAAAATCCTATAACAAGGGTCATTAAGCACTGGAACAGACTGTTTGGAGATATTGGAGAATATCCATTCTTGGAGTTTTCAAAACTTAAGCAGACATAGCCCTGAACAAGACAACTTAACTTCCAGTTAGCCTAACTGGAAGTTACGCTTTAAGCAGAAGGATGAACGAAGTGACTTCCAGAAATCCCTTCCAAAATAATTTTTTCTTTGAATCTATGTAAATAAATACTTAGTGAGATATACAAACTCTGCTGGAGGTTTGTCTGATTATTTGTTTCTTTTCTACAAATAATGTACTACTGTGAAATATATGACCTGCATGTGGTGTTCAAACACTGATTTTTTTGTTGTTATGGTCACACCAAATTGCATGTATGCTTCTAATCACATTGGATTCACTCAGAAATGTCTGGCTTAGTTAATTACCTCTTTACTAGGGCTCTGATGAATAGTTACAGTCACACTGTCTTAGGAAGTGCAGAAAAATTGTCCCATAGGTTGTTCTTCTATTTTTGTGACCACTGCAGCTAACATTCATTGACTAGTATTCATGTTTGCATCCCAGCAGCAAGGTGAGCAATTTGATGGGTGTTCAGATCACAAAATCCATTTTGTTCAAACCATGTGGAAAGCATCCGTTGATGCTGAATCTGTTTCTTATATAGGTGCTGGTTTCATTACAGACAACACGAGTGTCATTTCAAACGCAAATATTTCTGTATTTGTGTCTGATGCTTACTTTCTGCAAGTATTAACGTATGGCAAGCTTCCAATGGCAGCAGCAAGTGTGAGCTCAGTCTGTTAAGTACTATATATTTTCTAATCTGTTTGACACCTTTGTTTGACACCTTGTACCTTTATCTAGAGTCTTATTTTAACTACTGCTGATGGCAAATGAAAAGAAGACCTCTTTAACCACATCTAAAATGTGATTAGAGCGGTCTTATTTTCATTTGCCATCAGCAGTAGTGGTCTAGTGTATGAGCATTCTGATACTTAAAAGCATACCCTGGAAGTGTGGTGCTGAGGGAGATTAAAAAGGGATTCAGCAGCAGTGAGCTATAAACTGACTCAGCCTAGTCATTGTTCCCTGAGGTCCCTTCCAACCTATGATTCTGTGATTCTGTGTGAAGTCTTATGTCCCTAGTTCATTGAAATTCCCATCTATTGCAATCATTAACTGAGAAAACTTTTACTCAACCTAAGAATTGTACCTATTCTTTCCGGTTTTCACCAGGGTTGTGTTTTGACAACTGGATTTAATTCTAGCAACTGGTTAAAATCAAAAGAAGATGCAAGGAATTCTTATTTTAATATGATTTTCTAACTTTAAGATGCCACCGCTATTTTCTGTTTTCAAAGTAGACAAGAAACTAAAAGCTCTTGTTTTGAGACAGCGTTTGTCTTGGCACCATTTTGCATAGAATTTTTAGGAATAAGCTGCAAGCTAAATTTTTTTTTGTGGGTTGGCGCTTTTTCTGTTTGATTTAGTTTGGGTTTTTTTTAAAAATGTGACTTGCACATGGCAGGCAAATAAAATATTAAATGTTAGTATTTTATATACTCTCTTCAAGTTATCTATCATCCATGTGTCAGAAGTAATCTTATTAACTTTGGGCTTTTGTGTGAACAATGTGCTTCATATTTTGCCAGTTAAGTGTGACTTATTCTTCTCCTGTTCTCAGTCTTAACTGAGCTACAGACAGAAATCTTCACTGGTTATTTTCTAATGTCTTGTTTTCATTAATGGTCTCTTGCCTTCTTGCAAGCAGGCTCACAAGAATACATAGATCAGAAAGCCTTCTAGTATAACCTCCTAGTTCTCAAATCCCATGGTCTCATTCCTTTATGTACTTCCCAATTACAGTGAAATAAAAATAACCCACTGTATTAAATGATACAATTTTAAAATTGGTATTAAAAGCAAATAGGTAACAACCTACTGTTTAAATATTTTATGCATATGCACTTTCCAGAATCACTGAAGATAAATGAATGGCATGTACAGCACCACACAAAACAGAAAACAGAGAAAAAGAGGTGTTGTAAGAACTTTTCTTTTTCCTTTGTTCATTGTGACTGGTCAAAGTTGTTTAAAATTATGCCTTTTGTAATCTTTTAAATAAACTGGGTAGCACTCAGTGTCAATTGTTTGTGAATTTTGCATGGCACGTTTTGGTGGGCAATACCTTCAAAATTTGCAGGCTGGTGGTGTCAGACAGTTATCATTACCATACTAATGGCACACTTACTCCAGCCACTCACTTCCAGCAGTGCTTGATGCCAGCCAGAGATGGCTCAAAGCTTCTCAACAGAGTAGGTAAAACTCAGTTTTATGTTTAGTGGATTTTGGTAAGATCAGTGGAAAAAAAACTAGAGATGTTAGCTCTAGTTTTTAAAGGCCAGAATGTTGGGGTAAGTACAACTTCAGCTCTGAGCAGGGTTGCTCAGTGGGGCATGAGGGAATTCTAAGTAGGATATACACCATTCTCTAACTGAAATGATCGTAGGTATTAAATCTTAACTTTGCTAAAGCACTGCTCTCTTTTAAGTCTCTGCTGACTTTGGGTTTGTTGTGGGACTGGACATGGGGGAGAGCTAGATGAAAAGAACAGTGACAGCAGTTCGTCCTGGGAAGAACAACCTCCTTTCTGCAGCAGCAATGAGGCTGTCACTCTAAAAGGACACCAGACAAGACTGAGATGAACTATTTTGGTAACAGCATATCTTTTCTTCTTCCCTTTTTTAACCCCTCTTTTCTTCTTTTAATTTTGCTTTTCCTTTTTTTTTTCCCCTTGAGTGGGTTGGGGTCAGAAAGCATCTGAATTCCCTTTTAATCTCCTTTGGATTTTAATAATCTATGGAACCTGACATTTCTTTATTGGTGATGTCCACAGAATAGGGTCATGGAAAGAGGAGATGAATTAGTCTGCAAATTTCCAGAAGTCTATACAGTATCTACTTCCCTTTTCCAGCATCCCAAAGATCAGCTCTTTGTGCAGTTTCCTTAACTGTGTTAGCACTATAATATTGTATAAATTTTCTGAACCCATATTTGCCATTCTGTTAACTGAACACATTTCTCCCAACTCCTTAATTTCCTATTTTGCCCATCCTCCTGGCCTGTGTCTTATGCTATATACCACTGATGACAGAAACAATCTCTCTACAGAGACAGAGCGAGGTCCTGGAAATGCTTGAATTTCTGGAGAAATCACTAAAGGGAACACTGTGGAGCAGACATAGACATGTGTCGGCTGGCAAGTGGTAGCTTGCTCCTGTGCAAGGCAAACACTTTTGTACTTATTTGCTTTTATGTTCATGTACCTTGCTGTTGAACTCAGAACAGAATTGTTTTGGGCCTCAATTTGTATAACTGGTAAGTCATCTGAACTGTCTGTGAGTTACAAGTTGGCTATGTCTGCACAGAGTTTTTTTTACGGAAATCTTCCAGCATTTTCATGATCATCTGAAAAAAGCCCTTTTGTTTCTCAGCTATGTGTGTAGCTCTTCCCACCAGCTGAGCAGCCCTCCCTAAAGTAAGCTGGGCTAATCAGTCTTTTTTTTTCCTTTCCCTTTCCCTTTTCCCTTTCCTCTTTCCCCTTTCCCCTTTTCCCTTTTTCCTTTTGAAATCAGTGTTAGAAATCAGAGCATTCTCTTTGTCATTAAACAGGGCAAATTCTTTGGCAAGACCTCTTCAAACCTTTTCTCTGAGTGGCTCACTGGTCAGCTGAGACAGTATTAAGGCTATGAACCCAAACAACTTGGACAATAAGATTGGAACTGATGTTAACTGTTGATGTACTTATTTTAAATGTATGAATTTCATTAAGGGAGTTTCATTAGATGAATGCCAGTGTGTATGTTTGCATAAGAAAGAAATTGTTATACATGAGAATTTTTGATTCATGATTCAAAGCAATTGGAGAGGAAAACAAATATGTTGTGGAACCTTAATTCAAGGCAGCAGATTGATTGCACACGTACACATGCAAACATACCTTCAAAGGCTGCTATTTTTATGACCTTTACAACAGACCTGGGGCTAATTAATTCTTGGGGAACAGTTCTCTGATCATAACTGAAAGTGAACTGTCTTTTCTTGTACCTCAGGCTGACTTGGGGTATTACGAAGCATTGCATCTGGTTCTTAATAGTCATGTCATACTGTATTAAGTCATATGATATCATCCTGAAAAGATTGATGCAATGATTTATGGCATGTTGTATCTTGAAGTGCCAGCCAAGGAAGTAGAGTATATACAGATCGATCTCATCTGTAAATGGTTCGTCTATGTGGGGTTTTAAGAAAAATATATTTAATGAAAAACACAGAGCATGAGGAAAACTACTTTTACACTAACCTATAATATTTAGAATTATCTGTTAGACTGCCATATCTTAGACACTTCAGAACTGTGAATACCGGCAAACTTAATTAAAAAGAGTAATGGGATGCATATGACAAATAAAGAATCTCTAGAAAGAACTATTAGGGATCCATTTTGAGCAATGTGTCACAGAAGTCTTCTTCATAGTAATGTCTGAGGCCCTAATGGAGTATAACATTTTAAAATTCAAGAAATAAGTGTAGTTAGTGGTGGGGAAAATTCAACCCAAAACTGCATTTTGGTATATTTCTTCTTGTGTAGTATTCCTGGTGTCAATGAAGAAAAAATTTCATTGACAGGTAGAAAATGAAAGTAAAACCTGGAAGTTTTCTTTTAAAATTTCATCTATAAGATGAGCAGCAGGCAAAGTTATCTGGGCATGAACCCTGTTGCTAGGTACTAGGTACCTCAAATGTTCAAACACTCATTTCTGTTAGTAAAGCATAATTTTTTAGGCCCATTTATATGGCTAAGGAACTATTTCTTCAATGTACCTAAGGATGTGAGTAACAAACACTGAGGGCATTGTAGGTAAAGATAGTTGGCATCTGATGGGTTTGTCTTTTGCTTCTGAGCTGGAAGATTTTATGGTAAGGAATTATTCAGTCATATAGGTTGTGTATAGTGTTTGATGGTGTCCATCATCTCCAGCTCCTTTATGAGCTTCTGAGGCCAGCAGAAGCAGTAACTCCTTAATGTAAATGTCCAAAATTATATTTTAAATAAGAATGTCTGTAAGACAGGAAAACAACAATTAGCTACTAACTTTAATGCTATGTCCTAGATTTTGAAGGACATGGTTCAGAATGCCAAGTCAAGAAGCCTTCAAGAAAGAGAGCAGTCAGTAGATATAAATAAGACTAAAGGCCTAATAAGTTAATAAATACTAACTTAAACTAACACTAAACCAAATAAATAAGTGGAAGTATTGTCCGTACTTATCAGTTCTTCAGAAAACAACAGCAGGGGAGGAGAAATTTAAGAAGAAAATATCCCTCTGTAGCTTTCTTCACCTTCCCTCTCCCCCTCTGTTCCATTCTTAAAAAAAAAAAAAAAAGAGCTTTTCCTCTGATAACTGTTGAAGAACAAAACCCTTTGTGTTTGGAAGCCTCAGTATGTTATGAAATACTCATGATAGCATTAACTTTACTCTTTCCACAATATGTTTATCTGGTATAGTTACACATGGCAATTTCATGTCACAGTGGGGACAGTGAAGGGATTTCTTTAAGAATAGAAACTGGATTCTGTTGGAAGTCTTTCACCTTGTTTGTTTGTTGTTTGTTTTCTTTTTTCTTTTTTTCCTACATAAAATCTTCTTCAAATAAAGGACAGTACTCACTAAGAATGTAACGATGTATTAATGATGTATTTTTTTTTCCTGTGTGAAAGCATACTTACCAAAGAATCTTTTTCTCTACACTGATACAATTTTTGATGGTATATTAAAGTTCATTTTTAAGAAAAAAAAACAGCAAAGAGAACAGCTTGAAAAAATGAGATAACAATTAAATCTGAGCGGAGTGGAAAATACAGAATTACACTAAAGGACCTTTTTGAAATATTAATTTTAAAAAATTTTCAAATGGTTAACTCATCAGACTGAATATCTCTGGCTAACAGTAATCCATGTGAGGTCAAATTTCAGGTGGTACTATTAGGACAGATTTCTGATTAAGTGGCTCTCTACACGTTTCTTTTTTATTTCAAGATTTACAAATACTGAAATTTAGGCTAAAAGGAATCTGGGATCTTAAAAAATGTAGGTCCCACCCATTCCAAGAAAATGGTGAAGTCTGTTGAAAAATCCCAAAGACTCAGGGATTTACCAGAACAGATATGAACAGAATAAAACTTTCATTTATTTGTTAATCTTGTTCAGCATTGGAACCTTTTTGTGATTTAATGTTTCTCTTTGTCTATTTGGTACAGTTTTGATAATGGAGTCTATGAACTTCATTTTCTCTTGAGATTCCTAGTAGGGTAAGTCCTACTGCCAGTTAGCTAAATCTTATATTCTACATTATAAGCTGTAGCATGATGTAGTATATCTTTTTTTTTAAAGAAAAATCTCCAAAATCTTGATTTTGTACTTCCATTAACACTGAGTTATACTTTCCTGGCCTTTACCTCAAAAGATGGAAAGCTTCATAGCTCCCTTGGTTAACCTTTTCTGACTTTGTACTCAAATAAGAATGTATCACAGAAGCAGATAACAACACATGATCATCTATGAGTTTTAGACCTGGGTAGGGTTGGATTTTTTTCCTGTAGCAGTTTTAATTCCATTTCAGTCCCCCTTTTAGTGACAGAAAAGCCAACACTTTTATGTGTGGAAAGCTAATGTTTCGTAGCTTGCAGAAAATTGCTATACTTCATTTATTATTTCTCCTTGAAGGACTTTTTGGCAGCTAGTCCCTCTGGAATTTTTGCAGTTTGAAACTACAAGAGAAAACCCAGGAGACAATACTTAGATGACCTCCACTGCTGTTCTAGGAAAACATGGATTCTTACTCCTGGTTATGTCAGTGAAGCTAAGAGAGTCCACATGCTTTCAGAATTGCACTTCAGGTGTTAAACTGAGCCTTCAGCAGCTGTATGTCTCCTAGCAACTTATGTCATTACTTAGATATTCAGAACTGATTTTTAAAAAATCCAAAAATCCTAAACTAGGAAGATACAGTAAAAAAGGCTTTTTAGAGAAGAGGCCCAGGACAGCAGAATTCTTTCAGGAAGAGTGCTGTCATGGATGGTGGTGGACTGAAAAACAAACTGCTAACTATACCGTGAAAACAGCAGCTCAACTTAAGCACAGATCTATTGTGAAAACCAAAGAAGATTATAATGAGATGCTTATGTTAGTTGTTGTCATAGCCAAGTTTAGCAATTAGTATCAAGACAAAGAAAATGTTTTTTCTCTTCATTTCTTTCATTAAATAGAACAGATTCAAGAAGGGTGTTATAATGTATAAATTCATTTGTGGAGAGAGGAAAGGGGTGTAACACATTGGTCACAAAGACCTCAGAAGTTTATTGCTTGCAGTCAGATTAGCTGAACTCAGAACAAAATTGCCCAACTAATAAAAATGTGTAAACATTAGAAAATTCTGTACTCTGTAGGGGTGCTTCACAATTTAAGTTTTATGGTTATGGGTCCAGGGGTAACATACTTGGAAAATAAGGAATACTAACTTAATATTTACAGTAAGTCCATGTCAAGAGACAGACATTGTAGCTCATTAATGCAAAGTAGGCAATTTTAATGTTTGATGACTGTCAAATGGGATTTAATTTATCATATAAGGAAGAAGAGGCACTGGGGTAACCCTGCACTCTAGGGAATGTTTTGATTGTCCAAAGCTTGATGATGGTGATGATAGGGTTGCGTGTTTATGGGTAGGAATCAGGGGGAAGGCCAACAAGGCAGATATCCTGCTGGGCGTCCGTTATAGACCACCCAACCAAGATGAAGAGGTAGATGAAGCATCCTGGAAGTGGCTGGCAGAAGTCTCAGGATCGCTAGCCCTTGTTTGCATTGGGGGCTTCAGCTTAGCAGAAGTCTGCTGGAAATACAACACAGCAGAGAGGAAAGAGTCTAGGAGGTTCCTGGAGTGTGTGGAAGATAACTTCCTCACACAGCTGGTAAGTGAGCCTACCGGGGGAGGTGCCCCGCTTGACCGCCTGTTTACAAACAGAGAAGGACTAGAGGGAGATGTGGTGGTCAGAGGCCGTCTTGGACTTAGCGACCATGATACGACAGAGTTCTCAATTCTTGGCAAAATAAGGAGGGGGGGCCAGCAGAACCACTACCATGGACTTCTGGAGGGTAGACTTTGGCCTGTTAAGGGCACTGGTTGAGAGAGTCCCTTGGGAGTCAGTCCTGAAGGGCGAAGGAGTCCAGGAAGGCTGGGCTTTCTTCAGGAAGGAAGTCTTCAAGGGACAGGAGCAGGCCATCCCCATGTGCTGAAAGACAAACTGGCAGGGAAGACGACCGGCCTGGCTGAACAGGAAGATTTTGCTGGGACACAGCTAAAAAAGGAGAGCCTTTTGGAAAGAGGGGAAGGCAACTTGAGAGGAGTACAGGGGTCTCTTTAGGTTATGTGAAAAGAAAATTAGAAAGGCAGAAGCCCAGATAGAACTTAATCTAAGTGATCATGCCCCTGTTCTCGGCACTGGTGAGGCCGCATCTCAAATATTTTGTTCAGTTTTGGGCCCCTCACTACAAGAAGGACATTGATTTGCTGGAGTGTGTCCAGAGAAGGGCAATGAATCTGGTGAAGGGTCTGGAGCACAAGTCTTATGAGGAGCGGCTGAGGGAGCTGGGACTGTTTATACTGGAGAAGCAGAGGCTGAGGGGAGACCTTGTTGCTCTCTACAACTACCTGAAAGGAGATGAGGCGGGTGTTGGTCTCTTCTCCCAAGTAATGAGTGATAGGATGAGAGGGAATGACCTCAGGTTGCATCAGTGGAGGTTTAGATTGGATATTAGGAAAAATTTCTTGACTGAAAGGGTTGTCAAGGATTGGAACAGGCTGCTCAGAGAAGTGTTTGAGTCACCATCTCTGGAGGCATTTAAAAGACATGTAGACATGGCACTTAGGCACATGGTTTAGGAGGCACGGTGGTGTTGGGTTGATGGTTGGACTTGATCTTAGAGGTTTTTACAACCTTAATGGTTCTATGTTTCGATGTGGAAGGTCCTACTTTGTAATTTGCTTGATTACAACAGGAATATTTTGGAAGTAAGGGAATATTATGATATATTATGCCAATTACTGCTCTTACATAACTTGTTTCAGTTAGTAGATAGTTGAAGTTAAAGAGTAGAATTTGATCCTGTAACTGACACTAAAATATGCCTTGATTCTGTACAGTTCAGAGTCTCTAATCTCTGAAAATACCTGATGTCACAATTCCTTTATTAAGTGTGGCAGACTAATTTATCCTATTCAAAGACAAATACATCAGAATATTAAGCTTCCTCAACTTTCTGGCATCAACAGTTGTATTGGCTGGTTATTGTGTTTTTGCTTGAAGCTGCTGTTAGTGCCTTTGCAGAAAAAGTGCAGTATAATATCTGCTATTTACCAGTTCAAAGTATTTGCTGTTCTAATATGTGGAATATTAACTGTTCTCTGCATGCCTGTAAAAAGGAATTAAATGAAGATAAATACTAAACTCTAACAATTATAATTCTATTATGAAAATGTTTTGAATAGCCATTTTATATACTCTTCTGAATTCAGAAGAACAAATGTTGCTATCTTCCTCTCTAAAGTAGAAAACTTTACCTAAGAGAGTCATATATATGTGAACACACTTACATGTAATATATAGGCTTATATTCTACCTCTGAACATTTTAACCCCATCAGTAACTAGACTGTCATTGTAAAGCATGACTGTTTAGTAATTTTCCTTTTTTATTATTTCATTACAGAAAAAAAACCCTGTCTCTGCCTTAAGTAATCTATTCATAGCTCAGACTGTCAGATTTTTCTTTGTAGATTTGGAACATGCTTGCACTTTGAAAGTCAAAGATTTGCAAAGTGTCACTTATTAAAAGTTTGTGTGGTATTTGAAGTGGGAAACACATCACTTCTAGAAAAAATTCTACATTACATCTATTAAAAAAAAACTTAACCCCCCCCCCCAAATCATAAAATAATTTTTTTAAGATATTTTGTATCCAAAGGGAGCAAGTAGTCACAATTGCCAACAATACAACTTCTTTTTTAAAGACAGGCTGGGTTACCCAGTTATATTTAGAATGTTCTTCAGAAAGATCAAGCAAAATAATTCTGTGAAGTATTTGTAATGAAATTAAGTGTTTCCAAATACACTTAAACATTTTTTTCCTTCTAATTCTGCCATCTATTCAACACTCTAGGCATAGAAGCCCAAATCCATCTTTATTTTTATGTAGTATCAATGTCAGATTAAAGAAGTAGGTAACTGCATGTTAGCACTGAATTTTCACAATTTTGTTTTTTTCTTTTTAGGAAACATACTAAAGGAGTGGAATACCGAGGCAACAAGTAGGTGAAGATACACAAGAATTGGCTGAGGGCTTCCAATATGATTTTTCAGAAGATGTTCTTACATTTTTAATGTGATCTGACTAAAATACTAGCCAGCTTGTCTCCTGTGTTTTGTTAAATTTAGCCTGAAACCTTTCTGGTAAGATCTGGAAGCCATATGGTCTTGTTAGTGTTTAAATAAGACACTTCCCAAGAAAACTCAGATGCTACTGAGTAAGGCTGTTTCAGCTTCCTTCCCTTCTGTTTTTCTCAAATTAATCCTTCTTTTGAACAAAGGTACTGGCAGTACTCCTTTCAATAATATTCCAATGGAGTTTCAATTTCTTTGAGATTTAGACCTGCAATAGAGTAGTTTGTAACCTTAGTGTTATTCGTTTCTCTTCCTGAAATCTGACTGGTTTTAATAGAAAGGTCTTGTTTTCTCAGTTCTGTGAATTTTTGTTTGTTTGCTGGAGACCTTAAATCCATATTGATAATTGCTATATATAGGTGTTGATGAAGGGTGTAACTTTTCAAGATAGATAGCTTTCTTTGGCAAATTGTCTGAACATGGAGCAGAGGAGGCAATCAATGGAGTAGAAACTTGTATGAATTGGATAGAAATTATTGAAACAATTTTCTATATAATTGGGTAAAATACATTTACATTTTACAGCCCACCTTTGGTAAAAGATTAATAATCTCCTATTAATCATTAAAAGATAAAATTTGGCCTCAACAAAACCACAATTCTCAAGAAATTCTATATTTAGTAGCATAGATTTTAGTACTTTTTAGAACACTGATAAAATGAACAAACAATATCAAAGCATATAATAAACTATTGGGAGGGGTAGTGGAAAAGGAGACAGTTGTGCATGTAAAACCTGTATCCAGTTCAGTTGTCTTTTGTTGATATTTACTGATGAAAGACTGGTTTGGATGACACTTGGCTTTTGAGGACTTGAGATTTGGCTTCAGGTATGGCACTTTTTGGCCTGAGCACTGCTAGTGATACTCCAAAAGAAACTGAACACCTGCTCAGAGTGAAGCTGCCAAGTCCCTTAGCTCCTGTACGTTTAAGACTCCTTTGAAATGTAGCTGAGGCTCTTGCTTTTCCAATATCTACACAGGTATTCAAAGAACTGGTCTTGTTATTTCTTTTTTTTGTTGTTGTTGGTTTTTAAGACTGGTACAAAATTATCAATTAGTGGAAAAATTATAAATTCTCAGAGAAATACTAGGCTTATATAAGGGTGTAACCTTTTGCATTTTAGATGCCATTAATGATTTCAATCAAACATTAAGGATTTCAGGGTATAGAAAGAAAGCTGGAGGAGCCTCCAGTTTAAAGATTTCAGATTCTTGTATGCCAGTGATATTCAATATCTTAATCCTGTCTTAAAATAGAAATGTATTTTTCACTTACATTGTAATTAGATTAAATGAGACTACTTTGTTTTCTCTTCCAATTTCTAATTAAAAAAACCCAAAAGGTATTAACTGTGATCTCTGAGATTTATACTGAATATTTGCACACTGTGCAACAAACTGAAAAATAGCTGGTCTTCTACGAGATCCATTTAAATGAGTAAGTGGTTCAACTTCTGAACTAGGTAAGATGAATCTTTTTCCCAAAAGTCAGACTTTCAAATAATCTGTCTCGCTGTTTTTTTCTACAGGAGTTCAGATTCTTCTACACCAAATGCATTGAACAGAAGTCTACAAAGGAACAAAAGCATTATACGTATGTTTTTATTTTTTATTACAGATACTATTTGCTACCTGTTTACTAATATCCACAACTGAATGTATTTTTAAAAGGACTTGAAAGGGAAGAAGGTAGTGTCATTGTGATTCTTTAGAAGGGGTAAAAGACAGAAAGAAAGGACAGTAGCTGGAGGCAATACCAATACAAGGAGCAGAGGTGAGAAATGACAGAAGTAGGAACTGTGTTTTGACTACTAAGTGTGGTGGGCTGACCTTGGCCAGCTGCCAGGTGCCCATCCAGCTGCTCTCTCATTCCCAGTTGTCAGCAGGACAGGAGGAGAAAATAAGATGGAAAAGCTTATGGGCTGAGATAAAGAGAGAGAGATCACTTACCAATTACCATAATGGCAAAACAGACTCAACTTAGGGAAAATTAATTTAATCTATTGCCAATTAAAATATATTTGGATGGTTAGAAACAAAGCCAAAACCCAAACCACTTTTCTCTTACTCCCTCCTTTTTCCTAGGCTCAGTGTCGGTCCCTCATTCCAAAATCTTCTACCTCCTTCCCTTGAGTGGTGCAGGGAGATGGGGAATGGGGGGTTGTGGCCAGGCCATAACAGTTTTTCTCTGCCATTCCTTCCTCCTCACACTTTTGCCCTGCTCTAGCATGCGTTCTTCCCATGGGATGCAGTTTCCCTCAGGAAGAATACACCTGCTCTGGTGTGGTGTTCTCACTGGGCTGCAGTGAAGATATCTGCTCCAGCACTGTCCTCTCCTTGGGCTGCAAGGCAATACTTGTTCCTCCTGGGTCTCTCCAGGGGCTGCAGGGGGATCTCTGCTCCAGCACCTGAAGCATGTCCTCCCCCTCCTCCTTCTCTCACCTCATTTTTTACAATGAGTAAATAATTTCATTAGTTTCTCTCACTGATTTCATGGTAAATTAAGAGAAACAGACGTACCATGAAATTTTTCTTCCCTTATGAGGAAACCGGAAATTCTGGAATCTTCCCCATTGGTATAGCTGTATGGTCTTTGGAAGGGTAAAATGCATAAAATCATAAAAATTATAATGACACCAAACAAAAAATAAATTATTAATATATAATTTCTTTAAAGTAGTAATTTCTTTAAGGATCCACAAATTTTTGACACCAGTGTTGGCTATCTGAACATATTTCCAGAAATTATTTTGCTGACAGAGCTCTGGCAGGTGAAAAAGTGAAGCCCTGCCTATCAAATATGACATTTCATGTGATTACTCTCTTAAATGCCATCTTTCCATAAAAAGCATTTCCTAATTTCTATTTGTGCTGTGTCTACATTGTTTGTGAAAGGCATCCTCTGATCTTGTCTAATTTTTGCAAGGGTGATTGGCAGGGAGGCCAGGATATGCCTCCAGTGGTAACTGAACTCCATGTGACTGATTAGGATTGGCAAGTCAGCACTCTAGCAGCAGACACAACTGTTTGGAAGAAATGTGAACAGAAAGTGGGTAAGTTATGACGCATGCTTTCTAGTCTTACTTTCTTCTCCTTGGAACACAAGCACCAACTTGGTGGTGGTGTTTTGGGTTTTTAGGGTCTCCTCTTCTGCCCCTTGGCCCCTCCCAAGGGAAAGACAGTAGGTACTATCCCTCCAGCTGACTAATGGAGTCTGTCAAATGCAGTGCAAATTTCCTGAAGCTTCTAAAATTTTCTGAGGTATCTACTCTTTCTACTATTTCTCAAAACTGCCGTGCAAGTAAGAAGTCTAACCCAGTGTTTAATTCCCTTAGTGATGTGCATGAGATTCTTTTTCTGTTAGATTAGCATTTTTCCAGTTCTGATAAGTTTGAATTGTAAATCTGTATAAGCAACAAGGTTTGTCAAATGCTGCCTTCTTTTACCTTCTCAACAATCATTATTAAAAACATAACAAAAGAAACACCCCTTAAAAGTAAGGGTGAGTAAATAGCTATACCCCAGTTACTGATGTTTACTCAAGTACTGCCTCTGATATCGACAGTCTCTTAGAATTAGTTTATATACCTAAAAAAGGTAGAAAATGCAAGTGTGTCTGCCAT
Source organism: Phalacrocorax aristotelis (assembly GCF_949628215.1). Taxonomy (NCBI): domain Eukaryota; kingdom Metazoa; phylum Chordata; class Aves; order Suliformes; family Phalacrocoracidae; genus Phalacrocorax; species Phalacrocorax aristotelis. The sequence continues at coordinate 108,655,048 of NC_134276.1, read as the reverse complement.
TAATTTATATCTTTCTAAATAAATGAGTACTCTAAAGAAACTGTAAATTAATAATTTACTTTTAATTTGGTGTTGTTATTCTTATTTTTATTAATTTAATCTTGAAACACTTTATGTTCCTCTTTAAATATTGAAGTGAATAAGAACAATAATAAACAGTGAAAAGTCACTTTAGGAACATAGAAAAATAAAAAAATAGGAATAATAATCTCTGACTCTCTATTTGAAAAATAAAAAACCACACTATACCTTCTTAAAAAAATGCACACAAAGGACTTGAGAAAAATTTAAACTTCAAGCTGAGCATTTTAACAGGCATAGATCCTTTGCCTGTGTTAACCACTTTCCTAATGTCAGGCTCTGTTTCTGCCTCTGGATCTCTGGATGATATTCTACAATTCATCCCTCTTTTTCAGCTATGTTTGCAAGTGACAATAGTACTCTTTAGCAAACTGTGTCACATCTTCACATCCAAAGCTGTTTGGCTGCCTTTATAGATTTCCCATTTGCAGTATCTGAGATGTTAAAATTGTGGTGACTTGGGAGATCCTCGTCAAAACAAAATAGTTACCTGTCAAAACATAAATATAGACTAAAACTGATAAAACAACATACAACTGATCAAAAAAATGTGTGTTTTCTTACTTTGTTCTTACTAGTCTTCCACAAGAGTCAACTTCTTTTTATATCTAAACTTAGAGGTTTTATTCCTCTTTCTAACTAATATGTTTTGTATCTTCACACTTGGTTATTCTACAGGATATATTATATTACCCTCTCTTGAGTAGCACAGACCCAATTATTTATTTACTTCTGGCATTTTTTTCTCAGTTGTCAGAGTTAAGTTCCTCTGCCTCTCCATCTGGGGCACACACGAGAAGTTCAAATGGCTGTAGTGTCAGCTAATAATTCTGAGATGTGAGGCTTGTTTTTGAAATAAAACATTCCTTCTCCAACTTCGAAATAACAAAGAAAAAAACCCAATACAATTAGAGTCAAAAACATATATAAGAGAACATTTTGGAAATGTATAGTAAACCAGATTTTGATTTTGTTCTGAAACATATAGTATGCTTCAGGTTGTTCTTTTCTGTCAAGTGGGCTGAGTGCTAAATTTCCACAAAGATTCCAGGTTCAACATTGTCATAGATCTGTCCATTGCAGTGCAGTCACAGTCATTTTGACTAGTGTGGCTTTATGCCTGCTTATTTTGCATTTTAGTGTAGGCCTGAACCTGGCCTTCACTAAAAGATTACTATTCCTATTGACGTTGATATCAGAGCTATTGAAGCTACTTATTGTGCTGCAATCCCTCTGCCATGGTCTTGGTGTATATGCTGGAATACCTGGCATCAGAATAAGAAAAACTTCCCCAAAATATGTTGTCCATTAAAAACTGTGGAACAAATCACATGTTTGGTTACAGGTGCCAAGGTTATTAAAATCTATGGTGATTCAAATCACTGAAATGCTAAAATGATAGGCATGATAGTGGGTGAAATTACCGTAATGTGTCTGTTGGAAACTAGTAGGAAGTAATCAAATAGAAGAAATATCTGATCACACCAACACTTTATTCCTATGATAATTTTGTATATTGTATGGCAAAAGGACAGAGTATATTATGCTATCACTAAGCAAATACATTCATTATTTATGTAAATAAAGTTTTTCAATCCTAAACATAGGAGCTTTTTTTTAACACTGATAACTAACTTTTGTAATGTTTGTTATAGTAACATTGAAGGGTACGGCCATTTTCTGTTTGTAGTAGCAAATGGGACAGGATTCTTATCCTAAACAGAAACAAGCCATAATTTGGGGGGGGAAACATATCAACGTTTAAAATAAATGTTCACAGCTTCCAATTCTGTTGTGCTGTGTAGCAAATACTTTTAGAATATTAGGTTCCAACTTCTCACGGCCTGATTCATTGCCTTAATTTTAGCTTTAAACTCGATGCTGAAAATGTTCGGATCCTTTTCTCACAGGAGTTTTCAAAAGAATTAATTAAAATATAATGAAATAAAGTGAGCAGTTGAATGGGTTTCTGAACTATTTTTGGTTTTACCACAGAGAGAAGTCTGGAAGGGTGCACATGGTGCATTCCAGGGAACCAGCAGTGATGTAGAAGAGCTCTGTGGACTGTGCTAATTCATATAGCTCCAGGAAGCTGTACATCAGAGGTTATACTGCTGAAGAAATTTACCAAAATGCTGATTGCTTTTTCTGAGACAGAAAGTCAAAACGACTTCACAAACTTCTCATGAGAAATATAACACTATGGGGTTTAAAACCAAGACCCTCTGTTCTGGGCTGTGATATCTTGTCCCCTGTAGTGGGGAGCAGGAGTCCCACCACCTGGTGCCTCTTATCCTGTTCCAAAGCAGCCGTCCCTTCACCTTCAGTTTGAGATCCCAAAGGATCCCATGTGCTACGTAATGCAGAATGTGTTATTGTATATATATGCTTTCTAACTACACTGAATGACCTCAAAAATTAGGATTAAGGAATTTGTATAGCAATTTTCCAAGCTACTACAGGTTTTGAATGCTCATTCAGCATGGTAGCAAGGTTTGGTCTCACATGAAATAGTGGGAATTGTAGACACTTGATATCAGAGCTGTGAGGGCACTGTCAGACCTGTATCATTGCCCCAAGAGGCTCCACCTGGGATACCTTCCTGCCCCAGTCTCCCCTGCCCATGAGCCATATTTCAGTTGTGGCCTCATCAGCAGCCCTGCTTTTGCTGCTCCCTGGCAGTTAAGACTTTAAAAATGTATCCATTTTCTTCTCTTGAGTCATGGTTTTAGGATCCCAAAGCTCTCTGGAGTCTTATGTCTCCAAGAGAATACGTATCCCCTGGTTTATATTGGCATATTTCCATGGCAAGCAGGAGCATTATGCTTTATTTAACCCAAATAAGGGTCTGGTCTGCTATTGCAGGCCCTGTTTAATCACCTTCTTTTTTCAGAAGTTATGTTAAGAACGAGTTACATTCACTAGATCAGAAGTTTTAAAATATCTTAGGTAACTGGTTGAAACATAACATATGGAAATCTATAACACGTGAAAGTAAAGATCAAGCTAACTCATTATCCTGGGTATTATTTCTGGGTATGTATTGTAATGGATGCTTAGGAAAAGGAGCCAGTATATATTGTTTTTTCCATTTCTTTTTTCTTCATAAATCATTCCAATTTAAGACAAGACTCAGTGTTAAGACTCTATCATTAACATACATCTCAAAAAAACCAAGATAAAAATAGTAGAATGCTATATTTTCTGGTTTTAATAGAAAGAGTATAAAAAAGGGCAAAGATGATCAAACGGTTTTAGGGAAACTTATGGAACACTCCTTAATAAATTTGTCTTGCTCTTTTTGAACCTATTTATGCTTCTAGCTTTCACTACCTATGATAATAAGCTCCCCAGTTTACCTTTGTTGGTGCCTGGGGAAAAGTGCTCTTCTTGCTGTTAGTTTTGAATTACTGCTTGACTATTGACCTTAGTGTCCCCTGCTCCTTGCACTGGGAGCCAATTCATTAGGAACAACTCCTTACAGTTCTTCATGGCATTTGTGATTCTCTCTACAGAGAAGTTATTTTGGACATGTACTGCAATTCTTTCTGTTTGGGTTTTTTTTTTTCTTTGATGCTCTGCTGTTTTCAATTCCCTCTGTGTTACTAAGCTTTAAAATGCTGTTCTGAGAACTGTCCCTAAGCTATTTTTTCAAAAGAACATGGTAAAATGTGAATTTTCTCTGCAAAGCTCAAGCATCTACCTCTTTTCCCAATTGGTTCAAATTTTGCTGTTGTTCCTTTTAGGCTGAGAAGTTGTGCCTCTCTCCATTCTTGCCTGGAAAAGCTCACTAATGGTATACATTAGAATATTCAGATAACTTGAAAAAAAATTACATGAGCATATAATACATTAAGGTGGATTCTTTTCTGCTACAAACTTAATTTTCCTCCTTTTATATTTTATGCCCTGACATTAGTGGTGCAGTCTAGTGATTTCTCCTTCTAACTGCTCTAAAACATGAGATTGTTGTTATAGTTCTGGTATATTCTCTATTAAGCTCTAAAGAAAAACAAGTGGTCCTTTAAAAATGTTGAAAACCATTCCTTATATATACAGATGTATTTAAACTATGAAACTGCATGTTCAATTGCTTAATGAGCTTTTGTTGTTGTGTTTTCTTTTGTTTTTTCCTTTGAAGTTACTAAGTTTCACCTCTACTCGGCATTAGACTCTGAATAAAATAAATTAGCACTTTTCATCTAAGGCACCTACACAAGCTCAGATAGCCAGAGGATAATCTTAGATCTTCTTTTCTTTTCAGCACCTTTTATTTTTTTCTTATTTGCTGCATAGAAAACTTACTGTAATCTGAGCCAGCCTTTTGTTTTCTGAGTTGTTTTCAAAAGTCCTTAACAAAGAAACATTATTGTATTCCAATTGTGTTTCAACTGTACCACTTCAAGTACATTTTCTTTAAAAATAAATTTATATTAATTTTTATAATTTATTAATCCACTCTGCTTTCTCCTTAGTATTTCTATTAGTTTCCTTCCGAAGCTTAGATTTACTTAAGATGAACTAAGTCTTCTAACATTCTGGAGCAATAAAGACAAACCTAAAAAAATATTCAACATTTTGCCTTGATTTTCTTCTAGAAGTTTCAAAAGGAAACAATATATAACTTGAAGTTATCCATGTGCTGAAGTACTTTAGGAGACACTCTTTTATCACTTAAACTACTCAGTGAATTTTACTTAATGCTGCAGTTAAAGGCTATAGCACAGAGTCCTGCGTCATCTTTGAAGATAATTTCTCGTTTCCTATCTCACGTGGAAAAGGAATGACTGTTTCTCTTTCTTCTACCCTTAGTTTGTACGTTGTAAAGTGTCATCATAGTAAACTTTGCAAAGGTTGTTATTTATTTCTTTATTTTTAAATGGACAAGTAACAATGTCAGTAGGGATATTCTAAATAACAAATGCTTTCATAATATCCACTGTATTGCAGTAAGGCAAATGTAAATCGCCAAAATGGAAACATCCTTTTTTTGAGAAAACATGGGGTGGAAGAAATCACACTTCTAACAATAGAATGACTTTTTCTTCCTTGTCCCACCTATCTTTAATTTTACAGTAGTGATAGATGCATTTAGCATCTAACAACTTTGATGTTTAGGGTAATTCATACCAGACTTTCCTGTTGGTGAACTGAGATTAGTCATTCATTCTTTCATCTTCTTGAGTCTGTTTTTACACTTCCCCCACGCCCTGATCTTATTTTCAGAAAAAAATAAAAATACCACCCTTGACAACACAGTACACAATACTTCTTTTCTACCTCTCCAATAGATATTGTTTGTCTGAAACATGCCTTTCCTAGACAGTGCCATCTTTAACTGATCCCTACATTACTACTTGCTTGGCTTGCTGCAACTATCTGTACATCCCAAAAAGCTTTTATTTGCTTTATTATAGTTGTGGGTGAAAACAGCCTGTGTGTGACATAAGGAAGGTGCAAGGAGGAAATCAATTCAGGCATTTGCGATTATTGTAGAAAAATCAGGGAAGTCATAGATCATTACCTCAGCTTTTCCTTGGAAAGGGAAGATTCAGTTGCAAGAATGTGAATAACTTGTGAGTAGAAGATGAGAATGCAGGTGATAAAGCAAGGTACAGGAGAGATTTGCAGGTTGAATTTTCTTCCATAATGTCATTGTTTACCCCAACAGGCAACTAAGCACCACACAACCACTTGCTTACTCCCCCCAGTGGGATGAGGGAGAGAATCAGAGGGGTAAAAAGTGAGAAAACTTGTGGGTTCAGATACGGACCGTTTAATTAGCAAAGCAAAAGCTGCACACACAAAGCAAAACAAGGAATTCATTCACTCCTTCCCATGGGCAGGCAGGTGTTCAGCCATCTCCAGGAAAGCAGGGCTCCATCACACGTAACGGTTACTTGGGAAGACAAACACCATCACTCCAAACCTGTCCCCCCACTTCCTTCTTTTTCCCCCAGATTTAAATACTGAGCATGATGTCACACGGTATGGAATATCCCTTTGGTCAGTTGGGGTCAGCTGTCCTGGCTGTGTCCCCTCCAGCTTCCTGTACACCCCCAGCCTAGTTGCTGGTGGGGTGGGGTGAGAAGCAGAAAAGCTTTGACTCTGTGTAAACACCGCTCATCAATAACAGAGACATTTTTGTATTATCAACACTGTTTTCAGCACAAATCCAAAACGTAGCCCCATACTAGCCACTATGAAGAAAATTAACTGTATCCCAGTCAAAACCAGCACAAATAGAGAGAAATTCTTAAAATATCTGATTTTCCTGCTAAAAAAAGTCCAAAATCCTAGCAGTGTTTTTCAGTTGGTAGCATTAATTCTTCTCATTAATGTGTTTTTTTAAAAAAAATCTAAATAGGAAAAGGAATAAAGAAGTTTTAAAAAAAGACTCCTTCTGACAAAAACTTTCTGTAATATGTGTCTTCATAATTTAATGTTTTCTTTTTGTTTATTCCTTCCTCTCACACTCACAAAAATGCAGCTCTTTTGACAGGTATTAGCTACTGGTGGTCTAAGGATGCAACATATTTCCATTATTTTTTTCTCATTTTGATCACCAAATGTTGGCATTCCTAAAAACAGCTGTAACAGATGCAGCTGCTCTGACACTTCCCCAGAGCATTCTGAAGCAAAGGCTAACAGTGCCATTCTCAGGAGCAGACTTCCACAAGAGCAAAGTCTTGGTGTTAGCTCTCTAGTAATTAGGTAAATGTACACTTGAGGTTTCATTTAGACCATCCATTTGTATCAGTATCTGAAATTTAATAGTATAGTCACTATGTCTCATAGCTACTTCATAGGCAATTATTTTGACAATTATTAGGAGACGTTATAAATAATTCAGGGCATAATAATGCAAAATAAATCCATTAAGACAAAAGCCCTAGGGCAGAAAGCCTAGCTCTCATGAAGTCATGAACAAAACACTTTTCCTGGAGGCCAAGTTTCCTAGCTATGTATAAGAACAGCCAAAACAGGTTATAGAACGCATAATGTTATAATGTTAACATAATAAATCCTATGTTTAACACTTACCTAATGCAAATAAGGGAATTGTGATTTTATCATACTCGGTAAACAGAATTATTATCTTGGGAAATGTCAGGTAAAGGTGATCATATTCCCATGTCAAGACTGAAGACTTAGCAGAGATGGAAGGAAGGCTCAAGTAGGTGTGCATTATCCTCAGAAGATGTTCAACGTGCTGGAAGCAGGGTGGTCCAGAATCCTTAGCCTGCTCTGTAACAGCTCACAGAGAATGACCACTTCCTGGATATATGTGGAGTGAACTTTTAAATATTCTTTCAAGTAGCTTTATACTGCTGATTTTTATATCCTCAAATAAATATAATGAAACTCAGGAGGAAAAGCAGCACCTGCAAAGTAACCCCCAGAAGACTGCAGTGTTTTTTTTCCAAAGCATTCTATGTGGTGACCAAGTCAGGCTCTGTTTAGTTCATAATCTGAAAGGATTCAGTGTAAAACAGTATAATTGTGGACAGCACACCACACAAGAAAACTATTCTAGATGGAATCTGATTTCCTAATAATATAGAGCATGTTTGTTTATGTGTTTTAGGAAGCCTATATTTGGTATAATAAGGTTGAGTAATACACTCAATATACATTTTAGTTGTTAAAGAAATAGTCTGATTAATGTAATACCCAAGACTTAATGATATGTATAAGATGCATAGTTGTTTCCATGATGCCTGAAAATTCTTTACAGCCAAAACATTATAACCTGCTTTTCTTTCCTTTTCTTTTTTATGAATAAGGTTGTGCTGTTGCAATCCATCTGTGCCTCTTGGATCTTATCCAAAGGCTGTCCATGTTTCATTGCCAGTACCTGTATGTTCTATTGTAGTGTAAAATAGGTGGAGACATAAAGATCTGATTAATATGTGGCATGTTTGCATTAAAAATTATATATTGGAGAGATTATTCATCAGAGACTGGCAAGGCATGGTTTCTAAACAAACAAACAAACATCAACAAACAAACAAAAAATCCCAAACACAAATTATTTATGCTTCTTTAAGGTACAAAAAAACTCAGTGCTGCATTTTCTAGAGAAATGTTATAAAGGATGACTTTATTATAATTTGTTAATTTTGTATTGTCAAAAACAGGTGAGGACTTGTGACAAAATCCTAATTAAGAATGATTAATTAAGTAGTATTTAATTGTACGTTGAGAATCTACTTGCTGATTGGATTATTTGACTTTCTGATCCTCAATACCCATCATGAATTCTACATGCTGAATGTTAAATATATGATAAAATATTTGTTCCTCTCTACTGCAAAAAGGTGAAAACTATTATTTTTTAAATGTATGTCACCATTAATGTGTAAGATATGTGTATCTTTGCTCATAATTGCTGCTACTTAACATCTCCTAACTGGCTAAATTTTTTTCAGTGTACCTCCAGGCACAGGAAGGGCAAAAAGGTGACTGAGTAAAGCCAGCTGGATTTATCAAAGGCAAATTATATCTGGCCAATCCAATTGCCTGTTTCAGTGAGATGACTAATTTGTGGACAGGGACAGAGCAGTGGATGTTATATGTTTTGACCTTAGCAAGACCATCAACAAGGTCTCCCACAATACTCTTGTAGCCAGATTGGAGATACTGGATAAGTGGACAATAAGGTGGGTGGAAAAGTGACTGGACCATCAGCTTTAAAGGGTTAGATCACTGTCACAAAGTTCAACTGGTAGTTTGTCATAAGTGGTGTCCCTCAGGTATTAATATAGGAGGCAGTACTGTCTATATTTACAGCCTGGATGATTGGACAGAGTGCTTACTCAGCAAGTCTGTCAACTATGCCAAATAGGGCAGGAGGACTTCTGCTCAGAGGTCCACAAGAAGCTGAACAAAACAAAGGTGAAGTCTTGCAGCTGGTATGGACTAAGCTCATGTAACAGTACAAGCAGGGTGTCAACACAGCACTGTGTCCAGTTTTAGGGTTATTGCAAGAAAGACAGGGACATACCAGAACAAGTCATTTGGAGGAACTCTAAGATTGTCAGAGGGTTGGAGCACATGACATATGTGGATAGGTTGAAATAGTTGAGTTTGTTCATTCTCAAGTGAAGGTGAAGGGTGGGGAGGACCTAGTTGCTGTGTTCAGGCTGCCTAATGGGTATATAGAAGATTCAGCCTTTCACTAGACATTTCAATAAAATATAAGTAAAAACTTGGCCACCATGAGGGTGTCTGGAATGAGTTGTCCAGAGAGACTATGAGATCTTTGTTCTTAAGGATTTTCAAAATTTTAACTGGTGATTGGACCAGGTGACATCCGGAAGGTCCCTTTAGGCCCATATAGGCCCATTAGGCGCATTATTTAGGCCTCTTCAGCCCCTTTAGGCTCATTATTCTGTGATTGTACCATTCTAGAAGGCAGAATCCAGAAAAATATGAAAACTTTTTCCCCTCTATCTTAGCCTCATTAACAATATAAAATAGATAAGACACCACAAATTCTTAATGTCAAACTTAATGCCTGTGTTCATCACACTGCTTACCTCAAGAAGTCTTATTACTTGGTAGGGAGCTAAGAGGGATGGTTCATTTACTCTATTGCAGTACTTGTTACTACTGCACTATAAGAGAAAAAACTGTACTTGACTTCACAAATGCTGAAATGTCTACTGTTTTGTAATATTTTTTTTTAAAGTTTATTTCTCAAAATCTTTCTCAAAGTTTCTGTAGATGTCATTCAAATTTGGTATTCATACATGCCATCTATTACATGCCGCAGTCCTCAAATCTTTATTCTTTAATCATTTGTTATAACCAATCAGGACTTTACTTTGGCACTGTTAAGAATCCCCATTTTGGAGGCCACGTTAATTAACACTTAGCAGTTTAGCAAGAAAAGTTTGTTGTATATGCTGCTATTTAGTGACCAATGATAATTAAAAATCAGGATTTAAGTTGTGCTATAAAGCCTAAATATTTTCAATGTGTACACATTTAAACACAGCTGATAATATTACACTTACTAGTCCATAAATACAATGTATTTAAAGTCAAATATGTTCTGACTTTGAAGAAAGGAACACTGCAAAATAAACAAAGTAATCTTGTATCATTTGAAAATGTCTGTATTCTAACAAATATCTGGATAAGTGGTCAAATATCTATTAAAATTAACAGAATCCCTCTAATGACCTTTTCTTAGTTTAAAATGGACTTAATCCAAATTAGACTTGATTCTGGGGAGCTTATAACAGGAAAGAAAATATCTTAATGACATTTTTCTGAAATGTATGAAATTAAGTTATTTCATGGCTTTTACATTGATTAAACCCTGTATAGGTTTCATTTGATTTCTTATCATAACAGTTTAATTGTAAACAAGAACAAGCACAAAGAAGCAAATGAACCCCTTCTAAAGGTGAGAATGTCAGAATAAAAGCAAGTAGTTCTAACTATAATAGTTATTTTCAATTAGAAAGAAAAACTAAGCCAAATGAAAATTGTCTAAGTGGAAAGGTCTTACCCAATTACTTAATAAGAGTTTCAGGATAATTTGGTCTCTGGCTCCTGTAGTACCTCCAGGATTTAGACAATGAGTTCTTTATTTGCTGTTGACTTTTACAAGCCAGAGATAATCTCCTACTTTACATTAAAATGAGAGGAAACCTCTGTTCAGCAAAGCTGATAAATTCATCATCATTCATCCAACTATTTTACTCATGTCATAACAGATTTCATAATTATGAAGGAACATAAAGATATGTTGTATAGAAGAAGTTATTTTTTCCCAACATGGGAAAAATAGAAGCAGAAATTAAACAGAACAGCTAACATAAACGAGACCCCCAAATAGCAGAGGAAAGAAATGTGGTTGTGTAGTACATTTCTGGATCATCATCAGAAGTTCCTCTCTTTTTTAATCCTGAGAGGGGATGAGTTTTCATACACTCCAGTGTTATAAGGGCAGAATAAGTACATCTGAACACACAATTAAATTTAAGGGACCTTGGTTTTTATTTCTCCAGATTCAAAAATTCTATTTTATTTCAGCAGCTGGAAGGAGGAGTCACAAAACTGTCCAGCTGATCTGGGAGAGTTAGTTCAGAAACATTAAAAAATGCTTTCATTTAAATTAATGACCTGTGCTTATTCAAGTTTACCTATTCTTGAACACTTGTTGGTGCTTAGGCTCATAAGAATTCCCTGTAGAAATGCTTTCTCAGTTGGTTTTAGCAAATGAAAAATACCTTTATAACCACCAAGAGAACCACATCATGGGCTAAGAAAGAACAACCTACAAGGAACTGATATGTTTAAAGCAAAAGAAGAATTTTCTTTTAAAGCAAAAGAAAGAGGACAAATTTTTCTTTTACTTTGTTAATGTTTAAAAAAGCCCAAATCTAATTCCATTTTCTTACTGTATCCATAACAATGCATTTTTCTCACATATGAATAGGAGTTAATAATAAAACTTAGAGTTTTGGGCCTTTCTGTCAAATAATTTGAATGACAAAGTGACCACAGTCACAGTTTTAAATTGCTTCACAAAAAATTTGAATTAAATCAAATTCTTAGATGGGTTTAAGTGGTGTGTGTATATATATGTATACACAGGTACACAGGTTTTTATAGCTGCATGTTACTGTGATGCTGAGATGGGCTTCTGTATGTATAGTAGGATGGTAAGCCATGGTTGCCCCTTCCACCCAAATGATGTTGCTTGCTCTTAATTCTGTTGTGGAAATGATGAGTCGCTTTAACTTACATAGGCATACAGTGGAGAACTTGACTTCAACAACTTATTTTTTGCCTAATTAGATATTAATTAAGTCAAGAGAGACTTTCCCATTAACTTAAATAGGTGCTGGACTTCCAGTCCTGAAGAAAGCTTTATATTTGATATAGGATTTATGCCACTATATATTTGGAAAAAAGAAAGTGAATGTATATCATATACATTAGAAAAATAACTCCAAATAAAGCTTGAAGTATTGCTTTATTTATGGCTGCTGATAAAGTATTTCAGCAAGAAACTGGCATTTATTTGCATGTTTCTTAGCAGCATGAACAAGTTCCAAAATTATGGATTAAAATTCAAGTCAACCTGTATTCATGCATTGCAAAAGATTAAGGGGAAAACATATTAAAATTTGGCTAGACTAGGTCAAGTACTGAACTAAGTGTGCATAATGTCTTTTGCAGTGCACAGTGATATAATAGGTATTGACAGCTGAAAAATCTCTTCAGTCAGTTATGGCTGCGAAATCTGTATTTTTATTTCTGATTAAAAACTGTCCATATTTGCCATTGTTTAAAATGGCAAAAATTGAACATTATGCCAGAAGGGATCTTGTAATCACCTAGTTTGATTCTTCATGAATTTAATCTGAAGGAGTATTTGATTTCTTAATAAAACCTCTTAAAAAATCAGTAACTTCTTAGTATGTGGCATTTCTCAGGTAAAGTGAGGTCCATTTCGTTTCCCCAACTTGAGGCTACCAGATTGATGCTCAGCACCATGAAGAAGACTCTATGCTTCTGATGGGAAGACATTGCACTATAAATGTGGCATCCAATGGGAGTTGGTGCTGAACATCAGGTGCAAGAAAGTCCTTCCTCCTGGCCACAAATTCCATGAACCCTTATTTATGGAGAAGGGAGTTTATAGAGTCATAGAATCATAGAATGTCCTGAGTTGGAAAGGACCCACAATGATCATCAAGTCCAACTCCTGTCCCTGCACAGGACAACCCCAAAATTCACACCATATCTCTGAGGGCATTGTCCAAGTGCTTCTTGAATACTGCCAGGCTTGGTGCCGTAACTGCCTCCCTGGGGAGCCTGCTCCAGGGCTCCACCACCCTCTGGGTGAAGAACCTTTTCCTAATATCCAACCTAACCCTCCCCTGGCACATCTTCCTGCCATTCCCTCGGGTCCTGCCATCGGCCACCAGAGAGAAAAGATCAGTGCCTGCCTCTCCCCCTCCCCTTGTGAGGAAGCTGCAGACTGCCATGAGGTCTCGCTTAGTCTCCTCTTCTCCAGGCTGGACAAACCAAGTGACTTTAGCCACTCCTCATATGGCTTCCCTTCTAGATGCTTCACCAACTTCATGACCCTCCTCTGGACACTCTTTAGTAGCTTTATATCCTTAATGTACTGTGGCACCCAAGACTACACACAGTACTCAAGGTGAGGCCACACCAGCACAGAGTAGAGCAGGACAATCCCCTCCCTTGCCCAGCTGCAATGCAGTGCTTGCTGCACCCCAGGACATGGTTGGCCGTCTTTGTTGCCAGGGCAAACAGTTGACTTATTGTGCTGGTTTTGGCTGGGATAGAGTTAATTTTCTTCACTGTAGCTGGTACAGTGCTGTGTTTTGAATTTAGTATGAGAATAGCACTTATGGCACTGATGTTTTAGTAGTTGTTAGTGGTGGCTAAGTGTCCTAAGTAGTGCCTGTACTAGTCAAGGACTTTTTCAGCTTCCCATGCTCTGCTAGGGGCAAAAGAAGCCAGGAGGGGAGGGGGGACAGCCAAGGCAGCTGACTCAACTCACCAAAAGAATATTTTATATCATATGATGTCATGCCCAGTATATAAAGCTGAAGGAAGAAGAAGAAAGGGGAGGGACATTCGGAATGGTGGCATTTGTCTTCCCAAGTAACTGTTACACACGGTGGAACCCTGCTTTCCTGGAGACGGCTGAACACCTGGCTGCTGATGGGAAGTAGTGAATTAATTCCTTGTTTTGCTTTGCTTGCATGTGCAGCTTTTGCTTTTCCTTTTCATTATATTATTATTGTTATTATTACTCTTACTTATTAACTGCCTTTAGCTGAACCCATGAGTTTTCTCACTTTTACCTTTCTGATTCTCTCCTCCATCCCACCAGAGGGGGAAGTGAGCAAGTGGCTGTGTGGTGCTTAGTTGCCAGCTGGGACTGAACCACAACACTCACGTTCAATTTGCTGTCAACCATAACCCCCAGATGCCTCTCTGCAGAGCTGCTCTCCAGCCTCTCATGCCCCAGTCTGTTTGTACATCTAGGGTTGCCATTCCCCAAGCAAAAAATCTGGCACTTGCCTGTGTTAAACTTTATACAGTTGGTGATTCCCCAGCTCCCTAGTTTGTCTAGATCTCTCTGCAGGACCTCTCTGCCCTCAAGAGTAGTCAACAACTCCTGCCACTTTTGTTTCATCAGCAAACATAATTAGTATTTCTTCCAGACTTGCATTCAAGTCATTTATGAAGACATTGAAGAGCACTGGCCCTGAGATGGATCCCTGTGGAACCCTGCTAGTGACTGACCACCAGCCCAATGTAACCCCATTTACTATATAACTTTGTCCCGAACCATCAACCAGTTGCTCATCCACTGCATTATGCATTTATCCAGCTCTATGCTGTATATTTTGTCCAGGACGATACTGTGAGAGACAGTATCAAAAACTTTACTGAAATCCAAAAAGATTACATCAGCTGGCTTCCTTTGGTCAACTAGGTGGGTGACCTTGTCATAGAAGGAAATTAAGTTTGTTAAGCAGGACTTTCCCCTTGTGAACCCATGCTGGCTGGGACCAAAGACTGAACTGTCTTTCAGGTGATTTTCAGTAACTCCCAGAATACTCTTCTCCATAATTTTGCCAGGCACAGAAGTGAGACTGATGCACCTGTAGTTACTGGGGTCACCCCTGTTGCCCTTCTTGAAGACTGGGACAACATATCCCAGCTTCCAGTCAACTGGGACCTTTCCAGATTCCCAAAAGCATTGAAAAATCATTGAGAGGTCTTGCTATGACATCAGTCAGCTCTTTAAGTACCCTCAGACAAATCTCATCAGGCCCCATTGACTTATAGGGATGCAGCTGGAGCAGCAAGTCCTGCACAAGTTTGGGGTTGATTGGGAGTTTATCACTCCCACAGTCATGGTTCTGTAGCCCAGGGCTCTGGGCGGCCCCTGAGCCCACCGTCGGTGTTGAAGACTGAGGCAAAGAAAGCATTAAATGTCTCTGCCTTGTCTATGTCCCTGTTTGTGAGGTGACCATGCTCATCAAGCAACAGGCCAATGTTATTTCTGGCCTGTCTTTTGCCATTAACGTATTTTTAAAAGCCCTTCTTCTTGTCCCTCACAGTATTGGCCAGCTTCAACTCTGAGCTTTGGGTGCATGTATTTCCTCCCTGCAGTGGCAAACAGAATCCTTGTAGTCCTCCCATGTCACCTGACCTTGCTTCATATACTTTCTTTTTTCTCCTTATTTCTAGATGATCATCCCTGCACAGCCAAGCCAGCCTTCTGTGTCACCTGCCTGACTTCCTACACTTTGTAACTCTCTGTTCCTGTGCTCTTAGGAGATGGTATTTAAAAAGTGACCAGCACTGATGGACGCCAGCACCTTTGAAAGCTTTTTCCCAGGGGACCTTACTAAGAAGTTCCCTGAGCAGCCTGAAGTCTGCTCTCCTCATATCCAGAGCAAAGGTCTTGTTGGCAGTTTTCCTCCTGACACCATAGATTTTAAACTTGACTGCTTCAAGTTGCCATTGTTCTCTTTAGTTTTGCTGTCTCTGGCTCTCAGTAGTTAGTGGGTAACTGGTTTGGGGTATTAAAGTCCATATAGGAGGACAATGGTGGCAGACAGAGAAGTGATAGGAAGATCATAGACCCATGATTAGTATCAGCAATAATTATTGGCCCTCTAGTCCTTTTTGCCTATTGCAGCCCCCCTAACATGGTAGAAACATTCGCTGTAACTGGAATTCTTCTTTCAGAGTCCTCTGTGACTGCATCAGCAGTAGCAGCTGGCATTTCTTTCTGTGAAATACCATGGACACAGGACACCAATTAACTATACTCTGAGTATGTCTCACAGCTCTCCAGAAGAACATCCTCTTCCTGACCATGGGTGTCAGTTTGCAGGGGGTTATACTGCCTTGCAAAAGGTACCACTTCCCTGTTACAGTCCTGATTTTGGCCACAACAAGAAGCATCATGCTCACTTCTGTTGCTTACTTCAGGCTCGCAATTAAAATTTGATTCTGTTGTGTATTAGTAATAATGTCATTCTTCCTCAAGAGTCAGTCTTTGTGTGTGACTTCCTGCAGTGCTATCAATTACTTGTGCAAGGACACTGGTGAGCAATTTCAAAGTGAGGCATCACAGCAAAAACTTCCTTTTTGCCAGGCCGTCCTCGCAGCTATGAGGTTGCAGACATGGGGACGCCTGTTCTTATCTGTCTTGGGGTTTGTTGCAGCCCAGGCATTATGGATATGGCAGCAGAAACCTAAAAAGGCTTTTCAGAGTTCCTGTAATGATTAAAAAAACCCCAGACAACAAGCAAACAAACAAAAGGCCAAACTGTCTTCTCTCCCTTTAAACTTATCAGAGACACAGTCTTTGACAATTCGCCATCTAACTCTTGTTCTGTCTGCGCTCTCTTAAGAGTTTCACACTGACAGCCTGTTTCTAGGCATGGACTATAGCCTTTTGTCTCTTTTTAGTAACAGGTGTCACAGTTGAAACTCTCAAGATGCTTAGAGGTCTCTGTTCCTTCTCCTTTTTCTCTGCCATCTCCTTTCTTCATCTCTGCAATTTAAACAGATAAGAATTGTCACAAAATGCCTAATGTCTTGTGTAATGCTTTGTTTGCTGTTCTCTCCTAGTCAAATCCATTCTTCTGCAAAGACCTTGGTTATTCTGACCTTCTTCCCTGCTGCCCACCACCACCTCTGTAGCAGAAATATTCCTAGGGATATAGGTCCTCTACACCATTAGCCAACAACTGCCACAATTTCCTTGACAAACACCCAGAAAAAGGTGGAGCACTGTGGTCCTAGGCCAGTTGCTCACCCCCATAAGGAAAAAAGGCTTTATCGGAAAGGAGCTCTGAATCAGACAGCTAGCAAAATTCTGGTGAATATGACAAGGAGTGGTGGAGATGGCAGTGTGTGGGGTGGGAGAGGAGTGCCTACTGGCCGGTATGCCTTGGGTAAAGGCTGTTTCTGCAGCAGCAGAGAGGGTGGGAGGCAGGTGTAGGAATGCCACCTTCAGGACCTAGGCAACAAGCATTCAATAGCATCTGAAGATCTGTATTGGGTGACACAAAGCTGCAGTTGTGCTGCAGCACACTGGAATGACGATACATATCTTTGTGTCTTAGTCATGCCATTTTGAGTTTTATCTCCTGTCTGTGTTGGAAAAAAGTGCTTTCTTCACTCCACATACTTCCAAGTCATAGTTTAAGTTAGGGATCTGGAATGAGGGAGATCCGGCCAGAGCTGGATCCACTTTGCTTCTCATTCCATTTCTCTCAGATGGCAAGGACAGAATCCCATAATCCCAGAATGGTAGGGGTTGGAAGGGACCTCTGGAGATCATCTTGTCCACCCTCCCCCCGTCTTCTTGATCAGGCACACCTAGGGCAGGGGGCACAGGAACGCATCCAGGTGGGTTTTGAATGTCTCCAGGGAAGGAGACTCCACACCCTCCCTGGGCAGCCTGTGCCCCTGCTCTGGCACCTGCACAGGAAAGAAGTTTTTTCTTGTGTTTAGGTGGAACTTCCTGTGTTCCAGCTTGTGCCCATTGCCCCTTGGCCTGTCATTGGGCACCACTGAAAAGAGCCTGACCCCATCCTCTTGACACCCACCCTTCAGGTATTTATAAGCATTGATAAGATCCCCCGTCAGTCTCCTCTTTTCCAGGCTGAACAAACCCTCAGGTCTTTCAGCCTTTCCTCATGAAAGAGAGATGCTCCAGTCCGCTGATCATCTTGGTGGCTCTCCACTGGACTTGCTTGAGCAGTTCCTTGTCCTTCTTAAACTGGGGTGCCCAAAATTGGACACAGTACTCCAGATGTGGCCTCACTAGGACAGGGAAGATGGGGAGGATATCGTCTCTCAACCTGCTGGCCACACTCCTTTTAAAGACATCTTCTTCTGAAGAGACGCATGAAAAACACTTATGCAGATTTCGTATGTCAAGGGACTGAACACAAGATGTGTAGCTTCCTAGACTTATTTTTTTATAGCACCATGTTGAACTATGTGTGATGTGGCAAAAGGACATAAACATGTACAGATTTGATGCCTGTTGTGATGCTGCCGGAGGACTATTCTGAATGACTTTATATTAATAATTAGCAGTAATTGTCATTAATATTTAGGAACTTCCTTTGAAATGCACTAAATCCCAAATTCTGCTCAGGAATTGTCTGGAAGTCTGCTCATTGACACAGGACAAAAGTGTGCCACTTCCACTTTGTTAAAAAATTTGTTAAAAAACTTCACAGGGATATGTTGAGACAGAATGAGCTGCATGTTTATTTCCAGTAGAATTCTACTCTAATACACTTCTAAGAGTATCAGAAATAGATTTCAGCTTGGTGTCTAGATCCTTTTCAGGATAATTTCATTTGAGAATACCAACTTTTATATTCTAAGTGGTTTGTACATTCTTTGTTCATAAATATAATCTACATTTAACTGTATTAAAATGCATATTGAAGACTAATTTGAAACGTAATATATTTTTAAAAATGCTTCACTTGGAACAATAATTATAGGCTTGATGAATAAATTAGGTAAGGTTAATGGACATTAGATTTTTCATGTAGTACTTTCTGACAAAGTATGCTCATCGCCATAACTGCACTTTTTTCCTTAAAATACCTAGTATTTAAATTATTTTTTTCAAATTATCTTTTGACACAAAATTGGCAAACCAATTAAGTTCTTAGTTATTTTAGCTATGAAATATACTTACAATTTAAAAATTGTAACAGTCATTAGACCAGTCTAGCCCTTTTATCACCGCATTTATTTTTTAATTTAAAATATTTGGGTTTGGAGTAGGGAATTCTGTATATTTCTTTTTCCACAAAAATCCTTTTAAATATTATTTTCCCCTAGACCTTAACTTGCATTTTCACTTGCATGAAATTGAAATTTAAATACACATTTTCCATTTCTTACCTGAACTTTTTCTTTTTAGTGTTCTAGTTTCTCAAAATCTGTTAGAAAATATCCAAAACTGGTATTTTTAAAGAAGATTTAAACACGGAAAGAAGCTTATTAACTGTCCCTTATTCTTTTTATTTGGGTAGGGGAAAAAGAAAGCAAAATCACAGCATGAAATTCCCATTTTTTTTAACTACAATGAAAAGTATTTAACATATATATTCTATAAAAACATTACATTACTGAAGTAATATAATTTAAAAATGCAATATGAAGTGTGAAGTTAGAAAAATAGTTTTCCTATTCATTTGTCATTTTAGTTATCATAAGTGAGATCTTCAGACCAAAAAAAAAAAAGTAAATTACTGACTTTGAAATCTAATATTCTGTTACCTATTGTCACATAGGAGAAACAGGAAAAAAATTAATGTTACTGAAAGTCTTTTATCAATGCAATATTCTGTATTTCCTTATAAAACTATTCTGAAACAAAATATGATGGAAAATTAAACAATATACGTGTATTGCTATTCATTATGAAAACTCTGGTAATTTCTACGGAACCTTTTTTTTTTTCTCACTTAATTAGACTTTCTAGCTCTCTTTTTATTTGTCAGAAATAATTCACATCTGAGCAATCTTTTATTTAAAATAAATGGTCCTAATCTTTTCCTATCTAATAAGACATTTTCAGTGATTTCTAAGGTTAAACCTTACAAGAGTGGGCATTTGGCCCCAGTGTACATATGTAAATATGTAAAACACTTTGAAGTACTTGGGAATTAAATGACCAGTCCTATTCTGGATAGGCTATGAGACCAGAAAAGCAGAGGAGTACCTCATCCTAACCTTTGTCATTACTTTATATACTATGCATCACTTTTAGGAAATTATCACGCTAAATCACTGTACTTTTAGCAAGTTGCATTTCCTTATGTGCTTATAACACATACAGTTTTTAAAAGGGCTCAGTGCCAACTGCAATTTAAAGCGAATATTAGAAACCTATAGAAAAGTGCTAAAAATGAGCAGGAATAAAGAAACATTTAGGTTTAAAAAGAAATATAATCCTCTTTTACTGTGAACCACTTCATAAAAAGCTGCTCTTTTGGCAGCAAAAGTTATTCAATTAAAAAAAATTTTTATATCTCAGATCTGAAATCTGAAGGGAAATCTATAACTTTGTGTTCTTCTACAGATTTCCAGTGAAATGGCTGGGAAAAGAAAATACCAAAACTTTTCTTAAAATAGCTGTTAAGAATAACAGATATAGAACCGTAAAGAAAACATAAAGAAAGCAGACAATTGGCAGTGATTCCAATTATTGATAGGTTTTGGTCTGTGTGCATCTACTCTTCACGGAGGGTGAATTTTATAGCAGAATCATACATCTTTCACTCTTAATGATCCCAGAAAACAGCATTTTGAAATGAAGTTGACAATTTCAATAGGCAGCTGCTAAATTCATAACATATGGTACCAAGTAGATTTTTTTTTCTTCTTAAAAAAAGAGGTATTTCTTATGAGTATTTACAAGACATTAAATTAATAAAATATGGAAAATAAATTATAGCAGATATTTATATTTAACTGGAAGATGGAAAACTACATATCCAGTGTTTATGGGAGGACCCGAACTTCTGAAGCTGTAATACAGATAATGAATTCTAGATTAATTTTTAAATTTTGGACAAATAAAAGTACATAAACATTGTCTTTCTAGCAGACATAGAAATGCACATATTCTGGAAAAATGAAGGTAGGAAAACACCTCAAAAATAGTCAGCAACCAGACAGACCAGTTTACATGACAGAGACAGAATGAAGTCCTGGATTAAGAAGATACGAATATAAGCTAATGCCACTATTCACCATGAAATATGTGGCTGGTTGAAAAATTTCCAGTGGCATGTAGAAATTTCAAAAAAATTGAAACTTACCATGTGAACATGTATCTTCTGAACAATCTCACTATGAATAATGTTTCAAAATTATTAAGTTTCTGGCATATTCAGTATTAACATGTTCCTAATTCCACTTCCCCATACTCCTCACAGGAGCTATGTTAATTGTTTTGTTTTATTTTATTTATTGACAATGAGAAATATAAAAGTTTGTTGGGGTTTTTTTTTTGTGGTCTTTTTGTTGTTGTTGATTTTTTGTTTTAATTAAAACAAATTCAAAAGTGTTTAAACATTTTCATTTGATAGAAGTAATCATGGAAATTTTATGTTCTGAGAAAATTTTTGTGTGAGAAAAATGTATGTATACATATATGAGTGATATATACCTTTATTTGTGCGTGTGTGTTTTGCAAAAAAACCAAATACATTTTTATACAGATTAGGATGGGGGAAAGTTTTCCTCAGCACATGAGGTTTCTTCCTGAAGCTTTAGAAAGTTGGAATTCTGATTTATCTCTGAGAAGAAACAAATGCCTGACACATGCCAATACTTGAGGGACAGAATGCCAGTGAGGTACTTTGGTCTGCTGTCTCAGTGGAGGCAGGGAATGGAGATCCATGTGGCAGTAAAGATGCAAGGATTATGGATATGTTAGAAACCATGGAAGTGCCTGAGAATGATCACAGAGGAATTAGAGCTTCTACCACAAAAAGGTGGTGGGATCAAGAGCCCAAATGAAGTGTATCTACACCAATGAACGCAGCATGGGCAACAAACGGGATGAGCTGGGAGATATTGTGCAGAGGGAAAACTATGCTATAGTTGCAATCACAGAAACATGGTGGGATGACTCACACAGCTGGAGTGTTGCAATAGAAGGCTAACCCTTCAAAAGGGATAGGCAAGAAAGGAGAGGCACTGGGGTAGCCCTGTATGCTAGGGAATGTTTTGATTGTCCAAAGCTTGATGATGGTGATGATAGGGTTGCGTGTTTATGGGTAGGAATCAGGGGGAAGGCCAACAAGGCAGATATCCTGCTGGGCGTCCGTTATAGACCACCCAACCAAGATGAAGAGGTAGATGAAGCATCCTGGAAGTGGCTGGCAGAAGTCTCAGGATCGCTAGCCCTTGTTTGCATTGGGGGCTTCAGCTTAGCAGAAGTCTGCTGGAAATACAACACAGCAGAGAGGAAAGAGTCTAGGAGGTTCCTGGAGTGTGTGGAAGATAACTTCCTCACACAGCTGGTAAGTGAGCCTACCAGGGGAGGTGCCCCGCTTGACCGCCTGTTTACAAACAGAGAAGGACTAGAGGGAGATGTGGTGGTCAGAGGCCGTCTTGGACTTAGCGACCATGATACGACAGAGTTCTCAATTCTTGGCAAAATAAGGAGGGGGGGCCAGCAGAACCACTACCATGGACTTCTGGAGGGTAGACTTTGGCCTGTTAAGGGCACTGGTTGAGAGAGTCCCTTGGGAGTCGGTCCTGAAGGGCAAAGGAGTCCAGGAAGGCTGGGCTTTCTTCAGGAAGGAAGTCTTTGAGGGACAGGAGCAGGCCATCCCCATGTGCTGAAAGATGAGCCAGTGTGGAAGAAGACCTGCCTGGTTGAAGAGAGAGCTTTTGCTGGAGCTCAGGATAAAAAAAATAACCAAAGAGTTTATGACCTTTAGAAGAAGGGGCAGGCAACTTGAGAGGAGTACAAAGATGTCATAAGGTTATACAGGGAGAAAATAAGGAAAATTCTAGCCCACTTAGAACTTAATCTGGCTACTTCCATAAAAGACAATTAAAAAAATGTTTCTATAAATACATTAGCAACAAAAGGAGGGCTAAGAAGAATCTCCATCCTAGAAGACAGGGGTGGGGAGCATTCCATAATCCAAGGGAAATTGTTAGCAACCTGCTACGCCACTTAGACACACACAAGTCTATGGGGCTGGATGAGATCTACCAGAGGATGCTGAGGGATTTGGCTGAAGTGCTCACTAAGCCACTTTCAATCATTTATCAGCAGTCCTGGCTAACCAGCAAGGTCCTAGTAGACTAGAGGTTAGGAAATATGATGTCCATCTACAAGAAGGACCGAAAGGAGGATCTATGGAAAGACAAGGCTATCAGCCTGACCTAGGTGCTGGGGAAGATTATAGATCAGAATATCTTGAGTGCTATCATGCAGAACAAACAGGACAGCCAGGCGATGAGGCCCACTGAGGATGGGTTTATGAAAGGGACATCCTGCTTAACTAACCTGATCTCCTCCGATGACAAGGTGACCCGCTTAGTGGATGAGGAAAAGGCCATGGATGTTGTCTACCTGGACATCAGTAAAGCCTTTGACAATCTTTTCCACAGCATTCTCCTGGACAAACTGGCTACTGATGGCTTGGATGGGCATACTTTTTGCTGGACAAAAACTGGCTGGATGGTTGACCCCAAAGACTTGTGGTGAATGGAGTTAAATCCAGTTGGTGGCCAGTCACAAGTGTTGTTCCCCAGTGCTTAGTGTCGGGACCAGTTCTGTTTAATAGCTTTATCTGTATGAGGGGATCGAGTGCACCCTCAGTGTTTACAGATGACACCAAGTTGGGGAAAAGTGTTGCTCTTCTTGAGGGTAGGAAGGCTCTGCAGAGATGTCTACACAGGCTCGGCTGACGGGCCAATTGTATGATGTTCAACAAGGCTAAGTGTCGGGTCCTGCACTTGGGTCACAACAGCTCCATGCAATACAACAGTTATAATTATACAATTATAATATATTAATTTCATAATAATAACATAATTGTATATTTTCTATATAATACTTCTGTGAAATATCTGTTACTATAGTCTATCACTTTAGCTTATCATGCTAAATCAAAGTTGCAGCTGGTCTAGCAATACTAAATGCTTTATATTGCTTAGATTGTTGGGTTTTCAGGAGTGGCATAAAATGCTTCCAAATTTAGATTATATTACTATTATTACTATTATTATATTATTACTATTATTACTATACTATTAGTATTACTATTACTATTATTAAACCCAAAATGCTACATTTTTCATTCAAGCTTTATGTTTTCTTACTACTAAGAGTTTTTGCTTTTTTTATGTGATCTCTTTGTCACATATTCAGCTAAACCTTAATTCTATATAGCTTTATTTCCTTCATTTTGTTAGCCACTTTCAGTGCATCCCTTATTAGGCCAGTAAAAAATTCCCATCAAATATGGGAATAGAATTTCAATAGAAAATTTTGGTTTTAATATAATGAAAGTTTTTAATGAATAATACCTCTTTTCTTCAGAAAATATCTTCTTGTTGGCACTGCAAAAAAGTCTTAAAACTAAAATATTTTGTCAGAATAAATGCATTTTGAATTGCCATGCATAGGCATCCATGGCAATTGTAATTCAGTTGCCTTTATGTACTTGTTTTTCGTGGGCTAGCTTCACAACCTGGACAACACTTCCTGTAGTGTACCATTTTGATAATTCACCGTAACCTTCTTTCCAGGAGAAAATATGAGAGCACCCTTTGGGAAATAGAAAAAAATCCGAGAATATGGCCTGAAGAGGAATGTAAGAGCAAAACTAATCAAACTGCAATCCTCATAAGGCATAGCAGGATCTTTTTATTCTTTTTTATTATTATTAATATAATTTTGTAAATGGCATTTAGCCAAAATTAACAAGGCTTTCTGGGATAAAATTAGACAAAAAAATAACTTGGTTTTGATAAAAAGTATTTCAACTTGTCTGCTGACACTACTGTTGTTCAAGGAAACAGTCTATATTAGTTATAACAGCATAGTGAATCCTAATCCAGTTGTTTTGTAAAGCTCAGAGAAAGGGCTGAAAAGTACCTTCGTATTCCAGATCCGTGAAAAAAACAGAAAAGGTGAAGTGTTCTTGTTGTCTACAAAGATATCCCTTGGTGGATGATGCAAGGAGAACTTAGGTCAATTACAGACATTCCCAAGGGTGATGTAAATTTAGGCAGCAAGAGCTCTACTAGGCTAGTTCATGGGAGTTTGTGTGCTGCAATACTATTTGATGCCTTCCAGGTTTTTCAATACACCAGGCTATCAAATGTTTAACTTATATAAATAATTATTTCCTTGCTTTTAATGACTTATTTGCTGTCTTTGAAGAATAAAAGGAAGTTAAAAATCCTTTTTTTATTGTTCTTTTTTTTGTTAAAACTTTTCTTTCAAATCAAATTAAGATGTATTTTTATGTCAGTTGGTTTATAAATAATTTAAAAAAAGAAAAACAATATATTTTTGTTGAATATGTTTACAAAAATTATTTGAATTTGAGACGCAACCTTTCTGTGAAATAGAGAGTAGTCTGTTATAAAAATCCTAAAGGATTAAATAGAGGGATTAGATTTAGTCAGCCACAACTGCTAACTTCAGTGACAAAAAAAATGTTATCACCACATTTTCCATAGGAAAGGAAAGCTTTCACAGGTTATTTTAGAGAGGTGGATTCCACTGTTTTCTCTTGTGCAACTTAGCTCTGTGTTAAGCTTAGGTAGCTGCTCCTGAGCTAAAGGACTAAAGGCCCAGGTGTAAGGGCAGCCTTCCATCTGGGCTGCTAGTGGTGACAAATGACAAAGAAAGACCACATCTGGGCACAGGCTGAGTTATGGTTAAACCTCCTGATATTTTTTTCTGTTCTTGATATTTAAGACAGTGAAATCTGATAGTATTCAAATCTACCACACCGTTAAAAAAATGCATTTTCCAAATCAGAAAAATACTCCAATGTGTTTGTAAACTCAGGTCACTTTTTATTGAACTGTAAATGTTACTGCATTTTAAGCAGGGATAAAACTGCTACATCTCTGGTTGAGATAACCTACCATACCGATTCTATCTCATATCTTACTGATTATTCTAAAGAAATACAGATATGAGGTAAGACTTGATGAGACACTGTACGGGTTACTATGCTTCATGTTCCATCCCATCCGTTCCTCCAAAGAGGAAAGAAGGTAAATATGGTAATTGATGTCTCAGTGAAAAATAAATATATGTATGCAATTTTTCAGGTATTTTTCAGAAACGAGGTGCTATTATGTATAAATATATGTATTTTGAAGTACATATTGAGTATTTAAGTATATAGCTGTCAATATTTTGCTTAAACACGT
This sequence comes from Phalacrocorax aristotelis, assembly GCF_949628215.1. Taxonomy (NCBI): domain Eukaryota; kingdom Metazoa; phylum Chordata; class Aves; order Suliformes; family Phalacrocoracidae; genus Phalacrocorax; species Phalacrocorax aristotelis. The sequence continues at coordinate 108,628,978 of NC_134276.1, read as the reverse complement.
TTCACTGAGCCTTAATCAGTGAATACAGATTATTTACAAGATTGCCTTTGAGCATTGGTACTTTCACCACTCTTTGCATCATACCAGTTTCTTTTACTTCCTCTTAGCGTTACAATGCAAGCTGTATGAATTGGACTATATGCACATAGTTGGTTTTTTTTTTAGAAACCATTAAGATTAGTAACAAGCTGTGGGATATTGGGACTTTCTTGAGAAGGAAACATCTTGGGTTACCAGAGTGGATGATGCTGTTCCTTTGTCCTCTGTGCTTTTGCTGGATTGGCAAAGCAGGCTGTTAGAAGGATCCAAGTGAGTGCAGAAAATAACACTTAAATAAATGCTTGAATAGGAACATCCAGAATCCCAGAAAGTATATATCTTTAAAGTGTGTTCTGTTATCTAAAAGTAATGACTTTTTAATTTATTTTTTTTTTTTAGGAAACTGAAAAATTTGCAATTTTCTTATTTTTTAGAGAAAACGAGGATTCACATCTTTCCCAGGGAGATATTAAGTACAGAGGAAATATTCAGGGCATACAAGAAAATTATTCTTATGCACAAATGAAGAATGCATTATGTACACTCTTAGTCAAGATATCAATATTAGGGGCTCCTAATATTTACTAAAACAGGTACATACAAAAAACTCTGAGTTTATTTACTGAATTTATAGTAATAGTAAATATAATATAGTAATAGTGAATATAATAATAATATAATAATATAATAATATAGTAATAGTAAATATAATATAGTAATATAGTAAAAACTCAAAGTAATATGCTTTAAAGAACACACTTCATCTACAAAATTATTATTTATTGTGTGATTTCCACAAAGCAGGCCTCAATAATAAACGTCTGAATTTTCTCATTAAAAAAGTAGGGGGGTTTGTGTGTCTTTTTTTATTGCTTTTGGTTTCATGTCATTTTAATTTTGTTATTTGTACAATTTCTTGTCAACATCCAGGTGTTTAAACTCTGTGGAATTATAACAGCCATACTACCAATTTGTTTGTTTTCCATTAATGTCACTTACCTGAGTTGTGCTTGCTGAAAAAAAGATCAGACCTCTGTGTAGCTATATTGGTATTGTTTTAGGATATTTTATTATTCCTAGTATATGATGGAATAGTAATAATAATAATAATAACAACAACAACAATAATAATAAATTGTATGATTTGTTATAAGTCATGGCTTTTGCAAGTAAAGCATATAATGATGTTATAATAGTATAATAATTTGGAATCAAATGCTCCCTGAGGGGAGAAATTTTTTTTTTCTGCTTTTTCTCTTTAAGATCACTAAGATACTAATAGTAAGTCTCCTATTCTTTCTCTTATTTACATGTTTATCAAAATTGACTAAAATCTTTATGTGTGGAAGTGTGACCTAGAAATAAGAACTTTTCCAGGAAATGGTTTAGAAATATCAACATCTGTTTTCTGTCGCTATTGAAAAACATTAATAAGTGTTATTTTGTGGGATTTGGTGAAGGGTGTTCAGAAAAATATCCAATTCTTATGACATTTCACTGGCAAAACTCAAAAATTATTTGATACTGAAATGTTTAGCAGTGGACTTTTCAAGATAAAAACAGTATTTTTATTTTGAAGTGTTTCTTTTACATAGCTGACACCTCAGTATCAATGGTATTTCTGAAATTGCACATGGTAAATTTAAATTATAAAAACTTAGATTTTTGATGTTTGGTTTATAGCTCTTTTAAGGACATTTTATAGTTTCAAGAACTTTGGTTATTTCCATATTTCTTTAAAAATGGTAAGAATTTCCTGAAAGTTAATTCTTCATCAGGTTTTATACAGCACTTCTAGAGAGTTGATAATAGCTACATTTCCTTTTAAAATATCATTAACTTTTAATGAATCTGTCCAGGAATCGTGCTGAGTTTTAAAAGCAATAATTCTGAACTGAAATTAAAATGCAAAAATGTGGAAAGGTTACCCAGGAAAAAGTGTTTTGAAACTCTCAAGTCTTGATTCAGTGTTGCTGCTTCTATTTTTTTATGTACAATTTCAAACTGAAAAAGCTATGCAAAGGGAAAATTAGATTGTTTCCTATTTTTTTCTAAATTAAATTTTGTTGATATTGCTATTTCTGAATTTCATAAATATTAGGTAAAAGAGTATTTCCCTATGGAAAAAATTTCTTGATAATTTTTCAGCTAGTTATAACCAGTTGCACATTTCCCCTGTAAGTACTTAGTAACTTACATTAAGTTTAAATTATTTTGCTGCTACTACTACAATTTTAAAAAATAAATCTTCGTTACTCTTTTACAGTTTCAATTATTCCTTTAGCTTCTCAGTCCCATACTTTAAGACATTTCTGTCCTAAGATATGCTACTTGTTTTTTTTGGTTAGAGAGATTATCTAAACTTTTGTCTCTGTGAGTGAGCAGAGAACTTCAAATGAATCCCCACCCCAAGAAGTTCAACAGGTTGTCCATGAATAACAAACTCATGATAAATAAAGGAATATTTGCTGAGCTATCTTGGTTTTGCAAGACAGCCAACTGTTTGTTGAGACTAAGATTTTTCACATTATTTCAGTAGTCTATGCCTCTCTCTTATTGTCTCCATTCACAGTGCTAAAAGACAAATAAGGAGGTTATAAAAATATGATGTTGCTGGTGGATGACAGCTACCTGCTCTTGTGAGCTGACCTGATGCCTGACAACATCAACTGAATTAAAACACAGAAATAAAATGATAAGAAACTTTTACTTAGTCACTTTTCAAAAAGAGGAAGAATGCCCCAATTATTAGAGCACTAGTCATGAATTTAAGAAAATAGGATTCAATTAAATATGTTACCATTTGTGTATGACCTTAGATAAATTACTTAGGTTAAGTTTTCAACAGTATTTGGTAGCCAATGTGGAATTCATGTCACTTAAATTTAATGGTCAAAAATGAAAGCATTTAACCTAAGTAGTTGTATCAGAACTCCTCATAGGCAATGAAGTAGAAGGATATGTCCCGCTAGACCAAATGTCATCCCACTTATCTTTTTCTGCCTTAGAGAAAGCCTAAATAATTAGCTTAAACTAAATGCTGTGCTCTTATAACTTTGTCCAAAATAACTGGATGATTTCTGTAACTAGGTCCTCTAGTGAGTGGTATTTTTCTACAGCAGTGATAACCTGAGGTTGACTGTATTATGTGAGATGAGCCAATAAATTGGTAACAAGTGACATGGTTGTCCTAAAAGAAAGCTGTGTTCTTCACATTCAAGGATATGAGATACCTACAGCATTCTGAAACTGGGTAAGCGATAGCTCACTTAAAATACATAAAGTCTCCTTTGGGGACAGACGATTATGAATGTAACGTGTGTATAGAACTGTATGCATCCACATACACACATACACAAAAGTTTGTAAACTAATACAACTAATACATATGCATATGTTTTCCTCTTGAACGCCTGCTGCTTTTGTCTTCAGTTTTGCCACTACAGGAGAAAGACACCACAGTGAGGTTTTTTTTGAAGGTTGTCCTGGTTTCAGCTGGGATAGAATAAATTTCTTCGTAGTAGCTAGTATGAGACTATGTTTTGGATTTTTGCTGGAAACAGTGGTGATAATGTGGAGATGTTTTTGTTGTTGCTAAGTAGCACTTACACTGGTCAAGGACATTTTCAGCTCCCCGTGCTCTGCTGGGTGCACGAGAAGCTGGGAGGGGGCACAGCCGGGACAGCTGACCCCAACTGGCCAAAGGGATAATCCATACCATATGACATCACGCTCAGTATATAAAGCTGGGGAAGAAGAAGGAAGGGGGGACGTTTGGAGTGATGGTGTTTGTCTTCCCAAGTAACTGTTACGTGTGATGGAGCCCTGCTTTCCTTGAGATGGCTGAACACCTGCCTGCCCATGGGAAGGAGTGAATGAATTCCTTGGTTTGCTTTGCTTCCACGTGCAGCTTTTGCTTTACCTGTTAAACTCTCTTTTTCTCAAACCATGAGTTACCTCACTTTTACTCTTCTGATTCTCTCCCTCGTCCCACCAGGGGGGAGTGAGCGAGCAGCTGCGTGGTGCTTGGTTGCTGACTGGGGCTAAACCATGACAAAGGCATAGCAAGAGACTCTGAATTTTGAGTCGAAACATGTGCTTCAGCAAAAATATTTTAGATATGCAGCATGGGCACAATAGAACTAATAACTAAGGGGAAGAGGAAGAATGGTGCTTATGGAGTATTACATAACATAATGTGTCACTTGACAAATTATGTGTTAAGTACTTAATTATGCAAATAGAAACTCTGGAAGAATATAATCACAAGATTCCCCAGAGTGTACATTAGAAAATAAATAAAAGGACATTTAGAAATGCAATATATATACAGCTTTCTATCAGAAATTGATCTCTTTTCTTAGCCATTTAATAATATTTTGTGTTTTACATTCTGCAGAATTAATTTTATGAATGTATTTCAAGTTAGTATTATTTCATTATCAATCTATAAGTCCCACTTCTGTATTGACATTGCAATCTCTCCTTTGTATTCTGCTTTTTTGTTTTGTTTGTTTGTTTGCTTCATAAGTAATTTTGGTTCAGTCTTTTCAGCCTAATGAAACACACTGGAAAAATTAAAAATATAACAGAAAAACAGTCTTTTTCTTAAAAAAAAGAGGTTTTTTAAAATAAAAAAGCCAGTATTTTGAGCTCCATTTTGTTTTGGCAAGTAGACAGTTTTCATTTTTTATTTGAGCATGCACGTATGGAAAATGTGTGTATTGCAGAAAGATCACCAATACCTTATCTGAATAGGTATTTACAATGTAGTGCAATATATGCTCAGCTTTTAGTTTCACTGGGAATGGGAGTCTCATCTCTGAAAGTCCCTTAGTGAAAGTCTGAAAACATGCTTATGAGAAGAAATTTCTTTATTTCCTTCATGTCCTTCATTTTTTCATCTATTCAGTGGGGAAAATACCACTCAAATTGTGGCAAGGATCTCTGACTGATTCTTTTTAGTAATTTTGAGATTCTCTAACTGATCTATAGAGCTGTGTATGTATCTGATCTGAAACTTAGTTAAACCTGCTGCAGCAGTGAAAGGGCATGTCCTTACCCTTTTCCCTTAAAGTGCAAAGAGGATAAAGAGGCAGATGGTGTTCTAATCAAACAGCAGGATGAGATACAGATTATAGACCTCCTAAATGTTAATGCTTAATTCCTAATTTCAGCAGGTAAAAGTGGATGAAAAGTGGAAGTCAAGAATATATGAGCCTTCAGAAACATCCAGATGTGTAGTAACCATGTAAATATGGTTTTCCCATTGCTTTTGGCAAGTTATGACAGGTCCCAGGGGGTGGCTGGGCTGCCCTTGGCCTGAGCGGGGCTGAGCTGGGTTTACCAGGCGCCCCATGGCCAAGTGCCCATTGCCCAGCCTGTCTGAGCTCCTGCTCTGTGAGTGCTGCCGGGGAAGGGGGTGACAGACCCAGGCAGTCCCTGGTGGTCAAATGGCCCCTGGGTGATACTGGGGGGGCTGCAGAGAAGCTTTAACCCCTTCCCTGGGAGCAGGGAGAAGGGATCAGGCTGGGGAAATAAACTGTGTAGAAACACCCCCAAGCAGACTTATGATTGAGGAGGAATACTCTCCTTCCCCCTGTGAATATTGCACTCCTCCTGGCAAAGATGGAAGGATGCTGAACACCAGTGCCTTGCTCTTCTTGAGGAAGGCTGAAACTGTCAATGGAAAGTGTACTGGAAGGTTGAGGGTAAAACTAACGAAAACAAGTAGATAATATGAGGGCTTTTTCTGTAAAAAATATTATAACAATTTGTAACTACTGTCAATGAGATTTTTGTTGTTTTAAATAGGTGATTTTGACTATAAGATTATTAAAACATTAGCTGGACTGACATGGCTCTGTGGCATACTAATTTTTTTCTTGACAAGACCTCGAGTAAAATAACATTTAAATGCAACTTCTCAAGTGATTTTGCTGTATAGTGGAACAGCGGTTGCACGTCTTATTACTTCTTTTTCTGTTTTTTTTTCAGCACTTTACTGTTGGTAGAAAACACACATTTTTATAATAAAATCAAAATTAAAGAGCATCCCAGTGTAACAAATTCAAGTTATAGCTCTAAAATGTATGCATTAAATAGCTGGTGTTTCCTGTGCTGGTGTTCACTTTGCAACAAAAATCAAAAAAGGTAAAGCCACAGCACATATTAAAATGTACCACTGCGCGCATCCTCCAAATGCTGTATTCAGACACCAGTGGAATGAAGCTGATTATTACCCATGTGTTGATACCATTTTCTTAATATCAAGATAATACATTGACTGTAAAATAATAATAATTCCTCTAACATAAAATTTTACTCAATTTCCAAATTCAGAAGTTTGCAAAAAATAATAAAAAGAAGTGATACTCAGTGCTGAGTCCTGCAGGTCCTGGAATTAAATACATTTGTTATTTAGCATTTTGAACTCAACACATTAAAATTTCTATAAAATAAATGGTACTTGCAATTATAGTATATCTGGTGAGTTTCATTTCAAATGATTCAGTCACAGTTTGCTGAAGTACCGAAGGTAGACTTGGACCATCCCTTGTCTTAATAGCCTCTGCAGACATAAGAAAAGTTCAAATGTTTTCGGTTTAGTTAAATGGTATACTAGATGTGAAGGGTCTATATAAGCTGAAGGAGCTGGGGTTGTTTAGCCTGGAGAAGAGGGGGCTGAGGGGAGCCCTTACCACTCTCTACAGCTACCTGAAAGGAGGTTGTAGGGAGGTGGGTGTCCACCTCTTTTCACAAGGAGCAAGTGACAGCATGACAGGAAAAGCCCTCAAGTTGTGCCAGGAGAGGTTTAGATTGGATATGAGGAAAAATTTCTTCACTGAAAGGGTTGCCAAGCATTGGAACAGGCTGCCCAGAGAAGTGGTTGAGTCACCATCCCTGGAGGTAGTTAAAAGATGTGTAGATGTGGTGCTTAGGGACGTAATTTAGTGGTAGACTTGGCAGTGCTAGGTTAACAGTTGGACTTGATCTTAAAGGTTCTTTTCAATCTAAATGATTCTATGATTCTATTTGTTGGTGTCGTCCCATCTCCCGCCCCAGTATTTCAAATACTGCATGTTTTGAAGTGTAAGAAAAGAACATCCAAAATGTATTACTTCAGGTAATGCTTTCAAAGAAATAGGATTTCAGGAAGTACAACGCTTGCTGGCCTAAGTCCTTTCCCAAGTTCACCTGTAATTGCCCTAGCTGTTATTTATTGTTACTTTCTTTAGAGATCTAAGTACTCGTTAACTTGGTGATTGAAGCAGAGAAGTTTTAGGATACGTCATTAAAAATTAAAAATAAATTTCTGTATTTTTGACATATGCTGTTTCAGTTGATAAAACTGCAAGGTTTTTTTATCATTATTAGGTAAAATTCAGCTATTAAACAACAGAGTTTGGTTCAGTGAGTAAAATAGTGTCTTTTTAATATTTTACTTGTTAGTGTGTTTATTATTATAACTCATGCTGAGTTAATGAGTGTCATATCAATAGGCAAAAGATGATGTACCGAAAAAACTTTGAGATTGCTCTGAATTTAACTCCATAGGAAAAACAGAAGATTTTTTATAGTTGTAGTTTTTACAGAGGTTGCAACCAGTCTTCTATAGTGTTATTTTTTATGTATAAGTGTATGTATATAGACAGTATATTTCCTGTACCAGTGTGACCAACCAACACATCCCCACAATGGAAGATGGCTCAGAGAAGTGCTCATGAAGCTCAGGGAAAAATATATGGAGTGGCCACAGCTGCTGTAAAGAAAGCTGAACTTGTCTCAGGCCAAAATGGACTGGTTTGTAAACAAAACAACTGGTTGTATAAACAGACTTCCTTGGTTAATCAAAAAGGTGTGAATATCTTAAGCTAGAGAGACCAGCTGATCACTCTTCTTCATTCTATGACAAAGTTAAAGTGTGATATTTCAAGACAGCTGGGTTAGCATGCTTTGAACTACAGAGGATTAATAAATTGTTAAGAATGCTAAAGTGAAGAAGTAGACTAAGTTTTATTCCCAAATATTCCACTATCTTGACGTGTGTATATGAGCAAATTTATTTGTATCTCACTTTTCACCAGAAAAAAAATTCCCATTTTGGAAAGTTCTTTGAATTCCTGAGTCAGCCGATGCAATATAATTTTGTCTCTGTTCTTTGATTTAGCTGTCTTTATCCTGACCTGAAAAGTAGCTGCGATCGAGGTCACAGAGAATTGCAATGCCCAGCATATGAGTGGTGCTGTACGGCCCTGTAAAGAGGCGGAGAGGACACGATCCTGCCTCCCCCCTCGCCCAAGAAATTTCTGTGATGTCTTACATCTTACACTTGAATTATATATGCTTTGTACTAGACAGGATGTTGTCACTTGGTCTATTTATTAATTTTTAAAGCATCCTGGTCTCTAAAAAGAGTCATTGGGCAATGCTGTAATCAAAATAAAAGAGCTTTTTTATGTGTCCAACATTGTTAGTTAATAATTTCAAGATACACAGTTCTTTGTGACTATCAAAGGAGTTTAGAGTGGCAGCTTTGCATATCTCTATATATGATTAAATTGTCAGTTATACATTAATGTCTCTAAGTTCCTTTTTTGCTTTCTCTTCCTGTAATTTGCTTCTACATGACTCTACCTTCAGTCAATCATTCTCTGTTGTGGTGTTGTTTTTAAACACCCTGTATCTTACAAGAACTAGAGAAAGTAAATTTGCATAATGACCTACTAAGAGCAGGGAGGACAATACCTGTGGATAAATGTATGTTTGAAATCTTCTGAGCTAGTTTGAGCCATCCTGAGGGCCCACCTGCCTTTTCTGCATTCACCTTTTGTCAGGTAGGACAGAAGTCCAGAAAGTACCTATCTTAAATATAGAAGCAGTCTCAGCCAGTCAATTGCTTTACAGTCTTCTGTTGTTTGAGATAATTGAATTATTTGATCTGTTGGGGCTTCATTTTTTGTTTATGTGTGCCCAGTAAATCTTTTAGAATCTCAATATTATTTAATGATTCTCTTCTTAAGCTTACTAGAGGGTCTCACTTTACTTTCCACATAGCCTGGTATTCCTCACTGTCCTTGTTGCAAGGAGAAAAATGAGAACATGGGAAAACGGAGAAATTAAAAAATCATGGCCTTGAAACTTGACAGAGACACTCTGAAATGTTACAGTTAATCAGGGTAGCATGTACAAAAATGGTCAGCACTTGCAAAGGCTTGGCACACACCAGTACTTCATTGGAATAAACCTCAACCCCAAAAAACCACTCAAGACAAAAAAAAACAACTGAAACAACAAAGCAACAATGACAACAGCAAAAAAGTAAATTTTGCTTTCTTTTCCAAACTGTTCCTTAGAATGTTAATGACATTTAAAAGCACCTATGATTTTTATAGCTTATTATGACAAAGGACAAACCCGTGAAACTTAAATTTCTCCAGATTTAACTATTGGACTTCTCTTTGGATGAAAGAATGCCTTGTCCTCCCTTTCAGTGCATTTGATTGTTAAGGTTGGTTTTGGAACCATGTATCTGTGTGCAATGATGGGTATACAAAAATTGACTTCCATAGCAGCTGGAGAGATGAATGTTAGTAACAGGTCAGAAAAGCCCAATACAAGACCACTGAGAAGAGAACTTGTCCCTTCATGTTCCCAATTGTTTTACAATGGCTGCACATGGATGGCATTAAATCAATTACTTTTCCATTACCTTGCTGTGTATTTTCATATTTAAATTATTTTTCTTCAAATATTATTAGGTAGTAAAAGAATAATTTCCTCCTCTATTAAAGAAATACAATCATAACCTGACAGCATATTAAGTCTTATTAAAGAATATTTTTCTTTGACAAATTTATCCTTTGCAATTAAATAAATACTTATTGTATTAAAGGAGGGGAAAAAAAGGGAGTGTGGTGTACTTCAGGGAGATAAAATAGTTCTCCTACAGTGAGCAAAATCAATGGATAGACGACGATCTGAAGACTGTTTTCATATAAGCTTGGAGAACGCTGATATGTATTATTCTTTAAGGAATGCCTCTACTGCTCATTAGAATGTTCCACACATCGTGTAAATTCACTTAGTCTCTATACAAACAATACCTGGGATTTTCAGACGGAATATAGGAAATTCTTCACTTTTCCTGCAAAATAAAATGTTTCCTACTTCCCTCCGTAGTGTGGTCAGATCATCTTTTAGCTGAGTGCCAGAGATACAATACTGGATATTTTAATCTCATCTCCTTATCCAATGTCAAATCTGGATAGATAGGTCTACTTCAAACAGTTTTCTATTTGTTCAATGTTGCCTTACTTATCTATGAGAATGTAAAGTGCCACCTTAATTAATTTCGTAGAATATTTGTTCAACTATGGAAACCACAGTAGATTTTTAAGTTACTAAATTGCTCCTTTTAGCAATATGGAAGACAGAGGCCAAGTGTAAGTTTATATTCTACCTGTATAGCTTGGAATTGTTGCTAAGTGTGTGAAAAAGCACACACACAAAAAAAAAAGATCAAAGAAAAATATTAAGTGGTGATGTTGCACTCACTAAAAGAAAATTAAGGACTGCTTTTGAGGTAAATCAACAGCAACTTCCCTACCTTAGAATTATTACTAACTTTTAGTACTTAAGTGCTGTTCTTGTCTTTGCTATTAATCACATTTTAAATGATTAATCATTATTAGCTTTTAAATATCTCTCACCTTGAGATACAGGACAGGGCAAACAGTTTTGGTGATAATAAACAATTCTGGTGAGCTATTAGTCATGTCTGAATTTAATTTTAGAGAATTACTTGATTACTGTAGTTATATTTTTATGCTTGGAAAAATTGGTTTTCCTTTTAGACTTTCTTTAGATAGAAGCATACACATATCTAGTGAGAAGCAGTAGAGTATGTAAATGCACTGCTGTGTAGACTTTTTAATATATGTGATACAAGACCTATTGCTAGCTTTTGTCTTATCCTGATAAAAGCAAATGTGTATTTCTTGCTTCCAAATTTCTTACTTGTGGCTTCTGACTTTAAAAAAAAAAAAATTATTTTTCTCTTGCTTCAGTTACAATAATCAAACATTGTTCAATATGATCCCATAGATAACAAATCAACTATATGGTATATGGATGAATTGTTCTCCTATCCTTTACATAAGATTATGAAATGGATTTCTGTTTATAACTGTCTTAATCAGATCAAGATCTGTGCTTTTATTACTGCAAGGATGCATTGATGGAAACACTACAGAGAGCTTAGCAGAGATCTCTGTTGGCTTGACTGCTTGGTGGAACCATCTGTGATTCACACTGCTGTGTGTCATGAAAAGTTAATGACAAGAGTATGTTTCATCTATTCTTTAAAGTTATTAAATAATGTACTTGCATAAAAAAATCAGTTTTAGAATAACCCTCTGATATTTTGTTTTGCATTAATGATTTCCCAGATTATATTTGGTGATGTTCCTATTAAACATGCTCTTGCAATTTTATTGGTTCATTCTGCTGTAATCGCTGGAATTATATTAAAATAAAGACAGCAGATTGTGTCCATAGTTGTAATGTGATAATCTTACAGTCAAATAGTGTGTTTATTATCTTTCTGCTTCCATTTATAATACATCAGTACTGAAGACTAGGCTTACTCAAAACAGTTTAGGGATGTTTGCTGCTTTGTTCAGATATCAGATACTTAGAAAATAATGATTACTTTCTTCAGAAATTATGAAATTTTTGACAAATGTATTAGAATAGCAGAAACATCTTGAAGAGGATGATAGCTTGATGAATCCCTCCAAATATACATGTATGAAAATACAAGACACTGATATCTGTGTTGTTTGTAAAGTATGCCTCATATCCTAGGTAAAGAACTTCTTAAGTTTTTAACAACCAAACTATTCAGATGTATACGCACTTGGGAAAAAATATAGATTTTATGGAAGGAAATGGGAGAAAAATTATCCAGGTGTTTTCGATACAGTTTATCATCCTGTCTTTTCTGTCTGTGCTCACAGCTGGCAGCCCACAGGATTTAAAACTGTCAAAGTAATTAGGAAGAAATTTAGCAAGTTTGTTGTGAAAATACTTCTGGTATTTGGAATCCTTAAATATCTTTCAAATAATTGATGATGACAAAAGAGTAAAAGAGGAAAAGAGAGAGCATACATTGTGATTTGGAGTATTTGAGTAACCTTATACTAAGAAACACATAAATATAAAATTAGTTAAAATAAAATGCAACTACAATTTAAAAAGTTGTTTTGAATAATGTTGAAATATTTGGTTCTGAAAAAAAATCCTAATGTAAATGTGTTGCTGTAGGATGAAATATTGTTCAGAACAATGGATTCTCAATTTTATGGGTTTATTTTGTTTCTAGTGAAAATCCAACTTTTCCAACAGGGGAAAAAGTCCTCTTGTTCCTGGTCATGTAAATCTTCTGTATACAAAACTAAACATTGTGACAGTTACTGGAAATGCAAGTTAATTCTACATTATAAGAAGTTACACAGATGAAAATGTATTTAATTCTTTTGTTTGGTTTTAGTTTTTTTCTGTTTTCATTAAGTGTCACTGATGTCTTTGAAAGGAAATACTTTTCTCGTTGGGATTAACTCAGAGAACAAGACAAAACAAAATTCTTTGCAAAACAAAAACTGAAATTCAATTATTTCATAGGGCTTTCTATATAGGTGTGTGTATATATATAAGAAAACTTGTATTTCCCAGAATTATGTGACAATATTTTTAATGTCTGTCTGTGAACAGTTTTGAAAGCTGCTATTTTTAGCATCTTTTGAAAGTACCAGAGAACAGCAGCCTCCTTGCTCCTTCCCTTTCAACATACATTTACAGTCTCTATCTCAGCACAAATTCAGTTCATCTGTCATCCTCAGCAATAACTAAAGTTATTTTAGGCTCTGTCTGTCAGATAGGGACTCACAAAGCAAGCGGGCTAGTCTGGGCTTTCTTTTTTAAATTACTTCTAATTAAAGTGTAGATTTTATGCTTCCTGACCTATTTTTGCAAATACTTGCTTCTGAGTTAATGTTCAAATGTTAGTATTTATATCCTATGAATTTATACTAAAGGTAATACTTTAATGCAATAAATGCTTCTGCTAAAAGAATTTCTGTGTGAATATCTATGTCAATATGACCATGTGGTGGGTTTACACTATCTAATTTAACATGTGCTAAAATATAATAAACACTTTAAGTAGCTGATATTTTTTTTTCAAATCTGTGTTACCATGAGTACCATTAGAAAGATCCCTGGTCTCCATTACATACTACATAGGTTAAAAAGAAAGGAAAAAAAAAAACCCAAACAACACTAGACTGAGTACAGGAACCATTTTATAAATTGATTTTACTTCAAGCTTACCAGAAGTTCTGCTTGTAGATTGTGGTGGGTTGACTCCACATTTGGTGGCTGGACACCAGGTACCCCCAAAACCACTCTATCATTCCCTTTCCTCAGCTCAACAGGGAGGAAAAAAATATAATTGAAAGTTTGACAGTTGAGAAAAGGACAGGGAGAGATCACTCACCAATTACCATCACAGGCAAAACTGACTCAGCTTGGGGAAAATAATTTAATTTATTACCAATCAAATCAGAGCAGGGTAATGAGAAATAAAACCAAACCTTAAAACACCTTTCCCCACCCCTCCCTTCTCCCCAGGCTTACCTTACTCCTGAATTCTCTACGTCCTCCCCACAGCAGCGCAGAGGGGGTGGGGAATGGGGGTTGGGGTCAGTTCATCACACATTGTCTCTGTGTCTCCTTCCTCCTCAGGGGGAGGACTCCTCACACTCTTCCCCTGCTCCAGTGTGGGGTCCGTCCTTGGGAGACAGTTCTTCACAAAATTCTTCAGTATGAGTGCTTCCCATGGCCTGCAGTTCTTCACAGACTGCTCCAGCATGGGTGCTCCACGGGGTCACAAGTCCTGCCAGCAAACCTTCTCCAGCCAGCATGGCCTCCTCTGTCCATGGGTTCACAGGTCCTGCCAGGAGCCTGCTCCAGCACAGGCTTCCCATGGCATTACAGTCTTCTTCAGGTGCATCCACCTGCTCTGGTGGTAGGTCCGGTCCTCCATGGGCTGCAGGTGGATATCTGCTCCACCATTGACCTCCATGGGCTGTAGGGGAACAGCCTGCCTCACTATGGCCTTCACCACAGGCTGCAGAGGAATCTCCACTCTGGTGCCCTTTTTCCCCCTTCTTAAATGTATTATCCCAGAGGCACTACCATCATCGCTGATGAGCTCGGCCTTGGCCAGTGGCAAGTCCATCTTTGAGCCGCCTGGCATTGGCTGTATTGGACATGGGGGAAGCTTCTAGCAGCTTCTCACAAAAGCCACCCCTTTAGAACCCCTGCAGCACCCCTGCTGCAGAAATCTTGCCACACAAACTCAATACAGGCCATCTAATGCTAATGATAGTAGCAGATGGGTCAATCCTAAAATATAAATTAATTTTGAAGGATCGGTTTATAAATTATTATTTTAAATGCTTAACTTTGGCATTGTTCTCTGTTGAGCTCACTTCTAAATGTGATTTATCACACTTTTAAAAAGATTATTCATAAATTTTAGTAGTTTTACAAATGTACTTGAATAGGTTGCAGTAACAGCTATATGTTTAGGGGTAAATTAGTTGAAAAAAACCTCAAGTGGAAAGCACTAATTAAGATCAAAGGTAGAAATAAATACTTTTAAATGATATTACGGTTAGTTCATTGGCAAAGATTAACAATAATAGTGCTATAATTATATATACACTAAGTTTTAATGTGTTACATGTTCCTGTGTGATTCAAAATATCTGTAGTTAGCGTCTGGAGTAAGCTTTCACAGCTGGGCTTGATTTTGAGCTTAGCTTTTTCTGAGGCCTGTGCTGATTATCATCTTCTTCACACAACCAACAGGAAGCTGGACAATAAGTTTTTCTCCATTTTGTCATGAAGTTTGGGGAAGCAGGCTTCTCAAAAAACCCATACAGCCCACCCCAAAATGCAACCCCCACCCCCGCAGCAAATGAATATAAAAACCCATGCTAAAAACACCTGTGGGAAAAACGGGTAAGGGTTTTGAAGAAATGATGGGAACTACACCCTGTTCATCTGTTGCTGTCTTGGTCCTTAAGTGCCTTCTTTTCTGACCTACCCAACGTAACAGTGTTTTGAATGATTGCCATGAAGTTTAATCAGGATTACCTCCTATAATTTTCTAATGGTTAGAAGATTGAGTCACTTCTTACTTGCAGTTCTATGTATAATAATGGATAGTGCATCTTCTTCAGCAAAAAAAACACATATAAAATGCATACCTTTCCTGGCAAGTATCACAGAGGTTTCTAGTCAACATGGGTGGAGAACTCTGATTAAAGATTTATATTTCTGATTTTTATGTTTATACAGGATAGAGATCAGTTATCTTGGGAAATGCTCAATTTTTTCACATCTCAGCATGAAGAGATACTTATTTGGGGAGTATTTTTGCTAGTGGAAACTCTTCTTGTGTCTCATATGGAGATACTGTTATTGCGATGTTGTTACTGGGAAGTAACATAGAAAAGATATCCCCAATATTTTCTCAACCATGGAAACCACAGTCTCTGACAAAGGGAATAAAAATTCTGACTGAGAAGTCCACTGCTCAGGTAAAAGAAAGACGAAAATTATTATGTTTTTCCTGTTACTTAATGGTACAATGTACAGATATTTTGTGTGTTGACAACTTTTAAATACTTAGATGAATGACTGTTTCTTTAAAAACAAAAAAAAAAGCCTGTTGTGTGTAAATAGGTCCTTTAATTTTTTTATAAAGTAGAAGGAATTTTCCTACCAGTCCTTCTGTGTGGGAGCAGGAATAACAACTGTGGGAGAAGATGAGCATGGAGTAATACAACGGTTCTTCTCTGTACAATATCTTCTGTACGTTAAGTTGACAAATGCTACTGCCACTGCCAACACAGGTAACAGATTCAATACGCTGCACCACTAAATTAAAATAAATGCTACATTTTTTCAATCAGTATAGGGAGGTAGTGAGACTGAGATGCAGAGTCGTGACTTACTCTACACCTTTTACTATTGCAGTTCACCTTCCCTCTGTCCTTCAGAAATAGCAAACAAAAAGTATTCTTTGAATACGATATTTGGTCATTTATTATTCTGCACAGATAAAAATCCCAACAGCTTGAAATGCAGAAAATAATTTCTAAATTATCATGTAAAATAGATATATTTTTTTTCGAGAGATGTGACAGGGTTTAAAAGATAAGAGTTGGATAATAATATTGGTTTCCCTGCCTGTTTTTATAGCCTATATTCCAAGACCATTAAAATTGCATTATCAATTCAGAATTATTTAAAATTAAATAAAACCCAACATGAATAATTATATTGTGCACATTGTTCTAATTACTAAACTTCTGATAGGGGGTAAATCAATTGACTCTTTATTTCATCATTATTCAAAGTTACATTTTTCATTAAATTAGCACCAGAAGGGGATTATGCCTATAATAATCGGTGTCACTGCAGCTGGCAGGAAAATGGCTGGTTTGATAGTTAGGTGGAAGGTTGTGAACTTCTTGGCTAATTTCGTCCCTGCTGTTCATTTTATAAAAGAGTGGGAGGAAAGAAGGATGGAAAATATTTTTTTTACTCTAACATCCATTGGTGTCAAAGTCTGGAGCCCATAATGAGGAGGTAATGTAAGCCACTAAGTTCCCAGGCAGGGTACAAAAATTACTTCCTGGAGTTAGCATCAAACTTGTTTTATTAGAATTAGTATTGTTATTGTTTGATATATATTAAAAAAAAACCCAACCAAACAAAAAAAAAAATCACAGAGGCAGCACACAAAAGAAGAAAGGCAAGAAAAAAGAGAATAAAATGGTTTTTATCTTTCTTTTCTTCTTGCTGCATTTTCATGTTTACTGTAACCTGATATTATAGACCAACATGCCTTTCTGCTGTCAGACCACTTCATAGGTGTCACCAATTCAGCAAAAGGGATATATAAAGTCCTGTGGATATACAAATTGTGTCATATATGTATGACACATAGCCCATAATCATGCATCTTCATTGTGCAATAATGGATTTTGACAAATTATTGCCTTGAAGGGAGACATAGGAGTGGGATGAGGATTGAGGGCAGATTAGATAGCATATTTGATCATATGTGCATGTTAACACTAAATACCTACTGTATTTTCTTTCCTGTACAAAGATAGTTTAATTACAACACAACATTATTTTAAAGTAACAAACAGTGCAAGGTAAACAATATCTGCAGACAGTCAGTCAAAATTTCCAGCTCAGAGACGACATGCTGAACTGTTTTCTTTTGTTTTGTTTTATTTTTCCCCCAGCACTCTCAGGGCAGTGAGCAACTGTTCTCTTTTTAAAGTATTATAGGGTGGAAGAAAACCTCCAAACACCTTCATTTTTAGAACACGAATGCTTTCATTAAAAGTTTTAAAACACCCCCAAATTTTAGAAAAATTTCTTTTATCCTGTAAGTGAATTTTTGTGTGACATCCACCAGTGTTTGCCAGTTGTAAAAGAAGACAGTGATGCATAAATTCCATGCACTGAATTTAAGGTGTCTTGGATCTTTTCACAACCATCATAAGCTCAAATCCGTTTTGGAAGTACTGCCAAGGAAGAATACCTGATGTTATCTAGCAAGTGGGCTTCCTATCCCTACTGATTAGGATTGTCCCATATACTTCTCCCCAAACCCTTCTCCTTAGTAGAAGTCAAATGGGCATGAAGCGTGTCTTATACATTGCCTGTTTGTTTTCCTGATTTTTACTATTTGCAATTCATTGTTCTGAAATAGGTTCAAAAATAAATAGAGAGACTGCTTCTATTTGTCGTTTCAACAAAGTCTCTAGATTTTGGATAACAGTAGGAGTGATAGCTGTATCAAGGCAGACACCAGTGGAAATGCTGTGTTTAAAGGAATACTTTCTGCTCTTTTGTTTTACTATTATTTGCTTATTCATTTACTTTACTGACCTTTTCTCTTGAGAAAATGGATGTATTGCAGCTGTTACTTACATCCACATGGGGTCAGACTTCTACATCTGTCATGAATAGTTAATACTGTATAATTTAAAAGGTAGGTAGCTATCTGCTCTGCTAAGCTGTCATGCATTGCACTTAGATCTACATGGGTCAAGATGAATTTTACCAAAAATCAGAAAAATAATAACATTGTTGTGATAACACAATTACTTTATTTACTTCTCTGTGTTAAAAATTTCAAAACCCAGTCAGGAATATATTCAGCTCTTCTTACAAGCAGAATAAGGAAGATAATCAAGACAGGGATGTACGTGCACACATCAACACAGTTGTCCTCATCATTACAAAATTAAGAAAAGCTCAGATATCTAGTTTTTATCTTTTTTTCTGATGCTGGCCTAGAATAGATGCTTAGATAAGGAATAACAGAATGAAGTAATTATAGCATGATCTCTTCCCTGGCAGTCTTCTGGTTCTGATCATTTCAACATATTATTACTTGAGATGGACATTTTAATCACACGTGTCTTCTGTGAATTTTTATTATTTCTTAATCAATTTGTAGGTTCCCTATCCAAAGTATCCTGTCATAAGAAGTTCAAGCTTTGTGTGGCAAACAAGCTCCTCTTGACCGTCTCTACATTATATGGAATATCCTCTATTAAATAACAATAAAGAATTATTTTCTATTTATATTTTCCTGCAATTTAATTTCTGTCATGGACCCTTCCAGTTATGTGGGCTTAAAACTGGGAAGTCCTTGTCTCTTTAATGTATCGCTGTAAGGAATCTAATAATTTTTTCATGCTTTTCTTTGCACCTTTTCAATTCCACAATATCTTTTAGAGATGAGGGTGATAGATACACTGTGCAGTTTTCAGGACAACAGGCTACAATTTCTAAGATGATTATACATTTAATGTTCTTTATCCCTCAGTTCCTACCATTTCTAGTTACCTTTTTCATCATTTGTACAAACTGAAAGAAAATCATCCCCAATGCCTTATTTTTGTTTACATGTGTTATTTAGCTGAGTGGGGATAATGCTTTTTTCTTTTCTTTTTTTCTTTTTTTTTTTTTTTTTTAAGGATTGTCCCACTTTTATTACTGCTGTTTTGTTTTTATTTTTCCCTCAGGAAATTAGGAACTGTACTATATTCAACATCACTTCTTTATTTGTATCCTGTTTATGTTTAATGAAATAAATTCATGACTTTTAGTAATTTTGGTACTTTTTAATGAAAAATAAGTTCTTTTTCCTTGATTTTGAATTGAGAATTCTTATTTGTCATTGAAGTTTTGGATTGGCAATGAGTCCAGCCAGAAGAATACACATTTTTTGTATATTCCTGAGTTCGCCTGCTATCATGAAAATGGTACAGAAAAATCTAGCTGGCTTAAATCAAGCAAAACCCACTACGGTTCATGGTATGTTGATGCATTTTTCATCTGTTGTTTTTGTCTTTTAGGAAATAAGCCAAAATCTTCAATATCAGCATGACTTATAATCACATAAGAACAGCAGGGGAAAAAAATATCTAGCATATTTCCTTGCCTCAAAGAAGGATTAATTCAATATATGCCCTGTCTGCCAGATATTCATTTAGACTGTTCTTAATACAGTTGCAACCTCCCAAGTTGTTTTCTTCACTCAGTCTTCTCTTCTTTGAACCTCAGAAATTTTAACCTTTAGCTCGTGGCTTATTTTCTGCAGACCTCAGAACACTCTTTTTGATCTGTGGACTTTACTGCCAAGATTGTTGTTCAGCTTATCTCTGGGCCAGGCAGAATAGAACATAACTATGTTCCTTCCACGTCATATTCCATTGCTCATCAATAGGACTGTGCTCACCCAACACTGTGGCACTGTTTTGATTTCCAAGAAGCCTTGAAAATTTTTTGAAGTACTTTAACACATCTAGTATTTAAGAAGCTGATTACTGCTGCCTATATCCTAATGTAATTCCACACTATTTTCTGGCCTATTTTTTCCAGTTTATAAAGGTAAATTTGGATTTCAGTCCCATTCTCCAAGATATTTGCATCTCCTTATTTTGTGTCAATCGAAATAAAAACCATATTTTCCACAAAATTATACTTTCCATCGCCCAGATTACTAAGGAAAACAGTATATATACTAATATATATATAGATCGTCATGGAATCCCACCCAGTATGTTTTGCTAGTGATTATTTGACAGCTGCTTTCTGGTTACAGTTCTCTCATTAGGTTTTTGGCTACCTACCAGATGGGTAATCTTGAGTACATTTCTCTTACTGCTTATGAAAATGTTATGCAAGACACTATAAAGATTATACCAAAAGCAAGTCAATGTCTATTACTCATCTTCTACCAACAAAGTTGTTATTCTTCTGTGGAAGAAATTATGGCTGTTTTGACACTTTTTTTTTTTCATAACAAGCCCACTTTGACTAGTACTTAACTTATTTTAAGTACTTATTTTAGTACTTTTTTTAAGTACTTAACTTATGTTATCTCCCAAATATTCATTTGAATGATTACTTATTTCACAGATTTTCTGGCGAGGGGTGTTAAACCAGGTGCATCCCTAACTGTTGTTCCCTCTTCTCATTTGAAAGATGCATATATGCCTTCTAGTACTCTTACATCTCACCCATTGCTTACAATTTCTCAACATTTGCCAAGAACTATTCTGAGAATAAATATTAGACCTAGGAAAAAGGGGCTTTATAAGTTCTTAAACAGTGGTATATGTCTAACTTCTTTTTTATTTTTCAGGGAAAAGCTTGAAATTCTGATCTAAACACCTCTCAAATACTTAAAAGGCAAAAAAAGCAACAAAAAGAAAAGCCAAAGCTTATCAAGACCTGTTTACAAGATGAAATCTCATAAACTATTTGGCTGTTCTTATGATTATTTTTGGTTTGGTGTTGACAGTGTTAAGTTTCCCTTTCCCTTTTATCTTTGCATCACACATTGTCAACTCCCCATCCCACCTTATTTGTTTTGCTTGAGGTTTAAAGTCTTTTTGTTAGAAACGTCATTTTTTAAAAAAAGGTCCATCATTCTTTACAGGAAAATTTTAAAATGATAAGCCTGATATTATACCGAAGACAAGAAAAATAAACAAACAAACAAACAAACAGAAGAGATTCAATTGGAATACTGTGACTACAATAAAAGATATTAAAGCATCCTTTTGCTTTTTGGAAAATGATACTTAATTTTCAGTATTCGATACTTAATTTTCACTGCTAACCAATGACACTTCCAGAATCCATTTAAACATTTTAAACAGACTTATTTTAAATTTGTGAGTAAAGAGGGGAAAAAGGTAGAGAATGGATGACTTTGCAAAGAACTGAAAGTATGAAAATTTTTCTCTATCTAGTTTTGGTAAGTTCCTTGGAATAGAACTGGAAACCATCACAAAATCAATCTCTTCTTCCCCCCTGCCTCCCAGTTATAAATCTATTAAAATCAAAAGTGAAATTTTGGTTTTCCTCCACGCCAATTTCTCAATAATTAGTATGTTAATCTTTTTTTTAATATAGATATTTTAAAATCTTAGTAATATGCAGAATCCAACTTAACATAATATCAGGTAATTTTCTTTCTTTTTAAAGATTTTATGTTTTAATTTGTCAAATCCTGACAATGAATGACTACAGCTTTCAAAGCAACAATCAAGTCTCGTTGGAGATACAGTATAAAACATTCTTCAAGTAGAATATTAGACAAATACTCAATTTCATCAATCTTACCCTGTAAGAATTAAACAGAATGACACCTGTATTTAGTCTTTCCTTTTCCTTAAAAATTAATTTTTATTCTAGCTATGGAGTCTCTGGTTAAGGAAATTTGAGGAGTAAAACTAAAAATATTCTCAACATAATCTCTGATATAACTAAGTGTGTGGCTGCTCATCATATTTCTGTTGGCTGCAATTAAAAACTCTGAAGGAGGGTTTTCTATATATCCGTCATTTACTTCTTTTCAAAAGGTTTTATGTAGTCCACACTCTCATAGAATAATAAAACCCCACATGAATAACACCTACTTTTAAGCTTACATATTCAGCTACTTATATATATTGTGTAAATAGCTCTTTCCCACATATTTATACAAATAAGCTATAACTTTAAAATTGCTACTAATGAAGATATAGAGACAGAGCCTACATGAGCAATGGATAGACATGAAAATAATGGTTCATAGGATGACAACTGTAAACATTTAGATATCTAATTACAATTGACGTTATATGTCACAATTTACTTTGGAAGGCATTCAAATAGAGACTAATGAAAGACTTGTTACAGTCACTTTTTTGTGCATTAGTTGGAAAAAGTAAGGCCAACTATCTTTGTTATGTATCTCTTTTAATTTGTTGCGTAGCTTACTTTTATTTCCGTTCTCTCTTTTTCTCATTGTGGACATAATGCTGTCTTTCACTGAATCTCAGTCAGGCCTTCATGTGAATTATTTTTTTCTTCCTAGGTGTATAACTGTAGCAATAACTGTGTAATAACTAGAAATGACTAATCTTCACTGAAAATATATATTGTTTATGAGTCCTAAAGATCTGATCTGTTGAGAAGTATGATATGCATTAGGATGGCTCACTATTAGCTGAATATAAAAGATTGAGGTAGACCAAAACAGAATGTTTATTCTAAGGCATTTCTGCAGTATTTTGTTGCTGGGTCTATAATGAATTGGAACTGTTCAGGTTCAGGAATATGTTTTAAATTGCATTTTGTTTGTTTTTTTTTTTTTATTAAAAGCCTCTCTTCCATCATTGTGTGGAAGGCTGTGAACAATCTGAGTATGGGATAGTTAGGTGTTTCATATTCTGGTTTTCTGTTTTGTTTTCTTTCTTACTTTTTACAGATGTTTATGATGTGGAACTGGAAACAAAAATGAAGGGAAGTCTCTTTCATTTGGTGGGAAATTAAGCTTTTGCATTCCACTATAATGGAGAATTGTCAGTCAAGATAATGCAAGTAAAGACCATTTGTGGAAGAGAGCTGAAACTGTTGATTGCTGAAAAAGTGTCTGTTGGAATGATAATATACTCATGGCAACAGGTAGCAGAGGGCTGAAGAACAAAGTCATAATATGTTTCCTCAGGAACAAAATATCTATGTGTTAATAATAGAATAAATTTCCATTGATTGAATAGCACTTTATATTCCCAGTATGAAGTGGTATGGAACCTGCTAAAGAACTGTGAACAGTATTTTCCTGTCTGTGTCTCATTAGAATCTAAACCATGAAGATAATATAAGGTCACTGGTACAGTTATTCACAAATATAGTAGTATAAATGTGGTGGCTGTTCATGTCAATCAGCAGAATCCTTTTTATAGCTTTAGATTATAAAGCAATAATCTTCAAATGTCCTACGAAACATTTAATTCATTGTCTTTCTCAAAATAGATCAGACAATGCATGTTGAAAGATTTCAGAAAAAAAAATCACATTTTTTTCTGGCCAAAACTATTATTAAAATAATGCCTTCACAAATTAAAACAGGTGCAGTTAAAATACTGGTTACCAGCTTCCAAAATCCTTAATTCTATTCAACCATATAACCAGAAGATTCCATTTAGTTCTTTAGATATAGAAGATGATGACAGCTCAGTAAGTTTAACTTCAGCGCATATTTTTGGAAGATTCAGAAACAGTTAATGTAAGATCTTCACTCAATTATAGTGGAAGAAAATTGTAAGATTTACCTCTAGATACAAGTATCAATTAAGTTAAAGGTATAATGGTGGGCTTGGCAGTGTTAGATTTATGGTTGGACTCAATGATCTCAAGGGACATTTCCTACCTAAGTGATTCTATGATTCTACAGTGGTTTAGTGATTTTGTTGCTGTGGTTTTTGTTTGGTTGGTTTGTTCATTTTTTAGTTAAGAAAAGAGGGTGACATCTGAGGGTGGGAGTAACGAAAGGAGTTGCAGAAAATACATAATTAGCTACAGAAGTACCCACTAAATATTAAACAGTTTCTGAACAACAACTCCTAAAGTATGAAATCTACAAAGACACTTCAAAAATTGAAAAAATGTTTTTTATTTATGTAGGGTATCCATGTTGCTACTTAGTGAATTAGAATGAAAAAGAATATCCCCCAAAAAAATAGCTTTTACAAAATTATGCAAGTAAAATGATTGTGCAAAATTACAAACCTGAGGCTAAGAGGAGATAATCATATGTTAGCCTGTAAATGTGCCTATAAATGCACCTTTGGAGCCACAATACTTTATGTACAAATCTCAAGACAAAACAAGTTAAAAAAGATTATGAAGTAATTTGTAATACTAATTCTAGCATGAAGCAATTACGTTTAAACAGAATCCTCTTAGGTTACTAATAAATTCTATTTTTCTTCTTGAAATTGTTCATGTCAGGCCTGCAGACACATATTTATAGATATTAGTAAAATGATTTTTTCACTTATTGAAGAAGTTAAATTGCTATGAATAATAGTTTATTCACTCCCATAATAAAAATTGTTGTTGTTTTTTGATATATGTAATGTTTCTTAGAAACTATGTATTGGGTTTGTGTGGCAAGGTTTTGGTAGCAGGGAAGCTACACGGATGGCTTCTGTAAGAAGATGCCAGAAGCTTCCCCTGTGTCCAACCAAGCCAATGCCATCTGGCCTCAAGACTGTCCTGCTGCTGACCAATCCTGAGCCACTCAGCAATGATGGTAGCACCTCTGGGGTAATACATTTAAGAAGGGGGGTGGGGGGAAATTGCAGTGAAACAACAGCAGCTGGGGAGTGGAGTGAGAATATGTGAGAGAAGCAACTCTGCAGACACGAAGGTCAGTGAAGAAGGAGGGGGAGGAGGTGCTCTGCAGCCTGTGGTGAAGGCCATAGTGAGGCAGGCTGTTCCCCTACAGCCCATGGAGGTCAATGGTGGAGCAGATATCCACCTGCAGCCCATGGAGGACCGGACCTACCACCAGAGCAGGTGGATGCACCTGAAGAAGACTGTAATGCCATGGGAAGCCTGTGCTGGAGCAGGCTCCTGGCAGGACCTGTGAACCCATGGACAGAGGAGGCCATGCTGGCTGGAGAAGGTTTGCTGGCAGGACTTGTGACCCCGTGGAGCACCCATGCTGGAGCAGTCTGTGAAGAACTGCAGGCCATGGGAAGCACTCATACTGAAGAATTTTGTGAAGAACTGTCTCCCAAGGACGGACCCCACACTGGAGCAGGGGAAGAGTGTGAGGAGTCCTCCCCCTGAGGAGGAAGGAGACACAGAGACAATGTGTGATGAACTGACCCCAACCCCCATTCCCCACCCCCTCTGCGCTGCTGTGGGGAGGACGTAGAGAATTCAGGAGTAAGGTAAGCCTGGGGAGAAGGGAGGGGTGGGGAAAGGTGTTTTAAGGTTTGGTTTTATTTCTCATTACCCTGCTCTGATTTGATTGGTAATAAATTAAATTATTTTCCCCAAGCTGAGTCAGTTTTGCCTGTGATGGTAATTGGTGAGTGATCTCTCCCTGTCCTTTTCTCAACTGTCAAACTTTCAATTATATTTTTTTCCTCCCTGTTGAGCTGAGGAAAGGGAATGATAGAGTGGTTTTGGGGGTACCTGGTGTCCAGCCACCAAATGTGGAGTCAACCCACCACAATCTACAAGCAGAACTTCTGGTAAGCTTGAAGTAAAATCAATTTATAAAATGGTTCCTGTACTCAGTCTAGTGTTGTTTGGGTTTTTTTTTTTCCTTTCTTTTTAACCTATGTAGTATGTAATGGAGACCAGGGATCTTTCTAATGGTACTCATGGTAACACAGATTTGAAAAAAAAATATCAGCTACTTAAAGTGTTTATTATAAATTAGCAGATATTAAATTAGATAGTGTATAGCACTAAATAATAATATCATAGTTATCTGACCATGCTTCATTTCTATTTAGCTACTTCACATTCTACAATTTTTGATTGAAATGAATCCACAGAATAAGCAGAGCAGTCCATATATAGAAAGAGTGATCTTCCTTGTAAATATACAAGGAAGTTTAAGTGTAACCACGCATATAGCAGGGTAGCTACTGGAACTTGAGTGGAATTTATTGATACTTGAGACATTCTCGCTTAGTTACCTTTGACTGTCCTCAGTAAGACTTATATACTTGCAATTTTATTTTATTTTCCACAAACTAAATCTCTTCCTCCACTCACCATCACTCACAGGTTTACATGTACCCACACATGGAAGACATATCTTTTCTTTCTAATTTCTCTCTTCTTGTATATCTGTTCAATAACAGATACGATTTTCCACAGCAAATACTTCCCTTGGACTCCAGATACTATCTTGTTCTTGTTTTTCTCACAACTTTCATTAATGCCACCTGTCATTCCCAGACTGGTTCACTACTCCACATATACTTCCTGGTCTTAAAGAATCTAAAGGATGAATCACAAAATGTGAAAACAGTTCTGTCAGTTTGGAATTTACTTGCAGTAAAGCAGTATCTGTCTTGTTATTGGAAAAGTTGGTTTATCTTGCATGACAAGGATAATAAATTTCATGGGACTATTTTTTTTAAAAATGTGTAATATCCAAATTCCATCCATTACAACTAGGTTCTCATCTGGGGGACTGGAATTAAAAATATAATTCACTTTAACATCCCCTGCACAGCAAATAATATAAGTTTGGTACCAAATAATATGATTCCCGTGTGATAGGCTTGTTGACTGAGGTGACGTTTAAACTAACCAGCAGGAGGTGCTGAAGAGAAACGTGCATTTGAATTGCAGCTCCTCGTTTTTTGTTTTGGGTTTGTTTTTTTTTTTTTTAATTTAATTCCCTTTCTAAATCACATCCTTAGCCTTTCAGTCAGTTATACAAGTTAGTCACAGATGTTGGAAATACTCTCTTGTAGTTATTTTGGTGGTAAATTTCAAGTCTGCTGTTATTTAGATTCCTTTGTCCTGTTCCAGATATGTATGCACCATCAATCCTATTCACTTCCCCCAAAGTTTTAGCATTACAGTTGATAAAGAATTGATAAAGAGTTGATAAAGATGTTATTTAGGACCTGAGGTAGTCTTCAGCTCTTTTGAGTATCTGTTCCAGGGCCTGTCTTTGTATCCTATATGAGACATTTATTGTGCTAGAGAAGGAAACTGTTGATTATGGTTTTCAGTCCAGTGATTTAGGCCTATGAATACCTTATTTTTCATAGTTCTTGCTTGCTGTTCGCATATTAGGCTGACCGTGTGGCTTTCTCTTTCTACAAGTAGTCATTGTGACAAAATGATTTTGTTGAAATGGCCAGGTGAAGGTTCAATAACCTTTTCCCACGCTCCCTGATCTCAGTGAGAAATTTTTGTCCACTATTACCAGAGGATGCTATAGGAATAGAAATCAGTTCATTAAAAATTAGGCTATGGTAGTAATATAAAATAACTATTTATTGTTAAAGAAGTGCCTTACTAGAAGTTTCTACAGGTTGTGAGTGTTTCATTCCTAATGAGATAACAAGATGCAGGAATTCAAAGTTATTATTCTTATAAGAAAGCTATGACACATGAAGAACTGAGTTTTGCCTGTCTTCAGGCTTACATCAAAAGTGATTTTAGTGAGGATCTGGGGAAAGGATGCAGCTTTGTAGGCAATGGCATTTAAGCCCATGTCATAGAATTAAAGAGAAGAGAAATTAAAGGCTTAATAAATAGAGGACATGGATGCTATTGTACTTGGTAATTAGGAAGGAGAGGGTGAGAATGAACAGGAAAATGATGACATGGCTGTACTTCATGCTTATTAGAATGTCCTTCCAATGATCTCTGCCTTGATAAGGTGTGGAAGTTACTCCATCAAATATGATGATGCTGCAGAGAGCATCTTTTACACTGAAGGCATCAGGAAGTACTGTACGATTATAAAATAATGACATGCAAACAGGACAAAAGCTATGTTCTCTGCATGTGCTTTATTTTCTGTAATGTTTATGAGTATATGTCTTAAAATATTGAGTAATTTCTGAGCTCTTTCACCAAGTTTTTCCTAAAACTGGTGTGCTAAAGAATGGACTAGGGGGCCTGAAGTGCCTTTGAATGCATAAAAAACTTTTTCTAGTATATTTCTTTTTCACTGTGTTCAAAATGTTGCAATCTATTAAGTCAAAGGAAAACCTCTAACAGATTGGGATGTGCTTTGGATAAAATGTGAATAAACTTTCTTTCAGTCACCACTGAATTGGTGACTGAATTGGTCAGTTCTGAATTGGTCTGGCCTAGGTGGATTAGTCTGGATAGAAGTGTGGATGCGAAGGGGGTAACCTGTCATGTGGCAACCGATCAACTTCATCTCCTGCAACGTAGACCTCACTCACATACAAACTCTCAGGTGCTACTTTTAACACAGTAGAGTGGCTTGGAGCTTGGGAAAAACAGCATAAAAACTGGGAAAATGTGCATTATTCTTCAGACTTCCAGTAGCCATCAGATTAAGAATGCTTTAGGTGATTCCATTTACCCGGTGTTTCTTTTTCTAAACATATTTTGAACTCATGTATTCTTGTTAGTTTTGATTGATGTCTGAAAGGTTTTAACTGTGCATGCAGAAAAAGACTATTTTCCTGTTCCTAAACATTTTGTGCCCCCAAGTGTTTGGGGTATTATAAAAAATGAACAATAATTCCTTACTTATCTTCTGTCTTCTCACTGTGATTTAGGATATCTCCTCGCTCCTCAGTGTGTCTTAAACGAATTATTCTTTATAGATGTAGAAGAGCTAGTGAAGATAAATTACACAACAGAACTGTAAAGAGATAATTTAGATCAGCATTCAGTACAGCGATTGTCAGGGAGGTTTTTATTTTATACCTATTATTATGATAAAGTGTCTAAGAACTGTGTCAAAGTAAAATGTGCTAATTACTGGAATTAGTTAGTAAGCTAACTTTCCTATAGCACTTTGACAGTGATACTTCTGAGACTTGCTCCTCTCTTTTTTCACACCTGGCTTCCAAAAGGAATAATGAGTTTTCCTGTATTTGGCCCCTGTTATCAGGGGTCTTCAATGCACAGACCCATGGATACCTTCTGGTGTTCTGTAAAGCACCTGTTCAATACTCTGAGAGTCTTGTCCATCTTTGCATATGCCAGTCATGATAGGTCTTCCTGACCAATTGTCTGGGCTCTAAACAGCCAGTTTCCCTACTCAGACTATAAAAACTCTTCTGTAATCTATGTCTTGAAGCAGCTTTTTAACTGTTTTGTAAAGAGGTCATTGTGTTTTGGGAACATGGAAACATTCCCTCACCACCAGACTGACTCTCTCTGGATGAAATCTTTTCTGCTATCATTATGATTCCTGATGCAGATTTATTAAATTCTTTTGGACTCAGACTTTGAAAATTCAGAGTATCTTTTTCATCAGTTTTCACCCTGAAAACTGGCATTTAAAAAAGTTAACTTTGTCTTCAAATTTCCAGCCAGCTAGTTTTGTGATTAATGGAGGGAAAAGGGGAAGAAGAAATATTAATTTCTAGCTCATCTAAATTGTCAGTACTTTGACTGGACCTTAATGAATTGCATTGGCAATATAGTATATTTATGATATTTGTCAAAAGTTCCCAGAGTACTGTATAAGGTTTTTTAGTATCAGAATAAAACAGTAACGTTCAGGTGCTATATCAATATATTGGAAACATTTCTTTGCCTCGCAGATCTAATCAATAACATAATTTTAGTCAAGTGAATTTTGACAAACAATGAGAATGAACAGAAGTGATTGAAAAATAAAATATTGGCAAATAGGAACAATAAATCAAAGTCTCATCAAAAGCATGAAAGATGATCAACATATATTTTCGATCACTGAAACAGAAGTACATGTGACAAATAATTATAGTACCATGACAGAACATTGGATATAATTCCCTTTCAGAAAAACCCTGAGGCTTACAATGGAAAAAAGGAAGCAGTTAAAACCTGGGTTTAGTTACTAGTGTCATCTCCACGTTGACCTGCTTATCACTGCAAAATCATTTCCTGAGCTTTCTGAAACACAACATTGCTCCAAATTAGAAACATCACATGGCGAAGCACCTTTCCATCCCTATAAGGATACAGGTTTTCAGATGCAGAACTTCATCCTTTACACATCCTACAATAACTTCACTGAAGCCCATGGAAAACAATGATAATCCAACTTGATGCTCGAGTGTTTTCAGCTGAATGGCCTACATGCTCATTATTCCATAAGCTAATGTAACACAATCCCATATCCATAGATAGTGAACAACGCTGCTTAAAAAAACCCCATAGTACACTGTTCACAGCAGCTACTAAGTGGTTTCGCCTACTGGCCAAATTATTTGTAAATTTAGGGAAGCTGCTTAATTACACACTTGTGCCACTTTGGTGTCATAATGTATACAACAGTACCTAATTTCTTGTTATGTTGCCAGAGACTTTATTTCTTGTATGAGTTTATACTACTTTCATAATGACAGTACCATTACAATTTTGTGGCTTTCCTTATCTGAACTGCACTGGTACTTTGAAATTAAAAACCTGATAAATTAATCCAATTCCTGCTTTTATTTTGATTTCTCTGTAGTAGGTCTGTTGCAGTATAGGTGGTTGGATTTTTAAATAAAATAAGTAATATCCAAAGCATTTACATGCAAAAATATTTTACTGCACTTGTGACATAGTACAGAAAGAAGTAGTATATCTGATTTCGTTCCTATTTCTTCACCTTCCATGTATATGTCCATCTAGCCCAGCACTAATCCTCTTTCCTTATTAAGACCATTTTACCATGACATGCTGCAGAGATGTCCTGCCTGTTAAAATCTTATTGCAGCAATACAAGCTGTATTATTGATAACAGCCATTTCCACTTCTTTTCACTTCAGTGTCAAGGTGCTTTCCAAATGCTTTCCTTGCAGGCAAAAGTGCCTACGGCATTCAGCCTCAGCTTCCTCACTGTAGCTAAGTGACAATGGAAAGTTTTCAGTCTGAGAATTGAAGGGGAAAAACTTAACAGAAAATTCCTTGTGATTTCCTTCTTGGGAAGAGGTCAGATGGCAGACTAATTAAAAAAAAAAAAAAAAAGAAGACTTAAAAGAAAGGAAAAGTGAAGAATATTTCAAAGCATCAGGTAATCTTTAATCAATCAATATTAATATAATATGCAGTCCACTTTTTTTGTCAGCCACATTACTTGACACAATAAGAGGCAGGTTTTGACATGTAGTGCATGCCTGGCCAGAAGAAAAAGGAAAGGCATTCTTTTGTATTCTTAGGATGTTAGAAGCTATACTTTGGAATCCACACTGGTAATTGTATGTTCAACTGCAAGGGAGAAGTTGCCTTATTGTAAAGAATATTGGAGGCCTTTCTGATATTATCTCACAACTAGTCTACTAGCCACACAAAGTAGAAGCAAATGAAGAAACACAAGAAATAATGAGTAGCAGTAAGAAAATGCAGCCATAAAGAAAATAAAAAATTTTTGGGACTCAATGACAGAATTGATGAGGAAATACCACTGTTCATTGGTGCTACTTGTAGTTATACCCACAATCAGAGCTAAGTTTCCTTTTTTCTCAGAAATTAGGATGTGTGGTAAATTAATATTTCACACCACAGATCAGGGTACAGGCAATATCGTGTTTGCGTTTGTGATTTAAAGGAGACATAACCAGAAGTGAACTCAAGGATACTTAGCTCATGATGCAGATTGCCTCATCTTGCTCTCGTCAGATGTCAATATGATCCCGTGTCCTGACTGAAAGGTTGCTGATGGCAGCAAATGACAAATGTTATTGCATTTCATCCCTGGTGCATGAAGGTCACTGCAGGGAAAGATACCATGGCCTAGTCAAGTCTTCAGGCCAGTATTTTCCTCAGTACAGTTTCACTAACAAAATAGATAAAATGAAGATATGCAATGAATGTTATTAAAAGCTTATTTTTTTATTTATTTGATTGAATTAATTTTTATGCAGACTCATACATTAAAGCTTTGCATAATGCATTTAGCTCAGTAATGGCTCATATTATTGTACTTCATTACATATACTAAGTGTATTTATGCAAAATAAACAAACTGCCTTTGTATGACAATCAAATAAGAGTATGTATGAATAAGGAGTTATTATTATTACTTGTAGAAAAATAAATAATGGCCTGGTGGTAGGGAAGTTCTTAGTGTTTAAATTTTTCATTATAATGTCAATGGTCATTTATTAGACTAAGCTGTATAGGTTTCTCATGCTTTTCTAATTTTCCTTCCAATTCCTCTTCCAATAAGAAAATGCATTTAACCTGAAATCTCATATTTTAACTCCATTATCAGCAGCACAACCAACCGAAATTTCAACCATTTTTTGTTTAAAATCCATCAAAAAAATAGTGACTAAATAAAATTGTTTAAAAGGAAAGCATTCTTGTTTTATACATGGATGTTGTAAAAATTGTGATGTGAATTTGAAGAAATCTGTCTGATTTCATATTTCTACCTGGTTTTCATAGTTAATAGTATAGTAACTATGTATTTTTTATTTTCCCTTCTTAGAACCGAATCTGATTGGTATAAGCTGAGTCCAATTAATCTATATCAGAAATATTTCAGCGTTTTTTTGTTATATATTGGCAACATTAGCTTAAAAAAGGAGAAGAGGAAAAAAAAAAAGAAAAATAATTTCTAAAAAGACCTGACTGGCCACTTCAAATATGAAGAAACAAAAACCACAAGGAAAAGCATCAGAAATACAGCTAAAGTAAAATAAATAAAATAAATAGAATATGCATAATATTTTCAAGGGACTGAGACAAAACACAGAACATAATGTTTGCATCCTAGAATTACTCTGGTCGTCCCACAGTCAAATTGCTTACTAATCAATTGTTAGCAGATACGTAGTGAACTGACAGATGTATAATGAACTCCTTCATGATCTTATGCTGTATTATCTGTTGAATTAAATGGAGTACATGACATAGATATGCTGAAAGGTATTTGATAAATTCCTGTGTAACATTAAGACCCAGGATATATATCAATATCATAATATAATAAGGATAAAATATTACATTTTCAGTTATCCAGAAATATATGCGTATAATAAAGAAAGAAATCTAAAGAATACCTTGTGTACTGTCATTAGGGCAGTGAGTATTGTTTTATTTTACATTAGTTCAGAAAATAATCCATTATGTATCACACCCAGAAAAAGCTATTATAATATGTAGCTGTTGAGAAGAAAGCCTTATATGGCACATATATTGAAAAGGTGGAAAAATATCTCAGACCAATTACCTTATAATAGTAATCTTTTCTTGCTCTTCAAATACTGTATCTGTAGGGGAATAGACAGGGATCGGCGGCCGGAAGATCACGGGCTGTGACAGAAAGGTAGACTCCTCCCCATAGGAGTGGCAGGAACAGGAAGCGCAAGAGCTATATAAGCGTGTGACGCAACTAAATAAACGGACATTTTGTATCCATCATATTGATGTCTGTGCATCACTGTCCCCAGGGTGGGTAGAGCCCTGTGTCCCAGAGATATGCGGCCCAAGGTAAGTTCTCCCATAGAAGCGTACAGCAACATGTACCAAGACCATGATTGGTTGATACCAAGATAAGAAACTAAATGGGAGAACAGGAGGTAAAATTAGTTGGTTGATGCTATCAAAATAACTAGATCAAGCAGTCCTTTGAAAGATATTAATTATATTGTATAGTTTTAGAAATTTGAAAATATATTGTCAATAAAGCCACACCAATCAGGTCACCAGAGATTAAGACTTTGTCAAATAAACTTTTATGGGTTTGCCTTAAAAATCTAAATTTTATCATCATTTGATTCAGATTTTAGGCTTTGGCCTGGATAAACTAGATTAGACAGACCAAGACTAGACTGGATTTCCTCTCTTCTGTGTTTCTACAAATGCAAAAGCACATAATAGATTAAAAAAAAATGCATACACATCTCTGTTAAACTAAGAAAAGTATTCTGGAAATACAGAAGACTAGAAAAATATGAACAATGCTTAGATGACAACTGCAACACCAGATGCTTCAGAAGATAGATACAATGAAATGGTAATTAATTCTAGTTTTCTATCTCAGAACCATAAACCAAAATAACCTCTTCCAATCTAATCATGCTTACTTCATATAGGATGGAATGAAGGAATGGAGGAATGGATGAATAGGAGGTGGAGGGGAGCTGTAGACATTGATAAGAACATTTTGCTTGAGCCTCATGAAGGTTTTCTAGAAAAGTTGCGCGTCTTGGGTAGTAAAAAACATAAGCTAAAGAATACAAGAAATTCAATTAACTTGGGGTGCCTGATGGAATCCCAAATCATATATAGTTCACTGAGTCTGAGCATTGAGGTTGATGAAAGGGATCCACCAAGATGCTTAGAAGAGATAATACACTTTCTGTTCAGAATTTCAGCTGGCTTCAGCAAATGTGTTTAAATGAGTTTCAAGTTATGTTTCAAGTTAAATCTCAGCACATTGGTACCAATGTTATTTTCTTATCTTGCTAGAAATATCCATGGCACCTCTGATCAGAGAGCAACTAGGAAACCCAGCAATATTATAAAGTATTAAAAAAATAAAAAATTGAATACCTAGTAGTACCGCATAGTGAAGACACTGCCTAATATTGTCTCATATGGAATGCTGTCAGATCCTCCTATCACCTTATTTATAAAAAGTCAACACGCTGCATGAGGATAGAAGCCAACATGGATCCAAAAAAGGTTGAAATTTTCTTTCTTACAATGATTAATGGCATAAAAAGGTAAACTGTGCATATCTTCTTTCTTCTATATATATATTATTTCATCTATTAGAAGGAAAAAAATGGAGACATGGAGACATCGGTGAAATTAAAGAGAGATAAATAAACAATTTAAAAATTAACAGATTCAGAAAGATTAAGGGACAGAATATACTCTTGAGGTCAAAGAACAGCATTTTTTAAAAAATCATTCAAGATCTTTGTGTCCACTAACAGAGTTGGCAGCTAAATACATTGATGACTTAGTCTGAAGTAAATGTTTGTACATTTTCTTAACAGGAATTAATCCTTGACAAAGTTTAAGAGGAGACTTCTGGTATGGAAGCCATCTGAATTCTTTTTGTGGTGTCCTGAAGCAGCTGGTACTTGTCGTTATGGGAATCTGAACACCTGACAAATTTTTGGCAGCTCTGATCAAGCCTGGCATTTTCTATTATGTTGTATTACTGTCAAAGATGTTTTCAAGAACCCACAGCTCAGTTATCACAAGAGGGCACTATAGGAATGCCTGCTAAAAAGTACCCAACCATTTATCTGAAGCATGTTGGTTACTTTCTCCTTTTTCATTTTCTCCTTCCATAAAGTGGAATAAACAGTAAAAATGCTAAGAGAATTACCAAGATCTCACAGCTTGTTAATGAAATCTAATATTCCTCTGGTGAAGGTGTTCAAGAATTTATACAATATAGTCAAAGCACTGTTATCATATTATTAATAGTTACCATCCTTTGCAGGGTCAGTTCTCTGTTCCAAAACATTTATTCCACCCTTATCTTGACCATACCATCTTTTTCATGACCAAGTGTTCTTTTTATATGTTTAATAAAATGATCAATAGCCCAGCTGAAGTGCCTCTAATCCAATACAGGCACCCTAGGTAACAAGGAGGAGGAGCTGAAAGCCATTGTTCAGCTAGAAATCTATGACCTAATTGCTACTGCTGAAACGTGGTGGACTGGAGTGCTGCAACTGATAGCGATAAACCATTCAGAAGGGACAGGCAGGAAGGAGGGGTAGAGGGTGGGGGTTGCCCTTTATGTGAAAAAGTGGACAACTGCGCAGAGTTGTCTTTGAAAAACAGTGATGAACAAGTTGAAAGCTTATGGGTAAAAATCAGGGGCAACCCAACAAAGGAAAACTTATGGTTTGCGTTTACTACAGGCAGCCCAACCAAAAGGAGCCTGTTGATGAAGCATTCTTACTTCAACTACAGGAAGCATCGCACTTGCAGGCTCTGATCCTGCTGAGGGATTTCAATCACCTTGACATTTGCTGGAAAAGCAGCACAGAAAGCTGTAAGCAGTCCAGGAGACTCCTGGAGTGCATTGAGGATAATTTCTTAATCCAGGTGACAGACAGTTTGACCAGAGGAGAAGCGTTACTAGACTTGTTGCTTACCACCTTGGCTGAACTAATTGGAGATGTAAAGATTAGTGGCAGCCTGGGCTGCAGTGATCATGCCTTGGTGGAATTCACAATCCTGAGGAATATGGGCCGGTTGAGGAGTAGAGTCAGGACACTGAATTATAGGAGAACAAACTTTCAGTTATTTAAGGAATTAGTGGATGGACCCCTGCTCTCAGGAATAAAGGACCTGAGCAGAGCTGACAGCTTTTTAAGGACAAATTTCTTAAAGTACAAGAGGTCTTGATTCCTACATGTAAGAAGTCAGGCAAGGATGGCAGGAGACCAGCATGTCTCAGTAAGGAGCTGCTGATCAAACTAGAAGGAAATGCATAGGCAGTGGAACCAGAAGTGTGTGTTCTGGAAAGAATATAGGGATACTGTCCAGATGTGTAGGGATGTAATCAGGAAAGCTAAGGCACAGGTGGAGCTGAATTTGGCAAGGGATGCAAAGAATAAGAAAGGCTTTTACAGGTACGTTGGCCAGAAAAGGAAGATTAAAGAAAATGTACATTGTCTGACAGGAGAACTGGTAACAACTAACATGGAGAAGGCTAAGGTACTCAGGTACTCCAACAACATTTTTACCTAATTTTTCAACACTAATCTCTCTTCTCACATCTCTCAAGCCCCTCAACATCAAGGCAGGGACTGGGGAACAAAGTGCCTCCCATCATAGGAAAGAACCTGTCAGAAGGGGTCCAAAGAGGGCCACAGAAATGATCAGAGGGATGGAGCACCTCTCCTATGAAAAAAGGCTGAGACATTTGGGGTTGTTCAGCTTGGAGAAGAGAAGGCTCCAGGGAAAATTTATTGTGGCCTTTCAATATATAAAGAAGGCTTATAAGAAAGACAGAGAGGAACTCTTTACCAAGGCATGTAGTGACAAGACAAGGGGCAATGATTTTAAAGTGAAAGGGAGTAGATTTAGACTGGACATAAGAATAAATATTTTTTGTGATGAGCATGGTGAGACACTGGAACAGGTTACCCAGAGAAGTTGTGGATGTCCCATCATTGGTAATGTTCAAGGTCAGAATGGGTGGGGCTTAGAGCAACCTCATCTAGTGAAAAATATTCCTGCCCATGGCAGAGCGGGTTGGACTGTATGAATTTTAAAGATCCCTTCAAAATCAAAATATTCTATGATTCTATGATTCTATGATTCTATGAATAACAGTATCCCTGAAGCTTTATATTTTGTTTAATAACATGGCTTAAATGTAACAAATGGGAGCTGGAGATTAAGACTCAGCAATGATGTGTCCCTGGCACAAAGATAAGAAAAATGTTTCTATTTTATCACATTTCTAGAAAACAATTTTTTTTCTACTTCTAATTGCAACTAACTACAAATTTTATCAGATATCTTTGATCCAGGAGAGGAGAAAAATTCATTATTGACTTTTAAAAGAAAACAGAAAAGTACAGAAGTGACACCACAAATTATGATATTTTGAATATTTGTTGGAAGGTGAGACCACACACATTATTTCATTTCCTGTAAAGGGTTTTCTTTCAGCACCAACTTTTTTCTGTAAAGGAGTGGAGACAACAATAACGATCTTATTATCCACAAGGCTAACTGATGAAAGCCTTGCGATTTTTCAGAAAATAATTCCTAATAACCTGATGTCTCTTTCAAGTTCTGCCCATGGGGGTTCCTGTTGCTGAAGACCTCCCTTTTCCAGGAAAAAGACTGTGCTTTCGAAGGTACTCTTCACAATAGGTAATATAATTGTGTGAGTAATTATACTATGTGCACGCCTATATTTTAAAGGTCTCTTTTCTTACTAAAACACACTACACAGAAGCTGTAGGATCTGCTTTAGTGAATGAGCAATATTATGCTTTGGTTCTAAAATTTGGTTGGCTGATTGATCTTCAGTAACAGCATACAGGCGTCATCTTTTTTTTCCAGTTACATACATATAATCTTTCTCAAAATAAGCTATAATTTCCACCTTGAAAACAAATCATATACATATATGTATATGTTTTTATGTCAGTACTCAGACACAAAAATGTCTGCTAAAGCAGATAACCAAAATGTAGAGCACTTTTTTTTCCACCAATGTATATTAAACCTCATGACCAACAATCTTATAATCAAATGAAATTTTTTTAAGCTGTCTAGTTCTTAAGTTTTCATAAGGTCTTAAGACTCTGGTTTTTTACTTCATTTCACTGCTCCAGTATCTTTTCTATAATACAGTTAGTATTACAAACACAATAAAGTAAAAATGAAAAATTTTGGTCTCATAAATATTCTTTTTTAAATTTTATCATGTATTTTGATTCCACAAAATTGACATTTGTAAAGATGAAATATATTGATCAGAAATATATTGACTGGTTTTGCTTACTAACATAACCCTACTAAAAAAATTGGAAACTTCCTGAACCCTGTGAAGTATAAGGGTTTTTTTCCTGGGTTTATATTGCCTTTATATCACCTTGCCTTTGACATGTTCTAGCTGAATTGGGACTATCTGCATGAGTAAGGACAGTTTTTATTTTCTGTGGATGAGCTGGTGGCTTATGGCTACTTTACATTGCACAGGAAATACAGTCCATATCCCTGTGTTCTAGATATCACAAGAATTCAGTTATCTTACCAATACAAGCTAGCTAAAAAAGACAGAATTGCCATTCTGTGAGTGTAAAATAAAATTTAATCTGCCTTCAGACTTACAAGTCCCTTTTTGTATATTTTCATTTTGTAAATTCAAGGCCTTTTCATAGTTAAGCAAAACCAAGACTTTGTAACTGGTTAATACTATTCTCCTAAAAACTAGATCTAAAACAGGTCTGTGTCTCTCTTTGATACAAAATTGCAAGGAGCTATGGTTCAGGTTAGGCATGTCAATGCATTCTTTTAAGACAACTGTGCTGTTTTTCAAAATGAGATAATTGAAGATAGGTTTTAAAATGCAGCATAGTTCTGGTAAGCTTCTTAAGAATAGTAAAGTAAAGCTAGATTTAAGAAACTGCTTGGAATTCATATCATAAAAATAATCTTCTGAAGGCAAGGAAACAGCAAGCCTGTGATTTCAAAATAGAATAAAAATCAAATTTCCCAGTAGTACATATTCATGAACTATCTTTTTGTTTTTCTGTCAGCTGCAGCAGATGCGTAATATACATTGTCTATGAACATATTATTTTGCTAGATCAGTGGTTAAAAAATGGCTCGTATTGTACTAAAATCCTTCACATTTGAAATGTGCATTTGTCTTCCAACTATGAAGAGCCATATTATAAATCCTTTGATCAAATTGTGGCCTCAGCAAGTTTTGTTTCCTACATAGGTCCTTTGATTGCAAAAGGTCATCTTCTGTCAAAATTTGTTTGCGATGCTGGGATTTTGGAATGAGTGCTCCTCTCAAGCCACAGGCAATTTTGCAAGTGGACATACAAGTGGACATATGCAATAATTAAAAAGTTTGTATTACTACTGGAGAAATTTGATCAGCTGTAATGGATAAACTCTAGTTTTGCAAATAGGCTGAATCATTTACCAAAGTGGAATTGACAAGAAAACTGGGCACTATCCTTTCAATTCTTTACAAATGTTCACACACAAATGTTTGATATCCTGGGAATTTGAATTGATTTCTTCCTTTTCAATCCATTTAAGAGGACTTGCCTCCTAAGCATTAACTGAATGGTAGATTGGTGGTTGCCATAGTATCTTTCTACCTGTCTGAATTCTGGTATTGAACTACTGTTTCAGCCACTGAGGTCTTTTCACTTGTGGTTCAGCTCTCAACAGTCTCCTAACAGCACTCTCACATGGAAATTCTTTCGTTCTTGGTAAGAACTTTACTTTCACAAACATGATATCTTTTCTGAGGTTAGAGCTTGAAAAAAAGCAACATAAAGTCTGATAGATTCCTGTAAAATATACTTGAAAATCTTATATACTGAAAACCAGCTGCTTTTTCCCACTGTTGTGTAAGAAAATTCTCTGTAGTTCCTGAGACATGTAAAATGTGTTGCAGGTGAGAGCACTCAAGTTGAAAATTCCTCCTGAGCACTAACAGAAATTCTCTAATGAAGAAAGACAGAGAAAGCAGACTCTTTAGAAGGCCATGGAGGAAAATTCTGGCCATTATGTTGAAAGACCTAGTATGGACTATTTTAATAGTAACAGGTTTTTTACAGTAAATTTTTCAAAAGATAATACATGCAGAAATGGTTGATACTATGCACAAATCAAGGTAAATGAAATATATCTTTGAAATATACCGCTACTTTTCCTTGTAAATATTTTGTTCACTCAACTATGCTAATGTCTGAAATGCTACAACACCTTCCAGAAATACTACAACAGTCTAGTAACCCCAGAAAATGTTAAAACCATGGGTTGGGTAACAAAAGCAGTGCTGTTGCACATTGTTTTTATGAATTTTAATGTAGGTGCAGAAAAAAAAATATTTAAGGGATATTAACCAGAATTGAATTCCTAACCTTTAGATTTCCTGCTCTGGCAATATAGGAGATAAGAAATAAAAGCATAAGTTTTATAAAACTTATGGTTGATAGCTTTACAGTGAAAGTATTGGAATATATACATATATTATTAGAATTGCTCAAAAATAGTCTAATGACCTTGAAAACATTGTTGAAGTTTGGAATAACCAGGGCATATAGCATTACTTACTTGAAGAAACTGTTAGGCTCTCTTGGCAAAGTTCTCTGCAAGCTTGAAGGCACCATGAAACCTGCCAATACTGGCACAACACTGCACTAATAAATAACATAGGAAAGTTGTATAAATCAACCAGTTGGCAGAAAGCCAATTTTTCTTTCTGCAAAGAAGTTGGCCCTTGTTTTCCTTTGCTGAAATTAAAAAAGAAGAATGCTCTGCTATATTTTATTGTAACAAATATTTGAGGTTGTACAACTTATTATTGATGTTATGATGCTTCTTAATATAAACTGCTACATGCAGGTTTTCTACCAGCTTCTAACTTTCCTAAACTTTAACCATCTGGCCTTTATTTTTCTGTCAGATGTTTTAGTAAATACTATTATTATCAAATGTTTATTTTTAAAAAGTCAGTCCCCACCCTCCAACTCTCAACCCCCAAATCTTGAAATAATTTTAAACAACTTTTTATCCATATAATTGGGAGTAGAACCTTAACATTTTGATTTTAAATAGCTTGCAGAAGTTCAGTACTAATTTTTGGAGCTTTGTTGCTTAATTCTTCAAAGATTTTCTTTGCATTGGCCATACTATAAGAACATTTTCCTTTCAATTACTAATCTTTTGTGTTGAAGCAGAAGTCCAGAGCTGGCCAGTAGATGAAAAGTCTGTGTGACTCATCTGTTCTGTGCTCCCTGTTCCCTCTTTTCTGCACTTCCCATTGAAGGAAGAATCAAGAGATAGAACAAAAGTTTTGTCCTGAATAAAAGTGTTGTCCACCGAGGTATGGATGACATATTGGGGCATTAAAAGGAGATATTTGGGCTTGAGTGCAGGAAGACAGGTAAAAATGAGGAACTGGAACATGGGCTTACAGAGTAGCTTTGAAGGCTGAGGTTGGCTGGGAAAATAAATCAGTCTGACCAAAGAAGACTTTGATAGAGCTGGCATGGCAAAAGAACAAAGAATATGTGGTGAGGTGCGGATGGCTTGCATACAGTATTGCACGGTTTTGCCAGCAAAACAGTCTCAAGTAGGATAATTTTATGTGAATTCTTTCCTTGCCAGTGGACACAAGCTTCTGATCCCTGATTCAGACAGTAAGAAAAAGACCAACAATTAAAGAAATGCTTACATAACATCTATCCTCTTCCCTCCATAGCCTCTATTTTCCATATGGTCACTGAGGGTTACATTCTTTCCACCAAAATTCTTTCAGGGAGGTTTTGGGTGGCATAGGAGGGAGACGTGATCTGCGTAAACATGTTTTGGTATTTTTTGCATGAGATGGCGTTTGGCCACTCTGGGTGTACTGGTTCCTTTCTGCCACCCTACAGGTAATGATTTCCTGCCAACCTATTCTTTTGTGCCTCCGCTCTGGTCTAGATCACCCACAGGATGTGGTGCCTCAGGTCTGTTCCCTCCCTGTCATGGGTTGCCTACAGGCTGCAGTTCTTCAAGGATATCCCTGCTCTGACGTGGTTCACCCACAGGTCATGGTACCTCATAGGCATCCCTGCTCTGGTGTGGGTCACTCATGAACAGCAGTCCTTCACTGTTGTCCCAGCCTTGGCATAGGAAACCCACAGCCACAGTCCCTTGGGGGTGTCCCTGCACTAGCATGTGTCACCCTTTGTGACCAGCACATGGTGGTTCATGGCCTTCTCCCACACAGGGTACCATTGTAACCCCCTCCTACTTAAACCTTGACACTTCTGGCCATTACAAACAGGTGCTGCGAATGGGGAGACTATGAGTGACATGGAGTTGGCTGGCCACCAGACTGAGACCAGAGAAATGAACACTGAGATGGGATTAGGATCAGGAAAGTAAGACTGAAGGCTGGGACTGAATCAGCCAGGATGCCAGAATAAGAGGAGAAGGACATCACAAAAATTTGTGTGGCAGCAGTGGGGGCAGCTGCAAGCGGCCGGGTGAAAAGTCTGCTATGGACAGGATGAAGGAGGCTGAGACTGTGGTGGAGTGTCCAAAGGTGTTAAATTAAAAATTGCCAGGAAAGAAGCCACTGTTTTTCACCAACACAGAGCATGTGTTCCAGCAAAACTATTTGGCCATTCAAAATCCTGTGTGTGCTCTGATCCTCCTTTTCCAGCTTCAGGAAATCTCTGTATCACTCATATTTTCCTTGCTTATGTTACAAAAAACATCTGCTTGTTACCAGCCTGGCACACAAGTGCAGTGAATTGTCTGTGCAAATGTAAAAGTATGTGCAAAGATATTCCCCAGCCTTGTAGGTGAATGCAGCACATCACCCCTAGAATATCCCTAGAGCAAACAGGAGGGACCTTCACAGTGTGACTTCAGTGCATGAGCTGGACACAGAGAATAATGCCTATTCAGGCTCATGAGAGAGATTCAGGTGCCATGAGGATATTTCCTACTCTGTTGGGCTTCTACTTCCTTTCATAATTTCTCATCATCAGCAACAATAGGAAGAGACGGAGAAGGAGAAGAAGGAAAAGAAGGAGAAGAAGAAGAAGAAGAAGAAAGAAACTGTCTGGAGTTATTTCTCCATATGTGGTATTCTTTTTTGTTTTCACTTTAGTATATTACACATTGTTAAAAACAATGGTAAGGCTTGGTCTGTTCCTTGTGTTCCTCTGATTCTTCAGGAAAAGTTCTCATTCAGATACAAATTCTACCTGTTCAATCTCACAGAGCAAAGGTGCATTCTGCTG
The DNA here is from genome assembly GCF_949628215.1 of Phalacrocorax aristotelis. Classification (NCBI taxonomy): domain Eukaryota; kingdom Metazoa; phylum Chordata; class Aves; order Suliformes; family Phalacrocoracidae; genus Phalacrocorax; species Phalacrocorax aristotelis. Next base: position 108,585,333 of record NC_134276.1, on the reverse strand, counting down.
TAATTAAATCAGACAAAAAAAAGCCAGTCCAAACAGGAACCAACAGTCTTTAGAAGTCACTTTGAAGTAGTGATCTTTGTCATAAACCCTGTTACAATATAGTATAGTAACAGCTCCTGATTTTTAGTTTTCAAAAGTGTTTTGTATAATGTGTTGAAGTAATACATAAAAATTTGTCTGCTTTCTTTTGTATAATCTTAATTTATATTGAGTATTGATGAGGGAACCACCATTCACATCAAGAACTGAATGCACAGAGCAATCAAAAATCTGGATAAAAGTATTGCTGAGTCCAGACCACAAAGACATATTCTGAAACTTATTTTCAAGTGTTTTCCAGAGTACAGGATCTTAGCAGACTAAGTTCAGAAAGAATTAGATAGTACAATTTTTTTAATTAAAAATGTAGTTATTGATGCATTTAATTATTCTCTGATTAATAACACATTGAAACAAATGCAATAAAAGTTTGTCAGAGACATATGGCTTTTATGTGAGCAAACAGTAAGTGAGAGCGCAGAAGATTCCCTTCTGGGCTTATATATGTCTTGCCATCCCCATTACTTGTTTCTGACAACTAACACCCACTTCTCATGCAAAACTTGCCTCGAACTTTTTGCTTCAAGGAAAATCTTACTTTTTTAATATCGTGTTGTAGTTCTATTTGTCATTCTTTTCATATTGCTTAAGTGTCACTCTAGAGAAACTAATATAGTAATTAGCAGTGATTTGTTCATAATATTTGCTCTGGGTCTAGTTCTTTACAGCAGCAGTCCTCTAACTTTTGTATTGGGGAATTATGCTTCTTGCTTCCTGAAATAGTCCATGCTCTCTCTTTTTTGCCTTTTCAAAACAGAGAGATACATGCAGATTTGTCCCTGTGTGCACAGTGCTAGACACAAATATATGCGTGCACAACCACTTTTCTGGTCTGCTGCAAGCTCTCACCTGTCCATTTCCAGTACCCCATTGACTGTAATAAAACACCACCCCCCATAAAAGAGTTCTAGTTCTCAGGAGTCAGCTTGCTTTGTCTAGCCTACTCATGGTATTGCAGGGTTTTTCTGCATAGCCTCAAATTTAAATAATCTTAGTCCTGTTCTCTTTCCAAAATCCTCACATTCTAGAGGTTGCTGTGAAGAGCTCCCTTTCCTTTTGCTTAACAATGTCTTCTCTAGCAGTAAATTTATTCTGTAGAATATTTTAAAATGTCTTACTCTGAACAGGTACTACCTATTGTGGTGGTTGACTAAAACAAAGTTGAAGGTTCTGGTTTAAGGAATGAATTTTAAGCCACAATGTGTCCTGAGTAGAGCTGTTAACCCTTTAAGAACAGAGACAATAAAATAGGATAAAACCAGGTATAGTTGCATTTTGTCACAATACAAAAAATATAGTAGATAATTTACTCATTGAAGATATTTAAAATAATAATCCTGAAATTCTAGACAGGATTGAATGAAATCCAGCTGATTTAAAAAATCACAAAATACTGAAATCATTGAACAGAAAAAGAAAAAAATTAAATTTCTCCATCCAAGGTTTTACAGGCCATTTTTTATTTTTGTATGAAGTAGATGCGAAGTAAGACTATTACAGCCTATAATACAGGGTGTTCCCAATGAAGTTTAGCTTTTATATTTCCCTTTCAGATACAACTAGTAAATACATACGTTTTTATTACAGATTTCAGAAAAAGTTTTGAAGCTGTGAACCTGTAGGTATATAGGTGACAGAATCAATCACCTTTTTGTCATTTGAAGTTGTGTACCACAAATGTATTAGCAAAGAATTTCAGTGAAGGAAAGTCTTCCAGTGAATTTTCATATTTCAGAGTTTCAAACGTCGACCAAAATGCAGGCTTACTAGCATTTTAAGGATTAAGAACATATTTTGTAGAATATGAAATAATAAACAGCTTTAACAGAAAGCAACATCATAAAATTCAAGACGATAGCCATGTCAAATGAAAGATTCCTTTTGTCAATATAGTGAATATATTTTGCTGTATTTTCAAATTACATGTTTCCTGCATTTTCTGTGGTATGGCATCATATATAAGAATTCTATTCCTAATTCTTATTTTTTCATTTCATGGACCCAGTTCTGAAGTTAAAGAGTTGATATTAATAGCTGACTGGAAGTTTATTTGGTTGGGTTTTTCCCCCCCACACACATCAAAATACAGTGCTCTTGTCATTAATTTTTCTAATCTGTTTTTGGAGCTCACTTCTCTTTACATTTTTTCAAGAATATACATGAAATGTTTAATGACAATCCTGTACTATTTTATTATGCAAGATACTTTGTGCATTGTGAAGGTCTGACTCAGGATAAAAAGTAAGCAAATAATGTCTATTTTAGTGTGGCTTTTTGCTACAATACTAAGAACACTTAGTTACACCTTCCTTTATAATCCCTCAGCACTTTCTGTTTATAATAATTTTCTTATACACTAGAATCTCTTTAGTGCTCGGTGGTTCCCATGATTTGGAAAAGGGGACTTGAATTCTGTGAGGTACTAGCAGCTTTAAATTCCTGCATTGTTTCTTAAGGCCATTTTAGATGTTTTCCTTCATTTTTGTACTGCAAGGAGAATTTCTTCACTGCATATTATTTCTGTTCTTCTCTGAGCCATTGCAGTTTGGTAACATGCTCTGGCCTTTTCAGTTTCTTGCCTTGTTCTGCCTACTAAACTTCTGCTTTAAGAAACTTATTTGACTCAAATAGGTTGAGAGCTCACAGTGTCTTGAGTTTTCTGGCAGAACTGCTCCAGAAGTTGGAACTGGTTGGATTCTGAGGTATCTACACATTTTCTGTACACACCAACACAGATGTCAGTGCATGAGCTGTTACCACCTTTCTGTAGAACCAAGATGAGCTGGCACTGCTGCAGCATCTGTAATCCCTCCGTGTAGGACTGATTGAAGCCATTACACAGAAAGGACTCCACTAATGTCCTGCAACATCTACTTGTAGCAGATTTTATGTAGAAATGCTGATGCAGCATTGAATAAAATCAAATATAACCATACCTATGTAAAGCAAAACATTAGTCTGCTATGGAACCATAAGAAAAATCTAAAGCATTAGTATTCCACAACAGTCTTAAAGCTATTAAATGTAGAGTGCTTGTCTTTAATACGTCCAAAAGGTTCACCAGAAAGCCATAACATCAGTGTGCCTTTGACACTTTGTGTGAAAAAAATATTGCCTGAATGCCAGAAAATTTGAATTGTTTGACTGAGGTATTATGGAGGCCACTCAGATCATAAAAAGGGGTATAATCTCATCCTTTCAGCTGCTATCTCTACAGATATTCCTAGCATTAAATGTGGAAAAGCAATGCATTTTTTATTCAGGTTAATAGTGGAGACGAAAACTCTGGAGCAAGGAAAGAGAATGCCAATTTGTTTGAGCTGAAATGAAACAGAACTCTTTCGACGAAACAAAAAAAGTTCTTCTCAAAATTTGTCCTTCTTTCTCCTTTCCCAGGTGAAAACTCTTTGTCAAATTCAACCTGATTTTGCAGATAGTTTTGATTCAACTGCATGTTTTTAAGTTAGTTTCTTTTATGTAAAAGCAAAGAAAGAAAAGAATAAAAAATTGCATACAACCCAAGAGATGAACTACAACTGACAGCAGGATCTTAGGCTTTTTACTGCCTGAAGTCAAAAATCAAGGAACAGTCTTCAGCATTCTTCTATGGAGTAGATTATTGTGCACAGCCATCAGTGCATTGCAACACAGCTGCAAGTAATATTTTTGTGAGGACAGCTGAGAAGATGTCAAAAAGGTCACTCAGTCTCAGAGAGGCTGAGTAAAAAATTGGTTGAATATTTTGGAAAATGAATTTTCCAAAATAATAAATAGAATAAATTATTTTAATGATAACAATTAAATTATTTTATAGGCATAATAATATATAACTATATAAAATAATAATATATAATGGCTATAATAAAATAAATGTAATAAAATATAATTATATATAATATATTATTAATATATAAAATAATAATGTTTTTTTAATAATAATAAAGTTGCTGCCATTCCTAGAGCTTCAAGGCATCCTTCCATTCTACTAATCCAAATATAATATTTTGGCTGAAGGAATACAATTAGCATTGGTTTATAAACAGTTGCTGACATCAGCAATCTTTAAAACCATTTCTTACTCAAATAATTTTTCATGCTGTTAATACAAAGCATCATAATGTGACATCATCATAAAAATTTTCATACAGAGGGAATGGGATCTTAATGAATAAGCTTTTGGTTTTGTATGCCTTTACCACCTGATGACCAGACAACAGTTAACTCCATTTTTTTAACTCTTGAAATGACTTAGGCTTCAGTACTTTCAAAGATCTTGGTTATTCACAGCCCCACAGAATGGCAGGGAGCGGAAGGAATCTCTGGAGATTATCTCGTCCAACCCCCCTGCTTGAGCAGGGACACCCAGAGCAGGGGGCACAGGAACGCGTCCAGGCGGGTTTTGAATGTCTCCAGGGAAGGAGACTCCACACCCTCCCTGGGCAGCCTGTGCCCCTGCTCTGGCACCCGCACAGGAAAGAAGTTTTTCCTCATATTCAGGTGGAACTTCCTGTGTTCCACCTTGTGCCCATCGCCCCTTGGCCTGTCGTTGGGCACCACTGAAAAGAGCCTGGCCCCATCCTCTTGACACCCACCCTTCAGGTATTTATAAGCATTGATAAGAACCCCCCTCAGTCTTGCCTTCTCCAACTAAACAAACCCTCAGGTCTTTCAGCCTTTCCTCATGAAAGAGATGCTCCAGTCCCCTGGATTCCTTTGTCCTATCAAAGTATTTCAACATCCAGGTTAGGTTTCTAAGTCCAATGATAAATGCACATTTTCTTTAAAACATCACATATTTCACAAGCCAAAACCAGTTATCTAAGGCATCAGATAATTTGCGTATGAGTCATAATGATTGCACATACATGCACAGATACTATAGGTAAGTTAATACTTATGCTTTTATGGCAAAGCTGACGTAAATTCACAGAGCTACACTGACATGTATGCACTCATTGCAACACTAACACATACTATGATGAACATACATTCTCTCTCTCCCCCCCACATATGCATATATGCACACATGCTTAAATATGATTCTTTAAGTTCACAAGCTGAGTATATTTGTAACTAGTGAAGATACTCATGAGATGCTGGATCCATCCAGCATGTTATTCTCCCTTCCTTCTTCCTCTTCGTGCTATATTGGAAAATAGAAATGGAAAACCAGATTTTCTATTTAACCTCAGGGTGCAGTTACTTAGATTCTGGCAGGGAGGAAGATTCATGTTCTGGTACGTTCTGGCCTCTGAGCTTAGCTCAGACTGATTTTGACAGACCATTTCTGTTGAATGATGTTACAGTACTCCATGTTCACTATGACAACACTTTGTGTTATCAATAGAGTTAAATACCACTTTATCCAAACACAACATGTGTTCCCCCCATTGAATAATCAGGATTTTTATATCATATCATAATTGATGATAAAGGACAGTTTTCTCTAACTGTGGAAGAGAGAAGATGAAGAAGTAATATTATTTTTTTCAGAGTTAGGTACAGTCCTGTCCATGACCTGTGGAGATTTCACAGGTTGTAAATATGCATAGATGTATGTTTAAAGTCTAACTGTTCTAAAATGGGCCTTTATTCCTTCTTTTCTAAAATTCTTTAGACAGAAGAACAGTGATATGATCATACCAAGTCATCAGAAATAGTAAAGAAATGAAAATAAAGAATCTGGCATTGATCTGTATAGAAGAGTGTCCTGGACAAAAAAAGGCAAATAAGAAATTAAAAAGTAAGGATGAAGAACTCCTCGGGCCTCACTAAGATCTTATGCTAACATGACTTTAAAAACTTCATTGAATTCAACCATAAAAGACAGCATAGAATTAATGGTATATGTTATTAGGAGTCCAACCTTTTTTTATTATTATTTTTCATTTTTGCCTCTTTCCTTAAGCTCTGGATGTCAAAATATATATTTTGATGGGGTTACACCAGGCTGGTGGCCAGTCACAAGTGCGGTTCCCCAGGGCTCAATTTTAGGGCCAGTGAATGAAACCTGTCAGAGTTCAAGGAGTGGCTGGACAATGCTCTTAGTCATATGGTTTAGTTTTAGGTAGTCCTACAAGGAGCAAGGAGTTGGACTCAATGATCCTTATGAGTCCCATCCAACTCGAGATGTTCTATGATTAAAGAAAGGATAGATAGTACATAAATTCACCTACATTTCTGAGGAATTTGATCTGTAGGTGTGTTTGAAATGCTGGCTAAACTCCTTTACTTAAAGAATTCTCTCGCAAAATGTTAATCTCCTGCAACAAAGGAAACACTCAAACTGAAAAATTGATGGACAAAATTTAGATGAGGTATAGGCAGGAGGTTACTGTTCAGATACTTATTAACAAATAATCAAAAAATTCATCATCTGCACTCTTCAGGTAAGTATGCCAAATTTTCATTCGTTTGTATTAAAAAGAGCAAGGTTAGACTTTATATATAATAGATTATATAATGTTATTGCACTAGTAATTTTTATACTAGAAGTTATTGTGCTAGAATAAACAAATATTGTTTTCAGAAAAATGTCAGTAATACTGTGTTATTTTCCAAATATATTTAATTAATTAATTGAGTTATATATTGGACAAGTCACAGAGTAAAAATAGAAAGCAAGGTGCAAATATTCCATTCTTAGCCATCAGTATTAATTATAAACTCATTTCTCTTGGCTCATTTTTATACATTTGAATTAATCTGAGCAAAATTATTTTCTGATTTCAGAATTTAGAGATCCTTTCCCCCTCTGTGAGTCTGGTGATTTAAGACTGTCCTGGTTTCAGCTGGGATAGAGTTAATTTTCTTCCTAGTAGCTGGTATAGTGCTGTGTTTTGGATTTATAATGAGAATAATGTTGGTAACACACTGATGTTTTGGTTTTGCTAAGTAATGTTTATATTAAGGCAAGGACTTTTCAGCTTCCCATGCTCTGCTGGGTGCACAAGAAGCTGGAAGGGGACACAGCCAAGACAGCTGACATAAACTGGCCAAAAGGATATTCCATGCCATGCTTAGTGTATAAACTGTGGGTAGTTGGCCAGGGAACAACGATCACTGCTTAGGGACTGGCTGGGCATTGGTTGGTGGCTGGTGAGTGGTTGCATCATTTGTTTTTCTTGGGTTTTGTTTCTTTCTCTCTCTCCCTTGTTGTTTTCCTTTCCATTTCAATAATAATAATAATAATAATAATATAGTGTTCTTACCTCAACCCATGAGTTTTCTTACTTTTGCTCTTCAGGTTGTCTCCCTCATCCCACTGCAGGTGGGTGGTGGGGGTGGTGAGCGAGTGCTGATGCACGAGCTTGGTTGCCGACTGTGACTAGACCACAACAGTCCTTTTTGTCAACCAACATGGGGCTTAAAGGGTTTGAGATAATAAACAGCTTAACCAAAGCTTACTAAGGAATTTATATCTGTTAATAGTTGCGGGTCATGATATTGATTCTTATGTTCTCAATATTTATCTAATCTGTGTCATGCTCTTTTTGTTGCTGTACATGTTAAAGATCAGTGTTGGTTTTTGCAGTTTTCTGTGCTCTGCAGTGATTAGTGATGTTTTGCCTGAGAGATTTGTTATTAAAACTCTGGCCTTGAGCTTAATCTGGTATTTGGGTTTTCTACTGAAGCCATTACTGTACTTTGGGTACCACCTCATGGAGATAATTAGCAATTATACCTCCTCCTCTGAGAGGTTTTTTATGGAGGAAATACAGAATGGCACCTTAGCTAGATTCTATGATGTTTCCTCTTTCATTACAATAACTTTTTAGTATCTTGAACATCCTTGCATAGTTAAGATACTTCTATTGTTTTTTCTTGGGAATGTTGTTTTGGTTTTGTCTAAGGTTAATAAGCAATTTAAGAATATCATCCAGAGATCTGCCCAAATCTGGATAGTTATGAGCGGCAGGGTGTGTGGGATAGCATGGGCAAATACCTAGGACAGTGGGCACCTCCAGTGTTTTGGAACTCCACCCCTGAACAAGTGCAGAATCCTGAAAAAACGGTAAAGTATTTGGGAAAAGCATGCTGCCACCCTGGAAGTTCCAGAAACACACAAATCACTGCAATGCGCTGGGGTCTGGCCCATGCCTACTGAGCCCTGTTCAACACTATTCAGAATCCTCAGGAGAAGAGACGGACTCTGGATCTGATGATAAAGTGACAGGCACTGCGACCACTCAAATGCCCATGACAGGTACTGCAGCTGAACCAAGGAACCAACCCATGCCGGTATGAGTCGCCCCTATACACAAGAAGAAATCTTGGAAGTGAAAGTCAGCTCGTTGATGATGAAAAAGCAGGGTCATCACAAGGAGAGGAGGAAGAGGAAGAATTTGAAAATGAGATGGAAACCATCTGATCCATATACTTGTGTGCTGCGAGATACACAAAAAGATTTCAGCTGTTGTCTAGGTAAACACATTGTTACCTGGCTGCTCTGATGCTAGGATAATGGGGCCGAGTAGCCTGGAACTAGAGGGAAGGAAGGCAAACTGAGAAACCTTTCTAGAGAAGGGGAAATTGACAAGATGATTGGAAAAGGGGCACAAGCCTCTGGAGGTTGAAGTGAGCCTAACCGGAAATAACTGGCAAACCACTCTGTCACGACTGCCCCAGAGCCTCCATGCATCCTTGGCATAGACCACCTCAGGAGAGGGTATTTCAAGGACCCAGAAGGGTACCAGTGAGCTTTTGATATAGCTGCTTTGGAGATGGAGGAAACTAATCAGCTGTCTACCTTGCCCAGCCTCTAGGAGGACCCTTCTGTTGTGGGGTTGCTGAAGGTTGAAGAACAACAGGTGCCAATTGCTACCACAAGGTGCACTGGTGGCAATATTGCACCAGCTGGGACTCCCTGATTCCCATCCATGAGCTGATTCATTGACTGGAGAGCTAAGGAGTGCTCAGTAAGACTCACTCACCTTTTAACAGTCCCATATGGCCAGTATGAAAGCCCAATGCAGAGTGGAGACTAACAGTAGACTATCGTGGCCTGATACTTACTTCTTACTTTTGCTCTTCAGGTTCTCTCCCCCATTCAACTGGGAGGGCAGGGGAGGGTGAGCAAGCAGCTGTGTGGTGCTTTGTTGCTGACTGGGGCTAAACCACAACAAAGATGGAGGATAGTGTCCCTCTTTATAATATAATTAGCAAAGCTATTTCTGCTTCAAGTTAAGATTGCTAGCTATTTTTCTCCAGATGAAGAACACTTTAGGAGTTGTTTGTATAATGCACTTCTTGTTGTGTAGTTTCCAATTTAAATCTGGATCATTTTTAAAAATCTGATTGTATTTGTTTTAATTATGGTTAATGATAATTCTGCTGTTTATGAGAAATAAGATGGGATAACCAGCTTTTTATTTTTATTAAAGTAGTCTCATTGTGTGGCAAAGTTGCAAACTGCCTGTTTTATTACAGGTAATTCACTATGATGTAGGATGAAAGAGGTGAGGATCTGCCTCAAGGCAAGAGGTGTGTTTGTTTCAAACTTTTAAAGTATTACTACTTATGTATGTTTTCAAAGACTCTTGCTGTTTAACAGGTGAACTTCTGCCTGTCCCACATTTGTTCCACGCTGTCAGAAAACCTCCGTATCATGAAGGTAGGGGTGCTTGCATATCATTCCTCAAAGCGTAACAGCTCTACCTCTTCCCATCAACTGAGGAGAGTAAGTAGAGTTTGCATGTGATTACACTTTCTAGCTGCCAATGCAGCAGCAGTAGAACCAAAATTCAGAGCATTTCTGCCTCCCATGTTTTCCATACTTTACATAGGCAGTCATAGTTTTGTCACACTTTACATTTTTACCAGCATTTCCTTGTGTGTTTCTGACCTTCCCTTTGTATAAAACATTTTTAAAAGAAGTTACAATCTTACTCTTTTAATTTAGGACATTGGAGGTGTTCTGGATAAATTTAGTTAATGAATAAAGCACTGGCTTCCATACCATAAAATCGTAGAATCATAGAATAGTTTGGGTTGGAAGGGACCTTTAGAGGTCATCTAGTCCAGCCCCCCTGCAGTGAGCAGGGACATCTTCAACTAGATCAGGTTGCTCAGAGCCCCATCCAACCTGACCTTGAATGTTTCCAGGGATGGGGCATCTACCACCTCTCTGGGCAACATGTGCCAGTGTTTCACCACCCTCACTGTAAAAGATTTCTTCCCTATATCTGGACTAAATCTACCCTCCTTTAGTTTAAAACCATCACCCCTTGTCCTGTCACTACAGGCCCTATTAAAAAGCCTATCACCACCTTTATTATAAGCCCCCTTTATATATGCAAAGGCTGAAGGTCTCCCTGGAGCCTTCTCTTCTCCAGCCTGAACAACCCAAATGTCTCAGCCTTTCCTCAGTGTTCCGTCCCTCTGACTATTTTTGTGGCCCCCCTCTGGACCCACTCCAACAGGTCCACGTCTTTTCTGTGCTGAGGGCTCCAGGGCTGGATGCAGCACTCAACACATAGGACAGATCTAGCTAATTGATATGCATTTTCATTCAGTTCTCTGTAAAGCTAAAAATCTGATGAAGTGGAAGAGAAAGAAGAGGCTGCAGTATTATGTCTCTTTGCTCATGTGTACAGAAGAGATTTAGTATAAAAGACTAATAATATACTTGTACTTTCAGTATTAATATTCAGAATATTCCAAATTAATATTCTTATTGTAAATTAGTACTTTCCTGCAGTGTTTGTATATACACACAACGTTCATGCATATATATAGCACTCCTGTTTGTTTGTTTAACATTCTAGTCCACCAATTAATAATGTATTGAAATTGAATTATTCTTTATAGGGATAATCTTTGCAGGAAAAAATAAAATCCCCTTAACCAATTTAACTTCATTCAGCCTTTGGGGAAGAACAGCAGATGATGCCAACACCTACATATCAGTGCACATATGCATGAAGGTTGTAAAGGTTGAATTCTGTTATTGAGGTAAAGGTATCTTGTTGAAAATGCATTAAGCTGATTATGAAAAAAGTATCCTGAGTGCAAATTGTTGTCCCAGAAAATGCAGCCTTTTTATAGGGCAGCTGCATTGCTAGGTTTTATGTGGTCGAATAGGTTAAATCACAAGTAATCCCTGAAGGTACTGCAGAAGCTCATAAAATCTGTCATCAGCTTTGCATCTCTTATCTCCTAATTCATCTTACATATTGACATGAGTAAAAAAGAAATGTGAGTTTTGTTTCACAGTTAAAATAAATGACCGGACTTTTCACCTATTGAATAATCTTGATGCAATCACTTAGAGCCAGATCTGTGCTCATTTGTGTTTTTCCTATCTTCAGGACAAAAATTTCCATCAGTTTGAAGGGCTGTAAGTCTCTTCTGCTCTAGAAGGATAAAGATATACTCTTGAATCTTCTTCTGAGTCAGTGACTAAATAACTGTACTTGATGTATTTGATCACACCTCTACCTCCAAACACCTCCACTGATCATATCAGGGTTTTAAGATTTCAAATTTCTTGGCTTTGTAAGGCATTTCTGCCTTCAGCGCTACAGAGAATGTCCTTAAATTGCTAAGAGGTCTGATGTGAAATGGGAAGATCCTATCTATCGTCTATATCGAGTAAGAATTTTAAATCAATTTAATTTGTTTCCTCAGTAAGCTCTTGTTCCTTTTAAAAATTAGATGTTCTGGAAATGTAATTAAGATAGTGGTTTTTTCCCATTCCATAAGAAGTACTACTATAAGAGAGAAACAAGTTTTTAAGCAATGCAGCAATCTGGAATCTGCATTTTAATTGAGCACAAGCTTTTCTATTGTTCTTGCTTAGTCAGTTTTACAGCTCTAGCTTTGATGCACAGCTTTCACAATAAGACTAAAGGAACAATTTAAAAGAAAAGCTGCATATGGCAGAACACAGTGGCATCTAAAAAAAAAAAGAAAAGGTAGCTTACATAATAGGAAGAGTACCCAAGGTGAAAGAAGAGACTACATAAAATGTATTGATTCTTGTGGGGTGAAAATGCCACATCTAAGCATATACAATGTATATGCATTTTTTGCAGGATAAGAAGGAAACCAGCTATACTGAAGCTTCACCTGTTATCTGCTCAAATATGCAGTGAGAACACAAACCTGTCACGAGTTTATACTGCTGCAAATTGGACTGGAAAGCTGAATCTAATGCTTGACATTTGTCTTACAATAGCTCAGTGAAGTCTTATCAAAATACAGTATATCACTGCAAAGCTGTAACTACTGTCCTGGGTTTTCCTTCCCTTTCTCTGTCATTTCCATGCTACATCAGTATTTTAATTTATTTTGCAGCAATACCTCCACTTGAAAAATTTCAATGTTACCTTTTGCTCACTCCTTTCTATAGAAAAATGGAGAACACTCATTTCCTTATGTGGAACTGAATGAAAAGCAGAGACAGCTTACTTCTTATTTTCTTCTTTCTAAAAATGAATGCAAATTTTGTTAGTTTCCTGAGCCTCTGTTTTGGTTTAACTCCAACCAGCAACTAAGTACCACACACAGCCATTTGCTCACTCCCCTCTAGTGGGATGGGGGAGAGAACCTGAAGGGCAAAAGTAAAAAAATTCATGGGCTGAGATAAAACCAGTTTAATAGGTAAAGCAAAGGCTGTACATGCAAGCAAAGCAAAACGAGGAATTAATTCACTACTTCCCACCAGCAGGCAGGTGTTCAGTCGTCTCCAGGAAAGCAGGGCTCCATCACGCCCTGTTACTTCACAGTTACTTGGGAAGATAAATACCATCACTCCAAACATCCTCCCTTCCTCCTTCTTCCCCCAGCTTTTTATTGCTGAGCATGACATTGTATGGTATGGAATATACCTTTGGTCAGTTGGAGTCAGCTGTCCTGCTTGCGTCCCCTCCCAGCTTCCTGTACAGCCCCAGCCCACTTGCTGGTGGGGTGGTGTAAGAAGCAGAAAAGGCCCTGATGCTGTATAAGCCCTGCTCAGCAATAATGAAGACATCCCTATGTTATCAACACTGTTTCCAGCACCAATCCAAAACACAGCCCCATGCTAGCTACTGTGAAGAAAATGAACTCTATCCCAGTCAAAACTAGCACAGTGTCCCAGATCCCAGGAGCCTCTGCTGCTTCTCACCAAACTCTTTTGCCTCCTGAGAGCTACACTGTGCACACACGACCAGGCATCAAGCTATGTGTCTCAGGCTCACAGCAAGAAATGCCCTACCCCAACATGAAACCGATATTAGTTTGGCAATATTTCTCTGGCTGCATCTAAATATTTTCAAAGTTGTCTAGTCCCAGGAAAAATGCTTCCTCTGATACTTCCTTATTTCTACCAATCTCATATATGTACCTTATCTGCAAAACAGTTTGTGAATATCATATGCTCTTGCTTCTAGTTACTTCCAAAGATGCTTTTCTGGGAAACGAACTTATTCTAATCCTGCTGAATTTGTCACCATTCTAGGGAGAATGTTTAGAATATTGACTAAAGGGATCTCAGTTTGAATGTTTGGAAGAATGTGAACAGAAAAAGGATTTTTCTCCATTTCTAATAGCATAAAAACTTCTTTGCAGTAAAATATTTCTCAGTTAACTGTGTCCAGCTAAGTAAACCTATTGAAAATAGAAGTGTGAAGTCTTAAACAGAATAAAATAAAATAGTTTCATTAGAAGTTTTTAAACATAAAGATATGGACATGAATCTGTATTATTTGGTTGATAGATAACCAGTTGTAGAAAGGAGTATCCCAGGGTAATAATTCCTTCATATTCCTCTAATTCTTTATTCTCTCTACTTCTAAAAGCAAGAATAGAAAAAATTAAAATTAATTCTATGATAAGATATTAAATGTTCCTCCTTATTTCATACTGTCAAGAATCCTGAGAGAGGGTCCAGCACCATCTCCCTGAATATAACTGTTCAATTGTACAGGAAATAACTATTACCAGATTACTGTAGGTGGGTACAAAAGATAAATATCTTCTTTATTTTGGCTTTAAGCATTACAGTAACCCATTGAAATTGAGCAGATACCATTGTAGACACAACTGTTTATGAAGCGATATGAAAGATGAATAAATGGAGATAAAAATGTATATGGATAGACTACATCTGAAGTTAATTGCTATATTAAGACACAAAGGAATAAGAAAGAGGAATTAAAAATTTGGTCAGGAATTGGCAGCTGGGATGTTTTCGTAATGCATTTCTAATGATGCTTTAACTTTCTTTTCATTCATTCATTCATTGTTTATGTTCATAAAAGAATAAAAATACTCAAAAAATAATAGCTGTGCAAAATCTTAGACCTTTTATTTTCAAAACTTCCTTTGCTGTTTTCTCCAGTTTCAATGACTTGTTTTACCCCAGGATTTGACTTTACAAATTTTTGCCCAGAGGGTTTGAATTAGAATTTGCCTAAATCCAACCAAGGTTCTAGCTGCATGTTTATTACTCCAAGCCAGTCTCTGCTCAAGCAGTGACAAACCACCTGTGGGAATATATCAGGCAAACAGGAATCCCAGCCAGCTGTAACTACAGCAGGCAAATTGCTGGTTCATTGAAATAGTCTACCTTTATTTATTTATCCCTAATTATAATACAAGGATTTTAGAAAATGAAATTAGAGCTGTTATCTGCAAGGCCAACCTCTACCGGCAGAATATGTTCAAAATGTATAGCAAAAGTTTCTTTAAAATAATACTGTATCTCTCAAAATTAACCTTCATCTGTGTAGACTGACAATAAAATGTTACTTAGAATTGTAATCCAAGAAGTATAAAAGGGCAAAAAAATCCCTGGACAAGGAAATGTTCAGACTTTTACCTTTAAAATAAAAGATCCAGACAGGAGAGAGACTTTTAAATGGAAGCTTACTGTACATTACATTAAATGAATTCTTGCCATGCAGAATCTCATGGATGAAAGGTTTATTTGAATAGTTTTATTCAGTTTGAAGTAGGCCGTTGTAACATTTTAACATTGTAAAAATGGGCTTTTACAGTGTTTAATAGTCTTTTTTTTTTTTTTTTTTTTTTTTTTGTTAGTAATGTCCTGGTTTGGGCTGGGATAGAGTTATTTTCTTCCTAGTAGCTGGTGTAGTGCTCTGTTTTGGATTTAGAATCAGAATAATGTCAGTAACACACTGATGTATTAGTTGTTGCTAAGTCGTGTTTACATTAAGGCAAGGGCTTTTAGCTCCCCATGCTCTGCTGGTGCACAGGAAGTTGGGAATGGGCACAGACGGGACAGCTGACCCAAACTGGCCAAAAGGATATTCCATACCGTATGACATCATGCTTAGTATATAAACTGGGGTAGCTGGCCAGGGAACAGTGATCACTGGTCAGGGACTGGCTGGGCATTGGTCAGCAGGTGGTGAGTGGTCACATCACTTGCTCTTTCCCTGGGTTTGTTTCTTTCTCTCTCTCCCTTGTTGTTTTCCCATTATTATTATTGTTGTTGTTGTTGTTATTTTCTTATCTCAACCCATGAGTTTTCTTACTTTCGCCCTTCCAATTCTCTCCTCCATCCCACTGTGGCTGAGGGGGTGGGAGGAGCGAGTGGCTGTGCGGCATTTAGCTGCCCACTGGGTTAAATCAAAACAAATAAAAAGACTAACTGTGAGAAGCTCAATCCTGCAATTAGAACAATCTTTTTTTTTCTCGTGGCTATTTTGCATGACTGCATAATAAATTGTAGTCTCAGTTCTTTCATATTTTATTATGATTTTAAGTCAAAACCACTAATGAGTCTCCACCTCATTTTTTCAACCTCTGAAACTGGGATGATGATGAGATTGAGATCCATCTTCTTTGTCTCCCTGTTTGATAAAATAATTTTCCACTGGAAAAGTGACTAACAGAAACTGCAGTACCTCATGACAACATTACTGTTTAGTCAAGGGAATGTTGTTTACAAAGGAAATAATACTATCACAGCCCAAGAAAGAACTCAGCAACAGAATAGTTAGCAAGTTGCTGTTAGAGACTTGACTTGCCTGAAGTGGAGTAGTTAACACATTTGTTGCCCTTTTTATGCCTATTTAACTAGTGAAAGAAATTGAGAAACTCTACAGTCAGTCTAAGAGTTAGAGCAAGAAGAGTTAGAGAAGACGACCCAAATTCCTTGTACAGGGCCTAAATTACTTGTGGAATTAGAATATAGGTTTGAAGCACAAAATTTTATTATTTTTCTTAATTGTTACTGGTTTTCCTCTTAGAGTTCTGCAAGTTCCTTTCCGGTTGCTACCTAAAATCACATTTCATTAAGCAGTTTGTTTAGCGGATATTTGTTTAACTCTACTTCAATAAAAATTAAATCAAGACCATGAACTTACTCGATTTCTTTTCTGATTTGAGTTTTATTTTCATTTACAACACTGTTGTTAGGCAGAAATTGGAAAAGGAGGAGTAAATTATTACTTTAAGACAGTGAAGCATATTAAATTCTTAAATGATTGTGCCTATACGTTCTGTAAATCTGTAGCAGTTCCACTGTCGTGAATATTAGCTTAATATCCAATTAGTTCTTACCAGTGTTAACGACTAGATGCCAAAGAAATTATATTTCTGCACTGTTGCAATGACTACAGACTGCTTTAACAATAAACAAACAAACAAAAGAAATTTTAATCTCCACAGATCAGAAGCTGCTATTTAACATTCTTGTTTTAAACAGGGAGCCTTCTGACATAGTCAGTGATTTGGTTTATTGATTTGATTAGCTGTTTCTGCAACGAATTCATTCTGTTCACTGATGACAAAAATAAAACAGCATTGACATGCAGGTTGAACAAAATTTCTAATGCAAATTCAATTTAACTTATTTTTCAGTTTAAAGACGATATTGCTGCAAATTTTTCTTTTGTTCCCTTGGTTATTACATCAACACATATGCAGTTTTCTGTAAATAGAACTGGAAAATGTAAAAGATAAAGAAGAAATCCACAGAAATTCTCCTCACCTAGAGGAGGCTATAGATAATTTTCAGAATAAAAAATGTTAGGGTTATTAGTTAAAGAATATATAAACTGGAGAACATATATTGAATATAAATTGAAGACTATATAAACTGAACTATGTAAAAAATTAGCCTTTTCAGCAACCATATAAAAGAAATGCTAGAAGTAATATGATAGTAAACATGGTCAACAATGACTATGTGTGTTTTGGTAATGAATTCAAAATATTCCAGGATTTACCACAGAGACATAACCGTTCTAGGACAGCAGATATTTTAAAAATTATATGATCAGTTCTTATAGTCATTTAGTGCTAAAAAATCTTTACTTCATTATTCCTGGTGAACAGTACGTAATAAGGAGATATTGTAGTTTGTGCTTTTAGTTCAAGAAACCCCTGAGGTACTGAATATTGGGAGGGTATTTGCAGTGTAAGTATATGCTTTCCGTCTTCCTGACCAGCAATCTCTGATTTGCTTATTACAACTTGAATGCTATTTGCAGTTTTATTTTCCGGATATAGTACAACTGAGAAGGTTCAGGCAAGGGCAAAAAGGATGAACAAGTATGGAATATGTGCTTTACAGTGAGTAAGCCAGGAGTCTTCAGTCCAGGAAAAAATCTGGGGAAGGGAGTGGCATAGAGGGATATTTTAGAAGTCTATATCATGACATTCTTACAGCAGATAAGTTGGGATGCATTTCTCAGTGGGTGTGACTACCATTGATACCTGATACCGGTTTCAAAGGAACATATAGCCTGCTCTAATTGGAGCAACATACCTAAGTTTTGAAATACCTGGAATACTTTATGAATAAGATAGTCTTAGAACTCGCTACATGTGATTAGATAGAAGGGAGTCTGGAGACACTGTATCCTTGAATAGAATAAATAAGGGATATATACTAGAATAAGCTAGTTTAGTATCAGTAAGAATTGTGTAATCAAGCCAAAAATGAACTGAGCATGCCCAGAGACTGAGTTCAACCAGTGGACATAGTGAGGAAGACTACTGACAACCACCAGAGCACTTTGGAAGGCCACCAATGAACAGGAGTGTACATGCATTAAGGACATTTGCATATGTTAATGAATTTCAAGAATAGTATGAATATGGTAATTATTTCCTAGAAATTTAATGAATATGTATATTTTAATTGCATATAACCCCTGTAGTAGAGAAAATTGGCGCACACACTAAGTGGAGCAAAACCCTGTGTGCCTGGCACCGCAATAAAGAATGCCTGCTTTCTAAAACTACAAATTTAGTTTTATAGGGTTCTTATGTTTGCCAACTTATGGTATCACCTTAGTGTCTTTGATTGAAATAGGAGGGTGTTTGTTTGACTGTGTCCCCTTAAAGCTTTGTTTTCAATCACAGCACATGCAAACTGCATTTCTGTCAGGTGAAAGTAAACTGAAAGGTGGTCTATAGAAGCCCATTGATGTGCTTCAGTTTCTAATGAACATTCATTCTGTGGACCCAGACTAGAGATAGCCTGAAGTACAACCTCAGGATACATACACAATTTGAATGTCATGACCAGCACCCGTTTTGTTGCTCCCAAGTCCCAATACTAATGAGAAATAGTCACTGACCCTTTCTATGGAGTAGGATCCAGGTTTAACAAATATAGGTGAATCCCCCGGGAACATATAAATAAGCTTTAAAATTCGTTACCATAGGATGTTATGGATACTAAAGTTTATAGAGAGTCCAAAGGAAGGCTGGATAAATTAATGAAAGAGCAATCCATTGACTGATGTAAATGAAAGCAATCAGTTTATGAATTCTTGGTGTCCCTCAGAGCCAGAGCACTTGTGCTTGCACTAATACACACTTCCCTTGACAACTGCTGGTGTCACTAGCCTTGATGGACTTTCAACAGTCATTCTAACCTGTAATAGGTACTTTTCCTTGAGGAATGTTAACCTTAAAAAAAAAAAAAAAAAAGTGGTACTGACAGCTGGAGTCATGCTGTCAGGACCCTGAGCGCAGCAGCGGTGTTTAATGACCCCAGCCAGCTTCACGTGGGGTATCCACACCCTCTGATCATGGTGCAGGAACCCCATCTCAGCTCAGATTCACGTACCCAGTCCTGCTCTGAACTGTGTTGTAGGTAGCTTGTGTTTAGCATCGCTCCTTGCTTGCCCTGTCCACTTTGCTGGCTTTTCTGGATTGTCCCTGTGCCTGATGTGAGGGCTTGTATTTGGCTGATGGTCAATAGACAGTTGACAGAGCCTGTTGTTGCTGTGGGACCTGCTCTGCCCACCCTGCTCAGATGCTGTAAGGCTGTGCCTGGGTCAGGGGCACTGCCCTGTCTGTGCTAGGGTTGTCCTGAGTTCCCAGCTTGCCTCTGTTCATGGAGCAGCCATGCTGTTGCTTTTCCCCAGGAAACTTACCCCTTCTAGCTTTGATTGGCAACTGCTAGTTTTAGAAACCCTCTTCTCCCTGCTTTCTTCTCTGCTATTCAAAAAGTGTGAGGGGTTTTCTTTGTTTTATTTTTAAGATCTTTATATATCTAACAGGACCTTCACAGAAATGGAAACACTGGAAATAAGTACAACCTTTAAGGTTTTTCAGATACAGCCAGCAAGCAATGAAAACTGAGAAAAATATATATTTTTTTATTTCCGTTCTTTCTTCTCTTGCCCTTTTCTAAATTAATCATTGTTTTTTTGGAAGACTACCATTGTAGTGAACAACCTGCCGGTGGCAACCCAAGTGAAATGGGAATTCTTTTGCTTTTGATGCTGATGCTGAAGAGTAAGTAATATGTAAAATCTAAATACTCTGCTGTCTACACTAGAGAAGGTATGGACTTCTCCTATTCTGGGAAACTATGGTAGATTTTATGTCAAAATATGAGTCAATATGTCAAAATGAGTTCATTTTAAGTCTGGGACAAGAAAAAAAATTTTAAAAGGAGGTGAAAATGGACCACAGCATCATCGGATTTAGGCCTGTATGG
Organism: Phalacrocorax aristotelis; assembly: GCF_949628215.1. Lineage (NCBI taxonomy): Eukaryota > Metazoa > Chordata > Aves > Suliformes > Phalacrocoracidae > Phalacrocorax > Phalacrocorax aristotelis. Next base: position 108,565,322 of record NC_134276.1, on the reverse strand, counting down.
AACAAAGGGTTGTTTATGAAAACCTGTGGAAATTAATAGTCTACACATTGACGTTACAGACAGCAAGGTTTCAGTTGGGGATTATTTTCAGAATCAAGTGGTATAAGGTAGTCTCAGCTCAAGTGAAGTATTAAGTCCTAATTTAAGATGTCAGTGTAGATATTTTCCCAGGAGAAGGTAAATGTGTAAGAGAAGCCTAGTAACTGTGGTACTAGAGCAGAAGCATCAGCAAGTGCAGAGAAAGGTGACAAATATTATCACCTCCTTATTGATCTCTTTGTAGCTATATACTAATTCAGCTGACATCCCAGTACAGTCTTTCCAAATTATTTCTGTCCCAGTCAGCCTGCCTGTCATATAGAGTAACAGCTGATCTTTGGGAAAAGATATTGGGGACCACAGTAATATATTCAATGGCCTGTGAAAAGATGAGTATAACTTTGTCTTCTAGTGCTGAAAGAACTAGCTTTGCATTACAAATATCAAATTGGAATTAAACAAAACTCAGTTATTATAAGAAAATTTGGGCATATTCTTCTGTGTTCAAGGAGCCCTACAGAATGCTGTCTCAAAAATGAAGTTAAAATCTATCTTAACATTTACACTTATGGTTGAATTATAATCATAATCACAAGTTAAAATGGCAGAGGTGCTTAATAATTCTGCAGATAAACTATATGAATTCTTTTCTTCTAACATTAAAAAAATCTATTGAGAGTGTTTATTTTTGGTTATTTTATAGCTTGAATTTAACTGAAGACTGGTCTTTTATACATATTCTGGGTTTTGTTTTGATTTTTTTTTTAGTATAATTCTTATACAGCTGAGAGATCTGTGTTGTATTTTGGTTCTACTGGGAAATAACTACTTAATTTTTATTTTTAGGTGCCTCGTTTAGAGTAATCTACTATATCTACTGACATCAAATGCTTTGAAAATGTACTATAGCTGTTTAATAAGTTATTCCTTTATATAGATTTAATTCACTTTGTTGTTTATAAATCTCTGTCAATGGGTGTTTCATTTCTGCCCTCCTGTTGACTCTGACATTGTGCAATCTGCTGTTCTTTTGTTTTCAATGTGTTATGATTGGAAATGTGTTGAATAACAGGTGCATAATTCTCTGTAGGAGCTCTTACGCAAAGTAGGAATCTGAAGAACATCTGAGGAGAGGAAAAGTTGATTTGAAAATTTTTAAGAGTGTGTATCCAGTAACTACTGTTATTGATTTCTGGTTTTATGTTGTATTTGTGCATACTTTAATCATAGACGCCTCAGATTTGGCTTCTTCAAAAATTTAGGTCCTTTGTGGTGACTGGAGAAAAGACAAAGAACTTAATGTTTTGTAATTACAAGAAGTAATCCAAAATGAATTTTTCAGGAGCTAATTGAAGCACAATATAAAATTTCTAACACCATAACAAACTTTTGTGGCTTTCAGCTCATTTTTAAGTAAACAAACAATAGTAATATCAAATAATATATGTTTTTGTGTCTGCAAATTTTAGGTTGATTGTGATTACAGAATTTGTGTTGAGGAACATTTCTTTATGGGAAAATTCTTTTACACCAAATAATTCCAATATGTGCTATAAAAAGAATGTTTATAGATACAGTTAGCATTTATATGACCAATAAATATACCCAGGGTTTTCATGGTAAAATTTCACTGAACCCATAGATGCACATTATAGTAAAGATTCCATTTATATACATTTGCCTTTACTGGGACAAAATACCCAACTATTTTAAGGTATATTAATGAAATAACACTTGAGGTCACAGTCCACATATCAACACAAGCTGTAGCAAAACTCTTATTTTAAAAGATTGCTGGTGTTCTGTTTGTTCATTTACATATTTAAGACTTTTACCAAACTAATCCTCTTGATCTGAAAAATCATCTTTTCCAATTTCATTATTATTTTATGGAGAGCAGTTGTTTCTTTTTTTCTTGTATATTAAACAATAAATTCTCCTCTGGTTGCCTTTTATTTTTTGTTCATATTTATACGTATTTTTTCTTACCATTTTCTGAAAATTATAATAAATTTGATATTGAAGTGATTTTTCCTTGAAGTAACAGTTTCTCATTGTTCATATGTTTTTCTCCTAAGCTTCACTTTAAAATAGACTATTTCATATAATCCTTCTTTCACAGACCTGCTTTTTCAGTTGTTATTTTCAGAAGATAAAGGTTTCAGTCTTAAATCTAATTCGACCTAGTGGACTATTCTACAGGGTTTTTTATTAGCCATAATGACAAGTGCTTGTACATTAAAATAATTTTAATTCCCTTTTTAAAATTATTTTTACAGAAATAATTGTATTGGACATGTTTCAAAGGTACAGATTAAATGGAAAGTAAACAGAAGAATTAATAATGTTTAGTAAATTCAATTAAGAACGACACTATTACGTTATAAAAAGTCCTTGCTATTAAATTATGGATACACAAAAAAATCCTAAACAGAACATAGAACAAAAACCAATTATGCATACTTTGCAATCAGTCTCAGGCTATGATCACACAAGAATGGTACCACTCCATTTCCTCATGAAAACAACTCCAAAAACAGTTAAACTGTTTGGGTAGGGGAGGACGGTGTTTGTTTCCTTCTACCGAGAGCTCATCAAGTCTTAAATGCTGACATGTACCCAGAAATTTATTTTTCTATACCTACATGCAATATGAAATGAGCCTCAGAAATACCATCTTGTCTCAACATACACAAAAAAAATGGGGTTGATTGGGAGAGCACGCAGACTCCTTGTTCCATTGTTTAAATAAGGTATTAAAAAATGTAAGGTTTAATAAGTGGTAAGTATTTAGTAAATGTTTTCTGCTTAACATAGTCTTACTTCTTTAAGAAGTTGTGCAGCTATAAAATATTATCAAACTCTTCTGTACTGCAGTATATTGACTTAAAGAGTGTAAATATAACCTAAGGTGGTTCAGGTATTAGGTTATGGCAAACTGTCAATAAAAAGACAAAGTAAACCTTTCCTTTCTCCCTTTGAGTCTGTACGTGTACATGTGTGCATATGGGTCATTAAGACATATTTTTATTATTATTATTTTCTAGCTGGAATTACTCTATGCAACTTTCAATTAAAGTGACCCTTGACATCTATAATTTGAGACTTTAATTTCAAATCAATATCTTCCACAATGTCCTTAGTATTGGCAACTACTTTCATAGTGGCATTGTGCTTGCAGTCACGTTTGCTGCTGTGGTTGAAGCTGTAACTGCATTGAACCATAAATCCATCTTATGTCTGATGTGCATTGCGTTAATAGTAGGAGTCTGAGGAGTGGCTGGGGGAGATACTACTGTTGAGTTACGAGGTTCAGACAGGATGCTCTTGCTTTCTAAACTCCTTCTCCAAGAGGAGTCTAGGTGCAGCTAAGTCCAGTCTTAGTCTCAGATTTGGTCAACAGTTTATTTTCTGAGGATTTTAGATGTAACCACCCATCAGAGTGTTGTTAGTAACTAATTTGGCAGCCTCCCAGGCCGGTGGCATTCAGTGAGAACAATAATGGCTAGATTAATGTATAATACGGTTTATTAAAGCAACAGATACACAGGTTCTTTGGATTACTGGTGATAGAAGTGCTGGTTACAAGACACACAAATACTAAGAAAATTAGTAACACTGCTAGGCTACAAGTGAATTAAGCAAATATGAAGTGACTCTAATGCACTGGAGATTTAAAGTGAAGATATAGAGAGGTTTCTAAGTTTTCCCGGGGACACAATTGGTATAGCCAAGTGCTCAAATCTTACCCAAAGGCATCCCAACGGGGGGAAAGAGAGGCTCAGCCTGTCAACTGGTCCCAAAAGTCAGAGTGGTATGTGATGGTATCTTCCCTAACACCCTTTTTTTGTTAACCTATTTTATACTATTTTTTACCTTTCAGGTGGAGCTTGAGTGACTCTAGTCATACATACCTTTATTATGATTGGTGTAAAATTTCCTTGCTTTGCCCAGTGAGGGGTGGTTGCACCTTAAAGGCAGGTAGCTTTTGGAATGGAGGTGTGTTTTGGTATTATAATGATAAAAAGGACAGCATTTTGTCAAAAGCATGACAGACTGTTGGCTCAGGGTAGCAAATGTGCAACGTACCAGCTCCATGGTACCTCGAGTTCCCATTTATCACAGAGCTGGTCCAAGTGTGCCGTGTACCAGCTCCATGGTCACAGAGCCTGGCCACAGCGTCTCCACACCTCTCCAGACAAATCCCATTAGAGTCAGTACACCAAGTTCTCCTGGCATTGCTGACATCTAAGGTTATGAGCCTAGGGAACTTCCATGGAATGGATTTCTCACCTGTCAGCTGCACTCTACCCTGAAAGCTTCTTCCATGCTGTACCTTTTTAAAAAATGTTTAATTTCTGAAAAAGTTTAATTTCTAAGTCACCTTCAGTGATTATTCCACAGTGAGGACTGAGCATAACAGAAAGGCTCCAGTTAGATTAGATATGCTCAACAAAAGACATAAAGGTTGAATGAGAGCTGCTAGGGCAATGTACCCAGCCTGATAACCTCTTGTAGATTTATTCCTTTTCCAAGGCCTTTGAGAAATAAATGGCAGGTCAGATAAATTGTTCTGGTGTTTACAGTATTCTCACATCCACTGCCCTTCTTCAGGACCTGGTAACCCTCCATGGTCACCCCATGGTAATAACCTTAGTCACATCCCCGAGCATCCCATATGCAATAACTCTTCTGCTTCCTTTGGATGTCTGAGATAATGGTCATAGTTAACAAAATTGATATTTGCATGCAAAGTAAATCTAGTGCTTCAAGAATGTGGGAGAACATACACGAGCATAGGACATGAGACTCGGCACCCAAATTGTCATTGACAGAAAGGTGAAGTCTGGTGTTCTTGGTTTACCCTATGAATAAAAGGATCCTTTGAATAAGCTGCTGTATCCTACCCTCCTCTCCAACAGAAGAAAGGTTACCTTCTGAATGCCATATTTCAAGACGTTGACAGTTCCTTTAGTTTAAGGAGAATATGCAATACATGTTGTTGACACTATTTTTAAAACTGTAATATTTCATACCTTTAAACTTAGCTAGTACCATTAAATTTTCCATTAAAAAAGCATACTACTTTTTTATATAACTATTATATGATAATACCCCCTGTTCTATAAAGCTCTTAAATTTTTTTCAGTGGAAAAATTATCTGGAACAAAAGTTAATAGTTACCCAATTAAATCTGAAGGAAAAAAAAACATAACACAATTCAACTAAGTACCTAAATCCCATAGGTCTTTATGAAACAGTAGCTACTTTATCCTTGTAAACATTTTTCTGACTCTAGGAAGGAACCTCTACTTTTCTTCAGATGTATGAAATGTTATCTTAAATCTGTCACTAATTGACTTAGGTTATGTTTAACACTTTTTTAATACTTGAGAAAAAAATATGAAATGGAAAATTTAGTGTATTGTGACATTTGAAAAAAACACCACCAAATGCTAAAAGACGATAAAAACACTGTTTGAATTACAGAAGACACATAACACCTTTCATTAAAATCAGTTAGCGATTCATAACATTCCTACAAATCAAGTGCATGATTTCTTATAAATGCATCATTGAAATGTTTCCTGTTGCTTACAGGTAACTGTTCTGGAAAAAAAAAACATACATGCGTATAGTATTAAATAAAAGACTGGTCTTTCAAGGGGCAATAATCAAAGCTTTAACTTCTTATTGAAACAGTGACACATGGAATATATATCCTGAGTCTGAGAGAACACCTGTTGGAAATATTGAAGCGGTAAAAGTTCCCTGAAAAGCACCAGCAGGAGAAATAAAGGGTTTCAAATGTGACTGAATTGAAATTATTAAAGTATGTATTCTGTTGAGAAAATCATAATAAAAGGAAGAAATAGTTTGCTTTTCAAAAGAAATAACAGCTGTTATGAAAGCCAATATACCTTCCAGAAAATTTCTCTACTTTAGTGTGACGTATGATTTACATACAACCTTGGAAAATGTGTTAGAGTAAATAAATAAAATATTGCAGAAAGCTTATAATGAGAGGAAAGATTTTGTTTTGCTGGTTTTCTGTTTGTTTGTTTGTTTGTTTGTTTTGTGGTGTAAGGGACTAGAAACTTGTCTCAACATTGTCAGCAGAGTAGCTTGACTACCAAGGCTTCACCACGACGGCAACTGAGGAAGTTCTACCCAACAGGAGCATATATATATATATATATCTTGTTGTTTCGGAGCACACAGGCCCAGTTCTCTGCACATGCGCCTGGCCCCAGGGTCATCTTACAACACATGGGTGGGGGCTTGGACCCCCTGTAACCCTCTGGAACCATCGAGCACCCTCTAGCGATGATACTGCGCATGGGCCCCACTGCCGAGTGGGAGGTGTGACCATGCAAACCAGCTCATTGACTATGCAACGGGACAATGCTATGAAAAGCAGAACCAGCGGAGGCCAGTTGGAACGTTCCCCCACCGGACTGAAGAGACATCGGACTGATGGGATGCCGCAAAACCGTGGTGGTAGCTATTGTAACTCTCTCCCTCTTTTTCCTTTTTTTTCCTCTTTCTCTCCTTTTCTCTTGTGTACTTGTTGGCGACCAAATAAAGTGACTTGACACTTGACTCCATTTTGAGTCTTAATTCTGTTCCTGAGAATAAAAACTAACCTGGTCACGATCACACATCCAATTGAACATCACTCAGAAGTTAAGCCCAGCCGCCCCTAGCCACCCAGAATTATCTAAGGTTGGTTAGAAAGCAAGGGGGCTCAACTTCTGCCAAATTGTGCAACCCAACAGTGGATTGTGACATGTGGGTTTTTTAGGGGTTTTTTTGTTTTATTTTTTTCTTAAAAATACCCACAAACAAGTCAAGAGGATGAAAGAATGCACTTTTTATTAGGTACTGTTACAGTAGCATTTTCTGCAACATCAGAAGCTGCTTTTAATCATTTGATATCTTCGAGGCCATGTACCTTTCTTAGTTCAGCCATTTAAATATTATTTTAATTCAGATTTGTATGGCTTGTTTTCATAAAATCATATATAATTATATTGCTATTTTCCATCAATCTAACAAATCGTTTCAGTCTTCTGTCTACATATTTACTCCTAATACTTTACTCTGATTCTTTTACATTTTGGTAGCCCTCTCAGCTGCTGTGTAAGTGAACTTGAGAATATACAGAGGTCTGATTGTGGTTGAAAATGCCTCAGTTTGCCTCAGACTTTATCCCTGTAATGATCAAACCAACATTCCTCTTCACATGATTACTTTGGGCCAAAATACAAACAGGACTTCCCTGCTATGTTCTGATTCCATAAGGTTTAAAACAATCACGGAAGGCTTCCCTCTTGCACAGAGTCTTTAACTCTGCATCATTCTCAGCAAAGACATGGTTCTGTGGCAATAGGTCGCATGGGATCCATACTTCCATGTTTCCATGAGAAAGCAGTGGAAAGCATACTGCCACAATGCCTCAGTTTATCCTTAAGAACACTTTTTTGTTTCTTCCCTTTGCAAAATACCTTGTAGGAGTCATATCTGCTACTCCGCTAAGCATGCAAAGGAAAGTCTCTGTGAGGACTGTGCCAAAGATCTCTGAAACCAATGAGAAGGTGGAATTCTGTATACTGGCTTTTTATCATCTGCTACAGGTGCTATAGGTCTAAAGTTTTTGAAGTCTTCTGTAGAGTGTCACATCCATACCCTGTATAAAGACTTCATTAGTGATACATGTCTAGATTTTATTGAGTTGTTGTTGTTGTTAAGATACATTTAATAATAAACCAGACCAACTGGTTCAAATTTAACTTCTACAATTTTAATAAAAATTATATTGTTATGTCTTTTTTAGAGACAATCATTGAGCATAACTGAAATTTGTACATTTTTCTCCCTCGCAGCTGTCCAAATACTATTCCAGGCTTTTTTCAAGTTTTATGTAAGTCTTGATATGCATCATCTTCACCCTCAAATGTTACATATTGAATATTGTATTTAAATACACAAAACCCAGTAGGAATATTTGCTTTAAATCTAAGATAACCCCAAGGAACTGACTGGTATAACCCACTTGGACTCAATGATTCTTGCAGGTACCTTCCAACTCAGGGCATTCTATAATTCTGTGATTCTATGATTCTATGATATATCACAGTATATTCTTAATAAGATAAATTTGAGTTCATAATTTACAATTTTTTTTTCTGATGATCATTAAGCAACAAAAGTGTTTTTTTTAAATCAGCAGGAGCTGTTGAAGCATACTTACAGCACCCTCACACACACAAAGCTATCAAGTTAGAAAACTACAAGTGATCTTAAAAAGCAGAGATAATAGTATATCTGACTTAAACTGGTTTGGATATGTCGTTAGTAATTTATATCTTTAAAATCACTGAGGTCTTTTTGAGTTTTAAAACAGACTATTCTATTTGTAATGAATGAGAGGGAAATAATGATGTCATTTAGAGGAAACTGACATTAATTCATAAGAATTATTACTAATATGAGTAAGAAGTAAAATAAGTTACCCTGCCCTCCAAGTAACTTACAGTTCTTCCTTTGATTTTGTATAATTTTAAAGTGAGTGTGTCATTACTGAAAACTAAAGAAATTGTCTGGATGAGGCTCTCTGGTCCTCAGGAAAGGTACATAGTATAAGTTACAGTGAATCCCTCTGTTTAGACCAATTCCAAAAGTGTTGCAAGTAGTTTTCCCTGCTCTTTTAAACAAAAAACCCATGGCAAAAATCTATGGAATTAAAGTTATCAGTATGAAATTCAAGTTTGTCCTATAGTTATAAATTTGGTGTAGCTGGGTACACCAGATGTGTCTGTGCCTGTGTTCATGCCCATTGCACTTAGGTCATCAGTTCCCTGAGAGGTCAAGGCACTCCTCAGCTCGTTTCTCATAGATGAGATAATGGGTTGATTTGAGACAATGCATGAACTTCAGATAATGTGATTAACGGGGCTGGCACCTGACTAGTTCTGACAGAAACTCTCCAAGCAAGAATTTTGGACAGACCCAGAGATTCCCCAAGTTGACTTCTGCTGTGCCTAGACAACCTGGTAGGCACTACCTGTATCCTTTCATTGATCCATGGTTGATGACTATTCTGGGCAGAGAATCTGGCCATGCAAGGGATTCACTGAGGTAAGTACTGCTGTAGATGAAGAAACTAATCAAACTGAACATAAGTAATTTTAAATAGTCTGTGGAAACTGTTCCCACAACTGCAGAAATTTTCATGGAGGATAACCTTTTGCACATAGTTAAGATAGCTGAAAGGGTTTTTGTACATGGCTTAAGCTAATGAAAAGCAATGGTAATGCATGTGCTAGACTGATCATGTGGGACCATACAGAAGCTGGACTATAAATATATAGCAGGACAGTTTGAGTAGTCTCACCTGATGTGGCCATTTATTCAGTTGCAAAGATTCTTTCAACAGAGACTCCTGTCAGCATCTGGACAGCAGCTGACCATCCTGTTGCGGAGATTCAACTTCCATGTGACTATTACCTTTTGCAAAAGATTCCAGAATTTATATTTTGTAAATGCCCTAACCACAAATATCTGTGCAACACCCCCTATGTTAAAACCACCAAGATGAGGACAATAATACTTGTTCCTGTGGAATCCTGATGACTGTTCAGTCATACTGCATTCTTACCTCTGCTGTTTAGAGCCCCAGTTTGTACTGGTGATATTAATAATAAAGATTTTTCATCTTGTTAAAAGTCAGAGCACACTACATAGAGCACAAATATTTAATTCAAGTCACCTTACAGACAGGGTGTTTTCCTATGTTCTCTTACAAAAATTTCCCTGGGATGTATTTGCTAACTCCTTAAATCTTGAGACTGAGTTACAGAGGACTCAAAAGACAATTAAATTTTCTTTTGCCTTTGTTCTGAAGGGTGAATCAAAATTTTGTCTTTTTGGAAACTTGAATCTACAGATTCCCCTTTTTCAAATTTTTTTTTTTTTAAGATCTCTTCATCACCTGGTTGGCTAGTCATTCTTAAGACTTATATAGTATTGTGTGCTTAGATGTTACAGGGAACAGAGGAACACAGTCTGTCCAAGGAGATGCATAAGATGATTGTGAAGTTATCTAACAGTGACTTCCACATAGAATAATCCTCTTTATTTGTATGATATGATTCCTGTTTTTGTGACATATTTTTACAAATTTGTCAAAATATTCTAGAAAACTTTCAGAGGTTCACACTAACAAAGCAAGTATTGTCATCTTTGTATTTGGTAAAACATAATAAATATGGTTTATAGAACTACAACTAAAGTAGTGGCAACTAGTACTTAGTTTTTAAATAGCTTTTTGGTTTATTCCTTAGCAAGCAATTTTATCAGAGAATAAAAAGACAGTGGCATAGAAACTCAGCTGAGCAACAATGTAGGTAGGTGTTCCTATGTATTGATACCTAGTTATTTGAAATAATTGACTGAAAACAACTGTTACTATACTTTACTCAGTTTTTGTTGTAAAGAGTAATAATAGAAGTCAAATACAGTGAGTAGAGCTGATAGTTTCAGTAGTAGTATTCACAGTCATCTTAGTCTCTGCCATGTCTCATTTCTTAAAATAACGTGAGTTTGGGTGAAGAAAAGGCAAAAGGAAGAAACAAATAGAAATATAGGGTGAAAAAGTTTTGGGGAATCCTGAACAGCACTGAATTTTGCTTCAAATTCCTATTCTCATATGGAAGGTTTTAAGAATATTAGCAAGTTTGTTATTTTATGTGACACAATAGATACAAAGTATTTAAGTTAATAATGCAATTCATTACTAGCATGTGTGTTTCATTTAAAAATTATGTGACCTTTGGCTTGGCAGGATTATAAAAAAATTCTTTTGTGATCTCAGATTTTGGTAGCCTTTCAGGAAGAGTGAGACCGATATACCAATGTAACCAATAGCTTGCTAGCCTGGGTTTTGTTTGGTGTTGTTTTAAGTTACAGTTTATTTTCCTTCTGAAGCTGTTTGAAAAAAAACCAATTATTATTTCTGAGACAGTTACTCAGACCGGTATAACTATCCTAGTTTTTAACAAAAAGCTGTCAGGGAAAACATGCGTCACTCCTGACTCAACTAGACTTCAGTGAGAAATAATAGAAGATAATCTTCTCAAGCAGAAACTGTCAATACTGGGACCTAAAAAGCAGACTATGTGCAAAAGGCTGACATTCTTTTTCACAAATGTAGAAATTCAGATTTGTACCTGTCTATATTTGTATGACAAGTCCACTCATTGCAGCTCAAAAGGCTAATATAGGTGCTGGCATTTGTGACGTCTTTTCCCATGACAACTGTGAATTTTACAGGAAACTACAATAACTTTTTATCCCTGTATCAGGAAAACTGACATAGTCACAGCACTCCGCGTGTGGGATTATGTGTTCAACATTCTATTATTTCTCTTGTAAACCATTTTTCTGTTAAGAATGTCATATAACTGCAGTACTAATATGCAGATGTTCAAAATACTTTTGATTTCCATAGTACTTGACTAAAAATGCTTGTTGAAATCTCCTGATGGAAGAACTGGTCAAATGGACCTGAGCTCAGGCTGAAAAACATTTGACAGTTCTCAGCATTCCAGTTCCCAAAAGAGTGAATGAAAACATTCTTCAGTGTTTAGTATCCCAAGCACAGTTAGTTGTGTCAGCATTTCTGATAAGAACATGGTCTGTAAAAGAAGGTTTCTTATTTTCTTTCCTTCTTTTGGAAAAGCAGGGAACAAAGTCTTACTGACTCAGGAGAAAATAATTTTATAGAACTAAAGATAAAGGTCAGTCTTGTTTTATTTAACCTACATTAAATATTTTCTTCTTTGTATGTAATTTGAGAATATTCTACATCTAAAATAAACATCAAAGAGCAGTTAAGGCTTCTAGATGTAAAAGCAGATGCCATATGTAAGTATGGATACTTTTCAGGAGAAAGATTTTCTGAGCATGAACCTGTACGTATTAAAAAGAATTTTTTGATTCTTAATGAGACGCAGCCAGTGAAAACTTTTGTTTACTTTTACAATTTATAAATTGATGATAGACTTCAGTGGAATTTCAGATGAAGTATTTCATAACTGAACTGAGGATAAAATTTTCTGCTGGGAAAAAAAGAGGTTGGACTCCTCTGAGGAAATAGCAGCTTGTATTGTGCCCTATCCATCGCCACTTCTGATGCCTAGAGAGTTTAGGACAGACTTTTGTTCTCCCAGGTAAAGACAATTAGAATTTATTCTAATTTGTTGCTATTTCATGCTGTGAACTCCTGGTGAGCTCGGCTGCTCACATGCTAGGCAGGTAGTTGCTTCTGCTGCTGTGTGCATTTTGAAATTAGCCTTCTGTCTTCAGGTACATTAGGGGCTTTCTCAGCTCATACCTCCTAATGTGCCACACAGCAGCAAGCCAAGTTCAAAGACAAAAAGCAGCACTGGATTCCCCTGCTAGCACCAACTCTCATAACAAAATGTCACCACTTTTCACTATTGCCTTTACCACACTTCAACACCACTTCTTAAATGGATCTGAAGATGTAAATTCCACATTTTCCAGCTAGATCTGTGTATTATTAGTGTGATATTCATATGCGCCTTAAGGGCTTTAGCAAAGATATATTTTAAATACTGAGTTTTTCTGAATATTTCTGTATAGATCAGTTGCGCCTTTTGTATTTTATAGAACCACGAATTCTAATGTAATTTACAACATCAGATAAGGTACAACATAGTTATAGTAAAACATACAAATGATTTATAAACAAACACTGTTTTACGCAGGGCATGATGATAATGCTTTGCTTCTTTAAATACCCATGAAACTAAAACACAACAAGAGACCACCTTCTGTAGCTTTGACACAAGAATGAATTCAGCTTAGTAACACAACTAATTTAAACCATGTAACAGTCAATGGTGTGTGTTTTTGGATCAGTTTTTAATTTTCACAAGTGTCATGGTTTCAGCTGGGATAGAGTTAATTTTCTTCACTCTAGCTGGTATAGTGCTGTGCTTTGAAATTAGCAGGGAAAGAAAAATCCTGTTGAGATAACACACAGATGTTTAGGCTGTTGCTGGGTAGCGCTTATACTAGTCAAGGACATGTCCAGCCTCCCATGCTCTGCTGGGTGCACAAGAAGCTGGGAGGGGAGGGGGCACAGCTAAGAGAGCGGATTCAAACTGACCAAAGGGATATTCCATATCATGTAACGTCATGCCCAGTATGCTACCTGGGAGGGGCTGGCCGGGGGAGGGAGGCAGCAATCACGGCTCCGGGGACGGGCAGTGTCGGTCGGCGGGTGGTGAGCGGTTGTATCGTTCGTGTTTCTGCGGGTTTTTTTCCTGTTTTCCCTTTCCTTCCTTTTCCCTTTTATTATATTAACATTATTGTCATTATTATCATAATCATTTATCATCATCATTTTATTGTAATCATTAAACTGTGCTTATCTCAACCCACAAGTTCTTTTGCTCGTCCGATTCTCTTCCCCATCCCACAGGGGTGGGGGGGGGATGTGAGCGAGCGGCTGCGTGGTGTTCAGTTGCCAGCTGAGGCTGAACCACAACAACAAGGCACATTTTGACCATTTTACTTTGAAAACTGCATCCTTGAACAACTTTTAAATCCCTTTTCCAGCTCTTAGTTTTTTCTGCTAGTAATCTCACTAAGGTTTTCCCCTTAAATAGGTTTTTGGAAGGTCTTAACAATACATACACACAGCAAAGTAACTTTTTGGCTGTACTAACATTTTTTATATGAAAAAAACCACATTCATGTGGAATGAGATTTAACCTGAATAATTGGCATTTGACAGGGCTGGTGATGTTTTTGAATAAGAAAAAACTTTTCTAATAATAAATAGTTTGGGTGCATATTCAGATTCTTGGATTTTCTGCATTTGCTAATTGCCCCTTGGGGGACAATTTGTCTGGGAAGCCAAGTATTACCATCTGTATTTGTGAGATAGTCCATTTGGACATCTTCAACCCATTTTGTTAGTATATGAATTACATCTCTAGCAGTGCATTTATAATTGTATGTTCTGTTATCAGCAAAATACAAGTCCACCTGCCTAATATATGCTGAGCTCAAAGCTTTTTTAGATGCACATAGGTCAGGCATAGAAGCATCTAGTAGCAAACCACCATACAACTGCAAAGTAATCAGCCAACAGTGCTCAGCTCTAACATATAAATTACTGTTATTTTACAGAACAAATAAAAAAAAAAGATTTAAAGGATGTGCATGCACACAGACAGAGGCACAATGCATACATGCAGGATTTGCAGGTTCTGCGTCAATCCTCTTTTATGTCAGCTGTCTGCTATAGAACAATCTTCCCCACAGAAAACTGGGGAGTTTTGTTCAATTTTATTAATAACACATACGTGGTCTACATTTAATACTGCAGTAGCATATGGAATAAAGAAATATTGCAATAATTTCTTGCAGAAAGTCTTAGATAAGTTAATAAGAGATCCATGAGGAAAAGGGTCAGTGGGTTAGTAGAAATTTGTCATGAATGGAAATATAAGGAATGTATGTTTTATATAACATAGCCTGCTATTAAGGATACACAAAAGCTTATACTGTCTTTTATAGTATAGTACCATGCCATTTTGTCCATTTTTAGGCCAGGCTTTTAGCACATACCTATGAAATTTGACAAAATACAAATACAAATAATTATGGTATCAGAATTATTATTTTATGGCCTTTGAAAATTCGAAGAGATCAGCTAGATATAATAGATTACTAGTTATGTACCATCTTATTTTACCACAATTACGTGTTACTGTTAGTTACTATTTTTGTTATTACAGAATTTACAGGTATTAATCAAGACAGGTTTTGCTGGATAGCTGTTGATGAAATGAAAATAAATCATGTGGGAAGAAATATTTAGTTTTAAAGGTGGCTTAGTTTAGTATTGGAAAATCTTGTAGAGGACCTGAAAACCAAATCTATGAGCATCAGTTTATGTGTTATGTGTTTATGTGTTTATGTGTTATAAATTTGCAATGGAGATCTTATTTGGAAGGAAGGAGATTTTATAGGGTTGATCCATTGTGTCCTGAGTGCTGTGAGCTCATTGTCTATTCATAGATGATTGTATCAATAACGTTATTAGTATTTTTATTTCCCTGAATTATTCGGTGTATTTTCTGGGGAATCATTGTACACAACAGGTAAACAATGCCTGTTAGAGATTCAAATGTGGTGCCATAAGGGAAAAAGTGACATGACTGAGCTACCAAACAGTCTACCAAAAGTAATACTAGGCATCTTTCTTCCTAAGTGGACTGAATACTGACCAGGAGCTGCTGTCTGTTGCATTCTCTCCATTTAATATCTGATTGCCTTGGTGACAGATGCTGCTGTGTGAAGAGTGTCACGCCCATATTTTAATTACCCACGAAAGCAGCAGGTTTCCTTTTCCCCATCAAAACATCTATCTTCTTTCTTCTTCCCAAGGAACTCTGCCAAACTAATCTATCTACAGATATATCAGACTAGCAACACATTCCTCAAAGTTTTTATATCGTGTTGTGAAGAAGGCATACTGTAGGGTTTTGGTAGTGTTTTCTCACTCTAATATATACTTCTAATATAAACGTGGGAATGCTGTGCTGTTTTGTGTGCTCCTAGCACTTAATGTGGTCATTTACAAAATCTAAACAATAAAAGTTTTCTTCCCCAACTTGGGTATAATAGAAAACTATTCATGATTGCATAGGACTTGCTCATATCTTGTACAGATAGGGAAGAAAAATAGCTGTGTTTTATTTAAAGTTGAGTCTGCTAAATGTAAATGTTAAACAAAAAATACGTGTATGTATGTGTATATATGTATTTACATATGCATATATAAAAATATATATTCAGTCAATATTTTGTTAATGTGATACTGTAACAGTCTAATCAAACAAGGTGTTTTATATTCAGTTATAATAATACCAACACTTAAATTCCAGACCTATACAGACAGATGTCAATGAAAATATCTTTAAATTTTTTATACAACAAGGTGGACAGTTTCAGCCCTCTGCATGCAAAGAGGCTAGGGAGGCTGCAGTGAGCCGCCAATGTCCCCAGATCTCTCTGGGGGGAGCTGGTGTTTGGGTCCCTTCCTCAACAGTCCTGGGGTTTCCTTGGCTTTCTATTCATACATTCTTCTAATTCCTGCCTGCTCCTTTTCCCCTGCTGCTAGGGAAAGGGTGAAAGATACACTGCAGACCCCAGGGGCGGTTTCCCCCACAGGGACTGCCTGGGGCTGTCAGTCTCTTCCCCCCACAGAACTCATACAGCTGAATCTCAGACAGGTTGGGAAATAGGCACTTGGCCCTGCGGTGCCTAATACACTGTATTATCATTCCTACATGTCTTTTTAAAAGCTTATCAGTTAGTTGTCATTATGATTTAAAAAAAAATACCTTTTCAGAATTAGAAAATACTCATATCAGGGTTTTTTTCAAGGAAAACAATGTTCCCAGGAAATGTCTGTGTGGTCTGATACTAGCTCTTATGTCACTGAGAAGTGAAACAGAGGATTAAAGAGAGAACACCAAAAATGTGATGAAAATTGATCTTTCAGACTAACTGTTTTACAGAGTCTTGTAAGGGCTTTCACTCTTGATGCCATTGTAGAATAAAAATACATTTCTATTATGTCAGAACAGAGCTGTCATGACCACTCAGATACCTATACAGGATACATAAATAATTTCAATTGTATAAGTTTCTTTACCCTATGCTTCTTGTTACCTTGCACTGGTTTGTTTTTTTTTCATATCAGGTTTTCCTATCACAAACCTCAATAAAAACTGTAGTTCCCATCAAGAAGGGCTAAATGAGCCCATTTACTTTGGTTTCTTAGAAGAAACTCTCTGTCCCATGTTATACTGTGTGCCTATTTAACATAAGCCAGAAGGTTGGAGAGACTAGTTGGGCTATCGACCACTGCCTGTACAACAAAAATCCGGGGTGCTTTCCATAAGCCTGCAGTTTATACATTAGCTTCATATATGAAACTCTGTCAAATGCTGTCAGAAAAAAACAGGTACAACACGCACTATATAATACATTGTTCAGTGACTACAATAAAAATACCCTCAAAGCACTCCAATCGTTTAATGAGGCATAGTGGTCTCACCTGAAATCAAAATAACTATTATTTCATCAACCAGACTTCTCATTTCCAGAATATGCTCCCCTTTAAAATTATTCTGAAGATGTCCTGTGCAACAAGTGACATGCCCTCGTGATTGTATATAAACAGTGATTGCCTATTGCTCAAAGTTGACTTTTGGTTCCTAACCCAGTGTTGCATCCATCCAGATGACTCCTTCCCCAAAAGATTTCCTCCTGCTTTTAAAAGCAATTCCTATAGAAACCAAGGTCTGCCTACATAAAAAAGGGGACACTTCAAATTTTTAGAAATGCATCCGTTTTTCTTCACATCTTTGGCACTGACCAGTCCACACAGCCTTAGGCTTTCTCTTTTTTCTGATTTGCTCAAGGTAGAGGAGCACCAATGAAGAGCTATAAGAGGTAGAAACTTTGAATGCATTATACAGAAACTGGACATCTATAAATTATCTTATACTAATATATGATTACAAAGATGAAATTTCAACTGAAATGTTATAAACTTATTGACAATTACTAATATTAGAGGTCAGAGTGTCAGCCTCCAAATTTCTGAAAAAATGTTAATTGTAATTTGACATTAAGAACCAAAATAGAACAGTAAGTATAGTCCTGGCTATGCAATGCCTAGTTAACTCTGCTTTTGGTACCCTGACTTGCCAGTTTTATTAAGATTTTAAATATATATATCTATATATATATATTTATATATATATAAAAAACTTTGAGATCCATCAAGAATTTTTAGAAAAAATGCAAATATAAACCTTGATGTGTAGTATGTAGTATGTGTAGTATGATGTGTAGTATGTAGTGTTAACTGCCTATGCCCAGTTAGCTTGTAAACTTAAGTAGTGATTATCACTCTTTTTTTCTAAACGTCGTTGCTTAAGTACTACATAAATGTACACATCTTGAAAGACAAAGTTTGTGAAGAGATTTAAATATAATTAGTGGAACAGTTAGTATGTGAGAAAAAGTAAAACTGTTAATCTACTTAATTACTTCTCTCCACAAACTGTATCTTTAAGAGTACCATCCCTGCAATAACAATGACACTGTGATAAAACTAATGTGGCAGACAACAGAAACAAATACTGTACTGAATGATGAGTTAATTAAAAATAAAACAAGCAAACAAAGCAAGAACTCTTACACAAGCAAATCTGTAAGTTCACGGGATAGTAAAATGAATGATGTCAAAAGTAGTTCTCACGTCTGTAACTGTGACAGCAAACAAACATATAATTTTAACAAAATAGTATATTAAAGAACCAGGGGATTTTTATTTAAAAATATCTATCATGTTAAGTATCACCATAACTAATGATAACTTGGTTTATTCTGACTTTCTGCATATACCTTTTGGAACAAGACTCCTCAGATCAAGTCACTGACACTATTTTGTCATTGTCAGTGGATTCCCCTTTGGTCCACTTGGACTGATTCTTTGTTATCTGGCTGATAGCCAGTTTCCCCTTGCCTCCCCATCCCCCTTTAGATCCTTTCATTTTAATTATGGTTTCAAAGTTTTGTAGCATTTCAAACTCTGTATATGAAAATACTGCCTTTAGTAGTTTAACTTTGTTTGTCCTGTAAAAATTAGTAGTAGTAGTAGCTACTGTATATCATTCTATCTGGTCTTCCTCATGGATAAGATATTGCTAAGAAAGGACTACGTGGCCCTAGGTTATTTTAATTACCAAGTACAAGGTAACTTATTAAATTGTATATTGAGAAAATTTCTCCTTCCTACAGCTGTCCTTTAATTCTTCCAAAAGTCCATGCAGAATCTAGTTTTACTGAATTGTCAGGTTTTTACAAGGCTTTAATCTTTTCACAATAATTTTCAAAGTTACTTTCTAGTTTTCTAATTAATCAGTTTGTCTCTTTGCATTTGATTCACAAATTATGTAGTTATTCTTTTCACCTGAAAAAATAGCTGAACAGGACATCTTAATATTACTGCTATTTTTTTACCTCCATTCTGTAAATTTTGGTAGATTTCCTAAGAGGGATGCTCTTTCTTTTTCCTTTGGCATTTGTCTATTCTGTTCACACTTACATGTTTTTTTCTTTTTCTTTTATACTTTTTAGTTTTTGATGATTTCCATTTTCACTTTAATCTCAAGAGGAGAGCCATGTGGTGAGGCACATGCTGTAGCTATATTACTTGTTAAAGCTTTAATGTAGCATTTCTCAAACTGAGGTATACAAAAGCAAGTAAAAGGGGAAATAAAATGAGATGGCAGAAGTCATCAGCCATTCAGGGGTATCCGAGTCAGCAACCACTTCAGAGTGGGAAACTAAGAGCAGAACTTTCGGCAGCAAATGGTTACATGAGCAGACTACCATTAACTGTTGGCAGCAATGCCGTTTCACCAGCAAAAGTGAAGTGAGCATAAATGTCTGCATTTAGTAATTACAGCGTATTTTTACTTCAGGGCTTTAGAAGGAAATTCATAGCATTCCTCCAGAAAATGTAAGCTTCTGCCAGCTAAGTGTCACATGGTAGATGAAGACGAGTGTCGACATTTTAAAAAAACTTTGATTTACAAGTGTATTTGCAATTAATGCTGAGCTCATCAGATTATACAGAGTTAGAAGAAATGTTCTGGAAATCTGTTAAATTTAACTAGCATCCAAAGACCTGCATTTACCCCATCCTTCTTGCAGGAATGCATTTTCTGCAGGTGAGGGTGGTAGTTGTACAGAATTCAGAAGACTGACAGGGATCTTGCCCAAGGACATCATGATATGCCTCAGATGGCTATAAGAGATTTTAGTGCCTCTAGTCTTTATGAGTCAAGAGGTTTGGCTGGAACTGGG
Source organism: Phalacrocorax aristotelis (assembly GCF_949628215.1). Lineage (NCBI taxonomy): Eukaryota > Metazoa > Chordata > Aves > Suliformes > Phalacrocoracidae > Phalacrocorax > Phalacrocorax aristotelis. The sequence goes on along the minus strand of NC_134276.1, from coordinate 108,545,291 downwards.
TTTGGAAGAAAGGGTCAGGATCCACTGATGCTATTCGTAACGCACATATATGTCAACTAGACTTCACTTACAATTTAGATCAAAACCATGGAGATATGACTTTTCCTTAGAGCAGATGTTCAGGTAGCCATTCTTCTGTACTCTTGATCAGCAAGCCCAGCTGAACCACCAGCTGGGTGTGATAACAGCTGCTGTTAAATTAATTTCACCTGAGTCAGTCTTTGATCTGATGCTTACTTCAGCCTTCTGAAACTTAATCTGGCCGTTTTTTCCAATCCTTTTCCAAACATTTCTTCGTTTCATGAAATAATGGTTATGCTGCTAAGGAAAATACAGGAGTGGGAGAAGAAATGGAAACTTACATGTAGTTAGTGAGCTAGCGTGACTTCCTATTTTTGCTGGAGTGGATTTCTGATAGAACACTTCAATTAAACTGAAACATAACAATGCATTAGAAGATATTTTATTTTAAGGAATACTGAATTCGTAGAATACGGAAAAAAGGCACTGTCAGAATAGCAAAGGATGGGACACTTAAGAGGGAAAGACAAACTATAAAGATTGCCATCTACAATTTTTTCTTTCTTTCCAGTTCAAACAAAGAAAAAATGAGTGATTCTCTTAGGACACTCTGCCACTGTGCTTTTTAGATAAGCAGTCTACAGGGGTAGAGAGATGAAGCTGTTCCATGCTCTCAGAGGAAGAAGAATGCAGTCAGCTACAGCAGAAGGAAAGCAATTCATTTCAATTGTGGTAAATGAAAGCAAATACAGAAGTTAAATACAAACCCAATCTTTTAATGTATGCTCACAGATGAGTTTGGTCTCCTTTCCACATTTGCTAATAAGACTTTAAAAGAGGATCCACTGAAATTTACTGCTTCGTAAATATTCCATTATTCTGTTTCCCTGGCATATATTCTAATTAAAGCATTTGGAGGAAAACATTCTAATTAAGAGGCCCATATATGTAGGCCTTGTTTATTCTTTTATGGACATATAAATTTCCAAAGCGAATTTTCTAGCCTTAGGTTTGCCACCACTATTGCTTCTCAGCCCACCAAAAAATTACAATAGATGCCAGATACTGTAAACCAAATTGGTCCAAGCAGCCTTTATTCCTTCAGTATATGGAAAGATGTGTCATTTCTTCATCTGTCCTATCATTATTATAACGTGTGCCCATGGACATAGAAACATAGAATCATTTAGGTTGGAAAAGACCATTAAGATGACTGAGTCCAATGTATACTTAACACTGCCAAGTCCACCACTAAAACATGTCCCAAAGTGATACATCTACATGTCTTTTACATACCTCCAGGGGTGATTACTCCACAACTTCCCTGGGCAGCCTGTTTCAATGCCTGACAACCCTTTTGGTGGAGAAATTGTTCCTAATATCCAGTCTAAACCTCCCCTGACACAACTTGAGGCCATTTCCTCTTGTCCTATCACTCATTACTTGTGAGAAGAGACCATCACCCACCTTGCTACAACCTCCTTTCAAGCACTTGTAGAGAGCGATAAGGTCTCCCCACAGTCTCTTTTTCCCCATGCTAAACAACCTCAGTTCCCTCAGCCACTCCTCTTTAAGACCTCTCTAGATCCTTCACCAGCTTTGTTACTCTCCTCTGGACATGTTCCAGCACCTCAGTGTCTTTTGTGTACTGAGGGGCCCAAAACTGCACACAGTACTCAAGGTGCGACCTCACCAGTGCTGAGAACATGGGGACGATCACTTTCCTAGTCCTGCTATTTCCCCATGATTTCTGATACAAGCCAGAATACTGTTGGCCTTCTTGGCCACCTGGGCACACTGCTGGCTCATGTTCAGGCAGCTGTCGACCAACACCCCCTGGTCCTTTTCCTCCAGGCAGCTCTCCAGCCACTCCTCCCCAAGCCTGTAGCATTGCATGGGGTTGTTATGACCCAAGTGCAGGACCTGGCACTTGGCCTTGTTAAACCTTATACAATCAGCCTTGGCCCACCAATCCGGCCTGCCCAGATCCCTCTGCAGAGCCTTCCTACCCTCAAGAAGATCAACACTGCTGACCAACTTGGTGTCATCTGCAAACTTGCTGATGGTGCACGCGATCTCCTCATCCAGATCATTGACAAAAATTTTAGCAGAACTGGCCCCAATGCTGAGCGCTGGGGCACAACACTTGTGACTGGCCATGCACTGGATTTAACTCCATTCACCACAAGTCTTTGGGGTCAACCATCCAGCCTGGTTTTCACTCAGTGAAGAGTAGACCTGTCCAAGCCATCAGCAGCCAGCTTCTCCAGGAGAATGCTGTGGGAAAGAGTGTCAAAGGCTTTACTGAAGTCCAGGTAGACAACATCCACAGCCTTTCCCTCATCCACTAAGTGGGTCACCTTGTCATAGGAGGAAATCAGGTTAGTTAAGCAGGACCTGCCTTTCATAAACCCATCCTCAGTGGGCCTCATCACCTGATTGTCCTGTCCGTGCTGCGTGATAGCACTCAAGATGTTCTGCTTCATAATCTTCCCCAGCACTTAGATCAGATTGATAGCCTTGTAGTTTCCTGGGTCCTCCATTTAGCCCCTCTTGTAGACGGGCATCGTATTTCCTAACCTCCAGTCAACTGGGACCTTGCCGGTTAGCCAGGACTGCTGATAAATGATTGAAAGTGGCTTAGTGAGCACTTCTGCCAGCTCCCTCAGTATCCTCAGGTAATGTCCATCCGGCCCCATAGACCTGTGTGTGTCTAAGTGGTGTAGCTGGTCACTAACCATTTGCCCTTGGATTATGGGGGCTTCAATCTGCTCCCTGTCCCTGTCTTCCAGCTTGGGCGTCCGGGTGCCCTGAAAATAACTGGTCTTACTATTAAAGACTGAGGCAAAGAAGGCATTAAATATCTCAGCCTTTTCCACAGCCTTTGTCACTATGTTTCCCCCCACATCCAGTAAAGGATGGAGATGCTCTTTAGCTCTCCTTTTGTTGCTAATATATTTATAGAAATATTTTTTATTGTCTTTTATAGAATCATAGAATTATTGAATGGTTTCGTTTGGAAGGGACCTTTAGAGGTCATCTAGTCCAACCCCCTGCAGTGAGCAGGCACATCTTCAACTAGATCAGGTTGCTCAAACCCCTGCCCAACTTGACCTTGAGTGTTTCCAGGGATGGGGCATCCACAACCTCTCTGGGCAACCTGTGCCAGTGTTTCACCACCCTCATTTTAAAGAATTTCTTCCTTTTATCTGGTCTAAATCCACCCTCCTTTAGTTTAAAACCATCACCCCTTGTCCTGTCACAACAGGCCTTGCTAAAGGGATTGCTCCTATCCTTCCGTACAGTTCCCCTTTAAGTACTGAAAGGCTGAAGTAAGGTCTCCCTGGAGCCTTCTCTTCTTCAGGCTGAACAAGCCCAATGCTCTCAGCCTGTCTTCACAGGAGAGGTGCTCCAGCCCTCATCTGGACGCACTCTAACAGGTCCATGTCCCTCCTGTGTTGAGGGCTCCAGAGCTGGACGCAGCACTCCAGGTGGGGTCTCACCAGAGCAGAGTAGAGGGGCAGAATCACCTCCCTTGACCTGCTGGCCACACTTCTTTTGATGCAGCCCAGGATATAGTTGGCTTTCTGGGCTGCAAGCACACATTGTTGGCTCATGTCCAGCTTTTTGTTCACCAGTACCCCCAAGCCCTTCTGTGCAGGGCTGCTCTCAATCCCATCATTCCCCAGCCTGTATTGATATTGGGGGTTGCCCTGACCCAGGTGCAGGACCTTGCACTTGGCCTTGTTGACCCTCATGAGGTTCTCACAGGCCCACCTCTCCAGCTTGTCTAGGACTCTCTGGATGACATCCTGTCCTCCTGGCATGTCAGCTGCACCACTCAGCTTGGTGTCATCTGCAAACTTGCTGAAGGTAAACTCGATCCCACTATGTCACTGATGAAGATATTAAATAGTACTGGTCCCAGTACAGGCCCTTGAGGGACACCACTCATCACCGTGTCCATCTGGACATCAAGCCATTGGTTACTACCCTCTGCATGCAACCATCCAACCAATTCCTTATCCACTGAACAGTCCACCCATCAAATCCATATCTCCCCAGTTTAGAGAGAAGGATGCTGGGCGGGACCATGTCAAAGGTAGGGCATGCCCTGCAACCTTACGCCTGGGTGGCAGCATGTTCCTGCAGGAGCTCTGTCTGGGAAGCTGCATCATTCATAGCAGGTGCAGATCTTAAAGAAGCCATGGCTTTCTGCTGGGTGGATACCATTGCTCCCTGGTCAAGCAGGCAGAGTTTCAGCACCCTTCCTGCAAGCCCTTCCCTGTGCACCAAACTGCTGCATCACACCCTTTCTGACACTCTGTGCCCTGTTTGCCCACCCTGTTTATGGCATTGATGGTTGCTAGAGCTCCCTAGGGTCTTCTGTGGGGGGGAGGCACTTGGCCTCCATTGCTGCTGGCCCCAGCCAGGTCTCCTCAGCCACTGTCCTGTGAGTTGTGGGCTATCAACTACCCCTGAGATCCCTCTGGTTCAGGAAACCCCCCTGTGCACTGAGCTAGGGCACTCTCCTGCAGATCGTGCTGGCAACAGAAATGTTCCCCTCAGTGACTGAGTGCTAGTTTTGGTTACACATAAATCACATGCATAAATCACATTTATTTAAGATTTTTTATTCTATTTCTCCTTATTTCCAGAAGTATTATCTGAATAGGTGCTTTGGTGGGGTTCAGTTATGCTTTTCAGTATTTCAGAATCAAAATAGCTAAGCATTATCTGCAACCATTGACTCTGTTCAGATTATATGTATTGCACACTTGTGATATTCTCAAGAAACCTTTCAGAATCCCATTTGTTTCTAGCCTGGTTGTAAGATGTGAATGATTATGTTACTTCCTGACCATTTTACATGAGGGAAAAAACCTCTAATTAGTCTGTTTTTTATCAATCATGTGGATAGCTTATTACATTGATTTATAGATGTGTTTTGTTGTCTTTCCTACCAAGATTCTTAGGGGCTTTCCTTTAAATATACCTCCATGTTTCTAAAACAATAATAAACATCATGAGGAACTTGATATCTACTTTTACATCAGGGACTTCAAGTTTTTCAGTAGCTTCCTGGATTGGTTCACAGTCCTGCTAGGATCATATCACTTCTTTTCATATTATGATTTTCTTTTTCTGGCCAAGGTCATAAACATCACAAAGACAGACATAAAAACACTGAGCAATAACAAAATCAAACCTTTCCTCATAGAATGGATGGTTAAAACCTATCAAACTACACCACAAGTAAGTTATTCCAATCACACTCCTCCTCGATTATATGGAGAAAGGCAATAGAGACGGTTTTTCATATTAAGAGCTGTAACTTCTGTTAAAAAATGCACACTATGTTCAGAATTTTATAATATAGGAACAAATAGACACTTATATAACCTATACTGTGTTGCTTCATCAGGACTGACTGACAGGCTGTAGCTGTGGTTGCTCTTAAAAAGCATTTAATAAAGGTATAGGTTATGATTTACAGTTTTATCTACCAACATTTCATTAAAATCTTGGTTTTGCTTATCCTGTGAACCCTGGTTCCAAGTATCACATATTTGAAAGTCAGTACATGACTGAAAGGTGTTAATACGAATGGCTTTATTAAAAATTAAAGACAAAATGTGAAATTCTGGGCACTTTTAAAAACCATGTCAGCTTCACCATTGACTTTAACAGACCCAGGAATTTACCATAGATATAGAAGCTATATGGATCTCTGCCTTGCGATACCTGCCTTGTGTATAGGAGTCAGCCCTGGAGAATAGCTGTGTTACACAGGGCTTTTTTTTCCCCTGGAATTTTGTGTCCAGAATCAGTAACAGAAATTTTAATTGTTTTGCTGTTGCTTTTACTCTAATTTTTAAGTCATGTGATAGCAGTAAAAAGCTAGCAAATAGCTTTCCTGTGTTTTTCTCTCCTTTGTAGTTATTAGCAGTTATTATTATGTAGTTATTATGTAGCAAGTAACATCAGTAAATCCTAAGCCATGACACAATTATGTCAAAATATAACCCCCAAACTGAGTAGAATTCAGTAAGATGGCTAAATACGTTTCCAGGTTAGAGACCATTGGACAACCTCAGCAGTTACCAAGGAAGTTCTACATACCATGGAAATTCATCAGCAATACTTCAGCTGAAAACACTACACAAGATACACAATTGCAATGCAATTAAGATTCTCTGTTCTGAATCACTGCTTTTTTTATGACTACAGCACAGGGAACCACCGATTCTGGAAGCAGAAATCTGATTTCTTTTATGGTTTATGTTTTTGACCCAGATCTCTAATAATAGTATGTAAAAAAGCAAAACCTTTTCAGATTCCTGGAGAAGGATCATATTGCTTGAACTGTGCAGAGACAACAGGTGGGATAGACATATAGCAACACCTTAATCAAATTGCCTTGCCTTTGTGGAATTAAGTCAGATTCTTAACATTACTTAAAGTAATTCATAGTAGTTTAGTAGCCATAAGTCAATCTATTCAAGGCACATTTTCTGGTTTCTTATGAAAAAACCACTTGGATTAATCCTGGTCATTTCATTTTACATTATAGTTCAACCGTAGCTAACTTTAATTAGAAATGTCATACATACAATATACAAGACCAGATACCTTTTAATTTTCAGAATGAAAATTGTGAACTGGATCTACCTTTTTTACTTTTACTAGAGTGGAAAATAGGAAAGGTTTATTTTAAAAATACAATTTCCTTTCACTGTGTTTCCCTTAGCTTTGCTGAACACTATCAAGATATCACTATAGTTGTAATGCAAACACCAAACACTTCTAAAACAAAGGAGGGATGAATTCTGCTCTAAATTCCATGACATATCAGTAGGGTTATAAATGATGGAAGTCTAAGAGAAATCAGTTGTATTTCACATACATAAAATGAGGGAGTTCAAGGTGGAAAATTGCCTTTATCCTCTTTTGTGTATCTAGTTATTTTAGTTCTCCTTACACCAAGCTTATGTTTTTAAACTGACCAAGCTCACTGAAGACTCTAGAAGTTTTGCCTGCACGAATACCTAAAGATCAGGCCCCTGTGGTGTGCTGTATGAGATTTTGCACTGCTGGGACAACTCTTCTAAAGAGCTATGAAAATATCAATCAATAATTTAAAGCCACCTAGGACTTTACTTCCTAAAAAGTAAAATAAATTTTTTAAAAAGTCCCATATTTACTGCTTCAGATTCATTAGGTTAATCCACATGGAGCTTCTTTAAACTCACATTATTTGCTTTTCTGGAGCTTTTACAATTTTATAAATCAATATTAAGGTATGGTTTGACCCAGCAGACAGTAAGAACTCCTTTGAACCTATTGCAATGTATTCCACGAAGGAGTATCAAGAGGCTCTTAAAGCTCTTGGTTATATGTCTTCTGAGAGTACACACATTAGTGAAGAGTTTGGAATTTTTATGAAATGTTTACTGAAAAAAATTCAGGTTCATTTTTAATATTTTTTAAAATGAAATATGTTAACTTCATGAGTCTTTCCTTCCCACAAACATATATATAAGCATTTACCCACAGACACTGTGGTTCAGCTCCATCCAGCTGTGCCAACAGTTACCAGTAGATAACTTCTGTTAGAGGAATGGAATCAGGTGGCAGTGCAGAGCTCATGCTCTACAGTGCTCTGTTTTCCATCTGTTTCTCCGTGGAATACTCTTAACATTGTATTATCTGTTTTTTAACTTGCTGGATCCTTCCTTGTCTAAGTTCAAGATATAACACACAACCCAGAAAAAAAGAAACAGGAAAAGTAAAAAATAATGTCTACTCTGTCTTACTGCAATTTGCTGCAGCTGTTCTGGTATATTTGCATGGTATCTTTTTTACCATAGAAATTTGCAAAAATACCTATTTTTTTGTTCACTGTAGAAATGTACAAGTGTGTAAAAGTACAACATGTGTTTGGAATAACTGGATCTGACCCCTGTTAAGTACTTCTTACAGAAATGAATTTCATTATGACTGCTAGGATTAATGTGTTATTGGCGTCCTTAACATAAAATAATTTTATCTAGTCCTCCACAAGGGGAAAAATATGTCAATTATAGTTTTATTTTTATTTGTAAGTTTAAACTTTAATACATATTTTCCTAGTTTATATTCCTAAGAAGATACTACTGAATATTCTAGATATCAAATTAATTCTGAAGAAGCACCATTTTCACTATTAACCTGTTGTTATTATTCTCCTATTACCCCATTTTTGTTCATGCAGTTTCAGGTACATATCAGAATGAAAAAGTGTTTCTACATAGATCTTAAAAGAACCATTTCTGAAATCAGATGTCATGGTTTAGCCCCAGTCAGCAACCAAGGAGCACACTGCTGCTAGCTCATCCTCCCTGCCCCCAGTGGGATGGAGGAGAGAACCTGAAGAGCAAATGTAAGAAAACTCATGGGTTGAGGTAAGAACAGTTTAGTAATAATAATGATGATGATGATGATGATGATGATGATGATGATGATGATGATGATGATGATGATGATGTAATGGAAAGGAAAACAATGAGACAGAAAGAGAGAAACAAAACCCAGGGAAAACAAGTGATGCAACCTCTCACCACCCACTGACCAATGCCCAGCCAGTCCCTGAGCAGTGATTGCTCTCCCCTGGCCAACTCTGCCCAGTTTATATACTAAGCATGACATCATATGGTATGGAATATCCTTTTGGCCAGTTTAGGTCACCTGTCTTGGCTGTGACCATTCCCAACTTCTTCTGTACCCGGCAGAGCATGGGGAGCTAAAAAGTCCTTGCCTAGTGAAAGCATTACTTAGCAAAAACTAAAGCATCAGCGTGCTACTGACATTATTCTCATCCTGAATTCAAAACACAGCACTATACCAGCTACTAGGAAGAAAATTAACTCTATCCCAGCCAAAATCAGGATATCAGAAAACCTGTTCCAAAATTGCTTTCCCTTAAGAGACTGTTTATGCTTCAGATTCATAATATTTAAGGATAAAAAGAGATGGCAGTTAATACAACGTATCAAAATTCTTTTCAATATTGCATAATTACCAAACACAGTGTATTTGTATTTCATATTTTTTCTGCTGCAAAGACTATTTAAAGTCCTTACATTTTAACATATGACCTGATTGTGCTTCTTAAGTTACTTAAAAAGATTTGATTTACCATCCCTAGAAATCTTTAGTATTTTTACTTCAACAAAATAAGGTAGATATCACATAGGCCCATCATTTCTGCAACAAGGTCTAGGTTTTTCTACTAGGTATCATATTTTCAACTTCAGATATGGAAACTTATTTTATGCAGTAGGTGTGTGAAAAGAGCAAATTATTTCAATTTTTATGACCAATAAAGAACTTCAAATTCAACAATTTCCCTGTAAAAGTAACTGAATAAGTGAAACATTGGTTTGAGATTCAGCAAACAGAAGAGTACTGTCTGTTCTGTTACTAGATTGTTAACAAGTCAAGATTTCCTTTCTTCCCGCTTATTCTCATTGGTCTTTCTTCCGTTTCCTCTCGTTCTTGTAATTCATATCTATGGATGCAAAATGCCAATTTAACATTGCAGGTTATTTTTCTCAATGATACTACTATAACCTACCATAACTGACATAAATCTTGCTGTTCTTCATTTTGCAAACCTTTTCATACAAAAGAGTAACATTTTCCAGAAATGATATAGAAGTTGTGAGTACACTCAGTAAATCCTGCTATAAGGATTTAAATGCCTTGATTCATATATCTTATTTGAAAAGGCTAAAAAAAATTTTCTTCTTTCATGAAAATATGTACTTTGATGTTCTAATTGTCTCTAACAGCCTCCTTTCCTTAAAATTTCTTTGTCTGTAAAAAATAGACCATCAGTGACTGTTACATTATGTAACAAATACTTTTGTCGCCCCTTCATCACTGGCCAATAAATGTTAAAGAACAGCAATCCGATTTTGACTGCGAATAGCCACTGGTTGTTATAATAACTTTCTCCTCCAGATTAAAATTACTTTAGCATTCTCAGTTTATTTTGCATTAAAGTTCTTAAGACTGTAATCATGTCAATACTCTTTTTGATGAACACCCTGAATATATTAAACATAGTCAATATATTTAAATCTGTTGTTTTAAAACACCTTCACAAGACAATTAGGAGCATTTTTTTTATATTATCTCCAATTTTTAGAATGTTCGTTTTTTCAATAGGAAAACTAGAATTGCATGCAGTGACAGCTTCTAGTCTTACCACCTTTGCATATAGAGGTAAACTCATCACCTTAGCTTATTTATTTTGTTAAAAGTATCAAAAGAATCAAAGAGCTAATATGCGCTAAGATGAAGTAGCTACGCAAGGAGATAAATGATAGGTATGTATTAAATTATAATTCTTCAGGGATAACTTATACTGATTTGATTAAGTTAATGGAGCCTGAGAGAAAGGAATGAGAGAACCTCAGTTCACAGAATGAATGTTTTACCAGGGTTAGAAATAGAATAAACTTTCTGATTGTCATCTTTAATCCTTGGCAGTTCTTCAGTATCTGTTGGACTCAAATCTCTTCAGGGAACGAACTGTCTTATTCAAGGTCTAAATAAAGCTATTTGTATATCTGTGGTACTGTGTGAAGACTTCAAATGACACAAATGCAGGTTCTCTTTAATGACAGTCTGTTAAAATTAGATTTCATATTATGAATATCAGAATTAAATTTTTCTGAATGTCATATATACATGATTCTGAAGCGGGAAGATGACATTTTCAATCATTATTTTAATGGCACTATTAATAAAGTGGTTTCATTATAAAGGACTACAGGTTTTAAAATGTGGATGGAACTTAGTAATAAATGTGTCATAAACACTCAATGAGGAGGGCACAGCAACTGACTTTATGAATGTAGGCATAAACTACATAATTTAGTCAAGGTGTTTATATAGAATGTCCAGAATCTCTAAAATGTTGCAGGTGCTTTTCTCTGATGCCTCTATATTACACCTCATATCTTTGATTACAAATGTAATATTCTGAATTTTGCTTGTGAGCCAGGAAATATAAAGAAACTCCATTTGAAAGAGTGTTTACTATGTAGAATTGAACGGATATTGGATATTTTGTGTACAGACCGTGTTATCTAACTGTAATACCAATGTAATATTTGGTTTTGGTTTCTTTTTTTTTCCTCAAGATCATAGTTTCCTTTCCACTAATACTATGTCTGACTGCAAAACTATTAATGTAGCAATGGACACGGGCATGAAAGCAGATCTAAAAGAACAGTAAACAAAGCTTAGTTTCTCCATGCACTCATATACCAAAATAAAGGATTTAGTTTATTTTCATTCCTCATAATTTTTTTTGAAGTCTTTGTTTTACATCCACAACTTAAGCTGACATGTCTTAGTCTTATATTTTCATTCCAATGTTATTATTAGAGGGCTAGGCAAAGACAAAAATAACAGAGCTGGTTTTATATACGGTATAATAATACAAAATATACATTTTAAAAAGGTGTCCTTTAGAATTAAAAAGTACTCAGCAACTAAACAATGGCAGTTAAAATGAAGGAAATGTGAGTGTCACTCATGCAGTGTCATATTTGTCAATTATATCATCACATACTTCTTTTCCTGACAAACATTCCTTATCACACTCATTGCAGTGGACAAGGATTGCTATAGTAAGACTGTATCCTATAGATGTTTGTTCATTATATATACAAACCCACTTCTTTTTTCAAGGAACTGCTAAGTCTTTGTGTAGAATATTGGTTCAAGTTTAGTCCACCTATTTCCAAGAGAGATAAATTTGAGACAGAAGAGTCACAGGGGATGATTAGGGGAAAGTGGAATCTTTTCATGAGAAAATATTGAAAATGCTTGACTTGTTTAGGCTAGCAAATTGCAATCTGGTGAAGGATATGATTTTGCTCTCTAAATATATGGGAGAAGAGCTCAATATAGAACAAAGGAAAATTGTTCTGGGATTGACAGATGTTTTAGGTACAAAAGCAAATCAATGTAAAATTGTGTTCAATACAGGATTCAAAAGTGTTACACTTCATAGTTTTATAAGGACAGTGGTTGAAAAGTTAAGTGGTCTCTCCAACTTTATGGCGTTCAGGGTTTTTAAAAAATAAAAAGTGTAGGAATAAATTTTCCTTAGTTTTTGCCCTCTGTTACACTAATTAATGGACACTCAGTCTTCTAAACAACCTTTTGCTCCAGTTCCTGCTCATCTTGAGCCATACTCCCTTCCCCTTTGATTTTTGTCTCTTGTCTACTCCGCATGTATCAAATGTCTATTTCAGGATCTGGTCCCTCTCTATTTCCATCCACCCATCAGTGCTTCCTATAGATTCTCCAGTATCCTTCTCCCCTCTCCTCCTACCCATTTCCTATTTCCCACTCTCCACTCTCCTGTTTCCTTGCACTACCTGGCCTGTGTCATAGGTCTCTTCATGTTCCCACTGTTCAGCTTTCAGCTTTCTGTATTGCAAAGTTTCTGTTTACTCCTTTTTATTCCCTAATTCCCTTGCAACTAGTCACCACGCATGGGCAAAGGATCACCACTGAGAACACAAAAGAGAACATCTTCCTGCTTTTTCATGTGCCAAGTGCCACAACCAGCAAGGAGAACAAATCCCATCCACACCCTTCAGCTCTGAAAAGCCTAGTTCAGAAGAATCCTCCAGACGATTTAGCTGCAAAACACTGAAAGACAATGGACATGTATGAATTTCTTCGTTTGTTTTGGAATTCTTTTGGTCCTTAGAGATTTGATAGCACTAAAGCAGAGTTTCACTGATATGAATGAACAAAATGATACCCTTGATCCCAGGGCTGAGCACTTTTCCAAATTCCTATCATTGCATAAAGTATACCAGTCAGCACCCCTTCAGAGAGCAATGCAACTTCCTCCCTGCCCCTCAAACTTTTAAAAATACTTCTACAGCATTTTTTCCCCCTAGTTTTGTTCCAGAAATAGCAAAATCATTTTAAAGAAATTTTTGTAAAATTACCCTTGGGCCAGGCGCCCAGAGCGGAAAATATGTCTAGGCAGGTGAAATCTGGTAAAGGTGTTGTAGCTTTTAGTGTAGAACACAAGCTTATCAAGGAACAGGAAGTTTCAGGCAATCTGAAGTAAAAGCACTGTTACCAGCGACTTACATAACAACAACAATAATTACAACAGCAATATCACATATAGCCTGCTTAAAGTGATTAATACATTTTAAAAGACTCTCAAAACTATAAAGCTATATGAAGTGTCAGCAGTGCTCATATGGTTTTTGTTTTAGTTTCCAGTTTTTTTTCCAGTGGATGTCACTAACACATGTCAACAATTTAGATTCAACAGTTTCCTTTCAGAACCTGTAGGAGGAGAAACTGTGTTAAATGTATCAAACTTTACCAAAAGTCAGTGTCTTGAATGAACAGTGTAGATGAGCATAAAAATTACATATTGTATGGCACTAAAATGTGAGTCACAGTGCATAATGGTATTTCCATTTATCAGTTTTTATAGTCAAGGAAAATCTTAACTTCCACAACATTTTAGTGGAAGAAGAGAAGGTAAATCAATAATCAATTTATCTTTGAGGGAATGCTAATGTTAATTATATGAAAATTCCCTCCAATAATTGGCAAAGTCACATGTACTTTACTTTGACAGTTACAGTATATGAACTTGTAAGAAAATATCGGCAGCTTTTTAAGTGAAAGGTACTTTAAAAACTAACAGACATGAAACTTTGCCTTAAAATGGAAATTCTAGTCTTGACCTCAGCAGGAAGACACAACTCACATTGATTATGTGAAAACTTATAGGAAGCAACAATAATTACACTGATTTACATATCTAAATTAACATAATTGTTTTTAAATACTAACAGTTTAAAGTCCCAAGTGAGTTTTGGACTGTAACTGTAATGAGTGGTTACAGAAAAAGGCAGCAGTTCAGCTTCCCTAGTGATACATATTACTAAGGATATAATTTTAATTTTGCACTTAATTACTGTTTAAAGGATATGTCACACAAGTGTCATTGTACATCTCTAGTTCTCTGAGGAGTAAGGAGATTTTATATTGTTGGAAAGACTATCTAAATCATAGCTTACCAGCTTCCTGAAACACAACAGTTTATGTTTACAAGGAGTACACACTGCATTTGAGTGTATCCATTGAGTAGTTGAGAGATTTTGACAAGAAGCTTTTGGCACCTGTGTGATGCCTTTGGTTGGAGTCACATCACCTAACTTCAACATCTGCGTCTGATCTAGCTCCCCCTTCAGCTTCCTTGGTAATTAGTACAGAGAGATAGAGAGGGCTAGAGATTTCGTACCATTTGGCAAAAAAATGTCTGTCAAATACTTCAGGAGTGCCTGTTTTTTCCATTAAGGGACCCTCAAGGAATTTTTTCAGATGAGGAAATCATCTGAACAAATCCCTTGGATGAATCTTACCCTATATTCCCAAACGCTGTCCATCACATTTAAATGCTAGGTGTTCTGTGCTTCCTCTGTCACCAAATCTTGTCTGGAGTCTGAAGCTGAGTAAATGCAGAGAAAATACTTACAAAGTACTTAAAAAACAGATGTGTGTGTACAGACACATTAGGCAATACAGAAGCAGGTGGCTCTTGAGTTCTACGCATGATAAATGCCACTGCTTCTACACGCTGCCACATTCAGTCTTGATACTACAGGTTGGCTACGGTCATTAGTGTCTCATGTTAGTGGTCTCGTCATGGGTGTCGATATCTGCATTTCACTGTGGATGTTGTTTCTTAGCAAAGAAAAATGAGAAACTATTTGAGGTTCCTATATCTTTTTAACTGAAGAAACAATTTTAGTTCTATAAAACAAAACACACGTCTGACATTATTTAGGGGATTTTAAATATTTTTTTTTAATTAAGTTGTTGAGTACAACAGTGGATCCCATGAAAAATCACCCAAATCACTCTCAAAAAGACACTTTCAGTTCTTACCAGTTATGGCAATAAGATGCCAGTCATTATTAGAATTTTAAAATATTAGGAGAGTACTTACAAAAATATCTTCATCATGGTACCAGTTTGCACAAATTAGAACCATTATATTTTGATGGAAACATTTCAGAGAATAACTGATATATAAAATTATGATTAAGTAGACTAAGTGTATCAGGAAACTGCAGATAAAAAAACCTCTGGATTTTGGTTTCTAAACCTGTTTGCTCAGTCCCTCATTAAATTTGCACAAAACAGATTGATTTTTTCAGCCACACTCATCTTTATTCATCAATGGATATCTTTTTTATTATTAAAATTCTGTGACCTGTTCAAAAGTACTTACAGTATAATGAATATTTACGGCTGTCTACAAACTGCTCTATGCCTTCGATCTTATTTTCTCATTAAGTGCAGATGTATAAGCTTTTACATACCTACAAAGGAATTCACTGCAGTTTGTCACTTCGCCATGCATATTGTGCAGTATTTTTCTGCCTTCTCCAAGTTTGTAAAACATCTTAGTGTAAAAGTTAATTATATTAAAATACTTAAAGAAAAAAAGATACCTGCTCCCATCGTTGGATAAAGATGAATTATTTTCCTTCTCTGTTAAGAGCCTGGGGGAAATATATGTTTAAAGGAGTTTATACAACCATTAAGGAAATGGGACATTATCTGCTGTCCCAGGAAATGTATCAGATGAACTGTTTAGTAGAAATCATTAATGAGGTTTTGTTTTGGTTTTGGTTTACTTAAATTTACTACTATCTAATGTTAATTCAAAATGCTTATTATACTCTCATAATATTTTAAAAAGCCCTGAATGCTGAAACCCTTACCTGCTTTTGGTGAAGCCCAAACATCTCAGAGAATACAATATTACAGTACGTTGTAATGGGAGTCAGTGCTTATCGGTTAGTAAGTCTTACTGCCAGCAAGCGCTTATTTAAGGAAGCAGAAGGCAAAATCTTCCTATGTCAATAGCTTATATAGTATTAATAGTGAAATGGTAAGCAAATATAATAGTCAAAACCCCCAAAAGCTTCAAAATTTCTTTCATTTATAGTGTTTATTTTTTGGCTTTGAAGCAACTCATGTCAACTCATGTCACAAAAAAAGATATTTTAAAATATAGCGTTCCCATATTAACACTCATAGGTATTTATTCAAGGCTGTATACAAGTTAGAAATTGTATGGACAGAATGAGGCCAAGGATGATGACTCTTCTTCATTGTGTTTTACTGGGCATGTCTGATGGAAGAGGATCCACTGAGATAAGTCTTATTTCTGACTGCTTACATAAAATTCTGTTTGTGAGGAGTCAGAGTCACCTGAGGCCCATCCACATCCCAGTCATGTGAACTATAGAGACAGACAGCAAAAGCCTCTTGGCCAGTGCAGCTCCACTGAACATGATAGCAATGTCAGTATTCAGTTAAGTACAGGTACACTCAAGTCTTTAGTGTCTCAGTAGTCTGCAAGGTAGTTTATCACTCTTCCAAAAAAAAAAATAAAAAAATGCATTGCCACATGAAATATGTCTTTATAATGTTTTCATCTTTATTTGAAAAGTAAGCATGAAAGTGAGCCAGAGGATTTAACAGCTTCTTGATGTACTCCAATGGAATTACTCTAAGTTGTCTTTAGAGCAAAGACAAACAAAATGACTTTCCTAGAAAAAGATTAAGGGCCACATATTTCAGTCTTCCTTCCATCTCCTTGCTTTAGTTAGTTCATGATAGGGATTGACCATTACTGACTAGAGTATTTCTAAATAGCTGTTAGCTGTCACCATTAGTTTGTTTTTTTCTGTAGGAACCTTTCATGTTGAAGTACATATTCATATTGAACATATTAATTGTAAAAACCATGCATTGAAATTTAAGATAATAGTTTAATTCTCAATTATTATAAGTATTTAACTGTAATACAACAGTCATTTTACCCTTATTCCATGGAAGATGGCTCTGGCAAGTTTGAAAACCATTTTGCAGTTTAGTATCAAGTCCTTCATAAAGAAAATCAGATCTCAGTTCTGTACTTAATGCAGTAGACAGGAATTTTGCCTTCAGTAGTATAAAAGTCCCCTGTTCTTAGTTCTAAATCTTATGAAAGTTATAAAAATGTTAAATATTTCTGGAACCTGTTTTTAATTTTTTTTAATATATTTCATTGCCAAATGCCTGATTTCTTGAAAGCATGTGTTTCAGGGAAAAAATAGGAAAATTTCTCTTTATTCTCCATGAAATTATCTAGGCTGACTTCATCTTTCAAACATTCAGCTGACGAAACTGTTGATGATTTTGTAAATGAGAGAAAATCAAGATGATGGATTGCCTATGGCCACACCACCTGATGTCATCTGGTCTTGGAAGCTAAGCAGGGTCAGGCCCAGTTAGTACTTGGATGGGAGACTGATTGGGATACCAGGTGCTGTAGGCTAAAGCCCAGAAAGTTGTGGTGAACAGAGCTAAGTACAGTGCATGGCCAGTCACAAGTGTTGTGCCCCAGCGCTCAGCATTGGGGCCAGTTCTGCTAAAATTTTTGTCAATGATCTGGATGAGGAGATCGCGTGCACCATCAGTAAGTTTGCAGATGACACCAAGTTGGTCAGGAGTGTCGATCTTCTTGAGGGTAGGAAGGCTCTGCAGAGGGATCTGGGCAGGCCGGATTGGTGGGCCAAGGCTGATTGTATAAGGTTTAACAAGGCCAAGTGCCAGGTCCTGCACTTGGGTCATAACAACCCCATGCAATGCTACAGGCTTGGGGAGGAGTGGCTGGAGAGCTGCCTGGAGGAAAAGGACCAGGGGGTGTTGGTCGACAGCTGCCTGAACATGAGCCAGCAGTGTGCCCAGGTGGCCAAGAAGGCCAACAGTATTCTGGCTTGTATCAGAAATCATGGGGAAATAGCAGGACTAGGAAAGTGATCGTCCCCATGTTCTCAGCACTGGTGAGGTCGCACCTTGAGTACTGTGTGCAGTTTTGGGCCCCTCAGTACACAAAAGACACTGAGGTGCTGGAACATGTCCAGAGAAGAGTAACAAAGCTGGTGAAGGGTCTAGAAAATATGTCTTACGAGGAGCAGCTGGGGTTGTTTAGCCTGGAGAAGAGGAGGCCGATGGGAGACCTTATCGCTCTCTACAAGTGCTTGAAAGGAGGTTGTAGCAAGGTGGGTTTTGGTCTCTTCTCACAAGTAATGAGTGACAGGACAAGAGGAAATGGCCTCAAGTTGTGTCAGGGAGGTTTAGACTGGATATTAAGAAAAAATTATTTAATGAAAGAGTGGTCAGGCATTGGAAGAAGCTGCCCAGAGAGGTGGTGGAGTCACCATCCCTAGAGGTGTTCAAAAACCTTGTAGACATGGCACATCAGGGCATGGTTTGGGAGGCACAGTGGTGTTGGGTTGACGACTGGACTTGATGGTTCTAGAGGTCTTTTCCAACCTTAATGATTCTATGATTTTCTTCTATGAATTTATGATTGAAAAGTCTTTTAAAGTTAAAAGCAAAGAGTGTAGATACCTCTCTTCTCTGATGAAGACATCACATGAGGATAAAACACATGGGCAGTCCAAAGACAGGAAGCTTCTCAGCCATAAAATATTTAGAGTACTCCAATGAAAAGTTTGTTGAATCTGCAGAGAAATATCACAGCAAAGTGGAACACCCATAATATTTTGCAGATAGCTCCTCTTCCTGAACTGACTTCCAGGCTTCTGAAATTGCCATGAAACAGAGAAATTATGTGTGAGTGGCTTATTTTTGGAACTAGAATCTGAACTTAAGACCCGGAAAGGTTCCTTATTTATAAGAACCATTTGCTCCTCTCCAGACGTTTTTTCCTGCTTTCTCTAATCCATTGTAGGTCAAACCACAGATAAGTCTTCATGTTTTGACAAGCTGTTCAATTTCTTAGTTATGATTAAAAATATTTCTATAGTCTTCCTGGTAATAGGAATCATAAGAAAACTGTGAAATGCTTCAAACACATAATAGCAAAGAAAAAGCTTATTCCTGGTTTTACTTAACTATTTTTCCAAGATCCTGTGACAAATGCATTTAATGCTTCAGTGTCATTTCCTCAAAAAAATGTAATTCAAAGGATGAGCAAAAGGAGTAAGTTGCTATGTGCTTTCCCTGACCTCCATAATAATTATGAAAGAAGGAAGAAAGAATCAATTCACTACACCTAAGTAATAAACTTCTAACAGAATAGATTTTACATAATTTTTAAACAAATTTGGTTTAACTTAGATTTCTGGAACATAATAGGATAGTAGATAAATTACAAGACTGTAATACACTTTCTTCAGTTCTGAAGCCCACTTTAGGCCAAGTAAACATCTTTGAATTTAGTAATTTGCATATTTCAAATACTGACTTAATTTGAAAGATGTTACAATTGAGCAGAACAATGAACTGCTAATTATGGCTTATTCTCTTTTTTCCCTTTTGTCTTTTGTTCAATTGTCTACCCTCTTTCTATGGACTGCAGTACATTCTATCAAATTGTATCCTGCTAGTGACAACAGACTAATCATTTTAATTCCTCTCTGTGGCTAATAACCCCTTGATTCATAGACATCTGCTATACTTTATTCTCTATTTCTTCTTTCTCAAAAAGATTTTTCTTATTTTCTTCTATAGCTGGAAAGCTTTCTCTATCCAATTTGTTCTGAGTTTGAATTTCGTGTCATGTCTGTCTCAGAGTAAATGTCCTCTGTGTTACTGATGACAGCTGGGTAAAACTTCATGGATTCTTTTAATGTTGGGTTTTTTTTTCTATCTCTTGCTGTCTCACTGATTTTTTGCTTTCAAATATAATTTTGTAGATTTTCAGTCAACATCCAATTGTAGCAGCCAGTTCAAAGGAAAGTATTTTCATTGCTTATACTGATGCTTATTACTTATGTAACAAAAGAAAATGAGAATTATTTAGACTAGTCTTATATACTGAATACACATTAATTTCCCAGAGAATCAGGAAATGCACAGCTGACTAATGCTTTCGCGTACTAATATCTTAATGGAAGAATAGTTGCAAAGTCCAGTGAAAAATATAAAGTTTTCATGCCCACTTAAATAGATTAGGATAATTTCCTATATCAAAAAACTAATGTAGTAGAATGAACTGTAACATCTAGGAAAAATGTGTACACTGTCTATTTTATTACACAGGATCAACTGGAAGCCAGTAGGGTTAATTTCACAAAATGTTTTCTTTATAATTCTTGATTACAATAATCTGATAAATTACAGAAGCATTCCCAAATTGATCCCTGCAAAATGTGTTTTTGAAAAGAAGAATCATTTAGCTGTGTTTTGAAAAAGTGAATGCAATGCTGGGAATTTTGTTTTCAAGCATTTAAAGATTTATTTTTTACTAATTAGGTTAAAAGAAAAATAAGACTCTGGATTCAGGCAGTTTTAGATTGCCAGAATATTTTTCTAATTTTGGCAGGTGAAAATGAGTAAGTCACAGATTTTTACTAGGACAGTCTGCATGAGGAGAAAAGAAATTAAATACATGATTGAAGCTTTCCTGCAATATTCTTTAGCATTTGCATCAAGGAGAGGACAAACATAGAAAATAACTCCAAAGCCTCTTTAGACTGTTATTGTAGTACAGAGTGTTCTTCTAAATCTCTAAGAAGAATGGATATGATTATTTGTTCAGTTGTGAAAGTGACATTGTTACAATATAAAGAGATGCTGTATTGATGCTTTTGGTGGGAATCCTTTTTCCTCCTAACATTCTACTTAATCTGAAGCAGGGACTCCAAAGTCCAAGAGTAAGAGAAGGTACCACTCATTTACACTAAGAAAAATCACTCTCCCCACCACTAGACAGTAACAGAGGGTCTGCAAGGTAATTTACTTTCTCTCCAGAGTCTTAATTTACAAGGCAGAGACACACTGATTCTCCAGACCTCCAAGTAGGGAAAAGAGCTTGATTTTTTAATGAAAGTGCAACATTTCTGTACAGTGGGTCTCTTACTGTCAAAGTCACTGTCAGCAAGATAAATGTTCACAGAAGTATTGTTAATGTGACAAAACTGTAAAATCCATCAATATACAGTCCACACTAGCATTGCCTATGACAGTTTTCCCACTGGAACTCTGAAGTGATATAAATATCATTTTTAACATAGTGATCGTATGCCAGAAAGCATTCAGTGATGGAAATCATATTCATTCATTTGAATTCAGAGCCCTATAATACAGATGGTCAATTCTCAGTTTTATCTGTAATACATCTCTTCCTTTTGCTTATAAAACTTAACAGGATCTGACCAAGGGAAAAGAATTCAAAGTAAATTGGAAGATTTTCTCTGCTTTGGGGTCAGATGCTGAAGTATTTTCAGTGGAGCATCACTGGTTTGCAACAACTGAGTAGCAGAGTCATTGAGAGGGAGGTATATAGATTATCTACTTTACTTCCTTATCTATCATGAATAATTCTTACAGGGGGGTGTGGGGTTTTCTTTTCTTTTTTTTTTTTTCCTGGCATTTACAAGCATATATCTTTGTTCTGAAGTGTTAAATTGATATCATAAGATTAGGTATAATAAAATACTAATTTTATTGTGGGGAGCTATACAAATCACAAAATGCCATAACAGGTATGGTGTATATATTCAGTGACATCTAAATGAGGTCTTAAATCCAGGAGATATTACAAAGTGTCATAAAAAGAAGAACAAAATAAACATGAACTAAACAAGGCGATACATATTTAAGTAATGTTAATGTCTTCTTACCAGAATGCTGGTATAAACTGCTAATTGGAGCAGTTACAATAATGTAACAAGTAGGCCTTCATATTTTTATGTTGTTCTTCACAAGAATCTAACCATCTTTTCTCTGCCACTATAAGTGGTTAAGTTCTGAGTTTGGTCATGAAGGAAATATGGCCAACTATCAAAACCAGCAGACTACACTATGTGGCACAAAATGCTATTACTGAATTTGTGACATTTCCTCCTTCTGAATTACAATAGCCTAAGGAGAAATTAATTACCTATGGTGCTAACTACTTTCTGCTTGCTTGGACAAAATTAACCATTTAAAAATATATATTTGGTTATTATTTCTGGTTGATAGAAAAATAATCAGATAATAATTTGGTTTTGTGTTTTGTATTAACAAACATTTTGTTGTTAATACGTAAAATATGGGCTGAAATTTCTGATGCCAAATATTCTTTGAGATTCATGAGTAGCCTAGAAGTTTGAAATAGAGAAATATCAGCATAATGGGAACGATCTTAAAATGTTTTTTAAAATATTATAGCTATGATTTACGCCAGTTTTAGTTAGAGCAGGTAAAATGTCAATAACAGAAAATTAGAAGCAATCAAATAAATATACAAGTCCTTTTTCATGGAGAGATGTTTGACCTAAGAAGATTGAGATTTTGCACCTAGTCAGTACAATTCTGGGTCATTACACAGAATATTTCTCTAAATGCAATAGAAATAAATGGTAGCAGGCAGTAGTCTGCTCAGAAATTTCATTTGATTTCCAGTGACTTCCCCTACATTTTCCAAAATCCCTGTCTTTCTCTCATACAGACACACAGCCCCGCAGAAGAATGACACAACTGACATTGTACTTGCATTCAGTTGGAAATAAAACCTTTCTTTCAGGCAATTTATTTCATGATCAGCTTTAACATTGTCGCTTTGCTCCTGAGCTAAGGCTTTAGTCTGCTGTTACTCTGTTTCTAACTACTGCAAAATATAATGCAACTAAACAGTCCTTCCCTCCAATTAGCCTCACAGCAAGGCCTGTTTAATGACAGCTTTTAGTGTTTTATTGTGAAACCAAATTAATTTGTACCTAGCTGTAAATATATTAAACAGTAACTTAATGACCTAATTCAAGAAGTACCCACATCTTGGCCTGAAACAATTTTTAAAACTGGTCTACAGGCACTCTGTGACACAGATTGAGTCTCTAGATGCATTTAAAAACCATTGGAAAGACTCCAACAGTGCAGAATACGTTAATCCTTGTATTTTAAAATAAATGTGAGAGGACTTAGGCAACATTTAAGCTAGCTGGCATGACACGAATCCTGGACAAACTTGATAAGGGACACAATTGGTAAAGTATTAAAAGATTGTATCTTAATTAATGGTAATGAAAATAGCTTTATGGAAATTAGATCTTTTAAGACAAAAGAGATACATTATTTTAGGATATTATAACTTCGTTACCATGTAAACCTAGTAAACTTAAGACTTCTGAAGATAATTTACTTCATGCTGCATGATATAGTTGGAAGTTAGACCATACAAAAACAAAGTACTTTTTGTTCAGAGATGGTCAGCTAAACAGAGAAAGAAAACTAAAATAGCAATTCCTTCACTAATAAAATTTATACTGTTTTACTCCATTTCCATATGAAAATATGACTGCCTGCTTCATTGCAATATATTAGGCGAAATGTATTCTTAAAATCTGGGGTGCCATCTATTGAAAAAGCACAGCAAAAGTACAGGCTAGTATTAGAAAATACTTTTAAAGAATTGCATTTATCAAGCATTTATTTATTTGCATACGTTATTTATTTTCTCTTACAAAAGAATTATGTAAAAAGTGGACCATTGTTCACTTCGCCATTGTTTCTTGTTTTTGTAATAGAAAGCTAAGAATCTCACTTAGTATTTAGAGAATCAGACATTCACAGAGGCAAGAAATGGTGGTCATTTTTTGAAAATTATGTAAAAGTCACCTATGGAAAATATTTTAAAAAACCACTTCCTTTTCTTTAAATGGTTTCCTTTCATTGGGTACAGAATAAATATTTTGAATTAAATAAGAGATACTGAGAAAATATTACAGTTTAGAAAGAGAACGTCTGTCATGTCCTAGATTTTTATAGTGAATTTGCTGACTACCTTGTTTTTCTATTATATTGAGTCTGTTCTTCCATTGCTAAAATTGGATTTGCCAGAATGACAGATTTGAACTCTTATTAGACACTAAGTCTGTAAGAATGGATGCCAGGTAAAAAGAGTGAGATTCTTGTGGGCAGTTCTGTGATACCAGCACCCTTAAAATGCGTCTGAGCTTCACAATTCTCTTCAACATTTTCACTGTTAAAGACAAGTCACAGGATATTTTGGTGGCATTTGAGTCTTGGGAGACAGCAGTAAGGACTTTAAAAATTAAAACACCAGCAGCTACAGAGATAAGAGCATACAGACTCAATCAAGAAAAAAAGAATCATGTAAATTCTCCATTAATTACAAACTCTTCTGCATCCAGACCTTAGAGAGACATTTAAAGGACATGTGCCTGTGTTTATTACCATAATCTACAAAAATTCTTCCCAGTTGTTATTGGGAGACACTTTACTTTTCCAGTAAACGATTTTATCCATAAAGTATTCCCCCTAGAAACACATCAAAACAACTGAGTCTTGCTAAGACTGAGCAAGCAAAGCTTTTGCTGCCTAAATCTGACTGTCAAAAATGCAGAACTGAACTGAAAAGAGGTGGAAGTTACAGCTTCCAGGTTTTTTTCTAGAAGAAATAGAGGTGATGCTGCTGTTTTCCACCTCTCTCTTACTCACCCCAACATGCAACATCTTGGCAGGTGTCTTTCTAAGGATTAAAAGCACTTGGATTTAATCCTTTTTCTGCCCATGGAAGAATATTACTCCCCTTTCAGAACAGAGCTCTTGCCACCTATTTCATGGTTTTGAGAGAGTACAGATAACAGGATTAGTTGTCATATGGCCACAGACACAAAGCATGCATGGCAGATCACAGCATTCTGTTATAAATCAAAGTATGCCAGTTCAGATTGTGATTTCTTCTTGTTGTATTGAGTGGAGCCTGGAGCTTGGAAAGTCCTCTGCCACATGAGAGGGGACATGGCCCATCATCTCCCTTCCACAGGGGCTCTTGGCTTTGAGGTTGTGTTGTGTATTGGGTTTAACACTTCAAGGTGTTGGCAGCATGGTGTTACAGAGACAGCCTCTGTGAGGAGAGGCAGGGGCTGCCCCATGCCAGGCACAGCCGGTTCCAGCCAGCTCCAGCCCACCCACCCCAGGGCACGGCTGAGCCCCACGGCCACGGTGGATGGCGGCGCCTTGGGGAGACCCTGGGTAGGAAAGGGCAAAGGGCTGCCGGACAGTCAGGGAGAGGAATGGGGGGAAAAGTGTGAGAAACAGCCCTGTGAGCCCCAAGGTTGAGAGGAGGAGGGGTAGAGGGAGGAAGTGCTCAAGGCACTCTGGCAGGGATTCTCATGCAGCCTGTGGAGAAGACCCTGGTGGAGCAGTTATTTTCCCCTGCAGGCCATAGAGGACCATAGAGGAGCAGATATCCATACTGCAGCCTGTGGAGGAGCCCACACTGGAGCAGGCTCCTGGCAGGAACTACAGCCCATGGATAGGAGCCTGGGCAAGAGCAGTGTTTCTGGCAGCACCTGTGGCCCATGGGAGACCCATGCTGGAGCAGTCTGTTTTTGAAGGACTGCACCCCATGGAAAGGTCCTGTGCTGGAGCAGTTCATGAGGAAATGCAGCCTGTGGGTAGGACTCACATTGGAGAAGGTCGTGAAGGACTGTATCTATTAAACCCCACTTGACCGTTTTTCTGGGCAACTGGTTCCAGAAGTTTCCGGGGCCTCTGTCTGCTGCCTCCGGATTAGCTGGCTGGTGATTGTTAGCTGCTTTGTGACGGGCGGGTTCTGGAACGTTCCTGCAGCAGCCCAGGGTCGGCGGGGTGGGGAGGGGTGGGGCAGGGCATTGGGGGGTTGGGGTGCGTGCGTGCGTGCATGCGTGCGCGCGTGCCTTCCTGTATGCGGGACTCCTGGGACAGCGGGACACCGTGGCTACAGATCTCCTCCAAAGGGGGTCTGGCAGGATGACGCATCCTTTGCGCATTGTAATCTTTTCATAAGGACCCATTTAATCTCCCTTTAGGTTGTTCATGACACTTCTAGTGCTGACTGGAGTATGGTGATCGGGTGCAAATACTGTGCATTGGTTGGAAAGCTCCAATAATGGTTGGAAAGCTCCAATAATGTACACTATTGGAAAATAATGATTATATTTAAAAAAAAATATTTAAAAGTTTGATTAATTAAATTGGATAGAATTGCAGCCTGTGGAAGGACCCACAGTGGAGCGGGTTCATCTTCATGGGCTGCAGCCTTTGGAGACCCTATGTTGGAGCAAGGGAAACATGAGGAGGAAGGAGAAGCAAAGGACAGCTGTTATGCACTGACCACAAAGCCTCATTCCTCATTCCCCTGGACTGCTTGGGCAGTGAATGAGTGAAGTGCAGCCTGTGGAGAATCGGCGGTCAGAGGAAGATGTTTTAGCTTTTGTCTTTGTTTCTCACCATTCAAATCTATTATACTTGGCAATAGACTAAGTTAATGTTTCCCTAGTAGAGTCTGTTTTGCCCCATTTACCATTAGTAAGTGATCTTCCTGTTTTTATCCTGACCCTGAGCTGCTTCATCCTATTTTCTCCCTGCGTGCTGCTTTTGGGGGAAAATGAGAGAGTAGCTGAGTGGGCATCTGGCAGCCAGCCGAGGTCAAACCACCATATGGCTTCAGAGAGAGGAAAACATGAACTGAAGTTCTAGCCACAGAAAACAAATATAATATAGTTCTCTCACCAGATGAATTCTCTCTAGTCAGTCCTCCAAGATCTCACTGCTGCCTATGGATTGAAACAGAAATTGTCCAGTTCCTCTTCCAACTAGATCTTTAAGGAAAAAACATCCCTTTTCAGTATTTGAGAGAAATGCTACATTTTTGGGAGAGGCCTACCACAAAACGAAGTAGATCTGGATGTCTGTTGATTAGTCTTCTCTATAGGAGGAAAGTGGCTTTGTTACACCCCATACTATTAATTCTATTTAACTGTCCCCACACGCAGGGTTCTAATTCTGTTTTAGTAGCCGCATTAATAGGAGTAAATAACAGTATCACATTCCCTATATAAGTGGGAGACAGTGTAAATACTTTGTAATTAATAAACCCAGAATTAGTGTTTACAATGGGCACTAAGAAGTATGCTAGGTAATGAAAATTTTATAACACAACCTGATTTTTCTTTTTAGTTAAAGCAGTGTTTTCCTATTTACAAAAAATCTGATGACTTGTCTGTGTTTTCATACTGTAACATAGACTTAGAATTCCATATATTTAAGCAAACCTGTCGAATTCACACCCTGAGGATTTAAACAGAACAAAAAAAATTTCTCTTCTGATGCATTATAAGATTAAATTCATCTATGCCTTGCTATAATACATTGTTACTTTATAATAATTTTGGGATGAAGCAATATATTAAATCTTCATCTGTCATTTCTATATCATGAGTACTCATTATAGATCAGAAATTCTTGTTATTAGCTCTGGTGCATAAATAGATGCTTTTGTACTTTACACTTCATTCCATTGCTGTTACTCCAGGATTCAAGGTCATTCCTACTTTCTTGTACTTTGATCCTGCTGGGTATTGATGATATTGATGGGTTTTGCAGTGGTCTGGCATAGTACCTTTTTTTTAACTTTTGTAAAACTTTGTTGCATTTTTTCATATTTCCTTATATTTTTCCTTTCCTTTTCTTTTTCTTTTTTGCTATTTTTTTCTGTTCTGTTTTGTTTTCTTTTCCTGTCTGAAGTTGTTGAAAATCTCACACATGTCTAAGGTTAGGTTAATGTGGTTTTAATTTCTTCCCCATCATCAGTTCTGTACTCCTTTCCTTTCCAAAAAAATTAGAAGCTAACTTTGCAATATTATGTCTCAGTTCTTCTTTTGCTGAATTACATGGTTGTTTAGCACACCAAAATTCAGTTTTCTGAGTTTTCTTTACAGTCCAAATGTGTTAAATCTAAGCAGTCATTTAATATCTGTGCCAAAGCTTGTTATCTTTAATACTTTCCAACCTCACATGTAGGAGGTCTATACCTCTTTTTTAACATTATTTTTATTTGAAAATAAATAAATTTGCACTTTTTTGTTTACAGTATTTTTGCATTACATGACATAGTTTTATGTTTCGGTTTTTGGGGGTTTTGTTGGTGGGTTGGTTTTTTCATTACTACAAAAGATTTTTAAATTAATCAGAGGCCTAGAATAGGAAAAACAGTCACTACAATTTCTGATTCTTTTGTTAAAGAACACAGCAATAAAAAATGGCTATAGTTTCCCAAGTAACAAGATTAATACTTAAACACATTTTCTTTCCAAGGTAACATTCTATATTGTATGTGCTAAGTGATGATTTGCAAGGCTGGCCATCTAGCACACTGTTCATAAGAAGTAATTCTGCTGTTGGTTCATCTGAAGATATTTATCCACTATAGGGTCACCAAATGTTCTTTAAAAACTAAGCTAAGTTTTAAGAAGCTCTTTGGTGTTAGTACATGAAAGAAGCAAATCTGTCATGCTGAAAGAGAGCATAGCTACAGAACGTCAAAGGTGGCACAATGTGCCATTTGCCACCTGAATTCAAATTCCAACTGCAGATTAGCAGGAATGACTAAACTGGTTACATAAAAATCTAAATTTATGAATGGCCTAATTATGAATTAAGCTCACTTCTGCAGTGAGTAGCACAAAGTCTATGTACCGATTAAATCCTATTCAGTAGCTTAAATACAGTTTGCTAAAAAAAGACATCTTTAAAGGTCTTGTTGGGTTTTTTTTATATTTGTTTCTTTGTGGCAGATGTTCTTGTGATTTCAATCATGCCAGAACTAATTCCTCTTATCACTTGCACAATTGCACTGAAGTCATGCACACAATGATTATAACTCGCCTGTCAAACACTGTTCATGTTCAACTTGTCTCTTTTCCATAGCTTATAATTTATCCCTCTTCTTTAATTTTGGTAAGTGTTGTGACCTATTGTTCAACATCTTTGGCCCTTGCCAATAAAACTCTTTTGTCCTTTTAACCACTAGCTTAATTAATGCACAGTGAGTGGGAGACCAACACAGACAGAAGGCTGATATGACTGCTAAATCACAGCAATCTTTTCTTTACTTTTAAATGTATATTTTCTTCTAATGTTTGAGAACATTGCCAGTAGAGGTGATATTAACTCAGACTAAAAGCTAACATGAAACTGCTGTATGCCCACAGCCTGCTCTGCTTTACCTGCCATGTGAAGATGTTTCAAAATATGTTGAAGGTCAAGTATGAAGATAAACATCAAACAGAACAGAGAAAATTCTGATAAAAATGGTAACATTTGGTCTGCTGAGTCAGACAAGGTTTGGATTTATCTTAGTGATGATAAAGTTGCTTTTTTCCACACTAAAAAGCAACCTATAATCACTGGAAGAAACCCAAGATTTAGATAGATGGAATTACACAGAGCAAAATTAGAAGCAATATCTGCGCTTTTTCAATTCTGAGGTATAGATGTGAGCTAATTAAATGCCCACTAAATGGGTGTCCTTTTTTTGAAGTGATGCTTTGGAAGAATCTCCCAAATGTCTTACTCAAATACAGTGGAATCTGTCTCCATCTGTGAAAGAGACAATGTTGGGAATGTCAGTAATAACTGGGATCATCAGCATCCAGAAGCATCCACAGGGTACGTGGTGGAAATAAGCATAAATATGGACATGAAGGAAAGGTCTTCAGTTTTCTCTGTGTGTTTTCTTTTGCCAAGCAGGTTGTGTCAGTTCTGGCTGGGATAGAGTTAATTTTCTTCACAGTAGCTAGCATGGGGCTATGGTTTGTATGGAATCAAGGCCTCCTCTCCTTCTCAGCCCACCCCACCAGCGAGTGGGCTGGGGGTGCACAAGAAGCTGGGAGGGGACACAGATGGGACAGCTGACCCAAACTGGCCAAAGGGATATCCCATACCATATGATGTCATGCTCAGCAAATAAAGCTGGGGAAAGAAAAAAGGAAGGGGGAGAGCACATTCAGAGTGATGGTGTTTTGTTTTCCCAAGTATCCGTTACATGTGATGGAGACCAGCTTTCCTGGAGATGGCTTTTTCTTTAGTTATTAAACTGTCTTTGAACCCACAAATTTTCTCACTTTTACCCTTCCGTTTCTCTCCCCCATCTTGCTGGGGGGAAGTGAGCAAGTGGCTGGCAGGTGCTTAGTTGCTGGCTGGGACTAAACCATGACACAGTTTAAAAATGGAAATCCATTAATTCTATGTACGACTCAGAATAAAATATGATACCCATGAGTATCATCACAGTATATAGGTTATATATAATATAAATATAAGATGTATATAATTATATATATTATGTAATATAAATACATAAGATAGAAATATATATATTTCTACATATAATATATACAAAATATATTAGTATTTTCCCCTCTCTCTGTCTCCTGCTCTCTCTCTCTTGCTTGTTCACTCTGCAATTCACTATCATAGAGCTATCATTCACAATGTCTGGGAGAGGTCATGAGTTAAATATAGTGAAAAAAAGGTACTTCAACTTCCCTTAAATTAAATATAGGGCTTCCAGTATCACTTCTATCAAGTCGTAGTAATAGAATAAGGGGATATTACTACCACAAAAATTGTTGTAAAAGTTGCTAATATTTTTCTTTATGGCACCAATAAATAACACTTTCAATTAAGTTGAAAGGATCTAGTCTAAAAATTGACATATTGTGCTCAAAAACATCCAAACAAAATTACACATTGCAGAAAGCACATCTATTTGTTTGTGTAATTATTTTGTTACTGAAAATTATGTACATGAGAAAATAATAGTTTTCAATTCCAGTTAACGACAATCTATTCTAGAAATTTCAAAACAAAACTTTGCGTTATTTTGACACAGTATGAAAAGGCTGCTACTGCATTATCATGGAATTGAAGAGATAAAGCAGTCATTGAAATGGAGACCAGTTTAAAAGTATGGAAACTGTGTTTTCATGTGTTCTCAACAGGCAATATAAGGTTTCAGGTTTTACCTTCCCAAAATATGACAATAGAATATCATATGGATTCTATTTACAGTTTATGTTTGCAAGGGGCTATGATTATTTTAATATATAATTATATCTTTCCCTTGGCTTTATTTGCCAAGAGAAATAGTGTCATTTCAGTCAATCATTTTAAAAAGTATGTGAACTAGGGTTAGTAGAAATAAGTACAAGTGGTTGAGAAGGAATCCCAACCAGGATGAGGAGACAAAGTACTCTACAAGCAGTTGGCTGAAGTCTCACAATCTCTAGACCTTGTTCTCATGGGAGACTTCAACTTAACAGATATCTGCTGGAAATACAACACAGCAGAGAGAAAGCAGTCTCAGAGCTTCCTGGAATGTGTGGGAGATAACTTCCTGATGCAGCTGGTAAGCAAGCCAACCAGGGGAGGTGCCCCGCTGGACCTGCTGTTTACAAACAGAGAAGGCCTGGTGGGTGATGTGGTGGTTGGAGGCTGTCTTGGGCTCAGCGACTCTGACATGATAGAGGTTTCGATTCTTGGAGAAGTTAGGAAAAGGGTCAGCAAAACCACTAACCTGGACTTCAGAAGGGCAGTCTTTGGATTGTTAAGGAGTCTGGTTAACAGAATCCCTTGGGAGGCAGTCCTGAAGGGCAAAAGAGTCCAGGAAGGCTGGATGTTATTAAAGAAGGAAGTCTCAAAGGCGCAGGAGCAGGCCGTCCCCATGTGCTGTAAGTCGAGCAGGCGGGGGAGAAGACTGGTTTGGCTGAATAGGGAGCTTTGGCTGGAACTCCAGAAAAAAAGGAGAGCTTACTGCCTTTGGAAGAAGGGGCAGGTGACTCAGGAGGACTATAAGGATGTTGTGAGGTTATGCAGGGAAAAGATTAGGAAGGTGAAGGCCCAGCTGGAGTTTAAACTGGCCACCACCATTAAAGATAACAAAAAATGTTTTTATAAATACATCAGCGACAAAAGGGGGGCCAGGCAGAATCTCCCTCCTTTGTTGGATGCGGAAGGTCACCTTGCCAGGAAAGATGAGGAGAAGGCTGAGGTACTTAATGCTTTCTTTGCCTCAGTCTTTAATAGTCAGAGTGGTCACCCTCAGGGTTGTCAGGCCCCTGTGCTGGGAGATGGAGATAGCATGCAGAATGAAGTCCCAGTTGTTGAAGAAGTGGCAGTCACCGACCTGCTCCTTCACCTGGATGTTCACAAGTCCATGGGGCCGGATGGAATCCACCCAAGGATACTGAGGGAGCTGGCAGAGGAGCTCATCAGCCACTGCCCATCATTTATCGCAGTCCTGGTCAACCGTGGAGGTCCCAGATGACTGGAAACTTATGAATGTGACATCCCTCTACAAGAAGGGTTGGAAGGAGGATCCGGGGAGCTACAGCCCTGTCAGCCTCACCTCAGTGACAGGAAAGGTCATGGAGCAGATCATCTTGAATACCATTACGTAGCACATGTGGGACACCCAGGGGATCGGGCTCAGCCAGCGTGGGTGTTTGAAAGGGAGGTCCTGCCTCACTAACCTGGTCTCCTTCTATGATAAGGTGACCTGCTTAGTGGATGAAGGGAAGGCTGTGGACATTTTCTACTTGGACTTTAGTAAGGCCTTTGACACTGTCTCCCCCAGCATTCTCCTGGAGAAGCTGGCTGCTCACGGCTTGGACAAGTGTACTCTGCACTGGGTTAAAAACTGGCTGGGCAGCGGTGGTGAATGGAGTCTAATCCAGTTGGTGGCCGGTTATGAGTGGTGTTCCCCAGGGCTCAGTGTTGGGGCCAGCCCTGTTCAATATCTTCACTGATAATCTGGATGAGGGGATTGAGTGCACCCTCAGTAAATTTGCAGATGACACCCAGCTGGGTGGAAGTGTTGATCTGCTGGAGGGCAGGAAGGCCCTACAGAGGGACCTGGACAGGCTGGATCATTGGGCTGGAGCCAACGGTATGAGATTCAACAAGGCAAAGTGCCAGGTCCTGCACTTGGGTCACAACAACCCCATGCAATGCTACAGGCTTGGGGAAGAGTGGCTGGAGAGCTGCCTGGAGGAAAAGGACCAGGGGGTGTTGGTCAACAGCTGCCTGAACACGAGCCAGCAGTGTGCCCAGGTGGCCAAGAAGGCCAATGGCATCCTGGCTTGTATCAGGAATAGTGTGGCCAGCAGGACCAGGGAGGTGATCGTGCCCCTGTACTCGGCACTGGTGAGGCCGCACCTCGAGTACTGTGTGCAGTTTTGGGCCCCTCACTACAAGAAGGACAAGGAGGTGCTGGAGTGTGTCCAGAGAAGGGCAACAGAGTTGGTGAAGGGTCTGGAGAACAAGTCTTATGAGGAGTGGCTGAGGGAATTGGGGTTGTTTAGTCTGGAGAAGAGGAGGCTGAGGGGAGACCTTATCACTCTCTACAACTACCTGAAAGGAGGTTGTAGCGAGGTGGGGGTCGGTCTCTTCTCCCTAGTAACAAGAGATAGGACTAGAGGAAATTGCCTCAAGCTGCATCAGGGGAAGATTAGGTTGGATATTAGGAAAAACTTCTTCACCGAAAGGGTTGTCAGGCATTGGAACAGGCTGCCCAGGGAGGTGGTGGAGTCTTCCTCCCTAGAGGTATTTAAAGGAAGGGTAGACGTGGTGCTTGAGGATATGGTTTAGTGGTGGCCTTGGCAGTGAGAGGTTAGTGGTTGGACTCGATGATCATAAGAGTCTTTTCCAACCTTAACGATTCTATGATTCAGTGTTTCTAAGGGATTTTAAAACTCATGTTTTTTGATATAAACAATGAAATCTAACCAAGGACTTTTTTATTAAACTAATTTATTATGATAGTGCATTAGTAATTTCCTTGCAAATACCTGACCTATGTCAACTGTGGTTTTTTGTTTCATACTGTCAGGATGTATACTTTGGTTATTACTTTGCAATATAAATAATTGGCCACTTCCTACCACCTATGACAAGAGATGTACTTATATATTACAGTCTTTGTCTGGCATTGAAGAATCAGATTTAAATCAACAAAATAAGGTTTCAGTCTGCTCCAAAAATGAAATTGGAACACTAAAATACGTTAAGTAAGAGGCTTGCTGTACAGCTAATTTTTAAGCTAACATTTAAAGTGAAAATCAATATGTAATAAACTATAAACATTTAGTAACCAGCACCTGGCTCTGAGGGAGTAGGAAAGGCACATCCTTCCAACATTCATCCCGTATATCTTGCCTTCTTACATTGGTTTTACTGCTATTGCACTGGATTACTGTCCATACTGACTTGGTCTATCAGGTTCTAAATTCTGTTTATGGCTTGAAGAAACATAGAGTTGAAGTTAATAATGGTTGAATGAGAAAAAAAAATAACACAATTCTGCTCTAGTTGGTAAGTTTAGGGAAAACAATGTAAAATATCTGACTAAGTCCTATGATTTACTTTGGGTCAAAATAAAGACATTTGTGTACCATTTTTAATTTTTTTGTTATATAAAATATCACATAACTGATATTAATTTTGGGCCCTTGTTCAGGAAAGCTTAAAGCAGGAAATCTTTTGCTAAATACATTCCCAGTCAGTAAAGTACTTAGATCAATGCCTTTCAGACCGAAAGCCATAAAAAAGAAACAAAGATGATAGGAGGAATATCTGGCACTGTATTCTTTATTGCTCATTGTTTCATTCAGAAGAGAAGAGACACAACACCTGTGGGAAGAACATGGTGTGGCCACCAAGAGTGAGAGGAGAGGTGCAGAGGGAGAGAGCATGAAAGAGTTACGATCAGTCAGTAGACACTAAAGGGTGAGAACATGTCCATGAAGGAAGCAGATAATGTAAGCTCTGAAAGACTTACAGGGAGTAATAGCTGGGGGGGGGAAAGAAAACACAAAACTTGAAATTTCAGAGTAGCTGGCTACAAATCTATTTCTCTTTGTCATGCTCCTGTTTAGCTACAGCAGTGTTAAGCATCTGCTCATGAAACAATAATCTCTTAATCAGGATCACACTTCAATTAAAAGGCTTGCCACAAGTATATGTAACTTGATCATATCTGATGAAATGTTAACATACTCTGTTTTAACATACTGACATAAAGTATTTGTTGATGTAAAAATGTATGTATTGATTTAAAGGACTTATTGACATAAAGTACTTTTTGATATGAATTTTATTTATTGACTTAAAGTCTTCAAACTAGTTCAAAGCCCTGATCCTTGTCATAAAAGACCCAGCATATTTAGAAGACAGAGATAACATAATGAAGAAGGATTTTCCCAAATATGGTCCCAAGGAGCTCTTAGTTGTAATGGTAAAAATAACCTTTCCAGGGGCCAAAGTCCTTTTCACAATCAGAAATGAATCTGACGAGGAACTGAAAATTCTTAGAGCATTGCTTCCTGCAGGAAGTCTGTCTACAGACTTGCTTTGTGTAATCAGGTTTGAAAGGCAAGTTTTAAAACCCAATCAAAAAAACTCCACAGTTCTGTCCCTCTAAAGTTTACAGAACAGAAAGGAAAGACTGCAAGCATTCTTTCTATACTCTTGCATAATATGTGCTGCATGTGCTTTCATCCTATCAGATATTAATGTTAACAAGCAAGCTTCTTATTGAAGATATCAACATTCTCCACAGTGGTATTTTTATAAGCAATACGTATACTGAGGCTTTCTTACTGTTAATGCTCTGTAAATACAAGTGCTACTGTCAGTTCTGAGTGAAAGCAAGCAAGCCATGGTAAATTAAATAGCATATAGGCAGTTAGATTGCCATGAAATGTCCTTGAAGAACTGTATAGAGCTATCTTTCTGAAAAACATGGCAGTGAAGGCAGCACTGGGATATTAACTTTTAATGATCAGCAACCACAGAGGTGAGAAGAGTTTGGACCTTTTGTAGTGCAGAATTCAAACAGAATCTCCTGAGGTTTACTGCCTGTTGGTCCTGTTATTCTTGCTGATATAAACTGTGTCTTATGATATTGATCAAATGAGTGCAAGGACTCTGAATGCTGTAAACTAGTTCTGGATTAGTTTACTAACCCAACTAATAGCCGGATTGCATGGCTGGAAATTGTTTAGATGGGCTCCTTGATTCTCTAGTTTCATTGCTTTCCTTTAAAACAAATTCTCTCTGTGTGAAGAAGGTGCTGACACCCTAAGGCCCCATTTTGGAAGTAGAAATGCCACTGAATTTGCCTGTATAAAAATGCTCAGGCTGATTTAAAGGCATATTCAATGGCATGGAATGGAAGCTGAATCTTCAGCAAAACCTATGACAATGAAAATATTTTTAATCTAGGATCTATATATGTTATACTGCCAGGGAATGACAACACAAGCTTAAGGAGTGATTTCCAGAAGATGTAGTGACCTGTAGCAATGAATAGTCACAGTATCCATGCTTCATCTTTTAACTGTGCTTTATTCTGTAGCATTATTGTAGCTTAAGGAGAAAAGCCAAGCAAAGGAAAATGTGTAAAACATTGGCAGCAACCTTTATATATAAATAGTACAAGTAGAAACAAATCTTTTCTACATACTTTATAAAATGTTTATCAATAATTTATGTCCTTTAAGTGCAGTATAGATATGCATATTATGCAAGATAGGATACAAGCACATGTACAGAAGGTGCTGCAATAAGCTATAAGCAGAGCTGAAATTTAACCTTTACATTGCTCTAAAATATTAATAATTACTAAATTATAGAAAATAGTAAGAAATCTATATAATCTTTATAATCTATAAACATGACATTCATAGAAGTATGGTTTCTCTAAATCAAAATCTAGATGGACCACATAGTCTTAATTTATTGGTTAATAGAGTTATTTCAAATAAATTACCATAGCCAAGGGCAAGTTAAAAAATACAAGCAAGAAACAAGGAAAACTGAAACGCAAAAGGATGATCAAGCTAGACTTGATTTTCACTTTTTTCAAAATTAAAATGCATTTAGCATGTACAGTCTCAATCTGATCACTCTTATGAATGAATCAAGTGGAGTTAATGATGTCATGCCATTAAGTGTGAAGCCATATGCCATAGACATCCATAAAAACACTTGCTTTTTTCTTCATTGAAAACCACAATATCTGTTGTTGACCAGTTGGTTAGTTGGTTTGGTATTTCACTAATTTTCTAACAGTCTTTCTTTACACAGGAGGAGAGCACACAAACATCTTCACTGTGGCTAAACGATTCTGGGTTGTACGTTACCATCAGTTGCTTATGTCAGGACTCTCCTAAGTCTTCAGTTACAGGTTTTCACCAGGGCATAGTGTGGCTTTTATTGCAGTACCATTTAACTTTCCTAGTCAGTTTTTCTTTCCTTGTGGAATTCACAGTACAAGTAACAAAATATTAAGTGTTCATGGTAAAATAGTAACTCCATTTAAAATCAATGAGAGTTCTGTTGTGCAAAGGATAGAATTTAACATTTGAAGTTTATATCCAGGATTCTAATGAACCTTGTCTGTTTTAACAGAACTTTCTCCAAAATATTAAACTACTGAGGATGTGGCTTCAAATTTAAAGTCTTCAAATTATGGTTTATAGCTT
Source organism: Phalacrocorax aristotelis (assembly GCF_949628215.1). NCBI lineage: Eukaryota > Metazoa > Chordata > Aves > Suliformes > Phalacrocoracidae > Phalacrocorax > Phalacrocorax aristotelis. Next base: position 108,507,819 of record NC_134276.1, on the reverse strand, counting down.
TTAACAACTCTGTTGCTTATATATAATGGCACTGCTACAGCAAGACTCAGAAGAATATGTTCTTCAGGTTGTTCATATTATTATTTGTTATTCTGGGGGATATTGATTTTTAGTGTAATTTTACTTTAGTTGGTAATTAGTCATATTAGTAGACCAACAAATGAATACATTTAATGCCTAGCTCCTACATAAGGCTTAAATTTCAGTTGAAATCTATGCAATGGGGACATCTAAATACTTTCTTTTAGACAACCCCAGCACATATTTGTGACAGAGGACAAGATTCCTGAAGCTTTTTTAATAATTGTCATTAAGTTTTATGTGAGTTTAGAAACAGCATATGTTCTCTGGGGAAAAAAGAAGAAAAAGACTCTCAGACTACTGAGAAAGAAAAATATATACCAACAGCTGATAAATTTATCCATCATGAAAAGCCACAAAATTACTGGATTTGAAAAGAAATGCGGATGTTAATGTTCCCAACCAAAGAACCACAGAAGATATCTTCTTCCTGCTCAAAAGCAAATACTTTTCTTAAAGGATTTTTTTTTTTAACCTGGAGATATAAACACCTGGTTTCCAAATTATGTAGTTCATGAACCTCTGAAATTCTCACTACAGCTTTTACGTCTGGGCTGTTGACTATTTACCACACGGAAAATTGAATTCTGGATATAGAATACATTTTTTTCTTTTTCTTCTTCTTTTTTTTTTTTTTTTTTGAAGTGGAGACAGATGAATACTAATTAGTGGTTAATAGATAATATTCTCCCTTCTGTTTAGCTAAGTACTGAAATTACTCCCATCAGCGTAGTACCTCAGAAGCTCTCCACTTTTATTAATGTAGGAATAGCGACATATTTTCTTTCCCAGTTTTCAAAAGAGCCAAACTGACATTTTTATAGCACATTTGTTAGTCTAAGGAAAACAGTGATGGCAAGGTAAACTGTGGAAATAAGTTTTGCTTTCAGTTATTATTGCTTGGAGCTGTGACCTGCAGTCCATAGTTCCTGTGTACCACAGTAGTAAAGCTTACCGTTCTAAAATTTACGGAATATCACTGGTTGCACATTGAGAAGCTCTGTATTCTTGGTTTTCATTTGCAGGTCAGACAAATACAGGTATTTTTAAGGATGTTGGTTTTAAGGTAACCTCTATATTCAGGAATTCTCTCTAATACAATTGTATGTGTAATTAATGAAAAATTGAAAACTGTGCTTATTTATGGATTTATGAGTGTATCCGTCTTGGTGTCAGCTGCACAGTAATGTTGCCTCTTCATGGGAATCATCAGTTATCAGTAGGTTAATGAAATAAAGAAGAAAAAGCACCTTGATGAAATCCACAAGTCTCAGTCTAGGAGAAACATTCCCTGCACTTTCTACCGTTGTTCCATTTTGAAAGAACCCCCCCTGAATTTCAGAGCACTTCTGCTCACATTTTTGACTTCATGGAGTTAGAAGTATTTGTCTATACTATTAAAAGCTTGGTTCTTCCAAAAGACTGACTATTGCTGAATTTATTTTGTTAAATTAGGAAGAAAGGCACACTGTAGAATAAGTTAGCAAACCATTTTCATTTCTATACCCCATAACTCTTCAGTTACTTCTTAAACATTTTTTTAATTGCAGTTTTCCTAAGAGTGAAATCTTCTTCAGCAACACTGAAAATGCTAGCTGGGAAGAGGATGAAGAAAGTACATTCACAGGGTACTGACTGTAGTTTCATTTGCTGATTTTTGACTCAAATGTCATAGGTTCATCATCATTGCATTATACTATTAATAGTTACATCTGTTTAAAACATTAAATTTTCAGGGATAATTATCAAGGCTTATCTGTTTACCAACGATTTTTTGGTGAAGAAATCAACTGCGGTTAAAAAAAACAAACAACTGATTGGAAAGATTTATTAATTGTTACACGTCTTTATTGTGCTCCAGTGAAGATTCAATTAATATTGCCAGTAATAACTTCTTACTTTCTGTTCATAACACCAGAAAAAACACTGACAAATTTAGAATGAATTTAGAAAAGGACAAAAAAAAACCATATTAATGACTTGATGAGACTGACAGAGAAAAGTTTTTAAAAGTTCGCTATGAAAAGCTTGGGTAAACAGTTACTGTGTACAGGAAACAGTTCTTCAGATGCTTTTGGGGTGTGAACACTGAGTCAACAGTAAATTCTTCTTTTAATACCAGGAAGCTTTCTGTTGCAGCATACAATTGAAGGCAAAGTTGTGTCCCAGTGTTTCTTTCATTTTAAGGAAGGTGTGTAAATGCAGTCTGGGCAACTTTAGATTAGTACCTTTTATCTGTGTAATATTTAGGGATCGTTTTATCTTTTTTTTGTATGATTTTATGTTTATAGCTTATTTTGCCCAGATAATCTCAACCAGATAATCAAGGGTGGAGGGGTGGGAAAGTAGAAAGGACAGTATTTGTTTTCTGTAAGTTTGTCATTACAGATATAGCAACAAACAATCTAGAAAAAATAAAGACTCTAAACATCCAAAATAAAGTACTCTAAAAAGCAACACTTCATGCTTTATATGATTTTACTCACTGAAAATATAATACAATATATTTTTCTTTTGAATTCATACTATTCAGGTGCAGAATCTTGTGGAAGTTCTCAGAGACAGAATTTAGATTATGGACTCTGAAATATTTTGCCATTTGATAAATTCTATGATTCTATGCTAACTTTGGAGTATAAGAAATTATATAAGTAAGCTTGTTTGCTTTTTCACTGGATCTGACAGTTTTATTTATCAATGACCATTCAAGAGAAAAAAAAAGTCAAAACTGGCACCTCAAATGCAGATTAATCAATTAGTATACTCTGAAAAAAAAGAATCCAACCTTTTTAGTTATCACCATGTCTTTCTAAGAAAGTAACTTCTTTTGCTTTGTAGCATGGAATAGGGTTATATATTAAACTTTAGTTCCACTTCCTGAGTACTGCAATGACCCTAATATTTTTGTAATACTATCTGAATATAAAAATTTTATGAGTCTTAGATGTATTCATTGCCATAAATTCTGTTACATGGTATTTCTCTGGTTTAGTTCTCTCTGGTTCACATACTGTGAGTTTCAGTTTTACTTCAATATTCTATCTTCCTCAATTCTTAATTATGTTGAAGAAAATGGGACATTCCCAAAATTTGATTTTTTTTTTAATGTTGTCTTTGTGATGCTCTGCAGTGAGCTTAAGTAGCTAACTACTGGCAGCTGACCAAAAATATTTTGACTGTATGTTAGTGCTAGTTCTTTCAGATCTGCTTTTAGAAAATTGCTTCATGATGCTCTATGTCCTTCATTTGCAGACTGCTATGATTTTCCTGTCTTTTCTTATATTCTAATTTAGCAAAGTAGAGTGTACTTGTTCCTAAAACTCAACAAAAATAAAATTTTAAGATTACTGATGTGCAAAGATCTTCCGTACGAGTAATGCTGCCAGTGCTTTTCACTGGTGTCACTTTGGCTCCTTTGAAACACAGTTGCTTAATAACAATGCCTTTATTAACCCCATAGCTACAATGCCTCCACAAGTACCTGAGATGATAGTGATATCCCTAAGAAAATGGAATTTTTAGATCTGTTCGCTAAAGACATAACAGTGAACTATGCGAGCCTGGCAAAACAGAAGTTGAGGGCCAGAGACAGAAACTGAGAGAGAGAGAAGCACTTGTTTTACAATTATATCCTTGAGGAGAGCTGGGAGACTGATCACAGTAAACATCCCGCCCCAGAAGCCACTGAGAACGGGGTGATAAAGTGTGTAGTCAAGGAGAACAACTAATTTGGATGTAGATAAGAACTAACACAAAGTGCCCAGTAGGGGAAATATCCTCATTATAGTACTAAAAAACAGGCCTATAGACCAGGAACTGCCCCCTCTCTAGTAAGTCCCTTAACCTATGAGCATTCGTGGCAAATTAAAAGTGAGCTGTACTGTTACATCCAAGCGAGAAAGAAATTAACCAATTATTAACTGAGGCATGTAAGTATTAGCTGTGATTGACATATTTAACTGTATAAATGCCTTGTAGTTTCTCCGTGCAGAGTGCTAGCTTTAAGGGCTACCACCTAGCACCAATCTTTGCACAAAAATGAATTAAATAAAAACCCTCTACTCTGTGTGTAGTCTGGCGTTTTGCACACCAGGCAAACGAACCCACTTTTTGAAGATAACAATAGCAATGCCTCAAAGATTTCTGGGTTGAAGGAAGTAGAAATTGGTCTTTATTCAATCTGTATTTATCAAAGCATTTTTTTTTTTCATTACTTTCAATATTGCTGAATGAGGATTAAGGGAGACTTCTCCTATTCAATGAAGAGTTTAGGAGTTCCGATAATTAATTTGACTTTCACTGAATGCACTTATTTTAAATTGTGATGTCTGTTTTTTTTTCTGGCAATTTCAGACTGATATATTAAAGTTCTCAAAAGATTTAACGTAATATGAAAATTCAGTTCTTATCTTTTCTCAAAGTGTACAGTATATTTCTATAATTTACCCTAAAATAAAAATATGAAATAAATGTTCGCTTAAATAGGAATACAAACCTGCACACACAAACACACATAATATAAAGATCTCAACTCACTTAACTCCCTTATGTTAATCGTTTTTGTAAGGATACATTATATTCATCTGTAACTCTAGCATCAGCACAATATGGGTAACAGAATTAAAAAAAAAAAAACAAGAGGATGAAATTTTGAGAGCATTTTCATTTGCTTTAAGTCTTGCAAAGCTCCATATCTGCAAGGTAAAGTGTTGGCTGTAATATATAGAAAATTGACGTTATAGCAAAATGGAACAAAAAGAGGATTACTGTTGGAACACAGTTTTGTAGATGATAGGACTTCAGCTGCTTGAGGCTTCCACTGAACACTCCAGTGTCTAGAAGTGGTAGGATCATCTTCATTTTTTTATAGGCCAACAACAGCACAATAAAAAGCCACTCCAAAATTGTGTGTCAGTATTACCCATGAAGTCCAATGGAAACCATATGGATAATCACACTCATTATACTCAGTCATTCAGTGACACTTGACACTGCTATTGATTTTCATTTTATAAGCCCGTAGCTGGAGAGTCTCAATATTGTTCACCTTTCTGACTTAGTACACATACCAACAAAATGCTGGAGGATCATTTTCTGTTTACAGAGCATCCCATTTTACTGGACAGCAATAAAACAAAGTTAGAGGACAAACTTGAATATTTTGGGTTGGGTTGGTTGTTTTGGTTGTTTTGCTTGGGTTTAGTGTTATGAGTAGTTGCAGAATATTCCAAGTGAGTATAAACAGACAAGATGATTAGAAAATGTGGATGACTGAGGGCTAAGATGTTAGAAGGGCAGAACACACCATCGTTTTTTCATGATAGATCTATAAGTCAAGAAGTAATCGCTGGTGATTGTGCCAGTTGACATCCTACGTATATACTGACTACAACCATTCATGATTTTATGTGAATATCACAATGTAAAATTCAGTTTATTTAAAGGCTAAAAGGGACAGGGAACCTATCCAACCCCAAGGTAAAAGATTTCAGAATAATTATCATGTTAGTAATCAGGATTCAGCTATTAGAACTTGCCTTGGCTTGCCTTGCCTTGCCCTTCCTTTTCTTTGCCTTGCCTTGCCCTGCCTTTTTCTGCCTTATGTCGAAGTTCCTTTTATTACTTTTTTAAAAGACATTTCCTTTTTTAGGTTACTTTCTTCAAACATTTTGGAGTGTGTTTGCTCAACAAAGAATCATGGGTGAAATAATGTTTCAGATCAAGCATTGTACCCAGTATGAAAAAAAAGCACTTAAAGTTGGTAACTTTTAAGCTTTTGCAAATTTTTGCAATTGATATTAATATTATTTTTAAATATATACTCAGGTTTTTCTTTTTCAATTAAAGTAATTGATTCTATATTTATTTATTTTGTTTTAGTACACTTGTAAATATCTTTCTTTGCTCCCAGAAATCTGTATAGTTCTAAAGGTAGCTAGTTTCAGAGTACTATAATAGTTGCTTCATAAAGTACTCTTGAAGAAATAAAATAGACTGATCTATTTTAATTTTTTACAGCAGGTAGATTTTCTAGACCTCAGACCTCTCTTGCAGTCATATTTCTGAATCATTTTAATATTTGACTATTTTTGAATACTATGCTGCTATTTGAATGATTTCTTTATAGTCTTACACCAACATAAGGACCTGAGGGGATAACTTTATGAGGAGTGATTACATTATATATTATTTTGTTATCAAAATAAGGTTTATATTATTTTCCCTTATGACATGACTTATTGTCTGTGTTTTTGTGTGCTATGAATCCAGCTGACAAATGAAAGTGATAGTTTTATTGCCAAGTCCCCATAAAAATGTAAAGCTTTTCAGGCCATTTTAAAATTTCCAACATTTCACTGTGTTTCAGTATGAAAATGAAGTAGATACATGTAAAACCTTGGAAAACTAACATTTTGATTTAGTAGCTATTCTCTGTACCTGGTGTTGCAACCCCAAAGAGGACACATGTTATGACAACAGGGTCCCTGTTGGGGAATGCATGCAGCCCTGTCTTACCCTCATGGCCCTGCTGGTGCTCCCTGCCCAGGGCCCAGGACCCCGACCTCAGCTCTGGACTCATCAGCAGCCTTGTCTAGATCTGGCCCAGGCCCCTGCCCCAGTCCAACCCTTCATCACTGCTGGGGCCACTGAGGGGCCTGCTGCTGCCCACGGCTGTGCCCACCATGTCCAGGGGCTGGAGGGAGAGGGCAGGTCCTGGCCTGCGCCCAAGTCGCCCTGGATCCCTGTCCTATTCCCATCCTCATGGCAGCCTTCATCCTATCATGCTCAAAATGCTCATGACCCATGCCCTAAAGCTCCAGACAAAGAAAGGAGACTCACTGGGTTCCCACCATCACTGCTATACTGCCCTGGTACATAACTACTTCCTTTTCTCCTCCTCCCTCTTTCTCCACGAGTCATCATCATCTACCTCTCCACCTCACATAGCTCCTGGGTGTGAAGGTACAAAGGTGGATGACCAAGCCATGGTCCTAGGTTTCACCTACTATAACACACAGGAAGCTGTGTGTGTTACAGAGTGAGAGGCTGAGACATTACAGCACTGCGATGAGGAGTGGCTGGATGCTACGGGGCTTAAAGCTGTAGCTATTCAACAAGCTGTACTTCAGGGGTAATTGCAGGGGAATCTTGGAGACCATCTGGAGAGCATCACCATGCAAGGCCAAAAGTGCCCCAGTAACTTTATCACTTGTATCATATAAGGCCAAGATTGCCCAGGTGGTGGTATTAAAAGTAGGCTCCTCCAGGCTAGTTACAGTAGCTCTTGAGGATTTTTAATATCTTTGGGATGTTCAAACCAGCATGTTCCTATTGCTTTGTCTGCTGAATATGTTTCAGGTCTTGTTTAAGTTTAAACAACTTTTTAAGAATACCACCCAGAGATCTGCCTCGAGGGTGGATAGTTATGAGTGTCAGGGTCTGTGGAATAGTATGGGCAGGTACCTAGGACAGTGGGCACTTCCAAAGTTTTGGAACTTTGAAGGTTCCACCTGAACAAGTGCAGAATACTAAAAATCTAGTAAAATATTTGGAAAAAGTATGTTGTCATCCTGACAATTCCAGAGAGACACAAATCACTGCAATATGCTGGGGCCTGGCCCATGCCTACTGAGCTCTGTTCAGCACTACTCAGTATCCTCAAGGGGAAGAAAAGGTCTCTGGATCTGACGACAAAATAACAGGCACTGCAGCTACTCCAACCCTCCACAAAAGACCCTGTGGCTGAACCAAAGAATGAACCCATGCCAGTATGAGTCACCCCTATACACAAGAAGAAATCTTGGGTGCAAAAGCCAGCGCATTTAGCAAGGGAAGAAACTCCTATCAGGAAGGGGAAGGGGAAGGATGACGAAGTGGATGAGGCACGCTACTCCAAAGCTGGGTCACCATGAGAACAGGAGGAGGAAGAAGCAGAACTCATAAATGAGGCGTTAACCACACGATCCCTATCCCTGAGTGAGCTGCAAGATATGCGAAAAGATTTCAGCCATTGTCCAGGTGAGCACATTGTTACTTGGCTGCTCCGGTGCTGGGATAACGGGGCCAATAGCCTGAAATTAGAGGGTAGGGAAGCCAAACAATTGGGATCTCTTTCTAGGGAAGGGGGCATTGACAAAGCAATTGGAAAAGGGGCACAAGCCCTCAGCCTCTGGAGGTAACTCCTGTCCGGAGTGAAGGAAAAATATCACTGCAAGGAAGGTGTTATATATCACCAAGGCAAGTGGACCACCATGGAAAGAGGTATCCAGTACCTGAAGGAATTAGCTGTGCTGGAGGTGATTTATGATGACCTGAAGAATGAGCAGTTATCCAAAGATCCAGATGAACTCTGATGCACACAACCTGTGTGGCGGAAGTTTGTATGGAGAGCACCATCATCATATGCCAGTATTGGCAGTGATGACTGGGAAAGACAGAGAGGGACAAACAGAGGATGAATTGGCTGGCCACGTCTGGCAATATGATGAAAGTCTTTCTTCCTCCCCATGGGCCTGCATCTCGGCTGTGGAAGAAGTGCCCCGGGAGTTCCAGCAACTCAGGAATATGTCCTACTCCCCAGATGTATGGACCAGTATCTCAGCCATTAGGAGCAAGCAACTCTCTGCTCAAGAGAGAGGATATAGCGGATATACACCATAAACCACCCTGTGGTTTTAATTGTGTGACCAGGAAGAGGACATGAGGAAGTGGGATGGGAAACGTACCTCAACCTTACAGGCACAGGTACATGAGTTGCAAGGAAAAACAATCACTCAGGGGTGTTCTTCCAGGAAAGTGCTGCTCCAGTTTTCAGTGAGCAGTTCCCCAGAAAAAGCAGAAGAGTTAATCCTACTTCTGATCTTAATAAAGGGGCCTTGCCTCCAGTCAGGTGGAGGAAGGGGACAACCAGGTTTACTGGACTGTGTGGATCAGATGGCCTGGCACATCTGACCCACAGGAGTATAAAGCTTTAGTGGACACCGGTGCACAGTGCACCTTAATGCCATCAAACCAATCAGTATGTCTGGAGTGACAGGGGGATCCCAAGAGCTAACTGTACTGGAGGCTGAAGTGAGCCTCACTGGGAATGAGTGGCAGAAGCACCCCATTGTGACTGGCCCAGAGGCTCCGTGCATCCTTGGCATAGACTACCTCAGGAGAGGGTATTTCAAGGACCCAGAAGGGTACAAGTGGGCTTTTGGTGTAGCTGCCTTAGAGACAGAGGAAATTAAACAGCTGTCTACCTTGCCTGGTCGCTTGAAGGACCTTTCTGTCGTGGGGTTGCTGAGGGTTAAAGAAGAACAGGTACTGATCGCCACCGTAACAGTGTATCAGCAGCAATATTGCACCAACTGAGACTCCCTGATTCCCATCCATAAACTGATTTGTTGGAGATCCAAGGAGTGATCAGCAAGACTCATTCACCCTTTAACAGTCCTATATTTCTAGTGCAGATGTCCACTGGAGAGTGGAGACTAACAGTAGACTATCGCAGCCCAAATGAAAATATGCCACTGCTGAATGCTGTCATGCTGGACATACTAGAACTTCAATATGAATTGTAGTCAAAGGCAGCCAAGTGATATGCCACAACTGATATCACTAGTATGTTTTTCTCAATCTCTTTGACAGCAGAGTGCAGGCCACAACTTCCTTCCACTTGGAAGGGTGCCCAGTACACCTGGAATCGACTGCCCCAGGGGTGGAAACACAGCCCCACCATTTGTCATGGACTGATCCAGACTGCACTGGAACAGGGTGAGGCTCTGGAACACCTTCAATAGATTGATGACTTCATCGTATGGGACAACATAACAGAAGTTTTTGAGAAAAGGAAGAAAATAATCCTAATCCTTGTGAAGGCCGATTTTGCCATAACACAAAGTGAAGTCAAGGGACCTGCACAGGAGATCTAGTTTTTAGGAATAAAATGGCAAGATGGACTTCATCAGATCACAATGGATGTGATCATCAAAATAGCAGCCATGTCTCCACCAACTAGCGAAAGGGAAACACAAGCCTTCTTAGGTCTTGTGGGTTTTTGGAGAATGCATTTTCCAAATTAAAGTCTGATCACAAGCCCTCTCTATCAAGTGACCTGGAAGAAGAATGATTTCAAATGGGGCCCTGAGCAACAACAAGCCTTTGAACAAATTAAACAGGAGATAGTTCATGCAGTAGCCCTTGGGCCGGTCCGGGCAGAACAGTATGTGAAAAATGTGCTCTACACAGCGGCTGGGGAGAATGGTCCTACCTGGAACCTCTTGCAGAAAGCGCCAGGGGAGACCTGAGGTCGACCCCTAGGGTTTTGGAGTCAGGGATACAGAGGGTCTGAGGCCCACTGTATTCCAGCTGAAAAAGAGGTATTGGCAGCATGTGAAGGGGTTTGATTTGCCTCAGAAGTGGTTGGTACTGAAGCACAGCTTCTCCTGGCGCCTTGACTGCCAGTGCTGGGCTGGATGTTCAAAGGAAGGTCTTCTCTGCACACCATGCAACTGATGCTACATGGAGTACCCAGCGGGCTCGAGTAGGAAACCCCAGTCACCCAGGAATTTGGGAAGTTATTATGGACTGGCCAGAAGGCAAAGATTTTGGAATATCACCAGAGGAGGAGGTGACACGTGCTGAAGAGGCCCCACTGTATAACAAACTGCCAAAAGATGAAAAGCAGTATGCCCTGTTCACTGACGGGTCCTGTCATCTTGTGGGGAAGCACCGGAGATGGAAGGCTGCTGTATGGAGTCCTATATGGCAAGCCACAGAAACTGCTGAAGGAGAAGGTGAATCGAGCCAGTTTGCAGAGGTAAAGGCCATCCAGCTGGCCTTAGACATCGCTGAACGGGAAAAGTGGCCAGTGCTCTATCTCTATACTGACTCCTGGATGGTGGCAAATGCCCTGTGGGGCTGGTTACAGCAGTGGAAGCAAAGCAACTGGCAGCGCAGAGGCAAACCCATGTGGGCTGCCACATTGTGGCAAGATACTGCTGCCCGGGTAGAGAACCTGGTTGTGAAAGTACATCATGTGGATGCTCACGTCCCCAAGAGTCGGGCCACTGAAGAATATTGAAACAACCAGCAGGTGGACCAGGCTGCTAAGACTGAAGTGGCTGAGGTGGATCTGGACTGGCAACATAAGGGTGAATCATTTATAGCTCAGCGGGCCTATGGCACCCCAGGCAATCAAGGAAGAGATGCAACACATCGGCTTGTGCTCGAGGGGTGGACTTGACCATGGACACTATTGCACAGGTTATCCATGAATGTAAAATATGAGCTGCAATCAAGCAAGCGAAGCGGGTAAAGCCTCTGTGGTATGGGGGAGGATGGCTGAAATATAAATATGGGGAGGCCTGGAGATTTATTATATCATGCTCCCACAAGCACTCAAGTGCTTACCATGGTGGAAGCAACCACTGGATGGCTGGAAACATATCCTGTGTCCCGTGTCACCTCCCGGAACAGTATCCTGGGCCTTGAAAAGCAAGTCCTATGGTGACACGGCACCCCAGAAAGAAATGAGTCAGACAATGGGACTCATTTCTGAAACAACCTCATAGAATCCTGGGCCAAAGAGCACGGCACTGAGTGGGTGTATCACATCTCCTGTCATGCACCAGCCTCCAGGAAAATGGAAAGGTACAATGGACTGTTAAAGACTACACTGAGAGCAATGGGGGTTGGAACATTCAAACACTGGGATACACATTTAGCAAAAGCCACCTGGTGACTTGACACTAGGGGCTCTGCCAATCGAGTTGGCCCTGCCCAATCAAATATTTTTTACATACTGTAGAGGGGAGATGAAGTCCTGTAGTGCACGTAAAAAATATTCTGGGGAAGACAGTCTGGGTTATTCCTGCCTCAGGCAAAGGCAAACCCATCCATAGGATTGCTTTTGGTGAAGGACCTGCGTGCACTTGGTGGGTAATTCAGAAGGATGGGGAAGTTTGATGTATGCCTCAAGGGCATTTGTTTTTGGGTGAAAATAGCCAATGAACTGAAGGTTTGATGTTAATTGCTATATAAAACCATATGTCATCACTTTTATCATTGTTGTATGCCATATCAATAGTATTACAGTAAGAATCACCCAGATTAATAAGAATGAACTTTGACGAAACGGACCAAAGTGCAGCAATGATAGAACCAGTCAAGCAGAGTGGTGATGTAACCAGAACTAGCTTCAGCATACAACAATACAACACCACACACCATTTCTCCTTCCTTGAAGCACTGTTGTGACAGACGAAACCTAAAGTCATGGACTAAATGAACTCAGTGGACGTTTTAGAGGGATGGCCCATAGATTTAGGGAATTATATGTGTGTGTGTATATATCAAAAGACAGGACAGGTGGTTGAGATTAACTGGGATGTATTGGAAAGCGTGGGACCTGGGTATGGTGTAGATGGTATAGAATAAGGTGTGGATATTGTCCTGGTTTCAGCAGGGATAGAGTTGATTTTCTTCCTAGTAGCTGGTATAGTGCTGTGTTTTGGATATAGGATGAGAATAATGTTGGTAACACACAGATGTTTTAGTTATTGCTGAGCAGAATTTACACTAGTCAAGGACTTTTCAGCTTCTCGTACTGCCCTGCCATCAAAGAAGCTGGAGGTGCACAAGAAGCTGGGAAGGGACACAGCCAGGACAGCTGACCCAAACTGGCCAAAGGGATATTCCATACCGTATGATGTCATGCTGAACAAAAACTGGGGGGAACTGGCTGGGGGGCATGGTTGCTGCTCAGGAATTGGCTGGGCATCAGTTAGCTGGTGGTGAGCAATTGCATCGTACATCACTTGTTTTGTATATTCTTTTATCATTATTTTCCCTTCCTTTTCTGTCCTATTATATTTATCTCAACCCATGAATTTTACCTTTTTTCCAGTTCTCTCCCCATCCCACTGAGGGAGAGTGAGTGAACAGCTGTGTGGCATTTAGCTGCCTGCCAGGTTAAACCATGATGGTGGGGTATGGTTGGAGCAAAATGGGGTCCAGTGGGGCAAGATGTTTATTTGGGACAAGACAAGGTCTGAGAAAAAATGGTATCAAAGTGGATAGGGGAAACAAGGTCACAGTATTGGAAAGAATGGGGGATAGAGAGGGAGATTTGCAAGCTGCTGGGTGGTATGCCTCTCTGGCTGAGCCCTGTGCCTGATCACCACTGTTTATCCAATCTTCCTGTTAAACTCTTACTAAATTTTTAGTGTCACCTCACTATATTCAGGACATGGGGAGAGGGTTATGTATGTATCTATTAGCTAATGGGCTTCAAAGTAGACTATCTGGTGAGTAGGAGGACACCTGCACCTCAAAATAGTGAAGATCTGAGCTGGTGACTAAATGTACTGCAATTTGGGCATAGGTAGATATAAAGCCAATGCTAAAATTTAAGGGATCCATGAATGTGGGGGGTTTTTTCTGAATCAAGAGAGTGAAGGTGTATGCACATGTCACCAGTGCATATCCAGTCTGATCAGATGGAAAAGAGGTACAGGGCTGGGCCATCTCAGTTGTTCTGTGTTTATATGAGTGAGGTCTGTGCTTATCTGGATGTCAGTAAAGGTACTGCACTGTGTCTGTGTTGATCTGTGTGGCCTTCTGTGTCTGTACTTTGTGTATGTTCCCTGCAAATGGCAAAAAAAGCAACTGCATTTATTAGTCTGGGTTGGGAGGAGTCACCAGGCATTCTAAGGCCACCAAATTGGGTTTTAATTGATTATCATCATTCCTTTCTGGCCAGTCACATGGTCTTTTTGCACCTGCATTATCTCCTCCTCTTCCCAGACTTTACATTGTATAAGGAGAGCGACAGGCACCATGATGTTGCTCAGCAGAAAAGAAAACAGAAAGAATGTACCTGTAGCCTAAACTATTGGTTTTCTTTTTCTCCCTGTCCCCCTCTTTCAGGTAGAAGAGGTTCCAGACAGAAGAGGCAATGGTCAATGAGATGGGATACTCCTTTAGCTGGCAATAAAACTATGTACCACTCTATGACCTAGCTTGTCTTTACAAGTTATATTTTCAGTGTCTGGACTGAAACACTTTAACTAATAAGCTCTAGATAAAGATCTGAGAACTTAATTGCTCTGAAGTATTATTTCCCTATTGAAAATCATGGAAGTGAGGAATTACTTTGTTTCCTAGGTTTTTTAAGATCATATTAAGGTATATAGCTTTTGTTCCTGAAATCAGTTTTCATGTTTTTCTGGCTCTGCTGGACTTTATGTAATTATGTTAAGAGTTCCTGTGGTTCTCATTATTCTTTCTTTCTTGCTGTTGGTGCATAGAAATAAACTTCACTCTTCCTTTGTGGCCTACACTCTTTACAGTTAATAGTCTTGGCAGGACTATATTAGGAAGGATACAATGAGTCCTGTTCTAGTGAGGCCATGCGGAAGGCAGCTGTATTCTACTGGATGTGCTCAAGGGATGGCAAAAGGTGTGCTGGGCACTGCTGTTAATTTCTGTGACTTCAGTGAGTCTGCAGGCGGGCATGGCATAAGTATGATCTTGACTTTATGTAGTTGGGATCCCAGAGTGGTATTTCACCAAGACAATAACAAAAACTGTTGTGAAAGTTATATACTAAAATTACTTCTGTTGGCACAACGTGCTTCACACGGTCTCGGTGGCATTAGGAATGCTAATCATTCTATCCCCGCTTGCGCAGCTCAACACAAGATTTTTCTCATCACTAAACACTCCATGGTAAATAACTATTTGCTGTTATGAACAGCAAGAAGGAAATATGATGCCTACCTGGAAATCCCCCTTGAAATCCTAACACAACTAACCATATGGAATAGAGGGTTTGATCTTGTGTATCAAACTAAGAGGGTTTGGGGTTTTTTTACTATCATTATTCTTTCTCATACACCTAGAAATCTAAGCCAAAAAAAGAGCACATTGAGGTGGCTTCACTTCTTTCAATGAATAAAGAAAGCTGCATCTGGCAGTAAATAGATGTCTTCAGGAGACACCTCTAGCCAAGTGTTTTAATCTTTTTTTTGGAATGACTGCCAAACCAAGTGAGCAATGTAAAGGACAGCAGAAAACAGTATTAAACATGCAAGTGAATGGAAGAAAAAGAGGAGACAAATGTCCTTTAAGAAACCTTAAATGACCATGACCTTACCTAGAAATCTGACAAGTCACTGGCAAGACTATGGTGAAGTGTATTAATAAGATTATGTCACTTATTACTACCATGTTAACATAACTTGTAAAAGAGATAGAAGAGGAAATGAAGGAAAGAAATATCTGCCATAAAAACTAATGCATTGACTCAGTCGGATGTTGTGCTGGATTGTATTATATATTAAATCTGACAACAATTTTATGGAATGAAAGCATTACAGGATTATTTTTGGAATATTTTTTTGCTCTTATATGGCTCAGTATGCAAACAATCATGATTCTAAGTAGCTTAGTACAATGTGTATTCATATGTGTGATTATTTGTGTTTGTAACAATAGCATCAAGGTTATAATCATAGATATAATGAAAGAAATAACATTTTAAATAATATTTTTACTGGGGAATCTTACATTGGTTTTGGCTGGGATAGAGCTAATCTTCACAGTAGCTAGTATAGGGTTATAGGAAATCAGTATTGATATCACAGGGATATTTTAGCCATCATTGAGCAGTACTTACATAGTATTAAGGCCTTCTCTGTTTCTCACACTGTCCCACCAGTAAGTAGCACAAGAAGTTGGGAGGGGACACAGCTGGGACAGCTGACCCCAACTGACCAAAGGGATGTTCCATACCATAGGGCATCATGCTCAGTATATAGAGCTGGGGGAAGAAGGAGAAAAGGGGGGGACATTGGGAGTGAAGGTATTTGTCTTCCCAGGTAACCGTTACACATGATGGAGCCCTGCTGTCCTGGAGGTGGCTGAACACCTGCCTGCCCATGGGAAGGAGAGAATGAACTCCTTGTTTTGCTTTGCTTGCATATGTGGCTTTGCTTTACCTATTAAATTTGTTTTATATCAACCGATGAGTTTTCTCTCTTTTACCCTTCCAATTCTCTCCCCCATCCTGTGCGTGAGAGGCTGTGTGGGGCACAGCTGTCTACTGGGGTTAAACCACAACAAATCGAAATAACAACAGGTTTATAATAACTTTAACTTTTTCTTAAGAAGAGACATTCTGCTAGAACTCTAGGACTTTGGAAGAGGTTTGACTTATGAGCATAAAATCACCATTTCTTTTTCCAAATTATATTTGTTTTCACCTTCAGAGTTTAGTAGGGAACATACATTATATTTACTCCTAAATAATGAAAATTTAACATGCATATGTTGTTCTTTACTTACAATTTTAGCATATTTTAATGTAAAACTGAAGTTGCTACTACAGATAAAGCAAGTAAGCATATGTATTAATAAAGTAGCACGGTTCATTTTATTGTCACTGAACTTGCTTGCTCTTCTTCCTCTTCCAAAATTGCTCATTCTTGTCAAGTTACTTTGCAAACACTGGTCTTTACCACTGCTCTCCTTATATAACTGTGCCTTTTAAATTTGTATTTAAAAAAAAAGCTAATAAAAACCAAACAAAAAACAAAGCACAAAACATTATAATATTGCTTAATCCCAATTTATCTCCATAACAATTATAGTACAAACTCATAAGTGAAATAGATTTTTCTATTGTTCCTAGTCGTTTATTCAAGTGATAATTAAACAGGGTCAGACAAGAATTACTGCAGTCTTGAAATGAATCCATATCACATAAGACTTATGCAATACTTGTCAAATTTTGTTTTTAAGTAGAGCCAGATCTAAGAAATTTTGTGAGGAAAACATTGTCTTCATACCATTTCCAGTCTACTGCCAAAAACTTAGTGAGAGGTCTTTATTCAGTTCAATTTCCTAATCAAGGAGGCTGATATAATTTGTTGAATGTCCTTCTCTACTTTGGTTGATTATCCAAAACAAATAAATTTCTACTTTTTCCCATAATTTCCTTAAGAATATGAAGATAACTTCAGACAGATTTTCAATGCAGGGAAAAGATGAAATAACAAGGAAGACATTTTAGGCCTGTTTTGGATCAAGACTGAAAAATCAAATTCACATTTTATAGTGGGATATTTCAGGTTGTCGGGGCTGGAATTAGAAATTAACAATCAGAGATTTACTATTTGAATCCTTTGGCATGTATAGTCATTTTCTCTTTTCCTACAGGCAGCCATTTTTTCCTGTAGGTAGACTTAAATGTTGGTAGGTTGAGTCCCATCTTTGCTGGTTAGGCATATTGTTTCACAAAGCTGTCAAATATGTCTTTAGCTGGTTAATAGGAAATTATAAGAGAAGTGGTCAAGCTTAGACTCCAGGATAGGCAGGTTTCTTACTTTGGACTTTTCTGGTGTTAGGAAACCAAACCATGCAAATATTTCCTTCCATTTCTCCATCAAAGCACACTTTTGATACTGCAAAAATCTAGGTGTTTCATGGTTTGAGATGTTCAAGCAAGGTTGAAGTTCACACAGAATATGATCTCCGGCAGAGCCAGGTGGACCCAAACTCACATCATGAACACCACAATGCTATAATACCATTAGGAACCTACATATTACAGATATTTGAAATTGTATTGCTACAAGGAATTTTACAGTGTTAAGTGGTTCCTAACCATTTCATTGGATCGTGCTAATCAGTTTTTTCTTATTTACATCTCCTTTCTTTTTTAATCTATATTCTGTTTGTGCTGAATCAAATACAGAAAAAGTGAGTATTATGGTTGTCCTCCAGTCACCTGGTTTTTGAGAACTTGTTCTTCCTCTGAGAAGTAAAATATGTTAAAAGTACTGAACAGAAACTATGCAGGAAAGAAAATTAGTAGAAGAAATCTTATTTTCTTTAAATCTTAATCCCTGGAAACTAATTTGGTAGAAATTATACTTTAAAGCAATTCCCTGTAAATTTATAGCTGTTTGTACTTCTGCAACATTCTAGTCAATCCAATAATGACAGAATAATTTAATAATTCCAAAAATCATAGCATACTTGTTTTACAGTTCTAATATGTAGCTATTTTTCCCCACAGATATAACAAAAGACAAAACAACAATAGCTTATTAGCTGAGAAACAAAGCCTATAACCTAATAGCTTTCTTTATTTCTGGACATATTTTACTCCTTCACTGGATGAAAAAATTCCTAACCTTCTTTTCTTCTTAACTGTCTCCTTTTCTTTCCTTGCAGATGTTGTTTTAACAGACACTGTAGACATGTTTACAGATTTTTTCTGAAAAAATAAATGTTATTTAAGAGTTGTTCTTAATGGGAAACTTCAAGATGGAACTCATTGAGTCCTCAAACAATTTCTGTTTTCTACTTTCAGACTGCTCACTAGACTAAAGATTTTCTGTTTCACCTGTTTCTATCCTCATTCCTCTAGAAAGACCAAATTCAAATTAAAGACAAAAGTCTAAGTTTAATAATACTCCAAAATCAGTCATGTTTAAAACTAAATGTGAACATAACAGAAACCTGTCACAGCTCAAATTAATTTACACATCTAAAAATTTGTAAATGTTAATTAATTATTCCTGTAGTTATGATTTTAAAATGTTATCTGTGCAATCAAAACAAAAATTCAAATTGCTAATCATGATTAGTGTAGGACTGAAGCCTAATGATCTTACAAAATGTAAACTGATTAATTTAAACATAAGTGAATAAATTGCTTTGCTAATCATGAAGTTATCGTAAATGTGGAATAACCGCTGCAGGTGACTTAGAAATTAAACTTATGTTTTTAGGAAAGGTACAGCACTGAAGGAGCTGTCAGGGTGAAGTGCAGCTGCTATGTGAGGAATCCATTCCACGGAAGTTCCCTAGTAACCATAGGTGTCGCCAATGCCAGGAGAACTTGCCGTACTGACTCTGAGAGTTTTCTGGAGGGTGGAGCGGTGTGGAGGCATCGAGGCCGGGCTCTGTGATAAATGGGAACTCGAGGTACCGTGGAGCTGGTACGCTGCGTATTTGCCACCCTGGGCCAAAAGTCCATCATACTTTTGACAAAATGCTGTCCTTTTGGTGAACTTTGCTCATTATAATATCATTATAATACCAAGACACACCTCCATCCCAAAAGTTACCTGCCTCTAAGGTGTGACGACCCCTCGCTGGGCATGCGCTTTGAATTTCTTCTAGTCTATGCTTTTAAAAGTAAAGCGAGGAAATTTTATACCAATTGTAACAAAGGTATGTATGACTAGGGTCACTCTAGCTCCACCTGAAAGATAAAAAATACGATAAAATGCATAAACAGAGAGGGTGTTTGGGAAGATACCATTGCATACCACTCTGACTTCTGGGACCAGTCGACAGGCTGAGCCTCTCTTCCCCTGCATTGGGACGAATCTTTGGGTAAGATTAGAAACCTCTGCAGAGTCACTTTAAATCCCTAACAGAGTTGCTTTGCTTCATATTAGAGTTGCTTCATATTTGTTTTGCGTAAATATCTAAGGCATTGGAGTCGCTGCATAAATCTCCATTACATAGAGTTGCCTCATATTTGTTTAGCATACTTGTGGCCCAGCAGTGTACTCATATCTTTGGTATTTATGTGTGTCTTGTAACCAGCAATCTTATCACCAGTAATCCAAAGAACCTATGTATCTGTTTTTTAAATAAATTTCACTATTGGTTAATCTAGCCATGACTGTTCTCACTGAAAGTGACCTGCCGGGGCATCTGCTAAATTAGTTACCAACAACAAATACTCTGATGAGTGGTTACTTCTACAACCCTTAGAAAAGTCTGAGACCTAGACTGGATTTAGCTGCACCTAGACTCCTCCTGGAGAAGGAGTTTAGAAAGAAAGGGCGTCCTGTCTGAACCTCGTGACTCAATGGTAGGATCTCCCTCTAGTCACTCCTTAGACCCCTACTATTAACACAACAGTAAAATATTTTGTATTTTGAAAAATATTGTATCTTGAGAATGATGTATTGCTCATCTTCTAGGTATATATTATAATTTAAAAACTAAAATGAAAAACCCTTTTACTCTTGGGGAGGCCTTATTTTTGTGTTCTAGAAATAAGACACTTTCTTAAAAGATGCTTCTATTGTAGCACCAAAATAATGTGTTTTCCTGAAATATTAATTTCACATTAATATTAAAAAGCAAAAATTACAAAGTTGTGTGAGGACTTCTGTGCATGTGTAACCTTATATATGTGTGATGAGCTAGTAATTGGTAGGTATAAGTTTGCCAGTACACCTATTTCTTTATTCCATTGGGCCCTCAAAGTAGCCATAACCAAATTAATTCTCTTAAACACATTATTGTCCACACTGAATAGCTACTTGTGCTTTTCAGACCCTACTTAAACGATGTTGGGGGTCTGATATTAAAGCTATCACATTTGAAATTTGATCTCTTTTCACAACTTCCCAAGCACCTGTCTGACTGTCAGGAAAGTTCTTTATGTTTTGTTTTCCACATTGCAATATTTGATTATATAAGTAAATGTAAAATGATACTTGTAAAATTCTTGTAAAAGCAAGCATTATTGCAGAGGTTTACTTATTGCAATATGTTTTATGATTATGTCATAATTTTATCTGAGTAATGGACTTGCCAAACTTGTGCTAGATATTTTCAAAGGTATTCCTTCTGCTGATATTTTCCTGATCCAGGAGGAAACATAAGAACACCTTCTTTAAATATCTTTTTGCGCTGATTGCTTAGGATGTCATTTCTGGAACCTGTCTGACCACCTGAATCCTTTGATTATTATGGTACTATTCTTAAGTGAATTACTGATGTTTGAAAGGGACTGGAAGAAAATTGATGATAGGAATCTATGAACAGCAAATAATATTTCCTTATTTTAATATTACATTTGGGTGAATAATTACTATCCTCATTGATATCCAAAAATATCAGATTCTTTCATATAGCAAAATCAAGCAATTTTTATTCTATTGTTTTCATTTCTCCAAAACCATTTATGTATCTGAATTTTAGTTCTAAATTATTCTCAGTCTTGTTTTAATTTTACTTTAGAGCCTGTCTTCAACTGATACCTAAGTGATACCTTGACCTTGTCAATCTGGATTTATGGTTGTTTTCCTAAAGTAGGAGGGAACTGAGTTTGTTTTTTAGCATGTCTCCCAGTTGAGAACTACATCATTTAAAGATTACTTCTCAGAAAAAAATAAAACCCCAAATTTTTACCGGTCACTGTTATCTCATTTACATTAGTTGTGTGTGTTCAAAAAATATGAAAATATTTTAATTGGTGTCTAAACTTGCCAAGTTTGTTTAATAAGCAATTGTTTTCTTGCTGTCATGATTACATATATATCTAAAATTGGGACTATTTGCAAAATAAATGCCTGAAAGGTGTCTTTGGACTGTATTTGAATAGAAAGTTTGAAATTCTTTACTATTTTACTTTAACACTTTGCCAGCACTGACCAGACTTTATTTTTAGTCATTCACAACTTCTTTGTATACTGAAACTACTTAAAGAAACCTTAAGCTGAGACCAGTACTAGCTACATTTTAGAGAGGGATAGAAACCTGAAAGATTTATTTTTCGGATAATCTAAATGCATGTTCACCTTGTATATGCATATATGAAGGGTTATGTGAGTGAGTTCAAGTATTTTGGGATAGAACTTGAGGCAGGCAGGAGGTCATAAATGGAAACTTAAGGAAGGTAAGAGAACTTAAGACTTTTTGATAGTGGGGTTCCAGGTATGATGAAGTAGGGATTTTTGTAGTTGCAAGTACCTAGAAGATATTGTTGACATACCTTTGTTTCTGTCACTGTCACCGTATTTTCCTTTTCCACTTTAAGTTTACAGTTTCAATGTTCAGCCTTCCTTAGTTTTATTGCTTACAAAATTATTTTCTTTTTAATTGTTTTTCTTTGCTTTATAAAAGTCACTTAATAATTATTTCTAGAATGACTACAGCAGCTGCAGTAGTCCTCCAAAAGAAATCATTTAGTCATTCTGCTTCCCATAACTATTTTGCAGCAAAATATCTATATCTTAACTTTTGAACTAGAAAGGAGTGTTTATCAGATACACAATTTTACATCAACAAGCTATGTGCCCTTTGTCTTTCTTCTTATCCTCATACTTGTTCTTTCCTGCAGCACTTGAAAAGAAAAAAAAGTCGTACACCCTATATCAGATATATTGCCATATTAAGAGTCAAATTAGCATTAGAAGTGTTTTGTTTAGTAGAATATAGTAAGTAGAAATAGCACCTTCTCTCCAGTCATGCAGCGTACATGTATACACATCTTTCATTGACTTCAATTACTTCTTGATCTTACACTTCATTTTTCACTGCAGTTGATAATATATGATATGCATCCTTTTGTTGGCACATTACACTATCGCTTCTGAAAAGTCAGACAGCATCCTAAATTGATTGTTGAATCAGGCCTGGTATTTATAAATATGGATAAAATATTGAATAAATAAGTTTATTCTAGATGTAGGAGAGCCAAGAACTTTATTGTGGATTTTGAGAATGAAAGCAATCACATATTCTCATAACTTATTAATGTTTGGTTTCTGTCATGCCACCACACTTTCATTTTCCACTTTTGTTAAGAATTTCAATGGGGGAAGGTGTTGCCCTGCTTTTACAGAACTTCACCTGGAACTTCAGAAATCTGTACTCTTCTGTCACACACTCATGGTCTTGCAAAAGGCTCATTAAAATCTGTCATTCAGTTATGTGCAGATGAAGTATTACCTTTCTTGTAATTTAGAAATGCAATATCCTAAATGAACTGTGTATAAAAAAACACTACATATTTTTTCAACTGCTTGGAGAAGTTAATTTTAGAACTGCTGCTTGCAATATGGTGCTAGAATACATCACATAGCTGTTAAACCCACTTAACCTCACTTGTATTGAGATGGTTCCCATTCGTATAACTGAATCATCAAAGTCTGGACATCTGCAATAAACTGTGTTACTAAGGATCTTGTGTTGTTATTGTAATCCTTTGAATATCTCTGCGTATTACCCCTGACCTCCTCCATTTTGACTGCATGATCTGTGTAAACTTGCAAAGAGCTTATGAATGCCTCTTTTTAATCAAAACAAAAATATTTTTAAAAAAATAAAAAGTCCTGTTAACTTTCCAAATTTACAGTCTAACTTTGCTGTTAATTTTGCAAATTTGATTCCTGTAGAACCATTAGAAATTCCTTTTGTGGTCTTGATTCTTTGCTAGAAAAGAAAGAGGAAGAAAGGGATATGGACTCTTTCCTTCTGGAAGACTCACTGTAGCCCATTCACCTAATTTTGAAAATTCCAGAGGAGCATAAAAAGTGACTGCTTAATACCCAAGTCTTGGAAGCTACTGTATAAATGAAACAATTATGCGTGTAACCTTAGCTTATGTGAATAAATCTTACCCAAGTAACCCCACAGAGAAACAGTTACAGGTAAATTCTTCACTGTCTTAACAAGGTAAGATGATCGCTACACTTTCAAATAACTGTTTATGAGACAGCAGTTGAATGTAAAAGCGTTTTGACCACATTGCAGTTCAAGTTCAAGCATGCTTCATGCTTGGCCATTGCCAAAGGGTTGGACTTGTCACTGTAGCAGCTTTCAAATGTTTAAGAATTTTCTTTTCCAATGAATGTCTTTGGAGCCAGACCCAGTGAAGGAAGGTCTGCTTTACATGATAAAACAACCTTGTTTGGTTTTTTTTTTTTAGTTGATGGTATTTTCTTCCATGTTCATTACGTTTTCCAATTATGTTTTCCAGGCATTAACTTTGAATCCAACCTTAGTTTCTTGATATGCTGTGAAGTCCCGAAGTTCTCTACAAGATCATTCAGTCTCAACAACCACCATCCAGCATGGATTCCATGCTGAGCAGAGCATAGTTTTGCTTGTTCTTTAAGCACAACAGATGTAGCTGAAAGGCGAAATATAGTCCCTGAAAACTTCAAAGTCAGCAAAATAATTCAGTCAATCGATCTAGTATCAAACCCAACTAAAAATTTTAAATGGAAATGCAGATTATATATTCAGATATATGCATACACATATATAACATAGGGTTATTAAATTCCTAATTTGTCAACAACGGGAAAATAAAGCTCTCAAACCCAGGAGTTAGAAAGCACAAGAAAAATGGCAAGAAAAAAGATTTTTTTCTCTTTAAAAAAGTAACTTGCTGTGTCCATGGAAACAATTTAAAGCAGTGCACAGCATGAAAACCACAGCTAGGTACTAAAAAATGGCTATTGTGTGTTGCAGATTTCTTTCTTAGAGTCTTTTTTGTGCCATGGAGACAGTCTTCAGAAATATGAATACTATTTCTTCAGAAGAGTACCCTCCTTTGGCCCTTGCCCTGCTTGTTTTGCAGAGGCTCTGCTTCACTTGTGAAGTTTGATGTGGAATCTTATACTTCAGGTGTCAAAAGGTCGAACAGAGTCAATGGAGATACCTGGACACTGGCAAAAAGTTAAAATGACCACATAAAGCTTAAAAAAAGTTTCGTTTAACAACTCCTGTGAGTCAGTAACACTTTCAGTTTCCTTTAGCCCTCTTAGGATCTTAAGAGTATATATGGCTTTGCAAATGTATATCAAGTGACCACTATTGTAGATCGCTAAGTATTGCAGGTTTTTAGATAATAGATTCAGATACAACAGAAAATATGTTATTCTTCTAGAATTTATGTTAATTTTGTAGAATTTTCATATATATTTATATTTTACAAGTTGAGTTTTACAGGCAAGTGATGTGTGATTTATTGTCTAAAAGTGGTTACTAAACAGAGCTCCTTTTTTTTTTTTGTTAGGGAAAATGGAGGATAAGGAAAAAAAAAAGAAAAAAAAATGTTAGTGCTTTATTTAGATAAATTGCCCATACCACTGAACTAGTTATATTGTGCAAAGTAATATTCAACCGAATAAGAACCCTAAAGTTAATTTTGCATGATAAACACCAGAAAGCGATTAAATGTATCTTATTAACACATTTTGAGAATAGGGCATTCAGCAAAGCATAAAGTAGTGATTTTATTAGTTAATAAAATTGTGGAAGTGTTCAGTTTGAGTATACTAAAATAAAATTAATGCAGTCTGCAATGGACCCACAGACCATGGCCAAACAGACAAAAACTCCCCCACCGGCACATATAGAAGGGAGAGTGGCCAATAATGCAGAAGAATGGACAGTTGCAACAGCAAGGACCAGCAGGAGGAAGAGACTTCCCCCAAAGCCTGAGACACCCTTGCAGAACTGCTTCACGACTCTGCAGACTGAAGAGGAAAAACCCGTCACACCAGGGAAGATGCTGGAGCTCAGGCAGCCCAGTCTGCTCCCTGTGTAACAACCAGCTCAAATAAGAAAAGGCAACGGGTGACAGTAGATGACTCTCTTCCGAGAGAAACAGAAGCACCCATTTGCTGACCTGATGCACTTTCTAGAGAGGTGTGCTGCTTAACGGGGGCTTGTATCAGGGATGTCACTGAGAGACTACCAAGCCTCATACAGCCCACTGATGATTATCTTGCTGCTGTTGTTTCATGTGGGCACCAGTGATACAGCCAGGAGCAGTCTGAGGAGTTTCAAGTGGGAATACAGAGCCCTGAGAGTAGCGGTAAGGGACTATGGAATACAGGTAGTTCCTTCATCAATCCTCCTGGTCAAATGGAAGAGGTTGGAAAGGACCAGTTGAAACTGGCAAACCAACACATGATTACAGGACTGGTGCCACAGCCAGGGGTTTGGCTACTTAGACCATAGAACTTGCTTTGAGAAACCTGGTCTCCTGCTGGCTGGTTGGGTTCACCTGTCAGAGAAGAGGAAGAGCATCTTTGGTCATAGGCTTGCCAGCTGATGAAGAGGGCTTTAAGCTAAATTTGCTGGGGGAGGAGAACCTCAATCCATCCCACTCCTACCAGCTTGATGCCAGTGCCAGCAATAGATGCCCAGAGCCTGGAGAAGGACCACAGGTCAGCAGGAGAGCACCTGAAGAGCCACACAAAGGAATTCCAGCCACTGCACCCAGTAAGTCAGCTTCATTGGCAGCCCACCTTAAATGCCTCTGTGCAAATGAATGTAGGAAGGGAAATAAACAAGAGGAGTTAGAGATGTGTGCATGCCTGCAGGCCTATGATCTTATTGGCATCATGGAAACATGGTGGGATGGCTCCTATGACTGGAGCATTGGAATGGAAGGATACCGGCTTTTTAGGAAGGACAGGCAGGGGATACAAGGAGGGGGTGTTGCCCTCTATGTCAGTGACCAGCTGGAGTGCATGGATCTTTGCCGAGGCATGGATGAGGAGCCAAGTAAGAGCTTATGGGTCAGGATTAAAGGGAGGGCAGGGACAGGTGACATTATAGTGGGGGTCTCCTACAGGTCATCTGACCAGGAAGGCTGAGTGGATGAGGCCCTTTGTAGACAGATAGAAGCAGCCTCATGTTCACAAGCCCTGGCCCTAATGGGAGACTTCAATCACCCTGATATCTGTGGGAGAGACAACAAAGCAGGACATAAGCGATCTGGGAGGTTCCTGGAATGTGTTGATGACAACTGCCTTCTCCAAGTGATAGAGGAGCCTACAAGGAGAGGTGTTATGCTGGACCTTGTTCTGACCAACAAGGAGGGGCTGGTGGGGAATGTGAACCTCAAGGGCATCCTTGGCTGCAGTGACCACAAAATGGCAAAGTTCAAGATCCTTAGGGCACCGAGGAAGGTGCACTGCAAGCTCACTAGCCTGGACTTCAGGAGAGCAGACTTTGACCTCTTCAGAGATCTTCTTGGAAGAGTACCATGGGATAAAGGCCCAGAGGCAACTGGGGCCCAAGAAAACTGGTTAATAGTCAAGGATCACCTCCTCTAAGCTCAGGAGCAATGCATCCCAGCAAAGAGGAAGTCAGGCAAAAACACCAGGAGGCCTGCATGGATGAACAAGGAGTTCCTGAACAAGCTCAAACACAAAAAGGAAGCCTACAGAGGGTGGAAGCAAGGACAGGTAACCTGGGAGGAATACAGAGAAATTGTCCAAGCAGCCAGGGATCAGGTTAGGAAAGCTAAAGCCCTGATAGAATTAAATGTGGCTAAGGACATCAAGGGTAAGAAGAAAAGCTTCTATTGGTAAATCGGTAGTAAAAGGAAGACTAGGGAAAATGTGGGCCCTGTCTGGAAGGAAATGGGAGACCCAGTTACCGGGGATATGGAGAAGGCTGAGGTACTCAATGACTTTTTTGCCTCAGTCTTGGCTGGCAAGTGCACAAGCCACACAACCCAAGTCACAGAAGGCAAAGGCAGGGACTGGGAAAATGAATAACTGCCCACTGTAGAAGAATATCATATTCAAGACCATCTAAGGAACCTGAAGATGCACAGGTCCATGGGACTTCATGAGATGCATCTACAGGTCCTGAGGAAACAGGCAGATGAAGTTGGTAAGCCATGATCCATCATATTTTAGAAAACATGGCAGTTGGATGAAGTTCCCACTGACAGAAAAAGCGGAAACATAATCCCCATCTTTAAAAAGGGAAAAAAAGAAGACCTGGAGAACTACAGGCCAGTCTCTCACCTCTGTACACAAAAAGATCATGGAGTAGATCCTCCTGGAAACTATGCTAAGGGACATGGAAAATAAGGAGATGATTGGTGACTGCTAACATGGCTTCACTAAGGGCAAATAGACCTGACAAATCTGGTGGCCTTCTATGACAGGGTTATAGCACTGGTGGATAAGGGAAGAGCAACTGACATCATCTACCTGAACCTGTGCAAAGCTTTTGACACTGTCCTGCACGACATATTTGTCTCTAAGTTGGAGACACATGCTTTTGATGGATGGACCACTTGGTGGATAAAGAATTGGCTGGGTGGTAACACTCAAAGAGTTGTGGTCAATGGCTTGATGTCAAAGTGGAGACCAGTGATGAGTGGCATTCCTGAGGGGTCGGTATTGGGACCGGCACTGTTTAACATCTTTGTCAGTGACATGGATGGTGGGGCTGAGTGCACCCTCAGCAAGTTTTCTGATGGCACCAACCTGTGTGGTGCAGTCAACACACTGGAGGGAAGGGATATCATCCAGAGGGACCTTGACAGACTTGAGAGGTGGGTCCATGCAAATCTCATGAAGTTCAACAAGGTCAAGCACAAGGTCCTGCACATGGGTCAAGGCAATCTCAAGCACAAATACAGACTGGGCAGAGAATGGATTAAGAGCAGCCCTGAGGATAAGGTCTTGGGGATGTTGGTTGATGAGAATATCAACATGACTCAATTATGTGTGTTTGCAGCACATAAAGCAAACCATATTCTTGGCTGCATCAAAAGAAGTGTGGCCAGCAGGTCAAGGGAGGTGATTCTCCCACTTTGCTCTGCTCTGGTGAGACCCCACCTGGAGTGTTGTGTTTAGCTCTGGGGCCCCCAACATAAGAAGGACACGGACCTATTTGAGTGAGTCCAGAGGAACACCACGAAGATGATCTAAGGGCTGGTGCACCTTTCCTGTGAAGACAGGCTGAGACAGTTGGGGTTGTTCAGCCTGGAGAAGAGGAAGCTCCAGGGAAACCTTATAGCAGCCTTCCAGTACCTGAAAAGGGCCTACAAGAAAGCTGGAGAGGGACTTTTTGCAAGGACAGGTAGTGATAGGACAAGGGGTAATGGCTTTAAACTGAAAGAGGGTAGATTTGTATTCAATATAAGGAAGAAATTCTTCACTGTGAGGCACTGGAACAGGTTGCCCAGAGAAGCTGCGGATGCCCCATTCTTGGAACTGTTCAAGGCCAGGTTGGATGGGACTTTTAACAGCCTGGTCTAGTGGAAAGTTTCCCTGCCTATGGCAGGAACGTTGGAACTAGATGATCTTTAAGGTCCTTTCTATGATTCTGTGATTCTATAAAATATATTAGTTTCCAACACTATAAACATGGGATGATACAGTAAGAAACAATATATCATATGACACATTCCAAATATTTTACATAATACCTTGAAGTAACCTGTTTTATTAAATTAATACATAATAAAACAGATCCAGGTTTAAATTTAAAGTATATGCTCTGAAGAGGACATATTTATCTGTTCATAAAATTAAATTCCGTTCAGCAAACAGTAAGTCCAACATTCATTCAGACACTGAGCAAAGAATGCCAAAGATTTCAGTCAAGCCATATGCATTGTCAGCCCATCACTGTTCATGAACAAATACAATATTCTCAAAGTCTACACTCAGCGAAAGTAGCAGATGAATCAGTAATACACACTATCAGTATTATCTGTGCAGGGAAACTCAACAGAGTAGTTCAGATAAAACGGGCAAAACTCAGTTTTGTATGAAGTGCATTTATTGACTGAATTCTGAGTTATTGAAAGCTGGATAAGCTTCTTAAAAAAGACATCCAAGTGCCTTTGTACCAACTCTTCACGGTACCATCAGTTCACTCAGCTAAACCCCCTCTGCTCTAAAGAAAACAGCAGGCAACACAAAATAAAATGCTTTTGAGGAAGGGGGAAATACTGTTGATACGAAGCATCTTCCCAGAGCTACCAGAGCTTCAAAATTCATGATGCTGGTAACTTACTTGAGTAGGAAAACTATAGGTTATTTAGTACTGCTTAGATCTTCCTTATCAGTTTACGTATATTATGCTGGGTTCTGTTGGATAGCTATCTCATATCTGCCTCAGGAAGCAGACTTGGACCATTTTCTAATGGTATGGGTGCTTTATCCACTGATTTCTCCATGTAGTTTTATTGAACTAGTTCAATAATAAACCACATACTGCAGCTAACAGGTTAGAATAGCGTTTTAAAGTCCATTAAAATCAAAGTGAAGTTTCTCACTAATGTTGACAGATTTAGAATCAAGTATGTGGTGGTGTCTTCTCCAGATATCATTTAAATGTTTATAAATTATCATAGGATCATAGAATAATTCAGGTTGAAAGGGACCTTGATAAGTGTCCAGCTCAAGTTCCTGCTCAAAGCAGGATCACCTCTGGGATCAGAGCAGGTTGCTCAGGGCTTTACCCTGTTGGGTCTTGAAAACCTCCAAGGGCAGATGTTGCACACACACGCTAAGCAACCTGCTCCACTCTTCGCCTGGCCTCATAGGGAAAAAATATTTTATTTATTTTTGGCCCGAGCCTCTCTTGCTTCGACTTACGTAAATTTGGCCAGCATGCAATCTGTCACCTTTTCCAGATAATGATCTTAAACAAGACAGGTGCCAAATTAGACCCATTCAATACTGCACTTGTTATTGGCTTCGAGTAGAGTATGACCCACTAGCCACTAACTGTCCAATCAGTTTTTCTGTTTGTCTGCATCGAGACTGTAATGTCTTAACTTGATACAAAAATATGTCAGGAGATAGTGTCAAACACCTTGTAAAAATCATAGTAAATGACATTCATTGCCTCTCCCCTCATCCACAAATCCAATCATTATATCCTAGAAGGCAATCAGTTTGGTCAGGAATGATTTAGCCTGACTGTTGGCAGTCACTGCCCTCAATGTTCTGAGAAATGTTCCCTGAGAGGACTCACTCAGTGATTTTCTAGGGACTGATGTGAAGCTGACCAGCTTGCACTTTACTGGGTCACCCTTTTGGACTTTTTTGAAAATACATAAAGATCTAGCTTTCTCCAGTCATTAGCTCATCTCCAGTCATCTCCAGTTTCTCTGACCTTCCAAAAGTGATGAGTGGAAAGGGCATTGGCCATTTGCCTTCAGAGCCTGTGGTGCAGCCTGTTCAGTCCTGTGGACTTTTATGGATTGAGTTCTCAAAAGCAGTCCTTGGCTTAATCTTCATCCGTTGCAAGTTATTATCCTCCTACTTCAACATTGCCTCTAGACACAGATGCCCAGAACACTTTGTTGATGAAAGCTGAGGCAAAGGCAGCCTTATATGTGCCTGCTGTTACTAAATCACCAATGCCATTTGGGAACTGAACCACACTTCCCTTGTTCAATCTCTCACTACTAATGTGGCAGGAGAAACTCTTGTTGACCTTAACTTACCTTGCAGGTCTCGTATGCCGTTGAGCTTTGACTATTATAGCACCACCCCTTCATGCCCAGGCATTGTTCCTAAATTCCTCCTGTTTACTTATTTCTGCTTCTGCCTTCTGTATGCTTTGCATTGGAGATCTGACTTGAGTTGTCCATTTTGCCAAGCCAGCCCCCTGACAAATCTATGTATTTTCCTGACTATTGGGATGAGCTGCTATTGTAACTGGAGAATGCAGTCTTTAAAGAGCTCCCAGTTTTCCTGAGCTCTTTTGCACTTCAGAGCTGCTTCCCGTGCATCCCACCTACCAGTTTCCTGAAGACAATTACAATTACATTTATGATTGACTAATATCGGAAAACTAAGTTGTGAAACAGGTGTTTAGATGTGGAGACAGATGGAACCCTGTCATATTTCTTCTGGTTTAAAAATATCTGGGTTTCTCCTGTATTATAAGCTTAAATTTTCAGATACACCTTTACCTTTTACAGTATTAATTATATTTTCAACACAATGCTTTTTCTCCAGATAAAATAAATTTGTATTTATCTCAGGTCCAGTTAATACATGAATAAAATGGAAATACCCTTTTTTCATCTAGTTCCTGATATTTGAACATTTTCTGTTTATCCACATCAACTTACACAGTTAGACTATTCCCCCATCATATTGGCTTAGCTTGCTTTTGCTCTGATTTGGCTCCCAGTGAATGTGTATGTTTTGCTGTATGTGTGTGTTTTAAGCCTTGAATCATCTTAACAGCATTTCAAAGACTGACTGCTAGAAAAGGCATTCTTTTTATTTTTAGATTTTTAATGTCTTCCTTCCACATTTGTTTTTTCTGGATAACACAGGCGACCATGTCATGCTCTTCATTTTTCCCCCTAGCTGTGCTCCACCCCATCATAGGCTACTTCTTTCCCTTTCGGAGTGGAGATCTGTAACAGCTAACCCCACCGTTTCTGAAGGCTGTTGGCATGTAATGTGGTAGAATTGCTGTCTCCATGAGATCACAGTTTTCTCTGTTACCATTATCCTGCTGCAGTCATCCTGCTATTCATCTGTCATGTAGTGGAGAATGATCTGGTATTCCCCCTTCCACTATGCCTAGCACAGTGAAATCTGATGTACCCAAACTGTATGTACTTGCCACTGTGTAAAACCCATGTGATAACAGTGATGAAGGAGTTACGTAAAAAGAGAGGAGAGTCTATACTGCATCACCATACCTTAATCAAGCTCAGAATCAAACCTCAGGTAATGGTCACTCTGTGCGGTTTGCCAGGCCTTTCTCTACATCTTCTATCTTAAGAGACATTGTTCAAGCGACCCTCAAGTTCTTAATCACTGTGGGTTTACTTTCTTCTTTCAATGGAAGATCTATAGTGGAAGTTTTTCAGAAGATAACAAAAAGTAGATGATGTAGGTTCCCATTCAGTTGTTCAATGGAAGTGACAAAAAGCTTGTCTCCCAGAAAGGATGCTTGCTGGATATTTTGCAACTCAGAGTCCAAAAGCTTCTGGATGGAGGCATATGACTAGGAACAGAGGTTGTTTCCTCATAGAATATACAACTTCCAGAGAACAGTACCTATGTTTATCAACTTTACCATAGGGACTGAAGAAAAGAAATGGAAGATGATGGCAGCTGATGTTTACTCTGTTGGCACTAATTATGTATTTATAAAATATAGATATACAATACATTTATAGTTATAAATATACCTGTTTTCTGGGGATAATAATAGGGAGGGTTTCTCTTTGTTCTTACAGCTATTTCCTCTCTAACCACCAGTACACTTCAATAATACCCTCATTTGTGTAAAGAGGAGATTAGTATTGTGGGATGCAACTGGCCCAGAGATTTTACACAGACATTCATAGTTAAAATATATCTGTAAAATGCTTGGATACCAGCAAGAGGGAAGTGCTCTGTTGTACAGGGTAAATACTGATTTTACTCATATAAAGACTAGTGTCAATATTTATTTGTATAGATTCTGAAGACAAAAGTCTCAATCCAGAGACAAATTATTTGTTAGACATTGTTCAGGCAATGGAAATTGATGGTATGGTTGGTTCACTCTGTCTTTGTTCATCATTCTACCTGTCCTACAAGGACTTCTTGTTCTTCTGGGAAAGTAGTCATTTATTCCAGTGGGAAAAAAGCACCCTCAGTTTAAAAAAAGAGGAAGAATTTTAAAACTCAGGGATTTTATATTTTCAAAACACAATGTCATGCACAACTGGAGACCCCTATTAGCTCATACTGAACCTTTCCATATCAATCCCCCCAATGTGTATTACTGACACAAGCAGGAAATCTCTTCATTCTGTCCTTTAAATCAGAATGTTCTGATATTCATAAAGGGCAAAATTAATCTGTTTGGCAAATTAACAAATTAAATCTCAGTTACTGGAAATATTTGTTGACTATTTATTCACACATGTACATAAATACAGAGAAAACGAAAGATGACCAGAAGACCAATATTTTTGTCTGCAGTAACTTCTAAGAACTGGGGTTAGTTCTCTGTGAAGTAGGTAACAAAGTTTGCTTGACTCAAGCATGAAAAATATCTTGATAAGCAGTTTCCAAAAAATATTTCAAAATATCAATTTCATATTAAAAACTAGTTCAGCAAGTACTTGAGGGACTTAAATATTCCTTTCAAAGCAGGTGTAATAACCTTTAAAAATATTAGCATAGTGATTAGCGTGCTGAGATGGGTATTCAGAAAACATGCTGAAACTTGAAAAGATCGCACAAAGTAGAATTGCTACACCACCTGAAGGACTCTCTATGAAGAGCAATGAAACCACCTAATATTCATCCTCTGTAATGTAAATCATGCAGATCCACTGCTTTAATTCATTTTCCCTCTGTTTGCATATCTGGATGTAAGTTATCCTTCCCTAGATAAAATATTCCAGTATTCATTTGATTGCTGGTTCTGCTCACTTGCTTAATGTTAAACATGATTGTCCAACGTGGGGTTAGACAAGATGACCTCCAGAGGTCCCTTCCAACCCCTACTATTCAGTGATGTTGTGAAATGTCATGCTGATAGAGGCCTTTTTGCATTTGGAAAATAAAATAAAATTAAAACTCTATTATTTATTCTTCTGTGCTTAAGGGTATGTCATCTCACCCAGAAATACTTTTGTAATACGTAGGGTAAAAATGGATACTGTCAGCATAAGATGAATAAACTCGGTTACCTTTAAACTGTTACTATTTTTAGAATTCTCTCTTCTCTTAGAATTATTAAAATGTCCACGTAAAATATGATAGCGGGTCACACATTCTGGCTTTAGTTTTACTGTGAACAAGAGCATACTGGATAATGTTACAGATAGGCTACCATGCAGCAAAGCTGATCAGACTTCTGTCTCTGCAGGAAGTGTTTCTGTTGGTGCCCATGATGTAATCATGACATTGGTGATGCTTTCAGATTCCTACCACGCTGTTTTTTTCCCCTTCTTCCTTTCTTTGATTTCCCCTGAGGAGACCTTGTTCTGGCTGGCAAGTTATGTCATTAATCTCTTTTTTTTTTCTCCATGACCACTCATCATTTCTATATTACCTCTTCTTATGACAATCACACCACCACAGATGTCATCTCACCACATTTCTCTAGGGATATGCTGGGCTTTCAGACTAAAGTGGCAGTCACCATCCGTTGGACTTAAGCTAAATGAAGGAGTATGAGGAAGTCATCATAGACTGCATCTCACACTTTGAAGTGGAAAATAGGCTCATTACATTAACTCAGATGACATTACAAAAATACAAACCTAGAACTCTGTAATGTGTAGTATCAGATCAGAACAAACATACAGGAAAGAAAGCTTTTCAGAAAAATAGGAAGGAATAGATGAGGCTGAATGAAAGTGGTTTTTAAGACTGTTTCAAAATGGCCACTAAATCAGACATTATATAGTACTTTTGAAATTCATACTCTGAACTTGTCACAGAATCAATCATCAAAAATCCAGGTCTATTTTATATGTTAATGCTGTCCAAATAGCAGGTAATATTTTCTGTCTTCCTATCTCCATAACCAATTGCTAATATGTCTTTCTGATGGCCTTTTAAAGTAAAAGAAATCAAATACTGCATGCAGCTTTGTTACAGGCATGACAACTGAACATCAAAGTTCTTTGCACTGGGTATGGGTTTGTAGCTTCACTCTGAAGAATGGGTAAACTTATTCTCAGTGCTTTCTAGAGAAGAAGGGGAGTTTTCTATAAGCACTTAAACTCGCTGTGTAAATAAAAAAGCAGTAGCTATTTTGCTGACTTTCAGATGACCATAATAAGTTCAATATGATACAGTTTAGCTCCAGACGTATTTATTTTCTGTTAAATTCTAAAGTGTGCAGTACCAAAATTTTGACCCTGATCATTGTCTCCAGCATTCTTGGAGAGTCTAAACTAGGATGCTGATCTCCTGATTTAAGAGAATTAGAAAGCTTTATCATACAAAAGCAAAATATGTCGTTTGTAGGAGTTTGAGGATGCAAACTAATTGTGTAGATATAGGTTATTTGATAACCTAACTAGAGGAAGTCATGCTCACTTGCTTTCCTGGGACTTCATTCAGCAGAGATTCCTTTGTCAGTAGGGAAAAAAATTGACTTGTAATGCTCACAGCGCCTTTTGTATCAGTGAGAAGTATTTTTCCCAGTTGATGAAACCATAGGTTAGCCCTAGCACACAAATTTGCTAGTACATCTCCCCACCCAGAACACGGACAGATGTGTCCAGGGTAAGCTTCGCTTATTTGTACAGATGTGCCTGAAGTTAGAAGTGACTTAGCTGAAAGACACTAGAAGAAATAGTGCTACATGTTTAAAGATAAAGATATTTAAAGATAAGGCCAAAACAGCATTTTGGCCAAATTCTGTTAAAATATGGCTCCTAGAGTCTGAGGCTTCTATTTTGTACGAACGTCATGAAACAACTTATTTTTCTGACTTCGAACCTATCATGTTTAATGGCAATTTGTACCACAGGGCTGACTTCAACACAGTTTCCTATCACACATTGTAAGATGACTGGATTTAGCTCTTTACAAGAGATTCAAGGGACTTCCACTGCTACAAAAAGAGGAAAAATCACTGAAAAGTAATTTAAAAACAACTGACAAAATATAGGTTTTTTTATAAAAACACTGCATTTTAAGCTTTTTCAAATGATAGACTCTTTCTAGCAATGGGAACAACACGGCCATCTTAAATTTAATTTACCTTGACAATATTTATTTCCTGATCTTCAAGCATTGTTTGACACTTCAACACCCCTCCAACATCCTGTACCTTGATGATGTTGTCTTCAATAATAGATGGTGTTTGTTCTTACTTACAAACCTAAGGGTATGGCTTGGACTTTGATATAATTTATTTTCTCTTTATGCAACTATAGGTTTACTGAGACTGAAAACAAATCACTGTAAGAAAATGCAGGCAGCCATTGTAATGAATGCTTGGTGGAAACAATGACAGCAATACTTTCATAGTTTTTGCTTTCAGCGTACAAATTAAACAATCACACTATAGGTTCTTCTAGCACCAATTCTTCCTTCTGCGATGTAGTCTGTAACACCTAGGTGAACAAAGTGGTTTTGTGTTAGCTCATGAACACACAGATATTATGTTCCTGAACCTCTCAACAATTTAGTTGTGGTGTGTAAAGTTTAACTTTGCATATTTACATCTAAAATTTATCAGATTGTTAAATTACACTTCTTTATTAATGGATTTACACAACTGATTCATAAATAATAAAATAGTGCATAGTGGGAAGGTAGACAAGCCCAAGTGGTTAAACCAGTAAAGATACAATTTATGTTTCTCTAACAACAACTGTATTCATGGTATTTTATAAGGGTGGGTGTGCAGGCTCCTGTGTGCATTAAAGCCCAGGCAAATCCATAAAATAAAAACAAGGTTAAACAACTTCACAAAAGACAGAAATAGCCTTTTAAAAATTCACAGGAGTACTTTTTCTGTGTCTAATCTAAGCAGCCATCATGGCGAGATTGATGGGCACTGGCAGAGATGCATTTCATGAGGTGGCTGTCTGCTAGACAATATTAGAATGGAGCTATCTGTCTTCATTGTGCTCCATTAACATGCCCCTCAGATCTATCAGGGAAATGTCTACAATCCTACTTTATAAATTATTACCTCTGATAGTTAAATATATTAGACCATATTTAGGAATATTGTTCACTGATAGTTCTTCATTCACTTACATATTTTTACAGATTAATTTCCATGCTCACTAAAAACTACAGAAAAATATGCTTTGGGTTTTTTTCCTGATATAAGCATATTTCTAGTCTGTGTGTGGCAAAAATGATTATCTACTTACTTGACTTCAACAATGCAATGTATAGAAATGTGTTCCACGGCAGAAAAAGATAGGTGTTCACTAACCAGGATACACCTTCTTTAAAGATAGATTTGCCTGCAACAATTCATTTAAAGGTGAACAATCAGTATATGGAAATTACGTTTATGGTTTCTTTCAGTGCTGAACATAAAGCAGGCATCTGACTCAGTCATTTTGTTATTGTTTGCTCAGCTTTGTGAGGTCTTAAATTTTAGGGTGGTTTTTTTTTGTTTTTCCTTTCAATTACATTATATTAATCAAGTTTGAAGAATACTGGCATATGCCAATCTTCATACAAAGGAAAGATTTTAAAGAAACCATGGTATTCTCATTTGTTATCTTTGCTCTCAAGACCAGATAGGCTTTAATAACATGAAATGTTATCATTTTATGTTTACTTCAATGTCATCTCAAGCTGTATAGCCAGTATTTTGCAGTGCATATTTGAAGGGAGAAAAGAGCAGTAGAAAAGGGTGCTCCATGTTTAATAATGATCAGGTTAATTTTAATTTGCTCCCCAGGCTAAGTAGGTTTCAGTCCAAAATGTTTTAGTCTGGCTTACTAAATAAATAAATCAATCCTCTGTTAAATATTTTTGTCTGTTATAGTCCTCCTGGGAGAGGCTTTCCTCTATGGAATAAAAGGAATGTATCTAATAGTAAAACAGTCCTTTCTTTTTTGAACAATGATGAATAACAAATATATAGCAATATATATATATTTGGTAATGTAGAGGAGAAATTAAATGTCCCAGAAGCTTTCAGAAAGAGACCACTAACACTGTCATTGCACTGTCCCTTCTGTATGACAATGTCAGTTGTCCAGGTGGGACATCAAAAAGAGCTCCAAATGCTCACAGATTTACAGGCGTTTCCTTAGAAGTGTTGCTTAGATAACCTAGTCCCCCCTGCCTTTTTTTTAAAATGTTGCTTTCCAGCCCATTTCATGAAGCATGAAAAAAATAGGAAAAAGATGAACAGTATCATATAGACAAGTTGCAAACCAGAAGGTTATCAGTTTAACTGCACTGATCAGATACACGAGGGACAGTAGCTAGGAGGAGATCTAATATGCAGAAGGGTTTAAAAAATTACAAGTATACATGGAAAAAAATGTAACTTGATAATTTAGGGAGCTATAACCAAAGTATTTAGTTCTAATGCAGCTGAAGAAAGCAAATGGAGAAAAATTATCACAGAAACACTATTAAGACAACATGAACAGATATCTGTGAGATATGCTTACAGGAGAAAACCTAACCTAACTTAACCTGAATGACTGATTTTAGAACATCAGGTGACTAACTGGTTCTATTCCAAGCTACATGCCACATCGATCGCAGCTGAGGGAAGCTAAAAGGTTGAAAAAGTGAGAAGAATGTGGTACTTAGATGAGGGAGTGTGTTAAAATCTTGTTTTTTATAGCACCAACATATTTTGATAGTCACTTTTCTTTGTTCCAGCACCTAGAGAGGGTGTAAATTAAAGAAACTTTCCTCACCTTAAGTTTTAAAGTTTTGGAGCCAGGATCAAATCTCTTTGAGTGCATTTCCTAACAAATATACTCTATTGGTATATAATCCATAAAATTCATCAGCATACAGTTTAGATGGGTGGTATTGAATGTGAAGCATTTTGAAACCCCTAACTTTTTAATGTGTGACTCCAGCTTATAAATGCACTGTAACACTAAAGTAAAAAACATTTCTGCTTCTGGAATAGCACCGCTTGTAACATTAAGCATATATAGCATTTAGAAAAGGGCTCACAAAAGTAGGTGCCTTCATTTTAACAATCATAATTATGAAAACTCACATAGGCCAATAAAGATGATGATAAAATTCATTAACATAAGCTTGCTTAATCTTGAGAATATAGCTGGTGAAAATGAACTGGTAGATGACCTTATTGCCTTTTCATGGAAAAGCCTCTTGGTAATATTTTTAAATTATTATTTGTTCAGACTGATTTCAAAATAGCAATTTCAAGGTGAGTAAGTGAATTCCATGACACAAAAAGGAAGAATTCCAAATGAGCACAGATGCCATGTTTTGACTACCAAAAGAAAAAATCTAGACCAAATCAAAAGAATGGCAATTTTGTTATTTTATTTTCTTGTTTAAAAAAGAGTTCTAAAAATAAAATAAAATAAAAACCCCAGTGTGATTGATTAGTTATAAACAACT
The DNA here is from genome assembly GCF_949628215.1 of Phalacrocorax aristotelis. NCBI lineage: Eukaryota > Metazoa > Chordata > Aves > Suliformes > Phalacrocoracidae > Phalacrocorax > Phalacrocorax aristotelis. The sequence continues at coordinate 108,468,133 of NC_134276.1, read as the reverse complement.
AGTTTGAAACAGTGGAGATTTCATTCTTTGTATCAAGTCCATAATTAATCCTGAATGTTAAGACATAGGAATCAGGAAAAATGCAACCTGCGTAGGCCTATCTTCAACAGCTCTTTCAACTCTATGTTCAGCTCTGTTTCAACAGCTATTCACTCTTAGCTCCAGCAGCAAGCTGAGGGCTGTATTTTGTTGAAACTGGACCTACATGATCTGAATCTTTCCATTTTATTAAAAGGATGTTATCCAAACTCTTTGCCACTCTGGGCTTCACAGCTTCTTGCATCAGCAAGCTGCTTGAAAAGGCACATGAGGGAGAACAGTTGGTCTACATAAGAACTTAGCACTGGCTATACCAGAAAAGGCTACACACAGGTCACCCAGTGTCTTGCCTTAGAAACAGTACTAACACCAAGGGTTGATTATCATTACCAAGCGTGAGAGCAGGCTGAGCACTTCCACAGCAATCTCACCCTGCTCCCAGTCACGTATTACAAAGCTGATGTGCTCTTACTGTGTGAAATATAATGGGGATATAAAAACAAAACCCTTTATGGCTTTTACCCTATGTCATTTAAAAAGAGCCTCAGTAAATGACTGCAACAACCAGTGGCATCTGTTTAGCCTGTGTCTGCAGAGCCTTGAGTGTGACAGTAGTGAGGACTGTGGACTGGTGGATTGACCTCCTGGAGCACAGGGCCACCATTTGACACAAAAAAATCTTCATGTCTAATTAGACACCTGATACAAATCATCTAATTCAACTTAGTGCTACAATGGTAGAAGAAGAGGATATTTAACTGCAAGCAATGTTGATTGTGAATGGAGTGTTAGGCTTCTGAAAATCAGTGAGAATTTAGGAGCCTAAAAAAGAGGTGTAGGTGTCTGAATACTTTAAACTATGTCTTGATAAGAAACTTCAAGGGAAATAAGTTCACATTTAGTGCATTATGCCCTATAAGGTCTACAATACTTTAGAATTTACTACTTGTAAATGGTTATTTACATAGAAGGCTAACTGTATGTCATATTTCCTTAAACAGATAAGCATATCAAGTAACCATGAGAAGACACTTTTGTGTTTCAACAAGGCAGTGAAATTATTAAATTCCTAGCATTGTCCTAGTTTCAAGATCAACATCAGAAAACAGAAAACTGAGGACTGAAGAGAAATGCTATTTCCTGTTCCAAAGTTAGAGAAAGTAGTTTATTAATTTTACTGTGATGACACACAGGAACTGCAAAACAGGTTTGGAAGCACGTGACACCAAGGACTGTACAAACTGACAAAAAAAATCCCAACTATGCCTCAGATGACTTACAATATGGATTGTAGAGAATATACAGTGAAAGACTATACAACTCCAGAGAAAGTAATAATTTAACTACATGAAAATAGCACCCCGTCTTGCAAAACTTAAGGTAACTAGTAAACCAGAGGTGACATCTGCCAATCTTAGTGAATATGACTAATTGCTAACTTGTATCAGCTGAAGAGGTAGGGGAGGTAATTTTGAGGTTTGGGAGGAGAGTGCGCATTTTCATATATTCTCATTCCACACTTTAGGTTCATGGAAATTAGTAATACCTAAGGTGGCCGGAAATACTTTCTTGAGCAAATCCCGGTGCTACTTACTCTGGAATACTGGAGGCATACTACATTTTTTTGAGGATGTAGGTAAAACAACGCATTAAGCTGTCAAGAGAGCATGACTATTTAGGAAATCAAGAAAAGATAATGATAGGCAAATACTGAAGCTTAGATGTTAGAAAGCAGAGTAACAGGCAGCAGTCACAGGGAGTGTTTTGCAGTTCCAAGATGAGCAGATGCAGAAATGTAAAAGAAAAATGAGAACAGTGTACATATGGTTAAGAAAACTCTTTTAATTACATATGTACTTACAGTGTCACTGACTGTTACAGGTAGTTCTATTTTTAGAGTCCTATTCATATACTCTGTGTAAGGCATGTAAGTACTTAGATATTAAATTGTTGAGATATTGTGAATGATGACATAACCCCAAGAATTACTGCCAATGAAATTTTGCTGTATTACAGAAATGTTGAATGTGTTCTTTCCTGTTCAGCCAGCCCAGTCCAAAATTCTGCTCTTCTCATTGTTAAGAAAAGTTGACCATATTTCATTAAATACAAGTGTTGACCAATTAAGTAATTCAATGAAAACTGCCTGTAACTGCCTGGATCCTTCAGAACTGCAGTATGAACAAATACAGAATAATCTTTCCCAGGCAGGTTTCCTCCCTCTGGATTATGGCATATATTACTTTTTGGGGGAGCAAAAAGAACAAGCAAATACACACTTTGATAACTTGTACAAGAGAAATGTGTGTTAATGCATCCTAAAGCTGATGCTACAGGCTTGAACAATTATATACAATCCTAAAGGGAAAATGCAAAGGAAGAAAAAAGTCTTTAAAAAACAGGTTAAAAAATGGGGAAAATTATTATCCATTTTGAACAGCAGTAGGTGTATATCTTTTGCCTGAAGTTAGAGTGGGAGAGGGTGAATTATTATTTTCTAGTTGTGTACTGCCATGTGTTTTTCTTGATCTGGTGTTTGCATACATCTATACTTCATATATCATATATACAAGCTTGCTAAAATGCAAACATAGACATGCATACTTTCTCATGATGCTAAAAATTCAATAGACTAGCGAAAGTAAACAGAGTATGGCCAGCAGGTCGAGAGAGGTTATCCTCCCCCTCTACTCTTCCCTAGTGAGACTACGTTTGGAGTACTGTGTCAGGTTTTGGGCCCCCCAGATAAGAAAGACAGGGAACTGCTTTAGCAAGTCCAGCAGAGAGCTATGAAGATGATCAGGGGACAGGAGCATCTCCCTTAGGAGAAAAGGCTCAGAGACTTGGGTTTGTTTAGCCTGGAGAAGAGAAGACTGAGGAGGTGTCATGGTTCAGCCTCAGTCAGCAACTAAACAACACGCAGCAGCTTGCTCACTCCCCCCACCCTGGTGGGATGGGGGGGAGAATTGGAAGAGCAAAAGCAAAAGAAGAAAACTTGTGGATTGAGATAACAGATTAATAATTACAATAAAATAATAATTATAATAATGATTATGATAATAGTAACAATAATGATAATATAATAAAAAGGAAAAGGGAAAAAGGGAATAAAGCCAGAACACAAACAATACAACCACTCACCACCCGCCAACTGACACTGCTGGTCCCCAAGCCGCGATAGCTGCTTCCCTCTCCAGGCCAGCTCCTCCCAGGTAACACACTGGGCATAATGTTCCATAATATGGAATATCACTTTGGCCAGTTTGGATCAGCTCTCTTAGCTGTGCCCCCTCCCCTCCCGGCTTCTGGTGCACCCGGCAGAGCATGGGAAGCTGGAAAAGTCCTTGACTAGTACAAGCACTGCCCAGCAACAACTAAAACATTGGTGTGTTCTCTCAACATTCTTTTCATACTAAGTCCAAAACATAGCATTATGCCAGCTGCAGTGAAGAAAATTAACTCTATCCCAGCTAAAACCATGACAGGTGGGATTTTTGTCAATGCTTATAAATATCTAAAGGGTGGGTGTCAAGAGGATGGGGCCAGGCTTTTTTCAGTGGTGCCCAACGACAGGCCAAGGGGCGATGGGCACAAGTTGGAACACAGGAACTTCCAGCTAAACACGAGAAAAAACTTCTTTCCTGTGCGGGTGCCAGAGCAGGGGCACAGGCTGCCCAGGGAGGATGTGGAGTCTCCTTCCCTGGAGACATTCAAACCCTGCCTGGATACCCTCCTGTGCCCCCTGCTCTGGGTGTCCCTGCTCAAGCAGGGGGTTTGGACGAGATGATCTCCAGAGGTCCCTTCCAACACCTGCCATTCTGTGATTCTGTGATTCCGTGACTCTGTGAAAAGTTATGTTATTGCTTACTTACCAGAATACAAATGTTGCCTGCCATTTTGATATTAAATGAGGACTAGTACTTGGAGGTTCACCTCATTCTAAACTAGCATTATAGAGACACTGTACTTTTGATGTCTGTGTGGCTGTGTGATTAAGCATGAACAAACTGGAAGAAAGCTGTCTGCAAACTGTGATATTTTAAAGGTAAATATTGAAGAATTGCATTGAGTTTACATGGTAAGAAAGACAAAATTACCACCACCTGCCTGTTGTGCAGTCACATGTATTGTGTGAAATGATTTGGTGAAATATGATGAACATAAATTACAGCAAACAACTCATTACCATATTATTTTGTGGACACTAATGTATGGGGTGTATGTGTGCATGGTTTGCGGGTGCCCAGGGTCTGGCAGGGGCTGCAGGGAGGCCTCTGTGAGGAGAGACCAGGGCTGCCCCATGCCGGACACAGCCTGTTCAAGCCGGCTCCAGCCCACCCACCCCAGGGCACGGCTGAGCCCCACGGCCATGGTGGATGGTGGCGCCTCGGGGAGAGCCTGAGTAGGAAAGGGCAAAAGGCTGCCCAGCAACCAGGGAGAGGAATGGGGGGAAAGTGTGAGAAACAGCCCTATGAGCCCTGAGGGGAGAGGGGACTAGAGGGAGGAGGTGCTCCAAGCACCAGAGCAGGGATCCCCTACAGCCCCTGGAGAGACTACATTGGAGCAGGTGTCCACACTACAGCCCCTGGAGGACTCCAGGCTGCAGTAGATTGTTCTGTAGGTCTGCAGCCATGCTGGAGCAAGGGAAAAGTGCACAGATGAAGGAGCAGCAGAGAGGAGCTGTTACGGACTGACTACAGCCCCCAGCCCCCGTCTCCCTCTGCTGCTCAGGGAGGGGAGAGGAGGCAGAGCAACCAGGAATGAGGGAGTGAAGTTGAGTCTAGGAAAAGGTGTGGAGCTGGGGGAACGGTCTTTTAGCTTTCATCTTTGTTTCTCACCATCCAAATTGGTTTTAACTGGCATTAAATTAAATTAATTTTCACCAAGCTGAGTCTTCTTTGCCTGTGATGGTGATTGGTAAATAACCTCCATGTCTCAAGCTTGACCCACAGGATTTTCCATCATATTTTCTCACCTCGTCCTGTTGAGGAAGAGGGTGAAAGAGTGGCTGGGTGAACATCTAGCAGCTGGTCAAGGGCAACCTACAAAAACAACTTGTTAAAAGTCAATGACAAAAGCAATTAAACATAATTTTTTTCAGTGGAACCACAATGTCATCCATAATATTCACCACCCCTTTTCAGAGGTACAGTTTTGAAGTATATGTCTCTTCAAGTATTACTGTCATGAAAATTATTATTCCTGAATAATCCAATACTTCAGATCTAAAGTAATTTGCTAATACAACATTTCTGTAGAAAACGAGCAGAAATTTGAGGTTCATAGACCCCATCCAACTCTTTTAGACATTGATTGAAGCTTAGAAGATTCAAATGTTATGGATGAGAAATAGTTACTATTTTGGTACGGTTTTTTTCATAGTAAAAGACTTCCTCATGACCAAATATCTCCTTTCTCAAGAGAATAACTCTTCCCTGCTAGTACTGGTAAAAAACAAATAATCCCAGTAAACTTATCTTTGGGCCTTTATCTTTATACTTATCTATGGAGATAGATAAAGATTCTGAAGATGCTAACTTGCAAATTTTTTTATATGCAAGACCAAACAGCAAAGTACCAAAAACTAGTAGCTAGGCAATTCATGTCCAAAAGATGAAAAAACAAAACTTCATGTCTATACTTCCAAAGAGGAGTCAGGGAAGGGAAGAGCAAATGTTCACTTGATTGATTTCCTTCTAGGATTATTTTCAGTCTTTTGATTATGGTCTGCTGCCCTATTCTACTGTTACATCCCTACCAAAGAACTGTAATATTTAGAACTAAATCTTAATGTCACTCCTGGTTATATCAGAGGTGCCCACTCACACTTTCTGAATACATATTTTCAAAACTGAAAAAGCCCATTTCTGAAGGGAAAGATCTTGGCCAGTTCACACTGAGGCAGTTAAGGAAAACTGTTTTCTTAGATATGCCAAAAAATATGGAAGATTGAAATCTTGATTTACATCTCAGTTAGAAACTCTGACAAACATAACAAACATCCTACCATATGCAGCTAGTTTTGCTATCAACGTGCATTTTTAATAACAAGTTTTGTTCGAAAGTTTCATATATTACAGCCAGACTAAGGAAAAGTGCATTCACAGACAGATATTTTTGTTTGTTTGTTTCAGATAAGGAGTGTTCATGTATAAAATAAAGTGTAGGCAGTGAAAAAAAAGTTATGATCTAGAGAGTTGGTCCTAAGAAATCTGTTGTTCTACTGATGGATAGAGAATCTTTCTAATTAGACTTCTTTTTTTATATCACTTCTGGTTTTGTAGACTTCTGGGTTATGTCACATATAAAAGATATAAATTATAGCTTAAGCTGGAATTTCCAACAGTAATTGAAAGTGTGGATGCTTAATTCATATTTAAATCATGGCAATTAGTATCTCAATTTCCATGGTACGATTTGAGGCTTTCAACATTACAGCAAACCTTCAGTGTCAATTTACCTACTGCAGCATTAGTTATGATTGCTATCTTGAGGACTACTCTTTCTGTCAGAAAACCTAGAGTGTTAAAGTTCAAAGGTGAATGTTCTAGTGGTTCAACAAAACTGATATATGTCAATTCTCAGTTCCACCATTTTCTGTTTCATTTTAAGAATACATATATAAAATGATAATTAGACAAAAGTTTCTTGAAACTAATAACTATTTTAGAAGGACTGGTTTTAGATTTGTTTTCTTTTTTTTTTTTAATAAAATGGGCGGATTTGTGGATTTTTTTGTTTGTTTGTTTTGCTTGTTTATTTTGTTTGTTTTTGCTTGCCTCCAAGATTTCTATGCTTCCAAACGCATCACATTCTTATCACAAAAGAACAGAGGAATGCCAAGCAGTGTGGGTTATTTCCAGTGCTTTATGTTTGCACATAGTGCTTCAGAGATATAGCTATGATGAAAACTAATTGAAAATTCTCTGGAGTTCCTTATGTACCTCTGAGTGCTTGAGGCTCCATGGAGAAATTTCTTTCTGCTAGTCCCCTTGGGAAAACTAAAACACGCAAGTATTGCAAACCATTGTTCCTAGCAAGCATTCATTATTTTGAGCATGGCCAATCAGTACTTATTATGATCCTATGTTCATTTGCATCACCTTGAATATTCCACAGAAATTACTGTAGTAACCACTGACAACTTTGTTTATATCCAATGTACTTGGCACTTGCTATTGTTTTAGTTAAAGCATCCTCCTTATACATATTCTTAACAGAAAATAAATTCTGCAAGTAAAAGAGAACACTCATAAAATTTATACTTGTTAGAAAGTATCAAATATACAAACTTCATGAGTGGGTTTATGGGTAAAATAATAATTCCAACATTCCAGGATTTCTCTTTTCCCAGTCTATTCCTTAAATGGACCTGTGGACAGGAACGGATGGCATTGTATTAGATAAAGATAACAGAAGAATAACCTGATTGCAATTTTTTGCTGATAATACACTCCCTCCTTTCACTTTCCTCCTCTTTTTGCCTGAATGTTCGTTACAGACAATTAAACAGGTGATAGATGAACCCTTCGTTCTTGGATTATGCTGCAAACTATACAACATTTGAAAGCACCAATATGTAATATGAATGATGAGCCCTTCCTGACTAGTTTGCATTTCAATTGCCTTGAAGAGTTTTACATATGTGAGCAATAAACAATCCATGATAATGGCTGAACCTGAAGAAAATAAAAGTCTTTTATCAATGGGCTAAAAATAGAAGGTTACACGAACCCTTAGCCTATTTTACTTTTGGAATATCCAAATGCTGTACAGTATTTACCACGTGTGTCACTGTAAAGCAGATTGGCGAAACAGATTATATGTATCTCAACTCAGAATTATTACTACTGTGTTAAGGAACTGAACCAGCTCCCGTAAGATATAAAATTTTGCAGATAAGCTTGTCATTTCGAGTGCATGCTTTTCTTATTATGAGGTGCACAGCCATAATACCATGTCTGCAGTGCAATGGGTGGATAGACTTGATTCACACCTGCATTAAGTAAATCTCTTACAATTCGTTTTGAAATCATTGCACCACTTGCTGATAATAGGATAAAAGAAGTTGATGAGTGTTTGCTGCTCTTTACGTTACCACAAAAATACAGGAAAACAGATTTCACATATGTAACAGAGAAGCTGGAGGTTTTTTAATTCCACGCTTTAGGGAAGTAAAAGAAACTAAAATACAAACACCATAAAATTTGATGGGTAGTTGATATTTTTGTCTAAACTAAGAAGGTTAAAACTCTTCCTTCAGTTTGCTTAGGGAACAATTTTACAAACCTGTAGTTAGTCTAATCCAACTCCTGTCAAGGATCCCTGGTGATTTACTGGAGAAGGAAGCCTTCTATAAGGAAATCACAGCTTCACTGAAGATGGTTTTCCACCAAAAGACACAGTGCCAAAATTCCTCTGTTGTTTACCTCTGGGATTTGTGAACTCACAGTATAACTGGGCTGTTATTTGAATTTTAATGGTTTAGGGTTTTAATTTAACTTTTAAACTAATTCTAATCTTAATATATAGAGGTTTACTTTAGTGTACTGTGTTCTTAATGGTACTTAAGAATAAGTAGAAATTAAAAAATGAAATCTTTGAAAGATGTGAAAAAATGAAAGCATTTAATTGTTCTTTACCACTCATTAATTACGTTAATGACTTGTGATTAAATCCATTAAGTAAGAAAGAAAAATATTTCTTTACTACTAAGCTCCTGCTAGTAACTGTGCTATATGAATATTTTTGTAACATTTATCTGCTCTCTCTAGTAAAGCATAGCAGTGGGGTATAATGTAATGCTTTAATATACTTCAGAATGTCAAATGATATTTTTTAAACCTTAATTTCTGATATTTTTTTATATTAATTCATTTTTAAATGCCCTACAAAACCATAATGTAACTCAGATCCTTAATAGAGCACAAAATAATTGTTTGTACTTATTTTATGTAAAAATATCCAAAGAGTGATTCTTTCAAGTGCTCTAGTTGTTTTAGAGATTCTGTGTTATAAACTATTTATTTTTTCTGAAATAAATGAAACAATTAGTTAACATTATAAATTATCCTTCTAATAAATGTGAAAACTAAACACAAAGTCTGTACTGAAGTCTTAATATTACAGGAATGAAACATTGCTAAAAAAAACATGTTCCCATCTTAAAACATTGTACATTTCATAATGGCAGAAGGCTGGGCCCATTCACTTCCTTTGATAAGAATACTTTTGCCCACGACGCTAATAATTTCATATTTATAGATATAGTCCTTTGTGTAATCAAATTCAGAGCTTGATCCTTTGTTTGTTTCAGGATTGGAGCCAGAGAATATAGCTGTCTATCCTTGGATTTCATCCTGGTGTAATTACTTTGGTTAAGGGCACAGTTTTCCACAGAAACTGTCCATTTTCCCATAAAACCAATAATACAAAATAATTTATAGAATTTGTCACATAGCAGTGCCTAAAGAAACATCTCTAATGGCTTATACATATAGCAGAAAAGCTGTGTCAATTTGAAGGAACTGTAGTGTGTTAACTGTATCTGTGTAATTATATTGGTATTATTTTTATATTAAAATAAGGCTTAAAAGAGCTAACAGTTTGGCATAGACAAAAGTTTATTAAGCTTCAAAGGAACAAGCTAATGTGTGGTCTGTGAAATGCACAAAGAGAAAAATTAGCAGGAAATCAATTATAATACTAGTAAGAGTATTAGTGGTGACAGAAAGCTTGAAGAGTGCTTTCAGAAAGAAGAAAAAAGCCAAAACAAAACAAACAAAACAGACATTGAATCTTGAGCCTACATTTGCTTTACAAGAATTTGTGACTCAAATTCACCGGCATCAGTAAGGCTTGCAGATAAGTTAGAGGTACAGAACTGAAATATACATTTGTAAGGATATCATTTCTTGATAAGATTAATAATATTCAAAATGAGTTTAAAAGGAAGTAATTGACTTTTTCATTGTAATGTTGTAGATGTCAGACCATATACCTCTGTTCATCCTTCACATTACATATCAATTCTGTCGTAAGCAGTGATTTCTCTCCAGCAAAACTGTGTAAGAAATATATGAAAATTCTTATATATGTGTGTGTGTGTGTATAGATATATATGTGTATAATAGTGGTACATATCTTTAATTATGTCTCCAACAATGGCTTCTGCTGACTTGTTTCACTACATCAGGCTGTATTTGAAATGCAATATGAAAGAATCTGAAAGGAAATAGACCTTGTTAAAAAAAAGAACTGTTGCAGGAATAAGTCAAGAAGTCAACCAAATAAGTCAATATTAAGCTTGCTGATGCAGTATGACAGTTCCACAGGCAACTGAAAGCATAGTAGAATACTTTTTTTTTTAGTTCTGAAATGCATACATATATGTGAACATGTCTGCTTGTTAACACACATGCATACACACTTAACGAATCTTTTACTATTTCCAGGATAACAAATTTTATAAGGAACTCTGTGTCTTAAGCCCAAAATATTAGAAGAACATATCATTTCTTGCATTCAGGCTGGCTTGGTGTATGAAGAGTCAAAGTTAATAGCATTCCCACTATGTGGCACAAGAAATGTTTTGGAACTGCATGCAGGTATGCAGTAGGTGGATTAAACAAAACTCACTCATAATGCTGATTGCTTATATCTTAGGGGTGACTTCAGCGATGCAGGTGTATTTTGCAGAACAGACGTGTGTAAGGGGAAAGAGATGAGGGGCAAGGTCTTGACCCATCATGTATGTGTTACATTTAACACATAAAACTTCGTTTCTTACCAAAATTGTATTATAGCTATTAGTATAAGATAAATCAGTATCATCTTTCCAGTTGTACAGTGGAAGGTCTTTAGGAAAAGTTACACAAAAAGAGCAAGTGGAAAACATTGACATGACAAATATTACACTAAAGAATTTTTATAAGCAAAAAGACAACACCCTATATGTTGACAGGGATTGATTTTTAGTGTGACTCTTTCAACAAGATAACCAAAATACAAAAAAAAAAAAAAGTTATTGGTCCTAGTCTAGTTACAAGGATGCTAACACTGGATGCTCAAAACCCAAATCATCTGGTTATTACAGAAAAACCCCTTTACAAACCTAAAATCCCCATAACACTCTTAATGTTGTTACACATTAATTCTGTAGTGTCTTTATCTCATCTTGGAAGTTATGTTCATCCTTCTTATGTTCCTAAGATGGACAAAGCTATTTTTCCTCAATAAATTGGATGAGAACAAGAGTTGAAATGAGTTCATGATGAGTCATCAAGCTCCTGAGTATTTTACCAGACATATGATGCTAATGGCCTGAGGTCAAAATGGGTCTATTTTTATGATTTTTTAACATATTTTATAGTTCTCTTACACCTATAATTTTCTTAAATTTCTTAAAATTGTATTCTAATTCCTCATTGTGCATGTTTTTTGGTATTATTTCTAATCTCTAAAGCTGTTTTTACCTGACTCACAGGGATAGACTCCTTTCATTATCAGTAACCATGATTTCTTTACAGTCTGGGGCTTCTGTCATCATCTTTTGGCTATACTTTTTTATACCACAGAATAGAGCATGAATCATAAAACTGTCTGCTGAAGCTCAACCAAGTTCAGCCGTCATAAAAACAGGCCTGGCATCCTTTCGTAGTCAAGACTTAAATATGTTTAGATTCAGCAGCTTGGTCTTTTGTAGTTCAATACCTAGCTGGCTGGTTCTGAATTGAAGAGGAATTGTAACAATTGTACTTCTGCTATAATACATATCGCTCTTTGGAATTGCCAAACCTAAAGGAAAAAAAAATAAAGTTACTAGTTTCAATGTTAATTTTCAACTAAAAAAAAGCTGTTAAAACTTAAATTTTGATATAAACCAGATCAGATTACCTCAAAATTGTAACTACACTATTACTGTTTATGGTAATGAAAAACCCCCCAAACCTGAAGAGAACAGAAGGCAGATTCAATTTATTCAGAAGTTGAATCAATCTAAAAGAAGTGCTGGCTTGACTACCTGAAGACTCTGGTTTTCCTGGAGTTACAAAAAGACAGAAATATTTATTCTTCTATTTCCAGTGCACAGTTTATCTCCATAACCCTAGAGAATTCTGCTATCAATATTCAGCCCTAACTCAATCTTTCTGACAAAGAATATTCTATGGAAATCAATAATGTTGAATGTATTAAAGATGCACTGCAATTATTTTATGAGTAAAGTGGGCAGTTTCAAAGTGCTCTACAAGTTCATAAAACTTCTAATTTTGCAAATGAAAGCATTTGTTTTGCATATTTTGTGGCAATACTTAACAAGGAGCTAAGAGAAGAAAATATTAATTCTCTTTTTCTTTATACATTCCTTTCAGAAAACAAATTTTTCTCCAAAGGCTGTGCACTTAGTTTTTATCAAAAATTTTATGGCATTGTCATCTTTGGTCCTATTAAAAGCAGGGCTAGGTTTTAATCTGGTAAGTGAATGTACACACTGGCTCTGATCCAGCACAGCATTTACTTACATTGACTTTTATATATGTATGCTATTATTAATTTTTTACATATATACTCAAATGCTTTGGTGGACTAGGAAATGAAAAAAGAAGTCAAGATATTCAGAGAGAACTTCTAGCTTCTAGAAGTTTTGTCTAGCAGCACTGTCAGCTTGACACTGTCTACGACAATAAAGAAGAATCAGAGCTCCAGGCAGGACAAAAGGGAAAGTATAGAGGAATAAGGATTACTTTTCTGTTGTTGTTTTTTTTCAGTTCTTTTAAGGTCAATTTTGCATTTCCTTTTTTCTTGGTGGTGTTGTTGAATTTGTATATCATTATAATTATCTGTTTAGCTTGTACTCCTTAACAGAGGCACTGGAATGGTACAGCTGCTCTTACTTGTGTGCCTGGCTGCAGATTTGCCCTTCCCTTCCTCATAGATAGCACTGAACTCTGTCTCCTTTTGCAATTGGTGTTAAAATATCATCTTCTACATCAACAGAAATGAAGGAGTAATTAATATTCTGTTATAGTAATTCCACATTCCTTTTCTTGAGTTTTCATATTCTAAAGAAAGGTTTTAAAAGCATTTGATTGTTCTTGGTAGCCAGTCAGGAAGGCTATCCTAGAAGTATTTTTAATTGTGTTTATGACTGCAACTGGGAATAATCCCAGAGACTACTTGTTTTCAGGTGTGTGCAGAAGGGGTCCAATTGATACGAGAGAAGGAAATTAGAAATTATGCATTTACCTTTCACTCTGGCCCTTCAATAAAACTTTATACTCAGTTGTCTATCCCAGAACTTAGTGTTAACAATGATGTTGATGTATTTGTTAGAAGAATTAATAACTTTTCAGTTTCCAGCTCTGTCTTCGATTAAGCTACCTCAGCTAAATCCAGGATATTTTTTGAATTCATGCTGAATTTCGGAAACATAGCACCAAACAACAATGATTTAGAGTCTGTGACATGATAATTTCACTTCATCTCACATCTCACTACAAGTTTATAGCTAGCCTAGTCATCCAGGCTTATTTTGTACTTAGGAGGGTATCTGCAAAGGATGATTCTTTCCACCTACAGTTGGCTGCTAAACTAAAAAGCATACCTGTCCCCATTGACCACAGAGGATGCCTTAGATTAGTCACTAGTTAACCTAATGGTTAGCTTTGACCACAAGTTTTAGCTCTTAAATAGCTAAAATTAGGTATAATTCCTACCTTCTGTCTACCTTAAAAATAGATTGCTTTTCAATCAGATTCTGTTTTCATTTCAGACATGAAGTGTTTTTCTGTTCTTAGTATTAATATTTATGAAATAAATGAAATGAGAGAAATGTTTTTCTCTATAAGTTCCTCTTACAATTCTTGTTATAAGACCTGAGTATAAGCAGTTCTTCAGTTCTCATCACGTATTTTCTCTTGACTGACAATATATAGGAGAAAGAAACCACACAAGGCACAGAAACCTTTAAATATTCTTTTTGATAAAAAAGAAGTTTAAGAATATTGGGAAAGATTGAGAAATTATATTAGTATGCCAATTTTTATAGTTTTCAAGTTATTGGAATTCACTCAGAAGTATATCAGGCAGCAGAAGTGGTTTTGCAAGACTAGGCATCTTAAATTGATTTCCAATGGTCCTTTCTTGCATGTGATTGACAAAATATTATGTGTTTTGCACTTGTTTGTAGGTCATTTTCATCATCCAAAACCAAAAGAAATAAACTCTCCAGACTTGAAAAACAAACAGGAAACAATCTACACAGCATATGGGTCCCTGACTCAATATATTTCTATAGTTATTTTCTTACCTCATAGCTTTCAACATCCACCACTGTTTTTATATGGCTTTTTATAAAAGCAAAGAAAAAGCTCTCCTGGATTTATAGCTGAATTACAATTCCTTGGATTTATGTATACTTTATAATTCAGATGGTATAATGAAGTTAGACAAAAATGAGAGGCTGTTTGAGCCAGAGAACATGTAAACACCTTGGGGTTACAGCAATTTGGGAAGTGGTTTTGCACTTGGGGAACAAGGGGAGGAGGCAAGATGTTGATGAAGAGTTTGGGTCAGAAGGAGTGGTCAGCCAGGGGTCAATCACAATAAGCAGCTACAGTAAGTAGCCTAAGAGAAGTGGTGTATGGATGTGCATGCCAGGCCCAGCAGAAGGTCATCTGCCAAACGGTGAAGAACATGGGTGGTTTAAAAGACGATCTGAAGAAAAATTGTAAACGGCTGAAGATGATGGCTGGAAAGAAGCAGCTCTGTGAAAAGAAAAAGAAAAAAAAATCTCAAACCCTATATATACAGGGAATACTTTCATCTGCAAGTGATTCTTTGTGCACTAGATAGAAATGATTTGGCATGAGACAGAGGTGCAGGGTACTGTCTGTGAAAATTTTCAAGACTTATGTATATTCTGCTTGGGTTGATCCAGATCTTCAAAAAGTAATTTCTAATTTCAGCAACTGCAGTCATATGAGATGGAGTGATTTTCGTTTCTGACAAGAAAAAATTTCCAACCAAGATATTGTAGGGTTTTTCTTTCCCTTTTTGTTTATTTAAACAGATTTCTAGATTAAATTCACAACAATAACAAAAAATTATACACTTTCAGAATTAAAGTATAATTATCATTGTGCCTAGATTTAAGAGGCAGGTGAGATGTCTTCCTGTTGAAAGATGACCATTTTTGTCTGAAATATGCAACACATTTGATTCATTAAACTTTACATTGTGAGTTATATGTTATATGTGCAATATGTTTCAGTCTATACTTCCAAGGCCACATTCCATTATCTTTAAGATTTCTGACACATAAAGAAAATAATTTATCAGTCAAGATACACATCACTGCAGTGTATACTTTAGAGAGATGTCAGAGGGTGCTACTTCTGCAGTAATTAACTATAGAGTTAACAAACAAAGCCAAATTCATGCTAGCAGTTAATCTACAAATGCCAGTGTATTTGACTCATATGAGCATTCCCAACTCCCTTGCCGGCCAGTGCTTGTGGTGCACGAAACACTTTGGAGTGATATTTAGCCTGGCTCAGAACCAGGGTCTGTAATCAGTGACAGTGGTATTTTCCACTGCATGCTGCTACTGCCAAAGCTGGAATTGTTATACTGTTGAATAATAACAATGGTAATAAAATTGTGAACTCTGCAGCTTGGGGCACATTTTTTACTAAGGGTAACTTGAGACAATTCAGCTTGTTCTATAATAAAGTCTATGGCATTTTTTTAATTGCAGAAAGTTGCAGTGGTGGACAGAGAAAGGAACTGGTCCCAAGGAGGGGGGGATAACGAGAATGTTTTTGGTTGGACCAAAAGATATGTGAGTAGGAATGAATTGCCTTTGAAGCAAAAGGGTGATTGTTTATTACTACTACTACTGCTATTACTATTACTGTTACTATTACTATTAGTTTTACAGTGGGCAATAAACCTTCAAATGTGTGTATTTGGGGGATTGGAATATATTTAGGCACAAGATAGTACATTTTGGCTTTGTGCAATAAGGACACCTTGAAAAGACACTTATGAGAACGCACAGTTCTAACCACAACAATGTTGATGTAAAAGAAATATATTATTATTGTGGAAATTATATAAGTATCAAAAGGAATATGATACATATACATCATGGTATACATGTTTAACATCAGTTAATATATAAATTCAATGTCTTGGGTTATATGAATGATTCTTGAAATGAAGGAATTTTTGAAGCAATGATTTCATGGAGGCTTTCCCAAGACCAGCATCAGTTGCTCATCTTGTTCTGTCAGAATTTGAAGAATGTGGATACCTAAAGGGTAACAAATACCTCATAAAAATTTGATTGTGTACAAGTAATTCCTTGATGCAAAAAAAAAAAATTAATTTCATTTTTTAATTTGCTTCAAGATAAAAAGCAGAGTTAAAACTTAAAAATTACTTATTATATGACCCCTGTTTAATTTCAGTTTAATCTGATTTATTCTGTTTTAAATATCGATTTAATAATGTTACCTGTTGTTACAGAGGGACAAGCCACAACACTTACAGAGTTTCACTATCATAGTAATTTCATATTTCCTTGCTTTGATAAGAATCCTTTAAATCTTTAAACCCAAAATTCATATACTCACTCTTTTTGCATCTTTCTCTGTTTATGGATGTATTCTAAGGAAAATACACAATTACTGTGCTCTAAAAAACCAAGCCTAGTTCAACAAATATTTTTTTTCAGCTGGTGACAAACTTCATGTATGATTATGTAAGAAGCACTTCCATTTTCATAGTGATTGGAAATGTATTTATCTTCTTATCTATTGTTAACAATAGAAGTTAGATGAGGACAGTTTAATTTACGTGTTAAAAGCTTCTTAGTATGTGGATTTGTTGGTAGAGTGTATGTTGACAGTCCTGTCAAAAACTTAGATTTGTGAGTCATTAACATGTTTATAATGACTTTTTCAGACCCATTGAAATATAAATTAGTCAAATTTTTTATTATTTTTATTAAAATTTCATAAATACTACTGATAGGTAATGGCCAGAAGTTTCAAAGACAGTCTAGAATTTAGAAAAGATGTGTTTCTAACCTCTATAGCCATGTATCAAGACTGTATTTTATTTACATCCCACTCATTTTAGTAAGCACATGCCTTATATTAACTGTTTTCCTAAGTAATGATATTAAGTGAAATCTTCATATCTGAAACTAGTAACAGCTTGAAATTCTTGAAATACATAAAAATAGGTGAAGTAGGAAATGTAATAGGGATAAATAAACATATATGTAGTTATAACATCGAAAGACTAAACACAGAACTTCACACTTCCTTGGCAGATCATGCCTTTTTTTTTCTCTTATGTGAAGAAGGTCGTATATACCTTCAAGTATTTTTTATTTCAATTTATGTTTTTATGTGTCAGTTTCACATTTTCATGTCATAAGAAAATGCTAATATTTCATAGAAATAATTTCCTAGGCATTCATTTCTATTCTTCAAAACATGGTATAGGTTTAAAAATAGCCCTTAGAACACTTCAGGGAGCCTCCCTCTTTCCATCTTCATAAACTTCATTCTCTTACAAGTCAGGCTTTATGCCTTTACCTCACAGAAGTCCAGGACAGTTTGCACCAATGAATCTTAAGCAGCAAGTTAAAATGAGTTTGTTGCAGCTTTTTTTCCCCACAGAAGTCAATGAGCTATTTGTACATCTGCATCAAAGAATAGTTTAACATTATAAAAAAAAATATTTAAAAGATTAAGATTTTAAAACAGGTAAGTCTATAAGTCTATGTGTAGATTTATTTTAGCTACAAGGTTATCATCCCTAATCTCAGCAAGACTTACTTCTGAAGGCATCGCTATTAGGTTTTCCTCTTTGTCTGTTAATAAAAAAACCATATTTATCCTTCAAATGCTCCTTTTGATACTTGACAGAGCTCTTTATATTCCTGTGTAGTGCAGTTGTTTCCTGTCCTGCCATTTTGTCTGATCAAAAAACCAAATTTTTAATTTATTAGCTATTTCTCCCATTTTTTTATTGTTTGGGTTTGTTTTTTTTTTAATTTCCCTACCACTAATTAAAGAAATACAGTCACAGAGTTTAAGGAGCTCCAGATCTGGCAGAACATATTCAAACCATCTGCTGGTCTGGCGGTAACTTCTCAGATAAATTTCTTAAGGATAACTTCTTTTGTATCTGCCAGGATTTTTCCATTTTTCATTAGTGACTATGTAACCTACAGAGTAGTAACACTTCCATCTGGCAAAAAGAAGGGAGAACCTGCACATGGCAGCCATCTTATTGAAGAGTTAGAATGTATTTGCAATCAGACAAACAGCAAAACAGTGATATTATTCTCTGTCTTTTCTCAGTTATCTGCTAAATGTTGTGCCCCAAGCAGACTTTATGAGCATTACCTTCTCATGCTCTAGAAATATTTGGGTCTAAAATATTGTGCAACTTTTTGAATCGTGTAAAAGTTATATGAATTTTTGTGAGCAGATGTCAGCTCTCCCCCTCTTCAGAGATTTTCCTTCAAGCTAACACAAGCCATAAAAATTATATGTTCAAACTGCTGGCCAAGGTTCAATGCCATAGGAAAAAAATAATGCTTATACTTTATAATCAGTGATCACAAATAGTAATAAGAATTTTTTGAGAAAGAGTTCTAGTTCTTCTTCCACATGAGCTGACGAGACTATTCATGTGATAAAAGCAACTTCAGTAAAGCTAAATATGGATCCCAACTGCCATGGCTTGCTTTCTGAAGAATGTTGTTGGCAATGCAACGCTGGCTGCACTACTTCTCAGCACTTTGTGAATATCTGTGGAATGTGGATAGTGTATAAAATTATTTCTTCTTGAAAAACTCTCATGAAAGACATTGCTGGCATATTTAGGTCATCTCATGCACGTCTTCAGTATTTTATACATGCAGTGTCTTGTTTCCTTTTGTCAGTTACTGTGATGCTTCTTGTACCTTGTATCATGATTATTTTTCAAAGTTTTTCAAAATTTTTGCAGTGTAAGGACAGCAATCCTTGTCAGACTAGAAGAAATATGAAACAGCTGCTTGTGATTATACTTAGGAGAAGGTGATTACAGGGTCCTTTGACAGGGCATTTAAGTATGAGGTGCAGGTTATTGATCTGTAAACCTCTACAGTCTGGTTTTGACCACAATAAAAAAATATTCTGCATTTTTTCTTCTCCAAACTCTCTCCTCTAATTTTCTAAATTAAGACTTTTCAAACTTTTGAATATTTACAGATTTTTTTCATTTTACAAGTTCTTTTATAAACATAAACAATAATTTTTATTGTTTTTATTTAAAATTCAGAGTTTGGAACAGTTGTGATTTTTTTCCACAAAATAAACTCTTTACATGAGTCTGAGATTTATTCAATAGTTTATATTAGTGAAAAAAAATCCTGTATTTTTCATTTCAAAAATGCTTTTTTCCCAGAATTATACATTCTTCAGAGGAAAAAACATTCCAAGTAAATTTTTTTTAGTGCATTTTGTCTTCAAAATATTTTTTTTTCTTTGTTTTTCTGGTTTCAGGATATAAACTGGTCACTTAGTCCTTTCATTTTTCTTTCTGATCTCTGGTAAAATTTATCTTTCATTTGTAGTGAAATGTGTCTATATCTCTGATTTTTCTATGCACTTTTTCCATTCCAATTTAGACATTCTTATTTGATTTAGAAAGATGCCTCTGTGAATGTGTGCTTTCTGTTCCATTATGTGCTTCCTTTAAATGCAATAATACTTCTTCTGAGAAATAATCTTAATCCTGCTTTTTCACATCTATCGTATTTTAGAAAAATAATCATACTTGTGAAACAAACTTTTATGTATTACATGCACACTATTCCTGAATATTTAATATTACACTTGTAGCCATAATAATGCTTTTATTGCTGTGTATCTACTTCAGTATTTGTAATGCTTTTCTGTGCATATTTTCTATTTCTCTACAGGTAAATGTCAGTTTAACTTAACAAAAAAGTAAATCTCGTTGTCTAAAGCTTTAAGATCTCAATCATTTCATTATAACTTATCTATCTCTACCTCTTCTCATAATTATACTTTTATACATGCCTTGGCCTCAAGATTCTCCTATATTTCAGTCAACAGTCTTTAAATAATGGGGAGGGCAGGAAATACCTTGTACAATAATAATTTATCTCAAAGAGTACCACCTGAGATTGTAGCAATAGTGCACTTCACATAAAATACGTTTAAATCTACGTAAACAGAGATAAAATAGTTCTATTCCAAAGAACAAAATTTTTCTGCTGTATGTGTTAACACAGCTCCCGTGGGCATCCTTATGACAGAGATTGCATCTGAACACAATCAGTCTAACATAATGGTGGCTTTGGGTATAATTAATTATGTTTTCAATGTGTCTCCTTAATGTTGGTTTGGATTTATAAGTTTTTATTATATTAGCTGAAGAAAGAGAAATATAAAAACCTATGGATTCTTATCCTGGACTTTAAAACATCCAGCAGGTTTGGAGTCATGGGGAGAACACACAAGCAGGGAAGACTGCAGCTAAATGTAATTGGGAAACATATTTTAATTTCATCCAAAAACTTTATTTCACCGATGTTGTTTCTTTTTCCTACTTGTGTTGACTGTCGTCTTAATTACTGTGATCTTTAAGAAAATGTGGGTTTTTTTATGTGAGGCAAAGATTTGAGGAAAATGTTTGCATAAATGTTGTGATAAAAATATCACTTTGTTTTGTGTTTTTCTGTTAGTTCATTTTGTTTTTACAGCACAGACAAGCTCATATATATTATGGTTTCATGTATACCTTACTCCGTCCTCTACCTCAGCTGCTGTATCTGCAAGTGTGTGTCCTGTTTCTTACTGCATATTTATACTTCTATCTTTTGACTACAGAGGCCTTATCTCTAATTGGAATTAATGGGATTGCAATAGTGCTGGATTAAAACAGCCTGATGCTCTTCAGTTGTCAGCTATGCTGTTATAAGAGTCAAAATCCTAAATTATACTTTGGATTACAGTTTCATGTACCCTGATTAAAATAATTTTCTGTGATCTGTGACATAAACTGAGAGAGTGTTCACACTGATAGGTTAGCACACAGCAGCCATGTTCAGGGATCACTGTTTCCTAGGTACATAGAATCTATATCAGGAATTATAGGAATCTACTATTCAGCTAGCCACCCCTGCCTCCTTTTAAGGTCTGCAGTGAGAAAAAGACAATTGATCACAACCTAAAACAGAAGTCTAAAGTATATCAGAATATAAAGGGAAGTATAGGCCAAGATGTAGCTAGCTGCAGGTGTTTGACCTTCAGTGAGATGAATTCCTACTCAAGCTATCCTCCATACTACACCAATTTTTTTCTTAAGAGATTTTGAGCATGATCTAACTATTCAATTAATTCAAACAGTGTTTATGTAGTACAAAAGATCTCAGAATATGGTACCTAGACTTTCCCAAAGGTGAACATCCATCTATTCCCCCAAAAGCATGAGAAGGTTGTACACCAGAAGACAGCCGAACACAACCACTCATGCACATCACTACTTTCACCTACTTTTGTATTTACCACTCTGGGATTGCTGCTGCCATCTCTTATACCTCTTAGAACTTCTGCTGTGTCTGCTCACTTCACATGGAGGTATTCTGGCTCAGACATCTCTGTGCTTTCTCCTTTCTTTGCCGGCTGATTTCCAAAGGACTAGGTGCAGCAAGGGTGCTACAGCACAAACACATTGCCTCTGCTGGTACAGCCCAAGCTTCCTTCAGGAAGTGTTGCTATAACAAGAAAAGGATCTTTAGGTCGTATGAACATTACCCAGGAAAAGTACAACAAAGAGGTAAGCCAAGGGAGTTTTGCTAGGGTACTGATTCAACGGCATTTGACTGTGCCACGGCATTTTGTCAGTAATTAAGATATGGAGAGGTGCACTAACTGCCTAAGGTCATCCAGGAGTAATATGATGACTAGGTTACAGATATCCTGAGTCATCACTCAGTCATTTGTTTAATAAAATGTGATGCCTCTCTGAAGCAAAATAATTAAATACTGTGGCATGACTTGTACTTAAAAAAAAAAAACACACCTAAGCCAAATTATGTGTTTTTTTCCTCTTAATTTCATTCATCACCAGGATACACATTCACAACTTAGCATTATCCCCTCTGAAAGTTTTTCCTAATAAACTTCAGTAATTTCAGAACAGAGAAATTGAAAGAAAATCTACTACTCTGCACTGAAAAGGAATAAAATACGTATTTCAAGTTAGGATGTTTACTGTTGCACCTGTACTTTTTAAAAGGCTTTTAAAGATAAATATCCATTTTAAACTATCACCACCATCCTCATCTATATTATGTAAGGATATATAACACTAAAACCTAATTCTGTAAGTATGTGGCAATAAAATGTTGAAAAATCTTTTGAAGTGCATTGAAATAAAAACTAGTACACTGGTCACCCTAAGATATAAGATTGTTCTTATCAGTAAAACTTGTGAATTTGATACCTGCAACAGTTTGTCAGGTAACTGTATAAATATGTATATTCATATGCATAATTTCATATATGTGTAAAATATCCTGATGATTTTTTTAAAAAAATTTGAGAATACCCTTGATTTTAATATTTGATTAATAATTAGAAAATAAAAGCCATGTTAAATTATTTTAAATTATAAGACTATTTTCTCAGTGAACCAGAATCCATTGGGGCATCAGTTATGCTATAGGTATACTATAAGTTATACTGTATATTATATATGCTGTATGCATATGCTTAAAACATTTATCCTGGGCAAAAACCATGTGATCATTCACTAGTATTTTTAATAAGTATTCTGACTGTCAGATTTTAGAAAAAAATGCATTTGTAGGCATAAGATTTTTAATTTGTCATCACTTTCATTTCAGTTATTTAGTGAAGTAGGAGTAGAAATGAAACAAGTGTACATGCTGTGCAAAACTGATGGATCTATCTGTATGCTGTTTTCTCTAGCCAAAGAAAGGTGGGTAATGCAAAGGGAAAAGGAACTGTCTCACTTCATCTAGAAGAACACTTGAAAAACAGCCTTAGGTAATTGCAAAAGTTTTAATATTAAAGCATAAAAAAGAGATATATTGCGCACATTACATCTCTCTTTAAAAATACAGATTAAATTAATAACATTTTTCCCAGGTATTTGTCAAAGGGATTACATTTTTCTCTTGTTACCCAAAAGCCTGTAGGATAGAATTCAGCAACAGTGTCAGATCTCCTGTAAAATTACCCAGATTTTCTAACTTGATAGAAATCATCTCACATCTATCAAATAAAAATAAAAGATTGACTATGGACAGAAAAAGAAGAGAAATTTAAGGCTGAAATCTAAGTTATGTCCTTTGTGCAAGAAGACTTAGACTATTCTATTCCAATCTAGACTAACATTACAAGAGAGAGGACAACAGCAGGATTTCGTAGGGTGTCCAGGTTAGACTGTTTGTGTCACAGCCTTCTGCTGTGGCACACAAGGACCCTTGTTATTGTGCTGCTGTCACACAGCTGTAGTCTCCACCTGCCTCATGTGACTTTTTTGCCAAATGAGGCCAGGGTTCATATTTGTCCTTGATTTTATGCCTCCTTGTACTTTTGTTCTTTCTCCTTATCACTTCGCACTTGCCGTGTTTTGTGACAGGATAATGCCTATGTCATCATAAGATTCTTCTTTTTTGTGTGTGTGTTTGTTTTGGTTTTTTTTCTACCTTAGTGGGAAAGTACAGTCCTCAGAAGAACCTTCCTATCAATCAACTATGTATTAGCATCTTCTTCTCATATCCCTCATCCCTCCAGAATAGTTCTTTCACCATCCCCAATTTAATAGGGATGTGAATTAAGAGCAACACTGTTGAAGGGGTATAAACCTTTCTTTTCTAGACTGATGTGTAGAAGAAGAGAGCTTCAGCTATTACATTAGAAATTTGAGAGTCATGCACGTTTTGTAATAGACCTATTTCATAGTGATATGTGTCTATGTATTTAGATATATATGTATATACAATTACCACTATATAGCTAAATGTATATTCCCAAACACATACAGTTTACATACATATATGAAGTTAGAATTACAGTGAAAGACAAAAATTGTCTGCTCTGTAATTAGAAAATGGGTTATTAATATATCATTGCCTGCTGTCATATAATTGTCAGGGAAATTAAGGATTTTTTTTTCTGTAGGTTTTTTTTGAATTACAAGTCTTCCCCTCCCACACCCACCTGCCCCCCCACCAAGCCATGCAACCACAAAGAGCATTTACACTTCAGTTATACTCCTAAGGGATAAATAGCAGTTAGGTGGCTAACTCTTACTGAATTTCAATTCAGGTTAGGCACATCTGTGCCTTTGCAAATTTCTGCCCTATAGAAACTTATCTTTTTAGCTATAGCACATGCTTTCCTTTAGTAACATTAAGGAACACCATTATAATTAGAATCTTGCAATGAAATCTTAATGAGAAACATGAGACAATATATCATCATCTAATGTAATGATACCTATTAGAATGTTAGAGCTCAACTCATCAGTAGTATACTTACGAATACTTATCTTCATTTTCATGGAATTTTTGTAATGTAATGGATGGGTGTAATCACTGAGAAGACTGAAAGAAATACCTGATTGCAGACTGACCCTGGAGCGAATTGTGATATAATTTATGTTTCAGGCAGGACAGGACTAGTTTACAGAGGGACAGTAAGACTTTTCGATTTCACTGGTTGCAGCTGTACAGTGAGAAAGTACAGCAATTCTTGCAATCCTTGTTATTTTATTATAACAGCAGCAGTAAAAATAGGCAGGTTATGTCCTTTATTGGCAGGAATTTGGAGAGAATGACCTGATCAGTATTCTCCAACCTCAAATTTTTGTGTCTGATAACAATAATGGACAAGTAGTAGCTGAAATATTCAGCACTGATTTGGAAATATATTGCATATGTATTAATCAAAGGATTTTTCTTTTTGAATTATAGATCAGAGACAATGGAATGATAAATAATACAAGAACGAGGTTGTTCTGAAGGTAGTTTCGGAAAAGGGTTCCAATAGCATAACAGGATACACTTTCACATCTCTCTGAAATATAGTTTCATGGAATTCCTGGGGATGAATCTCTTTAGAGCACTCACTTATTTGTATGATTACTATCAAGAGTCATTTGACAGAAATCATAAGGCTCAGTCAATTGCAGATAGCTGCCATGAGGTTTTTTATTTATGTATTAATAACCTTCTGTACTGCAGAATATTCAGAAAATATGATTTTGTAACCTACAGCGAACGAAGAAATGATATAGCAGTATAGCAGCCAACAACCAAAGATATAACAACATTTGTTTTCAACATTATTATTTTTTCATGAAATATCTCTTTTTCTCCTATTGCCTTTTTCTTTTTCTATCTCCCCTTTCTGCCACTGCTCCTTATCTCTTTTCCCTTTCATCCCTTTCTTCTTTTCTCTTTCTTAATACTTTTTCCTCTTTCTTCTTTACACTCTCATTGTATTTATTTTTATAAAGTTTCTTTGGAAGGGAGAAAGCATTATTAGCAGTCCTGAGATTTTCATACTTACGAATTTCCAGTAATGAATGTCTTTTATATCATGGTTTTACATTAAAGAAAATAAGCTGGAGCATGAAAGCATGGCTTAGGCCAAATGCTAATTTCCCTTTTAAAGCAGCTGCTTTAGTCTCAGTTGCATTAGGGGAATGGACATAATTTTCTTCTGCCTGCAGCCAGCACTAGCTGAAGTCACTTTCTACTCCCATGTTCAGTAACCCTCCATCCTGCCCTTTCTCTGGGTGACTTAGGTCAGGCAATTTGAAAATACACGTACGGTATGAAAGTGAAGAATAATTATGTATTGGTTAATACATACACAGAAGATAACTTGGACTAAAAAGCTATGAGGCTAAGCATTAAACAGATCACTAGCCCTGATGGAAGATTAGACGAGTGTTTGTTGACCGGTCAGCCATCAATCAATCATCAGCCTCTGTTGCTACTTGGAGATCCTTGACGTTGCTGAATCACTATCTTTTGATTCACTGTTTTTCAAATGCCATCCCAAGGGTTTTATAACTTTTCTTGTCAGTATTTTCCCTTTTGAAAGTCTGAGCTGCTCATAATGTGCCCTTCTGGCAGTGTCTGGAGAAGGGGGTGCCTCTTTCCCACATGCAGCCACTGCTTCTATGCTAGAAACAGCTGGCGTCCTTCCTGCAGCTGTTCTGCCACCTAGATATGAGCCAGCAGTGTGCTCAGGTGGCCAAGAAGGCCAATGGCATCCTGGTTTTTATCAGGAGCAGTGTGGCCAGCAGGAGCAGGGAGGAGATCGTGCCCCTGTACCTGGCACCGGTGAGGCCGCACCTCAAGTATTGTGTTCAGTTTTGGGCCCCTCACTACAAGGAGGACATCGAGGTGCTGGAACATGTCCAGAGAAGGGCAACAAAGTTGGTGAAGGGTCTAGAGAACAAGTCTTATGAGGAGTGGCTGGGGGAATTGGGGTTGTTTAGTCTGGAGAAGAGGAGGCTGAGGGGAGACCTTATCACTCTCTACAACGACCTGAAAGGAGGTTGTAGCGAGGTGGGGGTCGGTCTCTTCTCCCTAGTAACAAGAAATAGGACGAGAGGAAACGGTGTCAAGCTGTACCAGGGGAAGTTTAGGTTGGATATTAGGAAAAACTTCTTCACTGAAAGGGGTGTCAAGCATTGGAACAGGCTGCCCAGGGAGGTGGTGGAGTCTCCATCCTTGGAGGTATTTAAAAGAAGGGTAGACGTGGTGCTTGAGGACATGGTTTAGTGGTGGACTTGGCAGTGATAGGTTAGCGGTTGGACTCGATGATCTTAAGGGTCTTTTCCAACCTTAACAATTCTAGGATTCTGAAGTCACAGCAGCCACAGGTAATCCTTGCACAATTTGAGCCCCTTAAGCAGGATCATTTCAGCTGCTCTTAGATTATAGATCTTATTTCTGTAAGCCTATATTGTTCTCCTGAGCATGAAAATTTCTACTGAAGGTATCTCCTCCTCTGCAGCATTTCAACCTTTTCCTCTCTCTCTGTTGATTGCATGTGTTGTTTTTTACACTTTATTTGGAAATGACCTAGCATAGGAAAAATGTATAAAACTCTTCTGGTTTAAGAAAGCATTGGATTTAGTGTTTTTAGATATTCTCTTTTTTGGTTCTGTAATCTAAAATCCCTGTGTTAATGCTATATAAACAGAAGAAAAAAGTTGCATAGATATTATCATGGCACATGTTTTTAGCAGCAGGTCCTCTCTGCCACACAACTTACTTCACCAAAGTATCTATGTTTAAAGACTGCAAAATGGAACAGAGTAAAAAGAAAGAGGCACTAGTTCAAATGGCATCATGTTTGAGAAAACAGTCAAACCTTTTGGGGAATAAAAATTTTGCAATGAAGTGTTTGTTTGCTTGCTCTTTTAAAGAAAATTGAGGTTCAGGCTACCAAAAAAAAGAACACTATTTTTTCCCCATGTCCATTGCTAAAAACTACTTCATTTCCTAAATAAATAATAACTAAAACTAAGAAAGAGCAGTTCAAATGCCAAGCTCTCTGCCAGAATTTTAGGGACAGTCTCTGCCAGTAAGCACTGACATGGGACATAGTTGTTGTGAGTTAGCTATACCTAAACACTAGTTCAGTGCCTGGGGGCATTTTGTACCTGACCATGTGTGAGCTAGCTTGTACCCTAGATTCAGTAAAACTGTGAACTTCTGTGTGTCTTTGCACAACTGCTGTGCCTACATTCCAGCAGGATCAGAAACTATGAGACCATATTAAGCCATTCCAAAAGCAAGGTTATGAATCCTGGTTTTCAGAAGGCTTATTTAACTTCTGTGTAGTTCTGCATAAATGCTTCTCTTTACCTCCTGTTCCCTGTATAAACCCAGAAATGTTGAGCAGCACTATTTGTTCCATATACTCCACAGCACACAGTTGCACAGCAGTGAGAATTATGGTTTCAGCCAGAGCAGATTTCCCAAGGTACATCTAGATATCTGGCTCAGGTATTGATAACTATGTAGCCATAGCTGCATGGAGTTCAGCATTTCAGATGAGTTTACTTCCCCGCTCTGCCTCCAGATCGGTTTTTTTCTATAGTTAAGTGGGTATTTTGCTGCTCCCAGGGACATTTTCACTGTATGTTTTCTCTTCTGTACTGGTCTGTAGGACTGAGATTAAACAGATGCCTAGCTCTCTAAATCATAACACCCATCAATAGTGAGTCCTAAATGTACTGATGAGATTTTCAGACTAATTATTTCTATTTAATGACAGTTATGTAATGAAATGAATCAATGAATTCCTAAGAATGAAAACTTTATCTTATCAGCAAGAATTTTTAAATAAATAAAATAATTGGGTTTATTAATCCTTTCTGCCTTAGACCTTTTTATCTGCTGTTGTGAATCCACTCTCCATTTTATCAATCCTCAAACGGACCTTTGCCCAAACAATAAAGAATATTTTTGATTACTTTAACAACAGGCACAAACACAGAAAGTTGCCCAAAGGGAGACAAAGGGGAAGAAAATTTTGGCCAAATGCAATAAAATACAGTCCTAATCTTATAAAGGTGTATTTAGGGCTATTTTGTGTTACCTCAAAACAACATGGTTTCTTAAGATTTTCTTTGATGGACTGCAAACTTAGCAAAAAAGAAACCTATGAACTAATATTAGGAAAGCATTCTTTTAACAGGTAATAAAAGGTCATTATATCTTTTAAATGTGTATTTCTAACAGGAAAAATGGGGTGTCTTTTCAGTTCTATCAAACTGTGATAATCTAGTTTCATTAGAGTGTTAAGTTATCGTGAATTTTTTCACAAATATATACTTGGGTAAGCTTTCCTTTCCCTTTCCACCCCCACCCCATTTTGTTTTTACTGTACACTAGTACAATAAACTAGTTTGTTGAGAAGCAGTCATTTAATATGCAATTAGTTATACACATGCTAGAGAACCATTTAATTAGTAATCTTTTCCATTTTCCTTCTTTGCAAAATTTCATTACTACATTGGGGTCTCCAATATGCATACCAGGTAAACAGAAATTCTGTTTCAAGGGACATGATTCTGCCTCTCTACTCTTCTCTGGTGAGACACCACCTGGAGTGCTGCGCCCAGCTCTGGAGCCCTCAGCACAAGAAGGACATGGAACTGTTGTAGCAGGTCCAGAGGAGGGCCACAAAAATCATTCAAGGGCTGGAGCACCTCTCCTATGAGGACAGGCTGAGAGAGTTGGGTTTGTTTAGCATGGAGAAGAGAAGGTTCCGGGAAGACCTTATTAAGGCCTTTAACTACTTAAAGGGGTCTTATAAGAAAGGGTGGGATAAACCGTTTAGCAGGGCCTGTTGCTGTAGGACAAAGGGTAACAGTTTTAAACAAGAAAAGGGTAGATTCAGACCAGGTATAGGGAAGAAATTTTTTACAATGAGGGTGGTGAAGCACAGGAACAGGTTGCCCAGAGAGGTGGTAGATGCCCCATCCCTGGAAACGTTCAAGGTCAGGTTGGACGGGGCTCTGAGCAACCTGATCTAGTTGAAGATATCCCTGCTCACTGCAGGGGGGGTTGGACTAGATGATGTTTAAAGGTCCTTTCAACATAAGCAATTATATGATTCTATGATTCAGTTTCTAAATGTGAATGCCTTTAAGAGCAAGATTTCATAAAAAAAACCAACAAACTCCACCCCCCCCCAAAAAAAACAACCCCAAAACCAAACCCTGACGTCCCAAAACAACACTGCAGTCTTCATGAAAGTTCATGCTAAATATTTGTCAACATGCTAGGAAAAAAATTTATAGCTTCAACTGTTCTTGGTATGCTGGTTATTCAGAAGTCATTTCTTTCACTAGCATATGATATTCACAGCTAGATCCAGACCTAGTTATGGATTTTTTGGAACTTTTTTATCCAAAGGGTTACTGGCAAAAGTGAGGTCCTGACCCTCACCAACACTGATGTATGTTCATCTCTTCACTCAGTAAACAATAGCTCATGAAATCTCAGAAAAAATTCAGGTATTTAAAGACACATATATGTGCATTTTTGATTGCAGATACTAGACTGATATTTAGAGCAAGACTTATTCTGCCTATCTTCCTGTTCTAATTCACATTTTTTCTATGCTATTTCAATAAAAATAAGTGAAAATATGACAAATACAAAGAACAGATAGAGTAAAATTGCATATTTAAAAAAAAATCTTCCAAAATAAATGATGTTTGCCCCATCTCAATTATCCAGGCACTTATATTCTGAACTCTCCAAATTCTTGACTGTCCTTTCTGGGTTTACATTACTACAGTCCCTGGCTCATCTTTGAGGCTGTATTACAAACATTTTTCTACATGTTGTTAGGAATTACAGTACTAATATACCAGAATGCACCCACCACCACCCCAAATAACAGGCCTTTTTTATATTCGTATTGAATAGCTCAAAAGTTAGCTGGAGTAATCTTTGAACATTTTTAATAAATTCATTGACAGATATAGCTCTCATGGGCTTCATAGTCCAATACTGACAGGTGTGTTTCTTTTTCTCTCAATGAAACTTTCTCTGTAAAAAAGAGAATAGCTGGATTAAAACTGAACAAGAAATGAAAGCAATGTGAAACTGGTTGTGTATGGATATCTGTATATTTGTGTGGATAAATATTTATATTTAAGGGAGGAGCTGAGAGATGTATGGAAGTGAAAGACAGTGAGCAAAACTCTATTCATAATTTTGTACTCAGTCTCTGACCTATTGGGTGAAGTACCTCAAGCTAATACAAAAAATGTTTAATAAATTCTGGGTTTTTTTAATGCTGGGTAGGTTTAATCTTATAGAAAATACTTTAAGATGCCTCTGATATCTCAATATTTTTTTTGAGGTGAGGTTTTCTTGAAAAAGAAATCTATATTTTTTGTATTTTTATTAACAAATCTTTGTAATATAGCCATTTTGACATTGAAGTTAAATTGAGTTATATACATTAGGGATTTCTGGCCAGTTTCCAAATTTGTGAAATACAAAAAAAAGGTAGGGGTTAAACTGTAAAATCTTCCATTTCCCTGGTGATGTGGTAGACCAAAATCCACATGGGTCATCAAGGTAAATACTTAAGTGAACATTTGTGCAAATATTTAGCACAACTGTTCCTTCTGCAAACATTTTTGCAAACAGAAGTTGCCTGCATGTTTGAAGAAATGAATGAAAGAAGCCAGTAAGTAGTCTGGAAAACACTGTTCTCCTAAAAATCTTTGGGATTTTCAGTATCCATAGGACCTATATAAAATATAACTTTATATCTGTGAAGAAAACTTAAGAACAATATTCAATTTGAAGACAGTAATACTGTCTTAATTAAAAACAATCTTTCTAGAACTGTTGCTTGTAGGTCTTCAAAATTTGCAGCAGTCTGGCTTTATGATCCTCCCACAACTAATCAGTGGTTGGGAGGCTAGAAAAGGCACTAAGCAGTGGATCAGCTGCTTACTGGTTGGGAACAGAGTAAGTCCCTGTAGGTGAAGACAAATTCCTTTGGTTCCCAGCTCCTCCATTCAAAGATTGTTCATTCTGAAACTCTAGAAGGCATCCAAATTGGTAGTTTTCAGTCTGTGGCCTTAGAGGTCTAGGAGCATTTCTAAGAAGCCCGTAAAAGGTGACTAACAAAATCCTTTCGGATTTTAATGATTGCCCACATTTCCTCTCCGCAGGTCCACCCATCCTCTGAAAATATTAGGTAACATCAGATTATGATTGCTACTTCCAATCAGTAATCATATCCCATCTGTCCTCATTGTGCAGGAACTAATAATTTGTTTGAAAGAACAAATAAAGAGGAAGCTTTAACCACTACTGCATAGGATGAAATCACAGATAAGTTAACTTTAAAACAAACCAACGAAAAAGGACAAAACTTTCTGGTGAAAAATTGAACACCCAAATATATCATCTTTGATTGAAGACTCCCAGGACTAGAAAATTGCACCACATGTCATAGGACTTTTGTTCAGATAATTCCTATTCATTTTGTCTGGGTTTTTTTCATCTTTCTCAAGA
The DNA here is from genome assembly GCF_949628215.1 of Phalacrocorax aristotelis. NCBI lineage: Eukaryota > Metazoa > Chordata > Aves > Suliformes > Phalacrocoracidae > Phalacrocorax > Phalacrocorax aristotelis. Next base: position 108,435,948 of record NC_134276.1, on the reverse strand, counting down.
ATACTACAAATTCTTAATAACGTTATTATCTGCTAACAGCTGCTTCCTACAGCAGGATGTCTTATTTCTGTTAGTCTGTTAGAAACTTTCTTAGCCATAATTCTTCCCACTGTCATGAGTGATCTGCCTGTTCCCAATTAAGGGAATATGGAGAGTTCTTGAATGAACAAGACTGACTACTTGCTTTCCAGTACAATGTACCTTAGAAATTTTTTCTTTAAAACATTACATAGTTATTTGCATAATTACATTCTCATACCTCAGTCAGGTACAAAGAGAAAGCTTTAAAAAATTTAATTTCATCTGTATAATTTAGAACTGAGCATATTATTTACAGAAGATTCAAGGTATTGAAAATATTTTCAAATTGGCAAGAAGTTTTGATCGAGGGAAAAGAGGCACTTTTTTCTGTTTTGAATTCTTTGATTGAGATATTTCAATTTTTCAATTCTAAGACAGGATTTTTACTGGCTTATGTCTTTGTGACTTGAGTATCAACACCTGTGCTTATCTTTAGAAATGTCATTTGTTATTCTAGTGTGCACAAATGCTCACTAGAAAAACAGAAGGTACCAGAGGAAAGTCTAAATAAAGGAAGTGGAGTCAAAAAATCTCAATTCAAAATAACAAAATTTCAGGAGATTCTCTTTGTCTCTTTTACTCTTCTTATAGAAAATTATATTAGAACCTCTGTTGCCTTAGATAAAGATTAACAATAGGTATTAAATATTATCAAGATATGAATTAAGTGTTACAACATTTATACATTTTGAAAATAAGAAAAATTAATAATATATGCTAAATTCTTCCATTACTTCCTTGACATGTGTTAAAAACTTTATTGTTACTTTATTTAAAATCACAAAAATCTAAACTAAGAAACAGAAATAACAGAAAGTACAACGAAGTGTATCAGATATTATATTTAATGTCAGCTCATAGAGGAAAATTAGAATATTAAATCCTTATGTTAAGTCTCAATTCTTGTTGAGTAAAGCTTGCAACTAAATAACTTCTTTTCATATTGTGTCCTTTATGTGTAAATAATGTCCAGTTCTAATACTAGTCAGCGTACTTCATGGATCTACTCACATTTTACTAACTGTAGGACCAGGTGAGACTTTATTACCAAGGATGGCAAAGTGATGTCAAAGAACAGAAAAGAGGATCTTGCCTTGCTGACTGTGGTCAAGGAAGAATGATCTGGAATTACAGCACATAACAGCCACTAGAGCACCTGGCTCATGCTCAACTGTTCAATTTCTCCTCTAAGGTATCAGAAGCCTTCACCAGTGTGAGAATTCTGCCAGTCCTCTGCATGTTAGGCAGAGGAAAACACCCTTTATCTTCCCTTCTTCTCATCTTTTATTTAACAAAACATTGGCGCTGATTGAAGATAGAAAATAAGACATGTAAACAGTACTTTAAAATATTCCTTAGTTGTACAGATCTTATATTTGCCCCAAAGCCCCATTTACACAGAATAAGAAAGAGGTAAAAAGGAAGTTCTTAATTTTTTTATGTGTTAGCAAGAATCAACAAATGCTTTGCTTGAACAGGACAAAAAATCAGCATCCATAAAGAGGATTTGCGATGAAATTCTGCTGATGTTCCGTTACTTTGTCTCTGGGAGACGACATTAACTAGGATGATATATTGCATTGTACTTTACAGTAATAAGCACATTCTCAAGTACTATGTGACCTAATTTTTCTCAGCATTAGTAAAATGGAAGAAATATGGAACAAAATAGTTAAAGCTGCATATCCTTTTATGCTCAGGCACCTCTTGTATTGACTATCTATCTGTTTGGCCCTTTTTTTAAACACTCTCCAGAATGAAAACTGGAAGGAAGATTTGCTGTAAATCTTCAGACTTTAACAAATAATCAGGTTTTAACTAGGACAAAGTTACACACTTCTCATTATCAAAATGCTGGTTTTGTGGCTAACTTTGCATTGATAAAATCAGAGTCTGAGAAATGCACGCTTGACATGAGAACAGCCTTAATAAAGGGGAATTAATTGTAAAATAAAATCAAAATTGACAAAACAATTAATACTTGTAAAACTGTTCTGTTCCACAGCATAAATGATATTTCAAATATTTTATTTTTTTAAGCTGCGGTTTTAGCTACCCAAAACTGTGCTTGTGAAGAAACAGACAGGACACTATTTATCTGTTAATCCATAGTAACTGAGTTCAGATTCTTAGACCAAAATGAATGAAATATGAGAGAAAGGTGTCCACCTATTTTTTGTGATGTGTTGCACCTAGCAGTTAACTTCCATTTTCATCTCATCTAGTAATTCAGAAATAACTAGAATCTCTAGACTGTGTTCTTCAGAAGCTTTTTAGAATTATCAGCTGAGATTTTGGAGCTTCTTGACAGTGTCTGGTTCAGATTTGTGCAGGGGAAGATTCAAATTCCAGTAAGATGACAAAATTCCAATGGCTTGTAATGAAGACGAGTTTTGTTAGACATAGTAGACTTTTTTCACGAATGACAGAAAATAGGTGAGAAAACTAATCAAGATATATGTGTAGAAAGTGAAATACAGCAAGTGCTTAGGAAATCCTCAGAGAAATTACATTTTAAATTTACTGTGGAAAAGAGTTTTCAGAAGAGTTTCTATTTTTCTTATACAAATTCAGATAGCAATGCCAAAAACCTGTTCCTGAGTAGATTCATGAATGCTTGAGAATGTCAGCTGGTAAAAGGTTAAGTAGCAAATAAGAAATTAGTCTATATTCCTGGTTTCATTAGCACACTTGTGTGATAATGGGATAATGTGAGTATTCGAGAATTCATTACATACCATATTGATGTAAATATAAGAAAGAAGGATGAAGGAAGAAGAATAAGACACTATATGCATCATCTTTGAGTACTATCATGAAGATTTCCTAAATAGAAGATGACGTTAAATCAATGAACGGCTCTTCTTTAAGTAAAATTTATGCTTAGCCAGAAAGGCTCCCACATATGTGCACTCTTTCTCCAGGCATGTCCAGGAGCTGACTGTGGGCAATGGATTAGAGCTGGCAGTGTGGAATTGCTTTCCTTCAGCAGCTCCACAAGGAATTTCTTCATCAGCAACTTGAGGTGAGAGGCTAAATCAAATAAAACTGTCTAGACCTCATGCAAACACAAAAATTACATCTGAAAAAATAACTTATAACACAGAATGGGTTAAATAAGTTGTTTAATATGGACCAGTATTTCCAGAGAAAATAGAGTATTACAACTCTAGGAATTATTGTAATATGATATAGTGTATATTGATTTTTTTCAGCTTTTGCCTTACTCACTGTATGTACATATGCACACTCATGCATACACAAAGAACATTTGAATATTTTTTTTAAATTAAGTGGGAGCACATGTGACGCCATAGCACTGCATTGCTCCATTTTGTTTAAATTTGTTATTTTTTATCAAAATTTTAATTGAGTAAATTGTGAATCCTGATATCTAACCTTATAACTTCATATATTGAGGGCATAAAAAAAAGAAAAAAAAACTTTGTTTTTCACAGCTAATTTGTTATTTCATATATCCAGCTTCTAAAATTTTTATTAGAAATTAGGTATCTAATTGATTTTGAATACATCTTTGATTTCTTTTCCTCTAGCTAAATTCTTGAGTGAAGCTTTAGTTAGAGATTTAGCCTTGAATCTTGAAGAAACCTGTATGCAACTGAATTTAGAGGGATTCATTTTTCCTTAAAAAGGATACCTATTCTCTGATATGACTGCCTACATTTAAGTATGACAGTTTCCTTAAAGTGTTAAATTTAATTTTAAAGTAAGTAGAATTTTTGACTAAATAGAGTCTGATGACATGCTTTATCATAGGTGGGTTTACTATAGTAACTTGTAATGCTTATTTCTTTCATTACTCAGTACAGTCTGAGCTGGACAGTACTATCAAACTGCCAAGTAATTTTATCTCATGAACTTTCTCACTGACCTCATGATTTGCAGAAATGGAACCTAAGCCTGTATGCAAATATGATCCTGAAACTGCTAGAGTTGCAAGGCTTAAACACGGAGGCTTGCTACTTTAATTTAATTATCAAATGAAATTATTCCAGGACAGGCTGAGAAGGATAGCTTGCCAAAGCCAGAAAATTTTGAAGGAAAATATCCACAATTCTTAAGCTTGTCTGTATAAATATGTTGAGACCATATGCAGTCACTGAGTACCGAGCAAATTTAGCTAAAATTGAATAGGAATTTTATGTAAAAGCTAGAATGAAGTACTAAGTGGTACTGGTCTCCAGCAGGCCTATAGTAGTGGTAGCTACTGTGTTACAGTCGGTCTTCCATTGCATGATAAACAATCTTAGGCAATGGCTTCCCTCTTCCCTTAGAAGATGAATTAACAAGCAGGAAGACTACAGAGCCCTTGAATTGTGGTATGGCCATGTGTCAAAGTTGTGGCAAGGCTATAATGTTTAAACTGAAGAGCTGGCAAACTGCACCTGCAATTAATGGCAAATAGTTGTTTCAAGTGTGGAGTAGACTTGTCTTTGAGAGCAGAAAACCAAAATATATCTTATATTTCTTCTATGTGTGAGTGTCAAATCAATTAGTATTAAAGTAGCATATGTAATGGGCTGCTAAGAATTTCACCAGTACAGACAAATTGGATGGATCAATATATTACTATAATGTCAGTACAAACTGGCTTTGAGTTTAGGTAATGGCTGACAAAATGATTCAAGATGAGCATGTAGAGGAAATAATTGCACCTTCCATTAGAGAAAGCCCGCTGCTTTAATCACATGATGCCACAGAAGGCTATAACTGCTGCTAGTATGCTGAGCTGGCAAAAAAAAGCCAGTGGAAGCAGGAGGTCAAGGTACATGAAGCACTATTCTTCCTTTGCAATCATAGAGTTAAAGGAGGTTTTAAAGATGTCAAATACAGTGAGTTAGAAATTCAGCATAGCAAGTGTGCACCCCCAAAGATCTATGAAATACACTGAAGATAACTAAAGTTTTCTGGCAAAAGTAGTTCAGCAGAGACATTGCATAAAGGTAAGATATTTTGTTCAGCCAAATCATAATGCCCAGTTCAGGTATTTTTATATGTAGTTACCACACCAGGGGTTACAACTGAGTGTGAAACTGGCAAACAGTTTGTGTATATTTCATACCATGTGCCATTAATATTCTTGCTGCACTATTGATGATTATGAACTCGGCACTACACACAGCTCAGCAGCTTCTGCTTGGGAAGAACCTTTGTATTTATGTTGCTTGGGAAAGCACTACTCCATCTCTAAAAAGCTACCTGACTGAGCCTACTCCTATCGCTGTTTATTTGCCTATAAGCATATCTTGATACACAATTGAAAACCTGCCCTAGTCTATCAATAAATATGTACAGACACATGGTAGGTCAATTGACTAATGCAACACCACCAAATGATGCTACAAGGCAAATTCTTGTTTCAGCTGAAGCTCTCCCTGTGGCATCACCCCATTGCCAGGAATTGATCCATGGTATGTACCCACTTCTTTTTCCCTTCACTGGCAGGATTGAGGAGATTCTTGGTCCCTTGACCCTCTCTTCCAGAGCTCCATAGTCAGTCTGCCTTGACACGCTTGGGATTGACGCAGCAGTATCATTGGTTTCCAGATGGGTGAACAGCAGTAGTTAATAGCCCAAGGGTAAGGTAGGACTTGGTCTTCTCTCCGTAACATCCCAGATTTGGGCATGTATTGGGTTTACATTGCAAGGTTTTGGTAGTGGGCAGGACTACAGGGGTGACTTCTGTGAGAATAGAGGAGCTGCCCCCATGTCAGAGAGAGACAATTCCAACAGGCTCTAAAACAGATACACTGCTGTCCAAAAAGAATCCTATCAGTGGCACTGGTGGTGCCATAGATTTAAGAAAGAGTGAAAAAAGCTATGCAGCTGCTCTGAGAAAGAGAAGTGAAAAAAATGTCAGAGAAACAATGATGCAGACACCAAGGTCAGAGAAGGAGGGGGAGGAGGTTCTCCAGGTGCCAGAAATGAGATTCCCCTGGCAGCCCAATGGAGAAGACCGTGGAAGTAAGTAGTCCCCCGGCAGCCCATGGTGGACCAGATATCCACTCTGCAGTCCCTGGAGAACCCCAGGCTGAAGCACTTTTTTTTCTGAAGGACTGCAGCCTGTGGGAAGGACCCACACTGGAGCAGTGAAAAAGTGTCAGGACAGACAAAGTGTTATAGACCAACTGCTAACCCCCATTCCCCACGCCCCTGCACTGCCTGGGGGCAAGGAGATAGAGGGGTCAGGAGTGAGGCTGAGCCTGGGAAGAAGTTGGGAGAGTGAGAAGGAAGGGGGTTTCAGTGTTGTTTTTATTTCTCACTATCCTAATCTGTTATCAACTGGCAAAAAGTTACATTAATTATCCCCAAGTCTGTTTTGCCCATGGCAGTAACTCTTGAGTGTCCTCCCTGTCCTTATAATGACCCACAAAGTCTTTCATCTTATTTTCTCCCCTATCTTCCTGAGGCAGCCAACCAAAGTTAACCCACCACAGGGCACCCAGCAAGAAACAAGCCTCCTGAGACATGCAAGTTATAGCCCATCGGATGGGTATTCCCATCCTTGCAGGGAGCAGTCTCCCACCATTTCCTCCTCACAGAGGCACTTGGCTCTGGCTCCCCAGGGCACTATACCTACTCTGAAGCTACAGACCTGCAGCTGATGGGAAAGCAGTCTACATCCTCTTGCCAGAAGTCAGAAGTTTCCAGCCTTTATTTTTGTGGGAATCTCCATCTACCGGTCATCTGAGGGTATCTTCTATATATTTCCTTAAACTGTGGGTCTCAGGCTCTTGGCTCTGCAGGGCCTCTCCAAACACACTGGCAGTCTTGCTTAGCTACCCTGATAATCAGTTTGCCTCTTCTTGCACCTTCTTCACTTAATGGCACCACTGCAGCCTGTAGCACTACCTGATCTCATTTTGTACAGCGTCTTACTCTCTAGGATGGAAAAAAAAGACCAGACCTCTGTTGCTGAGACATGAATTAAATACATTTTGTCTAGGTGAGATATTCACAATTTATAGAACATAGAGTATTTGGTTCTACAAGCACTGTTGGTTATAATATTCAATGATTTCAGAAATTCAGTGAATGTCAGTAACTTGTATGTGACTATGTGTGCATGCATGAACGCAAAGCTGTCGCTCTCCATATGTGACTATATGAGCAAATGATATATAGGACTTTATATAAATAACAAAAGGTAGTGAAATTTAATTCATAATGTGCTTGGGGTAACAGTGTTTGACTGCAGAAAGACTCTTTCCTCCATAAGATCACAAATATTATATGCTGTAAAAGTCCATCGTTTTCTTTTTAGGAGAAGCACATAGACATAAATATAATAAGCATGCTAAACAACCTTTTTACAAAGGCTTATATATAAGTATGCAAGAGCTGCTGATATATGAGCTGGTAACATTGTAATGTTGCATATTTCATGATATGTTGTAACTAGGTTTTAATACAGTGTTTTCTCATATCAACACAGGAATTTGCATTTCTTTGATCATTATCAGAAAATGTGTTTATTACTATTTTTATGAAAATTGAATAAATATTAGATGAACATAAACATTTGAAAATTAAAATTAACAGCTTTTATATCTTTTAATAGTGAAGTGATAGAGGCCTATTCTGATCCAGATTAAATTAATGTAATTTTTGCCTGTGACTTCTCAAAATGCCACAAGAAAATCATATTGTACTTCTAAGAGAGAAAGAAAGGTTGGAAATATAACTTAATCTTCTATATTGTGTAAACAAAATAGTTCATAGTCATTACTACTGGAGATGACAAATCTTACTGTTACCAAGGTAAATCAAGTCAATTTACAAATAACTTCTTACACTTAGCTATGGCATTCTGGTCTTGTTATACTCTGCTTGTTTTAAATGTTTGTCCCTCAGCCTTAAGAGCTCTGTTACAGGGGAGGATCTTTCCTTACGGTCAGTAAAAGGAATCTACTCACTCAGATCTATACACATATTTAAATACATATTACTCAAGTCTAACTCTTGAGTTAATATATTTGGATGGACCTTTTCCCCATAACGGAATCATACACACTTTTAAATTTTGTTATCTTGTAGAAAGCTAGATAGACATAAACACTTAGATATATTTCTGGGATGCTACATTACACCAGAAAGAGTCATCATGTATTTTCTTTGCTCTCTGTATATGTTATGTTTCATTAAGGGAGTGGAGCTGTGTGAAACCTCTATGTGCTATGAAATAAAAAACATAACATGTAGAATATATGTCACTAAGTATACTGAGTGTCAGATAAGTATGAATATGCTAAATTATTGGATAAAGTTTTTCTACAAATATGATGCAATATCATTGTGTATGTATGATCTGATAAAAATGTAATGTTGCTCTTTTCATAACATGCTGGAAGACGTTTCTCACGTGGGTGAGAATGTACTTTCCTCAGGGAGTTACTCACCATGCTCAGGGAAGAGAAGATTTCACAGAACGCAAGACAGGCAGAAGAGCCAGAAAAATGCTGGGGAACCCTGAAGGATCAGGTTGCTTGTCTGAGAAAAGGAGAGAGCAGCTGGCCAGGCATCACAAATAAAGGCAAGAAACTTCTTGGAGATTATAGGGAGTTTGTTACAATTTGCAGTCAAGAATTAATTCAGACCAAAGGTGGGCCAAGGACCATTTTCAAAGATACAGTAAGCAAGCAGGGAGAGTTTTGTGTGATTTTTTCTTTTATTATTATTTTTTCGACCGTGTCTGATCTAGTCACTTTTAGTTGGTTCTACTTAAGAAATTAAGATTTTTAGTACTTAATCTGATAGAACCTGCCCTTTTCAGTGGATTTGGGGTTGCATTGGGCTGGGTTGGGCTGTATTTTTTGGGGGAGGGGAGGAGAAGGTAACTTAAAAAGTCATCTTTGTTCTTTTTTGGGCAATTTAGAATACGAGACAGGCTAGGCAGGCCCACCTCAAAGCTCTGGCTAACTCCAGGTCTTTCTGAAGCCCTTAGGGCACACAGTGAAAATATGCTTCCAGATGGAGACAAAACTATCTTTTTTCCCAGAGGAGCAGTGAAATTTTGCAAGCTGCATCAACTTTCATATTATTTAAACTATTTATTCGCAGACTTATGTTTGTGCATGAGCGAGTCAGTGTCCCGTGTCTTCTTTATCCTTTTTGAAGTGATTAGAGCCTCTGGGATTTCTAGGAGGAAACATGTTTCCTGTTCTCTCATGAGGCAGCTGCTTAATGACTGCCAAAATATTTGTCCTTTGCAAAGGATCTGTAATTGGCAGAACATAACTTTTTACATACTCTTTCAGGAGCAACCACAGTAGTGTCAGACAAACTATAGACAGTCGCATTTTCCAAAAAGATACCAAATATTTGCTACAGAAAACTTCTAATACTTTAAAAGAAAACTGCCGCATTTTGTATCTTACCCTGTCTCCTGTATAATGTTACCTATATTCTAAATACTTACTCTGTTTGAAGTTCAGTGGGAAATTAATTCCCCTAGCTACCACGGGCATTTGGGGCATGCAGTCCCTGATTATGAACACTTCAGGGAAAATAAGCATGGATTTCATCTGTAGCAGGAAGTGAGTAAACCAAAACTGTTTCAGGGGTTTAAAACCTAATTGCTTTATTTCCTGTCATGAATGTTAGAATTAAATGTTCTAGTAGTTATTTAGTAGAGGATCTCAAAATCGTTGTCTGAAGTGATATGTAACATTGCATTGCTTATTCTATCAAACACTTATTCTATACTGGATCACTTAATTGGTAACTGAACTAAGTCCATCTTATTCACACAGAAGGTCCACCTTGCTGTTGTTAAATATGACATAAACTCCAATTAAACTATTAGACAGTAATTACACTCCATAACTGAGGCCATTCTGTCTCCAAAACAATCAGATATAATGCACTAAAACTATGAATTCTTCCTTCCATATATAGAAGTTGACTGTTAATCTTAAACTTAAACCAGTTCAATTTTTGTGGTTTCTGATGCAAAATAAGAGGTAACACTCCCCATCAGGTAAGATCAATAGTCCCAGAAGCATCGTCGTCTTTCCCATTTAGCCTTCCACATGGCAATGATGTCTAGATCTAGAACTACAGATGTCAATACTCAAACAACAAAGAAGCACAATGGAAATTTGTACAACAAATCTGCTTCTATTTATTTTCTATACTAGTGAAAGAGCCTTGACAGTGTTGATGTGAAAGGACTTTTTGCAGATTCTGATTTTTAATAGAGATGTAATCAGTTCCCTTTCAGATTCATTAACAGTCAGTTTTTGGCTTGGCTTTTAATAATAGTTACTGTACCTGAGTTATCACTCTGTCTCAAAACTTTAGGTGTATATTGTTCAGTGCTTTCCTTTAACTTACCAGATCGCAGGTTTGCATGGATGTAAGTGAAAGGATAATTTCTCTCCGTGTTGATAGAGATATGTCATGACTGCCACGGCCCCAAAGAAGACACATGATCAGACTACAGAAACAGTCTTAAAATACTTAATTGCACAATTCTCAAGAGAAGTTACACTGCAGTCAATGGAATTAACTTACTTAATTTTCCCAGAAAATTTTCCAAACAAAAAAATAACGTTCATGTATTTAACACCTTTCATTTCAGGAACCTAAAGTACCGTGCTAGTCATTATAAAAATGGTATTTGCTATACTGAATAAAAGTCTATTTTCTGAATTATCTATCCTATCACTAACTGTAACCAATAGTAACCAAGTATTTTACATAAAGGAAAGAATGATGCAGCAAGTGGATGGAAGATAATTCATCATACCTAAATGTCCCACCTTAATCTTGCCTATTCAGAGATCTAAATTATGAGCCATGATTTTTTATCAACCCTGCAAAATATTTCAAGATATTAAGTATTATAACCTGATATTCTTATTGTTGGTATATGCAACTCCCATATCTGCCTGAAGACAAATAATATCTTTGCAAAGTTGATGTTACCTTCTTTTCAACCATAACAGGCAGAAACTAAGGGAACAAACTTCCCTCTGATCTGTCTGGCAGCCTTTTATTTTGACACCCCATAGACACTGGTGCAAACTTCTTCCATTGTTTGAAATTTCAAACTAGGTAATAATCTAGGTAAAAAGGCCTCTTTTTTTCATCTTCCCTTCATTTTTTTCTTTCCAATATCATCCTCTGTTGAATCTCCACTTAAACCAGAATAAATGTCTGTCATGTAGTTGTATGGTAATTGAATTGTACTGTATGAGTATCCTAAAGTTACGGAGCTGTGCAGTAGAATGGGTGGGGTATTTGATCTATTTTATTATTAGTTAGAAAATAAGGGTCCTTTCCATGCAGTGGAGGGTTTGACAGTATTTGCCATATGAGTATGACCAAACAACAAATAGTAAACAAATTGGTTAGTGTTTTTCCCATCAGCTTCTTTCACCTTTTAGTCATTCCTGTAACTCAGAGTACAGTTTACAGCATGCCAAGAATATAAGACTGTGAGAAGCTAAGGTGACAGACGGGGTATAAAAATATGAATAAAATAGGCTGGTATGAGTTCCAGGTGGGCACTAAGGGCCGCAGAGGAGGAAAGATGGTATTAGGGGCCCAGTGAACATCAGTGATGAGCTGGCTCTCAAATCTTTGTGGCAGTGTAAGGGGGAAAAAAACAAAGTATACAGCCTCCTAAAATCCAGCATAACTGCTCTGGAATGTACAAACAGTCCCAGAATGGTGTCATATACTCCCAAATGACAGTCAGTGTCAATACTGTGTTGAGGTGCATGAATACAGAGCTACATGGTACATAGCTAAGCAAACAGTATTATTTTTAAAGGCAATAGGTGAAATTGTTTCCATTGTTCCTGTGGCATGTTGGGCTTTACACCTGGCATTACAGGCAAAGAGACAGAGAACATTAGAGGGAGAAAATAAGATGTAAACATTAGTTTATCATGGGAAGAAAGTGTAATCTTGCAATAAAAGGGGCACCAGTTCATAATATTGGTGCCATCCCTTGCCCTTGCCATTGCCTTGGGCAAACCATTCCACTTCTTCACCTCTGTGTTGTCAACGTGAAATGAGGATGACAAAGTTTTTACACTTCATTCACAAGCAGAATGGGTAGGATTAATTACTGAACTGTGTTTTTAACATGAAATGTGTTATATAAAGTTTAAGTAGTATTATTATGGTAATAAGTAATAAAAAAATGCATTTTTTATATGAAGACAGATCAGTAATTTTATTTAATCTTCATGATATTCACAAGAAAGAAAATATATTTCAAAACAAATAATGGCTATCCAATTAACCTAAAACATCTTTGAGTCTCTTTGCGGTCTTGGAAATAAACTGAATTGTGATTATGTGAATAGCTTACTAAATAAGTATCAAAAATCTTAACATATTTTTATGTGTAAATATTATTGAATCCGTTCAGTTATTAACATAAAAGGTGTTTTAGTAGTTGTAGACAATTAAAATAGGAAACCTGTGTATATCTTTAAGATTTTAAGTGGGTTATTTCAGAATTACCCAAAAGAACCGATCAATATTTCATAGAGTTTCTCCACTGTATGTAGTTGTTTAAGGCACTTTGATCAAATTGAATTATGGGTCTTTTATCTCACTGTGGCAGTCAACATTTCCAATAGATAACTGTTGACAACAGTGATCCTGGGTCTTTAATTATATTTTCCACAATAAAAGACAGCTTTTTGAATAATAACTGAAACAGTCATGACCTGGCACTACAAAAATAGGCAGAATATGGACATCAAAGGTAAGGGAAGAACTGAGTCACTGGGAAACGTGCAAGCAATAATAAAAACATTAAGGGACTAAACAGCTGTCTGGTGCTATTTCACTAAGGTTTTAAGTAGTTCAGAAAAGACAGAGAAAACAGCACCATTTAGACAGTTTTCAGATATTAAGGAAAGAGCAATCTGGTATTCTAAGTACCTCATCTGTATGTATGTCAAGGCTATCTGGATTTAAAAGTACAATGTGTTAAAGTAGACAAAGTAGGTACAAAAGACTAAATAACACAAAATCTGCTGAAAGGTTGGATTAATTTTAAATTTGTTGATGCAAATGTCAATCAAATATATATTATAGTATTTGTTTTCTTATGGAACTCTCTTTGCTTTACTGAGAGTTGTTAGTGTGCCAAATGAAATGCTATTGTAGGAGATATGAGGTAGAAATTGGTAGCAAAGAATAAGTTTTACCAGCCAAAAGTTAAGATTTTTGGAGGTCAAGAAGTTGAGGAAAAATCTGATTAAGTTTATGATATGAGTACATTACTTGGAAGTAACTGTTACTGAAGAAGAAATGAATTCCTTGTATCAGGAACAGTGTGGCCAGCAGGAGCAGGGAGGTGATCGTGTCCCTGTACTCGGCACCGGTGAGGCCACACCTTGAATGCTGTGTGCAGTTTTGGGCCCCTCACTACAATAAGGACATTTGAGGTGCTGGAGCGTGTCCAGAGAAGGGCAACGAGGCTGGTGAAGGGTCTAGAGAACAAGTCTTATGAGGAGCGGCTGAGGAAACCGGGGTTGTTTGGCCTGGAGAAGAGGAGACTGAGGGGAGACCTTATTGCTCTCTACAACTACCTGAAAGGAGGTTGTAGCGAGGTGGGGGTCGGTCTCTTCTCCCCAGTAACAAGCGATAGGACGAGAGGAAATGGCCTCAAGCTGTGCCAGGGGAAGTTTAGGTTGGATATTAGGAAAAACTTCTTCACTGAAAGGGTTGTCAAGCATTAGAACAGGCTGCCCAGGGAAGTGGTTGAGTCTCCCTCCCTGGAGGTATTTAAAAGAAGGGTAGACGTGGTGCTTGAGGATATGGTTTAGTGGTGGCCTTGGCAGTGATAGGTTAGTGGTTGGACTCAATGATCTTATGGGTCTTTTCCAACCTTAACAATTCTATGATTCTATGATTATGATAAAGAAATATTGGCTATTCTTTAAGCCCCTTTAGACAAGTGCAGAAGGACATTCCCTTTTCATTGTCTGAAAAAAAAAATTTAAAGAACATCTCTGATATTTCAGGCAGACCTGTATTGACCTGTAAATTGGTAAATTACATGCCACTCCTTTGCAGACTCTGATTCCAGGAGAACTTTTGGTTTATTTAAATTTTAAAGAGTTCTGTCAGATTACACAATTTTTATCTAGCTTTGGATACTAATTCTTCATTAAGTATACTTCTTTTTTCCCTTATTTCATTCACTATGTGCCTACATGAATGTAGGACATGCATTTTGCTGTGTTTTTAAAAGTACTGAAGAAAGATTAATTAAAAAAAAAAGGAATCGAGGTTAATGCCAATATAAAAACCAAGGTCAGACTGTAACTTGTTAAGTATGCAAGAACAATTAGGAAATTACATCTTCTAACTTCTGATCAGAAGTTTGCATTATTATTACTCAGAAAATATAAGTTATTGGTAAAGACCAAGGAAAACCTAACCTAATCAATTATGCCCCAAAAGCAAATGGCTATATTCATAAATACCATCTATGAATAGGTTTTCCAAAGTCTCCTCAGATGAAATAACCAGTGGTAGAACAAGGCCTTGAAAAGAATAGCTAATCAGAATTTTGTTTATAATTATATAGCGTAGCTTGTTTCTGTAGTTCCTTTCGTCCATAAATTATTTTCTTTTGCTTCTATACGAACTATCAAAACTCTTCTTTTAATCTTTGACTGCACAGCAGTCAAAAATGGATGTCAGGTTCAGTTGCACTGTGGTTTCTGGGGTCTTAATCAAAAGCCAGTCAAGATCTTGGTTAAGACTGCACATATCAATCCCACGTATCTACATGCATTACTTGTGAGAGCCACCCATCATCTTTATGCTTTTACTTTTCAGTAAGTAATCAATTCAGTAATAGCTTAACAAGTCCACTGGATAATATCCTTAGGGTTGTTAGTTTTTACAAAATCAGAAGGGCATTTGTGTTGTGCCTGGAGGAATGTAAAACTCCAGAATTTGAGATCACTAATTCTGGGACCAGACAAGGGAGGAAGAGTCAAGTAGAACCCTTTGGAAACTGCTAAAAATGGTGTGTATACTGATTGTGACAGGAAAGCTTTTCTTTTCTGTAATAGCTATCATACAGGGCACAGAACAAAATCGAGTCTCTGACTGTGGGATTAGATATATACAGTATGTCACCCAGCGACTGACAAAAAACACCCGTGGTTTCATTATGCCACATGTTGCAAAAAAGGGTGTTGCCTCTTTTCCTTTGCATTGTTTATATAGAATTTTGCAATTAAGGGCTCTTACTTGCTGACATAAACTGAAGCTAGCTAGAAGCGGGATTTTAAATGCTTAGGGGAGTGGCAAATATCATTATTGGATTTTGAATCACACACAGATTCCCGGTCTATCATTTTCAAAGTTAGAAAAGACATATCTAAGTGAATGTTTGACCATGATATATGTCTGGAAATTCTTGAGTAACAAATCAATTCCTTTTTTACTTTAGTAACAAAAAAAAAAAATGGTATTTGTACAGAACACAGTCACTAATTCCAGCAGAATGAATACATATTCAACACTTATTTTAGCCAGCTAATGTGGGAGTGCAGTTTTGGTTTTGGAAATTATTTCCTCTGAATGACTTGTAATAAATGCAATTTTTTTCTTATTTTATTATCATTGCAAATTATTTCTCAAGTAACTCCTGTGGATTTCATTAGAAAATCCAAACGTATTATACAGTTATGTAATTAGATGTTATATTGTAATGAACATGTCATGAAAAAGAATTAATTAAGGTCATAGAGAATAAATTTAGCTCTGACATTTCCTTCTTTGGAGTGCTTGTTTTTAAAGCTCTAATATTCTATTAATAGCTTTGTTTGTAGGAATGTGTAGATGTGGCATGCCACTATGGCATCTTCCTCTCACTTTCAAACTCCAGAAGGAAGAAAATTAAACTGAAAGCCATGATCTCAACTACTTTAAAGGCAGTGTGGTGCTCCATTGGAAAACATTGTTTCTGCTTAGCTGGAGGTGCTTAAAATAATGACAGGAGATTCAGTATATTTGACATCTACAATTGAGTTACTTCTGTCCATGTATGATTTACAACAAAGTAAGTGGTGACTACAGTACTCAGCTGGGTTGATATGAGAAAAATCTAGCAAGCAGTTTATGGAACGCAGATTCAGCAATTCATTTTTATCTTAAGGAAACTGTGAAAAGAATTCTATTTTTAGATCCTGGTTGTATTTAGGCTTATGTTATCTCCATATCTTATTATTATAAAGCACAGAAGCATAAATTTAGGACTTGAATAACTTTTAAGAGGAAAGAAGTGAGATGGTTTGAGCACTGCAAACTCTTCTGGCTTTAGATGGCTGTTGACTTAAGTTTTGGTATAAGAGTTTCGAAATACAGCTAAATCACTCTGTAAGTCTCCAACTATGTTGTGGTTTGTTTGGTTGGGTTTTTTGTTTGTTTGTGGTTTGTTGTGTTTTTTTTGTTTTTTAATTCTGTGATTCATATACCGAAACAAGACCTATCAAATAATTCATTTTCCGTTTGGGATGCAGAAATGTATGGATTGACCAGATACTCTGAAGGACTTGATATCTATTTCATTACAAACAACTTTGGAAATAAGAAAGTTTTCTCATGTCCTTATTTTTCAAAAAATATTCTTTTCTTGGCTTAAAGCCAGGTTTATGTCTCAGTTGCTTTAGATTCCAGAAGCAGCATTCTTGTTTGTTTGACTATTTTTTTTTTTGTATGCAAATAGAGTATATTTTAGCAATAGGTAGCATTCAGGTTTGCATCCTAATTGGTGTTAGAACGCCCAGCGTTATCCTTCAGCAAAGTCAGCCTTTCATATTGAAATTCTAGAGTGTCAGAATGACTGAGCATAGATGGATAATTATTAATTACATTTATTTTAAACAGTCCCAAAGTTTCAATAACTCTCTTCAGGGGAGGTGAAGAGCATAGCATTTACCTAATTGTATAGATATTATTTTATATTAACAGTTTTAAATGTCCTACTTTGTAATATTAAAAAAGATACTGTGTGACCTCTTAGATTTACATTTTCTTTTTAAAATATTTTAAATGTTTACTGGTATTGCTCTCTCTTTTGGGGTCACTGTAAGTGGTTGTCTTTAACTGAGCAGGAGGAATCTTTGCATATAGACTATTGATAAATAAGTGCATATATACATGTTTATATATGTGCAGATATATACACACAAAAAAAAATTAAAAAGGGTATAGAATCATAGAATCATTAAGATTGGAAAAGACCTCTAAGATCATCAAGTATTCTGTATTGGCTACTACACACACGAGATCACTAGGATTTAAGAAGCTGCTAGGGTAAGCAGCAGTGAGCTCAACACCCATCTGAAGAGCCTTTGCTGGCCAGGCAGGCATCAACCAGGTAGTAAGGACTCCTCAGTGTTGGCAGCTTGCTGTCTTGCAAATGCTCTGACACTGATACTTTTCTGCATTTTCCCTTTAGGGTTTTAAGCCTATCCACTTCAATGGTTTCACACCTTGAATTTTTGAGGTACTAATAATCTCTATCTCTACAGCCCTACCCCTGTCTACATTTCTTATCTTGCATGGTGGCCTTGCTACCCAGACTTTCTCACTGCTCTTTCTTAAAATGTAGCAAATTCCTCTGATGTCTGAGCCATGGTATCGGTGCTGGGCTCTGGATCCTTGAAAGACAGATGCAGAATTCCCCATTTTGGATGACAGTAAATCACAGAGTGATTTAGGAAGGAAATAGTTATACAGGCATCCTGATCATAAAATTTGTTATAGTTAAATCAGTTAGCTTTATTAGAAAAATAAAGAAGTTGCCATTAGAAAGAATATATAGTAAGAACAAGAAGCAAATGGGCCTTTCTCTTATGATAAGAAATGTTAAAATAGTTCAATAATTTTTGAAGATCACAGGAGGCAGCTACTGCTACATGGTTTATTGGACTTGGCACTAGGCAAAAAAGGACTAGCCTTGGCACACAAGGCTTGATCAAATCCCATCATTCTCAACTTTCTATTTCTCTCGTGTCTGAGTCTATGTAGCAACATCTTGGAAAGCTGGCAAATGTCTGGCAGCAACAGATGTAGAACTGGAGTGTGACAATGTTAACTGCAATACATATGGAAACACCTTTTCCTTCATGTAAGCATGCAATTTTCTGTATATAGCACACCTAGTGCAATAATAAAACCTACTTTAAAATCTTCTGACCTTAAGACTTGTTTTAAGAGAAGTAGCACCTTTATTTTCAGCTTGCAAATGGGAAACCAAAATCACAGAGCCAGAATAACTTATCCAGAGTCATACAGGAAATGACGCACAGAGGCTGCAGGGGAGTTCATACTTTAAGTCTCAGTTCAGTATTCTATCTGTGTGGTTTCAAAGCACTCTTACGCACACTTAAGACCCCTATAGTGCTCCAAAGTATATAATAAAAATCTAATATATGCAAATCATACCACTGAGTAACTTCATGTCATTAGCCATGATAAATTCTATTATTTGAGAAGATAATTCATTCTTAAATCAATTCACTAAGGCTGCCTAAATCAAAACAGATTCTAAAATGACATTTCAGTAGGCTTTTTAGTGATGTTAGGTGGTTTTCTTTAACCCTCTGTAAAGTTCTTGGTCAAAAGACAGGAGGATTTAGAAATTAAATCTTTGACCTTCTTTCAGCTTTGATACCAGATTAGGATGAATCCTTCACTTTCCTTTCTTGCAACAGGAGGATACAAATAAGATATTTTCAAATTACTTGAAATCTGGACCAAAGCTATGATGGTTTTCAGACTTGAATTAAAAACAGGCCTGTGTCAATAGCTTCTGATAGTCAGCACTTGCATAATACTTTTTTTTTGGTGGGAAGCAGAAAGAGGTCAGAGAGTTGAAGACTACATGTATAGGATAAGGAGCAAGGAGAGTGAAACTGATATGATATCCTCTGCATGTTTCCTCATAATGTCCCCATACCTCTTAAATGAGAGAAGCGACACTGTTCTGATATATGGTGCAGAAATAATTGCCTTCTGTGTTCTTCTAGCACATAATGTAAAATAAAAGGGTATCTAATATTTTACACTCTTTCACCACACATGTCGCAGAAGGCCTTTAAAAGATTTGTGAAAGATCCTGCAATGTGATTTATTTTTTTGGCAGCAGTGGGGTCATTAAAGTACCTCGGACTGTCTTCTGAAGGTTAATTAATTTTATGCTAAGAAGCTAGTCTTTCAGAAGCAGCCATCTAGTGGAAATAGAAAAGTCTTTAATTAACAAACATCAGATCTCATACTCAGTAGAGTTATATGAAGACACACAAACATGCAGTCTTTATATTATCTCACCATATAATTATTTCTCCATATCCTCCACTACCCCTGTTCTCCATCAAAAAAACCCAAAACCTTTGTGCTTCTTCAAATTGGATCTTGCTTTTTATTAAACTGCTGTTAATACTAGAAGACTACTTCAGAATATAGAATTAGTAGGAAGATTTTCTTTGGAATTTCATATAAAATAATGAATATTAAATGCGTTGCTTTCAAAGACGTACTTTTATATCTGTGTTCCTAATTCCAAACATTAAGAAGCAATATTCTAAGAAACTATTAATCTAATTTTTTAGGTAAAAATATAGAGAGAAATGAAAAAATATTTTGCTGTCAATATCCAAAAAGGATATTAATACATTACACATCAGGGATTGTGTAGGACATGAATCACTACAATTTGAGATAAATATTTATTACAGTTGGGCTTTAAGGTTCTGTCTTAAATTGCAGCTTCACTGCTTCACTATGTGCATTTAAAAGGCATATAGTTCTCTCTTAGCCTATAGTTTTAACAGGTGAAACAGATCATGGGCAGGGCATGGGAGTAAAAGACCAAGAGAAATGAAATCAGCTTTCCCCCCGTGCTGCAGTGCCAAGTGCCTGGTAGTACCCAGAGGTTCTGCCTAGGTGCCTGGAAAAATTCAAATTTCTCCCCTATGCCTTGCATTATGTTTTATCAAAGGAAGAAAAAGAAGAAATCTGAGAGTGAAAAGATAGGTAAAGTAACCACTGAAACACACTGTGGGCTTTCCAGAATGTATTAAAAACATTTGCTCAATGCTAAAACAGTACTTGCTGGTAGTGGTGTGGGAGGGTGTTTTGTTCTTTTTTTAACAAAAATTTACCAGTGACTAATTATAACTCAAAAAAATGTAAACCAATTTAGTGAACTCCTTCATTTTATACACATCAGAAAGATGAAACAAAACTGGTAATACAAACCAAAAAGTACAGAGCTACCCTATTCAATAAATCTGAAGCTCAGTGCTTTGCAGAGGGTCAGCCAGGGTATGCTGAAGGTTAACGCTAACTGCTATTTTAGCTACGTACATTCCTTCTCTAGACATTGACAGAACTGATTATTTTAACCTCAGATGGTGATTAGGAAAAGCATTTATGATGCTGTAAGTTCCTTTAGTGCTGTAGGTAACACTTTTGCTGCACAGACCCTCAGGGACAGATTGTTGGTTAAAAAAAGAAACTAATTTATTAGATCTTGGCATAAGATAATGCTCACATGAGGAGTCTAGTCTGAACAGGATGGTCACTCACTGCTCTGTGGAAATAGTATCTCTATTACCAACAGCAGCATCTTTAGGTCAATCAGGTAAGACTCCCCAAACTGCTGTTTCCCTCATTTCTTATTCTCCAGCTGACCAAGGTCCTATAAGACACTTGAGCATACACACCATCCATCTCTATTAATTATCTTATGTATAAAATACCTCTTAAATATCTCAACTTTGTACATAACACTGTCCTCTGTAACCATTTCTGCAACTACATATGTAATTTCTGCTGTTTATTGTGGTTAACCTTGGCTGGCTGCCACACAACCACTCGGTTGCTCTCTCACTCCCACTCCTCAAGAGGAATTGGCAGGGGAGAAAACTAGATGTAAAAGCTCATGGGTTGAGATAGGGAAATCACTTACTAATTACTGTCATGGGCAAACAGACCTGACTTGGGGAAATTAGTTTAATCTACTACCAATCAAATCAGAGCAGAACAATGAGAAAATAAAAAACTAAATCTTAAAACACCTTCCTCCCACCCCTCCCTTCTTCCCAAGCTTAACTTTACTACTGAATTCTCTACCTCCTCCCCTGCCAGCAGCACAGGGAGACAGGGAATGGGGGTTGGGGTCAGTTCATCACATGTTGTCTCTATGTCTCCTTCCTCCTCAGGGGTTGGACTCCTCACACCCTTCCCCTGCTCTAGTGCGGGGTCCCTCCTCTGGGAAACAGCTCTCCACAAAGTTCTCCACCATAAGTCCTTCACATGGGCTGCAGTTCTTCAGAGACTGCTCCAGTGTGGGTCCCCCAAAGGGTCACAAGTCCTGCCAGCAAACCTGCTCCAGTGTGGACTCCTCCTTCCACAGGTGCACAGGTCCTCCCAGGAGCCTGCTCCAGCACAGGCTTCCCATGGGGTCATGGTCTCCTTCAAGTGCATCCACCTGCTCTGGTGGTGGGTCCGGACCTCCATGGGCTGCAGGTGAATATTTGCTCCACCATTGACCTCCATGGGCTGTAGGGGAACAGCCTGCCTCACTATGGCCTTCACCACAGGCTGGAGAGGATTCTCTGCTCCAGCACCTAGAGCACCTCCTCCCCCTACTTCTTGACTGACCTTGGTGCTGCAGAGATTTTTCTCTTCCATATTCTCACTCCTCTCTCTGGCTGCGGGTGCTGTTGCACAGATTTTTTTTCCCCAAGCATGGACAATTTGAGTACAATTTGTGTACAGTCTGTGAACAATTTAATAATTTCTACAGCAGGATATATCTAGGACTCTCCAGGTCAATCCACCAACGATGTTGACCAGTACATTTATGGTGCTGGGAGCTCAAGTGATCGTGCCATTTCAAGTCAGTTGTCTTTCAAAATGGGCTGTTATCTCACCTGTGCAGACAACTTGTCAGTGCGTTGCTTGTTCACTCAGGGAGTTAACCAAGGCATAAGAGCAGCAGGCGTGCACACAAGCCCTGGAAGCTGGCTAAACCACAGTTTTGACTCTAGAAGAAGCCTGAGTCTCATCCTTATATCTCACCCAAGCTCCATAGCTCTTGGCATGCTCTACATGCTCACTGGGAGCAAGATTCACCATGCTGCCTCCCCACATGAGGTGGAAAGCCTTCCAGTGGAGCACTGCACCTCAGCCTCTTTGGTACCCATGGTTTTCCATGGCAGATATTTGTCAGGCTGAGGGGATGGCCAGAAGGCATGCTATCAGGGCACACTGCCATCCCATGGTAGTTTATGAAAGCAGTCCTGAGTCAAGCCCATTTTCTTAGCTAGCTGCTGAGAAGACTGGCTGTGTTGAGCTCTGTTCCCATTTTAGTTACTCAAATGGGTTCCCTCAGTTCTGTCTAACAGAGCTAATATTTTTAATGTAATTATTTGGTTTAAGAATCTTTCAACAGATACTGTTATCTCATCCTGTCTATCTTATATCAAATTATTTTAGGACTTGTCTTCTAAGTTTCTGTGGCACTTCCATTTTACTTTGAAATCATTAGAGTATGAAGACAGCCATATGTCTTGATTTGGATGTAATATTAGAAATTTAAAGGGTGAATACAAGAGGAATACATTCAAAATTCATTAATTTAGTATTTAAAGCAAGTGACCTCTCTGTCACCTGAATTAACTACGATTTTCCTCTAGGAAAAATTTTATTCTGGGTCAGGCCAGAAGCAGCATTTAATTACCTATTCCACATCTTAATTAGCTATCTCCCAGATAACATTCCTTTTTTACCTCAGCCAAATTAATCTTGAACTTCCAGGATAACTGTTTGTTAGTAGTTTCAGTTTGGACTTTATCCTTATTCTCATCCAAGTGAAGACAAAGGCCATACGTGCCTGGAAAAAAGCTGTTTGAAGTTGTTTGCCCAGTCTCAGAAAAAAAAAGCTGGGCATTCTTAGGCAGAAATATTCTATATATCATCATTATTATCAGCAATTGTCAAGATTAAATCTTGGAAAATTTTTAAAGGGGTTTTTTTGGGGGGAGGGGGAGGAGTAGGTTGTAATTTACTTTTATACCGCTGGTCTAAGTTCTTAAGAATGACTGTAGGCAGGCACTGTGGTGTTTTGGCATTGTGTATTCTTGCCTGTTCTCTGTCCTTTGCTTTGCACAGCAGCGTAAGTCAATATTTTTAGGGACAGACATCTCGCAGTCCATCTTCACCCTGTCCTTGCTTGTTGAGGAAACTCCCAGTTTGTTGACAGCAGCTAACGATTTGTTTGTCAGGGAAGGGTTTTCTAATCTGGGCAAGAGCTGTCACTTAAACGATAACTTTTTTTCTCAGAGGCAATTAGTATTGTGTTGCAGAACTTCCTGGGGTATAGGAATTGTTTTATTGATTCCATACAGATGTGGAACAGAACTTAACTAGTATCCTGTCTTTGGCTGTTGGCTGAGAGATGGGTTTAAAGCTGAGTACGTGCTCCAGTGGCTGAAATGGTATTAGTTGAATTAAATAGAACAAAAGGATTATGTGATTCACATCCTTCTGTCCAAAGCTGTCATCGGCTCTGGACCTTTCTTCATAGACACAGAACAAAAATGGTCGGTTTTTACTGTTTCTTGCACTTTTGTTAACTTTTTTTTTAAGGAGATGATACTTCAATAGAAAAAGATCAATGCATCTCTACAGAATTTTAAAAAATAGCAAGGTTTACAGTGCAAAAATTAAAGTACTCTGAACTCTCTATTCAGACAGCAAGTTGTTTCTCTCAATGTGTTATCTCTGAGATGTTACTAAAAATACAAAAGACTCAGCAAAACACATTTTCTAGGCATGTGCTTTAGAATGATCAAAAGTAGAGACAATTTTTTTTTTTTAATATAGATATATATATTTGCCAACCTTCAAGACGATTTTCCAGGAGAGACTCCAGAAAAGCCAAAATATAAATATTTCTGGGGACATTGTTAGACAGCAGGGACCTCCTAGATTTGCTATGTATGACTGTAAAAAGAAACAGTAAGGTTGGAGGATCTAAAGGTAGACACTTATGTTTAGATTTCCATTCTGCATCACTGGGATTTAAATGATTAAGTGTAGGAATACTTGCATAACAGTTCTTAGTTTTGTGATTATTCTTCCCACTAATGGCACAGCTGGAATCTTGCAAAAATGAATAATAAAGACCAGTAACTTCCTTTTCTGTTATTCATGAAGTTTTCAAGGTTCAGAAGCTTAGTAATTTCTGGCCAAAATCCAAACAGCTACAAAATGCTACTAATCCAGCTGTACAAGTAACAGTGAGATACATCTAATAATTTGTGTTTGAGCCTCCTGCCATGTTAGAGGTTTTGATGTTTTGTACTCAGTCAATTTTATTGACAATACCAGAGAGAGCATCCCAATACAATTCAGTAAATGAATCTTCAAGTTAGTATAGGTTTTGTCCACAGCATCTACACACACTTTTATGCAAGGTCCTCCCATGGATTTCTGTTGGATAAGTAGAATTAAAAGGAATCTTGGGATTTTCTTTCCCATCAATAGGCAGTTTTAGAACTGGCATGAAATAAAGTCTCTGTGAACAGACTGCATCCCTCCATACTTGCAAGGGTGCAGCAATCTCAAGTTTTATTCTAAACTTAGTGAAAAACTAATGGATTATAACAAATGCTGGTATCGGAAAATGGGAATTCAAGGGGTGGGTCTACGGCTAGCAGCTCATGCCCACTATTACATCATGGATAATTCTTATTTCATTTTCACCAAGGGCATGAAATTCTAATGTAATACTAAGGTAAGACTTCATACCTGTGGTGAAGGCAAACACAATATCTAGGTTCATTGCAAGTACCTTTTAAATATGAGGGCTAAAACTAATGCAAGGCCATTTCCTGGATCCTCTGCAAGGGGTAAATTTCATTCATAGTGCAAAGAAGAAGGGCTGCTCTACATGCTTCAAATATTTTTACAACCCATGCCAACAAGATTTTTAGCATGATTTTGACTCAGCTGACTAACTAGTATTGTGTATGATAACCAAGGTACGAAGAACAGGGTGACAGCTGCTGTTAAGGACAAGTATAAGGGAGAGAGGACATTTAAAGAGTGTGAAAAAGCAGTGCCTACAATTAACACAGAAATGGAACAGAAATGAAAATAGATTTTCAGATTCCCTGTGTTTTCAAGTTCACAGCTCCTTGCTATCCCTCTTTTCACCATGATAAATATAAAGAGAAATGGTGGAAGGCACAATGAACACAAACTTACTGCGTTGCTACCCTGTAGGCTTCATTCACCCAAACTGTCAAATAGGCTGACACATTCTCTAGCACAAAATCTATCCTTCCGCTTAAGGTGAGCATATGCAAATTACTCAATTATGCAAGATGTTTCCTGAAAGAATTTGCATAAATTCCAGACATGGAGGTGTGCAAAATATGGTAGTTATATAAGACAACCAACCTCTAAACAGATTATTTCATTTTAAATATGTTTCTCATTTCTATGTCCTGTTCCATAAGTTATCTAAGCATATGTAGAATTTTCAGTCTTGCAATTACAAAATGAATTTTGTTTTTCTTAAGTTCTTACTGTCACCAGAATGAAGAACTTGCCATTCCCTGTGTGAAGATTCACTACAGAAGCAGATCAAAACTCCGTTGGGGTCAGTGGGGCTCTGGGAAAACAAGTGGCCTTTTCCTGCCCACTCAACTTAAAACCACTCATTCTCGCAACTGCTGTTCAGTCAGTAGATCCCAAAGAAACAAGCTAGCTGTTCAGATGAAGAGTACATTCCATCTTTACATGCATGTATTTATCAATATAATGAATACCAATATACTTAACTAATAGATGTGTACACAATGATAACTCAGAAAATCGGAATGAGGTCTTCTTGAAATACTTATTGCTATTAACATTATCTTTTCTTTTCCTCCTGTCAGAAAACCCAAGAACAGCAGCTAAATAGCTTAAGATTTGTCTGGATTTTACCTCTTTTTTGAATTAGAAGGGGAAATGACTTTTTTTTCTTCTTCTTCCTTAACAAAGAATTTCTGAAAAAAAAAAAGGTTACACTTTTTGTTCATCATAAGAAATGTGTTGCCTTAAAATGCTACAAACCTCTGAGGCCAGATCATGTCATCTTGGAGTATTAGTAGCCAGTGAAATAGGTTGTACAGCCTTTGTGTTAGGTTTCCTTTAATAAAGTGATTTGTGGATCGATTAATTTGGGGGAAAAAAGTGACAGACCAGGGTAAAGTAGATCAGAAATTAATTGCCCCATCAGAGTTAAGTGGGGAGGTGTGAATAGCACCTGCCCTCTTTCTGGTTAATACAAGCCAATGCTTCCAGTCTCCCTGTTGACAAGTAGCTATAGTAACTTCCTGAGTAACACATAGGCACAATAAATGCATTACAGGACAGAGACATCATAGTTTCAAAGACAAGATCAATACGCTGAACATATGTCAATTTAGTTTTTAAAAAGTTTGATAAATATTGATAAATTTATATTAACCTTTCCTGAACTGAAGCTCTTGGAAGGTTCATGTTCCCTATTGCTGTGAATCAAAGGTAATAGTGAACCGCTGAGTCATAGCAGCACATTATTAACCTACTACAAGCTACCGAATGCTCTCACAATGTCAGCTTTTCAGTTGCAAAATGTCCTTGAACATCTAAAGTTCTGAACAGCTGTAACTACACCCAAACTGCTGTACTAAGTAATGCACAAGTGCCATAAATATTTCAAGATTTTTAAATATTGTCCCTAAATTCAAAAGACAAAATGAATACAGTTTGGCATTACTCCAATGTCATAAGTATGGCTTCAAGGGATGGCTTCAATTTGGATAATGGCTGAGTCAAAGATGGCAAGACAATGGCACAAAGCTTTGTTGCTGTTTAAAAGTTTAGATAACTTACTAGAGCTGGATAAAAGGATGAGTTTGGTCATTGGAATTAAAGCCTGCCTGACTTGATCCCATGAAGGTAGAAAACTTACTGTTTTCTACACAACTGGGGTTGGTTCTGAGCATTTTTAGCCCACCTTTAAACAACTGGAACTCCAGCCACTTCAGCAGTAGTAGTTCTGATTTATGCTAGTATAAATGAGAGAAGAATCTACTCATATGTCTTCCTACATGCCTGTAATAAATCCTGCAGGCTATTGGTGCTATATAAATAATATGTTAGGTTGAGGATAAATTGCCAGAGAGAGGGTTACAGATAAATATTGTCAGAAATGGGGTTTATAAGGTGATTTTTGTGGCATAGCTTACAAATAATGTCACCACACATAACTTTTTCACAGAATATTCAGGAATGGGATGAAATAGCAGAAATTCTATTTCTACCTCAAAGGCAAGAGAATTTGGGGTTCAAGTGAAATTTTTAAGCACTCTGTGGTTAGATGTAGATTTATTTCCAAGTTGAGATTTCTATATATATCTTATTATCTACCTTTTGTTCTTTTTCTTGTAAAGTTGGTTGCAACGATCTAAAAAAAGACAATTGCCACTTGCATCCTCCAGTTACGAACACTTTTATTAAGGCAGTCGAAGATCCTTTGTAAATGCTGGACTCAGATGCATCTAAATTTCAATAATGGGTTGAGAATCTGAGGTTTTTTGCTTTTGCCCCCTTCCACCACCACCCCCACTGCTTAATTTGGTGTTTAGCTGCAAGAAGATGTCAATGTTGTTTAGAAAGCATTTAACTGTGAAGATAAAATAACTACTTTTCAATATATCCCTAGGAGGCTGCAGTGAGAGTTATTATTTAGTAGTTTGCTAAACTGTAAATAAATAGACAAAGATATGATGAAGTTCAAGAACTGTTATCAGATTTATACCTCACTTCTTATTAATGCTCTAGACTCAGCTTTGCCTGAAAGTACTTTTTTTTTGCATGTGTGAATATATTTGAGCACTGTAAATTTGACAAAAAATGTTTTTCCCTGGCAATCTCTCAAGTCGTAGCATGGAAAAATAATATCTACTTTATTGCATCCATGTACATCATATTCACTGAAGTCTTACTGGGTGACATAAGGACCAGTACATATATGATTTTCTGATTTAAGACCTTTTCTTTTTTTTTTAAGAATAGTAAATTCTTAAAAATTCAGTCAAAACAGAACAGTCTTAAAGCATACTCCACTGTAGCAAATGGAGGAGCATCATCACATGCCTGAGCTTATAGAACCCATTCTAACACAGATGAATTTATTCAGCTATTAATGGAAGGAAGAAAAGTATAGAGATATCTAAAGCCTTGAGGTTGGCATAAAGAGGGAAATTACTACAGAAGATACACTATATAGGAAAGAATGTCAAAAAATAGAAACACAGTACTGGCCGTTTTTTGAACAGAGTCAGTATATTTTGCCAGAGATTTGGGGTTTTCTTTGTGGGAATTTGTTGTTTTGTGTTTTTTTTTTTTAATGTAGAAATCTTTGAGATGTTTTAGAAGTGAAGCAATATTTTCTGAGATAACAAAAATTACACACTTGCTTCTCATGACCCACTAAGAAAACAAAAACCAGTGTCCCCAGAAACTTAATTTAGTTAAGGAAATTCTGTGTCATATTTTAGTGAACATCACATACTGGGAGAAGTTTATGGTATGCCAGAGGAAAGGAGTGAATTATACACTAATCTTGGGAGAAATCCCAATACTTAAATCTGAGTAGACTAAGTGAATATAGAACTTTACATTATTTAGAGTTAATTTCAATTCAAGGAAAACCACTTGTAGAATATCTAAGTGAACTATTAAGAAGGAAAAATGGCTGTGGTAGCACTCAGACGGTCTAAGTTTTCACATAGCTCTGTTTTTAATGGGAAATGTAAACTTTCAGGACTTCTAGAAAACGGAGTCAGTGATGTGTTTTCAGCTAGACAGCAAAAGACATTTTGAATTTTGGGGCTTCTCCCTGAGTCACCACTAAACAACTTCTAGACCGATTCACAAGCCTTAGCCCTCAGACTTTCTCAACAACTAACATAGTCACATGAAAGTGATGAAGTCAGTAAGTTTGGTATTTACTATTATTTTGTGACCAGCTGCAGATCTAAGCTTTCCCATACTGCCCATAAGCCACAATTTGTGAATTTGTGAGTTAGTCTCACAAATTCAATTAATTTTTATATTGTTATCCCAAAGTTTATAGTCATACTTATTTTTTAATGTGTCACTTTGGTTCTGTCTTTTTTTATGTTATGATTTTTATTAATTAATTCTAGTTAAGATGAAATTTGTAATTAATTGGCTTATTTTACTGTCTGTATATTTAACTAATGCACTTATGTTTTCTGGCATAAGACACTATGTATCCTTGATGGTGTGTCTGCAGAATCTCCATTAAGGCTAGAAAGATTTACATACACACAGTAAAAGATATATACTCTGGCTACTTTTGATTCCCCTCTGCTAAATAAATTGATTCCCAGGAATCTGTAGAAGTAGTAGAATAAGTTCAAGTTAAGTTCAAATTTCTTGGATGGTTATCATCATGAAGATTGTTCTTCCTTTGGGATGTAAATTATTTTAACAGTACATTCAATATGGTTTTGTATTGCTGTTTCTTTTTATAGCTATACCCTATCATTTTGCACAAGTTCTCAATGACACATCTGTTAAAGGATGCAAAAGTCTTGTGGAATATTCATGTGACTGATGGATCGGATGCCTGCTTTCATTCACTTTCTGAAGAGCCGAGCTAAACTCCTGCTATATGCAAAGCCCACAAATAAGTTTTGTAGTCTTATCTCATGTCCTATTGAGGAAAAGTTAACATTGGTTCACAATTTATCAGAATGAATAATGATGACTATTTAACAAGAACTATCTTGATAGACTTCGGATCTTACTCAAGATTAAGCAGAGCTGAAAAATTTGAAATTTGAGGGATTTATGTGAGAAACACATTGTACCTAGCTCAGATTGCCTATGCTTTAATCCTCCAGACTTTAATTTAGATTCTTTTCTACATTTTGAGATTAAGCAAGCTCTGTCTTGTAAATACATATTCTCTCACTTGATGGGAGAGGTTGTGATCCTTCATAAGCTGCCAACCCTCCTCCAAACCTGAAGGGATGGATATGGATGCAATCAGCTAAGTGCTGTCTTTTTGCTGCCTGGCATCAGCAGAATCAGATGTGGTCATAGAACTGAAGAAGAGAAAACTGCAGATTTCAGCCTAGGAACTGAAAAAAAATTTGGTTTACTGTAGTGTCCAGGGAAAAGGACAATTACTGGGAGCAAGCTTGGAAAGAGCACAATAGCCTACAATAAGCTCAGACAGAAATCCCAATGAGGAAATTTACATGTGGTCAAATACAGAAGAAAATTATACAGTTCCTTTGGAGGTTTCAGGAGGAGTTGAGCTGGAACAATAATTGTCTTACAATTCTTACTATTTGTTTATGTGCTAACAGAGCATATAATTTTCTAGAAAACAAAAATTTTAACTTGAAATATCTGTTTCTTTCATAGCTGCTTTACTGAGAAGGCAGAAACTGGCTCCTCTTCAGATATCGCTGAGGAGAAAAAGTGTGGTGATTCTCTGATATTCTGTTACTATGTGACAGGTATGAAAGATAGTCTTTTAAATGCAAGGAATCAATCAAATTATTTTTTCAAGGGATTATTGATCATAATGCAAGGAACAGGTATGATCTCAGTTCATCTTAGTTCTACGGTAAGTCTTAGACATCTGATTTCAGAAAAAAAAAAGGACTTTATTCTGAGCCATGTCTCTTTTTGTGGTTTACAAGATGGGGAGAATTTCTTCTGACTTTTGCTTGTTCTTTTCTCCTTTACTTATTCCATTATTCCCTGCAAGCCCTACCAAGAAAAGGTGAAAGAGGCACAAATCTTCATCCTGATTGTGGAGTTCTTCCACAATAAGGAAAGAAATAAGGAAATAAAAAAAAAGAAAAAAAGGAAAATAATAAGGGAAGAAATAAGGAAAATATGGAGGAAGACAATGTATGTAATGTTCAGGCAATAGTATAAGAGACCTAATAATTCTTAAAGGAAGAAAGGAAAGCATTCTAAAGCGACTTCTTGATTCTTCAGAAATTTCAGATTTTATGGATAAGAATTTTAATGTATCAAGCACAGAGCTGATTAAAAATTTCAGAATTTAAAACAGATTCAGAAGTTAAAAGCAGTTTTCTATAGCATGAAAAGTAATAGCTTTCAAAGAAGCTGAACTGTCTTGAAAGGTTGTTTGCTGGGGCATGCCTTTTTTTCCTCTTTTTTTCTGTGCAGAGTGACTGCTTAATTTAGTCCTGTCAGTGTACTCCCATTTGTATTCATTACGCAGATTCCTCACAATTTTGCTTTTAGTATGCATCAGGTGGTTTCCTCAGTGATACTGAAATGTAATAAACAGAAGTGACTCACAAGGTCATTTGTTGCCACTCCTATGTTAATAAGTTGAGTTTTCTCCCAATTCCATGTGGAGGAATTACTTCTGCTACAAAGGTGAACCATAGATTCTGAGTACAGCTCATGGTGATCTATCCTAAGCTTCACAACATGAGTAAGCATAGTCTTCTCTCTGATAAACAGTTATGGTAGGTACCCAGCGTTACTGTTTATGCAAGTAAATATTTCCATTTCCACAATACAAGTGAGAAAAAACCAAAACAAAACAAACCCTTTTTTTAAATAAAAACCTCTTTTTCAAACTGATGGTTTTTGAACTTCTATAGTTTAAATGGTGCAGTGAGACAGAAAATGTTAAAGTTGTTAGCAAATCATTACTAACAAGTTCTAATTCCTTACAGTTCAACCCGTTTATTAATTTATATTTATTACTCTAAATGTTCATATGTCTGTGTCCTTAAGAATCTTGGATCAAAAGCAGAGGTAGCTAAAATAAATTTCAAGAAGAGAAACTCCTAGCAAGGGAAACTAGAATTGTTTCTGTCATGAAGAAGAAAGCCCATTTGGAATAACCCTACTTTACACATCAATCAACAGTAGATAATACACAAAAGTAAAAGTATTTATCTTCAGAAAATACAAGGTCATAGAAAAAACTGAAGAAAAGCAGTTCTAATTTTATACTGTCTTATCATACTGTGTATGTGTTTGTATTAGTCTTCTGTGTCTCCTGGATAGCATACAAATATAGGAAAGTGAAGGAAGATATTGAAATTTTAATTCATGACCTGAAGTATAAATTGGTATAACAGAGACAGAATAGGATAATTCAAAAATGGAATATTAATTTGAATAGGAATACCTTGCTCAGGAAGAAGAGGAATGAATAAAGATACAGCTGCTGCTTCAGGTATCAGAGGTGTATACGCTTGTGCTTATGTCCATCAGAGAGGGAGGCTGAAAACATCTGATAATACCCAACAATGCTATCCTTAGGTATCACATGCATGGGACTTTTCATGCACAAATGCAAAGCCTTTCAGAGCACAGGCTTCAGTGTAAAGGTGAATCAAAACATCTGTTTGGAGGGAGATGTTGTAGGACTCAGTGTGGAATTCAGTGCCTAATCATGGCCACTGAATTTAGCATTTTAGTTGCTGTACAGAAGGATCTCACGCTGCCCCTCCAAAAAAATGAGAACTGTCCAGTTGCCCCAGGTCATATCTCCAGCCTTATATAAATATCTCAAAAACCCTGACGTGTCTAAAATGAGCCAGATGTCTTGTGAACCCCTGCTTGGTTATAGGAGAAGTGGAAAAAAAAGAAACAAGAGAGTTCTAGATCTGTTTCTCATCTACCATGGAGACACCTTTAATAATGCTGAATAGAAGCTAACTAACTTGGACGAGGATGGCCAGGAGATGACAGACTTCAAAACTTTTAGGACACCAAGAAAAATGAACAAAAAAGTAAAATAATGGATTTAGGAAAAGTTACTTCACTTGCCTTGGAAAAATGGCTGATGAGTTCTTGGAAGCTGCTCCAAGACAAAATAATAGTGAAGATGATGACGACGATGATGATGATAAATGTTTCCTTAAGGAAATACCATTTCCAGAAGGTTCAAATGCAGCCAGTTCATTTATGAAGGAAAGATAGAAGGAATAGCAAGAAATCAGCTTGGCCAATGCATAAATTTTCTTCATTTACACCATATTAAACAGTGTAGATTAGGAAGGATGGAGACAGAAATTCAGCATAAGTTTACATGAACAAAATCAAGAACATCAAGGCACATTGTTCAAGCTGGTGTGAGCAAAGGATGTCAAGAATATGGAATAAAATATTGTCAGTGTATATTGTAGAGAGAGAAGAAATAAAAAGAGGATCATGTTTCTTCTTCCCAGAGAAGGAAAATTATTGGTTAATGGTACTAGGAAAGATGAGGTATTTAATGCGATTTTGCACTAGTTTTCACCAAAATGGTCAACTGTGACCAAATGGCTGAAGCAATTAGAAAGAGTGATGTAAAAATAAACCTCAGCCCACAGTAGTTAAAGAACAGATTAGAGTGTACTTATACAAATTAGATGGATTTGGATCATCTGGAGTGATAAACTGGATGGTTAATAAGATTCTCAAGTCGTTAGCAATTACCTTAGAGAACTCATATATATATATGCAGACCTACAAATGTATAATAGAAAAGGGAGATAATTGAAATTATTGTATTTCCTTTACAACTTCACAATTCACTTCTTCCTCTCAGGTTGTTCTTTCCATTCCTTCCTCCCAGATCATCAGTTGCCTCTCTACTGTGTGTGTTGGGCATTAGTATGAATCTAAATGGATCTTAATTAACCAAAAGATGTAAAGGTTTAAAACCTGATTGTGTGCAAGTGTACAGAAATGTGCTTGTGTCTTAACCCTCACCAAAAATTTCAGTTGTTCCATGTTATAATCAAAATTTAAAGGAGGAATACAGGCACAAAAATTCCATCTACAATGGGGAAAGAACTCTGTGTTCACATTTTAGCTGTTCTCTTCCCCAGGCTTGAGTCTCTCTCAATCCAAGCGGCCAGTTAATGAGTGGGAGTAGTAAAGCATGGTGACACACCACCTCTCCACATTACTATAGAAGGTTAATCTGTGGGTGGGCAGATAGTTGGGCACAGTTTTGTCTAAAATTGCTGATGCCAGAGCTCATCTGCCAGAGCCTGAAATGACTTCTCCCAAGGTGCAAAGCAATGTATTATCAGCTTTGGGAATGATTCATTTTTCTGAATTCTTTTAAACATGAATCTGGTTTTAAAGGAAGGCTGATTAGTCAGTTCCTCCCTGCACCAAGTTCAGTCTTTTGCCCACAGTTCAATACAGACAGGGAAGTGACTAACTTGCAATTTTTCTTTTACAGACAGCTGCTGGGGTATAATTGGTGAGGG
Organism: Phalacrocorax aristotelis; assembly: GCF_949628215.1. Taxonomy (NCBI): domain Eukaryota; kingdom Metazoa; phylum Chordata; class Aves; order Suliformes; family Phalacrocoracidae; genus Phalacrocorax; species Phalacrocorax aristotelis. The sequence goes on along the minus strand of NC_134276.1, from coordinate 108,401,497 downwards.
AGAAAATGAACAACCATCTATAATTTGTAAAGTCTTGAGGCTGGCAAAAAAAAGGGGGAAAAATCAATCAAGGGAAAACAGGAGAAACTGCAAGGCAATGGAAAATTGGGGAAAAATTGGAAAATAATCACTAAAAAGAAAAGGAGAAAGAAAGTTGTGGAGAAATTGGAAAAGAATAAATGCAATGGAAACAGTGAGAGTCACTAAAAATGTGCTATCATTGCTGTTTAAAGGTAAGTACTTGAGCAGAAAAGTCTTTGGGTACATATATACACAAAAGTAGAAACACAGCAGAGCTACCAAGAAGCTCAACTGGGAGCTCTTTAAGTACCTATTTATTGTTTTAGTTACTACAGTTTGCCTCTCAGTAAGGATTTTTGACTGAGACACAGTGTTGCAGTATGGCAGTTGCATACCTTATTGCTTGCATCTGACTGATTAGCTCACACAAATGACAGTATGGGTACCATTGTTTTCTCAGAACATCTTTGCAATAGCAGCTTTTTATCCTCAATACAGCCTTTGAAAGATATTTTCACTGAGGCTCTGGATGACTAGTGCAGCATCTTGTAGACAGGCTGTCATAAAGCAGGCAATTGCATGCGATTTGCCACATCCTCGGTCAAGTCAGATTCTGCTGAATAATTTTCTCTTCTTTTAGGGCAGAAAGAAGATCAAGTTTGATTGCAATAGTAATTGCAATAGTGCCTTCACATACTTACATATGTACTGTACACTGGTACCATTGTTTGTTAATCCCAGTGGGCAGCTAAGCTTCACCCAGCTGCTCGCTCATTGCCCTACAGTGGGATGGGTGAGAGATCAGAACCACAGAAGAGAGAAAGCTTGTGGGTTGGGATAAAGACAGTTTAATATATTTGAGTCTAGGTTTTTGACATATTTTTTTTGGACAGAGAGGTCTGGGGGCTAGAGTCAAGCAAGCAAAAAGACAAGAAATGGACACTCTGAAGACAAAATACTATTGTGTCCTTTCTTTTTGCCTAAAGGCAAAAGAAAATCTCTTCAATGTTTTTATCAATGCCTGGACACAAGAGTTGAGTGCACACTAGGGAAATTTGCCAATGATACTAAATTAGGAAGAGCCATTGATTCTCTCAAGGGTAGAGAGTCCTTACAGAGAGATTTTGACAGATTAGGGTGCTGGCAATTGCCAACTGTATGAAATTTAACAAGAACAAATGCCAGATTCTGCACATGAGGTGGTGTAATCCTAGATGTACAGCAAGGCTGTGGAACAAGAGGCTGGAGAGCAGCCCTGCAAAAGGGATCTGTGGGGTTTGGTTGACAGTAAGTTCAATATGAGTCAACAATGTGCCCAGATGGCCAAAAGAGTCAAGCATATCCCTGGGGTGCATTAAGCACAGTATAGATAACCAGCTGAAAGAAGTGATTGTTGCACTATATGCAGCATTAGTGGAGCCTCACCTCGAGTACTGTGTGCAGTGTTATCGTTGAACAAGATAAGAAGGATATAAAAATACTAGAATGTGTCAAAAGAAGGGCAACAATGATAGTGAAGGACTAGAGGGCATGACTTGTGAGAGGAAACTAAGGATACTAGGTTTGTTCAGCTTAGAGAAGAGGAGACTGAGGGGTGACCTCATTGCGAGATACAGCTTCTTCATGGGAAGCAGTGGAGAGAGAGAGGTGTTGATCTCTTCCTTCTCTCACGTCCCGTGATAGGACATGATGGAATGCACCAAGCGAAGCTCAGTTTGCATATTACAAAAAAGTTGTGAGGCGATGGTCAAGCACAAAAGTAAGCTCCCCAGGGAAGTGGTCATGGCCCCACACCTATCAGTGTTCAAGAAGCATTGGGAAAACACTCTTAGATGTACAGGTTAAACTTTTAGTTTGCCCTGTGTGGAGTCAGGAGTTGAACTTGACGATCATCATGGGTGCCTTCCAGCTCAGGATATTCTATGGCACTATGAAAAATGTTTCACATTTTTAGGTTTTAGCATTGATACTTTGGTAGTAGACTGATCTCCAGTCTGATCTTTCATCTGAGCTTTCATCTTCAGATATTCATTATTTGAGGTGTGGTAGCACAAGGCAAAGTTACCAAGTAACTGTCTTCCAGCTGAGCCATCTTGACTGAGAATACATGTACTTGTGAAATACTCCACGTCCAAAATAATATGTATTGATCTGTTATAATACTGACTTTGTGTGGCTGATATGCTATACCTAAAAAATGGAATATCCATTATTAAATATTAACATTTTAAGTTACAATGGCCACGTAGTGAGATTTAGATCATTTTACATTGCACCAGAATACTTCAAAATATTATAAGATGTCAAATTTTCTTAATGTCTTTACTTTTTTAATGAGAAACATAATTCAGTGTTTTTCCTCGTGGAGAAAAATAAACTTAGCCTACTATCATAATTGGAAGTTTTTAACTTTTCCTATGGTTATTCATGGTTTCTACAGAGTCAGCCAGGGTTAGTCTTTGTGGTTGAGAAAACAGACAGAAAGTAATGATTACAGTCGCATACTTAATTCAGTTTACAGTAGAGAATTCTCTATTTTCTACCTTTGCATCTACCTGAGGCGTTTCTCCTGCTGAGCCAGAAGTGATGACAGTAAAACAGCATGGGTTCACAAAATTAAATAAGTGGTTGTGAGCTGAAATTAATTAATCTACCAATTACTTCTAGGTTTCAGTTTGGCTAAAATTAGACTGCTACCTTAGTAAGTTCTGAGCACAAGATCAACTTACAAAATCCGGGTTCCTCAGTATTTATTTTTCCTACATACAAAACTGCAAATGTTGCTCTTAAATTTCACAGATGCCATGGAGTCAGTGATCATCTATGGTTCTGTCTAGACAGAGTTTTGCAAGGGAGAACCTAATATGCTTTATCTACATATTAGAGACATGCAAATCTGCTGTCTCTGAGACAAACTGAAGCCTTGTAAACATAACTAATGAGGTCCTAGTTGAAGCTCATAATTCCCCTTGAGATTTTTAGGACTGGACTCCATACCACAATCAAAGGAGGGGAGGTATTTTGTGGACAGCAAATTGCCTACTATAGTGGAGTTAAGACATAGTTAAATATTGTACCAGAACTACTTTTATGTTCACAGATATGCTGCTCTGTGTACAACAGTAGCAAGACTACCTCGTCCAATGCTAAGCAATGACAATATCATCAATTCCTGTTTTTACAGTCCTGATCTTAACACTTGACTGATAGTTACAAGGTAATTTATTATTGTGACAGATTGAAGCTACAAACATATTGTTGGGTATAGTATTTTATTCAGCATCAAAGTAATCTATCCCTATAAATACTTTTTCCCTTCTGAAATTCATCAGAAGTTATTCAGTAGTTGAATAGTAGCATAAAAATGCAAAAGCATAACAATGATTTAGGGAATTATGAATAGGACATTCTGCTTAGACTCACTCCATAGCTAGTACAGAGGATCTCTTCTAAGGACTGATTTTCAAACAGAGTCTTAGTTTAGGTGCCTTGCCCTACCTCTTAGAGAAGATAACCTTTGACCACAGACTATGGAAGTGTTTCTTACCTGTGTCAAAGACAGCTGATCTTATGCTAATCAGTCAGCTAAAGACAATGAAGCTGGTTATCCCTACACTGTGCCAGTCTCCTCAAAAGAGCATTCAAAGCCTGCTTACTGTACAGTTGAGAAAGTTCACAATAAGTATATACCAGTTCAGTAATCTATAAGTGAGACCCTTACTACCTATGTCTTTATCCTTGAAAGTGCTTCAACGTTGAACTTTCTTAATGGAATGTAACCTCTCAATACTCTTGAGGACAGGATCTAAGTGCCTGTTAATCCATAAATACCTCTTGGAAGTTGGAGACCTCAGACACAGCAGGTAACATGTAACCAGAAGGCTGAAGGTCAGACAGCCTCAGACACATTTATACAGCATAGTAACTCCAAGTTCAAATCTGCTAGAAACATTTTAATGTTGGGGCTGTCATTAGTAGGAGCTAAAGTAAAGCTTGAACAGTAACCCTCCCTTTAACACTGTAAAGGCACAAGGATAAACAGCTTTACAAATGAAAAATAGTGTAAAGCAAAGAAAACATAGCTCTAGATTTGATAATTCTTTCCAAGAATAGGGTCATTTCCAGCAAGAATATAACAATAAAAATCAGTTTTTGCACACAAAGACAACTGGCTTGTGGTTATTACTTTATGTAAGTACTTTTCATGAAAGATAAATGCCATGGTTAGAATCCTAAGAGACTGAGAAACCTGAGACTAACCCTCCATTCAGTCTTGCCTAGAAAGTCATCCCTTTAAGCAGAGTTGGCAGAAAAACGAGTCAATAAAATCTTAGTATGTGACATTTAATCCCTGGCATAGACCACAATGTTGAGATAACTTACAACTCTTTCTTGCTGATGAGTTACTAGAATAGCTTTCAAGAAATGTCTTCTTTCTTCTTTTGTACTGGGAAAAGTCATTCTGTGCCAGCTTTACATGGGCTGATGTCATGGTATATCTCGAAAGATATCAGAAACTTCTTGTACAGCAGTTCTTTAGTTACTTACCACTTCAGAATGATAGGTTATGCTGGATTTCAAATGATTCAGCAATAAATTGCATGCTGTAATTCCAGTTACATATTTCTTACACATTTTTGCCAGTTAGTGAAAATGTGATTCTTTTCAAAAATGAAAAATATTTGCTGTGAGACTTGGGCATTTTCTGTTACAGTGGGAAGGGATGTATTGCTTCACAATAAATAATGTGCTATGGCCTTGCAAAGCATAAAGGTAATTATTGTCTGAACCTCTGAGTTATTTCAAAGAGACATCATCTCCAGACCAGAATAGGGCAAACAAAGACATAGTGTCAGGAAGGACTAACCAGGCTGTTTGTGTAAATAAATAATAGTTAACGTGGTGAAGAGGTTATTGAATTTGATTGATCCCAGAGATGGATTTGGACCATAATGGGACTAAGGTTTCCCTAGGTTAATAGTCTATTTCAAAATCACAGCAAAGTCTTCAGCTAGGAGTGCTCTGAACAGAGGCCTGGTCTGTCAGCTGGATTGGGCAGATGGAAAACATTTGAGCTGATCTTGCACATAGACTATTTATTTATCTGTTGAGCTGCAAGTGTGGTCTCTGTTTTCCATTATTTTATTTTAGACTTGCTAAAACCTTGAAAAATAAGATACTGCATGTTCTTATAAATAGTGCCCATACTTGTGAATTGAAAAATGCCAAAGAAAATTCCAGGGCCTGGAATTCGATTCCTTGTGCTGTTAACATGTTAAGGGTGTCCCAGTGTGGTTTTAGTCCTTGTCATCCAGAAGGCTCTGAAACAAGTTGTAGGTACTTTCTAGGAGTCAGTGCATCAGCAAAGGAGGCTTTGTCAGTAGATATTTTGACATGAACATCCTATTTCAGAAGTTAGGAGGGTTTAATTGTATAGAGCCAGGACTTTTTTTTTCTGTCTCAGTGCTTCAAAGAACAAAAGTTTAATTTTTTAGTAAAGATGTAGCCATTAGAGATGTATTTGCCTGGATATTTAAAGACAAGACGTTTATGCAGCTATCCTTGTGGCCCATTTTGATACCTGCTAACATAAGCTGTAAGGGTAAAGTGAGCACAAGCATGGAAAGCTCTGTGACATACAGCAAAGCAGTAGGGAAGTGACCGGTACCCCGAGAGCCTGAAAGCCCATGTCACAGTGGCATAACAGAGCAGGATTTGTACCTGTCAGTCAGTTAATCTCCTTTACAGTTTATTCCCAATTACATAAGGCATTTGCAAGTTTTAGGGGAGAATTTTTGAAAAGGTCTGCCCACAGCCCCCAGGTCAGAAAGAGGTGTTTAACTTCCATACATTTACTTATCTAAGCCAACAGACCTTTAAACTGCCTAATCCACCACCCTTTGGCACTCTTTCCCTACTGTTACTGTAAGTAAAGGGAAACTCAAATCACATAATACAATATCTATTAAAACTTAAAAATGTACACACAAAACTTTTATTGTACGGATGCACTTTCAATTCACAGTGTATACATCGTTTATTCAAGACCTATATCTCCAAAACCTTACTGCTAAAAACTCTCATCACATGATTTTATTTCAAAATGCATTAAATTCCATGAAAGATGGACTGGATGCATAGTCAGCTTTCCAAATTATTGTTATCACAGAATTACAGAATGTGATCTGTGATATCGTTATCACAGAATCAACTATGTATTTTAGGTCGTTACTTTGTTGGGGTTTCTTTAGAACAGGCAATTTCCAGCCAGTGGGGGATCTTGGTTTTGTGAGGTTGCACTAACTAAATATGATATTCGTTGCTTTTTCATTGCACTACCATTTGGAGGTGAATACTTTCTAAATCTGCTCTTAAAATGCAATCTGTCTTGGACATAACTAAGGGCAACATAAAGGCTAGAACATTTGACAAATATGCATGCTATTTCCATTCGTTTGTATAACTTCAGAACACTCCTATAGAAAGCAAAAGAGCTCCATATATATCCTTTTTGAGGTAGTCAGAGTGTCACTAGAAATAACATAATTATGTTAATTTTCTAATCACTGTGGCATATGTATAAGGCATAGCAATTGATATTGTCAGCCATTTCAGTGGAAATATATGTCAATTAAATTCACTGGGAATATATGAGAAACTGCCATTTGTATTATAGCTCTTAGAAACACTTACTGTCAACTTAATTGCACTGGTGAACTGGAAAAATATAATCTATAAGATCTGTACTTAAAATTGATGAAATGTATTTAGGTCTTCAGCAGATTTTTTTTTAGGATTACTTGTGGGCAAAAAGTACTATTTGAAAAAATAATCTTCCTAGGCATACTCAAAGGTAACAAAGTTCCAATATTGCAAAATATTTAGGTTCTAGAGTGCTTCACTGGCTCTGTGTTTGACAGAAAAAAGAGGTTTATGTCACCAAAGAGACTCTTGAATTGCATTGCACCATTGGAAAATATAACTTCTTGGGGTTTCCCTCTACAGATCCAGCATTTCTCCATTTTAGAAAAGGAAACTGTTCTTAACAGTCAGTGGAATCGGTTAATTCAGGAAAACTGTGGTGGTCAAATACTGGTTGAAGGAAAATGCTTAATGTCATTTTGTCTTTATGGGTACTTGGATGGAGATGAAGGAAAATCTATGTATCAAAAAGATATAGAAAAAAAGTAGTTGTGATGTTGGTTTTGTTGACTGAAACCCAGAAATGGCAGGATAAGAGGATCAGACAGACAGACATGTTACAAAGATTAGTTTTGCAGAATATTGTGCTGTCTACAGTGTGAAATTAAGAACTAAGAGACAAATCCTATTTGTCTTGCTCAGAGTAGTTGTTTTTAAATCAATGAAGTCACATTAGTGTACAGACTTTCAGGATCACGTATTCACCTTACACTGCTGTGCAGCTGAAATGAATAGCCTGAAATGCCAACTGAGCATTCACAACCCTTATTGGCTTCACATTGAGTGGTAAGTGCTTGTTATTTCCCAGAATCAGATCTTTCATGCACAAAGCTCCTGATAAAATCAATGCACTCTGCATGTCTGGACCATCAGGAACTTCATCCTACCATGTTTGATTTCTATCCATAGATATTCACGTCTTTACTATGGAGAAGGCAATTTCTACTCTTACCCCACAGACCCAGATTTTTCAGTCCAGGTAACCTCCTGGAAACACTGAAGCTCTTTCCTCTCTACTCAGCTGGCTTTAAGTCCTGTGTGAAGGTGGGATGGGCATTGGTTAGTGCAGGCTCCAGGACAAAGTATCTGAGAAACATCCCTTTGTCCTTCACTATAGACACTTCCAGTGACGCAACCCACATTAAGAACTGCTCAAAATTTTTTTAAAAAAAAGTATTTCCATGTTATCAGGGCTTTTAGGCAGGCTGAGTGTCCAAATAAAGAATGCAGATCCTAGGCCATTAAGTTTATTTTTCCATGTAAGCTGGCACAGTCCCACAGTTGCTCATATACGAGAGTACTCCACCTCATTCCAGCAGCAAACAGGACAAGTTGTTCAAGCCACAAGTCCTGATGTTACTTCCAGAGCCTGATAACGCTTCATTTCTCAGTCAAGAGGAAGCTGTAGAAGAGGCGGAACTCCATCACTTTTAAAACTATGAAAAGTACTGTTATTTCACCCTTTCTGCTCCTCATGGGTAAAGGAGTGGAAAGGAGGCACTTCAGGCCACATTCCTTACACATAGTGTATTGTACGTCTTTGAGAAAGCACCCACCTTCTTGTAGTGGATGAGAGCTCTTCAGAGTAAAACATATTGCACTGTTTCCAGTGCAAATCAAACTTTATTATTGTCTATTTTATTCCATATCTACTTAGCAAAACATTCTGAGCACAATGCCAAACCTTAAACTGAAAAAGAAATAATTTCTGTGGGCCTTGATGTAGGAAGAATACTTTTTGACTAAAGCAGTCCTTGACTCCCCATCTAAGATCAGTACATATAGCATTCATTTTAAAATAAAGCAAAATTGTTGTATTAAAAAGACAGGAAAAAACCACAGAGCTGTGGTTTGGAAAAAATGTGAACTCCTGCAGAGAACATCGTTTCACATCAGAGCAGCGCGAGTTAACAGGGAACATAATGCTGAACATAACTAGAAACGTCAGAAAGTGAATCCCATTTTGGCAATGACTGTTTCTAATAGAAGGAGGGTGGAGAAAGATAACCCTTATTAATCAGTCTAATGTCTTAATACTCTGGCCTATTAATTTTCTGACATCTATCCATTACAGTTCTATTCCACCTTATGTAAAATACGGGGGGGTTTGTTCAAGGTGCAGAATTTTTGTCGCATAATTTAAGCTGCCATAGGAAGAATTCACCTAACCCTTCCTTTGTTGCAGAGTTCAGTGGGCTGGTATTTCCATACCACACAGGAAATATTGTGCAAGACATCTCTATTTTTGAAGTTGTACGTTTTCTCAGGGTAAGTTTGTGTAACAGACCTATATAGATTGATTGTAGAGGTGAAACGTCATGTCTATATCATTACACCTCTTAGATTTCAGTATTATATTACTAAATATCATTAAAATATTATTTTGTTTTCATTTATAATAGCAAAAATGAGCTGAGAAAATATTACTTCTTGAATGATTTCTGATCGAGAAATTCTTATTTATCATACTAAAAACTATGATGAAAGCTTTATCCATCTGAAGAAAATCTCTCTTTCCCTGATATAAACCATTGCATTAGTATCTGGAATACTGGACTTGAAGGTGGACATTTCTGAAGGAATCTCTCAAGACTTTTTTTTCTGTCACAGTAATTTTTGCAAGTCCAGAATATTGCTTAGGACTGGTATCATTTTCAAAGTGAAAACTGCACTTTCTCTCTTCTTTTCATTAGATTTCATTGGTTTCCACTAGTTTTGTCCAAGAAGTGTTCTGATAGAATGAGTCCTTGTAGTATACAGAGTGTTAGCTAGCACAGTCTGTTAAAATGGTAGACCTAATACTACAGTGCAGTATTTCCAACTACCAAAAAAAAAGGAAAAAGAAAGATGTTCCCTTATTGAAGTAGACAAAAATGGAAATTCCTTAGAACTATCTGGATAAAAATATTTAAAATGGTGAAAATGCTTATGACCTTACTATAGCAAATATACTTTCAATCCAAAGTTATTTTTTTCAAAAATCAGTTGATAACCATTTAGTCAAATTAAAGGCAAGACCTGGAGAAGTCCCTGCTACTAAAATTCATTTAGTTTCACATTTAACTCTTCATAACTTGGCCCAGTGCTTCACTGTGGAAGTTACTGATTTAAAAATGTAAACCTTTAAAAAATATATCTAACTGTCTATAACCCAGACAACAGGTTCTTTTTATCGTCAGCTGTACATCCCATTGATCCTTGTTCTGTGTTGTAACAAATATTCAACAGTAATTTAGATTATTGCTGTTTCATAACTCATATTTTGCTTGTTAGAAACTCAGTATTAATTCAGAAAGTACACATTACCCTTCAATTGGTTAAAGATATGAGATACTAAGGAATTTCATTTTGTGAATTACTGTGATGAATATTGCATCTTTGTCTCCATAACATCAGATTGCTGAGAACAGATTGCTTGATCTTTATAACCCTTTTGTGTTTTGGAATAAGTACTGGAGGAATTGTGCCAAGCCTGATTGGTACTCTGCTTTCTCCTTTGTGAACTGACTCATGTTCTGCTATTAGACTCATGCTGAGCAGCTAAAGGGGCACTCAGGGTGTAATGCAACATTGCTTTCTGAATTACAGAGGGAGATACTGGGAAGATTCCCATTAATCAGGTTTCAAACCAGCACTTTTCTTTTTTCTACTGGTGTGCTTTCCTGTCATTTTATGATTATTTTCCTGTATCTTCATTGTCAATCAGTTTCCCAGACTGGAATGGTATATTAAGCACTTTAAAAAGCTGCAGGTTTTCAGGCTTTTTATGGATTTTTATTTCTATGAAAAAAATGTGCTTGACCCTGCGTTACTGTGTGGGGCTAAGTATGTGTATAGCCTCAGAGAATTTTTGTGGTGGTATTTTTTTTCCCTATGAATTGTGCAAAAAGGTTTCAAGAAGAAATTGTAGATTGTCTCATTAAAATAATGAGCTGTGGTATAATTTTGATACTTATAATAAGGATAAGGCTGGCAGTCTGATCTTTAATCCAATTTATACCGGAATGATTTCAAAGTCGAGGTTTTAACCAAAGTACTTCAGAATGCTTTCAAAGTTATGTCCCCTTGAAAATATTAGCTGTAGTTAAATCTGTCCAAAGAATCTAAATAGAGTTTTTCTTGCATGTTTTAAAACTACTTTATGCTTCCTATCTCCTTAGCCTTTGTTGACATATACCATGTACCAAAGGTAGTAGTGCTTTCCAAGCACCAATCTGTACAGACAGCCTGAGAAGCTGTGTGAGCATTTGCAATTAGCTCTCACTTTGGAAACATTATGAATTCTAACTTCTAGTGCTGTACTTTATCATGCAATAGCAATTACTCAACAGTCTGGCCAGGCTCAAATGCCAAACTGTTAAAACCTGTGAACTCCTAAGTATCAGATTTAAACCTAGCACATTAGTTCCTGATCATAACCCTAGTCCAAAGTCTACTCAAAACTCAGAAACCATTGCTACTCCCTGGCAGTCATTTAATCAGGTTACTCAGGCTGAAGCCAGCCAAAAAAGCCCTGGTTTTTCCTCGTATCAGGTGGCAGCTCTAATCATCCATCTCTGCCAGAGTGAACCTCTAAGTCTACATTTAGAATAAGTTTCTGCTTATTGCCTTTTTCTGTACATTGACATGAATGAGTATGCCTATTGAGGGAGATGGAGGAACTGAAAGAGAGATGACTTTTGGGATCATGTCAAGTAGAGGTGATGGGGTGATTTGAAAGAAGCTGATTATTAAATTCATAATGTCTTCAGGCCATGCTCCAGCTTTGTGCAGGTGGATATGTTGCTAATTCATATTATCAGGCAGCAGAAAAAGTGCTTGTTAGAAAGGTTAAAGTGAGCCCAGAAAGATTGATGAAAATCACATTCTGTATGTCTGGAAGGTCAGTTTGGAAAGAGCAACAAGATAACTCTTTCTTGTAATGTTAGAGCTATAATAAAGCGCTGCCTGTGTCTAAAAATCCACTTTATAACCCTGGCAGACTGGCACAAAGTTTCCACTAGTCATTTCTGAGCTAAAGGCTCAACTTTCCTTGCCTCTTGCTTCATTAGTGCACTTTGCACCTGGACTACAAAATAGTCACCCTCTTGCCAGAACTGAGACAGGTCACTGAAATCAGAGCAGATCTCTGCTGCTGTGGGTCATCCCATGGCTCAGCTTGAGGAGTATTGCTGATGTGGAGTTGCACTTTTGGAAAATGAAACTACGTTTTTACCTTTTCCCCTTAAAAGAGAAGCTGCGAAATTCCAATAAAAATAATTAAAATATTTTGGTATGGTCAGGAAGTAGGATGACGTCATTTGCTCCATCTCTTTCTGACTCTAAATTTCTCTGCCTTATGTATGTATTCATAGTTTTTATGTACATCTTCAGATATGTCTTCCTTTACTCCGCTAATTTGCTGTTAGGCAGCGGAGTTATTGTCATAAATTACTCCCTTCAACAAGAACTGAATAAGAGACAGAGAGGCTGGACTTCTATATTCTATTATTATTCATTTGAATGATATTTCTGTAAAAAAAATTCTGAAAAGAATATTATCGATTTATACATGTATATATATTTCAAATAAGCTAATGGTGAATATTTCAAATATGACTAGTAAATTAAAGCAGCCCTTTAAAGAAGCTTATGCCAATAGGTTCTTCAAAACATTTCCAGGCACTATACAGAGGAATTCGATAAACACTTAAAAACTCAAAACTGGCTGTAGTGCAGTCTGACATTGCTCTGTCCATTGGACTTTGATAGATATTCTTTGACAAGGTATTCTCTGTCATGTGGTTTGTAAATTTTGTTGAATCAGAATAATGAAGAGATGCCCAGCTGGAAGTAAACATCTGCATATGGTGGATGCTTCACATTGATCAATGTCTGTTATTTTACCAGAAACTTTACTGGCATAATAAAACACACATTGAAACAAAACAAACAAACAAACAAACCAACAAAAAAAGCAAACTCAGATATTTTAAACTTTTCAACATAGCTTGTTTTCTTTAATAAAAATAATTACCTATAGCAGGTGGAACTTGGCACTGATGTGAACAGGGAATGGCAAAAAGCCATGGACTACATTGAAATTAGACCGCATGTAGTTGTGGAAGTGCCTTTTAGAAGTGATAAAAGCCAGTGCTGAGTACTTTTGAAAATTCCAACCGACCAGAACACATCTTGTGCACCAATAGACAAACATATAGCAAGAAGACTCAAAACATAATTGTTAGTGTAGTGTGAAATAAATGATCCTCAAATTGAATTTTTCATTTTTCCTGTCGTCCTGAAGCAGAGACCATTCAAAGGGTAATTACCTGTATGAATCCCAGAAGGAGGAATTTTTAAAAAATATTCTCTATTCCTCCTCTCCCCTCAATTTTGCAAGAACATGCAGCCATTCCACAATCTTACAGATCAGAATAATACAGATAATTACTAACAACTGAGAGCTATCCTTAAGGTCCTAGATTATACAGTACTTTTGAAAAAATATTTTTAGAATTTTCTCTTTAACCTGTGAGCGATGGACCTCTGTAAATACTTATTTTTTAAATTCCTTTCTGCTATCACTTACTAGAGAAATTTTGGAACTATTTTTTGACACAAAGCTGTCATTTCAAAATGAAAGATTAAAATCCTTAGTAGTAAAAAAAAAAAATCCCCAGCAAATAAATACTATGGGTTTTGGCTTATGTTTTCCAAATAGTGCATGTTCTTTAAAACATATTAACAAATTCACCCATCCTCACTTGGAGATATCTTCCTTCTTCTGCTTTCCCCTCCAAACACAAACGTGGTAAAAAACATACCACTTGAATTATTCTTCTCCATGCTACAGCTTTAGCTATGAGTGCCAAAATATGACTAAGAATTTTTAAAATAATCTCTAATTTTGTCTCTTGTGTTGAACTGTATAATATAACTTGATTGCAAAACATTTTATTCATTAGTTTACTACATAAAAAGAAATATTGAACTAAATTTGACATTCAAAAAGTAGGTCACACTGTTTTCGGAATGCAATAGCACTAAGAGGTCTGAGAAAGGCCGGTGTGTACTGCATTTGTATGAGAAGAGTAAGATATAGTTTCTACTAATGCAGCAAACAGGGAAGAGAAAGTAACATATAATTTTCATTTTATAAGGGAGGAATCGATGCTCTGGGAAATTATGATTTACCAAATTTAGGTTAAAAAAAGGTCTTTGTCAAACCAACAAATGATATTCTTTGTCCCAGTCTAGTGCATAAAATGCAGTAAAAGCTTTCAGTTCTGATGTATCTGTACTTTTGTCAAGATATGGTTAGCTCAGCGAATATTTGAGGACCATTTCACTAGTGTGGTTAAGGCAGATGCTATGTGAAAAGCAGTGTGTCAGCATATTTCTCATATTATGTAAAAACTAAGAGGAAAGGACAGATGGAGTAAAAGACGTACAATGGTTATAGTGAAAAAAAAGTAATTTATATTTAAACAATTAAACATTTTGAATGGACTGCTTTAATTCACTTCCAGTGCGAAACATTAAGTACTGTAGGTGGAGCTATCAGTAGTTTCATGTGATTTATGAGCTACGCATGAAAAGGTAATATTCATACAGTGCTATATAATTCAGGCTGCATTGCAATAGCTACATGTGCATCTGAGGATAACACTAGATACACTTCAGAAGAATGAGTAAAAATGATCTATTAATTCTTGGAGACAGCTGGTTGTTCTTGTTGCATAATTTAATTAAACTACATCCAAATATAATGGAAATCTTGCTAATTGGCTCTAGGAAGTTGCTGAGCAAGGCTCACACCCTATTGCTAGCATTTGGGTTTTTTTTTCTTTGCATACTTTTCTGAGTACAGCATCTACAGGGCAGTTGTATCTGGATTTCTTTGTGGATTTCTTCACCAGAATTTCTTGTTAATGTACAAATGGCCAAGTCTTGCATTTCAGGACTACAAATATTTCATCTCCACAAGCATTATCCTTCTTGACACTTTATTTTAGATACAGCTTTTGCAATAATATACTTCCACAGTTACAAAACTCAAAGACTAAGCATATGTCTTTAGTAAACTAGCATGCCAGATGTTTCATATTCCTTGTCCACTGCTTCCTTCCTGTACTACTTTGAGAGAGTCACTTTCCCTGTCTTCTTCAGTATGTCTGCTGGTAGTGTCTGCATGGCCCAACTATCAGCTTTCCTGACTGTAATAACGGTTTCATCTAATGTAAGACTCCCTGCACTAAACATTTCTGAATAACAGCCTTTCTGCTGTTCCATCTAATCCTTTTCCCCTGAAAGATCACTTCATCATTGCTTAACTGATGTGTTTCATCTTGAAGCAACATCCTTCTGACATCAGAGTGTTTCAAATGCCACCAGAGCCAGCCCCATGCAATCTCAGTCCCTGACTTAGCATTCACAGGCTGTGCTGCACATCCCCCTCTCTAAATGGCCCGTGGACACTTTAGCCCAAGGGGCAAGCCTGGAATCTGCCAGGAAAAAGTGATGAATCACACCTGTGAGGGTGGTGCAGCGACAACAGACTTTTTAGGATAAGGAAGAAAAGTCAGACTTTCCTGAGTCAGCTGGGGAAAATAACAAGTATGAAATGTGCTAAATCCTAAGCTTGAACCTTGTCCAGGTCATTCACACTGATTTAACGACACTATACCCTTCTTAGAGCTCTTGGAAAGAACTGAGAGAAATTTCAGGCCAGAAAGAGGGAAAAAAAGATTGGGGGAAACAGAGAAAGAATGGAGCAAAAGGCAATAAAAATTTCACTGGAGCCTTGTGTGCCAAATGGGATATAGCCAACAATGCCAATTACTGTCCTGTAATTCTCCTTCCTTCCTCTTCCCTCTGATCTGGAAACCTGTGGCACCTAGGCTATATATATGCATGGATATGTGTATAAATGTGAAACCATGATATGATATGATATGATGTGATGTGATGTGATGTGATGTGATGTAATGTAATATGTAATGTAATATATAATGTGATATGATATGATATGATATGATATGATATGATATGATATGATATAATGGTTTCCCTATATATGCATATATACGTGTATGTATATGATATGCATCTAAATTATAACCAAGCCTCAATGGTGGTATGCCAGACCAAATGCAATGAACACTGGGTCAAACACAAACAATAGAAGCATATCTCCCTTTAAGGAGAACAGAATACGTGTATATGTGTATATAGTCCAGGATATCTACAGATCTGAACGGTGATCTCTTCTGCACACCCGTATCTGAAGTATGTTTTCTGAACAGCTCCTGTGATCTTGTGTATAACAGAGACATCTTTACCCATGGTGTCTATCACATGCAATTCTGTGCATGTTAAATTAATTGGTTCTACCAGGCTCTCAAGGTTGCATTCCCATAGCGATGAGTAGTAAGCTTTAATCATCTATAAACTTTTAGTGATTGGTGTTTATGACCACTGGTATCATCTGTAGTTAGACTTTCAAGACAGCAGTTAACTTGTGCCTATACTTTTAGAGGTCCCAGTTAAAACTGCCTGTTCTCATTCAACAGCCTTCAAGCTGCAGTTACCTGGTAACAAACATTTTATTAGAACAACCTACATCTGCCCACGCTTGTATTGTAGGGTCCTGGAACACTTCACTGAACAAAAATATTGATCTATTAGAAGATGCATATATACTTATGTTTCTGTATTAATATCTCTTAGTTATGACATTATGATTGGTACATTATCAAAATTACTTCAAGAGCGATCCCTTCAACAATAGCCTGTTCACATTACTGTCATGCTATGAATCCAGTCAATCAAACTGCACACTCCTGAACCTGCCTCATCTTGTTATTACCAGTAGCCTCTTGATAAAGTAGTGTATTTTGAAGTGTTCTGGGCTTGTGTTGTCAGATATAATTTTTTTAATCATTAGTCACAAGTAAACTTGCTGCAATATACAAATAATTTTCCATAAATATCAAAACATTTAAAGTGCTGATGTCACCGTTTGCATTATCCATGATAAAATAATTGCATAGAATACTACATATAATGCAGTTCTTAACACTCTCAGCTTCTGATTTCTCAAAATCCAACTCAACAGTTTTATTTGCGTTTCCATCTCCATATTCTTCAATGGTGATGAGAATTCTGATTTTGCATTTGATATAGAGTATAAATCCTATCTGTATGGGTTTGTTAATTTGTTATAGGCATCCTTGAGTTCTCTAGCATTGCTTTCCGGGGTGAGTGGAAAATGAATGACATACCACTGCTTGTTCAGCCATGGACTGACAAGAGTTTGTGCTGGAAGACTTTCCACCAACTGGATCAATGTGTTCATCTTTAAACTTCATGGGGAGAGCAGAAAGATGGATCATAAAGGGCAATTGGTTTCTCTCTTTAAGTATATATTCAATTACACAATCAACTATTGCCAACATAGGAATGACTAACAAAACACAGAGTCTTCTAAGCTGCAGAATCCCTGCCTGGATGCTCTTTCTTTTATTGTGGCATGGAACATCCCACAGCCTTTTTGAATAGTTTTTTTTGTCCACTGATTATGTGTTTGATTGATGAAGGTATGGGTTTCTTTCTTTTTTTTTTTTTGCTTTTTGGTCTTCTTTCTTTTTATTTTAGTAAATGGCATTAAATAACCAGAATGGCCTGCAGTTAATACATACAGCTTTCTATTGGTTTATGGCTTAATTTCTTCTCTTTTGACTTGTAGGGGTTTCTAATTAACAGCATCCTTAAAATATAGTTAATAGACAATACATGTGCATCCATTCTCAGACATTCTCAAATCTCCAGAAGCACCACTTCCCTGTTTTTATATAGTCTTTACCCTTGCTTTCTATAAAATCCTGTATTATCTTTAAGATTTTATGCTCTAATTTAAAGACATTTTGTAGTGGACATAGCTCAATACATCTCTCAGATCTTTTAAATCCATATGCTCATAACCATTCTTAAGGGGAGTATGTATACGGTTATTTAGTTTATGATATAATTGAAAGTATTTTGGCATTGTGTTTTTAAGCAACTGAGTTTGGAGACTGAGGAAAAGCTATTTCAATTTTATTTGAGATTATCAGTTTAGCTGAACAATTAGGCCTATAGAAATCTGAATTGAACTGTGGTTTTAGGAGCTTTTAAAAATTGTATTATAATAAAGATTATGGCCTTTAGATGAAAAAGTTAGTAGAAAAGGCTTTGTGGATATTCTCTTCTGCCTATAGGCCATGAGCAGTGGAGTGCTGATGAAGTGTCTAGGGATAAGACATAGTGAATTTTTCAGATAAACTTCTAAAGTTTAGTGTTATACTAGTTTACAGAGCTTGAAGGCATACATAGTCTGTCCATCTCACAAGTCACTTAAGAGTACTTTCCATTTCAGTGAAAATTGTTGTACATGTGAGAAAACATAACTACAAAAAAAAAAAAACAAAACCCCAAACCAAAACAATGAAAAAGGTCTGGTTCCGTTAAGCTGTTTGTAGCTAAATAAATGTAATTGCAGTATGAAACTTTTAGACAGACTTGGATTTGCTTGAAGGCCATTCCTGAATTCCATCCATATTTCTTGATGTGCATGTTATGTTCTTATCGGTTATTTGAATGTTTCAGGGATATAAAATCCGTTTTTTAGATGTTGTAAAGAACAGAACACCAGCCTGCAGCATACCTAAATGCTATACAGTCCATTGGTGAAGTTGCAATAAAACTAAACATCAAAATAAAACTTATATAAAAGTTAATAAGCTTAGCTGGCAAAACACTTTCAAGCATTTGGAGAAATTGCATTACCAGAAGTCATGATCACTATAAAGCTAGTATCCTCATTACAGAACTGAGGAGGATACAAGTTTTCCAAGCAGGTTTCCTAGTTATAAATCTTACAGTGTATCCAAGTAGCTTAAACATTTACCTTATTACAGAAAAGCAGTAAAAACTTTAAAGTTAACATTAGATACTTCCATGAATTTACATGGTACCAGGAGATTACTTGGAGTGAAAGATCAGCGATCTGAATCAGTAAATGCATTGACTCTCTCAGGCTTTCATAGATTCAAGAGTGTCATTAGCAGACATAAGCAATGCACCATCGATTTTCTTTTAAAATCGGACGTTGTGTACTGGATTGGGCTGGGATGTTAACTTTCTTCATAGCATCCTATATGGTTCTGTGTTTTGTATATGTGGATAAAACAGTCTTGCTAACTCACTAACATTTTGGCTATTGCCAAGCAGTGTTTGCAGAGCATCAGGGCCTTCTTTTTCCCACTCTGGCCCTGCAGCAAGTCAGCTGGGGGGCAAGAGATTGGGGGGGGGTCACAGCCAGGACTGTTGACCCAAAGCAACCAAAGGATATCCCATACCATTTGATGTTGTGCACAGCTAGAGAAAGGAGAAGTAAGGGCGGATGTTCTCATTTATGGTGTTTGTCTGTGATACGCTTTGAGGCCATGATTTCCAGCAAGTGACTGGACATCACCTGCTGCTGGGAAGTCATGAATGAATTCCTCTTTGCTTTGCTTGTGCACATACCTTTTGCTTCAGTTATTACACTTTCTTTATCTTGACACCTTGTCTCCTTGTCTTCTTTCCATTTTTCCTTGTCTTCTTTCCATTTTTCCTTGTCATGCAGGAGAGGGGAGTGAATGAGCAACCATGTGGATGTTCAGCTGTGGCCAGGGTCAACCCACAACACACTATCACCATTTAGAGGTTAATTATGATGGCAGCAGTTTTAAGTATGAGAGAAGCACAGATCAATGCTGTCTGTGTTGCCGAACTTTCCTGAGGACAACAAAACCACTTTATTAGCAGCTGTTGGATAAGTAGGCCTTTCCAGGACAGCTACATTTGTCACTAGGATAAACTCGCAGTATTTCCAAACTTTTATTAGTCAGCCATTGAAGTTTCTGACTGTTACTCCAAGTCCTTGCCTGATAATTCGTTTTGTATTGCCAAGACTTTAACACCCATCCCTGCTCTGGACCTTGGCCTCTCCCCCTCACAGTTCTTCTGCCTCTTACTTGATAATAACAAAGAAAGAAACCAAAACAATAAGCAAAGTTAACTTTACCCAAACATTGAATTGTGGAGGTTTTCCCCAAAGGAATTTTTGAGAGTTGATTTGTAATACTAGTGTCAGACGAACTGATATAAGAAAAGAAATGATCATGCTATGTTCTGAATTCTCAAAATAGTGTTATGGCCAAAAGAGAACAAACTACATACGTGAAGCCACAAGTTTGTTTTAGTCCAAAGGATGTTGTTAGAACCTAATAGTGAAATTATTAGCCAGCTTACAGTGATATTAACACTTATAATTCAAATTAATACAGAAAAGCCCCATTAACAATGCTCTTAAACTTGTTATGCATTTAAACCTACTAGATTAGATCTACTCCTAAAACCTAGTAGATTAGATCTACCCCTTTTCTCTGGTATTCTGTCTTTTCTTCCAGTGTCTCTCTGGGTCCTGAGGTTGAACCTTCCTCCTTCCTCGGGAGGAGTGGAGGGAAACTCAGATGTATTTTACATGCCAGCAGAAATAGAGGCCATGTGAGGAGCAGTCCTGGTGCCCTGAGGAGGTGAGGTGAGATGAGGGAGTGTGCTGGTTTTGGCTGAGAAGGGGTTAATTCTCCTCACTGTGGGGTTTGGTTACCTTTCCAGCTTCCCACGCTCTGCCGCGTGGCGGGGGGGCATGGGAGGGGCAGGGCCATGGTGGGGGCGGCTGACCCCGACTGGCCAATGGCAGGTTCATTCCATACCATGTGACACCAGGACCAGTATATTAAGGGGGGGGGCAGTGGCAGCGCGGAGGCGGTGCGGCGGCGGGTCGGCGGGCGGCGAGCGGCTGCAGTGCATGCAGTTCGTTTCGGTGGTTCGTTCCCCCTCTCCCCTCCCTTCCCCCCTCCCCCGGGGCTTTGCGCCTCTCGTTGTTCTCCTTTACATTGCATTTCTGTTGTTGTTTCTTTTAATTTTAACTATTAAACTGTTCTTATCCCAACCCACGAGCATTACCCTTCTGATTCTATCCCCCATCTACCGGTGGGGAGTGAGCAAGCGGCTGTGTGGGGATGAGCGGCCGGCTAAACCACAACAGTCTTGTTGGCGCCCAACGTGGGGCTCAAGGGTTGGAGATAACAACAGCTGCTGGTCACAGCACCATGTTGTCCTTTTTGCAGTTGGTGTTAAAGATCGGTGTTGGTTTGTTGAGTCTGCTGTGTTCTGCTGTGATTAGTAATGTTTTGCCTACAAGATTTGTTATACAAACACTTGTTTTCAGCTTTATCTGGTATTTGGGGTTTTTGCTGAAACTGTTACTGTACTTCGGATACCACCTTGTTGAGGCAATTAGCAATTATACCTCCTCCTCTGAGAGATTTTATACAGAGGAAATACAGAATAGTACCTTTGCAACTTTGTTCTATGATGTCTCTGCCCCTATTACAATAACCTTTTTGTATCTTGAACATCCTTGGGTTGTTAAGGTGCACTTATTGTTAGTTTTTGGGCATGTTGTTTTGGTTTGGACTAAGCAACTTAAGAATATCACCCAGAAATCTGCCCCGAGGCTTGATAGTTACGAGCGGCAGGGCATGTGGGATAGCATGGGCAAATACCTAGGGCAGTGGGCACCCCCAGTGTTTTGGAGTTTCACACTCGAACAAGTGCAGAATCCTAAAAAACTAGTAAAATATTTGGAGAAAGTATGTTGTTACACTGGGAACTCCAGAGAGACACAGATAACTGCAACATGGTGGGGCCTGGCCCAGGCGTACCAAGCCCTGCTCAACAGTATTCAGTGCTCCCAAGGGGAAGAGAATGTCTCTGGATTGAAATGCAAAGTGACTGGCACTGTGGTCGATCCAGCCCTGACAACAGGCACTGCAGCCACTCAAACCCCCACTACAAGTACCGGAGCTGGCTCAGAAAATAAACCCATACCAGTATCAGTTGCCCCCATACACAAGATGAAATATTGGAAGCGGACATCAACTCCTTTAGAACGGGATGATGAAGAAGCAGGGTCGTCACGGGGAGAGGAGGGAGAAGTCATAAATGAAACAGAGACCACCCGATCCCTGTCGTTGAGCGAGTTGCGAGATATGTGAAAAGATTATAGCCCTTGTTCAGGTGAGCACATTGTCACCTGGCTGCTCTGATGCTGGGATAATGGGGCCAGTAGCCTGGAACTAGAGGGAAAAGAAGCCAAACAACTGGGATGCCCTTCTGTGGAAGGGGGCATTGACAAAGCAATTGGAAAAAAACCACAAGCCCTCAGCCTCTGGAGGCGACTCCTGTCCGGAGTGAAGGAAAAATATCCCTTTAAAGAAGATGTTACATATCGCCCAGGAAAATGGACATCTATGGAGAAGGCATCCAGTTTCTAAGGGAATGAGCTGTGCTTGAGGTGATCTATGGTGACCTGGATGATCAACGGTCATCCAAAGATCCAGATGAAGCCAAGTGCACACGACCCATGTGGCGGAAATTTGTATGGAGCACACCGTCCTCGTATGCAAACTCATTGGCAGCGATGTCCTGGAAAGATCACAAGACACCAGTGGTGGCAGAGGTGATTGATAGACTCTGGGATTAAGAAACAAATATCTCTTCCTCGCTCGTCTCTGCTGTGGAGAAACTATCCCAAGAGGTCCAGCAACTCAAAGAAGATATGTCCTGCTCCCCACCTTGACAGAGTAATGTCTCAGCTGTTAGGAGTAGGTGTCCTTTGGCTCAAAGGAGACGATACACACCACGGGCCACCCTATGGTTCTACCTGCGTGACCATGGGGAGGACATGATGAGGTGGGATGGCAAGCCTACCTTGACCCTAGAGGCACGAGTGCATGAACTACAAGGAAGAACAGTCACTCAGGGAGGCTCTTCCAGGAAAGCTGCTGCTCTAATTTCCAGTGAACGAGTCCCCAGACAGAGGAGTAGAAGCGCAGGTTTTATTTCTAAGTGTAATAGAGGGACTCCTGATTCACGTTTACAGGAAGTGAGTTGTGACTGCCATGATCAGGACTAGAGGGGCCCTGCCTCCAGCCAGGTGGAGGAAAGGGATAACTGGGCTTACTGGACTCTGTGGATCCGATGGCCTGGCACATCCGACCCACAGGAGTATAAAGCTTTAGTGGACACCTGTGCACAGTGCACCTTAATGCCATCAAGCTATAGCGGGGCGGAACACATCAGCATTGCTGGAGTGACAGGGGGATCCCAAGAGCTAACTGTACTGGAGGCCGAAGTGAGCCTCACTGGGAATGAGTGGCAGAAGCACCCCATTGTGACTGGCCCAGAGGCTCCGTGCATCCTTGGCATAGACCACCTCAGGAGAGGGTATTTCAAGGACCCAAAAGGGTACAAGTGGGCTTTTGGCGTAGCTGCCTTGGAGATGGAGGAAACTAAACAGCTGCCTACCTTGCCCAGTCTCTCGAAGGACCCTTCTGTTGTGGGGTTGCTGAAGGTCGAAGAACAACAGGTGCTGATCGCCACCACAACAGTGCACCGGCGGCAATATCGCACCAACTGAGGCTCCCTGATCCCCATCCATGAGCTCATTCACCAACTGAGGAGCCAAGGAGTCATCAGTAAGACCCACTCACCCTTTAACAGTCCCATATGGCCCGTGCAAAAGTCCAATGGAGAGTGGAGGCTAACAGTAGACTATCGTGGCCTGAATGAAGTCACTCCACCGTTGAGTGCTGCTGTGCCAGACATGCTAGAACTTCAATACGAACTGGAGTCCGAGGCAGCCAAGTGGTGTGCCACAGTTGATATCGCTAATGCATTCTTCTCAATCCCTCTGGCAGCAGAGTGCAGGCCACAGTTTGCTTTTACATGGAGGGGCGTCCAGTACAACTGGAATCGACTGCCCCAGGGGTGGAAACACAGTCCTACCATTTGCCATGGACTGATTCAGACTGTACTGGAAGAGGGAGAAGCTCCAGAACACCTTCAATACATTGATGACATAATTGAGTGGGGCAACACAGCGGAAGAAGTTTTTGAGAAAGGAAAGAAAATAGTCCAAATCCTTCTGAAAGCTGGTTTTGCCATAAAACAAAGTAAGGTGAAGGGACCTGCACAAGAAATCCAGTTCTTGGGAATAAAATGGCAAGATGGTCGTCGTCAGATCCCAATGGATGTGATCAACAAAATAGCAGCCATGTTTCCACCAACTAGCAAAAAGGAAACACAAGCTTTCTTGGGCGTTGTGGGTTTTTGGAGAATGTATATTCCAAATTACAGTATGATTGTAAGCCCTCTCTATCAAGACCCGGAAAAAGAATGATTTCAAATGGGGCCCTGAGCAACAACAAGCCTTTGAACAGATTAAATGAGAAATAGTTCATGCAGTAGCTCTTGGGCCAGTCCAGGCAGGACAAGATGTAAAAAATGTGCTCTACACTGCAGCCAGGGAGAATGGCCCTACCTGGAGCCTCTGGCAGAAAGCACATGGGGAGACCCGGGGTCGACCCCTAGGGTTTTGGAGTCGGGCATACAGAGGATCCAAAGCCCGCTGTACTCCAACTGAAAAAGAGATATTGGCAGCATATGAAGGGGTCCGAGCTGCTTCAGAAGTGGTTGGTACTGAGGCACAGTTGCTCCTGGCACCCCGACTGCCAGTGCGGGGCTGGAT
This sequence comes from Phalacrocorax aristotelis, assembly GCF_949628215.1. Lineage (NCBI taxonomy): Eukaryota > Metazoa > Chordata > Aves > Suliformes > Phalacrocoracidae > Phalacrocorax > Phalacrocorax aristotelis. The sequence continues at coordinate 108,377,112 of NC_134276.1, read as the reverse complement.
GTTCAAAGCAAGCATCCCCTTTACACACCATGCAACTGATGCTACGTGGAGTAAATGGGTTGCACTGATCACCCAGTGGGCTTGAGTAGGAAACCCCACTCACCCAGGAATCTTGGAAGTGATTATGGACTGGCCAGAAGGCAAAGATTTTGGATTATCACCAGAGGAGGAGGTGACACGTGCTGAAGAAGCCCCACTGTATAACAAACTGCCAGAAGATGAGAAGCAGTATGCCCTGTTCACTGATGGGTCCTGTCGCCTTGTGGGAAAGCACTGGAGATGGAAGGCTGCTGTATGGAGTCCTACACGACAAGTAGCAGAAACTGCTGAAGGAGAAGGTGAATCGAGCCAGTTTGCAGAGGTGAAGGCCATCCAGCTGGCCTCAGACATTGCTGAACGGGAAAAGTGGCCAGTGCTCTATCTTTATACTGACTCCTGGATGGTGGCAAATGCCCTGTGGGGCTGGCTGCAGCAGTGGAAGCAAAGCAACTGGCAGCGCAGAGGCAAACCCATCTGGGCTGCCACATTGTGGCAAGATATTGCTGCCCGGGTAGAGAACCTGGTTGTGAAAGTACATCATGTGGATGCTCACGTCCCCAAGAGTCGGGCCACTGAAGAACATCAAAACAACCAGCAGGTGGATCAGGCTGCCAAGACTGAAGTGGCTGAGGTGGATCTGGACTGGCAACATAAGGGTGAACTATTTCTAGCTCGGTGGGCCCATGACACCTCAGGCCATCAAGGGAGAGGTGCAACATACAGGTGGGCTCGTGATCGAGGGGTGGACTTGACCATGGACGTTATTGCGCAGGTTATCCATGAATGTGACACATGCGCTGCAATCAAGCAAGCGAAGCGGGTAAAGCCTCTGTGGTATGGGGGAGGATGGCTGAAATATAAATATGGGGAGGCCTGGCAAATTGACTATATCACACTCCCACGGACCCGCCAAGGCAAGCGCCATGTGCTTACAATGGTAGAAACAACGACTGGCTGGCTGGAAACATATCCTGTCCCCCACGCCACTGCCCGGAACACTATCCTGGGTCTCGACAAACAATTCCTGTGGTGACATGGCACCCCAGAGAGAATTGAGTCAGGCAATGAGACTCATTTCCGAAATAGCCTCATAGACACCTGGGCCAAAGAGCACGGCATTAAGTGGGTGTATCACATCCCCTACCACGCACCAGCCTCTGGGAAAATTGAACGGTACAATGGACTGTTAAAAACTACACTAAGAGCAATGGGGGGTGGGACATTCAGGCACTGGGATACACATTTAGCAAAAGCCACGTGGTTAGTCAACACGAGGGGATCTGCCAACCGAGCTGGCCCTGCCCAGTCAGAAATCCTACATACTGTGGAAGGGGATGGAGTCCCTGTAGTGCACACAAAAAGTATGCTGGGCAAAACAGCCTGGGTTCTTCCTGCCTCCGGCAACGGCAAACCCATTCGTTGGATTGCTTTTGCTCGAGGACCTGGGTGCACTTGGTGGGTGATGCGGGAGGATGGAGAAATCCGATATGTGCCTCAAGGGGATTTGATTTTGGGCGAAAACTGTCAATGAACTGAATGGCACAATGTGAACTGCTATATAATACTGTGTGTCACCTCTGTGTTGTATCAATGATATCAGAGTACGAGCCTCCCAACCCATGGAAGATCAACTGTGAAACAAGCAAAGTGCAGCAGTGATGGAACGATGACTGACTCGGTATGCAGCAACCCAACGCCACACACACCATCTCTCCCACCCTGAAAGACTGATACAACAGATGGAGCCCAGAGTCATGGACTGGGTGAACTCAATGGACATTTTAATGGACATTTTACAGGGAAGGTCCATGGACTGAGGGAATGATGTCTGTGTATTATGTTAAAGGATGGGAAGGGGAGGGGTGGTGGTTGGTACAGTTGTATTGCATCATATGGGACCTGGGCATGGTGTAAATGGTATGGAATAAGGGGTGGAGAATGTGCTGGTTTTGGCTGAGAAGGGGTTAATTCTCCTCACTGTGGGGGTCGGCTACCTTTCCAGCTTCCCGCGCTCTGCCGTGTGGCGGGGGGGGAGTGGGCTGGGAGGGGCGGGGCCATGGTGGGGGCGGCTGACCCCAACTGGCCAATGGCAGGTTCATTCCATACCATGTGACACCAGGACCAGTATATTGGGGGGGGGGAGTGGCAGCGGGGAGGCGGCGCGGCGTCAGGTCGGCGGGCGGTGAGCAGCGAGCGGCTGCGGCGCGTGCGGTTTGTTTCGGTGGTTCGTTCCCCCTCTCCCCTCCCTTCCCCCTCCCCCGGGGTTTTGCGCCTCTCGTTGTTCTCCTTTACCTTGCATCTCTATTGTTGTTTCTTTTAATTTTAATTATTAAACTGTTCTTATCCCAACCCACAAGTGTTACCCTTCTGATTCTTTCCCCCCTCTACCGGTGGGGGAGTGAGTGAGCGGCTGTGTGGGGCTGAGCTGCTGGCTAAACCACAACAGGGAGGGAAGGGGGAAGGGGCTGCAGCCCTTGAATTGTCCAAGGGTCACTGAAATGCCTGAAAGGCAAGTCATTATGATCCTTTTTGAAAATCAGAAGCAAAGTAAAAGTGGTTCTGGGACTTTTTTTTTCTGTAATTCAAGTATAAATTGAAAATTTGTGATAAGGACTTGGGGCTTAACACTGATTAGCAACTGGCCCTAACAAAGCCAAAAATCTTGATTCAGCAAAACATAATGATTTAAAAGGAACTCAAATTTATTTTGATTGCTCTGATGAACTGAAATCCCATCAAATAGGCTTATTCTAGCTTTGCAACTACCTTAGAGGAAACATACAAGGAAAATTAACATAAAACCAGCTGCTATTACTCTAAATCTAGTTTTAGCTATTCTGGAATGATTCCCTAGGTATTTCCCTATGATAATTCCATTTGAATGAAAGTTACCTTATATCTCATATTTCCTCTGGTGTAGAAGAGTAAAAATTTCCTTTTTTTCTGACATTAAAACAACATTTCAAAACACAACATTACTTATTCAATGCTTAAAGGCACAAAGTATCTAGGAATATGGGTTAAAAAAATGAAAAGTGTGGGTGTAGGGTATTGGCTACACCTCAAAATCTTTCATGTTAGCTTCTGGCAGAGAAAAGAAATAAATCAGTCAAAGAAAAAATTGCAGAACCCCTTGGTGCCCTTGTACAGACACAAACTGGTCAGGCTCCTTCCAACCTCTTCTCAAGCCAGAAGTGAGAGGGTTTTTAGATCTCTTCTGATCTCATTCTAACCTGGATGAAACCAGACAACTAAGGTTTATCCCCACTCATAGTGGAGGAATTATTGTCTTTGCTCATTTGAATAGTGATTTTATGAAAAAATAGACTTACTTTCATTTTCTCTATATCATCCTATTTGTAACCTTATTTGAATAGAACAGCTAAATCAGTGCATCTAACTCTAAGAGATATTTAGCACATACATTTCAGAGTTTACCATAATAGATTAAATTTGTTGTTTATTGTTGTTGGTCAATAATAAAAACATACTGTAAAATAATTTTGCTTTTGTGTTCTTTTCTTTCTATCTCCAGCAAAGAATCTGTAGCATACTGATGCAACTGCACAGATACGCTTGACTATACTTAGTGTTTTAAACTTTAAAACAAAACTTCCTCTAGAGAATTTTGAGGTATAAACAGACAACCAGACCAAGCCTTTAAAAGAGAAGCATTTTCTACTGCTTTTGTTCTCTGTCCCACCATTGCTTTAAAAAGTAGTATTTTCTTGAATATAGATCCACTTGTAACTGTTTGGGGATTACTATGTGAACAGAATTTTTGATAAATGGATGTTTTAGTCCCTCTGCAACCTAATTTATTGCTGAAATGGGAAGATTTAGAGTTTCCGTATATCTAGACAGTAATGAATTCTCCCAGGTTACCTCATTTTCTCAGATGAGAAGTACTTTTAATATTTGACTTACAGACAGCAAAAAGGTTGAATCAGAACAGATCAGGCACACAGTCTAGAAATTTTACAGGTTGATTCAAAATAATGCTCATCTCCTGAACCCTCTGAATCAGAACTTCTTCCCTTGGGAAACTGATGACTTTATAGAACTTCAAACTTCTAGAAGGCTCCTTTTTATCTGACATCCTACAGTTTCCTTACATCTTTGCCACAAAATATAAAGTGCCAGACCTTTGATTGGGAAGCCGTGCAGAAATGTTACCACCTTCAAAACTGTAACAAAACTGTTTTATAAAGATTAAAGGAATTTAAAATCTCTGAAGTAACTCCATCTATGTTATACATGGAAAAGAAGTCTGTTTGCTTGTTCAGACATGGTGAGAAATTGGATGAGGTCTGCCAAATGTGAAGTCAAGTTGTCCGTTTTTATGGCTGTTATACCCAGAATTTTTCTTATTGTAGGTCAGGGTAATTCTTTTTCTTCCACACTGCATTTTGTTTTTAAACCTTTAAACAACTGTATATTTTTAACACATGCAATAGGCCAGAGGAAAAGTTGTTCATTTTTTGACAAAGTTATAAGGAGGAAGGTATAGGGTTTATTACCTTATTACCCTAAATTACCCTGTTATCTTATACTACCCTGTATTATCCCAGTTTCCTAAATCATTACTGTGAAACAATACAGTGATACTTTTACAGTAATACCATATAGATACAGAGTGATCATTGGTCTTTGGTATTAAATGTCTCTTCTCTCTCTCTGAAATATTGGTCTCCTGTTCTCAAGTGTCCATTCTGTTTGGATGGAATCTAGTAGATTTCAAATGCTGGAAACTAGCTCAGAGAATAAATTTTGAAAGGGAAATACTGCTTATAGAAAAGAAAGGAAATTAAAAACCCATGTGGAAAGATGATCAAATGCCTTTTAACATCAAATCGGGGATTCACAGAAGGTGGAAGATCAAACAGATACATAATGTTCAGAAGTTTTTAATACATTGTGTTGCCTAGATAAGTAATTCCCCAATATTTTTATGATTAAAACCTAAGGAATTCCTTGGTCAATTTATTTTACTTGTCTTTTCACTGAAAGGTTAACCAGAAAGCAGGAATCCATATAGTTTTGAGACAATATGCCCAAATAATGTGGCTTACTGTTTGGGAATTATGGCACAGGGGTTTTGTGTTGATCTAAGAAGGTAAATTGTAAGGTAGGCATATCTTCACGGAATTAAACAAATAACCTCAGACAGTGTGCTATGCTTTAACCTGCCTTAAAATAACCGGAAAGATTTTTATTGGAGTGCCTGTTGACTGTAGAAGATGAGCACAGGCTGAACACCTTACTTTAGGCAGCTAAAATGAAACAAGATTAATCTGACCTTAAATAAGAAATGCAAGCTACAAGAGAGCACTGAGTGAGAGCAAAGGACTCTTTCCTCCTTTACATTCTGCCAGGATTTGGAAGTCTGGCAATGTACATACCCTGTTCATATAAGCACCGATTCACTGATGTAAATAGAAGAAAATAGTGCTTTAATATTCAGAACAAAATGAATATAGTAATACTGTAAAAACAAAATAGAACTTTTCCCTTACAAAGATGAAATGATAAACCTGAAACTGTTTGCTTTGGCTTTTTCTCCAACACTGTCAAATTGACACATTCCTTTGAAATACGCTAATTTTAACAATACTTTGTTTTCAGATGAAAAATCTTCTGACCTTTTATATATATTTTGATAATGATTTCAGCTTATCTTTTGTATATTTCCTTAAAAAGCTCTTCTGGATTTCTGTAATTTAATACATTTTTATCTGAATTTTCTGTAAGTCACAATCTAATTTACAAGTATGGAGTGTACCATTATTCAAAGGGCACCATTCTTTCCTCTCCCTTCCCCCCACAATGTTCTGGAATCTATTTTTTAAAATATTAGATAGAGGGAAAGAAATATCTCACTGTCATTGAGTACTTACTGGACCAGGCATCATTATCAAGATCTTGCGTATGTAAGTTTGAGACCAAAGTAAATCCAAGACTTCCATCTAGAAATATGCAATCTCTTACATTTCTACATTATTAATGGCTTTTCTGTAATCTTCAGCATCCTTGCTATGATAGTCATTCTTCTCTCTTTCTCTAATCAGTCTCACAAAGGGTCCACCCCAGGGTTGTCTCACCAGTCTTACCTCTTGCTAGGGAGGCACTAAATTTCCTTACACCACAGGAAATTCTCCTCTTTACCTGGCATTAAGCTGTATTAGCCCTTACCATCTTGCACTACAGGGGGAAACACCTAATTTCTTTTCTGTTGCACTGCAAATATCCTTCTAGGTTGCTAGTTTGCAACACTCATTTATGTAGGTCTGCCACTATAGAGGTTAGCAACTATCAGCTTTACTCCTCTAGATAAGTTCAAAACCAACAGTACTTATACTTGCAAAGCAATAAGGTGCATGATAATAAAACCAGAACTATGATTACAAAATAAGAACGCTAAATAAGTTAATGCAAACTTGAAATACATCTGCCAATAGTCTCAAAACTTAGCTCTGGGTGTGAGTTTTTTTCAAGGACTTTTTTCTTGATTGTGGTATCTATGACAAGTAAGGGTCTGCTCATTTCAGATGTTTTTGTCCCTACCCTCAACACACCGAAATGCATGTCCATATGTTTGCGGTTATGTGGATACACATACAACTTCAGAGTAGGGGCTGAATCTTTCCAGTTTTCTCCTTGTTGGCTAATTTTATTTTTTGTCTTATTTATTGGTATTTGAGGTTTCCACAAATGTAAATGAAACTTTTTTGGTCGGTAGGCTTTGTCTTGTATTCTGTAATGACCTAGCTTTTTTTTTGTAGAGTCTTCTGATGTGTATCTATCAGATCACTTTGTTTATTTTGTTACTCATACACTATGCTCTACTGCATTTTCATAGCTTTCTTGCAACTGCAGTCTTCATGTCAGAGAAAGTTTGTACATTTCTTAAGGGTCCCATGCACTGATTTCCAGTGATTTCCAGTCAGACCATATTCATTTATCCATCTGTGGATGTCTATCAGGAAACCTTCTGTGCTTGGGTTTCCAAGATATTGATGATGAGGCTATGACATATCCATAACAATACTTGCAACAGAGTATCTCAAAATAAGCTTTTGTATCCCATCCAAGGATTCATTCGTTTCTTTTCTTCTTACCCTATATTTTTCTCATTACCAGCTACCTGTTGAAATGAATTACATTTCCTTTTTGTCAAACTTTCATCCATGGTTCTTTTTATGGTTATTGATGTATGGATGGTGAAATTAAATATGAGAATCTACAACTCCTTTGCTAACAGTTTTTGTGTATTGCAGACAAAGATAAAAGTATTTTGCAAATAAAGTTCATCTTCAATATAACTTGTAGCAAAAGTAATATTGTTGGGTTAACTGCAGTGAAGAGTTTAATGAATTAGAATTTTGAAAGAAATATTTGCATGTTGAAATAAAGAGAATTTGGAAAATATTTTAGTGGTTGGAGGATTTTACCCTTAAAACAACATGGAGTGACCTTAGGAGGAATTGCTGGGGCTACAATGATGACCATTACGTTTACTCAAGTTTTTTTAAGTTTACAGGATGTACAAGAAGAAAACTCAAAGTGTCAGTGGAACTAGTTTCTTGGGATAGACAATCCTTATATATACCTTGATTTGAAGCAGTAGAGATTGTGCCTAGTTTTGGGACTTATAAATACTGCAAGGTCAAGCAGAAAAAAAGAAACTAAGGAAGATTAAATTAGACTAAGTGTTTAATGAAATACATCTCTGTACTCGCAGTACATCATAAAGTTTAACAGAATGCTGCCATACAGAAAAGAAACAAAAAAGGGAAAAAAAGAACAAAATTACATACAACAGTCAACTAGATCTTCTAAAACTAATAATAATAATAGCAATAATTATGAAAATAGTAACAATTTTAAGACATCCTCTTAAATTTCTCAATGATGTAATGGCAGTATGGCTGGCTGCTTCTAGTATTTTCTTCAGCAAAAATTCCAATCACAGTTTGTTATCATCAAGCCTGGTTTGTGGGCTAGCAAAACCTCAGCTTCAGCTGGTTTGGGGTCATAAGCCACCCATCAACCTGTCTGTTTAGCTGCATTTCTTGCAACCTGTTGTTGCACATATTTGCTAGATGTTTTATCTAAACTTTTCTGGTTTTCAGTCTATCTGGGGTTTCTTTCTGACTGTAAGTAGTACAGTTTCCTACCCCCCAAAAAATCAGAATCTTTGTCTTCATTTAGTCATAAGAAAGATTTTTTAAAATTCAAATGTACAAGCCATTTCATAAGATTAGGATGACCCATAAACCAGGCTTTTATATTTTGCATTTTGCTCAATTGTATAATACTCCCCATTTCATCATCACTCTCTGAATTTAGAAGTCCTCTCAAACTGGGTGCAACAGAAATTGTAAACTGAGCATGTATAATGTTTTTTTTCATTCAGCTCTTTTTGCTCTCCAGCAGATGCCAACAGCGTACACCTGTTGAAGGGCGACAAGGTCAAATCAGCTGGAAAGGAGGAAATGAGAAATTTGTAGAGAAGCCATTTACCTGTAGTGTTGCAATGACACATCAAAGAAAACTTTACACAGGAGGAAGAACGGTCTTAAATGACATATGTAAAGATATTTTGGCTTGGGGGGATAAGGTCATTTTTACCTCTGTTTTCATCCTGTGGCATTGGACACTAAAGAAAAATACATTGTTTTTTAATGTAGTGATTATGGCTATAATTCTTATACCTCATCTCTTAAGAACTGTATTTTCATTGCTCATTTTATTCTCCTCCCTTTAATATCCCTTTGTTCCACCTATATAACAACTCGGTTTTCTATTGCATAATGTCTCATAACTGTTTCAATTTGCTCAAATGTGGTCAAGCTATTTCTCTTCATCTTTGAGAGTTTAAATATGCATATAATCTTTTCTAAGCACTCTTGATTTCTAGATGGTATCGTGCTTTCACACACGAGGTATGATGGCCATATTAAGAAGTGCTCTCCATGACAATGTTTGTGTTCATCTGGAACTAGTTATGGTGGCACTCCATCTTCTCATACATATTTTGTCTACCACTAAATGCTGCATGTAGTCAAGGGCTTCTTAGGGAAAAAGTGTTTGGCTGCTACATATTTCAAAGCTCAGTAACCTCATAATAGAGACATGAATTTTTGTGTTTTTCACAGATGGTGTAATAATGAGTAAGTGAAGTAAAGTTTAAAAGTAGAGAGTGTACATTGGCTTCCGTGAGCTAAAGTAGCTGGAAAAGAATGGTTCAGCTTTCAGGCAGAGGTGTTCTTGAGATTATAATGCACATTTACATAACTGCATAGAAACAGAGAGATCTGTCCAAATCAAGCAAAAGGCACTCTGAGTTAGTATCTGTACACTTCCTTCCCTGCAGTATATGACTTCTCTTGTAGTAAAGAACAATAGCATACCAACATTTCTTCAAAGCTTCCTCCCAGATTTTCTTCTTCCAAGAATTGCCCTGTAGGAGTGTTTGCCAACTTTTTTGTCTCTCTTAGTTGAAATTATCTAGAGGTATAAAACTTCCACACTAATTGTCACAATGTTTATATCAGTGATCTTTGTAATGCGGAAGTGATATATTAACACAGAGAGGAAACTACACAAATTGCTTGGCTTTTATGACAGATGTTTGAAGAGATAATAGTTTTGCATCTCGGAATCATGACTGAGTGAAGATGCAGGGGTTTGAGAACCCACACCAACTCCCTGGCTCAGGCTGTGTTGCTACTAGCAGGCGTCTGTAACCTCCTGACAGGTTGGAATTTTGTACAGGTAATTTATTTGAACTTCAGTTACATCCACCCCTAAAAGTAGCTGGGTTGTGAAATAAATTACTTCAGGAGAAAAGTTGTGGTTTTGCACTGTAAGTTACTTACTTGAAAATGCCAGCCTCAGTGCCTTGGCTGTATATTTTTATATATATATTGAAGTTGTTCATTTGGACAGCTCCTACCCTTTCTGGCTGAATACTCCCCTTTCTCTGTGATCAGCTAGCCAACATGTTAATGGAATGTAATTTGAGTTGCACATAATTATCTGGATGGGAGACTACCGCGCTTGTGTACTGTAACGGATAGCTGGATTATGTAGCTTTATTATTCAAAGCAAATGGGAACATGAGTTACATGCTGTGTAACTGAAATGAGTAGGGCTCATAGGTTCGGTCTGATGCTTATTAAAGTGGCCTGCTATAGTTAATTCACTTGTAAAATAGAATTTATAATGGAAACATTTAAAGTGGGAACAGCAACTTACCCCCATCCACCAGTAGCTATGAAAATATTACTGTACGGCAGCATGTTAAAACAGAAAACAAGTTCAGCTGTATATGTTGCAGTACAGATTCTTTGATATGCCTAAGGCAAATAATCTTTAATAGGTAATTCATTATTTTTTTACAGTATTTCCTGATAGGGGAAGTTTAAGAACATATCCTAACTTCTGTTCTGTATACTTTGTACATATTGACACAGAATTAATAATAAGTTTTGTACATGATCAGTCTTCGAAGGAGTCTCTTGAAATAAACAGTCTTGAAAGCAGTGTCAGATAGTATTTATTTATCTTTGATAATTTCATCAGATGACATGTTGATCATATCTGTCTTTATTTTTATCCACAGACACTCACAGACTGAAGTAAAACTGGTGCTGGAGGAAGAAGTGTGGGTGGAAAAGTGGGCTTAGAAGGAAGGCCTTGTTACTTTATTTGTTCTTGATTTCTGCAAACCTACATTTAGGGTTTTTTTAGAGCACTCTACATTTTCAGAGTCAGGCCCTAATTATATATATCCTAAATAAATGTAACCAGCAATATAAAATGATCACCAGTATGGGAAATTCAAGATCTGAAATTCCATGTTGTGTGATACCAGTCAAGACACTTCCAGATTCGCTTTTTGGGCCAGTCACTCAGCCAGTGCTAAAAGTCTCATGAAAAATAGAGGGAGAATTCATCCCATTTGGTGCTGTATGGAAAGGGATGTATTTGTAGGCTTGGAGCTCATTTTAGACCATATTGCTTTTAGACAGTGACATGGCTTATCATCAAGCTGGTCAAGGTATTAGGCCTTCAAAATGCCTTTATGGGGCCTTGAGGCTCTAATAAGCAATATGTACTCTCATGAGACCCTGCCTGGAGTCGTGTATTCAGATCTGGGGCCCCTAGCACAAAAAGGACATGGATCTGTTAGACTGGGTCTGGAGGAGCGCCACAAAAGCAATCAGATGGATGCAACACCTCTCATGTGAAGAAAGGCTGAGGCAGCTGGGGTTGTTCATCTTGGAAAAGAAAAGGCTCTGGGGAGACCCAAATCATTCTATGATTCTATGAAAGAAGAATGAAAGAGAGAAAATAAAATATATAAATGAGGGGAAGGTACAGATTGTTTGGGAAATGGACTGAATTGGTATAGGAAAGAAGGCAGTGAAAAGATGTTTAACAAAAGTGGAAAAAAACAGTAAGTAGGAAAATGCAAGTGTGAAAAGTAGTGGGAAAGGAAAAAAAAAACCAGCCATGAGGCTGATGTTTCAAAATTCTTTTCCTTTTATTTGAAATATTCTGTATTTTTCCAAATTTGAAATCAGAAGACAAAAATCTGAAAAAGGCTTATTATGCAACATTGTTAGAATTCTACAATTCAAAGTAAAAATGCATTTTTGTCTGGCAGGGGAGAGGTAGAACATAACTTACATGTTACCAGAATGTGCTCTAACCTTCCTAAATGGATACCAGACAACACTCAAACACTTGTCTCATATGAAAGCGCGGCCCTTGATTTTTCCCTTTAAAGGTTAATAGCCACCCAGAGTCCTTAGTATAAACAGCTGGATTCTACATTTTGCTTGAGATAACGGTGGTGGTGATGCTAAAATGTCTAGGATCCAATGAAATGTTTTCATGACTTTCACCCAAATTTCTAAGATCTGTCTGCTAAACACATATAGAATCTAAAAAAGAAAGGTAAGAAGTTGAAAATACAGTCTTCTAGACCGACTGTGTATTTAAAAACTTGCTTCTAGAGATTTGGCAACATAAGAAGGATTAGGCTTGTAGTTGGCCACCATCAGTCTAGCAATATGTTTATACCACAATTATAGCTATTTTGGCGTTTTAGTCAATAAGCAAATTGTTCTTTTTCTACTTGTTCTAAAAGATGAAGAAAGACATTTCTCTCCTCTTGTGTGGTGTACAAACATCTGTGCTGTAAACAATGACTTTCCATGTACAGAACTGAACACTGAGAAATGTATTGGAACTGCAAAAGCTTTTATTAATTATGGCAGATCTCAACTGCAGGAGTCTGTTATAAATTAATATGATGACATTTTTCAAGCATTCATTATTACTGCTAATATTGAGAACCTCATATAGGGATTCATCATATAATAGCTGACTCTATCACAAATAGGATATTGAATGCTGAATTTATATCAGTCCTTTCCAGACAGGAGTTGTGCTGTAACAGCATCACAGAATACATATGCTAATCTCAAAGAAGGAAAATTAAATTTATGTTGTATTTTGTGAAGAGATTAAATATCTGTTTATTTTATCAAAATGTAATTAGAAATCGCATTTTTATGTTTGGTGTAAAGCTTTCTTTCGTTTGATGTTTAACAGGCATAGGTATTAACTTTTGATAAATAAAGGAAGGAGCGGGTACTTCAGAGCAATGCATGTTTTCGTGTTAACAATATCATACTTTTACACTGAGAAGTCACAGGTGTTTTTACATGCCATTTAATTATATTGATAAATAAACAGTTCCTACAGTTATTCACATGTCTATTCTCAAACATATAAAAAATATGTGTGTGTGCGCACGCACGCATGTGTGCGCTTGTGCCTGAAATAGGAAAAAGGGAAATATATTACATGAAATTTGCCACAGAAAAAAAAGGATGCCTCCTTTCTGTAGCTGAGGTATGGCTACAGTAATTTCTCTGTAGTTAATGGAGCTATATGTGATATCTGTGATGTAAACCCTTGTGATTTTGCTTTAGTATGTGTTCCCATGTTACCACTCAAATTTTGTGTAAAGGCAGGCAGAATCTAACTGCAAACTAGGTTTTGCAACCACAGAAAGGTGCTAAAGCACGCAACAAATTTAATTACAGAAGACATATTGATTCTTTAAATTTTGGCTGAAATGTTTCCTCTGTTAAAGTTTGTCTGCATTTTGTAATTTACTTTGTTCAGATTAACAATTAATTTCACTGTTATATTCTGTACTACTCCAGCAGCACAATTCTTCTAAGTCTGTCATAGCATATGGAGACAATATTGACTCAGGAAGAAACACTTCGTTAGCTGATTCTAGTGTCATTTACTGCAGCTTCCTTGAGTTTCCTCAGGGACTCGATATATTATAAGAAATACCTTTTTTCCCAAGATTAGGCATACAAACCACTATTTCTGTTTCTAAGATACTAAATATAAATAATTTTCTTTCAGAGTTTTACTAAGCTTAAATTCCCTTTTTTCTGCAATGCTGACTTGAGACTACCTCATGTTTTTAAATTCTTTTATTGGAAACAACTGTGAAGACACAAGTTGTAAAGTCCAAATAATTTCAGCAGTACCATTTAAATCCAGTGAAACCTTTTTAATGAAAAAGAGTACTTGAGTAGGACAAGATAGGATTAGAATGAGATCTGGTGGAAACTACTAAAACATACAATTACCAACTTGCAGAAGCAGCAGAGCAGAATTTTGGAATGTAAAGAGCAGGAGGTACTAAGGCATGAGTTTTGAGGAAAAAAGTTTAAGATAGAATAATTCAAACAGTAGTGCCAAAGACACTTCTGCTGATTGCAATTACATGGAGTCAATATTACCACTATAAAACACTATCCCCTACATCTGAAAAAACTTCTCTGAGAGTAAACATTCTGAGAAGTAGGAGTTTTCAGTCATTACTTCTTTTTTAGTCAAGAAACTGAGAGACAGTATACTTAAAAAAATATTTAGAGATGAGTATGAAAATGCAGGATTTTAAAAAATCTTATATATCTTGTTTGTAAGATTTTGGTGACTGAAGAAAATAGTGTCTCGACTGATCAAACAACTATAATTTACAACTTATGTCTAAACAGCAGCAAATTGCTTTTAGTAAAAGCCTAATGGTGCTAGCAGTCCTGATAATTTAAAAAAAAAAAACATACAAAAGTAATGTCATAAGGTGAGTCAATCTAATACACTGAATAGAAAAAAAAAAAGAACCCAAAACAAAAAATCACAGTCCAGTATCATCCTATTTGTATGTGAACTACTCTTGTCTTTATATTAGCATTTTGACTCTGTAAGGTAGAACCTAAACCAGACAAATAGATATCTCAAAGAAGTTTCAGAGAGATAAGGTGAAACAATTAAAGGTATAATATGAGTTAACCATGAAGGAAGTATATTAGAACTTTCCGTACAGGCTATTATTCAGGCATTAAATGGCCATCGATCTATTTCAGTCAAAAGTACCTTTATAATTATGACTTTGAGTTTTACAAAACTTAAATGATCTTCATCTACTTGTCCAGGTCTTGTTATCATTGATCTTCACATTTATAGGAATAAACAATAACCACTCCCCTTCTCTACAATCATAGAATCATAGAATGGTTTAGGTTGGAAGGGTCCTTTAAAGGTCATCTAGTCCAACCCCCCTGCAGTGAGTAGGGACATCTTCAACTAGATCAGTTGCTCAGAGCCCCGTCCAGCCTGACCTTGAATGTTTGTAGGGACGGGGCATTTACCACCTCTCTGGGCAACCTGTGCCAGTGTTTCACCACCCTCATTGTAAAGAATTTCTTCCTTAGATCTAGTCTATATCTACCCTCTTTTAGTTTAAAACTGTTACCCCTTGTCCTCTCTCTACAGGCCCTACTAAAAGGTCTGTCCCTATCTTTCTTATAAGCCTCCTTTATATATCAAAAGCCCACAGTAAGATCTCCTTGGAGTTTTCTCTTCTCCAGGTTGAACAACCTCAACTCTCTCAGACTCTCCTCATAGGAGAGATGGTCTATCCCTCTGTCATTTTTGTGGCCCTCCTCTGGACCCACTCCAACAGTTCCATGCCTTTCCTGTGCTGAGGGCTCCAGAGCTGGACGCAGCACTCCAGGTGGGATCTCACCAGAGCAAAGTAGAGTGGCAGAATCACCGCCCTCAACCTGCTGGCCATGCTTCTTTTGATGCAGCCTGGGATATGGTTGGCTTTCTGGGCTGTGAGACCGCATTGCCAGCTCATGTCCAGCTTTTCATGCACCAGAATCCCCAAGTTCTTCTCTGCAGGGCTGCCCTTCATCACTTTATCTCCCAGCCTGTACTGATACTAGGTGTTACCTCAACTCAGGTGCAAGAACTTCACCTTGCCTTGTTGAACCTGATGAGGTTCCCACAGGACCACTTCTCCAGCTTGTCCAGGTCCCTCTGGATGGCGTCTGGTCCCTCTGGATGGTGTCCTGTCCCTCAGGCATGTCAACCACAACACTCAGCTTGGTGTCATCTGCAAACTTGCTGAGGGTGCACTCAATCCTACTGTCTATGTCACTGATTAAGATATTGAACAGTACAGGTCCCAACAGGGACCCCTGAGGGACACCACTCATCACTGATCTCCATCTAGACATTGAGCCACTGACCATTACACTCTGGATATGACCATCCAACCAATTGCTTATCCACCGAACAGTCCACCCATCAAATCCATACCTCTGCAATTTAGGGAGAAGGATGTTGTGCAGGACTGTGTCAAAGGCTTTACAGAAGTCCAAATAGGTGACATCTGTAGCTCTTCCCTTGTCTACTGATGTACTCATTCCATCATAGAAGGCCCCTAAGTTGGTTCAAGCAAGATTTGCTCTTGGTGAAGTCATGCTGGCTGTCTCAAATCTCCTCCCTGTCTTCCATGTCTTCCTGTCTTATCATGGCTTCTAGGAGGATCTGTTCCATGATCTTCCAAGGAACAGAGGTGAGGCTGACATGTTGGTAGTTCCCAGGGTCCTCCCTTCCAAACTTTTTAAAAATGGATGCAATTTTTCTCTTTTTCCAGTTACTGGAGACTTCACCTGACTGCCATGACTTCTCAGATATCATGGAGAGTGGCTTAGCAACTACGTCAGCCAATTCCCTCAGGACTCTGGGATACATCTCGTCAGGTCCCATAGACTTGTGTATGATCAGATTCCTCAGGTGGTCATGAACCTGATCTTCTCTTACAGTGGGAAGGACTTTGCTTCCCCAGGCCCTGTCTTGAGGTCCCTCCATTCGAGAAGTGTAGGAAGAGAGGCTGTCAGTGAAGACTGAGGCAAAAATGTTGTTGAGTATCTCAGCCTTCTCCGCACCTGTTCTTACCAGTTTGCCAGTCATGTTCATCAGGAGGAGTACACTTTCTTTGACATTCCCATTCTGGCTGACATACCTGTAGAAATCCTACTTATTGTTTTTTGTGTCCCTTGCCAAGTTCAGATCTGGCTGTGTCTTGGCCTTCCTGACCCTATTCTTACACAACTGGGTGGTCTCCCTGTACTCTTCCCAGGATACCTGTCCCTGCTCCCACTGCCTATGCATTTCCTTCTGCCCTCTAGTTTGACCTGTATGTCTCGACTCATCCATGCTTATCTCTTGCCTTCCTTTCCTGATTTCTTATGGCTGGGGATCAAGAGCTCTTGCACTCCATGGGAAGCAGCCTTAAAGATCTGCCAGCTCTATTCTGCTCCCTTGTCCCTTGCCCCTGAGGGCAGTTTCCCAGGGAGTCCTACTGGCTAACTCCCTGAACACCTGGAATTTTGCTTTCCTAAAATTCAGGGTCCTGACTTTACTCTTTGCCTGACCCATATCCCTCAGGACTGCAAACTCCACCAGTGCATGTTCACTGTAGCCCAGGCTATCTCCAATCTTGACATCACTGATTAGCTCACTTGTGTTGGTGACCACCAGGTCTAGTATCTCATCCCCTCTGGTGGGGCTGTCTATTACCTGTCTTAGGAATGTATCACAGAGTCACAAAAACACAGAATGGTAGGGGTAGGAAGGAACCTCTGCAGATCACTTCATCCAACCCGTCCTCCTTGAGCAGGAACACCTAAAGCAGGGTGTACAGGACCGCATCCAGACAGGTTTTGAATATTTCTAGTGAAGGAGACTCCACAACTGCCCTGGGCAGCCTGTGCCACCGTTCTGTCACCCTCACAGGAAAGAAGTTTTTCCTCATATTAAGGTGGAACTTCCTGTGTTCAAATTTGTACTCATTGCCCCTTGTCCTGTCACTGGGCACCACTTAAAAGAGTCCAGTCCCATCCTCTTGACACCCATCTGTCATGGTTTTAGCTGGGATAGAGTTAATTTTCTTCACTGCAGCTGGCACAGTGTTGTGTTTTGGACTTAGTATGAAAATAAGGTTGATAACACACTGATGTTGTCTCTGTTGCTGGGTAGTGCTTGTACTAGTCAAGGACTTTTCCAGCTTCCCATGCTCTGCTGGGTGCACAAGAAGCTGGGAGGGGAGGGGACACAGCTAAGAGAGCAGATTCAAACTGGCCAAAGGGATATTCCACGTCATGCCCAGTGTGTTACCCGGGAGGGGCTGGCCGGGGGAGGGAAAGCAGCAATCACGGCTTGGGGACCAGCAGCATCATTTGGCAGGTGGTGAGTAGTTGTATTGTTTGTGTTTCTGTTTTTTTCCCTTTTTCTCTTTTCCTTTTCATTATATTATCATCATTGTTATTATTATCATAATCATTATTATAATTATTATTTTATTGTAATTATTAAACTGTTCTTATCTCAACCCACAATTTTTTTTTTGCTTTTGCTCTTCCAATTCTCTCGCCCATCCCACAGGGGTGGGGGAGTGAGCGAGTGGCTACATGGTGTTTAGTTGCCAACTGAGGCTGAACCGCGACACCACCTTTTAGATATTTATAGACATTGATAAAATCTCCTTCAGTATTCTCTTTTCTAGGCTAAACAAACCCAGATGTTTCAGCCTTTCCTCATAAGGGAGATCCTCCAGTCCCCTGATCATCATGGTAGCTCTCTGCTGGATTTGCCCAAACAGTTCCTTCTCTTTCTTGAACTGGGGACTCTAGAAGTGGAGGCAGAACTCCAGATGTGGCCTTTCTAGGGCAGAGCAGAGGGGGAGGATAACATCTCTTGATCTGCTGGCCACACTTCTTTTAATGCAGCCCAGGATACCGTTGGCCTTCTTGGCCACAAGGGCACATTGCTGGCTCAGGGTCAGCTTGCTGTCCTCTAGCACTTGCAGGTCCTCAGCATATCTGCTTTCCAGCAGGTCAACCCCAATCCTGTACCAGTGCATGGGGTTGTTCCTCCCCAAGCGCAGGACCTTGCACTTGCTCTTGTTGAACTTCATGAAGCTCCTTTCGGCCCAGCTCTCCAGCCTGCCCAGGTCTTTCTGAATGGCAGCACAGACTTCTGGTGTATCAGCCACTCATCCCAGCTTGGTATCATCAGCAAACTTGCTGAGGGTACACTCTGTCCCATCGTCCAGGTCATTGATGAATGTATTAAACACGACTGGACCCAGCACAGACCCCTGGGGAACATTGCTAGTTACAGGCCTCCAACCAGGTTCTGCGCTGTTGATCATGACCCTCTGAGCTCTGCTCTTCAGCCAGTTCTGCATCCACCTCACTGTCGACTCATCTAACCCACTCTTCCTAAGCTTACCTGTGAGGATGTTATGGGAGACACTGCCAAAAGCCTTGCTGAAGTCGAGGTAAACAGCATCCACTGCTCTCCCTTCATCTACCCAGCCAGTCATATGATCATAGAGGGCTATCAGGTTGGTCAAGCATGATCTTCCCTTGGTGAATCCACGTTGACTACTTCTCATACCCTTCTTTTCCTCTACATGCCTGGAGATGACCTCCAGCATGAACTGTTCCATCACCTTTCCAGGGATGGAGGTGAGGCTGACTGGCCTATAGTTTCCTGGGTCATCCTCCTTGCCATTTTTGAAGACTGAAGTAACATTAGCTTCCCTCCAGTCCTTGGGCACCTCTCCTGCCCTCCATGACCTTTCAAAGATGATGGTGAGTGGCTTAGCAACAGCATCCACCACTCCTGGGTGCATTCCATTGGGGCCCATAGATTTATGGGTATCCAGTTTACCTCAGTGATGTCTAACTCAATCGTCCTCAACCAGGGGAAGTCTTCCTTTCTCCAGATTTTCTCTCTCACCTCTGAGAGCTGGGGTGCCTGAGGGCCAGCCTTAGCAGCAAAGACTGAAGCAAAGAAGGCATTCAGTAACTATGCCTTCTCTGCATCCTGTGTCACCAGGGCACCCACCTCGTTCAGCAGCAGGCCCACAGTTTCCCCGGTGATTCATTTAGTACGGACGTATTTGAAGAAGTCCCTGTTATCCTTGACATCTCTTGCCACATTATGTTCCGAGTGGGCCTTGGCCTTCCTCGTTGAACCTCTGCATACTGTGACAACGTTCTTATATTCCTCCCAAGTGGCCAGTTCACTTTTCCACATACTGTAAACTTCCTTCTTCCATTCGAGCTTTTCTAGAAGCTCTTTGCTTATCCATGCAGGTCTCCTTGCTCCTCTGCCTGACTTCTTCCTCACAGGGATGCACCAATCATGAGCTTGTAGGAAGTGGTCCTTGAATACTGACCAGCTCTCTTGGACCCTCCTAACTTCTAGAGCCCTAACCCATGGGATTCCTTCAAGCAGGTCTTTGAAGACACCAAACTTAGCTGTCATGAAGTCCAGGGTTGTAATCCTTCCTGTTGCCCTGTTTATACCACACAGAATCTTGAATTCCACCATCTCATGGTCACTGCAGCCAAGGCTACCCCCAACACTCACATCCTCAGATAGACCTTTGTTTGTTAGTATAAGGTCCAGCAGCACATCTTGCCTCGGTGGCTCCTCCACCACCTGTGTCAAAAAATTGTCCTTGATGCTCTGCAGGAGCCTCCTGGATTGTGTGCACCTCAGGTCATCCTCAGTGGACTCCAGGATTGCCTGCAGCTTGCCCTACTGCTTTTCCAGTACATGCTGGGGTGGCTGAAGTCCCCCAGCAAGATGAGAGCCTGCGAGCACAATGCCTCCTCTAGCTGGAGTAAGAAGGCTTTATCAATAGGTTCCCCTTGATGGGGCATCCTGTAGTAAACGCCAACCACAAGGTTCTCTTTATTGCCTTTGTCTCTAATTCTTATGCATAAGCTTTCCACCTGTTCATGGCTATTCTTCAGAGATGGTTCTTCACACTCTACCCATTTCCTGATGTAGAGGGCAACCCCTCCCCACCTCCTTCTTCTCCTGTTCTTTCTGAACAGCCTGTAGCCATCAATAACCACATTCCAGTCATGGGATTCATCCCACCAAGTTTCAGTAATGACAGCTCGGTCGTAGCTTTCTAGCAGTATGATTGCTTCAAGCTTCTCCTGTTTATTGCCCATGCTGCATGCATTAGTGTAGAGGCACTTCTAGGCTGTCAGCCATGTCACCTTCTTAGAGGAATATACCGTAATTCCTTTGAGGTATTTCACCAGTGTTCCCCTGTTGGCTTCTATTACCTCAGGAGCCCCTTGGCTCATCTTCATAGAACAAGTGTGCTGCAGTGTACCCAGCATGTCTCAGAATAACAGGCTGAGGGTTCTCACTACCACCCCATCCTTCTAAACTTGGTATGTCACCCCACAGCTTGACACAGGCAAGTCTGATATTATCCCCCTCCTCCTTCAAGTCTAATTTAAAGCTCTGTCAATGAGCCCCACTAGCTTGTAAGCAAAGACCCTCTTCCCCCTTTGAGAAAGGTGAACTCCATCAGATGCCAGCAGGCCTGGTGCGGCGTAGGCCACCTCATTATCAAAAATCCCAAAACAGTGGCAGTAACACCAGGCACAGAGCCATGTATTAATAAACTGGGTCCAACTGTTTCTTCCAGTGCTGCTGCCCTCAACTAGAAGGATAGGGGAAAAAGTCACCTGTGCTCCAGATTCCTTTACCAACCATTCCAAGACCCTGAAGTCTCTTTTGGTTGCCCTTGGACTACACATTGCGGCTTTGCCACTCACTTGGAAAAGCAATGATGGGTAATAGTCTGACAGCCATACCAGGCTAGAAAGTTTCCTAGCAATGTCCTTAACCCAGGCCCCAGTGAAGCAGCAGACTTCCCTAAAGGAAGGTCTAGCCAGCATATTGGACCCTCGGTTCCCCTCAGGAGTCACCTACAACTATAACCCATCTTTTCTTCCTCATGGAGGTGGTTGTAATACACGCGGTAGGCCTTTCTGACCTTGGCAACACTTCAGGTGTCAACACAACATCTGTTGGCTGGCCTTCCACATCCAGAGCCTCATATCTGTTGTACAGGGGCACATGAGAAGCTGAGGTGGACAAGGAGGGGGGTTCACCTGCTGCTCTGAGTATGGACTTTCCTCCACTCACCCCTTTCCTTTAAGCTACTGTCTTCTGCCTGGTGTAGGGTGGGATACAGGATCCCCTTGATTTTGTTTTGTTTTTTTTTTTTTTTGGTGGCTATTTCTGTTTCTGTCTCTGTCTCAGCGAAGGCTGAGCATGGTTCCACCAGTCTATCTCTTTCTCAGGCTCCCTGCTTCCCCTTAACCCTTCTACTTCCTCTCGTAGCTCTGCCACCAGAGCAAATCCTTAATCTATTCATATGTTTTCTTTGCAAAACAGAAATACTTTTGGGCAAGAAATTGGTTCACCCATTGCACTAGCATATATTTTACTCAGTACTACAGGATTTTATATTTTCTATTCCAAGTGTGACTATAACAATTTTATCTGTGTAAAATTTTCCAGCTTTATTAGTTCTACTTCAGCATACTTACTTATTGGTTATATTGGCAGGTTTCATGAGAAATCTTGATTTGCATGTCTGGTGATTCTTTTTAACCAGACAACATAATGGATAAGAAGCTAAGGAAATCATCCACTCTCAGACAGTCAATCCCACTACATCTTTTTTTAGGGTAATACTTGAAGCCAATAGTTGTAAATTGCTTTCCACTGAGATATTAATGATTCTGAGGTGGAACTCAGAGGTTTCTATTAATTTAGGCATACTGACATTTTGCTGAAGTAAGAAATCTGGAAAGCAAAGGCAGTAATTCTTAACCTCTAAAATTACTGCTCTTACTCCATATGATTAACTTCCATAAGCTTACTTTATAGGCAGAAGATACCTTGCAGACTTTAAGGATACTCTTATGTGACAAAAGTTTTCCTGTGAACTTCTAGGACACCTGCACATTGCATAAGACTTTATTTGGTGGAAGTAATAGTGATATGTAGGACAAGACACTAATAACTCACAGTTCCCAGAGATGTTCATAATTATGATACACACTGATATTATGGGATGCCTCAGCATTTTGCTGAGATTTTTTGCAGATATTTGTACTGAGTCTTGCTGGGATAATGATTTTCTTTTCACAGCAGCCTGTATGGTGCTGTGTTTTAGACTTGTGACTAAAACAGTGTTGATAACACACTGATGTTTTGACTGTTGCTGAGCTTTCGTTGCACAGCCCCCAGGCCCTTCTATTTTTTGCACTCTGCCCCCCAGCAAGTAAGCTGGAGGTGTGCAAGAAGTTGAGAAGAGATGCAGACAGGACAGCTGACCCAAACTGACCAAAGGGATAATGCTCAGCAATACAGCTCAAGGAGAGGAGGAAGAATGGAGTGCGTTCATGGTTATGGCATTTGTTTTCCCAAGTAACTGTTAGGTATACTGAGGCCCTGCTTTCCAGGAAGTGGTAAAACATCTGCCTGCCGATGGGAAGCAGTGAATGAATTCCTTTTTTGCTTTGCTTGCATGCACAGATTTACTTCACCTATTAGTCTGTCTTTATCTCAGTCCGTGATTTTTCATGCCTGCCTTTTATTTTCTTGCTCTTCCTATTCTCTCCATCCCTCCTGCTGGGGGAGGGACGACAGTGAACTAGTGGCTGTGCAGGTGTTTAGCTGCTGGCCAAGGTCAACCCAGCACAACAGTCTTTGTTAATATAGAATCATTGAATAATTAATGTTGGAAGGAATCTCAAGAGGTAATCTTTCCCTTCCTCCTGCCCAAAGGAGAGCCAGGTCTGGGATCAGGCCAGGTAATTCACGACTTTGCCCAGATGGATCCTGAAAAATTCCAAAAATGGAGACTGCACAATCTCTCTGGCAACCTTCTCCTCTGCTTGACTGTGGTGAAAGGGAAAAAGGTTTTTGTTGTATTGAGACTGAATGCCTTTTTCTCGATTTGTGCCCACTGTCTCTGATCCATGTGACACATTCCTCAGTGAAAAGCCTGGCTGTGTCTTCCTGGTGACCTCCCCAAAGGCGGCTGTTAGGTCCCTCTAAAGCTCTCTCATCCAGGCTGAACAAGTCCATCTCTGTCAGCCTCCTTTTGTAGGGCTTGTTCTTCAGCCCCTGACCAGCTTGGTGACGTCCACTGAATTCACTCATTTGTCAGTGTCTCTCTTGTACTCTTGTACTCTCTTGTCTCTCTTGTACTGGGGAGGCCTGAACTGGACACAGTAATCCATATGTGGTCTGATGAGTGCTGTGTAAAGAAGAAAAATAACTTCCTTCGATCTAACAGCTGTGCCCCTGTTCATGTACCCAGGACACTGTTGACCATCTTTTGCTGCCAGGGCCCGCTAGATCACACTCAGCTTGCCGTCAACCCAGACCCCCCCAGGATAGGTCCCAGTGTATATCCTGAAGAAACTCGACCTGCAACTGGCCTTGAGCCAGAATAACAGTCACTAAATTTTATCTTTTGAGACTGACCATCCAACTTGTTTCTCATCCATCTAGCAGATCACCTGTCTAGACCACAATGTGCCAGTCTGCATACAACAAGGATGCTGTAGGAGACGATGTCAAAAATATTTTTAAGTAAAGACAGGCAACAGCCACTGCTCTCCCCTCAACCACAGGTCTTGTTTTTGCATCTTAGAAAGCAAACAGGTAAGTCAACCATCCTTTACCTTTAAAAAATATATACACAAAGCACAAAATATAAGTCAAATATATTTGTTCTAAACAAGTGCTCTACTGGGAACTTGCAAGTACTGTAGAAAGGACTTTTGGGATGTTTTCTTAGCTTGCTTTGTTGCCAGATCTCATGATTACATTGTTCAATTGAAAGTGAATATCAGGAATTCAATTTATTGCCTATATAATGCATTCTAACAATCAGTGGTTGACTACAATAGTGATACCATAAGTCGGCAAATATAAGAAACCTCCAAAACTCAATTTGTAGTTTTAGAAAGCAGGCATTCTTTATTGCAGCACCAGGCACACAGGGGATCGTTCCACCTAGTGCATTTGTTGAGTTGCTCTACTACAGGGGTTATATGTAATCAAAATATACATATCCATTAGATTTCTAGGAAACTATTATCATATTCATACTATTCTTGGAACTAATTAATATATGCAAATGCTTTTAACGCATGCATATTCATGCTCATCAGTGGTCTTCCAGGGTCCTCTGGTGGTTGTCAATAGTCTTCCTCACCGTGTTTGCTGGTTAAGCTCAGTCTTTGGGCATGCTCAGTTCATTTTTGGGTTGGTTACACAATTCTTACTGACACTAAATGAAATTATTCTAGTTCATTTCCCTTATTTGTTCTACTCAAGGATACAGGGTCTCCAGACTCCCTTCTATCTAATCACATATAGCGAGTTCTAAGACCATCTTATTCACAAATATTTCAAGTTTTTAAAACTTAGCTATGTTGTTCCAATTAGTGGAGTCCATATGTTCTTTTGAAGGTACCAGGTATCAATAGGGTAAGGCCAGACTTAGCTTAAGCTTGTGGAAAGATGTTAATTAGGCAAATATTTCCTACATTTTAGGCAAGAGATACAACTCCAATTGCAATACCAGGTTATTAATAATTGTGAATCACATGTGGTACACGGCAGTGTTTTTTTGCTCTGTCTTTGCATTATGTATTATGTTTGTGATAATAAGCCCTGGGAAATCAGTACTTCACCAAGCTTTTCTGCAGTTTTAACCTTTTAAGTGATAATGTTGCTATGTAATTACTAAAAGCCAAAGGCCCTGCATTAAATTTCTTTTGACGACATTGTGACCTCTGAAGAAAAATTCAAATAATAAGCTACTTTTTTCTTCTTCAAAGTTAAAAAATATATGGAGAGTTTTTGTAGTATTATTCATTTACAGTAAGAGTTTATATGCAACCTGTGTCAGAAGTTTTGCATTATTTTCTGTTTTAGCATGATAGTTATCATGCTAAAATCTTCTGATACACCTGTTGCCTTCCATCCAATATTAGTCCTTGAGTAACCATGCTTTTTATTGTAGTAAAAAACATCATCGTAAGTGCTCCCCACCTTGCTGCTTCTTCCTGAACTTGACATTTACTAAAGAGATTTCATCATGCCATTGTGGTTCTTTGGCAATTTTAGTTGCAGCATCCACAGAATAGAAAATATATAGTGTACGTGCCTAACTCAAGGAGTCTAAGAAGCAACTAACTACTTCTGAATTAGTTCATTAGTTCATTTTACATGTTACATAACAAGTAATTACTTGATGTATCAAGCTCTTTGCTTCAACAATACTTCATCTGTTTTTTTCATTATACATAGCCTTTGAGAGATTTTTCTTTTTGTTTGTTTCTTATTTTGTCTATAGACACATTCTGCAATCACATAAAACGTTAAAGGTAGGTGATTTTGTAGAATTTCTCCAATCTCAGCAAATCTTTTATTAGTTGGTTTAACCAGAAAGTACCTCTAGGCTATGGGAATAGTTAGGTTTCAGCCCACATTACATTTATTGAAACTTACATCTTGTTTCCATCACTGAAGTCATCAGCTAGTATGGATTGTTTGAGGTTTTGATAGAGGTGGATGATGAGTCATCAACAGAGCTATCAAATATCTATCTATTTTCCCAACCATATAGAAGTTTCAAACTTTGCTTTTTCTACTTCAGTAAGTTACTCACAATCTGTTCATTGGGGACTGTAGATTTAGGACAGGTCTTTCAAGCTTGCTGCGGGGTCTTCTGTGCTCTTTTGCCTGCGCTGTGAAACAATAGACAGTTTTTTTTTTCCTGTATAGGCTTGCTAGTAAGAGTATCAAGCTCAGTGTTATTCTGACATAATCCATAGCCTCAGAACCACAGCTAGACTGTGTCTACCCAGGTCATGTGTAGGTATAGCAGGTGTAAGTGTGACTTCCACTGTATAAAACTCAACTCCAATATATTCTTGGGTTTGGTTCCTATCCTTGCTGCAGACTGCAGCTTCATCATCTAAACCTCCACACACAGTCAAATAATTAGTTTTTTAACTGTGTTCACTTTTTTGAGTGCATTGTTACTTTTTTTGAGATTGAGGTACTTTTTTGTAAGAGAATATAAGATGAATTTGGGAACCCCAAACTAAAAAGATGGTACAAACATGTTCTTGTGGAAACAAGGTAACTGAAAATCCAAACCGTTTCTTTTATATTATAAATAATAAAGCAGATGCATTTACATGTGACCCTATATTCAACTCGGGAAATTTTTTCAGCAAAACATGATCTGCAACATTATTTCAACAAGAGACTAGAATAAATATTACACAGTATTATACATGAATTCTGCTTCTATTAAAATTTCTCCATACCATAAAATAATCAGCAATTTTCATCTGAAGCATTAAAAGATGTTGTTGGTTTGGGGTTTTTTTGTTTGTTTGTTTAGAAATTCTATGGTATTTACAACTGACTGGATCGTAAGTGTTTGCTTTTGTATTGGTTGCTTTACACTTCCTAAAGATAACAATAGAAATTCTTCGGTAGAGGTATATGCACTGTCTTTATGTACAGAAGAACATTTAGAACTAATTAGTGTATTTGATGACAGTTGAGTACTGTATAATTACTCTTGCCCTGCCTTTTGCAGTCTAGATTTGGTTAAAGATGGTACAAATATATTCTAATATATATAAAAATAAAAAAGGAATGTGCTAGTTTTGGCTGGGGTAGAGTTAATTTTCTTCACAGTAGCTAGCATGGGGCTGTGTTTTGGATTTGTGCTGAAAACAGTGTTGGTAACACAGTAAAGTTTTAGCTGTCACTGAGCAGAGCTTACCCAGAGTCAAGACCTCTTCTGCCTCTCACCCCACCAGTGAGTGGGCTGCGGGTGCACAAGGAGTTGGGAGGGGGCACAGCTGGGACAGCTGACCCCAGCTGACCAAAGGGATGTCCCACACCATATGGCGTCATGCTCAGTGTGTAGAGCTGGGTGAAGAGGTGAAGAAGAAGGGGGGGGGGGGGGGGGGGGGGGGGGGAAGCATTCAGAGTCATGGCATTTTGTCTTTCCAAGTAATCGTTACATGTAATGGAGCCCTGCTGCCCTGGAGGTGGCTGGACACCTGCCTGCCCATGGGAAGGAGTGAATGACTTCCTCATTTTGCTTTGCTTGCGTGCACAGCTTTCACTTTACCTATTAAACTACCTTTATCTCAACCCACATATTTTCTCACTTTTACCAGTCTGATTCTCTCCCCCATTCCACCAGGGGTGAGTTAATGAGCAGCTGTGTGGGGCTTAGTTGCTGGCTGGGGTTAAACCACAAGAAGAGAAAAAAAAAAACCCAAACCATCAGTGTTTTACTGTAGTGTATTTTAAAAAGGACTGCACTAATTGGCATTTCAAATTTAAAAGTATTTTAAAGGAAAAGTAGTATAGTAACTCACTTTGTTCATTTGCTAGGAACTGATGTTATTTTAAGATAAATAGGTGACAAGCAGTTACAGTAGCTTATCTTGTGATAGAAAAGAGGAAATCTTCAGAATAGAAATGAACCATTGATTTACTGGTGTTGCTGTAGCACAAAAATGGAATATATCAGAATCACAGACAGAATGAATAAAAGAAAGCAATGAAAGTAAATGAAGAGGTGGAGTGGGATTCATTTTTGGAGCATATAAGTGGGGTACACAGTCTTCAGGAAGAGCATGATAAGATTTGAGCAATCTCTCCACATTAGAGAACAGATGAAAAGGTGGGGATATGTATGATTGCAGTATAAACATATTGGTATCTACTAAGCAGTATCCACACAACTGAAAGAACAGAACAAAGTGAAGAAAAACTACAGAGCCTAAAAAATAAAAGTAATGTAGAGTGAACTAGGCTATTAATTATCCTCTTTTTTTTCTGGGTTAAATAATCTTTTAAATCTATTTTTTATAGCTATTGTTAAAAAATATTTTAATTCTTACTTCTGCAAACACAGCCTACATTTGTTTTTTCCTTTCATAACCAACTTTATCCCCAGTATTCAAAAGCAATGAGGCTATTTATTTCAGCAATATTTAAATCCTCATTCAGAGTGATGTAATATGCACCAAAATGTTTTACTCAGTCTTAGCAGGCAATTTCTTAGCAGGCAACAAAATTCAATTTACGTAAATCAGTTTCTGCATGGTTTGCTTTGCTTTCCAAGTTGAGGAATGAGTTGGTATTCCTGCATTTCTTGTACTACAGAGTCAACACTAAATTATACACAACATTATAGCAAAATTTTCATATTAGTAATTAACACACAATTCACAGAAGCCCTTGGACAGTGGCTTCCTTCCATTTAAAATGTTAAAAACATAGAAGTAACTAGCTGTTCATGATGTTTAGTCACTAAGCTAACTGAAAAGTAAAATTTGTTATAAGTGAGAATATAATAATGAAGGAAAAAAAAAAGAATGAAAATTTTTGCAAATACTTTAGAAAAAAATACTTGATAGACTAACTGATATGTTTGTATTTCTCTTACCTAAGTGATTAATAGAAATCAATTATAAAAATAACCAAAATAAAAAGATATAGATTATGGAAATTATCTTCCAAGTTGACTAGACCTTGCTTCTCCTTACAATGAAAAAAAAAAATATTCACTGAAGTTTAGGAAACGTAGATGTTTTCCCAATTATTCTCCTGAAACTAAGTTTCAGGAAATTCTTTATACAGGAAGAATTTAAAGATATCAATTTCTACAAAGGAAAACTTTATTTTTATTCAATGACTTGGAGAAGTAAAAATAACAGATAGCAAACTGGCATATATTAAGGCATAGTACTGTGGATAAGAAATATATGTCTTTGCTATTTGGGATAGGAACTTTTTCCAGCACTTGCTCTTTCACAGCATCAAAAAAAATAAAAATGAGGAGTTGCTCTCCTTACTCCAAAAGTTTTTTTTTTCTTTTTGCTTTACAGCCATCAGATGAAGAAAAACCTCTGTAAGTGGTGATGCCTAAATATTGACAGGCTGAGCATTGGAACTATTTGAAACAAATTCCTAAAGTTCTCAGGGCAGACAAAGTAGGAAACATTGTATTGTGGATACCTGCTGAGTGTAAGGGGAAGAGACGATGTCTTCCTGCACTTCCCTTTAAAGGTCAACATTAAGAGGTTTGCTTAATTGTGTCAAAGAATGACTCATTTCTGCACACAAAACTGTCTAAATCCGCACAAAAATATCCTTTCAGATGGTTTATTTAAGCAATGGAGGGTTGTGGGGCTTTTTTTCCCACCCTGTGACCTTAAAGCAGCTTAAACCATTCAGGAATCTTCTATGCAAGGTAGTCAAGAGAAGTCAATTTACTGCTTGCAGGATTAAAGTTTGTCATACAGAAACCAGTAAGAGGACTAGCAGTATACATTATTCCATGTACTCCATACACCTCTGATATGATGTATTTGTAGCAGCAGTGAGAAGAAAGTGGGAAAGTTGACTTCTGAATGGTTCAACATGAATTCACACAGAAAAATGTTTCATATATAGTCTAATATTAGTAGAACACTTCCTATAAATTTTCTGAGGAGCTGAATATGATTCCCACTGGAGCTCTGGAGATTGTGCCTCTTCATCAGCGCTGAAGTGTTGCCTTCTGGAAGGGCTGAGTAATTAAGAAAACACTTGCCAGTTCAGCATGGTGTGGCAGCAGCTGTCTGTTCACTCAGGTGAGAGAATTGAATTCTGGAGAGCTCTTGATTCACTTTCCCTGGCTTGTTTTTAAAAGGGAAAGTCTATGCTTCATGATCTTCCCTTGGTTCTCCATCACTACCCAACACAAAGCTTCACCCCAGAGAGTTGTGTTCGTCTTTTCCTTCTTTGCTACAGACATTAAGTTGTTGGAATATTACAAAGTTATAGATAAAAGGAGTAAAAAGAAATCAGAGCAAGCCACTGGATATCTTCTGAGAGCTTGGAGAGAGAATGGGTATTTAAGCCCTCTTTCTGGTCGTATTTTAATAAAGTAAACACAATATTTTCTTACTGCCCAAAATCTAAGCAAGCGAAAGAATGAAAACAGAAAGAGGAGTGTGGCACAAGTGTGTTTGAAAGAGAATGTACTCAGTTGCTGGCAGCAAGACATTTCAGTTTCAACATTGTAGGAGGTTTCTAGCATACAGAAAACATGAATTTAGAAGCTAGTTTCTGACTGGGGAGGGAATTTTATTGAAATTTGAATCTTGCAGATTTCATAAACGCAGACATCAGAAGTGATAAAAGCATTTTACTATGGAATTGCCCGCAAGAGATTCAAGTCAAGTACCTGGTTTCATATCTTTATTTCTCTGTGGTTTTGGGTTTTGATTTTTGGGTTTTGACTTTTTTTTTGGTCACACTCTGATTCTGTCTTTTACCATTTTCTG
Source organism: Phalacrocorax aristotelis (assembly GCF_949628215.1). Lineage (NCBI taxonomy): Eukaryota > Metazoa > Chordata > Aves > Suliformes > Phalacrocoracidae > Phalacrocorax > Phalacrocorax aristotelis. Next base: position 108,346,390 of record NC_134276.1, on the reverse strand, counting down.
TCCTTTTTACTTCTACTCCTGCCTCTAAAGCATATTTGCAATCACTTCAATTTCAACCCCAGATACCTTCATCATACACAAAACCTGAAGCTGACCCTTCAGCAAATTTGGCTTATGGTTTTTAAAGTACAGCTTAACACTCCATTTCCTAAAAAAAACCCTTTCCATTTTGATTTAAAATAATTTCCACTGAAACCAGTGTCATCACTAGAGGTGATACTAAAAGAATGGGAAAAAAAGAAAAGGAATAAATTCTGCTTACCAGCTGTATTCTGGCAGTATATAGAAACGGTTATATCACCTTGTGATACTGGAAGACATAGTCAAGGACTGTAAAAAATGGGTGGCTGATTTCTTTTCAAAATTATAATATATATTATAAGCAGCAATTAAAGAAAAAATACTATGTGGGGAAGGTTAAAAAGATTTAATAGCCAAAGGACCAATGGAGTGAAAATGAGACCTAACGTCTCAAGCAGCACATGCTCTTCTGTGTTCTAGGTTAAACTGTACATTTACATGCCACATTTATATTTTCTATGTTCACCTCCAGACTACTGTTTCATGAATTAAATTATTGGTGAAGCACTGCTTAAAGCATTTTTCCCCTTTTATCCAACGTATTTTCCTGTTTGAGAGCCAAACAGTACATCTTCAATGCCAGGGTGGAATCTATTAATCTTTTTCTATAACCCCCGTATCACCACTGTCCACAAGGACTTCCAGTCAACACAAACAAAGGTGACTGAAGAACAAATAATTTCTTTTTTCATTTGCATTGGCCATCAGCTCCTATTTTCTGTCTCAGTCACTCTTGGTGCCTTAATGAGGCCACCGTTTTTTAATCAATCAACCATGAAGTTTGGGTTTTTATCTGGAAAAAGTGAGATACAGGGTTACTGTTCCTATAAAATTTCCTTTAAAATCGTAGAGCTTGTCTGCTTGTGTTTAGACTGTTGATTGCAGTGTTTGCCTGCTATCCTTTCCTTTTTCGTACGGTTGGTGTTAACTGGAAGGGGCCTTTTTGTACCAGTTTGCTAAATAGTACTGATAAATGTTGACTATGATCACTTACTGAAGGGGAAGGTAATTAGACTTTATAAACCATTCCCAAAGCATCATCCTCATCATAAAAAGTTGCCCAAGAAAACCTTTTTCTATATCTTATTGCTTTTACATTGTTTACCCAAAGAAGCGTATAATGACTGCATGCAGTGTCTTGTAAAAACCTACTGATTTTCCTCTTCCATTTGCTTCCTTCCTCATTATATCTTAATTCTTTTTTTGTGCCTTTTCCCTGTACTAATTTAATATTTTCCCTCCATCTATTCCTTCTCTGTTCTATTCTAAAAAAGAAAAAATCAGGACAGAGAGGAATGAAGCTGTCTGAAGCAAATGAATTTTGTGAAATAGCTCTTTTACAGGTCAGCAATGTTAAACAGAGACTGACTGTGTTGTACTGGAAATTTTAAGATCATTAATTCAAAATAGCTGCATGCGACTAAAGAGTACTGCACAATAATGTTCAGTACTTCAAATCCATTTGATCTCCTTTTGTTTCTACTTTCATCCCTCCAGTACAATCATACTTCTCAGTTATGATAACATTTTTCATTGAAAACTTTCTTTGTGGTTCAGAGACATCAAGCTAAGGGTCAAGAAAAATTGTGAAAACATCCTGAAAAAGTTAGTTCAAAAAACTATCTTGAAACAAAAGAATGGAAACTACTGTGGTAATAAAGGTAAAGAACACTTAAGAAAGAATTTCCCCCTCTGTGAGTGAGTTCATCACTACACATTTTTGCAAGCACGTAAATTGGAAAAAATTCATTTTTGCCACTACTGCCCGCAGGATACCTGATTACTTCACAGTTATCTATGAAGCTCTTTTTGACCCAGAAGAACTTTGGCTATCTGTGGGTTTCTGATGGCTAATGATAATGTAACTGGAAAAACAACTATTTTAAACATGCTTGCTATACTGCTGTTAACAAAAAAAACCACAAACCCACAATAAAAAAAACCCCAACCAACAAAAAAAAAAAAACCAAACAGCTACAAAAAAAAAAAAAAACCACACTGAAAATGTTGCTGAACAGTGTGCTTCAGAAAACACTTGCACATAAATATACATACAGGTTTAAGTCTGTCAAATAGAAATGCCTGAAGCTGGACAGAATGGACAAAGAAGGAATTAACACTGTAATAACTAGATTTTTCACATCCTGACACTGCTGAAATTTACCTTGTTCTCCCCTTTCACCCCCTACTCACTGTCATAGGGAGCAGTAGCCCCTCCAAAGTGGATTAACAGAAGTTTTGATCTCACCGGGCAAAAAGTTGTTTTTCAAAGGCACACCTGAAACTAAATCTCCCTGTCTCCTTGCCCTCAGGCACTTAGAGATCAAGTAAAATACATGTCACCACGCAGGCATCACAGCCAGAAAACCAGTCATGGATCAAATAATATGTGTCAGTCAAGACAGCTTTTCTCAGGAAGGAAAAGAAAGGAAAAAAAAAGAAAAAAACAGAAAACAAAACCGACAAAAATTATAACATTTCCTTTCCCTTTATCCAGCACTATAGTATAGATATAAGAACTTCAATCTTCTACCCTATTCAGATCAGAAGCTTTTTTTTTACTTTTTTTTTTCACCACAGATAAGTACACAACCACAGCAATGCAATATCAATCTCTTTGTTTATGGGTACAAACTGGAACACTTCACCAGACATGACTGAGCACGCTGTATCTCAGGATACCTGACATCCAAGAGGTTAAAGTGTTCCAATAAACCAGGGGAGAGCGCTGATGAAGTCTTTGGTCTGAATCAAAGAAGAAAGTGAATCTAAGCCTGGCACAGCTGAGTTTTCAACCCAGGAGTGAGGCGTAAATAACTGTGCTGGACTATCTCTGTTTTATCTAAGGCTGTGGTTTCAACAAACTTACGTACTTGACCAAGCACTGCAAGGAGGACAGGCAGGGGACAAGAGCTACTTATAAGCACCGATGTGAGAACTTAATCCGGCCCTAAGTTTTGTCATTAATATTGGTTTGGTGAAAAATGCATATCACCATCAATAAAAATCTGCAGAAATGTGTACTAATTTTGACATCTTACAGCACTTCAAGGGGGAAAAACTTCAAAAATACTTTATAAAGGAAAAATATTTGAGAAGTTTGGGTTTTGTTTATGATTTTACTTACAAATATTTAGGTTAGGCATTTATTACAATTGTCTTCAAAAATTGGCAAAAGTCATAACATTTTGCTTGACTTTTTAACTTTTTAGCTTCTTTCTTCTTCAAGCTTTAGATTCACTCAGTATTTTGGAAAGGAATAAAAGCATATTTTTGGTCTGAGCCAAACTGGACTTTTAAGGGTTTTTTCCTTTCTAAATAAAAACAAAGAGTTGTTATTTAGTTAGCTAGATCAAAACTTTATTTAGGAATATAAATAATATTGTAGTAAATTAACTGCAGAAACATGCTTTTTTTAAAAAAATGCGGTTTGTGGTGCATCTGTTTCTACAGTAAAGAATTTGATAGAATAATACACAACTTTTATTATTTTTTTTTTTAAACAAGTCTTTGGTAATTGCTCCGCAATCTAGTTTCCAAATATGTTTTAAAGATGTTTTACAGGCTTATGAAAAGCTGATAAAACAGCGTGGAAAGGATTCTTCTAATGGCTTTTGATGAATACTTCTTTTCACAGCCATTAACACTTCATGAAGAACCCTGCAATAAATGGGAGCTCATTCTTTTACACAGTCATTGCTGGGGGCTTACATGATCCTGTGCTATATATTTATAACTACAATTGAATTAAATATATACAATTCCCATTCCAAGATTCCTATTAAACTAGCAGGAAAATATTTGCTCTTCGGTCAGTATGTTTATTGGGTTGCCCTTTGTGTAATTTCATCCTGTAAATACTGGTTTAGAATCAATTAATTTGATTCTGTTTTGAAAGATTGCAGGAATGGGGAAACACACACTTAGTGCCACTTAGCTCTAGGCAACGATGTCATACGTATGTGGGAACCAATTATAGCTAATTACAGTTTGACTAACCTGTGCCATTACAATTCTTGAAGAGCTTCCACAGCTCCTGCTCTATGATAATTCTTTTTATAAAAATGTATCGGGTTTGGGAAAGTGTGTTGGGTTTTGGTTTTGTGGTTTGTTTGTTGTTTTTTTTTTTATTTTTTATTTTTATTTGGAATGTTATATCAACCAGAAGAAAATAGAGATTTAGGAAATGAAGGAGAGTCCAAAACAGATACAGTAGTAACAGTCTACTAGTGACCCAATAGCAGGAGCGAAGTACATTCACCAGTTTGAAAATCAAAGCCACAGAAATAAAATCTTCAACATTGTGAGAAGTTTCTGAAGTCAGAGTAATATTGATCTGGAGCAACTCTAATCAGTTGCAGGATACTAAAGACAGAACCACTGTCATCCCCTGTCAATGAACAGGGAAAAAAAAATGGTTAACACATCCTAGGAATGTACTAGGAACAGAGTTGTTACAAAGCAATGAAATAGGGAAGGTGTTTCTGTTATCAGCAGCTGGGAAATGTCTGGAAACATGATGATGTAAAGGAATTTGGGCCAGTCTAACTATGAAAGAAAAACGAGAAAAAACACAAGGAAGAAAGGAAGAAAGTGAAGGAAGGGGGAAGGAAGGAAGGATGGGAGGGAGAGGAAAGGACAAACTAAAGAAGCAAGAAGAGAATACGGGAAAGGAAGAAAGGAAAAGAAGGGAGAGAGGGAGGGAGGGAGGGAGGGATGCAAGAAGGAAGGGAGGAAGGAGAGAAATGGAGGCAATATTTTTTTTAAACGGCATCGATGAGCTCAGAAGCACTGGTAAGTAGTCTACAAAAATAGAGCTCAGAGTTATAATGGCAGAAGTGCAGATTATTTAAATGCAAAAAGAAAAAAAAGCAAGGAAGATAAGAAACCATGTCATCATGCTAAGGCCAAAATAAGATAAATCATTATAAGAAATTATGTAATCTTAATTATGAGTACTTGAATTCCCTCAAAAACAAGAAAGACACAACAATACTATGTTTATGATGCAGAATGTTAGCACAAACCTGTAGGGAGAAAAATCAGTATACTCAAAACAAAAAGAATGATACAAGGGGAAAGAAATATGAAACATTCTGTGTGGATACATCTTACCTAAATTTAGCTATCAGAGATGAAAAAGTCTAATCAGAGCTGGATGACAATGGCTAAGGAAGAACACCTCCAGAAAATAACTCTGCTCAACTTTCTTATGAAGAGATAATTATCCTTTTCTCCTAGCTGCAGAGGGAATCCAGATAACCAAAATCTATAGATTAAACATTTATGTTTTAAGTGTCTATGAATACCATAAATTAGGCATTATTAAAACCACTGTCTGTAATAACTAATAAAAGAAGACTTGCAAAAGGAAGACAAAAGGCATCATCTCCTGCTTAGTGGTGAAAGGTGTTGATCCCAAGGAGGCAGAACTGATTAAAGCCTTTTTTGCTTCTAGGTTCATTGTCATCAGACACTTAAAAAATATATCGCAACTACAAAGACTAAGATTTTTCTTTCAGTAAAAATAGAATGTATTAAAAAGTAGGTAAGACAGATGTTTTCAAGTTGGCTGAGTATGATGAAATTCACTATATCACAGCCTGAGAATTGGCTGGAGTAATCCCAGAATTATTTGCACTTGTCTTTGAGAGTTTATAGAAAATGGGGAAATCCAGAAGTGTAAAGATAGCATCCACAATCAAAGTGGGAAGGCAAGAAGAGTGAAAGAAGGAAGAAAAAGGAAATTACTGTCCAGTCAGCTTCACTTCTATTCCCAGAAAAATGTTGGAACAAACCAAGTGTTATATAACCACCTAGAAGATAACAAGGAGATGTAGAGGGGTCCAATAGAGCTGGTCAACATTCAAGTACCACTTCCTCCAAGCTCAACGTCAGTGCATCCCTGTGAGGAAGAAGTCAGGCACAGGAACCAGGAGGCCCATGTGGATGGGCAAAGAGCTTGTTGGATGAGATGATCTCCAGAGGTCCCTTCCAACCCCTACCATTCTGTGATTCTGTGTAAATAGAGACCACTGTGGATCTATCATGATCCAAGCTCATGGAGATAAAATAATTGCTTGTACAACAGGCCTTGGGAGTTGCAGAGAATTTGTAAATACTTTGGCATTACTAAAATTTCTAACTCTGTCTCAGGTAACATGCTAAGGAAACATGGTCATGACAGAATGTCTGCTGAATGCTTAACTGATTGGAAAAATCTGTGTGAATGCAGTTCTGTACTAAGTCTGGGTTTAAACATTTTTTCATTTTTATTTTTTATAATTTTGATTAAGAAAAAAGAACAAGAAGCCAAATTTGCAATTGATACCAGGCTGGGATTATTTACAAGCATGACAGAGGCCAGGCTTAGATTTTGACATGATCACAGCCAATTGGAGAAACAATTTGGAGAGCAAAGCTGCACTTCAATAAGGACAAATAACAAGCTATGCACTCAGTAGAAATAATCAACTGCCATAAATACAAGATGAGAAACAAATCATTAGACATCATCACTGTTGAAAAGAACCCAGGCATTTAATGGATCACAAGCTAAACATGAATCAACAGTGTCACATAATTACCATAAAGGGAAACAAATTCTGGAATACGTAACCAGATTATTGTCCACAGGACATGTGACACATGGTTTTATTCTGTTCAGAACTGACATGAAGTCTGCCAAGCAGAATTTGCCACAATTTAAGAAGGATGCAACCGAGGTGGACAGGGCTCAGAGAAGAATAATGAAAATTATTAGACTTGTGAAAAACTGACTTAGGAAGACATGTTAAAGAGGAGGCACAGACAATGTACAGTAATAGTTAGCATAATAAAACTGTCATAAAAACACAGTGGAAGGAGAATCTTCTCTTGGTAAACTTTTGGGTAGAACAGCCAGTGTGGGCATCAGACCTAGAGCTGTTTGGTTTACGTTATCTGTGCAAGCTTTGTACAGTACTGCAGCACAGGAATGTATTTTGGTGGAAATTACAGCAACTCTCCTATTAGAAATTGAAGAAGTTACTGTCAGGAATGGCAGAATTATAGCTAATCTTGCTTTGCAATAGTAAGTGATTTCTTATATTGACATGGTTCCTTTAATTTCTGTTATGAGGCTTGCAGAAGAATCTCAATTTATTTCTATACTTGTTTTCTGCTAGTCCAACAGCATATCTTCTTTTCCTTATATTTTATTTTGGTGATTTACTTGAAGAATTCTTTGTGATACATTCAGTAGAATTTTTCACAGATAATTGTCCCTTTTATTCAAGAGCTAAAGAGCTAAGGCAATATTTTTAAGGGTTTTATGAAAAGAGATGAAGAAAATGAACTGATGTGTACCACAAAATGATATGCATATATGGCATTTTTAAACTGCATTTTCAAAGTCTACCTTAGAGAAGTTTGAAAGTGACTATATCCTATGTTAAATACATATATTTAAGTATTGTAGTGTGTTGTCTTAGTGACTTTAATTCATTGGTTAAAATTGTTGAATAATAAAACAGAAAAATACTGTTTGAAATAGCAGCCATGAACTTCAGCTGTATATAGTGACAATAACCATTTAGATTTGGCCTCATATTGTTTAATAAAACTCTACCTTCAATGTCAGTCTTCCACATGCAGATTATTTATTCACCTGTAAAATTCTATTACCTGCTCTGCAGGTAACTCAAATTCCTGTAAAAGAAAATATATCCACTGTTATTAAAGACTTTTTTATGGAAGCCCTGAAAATACTTCCTTCATTAGGGGAAAAAAAAAAACCAGTATATGATGTCTGTGTTATTACTGGCAAATATTCTTTCAATATATAAATTTAATAAAAAAGTCAGGAAGTATTAATCTGGAGGTATTTCAGTATTTTGAAGTCATGTGTGTGCCTAAAGACTACATTTTTAGCTGAACTTTATTTTGGCATGTTTTCCTCATGACGATTTTCAGTAAAGAGAAAATGTCACTATTGACACATAGAAATTATTTTATTACTGAAAAAAACAAATTGCACCTGATTTTCTAAACGTTCTTTAGTTTCAATAATGTCAGTAGATAGATAACAACTGAAAATGAAATTCTTTATTGCCGTGGACTTCCTTTGTAACATAAATAATCTGTTAAGGTTAGAAATTTTTTTTCTACAAAGTTGTATTCTATTAATATTTTTTTCAAAGAACTTCCTTTTTGGCAGTTAAATTCAGTCAGTCTACCTTTTCTTCATCTGGGAAAAGCAACAGAAAAAAAGGAAAAACTAATCCAGAAAAAAATCTTTCAATATAAACACAAAAAGAGATATATAGCAAAACCATCCATGACTGGAACTGGTCTGAGGTGTTCTTCACATCTATCGGCACTAATACACAACAATCCCCAGACTTAATAAACAGCTTTAACTGTTAAACTGCAACAGTTGCAAGAAAGATGTTCAAAACCATCATTCTCCTTTTACAAATAGGAAAACTGCGAGGAGGATGGCCTAAAGAGAGACAAAGATCAGCAGCAAGGCAAGTATATAATTCCTTAAGTATCCTTAAAAATTGTATGTCTATAATAAATGATTTTTCTATATGCATTTCACTTCAGTTTGGATCACTTCATAATCTTGCAAGCTCACGTTCAGTCACTGAGCAAGTGCTAATTGTAATCTGAGAGTATGCTATAAATATGCAACAGTCCTCTCTCTGAAGGACCAGAGATAAACAGTATGTTGTTGTTTCTTCTGCAAATGAATATGATGTGCTCTTATTATTTAATTTAGGAATGTATGGGCATATTTTTAGTTGTTTGTTCTAAAAAAGTTTATTTGAGAACTCTGCATTTTAGTTTCTCTATAGTAGTTTTCAATTTCGCTTCCCAGTGACAAGCACTGTCACTTTGTATATTTAGCAAAGTGAAAAAACAATGTGTTGTGTCAGTGAACCAAATCCAGAAATTCAGTTCTGTCTATGCTTGAATGGTAGGAAGTTTAGCGAGAGATATGATCAGTTCAGCTCTAACTTCCTTGGAGAACTCTGACCCCTCAAATCAGACTTGCCTTCTCCCGATGGGTCAGTGCTGAACAGACATCACTTGTCTCTGCTTCGTGCAGCTATTAAAGAAAGAAAACACCACCACCTCAACAGGACTCCTTCCAAATGAAATCTCTGCAGATTGTACAGTGGTGAGATGAACACATTTCCCCACTGCTTCACAGAATCTGAAATGATTGCAGTTAGTGCAAGTAAAGTCTGCAGGACTTTTTTAGAGAGTATTTTGGAATCAAAACTTGTGCCTACTGGGTGACTTATAAAAGAAACATTCCATTTCAGGGAAGGGGCAAACTGCTGTGTGTTCCCCACTGGCTAATCCTTGAAATGGGCTTTTGAAATTCTTTTGCATTTCAAATGAATGACAGTCACTCACCTGTTTGTTTAGTCTAAGTTTCACATCCAGAGAAGTGGATAAATGCCATTTGAATAAAGTGCTCCAAAAAATGCCCTTAAAGAGTCTCTAAGCATGTCAGGTCTTTCAAATTGTGGATCTTTTAAGAGGACGTTGGTCTAAGACTCTAGGAGATGTATATAAAGCTTAATTTTAAAAGGTTTAGGGCATGAGTCCCTCTTCACAGTATACTATAGTTCATGCAGTGAGCCTGTCAAGTCAATTTTCAGAACCTAAGCTTTAGTACAAAGCTATCTCCTATTATCTTAGAGTGACTACAACAACCCAGATGGTTATGTACTCAATAATTTAGCACATGCATTATGGCACAGCTGTGTTAACATGTTACAACAACATTGTATAGTTGTTTCATCCTTAAAAAACACATTTCAAAAAGAACCTATTTATTTGTACTTTGCATATGGAATTATGGCATGGGATGAAAATTTATCCTGAATGTCTACAACTGCTTGAATTAAATCTGGATTGGAATATGGAAATAATCTCTTACCACTACCAGTGAAAAGGAAATAAAAAGTATAATGAGCAAAGTTCTGATATGAATCATGAGGACAGGGTATTACCAAGCAACACTAAAGAGTTCATTACTAGAAATGTACACTACATAGATAGTTCAAAGAGATTTTTAATATGAGATATTTCTAAACTGTTTAGCTGAGTTTGAATTATGAGCAGAGCAAACTTTTTGACCTTATCTCATACTTTGGCTGCCATTTGCAACAATCACAACTAAATGTATGACAGTAGAGAAGTCTTTGAAACAGATTTTGTTGCTGGTCAAATATCTCACCATCCCAAATTTCCATTTTACTAAACTATTTTATAGACTTTATCATAATTCTCTGTATTGGCCAATTAGTAAGGTGAAATTGTGTTGATAAAATTATGCAAATGACTTTTTAAAATTAAGGATTAAAAGATCTCATGATCATACAACATTCTGTTTTCAGTATTTCTGGTTATTTAAGCATAATAATTCATGTAACAATGTTTCCTGGGTTGGGAATAGGGCAAGTTTTGAGAGCTAAAATTATATTTTTCCTGAAGCAGCAGCAATATAATTTAAGTGTTCTATCACTAGTAATTTGATTTGCTGTTCATTATAATAACAGTAATAATAACAAATTCAATTGCTATTAATGGAAATGTCATATGCACTTTCACAGAGGTTTTATTGTAATTCAGTATTAATCAGTGTATCATTAAAATAAAGTGTTATCATCTAATTTGTATTTATCCAAGCATAAAGGCAAAAAAAAGCCTATTATAATGTACTGTGCCATTATGCAATCAGTTCTTTCAATAAAACATTTTAGCTATATAGTTGTGTCTTTTTCTTACATTACAGTGGAGCAACAGTGTACCAGAATGTGCTAATGCCCATCGTAAACACCCAATGCTCTGTTGCAATAGCAAGGTTAAATTTGCTCAGTGCCTTACTAGCAAAAGCATCTCTGCAAAATTTTCAAGGTTAAAGCATGTTGAAATAGTTTTCAGGACTACGGTGTATCCTGTCCGTAATAGAAGAGCACTTTTATTTGAACAAGTTATCTTTATTAGCACAAACTGCTGACTACAGTATAGGTTGATATAGCAGTTTCTAATGTGTATGAGGGGCAGATTTCTCTATTTCATAATTAAAAATCTACATTGACATTTTTACTCATAGTTTACATTCTCAGCTATGGTTATGTAGAACAGAAAATAGTGCATCAAAAATCCTCTAGAATTGCACAGAAAAGAACATTAATTTTACTGAGTTTTGTCATTTTTGTAAAGTAATCATTGGCCATGTATAGTGAACCATTTTGGGAGAAAAACACAAGTAATTTAAAACATATAAATTATATTATTCATTCATAGAAGACTGAATTAAAGCTCAACAGTTATATTTAAAAATGGCCTCTAAGATGCTACAAGACTGAGGATTATGTAGACTTCTGGACTATGTTGGATTTAACTTTTGGATTATTTTGGATCTTTGAAGAGTCTGGCTTCTGCAGGAGATCCAGAGCTTGAGGTTAATCTATTCCCATCAATGTAAGATCTAGGCAGAGTTGGGCTATCAGAATAGAGAGAAACCAAAATGAAGAACAAGCAGAGACCTAGAACTAGCAAAAGAAAGATATGTTGAAAAAGGCAACAAAAGAGCATATCTGTGCACTAATTAAGGCTATTACTTTAGACTCTCTTAAGTTTTCTCAGACCTTCTTAAAGTTTTTTCTTAATAACGCTTTTTATTAAATGACCGATAAGATGCAAAAGCAGCTCTTGACAAAGAGGTGGGTCTCACATCTCCTTATAAATTATCCTGATCCCATCTATAGGCCAATAAAGCTTCAATACTTGCCTGAAAACTTATTCACTTTCAAAATGATTGATGAAATGTTACTTCAAATCTGCCAGAAACCAGGATTCTTGCCTGGATAGTGAAACGCTTCAAGACATAAATCCTTTTGGTTATGTCTCCTATGTTATATTTGCCAGGTTTTTGTAAAAGGAAAAAGCATCTTCAGGAGAATCATTCAGTAGAAGTGAGCATAAAGCATGATGTCTTAAAATCATCGAGTAATTTATGCTGGAGGGGACCTCTGAAGGTCATCTGCTCCTACGTCAACTAATAACTCAGAGCAGGTTGCTCTAGGTCATCTTGTCCAGTTGAGTTCTAAATATTCAGTGACATAGACCTCACAGTATCTCTGGGGACCCTGTGCCTCGCAATGAAAAAATGTTTCCTTATACCTACCTGGAATTTCCCATGTTCAGCTTGTGCCTCTCAGCTCTTGTGAACCTCTGTGAACATCTGGGAGGTGTCTGGCTTCATCATAAATACCAAGTATAGGGATTAGCAATTTCCCTTGACCTTTCAGCCATTTTCTTAGTAATACAGTGATAAAGGGCACACTGCTGATTCATTCACCTTGCCATACACTAAGACATCCAGGTCCTTTTCTGCAAAAATGCCTTCTATCCAGTTGCCTCTCAGCCTTTACTGGTGCATGGGGTTATTCCATTCCACATGAGGACTTTTAATTTGCCTTTGTTGAACTTCACAAAAGTTTCTATCAGCAAATTTCTTCAGCCTGTGGAAAGCGCTTTGAAAGGTATTTCTGCCCTCCAGTACATCAACAGCTATCTCACACCCTGTTTGATATTCTCTGTGAATTTGCAAAGAGTGTACTGCATCCAATCATGCAGATCAACAATAGTAAACGATAGCAGCCACTGTATTAAATCCTGCAAAAATGTTACTCTTAACTGGCTACCAGTGGGGTTTCAAACCTCTGACAACAGAAAATTGACCCCAATGGTCGGGCCGGTTTTCCAACTAATTTGCAATCCATCCATCCAGTCCTTACCTGCCCAACTTGGCTACAAGGTTACCATAGGAGATGGTATCAAACACCTTGCTGAAGTCAGGCAAAACAACAACCAATACTCTTTTCTATCGATCTACTCATTTCATCACAGGTGGTTATCATGCTGGTCTTGCATGCCTTGTCTTTGATAAATTTATGGTGACTTATGCCACTACTTGACAAAGTTGGCAGTGGAAGGCCTCACAATGTTGTTGGCAAGATCCCTCTGCACCCTTCAAGGCATCCCATCCAATCCCCTATGCCCAGTTTGCCTATGTGGTCCCTAATCAATCTCCTTATAGCCTGGGTAGTGCTGCATTCTCCCCGGCTCTGCCACTAAACACAGGGACCAGGGAATCTGAGAGAAAACCCTGACTGTAAAAAGAAAGAAAAAGACACCTTAAACTTTTCCTTGTCCTCATTTTTCAGTACACCCACACATTTGCTGCCAACATACCTGAAGAAAACTTTTTTGTTGACACGAACTTCATTCATCAGTATCATGCCCAGCTGAGCTGTGGTTTTCACAGTTCCATAGCCCAGGAAATACATCTGTATTCTTTCTGTATAGCTTCTCCTGCCTTTTTTATATATTTCCTTTTCATAGTTCCTTTTTATACTTCCTTTTTATACTTCCTTTTTATATTTGAGCACAGTCAGGAGGTTCATGGTGAGTCAAGGCAGGTTTTTGCCAGGCCTGTTGGGTTTTCTGCCCACCAGAGCAAACAATTCCTTTGCCGTGAGGAGGCTCTCCATGAAGGAAGATGCTATGCATATGCACTTATCTGAAAAAAGGGCCCTGGGTGCAGACCTACTGTGAGGTTTCCATGGCACCAATCCATACAGTAAATGGGTCAGGTCTGTATAGTCAACCAGCATTTTGGTTTTAATTGGAGCATTGAGGAGAAAGGGAAAGACATGTTCTTCAGCTCTGCCACTTTCTAGAGCACTGATATCGGAGTTATTTTCAAGATGTGAGTTACAGATAATTACAGGCTGGACTTCTGACTTTGAGACAAATTCTGCTTGTTCATACTAGTAAGCCCCTTTTGTTTAGTTACTTTCTTCACAGTAAGTAATCAGATACTGTTAGTAATAAACAGTCATCTTCAGATCATAGATTGGCATTGGAATAAATATTTTTAAGACTATTATTTTTCTCATGGTTCCTCACCAAGTTATATAACCATCATCTACTGCCTCCTTATTGATTTAAAGTGTGGATTTCAAATACATATCTAGGTATGTATATATGCAATGATATATCTCAGCTGGTGTGCTGCTTCATTCCAGTCACTAACACCAAAGGGAGTTTTTGAATTAATGTAGACCATTAGTAAATCAAAAAAGCAATTCATTACAACACAGCAGGGACAAGATGCAATAACCACAACACTGGAAAAATATTTTAATATATTTTAAAATACGGTTTGTTAAAAGCTAGGGAATTCAAAAAGACAATTTTACAGAATGGTCTAATAAAGGTCAGAGTTGTGCTGAACATTAACAAAACCCAGAATTGAACAAACCAAATCCAGCAAATATCTCTAAAAACCCATAAAGCAAAACGACATGCTCTCCCAACCCAGGCAGTTGTTTATAACCTTGATCAAGAACAGATCTCAGAATTTTATGCAGCTTTCCACCTTAAACCTCAAGGTACACCCATGAAAGTACCTAAGCACTGCAACATGCAGCTTTTAACCAGCGAACTTTGAAGTACATGCTTCCAGAGCCTTGGTTAGGCCCTTAGACATCATTATGGAGTATAAGGAAAAAATTTTTCTTCATATTGTATACTTTTCCAACATGCTGCATAGGTAGCCAGTGAAAGGGAGAAGAAACACTAAAGAAGGTGAATTTAAAATTCTGCATTTCAGAAATTCAGTTGGAACTGGAACTTTTAAATTTCAATCAGGACTGCAAAGAGGATTTCCTCTGTCCTTAGAATACACCATGTGGAATTTCTTTTAACAGGAATACATATACACACTTTTTCTCCCTTGTTGGTTTTAGTTTGTTTTGTTTGTTTTCTTTTTTTAGCACAGACATAAGCAGAATGTTGTGATATTTTAAGTTCATGTACAAGATACTACTCAAACGTTCCACTCCTCGCAGAAATATCTGTCATTAATAGGTCCTTCACTGTCTTTTGCAGCATTAAAAGCACTCCTCAGTTCTTGCTTCCCTAAGTTCATCTTGGAAGCTGGCTGGATGTCGGTGGATGATTTAACCCTCTCACAACTGTGCTTACAGCCTCTTGAGAAGGCACGTAGCATTACTGTGTACAAAGTAGAACTTCTACTTCATATTCAGAATCATCTTCATAGCCAATAATTCACTAAACAAAATAAAACATATCTGGAAAATGTTGTTGTGTGCTAGGAAAGACAGAAGAGAGTCAGCAGGGTTTTGACTAATCAAAAGGATGAACAAGGAGTCAAAAGAAACCCTAGGGATTCATGAATGATCCTGAGTAGATCTAGATGTCTCTTTTGGAAGCTGATGGCTACTCACATATAATTCTTCAAGGCTTGACCAGGAATCCTGCTAGCTTTTGGACCTTACTAACAGTAATGGCAGATGAATCAGTGAATTAAATTTAAAAACGTACTTTCCAACAATGTAATTCTTGACATCTAATCCCATGGCATGACACTATTCCTTTCTGTGGTATCCTATAGATATCGGAAAGAAACAGGTATCGTCTTTACATCTTCAAATCTCTGGTATTTCTAAAACTATACATTATCAATCTCTGAGTTATGCTAGAGGAAAATAAGTGGAGATACTGATCTGCCAAACATCTACTAACCTACACAGGAAGATGAGTGATACTTTCTGCTCCTTTGAGACAAAGTATGCAGATTATGATTACAGACAACATGCCTGTGTACAAGATTATCAAATGTTTTATTTTTGTGTCATTAAAGTGATTGCTATGCTGTATCTTGACTTGAACTGTGACTGCAAAGCACTCTTTAGGTCTTAGATGACACCATGTGTTCTTAGAGCTTAATATTTATTACTCTTTGTCAAACAGTAAGAATTTTGTTTAAAAGAATCCAGATAAATAAATCAGAAAGTGTAAGAACTGGCAGATATCTTAGGAAGCACGTTTACCATATATTACTGTTATACATAACGTCAGCTGTAGTTTGGTTGTTTTTACTTAATAGAGGAACTAGCAACAAACTGAGTCACAGGTAAAAGTCTGGAAGACTTTGAACATATGCTCTCTTCATGGCATAGGTTGTAGATTATGTCATATAGTAGGATATTCTGCTCTGTTTCTATTTCTTGATGTAGCAGGCTTGCAGACTGAGGTGGTTATAAATCCTGATGAGAACTATACACCTAGTCTGGATACAGCACTCTATACCTTTGAGGGACAGCATATAGACTGTAACTCACAGCACTGATGTTGCCCCATTTTGCTTGTAGTTTTGGTGAATTCCAGGCACTCTGAAGTGCAACTGGAGACTACACACCCGAAGTGGTACCATTGCTACAAGGAAGCAAGGTGCTAAATGTCACTCAGTGAAGAAGTCTGATGACTGCTTCTGCTTGCCTTTTTTGCTACTGTCGTGGTTTAGCCCCAGTCAGCAACCCAGCACCACGCAGCCACTCGCTCATTAACTCCCCCCTGGTGGGACGGGGGAGACAATTGGAAGAGTAAAAGTGGGGCAACTCATGGTTTGAGATAAAGACAGTTTAATAAGCAAAGCAAAACAAGGCATTCATTCACTACCTCCCATGGGCAGGCAGGTGTTCAGCCACCTCCAGGACAGCAGGGCTCCATCACGCTTAACAGTTACTTGGGAAGACAAACACCATCACTCCAAATGTCCCCCCTTTCCTCTTTCTTCCCCCAGCTTTATACACTGAGCATGACGCCATATGGTGTGGGATATCCCTTTGGTCAGTTTGGGTCAGCTGTCCTGGCTGTGCCCCCTCCCAGCTTCTTGTGCACCCGGCAGAGCACGGGGAGCTAAAAATGTCCTTGACCAGTGTAAGCACTACTTAGCAACAGCCAAAACATCTCCACATTATCACCACTGTTTCCAGCAAAAATCCAAAACATAGTCTCATACTAGCTACTACGAAGAAATTTAACTCTGTCCCAGCTGAAACCAGGACAGCTACTCCACCAATTCCTCCAAATTTCTCTTTCTTTTCTCTTTTAGGAGAAAATAATCTGCATTGTTTTAAAAATAAATGATAATTACTGTCCCCTAAGCAGTTGACATACCATCAGACAAAAAAATAAAATCACCATCCCTGAGACTTCACTTCCTGTTGTTTTTACTTTCTTTCAGTTATAATTATCAGATCACGAAGAAAGAGTTAGTAGGAAAAGTAGGCAAACAAACTAACAAGTTTCTGGCATTTCTGTCAATTCTTACCCAAAAGCTTTTTCTACCTGACTGACTGGTTCACTGTAGCTGGAAATGTATTTTTACTGGTCTGCCTGAAAACTTACAAAAGGTGTGAATGTGTTTGTGATTTATATTCCTCTCATTGCTTCAGTTCAAGGAATCCAAACACTAGAAAAAGAAACTTTGTTCTCAGATTGTCTAGGGATGTTTCTAAACTATAGCTGATAAAACCATGGGACAATCTTTTTTTTCTTTTGTGTTTTTTTTCCTCTCCCCCACACCCATTTCCTTGTTATAAGGAAATTGACTCATTGTCTGTTAAAGAATTATCTTTACATTTTTCCAGGTTCAGGTCTGGATAATATAAGAAGTTGATTTCATGTAAAAGGAACTCCTGGCCAGAATAGTGGAAAGGTTTCTACAAATCTTTAACTGACCCTCAGTAACAACGATGACAATGAATATGCCATATTTTAGTCAAAAGGTGCTACAGATTTCATGCACAAAATGTCTAAGTATGGTACATATTATCTCATACTCATTGATTTCAGCAAGCTGGTGAGTAAGTCCTTGTCTCCAAGCCAGTCCCAAAAGTCCTTTTGTCAGCTCTAGAGCCCAAATTAATTAGATAATGAAAAGGTTAGTCTCCCATTTTGAATTAAGTTCCCTGAAACAAAATCTATACTGATCAGAAGGAAACAAATGCAAGAAAACTAGCTGGTTAATTTGAATTTCTACATGAAGGATTCTGCAGTGAGCAATATGAATCTTCCCACCTTTCATTGCAGTCATTTTACTGACTTTCCATGGAGAAATTCTTACCTGTCAGGAAGGCAATTATCAGATAGTACACTGGGAAAGAAGCCCATTTTTCATCTTCTTCAGTACTCTGAGCAGCCAGTTCCCTTTATTTCTTTCTTATGTTTGTCAGTTTTGGATTTCTACACTAGAAGTGTATATCTAGACTGAAGGGATCTCAGTCCCTTATTCCAATAATGTGCACTTAAGAAGTAGGTAACTACTTAGACTGGGACCAGCAATGTTTTAGATATGAACTATTCTGTTATCCACTTATTCATCAGTGCAACAAGTCCCCAGTTTTTGTTCAGATCTTTAGGCACTACTGCAATAATAAACTAAAACGTGATTTTAAATTTAGATCTACGTCCTACACGTGTCATGTTATAAAATTTTTGTATGTAATGTTTTCAGAAATAATCTGCTACAGAAAGATGCTTTCCCTCACCAAAGAACTCTGTAGACTTCCTGAGCAACTGACACATCTTATAAATTTATTTCAATTGTTTATCCTTTAAAGATCAAATCCCCTATTTTACAGGATGCAAACAATGGGCTTTTAGGATATATCAGAAAGAAAATGCAAAGAATCATTCAAAGAATAATCTGTTACTTGTCAGTCCCTCTTTTGCACACCAAATTATTTACCACCAATTACACTGTGTCTTCTGCCAGGTATCATGTTTAAATGATTAAATAGAATTTTAAGGAGGATTGTTTTCATAACTCCTGATATATACAATTCTTCACTTTACAGTAACATTAATGAGGTCTCTATTAGGCAAAACTTACCAACAAGAGTTGCAGATCACTGCCAGGTTATTTGCTGTTATTTAATAATACTTGAGAGGCTTTAAATTCAAGTAAAATATGAAACCATCCTTACCTGGAGTTACAGAAATAGCTCTGCCTATTATCACCCTCTCAGAAGGTGCTGGATCCAAAAGAAGAGTACACTACTGTAGAAATATAACACAAAAGGCCCTTTCTTCCTCCCTCCCATGCTCCCTCCCTCCCTCCCTCCCATCCTTCCTTCCTCCCTCCCATCCTTCCTTCCTTCCTTCCTTCCTTCCTTCTTTCCTCCCTCCCTTCCTTCCTTCCTTCCTTCCTTCCTTCCTTCCTTCCTTCCTTCCTTCCTTCCTTCCTTCCTTCCTTCCTTCCTTCCTTCCTTCCTTCCTTCCTCCCTTCCTTCCTTCCTTCCTTCCTCCCTCCTTTCCTCCCTCCCTTCCTTCCTTCCTTCCTTCCTTCCTTCCTTCCTTCCTTCCTTCCTTCCTTCCTTCCTTCCTTCCTTCCTTCCTTCCTTCCTTCTTTCCTTCCTTCCTTCCTTCCTTCCTTCCTTCCTTCCTTCCTTCCTTCCTTCCTTCCTTCCTTCCTTCCTTCCTTCCTTCCTTTCTCCCTCCCTTCCTCCTTTCCTCCCCTTCCTCCCTTCCTTCCCTTCCTCCCCTTTCCCTTCCTCCCCTCTCCTTTCCTCCCCTTTCCTCCCCTTTCCTTTCCCTTTCCTTTCCCTTTCCCTTTCCTTTCCCTTTCTTTTCCCTTTCCTTTCCCTTTCCTTTCCCTCTCCTTTCCTTCTTTCTGTCTTTTTGTCATAGAGACTTCACACTCTTTTTCAGGAGAGAATTAAGAATTCCAAAGACCATATTAAAGATATTTTGAGGACTCATCTGTCTTATAAATGCCTTAGGTCCCTGTTCACATCTCCAGTTAAATATTTTGTAATAAAGAATAAAAAATCAAATATACTCTGTATTTACATTGTGTGAGTCTCTAGCTCACTAGCTTGTGAGTCACTAGATGCTTGATTTTCATGGTTTTTCTCACTTTTTCCCAAGGAGCCTTACCTGTGTAAAAAAGGTGAACAGGAGCTTTTTGTTTAAGGAAGAAATTTTATTCCCTGTGAAACAAAGAAAAACAGTATCCAGAGTCACTCATTCTTCTTACATTCATGCAAGTAGCACATACATGCTGGGAAAGAGAGACCACACAGATCTTCTAGCTAAAGATTACACTATTTTAAAAGAAATTGTCTCATAAAAAGAAAGAGAAAGGACTTTTGAGTATCTACATCTTAATGTTTCTACAGTCAAGGTGTGTAACCATCCAAATTTCAATTGTAACATAGGAAAAAGTCTTTACCAAAACAATCTTGCATAGACAGAATAATTTCTCTCAAAATTGAGAGAAACTTTAACTTTCATTCCAAACCACTTTCTTCTAATGCTTTCACATTCTAACTCATTTAGTGCTTCTTTTTTACAAAATTGGAAAAGCAGACTCAATCCCAAGACTATTACTGATATCCCTATTAGATAGAAATCTCCATTCTCAACACCGTCTCTCCTTTAATTTTAAGATGACAGAACATTTTTGGCCAGCATCATATTTACTAAATAGAAGTAAAATCATTAAGGGTGAGGGCATTGATCCAAACCCTACTGTAGTCAAAAGGAATATTGTCACTCCTGCAGAAACAGAAGTCATTCTATGAAATCCGCCAACAGAAATGGGCATTCACTATCAGTGAAGTGTTACATTTTGATTATACAGGGAGAAAAAAGACAAGGTTTTGCATAGATACAGGCTATATTTGTATTTTCCTAGGTATGGAAATAAAACTGATATCATTTTGGTTTGAAAGAGTTCCTTTAAAAATATCTTGTTTTTCCTGATTATACTTCCTGTATAGTATTTAACTTCTTGATAACCACTATTTAAGGTAAATCGATTAACCATGAGATAAGTTACCAATTGTTATGTATAAAAATGGAAGAATCAAGTCCTTTGAAGGTATTGTCATTTAAAATACTTTATTCTGGATTTATATTTTTTTTCAAATCTACAGATAAAAGAAATATAAAGTAAAAGATATAAACAGGATGACAAGTACATGACAATTAATAAAGAGATACTGAACATTACATTCCTTTTTACTGTATTTCTAAGTAGCACTATCAATCAAAAATTCTTTTATCCAAGACTGATGTCAAATCCACATATAATAACAGATTTGACAGGTACATTTTTTTGTACACTGCTACCTATTTATCATCCACGGTTTGGTTTTTTATGTCATTACTGGCAGTTTCTATCATTTATCCACTTATTTGGCCCATGAACCACTGCAAAGGATTAATTTTGGTCTTCAAATATGCAACCTGGACACTGATTCTGTTATCTCTTTATTTATTTAGAAATTAAATTAAAAGTTGACCTTAAATTCATGGGTATTTTTGCTTTTGTTTAACTTGAACATGTTTTTCTGGCAGCAAATATGACAGTACATTAGAATTAAGGGTCAGTGGTTAATAGCAGTAAGACGTCAACAGAAAATCTGAGACTTATTAATTTCCTAAATGTATCTTATGGCTCTTTTCTCCTCATGATGTGTGTATGCGTATATCGTGTTCTGGTAGCACATCCTCTCTTGATGTATGACCCCATGTGCCAGAAACAGCTGGCATTTTCATTTTGCATAAGAGGTCCCAAACTGAGAGAGACACACAGAAGGGTATGAAGTGGGAGAGAGAGACTAAACATGTTGTATTGCAACATGTGAGGCAGAATTATCCTGTTGGGGTCCTGCACTGAAAGGAGCTACTCTATATGAAATAACGAAACTGCAGCACTGCATCCTAGCTTTTGTGTAATGAAACTCGCAGCCATAGGACAATGTGGTGTGTACACATGGCACTGTCATGTACCCTGACAGAAAGTCACTTTGTTACATGATGTGATACATGAGTTCTTCTATAGAAGGATATTGGAAAGTTGAGATGCTTGCTAAAGGACGAAGATGATTTCACCCCTTCCCGCAGGTCACCCCTCCATGTGCTCAGTAAGGTAATAAACAGATCAACCAACAGAGGAGTAAGTTGGAAAGAAGCTAGTAGCCCAACTGGTCCTAGGAGGATGCAGCTTTATTCAGTGAATTGATCAACAAATTGTAACCCTGGGATTAAGAGGCAGATGGAAACACTTTCTAGATGTATTATGTATGTTTACTAAAACAACTACACAGGTAAAATTGCAAAATATCCGAACAGGACTTCTTAACTGATGAATTAATCAATAGCCGCAAAGAGTATCCAAAGGAAACGCTGGAATTGTAACACACTTTGGAAGGGCTAATTTTAACCTATTTGCTGACTTTAAGAGACAGTAGCTGAACTGTAATCGCAAAGGAGAAAGATACCAGAATCATGTATGGTTGAGAGTGGTTATCCTCCATGAACAGTTAAAAATTAAAGTTTGATGCATTCAAGTTAGGAGAATTTTCAGTCATTAAGCAGATCTGAACGTAATCACATAAGACCATTGCTGAAGTTGTTATAGCCAATGAGACCCAAAAACTTTTCTACAAATGAAACTTATTTGGAGAATGGTCTGTCATCAGCAGGGGATGACTGCAGGTTGCTGGGACTGGGTACAATGAATCATCAAGGGAAAAGGCAGAGGGAGGGTTGCATTGTGGCAGAAGCTTGCTCAGGTGTCAGGAAGAACAAAAAAATTGAGGTGGCAAAGGCACAGAGTGGATTTCCAAATACCTGAAACATCTTAATCAGGTTTAAACAGGGAGTTAGGCTCTACAGTGTTTATCTGAACTGAACAGAGTTGCTGAACTTTCTCTCCTAAGCCCTTAGTTAAATTGTGAGGCTTTGAAAGCCACAAGCAAGTTTCCCCAGTACAGAATCTGAATTAAGGTAAAGCCACATCAGGGAAAATATATTGATTTTTTCTTCTGTATTTAAACATTATATTCCTTTTGTGGAAAACCTTCTGGGCTAAGTATGGTGACATAATACTTACGTTAGGTCAAAAACTGTCTCCACATAGTTTTTCTTTTGGTAATGAAGACTTTTCAACCATTCCCTCCCCAAAATTCCATTCACAGCAGATGCTTGAGGAAGAAAATTAGAGCACTTAGGGCTTCTGCCACTCTTACTACCTGTCCCTGCACTGAAACCCAGAGAGTTTCACAGCAAGAGTGGATAACAGAGAATCTTGTAATTCATCCACACCAAAAAACAAGTGAGTTCCAATCATGGTAGAAGTGTATACTGTCAGATGAACGGGAACAAGCTAAAGCGGTTATGATACTGTTTCTGGATCGGTCAAAGAGAGAGCAGAGGCTGTCATGTTTGTAATCTGTGCTCCTCAACCACTGAAGGGGAATCAGCATCACCCTGGAAACCCTGAAGCAACTCATGGGTCATTGTGCTTAATTTCAAGTATGCCACCTCATATCAAGGCCTATTATCTTAATCACAGCAGTGTCATAACATGTCTTTATGCCCTCTTCAGCACTTAAAGTAGGGCTATCTAAATGGCTCTATGTCACTATCTCACCTGCTGCTAAAATGCACTTACATAGAAGCACCACTCACACTGGATTACTTCTATTTTGTTTGGGTTTTATCATAAATTTTTGGCTTTAGAAACTGCAGATGATTGGGCTGATATTCAGTCTTACTATGTTCCCAGGTATGCCACCCTTCCACTAAACTTTAGGTGTCCTGGGTTCCCTGAATTTTTTGTTTATGTGTGCTGGCTTTGGCTGAGAAAGAGTTAATTCTCTTCCCTGTAGTGCCTGTAGCAGCCGGGGGCCGTTCCAGCTTCCCGCACTCTGCCAGGTGGGCAGGAGGCCGGGAGGGGCGGGGCCACGGCCAGGGCAGCTGACCCCGACCGGCCAATGGGGTGTTCATTCCATACCATGTGACCCCACGACCAGTACATTAACGGGGGCAGTTGGTGTGAGGGGGGTGGTTGTGGCTCAGGGACTGGTGGTGTTGGGTCAGTGAGTGTGAGCGGCTGCATCATGTGCTGGTTGTTTTGGTGGTTCATTCCCCTTCCCCGCCCTCCCTGCCCTGGGTTTTGTGCCTCTTATTGTTTTCCTTTCCGTTGCATTTTTGTTGTTGTTGTTTTATTTTAATTATTAAACTATTCTTATCTCAACCCAGGAGCGTTACCCTTCTGATTTTCTCCCTGGTCCCACCGGTGGGGGAGTGAGCGAGTGGCTGTGTGGGGCTGAGTTGCTGGCTAAACCACAACAGTATCATATGTGTTACACTCATTCAGTGAATAGCAGAAGTCATTCTAGGAGCTGGCAACCTGAGGACACAACAGAAGATATCCTAGGTCTTTCCTCTATACCTTAAGTAGTTTAAGTATGGGGCTGAAGAGACAAATGGCTCTTTAGCTCATTCATTATCTAGTTTCTTCATCTAGACCTCAGCACAACTACGTTTGACCACAGTATAGGAAGTGTTTCTATTTATAATTTTCTTCCCCTTTCCACCCAATTGTTGCCTCCTGTTTAAACCTTTCTCCTAGAGAACCCTAGGTCAAAACAGAGCCAGGAACCTGGCTTTCTTCTCTCTGGTTTTGGGTGGGTGGTCCAGTCCAGACTTCTTGGCAAAAGGCAGGGCCTAGCCATACCACACTTTCCTTAGGCACCTCAGCTTGGGAAGCAGGCTCTGAACACCAGTTTCACAGATGAGCTAAGCTATGGCTCAAATCAAGTGCCTGAGGCCAGACAGTATCACCTTTCTCTCCCTTGAAGGTTTGTTGGCTCTTTCCCCCTATGTTAATACGGTATATCACATTCTTGGGCAACTGACCTTCTTTGCTCTCTCTCTGGAAAGTCGAAGTACCTAATTTATCACTGGGAATCCTATTTTGGGGCATGTATGATAAATTTTGGTTGTGCTATGTTAAGTGCAAAAGTATTTAAGTTTATTTTCATTCTGACCTTCATACACCAAGGAGTAATACCCAGTAACTCCCTAAATTTAATATTTACTTCCAGTAACTCCCCAAATTCAGCATGCATTTCAGATATCCACCTCCAAACTGGAATACAATTTTATTTAATTTTTTTGTTTAAAAAATCAGGTTGCAAACATTATGTTTTCTGTTTCTTTGGATATGCAATAAATTTTACTGTACATATTTATTTGTAGGTCCTTAAATTGAATTTAGTCATCAGAACTTACACTGTCTATATCTTTTTCTGTATTCAGAACAATACCCTGAAGCTACAGAAGTAAATATCACTCATGTATGACTGGTTTCATTTATGATCCTATCTGCTAATACAATGCCATTATGTTTGGTTTCACAATACTGCAAAGTAAAAGTTAAATTAAGACAAAACAAACAAAGCCTAGTTCATTGACATTTAAAACCAATTATGAACTAACATCTTGTTCAGCCAAACACTGCAGGGCTCTACATCTCTAAGATAGAACCCCAAATTTCATATAAAGCAGTTTCTCCTAGGAAAATGTAGTAGAAACAGAAGCCTGTGGCACCCATAAAGTTTGAAACCAAGGAAGGTATAGTAAACATGTTTTTCTTGAACCTAGACATAAGCACACTAAAGCGGGGTAATCTGTGACTGTATATAAGAATTCTATAACATTTAAGAGTGCTAACAGAATTTTCTAACACAGCTAAACATCAAAATATAAATAATACATAGCTGCAAAATGGCAAAGGAGATTTGTGGTATAACTGCACAACTGGGGTGCAGGAAAAAATGTTCAAGCAGTAAAATCTGCAAGGTAATAGCTAAGGATTTACAGCAGTTAAGGAAGATGTCTGATGAAACCAAAATAATCCTGCAGAACAAGTGGACAAATGTCTGGTCCTGAAGAATAAGCAAGAAAGATATCTGGCAAAACAAGAGCAAGCCCTGGTCCCAGAAATAAGATGCACTATTTCAAGGGCAAATGAGATGAACCCTTTTATTCTGGGGAGGGGACAAGGAACATAAAGCATCAGCAATGAGAGAAGCTCATTGGCCAAGGCAACAATGACCATCAAGAGTAACTACTCAGTGTCAGCTTCCTGGTATTGTATATTCGCATCTATTCTGGTTATAAGCGTTAAGGACTGACTGCTTTGAATATGTATTGATAACAGTTGAAAGTGACTATGAGCTAACCATTAACGATGTGACATTAATTACTGTCAACCAAGTGTTGATCTGTTGAAAGTGGCCTGATTCATTAACCTTTTAAACACTCCATAACTGTAAACTCCAATTTCCTAATTGATATAGACATACATTTATATAATATACATATCCATATATATATAATATTTGTAAATGCATCAATACATGTACATATATATACACCCACACATATATTCAGTAACAACAAAAACATCTGGAGACATGCCACCTCAGATATCCCTTTCAGGGTATCTCAGACATTGCAGGGATACGTAATTTCATTCCAGCTTCCAAAACACACTGTATAAACATAGGGAGCCACACTATAGCACCCTGCTGCCAGAATTAAGAGGGTCTTTGATTGAACTGCTTGGAAGAAATAGTTTGGCTCATCCAAACGGGGAAGTTGCCTGGCAGCTGCTGAGGAACTTAATATACTTCACTTGGTTGTATTGCACTTTCAAGGACTCTACTTTCTTCTGGCACTGCACTTCAGCCTGCAGGATGCATCTCTACTTATAGCAATCACCTTGAACATTTTCTTCACTTCAGATCACAGAGTCTTAGTTTAAACTTTTACCAAATAAGGGAGACAGCAGCCTGACAACCAGCATACAGCAGCTCAAGTTGAATGCCCTACAACACTCTCTGAAAACATTACAAATCTGCTGGTGACTTTCAGGGTCTGTTGTCAGGCCTAGTTTGCCCAAAAGGAAGGGTTTCAACAGAGCAATTGCACAATGCACCACTGTCTAAAATTTAGAAATCAAACCTAAGGGATATGTAATCACAGACTATGCAGGACTTAATACAGAAACTCCAAAATTACATTCACTAAGATAAGAATTGTCCAGAGATGTAGTTATGTAAAGCAGTGTTTCCTACCTGGACTCTCACCAGCAAAAAATCTGCACTAAGCACTAAGCAGTATCAAGAGCCTTTAATTGAACATCGACAGATTTTTATCATGGCAAAAGCTTAAGCTCTGAACACCATAGGAAAGTGGTTTAGAGATGAGTGTAGTTCTATCCTACCACAGAATGCACTAATTTAATATTAGATATTACTTATTTTGGTATTTTCCTAGTCTTAGAGAAATTAAATTAAATAATGACTGCAGCAGGACTGGATCCAGTTCAAATTAATCAATAACATAATTTCTATTTATTTCTCAAGCCCCCATCACAATATAGGCATGCCTTTGGTTTGTTTCCTAGTATTCTTGACTATAATATACTTACAGGATCAACACACAGGATGCAACCTTTTAAAACTTACCCCAGGCAAAATTCAAATCTGAGAAAATCTCTTACTTTGCTCTTTATGGATTGTTTTAAGTCTAGCCACAATTTGGATGCAGCCAAATTCGATTTTAAACACAATAACAGAGCAACGTGACAAAGTGCCCTTAATTTTTTAAATGCTTTATTAGGTGGTATTTTCACAGAATTGCTTCACAAGTGAAGCAACTTGCAAATTTTAAATTTCTAATATATTTCACTGGCTTGGCAGAGACCATAGTGATTGATAATGGCAAAAAGTGCCGTTAAGATGAAGAAGTCCCTATCACAGAGACAGAACACAGTAGCATAGATTATTTTAATTGCGTCCTAGAAATTCAAGGAATACTTGAAAATATGCCTGCTAAAGTAAAACAGCCTGATTAAAAATACAGAAAGAGTCAAAGCCAGTGAGATAATGAAGTGCAAGTTGTGGATGTGAGCCCATTCACTAGATACTCTAAGGTAAAATACCTGTAGGCTTAAGTCTGATCTCGCTGGAGGAAGCCTGGACTAGAGAAAAGAACTGAGATAAAAACACTTAGAAACTTCTTCTAAAACATAAGTTATTGTTTGAGCTATTTGGGCTACAACTCTTTCTGTTTTATTTTTACAAACTTATATAAATATTACAGCAAGTTCCTCTTACCTATGGTCAGCAGGTAGTAGCTTCATTTAGACCTGTAAAAATTTCCCCCGAGATCTACATTTGGATTTATTTTATAATATTTTTGTAAACATTACACAACAGAGTTTTCAGCTCTATTATTTCTATCTCTCGAGAAGAAAATAGTCATTCCAGGTAACCTCAATGCAGAAATGAGCAATACTGATAACTCATAGGATTTCTCAAAACAATTCCCCTTGTGTATAGAAAAAAATATGCATTAGAGAGAAGAAGAGAGATGACTGCTTCAGCAGGCGCTTCTCAAGAAAAGGCTGGCTTTTGGTGGAACGTTGATAAATCTAGATGAGGAAATTCAAAAAAGTTGTTTCTTGTAGCAGATGTTACTCAAGACGTTACATCTACGCTTAAACTGCCAGTTCTTGTATCTGGGCTGATATCCAGGACACAACAGCCTCTGTACATTAGTTAACGTGCAAAAATGCACAGATGTGCAGGCTGACAGGCAATTTTAGGCTTCAGTGACATCCCAGTCAAACAAGTGAGGGACAAGGTCTGCATCACTTTCTGTGAGCTCTGTTTGCCCCACAGTGTAGGCATCGCCCCTGACTTCATTTGATGGCAAGAAGTCACCCTTTCAAAAGACTCCCCCTCCTGCATCTTTCTCTCTCCCAGTCACCATGTCTTTCTGTCAAATCTCCCACCAGGTAATTAAACTGAATGGATATAATCAGAAAGAGTTTTGGAAGAGACCATAGGCCATGGATGTAGAGAGAATTTCACAGTTGTTTAATGTATTGAATGAGGTAGTTGATACTTTAGTATGCTGTATCTTATAGCTTTATAATAACTTCTAGCTGTTTTATGCTGTAACCAAGAGAGAATATGGCTTTCCTTTGTGTCATTTACAGTTAGCCTGATAGTTTGTAATTTCTTTTATAGGCAGGGCTAGTAAATGCTATAAATTATATGCAACTAAGACTTAGGCCTCATCTTGCACTTATCTACACACTTACTATAGGCAAAGAAGGAAACGTAAATTTAGAATACAAACTGACAGAGAGAAATAGAGTAACGAAAATGCCTTCATTCTACTCTTTCACTTTACAGTTACAGAACAGTAAAAGGACCATTAAAAACCAAAGCAAACAAAAAAAAAAACACCAAGTCAAAAAAAGACCCAAACAAACAAACTAAAGATAATTCATGGCACTGCATTATGACCTTGATTCCTAGGGCTGCATAAACTCTCTGGAAACAGAGGATGGTCTTTTAAAGGTTCTAAAACAGACAATAAAGCTCTACCAATTCAAAAACATACATTAAAATATATTTTTTTAAGAAGAGGGTGTAGTATATACTACATGATTTTGCTCTTTAGAATAAGAATTTACTACATTAAGTTTTATCTTTATGTTTTACTTCTAGTACTTATTGCAACTGTTTTTAAAAAAAATGAAAAACATGCTTACACACTTATTCATATTATAATTTAATGACAGGTAATTGCCTGAATATATTAAAGGTTAGTGTTGTCTATTTGACTTCTAGAGGGCAGATCCTCAAACATGCTGGAGTAAAGAAGAATGAAGATAACACACACGTACAAGACTTCACTAATAATGGCAATGAAAAGAAGTTTATAAAATATATATATAATGAAATATATAAAAATAAAGACTATGTAAAAAAATGTATCAGTGAACAAATGTAAATTTGGACCAAAACCAAGAAGGCAAATGGAAAGTTCATTATATAAGGAGACTGAGGAAGGTGGTGCTTAAATTTTCTAAAAAATCACAAACTGTAACAGAAGTAGAGTGTAATTCCAAAAGAAAAGTTAGTCATGAATAAGAGTCTGGAAACTGATACAGAAATAGAGTGCCTGCCCCCGTTAAAGCTTGCAGAAAATATTTTTTTTACCGCTGTTATACTTCCCTTACCAGTCAGTTATAGTTTAGATACAGCTACAGCTTCATCTGTTTCAAAACTTAATTTCATAAAGTTCATTTTAGGTAGGATGCTAAATTTACCACTGAATCTACTGCTTTGAACTTTCTCAATTCTGTTCGCCACTCCAGTCCTCAATCCAGCCATTTTCTGTCACCTTCAAAAATAATTATCAATTTCCATGTCTTCTCTTGCCTTTTTTTAACTGAGTCTCATGTTACAATATGGTCTTGCATATATATGTAACTAAAAAGTTGCATTTCCTTATTTTAAAATTTCCATGTCTTAATCTCTTTTTCTTGGCTACCAGTATCATTTCACAATGTTATCTAAACAGCATCAGAGAAAGATGCTTCCTATAGTAGCAAAACTGTAATTTAAATTTGATCTACAAGACATTTTGGAGCAGATGGGTTTTATTGTGTGCCTCCTTGGCCTGAATCTGAATGAATCACTGAGTCATGCAACTACTGGGATGTTTGCAGTAATTGCTTGTTGATTTTCTTTTGGCCATTTGAGGCTGAAAGCACTTTTGATTTCTTTATTATACATTGGAGGAAGGTCACTGATTTGATTTGTGATAGTGTTCAATTCTTCTGTTAATGCTTGTGTCAAACATACTGTAAATGTCTGTTTTATTATGTCTACAAGACTCCTTATAATTGACATTTAAATCGTAATCAGTACACTTATCTCAAATTGAAGGTTCTCAAAATGAAATAGTTATATCCAGGGAAATAGAGAAGTATTTATAAAATGTGATAGACTTAATCCTCATTTTAACTGTTTTAGAAACAAAGAGGACAAAGTACGTTTCAGCAAGATAACAGTGCAATATTTTGTCTGAGAATATTAATATATAATGTTCAATATTAATTTTTTGATGAGGCACAGAATGTCTATACTGATTGCTTTTTGACAAAATACATAATCTGAGGACTATAAATCATCTTTTTTGCCCCTGCTGTGGAAAATAGAAACCTTGGGACAATGCTGCCCAAATCCTGCTCTGCTACATAGTACATAGTACATAAAAACACAAATCAGTTCTTAAGAGGCCCACGTCACACAGATATTCAATGCCTTTGGCCATCTCTGTCCTGTCGAAGACAAATTCTACCATAAGACATTCTGTCTAAGTCCCTGCTACTTAATGTTGCAACAAAACAATAATGAAGACTCTACTACTTCATAATATGATTCCTGGGTTCGTCCATGTTCAGTTTTGCAACAAATTACAATGAGTTTCCTTTAAAATAGCGTGCATATTAGTATATTATTGATTAAAATCTCCTGGGGTTTACCTGCCTGTTGTCCAGCAGCTCAACATCTTTTTCTCTGAGTACTGCAGTGCCTGCTGTTTGATAGCGTACTGTCCACTCTGAGACATTAGCATGGCTGTCTCATTATGGCCTCTTCATACTGAAGCAATATTACCTTATTGACATTGCTCTTACAAATGTATGCTCCAATCTGTGCCAGCTGTGTCAGTTTGACAAATGTGAAGGGCATTGATTAGAATGGGTAGGGATTCTGATTCTTCTTCATTAGTGTCCCAAATGCTACGCAGCAGAAATGGTACTGCCAGCTGACAAGGCAAAAATCAGCAAGCTGTGGACTACCCCCATGGTACACATCTACTTTCACCCTAGATTCCTTGGAACCTTAAAGCTCATGCAAAGAGGGTAAAAGAGGATTGTAGCATTTCTTGTACCATATGTTAGCTGGCTTTATCTTAGACCACCTATGTCATCATCTTCTGGTACCCTAGCATGCCACTATATTCACTGCTGAAACTGGGAAGACTCCTTTTCAATGTGACGCTTCCAGCAGTTGCCAATGACAGATGTGCAGTTGGAGTCTGCGCTCTGGAGTTTCTTTTCTAAAATAAATAGAAAACAGTCCTTCTCTTGTTTTTAGAAAAGTATTTTTTCTCTCTAATCCATTTCACAGGCGGTCCTTTCTGTTTTCGAAAAAAACTCAGTCTTTGGGAAACCCCAACTATTTTTTAGCTGGAATGGAAAGTAGGAAAAAAATTAGCACTTCAATTTTGGCAAACTCCCATGAGGTTTGCTTATATGACTGTTTGAGAAGGATGGTCTGTTCCTTAAGTGTGTATGTGTATATGTACACAGGTACATTGTAGCTGCAGAAATTATTAACTCCAGTCATCCTCAACTGCTACCTGTACTAGCTTAGCTTAAACAAAAAACCTCTTGTAGTTGGCTGTTTAGACTGAAGTGGATAAAAGAGTGCTCATACAGTTTAGGAAGAAAACGAGCAGCTAGCTGAGTTGACAATTATGTTCTTTCTTGTGTAGTACACCCGTAGCCAGGGGCTGCAAGCCCTCATGCCTTGTCGTAAAGTCATTTCTCTGTCACAGTAATTCAAAAGAATCCCTGATGTTGAAGTCACGTTTTCACTGCCACAAAGGTCAGGCTCAACCACATGAACACAGTGCAAAACAGAAGGGACCCTTTGACAGAGTCCTTGCTCCATAGGATAAAGAGCTTGCTCTCTAAGTGTATGTGTCCCCCTTTTTTTTTTTTAATAACTTTGATTTTTTTTCCCCAAATCCATGTGCAAACTGTAAAGTGAGCATATGACTCATGCACTCCACAGCACAATCCTGGCATCTTTTAATGTATACAGTTACAATCATAATCTGTTGTCATATATATAATAGAAACATAGAAAAATACTAATGAAAGCATCCAAAAAATATTCAGAAATACAGATAAATGCAAAACCATGCAAATGCAGCTGTCCTGAATTAGCTTTTCCCCTCTATTACCTAGAAGAAAGAGGTTATTCCATGTGTGTCTGGTTGTCGGCTCAGTATCTTAGTGAAAATACCTTTCACCTTCCATTCCCTTCCAGAAAAGTTCCCAGACAAGTACCTCTGATGCTAAGAAACGTGTTACTTCAGTCAGTTAGTTGTGCAGACTTTCATGCTAATGAATTACATTTTTCCTCTTTTGGCAAAAACCTTCTATCACATGTAGGTCAGATGTTTCCCATTTAGTGAAGTTCATAAAATTTGTGTGAAACACAGGTTTAAGATTCTTTACAATGAAACCAGCAGCAAACCTGCAAACCTCTGGTCTAGAACTTGTCCTGTTTATAAATGTGAAGTAGCAAGAGTTCTATTAAGTAATCAGTGCACCACATATAGTTAAGGCAGGGATATGTTTCCAAATGCATTGACCTGTGGACTGAAAAAAGGACTGGGAGACTGAATTATCACTACGTGCAAGGTCATTGACTGTCTTTTTTTATTTGCCACAGATTTTTAGCACCCACTTGAAGGAATTCTGAAGAATCTGAGTAGTAGATGACCAGGTGTGCCATGCACCTTAGACAAGGAGTAGAAATGGTTAAAAAAAAAAAAAAAAAGAAACACTGAAGGAATACACTTTCTGCACATTAAACTGTGTGTTGTAAAATACTGCACCATAACCATCTTAAAATTAACCAATGAAAGAAAACAGAATCATGCTTATGCATATTACATGACTTCATTCAATCGGGCAGAAAGGCGGGTAACTCTAATTTTTAGGGGGGAAAAAAAAAAATGTTATTTTTTTCCCCACTTTAACAATTCTATCTGTAGGAATTAAGCCATTAAAAAGGAGCCCCAGATACTTGTTTTTCGAAGGAAGTAAAGATTGGTGAAGAAGAAAGGTGAGAAATAGAATCAAAGATGGTTTCAGCTCTTGGTTAAGTAACCTAATCTCTCTAAGCAGATTTGAAACACTTGTTGCCATAACATCAAAACAAAGTGCACCTTAGAATGACCAAAGTCCAGAACTGTAACAGGAAAAGAATTTACATATATGTGGAGGAAAGGCAGCAATGTTCTGCTAATTCAGAAGCCTTCAAATGAATTTGTTTTAAAGAGATAGGTGATGTGAAAATATATACAAGTGACATGTAACAAATATGCTCTACCATTAACCTTATTTAGGATTCTTAACATGAACCTACACTGAGCTTTTGGACATTTATAAAAACATGTACTCACACAAGGAGTTATGGGGAGACTGACAAGTTTCATGAGTGAATCCTAGCTAGTCAGTGAGTTTGTGGAGGCTGTCTCTTTTTAAAATGAATTGCCACTGCATGCATTGAAATCATGCACCTAAAACTATAATGAGAGTAATACATGAGATTTATACAGTATTCTTTATTCACAGGTCTCAGACCTTTGGATGAACTACTATATAAACTGGAGATGGATTTCTCATCAAGAGATGAATGGAACATAACCTTTTCCCAAGTTTCTGATGTGAAACAGCTGGTTTAGAGAAAATTTGAAAATGTAGATAGGTATAACTTGGGAACTCTAGCTTCACAGTTTAAATTCATGGGATAGAAAAGCGTGACGCCTTATCACAAGTTCTTTGTGAGTTTAGAGCCATTAAAATGTATATCAACCAAATGAGAAAAAATCATTCCAGAATTAAGCAAAACAAAATTTAAGCCACTCTTCACATTTCATGATTAGTTCCAGTATTTTAGGGCCACTATGTTGCTGGGAGGAAAACATGTGGCAGAAGCATGAGTCTCTCTTCCTCTTCTCTTTATGATAATGCTGCACTTACAATTTAGCTGTAAAAGCAGTTTCGTTTTTCGATCGGGATTCAACCGCACCTCCCAAATCATCCGATTTATATCCTCCATGATCACTGGCAAAGGGAAGACAACCCAAAGCCAACAACAAAAGTAGCTGTAATCATACAGTTTTTAATCCAAGTAAAGTGATTCCTCTCCCACTGAACCACCTAACACATCTTGTTGCTATTTTGTACAGCAATACCAGTGAATCAGGAGCTTCTTTGATCTGTAATGTCTGTCAGCATGTAGGACAGTATGAGGTCTGCTCACACCTGCACCTCAAGAACAGATGCGTTCGTAGGTAAGAGAGGAATAATCTGTTACCACACAAGCAACAGTCACCCTTCAGCAGTGAATACTGGCTTTAAACAGCTGGGACAAGTGGTGTCCTTGAGTCAGGAGAGCTCCTCAAAACACCCGTGTTAAACTAAAATTACTAAATCGTATTTTGAATTCCATGAAAACAGAGAACCATGCAAATTCCATTACAGCCAAGTAGCTATTACACACTCTGTGTGTCTCTGTGTGTGTGCGTGTGTGCGTGTGTGTGTAAAGTTGCTTCCAGACATGTGTAGGAAGCTATTGAGTGTTATTCACAGCGTTTTTGAAATCTGAATCAGAATGAATGCCTGCGGATGCCTTTGCTAAAAGACAGGAAACTCCCATTCATCACCCAGCCAGCTGCTGTTGTTACTAGCTCATTTGCCGCTTCCTCTTTACCCTTCAGGAGAGGGCTTCTTGGGAGCGGAGTATGCCATCAGTCTGTATGAGGAACAACAGACTGAAATAGAACAAAAGACAATATAAGCATGAGGCTGGTTTTGTGGTTTGATTAATTAAAAATGAGAAGAGGGAAAATGCTAGAAATAATACTGTATTTTATTGTACATCACTTCTGCCAAAACCTTATGCCACTGTTTCAGCTACTAGTGCAAGCGTTGTTCCCACCGTTCTCCTTGAGCCTGGCACAGGCATGGCAGCAGGACATGTCAACAGTTAGCTTCTATAGGTAAAAGGCACATGAAAATCTTACCCTTACAAAACCTTTTGGAAATAAATAATAATAAAAAATAAAATTAAAAAAGAAACACTTGTCATCTCTGAGACTGAAAAGAGCATCTAATTTCTTCCATCATTAATTTTTAAGAAGAAAACTTAAGGAGTGAAAACATAATTAAAGGCAAGGTGACATTTTCACTGAGGCAAGTAACTGGAAAATAACAAAAATAACCCCCTTTATGTGATTACCTTTGTCTCATTAAATTGCAGGAAGGTTCTTCACTGAGATCACTTACAGCTAAAGACTAAACAAGTGAAACTGAGCAGTCACTATGCACTCTTCCCACTCAGAGCACTCCCACATTAAATAATCAGTTCATTTAAACATTCTGACAAGATGGTTTTCAATATGTTGACTGATTACTGTGATAAAAATGAGATTATGTAAAGTATCTCATTGTGACTAGTAACCTGGCCATTTTCTTAAGTGTGCATTGTTATAAGAAAAGAAAAGCAAATTGTAGTAGCGAAGATATACACATTCCTCGTAGTCCTGGAATATTGATTATTTCTGAGAATCAGAATTTAGAAATGAATCTATAAATCTTTTGTGCAGAAAATTACTGACAGGAAATATACTGATGGAGCAGACTGTGCCAGGATAACTTCTTTAACAGCTTATGCTGGTTTTCTTTCTATTTAAGGCAAGATCCCTGTCACTGACCTTAAGATAATTAAAAGAACTACACCTGGTTTAAACCAGTCATCTACCCATATAATCAATGGAGAGGCAAAAGGGAGAGTTGTCCTTGTCCAAGACAAATCTCCAAGACAGTTTGGATTAACTGGCTTTAAGAAAAGTCTAATCCTCACTGCGGCCTACAGAGAGAAAGGAGGTGATTAACTTAGAAAATACTATAGCCAATGTAATGGTTTTTACAGAGTAACAGGAAAAAACAGTATATATTTATGCCTGACAAATAAATGATCTGTTATGGATAAGTGGCTTAGACCAGTATTGATGGAAGCAGTATGGATTCTTCAGGTACAATGTGCAGAAGATGTTTCATGTTGACTGATAGAGCCTAAAGGCAAGTTGAAGGAGAAGGAAATTGGTTTGCGGATAGGTTGTTCCAGGACCGGCAGGCATCAGTTGTTTATGCAGATGGAGACAACTAGAATATGCCACTGTCCAACCTGAAGCTGTCTGTATGCATATATGAGAGGACAAACACTGTCTTGGAGGAAAGAAGGGTAAGCCTGTTCCTTCTTAGCACAGTAATACATGGAAACCTAATCATAGGAAAGCCATTTAGATGAATGCAGTGAAAGAAATGGGACAAACTGTTACCCCTACCATTTTTCAGAGGCAGTAAAGAAAATCATGTTATGCAGAACGAATATTTCGATTTAAGGATTTCCAAAGTCAAATTAGAGTGTCAGCATGCACTTCTGTTTTCTCTTGTTAAAATGTTATTATGGTTACCAAATGCATAGGTGTGAACAAACTTAGAAAATCATGAGATAATTGCACAAAAGTATTATGCAGAATCAGAATTTCCATGCTATAAAACTTGAGACCATCACTAATTATTTATGGTTCATTTTGTAGATCTATCCAGCTGCTTATTTTTAAGGTAGTGGTGGCATTTTGTAACACTTGAATTAAAAGGTAGAATTCTAACTTGGCTCAAATATTTTTCTTTTTCAGCTTTGCCAGTGTCAGTGGTGTTAGAGTTTGCTGCTGTCCCCATTCCTAAATATCCCAATTACCATTTGCACTTCAAAATCACAAACTATTTCTCACAACTTCCTTCATGCCAAAATCTCCATTTTCCCTTTCAACCAGATGCAGGGGTACCTGGTGCCTCAAAATAAAAGTATTTTGATGTTAAAAACACTATTGAGTAGAGCTGAACAGGGATATTTGCAATGCTGAGTACAATTCAGTGCTGCAGTAATTCAGAGATCACTGGAAGAGCACGAGCAAAGAATCAAGTGTACCACAGCATAGTGATATCTTTTTAATACATTCATTGTGTTTGGAAATAACACGGCGTGTGTTGACACAAGTCTTGACACATTAACCAGGAGTTGTTACAGTCCTGTGTATGCCTTGTGTGACTTTCTGTCATCCTAGGGTATACTAATTTCATGTGATTACATTAAAGTATTTCTGACCTTTTGAAATTGCAGGGTTTATATCACTGTCCGGCACTTTATATATACACACACATATACATCTCTATGTGTATATATGTAAAAACTTGTGACAGACCCTTGAAGTTCAATATCTACTATTTAAATACTTAACATTTATAATATAGGCAAAATTCCTGATATTAGCTGTGGTAGGTTAACCTTGGCAGGCCACCAGTTACCCAGCAAGTCACTATCTCACCCCTCAGCAGGACCAGAGGAGAAAACACAATGAAAAAGCTCATGGATAAGAAAACGAGAGGGCTATCACTCACCAATTACTGTCATGGGCAAAACAGACTTGACTTGGGAAAATTAATTTAATTTAATTTAATGCCAATTGAAAAGAGAGTAGGATAGTTAGAAACAAAACCAAAACTAAATCGTCCTTCATCCCAATCCCCCTTCTTCCGAGGTCTGCCTCCTCCTATCCCCCCTGAGCGGCACAGCAGGATGGGTAATGGAGGCTGTTGTCAGTAACTCCTCTGTTACAGCTGCTGCACAGTGTTTTTTACACTTGCTTAAATATTACCACAGAGGGGTCACCAGCATCATTGATGGGCTTAGTTTTGTCCAGTGGCAGGTTGGTCTTTCAGCTGGCTGGAACTGGCTTTGTCTGACAAGGGGGAACCCCTGGTGCCTCTTCACAGAAGCCACCGTTGCAGCCCCCTGCTACCAAAATCTTGTCACGTAAACCTGATACACTAGCTCTGCCAGATGTAATTGATTTTGATCTGGAGAAAGCAACTGTAAGAGGAAAAAAGTTTAGTTATTGGAATTATCTGTTCAGTCTTTAATTTCTTCACTAAAAATAGCAAACAAGTACATGGCTGAACTTTTTGGTACCCAGACAATAACATATACAACAAAACATCAGATTGTCATCAAACAGTAATGAAGTTCAGGTCTCATTGATATTACATGGGTTTATATTGCACAATAAATATTGTATATCCAGTCTCCTAGGCAAAGATGAATGCTGTATATGTGAATGTTTAGCCACTTTGAAATTCAAAAATCTTAATTTTATTGGTCAAGAAATTTACCTTGGGCAGGACCATGACTTAAGCAAGACATAATACATAAAACAACCTTAGGTAAAACATCTCATCTATATTCTGAGCTATCTTAGTGTTATTGCATCTTTTCTTCTATGGTCATCAATTTGGGCAGTAATTTTTAAACAAGTTCTGCCCAAATATTGTAGAAAAACCTGGCCATCCTAGTCAAATTTGTACTGTACTTACCTGTTGTGATAAATCTATTTGAGACATGTTCTTTGGCTAAATCATTCCATATGACTATTTGTCATCCTTAGGGTAAAAATCTTTGAGGAAAAACTGGAACAAAAGAGTTATTAAGCTAGACATAAACAACTGTACAAAGGAACAAATTGTAGCAGTTTTGGTTGACAATACCGAGAAACAGTGAGGAATCATTTCAGAAAAAAGTGTTCGTTGATTTTTATGAACTTAGGTTCTTATCGACACTTCATGGACTTTAGGAATGAATTTTTATGGTCAGCTGCATGAGTAAAATTCCAAAAAGAACTCTGATAATACTTGTAAAAGCCCTAAATACATTCAGAGCATGTAAGCTGACCTGACACCTAGGGAGAACACCGCCAGACAGAAGAGTCTGGATAATGGCATCAGATAATGGTACGGTATTTATATGGTGATCTTTCCATTCTCTTCCTACTATGCAGAGAGAGATTGTTCTCCTGTGGCTTCAGTGATAGACTAACTGTGCCTCTGCAATCAAGTGCTTCTATTTAAACAGACTCCCATCTCCTAAACTTTGCTGAATGTGTCTGAATTTCACCCTGCTGTAGAGAGCCAGCACAGACTATATACTCTTTACTAACATACCTCTTGAAGACCTTTGGCCTAAAGAAGTCTGCATGGGTCCTGCATGAATGTCTCTATAAAGATTTAGTTTAGGTTCAAAAGAGCAGATGACCAAAAAAGAAAAATGCAAAGTACCTGCCAAGCGACCCTCCAAAAATTTAGGTCCTCAGCCAAAGTACTGCCTTACCTTCAGGTATACTCTTTAGTATGTGTGATTCCAGTCAATGTTAATTTTACCTTAAACATGTTGCTGAACTAGTGTCTTAATGTAATACTCTGCTGCCCACGTAAAGCTTACAGCAGAGTGACAGAATGAAATGACAGAAAATGACAAAAATGAGGGAAAAAAATTACTGTTATTTGGCTTGCTGCCAAAGATGCCTTAACAATTTTGATGTGGTTTTAGTTTAAGTGGATTGACAGCTTCCACTGTTTCCATAATGGTCTGCATTAAAGAAGTTTCTTATGTGTCAGGTCACGACACTCATGCTGGAAGATACAACACTATATAGCAAAAAATGCCTGAGGTCTTTCAAGATGAGACCAGTTGACCATTCAGCAAACTCATGGCCAGTTGTGGCACTCTGTAGGCTGTGTATCCTACCAGGCAAACCTGTCTGAGATGCCTTGAAACAGCCTGAGAGACAGTCCTGTAGACAGCCTGTGTATGGGAGCAGGCAGACTGCCCACATCCTGATGCGATTTCAGCTGCTCTCATGACTGTCCAGCAGCTGATACGTTGACATGGATGAAGAGATCAGTAGTCAGGCTGAAAATAATAAATGCATCAAAGTAAGAACTACAGGAAATATGAGAGCAAGAAGAAGCTGTATGTACATTTTTTTCTTTTTAATATAAATGGAATAAATGACAAAATACTACCCCAATAATCTATTGTCATGTTGTAAAACTAATTTAAAACACATTCAATATAATGGGTAAGGGTATGTTTTAAATCAGCTTTATATTATCCTATCCTTAAACAGTACAAATGGAGCTGACATAGTCAAGGTGTTAAGTGAAGAAATTGCAGCTGTGAATGTTGTTGGTTGTGAACTGTATGTGTTTGAAGAAAGTATCAGTTGATTTCTCTTTTGATCACTTTCCCTGA
The DNA here is from genome assembly GCF_949628215.1 of Phalacrocorax aristotelis. Classification (NCBI taxonomy): domain Eukaryota; kingdom Metazoa; phylum Chordata; class Aves; order Suliformes; family Phalacrocoracidae; genus Phalacrocorax; species Phalacrocorax aristotelis. Next base: position 108,305,741 of record NC_134276.1, on the reverse strand, counting down.
TTTCCCTGTTGGATCATGGGGACGTTATCAAAGGCTCTTTTCCACATATAGCTTTAGTCATTTAAGTAATCAGCATTCTGGCAGCTTATTACATCTCCTAGTTAGACATTTCTGCCACCACAGTTGAAATGTCATAAAGTTAGCGCAAAATAGATCACCTCTGTCTAAACTGAGAACAGCTAGAGCTACTGAACATACAGTTGCCCCATGAGCATTACCCCACTGCTGCTGAATACCAATGGTTCATAGATAAGGTTCTTGTTTGTGCAGCATCACCCAGTTCTTTTCAAAACCAGCCATTAATGGAAACCGTTCTGAAAACAAAGGGCCTAGCAGCTGCAAAGCCAAAGCAGGCAGAATGAAACACAGCCTTCTTTCTTCAAAAGCAGTGCCTCAGTGCAGAAAGGTATTTAAAGTTCTCCAAGCCAGTAAAAAAAGTGCATGAAAGGGGATATGGCTCTTAGTTCTGTTCCTCGTCGTTTTAATTTTACACTGAGTTTACACTGGGTAAAACACTTCACCATGATTCAGGGCTCCCTTAGGTCAGTGCTGCAATTTGCAGTAAAGTGCCCTGTTCATTCTGTCTTTGTTTCCCCTTTGTCATGTACATTTCCAGGAGCCTGGTGGATTCAACAATGCACACACACATAGACACACGCAGTGTAAACTGGGATTAAGGTGTCTGGGAAAATACACTGAATCATATCATCCTCGGTCAGCCCTGAGTAATGCTAAATGGGGGGGTGGGGGGGTGGAGGTTAATGTATTTGTGGCAAATAGATGGACTCTTACAGGTATCCCATGGATTTTGAAAACTGGCAAATAGCATTTTCAATAGGCGACTGCCCTGTCCTCTGCCCTCACCCTTGTTCTGGGTTCAGGTTACCTAGTTTCTTGACAAGGCATTACTAGCTATTGTACAGAGAGGAAGTATAACCACCTTGTCTGAAAGGCAGCAGCCTCTCCCTCCAACTTCTACTGAGTTGTGGCAAGACCACGTCCTGAGACTGCTAACTGGATCAGCTCCTGAAGGGGATGGGTACTGAAGAATACTTCATCTGTGCGTTCTGATTCAGACATTTACAGCAAGTGCCTTAGCCCTGACAGTACAGGTGTAGCTCCAAACATGTTAATAGTGCAGTTTCAGTTATTTCTGGAGCAATGAACAAAAAGAGCCAAGGCCTCTGCAGGATCTGGATAGCTTCACAATTAGATGGGATATGAAGAACAGGTTCAGAAGTTTATGTCTGGGTATTTTTCCTAAATCCTTTTTTAGATAAATAGTATTTGTTTACAAACATATATATTTTTGAAAGGTTTGCTTTATTGTGTTTATTAAAAAAAAATCCTAAACAGCTAGGATGCTCATTCAATGACATGGTTTCTGGTAAACAAATATTGAAAAAAAAAACCAAAACAAATATTTGCTGCTTCTTGACCTAAGCCTAAAATCAAGGATTTTTAGGAATTCTTGTTTTTCAAGTGCATACACATACAAAAGAATACAGTGTCCCAGGAGACTGTTCATGTGGAATGCATCCCAATAGAAATAAAACTTAAAAAAGAATGAAGCATAAAAGCATATTTTAATGTTCTTTTCAGTGAAATGTTATGAGGTTAGAAGCATCAGCTCATATACAGAACATATTTGCTGGTACTTCTATCACAGTTTCTGATTTACTGTTCTTGAGGATTTGTTACCTGATACGTTAAATGAGCTTTGAAATTGACACATGGAAAGATAATGCTAAATATATACTTTCAAAAATGAATGTATTCAAACATCATAAACAATCAATTTTCATAGAGCTTCAAAGGATATTAATGAGAGCTACATGGAGAGATTAAAGGAATATTTTCCATGGATGTTTCTTTAGACTTCTCTTAACTTCAGTAACTGGAGCTGTATTATTTCAATGCTACAGGATCAGATCGACATTGGGCGAGAATTGGCAGCGCGCCACTAACCCCAGCAAAGGTAAGCACATTTATTTATACTTCTTGGGACTCTGGACAGCTACTGTTTATATACCCTGATTTCCAGGGACAGGATTTTATTTCCTTCCAGTTCTTCTGATGTACAACTTCATGATGCATACGTAGGATGCCTAGAGTGTGATCTCTTATGAAGAGGATCTTTTCTCTAGCTTTATTAATCTTTCCCAGGAATGTGTACCTGGAGAGAAGAAATGCTTTTCTTCAGTCACAGATACATAAGTCTTTGAAATTCAGTCTTTAGAGAAAACCCTTTTTGTGTTGTACAGAGTCATACTGTGAGCAACAAAGTCCATAAATAAAAGAGTGCCACACAGCTCACAGGTTATCTGTTTAACAATGAGAGCTTTGTTCTTCTTTCTAATTTAACACATTTCAGTATGCTAAGATTCTGCGATTTAATCATTCTTAACAATTGACTAAAACGACTCCCACTGAGGTTTGAAAAGCAAGAGCAACCAGAACACAGATCTAAATCAATGTGTGCCCTGCAAGTGGGTTGAAAATTAGAAAAGGTTCGATCCTTTATTATGTGAAAAAAAACAAAAATTAAAAGTGGTAGGAATTTTTTTAATTATACAGGCATGCTTAAGTCTCTAAATTGCAGATATTTCCCAGAATACATTTATAAAACAAAGGCTTAACATCTTGGTTCTGTTGGCAGCAATGAGATTTTAGACATTGAGCTGAGTTAGATTAGATTGTTCCTCTTGGAAAATATAAAATGAAAGAAAAAAAATCCTTAGATTTATTTTTACTGAGTAAGATAAGGTTCTTCATTTGTTTTATTTAATGCTTTGGCTTTACTACACACTTCTGTTATATGATTATTAAGTTAATTTTTCAGTAAAATTAAGCAATTGTAGGAAAATTATGAAATCTCTGTATATCCCTTCATCAAGCTATAAAAAACTGATTTGAATGTATGCTTTTATTTCTAACTAAAATATCTAGCAGATGTTAAGAATTTTTTAAGTATTTTACTAGAAGAACTCTTTTAATAGCTCTAAACACTTTGATGATTCCTATCCCAAAAATATGGTTTTCCATGGAAACAGCATAGGGAAGGAAACACCTCTTGGAGGGCTGAGATCACTTACTGTTGACAGAAGAAACAACGAAGTTTTAAACAGCAGAGGAGCTATTGCCAATCATTCAGCAGCTCAAGACAAGCAGAACTAAAAACTTGGTAAGGCAGGAGGGAAATTTGTCAGCTCTCTTGCTTCCTCCATGAGATTTCTTAAGCAGACCCCATTTGGCACTTGCTTTCTGGAGCAGCACCTATTCCTAGAGGGCTACTGCAGCATTTCTTCAGTTCTTGGATCCCATATCAAAGACATGGACGAGAGGCTATTACTTTTCACAAAAGAAAAGCTACAGCAAAATATAAAACAGACAAATATTTGGTTAAAGGATGACTCTGCCTCCTGCTGTTGCTGTTCCTGACATGAGGGTGGGGAGGTCCTGCATCCCAGCGCAAGGAATTCAGTAATTTGGGAAAGTACCGACTTCAAAATTTTAGGGATGTGAGCCTAGTTGCCCTGAACGCTTGTGAAACTCCAAAGGAAGGCGTGGATGTACAAAAATTGCTCAGGGAGGAACATTCTCTTCAAAAACACCACTGGCAAAATCTGTTAGATATCTGGTGCAATTTCCATAGAAGAGGGATTTTTCTTTTAAAAAGGTTGTCAATGACATTTCACTTTACAATTTTATGTATTTTTTATTTTATAGCATTTTTCAATATTACTGTGGCATGATGTCAAAATCACAGGATCGTAAACCTTACTGCTTTCAGCATGTCAAGTGCTTTCATTATTTAAAAAAAGGAGGAGAATTAGAATATGAGGTGTTTGGAAGAGTAGTAAATTACAGATTCTTTTAATTCTAACACAGAAATAAAATATAGTGTTATTCATATTATTATTTCATGTTATAAAATACTCCTGATGACTAATGGCATGGAGGATGTATAAAATACTAAGAGTAACACTAGAAAGAAACAAAATGAAATATTCTTTTAAATACAATATTTGTAATTCTTATACAAGAAATTATCACAATTTTATATGTCTATCTTATTTTTACTTGAATTAATGAGGATATAGAATAGTTGAATTTGTTCTAATCAGAACAGCAATCTCAGAGGAAAAAACCAATTCAGCTAGGAACAGAACAATCTACATTTTGAATAGTTCTGACTTGATCTTCTATAACTATATAAGGTACTAAAATTGCAATATTGCTGCAACTATTCCACTAGAGTATTGTGCAAGACAATGTATGCCTCAAGATACTGAAACCTATTTTACCAAGAAGTTCAATAAAACTGAGTTTCTTTTGCTGTGTTCAGTTAGAGATATGAGTTTTATTTGCAAAACAAGTGTCCTATAACACTTTTAAATAATTTGTAAAAGCAAATGAAAGTGCTTCATTGGCTTTAATACATTTTGCACAAGAATTGGAGCAGTTGTGATTTGCAAGAGTATAAGCCTTCTGCTGTACTCATGGCACTTCAAAGAAGATGTAGGCCAACTAAAAAGAGTCCAAGTGAGTATAATCAGAAAAGTCAGAGATTTGCAAACTACAACCTATAAAGAAAAATGAATGAATAGTGATTGGTTAGTTTAATTAAAGAGAGAGTAGAGAGGGAGATAACAATCTTCATATACATAAAAGGCCGTTGCAAAGGGGAAGAATAATCTGTTTTCCGTATTAATGGAGAATAGAACCAAAATGAGATTATGTAAGGTCTGGAAAGTTAGTCTTAGTGCAATTTTTCAATGGTAAGGTCAGTGAGGCCCTAGAGCACTTGGCTGAAGGCAGTTACGGGCTTTTGGTCAACAGAGGTCCTTTGAGGACAACAGATGCCCAGAATAACACAGTTATAGAGGATCTGCTCTGAAGAAATTGAGGATGGTTTCCTTTGGTCTTTTTGAAATAGGGATATGATGTGCATAATGAAGAGTGAGGATGATTTTTCTCTGCAATAAATATGAGAAACCACAAAAAATGTGTAAAATTGTAAAATTGTTTGACTAAATAAAACCAGATACAGATAGAACCAGACATCTTAATTACCACTTGTTAAATATACAAAGGGACCAACCTCACATTTGTTACCAAAACCGATCCCACAGAACACTATGAACCTGCAAAAGGGCTGTGGAGTAAAAAAATTCTTTATTATGTTCAATCTAATGCATGACCTGGAGTTTAGTTCGCATGCTTTCTAAGGTATTCTTGTTCCTTTTTGTTAATATATCATCACACTGTTGCATTTTGGTCTCTATTTTCTGAATAAAGGCCTTTGCAACATGCAAGTATAAGAAATAGGCTGAAAACCAATGCAAATTATTCTAACATACTTACAAATACTTTTTAAATACCAAAGAAAAGTTATTTTACTTTTTAAAATTAAATTTATATTGATTACATGTAGGTGATTTAATCTCATTACCTTTTCAAAACTGAGTGGTTCCATTTACAGATCTCAGGCATTATGAAAGCAAATTGGAGAGGGAGGGAAAGCAATGGGTAGGTAACTGTGATGATGGTTCATTTCTGCTGACACTAGGGTTAGTAAAACATCAATTGTGGGTAAATTGTATTTGACATTATTGATGAAACAGGGAATACGACAAAAAAAAATCCAATATATCTTTCATTTATTTAATAGATTCATGGACTTTTCAGGCCACAGTGGGAACCATTACATTCACATCATCTGACTGCTTCTATAACATAGGCCATACAACTTCCTTGAATTAACTTCTGTGGCTGAACAGGAACATAAATTGTTCTAATATTTTCAAATGCAAATTATTTCTAATCAGAATATATCTATGAACAATTTCCGTATGCTATAATTCGTTAAGAAATTTCCTGATAGATTTGAGAATCCTTTCAATAAATTTTTATTCTTTATATGATTTCTTACCAGCTGCAATCAAATCACACTTAACGAGTGGGGGAATCAATGCGGCGTTCATGAATTCTGGATTTTGCTGTGGAACCTTTACATATCGGCAAATTTTACATCACTGTTGGGCTTTTCTGCTTTTTTTTTTCTACTAACTTTATGCCTCTTTGAGGAGAGATTCTGAGAGGAAATGACACAGAACTAAAACAAAGAAATAAATTAGGAAAATGTTAAAGTGGAAACAAACTAATGGAACAGAAACTGAGAGTAATCTACCTATGCAAACAGTCAAATTAACAACAGAGCAACTAGTCTAAAATGCCTATTGATCTCATCAGTCAGTCAGTTTCAGGAAGTGACTCTTTTTAAATATTGGATTCTCGCTGTGGAAACGTTCCATCCCCATAGACGCTGGTGGAACAAGAGCCTGCCTGACAACACCACGTGAATGAATGTGACAAAATTGTCTAATTGTTTAGATGACACTGGGAAAAAGCCACCAAGCATCTCCCAAGACACAACAACCAATGATTAGCCAGGCTAATCCTATTTTGAACTTTGGTCACAACCCCATGCAATGCTACAGGCTTGGGGAAGACTGGCTGGAAACCTACCTGGTGGAGAAGGACCTGGGGGTGTCGGTGGACAACTGGCTGAAATAAGCCAGCAGTGTGCCCAGGTGGCCAAGAAGGCCAACGGCATCCTGGCTTGTATCAGGAATAGCATGGCCAGCAGGGGCAGGGAGGTGATTGTGCCCCTGTACTCGGCACGGGTGAGGCCACACCTCGAGTACTGTGTGCAGGTTTGGCCCCTCACTACAAGAAGGACATGGAGGTGCTGGAGCGTGTCCAGGGAAGGACAACGAAGTTGGTGAAGGGTCTGGAGAGCAAGTCTTAGGAGGAGAGATTGAGGGAACTGGGGTTGTTTAACCTGGAGAAGAGGAGGTTGAGGGGAGACCTTATCATTCTCTACAACTACCAGAAAGGCGGTTGTAGCGAGGTGGGTGTTGGTCTCTTCTCCCAAGACAGAACAAGAGGAAATGGCCTCAAGCTGCATCAGGGAGGTTTAGATTGGGTATTATAAAAAGAATAGTCAGGCATTGGAACAGACTGCCCAGAGAGGTGGTAGAGTCACTGTCCCTGGGGGAGTTAAAAAAACGTGTAGATGTGGCACTTGGGGACATAGTTTAGGGGGTGTTGGGTTGATAGTTGAACTTGATGATCCTAGAGGTCTTTTCCAACCTTAGTGATTCTGTGATTCTATGATTCTATGATATGGCTAGGACAATCCAGAGAACCAGAAACAGCATGAAGGGATGCACAGGGATGCCCCAGGACAGAGTAGCAGCAGCAGTACCCAAGAGCACTGGGTTTGTGCAGGGACCTCTTGTGGGAGACCAGACCTCTAAAGGGCTCCACTGGAAGGCCACAGTCCCCCTGGATCCCAGAGTAGCCTGCTGGACCAAACAGTGGGCAGGTGCACCTACAACATCAGTGAACCCTTGCACTGCTCTATGATCCTACCATATCTCCATTGTCTTTGACTCTTTTTGCTAGAGGGAATTAAAGGCTGTGTGCATCATGAGTTTAAAAGTATGTTGAGAGTTTACACTTCCCTCCCTGCAACACTCCCAGTCATTCCCAAACAGCAGTCATGAGCAAGAAGAGGTACAGCTCTGCTGCAGTAAAGGAAGGGAATGAGCAGAAGGACATCACACACAATCAAAAGCCATGAACAACCAGACAGCACATTTTAAAAGAGACATCCTATACTCAAAAGAGATTCTAGGTACACTGGCCAACTCCCAGTGAACTCTGAGAAACGTGGGGAAACAAAAAAGACCCCCTGATTTTTAATATTTTGCTGAGAACTAACATTCTGTGTAGTAACTAAAGCAAAAGGATTCCACCCAAAACCTCTGCAAGCCTGTTGGCAACATATCTTGGTTATTTCAGACCTATGTAAACAACATGTGTGGATTACAGGGAAAGGTATAGCTAAGGTTGTCAGTGATGATCCTGGAACCAAGGGCAGCTCAGCTATGAAGTGCCGCACCTGGAAAGGGGCACCAGTGACTTTACCAGGCATTTTAGAAAGGACAGAATTGACAGGACATCTTTTCACAGAGCAAGGAAAGCTTGAGAGCATAAAGGTCTACTCTGATGAGCATCCAGCTGTGAAGAGCTATGAGTGCTATAGACATATTTCTTAACCTTTCCTTTGCTAAATATATAGTCTGAGCTCCCTGAGTCCCTCACAGTGCTTTAATAATTCTTCTGGCTTTCCCTTAATCCTCTCCAATTTATCAATGCCCTTTCTGAATTGTGGATTTCAGAACTGGAAGAAACAGCCACACAGGGAGAAGTACAGAGGTAGCATAATTCATTTCCTCTCAATATTTTCATGTTTATGTCTCATTTTTGCCTTTTTGATGTGGAACTGTATTAAGTATTCCTGTTCGGTGTAACTTCTTACACCCTTTTAAGAGCAGCTGCTCTTCAAGACAGTTACCAAACAACCTATGATTCTTTGCTGAATACTACTTCTTTGACATTCCTTTATGTGTATGTGTGATGCATATGCTATAAATCCAATCAATAACAGTTTTGTTTTCCTCCAAGTCATTGATAACAATATTAAACAGCAAAAGGTCAAGAACTGATCCGTAAGACCTAACAGACATCAGTAAGAAAGGCAGTGTTTAATCAATATGAACTCTTCTATTGATTTTGTATCATCTGGCTTCTTAATCAAAATATCATGTTGTAGCAAACAAACAGTTTACAGAAATTGAAGTAGTAAATTGCACTATTGCTGTCATCAGTGAAACTTCAATTTAAAAGAAAATTTAATATCCATGTAGAACTCATAAACCCAGGCTGCCTAGTATTGTTATCAATCAACTTTGCATTATTTTAATAATTACCTATTTATTGTGAAAATGCCAAACCACATAGCTGCTGAGCATTCAGGAGTTCACATACAAGACTCAGCATGGCAATGATGTTCAATCATCATTAGCACTTTCAGGCAAACAGCAGAAGACATAGATATCAGTCATCTGATAGTCACTCAGAAGTATTACACTTTCCCCTGTCAGTCTTCAGTCATGCAGTAACTAACACAGAAAGAATTATCAAGCTGAACAAAAAAAAAAAAAAAAGAAGGAAGGTAGAAAACTACTACAGTTAATGTAACCAGTTTTTTAGGTATCTGTTAACTCACAGCAGGAACAAAAACCAGAGGTGGTTCAAGGAGGATCATATCAATGTATATAAATACCTGAAGGTAGAGTGCAAAGAGGATGGAGCCAGGCTTTTTTCAGTGGTGCTCAGTGGCAAGACAAGAGGCAACAGGCACTGACTGAAACACAGGTGGTTCCCTTTGAACATCACACATCTTTTATTGTGAGGGTGACTAAGCACTGGAATAAGTTGCCCAGAGAGGTTGTGGAGTCTTCCTCCATAGGGATATTAGAAAACTGTCTGGACACTATCCTGTGCAACTGGCTCTACATGGCCCTGCTTGAGCAGTGGGTTGGACCTGATGACCTCCAGCAGTCACTTGCAACCTCAACTGTTCTGTGATTCTGTGACGTACCTTAACAGAGACATAGTTGGTCATCTCTTTCATCAGTGATACTTCTTGCACACTGGGAAAATGTCATCACCTCTAGGATTATATGTTGTTTAAATTTTGGACCATGACAATGTAAATACTGAAGCAAAATGAAATATTCCTTGACCTAGTTTACCTAGCCAGATCAGAATTTCCTCAGAGAGTGCATTGCATTTCCTAGTGGAGGGAAATGCTATCTTGTACTATAGCAACCTTTGCACTGTCAGATTTCTTGTTCCCAAGTCTCCTCAGCTATATTCTCTTCCCTTTAGTTGACATAGCAAAGCAGGGACAATTCTCATCTAACCAAGTTTCTACTTGGTAAACAAATCTATTTTATCTATTGAATTTTAAATAAAATCACTTGTTTTTTAACATTGTTCACATGAGAGTTTTCATGCTTCCACTGCTCAGCATAACTTTGGTCTGTGGTGGAAAATCGATCAAATAGGAAGCATTTCAGAAAGAGTCTTAAAAATCACAAAGTTAGAAGGAAAAATACAAAATGAGAGAGACTATATATATTCATTCATAAATATTCCTGTGATAAGGGCCATATAAGGATTTAAGAGAAATAAAGCAAAAGGAAGAGATATTAAAATGCAAAAATACACTAAGGGAAAGACTGAGACCTGTCTCACAGTAATCTAGAAAGCTAGATGTGACATCATAGAGCTTATCAGCTTTTAAATGACTGCGTGATATTAGCACAGTCTGATGCTAACCTCTGCATATGTAGAAGGTGGAGGTTCCCTTTTTACAAGGAGTCACATGGAGAGGACAAGGGGGAAGGGACACAAGTTGCTCTTGGCGAGATTCCGATTGGACACAAGAGGGACATTTTTCACACTGAGGACAGTCACCATTGGAATGATCTCCCCAGGGAAGTGGTTGACTTGGCCACATTGGACACATTCAAGAGTCGTCTGGACAGGGTGCTGGGCCATCTTGTCTAGACTGTGCTCTTCCTAGAAAGGTTGGACTAGATGAACCCTGAGGTCCCTTCCAACCTGTGATTCTGTGATTCTGTGATATGTGAAACAAAATTAAAATTAATTTCTGTACAAATTAGGACTTCTGAAATTAGTGACCACAGTATAAAAAATGTCAGGAAAATGCAAATGACAAGGTTATGGACCAAAATAAGATCAACTTTCTTCTTAGAAATATGCTCATCTGTATCAAATAATATCATTTTACTTGATCAAAATTAAACAAATCTAGTGTGATCTACTAGATATTATACTCAAGTTGTACATATACAAATTTCTCCATGTGGTGAATGATAAAGGAAATCACATCCATCATTTCTTTAAATTATGTTCCTCATAACTGAAAATACATTTTAAAACTGTTATATATGTTACTCTGGAGAACTCAGCCTAGCTCAGTTCCTAAAAGTGAACAAATTCCACCATCCACAAGCAAGTCTAACTTAAATCTGTGAATGGTCATTAAGAAAGTTTCAAGACTAGTTTCTGTGTTTACCTGGGAAAAGAGAGAGAGAGCAATATGTAAGCTTCAGACACACCCCTTGATGAATTAACTAAAGCAACAGGATGTTGGCTCTCAAGAAACAATGTTTTCTTTCAGGTAGAAACATATTCCTCATAGGTGAACTTTATACTTTACAGGGCCAACTAACCTGGGTAGCAACATTCCTGGAAGGTCTAATCCAGTGTCCTTGACGAAACTGGGAAGCTATTTGTAGGAGGAGGAAGATCACACTTGATGTAAATCAAGTTTGCAATTCATTATGTTTCAAATATAAGCATTGCAAGCTGTTTAAGTTGTGATACACATATCTAAAGGACTACTTGTCACTTACTTACATTTCACTTCTTAAACTTTGTTTTTGTTTCAGTGTTGAAATTCTAAAATTGTGTTTAGGATGAGCACTAGCATTCAGCAGCTGCAAGCTGTTAACATATGATCTCTTCCTGCTGTAAAAGCAGCAGTCCTACAGAAATGCTTACAAAATGCATAGAGCAAATTATTTAAACAAAACATTCAAATAAATTTCTCCAAACATTAGGGGGAAAATACATTCAGGAAATGGTAAGATTACTTCTATATATATTTTATTGCTAAAAATATTCCCCAAAGCACTTCTGCAAATTGCTCACAAGTAGTTCTTTGAAAATATCCTTTGCTACTGGCATTGGTTAATTTTGATTAAATATCTTTTCAGCTACCCAGTGGGAGGATATGGAAAAGATGGTGCCAGACTTTTCTCAGAGATACCTATTGAAAGGAAGAAATGCAATGGGCACAACTTGCAATGCAGGAAATTCCAATTAAACACAGGAATTTTTTCACAGTGAGAGTAGTTCAACACTGAACAGGAAGTCAGCTGTGCAATGACATTGGGTGGTAATGTTAGCAGGAAACATCCAGCCAAGTTAACTAGGCACAGTGAAATAAATGGAAATGACAGAGAAGAGTGAAGCAATGTTACCATAGCATGAGAAATATGGTGAGGAAAGAGAAGATACTTTGAATGGCAAGGTTGCAGAAAGAAGTATCATCAAAGAAAAAGAAAACAAAAACAAAAGTCAAAGAAAAAGATACGAGATTAAGATTAAAAGGAAAGTTTAGACAGTTGCAATCAAATGAAGTATATAACAAATAAAGGTAATAACTGACTGTTAACTAAGTTAGATAGGAACAAGAACTAATCAAAACAATTAGTGATCTGTTAAATATGAGATTTCAGATCAAGTGGAATGTGGCCTGGTGATCGTCATAATTATAGGTGTATTGATTGAGTCTTTGGGGATGGAACAGAGACATGTTTGCAAGGCACAAGTCCAGTCATTTGTTCTGATTAGGTTCTTGCTATAGCTACAAGAATGCTTGCAGGCTGTTCTTGCGTAAAGCTGTTGTTATACACTAGCCTGTTTAGTTTTAATTTGATTTAACATTAAACAAACAGTGAAAATATCAGCCATATATCCCATTTAAATGGAGGTACCAAGCTGAAATAAAAGCTGAACTATGAATGTTTGCTCCTGCTTTTATATATGACAATAAAAGGCATCTACCTGATTTAAGGAAAGAAGAATGTTTCCAAACCTCCATTTGCAAGTCCTTTTCAATAAAATTATCTATAAGGGCAAAAGTCTTGCCCTACTGCTGTCAATGGAGTTCTTGAAAATTTCTTTCACCAAATAAAAACAAAGTTCTTGCTCTGCAAAATGAGCTCTCCGTAGTGTTATTTCAAAAGATCCTTGTATTTGGGCAAATGTGGAGTCCTGCATAATTTACATCAGTTATTGTGCAGACTTAGGCATGATAGAAAATTACACTACCACTTTGCTTGTTATGCCCTAAGTGATTTACTGTCCCTACTACTCAGAGAGGACCAGCAATAGTTCTCACACTGTAATATAGCTGTAAATAAAGCTAACTAAATATTTACATAGTTGATTTATTTAATTTCCACATATTTCCACATATAAGTGTGTAAAATATCTACTTCAACATAAAATGTTGATGGATTTTCTTTTTTTTATAAATTCCAGATGCCATGCTTCTGACAAGGCAAAACTATTATTCATTTCTGCAATGACAAAACAAATGCACCTGTGGAAAACAGCTCAAGTATTTTGGGAATAGAGATTGCCTAAATCCCCAAGCAAATTTACTGTTAGAAGATTACGTTGGTTCACCAGAATTTTGTTCTGTTTAATTTATCCTATATCTTTCTAATTTCTTTTATTTTCTATAAGGAGTTGATAAGAATCAAAATTACAGCTGATTCAAGGCTCAATTCTGCTATCACAAAGTCCCTACAGTAGCTGCTGAAAGCTTCATCAATGTAAAGGAGTTCATACAGTAACCATATGTCCTTACCCTTGTAACAAATTACTGTCTATTGTATGACAGAGGAGAGCTTTTTTTCCTGCTTCTTTGCTTCCCTGGTTTTACTGATTCATGAAGCCACACATTCACCAAAATACATTCTTCCTCTGTGTGGATCTTGACCTTACTCTAAGCTTAAATCAATAGCTACTTAGCCTCTGCAGTCACACTAGGATTGGACCCATAACTCCTTCTCTGTTCTGTTGCTATATGAAAATTTTTTTTTAGTGAATCACTCATCCTTTCTTAGCAGACTCTGTCTCCTGGATGAAAAAACCCCTTTCATTTCAGCTGCTCCTGAAGCTCTTTGTTAAAGCATCCTCTCTTCTGCTGAAATGCCTCTTCTGTAAAACTTCTTTCTCCTACGTAGATGTATATGTCCTTTTCTATCATTAAATGTAAGCCTACTTAAGATCCTAGGAAGAAACATTTTATGAAATAATGTGTTCCTTAAATCCATGGTTTGTGCTAAAGGGATGTAAAAGTTAGTTCAAATCTTTAGTATTAGCATAATGCAAAGAAAGTTATCTTCACATGGCCCAGCGCTAACTTATATTTTATTTTTTCTTTTTTAAGGTAACCTCTCAACTAAAGGCTGTGAGAATGAACAGTAATAAAATTAATTTCCCTTGAACTAGGACTCTTGGACAATTTTAGTGCCCCTTGTTTTGAATGTCTTTCTTGTGTGGTCTTCTGACCTCTACCTACCTGAAACAGGGGGACAAGAATTTTGTTTCATGTATGGTGCACTCTGAGCTAAGCCTACACAATCTCAGTATTGCGATGGCGTGCGTAAGGAAAACTTGCCCATTGCTGAAGAGGTTTCTGTTATTTTTCTTTAACTTAACTGCTGAAATAATAGATCTCCAAAATGAAGGGAGGGAGGGAGAGAGGGAGAGAGGGAGGGAGGAAACAAAAAACACTGTAGACACACTGTATGATCAGAAAGAAGTACAAGAAGTATTTCTGTCTGGTGTTTGAGTTGTCTTCAATTCAAGATGCATAAAAGTAGGCCTTAAGTCACCAGGAAACAAAATCCAGTGAGAATGGTGTCGTGGTTTAGCGGCAGCTCAGCCCCACACAGCCGCTCGCTCACTCCCCCACCGGTAGATGGGGGAGAGAATCAGAAGGGTAACGCTCGTGGGTTGGGATAAGAACAGTTTAATAATGAAAATTAAAAGAAACAACAGTAGAAATGCAATGTAAAGGAGAACAACGAGAGGCGCAAAGCCCCGGGGGAGGGGGGAAGGGAGGGGAGAGGGGGAACGAACCGCCGGAACGAACCGCACGCGCCGCAGCCGCTCGCCGCCCGCCGACCCGACGCCGCGCCGCCTCCGCGCTGCCACTGCCCCCCCTCAATATACTGGTCATGGTGTCACATGGTATGGAATGAACCTGCCATTGGCCAGTCGGGGTCAGCCGCCCCCACCATGGCCCTGCCCCTCCCAGCCCCCCCTGCCACGCCACGCGGCAGAGCGCGGGAAGCTGGAAAGGTAGCTGACCCCCACAGTGAGGAGAATTAACCCCTTCTCAGCCAAAACCAGCACATTCTCCACCCCTTATTCCATACCACTTACACCATGCCCAGGTCCCATATGATGCAATACAACCGTACCAACCACCACCCCTCCCCTTCCCATCCTTTAACATAATACACAGACATCATTCCCTTAGTTCATGGATCTTCCCTGTAAAATGTCCATTAAAATGTCCATTGAGTTCACGCAGTCCATGACTCTGGGCTCCATCTGTTGTATCAGTCTTTCCGGGTGGGAGAGATGGTGTGTGGCGTTGGGTTGCTGCATACCGAGTCAGTCATCGTTCCATCACTGCTGCACGGCTTGTTTCATAGTTGACCTTCCATGGGTTGGGAGGCTCGTACTCTGATATCATTGATACAACACAGAGGTGACACACAATATTATATAGCAGTTCACATTGTGCCATTCAGTTCATTGACTGTTTTCACCCAAAATCAAATCCCCTTGAGGCACACATCGGATTTCTCCATCCTCCCGCATCACCCACCAAGTGCACCCAGGTCCTCGAGCAAAAACAATCCCACGAATGGGTTTGCCTTTGCCAGAGGCAGGAAGAACCCAGACTGTTTTGCCCAGCATACTTTTTGTGTGCACTACAGGGACTCTATCCCCTTCCACAGTATGTAGGATTTCTGACTGGGCAGGGCCAGCTCGGTTGGCAGATCCCCTCGTGTTGACTAACCACGTGGCTTTTGCTAAATGTGTATCCCAGTGCTTGAATGTCCCACCCCCCATTGCTCTCAGTGTGGTTTTTAACAGTCCATTGTACCTTTCAATTTTCCCAGAGGCTGGTGCGTGATAGGGGATGTGATACACCCACTCAATGCCGTGCTCTTTGGCCCAGGTGTCTATGAGGCTATTTCGGAAATGAGTCCCATTGTCTGACTCAATCCTCTCTGGGGTGCCATGTCGCCACAGGACTTGTTTCTCAAGACCCAGGATAGTGTTCCGGGCAGTGGCGTGGGGGACAGGATATGTTTCCAGCCAGCCAGTCGTTGTTTCTACCATTGTAAGCACATGGCGCTTGCCTTGGCGGGTCTGTGGGAGTGTGATATAGTCAATTTGCCAGGCCTCCCCATATTTATATTTCAGCCATCGTCCCCCATACCACAGAGGCTTTACCCGCTTCGCTTGCTTGATTGCAGCGCATGTGTCACATTCGTGGATAACCTGTGCAATAATATCCATGGTCAAGTCCACCCCTCGATCACGAGCCCACCTGTATGTTGCATCTCTCCCTTGATGGCCTGAGGTGTCATGGGCCCACCGAGCTAGAAATAGTTCACCCTTATGCTGCCAGTCCAGATCCACCTCAGCCACTTCAATCTTGGCAGCCCGATCTACCTGCTGGTTGTTTCGATGTTCTTCAGTGGCCCGACTCTTGGGGACGTGAGCATCCACATGCCGTACCTTTACAACCAGTTTCTCTACCCGGGCAGCAATATCTTGCCACAATGTGGCAGCCCAGATGGGTTTGCCTCTGCGCTGCCAGTTGCTTTGCTTCCATTGCTGCAGCCAGCCCCACAAGGCATTTGCCACCATCCAGGAGTCAGTATAGAGATAGAGCACTGGCCACTTTTCCCGTTCAGCGATGTCTAAGGCCAGCTGGATGGCCTTTACCTCTGCAAACTGGCTCGATTCACCTTCTCCTTCAGCAGTTTCTGCTACTTGTCGTGTAGGACTCCATACAGCAGCCTTCCATCTCCGGTGCTTTCCCACAAGGCGACAGGACCCATCAGTGAACAGGGCATATCGCTTCTCATCTTCTGGCAGTTTGTTATACAGTGGGGCTTCTTCAGCACGTGTCACCTCCTCCTCTGGTGATAATCCAAAATCTTTGCCTTCTGGCCAGTCCATAATCACTTCCAAGATTCCTGGGCGACTGGGGTTTCCTACTCGAGCCCGCTGGGTGATCAGTGCAACCCATTTACTCCACGTAGCATCAGTTGCATGGTGTGTAGAGGCCATGTTTCCTTTGAACATCCAGCCCAGCACTGGCAGTCGGGGTGCCAGGAGCAACTGTGCTTCAGTACCAACCACTTCTGAAGCAGCTCGAACCCCTTCATATGCTGCCAATATCTCTTTTTCAGTTGGAGTATAGCGGGCTTCAGACCCTCTGTATCCCCGACTCCAAAACCCTAGGGGTCGACCCCGGGTCTCCCCAGGTGCTTTCTGCCAGAGACTCCAGGTAGGGCCATTCTCCCCGGCTGCAGTGTAGAGCACATTTTTTACATCTTGTCCTGCCCGGACTGGCCCAAGAGCTACTGCATGGACTATTTCTCGTTTAATCTGTTCAAAGGCTTGTCGTTGCTCAGGGCCCCATTTGAAATCATTCTTTTTCCGGGTCACTTGATAGAGAGGGCTCACGATCAGACTGTAATTTGGAATATGCATTCTCCAAAAACCCACAACGCCCAAGAAAGCTTGTGTTTCCTTTTTGCTAGTTGGTGGAGACATGGCTGCTATTTTGTTGATCACATCCATTGGAATCTGACGACGACCGTCTTGCCATTTAATTCCTAAGAACTGGATTTCTCGTGCAGGTCCCTTCACCTTACTTTGTTTTATGGCAAAACCAGCTTTCAGAAGGATTTGGACTATTTTCTCACCTTTCTCAAAAACTTCTTCTGCTGTGCTGCCCCACACAATGATGTCATCAATGTATTGAAGGTGTTCTGGAGCTTCTCCCTGTTCCAGTACAGTCTGAATCAGTCCATGGCAAATGGTAGGACTGTGTTTCCACCCCTGGGGCAGTCGATTCCAGGTGTACTGGACGCCCCTCCATGTGAAAGCAAACTGTGGCCTGCACTCTGCTGCCAGAGGGATTGAGAAGAATGCATTAGCAATATCAATTGTGGCATACCACTTGGCCGCCTTTGACTCCAGTTCGTATTGAAGTTCTAGCATGTCTGGCACAGCAGCACTCAACGGTGGAGTGACTTCATTCAGGCCACGATAGTCTACTGTTAGTCTCCACTCTCCATTAGACTTCCGGACTGGCCATATGGGACTGTTAAAGGGTGAGTGGGTCTTACTGATGACTCCTTGGCTCCTCAGTTGGTGAATGAGTTTATGGATGGGGATCAGAGAGTCTCTGTTGGTGCGATATTGCCGCCGGTGCACTGTTGTGGTGGCGATCGGCACCTGTTGTTCTTTGACCTTCAGCAACCCCACCACAGAAGGGTCCTTTGAGAGACCGGGCAAGGTAGACAGCTGTTCAGTTTCCTCCGTCTCCAAGGCAGCTACACCAAAAGCCCACTTGTAACCTTTTGGGTCCTTGAAATACCCTCTCCTGAGGTAGTCTATACCAAGGATGCACGGAGCCTCTGGGCCAGTCACAATGGGGTGCTTCTGCCACTCATTGCCAGTTAGGCTCACTTCGGCCTCCAATACAGTTAGCTCTTGAGATCCCCCTGTCACTCCAGCAATGCTGATGGGTTCTGCCCCTATATAGTTTGATGGCATTAAGGTGCACTGTGCGCCGGTGTCCACTAAAGCTTTATACTCCTGTGGGTCGGACGTGCCAGGCCATCGGATCCACACAGTCCAGTAAGCCCGGTTATCCCTTTCCTCCACCCGGCTGGAGGCAGGGCCCCTCTAGTCCTGATCATGGCAGTCACAACTCACTTCCTGTAAATGTGAATCAGGAGTCCCTCTATTACACTTAGAAATAAAATCTGCGCTTCTACTCCTCTGTCTGGGGACTTGCTCGCTGGAAACTGGAGCAGCAGCTTTCCTGGAAGAGCCTCCCTGAGTGACTGTTCTTCCTTGCAGTTCATGTACTCGTGCCTGTAGGGTCGAAGTAGGCTTGCCATCCCACCTCATCATGTCCTCTCCGTGGTCACGCAGGTAGAACCATAGGGTGGCCCGTGGTGTGTATCGTCTCCTTTGAGCCAAAGGACGCTTATTCCTAACAGCTGAGACACTGCTCTGTCGAGGTGGGGAGTAGGACAGATCTTCTTTGAGTTGCTGGACCTCTTGGGATAGTTTCTCCACAGCAGAGACAAGCGAGGAAGAGATATTTGTGTCATAATCCCGGAGTCTATCTATCACCTCTGCCACCGTTGGTGTCTCGTCATCTTTCCAGGACATCACTGCCAATGAGTTTGCATGCGAAGATGGTGCGCTCCGTACAAACTTCCGCCACATGGGTCGTGTGCACTCGGCTTCATCTGGATCTTTGGATGACCGTTGATCATCCAGGTCACCATAAATCACCTCAAACACAGCTAATTCCCTGAGATACTGGATGCCTTTCTCCATAGTTGTCCATTTTCCTGGGCGATATGTAACATCTTCTTTAAAGGGATACCTTTCCTTCACTCCAGACAGGAGTCGCCTCCAGAGGCTGAGGGCTTGTGGTTTTTTTCCAATTGCTTTGTCAACGCCCCCTTCCCCAGAAAGGGATCCCAATTGTTTGGCTTCTTTTCCCTCTAGTTCCAGGCTACTGGCCCCATTATCCCAGCATCGGAGCAGCCAGGTGGCAATGTGCTCACCTGAACGACGGCTATAATCTTTTCGCATATCTCGCAACTCGCTTAAGGACAGGGATCGGGTGGTCTCTATTTCATTTATTACTTCTCCCTCCTCTCCCCGCGATGGCCCTGGTTCTTCATCATCCCGTTCTAAACGAGTTGATGTCCGCTTCCAATATTTCGTCTTATGTATGGGGGCAACTGATACTGGTACGGGTTTATTTTCTGAGCTAGCTCCGGTACTTGTTGTGGGGGTTTGAGTGGCTGCAGTGCCTGTTGTCAGGGCTGGATTGTCTACAGTGCCAGTCACTTTGCATTTCAATCCAGAGACATTCTCTTCCCCCTGGGGGCACTGAATACTGTTGAGCAGGGCTCGGTATGCATGGGCCAGACCCCAGCACGTTGCAGTTATCTGTGTCTCTCTGGAGTTCCCAGCGTAACAACATACTTTCTCCAAATATTCTACTAGTTTTTTAGGATTCTGCACTTGCTCGGGGGTGAAACTCCAAAACACTGGGGGTGCCCACTGCCCTAGGTATTTGCCCATGCTATCCCACATGCCCTGCCACTCGTAACTATCAAGCCTCGGGGCAGATTTCTGGGTGATATTCTTAAGTTGCTTAGTCAAAACCAAAACAACATGCCCAAAAACTAACAATGACTGCACCTTAACCACCCAAGGATGTTCAAGATACATAAAGGTTGTTGTAACAAAGGCACAGACATCATAGAACAAAGTTGCAAAGGTACAATTCTGTATTTCCTCCATGTAAAATCTCTCAGAGGAGGAGGTATAATTGCTAATTGCCTCAACAAGGTGGTATCCGAAGTACAGTAACGGTTTCAGCAAAAACCCCAAATACCAGATAAAGCTGAAAACGAGTGTTTGTATAACAAATCTCGTAGGCAAAACATTACTAATCACAGCAGAACACAGCAGACTCAAACAACCAACACCGATTTTTAACACCAACTGCAAAAAGGACAACATGGTGCTGGGATCAGCAGCTGTTGTTATCTCCAACCCTCGTGCCCCACGTTGGGCGCCAAAAAGACTGTCGTGGTTTAGCGGCAGCTCAGCCCCACACAGCCGCTCGCTCACTCCCCCACCGGTAGATGGGGGAGAGAATCAGAAGGGTAACGCTCGTGGGTTGGGATAAGAACAGTTTAATAATGAAAATTAAAAGAAACAACAGTAGAAATGCAATGTAAAGGAGAACAACGAGAGGCGCAAAGCCCCGGGGGAGGGGGGAAGGGAGGGGAGAGGGGGAACGAACCGCCGGAACGAACCGCACGCGCCGCAGCCGCTCGCCGCCCGCCGACCCGACGCCGCGCCGCCTCCGCGCTGCCACTGCCCCCCCTCAATATACTGGTCATGGTGTCACATGGTATGGAATGAACCTGCCATTGGCCAGTCGGGGTCAGCCGCCCCCACCATGGCCCTGCCCCTCCCAGCCCCCCCTGCCACGCCACGCGGCAGAGCGCGGGAAGCTGGAAAGGTAGCTGACCCCCACAGTGAGGAGAATTAACCCCTTCTCAGCCAAAACCAGCACAAATGGATATAAAAATTGCAAGTAAAGAATAATATACTATCTAGTATTAGACCTCAGTGAAACGAAGAAGTACAGGACTGAGGGGAACAGAGGGTCTAATATGCTGGGCTGACCCTCCTTATAGAGAAGTCTGCTGCCTCCCAGGAGCCAGGGTTAGAGATATCACTAGGAAGCTTCCTAGCCTGGTACAGCCCTCAGACTACTACCTGTTATTGCTTTTCCATGCGGGTGGTGATGAAGTTGCTGTACACAGCCCAAGGGTGATTAAAAGAGACGTCAGGGACTTTGGACGGTTAGTGAGGGAAGCTGGGGCACAGGTTATCTTTTCCTCCGTCCTTCCAGTTGTGGGCAGTGATGTTGAAAGGAGAAGGCAGACCCAACCTATCCACACATGGGTCCGTGGCTGGTGTCACTGACACAAATTTGGGGTTTTTGACAATGGGATGGCCTACACGGCACCAGGATTGCTGGTGTCTAATGGGAGCCACCTTTCTCAAAGGGGAAAGAGGGTCTTTGCTCAGGAGCTTGCAGGATACATTGGCAGGGCTTTAAACTAGAGGTGAAGGGGGAGGGGAAGCACATCAGGACTGTCTGTGACAAGCTGTGGGTGAGGCACAATGGTTAGATGGATGGGCTGCTAGTATGAGCCCTCAACCTGTTGTCCAGAGGTGTGCTGGGGACACTGCAGCACAGTCGAAGTCTTGCAGAGATGAGCTGGGAGCTCCTGAGGTAGTAGGAACCAACAAGGAAACTCCCATGAAATACCTTAAGGGAATCAAGGGGTGTTCCATGAAGAACGAGACACATCCCACAGCCTGGCTGAAAAGCCTCTACGCTAATGCATGCAACATGGGAAACAAACAGGAGGAGCTGGAAACTACTGTGCTTCTAGAAAGCTATTACCTGATTGCCATTACTGACACTTGATGGGATGAATTCCTTGACCGGAATGTGGCTATCAAAGGCTACAGGCTGTTCAGAAGGGACAGGGGAGGAAGGAGGGGCGGAGGCATTGCTCTCTACACCGACATCGATACAGTGTGAAGAGCTGTCCCTGAAGAATAACCATGAGCAGGTCAAAAGCTTGTGGGTGAGAACCAGAGACAGAGGCAACAAAGGGAATCTTGTGGTTGGTGTCTAATACAGGCTGCCTGATCAAGGGGAGAATACTGAGAAAGCTGCCTTCTTCCAGCTCCAGGAGCCTTCTTGCTTGCCAGCTCTCATCTTCAACCACCCCAATATCTGCTGGAAAAGTTGCACAGTGAGCTGTAGGCAATCCAGGAGATTCTTAGAATGCATTGAGGATAACCTCTTGAGCCAGGTAACAGGAAGCCCTACCGGAGGGTATGAAATACTAGACCTGATGGTGACCAATGCAAATGAGCTTACTGGTGATGTCAAGATTGGAGACAGCCTGGGCTGCAGTGGTCACACATTGGTGGAGTACACACTCCTGAGGGGTATGGGAAAAGTGAGGAGTATAGTCATGACCCTAAATTTTAGGAAAGAAGAATTCCAGCTCATCAAGGAGTTAGTCAGCAGGACGCCCTGGGAAATGGTCCTCAGGGGCAAGGGAACAGAAGAGAGCTGGCAGGTCTTTAAGGACGTGTTCCATACAGCGCAAGAGCTCTCAGTTCCCAAGTGTAAGAAATCAGGCAAGCAAGGGAAGACACCAGCATGGCTGGGTCGAGACATGCTGGTCAAACTAAAAACAGAACTGCACAGGTTGTGGAAGCAGGGACAGGTATCCTGGAAGAGTATAGGGGTGCTGCCTGGTTGCGTAGGGATGGGGTCAGGAGGGCCAAGGCTTGGCTGGAGCTGAATTTGCCGAGGGATGCAAAGAATAACAAGAAAGGCTTCTACAGGCACATCAACCAGAAAAGGAAAGTTAAAGAAAGCGTATACCCCTGCTGAACAAAAATGGTGGCCTGGTATCAACAGATGAGGAGAAGGCTGAGGTACTCAAAAACTTTTTTGCCTCAGTCTTCACTGATAACCTCTCTCCTCACCCCTCCCAAGCTGACGGACTGCAGAATGGAGACCAGGGGGATAAAGCCCCTCCCACTGTAATGGAAGATGAGGTTTGTGACTGCCTGAGGAATCTGGATATACATAAGTTTATGGGACCTGATGAGATACACCCCAGAATCCTGAATGAATTGGCTGATGTAGTTGCCAAGCCACTCTCCATGATATTTGAGAAGTCATGGCAGTCAGGTGAAGTCCCCAGTAACTGGAAAAAGGGAAAAATTGCACCCATCCTTAAAAAAGGTAGAAAGGAGGACCTGGGCAACAACCATTCTGTCAGCCTCACCTCTGTTCCTTGGAAGATCATGGAACAGGTCCTCCTAGAAGCTATGCTAAGGCACATGGAGGACAGGGAAGTGATTAGAGGCAGCCAGCATGGCTTCACCAAGGGCAAGTCGTGCCTAACAAACCTAGTGTTAGTCTATGATGGAGTGACTACATCAGTGGACAAGGGAAGACCTACAGATGTCATCTATCTGGACTTCTGTAAGGCCTTTGACACAGTTCCTCACAGCATCCTTCTCTCTAAACTGGAGAGATATGGATTTGATGGGTGGACTGTTCAGTGGATAAGGAATTGGTTGGATGGTCGCATCCAGAGGGTAGCGGTCAATGGCTTGATATCCAGATGGACACCGGTGATGACTGGTGTCCCTCAGAGGCCTGTACTGGGACCAGTACTATTTAATATCTTCATCAGTGACATAGACAGTGGGATCGAGTGCACCCTCAGCAAGTTTGCAGATGACACCAAGCTGAGTGGTGCAGTTGACACACCAGAAGGACAGGATGCGGTCCTGCACCTGGGTCAGGGCAACCCCCAATATCAATACAGGCTGGGGGATGAAGGGATTAAGAGCTGCCCTGCGGAGAAGGACTTGGGGGTACTGGTGGACAAAAAGCTGGACATGAGCCAACAATGTGCGCTTGCAGCCCAGAAAGCCAACCATATCCTGGGCTGCATCAAAAGAAGCGTGGCCAGCAGGTCGAGGGAGGTGATTCTGCCACTCTACTTTGCTCTAGTGAGATCCCACCCAGAGTGCTGCGTCCAGCTCTGGAGCCTTCAGCACAGGAGGGACATGGACCTGTTGGAGTGGGTCCAGAGGAGGGCCACAAAGATTTTCCGAGGGATGGAACACGTCTCCTATGAAAAGAGCTAAAAGAGTTGGGTTTGTTAAGCCTGGAGAAGAGAAGTCTGTGGGGAGACCTTATTGCAGCCTTCCAGTACTTAAAGGGCGACTATAGGAAAGATGGGGGCAAACTCTTAGCAAAGCCTATTGTGACAGGACAAGGGGCAATGGTTTTAAACTAAAGGAGGGTAGATTTAGACTGGATATAGGGAAAAAATGTTTTACAATGAGGGTGGTGAAACACTGGCACAGGTTGCCAGAGAGGTGGTAGAAGCCCCATTCCTACAAACATTCAAGGTCAGGCTGGACGGGGCTCTGAGCAACCTGATCTAGTTGAAGGTGTCCCTGTTCACTGCAGGGAGCTTGGACTAGATGACCTCTAAAGGTACCTTCCAACCTAAACCATTCTATGTTTCTATGATTCTATGACTGTCAAAAAACCTCACAGTTGCCTGTAATTTCTTTTTAACCTTTTGTGTAACTTTTTAAAGGAACGAGTTTTCTTGTGATCTTTGCCTAGTATCTCACTAACACACGTACTCCAAGCTAAGTCAGGGTTTCAAGATCAGTAGCCTCACAGATCCATTCCTCATTTCAAATTAAGAAAAAAAAAAAAAATCACAGCTATCATCAATTAAGAAAACAGAAAAATTGTCTACAAGTTAATATGCTATAGAATCGGATGATATTAAAAAAAAAATTCTTCCCTTTCAATCCCAAACACATCAAATAGATACTCTTTTGAAGTGCATATTTCCTCTTTTTATTCTGACAGCTCATCTGTGGTTTTAAAATAATACAGAAATAAAGCTTTCCTGCAGTTCAGAAATTCTCTCATCTCTGTTTGAAATTACATAACTGTCTCAATCAAAAACCCTCTGGAAAATACATACCTAGTGATTTGTGTGTTTGCAGCTTTTGTAAATAGATCGAATGTGCCACTCTGTATGTTTCTTAAATCTTCTTTCTTACAGGAAAAGTCGCAGCCTAGATAGTACTTGATAGTTTTTTACTGGGAAGTAAAAAATAATACCTCTCTAAACAACTCTGTAGCCAACAGTCCCTATACGCTGAAAAACACAAACTCGTTTGAACTGGGCCAATTCAAGGTTGTTTTTTATTTTTTGCCCCCTTTTTTTTCCTCCTCTACATTCACCTTAATGCTTCTAAATCATCGATTGATGCTGTGAGGACTACAAAAAGCTAATGAAACTAACTTAACATTCACCTGATAAAAATCCAGATAAAATTACAATTGTTATTTACCCAGTACTGGGTCTTGCTGAAGGCAGTTCTTGCTTATCCAAAAAATCTGTCTACTGTTAAAGCAGTCATAATCGAGGAGGAACTTCTGATCCAAAGATATTATTCAATATGCTCTAGGTCATGCTGCAACCTCCTTTATTATTCATGGCCACTACCTTGCTTGGTTAGGTTTGATTTGTGGCTGTGGTCCAAGCCCAGAAAAAGCGTCCAAGAGTGGAGTGTGAGAGGAGACAGTGTATGAAGGCATCAGGCAGAAGAGGAGAATCTGTAGCTGATACAAAAGGCATACTCAAGAAGTAGAAATGCACTTTCAGCAGAAGTGTTCAATGGAAGTGGCGCCGGAGTGTGAACAAAGGCAGCCAGGAGAGTCTCCAAGAAGGAGAAAAGCCAGCACATCAGGAGTCTTATTTCAGCAACAGGAAGAGGAAAGGAAAACCTGAAACCTCAGAAATTAAAACAGTGACATAGCCTCAATCGAAAGAATGAAAGAATGACTGATTTGTCTTAAACCTAATGAACTTTTTGTACAGAAATTTTATTTATCTAAGTCTATCGAAACCTGTTTTCAACTTAGATAACTGCAAACTTGTGCCTCGGTTAGAACAGGTCAGCAGGTCTTCAGGACGATGAACACAGTATGTATTTAGCAGCAATTGGCAAAACAAGGTGCCAGCCCTGTATAGCATTGTTAGTGACTATAGCCTGGTCCATCATATTAAACTCACCGCTATACATCTCTGCATCGCAAAGCATACCTGGATATGATACGTAGTCACTGTTTCAAATGTCAAGACTTCTGTAATTTCTTACTAATAAGAGTGACTGTAAGGTCTTCAATGTGTTTCCCATCCAGATGGTAGCAATGGCTAAGGTTTTATTATTTACTTTCTCATTCATACTATGTGCAGCTCACTGCTGATTCTGTTACTTTTCCTTTTCTTTCACTGCAGTACAGAAGGTATTTAGTGATTCAACCAAAACAAACAGTGAAGGATTTTAGAGATTATGTCACTGAAGTACACTATGAATTCCTTAACAAGTCCTTCCTTCCCCCAGTCACTTGTGTCCCTGAAAAATACAATAAAATCTTTTAATCACTTAGGTAGAGTGAAGCAAAGAGGAAAAGCTTTATTGAAAGCATCAAGATAATGTCTATTATTCTATGAGAATAAGGCTTGTGAAATAGGCAGCAGATATTTATACCCAAAGTACTCATCTTAATAGAAAGTAGGTCATGGCTAATGTAAAAGTGAATGCTTCAGAATAATCTTTTTAAGAGGGTGTGACAGTCTAAGAAAATTAAAATATATCAATTCTAAGCAGTTATAAAAATCCACTTGTAACCAAATGTGTTTGAATGAGCTACTTGTACCTAATATTTTATTTAAAGGTTAGCATTCTCAATATCTACCATAATTTAGTTTTCTAAGAATAAAACAGAGCTGGATATAGAACAGTTGGGGGGAGATTTGTTTTTCATGACTGTCAATAGATAACCTACATATGCAGTCTTTTCCTGGGTGTAGACAGGAGGGGAGCTCTTGTTATTTCTACTTTCAAAAGCTTGTCTAAATCTATGTTATTTTACAGATAATTACAGAATGAATATAAACAGGCATATTTTCATAGCTATAATTTTTAAATAGGGGGCTTGCTAATTTAAATCTGAAGGCACTACTACCTCACTGAACAAACTGAGCAAAAAGCCGAACAAACATCTTACAAAAATGAGTCAACTGAGATCTTTATTTCCGATTTTTAACTAGCTTCAGGTAATATTTGTAACAATGGCAAAGCAATAATTTTGTTTTGATATTAAGCATTTCTGAAAAGAAATTACCAAGATTCCTAACCAAATATTAAAAAAAAATAATATCCAAATAAGGCAACTATATTCCTCATTTTTCATTTAGATATTTCCTGTTTCCATACATTAAGGAAAATTCTATTAGTATAAACATATATCAGAGAAAGAATTGGCTGTAACAATTATTGAAGACAAACAGAAGACAGTCAAAAGTTTGCCCCGTGTTCACAGAAACTCAGGAGAGCATGACTATTGTGTTGAAGCTATATTTGTTATGCCTGATTAATGAGCACTTGTAGCATCTCTTCATTTTACAGTTTTTACATAGAAATATCAAACTGACAGACCTTTAGCAGCTTTTCCAAACTACACCCAGCATGTTTCTTATATCTTCTCTCAACCATGACTGGATATAATTCACTATTATCTTGTTGACAAGGCTATGATTCGTTTCACACATCACTGTTCATTAAAATAATATGTACCTGTGCTCTGGTTTTGTCCCATTTCAAAGCTCAACTACCAACAAATTCATGGTCAATTAGTTTAACTGGATGAATAACAGTCAGAAAACTATGTAGGTTTCTCACCTTTTCATATTTTGTGTTTACATGAAATTAGAACCTCATAAATCAATTATTATACAGTGAATGAGTTGTAGTTCTCCATTTCTTTCATTTAGTGGAAAAAGATGTTATTTTCTTTTAAGTTGAATGTGAAAAAAAATCTTTCAGAAAATTTCTTTCTCTGGGCTGGTATATGCTGAAGAAACTCAAAATTAAATCTTTTAATGAGATTTCAAGATAGTACATATTTCTCTGGGACTTGCAGAAGTAAAGAACTGAAGATTATTTACTCTGTAAAGCTTACACTCACAAAACTAATCGATCATGCTCATGTTGTTGGCCTTTCCCTTCATAGGCATAGTCTTTTTTCTAGTAAAAAAAATGTAAAAGACATTGAAATTGAAAACAAAATCTAATTTCTTATTCCTTAGAGATATATTCTTCTGAAGGTTTGAACAGAAAAATAATCTTGTATGTCAATCATCTTTATGTGTGTCTTTTGGTTAACTTGTATGTTTCGTACAGAACGAGTGTAATGTTTTTTAGTATGTGCAGGTGGAGTTAGCATCAGTTTGCTTCATATTTCAGAGCAAGTATACTTCTGCATTTGGGAATGCTTGCACATACAAAGAAATACTGTACTCAGGGGGGACCTTAGTGGCTGAGACATCTGTTGAGCAACAGATACACATAAACACTGATCATTTAAGAGAATCTTAAGTCACACAGAGGGCAGATCCAGAAAGTAAACAACTTAGATAACAAAACAACTTAAGCCAAACTTAGCCTTTCTTTCTTTCAAATTCAGCAACTCACTTTCTCAAGGGAAAGTTGGCCAGGATGAAATGGATATCTTTAAAAAGTACACCGTACTCATCTGTCATGTTACTTATGTTATGAGTCTTTAGATAGATCTTCCTGCAAAAATTGTAATTATTCCAAATTATTGGAATAAATTTCAGATGGACTTTGCTTGAGGAGGGAGAAGGTTAACACAGAAGGACCCAGCATCCCACCCGACATCTTTATTATAATGAAAAATGGTTAAGTGGCTGTTCTTTTCCCTTAAATCCTGTTCTTCATCATCCACATTATTTGCTTTTCTAAAACATAACAGTCTTCAGAGACCTTGCCTGTTCATGATGGTTACATTCATATATCGAAACTAGGCTTAATTGTTGGGTTGCTGTCGCCAGGCAAGGTAGGCAGCTGTTTAATTTCCTCCGTCTGCAAGGCAGCTACACCAAAAGCCCACCTGTACCCTTTTGGGTCCTTGAAATACCCTCTCCTGAGGTAGTCTATACCAAGGATGCACGGAGCCTCTGGGCCAGTCACAATGGGGTGCTTCTGCCACTCATTCCCAGTGAGGCTCACTTCGGCCTCCAATACAGTTAGCTCTTGGGATCCCCCTGTCACTCCAGCAATACTGATGGGTTCCGCCCCACTATAGCTTGATGGCATTAAGGTGCGCTGTGCACAGGTGTCCACTAAAGCTTTATACTCCTGTGGGTTGGACGTGCCAGGCCATCGGATCCACACAGTCCAGTAAGCCCGGTTATCCCTTTCCTCCACCCGGCTGGAGGCAGGGCCCCTCTAGTCCTGATCATGGCAGTCACAACTCACTTCCTGTAAACGTGAATCAGGAGTCCCTCTATTACACTTAGAAATAAAACCTGCGCTTCTACTCCTCTGTCTGGGGACTCGTTCACTGGAAATTAGAGCAGCAGCTTTCCTGGAAGAGCCTCCCTGAGTGACTGTTCTTCCTTGTAGTTCATGCACTCGTGCCTCTAGGGTCAAGGTAGGCTTGCCATCCCACCTCATCATGTCCTCCCCATGGTCACGCAGGTAGAACCATAGGGTGGCCCGTGGTGTGTATCGTCTCCTTTGAGCCAAAGGACACCTACTCCTAACAGCTGAGACACTACTCTGTCGAGGTGGGGAGCAGGACATATCTTCTTTGAGTTGCTGGACCTCTTGGGATAGTTTCTCCACAGCAGAGATGAGCGAGGAAGAGATATTTGTTTCTTAATCCCAGAGTCTATCAATCACCTCTGCCACCACTGGTGTCTTGTGATCTTTCCAGGACATCGCTGCCAATGAGTTTGCATACGAGGACGGTGTGCTCCATACAAATTTCCGCCACATGGGTCGTGTGCACTTGGCTTCATCTGGATCTTTGGATGACCGTTGATCATCCAGGTCACCATAGATCACCTCAAGCACAGCTCATTCCCTTAGAAACTGGATGCCTTCTCCATAGATGTCCATTTTCCTGGGCGATATGTAACATCTTCTTTAAAGGGATATTTTTCCTTCACTCCGGACAGGAGTCGCCTCCAGAGGCTGAGGGCTTGTGTTTTTTTTCCAATTGCTTTGTCAATGCCCCCTTCCACAGAAGGGCATCCCAGTTGTTTGGCTTCTTTTCCCTCTAATTCCAGGCTACTGGCCCCATTATCCCAGCATCAGAGCAGCCAGGTGACAATGTGCTCACCTGAACAAGGGCTATAATCTTTTCACATATCTCGCAACTCACTCAAGGACAGGGATCGGGTGGTCTCTGTTTCATTTATGACTTCTTCCTCCTCTCCTCGTGATGGCCCTGCTTCTTCATCATCCCGTTCTAAACGAGTTGATGTTCGCTTCCAATATTTCATCTTGTGTATGGGGGCGACTGATACGGGTTTATTTTCTGAGCCAGCTTCAGCACTTGTCCTGGGGGTTTGAGTGGCCGCAGTGCCTGTCACTTTGCATTTCAATCCAGAGACCTTCTCTTCCCCTTGGGAGCACTGAATACTGTTGAGCAGGGCTTGGTACGCCTGGGCCAGACCCCAGCACGTTGCGGTTATCTGTGTCTCTCTGGAGTTCCCAGCGTAACAACATACTTTCTCCAAATATTCTACTAGTTTTTCAGGATTCTGCACTTGTTCGGGTGTGAAACTCCAAAACACTGGGGGTGCCCACTGCCCTAGGTATTTGCCCATGCTATCCCACATGCCCTGCCGCTCGTAACTATCAAGCCTTGGGGCAGATTTCTGGGTGATATTCTTAAGTTGCTTAGTCAAAACCAAAACAACATGCCCAAAAACTAACAATAAGTGCACCTTAACCACCCAAGGATGTTCAAGATACAAAAAGGTTATTGTAATAGGGGCAGAGACATCATAGAACAAAGTTGCAAAGGTACTATTCTGTATTTCCTCTGTATAAAATCTCTCAGAGGAGGAGGTATAATTGCTAATTGCCTCAACAAGGTGGTATCCGAAGTACAGTAACAGTTTCAGCAAAAACCCCAAATACCAGATAAAGCTGAAAACAAGTGTTTGTATAACAAATCTTGTAGGCAAAACATTACTAATCACACCAGAACACAGCAGACTCAACAAACCAACACCGATCTTTAACACCAACTGCAAAAAGGACAACATGGTGCTGTGACCAGCAGCTGTTGTTATCTCCAACCCTTGAGCCCCACGTTGGGCACCAACAAGACTGTCGTGGTTTAGCCGGCAGCTCATCCCCACACAGACGCTCGCTCACTCCCCCACCGGTAGATGGGGGAGAGAATCAGAAGGGTAACGCTCGTGGGTTGAGAGAAGAACATTTGAATAATTAAAATTAAAAGAAACAACAAGAAGAATGCAATGTAAAGGAGAACAACAAGAGGCGCAAAACCCCTGGGGCGGGGGGGGGGGGGGGGCTGAAGGGAGGGGGGAGGGGAATGAACTGCCATAACAAACCGCACGCGCCGCAGCCGCCCACCAACCCGAGGCCGCGCCGCTCCCAAGCCGCAACTGCCCCCCCTCAATATACTGGTCCTGGTGTCACATGGTATGGAATGAACCTGCCATTGGCCAGTCGGGCTCAGCCACTTCCACCATGGCCCTGCCCCTCCCAGCCCCCCGTCACGAGGCAGAGCGCGGGAAGCTGGAAAGGTAGCCGACCCCCACAGTGAGGAGAATTAACCCCTTCTCAGCCAAAACCAGCACAGTTGCTGACACAGACTAATACAAATATAGAAACCAAAACCAACACCAACCAACGAACTAAAAAAAACCCCAAAATCACAATCATAGTGTTTTGGTTGAGCTTTAGATATGCCAAAGTAGTTTTGACAAGATTTCAGAGAATAAGACATGCTGCCTTTAGTAGGCCCTTTACTGGTAACAGTTCCTATTTTTTTCTACCTTTATTTTAACATACCAGGTTCCTGAAGGGATTTAAATATTCTCAGTAAATACCCATTACCTGTGCATAGAAATCACTACAGACCCAGATTCCACAGAAGATCTTGTGCTTTAATTTTTCAACTAATGCCTAGAGCAAGACAGCAGAGACAAGCCAAACATTTAAAAGGTTGATTGTTTTGGGTTTGTTTGGTTTGGGTTTTTTTGTTTGGTTGTTGTTTTGTGGGTTGTTTTTTGTTTGTTTGTTTGTTTGTTTTTTATTATACTCATGATTTAAGTTAAACAAAACCAGGAAAAATAGGGCAGAAATACTGTATGAGAAACTTGGACTGAATTTGTGTTCTGAATTACTTCAAAATTATATTGCTTGATACTACACCACAACAGAGTTTGGGCAATTTGAATGTCTATTTCTCACGAGTCACCTTCCTATGATACAGGAAGTATCATAAGATGCCCTTCTATACCTGCAGGGCAGATGCCCTGCCTTTGACATGATTTGTTAAAGAAGAGAACAAACTGCTACCTTACAAAATAAATAATGTGACTATATAGCTTGGACCCTAAGAAAGAACACTGCTATCCCATGAATACTTTCCATGAATTATGGTCGTCAGGATGCTAATTGAAGCTGAACTGTTACTGAAGTTAAAGATGTGAAAGAACAGTCCAGCTTGTAGGAAAATATCTCATTATCCTCATATAGATATCTCAGAAGCAACACTTCTTTTATGGAAAAAACAAAGTGCTTTACATTGGAATGTGCCTGAGTAAGGATTGAAGGGCTAAAATAAGACTGAAGAGAAGTATAGTGTTAATAAAAGAGATTTTTTGTTATTTTTTTTAAGAAGATACATCAGAAGAGTCACAAGGCAACAAACTCTCTGTGGAAAGACCAGGCTTCGAAATGTAAAATTTAATTATAAGAATGCTAGTTTACTTATTTATCAGACTTGTAAAGAATTGTATCATATATCAATTTGTACACACATTTGAGAAGACCCAATTTTGGAGTAATAATTTAGAATAAAGTAATTGTGTTTACCATCATAGGTGTTTGCAGCCTGGCAAAGACATTTCGAGGATGACTGCACATGGTCTCAGGACTGGGAGCTTTGAAATATGTGACACAAAGGTTATTGGAGGCACTATTAAATGGAAAACTGAGTCATCACATATCTTACTTCTTTCCACTGTCTTGGGTATATCCTCCTACAGGATTCTGTGCGGAAGTCTAACAGTTGCATTAAAGGAAGAGAAAAGCAAAAGTAAAACTTAAACCTTTGATATACAGAAACGGCTGCTTAACTGTATCTTGATCTCAAACAAGTGTTCAGAAAGTTTTTCTCTGATTGTCTCCAGAGGGAGTCAACTGTTCTTCAGCCAAATGTCTCTGAACATACCCAATTATTAGTACAAATTATGAACACAGTCATTACTTTTGTAGCATTTACTTATATATTCCCTGAATATCAATAAAAGGTAAAGAAGCTTTTTAAAAAGCAGGTCTCTGAGGTTGTGCCTAACTCAGAAGCAGAATGAGTAATAGCCATAAAATATCTTCCTAAAAAAAAATAAAATCTAAAACCCTGAAGCAACAGTATAATGGGAAATGTTCTTACAGTAGCACAAGTTTCTGGGGGCAGGAAGCAAAGCTTCTTAAATATTTCGTTGTGATTCCTCAAGGGAAATATCTTGTACTTCTGTGATCTCCAGGGCAAAGCACAAACAATGAACTTACAGAAAAAAAAATAATATTAAAGGCTGGTTTGTCAGTGCCAAAAAAAGCAGATGATGGGTGTTTATATATCTAGCCCAAATAGACTTTTAATCTTGGATAGGGCATCTCACAACTTAAATATGAATGTAAAGCTTAAATATAAACCTACCAGATTTGACTGGGTTGCTGAATTCAGACAAAAAAGTTTAATCCTCCCAAGCCCACAGAAGCTGCTTGGTCCAGGCTAGGACACCCTGTCAGGTATGACTGCCATCATTTCAGGTCCTGCCCTTTCACACAGATTACACTAAGAAAAGACAGCTTTGGCAATGTTCAAGATCTAAGAGGGATAATATTTTCAGATAGCTTGACTGACAGCATCTCCTACAGTGCTACAGGAAAGTGGTGGGCTCCTGCAAAAAGTCTCACAAGCTGCTGATACTTTTCATACTCCTCAGTGTCATTTCTCACATACCAAGATCATAGCTGTCACTGCTACCTCATCTGCTGTTCTTCACTTCGTACTGAGTCCTGCAGCTTTTACTCCGGCTCTGCCATGAAAGGTGATGGATAATCCCTTATCTCACATCCCCTATGAGGAGATTCACTCATGTCATTTGAGGAGAGATGACAACTGACACAGCTGGGTCATGAGGAGAAAGGGTGCTGGAAGGTGATCTTTGCTGAATGAAAAGTCAAAGAGCAAAACAATTGGATCTCTGCAGACGTGCCGCACTATATGGCACTACGCTGGGGATTCTAATCCCATGCATTATAATAGAAATAAATAGCATTTCCATAACTACAGAAAGTCAGGTTTTGGCTCAACACTGCATAGGAATGCTTATGAACAAAATTAAAGAAGAGTGCTTGCAATCTGACAAATATGACTGCATGTCTCTACAACAACTGTGGTGGGGAGATAATGTCATTCCAAAAGTTATTATTTATTACATCTCTATGCTTTGCTTAGTTCCTGTGAATGTGAGTCACCAACATATGTTTGTAATGTTAATAAGACAGGTATCATTTTTCCTCAGAGATCACCATGTACCAGTACTTAAGGGGTAGCTACAAAGAAGATGGAGACTCCCTTTTTACATGGAGTCACATGGAGAGGACAAGGGGGAAGGGACACAAGTTGCTCTTGGGGACATTCCAATTGGACATCAGAGGGAAATTTTTCACATTGAGGACAGTCAACCATTGGAATAATCTCCCCAGGGAAGTGGTTGACTTGGCCACATTGGACACCTTTAAGAGTCATCTGGACAGGGTGCTGGGCCATCTTGTCTAGACTGTGCTCTTCCTAGAAAGGTTGGACTAGATGATCCCTGAGGTCCCTTCCAACCTGGGATTCTGTGATTCTGTGATATCGTTTATGAAATATTTTAACTTGCAGGAAGAAGTTATCTGACTAGAGAGACTGGGTAGCAATGTGCACAGATAAGGTGGAGAGGCTCAGCCAGCCCCTAAGAACAAGAGGAAATCTCTCACTTCCCATTTTTATTTATTAGTATTAAATGACCAGAATGCTGAAGACTGAAATGCCTATCTGAGCTTTGAAGTGTTTTTTTCTTACTTTTCTATTCTCATATAATTCTTACAATGAGCATTCTATAAGCCTGTCCTGAAGACTAGTATTTCTTTTCATGTTCATCTTGCAAAGAAACCTGTTATACAATATATTTTGATGAAAACATATTTTTTCATAAGAATGATGGGACAACCCCACAAAAAAAAATTGCTGCTATGCTCACCAGGTATCTCAAGAGTATAGATGAGAGTCTACATGCAGAGCAGAGGCAGTGTCTCATGCTTTGCACTCTAGGGAGCTTATCTATAAGACCCTCAACATGAGGACAGCAACAACTGTTGAGATTCTCCAGTAACACCTGGTGACAGAGATAAGCTTCAGGACACTACTCACAGTATGTTTTGTTGCATTTTGTACCTCAGTTTACAAAAGGCTTAATCAAATTTTTACTCTGAGAGAATAAACTAGGCTTACCTTTTGTTTTAAAACAGTCACGTAATTTAATAATTTAAGCTCAACATGAGTGAACACAGCTCAACATGAGGGAACAGTGTGCTGCTGTGGCCAAGAAGGCCAACAGGATGCTGGGTTGCATCAAAAAGGGCATCACCAGCAGAGAGAAAGAAGTCATCGTCCCACTCTACTCAGCACTTGTCAGGCCACACCTGGAGTACTGGGTACAGTTCTGGTCCCCGCTCTACAAAAAGGGTGTGGACAGGCTGGAAGGGGTCCAGAGAAGGGCCACCAAGATGATCAGAGGACTGGGAAGCTGCCATATGAGGATAGGTTGGGAGAACTGGTTTTGTTCAGCCTTGAGGAAAGGAGGCTCAGAGGGGATCTCATCACCATGTGCCAGTACTTAAGGGGTAGCTACGAAGAAGATGGAGACTCCCTTTTTACATGGAGTCACATGGAGAGGACAAGGGGGAATGGACACAAGTTGCTCTTGGGGACATTCCGATTGGACATCAGAGGGAAATTTTTCACATTGAGGACAGTCAACCATTGGAATAATCTCCCCAGGGAAGTGGTTGACTTGGCCACATTGGACACCTTTAAGAGTCGTCTGGACAGGGTACTGGGCCATCTTGTCTAGACTGTGCTCTTCCTAGAAAGGTTGGACTAGATGATCCCTGAGGTCCCTTCCAACCTGGGATTCTGTGATTCTGTGATTATTCTGGTCCCAAAGTTATTTGAGAAAGACTAGCTGTGCTGTTCCTACAAGAGCAATGGATGATGAGTTATAATGGCTATTACTAAAAATAGGATTCAGAGCTGGAGTACATGATTTCCATCAAGCTGCAAGAACTGATTTAAAGACAGATGCCAGAACACTGGAAAGCATTTTCCTTTGGCAGGCAGAAGCTCTTTGGCAAGTATCACAAGAGGTGTGAAGAATATTCTGAGTTTGTTACTCAGAATATTCACACAAATTACAGAAACCTACCTAGAAATGTTGAGAAAATTTTGATTCCTTACTCTTCAGAAGAAGATCATGAGTCAAACAATATTCAAATACTTTTAAAACTGATTAAAAGAGTTTTTAAAGAGATCTTTTATCCAAGTCTGTAGAAGATAAGACAAGAAGTTCTGTGAAAGTATTAAATGAGATTTAGATAGAATGTTACTTTGAGAGGAAAACTTTCAAACTGGTGGTACCAAATGCATCCATTGCAAGTTTAAGGTAGACTCTTCATTGCTGCAAGAACTTTAAAAACAGGTTAAATGACAGAGCTGCAGGTCATCCTGCCATGCTAAATATTGCATAATCATAATATTTTATGGACATTTTGTCTGCATATGCAATATCATTTTAATAATGATTTGCGTAATAAGATATACATTCCTTTCTTTCCTACACAGTGTAAGTTTTACAGAACGAAGTTCATCTAATAACAATACCATTGTATTACATTATTTGAAGAAAACAACCTAGTGGTGTCACTTAAAGATGAGCAATGTAAAAGTTAATAATAGATAGAGCACATTTCACCACTGTCACAACTCCAAAGAGCTTGCTACCTATAAGGAACTTAAAAAAGTTTGCAATTAAAATACAAAAATATAAAAAGTAAATAGAAAATAATTTTAAAATGAAATTCTATTGTGGTACTTCCACAGAATGGCAATTAGTTTGCATCATAGTGCAGATAGGGCTTTAAAAATATAGCTTTTTTTGTGCTAAACTTTTCCAGGCTGATGATGAGCTTTTATGCACTTGAAAACAGTAAAGATTTGAACAAACATCACTGAGCATTTTTAGCATGTTCAGGACTGAGACCTTAATGCCAATTTTAAGCTTTATGACTTAATTCTGTAATGTTTTATTTATGTGCTACCACTGTTATCAATGGAGCAATAATGTTAACATCAAAAGTCTTCAACCGGAAGCATCCTTCTTAAAAACCAACAGTGTAAACCATTGATGCTTGAAGAACTTTATTTTGCTGAAAAATTACTATATGCTGTTTCTAAACAGTTATAAAATTACATTTAAATGATAACATCTATGATTATCATAGTCCTTCAAACATATGCAGGGGCAGAAAATGTTCAGTATCACTACTGGGATGATACAGCAGTTAAAACACATTAATCCTTTTCTTCATTTTTCACACATTTTATACCAGCAGTTCTACACTTTTTAATTGTTACCTAACTGCTAGGGGAAAAAAAAGAAGCCTGTTCCATCTTGTGTCCTTTTTTTTGGTCACTGTGTGTCAGGAGAGATACAGAAATAACATACAAACCAGCAGAAGTACTGGCATGATAGTACCTACGCTAAATTCATTTTAATTAACTGACTCACCTCCATCATGCCTAA
Organism: Phalacrocorax aristotelis; assembly: GCF_949628215.1. Classification (NCBI taxonomy): domain Eukaryota; kingdom Metazoa; phylum Chordata; class Aves; order Suliformes; family Phalacrocoracidae; genus Phalacrocorax; species Phalacrocorax aristotelis. The sequence goes on along the minus strand of NC_134276.1, from coordinate 108,267,711 downwards.
GAATCCATGTGACTGTTAGCAAAAGCATAGCTAAATTAGATCAAACTTGTCTGCAAGAGTGGGTAGAGGAAAGAACCTCCTGCTTATCAAGCTTGCAGGGACTCAGTCCCAGCTGAGACTACATGGAAGTACACAGCAGAAGGGTAATGAAGCAGATCTAGATACCAACTCTTGGTCAAGCACAGGAGGAGAGGTAGAGGCTGTATATTAAGATTATTGGTAGTAAATATATTTTCAGTTTTGATAGACTATTTTGAACCAATTCTGCCCATTTTTATTTATAAATAGCTTTATTTCTTACAACTAATATTTCAAAATATTTAAATTTACACATTTTTAATAAAACTATGTAAAACTTGTATAGAACAAATCTGCCACAACTTCAGCTTTTCTAGTGACTGACTAATGAATAATCATGAGCTAAGGTGTTTATTGTAGAAAAGCAGACAAACCTAGTCTAAACACTAGAAGTGACCACCATGTCCCTACAAATTCTTCCAGTCATTTCTTATCTTCATGGTTAATAATGTATGTCCTTTATACAGTCTTAAAGTATATAGGTTTCAATTTCAGCCACTGAACTTTGTACTTCTTTGGTCTGGTTAATTCAAGTGTCCTGTTCTATTAGAAACCTTTTCAATTACTGATGACGCTACTAAATTACCTTTTTAACCTTCTCTTGGATAAACTAACAGAACAGTAAACGTTAAGAACACATGTAGATTGACCAGATGACTTAAGGGAGATATAACTCCACCTTCACATCTCTTATTAGCTCCACTCTGTATAATGTAAATTTCCTAACCAGATGAAGTGGTCCAGTATACTATAGACCTCCCATTCAGACATTACCTAAATGCATGCAGCTCAGAATAATTTAATGTATCTAATGCATTTAATCTAAAATGTTGTATAATTTAAATAGCTTTTTCAGTATCTCTGAAGTCCTGTGGTCCTCAAAAGATTTTGAAATTAAACCAACTTAAAACCAAGGCTATCTCATTCAGTGCCATTTCATCTATGATGGTATATGGCAATCAACTTTTCCCTTGATTGATGACCAGTAGGCTACCATAGGGAGTCAAAGTAAAATCAGCAATACAATTATCATAATATACTAAAAGGATTTTTTTTTTATTTGTAGATTTTAATTCTGGGATGTACTCCATCCTGCTCATGACAGTTTGATGTCCAAACTCTTAAAGCACAGTGACTACTTCTTAAAGCACAGCCTTGTCTTATTTTGTGTTTTCCCTGACTGATTCAACAGTTCTCCATGAGAATGTTGTGTTAGTAGATAATATTAAGTAATAAACATTGTTGAACTGAGGTAGGGAGGTGGATCTTAACCTTAAGATATAAGCGATGACTTGCCTTTTCCTCAGTCTCTATGGTCAGCTTTCTTCATTCTATGGAAGATGAAACTTTTCTGAGAAACAAACAGGGTTTATCATCTACCCAGAAGCACGTGGAAATAACAACCCTGAGGAACCCCAGCACACTGGTAATTAATCTTGTGGTTGAAACATGTCTGAATCATGGATAAGCAGATTATATTTAAAGTGCTGGGAGTAGATACAGGTGGAATGGTTAAAGAGCCTGTAGGTTCTACTACCAATGGTCTTTAAATGAAAAATTCCTACAGTATATCACATAGGTGCTGAGTACAGGAAATACATGTATGTATATTTCAGCTTACTGGAAAAAGTTTAATCCCTTTGTTCAATTAGAAACATAATATACTTTCTTATGAAAAGATTTTTCTTATGTATCTTCTTTTGTTTATTTGTTTTGATGCCACAATCCTTCCTTAGTTACATTTTGTTAGAGGGAAGGACACAGAAGGACAGTTATTATTAATATTGTATGATTAATAACAGCAGTTAACTGAAGGGGAAAAAAAAGAAAAAAAAGGTGGGGCAGTGATTGCCTGTTCCTAGCCAGAAGTTAGCTGGTCTGTACTGAAACCTTTTGAGAAGGGTTGTCAAGAGATGCTGCATCATGAATTATTCATTTTATCAGCTCTATTAATTCCATTACAATGGTAACACATCCCTAGGGACTGAGACTCAATTCTCCTTCTGTCTACTAGCATCACAAGGAAATCTAAAGGAGAGACTGAAAATGGCCCTACCATTCATCACATTCTCTTTGGCACATTCAGAAGAGCACATTATTTATACATGAATATTAAATATGCATTTATTTATCACAGGCAAGGATAAAATGATTAATATGACTTCTGAAAACCAAAAAGAGCTTACAAGGGAAACAACCAATCCAGAATTGTAAAATCACAATCAACTTTTCAGTTATACAGCAAAATGATAGAATAATGAGTAATTTTACTGCATAACTGAAGAGTTGATAGTGGTTTTGTATCACAGAGCCACTTCTAGATAAAAGGGTGATAATGAATTAAGACATTAAATCAAATAGAAGCCTCAAGAAATATAACCACATATGTGTTGCTATATCTTACATTAGTAATGAAATACTGCCTTTTTATCCAAGCGTATTAAAAAAAAATTTATCATATTCAACAGCACCTGCAGTTTGCAAGGCAGGAAGACACCTATCTCAGTGATCTGAAAAAAAAGCTAATGATATCATAACAAGCAAGGATGAGTCATCATTTATACAAATAGTCCTAAAGGAATTAACTGCTCACTAAAATGCCTGTGGAGATCAGATATTGTGGAACAAGATAAAATTACGTGGATTAAGCTGGAGGTGAGAAGCATCAGTTTAGGTGTGGATATTGTCAGGATTTGATAGATTATATTCTATAATTCTGCTGCATTTCTGTTGAGCTTTCAGTTAGGGAAAAACAGGCCAGTGAAGTGAATATTTGGCAGTGGAGGCAGCTGCAGGCAAGAACCTGGAAGAAGGTATGAAGAAGCAGTGAGAGAAACAGCTAAGTGTGAAGATGCTGCTGAAGGATGACCAGCTAAGAACTGCCATTCACCATGCAACAGAAGGCTGATCAATAAGGGAAGAGGGATGACATGATGTGAACTGCATGGAAGTGTCTTACACTATGGATTTTGTGCCTAGGTCACTGGAGCCACTTTGTTCCTCCCACGTGGAGTGCTATGGGCATACTGCTACTCTCCCCACACCAGTGCCAATTCCATACCACTTTTGGGCACTCTGGGCAGATGTACCAGGTTAAACAAAATGAATCACTGATAATTATGTATATTTATGGTTTATATTTGACTGATACTATTTCTCTAGCTCTTTCCATGCAAAACAAGCCCCCTTTCACAAGATAAAGTTAGTGATACAGATTTCAGGTACAAGTTGGAATAGAAACAGTATGCTTTAAAATGTAGGAAATATTATATTTCATTTGCATACACTTTAAAACACAAAATTAAAAATAGTTCATATCTTAAAATTTACTGTTTTGAGAACTTCAGGGTAATAAACAAGTGTACCTATAGAATATTGGGAATTATTTCTTCTATATGTGTACATTCATATAAATACTGCAAACAATCATAAACAAGCTATTCATAGATCATTCACCTGCTAACCACTCCACAACCCATCGTATTCCTATTTTTACAACACTTTAAGCCCAGCTTCAGGTTTAGTACAAGGATAGGATTTTCAAGAATATAAATTTAACAAATTGATTTAAGCATAAATAGGTTGCAGCAAAAAGCACTTGTGGCCGTGTGCTCCCACCTGCCCCAACCCTGCATAATTGATAACCACCAGTGGGGGCCGTGAGGGCTGCATCCAGCTTATGCTGGACTTTGGAGATAGATGGCAACACAAGTAGGAAAAGGCTGTCTGGAAAAGTGATCCAGACATCTTGCTGGCATGCAAATATGACTATAAGTCTTACTCTATAAATAGTGGACAGCCCAGGGCCTGTTGAGCTCTCCAGCATGGCAGCAGGCTGCACACCAGGATCTCCCCTTGAGTAGGGACATTTCTCAAGGTTACTCCTTGAGGCTGAGAGGTTCCTTGTAACAACAGATGCTTGGTAAGTGACTAATAGAATGCTAAACTTTGAAATCTTAACTAAGTGCTATAAAGGATTGATTGCACGTATATAATCCTTCAGACATAAATCGTTGACCAAGGCTGGGACTAGGATTGGATCCAGCTGCACCTAGACTCCTCTCTGCGAAGGAGTTTAGAAAGCAAGTGGAACCCTTTCTGAACCTCATGAATCAATGGGAGGGTCTCTGTGACAGTTTTGCCTGAGCTTGTACTCTATGCAGTAAATAATCAAGTGTACCTTGCCATTGAATCTTGTTAAACCACTGCCGCATTTACCATTGAACATTGTTAACTCACTGCTTTATATCAATAAAGTATATTGTTGCTTGTCTTATGAGTGAAGTGCACTCTCACTTTATCTGCAACAGCACTGTACAGGGTGCCGGTGCCCAGGGTCTGGCAGGGCTGCAGGGCAGCCTCTGTGAGGAGAGGCCGGGGCTGCCCCGTGCTGGACACAGCCAGTTCCAGCTGGCCGCCACCCACCCACCCCACGGCTGAGACCCTCACAACCAGGCTGATGGCTTGGTGACTGTATCCTCCTTTTACTCATTACACAAGGCTTGGTACGCTAAGGAAAATGGACTGTTACTTCAGCACTGGCACTCTACCACATTTGTTCAAAAAAAAGGAAATTTAGATGCTGAAATATAATCACCAAAATTCAGGGCTTCAGGAGAGTTGTGAGAAACTGGCAATGTTAAGAATCCAAAGTTGGAGCTCAAACACCTAGAGTCTGCCTAAATTCTACCTAGAGCACTGGACAAAAATGGCAACCATGCAAAATGTAGAAATGAGAGGCAGACTTCCCTCAGTTATATTAAGGGAAAGTTTGCAGTACTACCTTAATATACCCTCTAAACTGTTCATTCACTGAACTGCAAATATCTTGCCCTCTTGGGCAGTATTCTTCTAAGTAGAAATCTCTCAGAGCAAATCTGTCTGAAGTCCCTCTGAGAACCTGAGCCACAGATATATTCTGCAAATTTGGCGCAATTCATCCTAGAGATATTGGCCAGAGTAAAACAGTGTTATGAAGTCTTTCCCCCAGCATAGCTGCACTCCTGTGGCAATAACATGAAGTAGGAGGGAAAAGTGAAATGAAGATTTCCGCTGGCTATTTTTGTCATATGGAGGACACTACTGCAGAAAAATCTTTCCTGCCTCTCAAGTTCTCTTGTTTTTCTATCCTCAGATGAGCTGCATAATTCAAAAATATGGCTGCACATACACTTAATTGTCAAAACTGCTGAGAATTACAAGCGTAAAGAGCACAAAACCAGAGTTATAAAATCCAAGGAAAAATGAAGTGTTTCCTAGATGTAGTAACATGTTTAAAGATAATTCATTCAATATAGTTCATCAACTTTAACTATATCTACTTGTTCACATTATGAAGGTCAAATACAAGAATGGATATCAACTTCAGTCATTTATATATTTCTAGCTACCAATGCTATATATCAATGGCTTATATAGTGAACAAAAATAAACACTTCACTAACTTGATAGTCTGTGGAAGAGATGGGGTGGAAAAGATGCAACTAATAAGTGACAAAACATATACAAGAGACCTGGAAGAAGGTCAAGAACTCACACCAACAGAAAGACTCAGATATAGGTTTCACACAAGAGTGCTCTCTAGGTTATCATGGTTGCATTGTTTTATTAGTGTTTATTAGTATTAAGGGGAGAAACCATATCACTTCATAAAGCAAAACATAGACTGGACATTCTTCAAGAAGGAAATCTTAAACACACAGGAGCAGGCTGTCCCCATGTGCCGAAAGACAAGCCAGGAGGGAAGAGGACTGCCCTGGCTGAACAGAGAGCTTTGGCTGGGACTCAGGGAAAAAATAAAAAAAAGACAGTATATGAACTTTGGAAGAAGGGGCAGGCAACTCAGGAGGATTACAAAAATGCCGTGAGGTTATGCAGGGAGAAAATTAGAAGGGCCAAAGCCCAACTAGAACTTAATATGGATACTGCCATAAAAAACACTAAAAACTGTTTCTATAAATCCATTAGCAACAGAAGGAGGGTGAAGCAGAATCTCCATCCTTTTCTGGATCGGGGGGAACATAGTGACAATGGCTGAGGAAAAGGCTGAGGTACTTAATACCTTCTTTGCCTCGGGTTTTAATAGTAGGACCAGTTGGTTTTGAGGTACCTGGCCCCCCCGAGCTGGAAGACTCGGATGGGGAGCAGAATGAAGCCCCCATAATCCCGTAAAAGGGAAGTGGTTAGTGACCTGCTACGCCACTTTGACACACACAAACCTATGGGGCCAGATGGGATCCACCTAAGGGTACTGAGGGAGCTGGCAGAAGTGCTCACCAAGCCACTTTCAATCATTTATCGGCAGTCCTGATTAACCGGCAAGGTCTCAGTTGACTGGAGGTTGGCAAATGTGATGCCCATCTGCAAGAGGGGCCAGAAGAAGATCCAGGGAACTACAGGCCTGTCAGTCTGGCCTTGGTGCTGGGGAAGGTTATGGAGCAGATCATCTTGAGTGCCATCATGCGGCACGGACGGGACAACCAGGTGATCAGGCCCAGTCAGCACGAGTTTAGGAAAGGCAGCTCCTGCTTAACTGACCTGATCTCCTTCTATGACAAGCTGACCCATTTAGTGGATGAGTCTGGATGAGTGGATGTGGATGTTGTCTACCTGGACTTTACTAAAAAGCCTTTGACACTGTTTCCCACAGCATTCTCCTGGAGAAACTGGCTGCTGATGGCTTGGATGGGTGTACTCTTCACTGGGTAAAAATCTGGCTGCGTCCTCGAGCCCAGAGTGTTGTGGTGAATGGAGCTAAATCCAGCTGGTGGCCGATCACAAGTGGTGTTCCCCAGCGCTCAGTATTAGGGCCCGTTCTGTTTAATATCTTTATCAATGATCTGCACAAGGAGATCGAGTGCATCCTCAGCAAGCTTACAGTGACACCAAGCTGGGTGAGAGTGTTGATCTGCTTGAGGGTAGGAAGGCTCTGCAGAGGGATCTGGAGAGGCTGGATCGATGGGCCAAGGCCTTTGGTCCTGCACTTGGGTCACAACAATGCCAGGTAACGCTACAGGCTTGGGGAAGAATGGCTGGAAAGCTGCCTGGTGGAAAAAGGATGTGGAGGTGTCTGTCAACTGTCAGCTGGAGATGAGCCAACACTTTGTTCAGGTGGCCAAGAAAGCCAATGGTATCCTGGTTCCTACGCTGTGGCCAGCAGGACCACGGAAGTGATTGTCCCACCCTATGCTTGGCACTGGTGAGGCTGCACCTCAAATACTGTGTTCAGCTTTGGGCCTCTCACTACAAGAAAGACAGTGAGGTGCTGGATTTCCTCCAAAGAAGAGCAACGACGCTGATGAAAAGTATAGAGCACAAGTCTTATGAGGGGCAGTTCAGGAGCTGGTGTTGTTTAGCCTAGGGAAGAAGAAGCTGAGGGGAGACCTTATCGTTCTCTACAACTACCTGACAGGAGGTTGTAGCGAGGTGGGTCTCAGTCTCTTTTCCCATGTAACAAGCAATAGGATGAGAGGAAACAGCCTCAAGTTGTGCCAGGGGAGCGTTTAGAACGGATATTAAGGAAAAGTTTCCTCACTGGAAAGGTTTTCAAGCACTGGAACAGGCTGCCCAGGGAAGTGGTTAAGTCAGCATCCCTGGAGGTATTTAAAAAGCATGTAGGCATGGCGCTTAGGGACATGGTTTACTGGTGGACTTGGCAGTGTTAGGTTTATGGTTGGACTTGATGATGTTAAAGGTCTTTTGCAACCTAAATTATTCTATGACTCTGTATTTTCTTTTTTCTGCCTAATAATTCATTTCAAAGGCTTAAATGCAGAACATCAGGGAGGTGGTTTTTTTTTTTGCATATTCTTCAAACATCAGAGAACTTGGCACAGAATCAACATACAGTGGGACAGAGATCAGACATTTTAGGGTAGCCCTGGGGGATGATGCTTGTCATTTGTCGTAATGGCAGTTTGGTAGAATAGTCAATAGAACATTCATTTATAATGGTACTGCTAGGTTCTGAAATTATTCTCAGCAGGTTGGGTGATCCTGCAGAGATTTCAAACACAATATTGCAAACTGTGCAATAGAGCATGTTACTTTAATCCCTGTATTAAGGACAGACAATCTTTTCAGATAAACTAAGAATCGTTGCAGACTTTCTCCCAGCTAAATGTACGAGGCCAACCTAAGCCTGTTTTGCAGGTTTAGCAAAATTTGGCTTGGAGGCTATCAGCAAACATAGCAGACACAACTCAGGCTTTAGCATAATGTGCTTGTGGTCCAAAAATAACTGAGGAAAAGGCTCATTCAATAAGTTATGACCTTGATCTTGCTGATATTTTTGTACATACTTAACTCATGCATATGGATAATCCTCCAGACTACAACAGCATTATTCATAGTGTTAGCAAGCACTGGAATAAAGGGTTCAGTCCTACCTTTAGTGGTAATGATTATTGATTGCATTATGGTGTTTGCTGTTTATTAAAACTTTTAGAAATATATTTTTAAAATATAAGTAAAGGAAACCTACTGAGATTTTGATTTCCCTGATTAAAATTTTGTTACTTTATATAACTGATGCATCAGAGTACTTGGTGAAGGAAATACTAAGCCCTTGGAAATAAGCATGTAGAGTCTTGCATTGGCATAAGGGTAGGCATGTTATTTTTTATTAATGAGGTAACAAAAACATTTATCCTTCTAAGACATTTAAGGGTTGGGTTAGGAGTACTTGTAAAATATATAGTAGGGGGTTTTAACTATCAGTTATTAGATATTTCATCATCAAGTTCAGTTGTTAGTGAATTCAGGCTGTCTTTTCATGATATTGCAAAATTAATGGCTGATGTAACTCTGGTGATGCTGCAATATGAGATTGATAAAAATGTGACATTAAATCAGCAGAATAAGTTATTTGAACAATACTGTGGAAATTATTTTGGATATAGGGTACAAACGTGTGTGATGGACATTTTAGGGCCACAAATGATACATTGTAGGTTGTTTGATTGTTTGATTTTTTGATGAGGATGAGTTATTCTTTTCTTTATCAGGATTCTGACATATAACTCTTTTTGTTCTTGCCAAGGCAAAGAAGATGTAAAGGCAATAATAATTGCTACCATTTGTTTTAGAAGCATGTATGCTTAACATACTTTACAAACTTGCTTCATAACAAAATGTGAACTTGTGACTAATTCCTGAAGAGCAATTATATACTATTCCTCATCATAGCATAGAGATACGCTAATAGCTAGACTAAGATAGGCTAATCTCAGTGAAAGTTAGGAATTTCACAGTTAAATGTGCACAAGGAAAAAATGCAAATGAATTTTTTTTTCATAATCAGTAGTTATATGGAGTAATAATGTAATGGTACCATTACAGAGTAATATTACAGAATGATCCTGCGGAGTATAGGAGCTGCTGTGTTGTACAATACACTAGAGCTCAAGCTATTGGTATAACTAACTGTGTTTCAGCAGCATTTTATAATTTGTTCAGCACAAAGCAGTGTGCTTTGCACTCTGGCATCTTTCCTCACAGGCTCTAGAATGCAGGGCCAGCACGAAGGCAGTATGCTGAAGGACAGCGGTGCCTTTGCTTGCACTTGCGAGTAGATTTCTGACAAAACTAATTCTGTAAATGCAAATTATGCATGCTGAACTTTCACCAACAGACACTATGCTGGTTTTCTGACTGGCAACTGAAGATTTCTGACTTCCAGTGGGTCAAAGCTGGGACAATCAATTTTACAGGCAGCTTGGGAGACATTTTTTATTATTCCAGCTCCACTGAGATGACTATAACATTTTAAGAATTTAAGGTTCAGTCTGGATTTCTAAAGTTACAGGCTTTCAGTCACGAATATCAAAATATGCTAGATATACACATTTTTTAGTATTCCCTTTTAGGGCATCATTATCAAAGATTGATTGGGATTTTCATTTGTTTTCCTATTTTATTTGTAAACACCAGTGGCTGAGGAGGCATATCACCTCATTTTAGGACTACTCATACAATATCAGCATCTGAGAGACTCTTTTAGGCTGTCTTTATAGTCAGTGGGAGAAAACCAGCCACTTCTAGAGTTCTATTAATCTCATACTAAAACAGATAACACAAGAGACATGAATCACATGCAAACCATGTCTAACTCTCTCCATTGACTATACAAGAATCTAGACAAGCAATTTGTAATGGCATTGTGGATATTTAAAGAAAGATGAGTTAAAACACAATTTTATGAGTAAATTTTTCCAGAAAAAGAAATCTTATAACCAGAAATTCCATGTCTTTGACTTATATACATCTATTTTCCTATGCATTATTTACATGAGCTGTATGTGTAAAACTATATTTTTTAAATATTTGTTTCTATAACTTGGATCCAAAATATTTTTCTTTTTTTTTTTTCCCCCTGAAACTTGAAAGCCCTTATTTAATGGAAAGTTTTATTATTTAAATTTTATTCTGTTCAGTTCTGTCCTTGTTGAAAATTTGGAAGATCTCACAAATTATAAGAAAGGAATGCATGCATTACTTCGAAGGGATCAGAGAACATGACTCCATGCATTCAAAGCATGCTTCATTTCTATGACAACAAAAAAGAAGAGCAACCAAGGGCATTCTAGACCCATCACATTCTATTCACACCTGAATTTTATCTTAATTTTGTGAACTCTGGTTTCCTTAGTTTCCACAAATGTTCCAGAAGTCCTAACAGTGTCAGACCTCCTGTAGCCCATCCTAGCCAGGCTACCATCTCACAGCAAACCAACAGAGCAAGCCAAAACTGCAGCTGAAAAGAAGAGAGAAAAGAAGGCTAGCTGTCACATAAATACGGAAACAGAGTTGGCCCCAATCTGGCACAGGTATGAGCATAGCCCCTTATTTGTGCTCCTGCAGAGATGGAAATGAACAGATTGCACTTCGACAAAAGCACCAGTTAAAAAGAAAAGGAAAAATAGGATAATAAAGAACAGAAAACAGTGAAGGACTAGAGGGTATAGAGAAATGAACAACTAAGTGGGATTCCATTAAATAGGATTCCAAGCAAAGATGGGAGAGAAACAGTGAAGTAGGAAACATTAAGAAGTAATAAAGTTTTTATGTACAGCCTTCCATCAATTTCCTGAAAGACCTTTCTTTGAAGATCATACTTTTAGAAATGATGCAGCATGTAACTCTAGTATTTTGCCGACACCAAGATGTTGTTCTTAGAAATAACGCATTTTTAAGGTGCTGCTTCCAGAGTGAGGCAGTGACAGGGCACTGCTCCAGATTTCAAGGGTTAATACACACAGGTTAAAAGAATGGTTAGCAATAGGCAGTGGCATTTAATCGCCTTAATACTGTACTGACTTAGTGCAGTTTTAGCAGAGTAACAAGGTACAAATAACACTTGTACACATACACTTTTAATTCAGAGTTCAAGAACTACATGAAATGAGTTTTGTGACCTCGATCCAATCACCAGAAGCCAAGTGTCCACATCGATAAAACCATGGCCTCAGCTGAGACTAATTAGTGCACTAGCAGACAATGTCAGTGCACTTGCCAGGTCCTGAATGGTCAAAAAGCTAGACCTCTTCTGTCTCTTTTCAGAAACTTGCCTCTGAACCAAGCCTATTACTGGGATGAGAAATTTTTACTGCTATTCCTCGTGCTGAACCTAGTTTTTGGACTAAGCAGAAGAATGAGGTCTTCAGGGATATATATCAAGCATTTTTCTGGGAAATTAGATCTTTACAAGTAGTTAAGTGTACCTCTTACTGAGTCCAATTTTAAATGGAATTATTGTCACAATAAGCAGAATAGTATATTTTTACTTCTGAATTCCCACATCATTCTCAGAAGGAAAGACCTGCTTCTTAATATACACATTTTGCCTTCCTTAATACAAATCTAATTATCCTCTATCTTTCAACATTTTACTCAATTTATCTGTAGCCTATCCAAACAAATACACTAAATGATGGCACTTAATGAAACCTTTGGCTGCACTGTTTGCTTATGAAATCATAAATATTACCTGGACTAAATTAGCAGTAGCAGAAGCCTTTTCAAGCACACACTTGATATTCTTGAAGAATTCAAGAAATGCTTTAGGATGTAACATTTTATCCACAAACATACTTATTATTTGCTTCTTTACAGTACCCTCTGTAACAGGATGCTTAAGAGGAATGGTCAGAAGTCAAGTCCTCAAAAGTATTTGGACTGTAAAGTTCTGTGATTAGGTAAATAAAGACTACTTCTACTTTGACAAATAGTACAGAGCAGCAGAACCCTGAGTAGTACTAAGAGTGACCAGCCTCACCTGGGACCCCCACCATATCAATGGGCATAGAAGCTCTATTTAAGCTCAGCCCAGGGCCTTCATCTTTCTACCTGTGCTGTGTTGAAGGAGTGTTAATTTCTGGCTTGGAGGCAAGCTAACCATGAGCCAGCAGCCTGCCTGGCTAGCAGAGATGAGAAGCGGTATCCTGTGCTACTATATACAGAGACTCAGGCAGTAGGTTTGGGAAGTGAGTATCCCTTCTATCCATTGTTTGTTAGATCATACATAGATGTTGTGTCCCATTTGGAGCACCCAGTACAACAAAGGCAACTGTAAACTAAAGCAAGGTAAGAGAAGGCATGTCAAGTCAGTCAATGCTGGAGCACTTGCCATGTGAGGAGAGGCTGAGGGAGGTGGGCTTGTTCATCCTGGAGAAGACATGGCTGCAGGGACGGGTGGGACAAAAAGAGCAGGTATAATTTGAAGCAAGGTGCTTAAGGCTGGATATAAGAATAAGGTTTTTCCTCACAAGGGTAGGCAAGCATTGGGAGTGGGTTCCTCCATGAGGTTGTGTGGACTCCATCCCTGGAGGTTTTCAAGGCCTGCTTGGAGAAAGCCCTAAGACGCCTCATCTGACCCCAGGGGTAGCCCTGCTGGTTTGGGCAGGAGGTTTGACTATAGATCTCCCACAGACACTTCCCACCTGAGTGACTCTCTGATGCTATGACTGTAAGAGGGGAACAACAGTCACTTCAAAAGTACAGTGCTAATGTCAATGGATTCAAGTTGTGACAGTGTCTGTGTTGTACTGGTGCTGCCATAGCACCATTCCTAACATTTAATTTCTCTTCATTTTGGAAGAGGATTCCTAGCCTTGAGAACAAGCAGTACAAAAAGAGAAAGAAGTTATATAGACTGTCTAATTCCTGCCTTTCCATCTGCTAATCATGTCTCCTTTCACTAAGATAAGCTTCTGGTATGAGGAAATGAGTGATGCAGGTAGAAAAGCTAGCCTTAGCGGCTAATTCAGCATTTCAGTGTTTCTGCAGGATCTATATGTGTTTGCTCTGTTACACCCAAAATCTCATTATGGGTGAAAGGGAAAACCTCGTACTCATAGAGCTAAGAGTATATTAGTACAACTAATGCTCTAATAGTCTAACTCATGCAAGTAACATAGATAAGCCCTATTAATACAATATTAAAATTGTTACCTCAATGGTTCTAGTATCTGCCCCTCTTCTTTGGAGTTATGCTCACCTTTTCAAGGCTCAAGGTTGACTGTTTCAGTCTTTGTGAAGAAGTCTGAGGATGTTTATGATGAGTTATGAGTACCTTGAGGTCTTCACTAGGAGGATTATGGTGTCAATGGCAGGATATTTTTCCTTTTCAGTCCTGGGGTCCCCTTGGCTTTCTTTTAATACATTTTTTCCCATCCCCACCTGCTCCCTTCTCCCTACTACCAGGGACAGGGTGAAAGCTGCCCTAGACTCCCCAATAGCTGTAGAGGCCGTTTGTCTGGCAGTGACTGCCTGGGGCTGTCAGCTCATTTCCCCAGTGACACTCACAGAGCTGGAGCTCAGATGGGCTTGGCAATGGGCACTTGGCCATGGGGAGCCTGGTAAACCCAGCTCAGTGCCCCTTGGGACCTGCCACAGCCTGATGCTTGTTCCCAGCAGTGAAAAACAAAACCATATTTACAAGGCTAGAGTAAACCTGTGCTTTATGCAGAAAATAGCATGGTTTATAGGCCCTGATATAGTATGTATCTGCTAGTAAATAAGGTAGCTAAAAAACTGCTTAAAATTAGTGTGTTAAAAAGAGCATTTTGTTTATCTGCAAATGTGATTTCTTGAACTATGTTCCCCTCCCAGTAAAGTGAAGAGGAGACTTTGGTGCCATGCAGGTGGAAGACATAAGAGAGAATGAATATCGGGTGAAGTTTCTAATAATTACATGTTTTAATTATGTGTAAAGGGAAGACAGATATATTATTGGAAGTATCATGGTGAACACTGAAAATTTTTAGGTCTTTGTGAGTTGGATTTCAGAACCCTTACCCTGAGGAAGAGGTGGATAAGGTAGAAAATATTATTGAGAGCTTTTCAGGACATTATATGTGAACTGAGGTTGAGAATGTACTCACCTGAAAACTGTTCAAAGCCATATGTACCAGGGAGGTGTAAAGGTGACAATATTTCTGTCTGCAGACCATGGATCTTTCTTATTGTATAGTGACCGCAATGCTGACCTGCCGGAATTCTTTCTCCTGCTGGAGGCTATTAAAACTCCACGACAGATTAGTCATAAACTTTGAGAGCAGAGGTGGGGATCATGCCCATGCTGATAAATTAAGTGTGGATTTGTGATCTAGGTTGTTTCCTCAGTGAATGATTGAACACAGAATCAAAGAAGAGATAAAAGTTAGTGTTTTACCCTCCAAGTCACCCTTCTTCTTAATTTATTTTATTTTTCCAATATTCTCTTCACCAGCTGCTATTTTGCAAATTCAGGCATGGATGAACATTTTGAACTATGTTGTATTAATTAGATTTCTACTTCTGATGTATTAACTAACCAAGTACCTTTTGTGAGTCACTGATTCTTAACCAAAGGCTAACTTGATTTTCAGCATTAGATTTTTACCTAATTGCATTTATTTGACAAAGCAATGATGCAAACTTGCAGAATAAAACATACAAGAATGTCTTTTAAAGTTAACCCCTGCTGGTTTTAGTGCAATTTTAAATCTTTTATAAATAACTTGACAGGACTTTTGTCAAAAAGCAGCTCTAATAATAGATTAACTCTCTTCAGAATAAACAGACAGAGTTAAAACAATCTAATTTTAAAGGAAAATTTCTTTGATATGTGTGAGTGACATGACTGAAATGCTTTCATGTCAAGTAATGATGATCAGTGTACAAGTTTACAGAGATTTAAAATTAATTTGAATATGCACAATTTAGATATATTTTCCTTAAATAAAGATTATCAGGTTTGTTATATTAATTGACTGAGTACTATATCTATTTGGAGAGCTTTTAAAATGTGTGTCTTTGACCTATAGACATTAATGAGCTCATTATAGAAAACACAGCTATCCTTGGGCATCTTTCTAAGCAGGTTAAATTGCGTGATCATTTGTTGCCACCAAACCTTCTGAGCTGGTGTCTAGAAAATGTTCTTACCAGTTCACTTTATTAACTAACATGGAAAAAAAGGTGCCTTTATTTGCAACTGAATAGAGAGAAATTTCTCAGCCAAGCAGATTAAAAGATTCTGAGCTTCCATATTTTCATTCAATAAACCAGAAATTATTTGTTCAAGCTTCCCCCTACATTTCCTCAAGTCCACAGTGGTCCAGCCTTCTTCCCACTGGGTAAGCTTGAAACAGGATCAGAGTAGCGTTCACACACTGCTGTTGCCACTAACCTTTCTTTATCAAGACTTCAAGCACTTTTAGATGTGCACAGTTTCAGAAGAGAAGTAGCTCTTTCTGGTTTCTTGTGTTAAAACAGATTGAGCCTCAACAAAGAAGCAGGGGTAAAGATTCGGTTTCAAATTTTGTCACAGTTTTCTGGCTGAATTTGAGCAGGTCTGTTTCTATTTTCTTAGCTGAAAAAAGGAGGAAACAAAAGATATGCTGCTTTATGAAGTAATTTAAAATGTATACATGATAAATTTATAAAAGTTAGGTATTACTACTGTCTCTTGTAATTATTCTTTTGAAAAATGTCTTGGTAAACACTTGATTCAGGATACACTTAAAATCTGTAATCTCTCTAGGTTTGTATTCAATATTGGGGAATGTTTGTTTGGGTTGTTTTTCAAATAAAATTAAAGAAAAACTTTTTTTTTTCCTGAAGAAACAGAACATTTTTAATGAGAATAAATTCAGTATTCTAACAAAGCTCTAGTTAAATGTCAGAATCTGTCATTTTCTAATGACAGCTGCAGTGTCTGTCACTGAAGGATTCAAGCAAAGTGACTCCACTTTGAAACTACCTTTCTTTTAAATTGCTTGAACAACTGATATCCACAGATGTCCACAGATCATCTACATATAAGCAAGCGTTTTATCTTGTCATTCACGAAGTGTGTATATTTACAAAAGACTTATGCTAACATCACTTAAAATGTCATAGGATATTCTCTTAGTCATTCTAAGAGGTTTATTACCTGTCTATAGGATTACAATGACACAAAAGGACTTGAAAGCTACCAAGTGTCTTGTCTCATTGGATCTGAGCTTGCATGCTATTACTGCTTCCTGCAGTTTGTTGGATTTTAAGAAATGTTAATGAATTTTCATTTAAACATTTAAGTCACAATCTCTTTTTAATTAGTCTACTGATAAGTAATTTGTTTCTTAAGCCAAATGTTCCAAAACTACTCTACCTAAAATCTACTGAAAGTAATTGATAATCTAGCATCAATCCAAAAGTCAACTTTACATTTGTGGTGTTAGATATTTTGAGCTTTAAAATAACTGTTTCTCTTTCTGAAATTTGTGCTGTTGTGAATTTGCAATCAGGAAAAAAACCTATCAGATACACAAAAGTATTATCTTTGCCATTAATTTATTGTAAGATATGCTATTCAATTTGCATATGAATCTATCCATGTAATATTAGAACTTATTTTCATTCACCTGAGGTTTTCAAATAAGATACAGTGGAGCCAAAATAATTTCATTATTTTACCAAACTGGCTTCAATAATTGTTACTCCTTTCTTAGAAAAAAGACTGAAAATCATAATAATTATATTTAATATAGAAATAAGTATTGAATTCTTCTTGAATACACATCACATGATGTTTGATAGAATTTAAATGACTATTAAAATATTTCTAGCATTCTCTTTATAGTAAGCTAGACCTGACAAGTCTTCAGAAAATGTTCATTTAAGATGGCTGTAAGTTTGTTAAAAAGATTAATTAAAATGTTAAGATCTTTTGCTTTCCCTTTTATTTCTTAGAAATCTCTCTTTAGCATTTCTTTGTATGCTGTAGCTCATCAGCTAAAGTTTGTGGGTTTGAACATTAAATATACATAAACAGATGTACATTTAATGCATATATATGAATTTAATATACATTCTATCCAGTTGTCTGTTCTCATAAACAAAGTTCTCTGGCATGCTGCAATATATAATACCATGGGCTTATGTGCTGAGAAAGCATCAGAATGTGGTCTGAGAAGGTAAGTCATGTAGTTCAAAATCTGACAATATACAAGAAGGAGGTAAAAAAGGCAGGAAAGAGCTAGGTAAGTAATAATTAAAATGATATCATGAAAAGAAAAGAAGCATACCTTGATTAATCAGCTTCTCATCTATTATCCTGGTGATAAAAATACAGGAAACAACAGACAAGATGCATCGCTAGGGTGAATTCATAGCTAAAGGACTCTGACATGCTTTTGACTGCATACTTTTCATGGTTTTTATTTTTAACACAATAGATGGTTTAGGAAGTAACTGCACCTAAAAGAAATCTAGCTAGTTACCTGGTTAGGCCAAGTATTTAGGGATAAACTATTACAGTATTTTCTCCTCTGGACTATAGGGACATGTATTATTACTACATGCCTATTCTTTTTGAGTATAAAAATAAATTTGAAACTGTTTGGGGGGGGGAAGTAGTATCATTTTGTGGCCTCTCAGTCCCTCTGAAAATTCCCTTCAGAAGCATGAAAAAAGATATTTCAAATTCGATCGTAACTGTCTTCTGTACATTGTGAAATTAAAACAAACCATTTATTACCTCACAAACCAGCATTTTCAGTCTAAAGGCATCAAATTGAACATTTTAGTAATTTAAAGGATATTTTTTTCTATTTGAAAAGTAAGGTGCAAAATCTGGCAAAATTAACTAATCTCATAAACGGTTTGAATATTTCTGTTCAAAGACAAACACAAATAGATATGGCTTTCACCATAACTGCTCCTATTGTTGTTCTTCATCTGAAAAACCATCCTCGATGAGTGAAGCCTTCATTCAACTCCTCTGGTACTATTTCTGAAATAGTACAAGTCCTGCACTTGGGTCACAACAACCCCATGCAATGCTACAGGCTTGGGGAAGAGTGGCTGGAGAGCTGCCTGGAGGAAAAGGATCTGGGGGTGTTGGTCGACAGCTGGCTGAACACGAGCCAGCAGTGTGCCCAGGTAGCCAAGAAGGCCAATGGCATCCTGGCTTGTATTAGGAATAGTGTGGCCAGCAGGAGCAGGGAGGTGATCGTGCCCCTGTACTTGGCACTGGTGAGGCTGCACCTTGAGTACTGTGTGCAGTTTTGGGCCCCTCACTACAAGAAGGACATGGAGGTGCTGGAGCGTGTCCAGAGAAGGGCAACGAAGCTGATGAAGGGTCTGGAGAACAAGTCTTATGAGGAGTGGCTGAGGAAACTGGGGTTGCTTAGCCTGGAGAAGAGGAGGCTGAGGGGAGACCTTATCATTCTCTACAACTACCTGAAAGGAGGTTGTAGTGAGGCGGGGGTTGGTCTCTTCTCCCTAGTAACAAGCGATAGGACGAGAGAAAATGACCTCAAGCTGCACCAGGGGAAGATTAGGTTGGATATTAGGAAAAACTTCTTCACTGAAAGGAGTGTCAAACTTTGGAACAGGCTGCCCAGGGAGGTGGTGGAGTCTCCATCCCTGGAGGTATTTAAAAGAAGGGTAGACGTGGTGCTTGAGGATATGGTTTAGTGGTGGACTTGGCAGTGATAGGTTAGCGGTTGGACTTGATGATGTTAAAGGTCTTTTCCAACCTTAATGATTCTATGATTCTATGATAAATTAACCTCCAATCTTGCAGTACCCACTAAAAGGGCAGGCTTCCACATGGACGTCTTATTAATTTTGATGAGGACCACTCCCCACCCCCTGACATTTGAGTCTTGCTGAACTGAGTGCAATGCAGAACAGAGAGCTTAGACTCTATTAGTTAGATACACAGAGAAAATTAAATGTTCTTTTAAGAACCATGGTTTTGTGTGGGCTGGGGATTTTGCACTTTGTCTAATGATTGCTTGAAGTGACCCACAGAAACAGTTTTGGTGCAGAAAATAGAAATCTGAGCTCCTCACTTCAAAGCTCAGAAAAAAGACAGTTGTTCCTCTTCTCTCCTTCTACCTGGCCCTATTTATCTTTCCTAATTTTTCCCCTCTTTATAAAGAAGCTGTTTCAACAAAAATTTGTAGCTCTTTGGGAAAGAAAATATGTTCTTTAACCTGTATTAAGATCATACAAATATGATGGTAATAAATACCAAGAAGTTAAGGTATTCTTACAGTGGAATCCTAACTAGCTCTGAATTCATATAAATTAGTTTTCTTGGCAAATTGTTTCAAGAAGGTCACACCGTAGATTGTAGAAGCTAAGCTTCAAGTTTTGTCAGTGGGTCAATGGAGTTGTTGCATAATTTTGATTAATTTTTTTATTTTTCCTTTTCAAAGATTATACTGCCACAGCACACACTTCCTTCTAAAATAAAAAAAGCACCTTAATTTAGAGTTTTCAGATAATTACGTTGTAAATAATCTTTCAAATATCAAAACATAATATCAGTCTACTCTGTATAATGCAACATCTGCAAGATCAATATGTTATGATTGATTTGATACAGTAACTTACCATGGTGAGTCATGGGCAGAGAGACAGAAGTCATTGACAGCATACATACTCTGTAAAGAAGGTATTTTAAAATAGTAAGGAAAAAAATTGATTAAATTCGACATTTTCAAGAGCATTAAAATAAAGACCACAACAGAAAAATAGTTCATATTTTGAAGAGTGCTTAGCCACCCACACAAACATGTCAAAAATATTGCCTTTTTCTGCTGGTGTAATGCAGAGTTCTTAGAACATCATGTACTATTATATAATCAGCATACGCTACCAAATCTATTACTAGCAAGGTCAGCACCTCCATATTAAATTGGTGTTAATAGAATTTAACAGTGCTTAAACAGTACTACTCAGATGTTCAACATCATAAAAAGCACAACTAAGGATGATCAGGACATTTTCACTTCAATTAGTCGTTATTGCTAAATATATGTATATATGTAATCTACATCTATTCTTTTGCCAAACCGAAAACTACTTCACAGAAAAATAAGTTTTCTGGTAAGATACTAATTAAAAATGTTTTGAAACTGTGGAATATTTCTGCATATCATATTTTAAATTTCTTTTTCTCCTAAATGTACGTTGATGTGGAACAAGTGATTATAGTGCTTTTTAAAAGATTAATTAATTGGAAAAGTTTTTCCCAGCTGCCCATTTTCAAATTTCAAAATAAAAAATTTACACTTTCTGCTATTACCCATAAATGTTCTTCTATACTTTCCTATGAATAAGTATATATGTGCATATACACCCATAGATTTAAATAGATTTTTAAATGGTTATAAACCACTTTTTCAATCTTCTGTAAACACAAATTAGAGGTTATACAGCTTCCCCCTGCTTTTGAAAAAGACAGGTTTTATTAATAAATTCACTTACATGGTCTAAGCCTGACATTTTGTGTTACTGCTACATACCTGTAGGTGGTTTAATTATAAATCAGAATAAGAACATAGAAATAACGTTCACAAGGGATTATTACTATAATTCCCTAATAATATTGCTCTGCAGTTTCCAACTGATAAATTACATTAATACTTCAAAAGAAGCATTGATTAGAGAAAGAGTACATGGGTTTCTTTTTGTTGAAGTGCTGAATCTGTGTGTGTGAGCTAAAACCACACTAGCACAACATATTCATTATCAACAAGGTGATATTTTCTTGCAGCAGGCCAGTTGTGTTCTATATTGATTGTAAAACTAGTTTCGAGCATCCTAGTCCTGAAGTCAAGTCATTTTAAAGTTTTAAATCCTCATTAAATGTGCAACTTTTTCTGAATAAGGGAGGCTAAAGCTCACACACACGTACAGTATGGCTGATTCTTAGCAGCAAATCTCAATTCACCCAAATGGCATAAGAAGTCCCATGTAAGATGATCTATGTAGTCAAAAACATGATTTTAAGTGCTGAAACTAAAATAAATACTCTTTGTCTCGATTACTGTTTTGGGTAACTTTCCCCTTCTGCTGCCATGCTTCTAAATCCTTCTTCAGATGGTGAGAAACTCACATAAGGTCTACGAATTTTTGTTAGAATGGCTTAGGTGGACCAAACTGCAAGTGATAGCCTTATACCAATAAAAGAACTAAAGATTTAAAATTATAGCAGAATTGGAAAGGAGTCTATTTACAGTTTAGAAGAGTCTTGATGGAAGAAAGAAAAGCCAATTCAAAGTCAGTACATGCTTAACCAGTTATCATTATTTATAATTTAGGCCTTAGTTTGGTCTTCAGGATTATGGCTACCTGCAATGTAGATGCTAGAAGTGGTAATTGACACTGGTCCATTCTAGCGTAAATTCAGAGGGCTTCAAATTTCTTTCTTATTTGAAATACATCATCAAATATATGAAATGAGAGCTATCACCTTTCTCTACACAGTGCTTCACAATGTATAATTTTTAAAAAATAAAAAAAACCCAAGAAAAATAATTAAGTGAAAATCATAATAATCTCATAAATAACCTGTGTTGAGATGAGGTAAATCTGCTTTATGTTTATAATACATTTTATAGATAACTATTTATTACATTTAAATTTTGCATGTATATGTTTATTTGTACTAATTCTTTCCTCCATCCTTTCCCCTTCACCAAGTCAAACAAGCAATTAATATCATTAGGCCAATTCAAATAATGGTGTAATTTATTTTTTCCAGCATGAATCAGGAGTATCTCATAGTTGCAGACAGGAAAGGGACTCTCATTCAGTAAAAATCTTCCCCAGCCGGGGAGTCCTATGACATGCTGTATATTTCCTATGCAACAGGGAGAAAGATCTCTAAGGCAAAAATTTTGGCTAAAATCATTGCCAGGTGCCAAGGACTTTCTGTTGACCTTTGTAGGCCAGATTCCTTGGGTCCTGGTTTGGTCCAATTCTGCTTCTGCAGAGCAGGATTTTCTTCCTCTCCTTTTTAACATTATGTCTTGATTAGTTTTGTTTGGGCTAACCCTCCTTCCTTTCGTTATTCTCTACATTTCCTGTAGAAAGCTAATCCCATGTCATCAGGAGGCTTTATAAATATAGCTGAAGCCTTTTCTCCTGAGGAGGCTGCAGGGCCCAAGCATCCTAGTCAGGCTGTCTGACCTGTCTCTCTGTATGTCAATAGGCTACAAATAATTCTTTGAATAAAATACCATGGTAGCTCCCTCTTAAAGTTGGAAAGATGCACTGCTTATCCTTATACATTCTTTCTTCTGAAATATAATTTAAATAAGGGTTGAATAAAAAAATTAATTATGGTATAGAAATTAGGGTATAATATCCCTAGGAAAATGGCTGGCAGATACAAGGTCTGGTATTCTAGTACATAGGAAGATGGTGCATCTAAAATCATACAGAATTGCTGTACAATATATTAGATATTTGCAAATGTTTTCAAACTGCAGGTAAAGGCATCTGTCCAACCTACAGGTGAAGACTGTTACAGTCCTAGTATATGACACTGCCTTGTGTAGGTGGACCTAATTCTTTTTCCATTTCAGTAGTAAGCTTCACCCATCTCACCTAAAGCTGTGAAGATGTATAATTTGTGTGCACACATCAGGCCACACTTTCTTATGTGAATAAAAGCAGGTAAATATGCTACCAATGTTAATAAAATTACAATACATGAGTATATGTGCTTTCTCGAATTCCTCTAACAGTTCAACTTCAATATTCCCTTAATGACTCTGTTCTTATAAAAATTAGATACACGTATATACAGTATATGCAAGTGTGTATATGTATAAATTTATAATAAATTATTCTCTAAAAGTATTTCACAGATTTGATAGGTAGAATATTGAAATAATTATCTAATATTCTTAAATTTTATTTTTATAGTTATGGAACAGAGGTCTTGTATTTTCATTTGGATTTAGCTACAAAAATATGTTTTAATTTGAAGGAAGATGTAACAGCAAGGTGAAATAAAATCAATCTGGACTCCAAACTCAAAATTACTTTGAAGGAAAAAAAAAAAACTAACCAAATATCACACTCTGACTCTTATTTCTTTTTATTTACACCCACTGACTGAAAACTATACTTCAGTTTATTCTTAAATTGTAAGCAATTTTAACTATCCCATTTCATTTTCCATTACATTCAGTTTTGTCTGGTTGGTTTGGTTTGGTGTTTTTTGCTTTTTTTTTTTCCTAGCTAGTAAATCAGAAATGAGGTATCTTTCAGCAATTTTTTATTGACCCTGTGAGCTTATTAAGGTCAAATAGCCAATGTCATTGTTTACATCCTCACCAGCATTATTCACTTGACAAGATTTATTACTTGGTAAGCAATGTGGATTTCTGACCTGTACTGAAATCAATTACTTAAAAGAGCAAGGGTGCTGTTTCTCCTACAGACCTAGACTTAAAAATAGAAATTTCTTTCCATTTGCCCAGTCATGTTATATTTCATTATATCATAAACTGTATATGAATTTGTTAGTACATGAAACAGGAGATGGTAGCCTTCTCCCTGCCCTCCCTGCGCCCCACTATTAGTTCATGTCTTGGTCATGCTGCTCCCACCATGAGAGTAACAGCTGGAGAAACTCCATTTCGCTTCATGCTACAGTTGTGTTCTCTGCTTTCAGTGTGCAGAACTGAGTGCAGCTATGCTGCAGTCCTGACACAACAGGCGTTACGGGTATGTAGCTTAGCTTGACACCTGAAAGAGTTAAGTACCTATTTAATTTTTAGTACAGATATTCTATCCGCTCTCCCCATTTTGAATTAAACAACCGAAATGCCATTTTTTTTTTCTTTTGTATGAGAGTTTGTGAAGTCTTTCTAATTAACAAGCTATTTAAATCCAATAGTATTCTAATACCTATTGCTATATGCTACTTATGCTGAAAAGCTGTTTTTTTCCTTCTTTGAAACATGTATGTCCTGAATATTTTATGGATAGAGTAGAAAATGCAGTAATAATTGAAAGGGACAGTATCAAGTGGACAAGACATCCTCCTTGTCCTGATAATTACTGGTTCGTATACTGTGGATATAACAAGATATGTTGAAGGGATTGAATATTCTGACAAACGAAAAGGAAAGCAACCTTGTTGCTTGCAGCTCATTATATTCTGGTGAATTATTGCCTATTTCACAGGTTCTGACAATAGTTACTGAGGCCAAAAATGTCATCATTAAGTGGGAAAAATAAGTGTAAAATCACTTTGTCATCTTCTTTAAGTCCTATGGACAACCTGTGAAATGGCAGATTTTCATGAACTTTCAGCTGAGATGGAATGTCTTACTCTTAGCTCTGAAACCTCTTAGCATTAACTTCATAAAAATCCAAAGCAAACAAAAAAAAGGCCAACAAGCAGTTGAAATTATGCACCAGATCCATTCAAGTTAACTCAGGCCTGATCCTTCCATTTAGAGCCTCTCACTGAAATAAGGGTGCCATTTTCCATGAGATTATTCTACTGACACAATTCACCTTATGTATGTATTTTTTTTCAATCAGATAAATATATGAGAACTAAGTAGCTATCCAGGTCAGATTTTCAGGTGGGGCAAACAGATGAACTCAGTATAACTACTTTAGATGGGAGCTATTTTTCTTTGTACTAAATAGAGTCTGGTTTTGGTGATCAGTGAAGGGAATATGTCATTCAGATTTTTTTAAATTTTTTCTACCATACATCATCTTTTACCCCTGAAAATATGCCTTGCAAAGTGGTACTAATCTTTTAATAGTAATAATGTAATGAAATTACGTGAACTGGTTTATAATGGTATGCTCCTAATGATCAGGGATACACCTAAAAGGACAGCTTCAGAAAATTATAAACACCTTCCCTTCCTGTGTTTTCATGCAAATGTTCAAAAAAGTATTTCCAAAGCCTATGATTTCTGTTTTAAAGATCCTAACAAACATTCTCACTGCATCTGAAGCTATGTTTAGAAGTCATCTGTTCCACGCACAATTACCTTCAAGTTTTTTTTGTTAACGATATCAAGACTTTTCTCAAGTAAGTGTTCTGAGGTTACAACTATTACAAATTTATATACCTTAGTTTATACTGAGACATGTTGGAAAGGTTCCTTACTTTTTTGTCAGGGAGAAATTCATTTGCACTCTTTGCAGTCAATTAACGGTTAAATCTACCTGCACTTTCAAGATAGGAATGAATTTTCTGATGATGGAAAGTGACTGAAACTGTGACTGCAGCAGTGCAGTGCGGGAGACAAGAGATAATGCCCTATCAAATCACTTGCAGTGTTGGAGATTATAGGAACACCCAGGGCTGAACTTCCATTCAGCAGAAGTCATCCAAGAAAAAAGGATATAATGAGAGACTTCATTTTAGAGCAGTATTCTTCTCAGCAAGAAAAGACTGAAATTTATCTAACAGACTGCTGCTTATTTCCTGGGAAATGTTTGAATTTACTTGAGAGATAGGTGACTTGTTATTCCAATAGCAGAGGAGAACACAGAAAACATTGAAACCAAGCTAGAGTGAGAGCTAAAGGAGAAGGAATACGATATTTTTTTCTTTCTCTGCCCCAAAAGAAAGCAATTTGCTTTTTATTTTTTCCCAATCATTGTATTTTATTGAAATAAACTTATTTTATTTCACTTAAAAGTCCACCCTAGTGCTGCCAGACTGTCAATCACCAAACAGTCCAGAGCTGAAAACAGGGAATGGATTCGCAGGTGTGGAAATATGCATCTCAGAAGTGAGTCTTCTGTAATTCTCTTGGTCTGCATCTGCTAGGATGCAAGGATATGATTGCTTGGTCTGATGACACAAGGTGCTAGACATAGAGGTGAGTGTACCCCTGGCAAGTGTAAATTAGAATATTTTTGAGACTGTATGCATCATCTGTGTATGCATCACCTGTACCTTAGCAGGGAAGGATACCACCAAGAGAGTGGCAATAAAAATAAACTTTCTGGAAACCTGGAAACTAAAAATACATGTAGAAAAAGATTGGATAACATTTGTATAAACCACACCAACAATGCCAAAATGCAAATAGTAGAAATGGAAATAATGGCAGTTGATGGTCCTGTGAGCAAGGAAGGTAATCCAAAGGCTTACACAGCCACCAAAATTTAGTTAGTTTTTACATCTGTTTGCAGAAAGAGTTGATTAATCTCCCCAGGATTCTGGAAATGTAGGCTGGCTGGCTTCAGTGATCAGCTGACATTGCTGTAAGGAATTGGGGACCCAGTCGCCAACGGCAGCGTGACTTTGTATTGGGATTCATGACATGAGCTGGGATAAACATATCTCACAAGAGATCATAATAATGTTCCATGACAACTATGTTGAATTGAATGTACTTCATGCAGACCCCTGAACCTAAGAAAGCTGGGACACAAAGCGGTTACTGTGGGATTTCTTCCAGTCTTCTCAGGAGTTCACTACCAACACAGAGTGGAGTGAATCACAGTAAATATGCTGACTTGTGAACCAAATCCATTTGTGGCATCCTATTCCTACTGTGTCTGCTGTGATTCCCTGATGGCTTTGGATGCCTGTTGGGTACTTTTGGTCCTTACGCAACTGAGCTTACCCTACCAAGCCTACATGCCTACTTTCTCCTTTAACCTGACTTATGACTTGTATGGACACACACTAATGGTCTTTCTACTCACAGACCCCTGTCCAACTCTATGTTAATGCAAGAGTAAAGACAAGTACGTGTGGTGTCTCTGTTTTTGTGCTGGTAGTAAACAATCAATAACAATTCTGCAGTGCAGGCTCAGACCACCCACTACACCTAATCTTGATCCAAGCTTAACAAGAAGGACTTCCTAGGCAGTCTGGTTGTACACCTCTGGAGAGAGGGACTGCTGCCTGCAAAGGGAGGGGAGGGGGAAGAAAGTGAGCAATGGATCCTGAATATGAGATATAGAGATGGAACATGAGATGGAACAGCAACATCTCAATCAGGAGTTAAATGTTGAGAGGTTATCACTATAATGTGAGCCACAGCTGCCTAAAAGAAAAAGAAGGGGGTAACCGGGCAAGTACATCAGCAGACAACTGGACTACATACTTAAGATTTCTTCCATTCATACTGCTACAGAAAAAAGCTGACAAATTCACTTTAACATTTCTGCATACAATTTATTTTTTCCCCATGCTTTTTAGGGGGATGGTAGTAAATTATTATTCTTTTCTTCTAGAATTTTGTTACAGCTTTGATTTTGGAAGGGATTACAATCCTCTCTTGATTAACATTTTTATTTGAACTTCTATTTAAATAAATTGAATATTGTAAGTAGCATTCTGAAATATATTTGCATATCATATATTGAAGTCAACTACATCAATATTTCAGAGTGTCATAAAAAGAGCAGGATTTCAGTTTAAGGAGAAATAATGTAGGGATTTTCTTTTATTATTATTATGATGATTTTGACATTCTTGCTTTGTCCCAGAAACCATTTAGCAAAAGTAAAAGCCCAAACAGCTATTTTATTAGTCTCTGCCTGTTACTGAGTAGAGACGTACTGAGCTATACCATCATAATTCATAGAAACAACTGTTCAGGAAGAATGTTGATACCTTGTTATTTCTGGTTCCATTGTTTTATTTGCTTTATGCTGCTTAATAATCCTTGTCATGTTATTTTTCATTATTTGTAAATGTGATAGAGCAGGCAACATATTCTATTCTATGGGGTCCAGCTTTCACACGGAACAGTAAGCCAGAACAAAAAAAAAAGCAGATCATGTACATCTATAAAACTAGAAACTGTTGAAAAATTGTCCTGCTTATGTTTCATTCTTTTCTCTCAGTTCTATTTTTAGCTGAAGGATAGATTCATGCCATTCCATTTTCTTTCCTTGTTTCATCAGTTATTTTTTAAGATTATCTCCTTTCTGGATTTTTTTTTTTAATCTTTTAGAGTGGTGTATCAAAACAGGATGTCAAAGCTACAAGTTCCTGAAAGATAACACTGGCCACCCTGCTGCATTCACTGGTCAATCTACAGTGACTATCATGGTTCAAAGCAAAGGGAGCAAAATGACCAGTAAATCAAAGAAGTTAGCATTACTGATAGTATTACTCTACTGGGTAAATACTTGTACAGTGAGAGTATGTCTTCAATAACTTGAACTGCAAAGTTTGTATGGGTTTCCTTGTCTAAAAATCTGAGTACAATGGAGTATTAAATGCATGTGCATATATGCACAGCCCATATGCTCAAGTGTACCTATTAAGTTAAATAAGAAAAATTTTGTAACTCATCTGAATACTAAACTAGGTCACTTGGTTTGCTCTTCTGAACTTCTTATATAACCTAAAACTGAGAAATTGAGGCCTTTTCAAAGTATTTGTTAAAAAACCCCATGCAGATATGTAGATAAATCTTACTATGTTTTCCATTATATCAAAATCTACCAGTGCTCATAACTATCAGGGAAGTTGCCTACTCGTGATTTTATCTGCGCAGTTTGAAATATACGTTGGGCCTTTCTGCTTTGCTATTCTCAGTACTTCTGTAGATGAAATTTAGGAGGCAAATCCTGATAGTGACGATGTTCACAAAGCCAAGAACTTGTTAATCCCCTTCTTTTGGCTGCACGTTAGGGTAAGGTAGCTTTTTGGATGAAGAAATAATAGAGAGAAATATTCAATCCATTTCTTACAAGCAAGGATTTAGAAACAATTGATAAAGTAAAATAATAGTAAATGGATAGTTGGTTGCTGGCTTGGAGCAATTTACTTTATGTGTTGTTTAGTACCACTGTTTCAGGAGGACACACAACAAAAATGAGAGGAGGGAGTGCTGAAGCTGTCTGTATGTTGGGAGATAAGCACGCGAAGTCCAGAAAGGAGGACTTACAGGGGCTTTCAGCATCACTTTTCATTAGCATAGGTTTGCATAGCAGGAACATCCACAGTACATGGTACAGTGCACTGCTGCACAGTCTTGTCACTGAGACTGATGCTGGATCTTCCTCACTCCAATGGGGGAGTTGTTTTTATAAAAATTAAGCTAAATCTGCAC
Source organism: Phalacrocorax aristotelis (assembly GCF_949628215.1). Lineage (NCBI taxonomy): Eukaryota > Metazoa > Chordata > Aves > Suliformes > Phalacrocoracidae > Phalacrocorax > Phalacrocorax aristotelis. The sequence goes on along the minus strand of NC_134276.1, from coordinate 108,238,297 downwards.
TAATGTAAGGTTTAGCATGAAGGATAGAGAAAGCTTCAAATCATCCCTCACATGTCTTAGGCTTGTCAGACTAGCTCACTTGTAGCAACTGAAGTGATGATTGATTCTTATGAGAGCATAATATGTTGCTCTCTCAACATTGCTGAGGCTGCAAGGTACTTCTGGAGACCATCTCATACAAAACTCTCCTCAAAGCATGGTCAATCAGAGCAGGTTGCTCTGGGTTTTCAATACCTCCAGGGACAGAGACTCCACAACCTCTCTGACCAACCTGCTCCACTGTTCAATCACCCTTACAGTTAAAAAGTCTTTTCTTGTGTATAAATGTATTTTTCTGGATTTCAGTGTGCACACATTGCCTCTTGTCTTGTTACTGGGCACCATGAAGAAGAGTTTGGCTCTCTCTTCTTTACTTCCCCCATCAGGTATTTATACACACTGATAAAATCCTCCCTAAGCCTTCTGTGTTTCTCATGTGTCATGTGCTCCAAGCCCTTAATTATCTTTGTAAGGACTTACCAGCCTTAGTGCAGTATCTCCCCATCTCTTGCACAGGGCAGCCCAGCTCACCAGATGTGTCTCACCGGGGCTGAGTAGAGAGGAAGGAGCATCTCCCTCAACCTGCTGGCAGGACTCTGTCTAATGGATCCCGGAAGGCTGTTGTCCTTATTTGTCACTGCTGGATCACAGTCAGCTTGGTGTCTGTGAGGAGCCCAGGTGTAGGAGTTTGCATTTCCCTTTGTTGAACTTCATGATATTCCTGTCAGCCCAGTTCTCCAGCTTGTCAAAGTTCCTGTGAAAAGCAGCACAACCTTCTGGTCTATCAACCACTTCTCCCAGTTTTCTGCAACCTTGCTGAGGGTGGACTCTGTCCTATCATCCAGGTCATTAACTGAGATGTTGAACAATATTGGCCCCAGTGTCAGTCTGTGAGATACACCACTAGACACTTTAGTTTTCCTGGCCCCATCCTTGCATGGTTGGACAGTGTCTCTGTATTCTTCCTGCATCACCTGTCCCTGCTTCCACTTATTGTATGTTTCCTTTCTATGTCTGAGTTTTGTCAGGAGCTACTTGTTTATCTATGCAGGCTTCCTGCCCACTTTGTTTGGCTTCTTGCACACAGGGATGGACTGTTCTTGAGCCTGGAGGAGGTGACCTTGGAAAATCAACAAGCTGTAATTATGAGTATTACGTGTCTAATAGCCCAATCTAAAGACATTCCTAAAATTTTCTTTGCTTTATATGTATTAAACAGTGAGGAAAGAAACAGGTATTTTTTTTCAATCAATTGATATCAAATACCACAATAATTCTCTACATTGTTTCCTAGTTATTTTTTCATGAAAATTCCTACTTCTCTGGGAGAAAAATCTGGTAATTTTATTAAACAATAGTTAACATCAGTATCTGACCTTTGAGGTGTTTCTTCATCCTGAATCAAAAAATTCTTTATTTTAAGGGGATTAAATATGTTAACTGAATCTTATGTTTACCTTTGCCCTTGTAAGATCTCAAAAAAAAAAACCCAAACCAAACCAAATCTCATTTTTATATATTCCCTGTGCATGTCATTCAGTATTAAAGTAAATGTATTGAATTTACTGAAATGAAATTTTGTATTTTTCAACCATTTTCTTTCCAAAGCAGATCTCTTAGGTTTGTGAATAAGTTTGCTGTAAACAATGTTTTGATAAGATTAGACAATGATTAACTTATTTCTTTTTTTCTTTTTTTTTTTTTTTTGGCATGTGTTTGCCAAAAAGATATAGTTTCATTTTTTTTTTTGACCAAAAGAATTAAAATTATGAATGAGAAGAACAGTAAATGATGAATAACAAACCCATAAAATTGTTCATGAATGCTGGGGTTTTTGCATGCAAAACTAAATATTCATACATAGAACAGTAATTTCCTAAATATTCATTTTGAACAAAAACTTCTCTGCATAAGTATTTGCTAGCAATGAATATTAAGGAGCAGGAACATGATCTGTAGAAACAGCTGTGCAGAACTGAAACAAATGTTCACTTAACCCTATTTTTGTAGTAGCTGTACAGCTCAATTTATCAGGAATCTTTCAATCCTTACTTATCACTTCATCAAGATGCACATATACGTAGAGAAAGCTCTTCTATTCCTTCTACACTGTTCTGCCAGTTACTGCCCTAAATCAACATTTTACCTCTTTGCCCCACCCCAGTGGCACACAGGACTTGAGGTCTCAGGAAAGCAAGCAGAGGGTAACTAATTTTATTTCCAGACTGCTAGGTTGGAATTAGAAGTAGTAGTTTATAAACATCCAGTGCCTTTCACTTTCTTGTCACAATCATTAAGGACAAAGGACCTCAGTGCACTATTACTGATTTATAGTATTGAAACACTTCATTGTTTTTTGTGGGTTTGAATTTGTAAAGGGAAGTCAAACTCTTGGTATTACAGAGTAAGGAATTAATGCTGTTCATTACCACATCGATCCTCCAAATAGCTTGATAGCTTGATAAATCTATGTTTGATTTGGCTGACTGACTTCAGCAATTTGACATGGAACATGACCTTACAAAATGAAAAAAAAAAAACACAAAAAAAACCAGTGAATAAATGGATTGCCCATAGAGTAAATTTGAAACAAACTGAAGGAGGAGTAGATAATTGAAAGGATAATTTTCCCTTCTTACTAGTGAAATGTTTGGTGGTCATGAATAAATCTCCCCCAAGATTTGTTAAAGCTATTTGTTATGACTTTGGAAAAGTATTCTAATGCCTTATCCATCCAATACACAGAGTTTTAAAAAAAATTTAAGAAAAAAGTGGAATCTGCCACAGGCTTATTGATTTGATGAATGATTGCATGCATTTTTTTTCAGTGGGTTCTCTGATAAAACAATGTCTTGGGAGTAGCTAAGGTTTTCAGTCAGCTAATATGATGGGTTAAGTGAAAAATAATGTCTTAAGTTACATATAGCTCCATTCTGCATGTAGTTTTATTTTAAGTAGTTTCAATGATTGCTAAAAATTACTATCACAAGTTTACAGTCTGCACGAAACATGCTGGTTACATCTGTAATCTTTAAATGTTCAAATGCCCATTGTGCTATTAATCTACTGCTACAGCTGTTGGTCAAAGTCAGTAGCAGAAAAGTCTTAAAACAAACACGATACTTTCAAACTAGAACTGAGAAGTGTTGTGGTGGGAAGTATCCTGTTGAATCCCTACAGGAAATGAATTGAGAACGGTAGTTTCTGGGATCCAGCCTAGCTAATTTTCCTAATCATTCCACAGATTTCACTATTTTTACAGGTAATTATCTAGGGTACTTCTAAAAGGAAATACTGTAAGATAGAGATTTTATAAGGATTAAAAAAATAAAGCAAGGCATAACATGTAGTTACATTGACAATAACTGTAATACTTCTCATAGATTTCAAACATGAACAAAGAACTTTAAAATATTCCTTGTATTAAAAGGAATCAAAGATTATCTTCCTTCAGATCCTGAAGTGGTTAAAATTTTGGGAAGAAAAATAAAAGAAAAAGATGATGCATCTCATTTTTTATTTTTTTTTTTTGTAGTTTGGCATTGAAACTTTTCAAAAGATACATTGTGAAATACAAAATATTTTCCACAAGCATTTCCTTTTGTAACATGTTTAACTGATTTGCTGAGAATGGTTAGTTTTCTTGTCTGCAGAAAGTCTATTTCAACTAGTAAGTCATTTTATATGCACAAACATCTACTTTATTTCAAATAAAGGAGAGAAAGGTAGAAAAGAAGTTAGAAATACACTGCAAAATGACAGAAAAGAGTGAAAAGAGGGCTTTTTTACTGTCTTCCCTTTTTTGAATACTTTTTTAACACACTATTCTGTCTCTAAGTTTTGTTAGAATACTACTGAATGATATTAAAATTGCTTTTCAATCACATTTCAGTGTTACTGTTTCAGATTGTCCCCTATACATAAAACTTGTAATTATTTCTTTCATAGCTTTACTCGCAGCGGATTTTGTTAAATTTATAATGGCCTTTTACAGTACGAAAGAACATTTGCATCTTACAGTTTGAGTAGCTCTGAGAATTTTCTGCACTTTACCAAATTACTTTTTCATGGCCCTGGATGGATAATCCAAAATTTTCAAATATCTATTTTAAACAATGTGACTGCAAAAATCCATTTAAGAAAACCAAACTTATTACAATACAGGAGGACTTCCTATGGTTCTCTTAGCATATATTTCAAACTAATTATAAGAATTGAGGGCTGTGTCAGGGTACTTTTAAGAAGATGTGGATCAAACCTGCTAGAAACACACTGACAGTAATAAGAATGAAAGTGATTAAATATTTGATTTACTATTTCCCTTCTGAAAATACCAAGAAGCTCTATTAGTCTACTCAAATACAGATGTCATCACACCTTTAAACAGTATACTCTGAGCCAGGGGACTGTTTTTAGCTCTTTGTCAACAAACAAAATCTAGATAAAAATTTTCACTAAAATGTGTCCATGATTTCCTCTATAGAAATCAATATAATATTCATAATAGAAAATGCTTAAAAGATTTATGTAAAATAGATAGGAAATATTGTGCATTAAAGATAAGTCAATATTTTTATTTAGTTGTAACTCTGGTTTTCAGCACAACCTAGCAGTATTAGACTTATGACAGGGTAAGCTTTGATTTTACAAACTCCCTGTGGTATCTGATGTAATCTGTGCTTTCCTTTAGCTATAAACAGCCTCATTAAAATATTGACAGAGGATTTGCAAAAAATATCCCAAAACTGATTGAGAGGAAAGTATATCAACTAAACAGACAAGTTGGGTGGGTTCATTTTAAAGATTTTGCGTCCATGTTCTGACACTATTAACTTATTTTATAATTCATTGTGAAGAGTCAACATTGAAAAGAAAATTTAGTTTCTCCTTGCTTAGACCGTGTTCGCATTAAATTATTTTAGCACAGAATTAAAAGGTACTTTGTGCCAAGCTGCAAACACTAAACAAAGCAATTGCTGGAAAATTCAAAAAGGCAGCATGAAATGCAAGAGAAGAGCTCAATCTATTTAATCAAGCCTAAGAGCTGCAAAGTCACCCTACAGACTGAATGATTGTTTACAAATAGATTTTGACAGGTAATTTCACTGAATACTCCACCCACATTTTAACTTTCTGGGTCCAGTCCTATGTGCAATGAAATCAACTGGCATTTTGCAGTTGGTTAGCATTGGAATGTGGTTCACAGTGCTTCTGAAAGCAGGGGAAAGTAAGCAGATTTGGGGGCATGTCAAGTTGTGGAGCATGACAGACAAGCTGTGGGGGTATCAGTCCTTGTTCCTGCCTGTTCAGCTCCAGCTGATACAGAATGCACTATCAATTGGAGAACACTGCTTAAGCCTGCCCACATGTAAATTAAATTTCTATACAGTAAGAAAAATTAAAAACAAAAAATAGGCCACAGGCAGTCTGTTGGAGGTGTATCTATATAGCAGCTGAAATAAAACAGTGCAAATGGCGGGACAAAATGTATTTTAAAAAAAGGAAAGAAGCACATCCTGTATCTTCCATTTCCTGGCCTCCAGCTGTGTCATGTCTGCCTCTTCCTCACCTAGTTTTCAGGATGATTTGATGGACTTTTATTTTTCCATTCATATCCTGTTACAGGCCAGTTGTACTGAATTGCATAGCAGTGGTAGGGAGGTGTTGGTCCCTCTGCCATAAAGGAGACCTCAATGCTCACCACTGGATACACTAACCCCCAAGCTCCTGCTGTAGTATGTGGAACAGTAATTTAAATATTTACAGATATGGTGTTAGTACTTGATGTCTCCTCTTCAGCTGTGTAAAAACTGTGCCACAAGTTTTGGTCTGAAATGTGGCTTTTATATAGAAAGTTTCAAAAGGAGAAGAAAAAAATGGAGTCAAACAGGCTAAAACTTTTCAAGAGGGAGAAAAATATTCTGGATCTTAAAAAAGTTAATATTTTAAGTCACCTAATTAACAATGAAACTTATTCTGCACTCATAGCCCAAGCAAAATTCTATTGGACTCTATATTTAGTGGCTGTTAAGTTACATCTATAATTAATATACACAGAAAATGTGAATGAGATTAAAAATGTCAGCAGTTGTTTAAAGTGGCAGGAGATTTAACACACATTTAAAATTACATTCTTATTCTGTTTTGATATAAAGCTGTTTGTTTTATTAAAATATATCTTGAGGCTCTATTGAGACAGATATCTGATTTCCACAAGTTTTGACACTAAAGCCCGTCTCAAGATTGAAGACCAAATGCTGACTGACTTGTTTCTAAAGAATTTACAGTTTTCACAACCCTAAGAGTCACTTGCCTTCTCTGTACTCAATAACTGGGCAGGGTACTATGGTTTATTTACTGGACATGCATAATGAGACTACTGCCCTTAACGGAATGGTATCTGGATTCCTCCTGACCCCTTCACATGAATGAAGCAAGCTTTCAGGTTTAATTTTTTAAGGCATAAGAGAAAACATGTTAGTTCACTACTTCCACTGCTTGAATAGCTTTTTGTGCTGGTTTACTGTAGAATGTTGACACCAGTATTCCCAACAATCGTTTGATTTCATGCAGTTCTTGCAATGTCCAGTGACAGACCCTAATGTTGATTATTTACTGTAATCCAAAAAAAAAAATCTAATCATGAATGATTAAATGAGTAAAATGAATGAGTAAACAGAGGAAGAGGTGGCTTCCCGCCCCTACTGGGATTATTATTATTGGCTGAAAAAAATTATAAACTTGGGTATATTAAAGGTAATTTTCTAAGTGTCTTATCTATTTCATATAGTTGTATTAATTTCCTTAATAACATCAATCATTAATAATAATTAATAACATTAATTGCTGAACATTATCCCATATTTTCTGCTAAAACAAAAACCCGCGTATTATATCCAAAACCTAATGAATGAAGTCCGTGGAATTATTCTATGAAAGGATAATTGCTCAGATCTTAGGTTAGACAACAGGTTTCCCCTGGTGGTAAACGAGTGTCATGACTTTTCCTCTTAGTCTCTAAAGCAACAGGTTAAAAGTACCACTGCCTTTCAGTTCTGCAGGTAACACACAGCTCTAACTTAAGTATTTAGGGATTTTATTCACTGCATGTGACATTTTGATACCTAATTAAATTGTTCTTTAGAGAAAGAACATCATAAAGCTGGCTTCAAAAGACCATGAACCTTATTAGTTAAGTACTTGCTCTTTAAAAAGTGCATATATTATGACACAAAAGTGTTGGGGGTACATTTTCAGTACAAATGAATTTCTGATATGAATTTGCCAAGCTGCTCAAAAGGCTGCAGACAGCTCATACACTATATCCAGTTTGTTTTCAGAGTGTATTATTTCAGAACAAATAGCCATCATAGCAATGTCATTTTCCTGATTAAATATTATTTCTATTTAATGATATTACACAGTATCTTCACCTCATTACATTTCATTTTTATATTCTTTTTTGCTACATAAGAGAATCCCATTAAGTCTGTTTAAATAATCTGTAAAATCCAGCAGAATGTTGTTTTTCCATTTATTCATGCAGGAGAGTTCAGGCCACAAAAAAAAAGCTTTATTTGCTCAAAAACTGTCAAAAAGTGTTCTGTTCAAAGAGATACATAAAATGAGGCACTGAGATGAAGATTACAGTACTGTCTCTAATTCATTGGCCTTCTACCTCTCACTAGCTTTTGTTAAACATGCAATCCAAACAAAGAGAGAATTATACTATTGTTATTTTCAGACAAAGCAATCACAAAATTACAAGCTCCTTAAACTCCTCAGAAGTCTTGCATTTTCAGCCTTACCAGATATTTCAATCAAATCAGAACTCAGTATTGACTTTCTATACCCTTTGAACTCATATTGCGTCCCTCCCAGCACCTTTTTTTTAAGTCTATATTTTTTTTTAATGGAAAAAGAACCATTTATTACATTCAGAGTGTTTTATTTCAGTGTTCACCCAACAGGTTCTTGTGAGATATCCAAAACACTTTGTTTCTACCATAGCAGGCACTTGCTACTAAAAACCCAAAAAGTCTGCTTTCTCATTTTCTGTCTTGCTGTCTCCCTACTAAATCCAAAATGGCAAATACTGGTCGATCGCTTATATTTTAGATATGAAGAAAGTTGAAATCTATAGAATCTATAGATAAATTCAGATTCTTGATTTAAATTCAGATTTAGATCTAGGGTTATTTTGTGGCATAAACCCATCAAAAATATGAAACAAGGTCAGGACTAGATGACTTTTAAAAGTCCCTTCCAACCCAAATTATTCTATAATCCTATGACTCTATTTTCCAAGAAGTCTAATATTTTAGGTGTCTTCTGGCCTGTATTGAACTGCTTTTTTTCCTTTTTCTTTTTTTTTTTTTTTCCAGAAAATATATTACAAATACCTAGCTTCTGACAGAGCCAGTAATAGATCAGAGCAATCTTCCTTCATTTTCTTATATGATAATACTAATGCATCATATCTGAATAAATGTTGTCCTCACTCATTTTAATCCCTGAATGTTACTCTATGATACTGTCTAAACTATCTAAACAACTCCTCTATTCTAGCTTTGTGCATTTGACATTAACCTATTACTTAAACCATTTCACTTTCTTCTGCATATCTGTTCATTTTTCAGAGTTCAATCCCTTTATCTAATTTAACAAAATTTTGCTGATTGTAGCTCCTACCTTCCAAAACAGCTGTGATCCTGCTTAGTCTGCAGATGAAAATGAAATTTTGCAGGATGAGGTTTAAGATTTTGCTAGGACCTAATGTTTTGCGCTTTTTTTTAATTATTTGGGATTTTTTTTCCATTTGGTTTGAGGTTTGGGTTTCAGAGTTTTTCTTTTTTCTAATTTTCACCTGATTATTCAAGTAAATTGAAATAAGTTACATCTATGGATAAAATATGTTTTTGTGCGTAGGATGCATTCTAATGAAGCGTGGCTCAAGGTGTCTCAAAGTGCACAAAATTACTGTTCCTCTGTATTACAGACATGCAATGGCACTGCTGGTGAAAGATCTCACAACATGGATAAATCACAGTCAGTTGCTCACTGGAAAAAATAATGCTACTTGTCACAGAGACTGTGTTTTTATTTATTCAGAGGCACCATAATCAGAAGGAAAACTGCAGCAAACAATTCTGCCTCTTCCTAAGCAAAGTCTACAAAGTTCACCTTCAGTAACTCCACCTTAGTATTGTCAGCTGAGTGCACATTTTGGAGTGGGTTTTCTTTCTATTTTTGGAATACACATACAGGGTCAAAAATCTAATCCCCTGGTCGATAATACATACTTAAAGAAGAGTGTAAGAAGGAGAAAGTATTTACTACAGTAAGCTGTGTCTTCAGCCACCCTGAGGCTTAGATACTTCCTAAGTCAGGCGTGTTATCTTTGTGTTTAGTAGCTTTCAATGGGTTCTATATCCATGAGTTTGTCTATTTGGTTTTTTTGAACTCAGCTGTAAATTTTTCACATGCTGTAGCTTCAAGTTCCACAGTGATGAAACAGGGCTGAAAAGAAGAAAATGCATGAGGAGCAAATATACAGGGTTAAAAGGAATAGCTAGGTTCATTATTGGGCCATTAATGGTTAGATCTTACTTCATTAATCTTCATCATACTTGGCTGGCAGTGTTAGAAAAAACCAGTGCAATGGTTTACAGTGTAATTCTGATATTTTAACGAGAGACAGTATGGTTTCATATGCCAATTAGGATTACCTAATCAACAGAAAAATAAAAAGTGGAAGATATAGGAATACTGTTGTAAAGTAAGACTAGCGCTTTAGTGTCTACAGATCCCAAATCTAAATGCTAGTGCTAAAACAGCAGTTGAATTTTATTTTGAGAAACATGCATAACCTCAAATCCTCAAAACCCCAAACATCAAAACGGTCTCAAGACTGCAAGTAAAATATTGGTTCATTAATCTTGTTTGAGTCATTCTGCCCCCTTAATCATATTTTGGAGTTATTCCCTCTGAGCACCATTTCTCTTCACATTTTCTGCTATCTCCATCTGGAGTTTGTTTACCAGAACTTGCTCCATTTTCCCAGGCTTGAGATTCCACTAAAATGGATTACTGACATTCATTAAAACATATGATATTTGCAGCCTTTACATTCCCTATGTATCTATCAGAGAGATAATAATGAAGAACCTCAGAGTTCCTTTCTGTCTATTCTTTCGGATGCAAAGGAAACCAGTCTCAAACCATTGCAAAAGAATGAAGTGTAAGCAAATTTTGCAACAACCATCTCCATTCCCTCATTTTAAAATCTTTTTAAAATGACATATCTAAAATGTACACATATACACAAATATATTTGTACTAACTCTTACTCTTTGATTTACTGCTTAAGCAGCCTATCAGGTATAAAGAAAATTATCATTATTTCTGTGTAACATTTCTTCAGCAAGAACAAGTTTTTCCAAAGCCCAGAGCTTAAGACAAGGTCCTTTTTTGTCACTTCCACTTTCTTGCTGAAAAAAATAAGGGTCTCAAAGCAGTCTAAACTAATCCAAACTACAGCAGAAATTGATGAGAAAAACACTCCAAGATCCTCTTGTTAATTCTTTTTATCTTATTGATCTGCTGAGTTATAGCAGAGTTTACCCCATTACGGTTTATTCTAACTGTGGAACTTCTCCATAATGCATTTTCCATTACTTTCAGATTCTAAAGATATCATGCCTGTGTTCTGTCACCCTGTTCATATAAGTAATGTGAGGGTATGGGGGAGGGAAAAAGGGAAGAGATAGAGTGAGAAGAACAAATAGACAAAGACTCTCTGAACTGTATCTTTAAAAGCCTAAAAAGCCTAATCTCCATTAGAAAATCCAGGAATAGGTGAAAAGCTGGGAGAAGAAAACTGGCAGAAGGGTTGACAATATCAGAACTTTCTCAACATTAACCAGATTATTTAGTATCACTGTGTGAACTCAGATATCGCCGCAAACACAAGCCTTTTTTATACTCATAGGAACATGAAACAGAGAAAGTAAGGCCAATTGTCATGAGGTCTCTATTGTTCCATCCTACAATCACATTTTGTCATTTTGAGGGTGTTGTGCTTTAACCTGGCAGGCAGCTAAACACCACGCAGCTGTTTGCTCACACACACCCCCTGCACCATGGGATGGGGGAGAGAATTGGAAGGGCAAAAGTGAGAAAACACATGGGTTGAGATAAGAACAGTTTAATAATTAAAATAATAATAATAACAATAATGTAGTGAAAAGGAAAAAAACGAGAGAGAGAGAGAGGCAAAACCCAGGGAAACAAGAAGAGATGCAACCACCCACCACCTGCCGACCAACACCCCACCAGTCCCCGAGCCACAATCACTGCTCCCAGCCCAGGCCAATTCCCCTCAGTTTATATACTGAGCATGATATGATATGATATGGAATATCCCTTTGGCCAGTTTGGGTCAGCTGTCCTGGCATGCTCCCTCTGAGCTTGTCCACCCAGCAGAGCATGGGAAGCTGAAAAAGTCCTTGACTAGTGGAAGCATGACTTAGCAACAACGAAAACATCAGTTGTTATCAACATTATTCTTAACCTTAAATCCAAAACACAGCACTATACCAGCTACTAGGAAGAAAATTATCTCTATCCCAGCGAAAACCAGGAGAGTATCCACCCCTTATTCTATACAGTTTACATGGGGCCCAGCTCCTATCCTTTCCAGTACATTCAAATTAATCACTACCACTTTCCCTGTCTTTTGATATATATATGTATAAACACAGATATCATTCTTCTAGTACATGGACCATCCTTCTAAAATGTCCATTGAGTTCATTTAGTCCATGACTTTGGGCTCCATTTGTCATAACAGTCCTTCAGGGACAGAGAGATGGTGTGTAGTGTTAGATTGATACATGTTGAAGCCGGTTCTGGTTCCATCACCACTGCACTTGTCTGGTTTCATCAAAGTTCATTCTTCATTAATCTGTGTGATTCTTACTGTAGTATCGTTGATATGGCATACAAAAACCATAAAAGTGATGACATACAGTTTTATATAACAATTAACATCGTACCTTCAGTTCATTGGCTATTTTCACCCAAAATAAATCACCTTGAGGTACACATCAAACTGCAGAATTACCCACCAAGTGCACCCAGGTCCTTGAGCAAAAGCAATTCCATGAATTGGTTTGCCTTTTTTCGAGACAGGAATAACCCAGACTGTTTTCCCCAGGATATTTTTCACATGCAATACATGGACTTTATCCCCTTCCACAGTAGGTAAAAAATTTTTGATTGGGCAGGGCCACCTTGATTGGCAGGTCCTCCTGTGTTGACTAACCAGGTGGCATTAGCTAAATGTGTATCCAAAGATTGTATATCCCACCACCCATTGCACTCAATGCAAAAATAGTCCATTTTACTGTTCAATTTTTCCAGAGGCTGGTGCATGACAGGAGATGTGATACACTCACTCAGTGCCGTGCTCTTTGGCCCAGGATTCTATGAGGTTATTTCAGAAATGGGTCACATTGTCTGACTCAATTCTCTCTGGGGTGCCATGTCACCACAGGCCTTGCTTTTCAAGGCCCAGGAGAGTGTTCCAGGCAGTGGCATGGGGCACGGGATATGTTTCCAGCCAGCCAGTGGTTGCTTCTACCATTGTGAGCACATGGCACTTGCAGAAGTACGATATAATAAATCTGCCAAGCCTCCCCATATCCATATTTCAGCCATCGTCCCCCATACCACAGAGGCTTTAACTGCTTGGCTTGCTTGATTGTAGCACACATATCACATTCATGGATAATCTGTGCAATAGTGTCCATGGTCAAGTCCATCCCTCGATAATGAGCCCAACTATGTGTGACATCTCTTCCTTGATGGCCTGAGGTATCATGGGACCATTGGGCTATAAATAATTCACCCTTATGTTGCCAGTCCAGATCCACCTCAGCCACTTCAATCTTAGCAGCCTGATCCGCCTGCTGGTTGTTTTGATGTTCTTCAGTGACCCAACTTTTGGGTACATGAACATTTATGTGATGTACCTTTACAACCAGGTTATCTACTTGGGCAGCAATATCTTGCCAAAGTCTGACAGCCCAGATGGGTTTGCCTCTGCGCTGCCAGTTGCTTTGCTTCCACTGCTGCAGCCAGCCCCACAGGGCATTTGCCACTATCCAGGAGTCAGTATAGAGATAGAGCACTGGCCACTTTTCTCATTCAGCAATATTTAAAACTAGCTGGACAGCTTTCACCTCTGCAAACTGACTCGATTCACCTTCTCCTTCAGCAGTTTCTGCGCATTGTCATATAGGACTCCATACAGCAGCCTTCCATCTCCAATGCTTTCCTACTATACAACGGGGCCCGCCAGTGAACAGGGCATACTGCTTTTCATCTTCTGGCAGTTTGTTATCCACTGGGGCTTCTTCAGCACAAAGCACGTCCTCCTATGACGATATTCTGAAATCTTTGCCTATGGCCAGTCCGTGATCATTTCCAGGATGATTGGGGTTTCCTATTCGAGCCCATTGGGTAATCAGTGTGACCCACCTACTCCACATAGCACCAACTGTAGGGGGGACCCTCCCCTTGAACACCCAGCCCAGCATCAGCAGTCTGGGTGCCAGGAGGAGCTGTGCTTCAGTACCAACCACTTCTGAAGCAGCTCAAACCCCTTCGTATGTTGCCAATATCTCTTTTTCAGCTGGAGTATAGCGGGCTTTGGACCCTCTGTATCCACTACTCCAAAACCCTAGGGGTCAAACTCGGGTCTCCCCATGTGCTTTCTGCAAGGGGTTCCAGGTAGGACCATTCTCCCTGGCTGTGGTGTAGAGCACATTTTTTACATCTTGTCCGGACTGGCCCAAGGGATACTGCATGAACTATCTCCTGTTTAATCTGTTCAAAGGCTTGTCGCTGCTCAGAGGCCCATTTGAAATAATTTTTCTTCCAGGTCACTTGATAGAGAGGGCTTGTGATCAGACTGTAGTTTGGAATATGCATTCTCCAAAAACCCACAACACCTAAAAAAGCTTGTGTTTACCTTTTGCTAATTGGTGGAGACATGGCTGCTATTTTGTTGATCACATCCATTGGGATCTGACGACATCCATCTTGCCATTTTACCCCTAAAAATTAGATCTCCTGTTCAGGTCCCATGACCTTTGTTTCATGGCAAAACTGGCCTTCAGAAGGATTTGGACTATTTTCTATCCTTTCTAAAACATATTTTCTGCTATGTTGTTCCATATGATGATGTCATCAATACACTGCAGGTGTTCCAGAGCCTCACTCTGTTCCAGTGCAGCCTGAATCAGTCCATGGCAAATGGTAGGGCTGTGTTTCCACTCCATGGTCAGTCGATTCCAGGGATACTGGACGCCCCTCCAAGTGAAAGCAAACTGTGGCCTGTACTCTGCTGCCAAAAATATTGAAAAGAATGTATTAACAATACCAATTGTACCCCAACGTTTTTCTGCCTTTGATTCCAGCTCATATTGAAGTTCTAGCATGTCCAGCACGGCAGCACTCAGCAGCAGCATGACTTCATACAGGTCACAATAATCTACTGTTAGTCTCCACTCGTCATTAGACTTTTGCATTGGCCATGTGGGACTGTTAAAGAGTGAGCGAGTCTTGCTGATCTCTCCTTGGCTCTTTGGTAGCAGAGGATCGTTTCAATCTATCAACCTCTAGGTTATGGGCCCAGCACGCTTCCACTGCACGCTTTTTCATTTTCACATTTTTACATTTTACGTTTACATTTTTACATTATCTGTAAAGAATTATAAAATTTTAAACATGTCAGTTTTAGCTGCAAGTCAAACTGACAGGAAAGGTAAATATGCCATTGTGTTAGAATCTTACCATGTGATGCTGTATGTAAAATTGCAAATCATGCCACAACCAGCCACAACCAAGCCAGTAACAATATATCTTAGCTCACAATATACGTATCAGTTCCCACAGCCTTCTGCACATTGAGTAGTTACAGAGGTATTAGCTTTCTTCCCTGAGATGTAATTGTAAAATAAACAAATAAGCATATCATGCTACATGATGTGTCAGTAGTCAGAAAGTGGCTCTTTCATCAGGACTCAGTTCTGGGTTGTTTGTTAAAAAGTATATCTGGACGCTACCAGTCTGGATGCTAGGGGCTACCAGTCTTTACATGGGATATATGACTGTGGCCATTAAAATGTCCTCTGGGCAGTTTTAGTTTTCAAAGAAATTGTACACCAGCTACACAATAATGGCTGATTCTACACTTTCCTCATAGATTTCCCACAAGCTAAGTCATACTTCACACTGCCTACAGACCTTTTGAGTAACGTCTTAATGCATGAATAACAACTACCTAGCTCCAATGTAAAATACAGTGCGATTTGTCAATATGCAGAATTCTTTCTATATATCAGGAGCCTAAGACTATAGATTATGTGGACTACAGATTATGTTCCATCACTAAAAGAAGCGATTTGCACTTGCCTGAGGTCTACAGAGTAAAAGCACACAGAGTCAAGGACATTGCACTAGAAATATCTTGACACTAATTGCGCTTTTCCTTTAACTCAGTAAGGTTTTCTATATTTTAAGTGAAAAGAAAGTCTTCAGGGACTCAGCTGTGCCATATTCTATCAGAATGAAAGAATTTTTACAGGCCAAAGTCAGTGAAGCTTCTTAGAGTAATGAGTGCTTTCTGGAAGGTGGCACAAAATGGCCCTCAGCAAAGCAGAGTTACTCAGGAAATAATAGATTGAATTCAACTACCTAAACACAGAAGAAAGAATACAGAGTAGTGCTACCTGCAAAATATGAATATAAGAAATACCCTGCTATCTTAGAAGCATGGGCCATCTATTTTGTCTCTTTAGCTGGGATTAAGAGATGCTATTTAGAAATATGCAGAGCATGCAAAACCAATTATCTTCTGCTGTCTGTTCTCCTCATACTCCCCGGGCAGCCATAATTGTGGTAGGGTTGTTAGTATGTTTCTGCATAGTCCTGTTAGTATTAATATCTGAACCCGCTGTCCAGTAATTTATCTAATCCCTTAAACCTGTTCATGCTGTCTCCCCCCACAATTTCCTGTGGCAGCAAGTCACACAAATTTATTTTCTATTGCATAAAATGTCTGTCTCAAATCAATCTCACTAGTCTCGTCAAGTGCTTCCTAGTTTTTGTATTATAGGCATTGAAAAGCAAATTCACATCCAGTTCATATGCTGCCTCATGACTTTACAAACTCCTACAACTAGCAAATTTGGAGATTTCACTGTGTCTGCCCTGCCCCGATTTTGGCAGACTGAGGCAGTATTTCCTTTTACAGAAGCCACATTGTCACTTTCCCAACAGACTGTTTCTGCATGCACTTGGGTTTTTTCATTCATATGATGGACTCTGCTATCTTACCTGTGTCAGAAGTCAGGCTCACTTGTCTGTGGTTCCCAGGACCCTCTCTAGAGCTCAGGAGTGGCAAGATACACACAAAGAACCTCTTAAGCCTACAGCAACAAAAGAATAGCATGTTGATTGCCAAAAAGTCTTAATTCCACAACCTAAACAAACTGATAACCCACTACATACAACATGACCTAAGCATAAATTCCCATGTGCTTCATTGAATAGGTATGACTAGAGCATGTGCTTAAAGGCACCGCCAACCTAGAGAGGAGACAAGTATTGCCAGCTGTAGAGCCTCCACTAGTATTAATACTGTCTTGGCCCAAGAACCAAGCACCAAGCTCCAGCAGTAACTATAACAAGAGCTATACCTACAGTAGTGCCCCAAAATAGCCTGTTACTTACTGCCTGTCAAAATTCTTGCAGAATAAGTGATTCCAAACAAATGTCAGAGTCCTTCTGTGGAAAAGAATGCTGAGTGAGGTTGAAGCCTCTGGAAACTTAGCATCACAACAGTTAGTTTACACAGATTTCTCATTAGGAGAAATGGTCAAACACATGTTGATTTTTGTCTAGAACATGAAAACTGAGAGCAAACATCTATAAATAATTAGCTGGTGTTGTCTATTCTGTGTATGGTACATATAAAGACAGAACTCACCTCTCTTGAAGTCTTTGGTGGGACAGAGTACAGTGATCAGAGTCTTTTGGTATGTAGGGACACATGTCATTAATTCTTAATGCTCCTTTTTTTAGTAGTAATTTCAAAGGTATTACAAGAAACAATGCCAGTCTAACTGAGCTAGGAGATCTGATTTGAAAAACCCTCCCTAAGAATCAGACTGAAATTTTGCCCACAGCTTGTTAAGTTGTATTCTGTCATAAATGTTAGCTTGACCTAAAATTAAGTAAATACGGGAACTTCCAAAAACTTTTTAAAGTTGGTACTGTATCATCAGAAAAAGTTAGTGTTTTAATCCACAACTCCTGCCTGGTCTACCACTAATGAAAGATACACTAAATTATCTTCATAAAGGTCAAAACGTTAATTAGGAAATTCTCTTCAGTGATAAATCAGAGATGTGGAACAAATGATTAGATCAGCCTTTTCTAGAGTTCAATTACCCTTCTCTTCATTTAAAAAACATAAGAAAAAACCAAAGAAAATTCATAATATAGGCTGAATTTTGTGTCATTAAATATTTCTTTTTTAATTGGATAGAAAATTATCTTGGAAGGTTTGAGTTTACATTAATTACCTTTTAGTTACATTTATGTACATTTTTACATGTACCATTAGTATTTACTTATTAGCAGCAATGCAATTAATGGCTATAAAATAATTTAAGACATATCCTTCAAGTTAATAAATGTACTAATAATCTAAACTATATGCATTTAAATAAAATGCATCTTCCTAAAATACACAGAGTTAAAACAGAGCAATGTATAAACAGCAAGCAAAAAGTAATTTAAATGACAAAATATTATTTCACTGTTCAATCAGACTTTTAGAAATTAAATATCTACAAAGAATTTACAGAAATAATGACTCATCTATTTTCCTGAAACAAACAATAATTAAGAAAACACTTGTAATACCTCAGCAAACTTAAATACTAACAATTCTACTGTAAATGTAAGGCTTGTCATATATGTTAAAGATGTGTACTATTGGACAAAATTTAATACGTTCAAATTCCAAAACTGCAGAACTCTCATAGTAAACAGTGTGAACACCTTTGGTTTAATTACAACACTATTTACTATAGCAGCATTTTAAGTAAAATAGCAGGGAAGCAGAAGCAAGTTTTTATAACGATAGTTCCCAACTCACCTTAAGGATCAAAACTGAACTATTTATACCCACTGGAAAATTGCCACAAGCATTAAGGATGTCATACATTTAGTTAATGTGCTCCTGATGACAGATAGTGTGAAAAACACTTTTAATACATAGAATGGGATTAAACTGTCCAACCATGTTACAAAAAAAAAAAACATGTACCCAAATCTTGAAGTCAAACCATGATGTAGCCTGGACTCTACAGTCATATGTTCATCTATCATCAGCAGAGAATTTACCCAAGTACTCATTTTTCAGTTCTCCCACGTGTTGTGAGGTGTCCAGGTATTAAATGAGCTTACAATGAAAGAGCATTAATTCATGTTTCATTAATATTTGCAGGATAAAGAGTCAAAAGATATTCACACATATTTCACAGGTTTTGTCCTTTATGTAGTTATAGACAACATCCATATTTTTGCTAGATTTTTATTAAACAGATATATGTTTTCCTTGACATCACATGAAAATAACAAATTTAGAAACTTAAACACACCTCTTTATAATTTTACTTTTTCTTAATGTAGTTGCATTTGTTAATCTCTACTTTGGACTGTGTGAAATAAAATGTATTTACCAAGTATATTCCTGGGGAGGTTTTAGAATCATACCATCATAGAATCAGTTAGGTTGGAAAAGACCTTTAACATCATCAAGTCCAACCATAAACCTAACACTGCCAAGTCCACCAGTAAACCATGTCCCTAAGCGCCATGCCTACATGCTTTTTAAATACCTCCAGGGATGCTGACTTAACCACTTCCCTGGGCAGCCTGTTCCAGTGCTTGAAAACCTTTCCAGTGAGGAAACTTTTCCTTAATATCCGTTCTAAACGCTCCCCTGGCACAACTTGAGGCTGTTTCCTCTCATCCTATTGCTTGTTACATGGGAAAAGCGACTGAGACCCACCTCGCTACAACCTCCTGTCAGGTAGTTGTAGAGAACGATAAGGTCTCCCCTCAGCTTCTTCTTCCCTAGGCTAAACAACACCAGCTCCTGAACTGCCCCTCATAAGACTTGTGCTCTAGACTTTTCATCAGCGTCGTTGCTCTTCTTTGGAGGAAATCCAGCACCTCACTGTCTTTCTTGTAGTGAGAGGCCCAAAGCTGAACACAGTATTTGAGGTGCAGCCTCACCAGTGCCAAGCATAGGGTGGGACAATCACTTCCGTGGTCCTGCTGGCCACAGCGTAGGAACCAGGATACCATTGGCTTTCTTGGCCACCTGAACAAAGTGTTGGCTCATCTCCAGCTGACAGTTGACAGACACCTCCACATCCTTTTTCCACCAGGCAGCTTTCCAGCCATTCTTCCCCAAGCCTGTAGCGTTACCTGGCATTGTTGTGACCCAAGTGCAGGACCAAAGGCCTTGGCCCATCGATCCAGCCTCTCCAGATCCCTCTGCAGAGCCTTCCTACCCTCAAGCAGATCAACACTCTCACCCAGCTTGGTGTCACTGTAAGCTTGCTGAGGATGCACTCGATCTCCTTGTGCAGATCATTGATAAAGATATTAAACAGAACGGGCCCTAATACTGAGCGCTGGGGAACACCACTTGTGATCGGCCACCAGCTGGATTTAGCTCCATTCACCACAACACTCTGGGCTCGAGGACGCAGCCAGATTTTTACCCAGTGAAGAGTACACCCATCCAAGCCATCAGCAGCCAGTTTCTCCAGGAGAATGCTGTGGGAAACAGTGTCAAAGGCTTTTTAGTAAAGTCCAGGTAGACAACATCCACATCCACTCATCCAGACTCATCCACTAAATGGGTCAGCTTGTCATAGAAGGAGATCAGGTCAGTTAAGCAGGAGCTGCCTTTCCTAAACTCGTGCTGACTGGGCCTGATCACCTGGTTGTCCCGTCCGTGCCGCATGATGGCACTCAAGATGATCTGCTCCATAACCTTCCCCAGCACCAAGGCCAGACTGACAGGCCTGTAGTTCCCTGGATCTTCTTCTGGCCCCTCTTGCAGATGGGCATCACATTTGCCAACCTCCAGTCAACTGAGACCTTGCCGGTTAACCAGGACTGCCGATAAATGATTGAAAGTGGCTTGGTGAGCACTTCTGCCAGCTCCCTCAGTACCCTTAGGTGGATCCCATCTGGCCCCATAGGTTTGTGTGTGTCAAAGTGGCGTAGCAGGTCACTAACCACTTCCCTTTTACGGGATTATGGGGGCTTCATTCTGCTCCCCATCCGAGTCTTCCAGCTCGGGGGGGCCAGGTACCTCAAAACCAACTGGTCCTACTATTAAAACCCGAGGCAAAGAAGGTATTAAGTACCTCAGCCTTTTCCTCAGCCATTGTCACTATGTTCCCCCCGATCCAGAAAAGGATGGAGATTCTGCTTCACCCTCCTTCTGTTGCTAATGGATTTATAGAAACAGTTTTTAGTGTTTTTTATGGCAGTATCCATATTAAGTTCTAGTTGGGCTTTGGCCCTTCTAATTTTCTCCCTGCATAACCTCACGGCATTTTTGTAATCCTCCTGAGTTGCCTGCCCCTTCTTCCAAAGTTCATATACTGTCTTTTTTTTTCTGTTCTGAGTTCTCACCAAAGCTCTCTGTTCAGTCTACCCCACCTCTTTTGGCATAGCCTGTGAAATGGTACCTGAGGATTTCCCCAGAGGAAAACAGTGGGTGAAGAACAGCATGCTAACTTTTGAAAGAGTATGAAATAAAGACAAAATATTTGAGAAAACAAGTTAGCTTTTACTGATGCCATCCAGGGATGGGGCTCTTTATCTGAGACATGGAGAAAAGCCTACCCCTACTTGACAAGATAGGGAGACAGCTTTGCAAGGATTGACTGAGACAAGCTACACTTAGCTACATTGACTAAAGCATCCTGTAAGCAAAGGGTTCAAAATTATTCTGGAATCACACTGTCCTCAGTGATTTATAATCACTTCTTTATTGCCTATCACCACTAAAGAGAGAGGATCCTTAGACAAGGAAAGGTAACATCCCAAAAGCCTAGTCACCGAGGAAAATGTCTACACTCAGCACTTAATATGGTGAGAATACATGTCTGGTTTGACTGTATTTTAGTATGTATGATGTATTTTATTTAATCTGTGTGTAGGTTGTAATTCTGACTCAGAAAGCTTATTATTATAGCTGTACCCAGAAAGAAGTAACATGTTTACCCTGTGCCCAGGATGAGGACAACCCATAGCCCAGGTTTCTGTGAAACAAGACCCAGCTTTGCAAAACATTGCAGTGTGACTTTGGCCCAGCTGATTGAAAAAAAAAAATACTGTCAAGCTGTGAGAAAGTACATAAACTAAAGATAATCCTGTGCAATATTCAAGGACTCCAAGGAAAATAAAAGTGCAGGAAATTGGAAGACAGCAACTCTGTAGGACTGAAGATCAGCCTGCACCAAGTTGCAACAGAGCTTACTTTCACCGTCTGACTGCCACCATCTGCATGCAGTTACTCATCAGGAACCTGCATCAGAAGTAACGTACAAATGCTTAGCGTGTTATATTAGCCCTGGAAATCCACTATGGATATCACTGTAGAAATAATTGTTGTGTAAACATAACTTTTCTGTATCTTTTCTTCTAGAGAGTAAAAGGTTCCCAAACAAAAGTTGGCTAATAAAGGAATACTATGGGATGTCTGCCTATTGCAAGGAGGAAGAGTACTTTGAAGGAAGTGCATGTCAACCTGTTATTTAATCTCTGAATCTGTGTAGACAAAATAGGGTCAAACAATTAATTTCAAAAGTGTAACAGAATTTCTACATGCCTTAAAATGTGTAGAAGTCCTTTGATAGATGCTCGGTGTAGTCTGAAACATAAAACTGATAGCAAGACATAAACTCCCAGGCATTATATCACCAGCCCAGTACAGAAGCAGTTTTATGAACTGAACATTGAGCAGAAGTATGTCACAGGTGTGCCAAATAAATTATCTCGGAGAAGATTTACAAATGCTGGAGTAGAAATGCTAAACATAAAAATAGACAGGCAAACATTCTTGATGAGACAGGTTGTACTAACTCCTCATATTTGCCATAGCTACTCATATGTTTTCTAAGCCAAATGTGAGGTGCCTCTAGTGTAATAGAACTTTTCTCAATAACTCACACTTTTATAACTTAAATCAATTCTCTCCCTACATTCTGTCAAAATGAATGCCTTGAGGCCTAGAAATTCAGTTTTTAATGACTAGTGCTGTCAGAAATTGATAGCAAATATCTGGTAGGTGGATGGAAAACACTGATATTATTTCATTGGAAACAATCAAGAAAAGAACAGAATTTGGTTTTAATGATCCTGATCTTCCTGGACATCTGTTGGAAAAGAAAACAGGGACCTAACCTATGCATAGATTGTGTTGCAGGTATATGACAGTGTGACTCCTGTTATCCTCTTTGACTGACCTTTTAATCTGTATGCCCAAGATTTCCTTCCCTTGGAAACCAAAACGTCATGGAAAGTATTGTGCTTATACAGTCAGGATGCAACTACAGTTTTCAGAAAGTGCTCTACCGTCAGTAATACTCCAAAGCCCCACAGGTGAGAGAGACAGAGAATTACTAGCCACTTCAAGCTAAGATATGTTCCACAGTGTTTAGTCAGCTTAGCTTTGATCATCTAAATCCTGAATATCCTAAACATTACATGTAACCTTCAGGCACCTCCCCATTACATTTTTGGAAGCTGAGGAAAGGTTTGCAGCCAACAAATACCTAATAATGCCTGTCTACCAGGCTGAACTCAAAATTCAAGGATGGCACAAACTATGAAACAATACACTTCAACGTTGTTAATTATAACTTAATAACACTGGGTCAGATAAAGGGTGTATCCAGTCCTGTGTGTTTCCCCAGTAATAGCTCATAAAAGATGCCAAGGTAAGAACAAGTGTAAACAAGCATACCTGATGTTTATTGTAAAAATGTTCTTTGCCTCCAACTATTTTCATTTTAGTAAGTACTCCCAGATCAGTAGTCTTACTCATCTAGCAAGTCTCTACGGATTACTCTTATATGTATTTGTCCAGCCTTGCTTGCAATCTTTATTAATTTAAGCATCTGTGTCATGTTGTTGTAATGAGTTGCACAGACCTGTTCTCTGCTAGGTGACGAATCACCTCTTGTCTCTTTTGAATCACGTCTGGCTAGTTTCTTTGGAGTTTCATTGCTTGCATTGGAAGGGAATGTGAACAAATAATCCCTGTTTCCTATCGCCATTTAAGTTTTTGTAGACCTTTATCTTATCCTCCCTAATACTAAGTCATCTCTTTTACAGTCCTAGCCTACTCAGTCTTTCCCCATATAGAAGACATTCTTCACCTTTGGTCATGTACCTTTGACAGCTTTCTTTGAACATTTTCCAGTTCAATTATTCTCTTTTAGCGTCGAAGGAATTAGGATAAGGGGAATTCCCATACTTTTGTATTCAAGGTGTGGGCAAACTAGGAACTCTACAGTGTATTGATAATGTTCTCTGTATTGTTAGTCATAATATTTGATTTTCTTTTTTATCTACTACTGTGGATTGAGCTGACATTTTCATAGAATTTTATTCCATGACATCAAGATCTTGCTTCTGAGTAGTAACACGCGGCATAGAGCTTTACATGTAATTCATTTTTAAAATTAGGATTGCTCTTCCCCATGTGTATCACTTTTATACACACTGAATTTCATCTGCCATTTATTGCCCAGCCACTCAATATTATAAGGTGTCTTGACAACTTTTCATAGTCATCACTTGTCCTTACACTCCTCAATAACTTAATATCATCAGCAAAATTTGTCCCTTTATTGGTGACCTCTTTCCTTGACTATGAATCTGTTCCTCCACAAACCCCTTCAGAACTCTGATAGTGATATTCCTTAGTTATGAGACCTGCCTTTTATTTCTACTCCCTCTTTCTGGTACGTTAAACATATTTAAACAAGCAAGTGAAGAAAGAGGAAGAATAACAGAATAATAGCAATATGTTTGGAAAGAAATAGTTAAATAAAGAACATGAGTTATGTTTCCATGGGAAGTAGTATTTTTGTTTCTATGGGTGTGACTGAAAAGTCATGAGTTCCTGAAAAGTCATGAGTTCCTAGTACTAGAAAGACTGCCAAAATACATGTCAACATAGAAACTTCATGTTGTTTCTGTAGTACTGGAAACATAAAAAATCTCTAGTATGGTCAGTACTTAAGCAATCCGATCTATTTCAGATGAGTGCTGTAAAAGTATGACCTTTTTTTGTATGACGCCTGATGTCTCTATTATACAGCTGTATATAGAAAATTTACAACTCTTCTTATCTCTACATAATCTTAATGCCTCATAAACAAATGCCCCAAAGCAAAAACAAATTAGTAACTACTGAGTTTGCCATAAACAGAGATGCTTACAACTGATTACATTAAATTAACTATTTAATTGAATGCATTTGCCTGCTTGAGTAAAACAACCATTGTGTTAATTTTTTTCTAATTGTATTAGTTTACGGCTTTGGTTCACTGCCCTTTCTTCAGCTGACTATAGCTTATAGTTTTGATTAATTTGTTGTTCATGAAGCTGTGATAACAAGCAGATGATTTGACTTTTACATTGTTTCCCACATTGATTAAGAAGTAAAATGGGCTTTCTTCTTTCCTTTCAACCTTAAAGTTAGAACTATCCTATTAAAAATTGGCATAGTCATAACTGCAACACCTTTGGATATAAGAATCGTAAGGAAATGCTATGCAGGTTGCAGAAGAATAATTTTAACTCATTTTGAAGATCTCAGAAGACTCTCAAAGATCAGTGAAAGACATTTTCTTATCCTACAAAACATCCTGATTTTTTTTTCTTCAGTTTCCATTGGGATGAAATAAAGAGGTCTTAAAAATTTCACCTAAAAAAGGTGGGGGGGAGGGGAGGGGAGGGGAGGACAACACTTTATACAACTTGTTCTGTTTCTTTGTCAGAGTCCTGATGAAACACAGTGGAAGTCAAAACTTTTGGCTTCACACCAGGAACTAAACTGCATTTTATCTCATACCTTAAGTACGTATCTTATAAAGAATAAGTAGTTACCTTAATCACTGGGTAGTTGACTAGTCAGCAGAGAGAAAAAAGAGATTATTTTTCTCTCTCCCATTTAAAAGATTCCCAGTCAGAAAATTTAATTAGTGAGATTTGATATATTTAATTAAGTATGTATTAATTAAGACATTTTTTACTCCATAGTCCAGAGACATGAATTGCTACGTCAGAGGCATGATACCAAGGTTCA
Organism: Phalacrocorax aristotelis; assembly: GCF_949628215.1. Classification (NCBI taxonomy): domain Eukaryota; kingdom Metazoa; phylum Chordata; class Aves; order Suliformes; family Phalacrocoracidae; genus Phalacrocorax; species Phalacrocorax aristotelis. Next base: position 108,212,772 of record NC_134276.1, on the reverse strand, counting down.
GTTCTCTCTTCCTATGCTTATTTAATTAGCATACAAAGGCAGATTTGTTTGTTACACCCTAGGAGAGCTCCCTGCTGTTGCCATCTTTGAAAAGACTAGCTGACCTTTCTCCCTCTCTTGCCTTGACCAGATATGCTCTGTAAAGTTCTGTTTGTAAAAGTAGCATATAAAATGCACAAAAAATATTGGGGTTTTTTTGTTATCATATTTAATGAAAATGCTTTATGTGAGAAAATTTCAGGCAGCTCTCTTCTTTTTACCTGTGCCAAGTAATAGGTTTGTCATTCAGAACAACTTTGCATGTCTTTGTGGAAAAAAAAAGAAGATAATATCAATTTAGAAATCCTCTGACAATATACCTTCCCCACACAAGCCAGCTAAAGCAGTTATGTCGCACCATTAGGTAAAACCTGTTTCTGAATCAAAACCCAGATGAGTCAGTCAGTAGACTGCAAGTGTAGACACAAATAGTTGACACAAATAGTTGAAGGTAAGTAAATAGCTTGTTCTTAACAGTTCATGTTTATTAATACATGATTTACTTGTTTGTATTTCTTTTTTTTGTTGTTGTTGTGGAAAATTGAATGTTTTTTAATATATATGTCAATATGTTGTTCTGTTTGTAAACTGCCACCTCTGTAATATTCTTTCTACTCCTATTGGTTTTGTTACTTCCCACATTGGTGCTGGAGTTGATGTACATTTATTATACTGAGGTTCTTCTGGCACATAATGTTCTAAATAAATAAGCAAAGTCAATAACTCATGCCACTGCTGCAAATGTACTATTAAAAGTGAGCCAACTCCCTGATTCAATCTGCAATATAGAACAAATGAAAAATGATTAAAATTATGCCCAGGGCAATGTCTATTACTTCTTCACCATGTGACAATGAAATCCTGTGTAAAATTTGAGGTTTTTAATGACATGCATTAACAATTCAACTATAAGCTCTTTCCTACACTGCTGTTCTCCTTTCCCTTTGTGACACGGTTCATGACCTAAGACAGGGAGACACATGAGTTTCACTTAGTGACAAGGCAGCTTCTCTTGGTGAAACACCATCTTTTGTTTGTTTACTTATTTATTTGCTTACTGAAATTCAGAATACTGAGCAAGAAAGCCAGCAGGTATTTCTTATCCCATGCAAAACCAGAATAAAAGAAAGAAAAATAAAACCAACCCACAAACATGACTATTTCCATAATGTTCTTCTTTTATCAGACTGTCCATTCATCAGCTCTTCTCCAGCTGATGGCACACAAAACAAACAAATCTTTTTCTCATGTGGTTTTCTTTTTTCTTCTTTGGTTTTCAGATTCCGAAGGCTTCCTACTGAAATATTGATGTACGATTTTTTGTTCTCCCTTTCAATCTAGTGATATGGTGACTTATTTTTAGATATTTATTGCAGGGACCATGCACTACTCTTTCACTTTAAGCTCAAGTAATGTGTATGTTCTGAAAATCAAAGGCGTTTCAGTGTCTTATACTATGTATACAAAGACTAAGACAGGTATAACATGCTGAAAAGGCCCAAATTCTGTAGGAAAATCTTGTCTAGGCAAATTTTAAGTGTTCCATGGAAGACAAAAAGAGAGAGTAAGACCATTCAAATGTCTGTAATAAAGGCAACATATATTATTATCTTATCTTAAAGGTTTTCAAACTTATTGTCTGCAAAATTTTTTTAAACTTTTTTAATTTTTTTTTCTCTTGTTCCAAATATGTAAAAAAATTCTATTTTTCTGCACATGGCTGTGGTATCAGAGTGTAATGAAGGGTTTGTATTTCTACTGTATAGGAAGAATAAAGGTGTCATGAGTGTATGCAAAAATATTCTAGAAAGTCATATTAAAAAGATGTAAGTATATTTATGTATGTCTATATGTACATTGTTATATTCCCTGATCCTCCACTTATGACTCAATCTCTCTTTTATTCCTCATCAATAAGGGGAGGCTGTTACAGGAGGTAAATATTGCATTCTTCTCTTTGATTCTTTGTGCAAGGAGGTCAGTTTTAGCCCTCAAAAACAGAGAAGTTGCCTCTCTCAAAAATAAAAAAAGGTGGTTTTTTTCATGGGACAGTTTACATGGCACCAGGTCTGCTAGAGACAGATGGGGTTCACCTGTTGCAAAGGGGGAAAAGGATTCTGGCTCAGGAGTTCGCAGGCCTCGTCAAGAGGGGTTTAAACTAGATACGAAGTGGGAAGGAGATAAAACCAGGCTTGCTAGGAATGAGCCTGGGGTGGCATGCCTGTGTTGGAGAAGAGATCAATAGATCAACTGAGGTGCATTTATACCAATGCACACAGCATGGGCAATAAACAGGAGGAGCTGGAAGCCATTGAGCACCAGGGAAACTATGATGTGGTCGCCATCACGGAAACATGGTGGGATGACTCTCACAACTGGAGCACTGCAATGGATGGCTACAAGCTCTTTAGAAGGGACAGGCAAGGAAGGAGAGGTGGAGGGGTAGCCTTGTATGTTAGAGAGTGTTTTGACTGTCTAGAACTCCATGACAGTAATGATAAGGTTGAGTGCTTATGGGTAAGGATCAGGGGGAAGGCCAATACGGGGGACATCCTGGTGGGAGTCTGTTATAGACCACCCAACCAGGATGAGGAGACAGATGAAGTACTGTACAAGCAGTTGGCTGAAGTCTCACAATCTCTAGCCCTTGTTCTCATGGGAGACTTCAACTTACCAGATATCTGCTGGAAATACAACACAGCAGAGAGAAAGCAGTCTTGGAGGTTCCTGGAGCGTGTGGGAGATAACTTCCTGACGTAGCTGGTAAGCAAGCCAACCAGGGGAGGTGCCCCGCTGGACCTGCTGTTTATGAACAGAGAAGGCCTGGTGGGTGATGTGGGGGTCAGAGGCTGTCTTGGACTTAGTGACCATGATACGACAGAGTTCTCAATTATTGGCAAAATAAGGAGGGGGGGGCCAGCAAAACTTCAGAAGGGCAGACTTTGGATTGTTCAGGAGTCTGGTTAACAGAATCCCTTGGGAGGCAGTCCTGACGGGCAAAGGAGTCCAGGAAGGCTGGATGTTATTAAAGAAGGAAGTCTCAAAGGTGCAGGAGCAGGCCGTCCCCATGTGCTGTAAGTCGAGCAGGCGGGGGAGAAGACTGGTTTGGCTGAATAGGGAGCTTTGGCTAGAACTCAAAAAAAAAAAGGAGACCTTACCACCTTTGGAAGAAGGGGCAGGTGACTCAGGAGGACCACAAGGATGTTGTGAGGTTATGCAGGGAAAAGATTTGGAAGGTGAAGGCCCAGCTGGAACTTAAACTGGCTGCCACCATTAAAGATAACAAAAAAGTGTTTATATAAATACATCAGAGACAAAAGGAGGGCCAGGGAGAGTCTCCCTCCTTTGTTGGATGCGGAAGGTCACCTTGCCAGGAAAGATGAGGAGAAGGCTGAGGTACTTAATGCTTTCTTTTCCTCAGTCTTTAATAGTCAGACTGGTCATCCTCAGGGTTGTCAGGCCCCTGTGCTGGGAGATGGAGATAGCATGCAGAATGAGGTCCTGGTTGTTGAAGAGGTGGCAGTCACCGACCTGCTCCTTCACCTGGATGCTCAAAAGTCCATGGGGCCAGATGGGATCCACCCAAGGATACTGAGGGAGCTGGCAGAGGAGCTTGCCAAGCCACTCTCCATCATTTATGAGCAGTCCTGGTCAACTGGGGAGGTCCCAGATGACTGGAAACTAGTGAATGTGACACCCCTCTACAAGAAGGGTCAGAAGGAGGATCCGGGGAACTACAGGTCTGTCAGCCTGACCTCGGTGCTGGGAAAAGTCATGGAGCAGATCGTCTTGAATGCCGTTACGCAGCACATGCTGGACACACAGGGGATTGGGCTCAGCCAGCATGGGTTTATGAAAGGGAGGTCCTGCCTCACTAACCTGGTCTCCTATGATAAGGTGACCTGCTTAGTGGATGAGGGGAAGGCTGTGGAAGTTGTCTACCTGGACTTTAGTAAGGTCTTTGACACTGTCTCCCACAGCATCCTCCTGGAGAAGCTGGTTGCTCACAGCTTGAACAAGTATGCTCTGCGCTGGGTTAAAAACTGGCTGGACAGCCGAGCCCAGAGACTGGTGGTGAATGGAGTCAAATCCCGTTGGCAGCCGGTCATGAGTGGTGTTCCCCAGGGCTCAGCGTTGGGGCTGGTCCTGTTCAATATCTTCACTGATGATCTGGATGAGGGGATCGAGTGCACCCTCAGTAAGTTTGCAGACGACACCAAGCTGGGTGGAAGTTTTGATCTGCTGGAGGGCAGGAAGGCCCTTCAGAGGGACCTGGACAGGCTGGATCATTGGGCTAGAGCCAATGGTATGAGATTCAACAAGGCAAAGTGCCAGGTCCTGCACTTGGGTCACAACAACCCCATGCAATGCTACAGGCTTGGGGAAGAGTGGCTGGAGAGCTGCCTGGAGGAAAAGGATCTGGGGGTGTTGGTTGACAGCCGCCTGAACATGAGCCGGCAGTGTGCCCAGGTGGCCAAGAAGGCCAATGGCATCCTGGCTTGTATCAGGAATAGTGTGGCCAGCAGGACCAGGGAGGTGATCGTGCCCCTGTACTCGGCACTGGTGAGGCCGCACCTTGAGTACTGTGTGCAGTTTTGGGCCCCTCACTACAAGAAGGACATGGAGGTGCTGGAGCGTATCCAGAGGAGGGCAACAAAGTTGGTGAAGGGTCTGGAGAACAAGTCTTATGAGGAGCGGCTGAGGAAACTGGGGTTGTTTAGCCTGGAGGAGAGGAGGCTGAGGGGAGGGAGACCTTATCATTCTCTACAACTACCTGAAAGGAGGTTGTAGTGAGGTGGGGGTTGGTCTCTTCTCCCTAGTAACAAGCAATAGGACGAGAGGAAATGGCCTCAAGCTGCACCAGGGGAAGATTAGGTTGGATATTAGGAAAAACTTCTTCACTGAAAGGGGTGTCAAGCATTGGAACAGGCTGCCCAGGGAGGTGGTGGAGTCCCCATCCCTGGAGGTATTTAAAAGAAGGGTAGACGTGGTGCTTGAGGATATGGTTTAGTGGTGGACTTGGCAGTGATAGGTTAGCGGTTGGACTTGATGATCATAAGGGTCTTTTCCAACCTTAACAATTCTATGTTTTTTTTCCTTCCCATCTCCCCTATTTCCCTCTCCACGAGGGTAAGAATCTTGCCAAAAATGCTCCCTTTTCCTAGTTCCCAATCATCATTAGCAGCACCAGAATTTTTCTGCTCTAGTGATAACACCTCAGCTGGAGGCTGTCAGCATGGTGAATATGACTAGCTTGTCTGAGATGGGTTTTATACTCTGTTCAAAGTATCCGCAATTTTACATTGTTGGCTCCAATCAGGAGACAGGTTGAGCAACATGTCTGAGGGTCAGAGATATTCCAGTATAGCATATGGACAAATATTAGCTGCTTCAAAGCTCAGAGTAATTGCTAATAAAGTTGAGCTACCAAAATCCTTTAGAAAGTAGCACATTCTGTACACCTCTCTATCCATGCCAGCAATCCTGAATAAAAACATAGATCCTTTGGCTTTACAGGGAAAGCAATACATTTTCTCAGTTACATCTTCCCAGTGTTTAAGACTGTAACTTCTCTGTACAACCTTTTTTCCATTTTACTATTGTATCATTTTACTGGATGTTGTACAAAATATCAAATTCTGTACCTTGTTTCCTGATAGCACACACTTTTGCACCTTACATTGATAATAATGATGCCAACATGACTGATAGTTCTGAAAAGCCTCTCAGAAAGACTATTTATATTTTTAAATTTGGGCTGGTGATCCTCAAAGTATCTAGGATTGAAAGTCTTGGGAAATCTCTGAGACCTTCTATAGAAAAATCAAGTAAAGCTAGTAAAATTGAAAAAAGTTTGATCCTTGTTTTGAATTGTTGAAATGTTAAAGTGGAAGATTTGGTGAACTACCTTTTGTTGGTTCCTCATTTTATCATGTTAATTTTGGTGGGAAGAAATGAACTCAAAACAAAGGAAGATTTTCATGTCCCTCCAAGATCTGTAGTAAAATGTACTACTGAACTACGTATATTCTGTCTTTGAAGACAGATTTAGAAGACTTATTATCCTTTAAAAAAACCCACATTTTTTATGTTTTTTAAAGTAAAAATATATAAGACGATGGTGAAAAGAAACCATAACTTTTAAATTTAACCTTCTCTGATCATTCCTCAGTGACTTCAGGGATGTCACATCATCTTTATTTCAGTTCCAATCCAATCAGAGACATAACAAAAATGAAAAAGCGTAGCAGTACTTAATCTCTTGTTAAGGTGTTAAATTGTGATATCATATAAATGCTGGCTTATCATAAGGCTCTGCAAATTTCTCAATGGCACTGCCACCACATGCATGTACATATAAGCCATGTGTGGACAATCAATTAGATACTTTAACAATATAAAGCTACATATCTATGTATTGTACCCATGTGCCACAATAGCAGAAAAGGGAACATGGTTTTTCTTTCTTAAACTCATGAAGGGGAGACTAATAACATTAATGTTTTCTTCAGGTAAGATTTTTTTATTCCTTTTTTTAAAAAACATGCAATTTCTCAGAAATATGGATAGAAATACAAGATTTATTTTAAATAAATAATTATTATATAAATATTTAAAAATAATTTTAAAAATTAATTTTAAAATATATTGTCTGCATACTATGTATATACATATACTGTATGTATACTATGTATATTTGTACTTGACCATCAATTCTTATAATCCAAGTTTTTAAAACCAGTCTTCACTTTGTAACTACTGTACAATTTTCCCTAATGTATCTACTCAGCTTTGCAAACTCTTACATCAGTTGTCCTTACAGTGTGGGAAAGCTCACCATGATTCAAAAATTTGCAGGCATGTAATCTATAGAAAATTACCTGCATAGTATACCTAAAAATGGCTTATCATGTGGTATACAATTATATATTCATATATCTACATAATTTTCTTTCCTCATCTACTTTCTCAGCACTCTCTGAGAATGTCACCAGGTTTTTCAGAATAGAAATTATTCCATGGAAAATTTCTGCAGAGCTATTTTAATATAATAATAATAAAACATCTCTGTGTTTACTTCATTAATTGAAAAAATTAAAACACAAATACCATCTGTTTGTAATTAGTTAGCAAGTGACCAACTGCTAGCAGTGACAAAACGTCAGACTCACTATCCAAGCTATGTACTACCAAATCACATATAAAGTAATACTTAATCCTTAATCAATGAGCCTTAAAATTGTTAGGCTGTCTCCAAAGTTATCTTAGTCTGCAGTTGTCTTGCTACCTTCCTGTCCTGGTTTCAGCTGGAATAGAGTTAAATTTTTTTTTTCCTAGTAGCTGGTATAGTGCTATGGTTTGGTTTTACACAACAGGCTGTTGTGGCTTAACCTGGCAGGCAGCTAAACATCAGACAGAAATTCACTTACTCCCCCGCTGCCACAGTGGGATGGGGCAGAGAATTGGGGAAGAAAAAAAGATAAAATTCATGGGGTTGAGATAAAGACAGTTAACTATGAAAGAAAAGGTAGGAAAAAAACCCACCACCAATAATAATATCTAATAGTTTAAATATACATTGCATTTTATTATTATTGATGATGATAATAATAGTATACAAAATAAGAGATGCAAATGCAATTGCTCACCACCTGCTGACCAATGCCCAGCCAGTTCCTGAGCAGAGATCACTGCCCCACAGCAAACTTCCCCCAGTTTATATACTGAGTGTGATGCCATATGGTATGGAATATCCCTCTGTCAGCTGGGGTCAGCTGCCCTGGCATGCTTCCTCACAGCTTGTGCCCCTGGCAAAGCATGGGAAGCTGAAAAGTCCTTGACTTAGTGTAAACACTACAACAGTTAAAACATCAGTGTGTCATCAACATTATTCTCATCCTAAATCCAAACCACAGCACTATACCAGCTACTAGGAAGAAAATTAACTCTATCCCAGCTGAAACCAGGTATCTTCCCTTTCCCTCCTTTCCCCCTTGCAGACACTTACATCCCTGATTCACTGATCAGTTCCTCAGTTTTCTTCATTACCTTCTGCATTCCACTACTCACCATGTGCATAAATTTTTGTTCTTTTAGAATTCACTTTCGACATAACTGGCCCACAAAGAGAAAAATTTCTCCAGAAATGTTTCTTCAAAACACATGGAATTTCTACTTCTCTTCACACATATGCAGGCTTCTGTGCTCAAAACCTCCTTCCACTCCCCATCTGTAGTATTTTCCAACTCAAACCCACCTGTATTTGTCTACAGAGAGAAAGCATAAAACATACTGCTGCTACGAGTTTGCAAGAAATGTTATAAGCTTACTTTCTTCGTAACACAGAGGAACATCTGCTATTTATTCAGAGGGGATTCTCCTAGTCACTTGCCTTCTATAAGCCTCAACTACTTGAGGAAATGAACTATAAAGATACATGCAAAGACAAAGGCTATTATGACAATCTCTGTTACCACCTGTTGTGAAATCAAGAAACAGATAAGAAAGAGAAGTAGGAAGTATCTTTTATACTGAAATGGCTGGAAAAAGGGCGACTTTGGCTCCAAACATAGTCATGCTACCATTTTTTCCTACAGTACATTAAAAGTGTGTGTGTCTGGAAAGATTTTATTAGCTATTCTTTTGAAAAGATGTACGTGTCCATGTCAGGCAAAACTCAGCTGTAGCACCAAAGCTAAGTCTACTTCAATGTTTAAGGTCACACTAAAATTTTAATTTAAGAGGTGATACACTTAATCTTAAAATCTAAACCCAGCTGAATCTTACATAGATACTTAGCTGAATTTCAGTGACTGAAAGCATTCATGCATTTGACATTATCTTTTCTGCCATGGATTTGGAATTTACTTGCACATTGCAAATTCTCAGGTCTTTATTACCCATTAGTAGATTCAAACCTGGAAATATGTACCACATGGGTATTTTTTGTCTGGTCTGAAGTAGAATAGAGCATAGAGGAAGAATAATTTGTACAAAATCAGACAATTTTCAGAACGTAAAGGTAAAAAAAATAAAGGAGTAATAGTTGATTAAACCTCAGTGTATGTTCTTTTGGATTATTCATCCTTTCCCTAGACTTTTATTGGAAGTCATGTTTTTTGTAGCTTAAATAGAGGTACTTTCAAAAGGAAAAGGTGAAATTCTGAATTTCCAGATACCTAAGTAAAGATTTTATGTCATACTAAATAGTATATTTTTCTTGGAAAACAACAAAACAGAATATTTCAGAACATAGGAATTCTGTTTCAAAATACACCATCCTCCTCCTATTTATTCTAGCTAAGACAATGCATTGGATTTTATTTAATTCTGATACTTTAAAATTGTTTCAAACATTCTGCAATTCAGTTTCCAGATATTTTAGTATTTATTAGAAGAAAAAGGAACCTGAAAAATGACAAAAAGTCCTAAAAACAACAAAAACCAACCCTCCTCTAACTCTTTACCTAAGTTTTCAATGTACATCTGAAGAAAGACAAATCATCCAAAATCCTCAGATTGGGTCTCTGGACAGAGGTGAATGGTACACTTTTGCTTTTCTTGTCTACTACTAACTCCTGCAATAGCACGTGAGCTCTGTAAAGAGCCTGTCAAATTTGTCAGATTTATAATGCTATTGTTTAGCTTCCGGGCTCTGCCAGATTTCAAAGCAGAGGAAACTAAGGGGCCTTCAGAAGTTGGGGTTGCAAGGTTTTTCATCATACACAGATGTGCCAACTACAAAGACTATACAATTTCTTTTTTTAAGCAGAATTTATAACCCCTGAAATGGAACTTCATTCTCATTCTCTTACAGAAAAAGAGCTACCTGCAAAGCAGACCAGAGCATGCAGTTCCTGCCTGTTTCCAAAACAGATTACACTTTAAATTTAGCATACCATCTTTCCTGTTTCCCCTCTGTTCCACGTAAACCTTGAGATCTTTCCCATATTGTTGTAGTACTGGTCCATCATGATTACAGCAGCACTAGGGACATAAGACCGATGACTTCTGTAATACAATGTAGTATCTTTTTTAAGACCAGCTGGAGGAAAACCAAACAGGTTTCTGAGCACAAAGGTAATTTTCAGCTTTTCAGGTGAGACTTTTCCTACAAATATTTTCTTAAGATATTTGGGGCCCTTAATGAAATCTCTGGTTCTTCTACATCAGAGATTTAAATCTATCTGTGCCAACCATCAGCTCTCAGACTGCTGTATGTTACATTTATTTTTGAATCAAGCAATTTTTTAGATAGAGAAGAACAAACAGGTTACTATATCCTATACATTGAGTCTTATAAATGTACCAGATCCTGTTTGTATGGGTTTCATTCTTCCTTCTTTAGGTTTCACATTGAAAGAAAATACTTTTGCCCTCTAATGTGCAAAAAGGTATTTGTGATGTAATAACACTTTAACATCTTCTATAGATAGTTCTGCATCTTCTTCTGAGTCGCCTGTGAACTTCACATTTCTTCCACGGAATAAGTCTCCCTAAACTAGTCCCATCCTTGCCTTCCTCTCCTTCTTCACCCAGTACTTCAAACTAAATTAATGATACTGTAAAAATTTTATCAATAGCTTTCTGCAGCAATCTCTCTAAGTTGTTTGGAGTTAGAAGGCTTTTGGCTCAGTTGCTCTTCACGGTGAAATCTATCCTCAGATTTGCAAATTAATAGAGAGTCTGAATTCTTTTGAATATATATTATCTATTATCTAATTAGGATTGTCTAATAGTCCAAAGTGACCCCAGTACCTCCCCTAATTCTATCTGGAAAAAAATCTTTATGGTAATTGATCTTAATAATACAAATCTATTTTGATCTTAATTATAGATGGGTATCATTTCTCAAAATACATAGGGTGAGAATGGGCTGACAGATTACTGACAATTAAGATGTTACTATCAATTCACATTACTCAGGCAAAGACCTCAGTTTGAGGCTTACACCCTGTAATAAGCTATTTGTCACATAAAAATAGATTAATATCTCAATATTTGCTGATTTATTAAATCATAGAGCACGATCCTAAAATACAATAAAATTGCACTTTCCTTTAGGTTTTTATTGTTAGGTAAAATGTTGAAATATTTAATAACAACATCAATTTCTTGTTCTATTCTAAAATAGCATAGCAGCAATTTGTTACTCATCGCTGTAATGAAAGGGTACTTTATGGACATTAACTATGAGTCAAGCAGGAGTTCAGGTCGTCATTTGTGGATTAAACCTGAAGCAACTGTGGAGACAAATGTGTTCTGGTCCAGCCATTGGACTGTAGGCACACAAAGGTTTCAGATGAGAACATTCACAATTCACATCTGCAACGGCACATTATGCTGCATTCTTCTGTTAATTTTATCCCTCTTTTTTGTTGGGTTTTTTTTTTTTTTTGGTAAATCCAGTAAGAAAAACAATGAGTTGCTCGTGACAATGTAGTCAAGGTCCTCTGAATTTTGCTACTGCTCTTTTAAGTTACATTAGTTGCAAACGCAGGTACTCAAGCTAGACATGTTACTCACATATCACTCAAGGAAGGCTTAAAATTGTTAACATATATTCAGATCTGTTATCAGTGAGGTGTTCAGAAGAACCATGGCTGGGATCCACCAAGGTAGCAACATCCCTACAAGGCAGCAGGTTTGTTTTCTGATAGTCATCTGGTGCCAGTGCTTTAGGACTGTTTTGAGACACTGCCAGACAAAAGAATGTAATGGGTTTACTCCGCTCTTCTAAGAAGCCTGCAAACTAGCTCAATATGCTAAAGGAAGGAAGCCAGAAAAAGTTCAGGATTAAAATACTCCTAGGTGGATGAATAAATTCATACACAGCTATTAAAAACACAAATTTTCCTAAGGGAAGTCAGCAGGAAAAGAAAGCACAGGACACAGGAATTCATGGGATCATGGGCAAAATGTTAAGCCTGTCAGGTTCACTCTTATGATCGTAATACCTCAGGTATGATAGAGATATATAAATATTGATATTTTAAAATCCTCCTCTGTCTGGATGTTTTTTCTACTATTAAATAAAATATATTGTCAACACAGCTGTCAGTCACTATGCCACTAGTCACAGTTATCTCAAGGGATGAGGCACAGATTCCTAAAATAGTCACACCCTTGAGGAAGTAAACGATTAGTTCAGATGAGCAGGCACTCATGAACTGCATCATGAAGGAGAAAACTACAAAATTTCACTCCAGTGAAAGGACAAAAATAAAATTAGGACCATAAAAGCAACAAGAAAAATTCTGGAGTTAAAAATAAAAAATACAACCGGTTTTCATTAGTTTTCTTCTAATAGACACCATCCACTAAGTGCTTTCCTCTTCTTACCTATATGTCACATACTGTTTGGAAAGTTAATCAAGAAACAGATAAAACGTACTGATAACTTTTATTATTGACATGCCTATTAAAATGGTTGTATACAAAGTGTTGCCCAGTAAATATAGCCTGTTTCCCCTATATCACACTTTCTTTATCAGCAGCTTAGGTGCTTTGAATTTTATGCATGAATCTCAAAAGATTCAGAACTCATACAATGAAGTGCAGAATCGCGGCTTATGTTAACAATTAACTGGGAGTTATATGTTTGTGCACATGTGTGTGTGAATTACTGTCTCTCAAAGAATGTTTGTCCCCATGATAAGCAAAAAAAATTTGTCAATTAAAGAACATATTATATAGTTTTCAGGTGTTCAGATAACATTGTCAGCTGTTACCTTCCCTTCAAAATTTCTCTTATAAACCAATTTTTTTTTCTTAATGAGAAAGATACAATGCTGGATAATTAACTGAACACAGAAAGAGATGTATGAACATTGGAAGGACAATTAGACACAGAACACTTAGAAAAAAATTAAGAAAGGATGGTAAAAATTCCTCATCAATTACTGAAAAAAATGCTCTTAATTCATGGATCAATAGTGAACTTATATTTCTTTAGAATTTAGCAGTACACTGTTGTACTGATTTAGTGTGAGAAAAAGATAATTTTCACCATTGTAGTTTGTATGGTGCTGCTTTTCGGATTTGTGATGAACACAGTGTTGATTACTCAGGGATATTTTAGCTATCGCTGAGCAGTGCTTACACAGTGTCAAGACCTTTTCTACTTCTCACGTCACCCCACCAGTGAGTAGGCTGAGGGGGTACAAGAAGTTGTGAGGGACACAGTCAGGTCAGCTGAACTCAATGACTGAAGGGATGTCCCCTACTGTATGACATCATGCTTATCAATAAAATTTGGGGAAGAAGAAGGAAGCATGGGATGTTCAGTGTAACAGTGTCTGTCTCCCCAGGTCACTGTTACACATGATGGAGCCCTGTTTTCCTGGAGATGGCTGAATATCTGCCAGCCGACAGGAAGCAGTGAATGAATTCCTTGTTTTCGTTTGCTTGCACGCGTGGCTTTTGCTTTACCCGCTAAACTGTCTTTATTTCAACCCACAAATGAGTGAGTGGCTGGGGAGGCTTGGCAGTCTGCTGGGTTTAAACCATGACAACTGCCCTTTAAAGCAATGATACTAAAAACTGAGACTACAATACAGTCAGGCTGGCAATCTGAGAGCCACAGAGTTTGATATAGTTAGGGTATTATTTTTTATATATTTATAAGTTGTCTGTAAAGCCCTGTAATCAGAAAAATGAGCAGCTGAGGGACTTGTTTAGAGAGCCAAGTACTCACTCTTTCAAGAACAGCTGGTGTACAAGCAAATTATAAGGAATAGAAGAAAATGTCAATGTTTATGTACTTTACCATTCCTTAATCCAGAAACATTTAATATCTGGTCTGTCAAGCTCCTGTGGGACTATAGTACTTATTATATGTCTGCAGCCTCAAGGAAACACGTGAACACAATTTGTTTCTATCCCTGGTGTCATCTCAAATAACACAGGAGTCAAAACCACACCTTTTTCTTTCCTGATTTTTTGGGGGAATGGGAAGGGACTGGTTTTGCAGTTTAGGAGCTAAAGAGGGTGGGATGCAATTACCTTGCAGAAACTCTGCAAATGTCTCATCCAATGCTGCAATACACTGTCTTTTTAGAGAGGGGCATGTTTCAGAGGCAAGAGGTCAGCTTAAAGAGGAAGCAATAGAATAGAAGCAATTTCTCGACCACACAGAATTGTTTAACTAAAGAGCACCAAAGCTGTTTCACAAGTACGTGTTTGGAAGAAGCAGGATAATACATCCCTGTACTGTTTTAAAGGGACTAGAAGTGCGGAGAATCAAAGGACGTATCCACACAAAATATTTAAAGGCAGGCTCAGCTACCCTTTGACCATGTCCCTAGTATTCTTCATGGCAGTTGCTGCAACCTCAAAACCATACGGATATGTAACTGCACAGTGATGAAGCTAATACACCCTGCTGAGATCACAGTGTTGTTGTCATGCAGCAATATTGTTACCAGGTAAGAGCTGTCTGACTTCTAGACAGCTTAGACCACATGGACCTTTCTGTGTCCATCGCATCATCAGATCCCACATCATTCTTCTTCGTAGAATATAAAATATTCAAACATTCAGAATACATCAAAGTTTGGAAACTATCAGCTACATTTTACAAAGAAAAGGAACAGAGTAACAAAAATAAAAAAGAAAGTAAAATTTATTCTAAAATTATGCAAAAGGACAATTAATATCTGTTAATATAATGCCTTTATTGCAAAAGAAAAGTTGAAAACAAAAAATATGACATTAAAGTAATTCTGTTTACCAACCTTCCTTTGTTTTCAGTTATCCTAGATTTTCAAGATGGAACATGCCCAGTAAATTGGGTGTCCTATTACATTTAGCATTCTTCATTTTCATCTGCCATGAATCTTCTGAGGAACTGTGGAACATGTCTCTGAATGTATCGTCATTGTTATTTAGATATGACAATTTTGAATTTCTCAGCTTCAGAAATATCATAAGCATGAGTGGAAGAGCCATGTCTACCCCTGGAATATCCATCTCACAAAACTTTGATTTAATAATTTTTAATTTCTCAGTTTTTCCCTATAATTCATCTGAAATAATCTAACTTATTTTTCTGCTTCCAAATGGGATATGCTACTGATCAATTCTTTAAGGAATTAGTCGTACAGAAACAGATTTCAAGCTCACAAGGAACGAAGATGGATTTCTTTTCAAGAATGAAATAATCTTGAAGCTCTTGAAGGTTTTGACACACTATGCGTCCATCTATAGAATTCTGTATATAGAAATTTATACCTAGTCAATGTATTCCCTTGACCAAACAACTTGGAACTTTTCACTGAAAGTCTTCTATGTGACTCTGTAAACCAGGTAACACGTTCTGCTTTAATATTGTTAGGAAAAATGTTCCTGTCTTCCAACATCCATAAACCTTGTTGCAGTGAAACAGGGTCTCTCAGAACAAAAAATAGTAATAATTTATTTTGTTTACCTCTGCACAGACAACCCTTATGTGTCATTAGCGTTATTCTCACTTTACAGGATTTATCTATGTTTTTCTGATTGTTTAAAGACACTTTTCTGTCAGTGATCTCCTCTTCTGATCCTATTGCGTGTTTCCCATATCATTCCCTGACATGCTTGCTAACGCTTCCTACTTCAAGGATGAATGTGGTTTTACAATTTTTCTCCAGCTGATGCAACATATGTTGCCCTCTCACAGGGACTTTCAAAAGTTAAACAATATGGTGCTGCAAATAGAAGGCACTTGTGTACTCTGCCTTTCAATCAATAGATCCTTCTTGTTCAAGCATTATTTTGTTCAACATTTGACTGCATTTGTCTGTGAAACGACAAAATTTTTGAGACATAGAGCTGGGTTGACTACAGATTCTGCCCTTTTCTGCTTAACCCTTTTTAACCCTTTTTTTAAACCCTTTTTCTGCTCTTGCTGTACATCTCCAAGTCCAGCAAATAACATGCAATGTCTTGATAGTACCATACTTAGGATTTCTCTTGAAATTCTATTTTCCCTTGATGACATCTAAGCAATGCTCAGCTTGCTACTATACAGCGATGGGTGCAAAGATATATGCCATGAATAGACTGCCATAAACTTAGCTGAGTAAATATGTATGGATAGTTGTGAATTACTCTATTATGAGTGGAAATTTTGAAACTGGAAATGCAGAAAGAATGTGAAAACATAGAACCTCTATATAATCTAAGTCTGAAGAACTGATCTTGCCATACACAAATTGGAAAGGGATAAAAGATAGAGTAATGAAAAACTGGAATTCAGACTCAGTTTTTGATCAGCTTGAGTATTATTAAGTGAAGTATGCATTGGAACTTTGTTAGTAAGGTATAATTAGCAGTCATATTTCTAGAGAAAACCTTAAGGGTCTTTTTTTTTTGACAGTTTAATGCTACAGGAAAATAAGAATTATACCTATAAAGAGGGAATAGAATGAGATACTGAATAAACTCTTTGGCTGAAATGATTCCTAACAGACAAGAAGTACACTAAGATGAGATGATTAAGAACCAAATAAAGAACTGATGGATAAAAGCGTTGTGACTGGGAAAATTTTCAAGGCTGTACAACAACACAGGTCATCTCAGAAACTAAGCATAATGAGTTACTATATTTATGTTGCTTACATAGACGTGTACACACACACATACATTCAAATGAACAAGAATAATATGCTGGGTACAAATTTCACTACAGTGAGGGTGATTAATCACTGTAACAAACTAGAAGGAAGCTGTGAATGCTCTCCTTTGATGTCTCAAATAGAAAACAGGCAAACTACATCTCCCAGAGGAGTAATCAAACATCGGTCACCTTTTAATCTGTCAGTTAACTAAATTAAATGAGATAAAGTATAATTGTCTGCGATTTGACTTGAGTTCCTATCAGAAACTAAACATTTTCCCTCTCTCCTATGTCTTCCCCTCCCTCTTTACAAACATAGATTTGGGACAATCCAAAGTGTGTAATTCAAGCCAGTACAAAATATATTTTGCTTTTTGTAAACCCTTTATCTTTTTCTTTCTGTTCTTACCTTAATTAAGGATTTTTCAATTTTGAAATTAAAAGTCTAAATATTTTCTTTTAAAAATATTTTAAATGAACATTTTATCTTTGCAAAAAAATGGTAATTTAGGGAAAAAAATCTGCAGCTTTGAAAATGTACTTGGCCTCCTTGAATTTTATTTTTCATCAGAAATTACTGTTTGCAGAATAGGATCATAGGAAGTCAGAGAAGAAAACTTAGCAGTCCGTTTGGCCTCATAAATGCTCTGATTCTAAGCCCTAAATTTGAGAATTGAGTAGGAAACCTATTCATAAACACAGAGAACAGTGTCTTACAGACTATCAGGTTTGACCCTCCATAGCTGTTGAAAAGACCTGTGTATTAACAACATCACATTTATTTTGAAGAGCACTTGTGGCACTTTGTTAAGAGCATGACAGTTTATGATGAAAATCAGAAATTAGAGAAGGAATATCTCAACTGAGACAGATGATCCAGGTGGTCTTAGCCAGTGCTGATAAGTATCACATGTTGTGCTGGTGGACTGATGATTTACCCTCTCGGGATGCAGAGGTGGAAAAGGAAAACCATCAGAAGTGATTGAAGCAACTGACACAAAGGAAAAGAGGTCAATAAATAACATATTAGATATCTTTCACTCAGACAGATTTATCTCGTAGTACTTGAATCTGATAAAAAGAAGAGGTAGAGGTTAAAGAAACTGTCTGAAGCTAGTTAGAAATTAAGAAGGTAAGAGGAGAGAAAGATTTAAAATCTTATTGCCAGAAAACCATAAGTAGATTGCAAACAGTTTTTATGCTTTAAAATCTCACACGAAATCTGGCTGCTAGAAACAAATGTGTTGCCATGAACTGTGTATAGTTTAAGCTTGTTTTATTCTTAGCATTCAATGATGAGTGATATCATAAAACTTTGTAGTATTTTAATATCTAAAAAACTGGTCAAAAGTCTGCAATGGATTATGACTGTGCACCCACTGTGAGGTAAGTAACATGCATTCACAGGTTGGAATGGATGTAACTAACTTTTGATTTAATTAGCATCAAGTGGTAGCTCTTCCCAAGTTTATTATTGTATCAGCAAAATATTATGTAATGGATTGCAAGACCCTTGGCTGCAAATTAAAGAGGGGTCTGGGGCTACCACATGAAGGATCATGATCTCATCCCTTGCTCTCCTCTCCCAAAGTTCTGGATATTTCAAGTAGCTTACTTTAATATATACCTACAGTCCTGTCAAGCACCGCTGTTATGGGAGTACTCCTGAATAAGCTAAATGTCCTTATTTGTTCCAGCAAGGGAAAATCTTTGCCTTAATGGGTCTTCTATATAATTTAAACAAGTGTAGTCAGAGATTATGAATCTTAAATTCTGCTTTGGGAAAGAAAGAGTGGATATGTGCTGAAGAAAAATTTTTCCTATCTGAAGGATTGGTTTACATTCCTACCTCTGCCCTCTTTTTGGAATCAAGCATCAAATGTAAATTTATGAAGCAATCATTTTTGTATTTTTGGTATCCCTCCTGTAAAAGAAAAGTATAATTTGCTTTCTAATGTTTATTATATTAAAGCTCTGAGGAGCACTCCCGACACAAGTGTTCATTTACTTAACAGTGAATTATAATCATCATTGCAGACAGACGTGTTCATAAACAGTAACTACTTTTCAGTCCTCCTGATTGGGGTATAAAATATGACACTCATTAAGACAAGAGCAAATCAGAGGATGTTATGTGTTTAAAGTGTGCAACAGCACATCTACTACTTCACAAACATTTAAATACTATTTGTCTCACTTCTGTCATGACCATCTATGTCAGACCCAGAAAGGGTCATAAAACCCAACATATTTTATCATGACAGATATATTTGTTTACCACATATGTACATTTTAAATTTATGAAGGTCATACTTGAAATTATTTTCTGCTAGCTACAATGGCTACTGAATGTTCATATGCCTTCAGTGTCCAGCAAAACAGCACTGCTATATCAAGACAGGCAGTTTCTCACAATGTTCTTATTTGTATTTGTAAGTAATTTCTAATCTGTTATACTAGGGGCAAAGAGATCATAGATTACTCCTGCCATAGCATAAAATATTATCTTCCATTTTTTTAAACTCTTGACATTTCACTACCATTAGTGAGAACTTATTCAACTCATTTTTTATTATCTCCTAAGACCAAGTTAACTAAAAAATAAACTTCTTTTTCCTATCAAATATTTTACAAAATATCATTAGAATTTTTGGAAAATAAATATGTTAATAAGATTTTTAACAGATTGGGGTTTACATCCACTTTTTTTTTTTTTAATTTTGCCCCACTTTCTTATTCTGAGATAAATTTGTTATTTGAAATAAGAAAATCAGTCTGGGACACTACTGATAGGGAAAAAATCTGCCTAGCACAGGAATACAAATAAAATAATAAAATTTCTTGAGAAATTTGATCAAAATATAGGCAGTGAAATGTTAGGACCTGTAGTAGAACACTATGGCCATTTTGTCTAGAGAGCATGAAAAGTGAATGGCCATTAAACACCCAGTGAAGGGAACAGCTAAAGGAAAGAAAATGACAGCAGGATTTGAACAAGATATTAATTAACATTTGTTTCTTTCTTTTCTTCATTACCTCTTTACATTTTCTTCTATTACCTTTGACTTATTAACTCCTTAACCTTCAAATAATAGAACTTAAGAGCCAGAAGCTTATACTGTAAGCTTTCCAGGTTATGTCTTTGTCCTGTTGCATTACCAGAATGAATGTATTATTGCTCATCCCCTCAAGACTGCATTTTCTCCTGCTTCTGTGTATTAGAAATGAGGCATTTGGGCTTATGATCATTGAAACATCCCAAGCTGACAGCACAAAGCCACTTAAAATGAGTGGCTCTCTACACTGATAACAGTGCCAAGTTTTGATTATGATTGTGATTCCAGGGATACCCATCACAGACAAATCTTTTGTACTTGGTATTAGGAAATAAACATTCATGCTTCCATTTAATTCTACTGTAATTATTTGGAATGCATTACTAAATATGAAAATGTCTGGATTTGTGAGATACAGCAGTTTTTCTTTGCTAGCTCCCTGTATTGCTATGCATCTCCATCTGTATTTAATATTTTTGGAAGGAGTAAAAATGGTTACTTGAGTTGTGTTAGTTAAACAGTTTAAAAGAGGACAGATTGCAGCTGTCATGTAAAGAATAAGAGGAACTAGAGAATAGACTCGAGGGAACGGTTGGCACAGAGATATAAGGCTTTCACTAGACAGTCACTATGCAAACAAGTAGGAGGAAAAAATATGTGGAGCAAGTGGGGGGAAAAAAGCATAATACAAATAAAAATAAGGAGTGCAGCATGCAGTTTCTGTTTGGTTTCTGTTCTGGTTTTGCAGGACTCACAATCAGATACCACAGTTAGCTTTTCTGTCTCTCTTATGCTACTGTTCAGCTGTTTGAAAAGGAATGTTCCCTTCATTTGGGGAATTTATCCCGACCAGCATCCCCTTAAAATCCTGACAGTGCTATGGCCTTTAATGTAGATGGACCTTAGGGAAAGTGTCATAACCCTTTAAAAAATTTAAACATCTTTATGCCGTACACTACTTAATTTCCTCAGCTTCTTATCTAACACTAAAACAGTCCCTTGCCCTTTATTCCTGAGAGCTTCATGGAAATATATAATATAGTTCTTCCCATTCTTTTGCACTTTAGGCCTTATTACCACTTGCTATCATTACTGTGGTGCTTAACATACTTCTACAAATTCATATTAAATTAAGAAAATGGTATCTGTTAAGTATGACTTCTTTTATCCTTTTACATCCCAGAAAGCCCCATATTTGTGTTTATGTGTGTTTTCTTACTGGGGAATGCTAAGGTTGACGAGAAAGCAAAGCAGACTTCACATTAAAATTGAGTTAAAACCTGATAACTCAGCCCCCATAGCACTTAAGAAAGATAATTTATTCTGCAGGGTTTTTCTGTCATGAAATTGCTGCCTTCCTCACGCACAAACCCAGACCCTGTGGCATGCCTGTTGACAGCTTACTCTAAAACAGCAATTGAAAAAAGATGACCAACAAGAGGCAGCCACTTAATTGTCATTCGAATGAGTGGAGCTTCCCTCTCCTGAATGACTTAGAAAGAAATATTCAATGGCGATAAATAAAAAATAACGTGCACCGTTGCACTGAATCATATAATGCAAGCCATTTAATTGCATGCACTGTCAGACAGCAGCAAGAGCAGGGTGTTACCTAATGGAAGGCAAGTTTGGAACCCGTGGCAACTATGATCGCATTGCCCTCACGGACAGGACACAGTCCCACAGCACCAGAGGCAGGCTGGCAGAGTACAGTGAGGATTGCAATGGCACCTACTGCCAGTCCAACAAGCACCATGCAAAGGCAAAATAACAAGCCAAATCCAAAGTCAATCCAGGAAACACAGGCATTTCAGGAACAGCGCAGGGGGCAAGCCCACCTACAATGTAGGCAGGGCAGGAACATGAGTAGGAAGGAAGTGATTGTTTTTCAGAGACAGCCACTGTAATTACCTAGCAAAATTCTACCACAAAGTGCTTTCTCATGCAGTGTGTAATTCAGCTGCAGAAAATATTGTCACCAGATCTAATGGAGGCTGAAGGAATATGTATGTTCAGAACAGGTTTAGGTGAATTCATAGATTTCAAGTCGCCAATAGCTATTATAATTGTGACAGTTGGATCACCTGGCCCTTAATTCCCAAATTGTTGATTGCTGAATTTCAGTACTGGAGAAAAGATCAGTCTACCTACTCTTTCTGAAAACACTTAGTCACTCTTAGGAACACTATGCCTTGGTTTGATCCTTCATTTTCTTACAACAGCTTTTGTATTCTTTAAACAGAAAGGGTTTATGTCATAATCATAATGTCAAGGATATCAAAGACCTCATTAAAAAATGAAGGCATAGAGAAGGAATATGTATAGATAATAAAGTCAAGAAAGCAGAAAATGTAAAAAAAAAAATTTTAAAACTATCTACCAAATTCCCAAAAACTTTTTAAGCAGCCTAGACAACTAAAATTCTTGTTATTCTTGCAGAAAGATGTACAGAGGATAATGGCTGTCTGTGGAAAATAAATTAATTTAGTGAGCATGGTGGGTTAACCTTGGCTAGCAGCTAAATGTCTCAGTGGGATGTGGTGAGAAAATAGGAGGGCTGAGAATGCTCTTGGGCAGAGATAAAGACAGGGAGATCACTTACCATTTACCATCACAGACAAAGCAGACTTGACTTGTGGAAAATTAATTTATTGCCAATTAAAATAAATATTTTATTACTGCTTTGACTAGTGGGAAACTACCAACACCTTGTCATTTACACCCAATACAGCAAGAAAGAAACTCTATGTTAAAACAGCATATTTTGTCCACTCTCAAGCCAAACCCAAAGAATTATTTTTTGACAAGAATAAAAAGCAAAATGTGCAATTGTTCTTACTCGTTGACTACATTGTGAGAAGAATGCCTTGGACTGTGAGTCAGAAACGTAAAGACCCAATTATGGAAGGCCAATATTGCATAAACTTTCTTCCAGTTTCTGCACTTTCAGTAAGCATAAATGGTAGCTTTGAGGAGACAGAACTAAAGTTTTGTACATTACAACCATTCCTTTTGCAGTTAGTGTTTTTTACCAGGAAACCCAAAATTCTCATTAAGTAAACACCAGGTATTTTGTTATCTACAGAACTGGGTAACAATGGACAAATAATCCAAAAGCAGAAAGAATAAGAATCAGTAGAACAAGTCACATAAGTTCTGTACTACAGAAACATATCCAACAGTAACAATTCTTGAAGCAAACCTGCACACTTTTTGCTGAATATCTGTGAAGACCAAAATGTGTTAAATGGATAGACCAGGTTACAAAACTGGACAAATATAAATGATTCAGGAACACATCAGTTGCTAAATATCTAATATGGAAAAGATAGATGAAATGGTTTGGAAATGTCCAGAGAATAGAGGCACAGGTAGTCCTTACCGCTCCAAACACTCTAAGAGTGAACCACTAGTAGAATCACAGAGCAGTTGAGGCTGGAAAGAAGCTCTAGAGGTCACCTGGTACAATGCTCTGCTCAAGCACAGCCACCTAGAGCCAATTTTCCAGACAATGTCTAGGTGGCTTTTGAATGTCTCCAAGGATGGAGACTCCACAAGCTCTCTGGGCAACCCGAAAGATAGATAGAAAGGAAGATGATAGAAAGATAGTGAGTCCGGGATCGAATAGAAAGGTAGCTAAAATATTTGAAGGATTGATTTATTTTTTTTAAAGACTATATTTGCCTTTTGTTTAATAGAATTCAAGAAGAAATAAGAAAATATAAACTTACAATATTGAGGATAATTTTTAAGTAGTTAAAAAAAGATTATAAAATGTTATCCTTAAAATGTTTGCATGTCTAGCTTTATGCAACAAATACAAGACCTTGAATTTTGCTGTTACCTATCAAACTACAATTAAGAAGCATGATAGAATCTCACTGATTGTAAGACACTTCTACATATTTAAAAAATCATTCTATTAAAAAATAGAAATGATTTATGGAGATTTGATATATTTTTAGATCAAATAGGAGTTAAAATTAACAGACTTCAAAGGTAGACTTTTTAATCCTTTATTTTAAAGCATTGTCACCAAATTGAAAGAAGATTATAATTAGAAGGTAGGTTTATAATTATAGGGGAAAATGCTGAGAGTATCTGTTGATGTAAAAGTGAGCAAGATGCTGATAGCAAAGTACAAAATGCATTTACCTAAAATTGCCGAGCTTCTTCAGTTTCTTTTTGTCTCCTAAAGACACACATTCTAGTTAACCTAAAGTCAAAGTTAATATTTCTCTAGCTTTATTACATGCCTGTGGTACTAATAGCACCAAGCACACCATTTTATTTGTTCCTTATTACATGATACAGTTCATGTCACAGAGCTGTGAACCCTCACCCAGACATTTAGCTTTTATACTCCACGCAAAGCTTTCCATTTACACTGGAAATTCCCATCTGCTTAGGATATTCTGAGAACTTATAGCCCTTACATACCATAGAAAATAATAAACACAGGGATACCTACAGAAGTGAAATACCCCTTAAATTAGAGACGTGCATTTAGAATTTTTCTGGTCTTACATTAAGTGAACACTAATTTGCTTAACCAAATAACCACCTCTTCAAATGATGAAGTAACCAGTTCCTTAATGCTTCATTGACTCTAGTTTTGAGTCCTCTTTACAAAATCATAGCTTCCCAGTAAAGAATATTGCAGTTTTAATAGGAAGGTATCAACGTCTCCTCTATTTATTAGACATGCTTTAGAGTCTCAATGGATTAAACTACACTATATGCAGAAAAAAGACAGTAATGCTTTCTATTAGCACCAAATCTACACTTCAGATTTGTATTCCAAAGAGGATGAGAAACTTGCAAAGATAGCAGAAAAGTGAAAAAACTTAAATCTCTAAGGAGTTAAAAGTTGAGCTGAATAAAAATAAATGGATTCTTGCCCATGGAACAAATTACATTAAATGCTGTTGGCATATATGATTTGTGAAATCCTATCTTCTAGACACACAAAAAAGCCATCAACAAGTATAGGCCCATGAGTGATAAAATTGATACCAGAACTGGCCCAGAAAACTGATCCTTCCCAGAATGCAGCACAAAAGCATACGTTTTCTGGAGGTAAAAGATGGAAAAACGGAGAAATGGGAAAGCTGATATTAAATCTAACCTCCATATTGCCCAGAGCATTTCTGTATAAGGAGCGGTAAACAGTGTATTTGAATTTGTAAGTTTCTTGGGGTAAAGAAAAATTTTGGTTTGTGTGCATGCAATTTACTTTCACAGGCTACCCTCCAGCCAGCAGCTGGGCCTTGTGGGCTTTGGTATGATACAAATCAAGAAAAACTCCCACAGTGTCCCACCAACTTGTGACAGCAAATTGAGAGGTACCTCTCCACCGTTACACTGTTGTTCCTGCTTGCAAACTGTTATTGTAAGTGCCCTGAGTTTGCGTGGAGAGATTCAGCATGGCAAACCGTATCACATACTTGGTGTCCTCTCCTTCTCTTTTCATCCAGCCTTCCAACTTCTTTCACAAGGAAACAGCCTCCACCTGCACCAATGTGGGAACGAGTTTATTCCTCTTTCCAATGAGCTCATGTTGCAGAGGGCAAAGCTCTGACAAAACAGATACAGGCCCAGTACGGAGGAGGCTGCTGATTGCTCTAAAAAGCAGGAAAGATGTGAGGAGTATGTGTAGCAGGTGAGCGTGAGGTTGGGGACCTGGCCTACAGAAAGAGTTCAGGATAAGAACAGGAAAGTAGAGCTACAAGTGTGGATTTGGCTGTATTATTGGAGAAAGACACACAGGAAAAATGAGAAATTACTTTAAGAACAAATTCAGGGTCTTACATCTGAATCTTGTGCGGTACCCTGTGTTATGTAAGGCTGGTTCTGATCATAGAATCATAGAATGGCTTGGGTTGGAAGGGATGTTAAAGATCACCTAGTTTCAACCCCCCCACCCTGCCCCACCATGGGCAGGGACATCTTTCACTAGGTCAGATTGCTCAAAGTCCCATCCAACTTGGCCTTGAGCTGTTCCAGGGTAGAGTCATTTAGGCTGAAAAGGACATCTAGAGTCACTTAGCCCAAACACTTGCTCAGAGCAGGGCCAAATTAGAGCAGAGTCAGCTTGATCATCAGCAAATGAGGCAGGTATCAAAGATATTGCTGTAAAGCAGCAATACATGCCCCTTCCTTGTGATTTGTTTTATAACAGTTCTCTTATTTCTTTCTGTAAGAATATTTATCTATTACTGTTTTCTGTAAGACTAAAAGGATGTGGTAAGAATATTTAAATAAAGACAAATATCTGAAAAATATTACAAATAGTCCATTACCTATTGCATACTTAATGTTACAGAGAGTTTAGAAAGCAGTGGAAATCTATATAAATTATGTAGATCCACCAAGGATAAAGTAGAGGTGACTCGCTACTCTCAGAAAAATTAAAAAAATAAATAGAAAAAAAACCATACCGAGAAACAGTGGCAAAGAAAAAAAGAGAAAGCCATCACCTAAAGAAGACCAATAAATGGTCTAGACTAAGCATTTTTCTGAGTTAAAAATCTTGATAAGCTTCTTAATTAAATTTATATATACTCAGCTGATATATTTAAAATACCATGGTTCCCTCAAAATTTTTTTGTTCTTCATAGATCTCTGCTTGTTAGTATCTATCAAATGTGTTAAAAATGAGGAGCTTGATTTTGAACATGGAGCCCCAGAAACATTTTCCAATCGACAGAGCATATACAACTCCAATTTAATACTCAAGAGAGATGAAGTGACTGGAAGGTAACGGCACTGGAAATAGTCACAACAATATGCTTGTCATTCTTTGTAAAGGAAGAGGTTTTGACTGAAATTCAAACTGGTGAAACTCTAAGCAAACCATAAGGGAAGAAGACTGTCTCTGAAAATATTTTCCTGAAGCTTTTGAAAATACCATGAAAGGAAATAAGACTGTAGAAATCACAATGTGCACTTATTGGAATAGAAAGAATTACAATATTCCTCACTTTTTCCTGATCTCAACAGTTATTTCCCACAGCATCATAAACTTGGGAAATACAAAAAGTGCTCAAGGAACTCTTAAAGGTCCAGAATGCTAAGAATTGCACATTGCACAATACCAGTAGGTCAGTACACAGCTAAGTCATTTGTATCTACAGTCATCCCCCCAAAAAAATCTAATTTAAGTCTGACCTTTATCCTAGAGAAAGTCTGCTTTCTTCACTAAAACAAAGCCTTTGCCCAGGAAGAACAGATCTCTCTCATGTATGACTTACAAGGTCAAATCATTTTTTCAGCTATATTCAAATTCTACATGAAACCTTTTCCAGAAATTAAAATGGCTTCAAGTCCTTCCATTAACAGATGAAAGTTTAAAGCAGATCTTTCTGGCTTGAATTTCCGGAGTAAGAACTACAAAGCGCTGAAAGCCCTAGGTAGTTAAGAATAACCACAATTAGAGACAAACCTCCAACAAAAATGTTGTCTTCTGGTCCTGCAATAGCACGGAGGTGACTAAAGGATAAGATCTGGCTTCTTCATTGTTATTAGTAGACATTTAAACTTGTATTTCAGACTATTAAAAGTTATGCTCTCAGTGAAGGACAAACAGGACACATCTGGACTTCACAGTGAATGATTTGGACATTGTCTATTAACAAGCTGCCCCATGGACAACAAAGATACCATATTTTATGCATTTTTTCAGACATGATTTCAAATGAAATCAAGAATAGCAGTCACACACCTGTGATAAGATGCATTTCTATTAGAAGATTGGGATAATGAGTTCTCATCATCTATGAAAAGCCCCATTATCTGGTGACTAAACAGCACATTACCAGTGAAATAAAAAATTATCAAAATGAACTCATCTTAATTTAGCCTGAAAAGGTTATCATCAAGTGTATTTCCAGATGGGAAGACCTTTTAAAAAGTTTATAGAAGAAAACAAATTTGTGAAACATTATAGGGATCTGGTGTAACAAAGTGTCAGAAATATTTCACAATACTACAAATCACCATATACAAACTGGACATCAGAGACATGATTGAAAGTGGTTGGGTTCCTAAGCAACTCATTAAATCCCATTATGTTAATGGAGAATAAGATTTGTTTGATTTCACTTCTCTGTTTCTTCACTGTCCCCAGAATACCACTCCTCCTTACAATAGGATTGTCATTTGCAAAGAAACAAGGATTAAAAACCAAGGCATTCCTTTGAGTAGGAAAAATATTCCTTTATCTCCATCCATTCTACATCTTTATTAATAAGCCTATGTAGTAATCATTTCCTTTACAGTCTGAAAAATGTAATTTGCTAATTTCTGAAATATTACAATTAAAACCAGAAAGCTATAACGTTAGTGGAACTGGAAGGGGTAAAACCCTTTATCTATATAACAACAAATATTATCATAGAAATGACAGAAAATCTGGGAAGGTTAATATTCATTCTGCAAATCTGCTTATCTCCCACATTTTCTGAGATATTTTACCTTCACAAATTGTGCCAGAAATGAATGAGATTAAGTTTGTTTTTACTGCCTTGTATGCTGTTATTCCAAGCATATATTTGATAACAGTGTTCATCTTTGTATGACATGCAACAAAAAAAGTCACAGAGTCACAGAACAGGAAGGCACCTTTGGATAATCAGAGGAATCATCTAGTCCAACCGCCTTCTAAGAGCAGGGTCACCCAGAGATGGTCGCTCAGGACTGTGTCCAATTAGGTTTTAGATATCTCCAAGAATGGAGGCTCCACAACTTCTATGAGCAACATGTAACACTGAGATCATGATCATTTAAAAAAAAAAAAACAACAATAATAATCTTGTGTTTAAAGAGAATTTTCTGTATTTTAGTGTGTGCCCATTACACTTGTCCTGTCATTGGATACCACTGAGAAGAGCCTAAACCCTTCTTCTTTACTCCTCCACTCAGATATTTATACACATTGATAAGATCCCCTTTAGCCTTTTCTGCTCTAGAATGAACAGTCCCAGCTCTCCCAGCCTCTCCTCATATCACAGATGATCTGAGTCCTTAATCATGTTTGTGACCCTTCATCACACACATTCCAGTATATCCCTCTCTCTCTTGTGCTGGGGAGCCCAGCACTGGACCCAGCAATCCAGGTGTGTCTCATCAAGGCTGAGCAGAGAGGAAGGATCACCTCCCTTGACCTGCTGGCAACTTTCTTCCTAATGCAGTCCAAGACACTGTTGTCCCTCTTTGCACTGCTAGCTCATGGTCAAATACACATCCACCAGGACTCCCAGGGCTTCCTCTGCAAAGTTGCCTTCCAGCCAGACTCCAGCCTGTACTGCTGCATGGAGCTGTTCCATCCCAGAGGCAAGACTTGGCATTTGCATTTTTGAACTTCAGGAGATCCCTGTCAGCCATTTCTCCAGTCTGTCAAGGACCCTGTGAAGGGCAGCACAACCCTCTGGTCTATCCACCACTTTGACACCAGTTTTTGCAGCCTTCAAACTTGCTGAGGGCACATTCTGTCCCATCATCCAAGTCATTAATGATGCTAAAGATTCTAAAACATATTGGCCCAGGTATCAATCACTGGGGTATACCACCAGGGACTGGCATCCAGATGGACTTGGTACCACTGATAACAACTCTTTGAGCCCAGAAGTTCTGTCAGCTTTGGGTCCACCTTACCCAATCCATACTTTGCCAGGTGTCTATGAGGATCTTATGGGAGACAGTGTCAAAAGCCTTGCTAAAGTCAAAATAAACAACATACGCTGTTCTCTACTCATCAATCAAGCCAGTCATCTCTTGATAGAAGGCCAGTAGGTTGGTCTGACATGATTTAGTCTTCATAAATCCATGCTGATTACGCCCTATCACCTTCTTGAGCTTCATATGATACTTGATGCATTTGGAAACAGTTACAAGGGTTATTTGCTCCATCACTTTCCCAGGGATCAAGTTGAAGCTGATGGGCTTGTAGTTCACTGGATCCTCTTCTGGTCTTTCTTGAAGATAGGGGTGACACGGGTATGTCCAGTTTGTTTAAATGTGCCATAACCTGATCCTCTCCCACCAAGAATAAGTTTTCCTTTATCCACACTTTCCTCCAGGTTGCAGGTTTCCTGGGATTCCTGAAGTCAAATCCTACCAGTAAAGACCAAGGTGAAGAAGGCATTGAGTACCTCATACTTTTCAATGTCCTTTGTCACCATGTCCACTGCCTCATTCAGCAGTGGGCCCATGTTTTCCCTGGTCTTCCTTTTGCTGCTGATGTACCTGTGGAAGCCCTTCTTGTCGCCATTCAGATTCAACTCTAGCTAGGTTTTTGTGGGAGAATGGCTAGCTGAACAGGGGCATACCAACATAGAAATGATTACTCATTAGGATCTCAAGAAGTATCGAAAACAGCTAGTCTAGGAGCCAATCAGAGACAAGGACAAATTACCCTTGTTTATGAGAAAGGATACGAAACCAGGGACTTGCGATAAGAAAATATGTAGGGGAGTCTATGGGAAAGGATACGAAACCAGGGACTTGCGATAAGAAAATATGTAGGGGAGTCACTGAAGCAAAGTAAGAAAATGGAACATGAACTTTAGGCTGTTAACCAATGAGGAGCTTAGCTTTTGCAATATGTATGAGCTGATTAAGAATGGTATAAATTGTGTAACCAGAGGACAATAAACGAAGCTTGCTGATCACTCATATTGAGCGACTGCGTCTTCCCTCCGTCTCGACGAATGGCACGACAGGTTTTGGCATTCCTAACCCCAATCCTGCACGCTCAGACAGTATCTTTATTTTCCCCCTGGGTTACTAGACTACAAGAAACTTGTGCTAATTATGTGCATGTAGCAAATAAGAAAGTTCAAGTAACATTTTACTTTGACTGGTAGCAGGTTTGTTTTGGTTTGGTTTTGGTTTGGTTTTTTGTTTTGTTTTTGGGTTTGTTTTTTTTTTAGCTGGAAGCTGTCCTTACATATATAACGGCACTGGACACAAATTATGCCTGACCAGTTGTTTACAAAAATATGAAGAACTGCATAAAACTTACCACAGAGCCTTAAAAGGCAGTAGTGCTGCTCACTATAAAAATTTTATGAAAACAAAGCATTCTCTGTGAGACAAAAGAGTAACAAATCACAACTATTGGTTAGATGTCAAAACTCCTTACAAAACATACAACAGCACATTATGTTGGCTCTGAGAATTGCTCCCTACTAAAGCAGAATAGCCAGAGCTTTGAGCTTTGGTAAGAGAGTTATTTGTTCATAGCCATTAGTGACACTGTTTTGTCATGAGTCATAGGAATACACATAGCACAGAGAACAGTTACAAAATACTTCAGTTGACAAAGTTATTTCCCATAGTTCATTTTCATTTTATAAGAACAAACTTGTGCAGAATTTTATACCAGAGTTAGTCTGTGAATTGGATTCACTCAGGAACATCACAGCCTTTCTTCCCTGTGAGGGCTTGTTGTATTCCAGTAGTGATCTTTTAGAAGAGTTGGACATCGTTACCTCTGATACAGTTTCTTTCTTGTTTTGTCAGTGGCAATTTTGGTCTGATGAGACCTTTTCTAGACATTGCTATTTCACCCCTTTTTTGATACTCCTTGTTATTGGCAGTGTGCTCTGAGTCTGTCCAGTTTCTGCAGGTCTGTTAATGACATTCCAATTGACAAAATCGCTGAAAATTCAAATATATTGTTTTGTGCTTGAGATAAAATAAAATGAAAGATACAGTTTCAAAACCCCCTGGAATACACTAGTCATCAGCTAACGAGCCATAACTTGTTTTTTCACCTTGGTGCTGCTCCTACTCCATTCCTGAACAGGCATCTTCTGCAATGACAGCTTGTAGCCCTGCTCCTGCGTAAGACACATGTCCCCCAACTCTAAGTCCAGAAGTCATTAGGAGTGCCAAAGCCAACACTAATACTTCCTGCACCTCTGAAGGAAGATATTTTATGTAAGGGTCTAGTGGCTCTCTCCCATTATATAATGGGAGATTCTGATTTGCAAGAAAAAGGCACGTTAAACTAATCCCTCTGGTAAGGCAGCAGTTCCTGCAGAGCTTTGAACTCAGGGGAGCCAAGAGAGGTTATCTCACAGAGAGGCAAGCCCTGGTCAGACAGCTGCTCCTGGCCTTGTTGCTGCTCTCAGCTCATATACAGTTGCTTCAAGCAGTGTGGTTGACCTCGGAGTCACTGTTTCAAACAAGATGAAGGTACTCACCACAGTACAAGACAGCCTGAAGTCAATGGAATCAGGAGTTACTGCCTCACAGGGAGCAGCATATTTGTGCAAGACAGCCTTGTCTGGTTCTGTCGAAGTTCTCACAGCTCCCCGAGATCTATCTTCTGCTTAAAAAATATCAGGATGGTGTATCAACTCACACTTGCAATTTAAATAGGCCTCATCCAAAAAATGATTAATAGAGTCCAATCTGAACTTTCTCTCACACAAAAAGATATTTATCATAAATAATATTACTTCCATCAATAAGCAAAAAAGGAAAATGTACCTACAGCATATCCAAGGTCTTACCACAGATTTCCCTATTTTGTCTAAATAAGAATTATAGAAAAGGACCATATTATTAACATGATTAACTCATCATTCATGCATGCTATACATGATGGAATTAATATTTAGTAATTAATATACATGTAAATGTAATTACTATACATGAAGTAACATACATTGAGTATGTTATGCTAGTATTTCAAAAAGCCTTTGGTTTTCACAGCTAGTACAGGAAAGCCCCTATGAACTGCAGCTAGATAACTGATCCACAGGTTTTAAATGGATCTTAATTTCTACATGTAAGTTATGTCCCAAACTTCTAGCATACTAGATCTAAGTATACAGTGAAGCGGTACTACCCAATTATTCTGCCACATATTCAGATATTATTTAAAACCATTCTGAGCAGAGAGAACAAAACAATACCTAAGCATTTCATTAATTGTATTCATACTCATTGATTTATAAACAGATTGATGTATTTGATATTAAGCTTGGAAGGTCTGGGATTTTTTGTTGTTTTTAACAGGTCACATTCTGTTCAACATTTGTAATACTCACATTTTGGTGATATGTGTGCCATGCTTGGCAAAGGTTTCTTAGTTTCATAATTTTGATTCCTAGACACAATTTCTGTTTCCATAAGTGCTTCTATAGGTCATTATTCCTAATTGCTTTAAAGTAAATTTAGATAGAAAAAAATCTAGTTTTCCCATTTACATTCTACCTGACAGTTTATTCAGAATCTGATATCATTAGGACTATGGCTGAATTTTAAAAGAAAACATATCGGATGTAAGCTTAATAGTTCTGTATCCAGTTAAATAGTTTTGTGTTCGTTGGTTGTCTAAAACCTGTTTTTCTATTGGAGGATAACTCAGTAGCTGGGTTAGAAGTAGATTTTAAAGTCTCGTGTGCCTGGATGGAATGTATATTCCAGACGATTTCTGATGAGTATGGAGGTAGAAGAGGAAAACAAAATCCCAAACTAAGCAAAACAAAATACACTCACTCTCACACACAAGATGAAGAACAATAATAGCAGAACCAACAAAAGAATCCTTCTATTTTAATGCCAGGTGTTATTGTAATGAAATCGTACAAATTTATGTGAGATGGCAAAGCTTTTCAGAAATAAAAATCCAGCATAAAGGAATCTGCTTCCTCAAAAGAGTAAAAGCAAGTTCAGCCTTTCTTCACTTTCTTGTTTACACCACATCCCATCTGTTATGAATGGAAGGACACACAGAGATATTTTTAAACTGGATTTTTAATTGGGGTTTTTGTTTACTTTTTTTTTTTGCAGTTTTAATAATAGATACCTGTCCTTTAGAAAATTATAAACCTCCTAATTAACAGGTTGCTGGAAGCAGAAGGATGTTCTGTACCACCTCAGTCCTACATTCTCATATATCCCCTGAGGCATCCACCTCTGGATCAAAGTCACCAAAGACAAAACAGTTGGTAAAGTTGCTGCCTAACACAGGCTGTTCTTTTGTGCACAGGATCAAACAGTTAAATTAATAACTTGGTCTCCTGATGTGTTATGAACTGTCATGACAGTGGTTATTCATCATCAACATGTCCAATTTTTAAGATGATAAAGCCAAATAAAGCACTATTAGATCTCTAGCTATTATAACTTCAAATGATAAAGATTAAACAACGCTGTTTGATTTTAGGACTGCTCTCAGCTGATTAGTCATTTGAGAACCTACATTAAAAATACATAAATGTGGGAAAAAAAAAAATTAAAGGCAATGTATGAGACTACCAGGAAAAAAGTTGAAATGTTATTTTTCATAGCTGAAGGTGCAGTGTTTTTACACCTTCCAAATTACACATGGTCAATCACGTTCATTGACTGGGGAAGAAATCTATAGTTCCTTCAGATGCGAATGTTTATTCAGTATACTGGTGAGAAAGTGGGCATTAGTTATTCTACTGTTGATGTGTTTTCATCACTAACATTAGAGTATTGTGATTGTAAGAAAAAAGAGAGTTGTTGGGATTGTTTTTAAGATTTCATATCTGCATGCTAACCACTGCAGAAACTAAAATTAGTGATTTCATTGGACATTGTGTGATCTGTTTTCATCCCAAACTAGGATGCAGTACGCTCTTACAGTATCAAATGAAGGGGAAACACTGCAGACATTAAAAGACTGTGCCTTCAAACTGGAATGGATTATAGAGATGTGTCTAGGTTTACCAGGACAGCCCTCTGTTTCAGCTGATAGAAAACCCTCTTGGAAATTTTCAGGTGAATTTTCTTGCTGATTAGACTATAAAATGTGTTCCTTATTATAAGAATAAGAGAAAAGATAAGTAGTTTTAGAACAACACTTAACTATAAAATTCAGCTCCTCCAAATTACAGAAAAATATTTGCTGAAACACTCATTTTTTTAATAATATTTTTATCAACTGAAGCAGCTTTATTAACATAATAAAGTTTCAGTTTAGCCTCTTTTTTAAAACCTGTAGATAAACTAATGTATCCAGGGAGACTAAATAAAATGCAAAGTTCATCATGATTTTTTAAACAATATAAAAAGCCCTAGCCCTGTATTAAAAAAAAAATAAAGGCTACATAACAAATTACTTTTAAAAATACTGGTATCATGAATCCTTTCCAAACTTAATTTAGGTTTCCTTTTTTTTTTTAATATTATGACAGAACCTTAAATATACAACCACAAACTGGTCTTTGCTATGTTTTCTGGGATTAAATAAAAAAATGGAGAAGAAAAGAATCAATCATACCCAGAAGACCTGCCATGCAAACTCTAGCATCTCCTGGTAGGTCATCAGTGAAGTCCTAGGCAAACTTCATCTCAAGCTAACAGTAATCTTCAGGAGCAATAGATTGCCATCTTCCAGATGTACAACTAGATGGGAACAAAGTATATATTTTGCCAGTAGGTTTCACTGATATTTACTGACAGGAGAATGCAATCTGCTCAAACTCCTGTCATTGTAAGTCCTAGTCCCTTACTCTAGGTCCAATTCAAGACCCAAGTCCTGAGAAGCATTTTCTCCCTTCCCACCTGGCACCACTATTTATCGTTTCTCCATCCTCAGCCCTATAGATGAAAATACTGAAACACTACACAAAAATATTTAGTGAGAGGAAGAATACATATAAAAGCCAACTCATAAACATCCTCATAAACAGCATAACATTGTAGTATTTTGGGCTTGCTTAATCTTCCTAGATGAAATGTACATACATACATGCATATTTCTGTATTTTATATGTATATATACACAAAAACACAGAGGACCTGCCTCCTTCACACAGTCTTGGAGTAATTCCTTGAAAGTGAAAACACATACGAAACCTGGTCTAAAGAAATATTACATGTTCTTAGCTTCTGGAGATACGTCCACAGCTAGAAAAGACTATTCATAACTTTTTCAGCCAGCTAAATTTCATGTTGCACACAGTATAGTATTTGTTAAAATAGTTCAACAATTATGAACTATTTATATTTATTTATTACCTTTGTTATATGAAATAACAATTTTCTCTTAAGTAATCTATTTCATAAAACCAAAACTCTGACATATAACTCTTGCCAAAAAAATTATTGAAGAAGTGTGTTTTCACAGCTAACAGAGTAGAACAATCACAATACCATGTT
The DNA here is from genome assembly GCF_949628215.1 of Phalacrocorax aristotelis. Lineage (NCBI taxonomy): Eukaryota > Metazoa > Chordata > Aves > Suliformes > Phalacrocoracidae > Phalacrocorax > Phalacrocorax aristotelis. The sequence goes on along the minus strand of NC_134276.1, from coordinate 108,176,934 downwards.
TCCAAACACCTCCTTCTCTGGCAACATTCTGAGTGATTTTTAGAGTTTAAATATTTGCTGAACATCAATACCAAATAATCTATGAACAATTCACGTACATTGTTAGTTTTAAGAGCTATATGAAGTATCACAGACTTATCGAACAGTTGCTAAAAGGAGAGGAAACTCAAATATGTTTGAATTATTGTTAATCTCTTATTTCAATGAACTTGATGAAAATTCTCTTTTTTTAAGGTTTTTTGCTTTTAATTTTTAAGAACCTCAATCATCATAGTTATTAGAATGTAATAAAATGATTACTCTGTGAAAAGACCATCACAGCAATCACCAATTGTCAAAATGGTATTATTTGAACAGTAGTTCAATAGCGTGAGTGATTTTAAGGGGTAATTCAGATTTTACTAAGCTCTGATATAAGGCCTTTTTAAAAGTCTACCCTCAATTTTTCCTTCCCTTATGAATGGGAGAAGTTTAATTTTAAAAAGCTGGAAATTACTGTAAGACTTTGTAGGTTTTGTACTACTTTTCAGCAAACGTGTATCAAGAATCCCTTTGCCAAAATCGTATGAGTTTTACATTGGCATAAGTGTTAAGTGAAATCAGGGTTAAGCTCCACAGGTTTTTTTAAGCAATTCTGTTATATTTCATCTTCTGATTGACAGTATTGAGAAAAACGGAATAAAAAATGAAATATTTTTTTAAAGTCATTTGCATTATATGGAGCAAAATGCTGACTGCTTTTCTTGAGGAGGGGGTGGGAGGGGTTTGAGTGTTCAATACTGGTTTTTTCAGGTAGAGGGCTATAAGCTCAGGAGAATGGTTTCTTTTGTACAAAACTATCCTCTTACCTGATTGCACTATTATTCTACACTATCAAATCTGAATCATACTTTTTAGAAGGCTGTGCCTTAATAAATAAATAAAGCATACCCAATGTCATAGGCTGCAATTATGCTCTGAAATAATAATACCAACTCCTGATATCCTTCTTTCTCTGTATAACAAAATAATTCATTATAGTACACTTGGAAGACTTGTCATCTTGTCATGTCACAAGAAAATAGTCATCCCTGAATACTGTGTGCAGGTTGGAAAACGCGTCATAACATTTATTGGGTTACTTGTAACCAGTTTCAAGTTACATTGCTAATTTAGCTTCCACTGTCATGAATCATAATTTTAGTTCACTTTAAGGATGAACCCCAGCTAAGATGAACATAAAGGCCAAAGGCAGGTCTAGAAAAGCATTTGTCTTTTATTGATATCAGATTGATTTTGCCAGACTGGTTCAAACACTGAAATTGCCTTGTTTAATCTGTTTAGTCAATGTCCTAAAGGCACTCCATGCTGCATTTCAAACTCTCTGCTAACCGACATAAAATTGTTGTATGAAGCTAAACAGAAGGTCTATCTACGTAATCAAAAGTGAGCAGCAAGGGAGAAAACTGCCTTGCTGTTTCCCTGAGAAGAGCTGACCAAGTGCTTTGAGGTAATTTCCTGCTGCCCAGGAAGGACTATGCAGTCTGGCTGCTCAAAAAAACTTGTTTCCACAATCAATATCACATGAACTGCTGAGCCTTCGACTGCTTGTGTGAACATTGCTATCATCAAATATGCAAATGAAGGAGAAGGAGTAAAGGGAGAAAGAGCATCCTTAACACTCTTTTTCACTAGTCTGCATCCTCACATCTCTTCAGTTTACCAAGTTGACTCAGCATCCTTTCCTCTCCAGCTATTTAATGGGTGTATCACAGAATGGTAGGGGTTGCAAGTGACCTCTGGAGATCATCTCGTCCAATCTCCATGCTTGAGCAGGCACACCAAGAGCAGGGGACACAGGAACATGTCCAGGAGGGTTTTGAATGTCTCCAGGGAAGGAGGCTCTGCAGCCTCCCTGGGCAGCCTGTGCCCCTGCTCTGGCACCTGCACAGGAAAGAAGTTTTTTCTCATAGTGAGGTGGAACTTCCTGTGTTCCACCTTGTGCCCGTTGCCCCTTGTCCTGTCATTGGGCACTATTGAAAAGAGCCTAGTCCCATCACTCTGACACCCACTCTTTAGATATTTCTAGGCATTTATGAAATCCCCCCTCAGTCTTCTCCAGGCTGAAGAAACCCTGGTTTCTCAGCCTTTGGTAGCTCTCCACTGGACTTGCTCAAGCAGTTCCACATCCTTCTTAAACTGGGGTGCCCAAAACTGGACACAGTACTCCATATATATTTTAATATTGAGTCTGACTACTTTGCCCGCTTTCTTCTTAATCCAGAATTCTTCCTGAGTTTTCCCCTTTCTGGTCTATTTGTTTCCACCAGGATTTACCAGGGTCTTTTCTACTTTTGCTGCTATCTATACTTCTGCCCACTCTAGGCTGGCTGTCTCCTTATCTGTACCTTATCTGCATCTGCTTAAAACTTCCTTCTTACAATATGACCATGCCTACCATCTTACTATCCTATGTACACACAGCACATGCTTACCTTACCACCTTATACAGACCAGCCAAAGGAGTATCTCCCCTTCTTCCCTGCAGAGAAATGAGTCTTCTTCCATTCATGTGAACCCCTTTCCCATCTCATATCATCTACTTCTTTCCCCTTTTGGCTCTTCTTCATAAATTTTGCTCCCATCAACAAAGGGAAAAGGGAAAAAAGAAACTAAGGTACACAGAAACTGATTTAAAAGATGTGTAGATGTGGCACTTCAGGGTATGGTTTAGGAGACATGGTAGTGTTGGGTTGATGCTACCCATACCTCTACCCATACCATAGTTAAATATGAATACAAGAAGATTAGTCTCATCTTGGAGTTTAGCAGCCCTTTGGACTAAAGGCACAATAGGCAATGAACAGGTGTTAAGAAAAAACTTTTTCACTATGAGGGAGGAAAAAACACTGGCACAGCCTTTCCAGAGAGGTTATGAAAACTCCATCCTTGGAGATACTTGATTTTTGATTGAACAAGGCTCTATAGTCAAAGCAGAGGCTTACAACTCCTGTAAATTACAAATGTATTTATCAGGATATAGTTAACAGTAGCTTGCCTTGAATCCAAATATAGACATACAAAACAGCAGTATGTAAGTATTCTGTAACACTGTGATGGTGTAGCCAGACAAAATGTATGAGCAGTGTACATAAGTATGTACATAAGTATGTTGCATACATAAGTATGCAACGGGACCAGAGTCATGTAGTTGCATGTAGGAGCCATGCAAGTAACAAAAGGTTGCGAGGTAAAAAAGCAGCAGCATAGGCGATTGTAAATATCCAGACACAAGAGCTCTCAGTAACCTGGTGTAAGATGTCCCTGCTTTGAGTAGGGATTTGAACCAGACACACTCCAAAAGTTGCTTTCAACCAGAGTCACTCTACAGCTGAAAAATTTTTGTAGTCTAAAGTCTATAGTTATTTACAAAGCACAGTAAGTATGTTTCCTATGCTTACCTCTCCTTTTAGCATGCAAAGTAAACACAAAATTGAGATTGGAATTATTGCTAGAATAAGTGTGTTCATATTTAAACATAAATGAAGTAGTTTAAGTTCAGTAAACTCCCCTTTTTAGTGAACACATGTATTGTGTAGCAAAACCTTAACCATAAACATTCACACAGAGCTTAATAGCTATTAAAAGTAAAATAAATCTTTATAAATATTTTCTTAGGTCTGATATATAATGTAATACTGTGACATAATACAGATAATTATACTGGTCTCATCTCAAGTGTGATCCAAAGAAAAACACCTGAAATTTCTTTAGACTTTAACTTCAAATAATTCATTGGCAACATAAATGTGAAGTTTTCTAAGCTTACCTGTGGATCTTGAGTGCTTCTGACAATATATGTAAGAAATAATCTATTAAGGGATATAACTAATAGCCTTTGATTTTAAACCTCTTTGTCTTGAGAATTAACTGATTTCTGAAAACTATGGAGTGATATTAATAAAAATTATAATGTTCTTGATTATTATTAAAGTCAGATACATCAGTCACTAGAGCTACAGAGTTTCACTTAACTCAAAGAAATGAGTTACAGACAGAATGTTTCATCAATTCATTGCACATTTCTTAATTTACCTTTTTATTTTTAGCTTGTAACTCAGAATCTTTCCCAGTATTTGTACATTAAAATATTATACTAATGGGCGAATTAGCAGGAAGAAAGAAATTAGAAAATCTTTCCTGAGCAACCTACAATGGATGCTAAGACAATAAAAGGATTAAGGGGCTTCCAGGTGGTCTAACCTAGCATTATACGTGTGTTATTTCATTACCATTTAATACTAACTAATACTCACTAGAACTGAGAAGGTAATCCACTCAGCGTTGTACTGATATATTTCCACCTTCTTTGGATAACATATTCTCTGTCAAGAGAATGTATTAGCAGTGGTCCTAACTGGAAGACTCTTGTACATAGAAGATTTAAGGATCCACCTCACAGTTGACTTGAGCAGGTGCAGTCTATGCTGTGCTGCACATACCATTTGGCTGCTGGATGGACTTCAGTGCATTGATTGTAACAGAGAAGCCTGGATGTGTCTCCCACTTAGCATGTGGTGATTAAACTCCCTGCATGACTCATCTTATCTTGAAGTAAAGCAGCATGTTTTCAGGTACCATCCATTTGTTTGACAGTAGAAATTATTAATAGAGTTGCTTAATTCTAAGAACAGCCTATAAAAGCTCTCAAGACTACAGTGCTGGTGAACCTTTCCACAGACAGGATCTGCACAGTGCAATGTGCCACATCCTGACTGGAGATCCATCTGATGTTGCACGGCACAGGCTTCCAAGCCCCTGAAGGGATTTATGTTTATCTTTGCTATCCTCTTTTCCTTTCTCATTTTATCTCCAAGAAATTATATTTTAACCAATACATTATCGGCTCTGAGTGCCTTTCTTACTGGAATCCATAATGAACGCTTGCAATGGTGTATTACAATATTAAATACTTAGCTTTGAAAAATCCAAAAGTATATACACCAATATACTCTTTGACTTTGTAATATCAAAAATTCTGATGGTGATTATTCTGTATGTGGCATAGGAGACTGCATTAAAATATAGGGAGACAATCAAACACATTTAAATTTTCTCTTGAAGCTTTTGCTAGAGTTTGTATATGCAATACAAATAACTCCATATCAGACACTGAAACAACTTCTTCAAGCAATCTCAGCTGCTAAGAGAATTTGCTCTTACAACCTGCAGTTTGGAAGCACATAAAAAAGTATACAGAAAGACTCCAGAACAGGAGTATCCAGGAACAAGTTTTCAATCTATGAATCACAACAGTGAACTCTTATGTTACTCAGTTATATTAACACAACCTACTAAAATCCCTGTTGATGGTTATAGCCAGTGCATGGATCCAAATAACTCTGGCAGGGCACCATGAAGCAGGAATATCTGTCTAATAATATGTCTATAATATAGAGAGGGTTTAAACATGGCATTGACATGATTAATAGGCACTTACCCTCCGTCTACTTCTTTTTTCCTCACTATTGTACTATTATATTGTTGCTTCTTTTGTGCAAATAAAAGCATTAATCATCAGACAACTAAATATGGATAAACAAGATTAGGAAATCAGTTTAAGTTGAATTTAGGAATTTGGTTACTTTTAAAAGATAAGCTTCCAATCAATTCTGCAAGGTAATTCCCTTAGCAGAACCACAAGCAACTAAAGTAGCATAAAAGAGAGAAAGGTGTAAATCTCTGTTGATGGTATTGACAGAGGAAAAAGACCACTGAACTGCAGCATAAACAATCTTAGTGAGATCACAAAATTTGAGTCATGTTTTGCTTAAGCAAAGCTGAAAAACACTAGAGCGTCTTCCCAAGAAACATGGCATGACGTTGTAGATGCACCAACAAATGCTGTGAGCTGCAATAGTTCTACATGTCAAGGTCACTCAGCTAAAATCTACTCCAAGTGGAAGTAACCCTTACATAGATTTTGTTGTTTTCAGTATTCACATAGAAGAAACATTTGTCCTTTCCCTATAAGTAATGCTGTGGTTGCTTTTACCTGGCTGCATAGTGATAGATACTGAACAGAGGGGAAAAAATCCTAATTTAGAAAATAAATAAGTGAATAAATAAATTAGTAACATATAACTGCAACATGATCAGAGGGAAAGACATGAAAGAAACATGAAAATAATCATGGAGAGTAAGGATTTGAAATAAACTTAGGATCAAAAAAGAACAATATACAAATCTGCATAACCCAAGCAAACAGAAAGTCACATATTCTGCTAGAGATATCAATACACAAGGAATTTCACAACAAACATCAACGCAATTTATAAAAAAAAGGTGGAGAGGGAGTATATGTAGAGAGAGAGAGAGAGAGATAGATTAAAAAGAATCTATAAAAAAGCAAACAAGCAAATTTACATCAAAGAGCAGTGCCAAATCGCTTACTGATATTATCCCCATTTATAAATCTGAAAAAAACCTGAAGTACAGTGAGGGAAAATAAACAAAATAAAAACATTCCTCTGTCACAAAACTGAATTGTAACTAGTTTTGTTTCATTTATGGGCATTAGGTGGCTTCTTTCAGGTGTTTAAAAATTCATTATGGGAATTTGAAGTTGAATGTTGAAAAATCACAATAAAATTAGCCATCTTTATTTTACAAATTTTGAAAAGTGTAAAAAAATTGAAATATAGAAAAATGTAGAAATGTAGATCATTTCTACATGTGCCAATACAGCTGCTGAGTATGTTTATATCTTCCCTATAGACCCATTCAAGATGATGAAAGGATAAGAGAGAGGAGTAACTCTGTAGCCACACAAGGGTGTTACAGGAAGATTGGAAGGGCTGAATTTCAAGCACATAAGCTCTTCCACAATAACTTTCCCATTAGAAACATATTCTGCACTAAGCAGCTTTATTAGTCAGAGTAACCTCTATCTGTCTAAACTGTTCCAAACTAAACAACCACAAACACTTTCAGTAAGGAAGAAGCATTTAGACAGTCATGGTGAAATAGATATTTCCATTAATGTCCTTCCCCAACCTTTTTATTTTGTTGTTGGCTTTTTTTTTGGTTTTTTTTGCAGCTGCCTCCTGATATAGATACATCCATGGCTGATACTCAGTTCACTGGAAACTACATGCAGAGGAAAACACATCTCCCACTGGAAAAGCTGAAAGACTTGAATAATCAAGAAAAGCTGCTACCTGATTGTTATACTTGGATACCCTGAAATTTTTATTATTTTGACTTTCATCACTGTAAATAAGACCTTGAAAATGAGCTACAAATAATAAATTATTTTACATTAATTCATGAAGATCCACAAAATAATAATGAAAACACAGTCTTATTTCAATGGATGCTAATTCCAAACATATTTATGACATTTAAAGCAACAGCTCACCACTTTTTATCAGAGCAAAAAAAGAAGGCAGAAAAAAATGTGTTTACATATTAGGAGCATAAGCATCATTGTAATGAAATAACCTGATTTTCCATTCAATATCAGGACCTGGTTGTTATAGTGACAGATGCCTTGCAGGAGACAGAGAATAGTGTGACTTTCTCTGCAAAGTATTCTTCAGTGTTGTAATGTTAAGGATCAGCTTAAACTTTACAATATTTTTTGTATACCCTTTACATGACTTTTCCCAGACTGCTATTACAGATCTAGATTGTAATTTTGATTGTTTCACTGCCTCCAGAAAGTTTACAATAACTTACTTTTGGGGGTAGCTTTTACTCATTTTAGACTATATCATCACATTAGACTAATTGCAACATCACTGAGATGTCACTGATTTGGCTGGGAGAACCAGTGGGGATGAAAATCTTAAACTCTAATTTTCTCTCCAACTACAGAGGAACACAGATATACAATCAAAGCAAATACTAGAAGATTGCACAATGCAGCGCCCCATCCTAAACCCTTAATCACTCCATTAGCTCCATTATTGAGCAATTGCATAAGCAGTAACAGGCATTTCTCTCATCTGGATAACAAAATATCTTTCTCTTGGCACCAGCTGATTCAATGCTTATGTTGTATGCCTGGCTACTTGAACAGAAATTTTCAACGGGGTAGTTGCTTTTGACAGTCCAAATATGCACAATCAAGTAATTTGTTAATGTATGGATATGATTTAACAGTGATCTCAGTAAAAATAGGGTGAGTTATACACTGCCAAGGCAATACTATTCAACTTACTGGATATTACTCATGTATGAAGACCTCAGAACAAAAATAGTCACCAACCTATGTGAAAAGGGGTTCCTTCAACTTTTCAGCAGGATTTTGAGTTATCAGAATCAACTGGGGGGGGAGGGGACAAAAAAAAACCACCACGCAAAAACCACCAACCACCCCAGACCTCAACAGACATTATTGCTGGGTCTGAATAAAACTTTGGGTGACTGTTCACAAGGACACAGGAAGGGAAATGAACAGGTATGTTTTCAAAGCAGATCAGCCAAGGAACAAACAGACAGCAAATAGCAAACATGAAGAAGGAAAACTAAGAAAAGTTTTGTCCCCAAATCAGCAGGACTGAAAGACATCAGGGGAAAATACATGTAAAGGGGTGCCTTTGATTTTTAGGGTATTTCCTTAGCCAGCTGAAGTGCAGTGTTACTGGGTCTTGGAAACCTATAAAGTTCTTATTTTTCCCACGTCAAATACTGTATGCCATTAAAAAGACAAGACAAGGTGGCAGAAATCCTCACAGAAAGCACATGAGGAGAAAATCATGGAATGTCTGAGCTGGAAGGGACCCACAAGGATGCTCAAGTCCAACTCCTGTCCCTGCACAGGACAACCCCAGATGTACACCATATCTCTGAGGGCGTTGCCCAAGTGATTCTTGAATAGTGTCAGGCTCAGCGCTGTGACTGCCTCCCTGGGGAGCCTGTTCTAGTGCTCCACCACCCTCTGGGCGAAGAACATTTTCCTAATATTCAACCTAACCCTCCCCTGGCACATCTCCCTGCCATTCCCTTGGGTCCTGTTGTTGGTCACCAGAGAGAAGAGATCAGCACCTGCCCCTCCCCCTCCCCTTGTGAGGAAGCTGCAGACGGCGATGAGGTCTGCCCTCAGTCTCCTCTTCTCCAGGCTGAACAAACCAAGTGGCTTTAGCCACTCCTCATACAATTTCCCCTCTAAACCCTTCACCAACTTCGTGGCCCTCCTCTGGACACTCTCTAGTAGCTTTCTATCCTTAATTTATTGTGGTGCCCAAAACTGCCCACAGTGCTTGAGGTGAGGCTGCACCAGTGCAGAGTAGAGCAGGACAATCCCCTCCCTCAGCTGGCTAGCAATACAGTGCTTGTCCTGTAAAATGCAGGACTGCATGGCGCCCAGAGGCCCAGTCAAGGCAGGCTGTCTATGGAACAGCAGGCCGGGCACGCACCTTTCTGGGTCTAGTGTGCATGAGCTGCAGCTGAAAAGAGCACTGCAGTAAATGTGGTCTGTAAAAATGAAAACAGCTTGAAAGAAACAGAATAACAAAGCATTAAAATAGCAACTGAAGTGTTGCAGGATGAAAAAGGAGATGGAACAGTTTGGATAATGTACTCAAAAAAGAACATTAGTCTCATCGAAAGGATTAGTATTCGAGGAGCATACATATTCTTATCTGAAGGCCAGACATGTTATTTCACATCCACAGTGCAAGCCAACTGCACCATTTATACTAGAAATGTCGCCCTCCTTCTTGCAAGAAAAAAAGTAGTGCTGGGCATCGGTGACAGTGTTTATTACCTCTAATGAAGTTACAAATGACAAAAATGTGTTTGCTATCTGTGAGTTTGTCAATGCACAAAATGGCTGTTTAATTTTATTTTCTGCAGCATCAATAATGGTTCTTTATCAAGAAATAAAATTGTCACTATCTTAAAAATAATACATTAAAGAAAGTGCTTTTATTTTAGTGTTAATGAACGTAAGTTCATTAATAAAAGTAAGTTGCAATTATGAAACAGTGGCTCAGAGCAAAATTGTGCCTGTAGGTGGGAGGTTCACTAGTTACCAGTTCTTACTTCCAACAACCATTTTAGAAATCCTCAGCCCTACTTTTCCCAGTAAAGATGCAACAGCATCCTCTTCCTCACGCTGTTATACACAACAGTCCTTCTTCAAGCAGGACTTTGTAACACTACAATTGTAACACTACAATCTTAACTACAAGGACACATGCAATACACCTGATTTTTCATGTCTTTGCTTTAAATCTAGATGCTTTAAAAGCTTTTCGGTACCATTATGTTAATAAGATGTATCTAGAAACTATATTCGTTAACAAATACAGAATACCATAGAAACCTATTCAAATATTAACTTACAGAATGAAAGTTTGAAGGTTTTCATTTCTGAGAACTAATAAATGCTTTCAGAGTTTGAAATACTGTCAAAATACTAGTAGCATTTTAAAGAAAAATGTGCCTTTTGAATTGATGAGACATGTTTACATGTATTCCCCACTGTGGTTTGTGCTGCATATCTGCACCCTAGTGGCTAGGTTTTGGCAGACAGTTTCAAAGAAATCGCTCAGGAACTCTAAAAGACAAATAACCTGAACAGATTGCTGTGCATAGATTCTAGCCTGCTGCCCTTCTTTCTCTTTAGAAATACTCCAAAATTATAATTTCTGAAATTTATCTTAGCTAGTATCCATTCCAAATTACGCACAACAGGCCCAATAATATTCATTTGACTTTTCACATTTATTAAGAACCACCACTCTCTTAAAATCCAGTGTGAAATTTATACCACTCTGATCATGTCCCACTTATGAAAATAGTATTTTAGGTTTACTAAACGAGGAGACTCGTTTCTCTGTTCCTAATCTTATGTTAGACATCATAGATACCCCTGAATATATGCTTCTGTAACTGGTACTCAAATCAGCAGTTAGAATAAGGTCAAGCAGAAATATGGAAGCAAGTGATAAACTGCACTATTTAAACACCACTTCGTTAGCAGGTAAGAAGAAGAAAACTAGTTTATAACTTGGGTCTTTAAGTTCCCATCATTAGAAGTCCCTAGCAAATTCTTATTCCTAGGAAATGGTTATTGTGAAATACTTTGATGGTCAAATTTGTTTCAGTGTTCTCTGAAAATATTCTTTACTGTATTGAGAGAACACTAAAACAACTTTCAGAACAATAATTTTAAATATCTCTCCTCTTTATACCCTAAATACGGAAAAGCTATGTGTCAAAAGGAAAATTTGTTTCAATTTTAGAGACTATCTGAATGGCAAGCTGTCATTCAAAGTAAGAGATTGGTATAAGAGATGAAAAAACAACAGAAATTCTTTCTAAATATTATACGATGTGTATGAGTACTCATTTAGCTACAAACCCAACTCTTCAGTTTATCCTGAAAAGCAGACTCTCATATATGATGTCCTAACTAGAAGGCTGAACCTGCCTTCAGAGCAATCAGCAAAAGAACCGTTAGAACTCACTAAGACTCTGAAAAAAAACCCCATGCTTTAAGCAATATTAATAAAGGTAACTAAAACCAAGATACTTAATTTTTACTGGTTTATTTTACAATCACAGCAATAGTAACAACCAAGTTACCTCAGGCTATGTGAGACTGTACCTGTCTAAAGATGTCTTCCAGGAATCAAGCAGATGGATGAAAGTTCAGGTGTTGAACACTAACTGCTCCCTATTGACTTTAGTGAGAGACACATGCACTCTGCAGCCCTGTAAATAGGTCACCTTCTCAGTACTTAGGCAAGAATTAGATTCCTAGCTTTAGCTATTTAATTCAACAGCAAGAGCGGAGTACTGAATAGAGCATAAATCCCTTTAACTGTGAGATCTTGTTTCTAACACATGAGAAATAACTCAAATACCAAATACAGTATATCAGGGTTAATACCTAGATTTCATCAGAAAAAATAACCACCATGGTTGTATGTACTACAGAAGGTCATGGTTCTTGGCTGCGAATCAGCTAATCTATTTATCCCAGAAAGCAAACTCTTAGGTATGATGTTCCAACTCAGCTGAATGCAGAAGCAGCCTGTATGAATGAGTCTATCCACCTCAATCACTTCTCTATCTGATTCATGAGGCTATAAGCATTCAGATTCCTCAAAATATAACCTCCTGAATGACAGTTGAATGCAGATAACGAGTCAGCATTGCTGTGCAACCACCCAGCAAGTGGGTGGCTTCCCACGGCACCTTTGGAGTAGGGTTGTTTTTTAATGAGGTTTGAGGCAGAGCTTAGAGGTCATAATTATGTACGTAATGCAGTGATTCTATAAACTGAGAGGGGAAGGTAAATAAAAGCAAGTTTATTTATACAAAATGAAAAAGCTTCAAAACCAGCTAAGCAAAAACTAATTTCAGAGCATAATGTCAATCTAATTCTAAAGGTATACGGTGCAGCTGAAGATTTCTAGCTGAGTGTTGAAATACCTTTAGAAAGAAGTAGGATGTAGAGTTCTCCCACTCTGGATGATCACTCTTATGCCAAATCAAAGAAAGTACAGATTCAGTGTTTTTTTACAAAGGTAGATCATTCTTTCTTTTTCTTTGGCTTCAAAGTAGAAATTATATTTTATGGTGGTTTTTTTTCTTTTTAAATGAACACATATTATCACAATTTGGAAAGCAGTATTTTGTTCTAATTAATTTTGTTCCCCACCCATATGTTCCATTTGTCAGTAAGTAAACCAAACATAAAATGTTATTAAAACACTCATTCAGCAGGCATTTCATTAAAGTTCCAGGCATTTTTTTTCCTATTAAAACTTCTTGCTACATCCACAGCTGCAGTCAAAATAAGGGGGCTATTATAATTTCTGTGGGAACTGTTCTGCATGAATTTTTTCAGTTATTTTGATTTATTCTTTTTTAATTCATTTTGCTTTGAGGGTTTTTTTTGCATCAGACTCTTGAGGAACACTGAAGAGTACTGAAGTAGAGGGAAGGTAGCTATGTTGCTTTTCATTTTGACCTCTAGTATTCCTAATTAAACAGCTAAGGTCAAGAGAGCTTCTTTATAAAACAAAGCTCCCGAATACCTGAAGTCTCATATTGCCACTCAACAAAAGGCAAATGGTGGGCATGAAGCAATTATGTGTATCTTGTTTCAACACAGGATAATGGTTCCCAGTTCCTGATGACTTCACAACATAAAAGGAAGCAGAAATCTCTGTTGCTTTTAGCTTCTTAACACATCCTAGGTCTCAGATTTCAGCTCTACCCTATACCTACTGACTGCTGGTCAAAGTTTGCTGACAGAACGTGTTCAACACTTGCAGAATAAGCTGATGACTGTAGTATCATGACACCGCTAGCGTTTTTTGATACTAGTTAGGAACAATATCTAAGTAATGTCTCATCAAGAAAAGTGCAAGCTACTCAAATATACTAACTCATTCTGCGATATGACAGCATTCGTTCAAATTTAATCATTGTGGTTTCCTTAATGTCATTGATGATATTTGCCCTATTGAAAATGTCCACGAGGGAGACACATTAACAGTCACATCTAAAGTAGATGATCAAATGAAAGGCCCAGCTGAATGAACTACGGAGATTTCTTGCTGAGATATATAGTCTGATATTTATTTTGCTTGAAGATATTCAAAAAAAAGGAAAAAATCAAACCCAAGGAAGCAACCTTAGAAGATTCAAGAAACATCTGAATTCTGTGCAGCAGAATAAAACCATAGGAAATCCAAAAGATTGTCTCTATGTGTCCCAGCCTTCCAAACTGTGTGGAGGGAACTCTCGAGGGTTTAATCTATTTTATTCTGCTGTCAGAGTCTTCAATAGTCTTTGCTTGGACTGTCTTGCTCTTACAGGTAAAGGTTCCTTCTTTATCCTTCCCTTTCTACACCTTCCCTGAGATTTTTCTTCTAGGGTAGACTAACAGCATTTCTTATGAGCAAAGGTGCTTCACGAACTCTTGGGCAATTTTCAGGTACCTTAGACTACAACTTCATGAATTCCAAATTTATACCCAAATGTGGTTAACATGCAGATCAAGGTTAAAGCTAAAAAAATACCGGAAACATATTCAGAGTGAATATGACAGCACATTTCACTGCTATAAATGAAATATATTAATGGTTCTTTAAAAATTAATAACACTATGAATAAAGCAAAAGACTAATGTACAAGTGCCATCAATGCTTTGTGGGTCTTAGCAAAGCCACCCAACCTCCTGTCAATCCCTCCAATTTCTAACTTTCATCACCTTTTTGTTCTCTTCTTTTATTTCCACTCCTGAGCCAGTGATGATTATATGAATTGAATTATTTTCCCCATGGAGCACTTGTCTGTGAGCAGCTGGCCTGCTCAGGAAGCGAAGTGCTTTCCGTTACCTTGCCTACCAGAAGCCTTTCCATTTATCAATAGCCATAGCTTAGATCAACCACAGTTGCACACAGCTCTGAATTCATTGTCTGCAGTATGTGAGAAGTGTGACATCCATGTCTTCAGCTTGTTACATATCCAGCACTGAATAACTTACCCTTGGTACTTTCCATAGCTACTTGGATAATTTTTTTCTTAAAAAAAGGCAAAAGCTGGCTGTAGTTGGACAGTTGCAATGTGTTTGGATTAAAAAGCTGCAGCATAAACGTCTGACTTCTGTGAGTTTTATTACAGAAAGAATAAAGAGGATGTGGAACACCAGCAGAGTTTAAAGTCCAGGTCCAGGCCTAGAAATTTAACTACATGGGTGCAACACAGGTTAGAGTTCTGATATACACTTTTCATGAAAGATAAATGGAATTAGAATCAGCTAGCTAGTTTTGTTCTACAAAACTCAATTCTACTCTACTATGGTTATCTACAACAGGAAACTGATTACCTGCTATGGCCTCTCATTCATTTGTCACACATCCGATGCTTCAGGAGGAAGAGGTAGCCAATTTCATCTTTATATTTTCTACCTTAAAGATTTTAAAAATGATACTCAGTTGCTCATTGAGGGCATACAGGAATTGTTGTTTTGGGAATGGATTATAGTTGTCTAAAGCTTTAGGCCATCCCAGTAAAATGAATTAACTATATATAGCTTTGTTCCACACTATTGGGATGAAACAAAAGAAGGCCAAAACATGACCATACTTTTAAGAAGTCATTGACACTGCATCTCTTTTTAAAAAAATTCTTCAAAATAAATGAAGTGGCTTAGATTTTAATAGTTTCTTGTCTGACATTCTATTAGAATTTCTAAGAAGCCAGTGTTTATTCACATCACTTATACCAATCTACAATAGAAAGCTTATAGAGTTCATTTTCCTATAAAAAATGTAATGTTGCCTTCAGTAGCAGTCCTTGTCCCTGTCAGAGAATGTTGTTAAGCCCTATAATATCTCCAAAAAATAAAATAAATTCGTGTAAGGTATAAAAAAGCATTTTGAAAAGAAATAATAAAACCTAAACAATCAAGTTTCAATCAATTTAATTAAAAGCAAAAGACTAGTGATTACATCTGTGAAAACTGTTAAAAATCCCTACAAAAGTACAGCTTCTGACAAGACAGTAAGCTCATCCAGTTAATCCACAAATAAGACAAAATACTTCCCCACGTACCATTGTCCACACATTACAATACTGTTATTAGGTAACAAGTCTATATATTAAAGAGATCTATACCATCCACATAGTTTCAATAAATATAGTTACAAATAAAATATACTTTGCCTTCTCATGCTCCTCTAATGACATTTCTAAAATACTTAAGTAAACTTGGAGTGAAAACAATAGTTACTGTTGAGAGTAAGACTGGTTAAGATATAAAAGTGTTCGCAACAGTTAAATCATGACTGCAGAAGCAGTTTTCTCTTTCCATCATAAAGAAAACTACTGAAATTGCTTCCCTGTTTGGCAGCTCAGTGAATCTGAGTTACTGTGTTGAATGTTTCTTCTGCAAAAAGATTACCACATAAGTCTCAAACAAAACTGGCTGCTCTATGGCCAAATTGGCTGCTGCTGTGGAGACTGTTGAAGGTGGGAAAGCCAAGTACATCTGTTCTTGTCACAGCAATTCCATTTGTTCTGGTTCCAGACTTAATTGAAAAGTTTCTGAATGCTCAGAAAATTCCATGCTTCATTCCCCTGGTTTTGAGGGGATGAGGGCAAAAACCCAAAGAACAACCCTGCAAAGTCCAGTTGTAGGAGTTTCCTCAAGTGAAGTAGGATGCCAAGGTACTTTAAGCAAACAACAAAGCATCCTTTCCCAGAAAAGAAGTAGTCAAAGTCAGAGCTGCTGGGATTTTTATATTGTATTTTCAAAAAATAGGAGTTCATATAAACAAATAACACCACCCACCACCCCCCCGACATTTGAAAAGATCAGATCGAAAAACATGTGGCCATAATACTGTCTACTGATGGTTTTCACAAGTTTGTGACACAAACCCTCCATATACTGGGTCCATCCAATGCTGAAAGGAATTAAAAAAATAATAATGCCAAACCCCACACTTCATGTTATTACCTTGGTTAGTAGTGACTTATCTTTCTTCCTTTGTTGTAACACTTCTCTTGAAATAGTTCCAGTTTGTGTTAGTGGTTTTAGAGTAAAAGACAGTTTTAATTAGGAAAGATTTTAATGATAGGGATCTTGGATTCTCCATTGTTTTTTATACAATGAAATCTATCAGCCATCACGGTACTCTTCCAAACCATTCTAGACAAAATATCTTGTTGAAGATAATTCAAATCAAACTGTCAGTAGTTCACTCTGTCAATACTTTTGATATACACTTCAAATCCCAGAAGAAAAAGTGAGATTAATATTAGATTTCCTGAAATGATTGTCTACACATAACCCCGTAGCTAGGTGGAGAGAATCTAGGAGAATATGATTATGAGAACAAAAAACAAGCATGCATTTGAAGGCATACTGGTATGAAATGTGACTGTTCTATTTTTTCCATGGAATTCTCTTTATCACTCTGTACAGTCTGGCAAACTTAACAAAAAGTAACAATGTTATAGGTATTAATACTTTGCTATAAAATTAAGACTAGAAAGCACTTTATTGATAATCCGTTGTTCAATAATAGAACTCAGTAATGATTAGAAAAAGGTTGTTAATATCAAGAACTCTGTTTTAAACTGACTCAAATTATTTCAATTAACTTATTTTTTTATTAATGTACTCCAGAAAGTAAGAATTTAGCTATAATTATTAGCTACTGGAACCACAGACTCAGTCAGCAGAAGTCTAATTGCCAGGCACTCTCCTTATATATTCCAGACACATAATTTAAAGTATTTTTGTCCATTTGAGCAAGCTTTGTCAGGTAAGTATGTCATGCACTGTCTGAAATGGCAGACTCCAAAACAAGAGCGGATGGCTACCTGGAAATGCCCATCCAACATACCTATGTTTGACTATGGCCTGGGTCACAGTGGAGCACCTTATTGCCATGAAGAATGTTAGGACTGTCCTGTCCTTGAGAAAGTCTACACAGTACCTATTTGTAAGGCTTTCAAACCCAACTAAGCACAAATTGTCATGCTCTGAAATAGAAGCCTTTCCTACTTATCATCCTTACTCAGAAAAATTACTCTCAAAATAAGAAGAGTTGCCTTCATTTTACAGCATTGTATGCTGCAACACATGGGAATTTGAACACAGTATGAATTTGAGCTATATAGAAAATAAAATGTAATTAAGATTTGGTTTAGAAGCAAATTACCGTCAGAAAAAGAAATACTAGCTTTATTCATGGCATAACAAATGTAAGCAAACTTTACTTTGCAAAACTTATGTTTGGAGCTAATGTACATTGAAGTTAAAATCAGTAATCTACCCATTAATCTTTACACCAATCATAAAATATTGAAGAATGTGGAAAAGGGTCTTATTTTTAGATGAAGATATAAATGGCAAAAGTATTTGTGTTTGCCGAGCATAGTCTCAAATGATAGGAAACATCACATAAGGTCACGCTGCTTCCAGTTGACTAAAGGAGTCTTTCCACTGATTGCCAGGGTTTCTGGACCACAGCAAGAATGAGGCAGAGGTTCCATTAAAAAAAGCATGCAACTGTGTAATCTAAGACTCCATTGTAAATGCTTACACACAAAGAGGCAAAATTAAGTTTGGAGGATATTAGGTGCTTTCTAGACATTGAACAATATGGTAAATCAAAGTGGACATCCAAAACCAGAGGCACCCCCGCAGAATTTTGAAGGTTTTCACTAACCTTCTTGGGTTATGTAATTATGAATATGCCACTACAGTATAATGACTGTAATTAGAGCTAGCGAGAAACAAAATTATGATTAATAGCACACTGTAATTCTGTGTACATTATATATTGGGTCTACTCCAACAGTCCTTACTCATGTAGGCGTCCAAATAAAGATCTATGGAATCAGATGAAATGACAGCAAAATTTAACATTCATTTCAATAGTATGACTGTCTTTTAAATCCACACAGCCTGTGCTTCTATTTATACACTATGTACAACAACTGTAGGCTTACAGCCACTATAGGCTTACAGAAACACCCAAATTTAATATCTAGAAATAAAGCACTGAAAGCAAAGGAGCAGAAGAACAGTATTTGGTCCTAGAATAATTCAACTTCCAGATTAGAATGTAAAGATATACATAAATCATATAAAATAGTACTTTTTTTCCAGAAGAAACTTGGTTGTATGTTGAAACATAGAAAAAAAAATGTCTGTCTTATAGCTCCACAATTTCTAGATCTAGAATTCCATGAAATTAATATCCAGGTATTGTATTTGCATCATATGAATTTTCAGAAGAAAGATTGTAATACAGCTCCAAGAAAAGTAGAGAATTGTAACATAAGCTAGTTTCTTAAGACCTGATTTTTTTCAGTTTTTAATCAGCATTTGGTACTGAAGAGAAAAAAAAAAAAAAAAAGACAGTACCCAGATAAATAATCAGAACTGCAATTGCAGAGCTGTGGAAAGTACTAAGCAAGATTAAAAAGGGGTTTTTGTGTCAAAAAGTTCATGTCAGAACCACAGATGAGATTTTAATATGACAAGCATTGCCCTAAAAATGATAATTACTACTAAGAAATAAACAATATTACATATATATAACAATCATATATAACAATTTTATACATCTATTTATAATTGTATATTCTAATTTTAAAATGTGTACTATTTTTTATAAATATAAAAATTGTTATATAACATCATAGTCTCTTAAAGGAGTGCACACCAGAGAGAATTTATGGGATCTTACTTTATATACTGTTAGTGTTTTTAGTAAGTGCTGTAGTTTCTATGCCACCATGCATTTTTGATGACTTTGACAAATTTATAATAACACATGCATGCCAGTCCTACATTTTGGTTTTTCTCATCAGGAGAGTTTGCATGCATGATTTTCTGCTGTAAGAATTAGCAACTTAAAAGCAACTGGAGAAAACATGTTTGTTGCAACCCATGTTAAAGAAAAACTTACAGCCAGGAGGAACATTGATCAAGAATGAGTTGAGATACGTGTGCACAGTTTTAAAAAAAGGAAGAAGATGTGTTCTTGCTGATATTCTCCTCTGTTGTATTTTAAAGAATGGAAGAGACAAAAAAAAAATTGTCAGGCTAAATGTATTATGCAATATATTTGAATTCTACATTACTGATCCCACAAACCCGCTGACAGATATTGAGGCCATGCAGCCTACTTTTGGACCTTACAGAGAAGAGTAAGGACTGTCCCACAGCAATCCAATTCCATGATAGGCCTATAAAGAGAACCCCACTGACTGGATGACCTATATCCAAACAACAAACAAGCCAAATCACCTTACAACAGACTAGCAAAATGTACAAAAGCTTTAAATTAGACTGTAAGGACTGTAAAGCACAAGCGCTATTTTTTTTACTTTCAAGGACAAACCTTCTGCTAACTCACTGTGTAACAACGAAAATCCCTCAGTGAGGTGGTTATTCTAAGCTTGTCCATTAGTCTGCCCTTTTCACATCACTGTCTGTCAGACAACCAGTTCAGCACTGGTACATGCCTGAGCCAGGCGATCACCATGTTCAGCAACTATGCAGAATTAATGTTTTTTAATCTGCATTTAATCTGTACTTTTTTATTTAATCTGTATTAATCTGCATCTGTAATTTTTATTATATTCAGTCAGTATTACTTGATTGTATTTTGCAAATGCCATGTGAGATTACTATAAGAAAAATATAAAGGCAAAATTACGTGCTTATGCAAGATCTCAACAGTAGTGTCAACTCAGTGCATATGATAAATTATAAAACCCAGGGCCACATGTCAATCACATAGAACATTTGTTTGCTCTTGTTTAAAAGAGGATAAAATGGGGAAAAAAATTGGTGGGAATGGAGATTTATGTTGCATATTTTAGTTAATTCAGCCTATTTGGCCTTGATTCTTCCCATTTATTGAACTTCCTCTGCAACAGTCAGTTCTGTAAAGAAGTCTAAGGAATGGCAAACAGTGTTGTTCTCAGCTCTTTTATCCTCTGATAATAAAATAACAAGTCACCCTCACTGCTGTCTGGAACTTCCTGTTAAGCATGTTCCTGTGGTCCTACTGAATTTTGGATAGATATCCTGGGGGAAATTTTGGATGTGAAGAATTGAGGGAAAAAAAGGATGACATTAGAAAAATGGCAATATTTGCTAGCAGAAACAGTATGGAAGAACAAAACCAGTGGCAACTAGTAGTTCTGCAGGCTTACATTTAGCAAAATACACAGTCCTCCTAAAGGCCTAGAAAACTCTTTTGATCAAATATTATACAACTGTCACAGATAAGAGAAAGCACAGAGAAAATAAATACATCTTTTCATTAATATTGTAAGCTAGTGACACAAAGAGAGGGTGGCTCAGAGGACTCCCTCAGTTCCTAAGCCTCCCCCAGACCATCAGATGTCTCCTTTCAGATGGGAGAAAGTTCCCACATGGGAGGAAAGTACAGATTGTATTCCCACAGTAACAGTAGAGAAAAAAATAAAGCTAGTGGTTGTAGACTAAAAAGGATTTTTTGACAGGTCTAAATCAAATTAAAATAGACAATCTTAACACCTGTGTCTATTTACAAGAATAGTTCAACTCGCCTCCTCTCCTACAGCTGTTCAGGGGTTATTTTCCTAGCCCAGCACTCTGACTGTGTCACACCTCTCTCTACTTCTACTTCTGGTTCTGTCTTTACTTCATTTAATAGAGTTACTTATCTTTATTTCAAACACTTTTCTAGTTTACCAGAGGAAAAAAGCCAACGGGGCTAGTCTAGATAATTTCCTGCCAGAATGGAGATAGCACAAGGCCGCTATCTACAGAATCAGTCACTACAGCTGCCTATCTCTCTAGCAGTTGCCAAGCAAAAAGGTACTATATCAATTCCTGTGCATCTTTAAGGAAACGTGTACAGAAGGGGATAAAGTAGCATTGGTTAGAGACAGGTAAAACAGTGGTCCTGGAACCAGGTCTTAAAATGCATCTGATGAGGCAGATAAGAAAGGAGTTATGAGAACCGCTAACATGGAAGAGGAATTCAAAAGACTGGTGTTTGCCCTAGGTACTCCATATCCATAATTAAGGCATGTGTATTCATTTTAATCATACATAGGATGAATTGTTTTAAGTCAGAGTTAAGCACACTGCAGCAATAACAAAGTTAGCTGAGTGACCTTAAACCAGGTGACTTGCAAATCTTCTGACTCGTGTGGATGCACATCCATCGTGAAGCCGCTTACTCCGGCAATCATGATTGGGTACTATTCTGTCTATAGCTACATACTGGTGAAAGAAAACTTAAATGAATTCACTTTTCTGATGAAGCATCATGGAGGGCACCTTGAACTTAATGGTTTGGTTGTGCTTGCAAACTGTGAAGAAAGTGCAAGTCTCTGAGCTAATATAGCTCAAAGATTAATTTCTAGCCTTAATGATTTTGTGAAACAGCCTTTTGAAATCATTACAATCATACCAATTAGCTTTAAAGTCCTTCTAACAATGTGCCCCCTCTTTCACAAAATACTTCTCAAGCTACAGTGAGGACTTATTTTTATTAATGTATATTCTGGTAAGTGAATCAATAAATTCTTTGTTAATAGTATATTTGTGTCAATTTTACCAGACTGCAGCATTTCCAAGAGACTAAATTTAACAGTAATACAGTGTCTAAGCACTTGAAACATCATTCAAAAAAAAAAAAAAGTGCTGAACTATTCAAATACACATCCTTTCCATCTTTCTTTTCTGGTGTAAGGGGGTAAAAAATAGATTCAGCATATATTTAGCTTTAAGGAAAGCTACATAAGATTCTGGAAATGTAGAAATAGATTATGAAAAAAAGAGAAAAAATGAACAGATACATATGGCAATACTTGCAGTGACAGTGAATGTAGAAAACTGTTACATATATTGCCTAAAATTATGAATTTATTTTCATATTTTAGAAGACATATGTGTATTCTGGAACAATATATTTTATTGCATTTTTGACTTTTAGAATCATACTGGGCCATTTAGAGGGTTTTACTTTGTTTTGCTACCTTGAATGTTTCCATTATTCCTACAATAAATAAAGGTTAGTAACACACTTATTTGTTTGTGTACACATGCACCCACAATCAATGAAACACAGCATCTGGACATATTTAATTCAGATGTCACTGAACCAAAGGAATCAGAAATCAAAGCCAAGAGAACAGGGAACAATAACTGTCATGCTCTAACTGGGATAGTATCAGCAGCATACGCTGCACATCCCCTGAGGCGCAGTTAGACAAGGACAAAATCTTAACAGCGTTTGGCAGGGGAGTACACTTTGGGAACAGTAGGGTCCTCAGACCCAATATGGAAAAACTGGTAGTTTACCACATAATAGGCAACTTCCCCTATATGATGGCATCTACAAGATTAGACCACCACCTGAAGAACTTTGGTTTATACCCATTCCACTGAGTTTGATAAAGTTATCCTTGGATTCTTAGTAAAAACCCTGCGATATCACTCCCTCCTCTGTACTGGTGACAATTTTTGCTCAGTCACTTGCCTGACAGCTTTGGCAAAGTTCAGCTGCAATTACTTTTCCAGGTGAAAGGTTAGCCTATTCCTGTCTTAGATAAAAGTACTTTGCAATAGCTGGGAGTTGAACAGAACTTGTCCTCAAGTAGGAAAACCTTAAACAATATTAGTCAAGGGGGAAAAAAAAAGACCACATAAAGTAAGCCTCCATTGCCAGACATATGAATTGTATATAGTGTGTGTGTGTCTATATATAAACATATGTGTATGTATATATAAGAAATCTTAAATACATAACATTCACTTCAGAGTTACTTCTGTTAGCCATAACTACTTTCAAGACTCATACATGCATTAGTGAAGTGTGCGAAAAAAGTTCAGGCTGAAATAACTCAGAAGTCACAATACCACAATATGCAGATGACAGCCACTATTCACTATGAATCTCAGCTGGGTCTGGCTGAGATGGAGTTAATTTTCTTCATAGCAGCTTGCATGGTTCTGTGTCTTAGATCTGTGACCAAAACAATGCTGATAACACACTAATGTTGTAGCTATTGCTGAACAGTGTTTGCACTGCTGAAACAGCATCAGGTCTTTTCTGTTTCTCACCCTGCACCCCCATTGAACAGCTTTGGGGTGTGCAAGAGATTGGGAAGGGACACAACCAGGCAGGTGACCTGAACTAACAGAAGAGAGATCCCATGCCACATAATGTCATGCTCTGCAATAAAAAGGGAAAAGATGGAGTTTTAGGGAGGTTAGTCATCTTTTGCTCAGGAACTGGCTGGGCATCAGCCTACCCATGGGACATGGTGAATAACTGCCTTTGTATCACTTCAGTTTTACTTTCTTTCTCTCTTCTTCCACTTCTCCTCTTTTTATTTATAGCATTTTTTATCTTGACCCACAAGTTTTCTTGCTTTTACTCTTCCCTTCCTCTTCCCCAATCCCACTGGGCAGGGGGAGGAGTGAGCAAGTGGCTATGCAGTACTTCGCCTACCAGGGTTAACCCAAAACAACAGTCTAATTCAAAATAATTCTATTTTGCAACAAGCAAAATTATCAAAATTGTTATGCCTACTGGTTTAACCAAACTACAGCATTTATATTCCACCTTATTTTCTGCTGTAAATTTGAGGTTTACAAATATTCTAGCTCGTCTGCCTTTCTTCCACCTCCTCACACTAAGATTTTAAAGAAGTTAAAGAATCTGCTGTCATATTTAAAAAAAAAAAAAGAAGAAGAAAAAAAGGAAAAACACAGGATAAGTTAGTATTTGGTAGCCTGAAAATGCGAAGACGTGAAAAATAAAGTTGGGGAAATGAACCAGAAGTGAATCAATGAGAAGTTCAGTGAATTCCTCCAGTTGCTGGTAACAGTGCCTGGAGTTACAGAGCAGAGGCCGGTGCAACTCCTAGAGCTGGCTTCTGCATCCCCTCAGAGCTGCTCTGGGCTAGACAGCTCATGCCAATCCTCAGGCTCTGCGACACCACCCAGCCCTGCCAGTCGTGCACTGCATCCCCCTCTACCCCTGCACAAGTGCTGATGCTGCAACACCAGTAGCAATGATGGAGTAAAAGGCTGAATTTCACATGCACATTGTGCAGCAAGTCCCAGTGAAAGTCTTCCTTGTTTGAACAGAAACTGATCACCTATTTAACTGTCTCCCGGATATCCATCCTATATTTTAAGACAAAAAAGACAGGTGTGTAAGAAGGAAGATCATGAGTAAAAAAATTTTCAGCTGGAGAAAGGTTTGCTGCTACAATGTTAGCTGTCCTTACCTGACTTGAGAAGTTTGAACATGACAGGGTGGATCTATGATAAGAGATATAACAAGGGGGTTATACATGAGGCCCATGGCCCACATTTGCACTTGATTATTATATGTGCATTTTTCAGAAGTTCACGTAGTTTAGTTTTAAGTACTATATACATTTCTACAATACATGCTTTATACACCATAAAAAACACACCCAATCATGGAGAAAGCAATTTGGAAATTAATATCTTCAAATTTTTCAAAACTCTGGCTGCTGTCTGAAGCACATTTCATTGACAGAAAATTTGTCTGAATCAAGCATCTTTGACACTGCAAATCTTTGTCTGTATAGATGTATTGATTGCTTTAGCTCTCTGAACTTGACTCTTCTTCAGTCATTATCTCTGACCTCAAGTGTACAAACCTACATCAGGTTTCTACCATAAATCTGTTTGGACTTGCAGGAAACGAATGTAGGTAAATATATTTGTCCCTGAACTTCTTTCTAGCAGTATTAGTAGTGAAATGGTTAGTGTCCACAGACACTACAGAAAATTCCCCTGTGAGTTTCCACTATTTGGATTTACACAAGCTGGTTTGAAAGAGAGTTTGAGTGAAGGGTATACAGACCAAACCTATTTATGTATTATTTTAAATTTAACTTTCGTTAAATATATTTTGCTGTTTTAATCCCTCTAATAATGCTAACTTTTGAAAGAAGCTTCCACTTTGTCTTTTTTGTTAAGGGATGATCTTGGTATATTTAGACAAAAAAATCTGTGTCACCTAGGTAAGCCAGTGCCAAGCAAATTAAAAAAATGAACAAGTGCGAATATTTAACACACGCCCACCCCATTGTGTCTTCTGTATGAGATGTTTGTGGAACCCCATTGTGAAACAAGACTTTAGTACAGCCTTAAAATAACTTCAAAGATACTGAATAAGAAGTAATGAAGTCCCTCTGCTATAATGTAATACACTAGATTAATACTTTCTATGACCACTGCATCGTGCCTCAATGAAAACAAGTTGTTTGTTTGTTCTACTGTTATTCACACTTCATATGATTTTATTGTGTTTTGTATGCTAAGAAGTGAAGTTTACAGATTATTTATCTGTCTCATGCAGCATTTCAGAAATCAAGAGATCTTATTGCTTCATCCTGCCTCTAGGAGAACTTTCCACTAAGTTTACTGTTGTTCACCTTTCCTGTGAAAATCTTATTTTAGGAAACCAAGACACTTTGATTTTGTTTTAGAAATTATAAATAAATTTCAGATTATGTGCCAAAACATGTTATAAGAGGATAAAACATAAGCAAAGCTTTCTTCAAAATTTCTTTCTATAATTCACAAGATATAAGAAAACTTGGAAACTTCATGCCAATTCCAGAGGAAAAGATGGAAGTCAGTTCAAAGGAAAACTTACCATCAGTTTAGGCATACACACCTTAAAATGTCTGCAGCTTTTATATTTTCACTACCACCAACTAGCCTGTCACATTACAGTTTACAATATCATGACTAAAGTTCATCAAAATCAAATTCTATGATAATAAATACTGTTGTTTTAACTATATGAGATTTCCTTTTCTTCCTTTTATTTTTTTTAATTGAAATACTCTAGACTCTTCTCCTGAAAGGTTTTCCATCAAAGTTTTTTGAGGTTTTGATTTTTCCCTGCACATCAAAGACCTATTTAACAGGGAATTTTCCATTCAGCGTTACTTATGGCTAACATTCCAAAATTCACTGCAGGCTCGTGAATTTAGAATTCAGCAGACCAAAAGCCTTCCAACATGGCAGTGTGCGCACATTCAGGTATATACTCCTGGAAATATAAAGGTATGCCCATATAACAAAATATAAAGCTCCCATAGACACCACTAAGCACGGTAACTCCAGAATGGCAAGTAAGACAGCAACATTAGCAGAGTTTGATTTATGAGTTTATTTACAATGTTATAAGGTTCTCTTAGGAAATTGACTCCACACCTTGCTACATGGTGCCATGTATGACACACCTTCGATAAAACACTTCATTTTGTGTATATGCAAAGCATTATCTTGAGGAATAGACCTGTTAAGAAGAATTGCACATATCCCAGAAAGTAAACAGTTTGCTGAGGTTGTTATTATTGACATTCCCTAGAGATGGGACCTAGTCCCTTTTATATGCAACGCAGAGAAAGAGGCACAGCCCTTTATTTAAGTGATTTTGCTGGAGGACTGACATTCATTTTAAATTTTTTATGTAGCTCATGTAATTTAAAATACATCTTCCACTGTGTGGAAAATAATTCAGAATTAAACAGAGATGAGAGGAAAGGATGTATCTGACTCTCATCCCGTTGTGTGATGTTGGCTTGGAAGAAGGAGGCTGAAGGTTTTCACTCCTCATCCAAGAACTATTTACGTATTTTCCCCATGGACTAGTACTAGACATCATACAATTAGAATCTGAAAACTTATAATTCATCTCAGTTTTCCAAGTATGACTGTCTATTTCTATAGATTCAAACAAAAACCTTAAAAACTAATTATTAACTCACTAAATGTGCAACCAAAAGTCAGCAGGCTTGAGTTTTTCAGGTGTCCTCTGTAAGCCTAATTACACAGGTAAAAGTCCCGTTGAAAACAAAAAAAAAAGAAACGATAGGCATGCATTTTAGTGACATAGACAGACCTCAACCATATGGTGTTTTCCACCTTTTCCAGACAATTGTAGCTATTCCCCTCCCACACAACCATATTTGGTTCTTCCTCAGGATGCTGCTTTTGGCTAATATTTGGAGACACAGTATGAGCTGCAGAAATACACTGCACTTTTCCCTGGCCTGACCAAGATAAGCTGTCAGGTTGCTCACAAGTGCTCTCTAACCTGTTATTTATTTGAGATTATAGATTACTTAGACTTTGACTATTTCCATATCTTTGCTAAAGAATCAGCAGTGGCATAAACAATTTGGCATCAAATGATGTCAGTTGAACTCTGTAAGAAGTAATTATCTTCTCCAATGATGTACCTGTCTCTTCACCAGCTATGTTATAGCCACAAACAAAAGATTCTTTCAACACCTCTAGCACTTTAGCAAGTGAAATTATCTAAAACAGAGGTCATGGAGTTATTTCTTCCAACCCTATACATATCTGCCTCTCCAAACCAAATCTGTAAAAGTCACTGTATGGTTATGGATAGTCATTGTATCCTACACTGTCTATATCTATGACACAAGTCCCTTATGTCAGAAATGTTAGATATAAAGCTGACCTATTGTGGTATCAGATGTGAGGGCTTAAAAAGCAGTAATGGTCAAAGGCAGTTTAAAAAAAAGAAGTCAGAGAAGTTTTAGAGGTTTAGACTTCTGGCTATATGTTATCAGTGAAACTACTTCGGGACTACTGGTGCTTTTAGCTGACTCAGTGAAGCCAATACTCTCTCACACTGGAACAAAAGTAAGCCTGTGAGCCCTCAGCTGTACTTTCAGTCAATGTCATTTCATTCATACTGGTCAAGCTTTAACCTTTAATGATTTTCTGACTAGACATGCACTTGCTGAGTCACTGCTTTGGATAAAAGCTGAAGAAAATTCTAGCAGAAACAGTAAAATACCACTGAGATGATATTTGCCCTTTGGTTTCTTGTAATCCTTCCCTAACCTACTATTCTCAATAGTGGTTAGTGATTTGTAGCCCAGCAATAGTCAAGTCTTCATTTACTTCATGCATATGCACTAAATTAAGCTATTTCCCTCCCGCCCATATGGTGGGCTGATATGCACAGATGCTATTACAGTGTTCTGTGCCACATAAAATCCCAGCTGTAAACTAAAAAAAAAAAATAAAAAGCCCTTTTACTCATCTTCCAAAAAAGCAAAACAATAGAAAATAAGCCCATAAGGAACTGGATAAACATAAACAGACCCATACAACATCTGACACAGACACAGTTCAGGGATTGAAGATGGAAGACAAAAGCAAAGAAGGATTAGTATTAAATTATTTCAGACAGTGAAAGTAATTAATTAAAAAATGCTAATCTCTACAAAATAGCAGTCAACAAAATACTTTTGACAGTCCTTTAAACATAAGCAAGCTCTTAATATTTAAGGTTTCTCAAAATCCTGTGTTACAGTATTTTTTTTTAAACTGGAATGAAAGAGTGTAAATATCAGAAAATATGTATTCTATAGGGCAAAGTGGGACTAATTGGGAAAAATACGTCCAAACACTTCTGTAAATCCTTTCAGTGCTTTGCAGCTAATGGATACCTTCCCCTTTTTAAGCAAACATCCATGCTCCTATAATGTTCAGAATAAGTTTAAAACCACAGCAGAAACTTCTTCAATCCTAAACCCGAGTTCATCACAGAGGAAATCAGTTTTATCTTCAAAACTAATTTTAATTTTATTACCTTAATATTTCCATCAAAGCTTGAAAACCACTGCCTACAGTTTCTTATAGCCCTGAGGATCACATAACACCCGTGCTAGATTCTCAAAATTTACAAGAGTTATCGACAGAATTTGGTGCCTAAGTGACAGTTCTGCCAGTAGCTCATGTGGGTTTTCTTTTCTGTTTGTTTGCCTGTTTGGTTTTTTGGGTTTCTTTAAATTGGAGCCCTAAAATTCAAAGTGTTCATTGCTTTGTAATTGAAATTTTAATTATTGGATTATTATAACTTCAACTGGCAAGTGGCTGCTGGAGATCTAGTCCATAAAAGCAAAGATTATATAACTGTTAAAGAATATCTTAATTGGCAAATTAGGATTTCTTGGAAAATGAGCTTTTATTGGAGCACGTAGAAAAGTGGTTTACAATAACATTTCATATTCTGAAAGCACAGGAGCCACAAAGTCAAGCTTTAAAAGCAAGGTAACCTCTGACCACTTAAGAATCCTACTGAAAAGATTGACTTAAGACAAGAAGGCCATACGTGGGAGTTTTATCACATCCCACCCTTGGCAAAATGTCCTGGATAACAACCACTGCTAAGATAGGACGAACATGTGTGTCAACAATATGGGTGACTCAAATAACAAAAATTGTCTGTGCAAAGCTGATCATACCGAAGAGGAAGACCATCAGGCAGATTAAAGAGTAACCAGAGAACTACAAAGGGGCTCTTGCAACAGTGAAGGAGTTGGTCTGAAAATATGTCTAAAAGGAGCAGGCAAATTTATAAGCGAGGGAAGAGACCAGGGAGTAGGAGTCAAGCCCCCGTTTGACACTGCCAGAAGTCACACACACAGAAACATACAGAGACACCCCACTGACCGTGGGGAGCTCTGCTTTGGCCAGACTGCAGTCTCGCCACTGGGCACTGAATGCAATGAGCAGCTGCTTCTCTCCAGTGGCGGGACCAACACCAGTGGTGACAGAGGTAGTGCCTACACCTCAGGTGCACATATGCAGACTCTTGGGGTGTTTTTCCAGTGGCTCATGCAATCACAGGTTTTAGAGAGCAGAACAAGTGCACACAAAGCTGATTTCCCACTTATACTACGGTTCCAGAAAGGGTGTGTGTGAATGTCATCCATGTTGCTCAGGGGGCGATGCCCCTGAACGTGTATGTGGGCATACTTGTATGTGTACATGTGTGTGTGTGCACCTGTGTGTGAGAGACAGACAACTCTTTGGGGTTTGGGTGTTTATTAACACTTTGTAAGCAGCCAGGACTGCAGTTTATTCAATCTGTTAGTCATATTGATCCTGAAGGTATAGTTCACTGTTTGCCAGCTAATTGCATGTCATTAGTAAATCAATAAAAACACTTCGATCCTGATTTGCTTTAATTGCATGAAATGAGCAGCTTTTCCCCGTGACAGTTGGTCTAACATGTCTTAAACCTATGTATATGAAGATTAGATAGGAAGTCCTAAACAAAGATAGGTGGGACTTTAAACTGAGGCAAAGAGTCTAAACTAAGTATTTCGGACACCTTCATCATTGGTCTCTAGATAGATATTCTCCTTTTTACTAGAGACATTTCATTGCCAGTTATTGGAGTTCAGTATTCTGGTTGCTGAGTCAGGGAAGTCAGAGACCTAAACCAGAAGCTTACTCTATAGTTAAGGGGAAAAAAAAAAATGTTTCAAATCAATTAAGGGAGAAGTCTGGGGTCCTATCTAGAAACTGACAGCCTTACTCCAAGTTAGAGAATGATTGGACCTGAAAAAAAACAACAAACCCAAATCAAACAAACAAAAAAAAAGATAAACAGGAGCAGTAAACCTTAAAAACAATGGTTCCTAAAATCGAGATTTTTAAGCTTCATAGAACTGTAAGGAATTAGATTCCTGAACCAAAGGTTGCATAGAACAAGGGGTAACAAAGCAAAGTCAGGTTTGGACCTGCAGAAGGTCTGACCACAGTCGTACTTTATGGGCTCAAAAATGTATGGCTGCAGTACCTTGTAAATGAGTTCTATTCAATTCAATTGTGATCATGTGAGCAATTCTCAGCTGAAATTTAGATGGGCACAGCTTCTTTGTTACTATTATGTAGTATTTACACAGAGAAAAAGCAATTCATACATTTTGTGTGCCAAAATGTGTATAAAAAAGAAGGCCTTTGCCCCAGAGATTCTATTACATAACCTATTTTAAAGCGCAAACTAAACCAATTTACAAGTCAGAGCAATGAATATATCATGTTTCTTCAAACTGCAAGAGTCCTTGGTTTTTCACTATCAGAACCAAACAGCACAGGTTCAACACTCTTCACTGGGCTCCTTTAGTTTCATAACCTGTGTGTTTGGGACTGTAAAGGTATACAGACCCTCTGAACTCTGGAAGCAACATTTGCATCTTCAAAGAGGTCCATAAGTTATAGAGACAAATATAGAAACTACCTCAGGAGTAAGGTGTAGAAGCTGGAGAGTCTGGAAAATAAAGGACTCTAAGAACAAAACATGCTGTCACATTTCATCATTAAAATCTCCAGTGAAAACAAGTGGCCTTTTCCAAAGCACACAGGCCAAGTTAACTATGAAGAGAAACACTTGTTTTAGTTCAAAATAATTTTAATGCAAATTAATGTAGTAAGTTTTCCTTCTACTTCTTCCGTAGTCTGATTTAAACAAAGGTTTATCCCTCAAAACCCCTACATAATTTTAAGATGTTCTATACCTAAGGACACAATGCTTAATATAATAGGACTTTGGGTCACTCTTGCAGAATCTAGCCTCTCCTCCCCTGCACATTTGTCCTGGAAACCCTCTACGTTAACAAAAAGTGTTACTCCTACAGAAGATGCATAGGCTGGTTTGAGATCTGAAATTTCAAGGGTCTTAACATAAGCAACAATAACAAGAAAATTGCTATCTTCTGGCAAGATTAATGGAGGAACTTAAAACTGCAGGATCCTGGGGTAGTTTGTGGGATTTATGAAGTTAGAAGGAGAGAATGAAATATTTCTTGGCAATAGTGACAGACAAAATTATCTACAGGACAGTACACACACCCCTCAGGTCTCTCAGCTTCGCCGTGTGATTTGCTTGCTTGCTTTGGACACTGAAGTAACTGGGATACTTTGTGAACAATATTTTTACCTTGGTGTTGCACATTGATTAAGAATTAGATCCATGCTTTTGAAAGTCATCCCTTCATCTTCCTTTTCTTGTGCATAGCTAAATTTCCTCACAATAACAAAAGTTGTTCTCTGTCATGACTACCATTCATTGGATAGCTTTTATACAATGTTTGTTCATATTGGTGGCTTTCTGAATACACTTGACATTTTCTGTTTCCCATGAAGTAATGGGAAACAGGGGTGTCAGAAGTCCACCATGGTTTCCCTTCCCCTTTTCACCACGTAGGCTACCTGCTTTTTATCCCACCAATTGCATTGCAGAGGGGTTTCATCATTCAAAAGCCGTAAGGAATGCAGAACTTATTCCTGCAGCTTGGTGCTGTTTGTGAGAAGCCAGCTAGGAAGATAAAGGGGGAAGCAAAGACCAGATTTCTCCAGTTGC
Organism: Phalacrocorax aristotelis; assembly: GCF_949628215.1. Taxonomy (NCBI): domain Eukaryota; kingdom Metazoa; phylum Chordata; class Aves; order Suliformes; family Phalacrocoracidae; genus Phalacrocorax; species Phalacrocorax aristotelis. The sequence goes on along the minus strand of NC_134276.1, from coordinate 108,144,208 downwards.
TTCTTGAAATAATTCTGACCAAGACCAAAGCATCCATTGTGTTCACACTGTCCAACACTAATAAATCCTAAATATTCTGTTCCAGGTATCATCAATAACAGGAAGTCTGGGAAGTTGTTCTTCACAACTCAGCAACAGAAAATTACAAAACTAAACAAAACTTCACAGCATATGGTATAAGAAAAGGAAGCCCAAAACCAGAACACAAGAGCCTGAAAAGGCAAACAAACAAACCAGTCCATAGTTTAATCCCCTTCCTTCACATCATGGCTTTGAATTGAATTAAAAGAACTCCACCCTAAGTATATCCAGTATGATAATTTCTCTGTTGTACCTAAATATAAATGAGTGAACAAACTAGAATAGCTTGAATGCTTTTGTAAAACTAGTTTTAAACAGGCAAAAAGAAGAGTGGGAGAAGAATATCATCACTATATTTCTTTCCATAAGAATTTACTGTAGAGAAAGATTTTTTCTGAAATACAAAATGAAGTGATCACCAGGAGACAGAACTTCATCAAATATACATTCCACTCAGAAAAGAGAATTGATTTCCTAAGGGGAATAAAATGTGAAAAAAACCTAATACAAAACAGAAAACTACTTAGCTGAATCAGGTGCTTCTCATAATACCTTAAAACAAATTCAGAGGCAGCAAACATAGCTATATGGTTATCTATTTCTGATACTTTCTATCTCACTTCTTTTTAAATACAAAACACAAAATGAAAATTATAAGCCCAGGACACCAGTTGTATTATCAGAGCATTGCAAGATATTTAAATTTTAAAGAGATATCATCAATCTCTTCCACAAATAATACTTTCAATCTTTTGAAAGAAATGCTGAAATCCAGACAAAAGAAATTAAAGAGAACCGGGGAAAGATAAGAAAATTAATCTGATGAGAACATGGAAAAGAGCAAACACAGCTCGGACCAGTCAATGGGATCAGTGAGGTGAAAGACAATCTCATTATAAAACCCTAGTCCACTATAAGGATTCATGTCAGATTTGGGCAGGCCACTCAAATAAGTAATGCCTCAGTTCTCCACTCCTCAAATGAGAAAATAAATGCCACCTTTTCAGGGATTAAAAAAGTTAGGATAATATAATTAGTAATGTGAAAGTACTTGGAAGCTATAAAGTAATACAAAGTATAGCAAGCAGCCTATCAGAATGCAATACAAATGACTTAATGTGAGGACAGGTGAATGAAGAATAAAAACGACAAAAATGGGGACAAACAACTATGGGGAAAAATACATCTTAATCAGCTAAGTGTAAAAAGTAGTGTAAATCAGGGATCATTTAGAGATGTAATAAAAAAAATGAATACTACCCATTTATTCCTCCTACCTCCCTCCAAAATTGTCCTAAAGCACAGACACACTAACACTTCCAGTCAGGAAGCAGACTCCCTGTATTTCATGACAACAACCTAATTATGCAAATAAAAGCAAACAGCTGTGCTTCATTTATTGGCATAGTACTTTAAGACTAAAAGGTACTCAGATTTTTCAGAGAGTGTATCTTCCATAAATCACAGAAAGCAAAGGTAGAATCAGACTCCTGTATACATTGGCTTCTTTGTGCCACTCAGTGATTTAGACTAATACACCAAGCTGCAAAACCAGCTGATAGTAAATGATAACAATTTGGGGTCTATTTGAAATAAATAAAACCTGAGAGACAAAGTACCATGTAGCCTCAAGGCTGGAGGAGAGTTTTAGGCATGTTGTATACATGTCCTAAACTGTGTTATTTCAGAAGCAAAGGACAGGCCTACATCAGATCTCCTGTCTGATGTCTGAGATCCCCCTTCCATTTTTACATAATTTTGGGGAAACTTGTATGTCAAGAAAGAAAAATATATTACAGATACCTTATGTGCAGCACTCTCCATAGGCATGTTGAGACTGCCTCTGAGAAGTACAGACCTAGTGAAGATGATGAAAACTAACATTTATGTTCCAAAATAACCATAGCCTGTTAGTGTATATTAAACTGCAAAGATTAAAACAGCTACGGTTTAAGAGTGAGTGTCAGATTTCCACATAATGCCTTGGCCTACTTTCTGAAGAACTTTATCTGGCCGTAGACATGGGATTTGAGCTCTCTTTAAAACCTGACTCAAAATAGTTGCTTTTAGAAAGAAAAACATAAACAGAATTAGTTTATTTATAGTCTGAAACAAACTGCAATCAAATGCAAAGTAAGATCCAGTCATTACAACTGAGGTGCATTTACTTTCATTATATCTGAATTTACCTAATTGCTTGTATAATTCCATTGTTCCAGGATAAGTAGATTTAAAAGGTTGAAATATAAGTATTAAGAAAAGCAAAGACTTTTATGTTATAAATAAGAAAAATGCAGAGGTCTACATCAGACTCAATTTTTCATATCACAGTTGAAAATTGCTTTCAGCTGTTTAAAAAAAAATATATATATATATAATCTGCTGAGTTAGTTTGCTAGATAGTTAGAAAATTGAGTAGGAGGTTTTTTTGGTTTTCAATTATCATTGTTATAGTCAAAAAAGCATTTCCTTAGGCTATATTGTATCTGTATCGGGGCAAATGAAAAGCATGGAACACCTCTCACTGTCTTTGCTGTCTGAAGTACCACCACCTTAATAAACTCCAGTCACAGTCTCAAGAAATGATTGAAACTGGTGCTTCTGTATTTGTGTTTTGTGGAAGAGTCAATCAACCAATAAAGATACCAGGCCTGAAGAAAGAAAATGTACAATGTAGACTATTTACACTCCAGAAAGTTTTTTATTTTGAAATTATAAGGGAAATATAACTTTCTTGTACTGTTTTTTTTGTTTGGTTTGTGGTTTGTTTTTTTTTTGGGGGGGGGAGAGAGTGTTTGGTTTTTGTCAAATGAGTATATTGGGACTAGGGAACTGTGACAGCAGTATCACTAAAAGGCTAAAAAGCAGAGCAGTAGACCAACAAGGGAGGAATCATGAGTATATCCTCCAAATCCTCCAACAGCATTTAACATAACTCATGGTTATTTTATGCAGACGAGAAGTAGGACCAACTGCAGTGGCCATAGAAGAGAGGATACAGCTGCTAGAATGGCAGCATAAGTGGAAACACAAACAATGAATTAGATTTTACCAATATTCTGTTGTTTTTAATTAACTAATTTGGACTTTTGACAGATATCTTGTCAGGATAATAGGCCCTATTTTTCATAAACAGTAAGTCTGGCCCCAGCACTGCAGTTTTTCTAATTCTGAATGCAACCTGTTCTGGGTGTTATTTATATACCCTATTCTTCTGCTAAAGAAAGGGAGAGTGAAGACACAAGTGAGTAGTATTTTCACAGTTTAATTAAAGTAAATTCTTCTTAATTCAAGCACTTTGTCACAGCTGTACTAATTAACCCCAGAGGCAAACACAAGAAAAAGTGGAAAAAGTAATCTGGTGGTAGGAAGCTAAATAAAAACTAAGTTTTCCCAGCTTTTCCTCTAAGTCCTGTTTGCCTCTCTCCCCTCTGCTGTCTTTGCACCCTGTTTGCACCCACTCTTGTTGTGTAGCCCAAAGGGATTTGGCAGTCCAGCTGTTTGTTTGCAGGAGTATGAATAGTCACATTAACTTGTCTGCACTAGTATCCACAGGTTCCTCCAGCAGTAGGTTTTAAATATAAACAAAACTCTTTCAATCTCTTGTTTAATCAATCAAACAGCAATACTGATTGAGGCCAGACATATCCCAGTTTCCTTTTTGATTAGTTCTAGTGGACAGTTAAAGCAGACTAGGGGCGATATGAGAGAAGTTGATTTTAAAATGTGGAAAAGTCTCAGGGATCATGCAATTATGATTTACTATTGTCCCATTTAAACAAATACTGTATCAAAATAGAAAATAAAACAGACTCCATGAGTCATGAGTTACTGTCTCTGAATATAATTACACTTCAGTTAAGCTAATATCTTCTGGTTTGACATATTCTGTGCACCACAATAATTTCAGCTCAGGGAGCTTTTTCTTCTTTGCCAAAGTATCAAACATCATGTATATTTTAATATTTTAAATTTTTGTTGCAGGCTTTTACACACTCTCATGTGTTACTATAATCTGTGCTTTATTTGATTGTTTTACTCATCTCAGATGTAGTGATGTGTAAGTTTATGTAAGCACATTGCTATGATACATGTTGTAACTGGGGGGAGGTGCTACCAGTCAGAGGCATCAGGCCTGGTTGTGACTGCTTTTCATGAAACTTTTCTATTCTTTGCATTTTATTTATCATAGTCTACTGAGTTCTGTTTATCTCTTGTCAAAAGCTGTAATATATAAAATTGAATTCAGACTAATTCCCTATTAATTCTATAGTTTATAACTATAACTAGCTCCTAGTCAGGTCTACAGTCTTCTTTCACACTTAAAGTTAGGATATAATAAACAACCTCATGAAATACATGCAATTGCCTTTATAAACTTAGTTCCTTATTAGTGAGAACTGAAGCCTCAGGCAAAGCATGCACTTGTCTGTACTCTTAATCCAAATATATTTCAAATGCCTTGAACAATAAGCGGGACAAATATAACAAGAGCCAGGAAACCATCTCTGTCAAGCAAACTGATTTGAAACCTGTGCTGAGATCTACTATGTCCTAAGGTATCTCTACAAAATGGCATAATTAATGGAAATTAATAAATCACAGTGATTTCTTCCTAAAAGCTTATGGACTTGTATTAGCAGAAATTCAGTAAATACGTTCTCCCTCACATACTGTCTCTTTCACAAGTTGATTAACTTTTTCTCCTCTCCTCTACACAAAACGCTCACTTGAATTTCTAAATTATTTTTTCCTTTCTGATTCTTGCAGTACCAGAAGTATCCATTTCATCTATTACTGAAAGTTAAAATATTATTTTTAAAACTTGTTAAGACAGTAAATTGGCTTTTCACATTGTAAAAGGCCAGACTTCCTGGAATTGAAGCTTTTTGGTTTTGTCTTTTACTTTCCAGGAAGGCGAGTCATTATACTGTGTAGACATCCAGTGCGTTCACAGATTCCTTGCTCTCACACTTCAGTGATGTTCTCCCCTAAATGACGGCACAATATCTCAATGCTGGAAATTTCTATGAAGGACACTCTTATAGCCCAGTGACAGTGGTTATACTTGCCACCACTGGGGTCAGGCATCGGGCTGTGGCAGGTACCAGGGGGTGGCTGGGCTGCCCTTGGCCTGAGTGGGGCTGAGCTGGGTTTACCAGGTGCCCTGTGGCCGAGTGCCCATTGCCCAGCCTGTCTGAGCTCCTGCTCTGTGAGTGCTGCCGGGGAAGGGGTTGGCAGCCCCAGGCAGTCCCTGCCAGACAAACAGCCCTGGGGATATTGGGGGACTGTGGGGCATCAAACCCTCACTGTGTCTAGGTTTTTGGTACCTGTCACTGTCACCACCCTGGTCCTGCATGGGGTTGTGCTCTGTGGGGAGAGGGTCTGGTCACCCAGGTCACCCTGGGAGCAGCCCCTCTCCCACTGCTCCTTGATGTTCTCCTCCCTGCCCAGGCATTTCTCTGCTTTCTCCCTTTCACACCCTCTACACATACAATGTACTGTTCAAAGGCTGCTACACATTTATAGAGATTACAAGTATTTTACAAGTCCCAGCTATGGAGCTGGGCTCTTAGTTCAAGCTTTAGGGCAGCACTTCCCAAGCTGGAGGTCGTGGCATCGGCAAGTGGAGTCGCCAGACTGGCAGATATTCAATAGTTTATGTCAGCATTTCAGATCGCAGAGCTGATGAGAGTATATGAGCAGGCATAATAGGAAAGAATGGAAATGCTTTCTGTGGAGAATGATGGTTTTCACTCTGGAGAGGCTCTGTTCAAACCTGAGTCACAAGAAAAATGGCTGCTATTTTCACAAATGTGCAAAATAGTATTTCAGCCTCTAATTTATCTCCTCTCCACTGCTTGGCTACTGTCCTGTCCTTAAAGAAAACTGAACTCCCCCCTGCAAGTGAAACATTAGTCCACTTGGAATAAGGGTCATGCTCACCAGTCCCTATTAAGTGAACCTATTAAATGAACCACTTCCTTTTACAGTACCAGTATTTCCAGTTACTCCTTGTTCAGCTTGCTAACTTCATGAGTTTTATCTCATGACCAGTAGCTCTTCTCACTGTACCCTCTGGGAGCACATCTGTCTGTGTCCCTTCACATATATGGCACTACCATGCTCTGCCCAGGGGGAAAAATATTACTTAGAAAGGTATCTGTTGTGTTGAACTTTTTAGCTATAAATCTGCCACAATGTCACTGTGGGATTCGAGTCTTTGGTTTAGGAGGTCTCAGGAGCTTGCTACGCCTCTCACAGAGACTGCCTTGGAGAGCACTGCCAGCTGAAACCATCATGCTGTAAGAAGTACCGGGCAACCTGACTAAGCAACTGGTGCAAGACGTCTTTTTTTTCAATCCACCTAGAGCTGTCACCATTCACATGCTAATACAGACCTAGATCCGTCACAGACTGAGGGACTTACAAAGCCAAGAATATATGACACAAGTACTCCTGGAGAACTAGAGGAAGGACCTGACACTGATGCTAGAAGAAGTTTTATAATCTGATCATATAAACAGTTATGTATGCCTAAAGCAGATGTCTTCAAAGCCAGCCTCATCCAGCAGAGCCATCTAGTATTTTAAGTTACTCACTTCAGATTTAAGAGAACACCAGAACAAGGATCTAAGCTTTGATTTCCCCTAAAAAAAGGTAGTGACCTGACCAAGCTACCTGTTATTCTAGGTCTTCCCTTTTCCCATAAAAGTTAAGAAAGTTTTGGGTTTCTCCAGTTATGGAAGAAGACAGTGTTTGAAAACATGCCACAAATTTTTTTTCATTCAGAATAAATAATTCTTCTGTCTAACTCTGCTGGATACAATCTGAACAAACAGTTGAGATTGATAAAGGAGGTGATGGAAGAATGTTTAATGGGAAGACGTTATACTGCTGAGGAGCTAAACAGGATCACTGATTCAGCAACTGGACCTTACTACTATTTAAAAAAAGCATTGTTCATGTCAAACATTATCCCAATAATTCACCAGTTCATTTGGCAATCAGGTTGTCAAAAACACCTGAGTAGAAAATGCAGCACAACAGAGATACTTCAGTGCCTTAGGTACAATACTTAATACTCCATAGGGCTCATGAGAAATTTGCTGAGATTTCAGCAGAGGTGAATTTCATTCAAGTTTTGTCCAAACGTCATCTTTTTCTAGATCAGCATTTACCATTTGTTCAGTGTGCACTGCTCCCTCTCCAAAGAGACTGGATCTTTATTTGACATTGAACACATGCCTTTTCTTCTTAAATGGTAATGAGTAATTGCCCACGAGACAGAGATTATTCAAGAAAAGGAATTTAGTACAAAAAATGTAATGGGAGTCTGCACTGTCCCAGGATGTTTGCAGAAGATGTTCGTATAGCTAATTCTCTAAGCAAACCTCTCAGTTATAAATTTAAAACATTCCCATTTCCTCAGAATGTGCATGCATCAATTTCTTTGGAGAGCATACTATTACTACAACATGTATTCCATATGAGTTTTTAATTGAAAATGTAATAGAAGTTTTAATATTCTGGATGCATAAAAATCTCAACATTAAAATGCGATCAGTGACAGTTATAAGCCTGTGGCCAAAGCACTGTAGTCACATCCCTTCTTATCTTCCTTTCCCTTCATTTAATTTCTCCTACAATGTAACATAAAGATAAGTTAATATTAATTTACAATGGAACATTTCTGTAGTAGAGATTATTTGCATTCAATTGCTTGCCCTGATTTGTGTTCATGTCTTCTTGTACTTTACACCAATGGTCCTTTTGGACTGAAGCTACATTAATGAAATACATACAGTACAAAAGTGATAGGCTTCTGGTACACTAAAGACAAAGTGATTCCTCTTGCTGTATCTATAGATCAAAGGCAAGTAGGAAAAAGAGAGGTCCACACAATTAGATTGGAGCTGGACAGAGGGCAGTCAGAACCCACTGCAAAATTTTGCCACTGGAGGTGAAGCATATTCCTTAAAGTATCATTAAGTAATTCCTTTCAAGCCAGTCCTACCGCATACTTAACAGTATGCACAGAGAAACAAATGTATGCTTAATTATGTCTGTCATCTTTCTTTAGGTCGACGAGTTTTTAATGGTATCTTTAACATTTCCAGTAATTCTACTGCACCCTCCTTTTTCAGGCTTTGTATATTATAGCTTTTCTCCTTGTGAAAGTTTAAAAGTTCAGCAACAATTGCCTCCTTAATTACTTTAATTAATACCTTATGTCTCTTAGTTTTATGAAGTATTGACTTTCAATCAGAGGTTCAATTATAATATGATTCTATGACATATTATGAAGTGGAAAAAGAAGGTTAAAATAGGGTCCTTTTCTAGGAATTTACAAACTCATTTATATTCACAGGTTTGCACTTTCTTATTTTTCATCTTAAGCAGAAGATATTTTGCTATTTGCTGCTGAAACAACGTCAATGTTAGAGACAAAGTAATTGAACTTTTCAATGAGGGCAAAGAAAAAAAAAATCTTAGCAGAAGGAAAGGTGAGTGCCAGTAGGACATTAGGTACCTGAACGCTTTTGAGAGCTACTTGGTATCACTCTACCAGATAAGCTCCTGAAGATTCAGGTGTAGCACTTCAAACTGCTCCTGCACCAGATTGTGTTCTCTGTTCCTGGTCAGAGACTGCTGTCCATTGCCCATCTGTGCCAGCTCAGTCTCATGATTAAGCTTAAAAGCTCTTGGCGCTTTTTTCTTCTTGTGTGACCCCTGGGGAAAACACATTACAAAACTGAGGAGGACAGAAATATAGTAAACTAAGAGATGGGCAGGTATATCTGCCACGAAACCTTCAGTCCTCAAGGTCACTCCTGCTGCTCTGCACCTGCCACAGGATTTCTTCCTGGCACTTTCTCGTGATAGTCTGACTGACTCATGACTTGGCTTTCATGGTTTGCCTCTCTGAATGAGTCCCTTGCAGTTTAGTGAGGAGAAAACCTGCACAGCCTTTCAATCATAGACACTGTGTTGAGTAAAAGGTATGCTTTCATTAATTTTACACACTTTTATTATGTCCATCATATCCCATGGCATGGGATATTACTATTTGCCAGATTAACCTAAATTCATTCGTACTACCAGACAAGTCTTGGATGGAGAGTAAGATATGTTTCATTCTGCTAAAATGCAAAATCAAATAACTAATTACCAGATTTAGAATAAAATAAAGAAAGAAGAATTATATGCTTTGCCTTTTTGAACTGATTTCCAGCATGCCTTCTGTATTTTATTGAGCTAAGGACTGACAAGGACAGTTCCATATTCTTAGAGCTGCATGTAATGTTTTCAGAGTAGTGACTTCTGTAGTATAATTCCCAAAATGGGAATCTCTAATTCGGGGAAACTTCCTTGTGAACTCCTTGATACAGTGAGAATTCCACTGTGCATAAAGTACCCTGGGGACTTCCTGTAACTTAGAGTACTCATAATTTCTTTTAATTAGCATATTAACTTATGTTCCTTTTATGAATGTAAAGCTGTCTGACATGGCATAGATTTTGCAGAGCAGAGAGGTTTCTGAAAGGCCATCTTAATCATCAGAGGCCAAACATTGTTAGCGCCCAACTAATTAGACATCCACTCACACATGAAATTGAATCTTTTTTTGATAAACATGTTGAGGAAGAACCGCATCATATTTAACTTCATTCAAGTTCAAGGCTTATTCCTTTATTATTTAACTTTAGAAACAATTATACAAACATTTCAAGCATAAGTGGAAAGGCAACTTTTTGTTTACTGGTGAATGACTAAATACAGCAGGTAATAATATAAGCCTGTACAGAACCAGAACCAGCGCTGTGGCCTGCAGTGTTGGAAGACCTCTCTCACAGTAGGCATGTCTCAATTTAAACACTGGAAAAATACTTTTGAGGGATCACTATTACTGAGCTAAATTAAAGCACAGACAAGCCCTAGAGAGATTTTACCAAGTACCTGACTATTAGCACTGCCAGTGATCCAACTCTAGACCTCCCCTGAGCAGAGGCTGATTATGAGCTAAATGGTGTCAATGTCTGTGGGGGTTTGTGGTGTAGATTAATCGAATCTAGAGTGTTACAATCAAACTCACTTTCACTTTGGTTGTTATCAGTACCACTGAAAGGCCAAGTCAGTTTCTCCACTGTGTTATATACTCCCTGCTCTCTCAAGATTTTTTTTACTTTCTATAGCAAAAGGCAAAATGATGAAAAGCTAGATCTTTAATACTATAGATACAATATCTGTACTTCCAGTTACAAACAAACTAGATGATACCCATACTCTTCCTTACAGACCATTTGAATTGCAGTCACATAGATCAGGTTGTTATCAGCAGCTCTTTAATACAGTTTTCAGGATTTTTTAATTCGTTATGCAAACCCCCTCATCTCCTCACCAAATAAGCAAGGCCTGTGCACTAAGGTACCGACTAAATAGCATATGTTTCTGAGAATATTTTTTACTTTATGAGATCAAATGATGTGTCAGCTGAAAGTGGTGTTCATGCAGGATTACTAAAGAGCCTTGTTAAGGTACAATTGGTCCAGAAATTTCTTCAGTACTTACTCATGAACACATACACTTTTTGACTATCACAGAACAGAGAATGCATTTTCCCTTTGACTTGACTTGAACTTAAAATATTAGACCAACAGATAATCCACCCATAGGTCCCTGGTTTCCCCACACTCTTGTAGAGAAACACACGTGTCAGGCATTATTGATATTTATGATTCTGTAGATCATGCTAGGTAGCACTAATGTAATGCTCCATGGCTCTTATAGGATGATAATTGTAACAAGGTATAAAAACATGGTAGTTTAAATCTTATCTACAGAAACACCTCAGGAACAAGACAGAATGAAAAACAACTCAGGGGATATGATTCTAACTTGCATATACCTTGCTAGAGATATCTCAATTTGTAAGTTCACATCCCTGAGGGGTAGCTGCATATATACTGGTTAATTTATTCAGGTGGAAGAAGTTTTATTTCCATAGTATTTAGCAGCTTCAGAAAGTTTAAAGGGCAGATTTGAAGTAAAATGGCAAATAATTGTTACAGTTACACTTTCCTGCCCTGACAGGAAGGGATAGCTAATGGTAGTAAGGCCTAAAGGATGCTATAAGTGTAAAGAAATATGAAAATGCTGATATAACAGCTTGTAATCACAATGTCAGCCAAAAGTAAATTATGTTTAATTTTTATTTGTTGCTAGATACTGTACAAGCTGAAAAGATGTTATTAAACAAAATATTAGAGAGATACTTTTCTTTACAGACATAACATTGAAATTAGCTGCTAGAAACAGAAGCAAACTGTGCTGGGGAGAAAGCATAACTGTTCACTCTCTACAAGGTAGGCTGAGAGAGCTGTAAGATGTCTGCCACAGCCCCTGCAAACAGGGCCAAGTGGTCACAAGTGCACAAGTGCATCACTTACAATGACCAAAGATGAAATATAGGAAGAGAATATTTTCTGTTAACTGGCAGATGATGTAGAGGAAATAATGGGACATACACAGGGAGGTAAGGAGAACAGTAAGCCATGGGGAGCAATTCTGCAACTACTTACTGCAAACTACCATTGCCCTGGTAATGTAACAGAGAAAAAGCTCCAAACGGTATATACTTGTTGACTTTGGAATAAGAAGAAATTGCCATAATAGGGACAAAACAGATTAAATAGAGATCAGTTTAGTCAATACACACAAAACATGACTGAAATTCAGGACAAACTGTTTGAATCAAAATCTTCCAATTGCAATCTTCCAATCTTCCTAAATGCAAGAGGAGATTAGAAGAGTTTAGCATAATTCTTTGCAAACAGCAGTGTACCACACCCACAAAAAATGATTACAGAAAATAGAAAAGATATGAAAGTTAGGTTAAAACTTACGCTCTCAGCAAACATCTAAAACAGTAAGTAATGCTGTTTATGGGTCTCTACTGGCAATCACATTATCCAAGAAAGGATCAGACCAGAACTTATAGAAGTAATGTCACATTCATACACACATAAAATTACTTGGTGAAAATGTGTCATGAGTGAGCACAAAGTCTGCCAGACATCCAAGGCATCAATATCTTTCAGAATGCCTGTGGAAAGAACACAAGTAAAATTAAATCTAGGGTCCTTCTATGGTAATTAGCCAAAAGCTCATTTTTTTCTTAAAGTCGCAAGACGAAGATTTTAAAATGTCCTTATGTCCCATATGCCTTTAAATCTCCAGCTCCCTTTCTTTCTTCTGTCCACTTTACATGAAGGACTCAGGATACACTTTCCTTTACCAAGTTTATGTTCCCTTATAACAGCCTAGAAAGAATTCTGGCATCTGGCAAAGCAAAAAACCACTCAGTATTTCATAAACAATTTTGGCAACATTTTCTTAATGCAAAAAGTGTGTTCTCCCAACAGAAGTAAGCTGAAAATAAAATTTTGGTATTATGGACTATCTGGCAGGTAATGTACAAAACAGGAAAAAGCACAGCGTTTTTTGAACACATTTGTTTCAAAATTTTCACTCAGCATTAATTAGAACTCAAGCTGTTGGCTTCCAGTCTTGAGTTCAGACTCCTGCTCCCCCTTTGCCACCCACTGGGGCCTGTTATTCCCATTATAAACACCCATAAATCTCACAAACTCTAATGGGTTTATTGCATTCCTGCATATGCATCAAGGGGATGATAAATGTCTCTACTTGTGCCTTCTGATACCCATAATTGTTTAGTAACTTAATGAGATAATGTTTCTAAAACAGCAAAAATCAGTGGGTGGTTTTCTATGCCCTTTAATACGATTTAGTGAGCTTTTCAGCTGAAATAATTCTAGATTTCAAATGCGGTTAGTAATTTTTGCAGGGAAACTAAAGGCCAACTTCCACCTGAAGACAGTAGAGGTAGGAAGTAAGGGAGAACATATTATGAACTTTCTCCCCATTCTGCTACCTAAAGGACAATTTAAAAAATGCGCTGTCTCTGTTAAGGTAAGCTTATAACTGGATCAATGAATTTGAAGAGGAAAAGGTACAGCAAAGGATGATCCACGAAAGACTTTTTTCTCATGGAAGATGAACAAAAGAGCTTGTTTCATTAGACCAGGAAAGCAAAGGATGAGGAGGAATAGGATTGCTGTCTTTAGACGCAACAAGGAAATGAACACAAGGGAGAGAAAATAGCCACTTGAGTTAAAGGAGAACATTGGCCCAAGAACAAATGGACATAAGCTGAGCATGAATAAATTTAAATTTCATTTAGAAATGGGCTATGAGCCTTCCTGCCTATCAGATTTTGAAAGAGTCTTTCATTGAAAACAATGGAAACAAAAAAAACCTAAATGCTTATAAGAAAACCCAGTTTTTAAAGCAGTCGAATAGTATAGTGCCTGCAAGGGATGGATTTCATAACCGAGAGCTTCCTTCCTACCCTCTTTGTTGCCCTGTTGCTTCCCCTTTCTCTCCCTACCACAGACAGCACACAAACTGAAAATATAAACACAGTAAAGCATAAAAAACCACCATTCAAGAGCAGAACTTAGTGACACACACATAGTTATGAGGGACAAAGGCACTACATATTTGCTATAAAGATGCAATGAATTAATAGCACTTGGATTTGACCTGAATATAACTCTAAATTAAAATAACATTTTTAAAATTTTTATGTCTTGGTACTCCTTTTGGTATGAATTTGCACTGTCTCATTCTCAGGCCATAACAAACATTGTCCTGCTAACTAAAAATTTACTTTAAAGGGACAGTAGGATCTGGCCCAGTGCTATTAAAACAGCACTAGTATAGTTATAGATTTATAAGCAGATCAAAATAAGCAGAGCGGTTTTGTGGCAGTAGTTCCACTTACTGGATGCCATCAAACTGCTGATAGTTACCATTTAAAAGAAATTAAATTAATGACAGGAGTTAAAAGTGTCCTTTAAGTACTTCATGTTAGCTCTATGCTATAGCTGCTTGAAAAGACATAAACACCATTAAAAACCACGGATTGCTCCTTTATAAATTACAGCTGATTGTAAAACAATGCTCAAGTTAATTGACTTTGCATTTTCAGTAAGCACTTTTCCAAGTAATTATTATTTATCTAACAATGGTTTCAATGCAAATTGATGGTGCATATTTGCTATTAATCTGAAGTCATTGCAAAATTCAAACAACAATTACTTTCTGAAATTACCAGAGAAAACAAAGAGAAAATCACTTTGACACTGGTTTACACATTTAATTTATAAAAAAGAAACAAACAAAAAACCAGCCCTAAATATTACTGTTTGTCATCCCCCACCGGCAAATTGCTATGTTAAAAAATCACAAAGGTAAACCAAATTAAAAAACCTAGAATGTATGCACCTTCCCATCAAAACAAATGCATCAAAGATCCATATATGCTCAAGTGTCTTAGGGATCCCGCATGCTTCTCAGGAATAATCCTGGGAAAGCTGCTGGATCTCAGAAAGTGTTGTGCTTTCCAGCCAAGAGGACCACCAGACCATGGAACGCTCAATCTTATTCAGAGGAGGCAACTACATTTAGCATATTAATTGCTTCTCTGTGGGGGATTGTATTTAAAATATCTGGGGGAAGATTTAAAATATCATTGGGAATAATTGGTTCAAATTACTAAAGCATTTTGTGGGAGAGTATACCCTATAATTGGCACCTCTCATCAGATACAATCTTCTGAGAGTGATAAAGCTGAAATATAGAGAAGGATCACTTTGTCCATGCCCTTTGAGCTATTCAAGTTTTGTCAGATACACTGACCACCACCAAAACTCTTGCAATACATACTAGCAAAGAGTTAACTACCACTCAGAATTTAGATGGGGAGAGAATAATTACTTGGAATTCAAAATTAACAACCTCATTCTTAAAGGAATGGTACACATTAATAACTGCATATTGTCAACGACTCACTATATTGAGATACTGGTTACATAGGGCCATCCCTAAAATGACGAGAAGACAGATTCTGTACATTTTAACCGACTAATGACCTAAACAGAATGTCTTGCAACCTCCTTTTAGTCCAGCCTAAGATAGGGCAGCGGGAGGGTCAACCATCAAACTCACACTGTTGGAAACATAACCATAGCAACTCAGAGGAAAGCAATACCGAAAGATTCACCTACACTTAGTACTATGGGATTATCCTTTCAGGGCTGTGATCCTACCATCACTTTAGGTTGGTATATGTACTTGCTCAGGCTGAAAAGAGCACTCCCATACTGACCCATTCTTCCCCACAATTCTCTTTCAACCAGGCCAGCATCTGTGTCTTGACCCAATTCAGGGAATTACTCCAGCTGAAAAACTGTTCTTTATTGTTTATTTATTTTCTGTTTAACTATCATCTGGCTTCCCTTTCCATGCACCTGCTTGACCTTGCTCATCTCATTGATGCACGAGATACTACAAACCTTCTTTTTTAACTGCAAGTTAAAATTCAGTCTTGTTCTTTCTGGAATTCAATTTTAAACACTTTATTTGCCACTTCTGAGCATTTGTTACATTTGAAGGATTTCTAACTTCCCTTAAACCTTCCAGAAATAAAAAAAGGACTTATCTCATCTGTCAGCCTCTTTGCAATTCCAGTTGTCTGATCAAATAGCTACTTTTTCAATTGGCTCTAGTAACCTGTGTGATACCTTCATGTTACCCAGTCAGCAAAAGCATAGATTCATTTCACAATGTGGCAATCATCTCCAAGACAACATTGGAAATGTTAAATTATTGATGGATAGATAAGTCGAGATACAGCAAAATCTAACCTAGAGATTTCAGTCTACCAGGTAAATCTCTGCAAGAAGAAAAAAAATGTGCACCAAAGTCTTGAACAGTCTTTTATTTCCATCAATATACCCATAGTGCAATATGTATTTGTGGTGCAATTCACCCCTGACATTGTGTAGTTGAAGTAGCTGTGAATTTGACTTCATCCAGCCAATTATACAGAAACCAGACTGAATTTACCACTCTATACAAAATAAATAATTAACACTTAGAATAGGTATACAAACTGAAACATCTTTTCTGAGATAAAATAGACATATTCAGAGAGAGGAAGCAAAAACTCCAGGTGAGTGGGTATTCCAAGCACTGCCCTGTTGGGTATGAGAAATACATACTACTATCGTTGGTTGTGTTGCTTTGCCAGATGAAATCTAACCTTTCTCTGAAAAAGGAAAACAAACAGGACACAAAACATTATATACAAGCCAGTAATGTAGTATAAGAATTCTATCAGAGTTTTAGTTAGCATTGTAGACAAGTTGTTTATTAAACTCTGTTCTTAATGAACCAACAGTTGGAGGTATGTTGGTATTGGTACTTCATTAGCATTTCTGGTGAGTTAGGTAACTGAACAACAACAAAAGGGAACAAGAGGATGTTTCCCTCCCTTTCTCTTGTGTTTATACAAGCAGGGTCGGATGTGGGTTGAGAAAATTCTTTTTGAAAGAATGCTTCCACAAAGTGGAAATAATTTCTCTTTTCTTGGCCTTTCATGCTATGGAGTATTTAGTGCTAATAATTTCATCCTAGAAAAAAAAAAAGTTACTGTCATCTGGAACTTTTCAGAAATTCGTGCTTTGATACCTCAGCCAAACTCACTGCATGAAAAGCTTGGAAAAGAGAATTGTTTTCTTCTACAAGTTTTTTTTTTCTAAATAGTTATTCAAATACATGGTAGTAACACACAGTACTGGACAATCTCTTTGGCATTAATACATACAGTACCCCCTTACATATATGTTCACTAAAATATTCAGTCCAGAATAACTTTTACTGTGCAGACTGTGGATATATTTTAGTACTGTGGAAGGAATATAGATGTACATTGTGGCCCATTAGATGTTGTGGGTGTTATGGATCACACCATATCAAAGAAACAAGCAATTTTTTTTCCTATTACAAGGCCTAAAGGTTGAATGCAACTTCTCCTTTTGCACTGAAACTAATTTTGTGTCATAGAATATCACATTAAAATTCTTTTATAAATAAGATGGCATTATATATTAAAATATATAATGATTTAAGCATTGCCTAAATACCCTTAAACTTGAAATATTATTTCTAGTATTGGGATTTGACTCAGCCTATGCTCTAACAAGGACTAATTTTTAATCATAACACAATTGGTGCTATATTGCTGGGGTACTTCATCAGGTGGTGATTTAGTTCAATGACTACATTTTGTGGAGAGATTTGATTTGGAGATTGAATTTTTTCACGCTGCTCTTAGAAAGGTCTACAAGACTGAGGACAAAAAGAAATCAGATTTTCTAGCTAAATCTGTGCTTCCATTCTGTTTGGATCTCTTGCACCATTCCGAACGTACCAGCATAAAGAGAAAAATGGTGTAATGCAGTTGAAGAGTGCTGAGGCAATATTATCGATATTCCCCATTATGCTTTTCCTTCAGCTCTTCAGCTTAACTCTGCTGAAGCGCAGACTGGATTTCTGATTTGTTAAAAGCATTGTACATAATTAAACGATGGGGACGTTATCTGTAAAATTTAGGTGTTCAGATGTGCTTCTAAACTTTCATAAACAGAGTACTTTTCAATTTCTTAGTAATGTATGAAGTTCCGCTTCGCAGATGCTCTTGAAACAATTTCTATGATGCATATAATATAAATAGTATATCTTTCCTGAGCTTGCGATGAGCTGATTGAATATCAGTTGTTTGTAAAACAGAGATCTCTTGACTGTACCTAAAGTAAGACAAATCCTGTGATTCGATTCTAGTAGAAAATTTCTCATTCAGATATTATTCAGCAAACATGGGGTTCTGACATTAAATCTCATATTTGTAAATAGAACTGATTTTATACTAAAATAATCTGAAATTCTGTTAGGTTATTATCCTCAGGTTGTATATTTGTCTGCTCTTCTGTAAAAATCAGCCATTGGTTTGCCACATTTCCATTCCACATTCATTCTCAGGATGTGGTTAGGTGTGACAGGCCAGCTGGCTTACCCACAGTGAAAAATTTCTGTACAGCTCCAGAAGGAAGTCCTAGTCTAACAGCTCACATACCAGTCCTACCAGTTTTAGCAGTTTCCACCAAGCCTTTCTCACCAGGGTACCCTGCCACATAATCTGCACGTCTGCATGTTTGCAAAGAAATGAAGATAGTCTCTAGACATAGATACTCTTAGCTCCTGGTTTAGCACATAATCTGTCTCTCATATCAGGCTTTCCTGGAGTAAACATCTAACTATGTCTGAAGGGAGCTATGGCAGGTAGCCATAAACTCTAATGGGACAATGAGAAATAGGGCTGTGGGCTTTATAAAGCTCAGTACAATAATTCTAGGCATATGACATGTACTCCAAATAAAATCCATCCTCACCTCATGTTTCTTTCCCTTTTAGGCCAACAGCATTAAATGGAGAAATATAACTCATGCATATTTCTCCGACATGAAAAGTTTGTGAAGGACCTGTACATTATGGTCAAAAAAACCCATAAATCATAATACCACTGAGACAGACATTTACATTTTATGTTGGTGTTTTTTCTTTATAAATGTTTAATGTTAACTGAAAGTCAACTAGTAAAGGTATATACAAGGTACTCTTCCTATTGGGATGACATCTACCGGTCCTAGAAAGATACTACTGCAATATGTGGGACAGGTGTTTCGTTACGCTCTATGACATGGTGTGCTATATGTAAGCACACAGACACGTACATTTAAAGTGTTCCTTGTCCATTTCATAAGAAGGAGATGCCCCAAAAATGGTTATTTTCTTGCCTGCTTTCCCTCTGAAAAATTGCTAAGAGCAGAGAAGTGTGGCCAGAAGTTCATCAAACTTGGGATCTACTGGACCTGCAGAAGGAATGAATGCAGGAAAACTAAAGCCTTAAGATCCATCCTTCTTACAGGCAACATCTAGGTTGCAGACTAGCAACTTGCTGAGCTTAGCTGTCATGATGCTACATGATAGATTTCAAGATAAACATATTTCTGGAAGGCAATTTGATTGTTTCTGTAGAGAAATCAAGTTGCTTTGTGGGTACAGATTTCATGGTGCATTCTCATCAGGCCAAGTAAAGTGGACCAACTCTAAATCACAAATCACAGAATGGTAGGGGTTGGAAGGGACCTCTGGAGATCATCTTGTCCAACCCCCCTGCTTGAGCAGGCACACCCAAAGCAGGGGGCACAGGAGGGTTCCAGGCAGAGTTTGAATGTCTCCAGGGAAGGGACTCCACACCCTCCCTGGGCAGCCTGTGCCCCTGCTCTGGCACCTGCACAGGAAAGAAGTTTTTTCTCATAGTGAGGTGGAACTTCCTATGTTCCACCTTGTGCCCGTTGCCCCTTGGCCTGTCATTGGGCACTATTGAAAAGAGCCTAGTCCCATCACTCTGACACCCACTCTTTAGGTATTTACAGGTATTGATGAAATCCCCCCATAGTCTTCTCTTCTCCAGGCTGAACAAACCCAAGTCTGTCAGCCTTTCCTCATAAAAGAGATGCTCCAGTCCCCTGATCATCTTGGTAGCTCTCTGCTGGACTTTCTCAAGCAGTTTCACATCCTTCTTAAACTGGGGTGCCCAAAACTGGACACAGCACTCCAGATTTGGTCTCACCAGGGCAGAGTAGAGGGGGAGGATAACCCCCTCGACCTGCTGGCCACACTCCTTTTTATGCACCCCAGGATACCGTTGGCCTTCTTGGCCACAAGGGCACAGTGCTGGCTCAGGATCAACTTGTTGTCCACCAGCACTCCCAGGGCCTTCTCAACAGAGCTGCTTTCCAGTAGTTCAGCCCCCAGCCTGTACTGGGGCATGGGGTTGTTCCTCCCCAGGTGCAGGACCTTGCACTTGCTGTTGCTGAATTTCATCAGGTTCCCCTCAGCCCAGCTCTCCAGCCTGTCCAGGTCTCTTTGGATGGCAGCACAGCCTTCTGGTGTATCAGCCACTCCTCCCAGCTTGGTAAATGCCTTTTACCAGCATGAAGAAAGACTACAGACTTAAGAAGCTTAATTTATTTATCAGAAAGCTACTCTACTAAGCAGATGCTCTGACAACCTAAGTATCTTCAGCTGTTAAGAGTAATTAATGAAGATTTAAATGATGATACTATTTGTATCCCTTTTGTCTTCCTATAAATCTGCATCATGGCATGTGGCATATCTGTAATAATTCTAATTCAACCTGTCACACAACTGCTTAATTCCATTCTGGATATTGTGTCCTGCACATTAAAGGCATGATCCCAGTCTCTAGGATTCAAAAGAGAAAATCAGATTCACCTGATTTCTGATCCTTTGTAACACAGTATCCATGGAAGCTTGGAAATGAACCAGAATGGTGTACAGTATTCAGTCTTGTTTTATTCCTCTTTTTGCAGTTTTTTCTTTGAGTTTTGAGTGATATATGAAAGCCCATAAAATTGGACAGAAGATACATGTAAGTGGCATTCAGGTTTCATTTCTAAATGGGGACTTTGCCCTTCTGTGAATCTGACAAATGTACCTCTCTATCTGCCAGCCATTTCCTCTGGTAAAGCTTTTAAAAGGGCTTTTACCAATCATTGCTGGTGTTCCTAGAAAAAAAGGTCTGTGCAGCATGAAGGGAAGCACCTGAATGTTTCAGTGGCATCTGCCTGAAGGGATATGTCAAAGAAGAAATGTACGAACAACAAGATTTATTAAAGTAAGTGTCCAATTTCTACCACAGAAAACTTGACAAGCCTTAACCACAAACCATCCAGAAATATTCCCTTATTCTCTTTCTCACTCTCTTCTCTAAATCTGGATTTATATGTAGAGGGAAGGCATGATGACTGAGGTCAGATATGACATTTATCTTCACAAGTGAGGAGACTAATAAATCACCAATGGCATTACCACAAGTGAGTTCTAAGGTCTCCTCACAAGTGAAGATAAATGACATATGAGACCTAAGCCAGCATATATTACATGAAATACCTAATAAGTCTCACTCTCAACATAGCTGGATTTGATGGAGATGACTGAACTTACGTTACATCTCAAATCCACCACCAGAGAAAAAGAAATTAAATTTGCCAGCCAAATAAAATCACTCACCACTGAAACAACGTTAGTACATTTCAGCCATTCACCATGCTACTGCTCTGCAGATCTACAAGTAGCAATGTGGTAATAAAAATCAATTAAATATGTCCTTATGAAACAGAGGTTCATTCACTCATTTTTCAGTGCATGAAACATACCTGACTTTCATGCCTTGGCCAATATCAGATGCTTATAAAGCTTTACATATCCATGTCTGTATGTACATTTCCATGTACCTGAAATATGTACAGCTAGCATTTATTTTAGGCATTACAGAGGACTGTAAGTTTTCACAACAGCTTGTGGTCTTCTGTAAGGTTGTTAGTGGCAGCTTTGTTGAAAAGCTGAGAGTTTTTAGAATTTCTAATTAATTTAGGAGTACAATATTCTTTCTAGATTGTGAGATCTGCAACTGAGATATTGTATTTCTCATTCATTGAGTGTACTTGTAATCAAGTCCCCTCGAGGTAGAAGACAGTCTGAGTGGCATAGAAGCTAAAAAAATAATTGTGGTTTTCACATTTCTCATAATGTATTACATTTTGACCATGTGCAAAAATTAGCAACAATCCAGGTAAGTGCTAATCAAGGCATTCAGCAGCCTGCGAGGATAAGAGCAAGAGAAATTAAATAGTCTTACACAGTGACAGGGCACAGCACAAGCAAGGGTCGCCCGGAATGCCAGGGTGGCCGGGGCCATGGGGCCATCAGGTGGTGCAGTATTCTCCCTAATCCAACCAGCCCCATCCCACAGCCCCCAGGTAACAGGCAGTGCAGAGAGCACCTGACCCACAGGGTGTTTAAATGGGGCTACAACAAGAGTGTTCTAGAAACAGTTGTGCTTTTATAGCATAGCCTTGTCTAAGCATCATTTTCATTTTATTGGTGAGAAAGTGAAAGGAGATAACCCAGTCAAATGATCTAGCTAATATCAGAAAAAGCATTCACTATTCTTAAAACTAATTCTTAACTCTCAAGCGAATCGCTTCTTTAGTCATATTGGCTTGCTTTCAACTATACTAGTCTTCCTATACACCATGCATCTAAAAGAACAGACATCTGCAGACTTATGAGTCTAGAATTTAGCTTTTGCAAAGGTAACCAAAAACTAAGATTAATGACAACATTTCTCTTTTTATTTTTTTCCCCAAAGTGTTTGCAAAGACCTGAGTAAATGGGGTAGAAAGCTGAAACAAACTTTAAACCAATTGCAAAGAACATTAAAAAAGATTTATCGATTTTCATTACTGAAGTTAAGAGACATGAAACTAACTGGGAAACAAGAAACTAGCTGAGACTTTAAAGGTATAATTTTTATCAGTATTCCAGATTTCTAACATAACTATGATTTTTAAAGTAAAATTTTCAGTCTGATATAATTTGAATAGTAGTGCAGAAGTTCTCCTGGAGAAGAAGGGGAGAACCAGGTTGGTTGTAGACAGTTAAAACTGGTTTGTGATAGCCTATGTGACTAATACTAAGCATTAAAAATAAACCAAATCAAACAATAATAACACTTATGGAAAAATATACTTTCTTTTTTTCTTTAATACCTTTTAGGGCATTAAATTGTGTTCAGGTTCTGGCTTAAATTTTTTTTTTTTATAAGTCCAACAGTAAGACCTGCATATGGGAACCAACTCTTTGAAAGACAAGAAATATCAAGAGCATTCTTGATTAAACATCAACAGTGAACAATATTCAAAATTTGTCAGGAAAACTGCTAAATTTCTTCAGCTGAGATTGTCTCTGTATGTATAAAGATCTGAATTAGCACATATTAGCATATATTACTGATTCTGTTTTAGACAGGTTTTTAAATCTTTCTGTTTCTGTTATGAAAACATGACCTAGTTGATAAATAGTGCTAGGATTTCTCTGGGAAAACTATAAGAAAAGGGAGGGTGTTCTGGAAATTGCAGATATTGTGAATGATAAAAGAAAGGGCCCTACAAGAATATTCAATATTTAAATAATAGTTTACTAGTTACTGTATCTTCTGGTAAAAGTAAACAACACAAGGCTTAAAGGTGCCACTAAAGTCTTTCCCACCCTTCCTCACTTGTGAGAGTGAGACTAGGGCCTGTAGCATCCACTGAATTCACAATACAAGAAAATAATTTTTTTTTTTACAAAAAAAACCACTTTATATAGTTTTTCTGATACATTTAACTAAGTAACTTGTTAATACCCATGTAACAAGTGAATAGACTGAAGTTCACAGTTTCCAGAGGGAAGGTGAAATACAAGCTTTACCCTAATACAGAGATATTTTCCTGGGAAGTCTTCAATCTTCATAAGAACACCTTATTTGGCTTTTGACTCTGCCAATAATTAGGCTTCCCAGACAAAAAAAAAAAACAACCAACAAACAAACAAACGAACAAAGAAAAAAAAAGAAAAAAAGTGGAAAAAAACCACTGCTGTTTTGCTTTCAATTATGTGAACACTTGTCTAGAAAAGCTGGATGGAGATCACTTCTTTTATAAGTAAAATATATGCATTTTATTCATTACATTTATCCTGAACTTCTCTAGGCACATTTCTTGTGTGTTACACCATTTCTCACTCTCTCCCCATTCCATTATCCTTTGTCTTATAGCTTTCTTTTGTGGTACAACGTTTTGATAAACATGTTTGTCTAAGCCAACTTCAGCTAATTATTTGTCTAAATAATGTTTACTAAATGGAGAATAGCAAAACAAAATAAATTAAGAAATAAACAGAATCCGTTGAGAAAACTGAAATTAATTTTCTGCAGATTTGTTTATTTGCCACTTCATTCTTTCATCACACACACATACCTGCTTTGCTGCTATAGGACTACAGGTATGGTCCAGTGTTTGACTTTTTTTACCCTGTTGTTTCTGAGGTTTGAAATTTTTAATGCATTTTATTTTTTAATCAAGAATAGTTTCAGTTGGACAACCATTATAGTGAGTCATCTAGTCGAGCTCAGCACAGCAGAGGGATTGATTTGGTGGCTTACACACATCCCCTGTGCGCAGCGTCTCATCTAGCATGGAACAATCCACTGTTGACAACTGTAAAACATGTCTTGGCAGGCTGTCCTACTGCCTAACTATAGTCACAGTTGTGCTGGTTTTGGCTGAGAAGGGGTTAATTCTTCTCACCATGGGGGGGCGGCTACCTTTCCAGTTTCTGTCGCATGGCGGGGGCGGGGGGGGCTGGGGGGGCGGGGCCATGGTGGGGGCGGCTGACCCTGACTGGCCAATGGCAGGTTCATTCCATACCATGTGATGCCATGACCAGTATATTAAGGGGGGTAGCTCCTGCTTGGGGAGGGGTGGTGTTAGGTTGGTGGGTGGCTGTGTTGTGTGTGGTTTGCCCCCCTTCCTGGGTTTCATGCGTCTTGTTGGTTTCCTTTCCATTGCATCTTTGTTGTTGGGTTTTTTAAATTTTAATTATTAAACTGTTCTTATCCCAACCCAGGAGCGTTACCCTTCTGATTCTCTCCTCCATCTACTGGTGGGGGAGTGAGCGAGCGGCTGTGTGGGGCTGAGCTGCTGGCTAAGCCATGACAACAGTAAAAGGCTGTTTTCCCCTCCTACTACTAAGCTTAAATTTTCATGTCCTGAAAGAAAACTGTTTACATATATTCAATAGGATGGTAAACTCTAATACTGGGTTAATACCATCAAGTAATTCCTTACCTAGCATTTTACAGACATGAAGCCTTTTTCTTTTTCTTCAAGCTAATGACTCATAATAAAGCATTTGAACAATTAAGCAGTATATATGTATTACACCTGTACTTTTAAGAGGTATATTTTTAGCATTTAGCCAACAGTTTTGACCAGTGTATTCTCATAGTCAAATGGCTCAGCTCTAACTCTCCTTCTTTGGGTGACTTTTAATATGTGGAGGAAAATTCTATGATGTGAAAAACACTTTGCAAGAAAGATATACAATTTAGAGCACAAAGCATTATTTTATGATTAATAGCCAAAGCTATATTCTGTCTGTGTAATAAGCTAAGCATTAATGGGCTCACTCTACCAGGGAGACATCTGGTGAGCCTCTACTGCCCAAGCTGATTTTGGTCAAGTGGGAAAGGGTCAGACTCCACTGTTCCTTGGAAAGGGTTGGCTCTTCATGCTGCTATGCACTACTTCCCTGCATTTCTTTTTCTAAGTGTTTCTAAAATAAGTTTTTCATGTGAATGTTTTTCCTTTCAAACCACTCAGCTGCTAGCTGTTGTCTTCTCAATTGTCTGCCTAGGTTTTAACTTCCCTTATGTTGTGTGGCTCTGGCATACCTATCTTTCAACAGCAATTTCTCAGTAAAACCGCACCAAGGTCACAAAGTTGTGCTATAACAAAATAAACCCTGTATAACAGGCAACTCAGTCCCTGGGCTGAAGGTTATATAGGTGTCAGCCTTTTAAAGCAGATTGTTTCAGCCTAACTCATTCTCTTACGTTTACCATATGTAAAAAATAGCATGTTAGCACTTGTCATATCATGCACAGTCACCATTATAATTAACGTCACAGGTTAGGATCAACTTTTTGTTTAATGATTTCCCCTCCGTGAAACAATCACATGATGCTTTTCTCTTTTGATACAAAACATACCGCTGTGAGCCTAACTTTTACTTCACCAAATTATTGGTACATCCACTGCCTGCAGGTCAAACCCTGTAACTGAGAAAACCTTGCCTGCTGCCACAACAGTCCATACTATTATAAATCCTGTTTAACAGAAAAAAGACTAGACAAGATCAGGCCTCTTGAGTCCTCAGAACAAATTAGATGTTGAATCTGTACAAGTAGTAGAAATTCAATAAGCAAGCAGATCTTTTCAAAAACTCCTTGAAATTAAGCTATAAGGATGGAAGTTATCCACTAATTGAGGCTGGAAGGAAAGGTAGAGACATTTTTGTACCTAACCCATATAAATCTCACTTGTAGTTAAGTGCTTAATTGGATTTTTTATTAACACAGTGTCTAGAAATCAACGAATCATCATCCAATGCAACTGTTGTCTAGAGTAACTTCAATCCAATGCCCTCCCCCTCTTCTGAAACAAATTATCCTATTTTTTACAAACTCTCCATACTTTTTGCAAGCTTTCTTATACCTTTAAAAAAATTCTACTCAGCATTTTAAATGTGATCCCTTTAAAGCAAAAAGAAAAAAACATCTTCGTCTCTGGAAACAGATGTAGAGTACCTAATTTAATATAATTGCTACGTATCTGTTGATATTTAGTACTTTGTTTTAAAAATTTTTGTTTTCAGTTGCTTGTAATTTTGGCAAGCTTCTACTCATGTTTTTTCTCTTATTGGATATGATGCTCACAAAAGTGTGTCATAAAATTTCACACAGAAGAGTTTAGCAATTTCAAAGAAAAAAGGAATGTGCTGTTTCACCTGCCCATCCTATCTGCAGCAGCTATACCTCCCACGTGTTTCATAAATTTGGCATAACAATTCCCAGGCTGTCAAGAATCCCCCTTCAGCATTTGACCTGTGTTTCAACACTTGCTTCTTCTGCACTAATGCTGGAGCATCATGCAGGTCCGAGCCCCATGAGCAGGAGTGTCACACCCTGTCCCCAGGGAAAATCACACACAGAGGCAAATTAGGACCAGGAGTTGGTGTGGTCAGAGAGAGGGAGGATGGGAGAGAAACTGGGAAGTTGTCTGGGACAGGAAACACAGGATGGACTCCAGCATTAATCTTTCCCTTCATCTGTAATCCTCTGGCCTTTTTAGTTACACAAATGGTAAGTGGAGATAATTCCAATATTTCTAAATTTGTTTTAGTACTAAATTATGATGAATAGTCACAATCTCACTATTGTGTGGAGTGAAATATTCAGAAGTATTTAGACTCAAAAACATATCCATAACATGGAAATGTAATACAAACTAATAGCATACTGTATTCACCTGAGTATATGCAAGTCAAGCAGGAACAAAGTAAAACATTTTAATATTGCTGGAACTCCATTTTCAACTGAAAATTGTTGTTGAACTGTTTTAATATGTTCCTATATAGAGGATTAAAATCTTATACTTAATACAGCCTCTGGCTTCTTTGATTCAGATTGCAAAGTCCTTCCTCTAGCAGAATTTCCCATTCATATGCTAGAAGGCTTTTTGCCAGCTGGATGTTAACAGAGTACACAGAAAGGAACCAGCCAATTCCTCTATTTTGCTCTAATCTTTATTCTCTCTTTCATATTGTTTCTCTTCCTTCTGTTCTCTGCCTCTGTGGAATTCTAAATCTTCATACATGTCTCACTTTATTGATAATGTGGAGTTATTATGAAGCATAAAATCCCCTTTCCCTAGCCTCATTCTCCAAAGGAAAAGATTGACTTAAAAACCCCATACATCTAAAAAAATAATAATTAAAAAAATCCAAGCAAACCACCCACCAGACCCCAAAACCCAAACAAAAACAACCTTAAACTAACAAATGTGTAAGAACTAGAGTTTGGGGGGTGGAGGGAAGGGGGCAGTTTGTTAGTCTGGTTACATTTTTCCTGAAAATTTGTTTTCAGAGCTTTTAAGTCAATTTCAA
Source organism: Phalacrocorax aristotelis (assembly GCF_949628215.1). NCBI lineage: Eukaryota > Metazoa > Chordata > Aves > Suliformes > Phalacrocoracidae > Phalacrocorax > Phalacrocorax aristotelis. The sequence continues at coordinate 108,116,503 of NC_134276.1, read as the reverse complement.
ATTAGCAGTACCCAGAGAGTTCAGAAATTACTTCCTCTCTTCTTACTCTCACTTCATGACTTGAGTTGTGAAGAACTGTAGCTTGGGGGAAAAAAACAACAGCATTGAATGCTTTAAATCATGAAAATGAACAACAAAAGCTCACAAAATTGATCTGTGCGCTGTGTTTCATTTTCTGCAAATGCCTATTTTTGTTGCTGCTGTCACTATCAAATATTTAGCATTAGGTAGTGTCTTGGAAGCATTAGGAAAATAAGTAATATTAACATATTTTACATATTAGGAGTGGTTCAGAAGAAAGCTAGTCATGTACCAGAGCTGCAGCTGGGATGAGTAGTACATGCAGAACTAGAAGGGAAGTTACTTGCTGCCTACTTAGCTTCGCTATGCTTCTTGGAGGGATGTGGCGTGCCCATCTGACATATCTATTTCTAACCCTGAGCCTGCCCCTGATGCTGTAAATCCAACACCAGGCACATCTACCCACCCCTCCAGAATGTGTCGCAGACATGCACAGAGAAGGGTGGATTTACCACATGAAACCCACAGAATCCAGTCTTTCCACACCTGTGATAGAGGCTGTGGACACGGTAAATCTGTCCTATTGCTCTTGCACACATAAAACAGGACTTCTTATTTCCAGTGTCCTCCACTAACACTGGTACAAAGTGAAAATTCTTTGAGGCTAGAACTTACAGCCTGCAAAGGTAAAAGCACCTACATCACAGGCAGCATTTTCAAATGAACTCAACTGGATCCACCTGAAAGTTTAACCCTAGCACCTGTTGCTCTCCCAGCAGGATACAAGAAGAGTTTGAATAGCCACTAGTACACTGGGTTCCTGATCTGTGGCTGAGAGACTAGGACTTTTAAAGGAAAGTAATTTATGTGTCTTTAGTAGCTGGGGATGAGGAAGGCGAGAGGGAAAGGGGGTGACTATCTTCCTGAGGAACTGCATAGAATAGAGCTGCTAACTACTTGTGTGAACCTGCCAGAGGATAATAATCTTTTTATTAAGTTGGGTTTTTTTAATAAAGTAGTGTTAAAAAAGACTTTAAGACTTATAAAAGTTTGAAAGATTCTTTTGTTTTGAGAAAGATATAATGGGTAGCATGTAGCTGCTGTAATCAGCTTCTTGTGCTTTTTGCTAAATTCTGGATAAGTTGGTGGGGGGGGAAATTGTGGGTTTTCTGAGGGTTTGTTTTTTTTTCTAGAGTGTCAAAGTTTTATGATGCAGAAGCTATTCTGCATGACTTATTTAAAGTTATGAAAGAAGCCCTTGTCAGCTTTAATTTTTCATATTAAGCACTACTCCTCTCATGTTGTTTTATCTGCCTATCCTTCAGGAAAAGAAAAGAGTATAAAAATGAAAAACTACTACCCAAAATTTCCAGAACAATAATGCTTTTCTGTGCTCACTTCTTTTTGTGTTCTTGATTAAGTGTAAATTTCATTAAAAGTGTGAAATTAGAACTTTTTTTTTTTTTGTGTAATACTTTAAACAGTAATTCTGCTTCCTTGTTCTTTCCTTCTTCCAAGATATGTTTTCAGGTCTCCAGATGTGAGTCATTTTAAGATTTGAAATCATTAGGGCAGTTCTGTTTATAAAAGAAACTCTTATACTATATTAATTTATTATTATATAGACAATAAGTAGACAACAAATAAATGTAAAAGCAGATTGAAAGTGGGAAAAGAAGGTAATGGGAGAAGGTTTAGAAAAATGCATTTGCTAAAACTAGTAACAAATGGCCATTAGCCTAAACATTCCCATCTGGCAGAGATTTGTACGTATCACAGGAGAGGTAGGCTGTTAAAGAAAGATTTAAAAGAGGATAAAGTGATATGATCTCCTGGATTATTAGCAACAGATGAAATAGGCAAGGATTTAAAGCGGAAGGAAAGTTTTTAAGTACTCTATACCTTTAAGTCTAAGACTTTGAGAACTAATTTGTCTTCTTTAGTAGTCTGGAGGGTTTTGCATAGGTAGTAGGCTAGAGGGGTTTAGTGGTTGTCTGGAGATTTATGTGGATGCTGTATAGTAGTCTCTTGTTTAGGTGAAAAATAAAATGTCTGGGGCTTAATAGTACAAGTTCAAGGCATGTACTTGTCAGGCCAGCTCCTATCGATGTGTAGGGGATGGGGGAGAAGTTATCTTCACCAACCATGCAAGAGCTCATCTCTTATTGGTTAGTATATTTATCTGTTAAACTGTTATTTTGTTATAAATGTTATGAAGTATGATATCAAGTATTTTGACAAAGGAATGTTTCAACAGTGCTCTGTTTAGTCTTGTTTGTTTTTTCCATTTCCACTCAATTCTTCACCCTCTTGTTTAGACCTATAATGAATTAATCATCTAGACAGTGGATCTGTAGAAAGATGTTTATGGCATAGAATGTGTCAATACTGTTGAAGGTGGTTTTTGCTCTAAAACCCTATATGTCTGGATACTGGCCCAGTAGACAGCTGCCTGTGATCTATTTCAAAACATCTCCTATTTATGCCTAGAATTTAGAAGTGGAGTGTTGGGTTTTTCTTTTTTTTTCTTCTTTGCCCTCTCCTCTTGTTGAGAGAATAGCTCTTATGGTCCTTTACGTATCTTGTAGAGTTTAGTTTTCTCCTGGGTTTGTTGCAGAACACTGCTTTTGGAAGTAGCTTCTACAGAGGTAGATTTTTGGATTTAAAAAAAAGTGCAACAAAAGCATTCTTCAGAAGAGGCTACAGAAATGAATGGTGGTGTTGAGGTAAGTGATACCATGAAAAGTCCAGCATGCTAAGGAGATTTTGAAAACTGCTTAAGGGGAAAAACTCTGCAATGAAAACCTGGCTAATCCAAAAAATATTCTCCTTTCCCCCTTTATATGTATGAACTGCAATAATTTGTTTGCTTTGGGCAACTTATATGCTGAAGGAGAGGAAACCGCATAACCAGATCGGCTGAAAGTACTAGTGGGGAGGGGTGAGTAGAGGAACGGTGGGCAGGAGAGTTATTTTTAAAAGAATACTAATGTTCTGTAATAGTGGAGCCTGAACTGCCAGTACAGTGTTCACTGCTATTCATTTCAGCCTCCATTTTTACTGGCTTTATATTGCCAGACCTGTGGTGCTTCTCTTCTGCTGCTCTGCTATCTTACCTTTAAACATCATTCTTGCAAGAAATTTCTGCAGTAATTGTGTAACTGTGACCACAAAACACAGATTAAATACTAGAGAAACAGCAGGTAACGTATACCTGAAACTTGTCTGAAATAAGGAAGATCACAGCTGGGAAAATGTAATCATAACTCTGACTTACACACCAAATATTTCCATACAGGATTTGCAAACCTCCCTTTGTTCTATTCTAATCAAAGAAACTGCACTTTGCAGACTGTTTACAACAGCTTTTTAAATTCCATGCCTTTCCAGTGAGCATTATGTGGATTATGCCTGCTTAATCAAGGCAAAGTACTGAATAAGGCGAAATTAGTACAAGGGTTGCTCAATGGCACATACAGCAAAAGGTTGCTAACTGTAGTTATGTAATAAAGTGTGGGTATAAATGTGTACACATACCCATGTGTGGGTGTTCTTATAAATATTTTCATTAAACAGCATGTTAAACTAAGCTATGCTTTTACTAGCTGGAGAGACAGACTTGGTTGATAATGGGCTTTGACACTTGTAGCAACAGTTGGAATATTTTCACTAACTGGGATCATAAAATATCCCAGATGAGAAGGGACTTCAACAGATGATCTGGACCAACCTTTTGTGGAAAAGGGAGCCTAGATGACAATACCTAGCACCCTGACCAGTCACATCTTGAAAACATCCAGTGATTGACTGTTCTTGCTATGAAAAAATAAATTATAGGAAATCTATTTTAGATTAATTTAGATTAAATATCTCCTGGAGCAAGTTGTACCTATTGCCCCTTGTCTTCTCCATGTGGCTCCCTGTGAAGAGAGAGACTCTGTCCTTTTTGTAGCTGCCCTTGAAGTACTAGAATACTGTGGTGAGGTCCTGCCTGAGCCTTCTCTTCTCCAGGGTGTCATGGTTCAGCCTTAGTTGGCAACTAAACACCATGCAGCTGCTTGCTTACTTCCCCCACCCCATGAGATTGGAGAGAATTGGAAGAGCAAAAGCACAAAAAACCCCCCAAACTTGTGGGTTGAGATAATAACAGTTTAATAATTATAATAATAAAACAGCTATAACCATGACACAGGGAGAAAAGACATCAATCTTTACTCATGGGGCAGCTTCTCCTAGTCCTTTGAGCATCAAAAGGATGCTTGACTGGAACAGGATTATTGACAATACTCAAGATTAGTACTCTTTAATATATATATATCTGTTAAATAAGACAACATGTAAATGCCTTTTAACTTACATTTTGTATGATAGTTACCATTCAGTAAAGTTTTGCACTTTCTTAAGTTCTTTCAGTGTGCCCTGCACCTCTGAGCTTTTGACACTTCATGTGGTTTAGCCGGCAACTCAGCCCCACACAGCTGCTTGCTCACTCCCCCACTGGTGGGACTGAGGAGAGAATCAGAAGAGTGAAAGTGAGAAAGCTTGTGGGTTGAGGTAAGAACAGCTTAATAATTAAAATAAAACAATAATAACAGTAATGAAATAAGAATTAAAATGAGAGATGAAACCCAGGAAGGGGGAATCAACAACCAAAACAAGCCGCACCCACAGACCCAATGCCTCCAGTCTTGAGCCCCAACCACCCCCTGCATGCTAACTGCCCATGTTAATATACTGATCATAGTGTCACGTGGTATGGAATGAACATCCCATTGGCCAGTTTGGATCATCTGTCTTGGCTGTGGCCCTGCCCTTCCTGGTGTCTTGCCCATGTGGCAGAGCATGGGAAGCTGGAAAGGTTCCTGACTGATACAGGCACTACTGAGCTGCTACTTAACAGCAACAAAAGCATCAGTGTGCCATCGGCATTTTACCAGCGACAGCGAAGAGAATTTATACTATCCTAGCCAAAGCCAGCACATTCTCCACCGTTTATTCCATAGCATTTATGCCATGCCAGGTCCCATACTATCCAATACAACCTTGCCAACCACCACCCCTCCCCTTCCCATCCTTCGACATAATGCACAGACATCATTCCTTTAGTTTATGGACCTTCTCTGTAAAATGTGAATAAAAATGTTCATTGAGTTCACCCAGTCCATGGCTCTGGGCTCCACCTGTCATATCAGTCTTTCAGAGCAGGAAAGACGGTGTGTGTGGCATTGGGTTACTGCATACTGAGTCAGTCATTGTTCCATCACTGCTGCACTTTGCTTGTTTCCTCAAAGTTAATCTTCCGTGACTTGGGAGATTTGTACTATGATATCACTGATATGGCATGTAGCAACCACAGAAGACATGACATAGAACATTGCATAGCAGTTTGCATTATGCCATTCAGTTCATTGGCTGTTCTCACCCAAGATCAAATCCCCTTGAGGCACACATCGGAATTCTCTATCCTTCCGCATCACCCGAGTGCACCCAGGTCCTTGAGCAAAAGCAATCCTATGAATGGGTTTGTCTTTGCCTGAGGCAGGAAGAACCCAGACTGTTTTCCCAGAATATCTTATACATGAACTACAAGGACTTTATCCCCTTCCACAGTAGGTAAGGGTTCTGACTGGGCAGGGTCAGCTCGGTTGGCAGAACCCCTCGTGTTGACTAACCACGTGGCTTTTGTTAAATGTGTATCCCGGTGTTTGAATGTCCCACCCCCCATTGCTCTCAGTGTAGTCTTTAACAGTCCATTTTACCGTTCAATATTTCTGGAGGGTGGTACATGACAGGGGATGTGATACACCCACTCAATGCTGAGCTCTTTGGCCCAGGATTCTATGAGGTTCTTTCAGAAATGAGTCCCGTTGTCTGACTCAATTCTCTCTGGGGTGCCATGTCACCATTAGACTTGTTTTTTGAGACCCAGGATAGTGTTCCGGGTGGTGGCGTGGGGGACAGGATATGTTTCCAGCCAGTCGTTGCTTCCACCATTGTAAGCACATGTGCTTGCCTTGGCAGGTTTGTGGGAGTGTGATATAATCAGTTTGCCAGGCCTCCCATATCTGTATTTCAGCCATTGTCCCCCATACCACAGAGGCTTTACCCACTTCACTTGCTTGATTGCAGCTCACGTTTCACATTCATGGATAACCTGCCAATAGTGTCCATGGTCAAGTCTACCCCTTGATCACGAGTCCACCTGTATGTTGCATCTCTCCCTTGATGGCCTGAGGTGTCATGGGCCCACTGAGCTAGAGCATAGTTCACCCTTATGTTGCCAGTCCAGATCCACCTCAGCCACTTAATCTTGGCAGCCAGATCCACCTGCTGGTTGTTTCGATGTTCTTCAGTGGCCTGACTCTTGGGGACGTGAGCATCCACATGACGTACCTTTACAACCAGTTTCTCTACCTGGGCAGCAATATCTTGCCACAATGTGGCAGCCCAGATGGGTTTGCCTCTGCGCTGCCAGTTGCTTTGCTTCCACTGCTGCAGCCAGCCCCACAGGGCATTTGCCACCATCCAGGAGTCAGTATAGAGATAGAGCACTGGCCACTTTTCCCGTTCAGCGATGTCTAAGGCCAGCTGGATGGCCTTCACCTCTGCAAACTGGCTTGATTCACCTTCTCCTTCAACGGTTTCTGCTACTTGTCGTGTAGGACTCCATACAGCAGCCTTCCATCTCCAGTGTTCTCCCACAAGGCGACAGGACCCAGCAGTGAACAGGGCATACTGCTTTTCATCTTTTGGCAGTTTGTTATACAGTGGGGCCTCTTCAGCATGTATCACCTCCTCCTCTGGTGATAATCCAAAATCTTTTCCTTCTGGTCAGTCCATGATCAACTCCAGCCCAGCACTGGCAGTCGGGGTGCCAGGAGCAGCTGTGCCTCAGTACCAACCACTTCTGAAGCAGCTCAAACCCCTTCATATGCCGCCAATATCTCTTTTTCAGTTGGAGTATAGCAGGCTTTGGACCCTCTGTATCCGCCACTCCAAAACCCTAGGGGTCAACCTCAGGTCTCCTCTGGTGCTTTCTGCTAGAAGCTGGGTCATTCTCCCCAGCTGCAGCACAAAGCACATTTTTTACATCTTGTCCTGCGTGGACTGGCCCAAGGGCTACTGTATGAACTATCTCCTGTTTAATTTGTTTGAAGGCTTGTCGTTGCTCAAGGCCCCATTTGAAATCATTCTTTTTCTGGGTCACTTGATAAAGAGGGCTCACAATCAGACTATAGTTTGGAATATGTATTCTCCAAAAACCCACAACACCTAAAAAAGCTTGTGTTTACCTTTTGCTAATTGGTGGAGACATGGCTGCTATTTTGTTGATCACATCCTTTGGGATCTGACGATGTCCATCTTGCCATTTTATCCCTAAAAATTAGACCTCCTGTTCAGGTCCCATGACCTTTGTTTCATGGCAAAACTGGCCTTCAGAAGGATTTGGACTATTTTCTTTCCTTTCTCAAAAACAAATTCTGCTGTGTTGCCCCACACAATGATGTCATCAGTGTATTAAAGGTGTTCTGGAGCTTATTCCTCTTGTAGTCCATGGCAAATGGTATAGCTGTGTTTCCACCCCTGGGGCAGTCAATTCCAGGTGTACTGGACACCCCTCCAAGTGAAAGCAAACTGTGGCCTGCACTCTGCTGCCAGAGGGATTGAGAAGAATGCATTAGCGATATCAGTTGTGGCATACCACTTGGCTGCCTTGGACTCCAGTTCATATTGAAGTTCTAGCATGTCTGGCACAGCAGCACTCAATGGTGGAGTGACTTCATTCAGGCCACAATAGTCTGCTGTTAGCCTCCACTCTCCATTGGACTTACACTGCCACATTGGACTGTTAAAGGGTGAGTGGGTCTTGCTGATGACTCCCTGGCTCTCCAGTCAGTGAATGAGCTTGTGATTGGGAATCAGGGTGTCCTGATTGGTACAATATTGCCACCAGTGCACTGTTGTGGTGGCGACTGGCACCTTTTGTATCTTGATCCTCAGAAACCCCACAACAGAAGGGTCCTCCAAGAGGCTGGGCAAGGTGGACAGCTGTCTAATTTCCTCCATCTCCAAGGCAGCTACACCAAAAGCCCACTTGTACCCTCCTGGGTCCTTGAAATACCCTCTCCTGAGGCAGTCTATGCCAAGGATGCACGGAGCCTCTGGGCCAGTCACAATGGGGTGCTTTTACCACTCATTCCCAGTTAGGCTCCCTTCAGCCTCCAATACAGTTAACTCCTGGGATCCCCCGTCTCTCCAGCAAAACAGATGGGTTTGATGGCATTAAGGTGCACTGTGCACTGGTGTCCACTGAAGTTTTATACTCCTGTCGGTCTGATGTGCCAGGCCATCGGATCCACACAGTCTGGTAAACCAGTTGTCCCTTTCCTGCACCTGGCTGGAGGCAGGGCCCCTCTAGTCTTGATCATGGCAGTCACAACTCACTTCCTGTAAATGTGAATCGAGTCCCTGTATTACACTTAGAAATAAAATCTGCGCTTCTACTCGTCTGCCTGGGGACCTCCTCACTGGAAATGGGAGCAGCAGCTTTCCTGGAAGAACTTCCCTGAGTGATTGTTCTTCCTTGCAGCTCACATACCCGTGCCTCTAGGGTCAACGTAGTTTTCCCATCCCACTTCCTCATGTCCTCCCCATGGTCACCCAGGTAGAACCATAGGGGGCCCATGGTGTGTATCCTCTCCTTTGAGCAAAAGGACACCTATTCATAACAGGTGAGACACTGGTCCATAGTGGTGGGGAGCAGGACATGTCTTCTTTGTGTTGCTGGACCTCTTGGGACAGCTTCTCCACAGAAGAGACTAGTGAGGAAGAGATATTTGCTTCATAATCCCAGAGTCTATCAATCACCTCTGCCACCACTGGTGCCTTGTGGTCTTTCCAGGACATTACTGCCAATGAGTTTGCATACAAGGATGGTGCGCTCCATACAAACTTCTGCCACATGGGTCGTGTGCACTCGGCCTCGTGTGGCAGAGCATGGGAAACTGGAAAAGTCCCTAACTGCTATAGGCACTACTTAGCGACACTAAGCCCCTACTTAACAGCAACAAAACCATTAATGTGCTATCGGCACTTTACCAGATACAGTGAAGAGAATTAACTCTATCTCAGCCAAAATCAGCACACACTACAAAATCATGACATGTCCCAGTAACTCATAGTTCTGAATTAAACTGATGTTTAAATATATAAAAATAAAATAAAGAGAAAAAAGCCTAAATTTCAAGTCCCTATGCTCTGAGCAAATTCTGAAAGCAAAAAGAATACTATTTGCAATTTTTAAAGTACTTCTAATTTTTCTTTTTTTTCTAAGGCATGAAACTATTATTTCCCCTTTTCATTGGTGTGTTTAGCACTGAGGAGGTAACAGTGGTGGGGGGCAGAAAGTGATGCAGCTCACATTCAGGACCAGCATGGTCATCTGCATTGAAGGCAATAGTCTTAGACCTTCATGCCCGTAAATTCTGAACAATACCAACAATGCTGGCTGTCAGTTTGTTTTGGATTTTGTAAACATGGTTATAGTGTTGTTATGGACTCCACACACTTGTGTGGTGGGTGTGTGTGTATAGGTTTTTTGTTGCTGTTTAAGTGGTGTGTTGTGCCTCTTGGAGTAGAGAGGCATAAACAGGCAGCACTCCTCTGCAGGAAGAAAAGGCTCTTCCTGCCCTCCTTGTCCATAGCCTAAGAAAACTTGGATTTAACTTTAACAAAAAAGCATTTTGGCATCTTCAAGATACCAAAACAGATAGCAGACAGCCGAAATAGTTTTGCTTCATGTTTCTTATTAATTTGGGGTGCAGCTATGATGGGAAAGGTGGAGGAGAAAAAGACTTCTGTAGCTATAATACAGTTATCCAACTATCTCATATGAGTAAATCAATAACTAGCCCACGACAAGCTGTAACATTTTCTTAAAGCATACAGGATAAGATGGGAGGTGTTAACTTTCAAAAAGAAATAAAAGAAGTTTTAGAGAAAGTTATTTCGAAGACAGTCCAAAATGGTCCAAAATCCTGTGACTGGTTTTAAAGATAAATGTTTAAAAAAATACTGATCTGGGGGAGAAGGAATCTCTTTACAAACCTACTGGTTTCAGGGCCTTTAGGATACATTTGGCACACACTTTTAAACTCGTCCCTGCAACAAGGAAAGCTTGATTGTGTTTCAAAAAGGAAAATAAAAATTCTTGTCTTTGGGAGCTTGGGCCTTATTGAAAGCTCAAGTATCTACAGACCACAAAAATCATGGCAGTTGGGGGCAATTCAGAGTGATGTGCCTGGTTTGGTTTGTTCTTGGTTTGGTTTTTCGTTTAACAAAAGTAAACCTAACTCCTGAGCTAATTAGTGGGTTTATTTGACAATCATGGAAGGGATCATTTTTATGTGCTGAAGTGCCAAGTACAGAAATTAGGGAATATAGTATTAGGTCAAAGTATTTGTATATTGCAAGCCTCAAAGATCATGGTAAGACAAAATCTAGAAGAACTTAAAAATACCAAGTTTAGTGGGAGTTCAGGCTTACTTTTAGACTTTTGAACCTTTATACTTGATGTTCTCAACCTTGTTTAAACACAGGATATGTCTGAAATTTCCTCTTTTGAAAAAGAGGTTTCTGGGTTACTTGTATGACAGCAGAAACTTGTTGTTTAAGAAATATCAAATGAGTAATGATTCCATTACAGAATGTGAAAACACTGGAGATACAGTACAAGATACAATAGGAAAATTTTGAATTTCAATCTTGAAGACCAGGCTTGGTTTGTATTAACAGACTACTATTGTAACGTTCTAGAATCTCCTATATCATCTGTATGGTATCTCATTTCTTTTAAGTGTACTGTTCTGAAGTTTTCCAAAGTATTGAACTTCCTGAATTAAGATGATAGATCTTGAACGGTTGCTCTTCCAGTGAAAAGAATTAACAGGGTATAAAGTCTTGTCAGATGGACAAAAGCTTCTCAAGCTCATGACCATCAACATCCTTAAAGCTTCAAGCACCAACAATGCTCCCATCATCCTAAACAACTTTAAGATTTTTAGCCTGGTTTCCTTGGGAAAAGAAGTCTTCAATCAAAGTATGTCTGTCTTTCTAGGTGCAAATCAGTCTTAAGTCACTTTTGACTGAGTTAGCAAATTCCACAAAAGTTCAACAGGAGAATGGAAGCATCAAGCACTATTCTCTAAGCTTCCTGACAAGAGGTGGACAGGTGGTAGAAAGAGTACCTGTTTAGCACTGTGAAGGAGGGGAAACCTTTGACCTGAAGCTTATACTTTGCTAAATATTGTAGAATACAAACTGAAGCTCAGCTTTGACTTTTTCTTTTCCTAGTTTCATCACTTGCAGAACTTTGTTTCACAAATTCTAGTGGGTTTGGGCTTTTTGTTTTGGCGTATTTTTTTTTCAGAAGCTCTTGTAAATTATCATTGTCAGATGCTATATTACTGCAAAAGCATGGTCACATCTTCTGCAAAGCAGCACGCTCACCACATTCTGGAAGAGAAGTGGTGGACAAGCTTTTCCACTTGGCTTTCCTCTGGTAAATTGTGCAAAATATGATGGAGTGTTACGATCAGTGGCAAGTGTGATGTGTGGTGTTTTATGCAGTCCTACTCTTCCAGTTGCCTCCTCTCAGGGTACTGATGTAGCATACAAAACATGTCCAGCTTCCTTTTAAGAAAATCAAGTCACATTAGGAAAGGTGGACAGGTAGATCTAGTGATGCACACTTGGGTGCCCTTCCAAACAAAACTTGTTTACGTGTCTTGTAATGCAAGCAGAATCAAAATGTTCCTGCAGTATTGATAGTTATGTGAAATTACAGCTTACTTTTTGAGGCAAATAATAACCTGAATATCTTAAAAAAATAGACGCCTGTTCAAAGTTGTTCCAAGTTTCCCTTAGAACTTTCCCCTACAGTCAGTGAAGGAAGATGATCAGCTCAAGGCACAAAAGGAACCTAATAACCTACTTCAGCTAAATCATTTGCTCTATCCAATTAACTTGGACAGATGATTTTAGGAGATTTAAGTCTCTTCCTGCTTGTCTGACAATTGTACTGAGGGTTTAGCAGGTATTTTATAAACCTGTGAAAAACTAGTTACAAAAAATTTGGTCTGTGCGAGCATTTCCAGGGGACTGCTATAATGGAATACACCTGAAATGTATTGGCCTTATGGGTCTATTCCTCTGAGTTGTGCAGTCACACTTGTGGCGCTACCCAGGACTGTGTTTAAGCTGCACAGCTGGGGCGGTGCTCTGAAAGGTGACAAGGTGAGAAGCTGGTTTTTGTTCTCTGTCTACTGCTCTGCTCATTATCAGCCTCCAACCTCTTTGAAAAGAGGTAACACAGGTACACAGAATTCATTTGCAGTGTCTATCCTATATTGGGGAGAGTAGTGTTTGGTGTCCAGTTTTTGTGTTATCAGCAGTAAGCTGCTGTAGTGCACGTTTGTACTGGTAACTGTCTAGTGAAATACTTGAGTTGCTTAGGGGAGGAAAAATACAGTGGTTGCTTCTTTGTGGCATAAACCCTTACATTCTGATATTTTTCTAAACTCACTTTTCCTTCACAAAATTTATTTAAAACTACAAAAAGGTTTGCATTCTACTGTATCCTTTCCTGTCTCTGGATGGGAACACCAGCATGTCTAACAGGGTTAACAGAAGTGAGTATACTTCCTTACTTGCTCTGTGACCATCATGGTTTTGCCCTCTTCAGAAGCAGCTTGCTTCTTATTCTATTCATAGGATCTAAAGCTGTAAACGGTACCAAACCAAAGTATGTTTCTGACTTCAGGGACTTCTCATGCAAGAAACTAAAGCTATATAGGAGCACTGTGCTTCTGAGGGTTTTCCGCTTTGAAATGTTCTGTCCTTGGCTCCACATGAGGATTCAGTGTGGATCTGAACTCTTCCTGGCATTTTTTCCTAAAGCACCTTAAAGGGGGTTGGGGACTGTATCTATGTACTTTGTCATTATAGTATAGTTTGTTGCTTTTTCACAGAAGCAAAGGCAAAGATAGAGGTGAAGAAAGCTGTAGAATCTTTACGCATGCTGAAAACCTGCTATTATATCTGTAGGTGAAATGGCAGTTGATCCTTTGAAAGAAACATATCTCTCTGCCCTGCTGCTGATCTGGTCTTTTATGTACTGGAGGAAAAAAATCCAGTAGCTAACAAGTACAGATGTGCAAGTCTAAAGTAGCAACTTGCAATGCTTCAGCCTCAGTTCTGCATTCCCACAGCACTAGGCTGTCATCAACAGATGCTTTTCACCAGCATGCAGCTTCTTGTTGGGTACAGAAACTGATAGCTGACAGAGGTGAGTAAGGAAGTCTGAGGAGAAACTAATAAAAGCCATGCCTCTATTAAAGGGAGGAGGGAAGAAAATGGAAAATATATTCTTGAAGAAGACAAAAGAGGCTGGGAAGTAAAAAGTGATAAAATGGCTGTTCTTTAGCCACACATGGAATAAAGGAGTTCAAATGCCATAAGAGAGGTCTAGCAGTGAAAAAGCTTGCAAAAAAGCAATGAACTACAATGTTAGGATTTGTGGTAAGGGTAGTCCAAGCTATGTAAATCTTAATAATCCTTACATGTGTGAATGATATGTATGGTCATCTGCATAATGTCACCAAGGATTCCAGAATACGGCCTTAAAAACGAGTACCTAAGTTTGGGGAAAAGTTAAGTATTTGCAGCCACAATGCACCAGTGTTAACAGCCGTGCTCACCTCTGGGGTTTTTTGCTGCTGTAGTTCTAATAGTTTTGGTTTTATATTGGCAATATTCTCCCTGTTGCCTGTCCCAAGCCCTGCATATCATTGTCTCTTTCCACTGTGTCAAAGTCCTAATATAGAAATTTTTATTTCCAGATTAAGGAATTAAAGGAACAGGAATAGCCTGCATACTCACCAGCAGCCTAATAAAGTATTTAGTACGGAAGGAAGTGGTGGAGACACTAAAAGACCTGTAGGAGTAAAACTACATAAAAGGACCTCAAATTTACATCAAAGCATACTTCACTGGTGTGTGGATTTTCAGAAGAATATAAAATTAGCCTGTACAGCTCGCTTCTGGAGGAGACTGCTTAGCTACAGAGCTCGATTCTAATGCACAGTAGAGAGGAGGGGAAGAGGACAAAGATCTCAAGCAGAGGGCCAGAAGAAGGATAAGCTGATGACAGAATATTGCTTTGAAGAAGTAGGTTAGCAAAAGGACATTGTCAACCTTTAGGTATGCTACAATTCTGCTACATTTCACGCACTGCATGCAGATTGCGCTGAAGTCCTTACAGAAATAGAAGTATGCAGCATGTCCTGTATCCTGCACCCTTACTTTTCTGAGAGAAGAGTGACTGGGGGTCATAGTCCTTGCTGGCATCAGCAGGTACAGCTTGCCTGGAGTCAGTGGAGCTGAACACCCACTCCTGGCAGCAGTAGCTTGTCCTTGTAAATTTTTTTTATAGCTGAATGACAATATTTCAAAGTGTTACTATTGAGTATATACATTAAATAAAGATGATAATACAGTATGTAACATTCTGCATATATTACCCGCTTATCTCTGTGTAGATTGTTTATCACCTGAGATGGACTACTATACTTAAGGCAAAGAAAACCATACTTCTTTTCTCTCAGAAAATAATTTCCTAAAGACACTGAAAAAAGAGGTTTGCTTTCCTTCTAGGTAGAATAAACTTTTTTTTTTTTTTGTCTGAATGAACCATTTTCATCTTCCCATTACTGCGATTTCAGCTCTGCAGAATCATGACTCCTGTGGATGGCAGTAGGGATTATCTAGTGATTATTGCATAGAGGTGCATGCATAGAATATTTCAACACTATTATATCAAGCACAGATGCTACAGAAGCACAGCTCCTTGCCTTTTTTTCCTCCTCCCCTTCCTTCCTTTATTCCAAGCTATTGTCTGTGTTGGGCTTACTAGTGACTGTATCCAGTGTAGATTGTGGGGTGTGGAATAACCACAGAGAATAAAACACTAAAGTAACTAAGAGAAAATAAACTCAGATATCTCATGCTGGCTGCCCTAGGCCTTTGAAAACTTTACCTCCAATGGTGAACATGGCTGACGGTCCACATTTTATGAACATTTTACAGATAGTTTATAGGGATGGTCTATAGACTAAATGAATTATATCCTTTGTATTATATCAAAGGATGGGAGGCAGAGTGGTGGTTAATGAGATTGTATGGGATAGCGTGTACCTGAGTGCAATGTAAATGGTATGGCATAAGGGGCGGAGAATGTGCTGATTTTGGCTGAGTTAATTTTCTTCACAGTAGCTATCATGGGGCTACGGTTTGGATTTGTGTTGAAAATGGTGTTGATAATACAGGGACATTTTCATTATTGCTGAGCAGTGCTTACACAGAGTCAAGGCCTTTTCTGCCTCTTACACCACCCCACCAGCGAACCAGTGAGTGGGCTGGGGGCAAACAAGAAGCTGGGAGGGGGCACAGCCAGGACAGCTGACCCCAACTGACCAAAGGGACATTCCACACCATATGATGTCATGCACAGCATATAAATCTGGGGAAAGAAGAAGGAAGGAGGGTACGTTCAGAGTGATGGTGTCTTGTCTTCCCAAGTAACCGTTACACATGAGGGAGCCCTGCTTTCCTGGAGACAGCTGACCACCTGCCTGCCCATGGGAAGGAGTGAATGAATTCCTTGTTTTGCTTTGCTTATGTGTGTGGCTTCTGCTTTATCTATTAAACTGGTTTTATCTCAACCCATTAGTTTTCTTGGTCCAACTAGGCAACAGAAACAGTGACTTACCTGAGCTTTGGCATCATGTCAAAGCTGGAATAAAGGTTGATACTCCTAGGCTTAGGTTAGGGTGTTTCCTGTCTGCAAGTTATGGTGGATAAATCCAACAACAAACTTAGCACGGACAAATTCTCCCCTTTTTCCGTGTTATTTGTCTGATGCATGAATAGCAGTTTCTATGTGCCACTACAAAACAGTACTTTTTTTTTCCTGTCACAAAATAGTCATAGTCATATATAGAAGGGACTTTGCTTTAAAACCACAAACAAAATACCCCAACCCACAAAACTTTATAGTCCTTCCTGAACCAACCACAAAGTGCAGAAGCTACCACAGCAGATATAATAAACTAGATTTTCAAAGGAATTGCAAGTGACCTTAACACGAAACACCATTGATTTGTACATGTACAGGGAACACTTAAATTTGTAAAATAAAACTTCCATAAATACCAACACAATGTTTAAATATCTAGAAGAAATGTGCTTCAGTTTTGTTTGAATTTTTTTTAATGAATCACTTTGTTTGGGAGAGTGGGGAAAACATTTTCTTAAACTGTAATGCAAGTCATTCTGGAATGGTGATCTGTATTAGAACTGTCTGAAAAAGTAAAGAGTGCATTCAAGTACCTGTATCAAAGTAGAAAAATTTGTCAAGTGCTCTTCAGGGACTTTATCCCAAGCTATGTAAATCAGTTAAGAATCTTACTTACTTCAGTAGGCTAGAATTAGTCATTTGCATATCATCACCATTATTGCTTTAGAGGTGGTAGGGGGGTATAGTGTTAATGACATTCACAGCTTATCATAAACTGGGATGAGTTGGTAGGGCCAACTGAGAAGATAACAAAGAAACTAACTGAAATGCAAGCCAAGTGACTTAAATGTAAACTAAGATGTACAAAAGAGGCAGGAGATGAAAAATGTGCTCTAACAGAGATGCAGACTGGTGGTGGACAGCAAAGCTTGCTGAATACGAAAAATACTAGTTCTTAAATAATTATCCCCTAAGGAAATATCAGCACTTGCAGCTGGTTAACTATTTGGATGGTTCAAACAAGTAACAGATTAGAAACTCATCTGTCTTATGCTGTAGCCACAAAAAAAAGAACTAAGTTTCAATGTGGAGACTGCAAATATCCATCACAGAAGCAGTCTGTCTTTCTAGAGCTCTGATGAACTAGGCACTGTAATACCTATCAGTTAATAGAAGAGATTTGGATAGAAGTGGTTAAAAATCCTTGTGGAGTTGGGGGAATTTCTCAAAAGGGATGAGTAATAAGACCCAATTCTGTCAGTCCTCTGAGGTCAGCAGTTCCCAGCAATTTACTGAGAAGCAGTGCAGCAGTTTCCAACTTCCCAAAGAGATTGCTGTGGTTCACTGTCCAGCTCATACAAGGGGCACTACCGTAATCAGCAAAGTGGATACTATAGCCGATGCAGCAGCAAAAGCTGTGGCTCACCAACCTGTGGTAAAGATTATGGAAGCTGCTTCAGACAAGAGCTCATGGCCCAATGTCAGCCATCCAAGAAAATTATATCCATCAATTGTGATAAATGAAGAAAAAGAACAGTGGAGAAAATGGGAAGCAGTAGAAGATGAAGATGGAATATAGAAAATAGGGGGAAAACCTGTTTTATCTAAAGAATATCTGTTGACTATAAGCAGGTGGTTCTATGATAAAGCTCATGGAGAAGTGGAAGCAGTGGCTAATCAAGTACAGCAAGTATGGGTGGCACCAGGTGTCTATACAGCTGCTGAAAGAATTATTAATGCCTGTCCTACCTGTCAGAAATTCTCAAACATAAAACCTGTGCGTGAATTAGGAAGTTGACCATAGGCAGCAAAAGCAGACACTGGAGGAGTAATAAAAGCTCTCCTTAAAGAAATTATTCCTAGATATGGAATACCAGAATCTATTGAATCAGACAGGTGGTTGCATTTCATAGCAGAAAGAGTCAACCAACTTTATAAATGTTTAGGAATAGAAAAAGACTACACACTCCTTACCACTCTCAAACATCCAGGCAGGTAGAAAGGATAAATCAAACTATTAAGGAGACAATAGCTAAAATTTTCACACGTACAGGGTTAGAATGGCCAGAGCCTTATGGGATATCTGAAATTCCCCAAGACAACCCTTAGGACTATTGCCTACCAAAGTCCTTTTGGGGAGACGTTTAGCTATACTGGGGACTTACATCCCAGCCAAAACCAGCCTTTTGAATGGAGATGAGTGTTTAATGCACTGCATTCTAAATTCACAAGAAAATTTCAAAATTAAAAGGGATTATGCTCAGTGGTACCAACCCACCGCTCTACAGATACAGGTACATGATTTGCAGCCTGGGGATAGTGTTTTATTAAAAGTATTTTCCTGTAAATCTGAATTGGAACCCAGGTTGGAGGGGCTGTATACTGCCTTACTAAGTTCTTTCTTTGCTGTAAAAGTTACAGGAAAGGAAGCTTGGATCCACCATTTACGTGTTAAATGGTTGACAGAGGATTATTCAGTGGATGAGCAATGGCCACTGTTTTTGAAACTGAAACCATTTTAATTTCTTTTCCAGAGTTACTTGGATGCAAGATTTCCAAGCATCTGAGGAAATTATGGAAATTCTATGGGTAAAGTTACTAACCTTTGCCGTGTTTATTACACGGGTAAAGGTAGTATCTAAATCTATACAGCCTTCTTACTAGTGGAGGGAAAATCTCTATTTCAACCTATCACAAACCACAGTCCAAATTACTAATAAAACTAACTGTTGGATATGTACTCACCTACCAAGCCATGCAGCTTCAAGTATTCCCATTAGGGATCCCTATACCAAATAACATATCAGGGACTACCTCATGGACAGATACTACTTTCCTTTAAGACCAAATTGACTCACAACAACGGGAGGTGGTAATTCCAGAAGAAAAGGACAATTACATAATACGTGTGAAACATCACACTCACCCCAGGCAACTTAAGCACCTGTAAAATAGTACTACCCCGGTGGGCAACTTTAATGATTGTAACCAAGCAATGAAAGTAGGAATAGCCGGAATACCTGGGGACTTTTACAACACACCTTGGCCTGTACCTGAGAGGAAAGGATGGTTCTGGATATGTGGTAAGAGAGCCCGTAAAACATTACCAGGAGATTGGTCCGGAACTTGTACCTTAGGAGCTGTTACACCTAATATTTTTGTGTTCTCAAATTCAACTATGGAAGGAGGACCATGGTTACAAATATTTGTTCATAGGACCAAACATAGTAATCCACTAGTAGAAAGGCTAACAGCATTCTACTCCTTTGCTAGATGGTTTCTTCCCTGGTTGGGAGTGAGTGAATTAGAAAAGACCTTAGTTAACACTTCAGCAGCAATAATACTGCTGATGCAATTACGGTATTACAAGAAGAGGTTTCACAAGTCTCCAAAATTACACTGCAAAATAGATTAGCATTAGATACTTTGTTAGCCTCACAAGGGGGACTATGTGCAATTAGTAATATGAGTTGTTGCATGTACGTTGACAAGAGCGGGAGGATTTCAGCTGATGTCTGGAAGTTGTGGGAACAAGTAAAATTAATGCATAAAGTACAATTGGATAATACTTCAACAGGATTCCAAGAAGTATGGTCTTGGCTCACCTCCTGGACACCAGATTTAGGAGGCTGGGCAAAATGAATTCTTTATGGGTTATTAATTTTTATAATAATATTTGTAATACTGTTTGTATTCAACGTTGCAATATTTTCTGTGTTCAGCTGTGCTCATAACTTAGAGGCTACAAATATTCCGCTCCCATATAATAAATAACAGAAATGTTAACAAAAACAAAGGCAGGACTGTTCTGGAAAGGACCATTATATAGTTAAAACTTAGCAATAGTAGTTTAACATTAGTAGACAAAACCTATAGGCCGTGGTACATGAATTATAACAACCGTATTACAACATGCTGAAGAGCTAACCACAGAACCCATTGAAACCAACCTAAGAGGATGTGAAACAGAATATAGAACCACTGTATACTGTATAAAAAGATAACTGTGTAGTAATAAACCAATAAATAAATCAAACCAATAAGAAGCAAGGTGACCCCAGACCTTAATATTGCTATTGGTCTGAGCTATCCCTTGAAGGGTGGGAAACTTAGATTGTAAGGATATAACTACCCAGGGATTTTTTTGTTAGGGGTCCCTCTTCAGAGGCACCCAGCTCAAGCTGTCGTGCTGTTAATAAAGAGAACTTTATAGAAGAATCTCTCTTTTGGCTTGCTGACTCAGCAGAATCCTAGAGTTGAACCCTGTTACGGTGGCTGGTGTGTAAAATTTCCATAACACTAGGCAAACCTCATGATGTTTGGTGAGCATGTACACAGGTCGAGGATTATGCAAGCATAAGTAGTGGAATTAAGGAAGGAGAGCTTTTAAACTATTTTTTTTTTAATATGTACCTAAATGGAAAAAACCACAACCCAGGATAACCCCAAAGTATTTGAATTAAAGAAGCTCTACCTTTCATTTCACCTTCTAGTCTAGAAAAGCAAACTCTCCATTGAGGAAAAATGAGATCAAAACCCACATACCTCAAATCCATGATACCATTCCATGTGTTTAGTTATGTATTTAAGCCTGTTAGATTCTGCTTACAGTTTTAATCAATAGCTTGATAGAACAATTATTAGAAAGCTTAATTTCCTGCACTATCAACATGGGAAATTAGGCTTACTTTTTGTGTTTTAGTAATAAGTTTCCTGTTTGCAGTTTGGTGGTTGTTTTTTTTTATTATTTAAAATTATTAATTTATTTTTGGAACTCCCTAGTTGAACTGTCTTTGCAGGCACATTGTACACTGTTGGTATTTGAATGTGATTAACTGAATCAAACTGTCCAATAGGAGACCACGGCTTAAATGTATGCCTTTAGAATTCTAAATCAGAAAAAAAAAAAAGAAATGTAATGATTTGTGTGAACACATGGCTAAAAAAAAAAAAAGTAGTAACATTGCTGTGCTGTATATTCAGGGGCTTTTTTAATGAGGAGAACATGTGCATTTAAGATAGACTGTAGATGTCTCCTTACATAAGCACCTACACTCAAAGATTGTTTTAAGAGCCTGCAAATCTACATGTGTAGAAAACACACCTGTATAAATACATATGAAAGGCAAAACATTATCATGCAGTCTCTAATCCACTATGTAGCTCTATTTGAGTGAGAGTCAGATTTCCCTGGCCACTTGAAGGAAGTAGTCTTCATTTCCCAGGCTGTGACTCTTTAGTGAGCTTTAATAGCTGCAGGTTCTGTATCCAGGCTGACCCCTGAACTTGGACCTGAGGTTATTCCCCAGCTGGGGGTGGGGGGGATTTAATAATTTGACTATTAGCACTTTCATTCTAAATCTGCTCAGTGCTACACTTCCCACATCCACAAGTGACATTCTGTGCATTAATGAACAACTAAGCAAAATTTCTGCCATAGCACATGCCATGCCTTTTTCCCTTTCCAAAGAGTTCTCTTTCCACAGAGCTCTTCCCAGCCTATATGACTTTTAAGAACATCAACTGATAGAGGGAGTTGAACTGATGAGAATGTCAGGCATAACATTGATATTGCGTATGGACACAGTCTGAGGTGACAGGGTATCTACTTTTTTCTATAGCAGCAAGATGTCTGGAAGGAAGCACTTACAGCCCAGTACATAGTCTGTACATGTGCCTGTATCCTCTATATTTGCAAGCAAGAACACGAATTTTCCACAGTTAGAAAAATTATGTTCTCTTTTGCTGTTCACAAAAGTCCTGAAACAGTACGCACATTCACAGTGTCAGACACTAACCCTAACTAAACAAACTTTACCTGAAGGATGATGTCTGCAGGCTGCTGTAGGCAGCGAGGTGAGGTGCTTAATGCAAGTTGTAGTATCTACTACTACTTTTCATGTAAAGGTAAATCCAAGAAGGAAGCTGGGGAATGTATATTGATCTACTGCGAGTGAAGAACTAAATAAACTGACTTAGAGCCAGTACTGTACTGGAAGCATTTCATGTCCTTACACAGTACTTGAATTTTGCAGTTAACAGTCAACAAGCAGAACTTTACAGGTCATTAGTCTATATGTGAATTATTGCCCCTGGGTATTGTAGAAATGAAAAACACTGTTTCGTTTTAGAAATGCTCTTTTCTATGCAATTAAAATTTCATAATGATATTTAGGCACATCAGTTTAGGACACGTGCCTAGTAACTGTATCAGCATTAAAGACTTTAATATTGCCTTTGGAACAGCTGGTCTCTGGATTTATAATCCACAGAATTAAAGAATTTAGACAAACGATAGGAGCTGCTATTGTCCATAGTAGTAAATGTTTTTATGTAATTGGTAAGTTTATCAAAATACGTATATCCAAGAGCCCTGAAGGTTGTTTAAATCATATGTTGCAAAACTCATGTTAACCAGTTAAATTATAAACCTTTAAGACATCCTTAGTAGGAATTGTGAATCATTTATCCGTCTGTCATCCAGGGAGGCTAGAATGGCTGCCACTGAATGTTTGTTTCACAACCTTTTGAGATTGTGTAAAGAACATTTTATATATTAACGCTGGACAAAAAAGAAAAGCCACACTCAGAGCATACAAACAAGGCAAACCACAGGAGCCAGAGCATTCAAATTTAAATATGTAATTTAAAAGATGATCTTGCTTTTGAATTTGCAGGGGTTTGTCAGCATATATCTGAGCCATAATGCTATTTAAATTAAGGTTTTTGTCTACTTCAGGTTTCTGATTGAAACAAGATAAAAAGCTGTTTGAATTCATTGTTCATGTGCATTTGTAGAGCTAAAAGCTGTCCCACACAAGTGTCAAGATAGATTTTTTTTGCCTTCTGTTTGATTCATAAGACACAGGGATTGTGGTTCCTTCTACGTTTAAGACAGAAAAATTCTTTCATTTGAAAATTACATTGTAAAGATACATCTTTTTTAGCAGCTACTTAATAGCATATTTTTGACTTTTCTTTCAGAATATGAATTCGTTGTAGAAAGAATATTAAAGACAAGTGTAGAACTAATTTGTACCGTTATAAAAATTTTACGATTAAATGCTATTATGTAAGCATATAAAATTTACTCCAAAGAGTCTTCTAAAAAGGTCAGTTCTTAACACATCAGTGGATGCAGTTATCTAGCAGGTATGCTTGTATATCTGCTTGTTACATATATCAATATGTACATAGGATGAGACCTCCGTCTCGTTTCTTCAGTTCTATACCTCCTGCATCCTGATGTTAGTTCTGTATAACTGATAGTCAGACTAAATTCATTGAAGGTAAACCAAATACACATATCTCTCTGTAGCTGTTCAGTTCTTCACTTGTTCAGATTTCCTCATATGCTGGGAAATAATGGGCGTTTCATGGGTGTGGGAGGGTTGTGCGTTGATTGTGCAGGCTTTTTTGTTTTTTTCAAGTAGTGTCATGGGCTACTTGAGAGCGGTGAAGAGCACTTCCCATCTCTTGTCTAAATACGCAGGCATATTTCTCTCTCAAGTAATCTCTTTATTTTACAAATAGGGCAAAATCAAGCTGTGTACTCATTTAACTAAAACCTTACAACACACATGAACACTCTCCCTTCCAAAAAACACACTTCCACAAATTGAAAGAACATTTCTTTCTCCTTCTTCCCTGTTCTGCCCCAGAAACAGGAGCTTGAATCCTATAAGGGCCTTTTACATTTAGGTGCTGCTAAGTGAGGTGCATTAAACTACAGTCTTATACGAGTTATGTGGCTATTCAATCCCAGAAAGCTCAAAAGCAACCAAGGTGGGGGGGAAGGCTTAGGCTTCTGTTTGTATCATGTTTCCTTTTTTTTTAATAAAGGGAACTATTGACACTTTGAACCATCATGAGGATTGTTTAAAGCTTAATGTTGATTCCACTTTCTGAAAACACTTCTGAAAACACTTTCAAAACACTTTCTGAAAACCAAGTGTGTAACAGAAAACATGGCACTTCTTTAGAACAAGTTGTATCTGCAGATCCTTACTAATTGCATCTCTGATGGACTTCCAGTCACTACAGGGTGGTGACTTTAAAGTGCTGTCTTGAATGGTGCCTTCCAGATTAACAAAAGGTAGTAAAGAACACACATGGGATAACTAAAGTGAGGTGAAAAGGGAATTTTTTTTTTTTTTCCTTTGGTTCTTGCTTTTGGGGGTTAGGGGACCAGTTGCCAGATAGAGAGCAGAAAATACTGCTTGATTAAGGAGAACAAAGGAGTACCTGATATGCAGTGTTTTTTCCTGAATAGTTTGCTCTGTGGTGGACTAAACTTAGTTTAATTTTCTTTGCTTGCTTTGCTTTTCTTTGTGTTACCAGTGCAATCATATTAAAAGTCTCTCAGCTTAACCTCCTTACGAGAATAGTCAATGCCCAACTCCCAAATCTGGATTTTTCCTTAGTAACGTTGTTGATCAGAGGAAGAAACATTTTTTCCCATTGAGTAACAAAAAATTATTCTTTAAAGCCTTAGAGATTCTAGAGGTAAATGTTATGAGGAGCCTTATTCTGCTACCAATTGCATTTATTCAAGACTTCCTAACAGAGGGAAAGACATACATTTGAAGAGTATTGAACATGACCCGCTTGTGTGGTCTTAAGCTATTGCTATATCCATCCAGTATCTTCTTTTTAAAAACTGACTCTGGCACTAAGGGAGACAAATGTAATATGTAGTCTGACAAGAGATATAGTGTCCCGTATCGCCATGGCTCCTGCACTGCTCAGGGCTGGAGGGAGGTGGGGGTGGCTAGAGGAGTTGGGGATGAAGGAGTCAAGTTGAGCCTGGGAAGCACGGGGGAATAAGTTTCAGGGTTTTTGTCTTAGTTTCTTGCTATACAACTCTATTTTTAATCGGAAATCAAATTAATTTTCCCCAAGTTGAGCCTGTTTTGCCTTTGGTGGTAACTGGTAAGTGCTCCCTGTATTAATCTCAGTCCCTGAGCTCTTCCATCTTATTTTCTCCCCCTCCTGCCCTGCTGAGGAGGTGAGTGAGAGAGTGGCTGGGTGGAGGTTTGGCAGCCAGCCGAGGTCAACCTGCCATAGTGTGAAAGCTTTGCTCAGTGAAGTTGAGGGAGTCCAACATAAAGGGTACATCAGTAGCCATGAAAGAGGCATAACTAGGACAGCTGTTCTAATAAATTAAACTTTTCCCTAGGCACTTTCACACTCTCTTTTCTTAAGATGCCAGTCACACCTTCCAGATGCGTCTCTTCTAGCTCTCCTCCCCGCAGGATAAAGACAAACAGTATAGCAGCAGTATTATGTTGCTCCCTGTGTAGCTGTAAATGTCCTCAACAGCTGGGGGAGGAAGCGGGGGGCTTGTGTAAGAAGACAGAATGACTTCCAAAGCTTTAGTTAGCATTGTCAGGCCTGGTATTTGAACATCATCAGCAACACAAAACTGCCAGAATACATATAGTGATGGTACTCTATAATAACTTGAGGAGAAATATTTTGGGGTGGGGTTGGGAGGGTTGGTTTTTTGGGTTTTTTTAATTTAGATTTAATGCTGAGGGTGTGATACCAAAACCAGACTCTCTTAATTATGACTGTTCATCAACCCTCTGGCATCTGCAGGTTTTACTCTGTCTTTCTTGCATATTTGGGCCAAGCATTATAGTGTCTCCAGTACATGTACTGTCACACTTGAGCTTGAGGCAATTCCTTTTACAGCCTATTCTTTTTTTTCTTTTTTTTTCTTTTTTTTTTTTCTTTTTTTTTTTCTTCCCACTCTGCTTCTGTGATAAGGTTGCAGTTATATCATGATGTTCCAGAAATATGTACCAGCTATACCTGTTATTGCACTGGTCTTTATCTGTTAGCTTCCTTGTCTGCTAGCCTGCTGAGCTATCAAGCAAGCTTCTACTATGAAGAGTCTGAAATGATACACTTTTGACAATAGAAGAACACTTTATTCCCATTACATGTAGCCTTAAGTATACACATTACTCATAGCAATACTGTCATTTATTGACAGTGTTGAACTGTCAGTGATCTAGTTAGCACAGTTAGTTGCTGCAGCTTCAGTTGCTAGACAGAATGACATTTTGCTCATGGAGCTTGTTATTACAGTTTGATTTTATACACTGGATTAGCGCCAAAACACAGACTGGTTTATGAGAAAAAAATAAAAATCAAACCAGGAGTGGTTAACTGTTTGCACAATGTTTCACAGAATTTGGAGATAGATCAGAATTGAAATCTGTGGGTGGGGTTTTTTGTTCTTTTAGAAGCTTACATCTATAAATGTGAAACTGTTGAATATTAATGAACTTCAATGGACCTAATGGAAATATTAGTTTCAAAATAGATATTTTAAAGGCCACATGTTAGAATGGAATGTGAGAGATTCATAAGAAGATTCTTCATTCTGACTGCAGAAGCAAATTTCATAGAGATTTGTACAAAATACGAAGAATCAGTATAAATGCAATACAAATGGTAATGTGCAAATATGTGTTTAACAGGGGTTAAGAATGGCTTGTATTGGTAATGGAGAATACCATTTCCAGGATACCGCTCCCAGGATGCTGTTCCTAGTAGTAAAATGGAGAAAAGTTGCCTGTGTCAAGGTGAGAAAGTCTGCACCATGGTAGGACCACACTATAGGTGATTTGTCAGCAGTTAAGAGGCACTCTATAAACACAGTGAGGACCTGACAGCTGTCATGTTTTTCTTTTTTTTCTTCCACGTCATATGTGTGAACCTGGCCAGACCATTCAGATGCATTTATTGGTGCTTATAAGTGCAGAAAGTCATCTTGATTAAAGACTTAAAAACAGAAAAAACTTTCCCCTTTATAAGACCTTGCATTAAATTTTGTTACACTATTTTCTTGCAACTCCAGAGTTTCAGGATCTTGATGCTCCAGAAAGGCATATTTGCTGACTGACTTTAATAAAATTCCTAGATTTTAGGAACTCCAAGAAAAACACACTTGGCTTTTAACATACTCCAGGTGCTTTGGCCCTGTTGTGATTAGATTAAGGCAACAAGTAAATATCTTCAGTCTGTAGGACTTTAGTCCTACAGTAATTTACCAAGGTAGTGATCCAAATGGAAGAATGCCTTCTAAAATTAATCCTGACCTAAAAAACAACATCAGGACACTGCATTCATTTGACAATTATGTTGAGTCTAGGCAATTCGATTCATACTGAATACTTGTGCCGCTGGCTTATGTAGTACTTTTTTTTTTTTAAGTATTATTCCCCACCTCAAAAGGTCAAAAAATTTTAAGTCAGCTTTCTAAAGGTACATTTACTTTCTAAAAACAGGGTTCACTCTGTTAATTGTCTGGTTTCAGTGTCTTTAGCACATACTTGGATCATGATTTTGTCACATCTATTAGACCTCTAGTTAGCAAAGTGCAATGTTCGTTTTTTGATCTGAAATACAAGCTTTTAAGGGCAACACCAAATGCTGAAAGACAAATTGCACTTTCATGTAAGAGTGTAAAGCATAGATGCTTCTTAGTGCGATAGAAGAGTCACTTTGAGCATCTTGTTGCATTACTGAGGCTTGTGGCTTAGTCCAGGAACAGAAGTTGAACACAGTAGTAATCACTGTTTCAATTTAGAAAAATCTACATTTTGGTCTCTTTTCCTACCCTACCTTTTCAGTAAATTTAGGCAAGTTAGAATAGTGCAGCCATTGTTTTCCATGATGCCCCTGGAGTTCTGTTGAGTGGTGCACACCCAAGACTTATCCTGACTGGTGGGAAGGGACCTGAATACACACAATCCTTTTACCCGTGGACATGTTTGAACAAGAAGGAATTCCCATCATGTTTGTCATAGCCAATCATAAAGGCTAAATTTACTTGCCCCTTCTTTTTCACTGCACTCCAAGAAATTGGGCAAAGAATTTACATGGATTTACATAAATGCAATGAGAAGCCCTTATAGTCTAATAAAAGTATCTTCATATCAGATCGGCCTCTTTGCACATATCCTATTTCTTCACTGAGGATGCACACATAATTTAGAAAGCAGACACACCAAGTGGGATGCTGAATTGGTGCTGCCTCTGCCTGTTCTTGGTACACTTGTGCAGCCGTCTGTCTTCCAGACACTGCCTTTTCAGCACAGGAGAGGGAGTCTCTCACCACAGACAATATTGCTTTAGCTGTGCAAGGATGGGAATAGAGAGATTTTTAGATCTTTATTTAGGGGCACTATCTTGGTTCTTCACTACCTTTAGCCATAAGGCATACAGCAGTTCTTTGCCTAGAAATGAAATGGCTAGCTCACTCGCCCTTTCTCTTCTCAAAACTGGCTTTGTCCTCCACTATCAATAATATACATAATAAAAAATAGTCAAAAAACCCACAAACAAGCAAAAGTACATCCTGAAAATATATTACAGCTTTGTGAGAAACTGGATAGCAAAAGTAAATAAGGGAGGGAAGAGAGAGTAATTAGGGAACTGGACAGGCTAACATTTCTTAAATTTTAAGCTCCACTCAAGCTGTGTCATTTAATATTCCTTTTACTCTATTTCCATGCAGATAATGCTCACTGTATACCATCAGGACCTTTAAAGCTGTAAGAAACGTTAAGAGATTCAGAAGCACAACAGGCTATTTTTGGCAGGTTGTAATGTCATAATGTCCTTGGACATCACACATTTCTCTTCCTTCCAGTTTTATAATGTGTTAGGGGATTTGTGCAAACCGTATCTGTTTCGTAAAGCTACAGCATATCTGATAGCAAAACCCTCATATTCTTCCTGTTTTCTCTGCTAGAGTGGGGTTTGCAGTTAGGAAAGAATGTTCTAACAGCATAGTCAACTTTTATAGGAATGTTTCCTGGCATGCATTTCCATCAGCTGTCCCTTTAAACATGGCAAAGTTAAGAAATTGCAGCCATAAATTAGCCATCTGGTAGCTGATGATTCATCTCTGTCCCTTAGAGACAGCAGTTTTGTTTTGCTTTTCCTTAAAACCTAGGTTTGCATGTGCTTACAAGAGAATACATTTTCAGGGGATTCACTGAGTGTGGGACTACTGTCCTCCTTGACATACTCTCTCTTTTGCAAAAACACTGGCAGTGACTGGTGTTTCTAGGGCCAAATCGTTTCCACATGCGAGTGAAGCCATTGCGGGTTTAGGCAGCCATGGATTTCAAAGAATTCAGTCCTGGTCTCCTTGATGTCAGAGTTATTAAATTATGCTGAAACAGAGCTGCAAAAAGTTCCCTTATCTTCCTGTACACACTTTCAAACAGCCTGCATATGGATAATGATGCTAACTCCACTTTTTCTCAGCATTTTTTAATGAATAGGGGGAAAACTTAAAACATTGAGGGAAAGGGTTTCACTTAGTTACACTATCTGCCCTGTCTGGCCTGTTAATCTTTGAGAAAATTAAATGTGAATGAGGGAGGACTGGGGAAAGATCATTCTTCAATCTCTAGAAATATTTATTTTAAGGGAAAATGACCCCTTGTTATTTTAGCACTGTTAGCACACTCAGAAAAAAAAATTACCATAAATGTTCTAGTTCTGCATTTATAGAGGAACCTGATATTTGTGTACTAAAAGGTGATAACTACTGAAGTTATAATTAGAATGTTTGGGAAGAGGTGGGAAATGGTATAGTAATTAAGGTTGAGCTGTCCTTTAAATTCATCTCCATAACATTTAAATGCATTCATTAACTCAATACATAATTGGGAGGCATGCCATTAATGCAACAGTTCTGGTTGTTTATCAAATTACTTCCAATCATAGGTGTATCCTGATGATGCCTGGCAATCAGGTGTATGGACATCAATAAAATACTAATTATGAAATACTAATTGTAATCACTCCATAAGGTCTAAAAAGAAGCATCACTGTTTAAATTAAATTAAGTTAATTTTATTGACTTAATTACTGAAGGATGAGCTGTTCCAGGCTGTAAAATTCTGAACTGACATTTCAAATTACTTCCATACTTATAATTAATGCCAATTCTTTTAAAAGCAAAGACCACAAGCAGATAGATGATGGAGATAATAGGTCATACAAATTAACACACACTTGCTCACTAACTGTTGAAAAATAGTTTGTTAAAAAATAATTTGTTTAAAAATAAGCTATACAATATTTTTCCTTTTTTTGTAGAGAAAAAAAAATAAAAGATCTGTAATCTCAAGCTGCATTTTAGGTAAGCCTGCTCCATTTGTCTTGTAGTCAGATAAACTACAGTTGCAATAGGAAGTGTTTGTTAACAGCTAGGCAAAATATGTACATAACTCACAACTTGATCTGATTTTTTTTTTCTCCTTCCCACTCTGCAATCTCATTTCCCAGTGTCTGGGCTCACAGCTAACCTTAAGGCAATATACTAGATCATTAATCTTCTCATTCATAAAGTGTAGAGTATTAATAGTGTAATGAATAGTCTGAGTTGAAGAAAATGCTGCCATCCAAAGCTTACAGATAAATAAATAATCTTAGATTTGTTTTCCACTGCATCAGGAGGTATTTAACCCATGTTTCACTTCCACTTGTAATAAGGAATAAATTAGTTATAGGCATGCTTGTAAACTTTATCAGGATTTGTCCAGAGTTAACTGATCGGTTTGTAAAATGGTTATGCAAGCAAATGCAGTTTTATATTTGGAGTTTTGTTCTGTTTTATACAAGAGTAACAGGGCAGTTTGGAGGGGATAGAGTGGTGTGCTGGTTTGGGCTGGGATAGAGTTAATTTTCTTCACAGTGGATAGCATGGGGCTATATTTTAGATTTGTGCTGAAAACAGCATTGATAATATAGGAATGTTTTTCTTGTTGCTGAGCAGTGCTTACACAGAGTCAAGGCCTTCTCTGCTTCTCACCCCACCCCACCAGTGAGTAGGTTGGGGCAAACAAGAAGCTGGGAGGGGTCACAGCCAGGCCAGCTGACCCCAACTGATGAAAGGGAGATTCCATACCATAAGGCGTCATGCTCAGCATATGAAGCTGGGGGAAACAGAAGGAAATGAGGGGACAGGTTTGGAGTGATGGTGTCTTGTCTTCCCAAAGAACCACTACACATGCTGGAGCTGTGCTTTCCTGGAGATGGCTGAACACCTGCCTGCCCATGGGAAGTAGTGAATGAACTCCTAGTTTTGCTTTGCTTGCATGTGTGGCTTCTGCTTTACCTATTAAACTGGTTTTATCTCAACCCATTAGTTTTCTTGCTTTTACTCTTCCAGTTCTCTCCCCCATCCCACCAATGAGTAAGCAAGCTGCTGCATGGTGCTTGGTTGCTGGCTGGCGTTAAACTGTGACAGGTGGGTATGGGAGGTACTGCTATGTAGATATGTTGGGGCTGTGGCAAGGTTTTGGTGCCTTACAGAAAACATAAGAGCTGTTTTCTGGCTGCAGGTTGTTTAAAAGGGTTATTTCTGGGTTTCCTTATGCTGCCAGATATATTGCATAGGAGGATAATCTGTCTTCCAGGTCAGGTCTTCTTAGAACATAACTGAAAGCTAAGCTTTATTCTGAAAGACATACTAACTGGGACAAATGGGACAGAGAGAAGATATCTTAGGCAAGCTGAGATCTTGGTTTTGGCAGAACAATATGTTTAGATTAACTAAAACTGTATCTGTTCTGGAGTATTTTGGAGTTAAACTCCTTTGAGTGTATAGCTTGAATCAGAAATTTCCAAATAGTCTCAGACACCTTCAAATCTGTATCAAATATATTTCAAGTTCTCCAAGTTTTCATGTTTAAATATTAATTATTAAAGAATGTGATTGAGTTTCCATTACTTTGAAATCATGAGGTGAAATCATATTATGAGAATGTTTTCCAGGTAAGGTGCAATCCATTATAAAGGTGAAAGCAAAGTCTTTCTTAACTCTTGGTGTACGTTCATCTGGGAGCATGACTTTGCAGTATGGAAAAGCATAAATGACTCAGAACCCCCAATAAAATATCAAAAGTTCCAAAATCCTGTATTTTTGAAGTGAAGTTAGTTAATTATGTTTACTATAAAAGCTATTCTAATAGGAGCATACTCTTATGCAGAACCAGATGCATAAAGGGCCAAGCAATTGGCATTAAATTTTTACAGCTTTGTAATGAAATTAGAAGCTGCTTTAGGACAGGATCAAAAAGCTAGGTCAATGTCTGTTGACCTCAGCAGACTCTCAGCATGGCCTTTACTTACAGCAATCTAATACCTGAAAGAAACACTGCAAAAGGCACAGCCATCAAAAAAGCAAAACTGTTATTCCTGCCTTGTTATTGGTGGTAGCTTATCAGAGTTGAGGAATTCTAAGTTTACCAGAAATTTCTTGAGGCAACATCCTCTGAGGTGTTGTCCTTTAGATTTCCCTGTTGTTATAATTACAAATATTTGTGTAAAGATGTAGTAACACTTACTCCATGCAGGTATTTGTTTAACATTGTTCTCACACCCCAAAATAACTTTTTACAAGTAGTTATTGATTACTAGTGTTAGTAAGTTGCATTTCTTTCCTTTTTTTTTTTTCTTCCATAAAAGGCACACCAACCTGTTGGATTATTTGCATTCCAAGACTTACTAATGGTTTAGGCTGGGATGTTTCAGATGCTGGGATCTAGTCTAAGATTTTTAAAATATCTTTTTGTGTTTGTGTGTGTGTGTATCATTTCATTCATTCATTTGCGTTAGCAAAGTTTTTAAACTGTCATTGAGCTATTCCAACAGCGCTGATGGAGTAGGGTTGGAATCACGACAGTGATTGTCACCTTCTAATTGAACTGAGCACAAAATGTTTTTTGCAAAACATTTCATCTTTGACAAATTGGTCTAGGTTAACTCAATTACTGTATTAGAAAAATTCTGATCAGATCTATGCAGAAGGCAATGGACGTCTTGGCCAGCCACCATGCCATGCAGAACTCAATAACAGAATAAAAAGTATAAGTGTTCGTTTTTGCTTTCATGCTCCTGTGCTGCTGGTGATGTGCACCTGTACTATCTTTGGCCTTGTTATGCCACTAAGAAGCTCAGGGTACTTAAAATTATTTCAGACCTCACTATTTGGTGATTTCAGTAGCCTCTGTCTTCCTAAAACATCTGCTGCTGGGTTGTTTGGTTCTTTAGTTGTTTTTTAGATGGGCAGAATAATTATTTTACTCTGTCAAGACAGGCATCTCTACACTTGCCTTCAGCTGAAGTCTGAGGAATTATGTCTGTACAGATCCTTCTCCCTATGATAGATT
The DNA here is from genome assembly GCF_949628215.1 of Phalacrocorax aristotelis. Taxonomy (NCBI): domain Eukaryota; kingdom Metazoa; phylum Chordata; class Aves; order Suliformes; family Phalacrocoracidae; genus Phalacrocorax; species Phalacrocorax aristotelis. The sequence goes on along the minus strand of NC_134276.1, from coordinate 108,083,422 downwards.
TTGGAGTTTTATCACACTCTGATAAAGAGTTTTTCTTTTTTAAATGTCCCAGTACATTGTTTCAGAAGGCACTCCTCCCAGGCTGGTATCACCTAGGCTGTAGGTAGAGTCTCTGCTCCATCATCCAAATTATCAGTGATGAATGCTGGACAGTTTCAAGGTCTCCACTGATGCCTTCCATCAGACTGACTACAAAATGTGTGCAGGTAACTTAAAGTAAACTTACACAAGCATTTGTGTATCTACTAAATATAAATTTCAGTTTGACTGTGGCTGACAGAATCACCACAACATAGTGAAAAAAGTTACGTTTTCTAGTGACTTTTTTAGAAAGTGACTTTTGCCACCCTAAAATTCTGAAGTCATCACTGGTCATTTCACATCAGCAGCTCTCATTAACATCAACCAGATACTCTGAGCACAAAAGTAAAAAAAAAAAAACAAACCAAGAAACCACAGTATAGTAGTTCATCTAGACTACTTTCTCAGTATCCTCTTCCTCCTCCCCCTCCTTGCTTTGCTAATTAAAACTGACTGGTGACATCAAAGTTGGTTTCCTTTTACAAAGGATCTTACAGGAACTAGGTGAGCAGTGTCATATAGCTCTGGGAAAAAGGCTATTTAGACTAAAGCTTAGAGAGTCAGTATCAATTATTTTAGTGCTTCCTGGCTGCTCCAGAAGGAGTAATAAAGGTAGCTGGGCTTCTGATCTCTACAGGGAAGCCTGGCTCCTTTGAGACAGGGAAAAATTATGTGGCAAGTGTAAATAATTATATGAACTAACTGGGAATAAGGAAGACTGGTGTAATATAGAAAGCATCTTGGTGCCATCACAAACTGCAGGCTGCGTATGTTGGGGTGGGGGGTAGAGATGGTAGCAAGAAGGCATTTAGCTGTACTGACAGAAATGCCTAGGTACATGTCCTCGTTTTGTGTGAGATAGAGTTAATTGTCTTTCTAGCAGCTGGCATAGTGCTGTGTTTTGGATTTAGTATGAGAATGATGTTGATAACACACTGATGTTTTAGTTGTTGCTTGGCAATGCTTACACTAAGTCAAGGACTTTTCAGCTTTCTATGCTCTGCCGGGTGCACAAGAAGCACAGCCAGGACAGCTGACCCAAACTGGCCAAGGGATATTCCATATCATATGATGACATGCTTAGTATATAAACTAGGCGGAGTTGGCCAGCAGGCAGTGGCTACTGCTCAGGAACTGGCTGGGATCAGTTAGCAGGTGATGAGCAACTGCATCATGCATCACTTGCTTTGTATATTCTAGTATTATTTTATTTATGTTCTTTTATTTCAATTATTAAATTCTTCTTATCTCAACTCATGAGTTTTCTTACTTTTACTTTTCTGATTCTCTCCCCCACCCCACTGTGGGGGTGGAATGAGCGAGTGCCTGTGTGGTGCTTAATTTCTGGCTAGGGTTAAAATATGATAGTCCATTTTGGTGCCCCACATGGGGCACAAAGGGTTTGAGATAATCACAGGTTAACCAGAGCGTATTAAGGAATTTGCATCCGATAACAGTTGCAGGTCAAAATACTGATTTTTCTGTTCTCAATATTTATCTGATCTGCACCATTCTTTTTGTTAATGTACATGTTAAAGATTGGTGTTTGCAGTTTGCTGTGCTCTGCAGTGTTTAGTGATGTTTTACCTGAGAGATTTGTTATTAAAACACTGGGCTTGAGCTTAATCTGGTATTTGAGCACGGGGTCACCACCACCCCATGCAACGCTACAGGCTTGGGGAAGAGTGGCTGGAGAGCTGCCCAGCAGAAAAGGACCTGGGGGTGTTGGTTGACAGCCGCCTGAACATGAGCCAGCAGTGTACTCAGGTGGCCAAGAAGGCCAACAGCATCCTGGCTTGTATCAGAAATAGTGTGGCCAGCAGGAGCAGAGGAGAGATCGTCCCCCTGTTCCCAGCACTGGTGAGGCCGCACCTCAAGTACTGTGTTCAGTTTTGGGCCCCTCAGCACAAGAAAGACATTGAGGAGCGTGTCCAGAGAAGGGCAACGAAGCTGGTGAAGGGTCTAGAGAAAAAGTCTTATGAGGAGAGACTGAGGGAACCGTGGTTGTTTAGCCTAGAGAAAAGGAGACTGAGGGGAGACCTTATCATTCTCTACAACTACCTGAAAGGAGGTTGAGCGAGGTGGACATCAGTCTCTTCTCCCACGTAATGGGCGATAGGACAAGACAAAATGGCCTCAAGTTGTGGCAGGGGAGGTTTAGACTGGATATTAGGAAATATTACTTCACTGAAAGGGTTGTCATGGGTTGGAACAGGCTGCCCAGGGGAGTGGTTGGGTCACCATCCCTGGAGGTATTTAAAAGATGTTTGGATGTGGTGCTTAGGGGTGTGGTTTAGTGGTGAATCAGCAGAGTTAGGTTTATGGTTGGACTCTATGATCTTAAGGTCTTTTCCAACCTATACAATTCTGTGTATTCCGTGTAATGAAGCCATTACTGTACTTCAGGTACCACCTCATGGAGACAATTAGCAATTATGCCTTTTCCTCTGAGGCATGTTTTATGGAGAAAATACAGAATAACACCTTTGTTACTTTCTTCTATGATGTTTCCTCCTTTGTTACAATAACTGTGCAGTATCTTGACTGTCCTTGCATAATTAAGATACTTCTATTGTTTTTTCTTGGGAATATTGTTTTGGTTTTGTCTAAGGTTAATAAGCAATTTAAGAATATCATCCAGAGATCTGCCCCAAGGCTGGATAATTATGAGTGGCAGAGTATGTGAGATAGTATGGGCAAATGTCTAGGACAGTGGGCACCTCCAGTGTTCTTGAACTTCACCCCTGAACCACTGCAGAATCCTGTAAAAACCGTAAAATATTTGGAAAAGGTATGTTCTCACCCTGGTAACTCAAGAGAGACACAAATCACTGCAATGTGCTGGGGTCTGGTCCATGCCTACCGAGCCCTGTTCAGCACTATTCAGTACCTTCAAGGGGAAGAGAAATTCTCTGAATCTGATAACAAAATCACAGTCATTGAGGCTACTCCAACCACAGCAACAGGCACTGCAGTTACTCCAACCCCAGTGAAAGGCACTGCAACTGAACCAAAGAACCAACCCATGCCGGTATCAGTTGCCCCTATACACAGGAAAAAATACACAAGAAAATCAGTTTATTCAGTAAGGGATGAAGGTGAACCAGGGCCATAACAAGAAGAGGAAAAGGCAGAACCCACAAATGAGATGGTAACCACCCGATTCCTATCTCTGAGTGAGCTGCGAGATATGTTTAAGATTTCCGTCACCATCCAGGTAAGCACATTGTCACCTGGCTGCTCCAATGCTGGGATAGTGGGGCCAGTAGCACGGAATCAGAGGGTAGGGAAGCCAAACAATTGTGTTCTCTTTCTAGGGAAGGGGGTATTAACAAAGCCATTGGAAAATCGGTGCAGGCCCTCAGCCTCTGGAGGCAACTCCTGTCAGGCATGAAGGTGATAGAGTTAGAGCTGTTGTCACTAAAACTTGTTGCTTTGGGGGAGTCAGAAAGGCTTCAAGACAAGAAGCGCCTAAACAAAATTTATGATGCAGATGTACAGAACCATAAAGATACGAAACTGCAGAGCAAACACTAAACCAGAACAGACTATCCCTCAAGGACAGTATATACGTGATCTCAGAACTGAGTTTGCACAAAAGCAAAGGTTAACTAGCGGACACAGCGAGGAAGAGTAGATCCTTCATGCAGAGACCCCTGACAACCACCTGGAGACACCAACAGGCATGTGCAAAGGACATTTGCATATGATAATGAGTTCTTGGAAAAGTAATGAATATGTATATCTTGGGGGGGGAAGAGACTAATGAATATGTGTGCAAAGCTTGTATAAGTTGTGCAACTAACCCTGTTTGGGCACACACACTAGGAGGAGTGATCCTCTGTGCATCCAGTGCTGCAATAAAGAATAGCTGCTTAATAGTCGTTCGGACTATTGTGTCCTGATTTTGACTTTTCACGGCATCAAAGGAAAGGTATCCCTTCAAGGAAAATGTATATATCACCCAGGCAAGTGGACCACCATGGAGAGAGGTATCCAGTACCTGATGGAATTAGCTGTGCTGGAGGTGATTTATGATGACCTGAAGAAAGAGCAGTTATCCAAAGATCCAGATGAGCTCTGGGGCACATAACCCATGTGGTGGAAGTTTGTACAGAGTGCACCATCATCATACGCCAGTATTGGCAGTGATGACTGGGAAAGACAGAAAGGGACAAATGGTGGATGAATTGGCTGGCCACGTCTAGCAAGATGATGAAAGTCTCTCTTCCTCCCCATGGGCCTGCATCTCGCTGTGGAAAAACTGCCCCAGGAGTTCCAGCAACTCAGAGAGTATGTCCTACTCCCCACATGTATGGACCAGTATCTCACCCATTCGGAGTAAGCGTCTCTCTGCTCAAGAGAGATGATATAGTGGATATACACTATAAACTACCCTGTGGTTTTAATTGTGTGACCAGGAAGAGGACATGAGGAAGTGGGATGGTAAACCTACCTTGACCCTAGAGGAACAAGTATGTGAGTTGCATGGAAAAACAGTCACAAAATGGGGTTCTTCCAGGAAAATTACTGCTCCAGTTTCCCATAGGCAATTCCCCAGACAGAGTAGGAGGGCTGATTTTAGTTCCAGAATTAATAAAGGGACTTTTGATTTGCATTTACAGGAAGTGAATAGCAAATACTGTGATCAGGACTACAGGCCCTGCCTCCAGCCAGGTGGAAGAAAGAGACAACTGGATTACCAGACTGTGTGAATCCGATGGCCTGGCACATCAGACCCACAGGAGTATAAGGCTTTAGTGGACACTGGTGCACATTGCACCCTAATGCCATCAAGCTCTACAGGGGCAGAAACCATCAGTTTTGCTGGAGTGACAGGGGGATCCCAAGAGCTAACTGTATTGGAGGCTGAAGGGAGCCTAACTGGGAATGAGTGGCAAAAGCACCCCATTGTGACTGGCCCAGAGGCTCCGTGCATCCTTGGCATAGACTGCCTCAGGAGAGGGTATTTCAAGGACCCAGGAGGGTACAAGTGGGCTTTTGGTGTAGCTGCCTTGGAGATGGAGGAAATTAGACAGCTGTCCACCTTGCCCAGCCTCTTGGAGGACCCTTCTGTTGTGGGGTTTCTGAGGATCAAGATACAAAAGGTGCCAGTTGCCACCACAACAGTGCACTGGTGGCAATATTGTACCAATCAGGACTCCCTGATTCCCAATCATAAGCTCGTTCACTGACTGGAGAGCCAGGGAGTCATCAGCAAGACCCACTCACCCTTTAACAGTCCAATATGGCCAGTGTAAGTCCAATGGAGAGTGGAGGCTAACAGCAGACTATTGTGGCCTGAACAAAGTCACTCCACCATTGAGTGCTGCTGTGCCAGACATGCTAGAACTTCAGTACGAACTGGAGTCCAAGGCAGCCAAGTGGTATGCCACAACTGATATCGCTAATGCATTCTTCTCAATCCCTCTGGCAGCAGAGTGCAGGCCACAGTTTGCTTTCACTTGGAGGGGTGTCCAGTACACCTGGAACTGACTGCCCCAGGGGTGGAAACACAGTCCTACCATTTGCCATGGACTGATTCAGACTGTACTGGAACAGGGTGGGGCTCCGGAACAACTGCAGTATATTGATGACAACATCATATAGGTCAACATAGCAGAAAACATTTTTGAGAAAGGAAAGAAAATAGTCCAAATCCTTCTGAAGGCCAGTTTTGCCATGAAACAAAGGTCATGGGACCTGAACAGGAGGTCTAATTTTTAGGGGTAAAATGGCAAGATGGACGTCGTCAGATCCCAAAGGATGTGATCAACAAAATAGCAGCCATGTCTCCACCAATTAGCAAAAGGTAAACACAAGCTTTTTTAGGTGTTGTGGGTTTTTGGAGAATTCATATTCCAAACTATAGTCTGATTGTGAGCCCTCTTTATCAAGTGACCCAGAAAAAGAATGATTTCAAATGGGGCCCTGAGCAATGACAAGCCTTCAAACAAATTAAACAGGAGATAGTTCATACAGTAGCCCTTGGGCCAGTCCAGGCAGGACAAGATGTAAAAAACATGCTCTACACCGCAGCCGAGGAGAATGGTCCTACCTGGAACCCCTTGCAGAAAGCACATGGGGAGAACCAGGGTCGACCCCTAGGGTTTTGGAGTGGTGCATACAGAGGATCCAAAGCCCACTATACTCCAACTGAAAAAGAGATATTGGCGGCATATGAAGGGGTTTGAGCTGCTTCAGAAGTGGTTGGTACTGAAGCACAGCTGCTCCTGGCACCCCGACCGCCAGTGCTGGGCTGGATGTTCAAAGTAAACGTCCCCTCTACACACCATGCAACTGATGCTACGTGGAGTAAATGGGTTGCACTGATCACCCAGTGGGCTCGAGTAGGAAACCCCAGTTGCCCAGGAATCTTGGAAGTGATTATGGACTGACCAGAAGGAAAAGATTTTGGATTATCACCAGAGGAGGAGGTGATATGTGCTGAAGATGCCCCACTGTATAACAAACTGTCAGAAGATGAAAAGCAGTATGCCCTGTTCATTGATGGGTCCTGTTGCCTTGTGGGAAAGCACCGGAGATGGAAGGCTGCTGTATGGAGTCCTACACGACAAGTAGCAGAAACTGCTGAAGGAGAAGGTGAATTGAGCCAGTTTGCAGAGGTAAAGGCCATCCAGCTGGCCTTAGACATCGCTGAACGGGAAAAGTGGCCAGTGCTCTATCTCTATACTGACTCCTGGATGGTGGCAAATGCCCTGTGGGGCTGGCTGCAGCAGTGGAAGCAAAGCAACTGGCAGCACAGAGGCAAACCCATCTGGGCTGCCACATTGTGGCAAGATATTGCTGCCCGGGTAGAGAAACTGGTTGTAAAGGTACGGCATGTGGATGCTCACGTCCCCAAGAGTCAGGCCACTGAAGAACATCGGAACAACCAGCAGGTGGATCAGGCTGCTAAGACTGAAGTGGCTGAGGGGGATCTGGACTGGCAACATAAGGGTGAACTATTTCTAGCTCAGTGGGCCCATGACACCTCAGGCCATCAAGGGAGAGATGCAACATACAGGTGGGCTCGTGATCGAGGGGTGGACTTGACCATGGACACTATTGGCAGGTTATCCATGAATGTGAAACGTGAGCTGCAATCAAGCAAGTGAAGTGGGTAAAGCCTCTGTGGTATGGGGGACAATGGCTGAAATACAAATATGGGAGGCCTGGCAAACTGATTATATCACACTCCCACAAACCCGCCAAGGCAAGTGCCATGTGCTTACAGTGGTGGAAGCAATGACTGGCTGGCTGGAAATATGTCCTGTTCCCCAACGCCACTGCCCAGAACACTATCTTGGGTCTCAAAAAACAAGTCTAATGGTGACATGGCACCCCAGAGAGAATTGAGTCACACAATGTGACTCATTTCTGAAAGAACCTCATAGAATCCTGGGCCAAAGAGCTCATCATTAAGTGGGTGTATCACATCCCTGTCATGTACCACCCTCCATGAAAATCAAACAATACAATGGACTGTTAAAGACTACACTGAGAGCAACGGGGGGTGTGACGTTCAAACACTGGGATACACATTTAACAAATGCCACCTTCTTAGTTAACTCTAGGGGCTCTGCCCAGGATAAATTCCCTGTAGTGCACATAAAAAATATTCTGGGGAAGGCAGTCTGGGTTATTCGTGTCTCGGGCAAAGGCAAACCTATTTGTGGAGTTGCTTTTCTCAAGGACATGGTTGCGCTTGGTGGGTGATGCAGGAGGATGGGGAATTCCGATGTGCATCTCCACACCCATCCAAAACCAGGACAGGAGTTATATATGCTGCTCTGTCTATGGTATACCATTGGGATTGGTGAGGGCAGAGCAGGGAGGTGGAGGGGTGTGGTTTTGATGCTATGCTTGAGGAAGTTTGGGGATACACCAAGTCTTAATGAATGTAATAAAAGCACAAGAATGAAAAGAATTCCGTTGGGTATTTATTCGTAACTTTACAAGTTCTTAGTTCTTGGATTATAGTGAGGGCACCTTTGGACACTTGCATGACAAATCTCTAGCTTTGTAGCTCTGTGAAACCTTTTTCTTCAGAATACCTCAAGGTTAGTTTGATTACTATGTATTCACTACTGTCACATATTCACTAACATTAATATAACATGGACTAGAAGAAAATCATGAGTGGAGGGTTTTCAGAAACTAACAGCTGGTTTTGCTAATGAAAAAATTGAACTTAGTGGTATTCAGTGGTTTCTGAATACAAGGGTTACTGAGCTTAGTCCTGTTCTGTCTGACTACATTTTTCTTGGCTTCCTTGGTTAATTAAAACCTTTATTGAACATTTGGTTAGATGAAAGGCCTATTATTTTTATGGCCAAAGTAGGTCTAAAATCACAGTAGGGTATATTTGGAAGACCGAGAGGGAAGTGGAAATATCTAATGGCCATGGAAGTGCTAAGCAATGTCTACTTGGTGGTGTAAGAGCTTACTATGTTTTATATGGTGTGGTATATTATGCTGTACATTAGCTGCAGACATCTTATGTTAAACATTTCCTCTTAAAACACTATGCAATTTCAAATACTTTTTCTTTAATCCTCTATGTCAACATGTGAAAAATTTGTAATGAAACTTCATTCACCTCTTAGGAAAATTACCATTTTAGAAAACAGTGGAGCTACTAATGATATTAGATGCACAAACTGTCAGTCAGAACAAGAAAAGGCAAAGCAAGCCAAACTTTGGATTGACACACTATAAACAAACAAAGCTGTTCGAATTTTGTAGCAGTGAGAGGCACACATACAAGATTATGTCTTGAACTACAGGAAGATGAAGACTTACACCTACAGTAATTATGCTGTGCCTAATGGAAATGTTGTGCCTGAAGAACAGGGTGGGAATTTTAGAATTCATTGTTCTCTTCGTCCTGGGTTATGAACCAGGCTTCTGGGCAAAAGCTTGTGGAGGGACCTGTTCCTTTCAGAAAACAGAGTTCACTGTGGGATGAAGGGTATAGCTGGGTTCTGACAATACTGGTAGTTGTGATGCTTGTAAAATATTTCTTTAGCACAATCTCCACCACAATTATTGTCTTGGGCCTGTTTTTGCACACTCCCTGTCCTTCTCTCTTATCACTTTTCTGTGTCTTGCCTCACAGCAAGGCTGCTCTTTTCTTCTTATTGGGCATAGACTGGGAGGTTGACCATTGAGGCTGACTGGACACTATTCCGACTAGCCCAGGAGGTTTGTGGCCTTGGCTTTTAGCAGGATTCAACTTTATGTCCTTAGGAAAGTTGATGAAATTTAAAAAGTTGTTATTGCACCTATTCCAGTTTCCATGGGAACACTGATAAAATGTTTCACTTCTTCCATAATCTCTTCTCATTATCTTCTGGGAGATAAGTCATCTGCTACCTAATTTTCTGGGCACTTATTTCAAGTAATTTATTTTTTTATTCTTTTTTTTTTCTTTATTAGAGAAAATTTGGGGCCTGCTTGTGTGCCATTCATACAGTCTTACCACAACTGAGTAGAAAAAAGGGTGGACAGAAATCATAGCTTGTGAGATAAGGAAAAGTGGGACAGAATTAGGAAACTGAATCATAAAATCATTTAGGTTGGAAAAGTCCTTTAATAAGTTTAATAGGTTAGTGTTCCTCCTTAACTGGACTGGGATCCACTTCCATCAGAGATGTGATATAAGCATCTGAAAGGAGGGGGTTGTTCATGCATTCAAAGTACAGAAAAGTAGCCCCAAGGTTGTGGTATGTCTTGTCAAGATATGCTCTAGAATGCTATAGAATCTCCAAGATCCTAAGATTGATAAGGAAGTATGAAATGTCACTGTTTCATTGCATTCAGACAACAATGGATCCGTTCTGTGACTGAAGTTTTGTTTTATATGACCACACCAGGTGTATCATGAAAGTTCTGCATTCCGTCATGTATCTTAGGAGCTAATCATCTTAATAAACTGTTGTAAGTCAGGCAAGTGTCTGAGAACCTTGAGGTATTGGTGCTTGTCTGAGAGTAGCACTGAACCAAAGAATGAGAATAGATAAGAATAAGAATAAGGATTTCTGAGAATACACAGTGAGCTAAAGTAACTTTCGTATTGCTTTATTTTTATTGTATTATACAGCAAGGAATTTTTACATTCAGTCTTTTCTTAGTTGTAACCAGCTAAACTCATGTTTGACAGTGGAGAAAAGTGGCTAGAGGAAGTTGACGACATAGGGAGAAAGCCCGAATGGATGCATAGGGTTTACATGACGAGGTTTGGATGGTGGCTGCAGGGGTGGCTTCTGAGAGGAGAGACCAGAAGCTTCCTCCATGTCCAACAGAGCCAATATCAGCCACCTCCAAGATGGACCTGCTGCTGGCCAAAGTGAGCCCATCAGCAATGGTGGTGGCTCTTCTGTGATAACATATTTAAGAAAGGGCAAGAAAAGGCTGAAGAGCAGCTAGAAGAGAGGCTTGAAATTATGAGAGAAACAACCCTGCAGACACCAAGGTCAGTGAAGAAGGAGTGGGAGGATGTGCCTCAGGTGCCAGAGCAGAGATTCCCCTGCAGCCCATGGAGAAGACCATGGTGAAGTAGGCATTTCCCTACTGGAAATATTCTCCCATACTGGAGCATTCCTTAAAGAACTGTGGCCTCTGGGAAGGACCCACACTGGAAAATATTGTGAAGGACTGTATCCCATGGTAAGGATCCCACCCTGGAGCAGGGGAAGATTATGAGGAGGAAGGAGCGACAGACATGAATTGTTATGAACTCACCACAGCTCCCATTCCTCATCACTGCGCCAGTTGGGAGGGAGGAGGTGGAAGAGTAGTCAGTTCAGTTGAGCCTGAGAAGAAAAGGGTGGGGTGGTTTTAGTTTTGTTTTTGTTCCTCACTATCATACTCTGTTATTAATTGGCAATGCATTAAATTAATTTCCCCAAAGTTGAGACTGTTTTGCCCATGCCGGTAACTGGTGATTTCCCTGGTCTTATCTCACCCTTCAAGCTTTTCCACTGTATTTTCTTCCTCTGCACAGATGAGGAAGGAGAATGATAGAGTTCTTGGTGGGCACCTGGTGGCCAACTAAGGTCAACTCATCACAATGGGGCAGAAATTGATACATTGGGAGTAGACACTGGTCTGCTGAACAGTACAGAACTGTCAAAAGCTCAGGGTGCTCTGTTCTGTGCTAGGACTAACGTCCCTTAGCATGATTGTAATTTTCAGCGTATAGACTAAGCATTCAGAGTTTGAGGTCTTAGTCTCCAGATATCACCCCTGTCATATATATATATAGCTTACAAATGCCTCAATTTTCTCTGTAATCAAATATCAACCAAGCAAACTCATTTTCAGCTGACTTTCCCATAACTAAGGGCTATAGTCATCTCAGCTGTCTCCTAACAGTCTCCCAGGGGTCACCATAGGCAATGGTGAATGAAAGATCTGCCTAAGACACTGGGCCTTGCCAGCACCCATTCTAAGCACTATTTTGCAGAAAGTAAACTTCACTGATGGACTCTGGAAAAGGGATATTATGTCCAGCTCTTCCCTGTATTTCAGCTATCTGGAGTTCTGTCAGAGTAAAATAAGAGAAAAAAAATCAGGACTTAAGCCTGTCTGAGATTCTTGCCTTTCCTACATCAAGTACAGTCTAGAGCATGAACTTTTTTTTCCAGATTTTCTGTCATAGGCTTTTCTGCTGTAGTGGCTGTTGTTATGCAAGTGTGTACTTTTCCCAGTGTATATTATGTTATTAAGCATTAAGGTACATACCTCTTGGAAGGTGCAAAAGCAAATGGTCCACAATCAGCTTTGTCCAGCCAACTCCAGAGCAGAAGAGTTACAATATAAAATGCTGGAATAATATAGACAATGCAGGAAAGTAGTTGGAAGACCTCCAACCTAGCATAAAAGCCATGCATGAACCTTACTCATACTGAAATAACAGAAAGAACAAAGAACTTAATTAATTTTAAAAGCCCATTTGAGAATTCGCACCAATTGGTCAGTTAACTCAAAGTACGATTGTGCTGTATGAACAGAGGGTATTATAATTTGGAATCAAAAAAAGCCAAGGGTTGATGAAAAATTAAATCTCTATCTAGATAAGATCTTAAACATCTGTGACCTTCCAAAAATTGTCTTGACTTTTTAAGGGAAACATTGATAAATTAAATATTGGATAGGACATGTATTATTTTATTAATTATAATATCCAACCCTGAAGGCATCTCTGAATATTTAAAAGCACAGATTCTTCTGCTATTCCTATCATAATTTATTTTTCTTTTTCTTTTAATTGTTAATCTTCAACAATTGTTTCTATTATGTCTTAAAAGATTATTCATATAAATAATCTATGGTATGGTATTACCGCTGCATGCAACCAAATATATCATATAGCTCATATATATATTTGTATTTTGTTTGTGTTCCTGCACTGAAATCTATAACTAACCTATTGTCTGTCATTCTCTCTCTTTTCAACTTTTTTCCCCTTTTTGCCTGTTTATGGCTTTGTCTACATGTGCAGAACTTCACAATGTTCACGAGTCTAGCCAATTCAACCCTTGCCACATTCTTCAAAAATATTAGCATTAGTAAACGCTGTGTTCCATCCCTAGGATGTTCCATCCCTAGGAGTCTTATCTGGCAGGAATTCCTAGAGCAATTTTAGGCAATATTCACATCATCCAGCTTCAGAAGGCCAGATTAGGTGCTTTGGATCTGTGAAAATCTACTTCTCTCTATTGACTATTTTTAAAAAAATGTAATAATAATCGAACAAAACCTACCTTTCACTCTCAAGTGTATGTATGTTGTATTTAACTGCAGAAAGTCAGTGTCATAAATACAACTGTGATTTCCACTATATGGATACAGATCCAAGGGATTATGCCCTTGTCTCACTCCATAAAATTCTACAACTTAGATCAGTCACATAAAACCTGAAATCAATTAACATGGCTTCTTTCCTTTTTGAGAGCTTAAATCCAGTCCTCTCTGAGAAGTGGTTGGATGCATGCTAGGCTTCATATTATTCTGGACTGAGGTCTATCTCAGTCACATCTATCAGGTTGTTACATCTGGGAGGGTAGGTAGTCACTGAGCCAGAAAGAGTGCACAAAGGATTCAGTGAAATTCCCTGTGCAGACTTTAAGTGTTACTTAATCCATGGTTTGTGGTACCTATTTCTGTTGCTCACAGCCACAAGAAAATAATAAACTGCAACTGGTAGATGGATTAAGTAATGTCTGATACTGCCTGAGGCACGGGAGTTGCTCGTTATTGCAAAGATAGGGATATGCTTTATGACCTTATTCCCTTATTATGGTAAAGAAGGTCACATAAGTACCTTAACTTCACTGGCCTTTCAACTTTTTCTTATTTAAGGAAGTATAGGAAGTGGTTTACAGTGTCTGGTAAGCATATCACCCCTTTTGACTAAACGCAGCCTTTACTGTTAGCCTCTTAAATCAGAACTCCAATTAAACCCTATATCTCAAGCATTTTATAGTTCTTAGAGATAAAAGCTTTCTGAGTTTGGAAGGGGAGGATTACTAGTCAGAAGAAAGGGCTGAAATTTTTAGTTTCTTTTGTAGTGTCTGTACTGGACAACAATAAACTAATCTGTGGAGATATAATTTGGAGGTAGGTGTTATTTAATTTTTTTTAAATCTTCAGGTATACCAGTAAAATCATGCAAGTTGAGGAGAAAATAACTTCTACTGCTAAGCGCTACTCTCAACCTTTGGATAAAAATTAAAGGCAAGCTCTTGTTGATTTCTGCTTTCTGCAAAAATAGTTTTCATTCTGCCATCCTAACGTAGCTGCAGATAAAATAACTACGTATGTTCTTGCCTGTTGAGATTCTTGTGAATCATGGTTTAAGACAGACAGGAATTATACTGAACAGGGGACAACTCTGTGTTTCAGTAGTGCAACGTCACAAGATGTTAAGTCACTCCCTGCCTGATGCATACAATTTGAGTCAGTTTTTATGGGTAGAAACCCACAGGAGAGCTCCTCCTGGCCTTCCATGAATGAAAAGCAGGCTCCCCTCCAGTGTCACCTCCCTTCCAAAGCATATGGGGGATGTGGGACTCGCATAGGAGTTGCTGTCAGAGCTTTGACTGCAGCAGCTTCGACAAGCCAAGAGACCCACTTGTTCAGAGCTGTTGTGCCAATATGTGGAGTGGGAACGCCACTGCTTTGACCAAAACTGTCACTGCTTGACACCCATAAGTGGTGCTCCTCATGCTTAGGACAAGGTGTTAGCAATGTAGCCAATCTTTTGTTGATGTTGTTCTACAGAGCCCAGAACAGTCAGCAATCTCCCTGTACTGAAGATGCGTAAGGTCCCAAATGATGCAAATTCTCTGTCTTTTGTGAGGTAAGGCATAATGTGTGCAGAGAGCCGAACTCCTTTTTTCTATCACATGCAGTAAAACCAGGGTGTTTTTTTTAAACAGCATATTGAGTAGGTAATGATTATTTAACCCTAACATAATTCACTTCTGGCATTAAAATGTACTTTATTTTTATGTATGCTTTTCTATTGGTTGAATGATAAGGTGGCAGTGAAATATTTCTATTTCAGCTGAGGAACAAGATATCTGTGCTCCAAACAATTTACAGAACACACAACACTAGATCTACTATGACTTTACGCAAACAGCAAGTCTGATCTTTCTAGGTAAATGTGCTACCTTGCCTTATTTTACTGTATATATTTTCCTATTATTATGGGCTATTTGATGCTGGAATGTTTCTAGAAGCTACCGCTATTTAGAAACAGGCTGTAATATGGGGCCAAAGATTTATAAGTCTAACAGAAAATGTGAAGACAAACTAATAAGATTTTAAACAGAAGTTATCTGCAATGTAGACATATTGTTTCTAAATTGATACAGAAAATATTTTGCAAAGGTATCAAAGCTCAACTATCAAATGCTAGATGCAACAACATATGCAGGAAAGTTTTTCTTATGCTGCGTAGCTTAACCTAAAGTCCAGACGCTGCATACAGATCAGTCCTCCAAACTGTGACCAATTTCCTCTTGGCATCTCTCCAAGGATCCTGTAGGCATTGGCAGTCATTAGGATACATCGCTCCCATTAGTTTTAGCTGTCTTTCCTGAGGGTTTGACACACAACTGGATGGGTTCTCCCCAGTCAATTGACAGAGATTTATCTCTGTCTTATGACTAGAATGTCAGTTCACGTGAAATAAATATGTCTGCTATATGCTTGATTCAGTGGTAGGAAGCACCCGAGCTGGCTGGTTCTGAGCCCCACAGCTGCACCATAGGGAAGAAGTGAGGGACTGCAGTGGGACACTCCCTGCTGCGAGGGATGGAGGTCAGAGTCTGCCGACCCAACCTGCTGTCCATGAAGATTTGCTGCTTGCCAAGGGCTCAGAGAAGACATAATGGAGAAGCTGCTGAAGCTTGTTCATCCCTTAGACAGTCCTCAAGCGTGTTTTTAAAAGCCACGAAGGTGATTAAGGGACTAAAGCACCTCCCATATGAAGAAAGGCTGAGAAAGCTGGGACTGTCTAGCCTAGAGAAGAGAAAGCTCAGGGTGGGTCTCATTAATGTATACAAATACCTGAAGGGAGGGTGCAAAGAAGACAGAGCCAGGCTGTTTTCATTGGTGCCCAGCAGCAGGACATGAGGCAATGGGCACAAAACAAAACACAGGAGGCTCCATGGGAACATCAGGAAACAGTTTTTTACCATGAGGGTGACAGAGCACTGGAACAGGTTGCTCAGAGAGATTGTAGAGTCTCTATGCTTGGCAATATTCAAAAGCCATCTGGACACCATCCTGGGCAACTGGCTCTAGGTGGTCCTGCTTGAGCAGGGGGGTTAGACTAGCTGACCTCCAGAGGTATCTTCCAACCTCAGCCATTCTCTGATTCTGTGAGTCTACAACACGTATTGGTATAGTCAAGTAGATTCATTGTATGTAAGGCACCAATGTTATAGTCATGTGACTGAGTCAATATATAAATAAAAATACATTGCTTTTTATTTTTAAACTTAAAAATAACTTTTCTTTAATCTCAGTTTTTGGAGCTGAAGAACGCATTTTTTTTCTCCTAGCCTTCCCTCATGGATTTTTTTTTTAAAAAAATAATTCTACCAGAAGTGCTTGCAGTCTGACAAAGGGCAGATTTGGTAAAGCATTCTTGGTAGATCATTTAAGCGGATGAAAATTTTTTTGAAAGTGTGATAGATATATGCTTTGAATGTTTGCAGACTAGTGCCAGAAAATGAATGCTTGTGAAAAAAGCATAACTTTGCATTCAAGAGCATGCCAGGAGTATACTTGTATGGAAAAGTATCCGATTTGTACAGGGGACCTGGACATAGAAATACATTCAGAAAAATACAGGTTTTGTGTCTTTTTTTAAATAATGGATTAAAAAAAAGTTAGAGGTAGAAAGATACTAGGGTAGTAGTTGCTTCAAATTAAAGGGGTACTTCTGATAAGATTAAGATGTTCTGAAAATTTAGCACATTTGAGAGGGTTTTTTTTCCTTTGGTGCTAGTGATATTCTTAAAGTACTCCTATAATGTATCATATGTCATGTGAAATTTTCTTTATATAATTATCCATGAACACTGTATAATCATAAAATTTCAGGAATATGTTTCATCATTCACAGCTCAGAAGAATAGCAGATGGTGTTTGCTGTTGGATTACCCTGGAGAACTCTTTTTATTTTTTCCCCCAAGCTGGAGTTTATATTTGAATTTATATAAATTCCATTATTCAATTTATATTAGACAGGAAAAGAGATATAAGCATGCAAGGCGTAAAAGTGATAATAGAATCGACCTGTAAGTAACACCTGACTTTAGTAGCCTTAAATACTGTTATTCCAATTGAGATGTCCCATATCAAAAATGAAAAGTAGTGGTAAGGTGCAGAGTTACGGGGGCAATTAAGTAAAAAAGCACTTTTAGTCAGAGGGTTCAAAATAAAATTGGAAATTCAACCAAGGAAATTGAAAATGTATTTTGGAAGCCAGATTGCAAGTGCTCCTAGCGAAAGTATGGAGGTAGTGCCTCTCTGTTCTGGCGGTTCCCAACTCTGGCAGCGCAGCAGGGACTAACATCAGTACAGGCACCTGAAAGACAGGCTCTATTTCCATATTAGGTGCCTATTTATATATCCCTAGGGACCCTATGATGATTATTTTTAGGGCCAAAATGGTGTGGCTTAGATCAGAGAGTGTCAAATGCTTCAGGAGATGCCAACTCTTGAACCATTATAGAATCATAGAATCATTAAGACTGGAAAACACCTCTAAGATCATCAAGCCCAACCATCACCTCCAGGGACGGTGACTCCACCACCTCTCTGGGCAGCCTGTTCCAATGCCTGACCACTCTTTCAGTAAAGATTTTTTTCCTAATACCCAATCTAAACCTTCCCTGATGCAACTTGAGGCTATTTCTTCTTGTCCTAAAGGTTATAAGGTTAATCCTCATGGTGCAAAACTCCATGGGGGAGGAATAATAAAGAGAACCCAATTCTCAGATCCCATTCAGTGCCGCAGCTACATTTCCTAGGGAAACTATCATCATATGGTTTAGTAGTGGCTAAGTTAATAATTTTTGTATCATGGAAAATGAAAGGAATTTATTAATATCACAAGTAGTGGACAACTGTTTTTCAAACAAAAATTCTTTTTTACCGCTGAAGCAATACAGAGATGTACAAGTATACCTGAAATTTATCTTCAGATTATTATGGTTGCTAATTATTTTTTTTCCAGGTGCCTTCTTTTACCTTTTTCCCATTGCCTGCCTTTATTTTCTTTTCTTCTCCTTTTCCTATCTCTTTATATAAAATAGATAACACCAAAATTGACTAGATACTTTTAAATAACTGAAATGGAAAAAAAAAAAATCTGTATTTTAAAATAAATTAAGCACAGTAGAATGGAGGAGGAAATTTTTTTCTAACATGAGAAATAAATATTGGTATTATTGGGGTTAGACATAAGTAATATGAGTGTCCTAGTTTAACCAGTATTTTGTCATTGGTAGTATGGCATTTCTCCATTTATTTGTGAAATAGATGTGTTAATGTGACATATCACCAGTCTTGAATTTTGAATTAATGTAATTCCCTGCATATACAAGATATTAATGCTGGTTTACTTTGTTCTAATTTTCTTTAAAAACTAAAAAGATCATAGAATTCTCAAGCATACCGGTTGGTATCTCCGTGTAACAACTGCCAATGACTCTATCCTCCTCTGTTTCAATTTTTTCTCTTGTTTTAACTTATTTTTTAGTCTACAGAGCAGATTATTGACTATAGCTTGTGTAGGAATGAACTTAGACTAGGATACATTATTACTGAAAATGCAATGTTTTGTTCTGTATATTCTTTCAACTATTTTTTAGTATTTTAATATGTGCACCATCCACCTGTTAGCAAACATCAAAAATTGTCATGAAACTTGCTTCTGCTTGCTTAATTTTTAATAAATATAGCCAGCATGCATATATTGAATAATTGAGGATCCAGGTCTGCTGTTTCCTATATGCCACTGAAAAAAGCTGGTGAGTTGAGCAGCATGTATTATAATGTATGAAATTAACTTTCATCCTGTTTTGTACCCATCTTCTACAAAGCACCACGGTAAATGTGTGATTTGTTCCTTTTCTTTGTGTCTCATGCACAAAAAAGCAGTGCAGCGCCCACTCATAAATTAAGTTAGTAATGAAAAATATTTCCTCTTCCTTTCAGAGTGTTTGGGAGTTTTCTGTCATCTGCAAGTTGTTTCTTCCCTGTAACACGCTGGGGAAGAAAAAAACTCAAAAAAACAACCCCAAATTCTGGAAAGAAGAAGAAAACTCCTCTGTGTAGATAGCTCTGAGTTCTATGTAGTTAGTCATTATATTATGATGGAAAGGGATGACACCGCAAATTCCTTTGGTGTAGTCATATGTTTAAAAGCTAAGTGTAAGGCAGGTATTCCTCTTAAACTGAAAGGAAAAAATAGTAGTATGTGTTGAAGGGTAGAAAGCAGCCTGGGATCTGAATTCTAGTTTTAGATACATCTGGGAGAACAGAAGGCTTAATGATCAGTTCCTCCTCCTGGTATTTCCGATCTGCCAATTTAATTCTCCATTGGTCAGTTGTTTATTTAGTTGGCTTTTTTCTTCTGTTTGGACTTGGGATTTTTAGGGTGTTTCCTTCTGGCTGTTCAAATTCTTTCCAAGAAATGAGGTAACTGGAAGCTAAATTGGCAATGGTTAAGGCTGCTAAGAGCACATGTGTATCTAGGCTTAAAAAACTTGCTTGGCTTGCTCTTAAAAATAAGTGAGTACAAAACTGGTATTTACTAGCTTGTTTATCCTATTGCCATTTGATTGACATTCACTTTTTTGTTTGTTTGGTTTTTGCTGCATATGGATGAAAATAAGATATATCTGAGAAAACAAAGGACTAGCTCTCAAGTCCATCAAATCAAATATACTGAATTAGTTAGAAGACTGTACTGGTTGAAGCATCTAAGAAGGTACTTTTTTCAAGACCCAACCAAAATTGTAAATGTACTCCTATTTAGCTGATATGTACACAAACACAGATGTGGGCACTGGGATTTGAAAGGTATTTTTTGGCAGTGGACATCTGAACATGATGACGTGAAATAGAAGCTCCAACACAGCTAGTGGGAGGAGGTCCTGGTTTCCTCAGTTTGGTTGTCACCAATACAAAATTCACTTCATGTGGTGTGGGTGTGGAAAGAGAGGGGAAAACATTCTTCTTCCTATTACTGACTATAAACCTATTTCACTCATTTCGTAGCTCCACTGTTTCCCTCAGAATGGCCATTGTGACCAGAATCAAGTCTGCAAAAAACCAACATGACCCTGTGCACAGTCTGTCTTGGCTAACAGCTGAGTTAATTCTCAGCTGTTATATTTCAACATTCTTACAAATTTATAGAGAAACTAGTTGTTCCTTGTTCACTTTTAGTTGAAACAAAACTCTGGTGTTTGTATGTTACTTTTGTATGCTACACACCAGAGAAAACATGTCTAAAAATTGCCTAACACCATAAAGGCTTCTGAGGAACTGTAAACACAATTACAAACAAGAATCACAGAGCGAACCGTTTAGGTGACTGCATATAAGGGGCTAAAATTAAAAGAAAGAAAACCACAATTAGATTACACTTCAGAAGTAGAACTCATCAGAGGAAAGGAAGGGAAAGTTGTCATAAGGCTGTCCAGTACCAGGAATTTTACTGCCCATGCAGTCTTGCCACAGCAGCACACAGCACAGTGAAAGCTGCCTTGCTTTCCTTCTCAGATAATGTACCATGCTTTGAAATAATTTCAGAAGTTATTACACATTGTCTCATGATGATGATGTGAAAATAATTTAAATCCAGACAGTATCACAACTGTATTGCTGTCATATCCATTGCTTTTCATATCCTACACTTGGTACAAAACCAGAGCTGGGATCTTTGGAAGCAAAAATACAGTATCTTAAATAAAAATGCCTGTCCAAATAAGGTAAGTGTAAAGATACTTGTCTGCCAGTCTCTTTGACTATCTGCCCTGCATAAATAGTTTTTGAACCCATCGGAAAACATATCCAAGCCTAGACACCTCAGTTTTGTAGAAAATACAGTGCTTTTTGTAATACTTTCTCCAAACTTAATTTATCAGTTAGCATTATAGCTTAATTTATCCAGAACTTAAATTTTCCAACCATTCACATAGTTTTGTTAAACCTTACACTTATGTAAATGTCCAGTCTGGATAATGGGATATACCTTTTCACTCTTTGAGCCTTTCTGAACCAGTAGTTGCTGGCATTTGCATTTTGTGATGTACTGAAATCCACATTTTCTATCTGGAGCCTGTGCAGTCTAAATCCTTGGAGGTTTTCAAGACCTGGCCAGGCAATGCCCTCGGCAACATTGTCTGACTCCAGAGCAGACGCAGCTTTGGGCACAAGGCTGGACCAGCGACCTCCTGAGGGCCCTTCCAGCCTGAATCTCATTATATAAGACAGCTTGAGAAGATGCAGTTTCCTAACAAATAAGCTGTGAACAAGTGTTATTGAAGAGGTGAACTTAGAGAATGAAAATGAGAAACATAAGCCTAAAAACTAGATTCTGCCATGCCAAGAGAAGTGTGCTAAACATTCTGCATTTCCAAAGGTACATGGAATAAAGTTGGTGGGGATAGGGGGAGGGAGGAGAAGCTATTTATATCTTTTTTTTTTTCTTCTTTAAAGCTGTAGTAAAAGGACTTGGCTTGAATTTGGATACACCGGAATTTAGCTGTCAAAGTCCAAAATGTGGCCCTGAAATACCCTTCTCAGATTCTACGTAGCCCTTGAAAGGACTTCATAGGTTTACTATGTCAGTCACTTCCCTTAATGTCTGTGAACTCAAAAGAAAAAGAAGTATCACATATACTGAATATCCACAAATTTTATTTAAATAGAAAAAGTAAGTGTACAAGAAAAGACTGGTAAGTGGATGTCTTCTCCCCACACACAACATGGGAGCATCCTTTTTTGATTACTAGAGAATTCACTCACACCAAGTGCTCTCAGAAATGCTCTTCGTTCACGATAAGCTCTTCATTCAGGATAAGCTCTGATCAGAACTTGGACAGTTCTTAAAACCAATTGACTGCAAGAAATAAATCAATAGGAATTATGATCCTTTTATTCTGGCACCCACTTAGAAGCTTATTTCATTGTTCCAGGAAAATTTACAATGTCAGCTATATTTGAACATTTTAAACATTGCAAAAATAGATCCCAGTATACAAGATCCTGTTGTAGCAAGAAAGAAGGCAAAAAAAAGCCCTGAATGCAGAACTTCAATGGCAATTACAATGCCAATATTATGTAATTTTAAGTGTCTGTCTTGTGATTGCTACCATTTTTACTGTTCAGCTTTATAAACATGTCTTTTCCCACAAGTATTATGGACTATTTATTCCTCTTATGAAAGGTATCTGTGGTATATAAAATTTAAAGAAGGGATTTATTTACTTTTCAAGGTGAATTGCCTGTAGAAAAAAGTTTTCTCTAATTAGTCTGTGCATTTCAAATAGAAGACAAACAGATCAGATCATTAAAATTTTGCTTGGTATTTGTAAATAACAACTGATCCCCTTTGCAGGGTCTTTCTCCAGGGGCTGTCTTTCAAGGCAACATTATTTCCAAAGATTCCTGGTTAGAGGAGAAATCAATACCTATAAGCAAAGTAGAGGTTATTTGGTGAGAAGACATAGCCTGAAAAACTGAAAAATTACCTAAGCAGATCTTTCCATCACCTTTGTTTAGAAGGTTGGAGAAAACAGTTGAGGTTAGATGTGGTAACGTACAAAATAACTCCTGTTAAGAGTAGTGCTAGCTAGTATATAGGAATGTATTGCCAAAAGAAGGTTTTGAGATGGGAGTATATGCCTGAAATTCTGAGATTAAGGAGTTATTTTCATTCCTTACTGACCTCCTGATGCCGTTATTACATTGATATATACTTCTAGGTACCGCATATTTGGCTTCAGCCTGCTTTTCCAAAATCCCCATCTCCTCTTGACTACAACTGAATCGTAAAGATCCAGCCTATCTGGAAATCATGGCTGTAAATAGGTCTGTAGAGAAAACATAGATTCTGAAAGAGTGCAATAAGAATATCACTTTAACTGCACCATTTAATAGTCCTCAGTATTACCCAATTATTTTTCTCCCAACTAAGAAATTACAAAAGGGAAGGATAATTATTTTTCTCTCTTTATCTAGATATCAGTCAGGAATGTCTCGGTCTTGTTGATTTTTGGAAGAGCCAAATCTAATCTAAATTCTGGATAATAACAAACATTGGTCATCCCCTGTAAAAATGGGAAGACAGTAGACATCAATAATATCAAATATACTATATGGCATGCTAAAGAGGATGGTAGCATAAATGTCAATAGGCTGTGTTTTTTACATCACTTTGACAGTAAGAAGAAATGCTAAAAGCATTAATCATAAATATCCCATCACTCCAATTTCTACAAGTAATATAGCTGTGACTTCAGGAAAAAACACTCACAAAAAAAATAAAGTGACAGATTGAAATAATAAAGCAATTTCTTTGGACTCTAAAGTAAACAAGTGTAATTTTTTTTCCCCCAATAGTCTTGTTTCTTCTCCAGAATTGCAATTACTTACAACACAGAGAAAGCATTTTCTGCAGAACTCTTAAGCAGCAAATTTCTGGAAGTCGAAATAAAAGAACAGAAAGGAATTATTTATTATTTTGCCTAGTGCTGTGAGATGTTTTTCTGTATCTTTGTTTTACGTGCCACTCAAATATGTTTTCAAGCAAATTTATTTGACACCATAAGAGTGACAAAAGGAACTTTCTTTTTCCTTTTTTCATTTTTCTAAGTTGCAATAAAAATCTGCACTATAAATGACCTTTGAAATAAAACATCCACAGCAATGCTCCATACCTCTCATAAAATGAGCTCTCTAATTAGTTGGATATTTTTTTTTTTTTTTTTTTGGCTGGAGAAATGTGTAAAAGGGCACAGTAAGTAGAATTGTACTGCTGCTGCTCATACCCATGAATATCCAATGTTTAATTCAGTAGCCTAAGTTTTCGAAACTACAGAGAGCAAAGAGGAGCAGAATGTGGCACTCTGTACATGCAGCTCAGCCCTGTCTGGGTTTCTTAGTAAACACCAGCTGAAAAATTACCTTCTACAGCTCTTTTATAAGGTTTTAGGCCTTCGCATGGCTCTGCAAAATAAATCTACTGAGGGGAAAAAAATGTCGGTCCCCAGCTCCCACCATTAAGAGATATGGTAAAAGTTTGTTTGAAGCTGCTTTCATTCAGCTGCATCTGCTGGAACAGTATAGTCTGCAATATTTGTAACTAGGCAAAACAGAAAATCCTGTTGTACACCCCAAGGAAGAACTGAAGTGTGTGGTCTAGGTGGCCTTTTGTCCTTACTAACAGACTGCTTATCTGTAGCCCTGGGGCTACAGATTGCAATTGTGTAGCTGTTGTTGCTGCCTTTTTGCCAGCAGAGCTTTCAGGGAAGTGCAAACTGTGCACAGGAGTGGTACGAAATGCGTAATGCACAGATCTCGCCAGTCACTCTAAGGAAGACGGGAACAGAGATGCAGATCGAATTAGTACCCGATTCTCCCTGGTGTCATTTTAGAAGTTGTAACAATTCTGAAAGTTTGCACTATTATTGCTTCCATTATACCTATTCTGCTCGTAAATGTGTATCTTCCTGTCAAGGTTTTATTCCTAAACCTTTAGTAAATATGGAAGGGGCAAAACAATACAGCCATCAATATGCAAAGATATATGTAAATGTTGTA
Organism: Phalacrocorax aristotelis; assembly: GCF_949628215.1. Classification (NCBI taxonomy): domain Eukaryota; kingdom Metazoa; phylum Chordata; class Aves; order Suliformes; family Phalacrocoracidae; genus Phalacrocorax; species Phalacrocorax aristotelis. Next base: position 108,058,978 of record NC_134276.1, on the reverse strand, counting down.
TTTGACATAGACTTCCAGCACATATTAGCAGCATTGGATTTCTAGCAGAATTTGGTAAGACTATTCAGAATTTCATGTGGAGGGATTTTTTGGGTTGGTTTTGTGTTTGTTTTTTTGTTGGTGGTGTCTGTTTGTTTGTGGCTTTTTGTGTTGGTTTTTTTTTTTGCCATGAGCTAATAAAAGAAATTTTATGATTTGAAGCATTTTTTCTAATGAGGTCTCTTATGCAACAGGGTAGTGTAAACAGCAAATCATTTGGGTGGTAAAGTACTTTTAACTTTACTTCTTCATTACAAGGGAAAAAAAGTACTGAGTGCCAGAGGTCTATTTTGGAAAGAGAGGTCTCAGTAATAGACCTCTCGTGACAACTTGCTGCCACTGGTGGTTTTGGAGGCATAGGAGTGTGATGTGGATCTAAATGTTCTGATGCATGATGACATGTGCACATACAGGGCAGTATCAGTATCTCTTTCTCTTTAAATCACACCTTTATTTCTTTATTTCAAAAATTCTTTTTATGCAAGCCAGAGCTTGTTTTCAAGTAAATATGCAAGAAAGAGAAGAACAAGCATCCATAGGAGGTTTTGATAAGGACATTCCCTAACTTTTCAGAAATTGCCTTTACAAAGCTGAGGGTTGGTTTTGGTTTTTTTTTTTGCTTTGGGGTTTGTTTTGGTTGTTTGGTTGGGGTTTGGTTGTTTTTGGTTTGGTTTGTTTTGGTTGTTTTTTTTTCAGAAAGAGTTTATCATTCTTTGATTTGCTTCAGGCAAAGTAACTTGAGACTCAGCATTCTAGATATAATCCATGTAGTGGAGTTATCTTTAACTGTGGTTTTGGGTGGGAAAGAGTGAGCATTAAGAGGAAAACACACTTCTCGGTGCTTTTACTTTGCTTTTAAAACTGGTCTAATTGACGTAGCTGGAACCTTTTTATCGTTAAGTAGGAGACTTTTTCACAGAAGAATAGGAGCTGAACTTTTCATAAAGATTAGTCTAAATGTCACTGTAGTGACAGCTCAAAATAAAAGGTGCTATAAGTAGAGTATTTTTGCTGTAAGTAGTATATTATGGGACTAGTTTTTAGTTTTCATCTCAAGGTAAGAGTTTATTTATCCCACGAAATCTAGGCATTTCAAACATTTTTCCAGTCCCACAGTGGAAGAAGTCTGGGGACAGAAATTTGAACATGAATATTCCATGACTTAGCTGAGGGGTTTTGATCACTATAGACTCATTCTCTGCTTTTGAAGAATAACTCCCAAGACAGAGAGCTCCACAAGAGAATAGCAAATTAGCTAGTAGTTTCTTCCCCCCTTCCCCCCCCCCCCTTCTTGTTGATCAGAAATTACATCCTTGTCAAGAGAGGTTTTCCAAGTCAAAAATGTAAATGAAACTAATACATTTTCAGTAGGAAAAAAAGACAGACGACACTGTAAAAATGTTTCTGGATAGCTATGTTTTTAACAAAATTCTTATTTTTAAACCAAGGAATGATTAGGTTGTTAAAAGCAGTAAAATTATCCAAATAATTTCAAATTAAAAAAAAATACCTGTAACATTCTCTGTACACAAGGACATACATTGAAATTCTGAATCTCATTCAATCAGTGGCAGAAGTTTCTACATATTTTTCCATGGAGCCAAGATTTCATCCTCTAATGCATATACCCTTGTTTATGGGCAAAGAGGGAGCACGCTTGTAAGCAGGTAAAGCCAAGAAGTTATTGTTAGTAAAAATGAAATCTTAATTTTAATAATTATTAATCCAGATGTAATCGTTACAGAAAGAGAAAGACAATTAATGCAGTTAAAATTGTTATATACACATGTCTCTGTTTCTGTGCTTTCTCCTGAAGCTATGCTTAGCTTCCCGCTGCTCCTCTGGGTCCTGAGGTCAGGGGTGTTATGGGGTTCCTCAGCAGCTGGCATCCTTTACTGGCAGGAGTATAATGCTGGTGTTGATTGTTGCTTTTTCCTTGCTCTAGGATCCACTTGGGGTTAATTTTTATAGATTCGGTAACACACTTTTACCCCTTTCTGCTTCTTCACTGGCCTGTGGTTCCATATTACATCAGAATTTACTGTATATGGTGCCTTTTGCATATGTTACATACTATTTCTGTATTGACTTTGTCACTCCAAAACCTCATTTTGCCCATGTTTGCATTTCTGTGAGGGACTGTGGGTAAGCTATACATAGCCACAGGGCCTCCAGGGTCACCCTGCCTCCCAGCTCTGACCATCCGATGCCTGTGCACCTCTGGGCAGCGTCCTGTGCTCCGCCTTTCAAGGCCTCTGCTGTTTTACCAGGGCTGTGTTTCCCTACACTGTGTCTTTCTGTTAGTCATAAATATTTTGCTCTCTTCAGAGTAACTGCTTGTTGCTTCTATCTATATAAAACTGCGTTTGTATCACACAAAGATAAACAGAAACAGGACAAAGCAGCCATGGTTGCATGGCCAATTAGAGAAACTGCTGTCACAGCTAGACCGAGTAAACTGAAGCTGCAAACAGGTCAAGAAAAGTTCACACAGAGCAGGACTGACAACCTCAGTGCTGAGGACTTGCAAACTCAGTTCAGTGCTTAAGGCCCATTACTAGCAATGGCAATGCCGTGCTGCAGGGTTACAATCTTTAGTGATAAGGAGAACATATGCCATAATTATTACAAGATGCTGTCTAAATGGTGGGACTATCCCAACAGTCTGCTGTAACGTGTAGGAGAAATGACTGGTGAACCAAGGATGAGCTCAGGACACCCAACAGCCAATTCAGTTCACAGATCATAGGGATACTCTGTGTTGTAAGGATTGATTTTTAGGAAATTACAAAGACCTAGTACATTACACACAAAAAAAGGATAAAAGACATGGAGCAGAAACCAATATGCTTTCCTTGCCTCTGACCTCCCTAGGGAGTTCAGCAGTCACCTTCTAATTACTAGCAGATTGGACACAATTTTCAGAAACCACAAAGTGACTACAGACCCTGAGGCTTGCAGGCTCTTCCAGAAGAACTTTTGTGTCTTGTGATGTTGGAGAGCAAATTAAAAGTGGCCAAAGCATTCAAAAGTTTGATTAATTAACACTTATAGTCTTGATCCTTTTTCAGGTGAAAGACCACTAAGTAGCTGCTCTGTTTTATAATTGAGATGAAGTAACGGTTGCCATCCCTTGTGGGAGAAGGATGCCAAAGGCGAAAGCAATTAAATCCCTGTTACATTATACCTGTGGGCAAAGTTGATCATTCACAGGTAGCTTGCTACATGTGGCTTGAATAACAAGGTGTACAACATTTACAAGTCTGGGCAATTAAACTGACATGGCAGTAGCTCCATTCAGCTATTCTGTCTGAAGATTCATTAAATTAGTTACATATAGCGCTACAACCATGGGAAAAACATATGAATTACTGAAACTATTGTATGGAACAATAATATGTAGGCATTTGTGTGTAAAAATATTTACATTCAGCAGTTCAGAGGAAATTTAGGTTTGATTTATGTAACTATTTTTAGCTTGTCAGATAGAAAATCTCTTTGGATTTGATATATAAGTCTGTGGCTTCTCTTTCAGAGAGCTGAAATTTTGTCTGCTCATACCCTGCAGTAGATACTATGGTATTTGTAATGGGGAAGACAACCTATTCATTTTTTATCACTTGGGTTTGTTATGCATGAGCTCGTCTGCTTTTACAGATTGGTATGTTGCACACTTACCCTGAATAACTGAGAAGTTTGAAAAACAAACTTCACTAATCAGAAAGAGCACAAAACTGGATATGTGCAAACAGAAATATGCCATAAACTGAAGTTACTGTCAGCGGTCATGCTGTCTTTGGCTCCATAGTGGCTTTGTGAACAGAGAAGCACTTTATGCACCATGAATCCGCATAGAAGGTTAAGTGAACTGTTTGCCTCTGGTTTTCCCATCTTGCTTACTTCTGATTATATTCTTACAGTTGAATAAGAAACCTGCTGTAATTTCATTGCTTGATTTTTAGATCTATGTGAATTTTTTGCTTGGTTTTTTCTTCATTTTCTTCAGACCTCAAAGTATTGGAAAAATTGAATGGCAGTGTATAGCAGTATTCAGAATAAATTTCACAGAGATAGTATGTACAATTATGAAATTATTAAGTACTGTACACAAAGAACATAATCAGTATTAAATTATCATAATAATTGCTATATGTACAGTACCTGGGACTTTCTTGTAACCTATATGAAGGAACCGCAGTGTTTCCCTGACATCTATGCAGCTCCTGGTGTCTATAGATATTCCTATCTGTCAGGGACAATGATGGCCACAATTTTGTAGGGATATTTTCTCCTGACAATAACAATGTCCTTTTTCTGACCTGCATAGTAAAGCGAAGCTGCATGGTATGAGGGAAAGGAAGGTCTTGAAGAATTAATATGGCATTTTTAAATAATAACTTGATACTTTCTAAAGTACTTTCACATTACTTGGTACTTTTGCATTTTGTAGATCATTATTATAATATTTTTCAACCCAAACATAATCCTAAATATCCTCTGCTCCAAAACTGCTTCTAGTATTTACTTAAGAAAATATATTTTTTCTGAAGTTCCTTCAACAGTGGCCGCTCACCTCCTATGAGATAGCAGTGTTGCTCAAGCCTACCTCTAGAAAAAACATTGGAACATTGGAAGCCTGAAGTATCTTCTGAGTCTTCTAGAACGACAGCTTCTAGAAAACTTTCTTATCCAAAGGCTCCAGGAAAAATAAAGCAAGAAAAATGTATCATCGGTGTAGTTAGACTGGACAGTAGGACGGACTGAAGAAGCTTTTCCCAGTGTAGTACAGAGTGGGTGGCCAGTGTTAGGGAGCAAGTAAGCTCTGATTTTAGCCCCTCCCCATTTATTTCCTTTGAGAATTTAGAGTGCCGTTGATATCTCGCCTACCACTACAATGTTTTAAATCTATTAACAGTTGTAGTTTTATTTTCTTTCTCTTCCTACCCTTGAGCAGAGAGAAAGACACTTTTGTTTATATTTATGTAATGATATGCAGGAAAACTATGTCAAAGTGTGTTTTCTACATTGTATCCTGAGGGCAGCAAGATTGCTGGTTGTTCTGGGCTCCAGTGGTAATGAGTTATCTTGGTGCAGACATGACACCGACTAGCTTTTGCTAGGAATGCTTTATCCTAAGAGTCTACCATCTGAAACAAAAATTCAGTACTGGGTATGGAAAAATACAACACTGGTTTACTTGCTGATAAAATTATAAAATCAATATTCAGATTGACATAATGTCTCTTGCCAAACCAAAATCATAATTCAAGATTTACAGCTGACTTATCTTTCATGTTGTAAGACTTATGTTAGAATGGCCTGAAGCATTTTCTTTCCAAATTCAGTTTACTATCAACTAGATATGCACCCAACACTATGTAATATGAAGTGATAATTCATTGTCAGAATCCAATGAAATAGAATAACTCTATCTCCTTGAAATACCCAGCTAATGTTTTCTTAGCTTGCATAATGCATTATTAAAGTCATACTAAGTCAGCTGATGTGAATTCATATTCTGATGAGTGTATGACTATCAGCCACCTGAAATGGTACGTCTCAGACAGATGCTGGTGAGATTCAGGGAACGTTCTTCTCCAGCATTTTACTTGCCCTTTTATTAGTTCAGATTTCCAAATAGAAAATAGGCAGGTATTTCTGGCTTCTTTGCATTTTGAAAAAAAAGAATGCAGACACTTGACTGGGGTAGGTTTGTTGTTTTGTTTTGTTTTAAGAAAAAAAGAAAGAACAGAAAAAGTCTCTGTAGAACAGATATAAAGCAAGATCTAGAGAAGGTCTTTTCACCAAATAAAAGTCAAGTGTGTTGCACTTAGTCATGTTTCCCTTTTTGCTGTCTTTTCACCTCTTTCTCCTGGCAAAATTTCACCCATCAAAAAAATTAAAAATAAAACCCTTGGACCTTTCTGTGGTATTTATGGATGGTCTAAACCAGAAAGAAAATTTAGTGGCTTTGAGATCCCTAAGTCCTTAACCTTTTCAATGTTGAGAAGAAAGCAGTAATGAATGAGCTTTAATTGTAGCCTACAACTTACTGTAGCCACCTCTATCTGAAAAGTTACGGTGGCAGCTATCTAATGCTGTTACGTTTAAGATCCTGTCAACACTGGCATTGTAAATCCCATTCAACTGCTCTTTGGAACTTGGCCATAAAAAATGTGCTTCAATGTGCTGTGCACGGCTTTAGACCAACAGCTTTTCCCTTTTCTTCATACATATTTTAAATTAAATGGATTTTCAGTAAGCAATACTAAAAGAAAGCTATACTTAAGAAAACAGGAGTTCTCACAGTAGTTGATTTATTTTATCTTTGTTGCTCAAATGCTAAAGAAGAAATAGATGAGATAAAAGCATTAATTTTATTTCTTTCATATCCTGTTTTTCACTCATATAGGTTTATTTATCACTACTATCATTCAGGCGTGCAGTATCTTTCCTGCTCGTTCCTACCTCCTGTCTGTGTCATCGGTATTTTTAGTTTGTCTCATTTTTTCCACACTTTCTCAAGTCTTTCTGAGGTCTTCCAAATGTCTTCCTGGTTACATACAGTTACAGTTATACTGCTGTCATAACGGAAGGCCTATGACAGATCTTTAACTGCTTGAACCGCCCCTTTCTTTTACCTCTCTTTGTTTCTTTAGTATTTCTCACTTAATCTGACTTCTACATTCTCATCTTTCTACTTTTCATTATCATTGCTAAGCCTGCTGATTGAAACATGAATGACAAGTACTGAAGTCTTCAAATATCTGCCTGCCTGCCTGCCTGCCTGCCTGCCTGCCTGCCTGCCTGCCTGCCTATCTATCTATCTATCTATCTATCTATCTATCTATCTATCTATCTATCTATCTATCTATCTATCTCTTCTTGTGAGATTAGCAGTGGTCGAAACAAAACTTTTCCTGTCTGGTTTTTTTTCTTTCTTGTAGTGTTTCTTCCCATTTATGATACACCACCTTCCTCTGTACATGTCTAGTTCTGCACTGGAAGAAATCAAAACATCTCAGATTACACGCATTAATAACTTCTTTTCATTTCTCCCAATAAAAGACCCAGCTCTCAAAAAGGTTCCGGCATACTTCTAAGAGCCTTTCCTAAAGCCATCGTTACAGCCTCACGGAACACACATCACAGTGGGCAACAGATGAAAGAGGAAAATATATAAAATGTTTTACCAGAAAATACAGAAATAAAAGAGTAAAATTAAAATGACAATATAAAATCTGTTTGTAGGTGAGGCAAAATTTTTTGTTAGGTGATGACACAGTGAAAAATACCGTAACACAGACAAATTGCTTTGGTCTAAGAATCCTTATATTTGACACAGGAACTCTAAGAAAAGGGGCATCAAAGATGAGACTTTCTTTAGTCAAAATAGGACTCATTGGTCACAGTAGGCACTAGCACTGAGGCCTTTCATATCGGTCAGCATTGCAGGAAGAAGATAAGTAACTACAGAAATACGTCCAGAGGTTCAGTAATTATTACTGTATTAGCACTGTAATATCACAGACATCTTCAGGACCCATCAGTGAATTATACTGAGTATAAGTGAATTGCATATTCACTATTGCACATCTAGGACTGGAGAGGAAGAGTAGAGAATTTAAAAAAAAATTAAAGTTCTGTAATCTTGAAAATATATCAATACTCAAGAAGATCCAGGGGGAGAAAAATACTAAATTGAGTTGAGCCCTTTTCAGAAGCTACATGCATTTGAACAACTTCATAGTGTATAATATGGTTAAGTCAATAAAAATATTCTTTAGAAATCCTAACATTTTAAAATGTTTTGTTTATTCTTCAAATTTAAGGGTATAATAGTATGCTTTTGCTCACTGTATTAATATTCAGGTTTTTATGAACAGGTATTACATGGAAATCCAACCCTACCAATGATTTTCACAGTGTTCAGTTGTTATTTTTACCACTTGTGTTTATAAAGGATAGAAAACTGAAGATATTTGGTGACTTGCCATTTATATTTATCATCATCCACATTATATTATCTTTGTTGCTTTGCCATATAAATACATTAGCTGAATAACTGCTACAGATTAATATTTAAAGTTTTTCATTTTCTTATGATTACATCTGTAAAATGCAGTAATTCTGACTACTGACAGGACTAGTTATTAACTGGATCTTTCAGAAAGTAAATTTTATTTAAAATATTTCCCTAAGTGAGCTTTATTTCGGTGATCATAAGCTTGGTATCTATGGTACACCTAATGCATTTTGCTAACCAAAAGCTACAGTTCTAGTGTCAATTATTAGTAACAGTACAGTATAATATTACCACAAATTAATACCATCTGTCAACATGAAAAGTATCAAGCTGGGTTTTTCAAACAGTTCAGCTTTTCTCTCATTAAAGTATGTGCAGAGAATAAGCTTCCTGAAAATGAAAGGAAGAGGCTAATCTCAAAATATAGTTATCAGTACATCATGAATAAAAATGCAGAACAGGATTCTGCCCCCAGCAGATAACGTAATAGTATAATTAAAATCATACACTAAGTCTGCCTTTATAGATTTTTTTCACCTTTTTAAATATAACAATTGCTTAGAACTGTCACAGTGCCTTTGTGTTTAGTAAAGGTCAGTTGTGCACCAGTCCACTTTCTTATGGCCTTTCAAAGGTTACATTTGGTTTCTTTCCAATTTTGTCTGAAAACAGGGGAAAGCCACCTATTGGCAACCAACTCCCTTATCTATTGTTCTGCCTTATCAGAGAAGTGATTTTCCTCAGCTGTAATGAAGTAAAGAGACACTGCTACTAGGAGGACCAGATACCTTCCTGTCAACATGTGCACTTGGTCCTGCTCTGGCAAAGGCTTCATGGGAGGGGCTATAAGGAGGATGTTTAGATCGGGACCCACGACTGTGCACACAACAGTTTTCTTTTTACTGTATTCTATTGAATCTAATACTCAAGATTCAGATTATAAAAGTAACAAGCACCATCTTTGTCTCTGCAACTTTAATCCACATCTGCCACTCTGGTGGATAACTGCTTTGCCCTGAGACACCAGGCTTAAACATACTAACAGGAGCAAAAATGAAGTCATTGTGGTTGCGAACCAGGCAAAGAATTCTTAAGTCATCCATGTCATCTGTACTCAAAGAAACATCTGATAAAGCTCTGAAGTTGTTGTATGATGTTGTGCTGAATGTTGTTTCTGAGCAATAAAATACATTAAACTTTCCTGCAATACTTTATTATCACTATACTACTTTAAGTAAATACATACTACAAAGAAAATAATTCTGATTTTTTCCAAGAACATGGTAATACCTAGAAAAGGTCAAATAGGCTGCTAATAGGGGTGAAAACAGATTCTGTCTCCGTGTGGTGATAGAAAGCAAAAAAATAAAGCACTTCAAGGAAGAAGCCGATTCCTTCAGACTTCTCTGCTTGTCCCACAGGGACAAACCAGAATAGAAAAGGATGTAATAGTCTTATCACGAGGCTGCATTGTGCATGTCTTTGAAATGTGAAGGAGCTTTTTGCTTATTGGAAGTGAGAATGTCGCCAAAACGGGTGCTATCAAATTAATTAAGTACAATATTTGCCAGTCATGATGTCCAGACAGACACCTCCAAATTTTATGTAAAGGAGGAATCATAGGAAAATTGCCAAGGTCTCAAAACATTTTTCTTCTTAACCTCATAAGCAATTGTCATGTCATATTTTTTTAACTACAGTTTGCCATTTCATAGAAGAAATGATTAGTGATATCATGCATCATTAACTACGTGGCTGAAGTGTAAGCCCCAGACACAGTGAGCCAAATTAATTTTTAGCATAGAACTACTGACTCCAGCATGTTACTTCCTGAGCCAGCAGAGGCTAAAATCACAGATAAATTGTTGATTCTAGATCCCCTAGGAGTGGTGTGTCTCATGTAACTCAACTGTTATCACCTGCTAGTTCATCAGAAATGGTTTTCAGGGGGTTCAGCCTTTCCTGGCAGAAGACAATTTTTGATGTAGTGGTAATAACATATCTAGGTATTTATAGTATTCCCAGCACTGTAGTACCTTAATGCTTGAATTAAATCACTAGCTAGAATTCTCCCTTTCTTTACTTATTTCTAATCCAAATCAAGTGAAGATATGTGGATGCTTTATCTGTGAAAGCAATCAAGATAAGTATTACACTAACACTGGGCAAAATATTTTGGTGCTTTTTTTTTGGTTGGTTTGGTTGTTGTTTGTTTTTTTAATAGTAATTTTTCTGTTTGGAAATTTAAGGAGGTCCTGGCAGATGACAATGACTTTCAAAATGCTCTGGATTTGGTATTTTTCCAAATTTTCTGCTGTTCTTTGAAACTTCTATTTTAAATTACAAATTTAAAAACTGACTTGTTCAGTCATTGTTGGTTGAATCACCATATTTATCATGGAATTGAGTCAGACGAATAACATAATCTGGAAATTCCATAATTCTTGACTTTTCAGTGAAAAATCCTCAAACTACTAGGACTGCGTATGCAAACCAGCTCCTGTGAATTGTTCATCTGACTTACATTTATAGTGTAGAAAACCAGGGGAACTGGATTAAATAATTTATATGTGTAACCACTGTTTCATTTTTGGTTTTGGCCGCACCCATTATTACTCACTTCTATAAATTATCTTAGGGTACAGTTCCCAACTGACTTCTTTTCTTTGAACAAAACTCCTTTAAACTCCTTGCTACTCATTGATGAAATAGATAACTCTATGCTATAATGTCCTTGATTTTAACGTTACATTAAAATCTTTCTCATTAATGATACCTCTATTGTACCTCTCCACACTTTCTCCATATTATCTTGTTATCCCCTTGAGTCACAGCCAATGTTAAAATAAGCTCCCAAGGCTTCAACTGGAAAAATACCTGTAAAGCCAATTTCAGCAGTCCCAGGCAAACCAGAAGGCTCTTACTCAATATGTTTAGCATTTTATGAGAAATTTGTATTCATTAGTTTAATAATTAAATATAAAAATATAAGCAAATACAAACTACAGCTTAAATGAAATCTGACTTAATTAAAACAAACCATTTCAGTACTACTGAAAGAATAGTATAAATGATTCAGTTTGTCTTCTCATAAGCGTTAACCTTACCATGGAACTGTCTGATAAGCTACTCTTTGGTTGCATCATTGGCAATATATGTATTAAGTTTATATTAAATTATTAAGTTAATCTTTAAGTTTTACATTAAAGACTATGAAATATTTCATTAAAATATTATTAAAAGGGAACAGAATTAAATGTATGTTTAATTAAACTCTAGCTTTTGCTTTTCACTTTTATCCACAACCTATATATTTATTAAGCTGTTTGAAAGATTAACTCCATGTTTGCTTTTTCCTGTAATTTTGTTTATTTTTTCCTATACAGAGATTAAAGTATTTTAAACGCTTATACACTCTAACTTTCTGTGAAATGCTCCATTAATGAGAACAAAATTAATTAACTGCAGGCACCTACTTTGCTGTTAATAAGTAGCAAAACCAGGAACAATCAGAATGTTTTGTTAAAAATGCATGCAATGTTATTCTCATCAGTATTACATCAATTATGAATTATGTTGTACATGTCATCTAACAGCACCCACAACGTCTTAAGTATTTTTCAAGACCCAAGCAAAGGTTTGGTCCTTACTCAGAAGAGCCTTTATTCAAAAGCAAATTTGAACAACCCCAAGGGTGAGAACATGTTGAGATGTAGAAGTGAAGTGACACAACATTGTTTCCCAGCTCCCCAGCTTACATATAAGTTCTATTCACATATGTTTTCCAAACTGAAGCAGGAATTTTTAGTCATAACCTCCTGGGTCATAGGTGTTTAAAAATAACCAGTTTTTTATTAATTAACTCTTAGAAAGAACTAAGCAGTGTTATCTGTGCGTAATTACAGCACAGGGGTGATGACATTGAAATTCTACTTTTGGGGCCTTAAAATTTGATAGCCTTTATGCTACTTGCATGTTTTGTGATACGAGGATACAGAGCTATAATGGGACTTTGGTGAGTGGGACATGGAGTACCTTTGCTTCTCTGTATCTGACGTCAAGGGTTAGTCCCTTACAGACCTTACAGCTGCTCGGGTCACACATCTTTCACACCTTCTGGGCCTCTTCCATGGGCTCCATATTCCCTTGCTTTCCCAGAGGAACCCAGACTAACCACCAACAGAAGAATGAAGCAGAGACTCTATAAATGTAATTGAGATTTTAATCAGCTGGAGAAAAGCCTGTGCGAAGGTGACAACTTTGTTCTTAATGTAGTTGAAAGTGTTAGGTTGTGGAAGCTCCTGCACTCATGCCATATTGATTTTGCGGTTGTTGATGGGATATATGCACCTTTTTTTGCTGAAAGCATACCTACCAGTAATTAATTGGATTCTTTGCTTGCTTCCTATAAAGCTTTCTAGTAGATTCTTGCCTCTAGAGGAGCTTTAGGAACTGCAGTTTGAAACTGGGAATGAAGACTTTCAGATATGAAAGTATGTGGAGTATATTTGAAATGTAAATGCAAATGTGTTTTGCTACTTTTTATAAAATTCTCATGTCTGATTTTGTGCCATTAGGCTGGTGCATGTAACGAGTTTTCTCTTCTGAAAAGTTATCATTTTGAGTTCTGTTTACTTGGAGTTATCACTGGGCTTGTTAGTAAATGAATATGATGAGGACAGGGAAGACGACAATGGGATGCAGAGAAACAACTAAAATTTGAAAGTCTCAAAACCTCTTTCACTGCAAAAAGCTCTCCAATACCACTTTTTTAAAGCTACTCGGGAAATGTCTGCAAACGGTCACAGCATAAAAGCTGAAGATGCCACCTATTTAACCAAATCCAGTTAATTGTAATAGCAGACTTCTGAATAAGAACATCTAAGGACAGACTAGTTTCAAAACTATCATAGCATAGACACCATGCTTTCAAACACAATCTAGTCTTCTTGAAGAGAAGCTCCTTCATGTGAATATTCAATTGCCAGGTAAGAACAGTCTATGATGATTCCTGCATCTGCCTGTTCGTATGACATAGGTATGTTGTTAGGTGCCTACAGCAGCTGTAAAAAAAAAAAATATGCCAAAGGACAATTTTAAAAGCACAAGACAAATCTGTAAGCATAAAATATTTACATAGTGGCCCCAGTAACATATTTCTGAAAGGACATATATAACTTTGGAATTTGTTTCCTTTTCTTAAGGTATAAACAATTACGAAACACATATTAGTAACACTCAAAATCCAGTTACAGCTAGGGAGATCTGTGTAGTCCAGGTATAGGTTCCAGCCATGTATCATTCTTAGCAGTAGTTAATAGAAAAAGAATTTAAAGAAAAATTTCTTTATATGTTTCTTTATTCTGCTTTTTGGTGCTTTTCCTTGTCTCTCCCCCCACCCACCCACAGCCCACAATTTCTCTGGTCCTTCACTAGAAAGGGAAAAGACTGGGTGTGGGCAGGAACCAACATTCCCCTGCCCCATTCCTCCGTCCCACAGCCACAGCTTAGGTAAACTGTGCTAAGCTAGACAAATAGGCCACCCATCACCTAATCATTGGAAACCGAATGAGTTTTCATAATGAAGAAATTGTTTTTTCTTTCTCACGTGCTGACTTTCTTCCAGTTGTGCTGATTTATTTCTATTCATCTCTTATCAAGTTAGTAAATGCCATAATAGATTTTATTTTACTATGACGCTGTATTGCTAACTCTGGAGAGGAAGAGAATCCCTGTTTTCTAATTGATGCTGTAAAATATAGTAAACTGGATGATGAATTAAACTTTCTGTGTGAGAGAAAGATCTCCTTTATGAATAATGGATTAGGCTTTGTTAAACCATATAGATTTTATTTCCTTTTTATTAACTTACTAAATTTGACACTGCTTCTGCATTTCCCCACCCTTCCTCCCCCTGGGAATATCTTCTAATAGGGCATTTCATAAAATATACGATTTCTTTTTTTTATCTTAAGAAGCTCTAGATGCAAGGCAAACACTTTTGTTATTGTAGAAGTAGTATGTTGACATTCCCTGGGTGGGGATGGAACATTTTAAATGCATTTGTATCTATATCAAAGATCACCACATTTTTGAAACTGTGGGCCTAGCTTGTAAAACTTATTACTGTGCATCATATTTGCTGTTTTCTGGCCCCCCTCTGGAATTTTTTAGGTAAATATAGTCAACTGTGCACACAAGTTTAATAAAAGGGCTATTGTGGCTGGCAGGAGGTTTCCCTGGTCACACATGCACCTATGGCAATAGCTATTGTTATTTACTTTTTTTTTGTCCAGTAGTGCAGCTCTTTGACTCTGTTGAGCTAGCCATTTTAGACCTGTCTGTGCATTTGTCTGTTTGTTACTGCCTGAGCAGTTAAGTCACTGATTGATTTTTCTGTCCCTACCTGTTGTGAAGATGGGATATGGTCCCTCCATTTTACAGACAGAATTTTTTGTGAAGATCACAGAGGCATGTGGTTGAGCCAGGAACTAAAATCTCAGGCATTTCCAAATCTGCACTGATGGCAGAACCACCTCGGTTTAGGTATATGAACAATGTATGGTATGATATATAGTAAGAATATATGGTAGCTATATGAACCATAGAAGGCTTCCTTCCGTTCAGTACATATATCTTACAGCTTGGAAGAAGCCAGCCTACTACTTGTCAAATGTCTACCAAGTTTCAGAAGACCCAACCCTGCTTTCAAAGTGTTATTGCCTGTTAGACTGTGATTCTTTTTATCACTGTTCTAGTCCTTCTGGTTTTCTCCATCAGAGCATTTTACTTTTAACAGCTATAGTCTATTTGACCACTTCAGTTGTCCCTGAATAAAGAGACCCCCAAAAGCCACGATGATGGTCATTGAACCTACTGTATCTGTTAAGATGTTTCAGACTTTTTCTTTTATGTGGTAATATACAGAACTGATCATGTGCATTAAATAGTTATATGGCTAAGCTAGTTTGTTTGAATTCCTCTACAACTGGATATTTCCATGTGTTCTTCACCAAATATTTTCATCACCAGGCCTGTAATGAAGATATGAATGTGGCAAATAAACAAACACAACACAATTTAATGAGAAAACAAGAAAATAAAATCCTTGGATCATGAAATATATGTAGTACTAAAAACATCATCACACCAATTTCAATAACGTATTTCTATGGTCAGTACAGTATTTGGGAATAGTGTTTTTCACAGAAGACTTGTGTTAGGTCAGGCTTCGCAGCTATTGAAATGAATAATTAAAAATGCATAGCTCATTGCATATATTTAGCATACCATTTCCTTACACCTTGGCTGCATTAGCTACAACACAGATCAAAAAAATCCGAGTGCATAAGAAATGTCTTTCTGTGTTTTGCAGTGGTTCTCTAGATGGGACACATCTCAGTTGGCCTAAACAAAATTACAAACATCTGCCTCTGAAGCTAGCTGCACTTGGTGTTCTTATGTCCATGGAATAAATATGCGCTTCTGGGACACAATAGATATTGTACCACGTTGTAAGAGTGCTTCTCATCCAGCCGATTATAAAGGCAGCCTTAAGTTGATTAGTTCAGATATTGATGTCTGCTTGGTTCTTTGATCCTAACATCTGTATGCTTCATGCCTTTAAGTGGAGTGGCCCCTAAAGGTGGTAACTTGGTCCTTATTTTCTCCTGTGAAAAGCTAATTGTGTATCATACCTGCCAAAGCATTGCTTGCTGTGTGGGATCAGCACAACCTCTTTAAAATAGAATGGCAAACTGATTAGATTTTTTGTTTTATTTAGCTTTGTATTCTTCATATTGATTTCCTTATACTTTAATTCAAATTATCTGGGAACCCAAATTTAATTTAAGAAGGAAATGTATACTGTGAATATTTTGATGGGGATTGGAAACAATAAGGGAATGAGTAAGAAATATGGACATGTGCCTATGTACACAGTGACGCATTCACTTCTGTCACAGAGCTGTATGGATAACACAAGGTATCTTCTGGCATTGCACATTAGCTGAGCGCAGAAGAAGGTGAAGTCATTTCAGACAGTCGTAGCCAAAGTTGTTGAAGGTGCTGCAGTCAGCCCCTATGCTAGTTACACACAGGAAGAGTCTAACTCTTAAATCCCTTGCAACCTGCTTCAGTCATGTAAGGACACAGTAGTACCCAGCTGTAATATTGTTGCACCTTCCCTTTAAATTGTCTATATGCGTCCCTCACCCCTTCTTTTGCCCCTCACTGCCTACCCTCTCTCCTGTGTTTTTGAACAGATTTACAGGAGATATAAAGCCATCTTCCTGCTGTTGTGTTTCTAATTCTTATTTATTGGCAGTGACTTTTTTCACCTCTCTCTATACTTCATGTCTTTCTCTTTGGTTTCAAATATCTCCCTTTATGGTCTTTTCTTCATTTTTGCCCCTTCAGGGAAGATTGGGCACTTAAGTATATCAATCAGATAAGCAAGAGTGTAAGCCTGGAGAAACCAGGAATATTGGATACTACTCAAAGCTCTGTGGCAGTAAGTATGTGATTTCTTGCCTTTCAAGCCAAGAAAATGTGCAAAGACAATAGGTACTACACTGTAATGTACCTTGATAATGAGTTTCCAAAACCAAACCATGAGAACAAAGACTTCTTTAAGACTTAGTTCTAGGGTCTGGGGATTTTTCATTTCTAAGTTTTATTTTCCTTCCTTATAGGACAGAGTGAGAGAGAGAAAATGAAGGAAAAAGAGGAAAATATTTAAAAAGGCAAGTAAGGGGGGGGTGTCCAGATAGGAACTCCATAGAGTCAGTGTCAGTGTGATCTTTTTTCCTAAGTTCACATAGCTCTATAACAATAATGAGGAAGTTAGCGATGTTTGCTCATTATTTTTCAATAACCTGGGTGGGAAGCAAACATGCTGAAATACATTCTCAGTATTCCCTGAATTGATTTATGATTGCAGCTTGTTTAAAAAAAAATAAATCCAAAAATAGCAGGAGTTATGCATTTAATTCCCTAAATGCAGTCTTTAGAGTGTACCTGAGATAATGTACATTTTATCTAATATATTAGCTAGAAAGCTTTCATTACAATGGTGAATTTTAGGGGTTTTTTCACTGCAGACTATAGCTGGTTTGTGCACCTGTGTCCAAAGTGCATAGGCATATTGAACATGATAATATCCTGACACACAGTAGTCAACAAAAAGATAAGTCATTAACCTTGCAGTGATACTTAGAAAAAGATAAGACATCTTGCTTTAACATTTTATAATATAAGCACAATTCCAGTTCCTTTAACGAGACTAGTGTTGTTTAGTAAGTTGTTTATATAGAGAGTGATTTGCACCCTTACACTTGTTCTCAGCCACATATTTCAGTGTAAAATCCACCACCAGAACAACTCCAAAAAGTTTATAATTGTACCTATTTGAAAGCACATGAACTGAGACAGAGAAAGGTTGTGATATGCCCAAGATTATGCAAGTCAGTTTGAAGAGCAAGAACAGAACTCAACTGGTAACACAGTCAGCCCTGTCTCTCATTTTCTTCCCTGCTGTGTCCCAGCTGTCCTAATATTTGAGATAAATTGGTGCCTGGAAGAAACCCAGGGAGCTCAAACTGAATGTGAATAAGATGTGGTGGATATAGAGAAGAGAAGGAAAACAGTTTGAAGAGCAAGCTGAAATTATGGTTTTATTTTTGAGTGAGGACAGTCATCTTCTGAAGCTTGAGAAAATGCCTTAATTTTTCATTGCTTCTTTAGAAAGCAAAACGAAGCATCGAGAGGAATACTTTTGTCAGCTCTTAGTAGAGTGATGGGGCTTTGTCTTCTGTTCTTCTGATAAGACTTTCATAAAGTCCACAGCTAGAACAGCACCCAGAAGTGTCCTGAAGATTAGCAGGAAAGGCAAAATCTCTCTCCCTTATGTTATGTTCCCTCTTAGAGGACAGAGCTCTTTAATCATGCCTGCAATAAGCCTCAGGAAAGGGATGCTCCACTGCACTTTCACAGTAAAGCTGTTGTTATCATCTTCTTCAGGAACAGCCATGGATCCAGCAAATCAGTCCTGCTTCTGGGAGGGTCTGAAAAGTTTTCTTTTTTTGCAGGGGCGTTGATATTTGCTTATTTCTTAATCTACCTCCACACCACTTTCCACCTCTGAGGGAAAGGAACTGGGTTTGTTTCTCCCAGCTGTTGGGGGGCTGTGCAGCTGGAAACTTGACCTGATTATGATCCATCAGTGCAGATTCTGAGCATTTTTAAAATACAAGTAGCAGCCACAGCAGGTGTCACTAGTAAGGGACCCTGCCTCATCTCCTTGCTGAGGACCATAAGAAGCGTTATGTTCAATGGAGTGGTACTAATCAAAGCAAGCATGCATATACACTTATATACTGCCTGGAGTATAACCTAAACCTAAGTCTTGCCATTGCTTGGATAGCCTATGACAGCTCTTTTTTTGAAAAAGCTTGCTTCACATCCAAAGAAAACTGCCAAGCTGTCAAAAAAAGCGCTTTATCTACAACTACTGAAGTTAACAGAAATCTTACAGTGAGCTTCACCCAGACCAACACCTGACTTCCAGTCCAAAAAAGGACATGAGGCCTGTATGCTCTGTAATGCACCCAGCAGTCTTGCTTCCAGAGCATGCATCACAAGTCCCTCCTTGCTGGAGTTTGCAACTGAAACAAAAATTGGGGAGGAAAATGAGGATGGAGCATGGTCCTCTGACAGGATGCACAGCTTGATGTGTGCCTGGACTCAGCAATAGGGAACCATTCTCAGGTCCTGCAGTTTAGGAGTAACAATAATGAAGAATCTAAAGGAGAAAATTCACAAAGAAATCTATATTTTGAATTTATCAAACAGAATATTTATTATTTCAGCTATGGACATGAATTTTGAATGCTACAGAGTAGGTTTTTGTTCTTTCTCTGTATCCATGAAGCACATTATGATTTTCTATTGAAAATACACAATTAAATTAGTAGTCATTGCTAGTGGAGAGTAAGAAAAGTTCATGACCCTGAGGCCTGAAATCAGACTTCATTAGATAATATTGTAATTTAGATAATTTGCTGAAGTTCTGAATGCTCAAACAGGTAAGAAAGGAGGAATATATTGATGATGAACTAGCAGTAATTTATTCTTCTCTGAAGGTAATAGGTTTTAATGAAAATGAAGTAGTGTGAACTGCCACTGCAGGGTTAAAATAGCATTAAAAAGCATTACATAGAATAAGTAGAGACCTAAGAGTGTGACTGCAACAGCAAGGACAGTTCTATAAATAGAGAAAGCCAACAAGTTAAAATGCTGATAATATATCAGAGCTCTATAAATTGTTCTACTCAATAAATGGATTGACTTGCTAAATAAAATACTATTATTACATCATCCCAACTTCATCTTTGCATTCTGTTCTTCACACTTAGAAATTAATTGCTATCTGGGGTTAAGATTTGTAGTGTCACTAAAAAATGTAAGGAGTTATAGTGAAGACTCAGGAAAACTAGTAACAATTGTTATTTTTATGACCTGGCTTTTAATGTTTTTCTTCTTTAGTGAAATAATCTTGCACAACCATTCTTTGTGCAGGGCCATGGGTTTTTCATTCAACTTTGATAGCTATAAAATTATTTTTAAAGCTTTTTCAAAGCTTTTAAAAAGCTTTAAAAAGATTTTTAGCTTGTTTTAAAGCTCCTGTCACATTAGAAAATAGTCATGCATGAGAAAAGCAACCATCTGTAGGCTTCAGATAAAAAGTAGTAATACACAGGTAATGACAATGTTAAGCAGCTGCAGTATCCTGTCAAGTGCAGTCATACAATTGCAATTATTGGAGTCATATTGCGATATGCATTTGCTGCATAGCTATTATATGAGCTTAACTTCTACACAAGGTCTGTACTGGTGCTTCCTCTTCGAACGCTACTGAAAATCCATTATATAATAAACTGTGGACAGTAGAATTTGAGCTTCAAAGAGGAGGAGAAGGAGTTTCATAGTAATTTCTGTTGATTCATTTAATTGACGGCTAGAAGAAAGAAAAAAAGACTGAAGGCTAGGGAGAAACACTAATGACATGAGAGAATGTAGCTGTAGCTGGGAATACAGGAGGAAGCTATGCTGTTAGGGTTTGTCCAGGTCTCTGAGAAAGGATCAGGAAGCCAAAACACAACTTAAAGAACAGTTTACTATGATCCATTAATAATACTTTGTTTTAAAGATCTAATATATTACTTCAAAAAAAATTTAAAAGTATACTTTCCGCTGCTGATATTTATAAGTAAGATAAAATAGGACTGTTTAGGAATTGGTACAAAAATACAAAGATTATAATCTAGCATGCTTGGCTGATAGAGGTCTAGTTAAATCAAACAAACTCCATCAGACTTCCAAACACAAGTACTAAGAGGAAAAGAATTTTTTTTGTGGGGCAGGAGGTTATTGTTCGATTTTGGTGGTTTTGGTTTGTTAACAGAAAAAAGCTATTAGCATTTTTACTTCCCATTCCAAGGCAGAAGGAGCAACGGAAATGTTTTAAGCAATGTGACTGCATTTCATTTTCCAGTTTACCAAAAAGCCACTGCTGAGGTTATGGACTTCCTCAAAACAAACTCTTTTACTGTTATTTTGTAACACTCCCAGTGAAACCGTAAACCACAGATAAGTCCTATGTCTTATGTAGATTTAATTGGTGAATCAAACCAGGCTGTAGAGCTTGTCACATTAATTTATTTTCTGGATCAACATACCCTTGTGTAATTGGACATTTGTATACTTGACATTTTTAAGGCTGAGTTTTCATAAAAGTCTACGTGTTCTTTGGCATCTGAGTGGGAGGTGTGGTTTCACAAGGGTCCCAGAATACACTTATTGAAATGAACTGTGTAAAGCATTGAAATGACAGGTTTTGTTTGAGGGTGGTGAGGCAATTTTAGCAATAGAGTTAGCAAAGGAAATAAATGTGGTTTGCTAGCTCAGAACCTTATTAACAATAACAAATACTATATTACTTTACTGCATTGTGCTTGTATAAAAATAGATATGTGCCTAGACTTTCAGAGAGACTGGGCTTGAGATGTCAAGAAAACCTTCTCAACAGGAACAAAATATAGGAAATTAATATTAGATGTTAAAGTTTTTGAGAAAATAACACTTTAAAAAAATATTTGCAGGAAGATTTTTGAAGTATTGAAGCATACATAGCTCAAGGACAAGATAACAGCTGAGAACAGACCTCGTGTTCTGTAAGTAAGTGTTCGAGTAATACAGTTCACTCCCGCTTTGCAATGAAGTTAAAAGTATTCTGAGTTAAGTTTCTAGTAGATGGTACCATGACCTGATGTGAACAATGATTTGGAAGAACTGGCCGTGGTGATCATTCAGTATCAATGCAAACAGACTTTCTATTCACAAATCATTTATAAACAGCTTAATGATTTCAGAACTGTGAGCCTAAGGGGAGAGTGGCTGGGAAGGAGGAGGTGATGAACTGTCACTTGGCTATTTAGTGTTGGCTATTGGCACATCATTATGTGCTGTCAGTCACCTAAATCTCATGTCATTGTTCTGCTTAGTAATTTATTGAGACAAGAAGTTTTGCAACTAAAGCATGATGAAAACTCCTATTGCTATAGGGACAGTGTGTTTCATGTGGTAGTATGGGTACTTTTACTTAACACCATGCTTATTTTATTAAAACATTCATGCAAGCAGCAATCCATTCACTCTAATACTTTCAAATAGCAAGAAATAAAGGTCATAAATAAATCAAACTGCCATGTGATTATCAAAGAAGTTTTATTTTTCAGTGTTCTGCTCTATTTAAGGGTTACTAATCCAAGTTTTATAACTGATTTGTCCTGTGTCACTGGTAAATTGTTTATGACTCAGATTTCAGAAGTACTGTGCAAACTAAACTACAGCTCCTATTGAATTGGGAAGCTGTGTACATTCAACTTCTCTGAGCCTTCCCCACACCCTAACTGTATCTGTAAAATGAAGGTAATAATGTCTAACTTTCCTAGAGGCTGCCATAATGAATAAGCTATTAATATTATATGCAGATAGGAGAACGTGTAAGTCTGCCTAGGCACCAGATATTGCCAAGGGAAGGAAAAAAATCTCTGATCTAGTGTCTCTTTAAATGCAGCTTCCTGGTTCAGTAGACAGACACTATACAAAGTACTTCAGAGGTACAGCAGAGTAATTGAGGTACAGAAGTTAAGTACTCTAGTTCTGATATACTGAAAGTGTTCCAAATAGTGATATTAATGGTTTTGCTTGCCCCTTTCACTCTCTATGCACACTGTCAAAAGCTGAAGATCATTGTTTTTCTATGACAGAGAATGGGATAAAGCTGAGGCAAATACAGCTTCTGCACAAAACATTTTTGTGGTCTTTACCATATCTCTGGATTCTAGTCCATGCTGTGCTTGCAGAAGGGTCGCCTAGACTATGTGACATGCAGATGAGTCAGGTATCAAGTGTGATAAAAGCTCTGAGCACACCACTGAACTTTCACAAACTTGTTCTATTTGCTTAAATTTTAACTTGTGATGGAATTTTTTAGGAAACTGTTTGGACTGTAGAATTTTGTCTTCTCAAGTACACTTGACATTTTTCTCTATTTGCCTAATCCATTGCTCAAATCATTCTTCAAGTACTGGTCAGAACTAGCACTGACTATAGTAACACCCATCCCACCAAGGGTGAGAGGATTACAACTCAATAATATGCATTCTTTCAGTGATGTAGGATGGTGATATTAAGCAATTATTGTACTTACTCTTTCTTTTTTTTTTTTTTTTTTTTTTTAATGAGTTGTAGCAGATATTAAGTGACCACAGAAAGTTGAGTCACCCACCTTGAACAATGCTGGAGATCTCTGGAAAGAATTTGTGTTGTTTTGGTAGAGCTAAATCATGGAACAAAGAAGCATGCGTAGCTAAGTTCTCACTGTCTTAATTTCATACTGGACATAGACTGCCATATGGAATTTGTTCATAGGAACACATTGAGTTGTTGACAGATCCTTCAATAAAACAGACTTGAAAGTTTTGGCTGTTTCCAGGCAACCCAACTACTTTCTGTAGGGAAGAATAGATTTGTAACTTCATAACTTCTGAATTTCAGTTCCCCATTCTGTAAGTCAGCAAAATAATACTTGAAGCTGTTGTGTGAAAAAGTTACCTGATATCTTTTCTTACTTAAATGAAAGTGATATGTAAGTAAGTCTGAGCCTGTGTTTCCTTGGTTTGATTTTGATGAGACAGGCAGTTCTGACAAGTTCTGTAATGAGCTGGAGAGCAAGGAGCTCCCAGAGGAGTCCAGTCCCCTGCTCTCTTGGCTGCTTTTTTGGTGTATCCCCTTCTGAGAACCACGGGATATGACTGTAGACATTGCTGCTGCTGCACGCTCTTAGGGCAGTGATCATTTGACACCATCTGAGAATGGACCTTGTGGCCATGTCTTCCTAACATTTTCCTACTGAAAATCAATCAACTGTTTTCTAACTTTCACACTGTAAACTCTGTTACAGGTAGAATGATGGATGACTTCTCGTTATACAGACAATTAAATATTTTACCCTGAGGCAAATCTTTGTGTTGACATTCTTAGTACAATTCAAGGTGTTTTTGTGACCTTTAAAGCGCTGGATAGACCACAACCCTGTTACTGCAGCTGAGATAAGCTGGAAGAAAACTCATGTCTGTGTCTCAGTTTGAGTGTGCCATTCAGAGGACTGCCTCTGGAATCTGCCTCCTTTGGCAGTTTATCAGAACTCAAGTCTAGTGACCTTCAGATTTTAAAAAAAATCAAATGCTAAACATTAAAAATAAAGCAAGTCATATCTACTTTTTCTTCTGATCTTTTTAGCTCAACTCTTGACTGCCATAACAAAAGCCAGAGCTGATATTAGTATAAATACAAAATACCTCCTCCCTTTGTATTATTTCATTTGCATGCCTTTTCAAAACTGAACTTGTTTCACAGAATAAGGTATCACACAATATTTTAGTTTCTCTACACAAGATAATGTTAATTAATTTTTCTCAGTAGCTTCGTGTTTTTTTCCAGTGGCTGAATATGTTTATCCTCCTGCTTTCCCAGTAGCAGAGTAGCAAATATATTTTAATAAATTGTATTATTAGTGCCATTCAGAATGTCTGTCTTAAAGAGTACTAGAGAAGACATTATTCTTGCTTTCTTAGGGAATTAGGTTAGTGAACACTGCATGCCAATAATTAAGGAATGACCAAGTTACTTCATTGCTTTTGGGAATTTTGACAATTTCATTTGTATTTTTCAGTCCAAGTTTATCATATTTATTGCTAGGGTTTCAGTGGTCCAAAAAGTTTAAGCATCAGTGAAAAGAAACATGAGACCATCACAATAAAACTTATAGTAAATATTCTAACATATACACTTTTGAAGGTATACATTAAGAGCAGATAATACCATGTAAGTCTTAGGACCAAAATGAGCTGTAATTCAAACTGTTAAACTGTCAACCGGTTTGTGGCTCTCAGTTTGTATGCATGAAATGTTTTAAGGCTATTGGAAAAGGTCAGAGTCCTTTAAAAAAAACCAAACAAACAGCAAAAAACAAACAAACAGCAGATTTATCTCCTTCTTAGAAAAGTAGGATGATAAAGGAGGGCTTCTTCTGTCCTTGGGGCTTTGGAAAAACTCTAAAGGATACAGCACATTTATAGCAATAAGATCCTGAAGGTTTTATACAGTCAAATCACCTCTTGCCTTTGACAGTAGTCCCTCAAAAGCTACTTCAGCTTCCTCTGAGTCAGTGGAAAACCTTCTAGTGATTTCAAGAGAATTGGATGAGCTTTTAAATGCAGTTATCCAGCTGCACAATTAACAGCCAGAAAAGCACATTCTATAAATTATTTCGCTATTTAGGGATACATTTAGCATGTCCTAGCAATATCAATTAACCGGGAGAAGAATGACTCATTCAAGCCTTCTCCAAATCCATTAAGTCAATATCTGACTCACTTTTTGTGGTATGAGAAATGGTCTGTTCACTAAATTCACTCTGGTTTTTTATCAGATCATCCAAACTGTATTAAACTGAATTGTAATTGAGGCCAGAAAAAAACCCTGTGGCTAGGAAGTGCCAATTTACAGTAGAAAACCAACAGGGGTTAAGCTGCCATACCGCTAGGTTTTGCCTTTGGCTGAAGACACCTTGTCCCTAAGCAGTGTGGGAGCTTTAGGAAGACCCCTAAAGGCCAGGTTGTGCAGCACTGCCTGCACGGCACTGCTGCTGGAGATGCAGGATGCTTGTCCTCGTAGCTAGGCCCCTCAGCCCCTCTCTGACAGCTAGAGTGGATTCCTCATGTTGATGGGCTCATGGCCTGTTTCCAAATATCTACCAGCAATGCCCCTGTGCTCCCTTTGAGGAAATTTTTTTTGTAGCCCATAAAAGCTGGGAGACATTCAGATACATTTTTCTTGCTGTTTAGATGGATGAAGGATAGCTTGTTGTCTTACGTCAGGGGGATTTCTGGGGATGACTTTAAGAAAGCAAGTAGTCAGAGGGAATGAACTCCCTGCAGCAAGGCTTTTGGAGAGGGGACAGTAGTGGAGGACACACTTGAAGGCAAGTTTTTACCATGTGGATTAGGAAATAACTTTTAACACTGGTTGAACCAAACCAGTTGCTTAAAATCTGAAAATATTTCCGTACAATCCTTATCCTCCCAGTTTCACATTATGCTTAGAGAATATGATGGTGGGTTGAATATATTCTACATTTTCAAATTATTGAGTGCACAAACAACATAATATTGACATCAAAACAGGCAGAGGCACTGTTTTGTTTGTCAGTTGAAAGATCATCATTAAAGACGTAGGTTTACATATCATAATTCACTGAAGTGAATCTATAAGGCAGCAATTTAATAAATTAAATGCACAGCCAAAGTGAAGTTCAGATTGTACGGTTATTCCAATGAAGTTTTCTTGGGAAACTATTACAACCTTTTCCCCAAAGTACGCTGTGGTAATTCCTATGATATCCCAGTTTAGTTAACTCTCCCTGTTAAACTATAAAGATACTTATGATTAAAATAATTCACTAAGGACCATGATAACGTTCAGATAGGAGTCCTAATAATTTTTTTTACTTTACCACAAACTCTTTTAATTCTAACTGATTTCAAAAAACAATATTTCTTCTTTGGTCCAAGTACAGATTTCACATCATACAGGAAAATAATATCATAAATGCTTTTATTTTTGTTTGCAGTTTTTTCTTCCACAAAACTTTCCTACACTTTTATAATTTTCCTTTCACTCTGTAGAAAGTTTATCTTTTGTGATCCTGTAGGTCTAGAGTTCTGTTTCAGCCACCATCTCTTCACAGACCTCTTAGAGAACTCTTTCTTTCCTCTGTGTGGTAGAAAAAAAAAAAACTCTATTGTCTACGTTTGTGATTGTACGTGATCTTACAGAAGAACGCTTTTATTTTTCTGATTTGGTAGAGCAAGCCCAGAGTTTTGGCAAAGGCTACTTTGGCAAAGACAACTACAACTCCTTAGCTTCTCTGCTAGAAAGCTAGTAGCTGCCGTCTTGCACTCAAGTACCATATTCTTTCAGCTGAACACTGCAACTTATTTCTTTTCATACATTCGTTGTTTTTTCTTTTTTTTACAGACCACTTCTTCAGTTTGCCAAGATCATCTCGAATTCTAATCCCAATCCCCAAAAGCTTGCAATCCCTGTGATGGCATGTCTCCTGACGGCCATCAAAAAAGCTGGTAGTTTGAGATCGAGTTCATTCCACCTTGGTATGGAAAACAACATTATCTCAAAATGCTGCAAAATGCCCTGAAATTGAGGCCAAAGTTTGTATAATATGAAGATGAGGAAATTCATTCTCTGCCTTTGAGCAGAGCAATTTGCAGCCTGTCTGTCTAGCAGTAGCAGCATTAGTCTCACTCTGACCATTAGCTCACCTATAATAATGTGTGGTTCTGTATGCAGTCCATTTCCATCAGAAGCAGAACAGGTATGTGTGAAGCATTATATATTTTTGTGTGTGTTAACATATTTATACACATGTACCTATATGTATGTGTATTAATACAGAGATCGGTCTCCTGCCATGTGTCAGATGCTCCCAATTCTCTTCAGCTCATTAAAACTCCATAGAAGCCTGCCGTATAGCGTTACTCTGGGAACCAGAATGAAGGTGGCACACATATCAGTCTGGCTACCACTTTATTGTTTGGCAAGCAGAGGAATATGAATGTAAGCCATAAATTTGTCTTCTAACATTTCTATGAAAATAATCTCCAACTGCTTTGAAACAGATTCTGTTTGTAAACAGAACTTGCTACTGTTTGGATGCTGATTACTTCCAGTCCATCCACTCTCCCCCTTTTTATCCCATGTATTTCATTGGTAAAGAACTGTGAGCATTGAAACTCTCAGCCTACTTAAGCAACATTTAAATGCCAGCCTTTCTGGATGTGCTATATTTTTTCTTTTATAATACAAACTGTGAATACAGAAAATTCAGTACTGTGGCAGATATCTTGGCCTTCAGGTTTACGAAAAAGTCAGTGAATAACGCATCAAAACAAAACTAAATAATGCTATTTCACTACTTTTAACATACACATTCTATATTCACTAAAAAGACCACACTAGCTCCTGAACTAGGAATATAAATGGCATTATAAACATTCTAATGTCTTACTTGCCTTGGCAGGATTGAAGTACTGGCATGTTCCCATTCAGAATCAGTTTCAGATTTAAAAGAAAACTTTCAGGCTTAAATTGAGAACAGTCTCATACATTGACTTTTTTTTAAAAAAAAAAAAACAAAAATCTAAATCTAAAATGCTTCCACTTAAGAAATATAGGATAAAACAAAATATCCTTTTTCTTTAATCACCCTTGGTAACAAAGTGGTGCTTTCAAGATTTCTGGAAACTAATCTAATACTCTTTCTTTGTTTGAATATATTGTCATTATTAAATATAAGGATGTAAAAACTGCTTGGAAAAATGTCTCCAGCAAAGACATTTTTATCCAGCTGGAAGAGAAATCTGGTGCTATGCTTATAGAATGAAACTTCAAGTGTCTTGAAAGAAAGTAGAATTGGATTTCTGTGATTAATGTTTGTTCTGCCCCCTTGTGGTTATGGAGTCCAGCAGGGCATAGGTATGATTGTCTATTTTTTAAATATTTGTAACTATTTAAAAAATAAGCCTTATTGTATAGTTCAAGTGATGCACTTTTCCCAGAATCTGTACAGACTAAGAACACAAGGAAAACAGTTCTGATTGATAGATACGATTCTTCGCATATGAACAGTGAACAGATGAATGATTTTAATTCAAAGTAGTTTTCCAAAAGGGTATGTTTTCAGTTTATGAAAGGAAGCTCAGAAACTTTAAACATAAGCAATTATTTATTCAGAAAGTAATGCTAATGGAAATAAGACTTTAAGAACAGATTTTTCCACTGTGATTTTACTGATAAAACTCAGTAGCAGGGTTGCTTTTCTTTCCCATAAGGAAAAAAACAATTACTTTTGCAGTTTAATTCACCCACAGCCAGAAGTCATAATGTAATTCTATTATGTTTGCAAGAGTGCACCTCTATATGCCAAAGTTTTGTTTATATAGATAAATTCTGGAAATATTTCACTTAATTATAGAAAGGTTAGAGTTAGTTTGTCACAGATCAATGCTTAGACAGCAGGTCAGATTTTTAAATGAAAAAATAATGCAGTAGACCAAGTCAGTGACTCTCCAATCAGTTATGACTTACTATAATTTAAAGATTAAGAATTAGCTGTTCTTAGAGAGAAATTTTCATAGTCTTTTCCTGTTTCTGCTCAACTGAGAAGACAAGGTAATATTACTACTTAATTCACTTTGAAATATTCTCTAGAAAATATATTAAAACACTTTATTTTTATAGGGTATTCATTTTTCATTTCCAGTTTACAAAACCAATAGTTAAATGGTATTCTTTAAACATTTGTTTGAAGTAATAAAGTACATATTTTTATTAATTGTCACTATTTCCAAAAACTCTGCCCCACTGCCCCCAAAATTCATATTTTGTTTCAATACAGCTCAAAAATAACTAAGTTTTTATCTATTTTTTTTTTTGTTTTTATTTTCTTTTTTTTTTTAATGGGGTTGTAAGTTCTAGAAACTATATAGAAAGTATTTCAGTGCATACAGAAAGCTAAACCAAGAGTCTCTCATCCATACACACACATCTAAAAGGCAAATAATATTAATCTATGTATAAGAAAATTTTTTGTATGAGACAAAAATAATTTTTAATGCAAATCAAATTCTGATCTGTACAACCATAAAAGGCACTGTAGCAACTGAACTATAAAATGCATTGGATGGATAGTTATTAAACCATAGTCTGTTACCCGACTAAGTTCAAACATTATCATCTGTGCAAGCCATTACGTTTTCAGCTTAACCGCCAAGACAAACGTGGCCTCTAGGATCAAACTCTTCGTCTCTGGTGTCCCCTTCAACCCAAGTTATGGACCTATTGGCTTAAAATACTCACAGCTGTCTGGAGGAAAATAGTTTCAGAGGTAATCAAATGTATAAAAAATAGGCAACCTGACCAAAGGAGAAATTTCTTTTGGTGTCATAACTGTTAGAAAAGTTACAACATGATCCAGCATGTCATTAGACTGGAGAGTCAGTGTCTTGTTCAGTATGATTTAAGAAGTTAGATGCTGAGCTTTAATCACAGAACATTCCTGTGACCCTGTATAGAGAATAGACTCCTCGAGGTCCTTATTCCAGAAATGATTGCCTGTGGCAACTGCATGTGTGAAAAGACTGATTTTCAAAAAGTACCACTGTAATGGCCCTTGGAGGAAGCTTATGACATTGTGAGGCACCAAGGCTTTGGGGAGACTTGGAAATGTGTCTCTCTATCTCCTACTAATGATTTTAATACATTGCCTAATGTTAGTGAACTTTCATAAAGATAGGTAGCAGGTCAGCAGAGGAAGCATAACTTGTGGAGCGACAAGTTCACTGTTAATAGCTTTTTTAGCCCAAATGCTGACAAGGTATTTTGCATAACATCAAAGGAAGTCTGCTACTAATGGCACTAGGCCTCATATTGGCACCAAAGTACTCTGTGGGAGATTATAAAGCATACACAGAAACAGCAGAAAATGTTAGTCTATCCCAGTTAAATAGTAAATCGTTTAGTAAACGTGAATCTGTTGGAAATGAGACCTCAACTGTTCTTTATCTCATGGAGACTGTAATTTAATATCCATCATCTGCACCTCAGATAGTTCATGCCTATTAAAATAGGGTTCCTTGGAATAACTCTACAGGTAAATCACATTGTTGGGTGACTCACAAAGAATCTGAAGGAAGGAGATCAGGGACTTCTGGAAAAAAGTGGGGTCTAGAGAAATTTGTGTAACATGAATGAATTCATAATAAGAGTTGCTGCTGAACTGGGGAGAAATTTATGGGTTGTACATATTCCAGTAGGGTACTTTTTAATCTTTCCTACAGAAAGTGAGTTGAAGTTGCAAGGTTTCATAGCCACTGCAACCATTAGGCTGCTGTGAGGATTATGAAGCAGTTGTACAGCTTTCTTCTCTTCTTTTCTAACTGCTCATCTGCCACCATAGAGCATCATGGTGCCAGGCTTTTTACAGAGCATGTAGTTATTTGTAGAGGTTTGTATTCATCTAACCTAATGCATTCCTAATGAACTCTTCACTGTGAAATTGGTGCTTTCTTGAATATGAAAAGAGTAAATCCTTGGAATCCCTGCCTGCTTTTCAGACTAAACTGAGACCATGTGCCATTAAACATTTGTATTCATGAATATTTAAGCATATTTGTCCTTGTATTGATATTGAACAATGCTTTTGGGTGTTCCCTAGCAGGACTCCCTGTGTAACCTAAGCGAGTGACTTATGGGGGGGCAGGGCTTGAGAAATCCATAAATACGTATTTATATAATTAAAGGATATAGTCAATGTGTTAACATTTCATCTCCTTGCTGTGCTTTCATTCTGTGTCAAAATCTTAACGTTAAACAAGTACTAGAGTTTTTTCTATTTTCATGTTCCTGAATAGTCTGATCTACTCATAAACATATCTAATGCTCTACACTGCATAAAATACATATTCTTCTTACTATTTTAAGTCATCTCTTCCCAGGCTATCAGTGTTTGTCCTTTTTTTTCTTGAATCATTAATCTGCTATTTTTATTGCGCACTAACCTTGTAAGATGTTTTAACAGATGTCTGTACAATAGCAAGTACAATAGACTCCCAACTTGCTTGGCTAGAATGGGGGACTGGGGAACAGCTTCTTCCACTCTAGTATTCAGATTAAGTTATGTAGTTAGCTCTGTCTTATGCTTCCCCTTCATTTGGAATAGATAGCTTATCTTCAACTCTTCATTGTTATATAAGATAACCTGATTGCATTCCTGTTCTTGAAAAGTTTTCGTGAAACATACAATATTATTTATAGGTGTGAGATCACAAGATATTCTAAGGCCTGTATGCTATGTGCATATTGTAAGTGAACTAATTTACTAGTATTTTGTTTCCTTTGGTTAACACAGAGCCTCCACTGATGTGCTGGGTGGATTCAGCAAAACATTTTAACAGATGGTAAAATGGAGGGATGCCCTCTGGTGTCACTGTATGTGATGAGGGCTTAGCTGCATCTTGACAACTCATAACAGATGATCTAGAAACAGCTGGCAAGAAAGAATTAGCGAAAGAAACATTGCAATACTATATGGCACTTTCTTGATTAGTAGGGGCCATTGGCATGTAGTATCCAGATGATAAGTATTTAAGCACATAATTCTGAAGTCTCTGTCCTCTGCAGCAAAAACTCAGATGGGACTTAAAAGAAGACAGCTTCAGCAGCTCCATTGCTTGATAATAGAAGTGATGGAAATTATTTTTAGAAGGCTGAAATGTCAGTGGTGTCACCAGCTACCGTATACAGTCTTTCACCAAGTAGCATACCAGAAAAATCTCTGAATTCAACCTTCTATGCAAAGGTCTTCTGTGCTGTCTTACATATTGGAAAGATAACAGCTTCTTCTTCTTGGGGTGAAAGATAATAGTCTTCGCTACTGAGAGAAAATATTGAATATTTTGGAAAACATGGAATTGTTTATTTTTACATCTTGCCTACACTGACACTACTGAGATGTTTATCTTTTATCAAAAGAGAGACCAAGAGAATCAGAGTCAGATTCACATTCTAAACACTGAGGAAATCTGTTCAAGTCTTTTTGATAGAATAATATGTTGAGAAACATCATATGTTCTTTTCTACAAGGATTAGAAAATTATTCAGTACAAGTTACATGAGTTTGAACAGTAATAAGCAAAGACTATTTTCATTTCCAAATACTTTCAGACCTTCCTTATCCTTAAAATCTAGCTGTTTCCTAATTAAAGTTTTAACAAGCAGAATTTGATATTACCGTACCTTCCATTGAAGAAGTATCACTTTTACTGAATTTCCTCTGCCTAGTGCTGTATTTATGTCTAATGGTTGACGATGCAACTGTAGAGAAGCTCAGATTTTCTTAGCCAGCCATAAAAACCATTCGAAATCAGTAGTTTCTGAGCTATATTTGGAATGAGCTATCTTTGGAATACCACTTCACACTATCCACATTATGCTGCGACTGGAAGGTTAAGCAAGAGTCACAATTTCTTACTTACACCCACCAACTCTCTTTAGACTGAGCTATGACCCCTGAACATCCACTTCAACTCCTATAGAATTGTGATGATCCTGAAGTAGGAGGCTGCCTAGTGCACAGCAGCTAAAGCATCTGATGACTATTTTAAACCTATCTGCAGCTAAGATAAAATGATCCTTACCTCCTTAGATACACATCATCCCTCCACTTAATGAAGTTTTCTTACAGAATTTGCACAATTCCTCTCCTATTTCTTTTCCTTTCTTATTTGTTTCTCTCATGATAGTGCACTGTCTTTGTTCAGATCATAAATGTATTACCAGTTGCAACAGAGCAAGTATTTTTACTTTGAACTTTCCATGTTTTAACTGTAAATAAAACTCCCCAGAAAAGCTGGGAAGAGTGTTTCTTAGGGACTATATGCAGCACTAAATCTAATGGGTATAGGTTGTCATCAGCTGATATTGTGAATGCACTTAACTCGGTACCCACAAACTGACTTAGTGCATTAATATTTGCAAAGTCAGGGCCTTACATTTGAAAGGCTTCTGCAGATGTAGGATTATGAAACTCTACTCATTAGTTTCCTGAGAACTTGAAACATGTTCACCTTTTATAATGTATTTTAAACTCCATTAAAAACAAAGTGCTGTGAGCAACAGTCTAGGAAGTGCTCCTGCTTTGGCAGGGAGACTAGCAAAATAATCTAATAGGCTTCCTTCATCAGTAATTTCTGTGATTCAGTTAACCGTGATAATGTGGCTAATTATATCATTTTAAACTGATTGAACCTGTAAACATTCCCTTCTCAAAGAGCTTACATGCTTATGTACTCTCCAACAAATTAAACAGGCTACTGATAAAAGAAAATAAAAAAACACTGAAGTCAAGTCTATTCTCATATGTTTTGTTCAACCATTTCATCAGTAGTTCTTGAAATCAGTCAGAAATTTACATGAAAATTTCAGGTTTTGAAAAGCAAGACTTTTTTTTTCTGTTTCTGAAGTTTGGGAGGGTTTTGCTTCAGGAGAGGTATTGATGCCATAAAGCAAAAAAATTACATTTTTAGGTTACATATTGGCACAATATCTCAAAATCTAACACAGTATGGCATAATCTGAAGAACTGAGTAGCATATTTCCCTTAACAAAAGTCAAATATGTCAGTATACAAAGACTAAAAGGTGTAATAGTTACAACTGGATAGAAAGCAAAGTTCCTTCCTAGAGAATGAATTGTAAATTAACTGCATCTGAGATGGATTTAGATGGACTTTATAATTCACAAAACTCCTATCTTCAGCCTCTTAGGAAGAAATATCTGCAGTCACATCTTGTTCGCTGGCTGTTACCATGTCCATAGATTTCTCACTGTTGAAAGAAACAGACAATAAATGAAGTACTTTAAGAAGTCCAAGCCATTTTCTTTACAATCTACACTCCTTTCAGGACAGGTCTAATTTAGATTAAAAACTGGTGAGAGTTGAAATCCAGCTGGTTTGTAGGAATGTCAGTTTTCCAAAACTTAATTTCTGAAGTATTCTGGAATTAGTTTTACCTAAAGTTTTGGGTTGGTTGATTATTTGTTGTTTGTCTCCCATTTATATTTATACTGATTAAAGGTGATTTTATCTTTTTGGTACTAGCCATTGAAAAAAGGATTTTTTTTGTGTGTCAGTATTATTTTAAATATTTCTAAGCTCTCTAAATTTAAGTAATCCATAAGATTTACATTCAAAAGTCAATTTATTATTTTATTTCACAAGATAATTTTAAGCAAATTAATGTTCATTCTAACTTTGTGTTACTCTAACATACTTCTTGATAATGGAATTCACACATCTAATGATTTGAAAGCTTCAAAGGCTTTCACAGAATATTTTAAAAGTGAATTTATGATGATTGTCATATTGAACATTTTAAATACAGAATCACAGAATGGCTGAGGCAGGAAGGACCTGGTGGGACCTGGTCCAACCCCATGCTCAAACCAGGGTCAGCCAGAGCAGGCTGCTTAGGGTCATGTCCAGTCAAGTCTTGAATACCTACAAGGATGGAGAGTCAAGATGTATTCTGGGCAACCTGCTACAGTGTTTGGCCACCTCCACAATAAAAGGTTTTTCTTAATTTTAAATGGAATTTCCTGTATTTTGACTTGTGCCCACTCTATTTTGTCCTCACACTGGGCACCACTGAGACTGGTCTTGTGGTAAATGCACTAGACTTGGGTCCTTCTGAGCCTTCTCTACCCCAGGATGAACAGTTCCAGCTTCCCTAGCCTCTTATATCACAGATGCTCCAAGCTCTTAATCATCTTTGTGTCACTTCACTGGACTCGATTCAGTATACCTCTGTTTCTCTTTTACTGGGAATGGACAGAGCACTCCAGATGTGTCTCACCAGGGCTAGGTAGAAGGGAAAGATCTTACTTAACTTGCTGGAAATGCCCTGCCTAGTGCAGCCCAGGAGGCTGTTGGCTTTCTTTGCAGTACACGAGCATTGCAGGATCATAGTCCACTTGGTGCTGACCAGGACACACTGGGTTTTCTCTGCAGAGCTACTTCCCAGCCAGTGGTCTCCCAGCCTGGTGCAATGGGTTGTTCCTCCCCAGGTGCAGGGCTCTGCACTTCCCTTTGTTGAATATTATAAGGTTCCTGTCAGACCAATTCTCCAGCCTGTCAAGGTCCCTCTGAATGGTAGCACAACCTTCTGGTGTATCAGCTACTCCTCCCAGTTTTATATGATCTGAAAACTTGCTGAGAATGCCTTCTGTCCCATCACCCAGGTCATTAATGAAGATGTTACATAGTATTGGCCTCAGTATTAATCCTTGGGGTACATCACTAGAGACCATCTTCCAGTTTCACTTTGTGCTGCTCATCACAGCCAGTTCTCAACCCACCTTGCTGTCCAGTTCTCTAGCCCATACTTCATCAGCTTCTCTATGACAATATTATGGAAGACAGTGTCAGAAGCCTAAGGTGAAGATAAATAACATTCACTTCTCTCTCCTCATCCACCAAAGCAGTCATCTCATCATAGAAACCTATCAATCAGGTTTGTCATGCATGATTTTCCCTTCATAGGTCCATGCTGACTACTCCCAGTCACCTTTTTGTCCTTTGTGTGTTTGGAAATGGTTACCAGGATTATTTACTCCATCACCTTCCTAGGGGCTGAGGTGAGGCTGACTAGTCTGCGCTTCCCTGCCCTGCCCTTCTTGAAGATAGAGGTGATATTGGCTTTCTTCCAGTTGTCAGCGACTTCCCCAGATTACCACAGTCTTTCACAGATAATTGAGAGTGGCCTTACAGTGTCACTGGCCAATTCCCTTAGCATTTGTAAGTGTATCCCAATAGGTCTGAGAGACTTGGGTATGTTCAGTCAGTTTAAGCGTTCCCTAACTTGTTCCTTCTACACAGGCGGTAAGTATTCCTTGCTCAAGACTTTCCCATGAGTCTCAGGGCCTTGAATTCATGAAGAAAATATTGAGTACCTCAGCCTTCTCCCTGTCCTTCATCACCAGGAGCCTGCCCCTTTCAGCAGTGGGCCCACATTGTCCATAGTCTTGCTGATGTACCTGTAGAGATCCTTCTTGTTTCTCTTTATTTCTTGATTGCCTATGTCAGGAAGTTCAAGGCATTACTGTACTCCAGAAACCCGTTCAAGGTATCAATACACTCCAGAAGCCTCCTGGACTGCTCACGCTCTGCTATGTTGCCCATCCATCAGATATTAGAGTAGTTCAAAATCCCCAAGAGGACCAGGGCCTCTGAATGTGAAGTTTGTTCCAGCTGTTTGAAGAAGGCCTCAGCTACTTCCTCCTGATCAGGCAATCTGTAGCAGATATCCACCACAGTGCCACCCATGTTGGTCTGCCCTCTGAGCCTGACCCATCAGTTCTCAGATGGCTCATCACCCCTCCCAAGGCAGACTCAATGCATCCCTGCTGCTCTCTCACATAAAATACAACTTCCCCTCCTCACCTCCCTGGTCTTCTTAAAGAGTCTGTATACATCCATGGCAGCACTCCAGTTGTGTCAGCTATCCCACCACATAGCTGCTATGCCAATGAGATGGTAGCATTAAAGCTGCAGATGCACCTCTAATTCCTCCTGTTTGTTCCCCGTGCTCCATCCATGAGTGTACAGGCACTTCAGAGAGGCAACCAGTTGTACTGATTTCCCAGAAAAGGGAAGAGATCTTCCCCATCGTGCTGTCCCCTCAGCACTTATTTATGTGCATGTGCTTGAACTGGGTCCCTTTCAGCCCCGATTTGTTGTTCTCAAAGTCTCTCCACATCATCCTGTTCCTGTCACTTGTCAGCCAGGTCTACTACTTCCCCACTTGAATGTGGTTGCTCATCTCCCACCCTCATCATTTCTAGCTTAAAGCTCTCTTGAGCAGGTTGCCCAGTCTGTTGGTAAAGATGCTTTTGCCCCATTTGGTCAGGTGGATCCCATCTCTCTCTCAGTCCACCATCCCCAGAGAGGGTTCCATGGTCATAAACAAGAAATCCCTGTCATCAAGACCATCTGCACACCCAGGCATTGACCTGCAATATCTGTTCACTCTTCCTCAAGCTCCTTTGCCTCACCAGCAGAATCAGAGACAACACCTGGCCTAGACCCTCTCCCCCACAGCTGTGCAGTCATGCTTGATATACTCCAGGTCTCCCCTGGCCATACTGCTGGTGCCCATAAAGGAGAGCAGTGGGAGTAATTGGATGAAGGCTGGATGAGCCTCGGCAGCCTCTCCATGACATCCCCACTCCAAGACTCTGGCAAGCAGCAAACCGCCCTGGAGAGGAGGCCAGGTTGACAGGTGGGGGCCTCTGTCCCCTGCAGAAGAGATTCTTGTACCAAACATCCCTTGTTTTTTGCCCTGGTGCTGCTGCCTCAGGTGGTTTGTTAGACACAGCTCCCAGCCCCTCGTCTGCAAGCCAGGGAGGGGGTTGGAGCCATGCCGGTGCTACACCCTTCTAGCTTCTGCTGTCAGGGGATCCTCATTTCCCAACCCCATAAGCAGGAACTGCTGTATCCTCCATGGGTACACTTGGGGGTTATGGCTTGCCTCGCACCTGCATGTTTTCAGAGAAGATGGACCTCTGTGTCACCCCTGGTGCTGTGGAGGCTGCAATTCTCCTCCTGCAGCCCCACCACCTGAGGATGGCAGCACCCTTGCAGGTGAGGACACGTCTCCCCCAGGCCCAGTGAGAGGCCCCCGCTGTCCCCACAGCCCCAGCCTTGCAGAGCTGCATCTCTTGGAGCTGGGTTGAGCCGAGTTCTCTGATACACCCAGTAGCTGGGGTATGGGGGTGCTGGGGGCTGTGCCATGCAGGGCCTCACCACCACTGCTGCATGTGGGGGCATGGGGATGCTGCCCTCCACAAAGCTTCCTGCTCCCTTCTGTGCCCCCTCCAGTGCGCCGTGCTCCGCAAACTGTTGCATCTTTTGGCTGCCTGTTAGCAGTACAATGCACTTTAAAGAACTGTCCGGTTTGCTTGGATGTGGTGTAAAAAGGGACTTCAGGTGTCAGCTCTTTTACACAAAAACTAAAAAAGTAAGTAGTTTACTTCTTCATACCAGTTCAAGCTGCCTTGGATTCTAAAAGTTATACTCATAATGCTATAAAGCTTCAGCAATGTGGCTTCATGACTACTTCTTGCTACACTTTTATTCTAGTTCTCCACTAACATGTTTTATTAGAAATATTTCAAAAGCAGTAGCAGAGATAGGTCAGGACCTGGTATTTTTTCTATGGCAATGGTAATGACAGAAAGGGATTCTGAGGGTCTCTTATTAAAGTAGAACATAAAACAAAAACTAAAGTAAAAAAAAATCAGGACTAACTTCCAAGTGCCTCACAGACCTGGATATATATCCAATTTACAAATATTTCTGGAAGAAAAAAAATATTTACTGAATGGTTCAAACTTGCCAAAATTGTCTGATTCCAAATATAGTTAATGGAGAAAGAAAAAAATCAAAAATAGAATGTCTGGAAAGGACGCTTACTGTTTCCATTCCGTATGACAGTGTTTGAACTTTATGACATACAGCAGTATATTTTTACAACTGTGTAATATTTGCAACTGCAAATGATCTTAGGGAAAAAGCTACAAAGCTAATTTCTTGCAGGTAAAGGGAAAATACTTTCAAATGAGAAGATTCTCCACCCCTTCATTTCTTAGTTCCACCTATACAAACAAATATAGTCATAATCACTTTTTATCACAGATCAAGGAAATGC
The DNA here is from genome assembly GCF_949628215.1 of Phalacrocorax aristotelis. NCBI lineage: Eukaryota > Metazoa > Chordata > Aves > Suliformes > Phalacrocoracidae > Phalacrocorax > Phalacrocorax aristotelis. Next base: position 108,019,945 of record NC_134276.1, on the reverse strand, counting down.
TTACTTTCTACCTTTACAAGATACCAGAAACCTATGATAATGTCCACAGTGTTTTGGACAAAGGTACAGTCCTTATTACAAAAGTTACATTACTCACCTGCTAATTTCCCATAAAATAACTGTTCCTTGTCCTGAAAGAAGTTAGTTTTTACAATGATTTCTTTTACTATTTAGATACTCAGTCCTGATCTGATCTTTTGATCATACATGAAATTACTTTGTCCTAGAAAAAGTATGATTCCCAAATCATTGTAAACCTCAAATAAGTTGACGATTTTATCAAAAATTTTTGATTTAAACTTTTATTTTAATACTTACATATTAATTTTTCTTTGTGAATTATATTTTGATAAAATTTCCTGACTAGCTCTGAGCAAAAAAAGAAAAGGCATTTTAATTGCATTTAAGTTGGTTTACTACTCAGGCTATTTTAAGTATAATTGCTCTTCTTCTCTGCAAAATTTTTAATTCCTGTCTTCTGCTGCTGTTCATTTTGCTTCCTCACTATATTTTGTGACTAAATAGAACATCCTTCTCTTCCCACAAATAGTGAAAAGAGCAGGACCCAATACTGATGTTTGCAGTATCGCACTTGTCACATATATCCTTTCTGCCTGTTTCTTCTCACTCATGCTATTTGTCTTTACTCCTCAAGTTAGCTCTTTATCCTTATAAACTGCATGTATCTTCTGCAATATCAGATGACCTTGCTGAAAGTCATATTTGATTGGTCATGTAATAGAGATTTCATAAGGTTTCTTTTAAAGCTGTACATTCCATCCAAAATTTCTCTGACCAATCCTGTGTATTATTTGCTCATATATAACTGCTATGTTTGTCACCACAATCTTTTGTGAAACCATCCTGATGATCCTTAAACAATGTTGCTATTATTTCTTCTCTGTTTTATCTTTAATCAGCATTATCTTGTTTGCTTTTATGTATCTCCAGACTTGGATTTGGTTTGTTGGTTTTTGTTTTGTTTTGTTTTGTTTTGTTTTGTTTTATTACTTCTAACTGGGAAGGCTCCCACCATCTCATTTATTGTTTTCTGCCATTTTATATTGGGTCCCGTTGATTTTAGTGTCTTTCTTAGCTATGAGTCTTATTTCAAATTGCTCTTTTTTCCCCCTCATGTAATGTTTTTTGAGGTTGTTCTGATTTGGTATTAGTATTTCCCTGTTGTTAGTTCTCTCTTCAGCCTGTTTTCCTCCTTTGAGAATGCTGAAGCAAAAAGTTCATGTAAACAGCCTGCAGTGACAGTCACCTCTACCAGTAAATTATCCCTACTGTCTCTTAAAGGGTTACGCACTCCAAGAGACTCCCCTTCTCCTTAATATTTCTGCAGTAATATTATTTCATCCTTGGCTTCACACTTCCTTAAAATTGTTTTTCCATTCCTTTGGCCTCATTCTATAAACTTCCCATTCTTTTCTGTGCTTGAAGTGTTTTATGTTTCACACTTTATTCTTTTTATATTATAATAAAGCCCTTGCACTTCAGTAATACCTTTTATGTGAAGACCTATATGCTTTATAACAACTAATGAGTTAAGCTCTCAGTACATTGTAAGAAGTAATGTCCATTATTTCCATATTAGTAAAAGGAAACTGAGGCACTGGAGCAAACCAACTGACTTCTTAGACATAAATACGAAGTCTCAATCAAGCTGTACGAAATATATTCTTGTTTCCTTGGGTTTTTGCAGGGGTGGTGCTTTGTTTGTTGGGTTTTGGGGTTTGGTTTGGTTGGGGTTTTTTTCCACTTCTGTTTATCACCATATTGTGATAATTCTCTCACAAATAAGGTATTTCTATAATTATTATTTCTTGTTCATTCACTGACAGTAGTACCTATGACTACTATATGATTTGCCATTTCACCTTGCAAACCAAACAGAAAAGAAAGAGAACAATATTTTAAAAGCTCTTTCAAGCTCTTTGTATTGTGACCTTTCTCATATTCAGCATCACAATGCCTCTAGTACAAGATACTCTGCTGGTTATACATTGTGTTTATATATTTTTGCACATTTTTAAATCTCAAAATCTAGAAAAAATAATTGATATAGCATTCCTTTCTGTGCATGTATGTGTTACATTTGAATTTTTAATTACATGATGACAATTACAATTCAAGGTTGTAATGTAGGCATAAGCAGCACACTCAAATTGACATACAGCTAGTTACCCCTCAAATTGCCTGGTTTGATGATGTCTCTAATATAAATGTTTCTGAGACCACCTTACTAAAACATTAATTCAGTTGATCCCCTTACACTAATATATATGTTTTAGCCTTGCAGTAATATAGAGGTTTTTTATTTTCAACTCTTTTTAAATTGCTGTGTTCACTGTTGTGTAATGCTATTCTGTGCTTTGTATGCAATCTGTCTTATAGCAAATTTTCATCACTACCCTGCTCTCTTTATTGTCAGATACTGAGCAATGGAGATTTTACCCAATAGGTAGGTTTTTTCCCAAGATCCTTCCAATCTCTGCATGCTTTCACAAATGCCAGTTCTACCCAATTATGAAACCTGATTCTATTTTCTGCCAATTCAGTGATGTCTTTGGAGAGCCATACTTCTATGCTCTTAATGTAGTCAATGCCTGTCTCTGCATCAAAAATAGTACAGGGAGCAAACATGAAGTACTGCATTGTGCAAATCTGAACAGGTCTTCTCAGTAATTCAGTTTATTTTTTATTTCCCTGAGAAAACTGCCCTTCACTTTTGGCAAAGGATATTGCTCTCTGGAAATTGTTTTAAAGTGTATCCTTTGGAGAAGTGAGGGTGAGAGAAAGGAAAGGAAAAAAAAAATTATGTTGTTGTTTGAGTTGTTCTCACAACCAAAGCCTCAATCATGACGTAAAATACTAAACAAACTAGGAACCCCTGGACCAAGGTGTTTATGACTAGGAAATACCATAAAGGCTTGATTTTGTCATCCCTATGGAAGTCTCTCACTTTCCTGCGTTAAGAGTCTAATCAAAACTCACATAAGTACAACTCTACTTCAGATTGAATCAGAGCAGCAAAATGTAACTCAGCTCTTTCATTTCCAGACAAAGTCCTTCTGAAAAGATGACAAGAGAAGGAGAAGCAAATGCTGTCATGGAGAGATACCTAATTTTAGCAGCTTATCTAACTGAATAGTCGTCTCCAGCTTTTCATTGACTCGCTGGATTCAGCTGAATTAATATGGACTGAGGTCTTCACTGCATGATTATGGTATCCCCACTGTAGCTCCTCAGCTGTAGATGCATACAGATGATGTGAACTGCACATGGATAGTACATGTTATTGGTGTATACCCGTGTAGTGAAGGCTTAAACGTGCAGATACATTAAAACTTAAACGCGAAGGCTGCAAAAAGAAGTTGAGGAACAACCATCTATATTAGCTTGCAATATTCCCCTATGCTTGAAAGGCAAATACTGTAATAAACAGTATCTGCTATACAGCCAGAGGAAAAATACAATATCCTATAGAACAGAAAAAGAAATATGAAACATAAAAGATAGAGGAACTTATTAATCTTTAATCATGTCCACTCTGAACGAGTCAATACTTCTTCCAGATGCTGGAGTGTTCTTCCTGTCCACTGAACCTACCAACAGCTTTCTTAAAGACAACATAGCAGACCAAAATCCAGGGAAGGTTTGTAATCCACAGCTATGTTTTAATGTAAGTATAGAGTTTATACACTAAAGATAGAGGTGACTGAGACCTTTGCTGCAGAAAAGAGTTCAGGTTCTCTTATTGCGCCTGAGTTTGTTTCTTGGGCAAGCATCACATGCCATTGAATTCTCTGCCAGACCAGGGCAGATGTTCCCCAAGGCCACTGATCTTGACTAGCTTTTCACACAGAGCATTTACTCTTGAATTATAAATGTGTTTTTTTGCAGTGTGCCTCTTTGAGGATGGGTCTTTGTATCTGGTAGGTTCAAATAGCATTAGAGGCACTGTATACTGGAGGTACATTTGGCTGTTTATTATGGTTTTCTTCCCTTCCAGTTGGTTTGCAACAGTCTCTCCCCATTACGGTTATCTTTCCTGAGTAAAAAAAAAAGAGAAGAAAAAAAAAAAAAAAAAAGGCAACTTCTCTATGTGCATCTTTGACCAAAACTATCTTGGAAAAACCATTTTCCTGTTAGTAAGAGTGCACCAGTCTTAGTAAACATGTTTGATTTGTGGTCTTCCCTTTAAAAACGTAAAGAAGTAATTGGAATATTCTTCTTAGTGCAGATGCCCCTACAGTTCTCCTAAAGGCTCTGTATATTAGTCCATTATACTCCATTTTATATATTTTGTGGCAAAGTTTATTTACATCACTTTCTAAACTATAGGACTAATGCACTCTATTCCTAAGGAGCAGGAAGAGCAGTCTCTTTGCACCTGATTAGCAGCTATGCTGAAGCATGGGCATATTCTGCTGCAGAATTTTTTCTAACTTGTAACTGGTCAAAGAAGGGCCTTCCCAATAAATCCACAAGATGTTACTTGAGTGTTTCCAGAATGCAGTCCATGTACAATCAGGGAGAAAGAGCACTGACATAAAAGTATTATTCCTTACTTATGTGCATACCCATATATAAATATATATTTATGTACAATTTTTAAACATAAACCTGCACACAGTCACATAAAAGCACATGGAGGTACAAATATATGTGTATATTTCTGTCTACCTAAATAGATCAATGCTGAATAGATACAGGATTGAAATGTAGTTGTACAGCTGTGCACAGGTATTCTGTAAAGATAATTCTTCAGTAATAGAGGGAATAGGCTAATACAGCTTGTTTTTACTAAATGCTAAAAACTATTTTTCTTGCATCTAATGAAATATTGATATGCTACTCAAAATTAATCATTCTGTCCCATAACAGATAAATACAAAAGAGTATCTAAACATGCCTTGTCTTTTCTTCCTCTTGCTATTCTATTCATTTTTTCTCAAATCAACTTTAACTCAGATTTTTACTGCCAAGATGAAATAAAGAAAATGTGATCTTCATTGAGTGCAGTTTCTCTTTCAAACAGTCAGTAAACACTTTGCTGCTTTTAATATTTTCATGCCCTTGGCAACCACCTGTTTTGTTTGTGTGTTAAAGCCTAAGATAATTTTAAGAAATAAACATTCAGCACACAGTTCAGGGAATTCAACAGATCATTCCCATAACCGATAATTGAAGAGTGCCCTTAAAATGGGGTGTGAAAATTATGTGTGATAGAAAACAATGTTGCACTGAATGACCAGGGTACATTCCTGAAAATGACTCCAGCAGTCACAAGTCTACTTGTCTTATTCAGGCATTTAAGACCGAACATTTTGCAGCAGCCTCTTTTTCTCCTTCTCACCCCCAGTAATCTGGGATTTGATTAAATTTATTGCTTTATGTTTTATTAATCTCTTGTATTAGTGGAATATAGTAGAGCAGTAGAGTTACTTGTGTACTGGTATGGATAGTTAACTTCAATTATGGGGCATGCCGTTCCAGAGCAGGCCAGACACAGAAGTATTTGGTTTTAATGGGTTATTTTATGTTTTTTTCTTGTTTCTTTCATTTCCGAGAACAAAAACTGTCCTTGCCAATACAACCACAGCCTCTAGGCTGGAAGTTGAAACAAAAAGAACCTCTTTTGGTTTTTGTTATAGTATTCCTCAGCAGAAAGGTAGTAAGGTACAAATTACTGCTCACCATGCACATACAGCATTCTCCCAAGCCTCTTCATTGCACAACTGTGTCAATTTTTTAATTCAAAACTTCATCGTTTCACTTGAAATTAATTCTGGGAACTTAGATAAGCACCCAGCTGCACAGATCTCAGTAAGATAAACGGCCATTTGCTGAATCAGACACTAGCATGAAATTATGTTTCATTGCTATATTCTCATCAATGGTGGGTACACAGCCCTTTTTGTTGCCTTAAACAAGATAGAGAATTCCAATTCTTCCATAGGCCAATCAGAGGGTTTTTGGCCAATGTGTGTGTTATAAATTTTTTACAGCTGTAAGGTCTCTAATTAATATTGTTAATGGAAAGAAACTATTTTTATTTCATTTTCATATCTGTTTTAGTGAAACATCATTCTTACGTCAATTTTTTGGTAAATCCAATAAAAACCATTTGCTAATAGGTTAATTTTTTTCACCCTTTAATTTGTCAGCTATAAAAAACCTCTTGCCTCCTGTAATGAATTATAAAACACCCTGGTTAAGACATCGTTGCATTTTGAAAAAAATTAGACTCTTTTTGTGTAGTTGAAAAAAGTAATTTGCTGTAATGGTAGATCTTCATATCATTGGACAACTCTTTCGTACAGGTATCAACAGTTGATCATAAAAAAGTATCTATCCTTACGTGAGACACAAAGAAAATAATAGCTTTAGAATGACATCAAGAATCACAAACTTACAGATGAGACAGAAATCAAGTTTAAGACTTAAAATTATGGGAGAAGAATAAATAGAAACAGACTGATAGTAATACACCGTTACCCAAATACATCAAGTTTGAGCCAGTTGAAGCTACTGTCAAAATAGCTTGATTTCTCAAGAATTCCTCTCTGTGGATATGAGTGTGAATATGAATGCACTGAGGTCCCATGAGCTCCTTTTTTTCTTTGCTTTTCAGCAGATATCGTGCTCCGTGTCCTTCTGGTACAGTATATGAAATCAGAAACAGACTATAACAGACTATCTGACCTTATGATATTTGAAATTGGGGAGACTGATCTGTACTCTAGCCTTTCTTACTGCAGTCAAAGGGACAGACGGTTGCAATTTCTTCTTTAACCAGAACCCTGGAGTGCTTGATCATTCTGTTTTTCAGACTATTGATTGCTCCCCCAGTTACTCTCAGAGTTATCAGCATTACTTAACATAATGCTGTTTCGTTTAGATCTGACTATTTTGTCAGTAAGCACACCTTTCATTTTTCATAGATCAATTTACAGCTGCAGATACTTTCAGACAAGAGAAAGTATATAGTCCTTGCATCGCTTAATATATACATTATGATGGAAGGTGGTGTAAATCATACCATGACACCATTTATATCTGGTAGAATAAGACATATGCAAATTCAGAATGAATAAAGAAAATACTTTCTTATACAACTTTGTCAAATGGGTTGCCATAAATCTTTGCTAAAATGGAAACTTAAAGAGATTTTTAAAATGAATGAGTCTTTCATGTGAATAAGAATATCTGTAATTCTCAGTTATTGGTTTTGGAGGGTATCAGACTTATCTCAGACTATCTACTGCTGGTTTGGAGTTTTTCTGAGACATCCATTGAATTGGCCACCGGTGCATAAATAACAGACAACTAAACAGACAAATTTTGTGTTCTACTGTGGCAATTCTGATGTTCCTACACCAAAGAGTGTTTTTAGAGGTTTCTAAATTCACTGCTGCTTAAAAAAATACAGAAGAACCACAGTACAAACTCCAGAAATGTTTTTCACCTAATGCAGAGCACAGCAACCATCACTGATTCTCTAGTTAATAGACTACAACTCCATTAAACACCTATCTTGTATTTGCTACTCGGGAGAATGGCAGTCCCCTGTAGCCTTCATAAAGCCCTGAGTAATCTAATTTAATTTTGAAATTATCCCTTTTCAAGTAGAAAAGGGAAGACTACACAACCTCCAGAGGTTCTTTGCAACCTAATTGGTTTTCTGCTTCCATGATTTGCAACCGTATTCCAAGGAAATCATGACTCCATTGTCAAAGCTAGAAATGATCAAATATACACAAAGTGGAACCCTGTATTTCAGGGATAAAACTCATAAAAAGGCTAACAACAATTAGAATCAGATGCAAAGTCTATTTCCTCGTTTAGCTCTTCACAGGTACCTCCTTCCTACATGTGAACATACATCAGCACGCACATCTGTTAGTCTTCAAGAAGTGTATCTTTTCCTAGTTGAGGGTTTTCAAACACTCAGATGGTAAGTACTTACATTCAGCCATTTAAGAGTCATTTGCCTCTCAGTGTATAACTAGTAGTAAGTACATGCAGGGAAGTGAAATACTTGCTTTGCTTGAATTGTAGACTCCTAAGTGAAAATATTGCAGCAGTTCTGAACATATATAAAAACTTAATTTTCCAGAGGCCTTGACTCTCTATTTACTTTCATATTTTTGTGAAAATATTCTCTTTTCTAGATCAGCATATTTTCTCTTTTTGAATATTGCACGTGCATAGATCATGGAATGGTGTGTTTAAGAAATTCTAGCATTTTGGTGTTTAAAGTGGTATAGACATAAAAATATAGATGTACAACTTTGCACTTAAACTAGTTAGATAAATTGTTTTCAACTCTAAAGTAAAAAAAATGGTATCTGCTTGGCCTTCTTCCACCCCCCCGTCCCCCCTTCTTTTTCATTTTTCTTTTAATGAAAAAACGTATAGATGTGAAGAAAATAAGTACACTACCAGTACCCAAACAAAAAGGGGTATATTGTTTTACATAGGAGTCTCAGTAATATATTATTGTAAACCTTCCGGGTCTTAAAGCCAAAGCCAAAGCAAAATTTCCAACATTTTCCCTCTCTTTTCCTTCAAAAGGCTTCTAAGGATTGAGGAACCTCAGAGAATGACTGCTCTGTTGACTTCTGTGGAAAGGGTCATCTATGAAAATGCGCTCTCTCAGTTCTGCAAATCTTATTCACTGTGAATAGAAAAAAAGACTGAAATCACACTGGACACCACAGGAGGTTTTTCTTGATAACAGAATGAAAAATCCAGATGCATATTTCCAAATCATATTTAGACCACAATTAAAACACTGAAATAATTGCGTCAAGCTGACTCTCAAGTTGAAACGCTGCAAGCAAGGGCATAAAATAATCAGGTTCAGTGCCACTGTACAATATATTACTGGCTGTCAGGTTTGTGATTTTTGAGACAGTTTAAATAAATGACATGTGAGAAATAGAAAGTTTGGCTGCAAGTCATATGTACTGTTAATGAGATTTTGGAAAATATAGTTGCAATATTTATTAAAATATCTTGACAAATTTTAATGTTGTGTCCAATTAAGACTTCTAGAATTCTTTTTCTGTTTTCTTATTCTACAGATCTACCCCACCATGTGAACTAGAGCTGTACTGTGCATCACTATGCCATCTTCTATACATGCTGTTAGTTCAGTGAGCTGTCTGTCTGTTCTTGTTAGGGAAAGGATGCACATAATTCTTGCATCCTCAGGCCATCAAAAAGTTTTTTAAAAGCGCATGCTCCAGTTCAGTAGCCATGTTAGCACCGTGGATGGTAACTTGGGGCAGAAAAATATTGTGAGTACCCAGCTAATGTGAAAGTCTGGCCAAAACATGATCTGCAGAAGTACAAAAAAAAAAGAGCAAACATGGACTGCAATCACAAATAGCAGGCAAATTATATTTTGATGGGTATCAAAGGATGCTAAGGCAACAAAATTATAATAGGGACTATTAAAGGAAAATACCATGAGAACAATCAACAATTCATCTAAAGGGCTTAGAAAAAAAGAGAGGAAGAGAGGAAATGGAAGAATAATGCATAGAAATAATGAATATGGACAGAGATGTGGACATCAAGGGTCAAAACTGAGTCTATCTATTAGCCCTTATCAAAGAATCACCCATAGAAGAGTTCTATTGTGCAGTGGCATATGTAACACAGCATAAAGCTAATTGCCCTACCCCTAAAAATGGGCTGAATCATTACTTTGGTTAGAGCCATCTCATGAGAGAAAACAAAAAGTATGGGGTAGTTTTTCTGATATCTTATACTTTCCCATAAGACCCTCCCAAAATTATTTTACTGCTGGAGCAATAGACAGCCTGAGCTGTTAAGTGTAACTAGCTTTTTGAGTGACATTCCAAACACATTGTATGATTGGTCTGAATCAAAGCGTTATTACTTCTTCACTAGTTCTTTTTTTTTTTTTTTTAGTAATTGCCAGTTTTCCTGGAGCTTATTAATAATTACTATTATTATTTAAATTCATTACACATAGAAAATGCAACTCAGGAGTTCATAGTGATAATTATTTTTGACTGCTTGGGATTTCACAACAAGGATGCTATCAAGAAGAAAAAAAGGAAGAAGTACTTTGTTTCTTGTGCTTAAACGTTTTCAAGTGGAGATTTAGCTGGCAATCAATGTAAATGAAAAACCACAAACACCTCTTAACACCCTCTGTGGCTGCTACCTGTGGCATTATAGAAGTCACTCAATAGGAGGAAGGGTTGTGCATCAGCTAATGCTAATTAGTGTGATGCACACTCAGTGAGGCAACCACGATACTAAAAGAAAGCAAAGTACTACAGAAGGGTTTAAAGAATTATTTCTCTTGCAGCTTGGGAATCATATGACAGAGTCACAGAATCATGGAAGGGCTGAGGCAGGAAGGCACCTCTTGACATCCTCTAGTCCAACACCCCTGATCAAGCAGGGTCAGCAAAGCAGGTTGCCCAGGACTGTGCCCAGTCAGGTTTTGAGTATCTCCAAGGATAGACACTCAACAACCTCCCTAGGAAACCAACCTCAAAGTAAGAGATTTACCTTGATTTTAAATGGTGTCTCCTATATTTCACTTTGTGCCCATTGCCTCTTGTCCTGTCACTGGGCACCACTGAGAAGAGTCCGGCTCCACCTTCTTTCCTGCCGTCCATCATGTATTTTTACACACTGATAAAATCCCCCCAAACTTTCACTGTTCCAGGCTGAGAGAAGCCTCCCCTCATATATCAGATGCTTCAAGCCCTTAATCATCCCCGCGGGCCTGTGCTGGACTCACTCCAATACATCTTTGTCTCTCTTGTACTAGGGAGCCCAGCACTGGACTCAGCACTCCAGATGTGTCTCACCAGGGCTGAGCAGAGGGAAGGATCACCTCCCTTGATCTGCATAATGTAGCCCAGGAGGTTGCTGGTCTTCCTTGCTGTGAGAACTCCTCACTGGCTCCTGGTCAGCGAGAGCCCCCAAGGTCTTCTGGGCCGAGTTGTCTTCTTTACCTCTGCTATGAGTGTCTAATTCCTATCTTCTGTGAATTAAATTTTGATGAAAACTTTGTGTATGATCCTTTATGATCTTTTCTGCCAACACAGATAGCCACAAGTCAAAAAAAATCTGTTACTTCAGTAAGTACCCGAGGGTCCAAATCAGACAATGCCATGGAGGTACTACTCTTTATTTCCATGCCCTTTCAATGGGTTTTGATCCCCTATATTTCTGTGAGTAAAGGGAACAATCTGGTCCTAAAACAGTTTTGAATTCTTTCTACAGGTTTTGATTATGTTCTGCTGAGTTGCTGAATTAAACAAACAAACAGAAAATCCTCAAGAAAACTAGTTTTAAAATAATTTTTATTAATCCCTTATATAATATTTTTCCCTTTCTAACTCTCCTTCTGACAAATATTGATCCCTCCCAACCCTCCGCCCTTTCTCTTCCTATGAAGAACAAGTCAGCACAGCAATATATACAGTACACTGATTTCTCTTGTTTGTCAAAAACATAACTGATGATTTAATCAGTGTTATTTGCACAGTTGTTGCAAAAAAGGATGTCTTAGCTTGTTTTCCCTGACGATCTCGCTTCTTCTGCACTAATGTAAGTATTCCGCAGCATCCTGTTTTATCTGTGGCAATGGTGAGATTTTAAAATATTATTTTTATTCTCAAATAATGTATCTAGAACTCATAAGCTTCTATCTGTGAAGTAGTAAGAGAGGTTTCTTATAACTTTTAAAGTACTGTTAAATGCTGGCTCTAAATTACAGCAGAAATTGCCAGAAGGATGACCTAAGCTTAATTCTGAGTACCGATCGCATTTACTGTGCTTCAAGCTGTTCTAGGGCACAAATAAACTATCACTGCTGAATAATCCAGTTTAAAGAGCCTGAATATATGCACAGACATAATGTGTACCTGAAGAACTGAAACACCTGGAAAGTAGATTTTTGTCGACCTCATTTTACAAGTATTTCAGTAGAAAGAGATCATTATGCTTTCACAGGCCCAGTCAGGATCTGAGAAGGTTGAGGTCTGCTCACATAAAACAGTCAGGAAAACTTAGGCCTTTATATATTTTAAAGTTTGCCAGCTAGATTTTCTCAAGTTTTCAGCTTGTTACACATAGATCTATGGAACAGGTTTTCCTGTGTGATAAAATCCCAAAATACAATCCCTCCCAAATCAACATAGTAAATTAATTATTAATGTAATTTTAAAAAGACACTCAAATTTTAACTCTGTTAAAGTCAGTGTAAAAATTCTCTTTTGTCGCGGTTTAGCCCTAGTCAGCAACCAAGCACCACACAGCTGCTCGCTCACTCCCTCCCCCGGTGGGATGGGGGAGAGAATCAGAAGAGTAAAAGTGAGGAAACTCGTGTGTTGAGGTAAAGACAGTTTAATAGGTAAAGCAAAAACCATGCATGCAAGCAAAGCAAAACAAAGAATTAATTCACTGCTTCTCATGGGCAGGCAGGTGTTCAGCCGTGATGCCAAATGGTGTGGAATGTCCCTTTGGTCAGTTGGGGTCAGCTGTTCTGGCTGTGCCCCCTCCCAGCTTCTTGTGCACCCGGCAGAGCACGGCGAGCTGAAAAAGTCCTTGTAAGCACTACTTGGCAACAACTAAAACATCTCCATATTATCAACGCTGTTTTCAGCACAAATCCAAACCATAGCCCCATACTAGCTACTGTGAAGAAAATTAACTCTATCCCAGCCAAAATCGGGACATCTTTCCAAATTTATTTTTCACTCCTTGTTATTTATAACTACATCTACACAGAAGAAATGAATCATAAGACATAAGCAAATGCAATGTAAACCGAACCATTATTATTTTAGATATGTTTAATTTCAGTATGATTCTTACCAACATATCTATGTACCATTGGTTGTTCGCTTCCCTATTTTATATATCTTTCCAAGTGAGTTTTTCCTTGCCCAGATAATTTTTAGGGCCCTTTAAGATGTACTGCTCCCTATCTATCATTCTTGATATAGCGGCCACGGTTAATGTGGGTAAAAAAAAATAAAACTGAATGGATTAAAAAAACCTCTGGAAAATTATGTATCTCCAAAGCAAAATCCTATTTTATGTGTCTATGTACTTTGGATAACATAGATTTGCGTAACAATAGAAGTTTTTTTCCCCCTTTTAAGAGAAATGTCATAACATTCTGACTTTTGTCAACTCAAAGTGTTATTTATTAGAAAACACTAATTATTTACATTGAAATTCTGAACAGGAAAGCAACGAAAATGGAGTTGCCTGTTCTACTTAAGGATCTTTGAAATGTATTTAAAATTTTTCCATAAAGACTTGGGGTTTTTTTCTAAATTATGGAAGATATGTGTGGTATTGCAATCTGGCTTTGAAGTGAGTTGAAAGGTGACTGAGGCAGTTGCTGTGAAAAAAACCACTATCTGTGGGTATAAAAATAACTCACTATAAATCAGGAGTTCATTCTCATCTGTAGTGCTGTGCTTAATTCCTTACCTTACTAAGAGTTATAACAGACATTGATGGATAATGAAAAGCTTATTACAAAGACAGGAAGAATAAATTGGGATCACTCCATTTAGAAAATATATATGAGGATGTATTCTTATACTACAGCATCTAGAGAAACCAAACTGAGTACTCTTACCTTTCAAAACTCATTAAATTTAAGACTAAACTAATTAAATTTAAAACTAATGAAAGAAAATGTTGTGTAACCAACATGGCTAACCTTTGAAACTGCTTGCTGTATCAAGATGCTAGATGATGTCAAGAGCTTAGAACATCTCAGTAAAGGAGCAGATGTCTCCTCATGAATAAGAACTTCTGAAGCTGTGGGCCTGAAATTAAATTAAAAGATAAGTGTTGGCATAAACTATGTGGTTTAGATCACATGCCTTTATAACAGTCTGGAGTTAAAATTCACACTTTTTTGAATTTTCCGTCATTGTTTAGTTGATACTCTCTTCCTGACTTCACAGCTGAACACTTTTGTCATGACCTTTCCTCCATGATGAGAATTGGAGATGTGGACACAGTTCTTCTATCACTTGGAGAAATAAATATATTCAAAATTATATGTGTCCCCTTTCCCCCATCTTATTTATGCATATAAATAAAGACTTATTTCTAAGTCCTCCATAATGGTTTCTTTCACTGACCGTTGACATCCCTCATACCAACCATCATACCTCCTTGCTTACTTGTATCGCATCTAGGTCAACAATTACCCAGTTCCAATGAAAACTGGAACAGTGGTTTCCATTGGGGTAGTCATATGGCTCCAAATCCCAGGTACTCTATTTTATTGTGCTCTATTTAATCTGGGCAGCACTTAAAATGTGCAGCACATTTAGCACCACGACACAGAAGTGTAACCCAAAGGTATCCATACACTTTCTAATTTTCACTTTATATGTAATTTTACATTCTGTAGATAACTTTTCTTTCTTTGGTCTGGGGTTTTGTTTGTTTTTAGTCTTTGCTGTTAATGAAAATATGGATAATAATAAGTAAGTAAGTGTGATTTACATTTTCTTCTGAAGGTCTCTGAAATTCATAATGATTCAAAGCACTTTAGGGAACAAGTTGCACAGCGCAGAACAGCACACACACAACCACTTCTGTGTTTTGCACACACAACCACTTTAAAAACAACTGCTCCTCAAATTCTCCTCATGTAGCAACCATTCTTTGCTATTCCATATGCTGAAATAACTTCTGCATATCTAGGCTAAGGCAAGCAAATCTTGTCTCTTCTTCAGTGCTGAAGTAATAAAATATTCTTGAAGGTCTCTTCAATTACCTTAACTGATATTGCACTAAATCAGATAGCAGTGCTTGTGTGATCTGGTAATACAGTTCATGGAGAAACCATTTTTATCTAAGAGATGGTAACAAATGACTGGTGGGACTTCCAGTAACCACCAGTAACCAAAAGCAGGTGTTTACACCTGTCAGGCCTGAAGGTGACAGTTCCAATGAGCTAAGGAAATGTAGCAATTTCTGAAACAATGTTTGGTGGCATCCAAAATATTTCCAGGTTAAAGAAAAAAAGAAAAACAACAAAAACCCCAAACCAACAAACCTTTGCTCTGGAAATTGTACAAAATAAAACACTGCTAACTAATAGGAAAGAAGGGTGCAAGCATGAAAAAAAGGTGTGTGTGGGTGTTCGTAAGCAGCCCATAAAAGAGGTAAAGTACACAGCTGCCATGTTGCTGAATACGGAGACAGTTATACTTGAGCCAGCTGCAGCACCTTAGCTTTGGCCGTTTCGTTCTTAGGTAAAATAAACGACGTGTCCATAATCCTGCCCAAATATCTGAAGCTGATAGTGATGGGATAGTAACCGTTGAGAGTTCATGTTTTCTGAGTGACTGATCTGATAATAGGAATAGAGTCACATGTCTAGAAATGCGGTAACCTGGAAGATATGAAAATCTGTCTCTAGAGTTCAGACAACTTACCTTGTCTTATCTCTCAAATGCTACTTTTGCTGCACCAGACACAGAAGCATACAAGGCTTCCTTCAGACATATAAATTCAGCTTATTGATTTCTTTTGTCAGGGCAATGTTTTATATTGTAATCAAATTAGCACGCTGTACTTCAAGCAACCTTGCTATCTTCAAAAATTAAGCAGTTGTCGTTACCTGGACAAAATGATTTTACATATGCCCTTGTCATTATTCAGTTCCAGAAATTATTCAGGAAATTATCCTCCCTACATAAAATCCATGAGTCTCTTCTTGGTATCTGAATGATTTCAAGATCGTTTTAAGTTTCTCTAACAGGAAGGAGAATTCTTTATTTAAAGCGACTTGAAACAGAGTGAAAACAATGTTTTTGACTCTTTCTCATAAAATGTTAATCCAAAATGATAGTAATTTTAGATCTTTATGAAAGTCTCTATAAGATGTTAAGAACTTGAAACATTATAGTAGTGCAAACATTTATGAAATGGTCTTTCGTTTATTGTGCATCATTTCCTCACCACAATAATGCTGTTGTTCACTGTTGTATAATTTATCTTAGTGCCACTTTAATTGTGTTTTCAGTGTTCATAGGAAAGCATCCTATTTGGGATAATTACTCTCTTCGGAGATGATCAGCAATTTGGTTCATGAGCACCTCTGGAAATTACCCTGTCTGCAGAAGGCATTTTCCTGCAAGTGCAAGATACCGGATTGGCAAGAAGGGGTATTTTCTCTTTCCTCTTTTCCTTCTCTCTCCCATTTCCTGTCCCCAAAACATTTGATAATTGCTCTAGGACATGCCGATTTCCTAACAACTCTTCACTAGCTATATCTAGACATACGATCTCTCTGTGCTTTCTTTGTAACTGCGCCATTATCATAAGTTACCCTAAAATTATCAGCTAATTTTAAGGCGCTTCCTTAACATTTCAGTTTATGTAAGACAGGTAAGCAAATCCAGGTGGATCTCTTGGCAGCTGGGGTGTCCACAGGGAAACATGTACTTCAGTATAAATATCCATTATGAAACCATCACCAAGATTTAAGCTTCTGTATTTAATTACATTTGCATTGAACATGCAATCATCAATCAATTTAAAAATAATCCTTGCAAAAAACACCATGGAGATGTTTCTTGAGAAGCAAGTTCAGTCACAGCAAGTTTACAGATCCTCAGTTCTTGTAAACTGACTTAAGCGGAGTGATGATAGCTTAAAATGGTTCTGTTGCCAGAGCCTAATTTTGCCACTTCTATTCACACCAGCTGATAGGCTACTGCACAAACAATCCCACGGAGTGGAACACATGGGGGAAAATTAATTCTTGCTGTCTTTTCGCTGACTTCACAGGTAGTAAAACTTTTTAGGAGAAAAGCTGCATATGACAGCACAGTTGTGAAAGCTGTAGGCTATCATGTGACAGATAAAAGACAGGCAGCTTACAGATATATCCACTTAGAGTCTGCGTATGGTATTCCAAAAGACCTAAGGTATTAATCAAACATGTATGTAATATCAGCTAATATTTTCCCTTCTTTTCCCCGAAGATTTTCCTGGCAAGTCTTTTCAGTCACTGGAGTTGCATTTTAATTGCTTTGAAAACCTATCAACTTTGATTTCCCCACCTTTAGAATAGCTGCCCCGACAGAATGATTACTATAATTCTTGATGTTGCACCGTTCACATGGGATAATGCTCACTTGTTTACTTCTGGTCTTATTTTTAAAACTTATGTAGCATGAAAATGTGTTTGTTTTCTGCCAGCATGTTTGTTATGCATGTGATATTACCCAGGAATCATGTTTTCCAATTCCCCAGCCTAAGTACAGACATTAAACTCCATGTCAGGCTTCCCCACCCGGTAAATGGCACTCTCCTTAAAGAAAAATGCCATTTGCCGAAGAATGGCAAATACTACAGGTGTGTTGTTATTGATACCGATTATCGCTTTACAGCACTTGGAAATGCTCGTCTTTTGGTTCATTTAACGTACGGTCACAAACACCAAGAGTCACACAGATACAGAGGGCAGAAAAGCTGAGCAGTTTTGTGCGCCTTCCTAGCCTCTGTTTGCGTGACCTCAGTGTGATACGCTGTTGTGGTTCATGACGACACGCTTTTTTACAGATCTTTCTTCTCTAACAAATGAGTTGTTCCATGAGCATCTCATGATGCTTGGAGCTACACGCCTGCTGATGGCTGAACCAGCTGCTGCCTCTTCCTTCAGTGAGGTCTCTCCCTTTCAGAGTGGTACCACAAGAATGTGATTATCTTTGAGATGTGTATCCATCTTTTGTTGTCGTTACTCCAGTGCTTCAGAGAGGCGAAGAGCATGTTTCCCTTTCCCTTGAGAAGCTGGACTAAAACCAAGATTTCTCTAAATCCTGTAGCAAAATGGCATGGACAGTCTACACAGCGGGCTCTGTTCGCTGCTGCAGACAAGCAGTTAAGCAGACTTCTCAGGACAAGCAATCCTGCTTGGAAGCAAAGCATCCTCATCCCAGTTCAAAGGAGCGAGAACTGGCCACTCAGATCTGACACTGGTGAAATTCTCATCATATTTACGATTTAAAATAAGCAAGCTTGGGACAGAAGTGTTCTTTCTATTATGTTCAGTTCTTGTGGGGCAAGAGACTTCCTGCTTGCTTCCATATTGCGTCTTGGTGGGGCCTCTGCTGTACCGGTGGATGGACTGCAGTCCTTGCATCTGCGCACCCACGCACACCAAGGTGCTGCTGTACTGCTTTTGGCCCTTAGTTAAAGCAGACTATAAGACAAGTCGAGGTACACATACAAGTAACTTGGTTTTATTTATTGTTACTGATTTTATTTTCTCTATTTATTCAATTTTTGCTGGATGGGAAAGCTCCAAACACATTAAAACCAAAGATAAATTTGACAAATTTGGCATCTTATGCACTTCACAGTGAGGTTTTCTTGCTTTGTGCCCAGTAAGGTTTATTTTTCTTTTTCTTTCAAGGTTTTTATTTACTGTTTTCATTATCTTTCCATATTAATCTACTAATAATGTTTATTCCTGTAGCTGGATACCGGGGCTGATGGAACCTGCTTGCCTGGAAAGACTTCTTCAGCAGAATACTTCCTTTAGCTGAGCTTTCCTGAACCTGCACTGAAGGCCCCAGCCAAAAATCCCCGCAGTGAGGGCTTTCCGGCACCTGGGAGCAGAATGGCTCCTAAACGTAAATCCACTTGTCACCTAAAAGGCTTTGCTGAAGCTGCCGTACTTTGGATTTCCAAAACTGCGTGAGGAATTACAGCTCCACTCCCACTTAAATACACGTGAAAATGGATCTGTGCATTTTATACTAGGCTACAGAAATCTTTAGCTTCCAGAGCAGGGACACGTGGTGTGTCGCTGAGAAATAAGGCTCTGATTTACGTGGTGTAGATCAACCAACCAACCAACCAACCAAGGGCACAAAGCTCCCACACCCCCCTCTACCAGCATTTTCTGTACATGTTCCCAAGCATCCTAGAACACCGCCTCCTGACGGAAGACTTTCAGTTCTATCACCTGTCTTGTTGGTACCAGCAAGATCTGACTACACAATCTCTTCCTCCTGTATTTCATAATTTTGTAAGACTGCTGTGCAGCAAAAGTCAGGCTGAAGATACCGGACATTTGTATTAGTTTTCTGCGGAGGGACTTCTTGGCTCCCTCCTCCTCGCCAAAACCCAAATCCCCTTGAAAACCGCAAAGAAAAGGGTCAGAAAAATTATTAGGGATGTGTTAATTTGGATGAATCTTTAACTACTGTCGCTACTGCTTCACATTAATTTAAACCCGCTTCTGTCTCCTCCCATGTGTCATACAGGTGGTGACAAATTTGTAGAAGCTGCTTCGGAAACCACGGCTTAATTAGCACACACAAAAATAATTACCTTTTCAAAGTCAAGCTGGACAGGAACCCGCCTCTACTTTTTGCTTTAGGGCAGGTTTGGTTCTCCCCCGCCCCTTACAAAGCAAGATCCCCAGCGGGAGAGCACTGAGGCATCAGAGAAAGAAGCGGCTTATTTTTCAACGGTTTTATTCCGCGCAGCCTCCAACGGCAGAGGCATATTCCCCTCCGTGCGCAACAGCACAAGTCAAAACCGGTGAATTCCGAGGCAGCGGAACGAACGGGTGCACACCCAGCGCGGCTGGGTGACGACGCGCCCGCACGCGGCGCTCCCGCTCGCCGCCGACGCCGCAGCACGCCACGGCACGCGGGACGAGCGGGGGAACCGCCGGGCCCCGCGCAGCCCCTCTCCCCTCCGCTCCTCCCCCGCGCGCAGGCGCCTCGCGGCCGCGGGCGGCACGCGCCCGCCGCCCCTTAACGGAGGCCTCGCCAACGGGCAGCCGTTGAGGGCGCCGCCGCCGCCGCCGCCAGGCAGGGCACCGCCGGCGGGAAACGGCGCGCCGGAGCTTTGCCAGCCCCCCTGGTGCGCCCCCCCTCGGCTCTCCCTGCCTGGGAGGCCGGGACTCTTCGGAGGCTTCTCCCTCCAGCCACCACGTCGCCCTTCAGCCTCTTTCCCCTCAGGCGATGGCGGAGGGAGGGGGGAGCAGCCTCCCAGGGGCCGCGGCGGTGAGGTGAGGGGGGGTTGCCTCATTCCCCCTCCTCCAGAGCCCTGCCGGCGGGCGGGGAAGGAGCGAAGCTTCCAGCCGGAGGCCGCCTCTCCGATTGGCGGAAGAACCTCCCAGCGCTGCCGCCTGTCGGTATTGCGGTCATGCGTGTGGCGCGGAGGGATCCGCGCGGGCCGACGTGTACCCGCCCCCTGCGCGGCGGCCGCTGCCTCCCCGATATAGTGCGGCGCGGGGAAGCGCCGGCTCTCACTCGGCGAGCGGCGCTGCGCGGTGCGGGGGTGCGCGGGACGGCGGGCGGGCGGGCGGGCGGCGGCGGGGTTCGCCGGGGCTGAGCACCTCCAACTTGGAACTGTCCACCAGCGCCAGCTCCTGAACATGAGCCTCCTGCCTCTCTACCTGCTCGGATTGCTCCTCAGTAGCGGGCAAGGTAGGAGCGGGGCTGCCTTTTTTTTTTTTTTTTAAATTAATATTCTTACCTGTACTGTCTGCTTGCTCAGATTAACATATAAACGGAAAAGAAATGGAGGAAAAAAAATAAAGCAATGTGTCACCCTGGAACCAAATTAAGAAAGGACCTAAAACTTGCTTCATCGTCCCCCCCCCCTTTTTTTTTTTTTTTTTTAAGTCTTCAAGGCGGGGAGAGGAGTAATTTCTGAGGGAAAAGAAGAAAGCTGGCAGGTGCTCAGCGCACTTAGCTGCTTTGCACGGGGTTTCGCCTTTTTTGGGGGCGATAAATGTGTTGGGGAGATCAAGCGATTAAGAAAAAAATATGCGTCGGGGGTCGCGCTTTGAAATACGCGTCTGCCTGAGGGGAAGGCAACGCGGGCTTCATTTGTAGAGCAGAGAGAAGCGCTGTCTGTAGAGCCAGTGAGCAACCTGCGCTGAAGTCCGCCTGTCCGGGTCTCCCCTCTTGCGGGGACCGTTCCCCTCGCCCCGCGGGGGCGCCGGGACCCGGGCGCGGGTGGGGGGGGCGGTGCGTGGGCGCGGATGCGGAGACTCCTTGCAGTGCGCTGCCGCGGGGGCGGCAGGTGTGCCTTGGGGGGCGCGGGGACGGGCGCGGCGGGGCCGCGCCGCTGGGCGCTGCTCGCCTCCCGCCTCTGCCTGTCCCCGCCGCGCTCCCTGCAAAATAAACGGGTTCGGGGGCTGCGGGGCGGCTGGGGTGTTTTGGCTTCGGCGTTTTTTTCCGGGTTGAAATTTCATTTATTTATTCATTTGGGATGTCACCTATGAGATTACTTGAGGATTTTGCGCTACTTCAGGAGGCGGGGAGGGGAATGGCCGCCGGGAGCGTGTTCGCGGGTGGCGTGACACGGCGAGGGTGCCTCTCGGCGAGGGGTAATTAAGGTGACCCGAAACTGCTCGGCCAAGTTTCTGGCGTTCGTTGGGGGCCGAGCCAGGCTGCTGTGCCGCCCCTGCCCCCCGTGGGGTGCCCTCTGCCAGGCGCCTGGAAGCGCTGCCTTGCCCCCGCCTGTAGGGGGTGGGCGGGGACCCGGGGCCTCTTTAATGAGGTTTGGGGGGAGGGGGGGAAATTAATGAAAGCACCCACCTGGGTGTTAGCGGAGTCGTGGGAGCGGCGGGGACCGGCCCCCGGCGCCGCCGCCTTGCAGCAGGGGGCGGCAGAGCTCCATGGCGGCGGCCGCCGGTGCCCGGGCGCTGCCCCGCGCCGGGACCGGGGCGGGGGCGGCTCCCCCCACCCCACCCGCCCCACCGCCGTCCCCGGGAGCGGGTCGGCGCAGGCAGCCGCGCTCCGGGCCCCGGGGCTCAGTGTCTCGCCCCGACGCTACACGGCGCCTTGTGAGCGGGTAGTGGGATCTGTTGCGCTTGAGAAAAGGTGTGCGTGCGGGGGTGTGTTGTGCCTTGAGGTGTTAGGACTGCAGCTCTGAAGGTCTCCTTCAATGCACTTATCGCTAAACCTCATACCATGTAGAGGTTTTGTCTCGGTGCTAAGTAGCGAAGGGGCACCAGATGCTCTCAATTTATATAGAAATTCTTCTATGCTTTGCCACCTCGGGATGAGCTCTGGAGGTCTCCCGATTAGCAGAGATCCAGAAACAGTCCGGAGGCTTTTCACCATAGCCAGCGCTGGGGTGGCAAAGGAGGAGGAGAAAGGGAAAGCTCCCTCCAGGCTTTGCACTGATCTACCTAGGTGTAATATGTATAGAGATGTGGTCTGTGCTTCCTCTAACGGAGGAATGGTAGAAGGTTAGTTTGTGAAGTGTGATTACTGCAGTGTAGGAGGATTACATAGTTTTGGTATCTTACTATCACAAATGTCAGGGGATAAATAATGGAGTGAAATTCTAGACGCTATTAAGCTGAGTTTTTAAAATTATAGGAGGATAGATATGAGGTGGAGATGGAAAAAAGAGGAGGAAAGCTGAATAAATCTAATATTGATAGTAAGTTGTTATTGGTCTGAAGATTAAAAAAAGCTTGCTTTTTTTTTTAAAGGAGGGAGTTAATTGTATTGGCAAGGGGTGGGGAAGAGTAAGATTTTTGAGCTGGCTGTAGAAATAGCAGGGACATGAAGCCTCAATCCGTAGCAGGGGATAGTACGTGGGAGTGGGAAAACATCTGCATATGGAAAATATTCCCATTTGGGTTGCTAGGGGAGAGGAAAATTCTACAGTGATTTTTAAAAAAAAAATATTTTAGTAAGCATTGTCATGGTGAGGGATTTACTGTGCTTTTTTTTCTCTTTTGATGCCTCCTGGAAGTAATCCTGAGAATTTCTTGAAGTTGTTCGAATCATTTGAAAGCCTATTCCAAAAAGTTGTGGGATTTATCTTCTTTAGGGAATGCATTAGTGGGGAGCATTTGCATCATCAGCTGAAGGTTGTGGTGTTTGAGAGGGGTTTTTGCGTGTTTTGTTTTTAAGAAAACCAGTGTTATAATGATCATTTAATACTCAGATGATTTTTGATGTTAAAGTAGAGATAGAGAAGAGTGTGGATGGTTAAGAAAAAGCCAGTAACTAGATTTGGATAATTTGCTTTAGTAATATTGAAAGTGATAGGTTAAGGATTTACATTTCTAAAAATATAGCTGCAGTAGGTTTTACGAAGAATGACTGAAGCATTTTCTTTGGGAAGTGCTGGAGTTTAAGACTGGGGAGAGGGAACTGTGATGTATTTGTTCAGAGAATCAGAGCAGTTGGAAAACGTGTAGTAGACAGTAACCCCCTCCCCCAGCCCCTTAAGTTAAGAGCTTATGAATGTCATAATTATCTGCCAGGGCCAAACATTGCCTCTCCTAATTTCATCACAGGGGAGGTGTTTAACTGGTGATGTTGTTATGCTACAACAAAAGGATTTTTTTCTTAACCTTTCAGAGCTGTCCAGACAATTAATCCAGAGTGAAAGGCCTCAATTTAATTAGCTTTGCTTTAATGAAAAACAAAACAAAACGCTCACCCCACACCCCAAACCAACAAAATAGCCTACTTCACTCTGTAAATCTGCTTTTTAACATACGTAATGATACAACACTCAGAAGAGGAGGCCTCATTGGTTTTTACCAGTGTCTGGGGACGCTGACTTAAAGTGGATGAAATTAACATCTTCCTAGATTGCAAAATCCTATTTCTTTTATCACTCTGCATAATACATGCTTCTTTAGGTTAGCAATTTTTTTTAAGTTGGAGTAGAGAATGTTTTGCTTGTAGAATTTAAAACATTTTTTTTTGCTCATCCAGGAGATTCATAAGAGTGAGTACTTGTTCAGTCATTGTGCTTTAAGTTTTTTCTTTCTACTGCTTTGATACTGAGTTTGGTTTTGTTTTTCCTGAAGAGTTTCCCTTTACAAGTGGTTATAAGGGACTGTTTGTTAATAAGGAACATCCCCCAAAAGAGACGCCAGCATGTACATCTGATTCACCACAGTGGAGTCACTTTTTAGAATTCTGCTTGTTACTGCTTTTTGTGTAGGGAATCCATGAGATCTGGAATTTTTGAAACAGTGAGTTTGTCTATTGGATTAGGTGGAACTAATATTTTGCTCCAGTTGTATACTGAAATCTGAAACGTATCCTGAGACTTCAGCTAACCATTGTTTTCTGCTACCGGTTGATCTAAACTGCGTTAAGATGAAATACATCTACCATCTTAACTTCTTTTTCACCCTTTAAAAAAATTGAATTCAGACAAAAAGTAATGTTTGATTTGTTGTTTTTAGTGTCTCTAACTCCTCTTCATGTGAAAATAGGAACCAAAATATCTGCCTGAAAATAATGACCGATGAGGTGTGTTAAAAGATTGACTTAAGAATGGATGGTTGAGAAATACAGAGAGAATTTTGTTACATGCACTCCTATACAAAAGGGAGTTAGAGATTTTTTTTTTATTGTTTGCAGTGGCTTTAAATCATGAAATGTGTGAAAGATAAAGTCACAGAGATAAAGCTTTAAAGTATTTTCTAAGAGGTTGAATAGTGTCATTTTCACTTTACCTTTTCCTCTCACGGCACAGTTAATGTATTTATTTAGGTAACTAATTGTTCCTATCTATGGGAATGTTACGGGAGTGTTACGACCAATTTCTGTATGTTTTGCTTTTCATGAGCTTCTTTTTCAACAAGTATTTTGAGAAAAAATACTGTATTTGTTTGCCCTTCCATTGACCTTTTCTCTGAGGCACCTTTCCCAGGTGACTTATGTTTACTTACTGATTTTCTTCCAATTTACTCCAGTAATCCCCCAGTTACATTCAGTACATGCCATCTGATTCCAGAACAATTGAGTCAAGTTAATATGACATTTTGGGAAGCACATGTTTTAACTACACTGTAATTTTGGACTGTGAGTTGAAAATCCATTATTGAAAGAATAGGATGTACACTTCTCCAGATAAAGAATCTGGGCAATAACTGGTATTCATATTTTAAACAGTTGACACCAATTAATCATGCCAGGTGTCTTATTTGTTTTTTCTTTGTTTGCTTTTTAGCGCACATGTTTGTTTTACAAAATAAGGGCAATATACTTGATGAAGCATATCCTGAGGTTTTACGTGCCACAGGTCATCTGAATTTTATTTTTGATGTCTCTTGAAATTCAGAAACAGGAGAGATGTGAGAGAAAGCTTACAGATATCCTGATATATTAAAATCTGAAGGCTTATTGGAGGCTAATAGGCTACATCCAGGCCTATTGGTATCTAATATATTTTATCATCACTTCTTGTTTTGACCTAATCAATTAATCATGACCTGGTAATCATGTCCCATACCTTCCTTCCCACTCTTCCCTTAGAATATTTATGCTTCAGTAAAATAATTTTGTAAAATAATGCAGAATTTTTATTGCTTTTGTAGCTCAGTTTCTCAATACTGTGATTATATGGATTTGGGTATTTTTAAAGGATATCAGGAAAATGAAAAGAGTTAATTTAAAATAGGAAGATACTCTTCAGATGTGTTACGGTATAACATCTTGAATGGAGTATCTTCAGAAATAAAGGTACCAAGCTTCTTATTTTTGTTAAATGGCTAATTTTTTATATAAGTTCTTATCATTTCACTGGTGATGATGTTAATTGGAAACAAGATTTTCTGACTTGCTCTGCTGTAGATGAGCTCAGAACCTACCTCTTAATTTATTGGATGAAAGAATAAAAGAGGAATAAAAAGGACATAAACAGGGTGGGTCATCTGGCTACAGCTGTTTATGGTGACAGCTTATGATATTAAAATCTTTTTGCACTGGAAAAGAAATCCATTTAAAAGCTACTTAAAAATTATGTGGAAAGGAAACAGAATACAAGTGCATACACAGGTCTACTTCTTAGAAAACCTTGTTTAACAAGACCCCTAAGCCTTTGAATAACCTGCATTTGAGTAGCTCCATGGAAGCACTGTTGATAGTGCTATTGCAGAAGCTGTCACACTGAGCAGGAGTCAGTTGACTTCAGTGGGTTTTGGAGCTGTGGACTATGTGAAAGCGTCTCTTGAAATGGCAGAAGGTAAACAGCTTTCATTTTTGAAATAGCATGATATGGGACAATCCTATCCATTTATGCTGCTGTAATGATTTAGGAAATTCTGATTAACAGAAAATTTATCTTTTCATCAAAACCTAGATCATTAATGATGTGACGTGGGACTAGCGGCTTGAACTACAAATTTGAATTAAGATTTATAGCAGAATGAGATAGTCATCTTCATGTTTATAACGTAGTTATTTAATATGGGCATTGTGGCCAAACTCTACTGATTCTAGTCAGAGGAGAATTTCCACTGATTTAAGTTTGTATTTGCCTGAGAAGCAAACTGGACCAGTTCTGTAAAAGCAATTATTTTACTGTCTCAAGTAAGTTAATTTGGGCAGGAGGTAGACAGTGAAGTGACAACTAAAAATTCATTACACAGTTTCTGCCTATTTAAGAACAGTACTACAATTTAAAAAAACCAAACCCAAACATCTTCTAAAGTGCTTTACTTGTTTTCTCCTTCTTTTAGAAAAGGAAAAAGTTGCTTGATTTCATCTGTTCTTTAATAAAATACACAAGGAGCATTGCAAATGGGATGAAGAAATCAAGTCTTTCAAAAACCTGTTTGAACAAATAATTTCAGTAAGCCTGGAGACCTACTAACCAAGGCTGTCACTTGTACCAGTTTCCATTGTCTAAGTATAATCTTACCTGAAATAGCCAGTTTGTGGATGAGCAACATCCAGATAAACTTGGATAGCAACATTAAGAACTATGGGGGTATAGTCAGCTTCTTCATTGGTCCTGCTTGTCATTACTGAAATAAATTTTCTCCTATTCAAGTACTATGTAAGTTGCTTCAAGAAACTAGCTTTCCATAAAAAGCATGAAACATTAACATGTTAATTTATGCTTATTTAAAATGTCATGGCTTTTTTCCAGAAAAAAAAATGAAGAGGACAGGGGAGTAGAAGTGGATCATCTTCCTTTTGCCCAGTTATATTTTTCTTCCTACCTAAATTTTCATTGTGCCTTTAGAAGGGAACACTGGTTTTTATTTAGTGTTCCAATTACCTAAGTAGTATTACTAAACAGCAGACAAAGGTTGATGAATAACTTCATAATTCAGCAAAGTCCAAAGTAATACGTAATATACTTGTAGCATATGAATAACTCATTAGGGTGTAAATGAAAATTCACTTTTCAAAATGAGCTTTCCAGTTAGCTAATATTAAACTGATTATTTACATTGCAGTTGTAGTCTAAGTAAAAATACCAGTTGTTTGACTGGCTATGAGCTGAAGTTCATAATGGAATTCATATATGAAATTCATACAGGAAGCTGCTGTCCTCATCACTTTGCCCAAGAGGTGCCATTGGAGCATACTATGAATTTAGTTTAAAAATAAAATTGCCATCAATTTTCTTGCTACTAAAACACACTGCACCATATTCAGTCAAGCTGCAAGCAATTTCAAACCCATTAACTTTGTAGACCTTTGTACCGCAGCTGAATTTGGCTTGTATGAAATCAGGTCTATAGTTAAAATAATAAAATATTTAAAAAGAGAAAGACATGAAGCAGTGTATGGAGATCCTTGTGGCATGTGACGCAGATAGACATAAACAGGCAGGGAGAGGTACTTCTGTCCCTTACTATGAATACTGTTCTGTACTGATCACACAAAATTTTCTTCTTTATTATAACAGGAAAGATGTAATCAGGACCACAATGTTATGTCAATATTATGCCGTTATGTTATATTAATTAGTCAAAGCAAAATAAAGATCCAGGGTTTGGGGGAGAGAGTAGAAAAGGGAGATGTGTTAAATGTACTGAAGACCAGTTAACAGGAATAAAAATAATGCTATATTATGTTAAAGTTCTTGAACAACCCATACTCAAACTGACGTGCTGACTGGATCAGAACAAATATTTACGTACTCCAGTGACCTCGATCCAACAGAGACTCAAGGCAAGAGTTGTAAAGAAACATAAGTACAGAACAAGAAAAGCATGATACTTCTGTCAGTGTGCCCTACAACATTCAAGGATGTGTCAGGTTATATCTATGTGATCTTCCTTAATAATCTTGACAGATCTTTCTTGCATTAATTTGTTCTTAAACCTGTTGATACTTTGATCTACTTGGTATACTGTGTCAACAACTTATGGGGAAAAATGCTGAAAGGAGCCTTAAAAAAAAGTTCTGTTCCTTAGTCGCTGAGTTGTAAGTAATGGAGTAATACTAATTCCTTGCTCAACTGTTCCATGACACTCATAATTGTATGTGCCTTAGAGAAGTTGCCCATCTCTTGTGTGATGGGCTCAGGCCTACATGTTATGTTCGTGGACTTTCCAGCAATTTAATTGCTTTTTTTTGTTTTGTGTTTCTTTCCTACTTTTTCTTTAGTATTTATTTTCCTAGCTTTTTGGTAATGGTTATGTGAAGTACTTGAATTTCAAGCTGATTTGCGTCAGGCCAATTGTAAAAAACGCTCCTTGTTCATAAGTATCTCTTGCACTGTAATCAGTGTTGCAAGTTCTGCCTTACAAGGGAGTGTCGGCTAAAAGTGTGAGTTAGAGCAGTTATCTTGGTAAAATGAATGCAGAGAAAGATTTGATTGCTAGGAAGATGAACACACAGAGTGCAGAGGTCCTTTAAAGGAAAGCATGATAGATGACTAAATGGATGTAAACTGGTTACAAAAAAAAACCCCCTTCAGGACGAAAATTAATTTATAGCCAAAAAAAGTAGTGACTCTGGAGCATTACAAGAGTGAGAGGGAAGAAGTATGGTTATTCTTAATATGGTTCTTCATTAATTTATGAAAGGATTACATTTAATGGGTCCCCAGAATGTCCCAGGAGATCCCTTCAAATGATGTGCTTCCAAGACATTCTTCATATAAAGGCTCTCAAGACACAGAAGAAAAATAATTTTCAAATTGTTAAATTATACTTTCTGGAAAATATAATTGAGTGTTTCTCATTCATTAATAGGTGTTAACACAGCAGATATTACTTAATGCAGTAAGAATTGCCAGACTTTTTGGTACATGTTGCAAATTCTGCTGGTGTCACTAGATGTTGTCCCTATGTTTAAATAAAAAAAAAAAACTCTCTACAGTTGTTTCTGGGAAAACTTCAAAAATAAGATGCATGTTAAACCTTTTTACCATTACTGAGGTCTGAAAATATTTTCTCACTTGCTTACATCTCTTTGAAAGTGCAAGAAAACTCTTCTTAGAAAATGCAGCCTTAAATGATTTATTTGCATATATAACAATAATAGAGCATTAAAAGATAAAATTGCACAACATTAAAACATTGTGGTTTTTTTCCTAATCACCTGTATTACTTTGTATCAGACATCCATCCTTCACAACAGAAGGTTTGCTTTTGTTGCTTTCTGTTTGCTTTTTATTCCTAAATTCTAATTTTGTAAATCTTATCTGGGATTTGAGATTCAAGATGAGTTATACCCAACTGGGCATTGTAATCGGTGATAAATAATGCAATAATTCATGTATTCCTGTGCTTTCTGTGTTGGGGAACAATACCCTAACTTTAGATTTATGAAAGAACAAATGCTGACTTTTTCCAATGAAGACTGTGGTGTAATATGAATGCTACATCTATCTCTAGTCTGTGTAATTTATTGTAAGAAAATCATGTTACATGAGATGAGTTCTGGTGACAGAACTGTGCGCACCCTGCAGCCATGCAACTCCTACAGAAGTCAATGGGAGGCTTGTGTGCCAAGAGTACTGTTTCGGGGGTTGTACTGATTACAGCTTTCAGGGTCTGATTGAAGCTTTCAGGAGTTGTATAACTCCCATGTGAGTATGTGGGAATTTTGATTTAGTTAAAGAATAGAAAATCAATCTCTAACGTTATGTATATTTAAGTAGTGGGCATATTTATAAAGTAGTGCTGAAAAAGTGTGGGGCTGATCCAACAGCACAGAACAACTAAGAACTAAAGGGATGTTCTGGTGTGCCCGGTTCCATTCAAGATAGTACGTGACATAAAAGGGATACTTTTTCTCTGATTTTTTTCAATAATAAAACCAAACACATAATGTAAGTTACCAATTTCGTTTTCTTCTTCTGGGAACATATGAGAAAGTCAAGCTTTGTGCAATTAATCACTATGGTCACTTAGTTGTTGCAACCCAGGTCATAGCTGTGCTGGGCAGTTTACCATTAAGTATAGAGATTCATCATTCGGTTTTGTTTGGTTTGGTCTGTGGCTTTGTGACACTAGTCAAAATTGTTCCTTAGACATTCGGTATTCAGGTCATGCCTGTAGGTCTGTAAGCGTACTGTCTGAGTGATCAGATGTTAAATGGATTTGTGCCAGTTTATGGCCATCCCACGCATTGGGTTCAACAGCTTTTAGCATTTAGTCGAAATAGTTCTCCCCAGCACCTTTGCATTACATTTTTATGAATGTCTTTGGATTATCCAGCCTGTGTATATACAGCATTTACGTTGCCAGATTTGAGAGCTCTCTTACAGTTGATGTTTCCTATACAGTTCTGCTAAACTCACAGTAGACTTACTCTGATTTTACTATTCTTAGAAATAAATTTACATTAATATTACAGTAGTGGATTTCAGTTCTGAGTATGATCTGCTTACGTGCTAATCTTAAGATGAATCTGGATCTTACATTCAATTTTTATGTATTCTTTGCAAACATTCGTATAAATCCAAATGATTCCTAGGTGTGCTCTACACTTTCCTGTGAATAGTGTAATTAGCATTTTTAACCTCTTAGGATGTCATTAAAAAAAAATCAAACCACCACAACTAAACAAACCCAAGAAATATTCCTTTTCAAGAGAAGAGTCCTTTTGCTATTAGATGGAGTTCTGCTTTCTGTTATTCTGTGCCCATTTTAAACAAGGAAAGACAACTGCAGCCATTGAGTGGACTGAAAAATTAAGACTCTATTATCATGTAAATATTATAAAAGCTATTCTGCAGAAACCTTACTAGACTTTTTAAAATTGTGATTAGTGAATGTTACAAATTGCTTTAATGCACCTTAAATGTGTTAGTGACTATTTTCCAGGCTATGAAGCCCACTGAATAGAGTCCTGAAAGGTTTCTAAGTAGTCTCTGCTTATACCCAGCCCAATGAAAGTTAGCCCTACAGAAAACCTTTTTCTGTTCATAACCACACTGAATCTATTACATGTGACCTGCAGATATTAAAGAAGTAACATCTCTATCTGTCAACCTATAGAACAATCTGTTTCTGCAGTGATGTTCTAATTTTACCTATGAAAATGGCATAATGGGTGTGGAGAAAGAGGGGAAACTCAAGCAGCAGGAGTGAAGAAACACCTAATATTTATTGAATATACTGTTTTTCCTCAAAGTAGAGACACTTCTCTCCTTGGTCATTGGGTTTTATTTTTTGTAAGGTTGTTTTTTTGCAAGATGTGTGCTAGAAATAAAATTCTGTTTTGATAGGCCAGGTGTGTCTTGAAGCATCACGCAACGTTTCACATAATGGCTCTGAAAGATTTTTTTCTTAAGACTGGAAGACAAGCCTTTCTTAGAGATATCTTCTGCATGCCAGGCCTTTTGTGTTCACCACTGAGTTGTGTTTTTTGTCATAAGAACACTGAAAACTGAACAAAGGACAATTGGACTGTTTCCTGGAGATAGTGAACATTATTAAGAGCCACGTTTGTAGAAATCATGACATGCTGTGTGGTGTCACCTTCTGTTAACATCTGATTCTATTCTTTTTATCTACTGTTGACTCTTAAGAAACCTTGCTCACTTCTCTTGCAAATAGCCTACCGTGAGGTTTTCAAAATGTTGGAAAGAGGTAATCTAGGCACTCATAAGTATTCATTAGATTCATAAAAACCTAGAATAGCTCTTCTGTTCATATTTCCATTTGAACTGTAGCCATATTTGCAAATATATGTGTGTTCCAAGTTTATTTTGCTTGAATTATCAAATAAGTTTAAAAAGTCATGTATTAAAATTCTGTTACCTAAGGTTTTTCTGAAATTCAATACTAAAAATAGCTGCACATCTATGTCAAAGAATTACTAAAACAGCAGAAATGATAATACGAGTTTTTCTAAGCAGTTCATAGGAAAAAATGCATAGTGAAGCAAAAGCTACTTTTCACAGTAAACATGTTTGTATAAAACAAACACTTGCTTTATCAGTCTGAGTTTAATTGTTCTTGAAATATCTTTGTGAAAGGCTTAATTCCTAGCCACATAAAGAGTTGTGGTTTTTTGGGTGGTTTTCTTTTAAGTCTTTACTTATAAAAATATTTTTTTGGGTCCTGCTGTCTTACAAGAAGTAAAATGAGAGTGGAAACAGTTAACCACCTCAGATTCATTGAGTTAATGCTGAGCTTTGCCCTACATCCATTTGGCAGAATTTCTCGTCTAGCAATGTTTCTGTTCACTTGCATTGTGCAAAGTAACTGCATTATCTAAACTGAATTTTTGAGGTATGATGTTAGAAGTAAATATTTCTGTGGCAAAACTTTTGATTCCAATCTCTTACATTTGGTAATGCAGGTGGTCAGTTTACAACCTGGCAATAAAAAGGGCTGATTTAACTGAAAATTGAAGTACATGATTTGCTGGTAATTACAAGCAACAAGTAAAACAGTTTGTGGTTTTTTTTTTTCATTGGAGTATAGTACCTGTCTTCAAAAGTACATAATCTGTCCATTCAGTGTCGTGTATAGAAATTCACGTAACAGTCTATTATCATAACTGTCACAAATGACATCTTTGTTAGCCTGAAGAGAGAAGCTAAAGAAGGCTAAATGAGGATGGAGACTTTCTGGTTTTTATTTTAGAAATAGTTTCTGCAAGTCAGAGAAGTGAAGAACACTTTCTTTTTCTATAAGGTTCTCTACTAAATAGTGTTTTCCATAATTATCTGTTCGGTATTACTGATGAAGCCTAAAATTACTTCTGCATATTTGTCTTTGGAACATGTATGCCACCCAGTATCAACAACATACTGAGGAATTCTCAGTGTGAAATATACTAATTCTTACAACACCTCCAGCCTCACCACTGGAAAAGTAGGGAAATATGTTAGCGGGTGTGTCCGTTTGCTCTCTTTTAGGCAGATGCAAACTCTCTTTGCACATGCTCCCAGTTAACTGAAGACAAACTAGCTCTAGATCAGAAACTGAAACTGCTATTCCTGTGACAGTACTTGAAGAAACTGTTGTTACAGCTTATTAACATTAGCATAGTCTTGTGGTAATTACAGATGCACAAATTGCCATTAGGCTGCATCTGGCCAACTCGGAGTGTGCATCTGCCTGCCAAAGATTGTGTTGACATGCTCACAGCAAGATAAAGGCAGGATGGTACAAGGATATCAAGTTAAAGAAAACCTAAATGAGCAAATCTAAATGGCACAGAATCATCCTTATGGCACAGAGCACCCACTCCTGTCAGGAACTGGAGAAGTGGAGGAGGACTTCTGATTCCAAGTGAATAGTTTCATTTGACATAGGCTGTGATGGTGTTGACATATGTGCATTGTTTCCAGACTTAAACTGTCTTAAGGTGTGTCTGCATCATACTTGTTCACAGTCCTGCTGCTGATGTCATAGGCACAGCTGGCTTGGTCCCCAGCTGCACATATATGGCCTAAATAGAGGAGATATCACACAAAGCAATAAATTTGATTCAGTCTTCAGGGTGGTGCCCTAAAAGTTGAACTGGCTTTTTGAGCACTCGATGGTATTTCGTAAATTCTAGGAAGGCACACTGACCTCTATTCTAACTTTATTAGGGACACTTAATGTGGCATATTGTTCTGAGAGTGCCTGCACAGTTTATATTCATGAAGGAGGAGTCAAACAGTATCCTTCTAGAAGATAGTCCAGTACCAGATTCAAACTGGTATAATGGAGAGGATGTGAGCTACTAGTGAGAAAGGAAATGCCAGCTCTATTAAATCAATAATACTTAGTGTTTTAAATTTAAGTCATTAATTTATCTTTGATGAAACTATATTTTTGTTCTTCATACAAATAAAATCAGAGGTTAGATCTGATAAATACCAACCACTTCTACACAATAGAATAGATATCCATTTAAAAAGAGAAGAATGACTTCATGAAGTGTGAGAGGCTATAGTTTTCTTGTTTAGAGCATTGCTAGCAGGCAGGAAACCTGGGTTCTCACATCGTGAAGCTTTGAGTAAACACAAATAACTTGTGCCTCACTAATGAACTTTGCCTGTTAATATGGCCCAATGTATCCTCTGAATCAACTAATTCAGGCACCAGAAAGAAAAGGGAGATGTTAATGTTGCATCTTAAACAGTTATCTTTACTTAATATGTTGGATTTTGTTTTAGTTTTGTCATAGTCTGTGAAACAGAAATACTTGAATTTTACTGGCTTGGTTCTGCTGAAAGTTGTTTCTCTTTTGCATTAAAGCCACAATGTGAATGTGAAGTATTTATTTGTAAAACGAGAGAAGGCATGTCCCTGTGGATGGTTTTCTTCTTAATTTTACTGAGATTCCCCATTTTACTGATATGAAATGAAACAAAAAAACTTGATCAAGGTGAATCCAGAATTGAACCAGATGTCCTGATTTCATTCCAGTGCTTTCAGTCACTCAGCTTTTATTTTATGATAAGCTATGGAGTCAAACCTGGCATGAAAATAGGGCAGTGATTTTTAAACTGACTTCACTATTTTTTGTTTAGGGGCGTGCATGCTGATTCCAGCAGCTCTGTCTTAAATGGACTTTATCTGAGGCTGCAGTGTTTAGTAGGGGTGATGATTTAGCGTTCCTTTAGGATCCTAAGGAATAACCCCAGAAATCCTTATTTAAACTGCAAGTTAGCAAGTAGAATGCTCAGTGGTTCTTTTTAAGAAGGCAAGGAAACGAAATAGGAATGTGCTTTTTGGTGGAAAACTAGATTGGGGGGGGAAGGAAAACAAAAAACCCTTACACAAAACCAAAAAACACACTACAGATTCTCTAAGTCTTCAAATGTTTGTTTTTTTTTTTTGCTTCCCACTTGCTATTCTGACACTACATCAGAAATTACTTTTTGTAGTTTTGAAATAATAGCTGTCTTCATTTATCTCTTTGAATAATGAAAGTGAATAACCAAATTCTTCTGTTTCCTTGGCCAAACAGGCTGTTTTGGTGTTCAAGGCTGGCTGTGAACGTTGGACTGGTACACTCTAAGTAGATGAAATTGCATGAGAAAGATGCTGTCAGTATTGATAGGCTTGGAGTCTGACCAAGATTTTTTCTTCTTTCTTGCAAACTCCATTTACTCAAATTGCTAGACTGGATATTTGTAGTGTTGGATTTTCGTATATATTTTTGGAATGAAGGTGGACATACTCTTGTCTTCCTGAGTTTTGTTTCCTTTAATTTAAAAGTGGGATAGTGTCAATAGTTATATCCTCAAAAACATTGAAATACTAGTGCAAAAAAGCTAAATTACTGGTAATATTAATTTCAAATATAGTGAAAAGATATCAATTCCATCATCTGTTAACATAAAAAAGCACTAGTGATACTCATGCAAATATTTTGGGTGAGCATTTTACAGGGCATCAAATGCTGGTAGAACCTGTGTAGATTCCTCCATCCACACGATGAAAATGGGGGGGCTCTGAAATCCTGATTGGAATGCATGTTCCCTGATCTCCTAACACAAATGAGAGAACTGAGTAATTAGAGGGGCAAAATTCATGTGTTCTCCGTATTGTTTGTACACATAAGAGGTTATCTATTGCTGCAAATTGGGTTAGCTGTGTAAACAGCAGCATGATTTATTTAAAGTAAGGTCTCAAAGACCTGGAAAAGAAAAGTGGAAGACTAAGAAAGGGATTGTAAAAAGGAGAGAGGTAGGGAGAATGCAGCTGTACTTGTGTACAGGTAACTCGTGTATAACTGGTTGTAGCTTAATAGAGCAGAATTTCTTTGTTTTAACCATTGGCAATGTAGAGAGCTTGAGACTCAACATTTCAGCAGAAGCTTTAAACCTATGTGTAAGGGCTGTTGAAATTACATATTTAAAACCAATCATATTTCTTAAATTCATAAAATCAATCACCACCTCCTGAGTATCTGAATATTCATACTTCTTCCCCAGATGACTTGCAGAAATGATGTGTCTTCCAAATGGATATATATAGTTGATTCTTTGAAGTCAGTAACATAACTTCTATTTAACTTTTCTAGTGCTCGGATTTTGTTCAGTGTACACACATAGGTACTGAAAGGAGCATTTTTGGGAAGGTTCCTTGCCTGCAGCCATGGTGATAGCATGAAAGGCAGAGACAGGTGGCTCTGCACTGGTTCTTCAGAGGTCTGTTAGTGGTCTGAGATGTGTTGCCCCTCTCCTGGGTTTCACAGGGCTAAAAAGAACAACATGTTTGTTTCTTCCTGTAGGGAATACTCAGATGAAAAGTACAACCTATACTAACCCAAACAAGTTAAATTATGGTTAATATTGGTAGCATTTACCACCAAAGTAACTCCATACAGAAAGGTAGTGCAACTGGGTCAGAGATACAAGGATTTTTTTTTTTAGGATACTTTTAATTTTTCCTTTCAGTTGGATCTTTGATATACTTTTTTTTTAAATTTCTCTGGTGTTTAATTAGGATCTTCTCCAATGGGGTTACTTTTATTTTTTGGAAACGTGAAAACTGTAAATGCTTATAAGTTTGTATATCATTTAAATCTTGAAAAAGATGTGGGTATCTTAATAAGTATCCTTTTTGGTACTTAAATGAAAATGGTTTTGTTTTTTTCTTCATGTTTAAATAGGCTGCTTGACAAGAACAGTTATTTTATTAGAAGTTACAATTTGTTGCTTGTAATATGTACCTTGATTTTCTATTCCCGATTGTTGAATCTACAGACCGTATCTATCACTTTGGTAAACTGGATGTTTTATTTAATCTTCAGTCTTTAATGCAGCCTTCTAAAAGAGGGATCTTTCTGAGTGTAAAGTTCGTTGTCATGTTGCTAGTGTGTGTTTCTGACCGGAATGCAAAGTAGCTTTAATCCATACATTCTTTTTTCCTGTACTGGGATAGCTGCCAGATCTATGTCAGTGATTAACTTCTGAATGTGTCAGCTGTAACAAACACAGTGCATTGTTCCATGACTAGTTAACAGCTAGTTAAAAGGCAGGAACAGATCAAATGAAAGGGAAGTACTGTACATTTTGTGTCTGAAATATTCAGGCTGTTAAAACTACTGAAAGAAAAAGAGTTCTAGGAGGGATTTTTAGGTAGACAAAAATACTTAGCTGATTCTTCAAATCAAAACATGCCAGATCACTGGATAACGAAGTTATCTAATGAAATTATGGTCAGTTACAGGTCACTTTCAATAAAGGGTTATATAATTCAATATTTAAACCCTTGTTTCACTCATTTGAAAAGCAAAACAACCCCACCAAAAAACCTTACAAGAAATTTCTCTTGAGCTGGTAGAATAATATCTGAGATTGGTTAGAAGAAGAATATCACAAGAAAGAGAAATGCCTTGACTTATTCAGAGAACCTGAGAGCATGAAAATTATCATCTAGAGCAAAGTGCAAAATCGCATTTTAGAGGGGTGAGTTACTGATACTCTTCCTCCTCACAGCCATACATTTTCAAATTATTGTCTTTTTTTGTTTGCAGACTGCTTGCACCAAGTCACAACAATTTTATGTTTGTTTTGCCTATATTATTTTTGGCATATTTTCCTCTGCAAGTGAAAGGTGAACAGTTTGCTGTAAACATATTAAAGCTACAGTGTATTTAATTAGTTCTTAAGCTTCATGTAGAGCTTTTTCTTAAATTTTAGGTCAAGTATCCTAGCAAAAAAGTTTTGCAACGCACACTGCAATTTTGGTGTATGTAATACTTGTATAATTTAATCTTAAAAACTGTATTTTTGTATATTCTATCTTGTTGAGCTTAACATGAAAATACTGGTAGTAAATGAAGGCAAAAGAGGCTGTTGTAACAGGTGTCATATGCAAGATATTGAATAAGAGAGCAGATTCAGTTTCCTCACAATGATGGTGGGTGGTAGAACTCCGCAGAATTATTTTTGGTGACTAGTTCATTTGACCTGTTATTTTTCAAGTTGCGGTAAGTGAAAGGTTTGAATGTCCTGTTAGGCAGAGCAAAGACAGAGGAAGCCATGCGATGAAACATCAGTAGTCTATCAAAAGGAGAAAATGTATATTGTCATATATAAAGACAACAAAAAACCCTCTGGAGAACACAGGTTGACATCATACTGAATGTGTGCTTTGAGCTAGAAGAGGAACTTTAATGATTGACAGCAAACTATATTGCTGGGTGAATTTTTAAATGCAAGGAAACTTGTAGGAAAACCTATAATTTGCTTAACTTTTATTTTAAACTGAAAGTTATGTGTTTTAAGAAAGTGAAGTGAGGTGGCGGGGAATGGTCTTTGCGTAGTTAGAAATCAGAGGGATTCTGTATAGATTTGTGGGATAAAATGTTACCTCTCAACTCATTGGCAGTGGTGCAGCCTATGCAGAAGGTAGTATTTACACTTAATGTACAGACTGTGAATCTACAGTCCCAGTCCTTCAGCACTTTTTCCTTCTGCTCTGTGCCTCCTGCACCCTCATTCCACTAGTTTCCTTCTTGCATAGGAGTACTGTTTCATTTAAAAAGGGACTCCAGAGAGTGGTTTCCTCTGTATAGAAGTCAGAATATTTAATGTTTGTAATCCATAATTCTCCATATCTGCAGAACAGTGGTTGTGAGTCATGGGTAGGATTTGTTTTGTCTACCCTCAGTTTACTCAGTGTGCATGGTAGAAGGCTGGAGTGGCACTTTCCGCCCACCTTCATCTTATGGTGGAAGATCTGTAAGCCTTAGGAGACAAAACAATTTGAGATACATAAATCAAGAAATCTAGTAATTCCTGTCTGATATGCAAACTATCCTCGATGCTGGCTATACACTTATAGCTCGGTTCTTTCTGAAATCTCAACCTTCTTCATTATCATTTGCTACTGCTACTTTTTGTAATTCTTCATGAGCATGCTGGTGACTGTGGAACATGTTCTGAGGTGTCCCCTGCATTCTTGAATCCAGGAATTTTGAAATTATTTATTGCAATGCCAAGACTTTAAGGAGGGGAAGAAGGTATTGAAAAGGGCAAAGAGAAACTAAATGGTGGGGATAATGATAGGAAGACTTCTGCATTGCAAGTGGAAGCCAAACTGAATGAGCAGGTAATCTCCATTGCATGATTTTGAATGAAACTGAAGATTCAGTGGCAAATGCTGTACGTTTGTTTAAAAGGTAGAAGAAAGATGTCTGGCCAGAACAGGCTTGCTGCTCTAACAGAAACAGTGTGCAAGGGTGTATATATGTGTGTATGTAAACATAAATACATAGCTTTCAAATATAAAGACCTTTTTTATGTAACGATGCCATTGTCCCAGATTCTAATGAATTCTGTTCTTTTAAAATTGTATACAAATCTGGTAATCCATTTTCAAGAGTAAGTGCTCATGCAAAATTAGAAGGCATCAGTGCATGAGAGAAAATGTGCTTGTTTACTCTACTTTAAAGTGGAGAGGGGATATGTTTGGAGTCTCTAAAAATTCCAGAGTAAGTGGAAGGAAGGAAAATCATTCTTTATTTAAGTTAAAGTATATGCTTGGTGCAGGAACAAATAGGTTTAAACTGACTGAACAATTTTAGTTGAAAATATAAAGATTACTTCCATCCATAAGAACAAGAAAAATGTGGAACAGCCTTTAAAATGATGGTTGTATAAAACAAAGACTTTTAAGGAGGAGGTAAAGGGATTTGGGGGGGATGTTGTAATGCTGTGCCTACAGAAGAACACTGGAATCTTTTACCCAAAAAGTGCTTTTCTCCTTCATTCTTCATTGAGTTTTTTAATTAAACCTGGAAATTTTTCCTTTAAGTTTATATTTAGTAAATAAAAAGTACATCACATAATTAGTCATTTTCAATAACAGTTCATAATTTAAATAATCCATACTAAAAGCATATTTGTTCAGGAAATTGTTTCTAGAACTTTCAGATGTGCAAAATCCGTGCAATCATTTACCGTGCAATGAGAATTAACTGTTTTCATTCATGTCGTGTTCTCATTATGAATTAGCAATCATTAAGTCCAAAATATGGATTAAAAATAGGTAGTATTTCACTAGTACTGTGAAGGTATGCCTGTAGAGTCTACTCGTAAACACCAAAAGAAATGCTTTTTAAATGATTTGACCTCACAAAATAAGTGGCAGTTCTTAAGC
The DNA here is from genome assembly GCF_949628215.1 of Phalacrocorax aristotelis. Classification (NCBI taxonomy): domain Eukaryota; kingdom Metazoa; phylum Chordata; class Aves; order Suliformes; family Phalacrocoracidae; genus Phalacrocorax; species Phalacrocorax aristotelis. The sequence continues at coordinate 107,979,621 of NC_134276.1, read as the reverse complement.
AATGGAAATAATAGAAATTATGACCTGACCATTAGAAACACAAAAGGATGAATTTTCCATGGAACTGACAAAAAATGTTCTGGGGATGTTTAAAGAAGAATCTGGTATTTAGAGTAGTCATAGCTAAGTAAGTTTCACGAAGCTGTCACTGAAAACATGAAATCAAATGATTAGTATTTGTAATCTCTGCAGAGACAACCTAAGAAAGTGACTCATCTTGAAGAACAAGAATTTTATTTGTGACCTTTGTGTAGGTTTTTAAACAATTAATGATAAGGTACTGGAGAATCATGGTACTGTCTGCAGAGAAATATTTAGAACTGCCCATTCCATTCATTAGTCATAAGACAATTATGAAATATGAAATTACTTAAATCTGGCATATTATACGTGGAAGAATTGGAAAAAATAGCTATTTCTTTAATGTATTTTTTACAATGTTTTCATAAAGGACATCAGAATAGATACACTCCAATTTACAGAAATTATACAAGTATAATAGTGTGATAGAAAAATGCATTAATTAAAAAGACATGGTAGATGGGCATATACTGTAGAGGTATTTGAGAAGATAATTTCCTGGTCTGTAAGAACTTTGAAGTGAGTATTGTTATGCATGTTTGTTCATTGTGGTAAGTAGTCTACAGTTTTGTATTAGCAGTATGTATAACTAACCAGATTGTAACAGTTTGTGTTGAGAGGGCACGATACAATTGTCAAAACTCAGCCTTCTACAGTTGACACATCAGAAGTACCAGAAAATTTTCTGCATTCTCCCTATGTTAATGTCATTAATTTCTTCAATTTAGCTGGTTTGGTTTTTTTTTTCTGGCCTTTCCAGACAGTGCAGGAGGCTGGAACCCCAGAAGATAGGCAAATATTCTCTTAAATGTCCTCTATTTACAGTTTCAATTAATGCTATAGAAGCAACTTTGCCTAAGGAAAAAAGAGAATCATGGTGCCAGTAACCTACATCCAATATGTCAAAGTCCAGTTCCATATGCTCCTTAAAAAGAAAGGACAACTGGAAGGAGATGTTATTCTGGAATGTTTCATATCCTTTCTTATGAAACAGCAGCACCCTTGGCAGGACGTGCTGTCCAAATGTTTTAACTTAACAAACATTTCCCTCTTTCATTTATAGGTACTCTACTCATGCAAATTGAAGATGTCCAGGCTTTAATTTAAAATTGCATTGCTCTGTCATTTAGATTTCAATAGTTAACATAAAATAAATCATAGCATTTCGGACACATTTTTTAAATCAGATCTATCTGATCCATATCACTGTAACCAATGGAGGAAAGAAATTGATGCCACTACTAATAGAGAGTTCATATGACTTTAAAGTATATCAAATTATCCATGTGTATGTCAAAGTATGTAATTTATTTGTAGTTACAGTTTGTGGCAGACAATGTTTTCCAGTCTTTTTTCCCAATTCTGTTGAATCCTGTTCACCACCTAATAATTGCTTGAATGCCTTTTTGCTTGAGAGTTAACTGTGGACCCCAGTATGCTGTAAGAAAACACTGATGATGGTTTGTAAGGTAGATGAGCTTTTGCAAGTTTCATTTGTTACTTCTTCCATGTAACTACTCTTCCCGTTGCAACCTTGTATACCTATTATTGTAGTAGTTAATACACACCCAGTGTTCTCAAGTTTCTGGAAACGTCTGGTTTCTAGTTCTGGTTGGTGTTCAATGCTTTTCCAGGCTCACATTAAAACATTAAATGGCATCATAACTCCAATTTAATACATCCTTAGTTGATACAGCTAATCAATGATTCGTTATTAGATCTGAATCTTCAGCTTTTTGCAAAGTACTAACCACAGGATCTCTGCCTGTATTCTCTAGACATGCTAGGCTAAGTTTAATTCAATGAGTGACTTCTAATTTAGAAATAATGTGCTGCTTTTAAAAACACCTCTGAAACACATAATCTTCACTTTGATAGTTTATTCTTCATTTTATGACATATTAGACACAAGTTTTAATGAGTACAGTGTAAACATTTTAAGTTAATTGTGTTTACTCTCTGCTTGCAATGTCATAATTCTATGTTTTAAAAAGGTAACCATGTATAATTAATAAGACTTCATATCTCTTGTGATATTGATATATTTTTATATTGTGCTCTCTGCCCTGAGAGGAGATTCTGTATTACAAATTAAAGCAAAAAGAACACTCTGAAATACATACTATGAAAAGATTAATTAAAAAAAAGTAAAATGGGTGTTTTCAAGAGCAATTACTTAAAGATGACTTTTTTAAAAAACTCCTGAAGGATTAAACTGAAACAAAAGTATAATAAAGAATAAGGAATGACATCCTAAATATGAAGAAAAGACTGATGCCCAGTTGTAGCTTTTGTGTAGTACAAATACCTGAAAAATTATGTAAGTCCACAGCTAGACATGTAAAATTAGCAAACATTTTTCATATGAGAAACTGTCTCCATCTTTGCTTTGATATGCAATTTGTAGTAAAACTAAATTGGAGGTTTGATGCTTTTAATTTTGTTTTGGCATGGACCCAGTTGTGAACTTCTCCACCAACCTAACTCCTTATAATCCTCCTGATAGCAAATATTTTCTATTTGTGTCTGCCCTAGGAAAAGGGGGAAGTTTACAAAGATGTGTTCTAGATACTGCAGTGTCATTAGCTGGAAACCTCCAGAGGGCCAAATGCTGTCATGGTGTCTTCCATGCTTCTCAGCCACCTTTGCCTTTCCTCCTTGTCTTCATTACCTATATCCAGCAAAGAATTAATGATGAAGGAAATGTTCCTGTTATCTAAAGCAGGGAGGGGCGTGTGAGTGGATTGTATTGCTAGTGTAGACCATGAAAAGGGTGGGGTGACTCCACTATATCACCCAAAGGTTGTATTTGCTTGTGTTAGTTTGCTAAAGCTGTTTGTTCCCCTCAAAGTACATATTGCATTGTGAAGCTATGAAATACAAGTGGCACGACAGACCTTGAGTAAGACAATGTGCTGTTCCCATGTAACACTAATCTGTCTCTGTGGAGAGAGCAGCCATGTATTGTCTTTGACAATTGGGGTTTTTTACTACTATCACTTAAAATATACATTTGTCTGCTTTCGATTGGATATGTTGGAGAAGCAGCAGTTCTAACAGGTCTCATGAGCTGTTTGCTTCAACTTCTCTCTGTTAAGTGGTTTTTCACATACACCCTTTTTCAGGAGAAATAGTATGACACTTCAGCATTGCATTTGAACTGGTTCTCCAGCTTGGTGACTGCTGCTGAGCCTTTATAATGAATTTCTGTATGTTCTGAATTTTTACGATCAAATCTGAAAGATTTCCAGAATATTTTTTTATTAAGTTTTGGCCTCCGTGTATGTTAATATTGGCAGTAGGTACAAAGTTTATACCAGAGTTAAGTAGTTTAATTCAGGTTCCATTTTCATTGTTTCACTTACAATAACGATTTTAGATTATGAAATTCTTCCCACTGTCTCCATACATAAATAGGTAGCTTATTAAATTATCTCCACCTGGTGGCAGTATGTCATAGCTAGCAACAGTGTAACAAGCAGAACTGGAGTACTTTTTTCCTTACAGAAACATAACATCAAAGCTAGTTAAATCCAGTGAGTCATTTATTGCTTAAAAAACCCTATAGATATGCATGAAATATTTTAAAGCTGAACTGTGGTGTCTTTTATGTTGTTTGATGTAAGCACTGTATGGATCTTTAACTGATAACTATCCCATGTATAAGTGCCTTAAAAATGCGAGTCAGTTCCCAAAAGCTGTTCGCGTAACTATTAATGTCTGCATTACTTCACTTAAAAAGAACAATGGAGGTCTTTTGGTGGGTAAATTCAAGTGTTTCATGTATATATTCTGCTTATTCCTGTAGTTACAAAATATGGTTTAGGTTTTGCAAAGTTTGCAAAATATGTTTTCTTCAAGCGTATTTTTGTCTTCTGTTGCAAAGAAATGCTTTTTGCTGAAGTGCTGAATTGCCAGTTTTCAGTTGTCAGAACAAGGTCTACATTCAAAGTTACACAAACAATTCCATACTTAAGAAAAGTACTACATGTGATTAATATTTTTACAGAAAAACTTAATTATTGGGTATTTGCAGCTGAGTGGTTATTTTGTTTTACAAAGTCATCTCTTAAATGTTACATGTTTACATCTCTATCTAAAATTGCTAGAGTACTTCAGAGTAATTCTGAGTTCATTTGGCAAGGAAATTAGAGATTGTGCTGTATTTTCAAAAATTCCTATGACCAAAGGAAGCTAGCTACAGCATTCCTGGATGGTGTAAAGTACTTCGACCAACTTAATTATTGTATGAAAGATTCCTTTAACGTCAGGAGAGATTTTTTTCTTTAAGGCGATGGTTATGTTTTTTTCCTGTGGAAAATACATAGATTTTATTTTGTAAAAAATTACCACAGTTTTCATTAATATAGCCTGGAAACTACAATGGTTATGAAAATATGTTCCTCCCTGTGCCCTCCCCCCTGCCACCCCCACCCCTCACAAAAAAGTCATAGTGTCAAAAAACTTTTGACAGAACTAATTAGCAGCTGAGAACTGGTAGCAAGTCAGGTTTTGCTGATTTAAAAGTTTCCAAATTTATTTGTTTATATGTAGTATTATTTGTCATGTTATATTTATGAACATTGAATCAAATAATTTTTGTTTGTTAAAAATAGACCTCTATTTCCCTTTGAAAAGGAAGAGTTAGCCTTTTTGTTATTGAGTTTAGGTGGTAGCATATGTAACTTCATTGAACAGTTATGCAGTGTAATTATTTTGATATAGCTATTTACAAAGTATTCTGGCTTGTGATGGGTTCTTTATTGGCTTAAACACAGTTGTAAAGAACATACAGCTTGAGAACCTCGTATGGGAAAGCTAAAAAGTAGTGAAGCCTTTTTTTTAAAGAAGGGGGGAGGGAATAGTCTGGCAGCAATCTAAGGAAGTCTATATCTTTTGTGGCAAAGTCCATGTTCTGTTCCCAGACCTTTATTTGATGCTTGCATGTGTGCAGTGTTTTTTTCTGTGTAGATGAAATACTGCTTAAATCATCGTTCTGGGTGAGAACTAAAGAATTCACCTTTGCTGAAGTCTCTTAGGCTTAATAGGCCACAGAAACTGCGGTCTATAAGCAGTAAATAGAAAGAGCAAGGAGCACAAAGTAGTTAATTGCCCACCGATAGCATCACGTATGTGCAATGAGACTTAAAATATTTGCTTGTTCTCACCTTTATTTTTTGTAGTGTGGAGTACATACATTCAGGGAAGAAAGGGAAAAGGCAAAGAATCCCAACCAAGCAAATAGTATTTACATAACAGAACAACCAATCTCTCTTACAAGCCATAAATATGGGAATACCATGTTGATTTGTCACGCTGCATTCCTCTAATAGAATTGGATGAGGCAAAGTTTCTGTTAGGGTCTCTTCTCTGTATATTAAGCTTCTGTGTGGAAAAAGGCTTCCTTGGCTTCCTTTTTTTCTTAGATCCATCAAGTAGTTTCTAAGCTGATAACATATTTCTGAATTTATCAATATATTACTGGTTATTTACCATCTATAAAATGAAATTAATATTAAAAAATGATTAGATTCCAGTTGTCTGCTTTTTTCTTGGTTTATATAGTAGCATATTTCGGCCTGCAGCTGTTGATCTGACCAGCTCTAGCTTGACTAGATTTGGTTACATCAGGTATAGGACAGTTTTATTACATTATTTACCCTAATTTCTTTCAAAGTGAAATTTAAGCAATGAAGAATTTCCTGCTTTATTGATTACAAATATTTTTATTATAGAAAGCTATCACTACTTTTATTTTTTTCTAATCTTAAAAAAAGTGATAAGAAACATTGAAGATCTGTTGAGAAAAGTTTGATTTTCATGTTAGAACTCTATCTAGGGCCCAAGTCAGGTAGCATGATGTATTCATACTGCTTCAGAAGTTCAGACTACCAGATCCCCAGGTGCCCATTTTCTCTCAGAAGATTATACAACTTGTAGATCTGATGCTTTGTGTTGTCCTTCTGGGAACGCAAGAAGGCTTCTCCTGCAGTCTGCTTATTCCTCTTTACTTGTATGGGGTGAAGACACAAAGCAGCCCTGTGAAGCCTGCTTTCTCTTTCACTTTCTGTATACCTTCTCTTACAGGAAGTTTGAGTGCCTTATTTTTTCTGTGCAGGTACATATCCTGAGTCACATTCATGTCGCGGTGGTTAGTTTTTACTTTAGCAGAACCAGGATTGTGTAGTGTTGGTTGGTGCGCAAGTATGTGTGTTGGTGTTTTGGGGCATGGGATGGTTTTAAAATTTTTTTCTTGTGTGTGTGGATTCACTATGCTGAAAGATACTAGGGTGCTTTTGATTTAATCTTGCCACTTGCTATGTTGAGGAAAGAAAAACAAGGAGACTTTGAAGGGGCAGTTGTCAAAATAGACAACAGTAGACTTGATGAGATATTTGAAAATTTTTTTAGAGTAAACCCAACAATTGTTAATATTTGGGCAAAAATTATAGCAAATAAACACTTAAGTACTTAGAACTTATTACTGTAAAATTGTCTAGTAATATTCTATCACTGTTGTAAGGGTATCTAATATAGTAGAATAAAACAGTATTTAAATTAATTTCTTTACTATAGCTAAGCAATTCCCTCAAACATGGTGTATTTGGAGCTTTTGAATTTCTTATGAAACATGGAAAATAAAACTCTTCTGGAATTGGCTTGGGAATCTCATTATATAATACTTCAATAGCTGGTGATTTGATACGTTTGACCACTCCTTTGTCTTTTGACTCTAACATCTGCTTGCTCATAACTTGTACTGAAATCTGTGCTCTTTTCTTAGCAATTTTGTTCCTGCTTAGAGAGAAAGTGAGAGATTATTTTGCGAAGTCTTTTCATCCTGATTTTTCTAAAGTACCATTTCCTGCTCCCCCCTGAAATATTTTAATGTGAACTAAACTGTGAAAAAGGGGCAGGCTTCTGAAACAAAGCAATTTTTTTATGGTAAGAACAACAGAAACATAACCAAACAACTTTATGGTTTGAAGTCATGTTATTACTTCTCCCATACACGGTATATGCACTCAATTAAGTTGGTAATGGAACTGATTCTATAAACTGACTTTAAGCCCTAAAATACTTGATTCTGAGGTAGGCTGTGAACTTATGGATACTCTTTGTAGATGTCTACTTAGGATGGCCTTGAATAAAAATTACTGTGCTGTGTCATGGAATTTGATTTCTTCATATCACCAGTCACTTTAATATTTAAGAAATTCAGCAAATCTAAACAGCTGTTGATAAGGTGATGTAACTTTACCTATGCACTTGCTGCTACCTCCAAAAAGAACTGTATGATCAAATTTTGTGGAAAATTTCTTAGGGTGATATGGTATATGGTTTAGGAGTATAACCACATCCCTGTTGAGGCCTAAGGAATTATTTCTAATTGTGCAGTAGCTAATACTGGTTCATAGGCTGGTTCTAGTAAAGGAAACTTCTGCAAACATAAGTGCAGTAACAAACTCCTTTTTATTTCTCTTCCCTCCTTGAAAAGCATTGGAACATCTTGAGCTTTAGCGTTCTTCCAGTAAAGGTATGAATGAATTGAAAATACCATGGCATATCCTTATCTGGCAGTCTTTGTATATATCCTAGTATTTAGTATTTCCTTACAGAGGAAAAATCTTAATGAATAAATGGAATGTTTTTAGAATAAACATGGTTATGCAGCACCATTTTAAAAGCATACTGCATTATTCATACCTTTCTGTGGTGTCTAAGACAAGACAATGAGGTAAACTTTTACATTACCACTTATTTACTAAAGGAGTGAAACTAAGACTGCTAGTTTATTGCTGGTGTTCCCAGGTTGTTTTCATCTGGGGGAGACTGAATCCATACTATGTCAGACAGACAGATGAACTCTTAACACTCAATTGCTTTTCTGGTGATTCTCGATCTTGGAGATCATCCAAGTGTATTTCGTGGTGTGTCTTCATATAGTGCTTGGTGCTTTGGGTTAAAACAAACTTTTATTAAGTAGCAGTGTTATTACAAGGAGTAGTGTGAAGCACGGTTTTTTCTTTTGGTGTGTTTATTTTTTTTCCCCTAACTTTCTAGTCTTAAAAAGGTATATAAACTTTTTTGTTCAGGAATTCACTAAGAAAAAACACAGTGAAATTAAGTAGCTACAATATTTTAGAAAAGTATGTGTATACTTTTAATAAGACTGAAATGTCAACTGCCTAAGCCTCTATGCATTTCTGGAAAAGTTAGAAACTGTTACTGGGCTTCGTTTTATAAAAAGTCAGTGACAGGTACAGTTTCTCAATTTAAACTGATATTTTGGGGAGTACCCTGAATACCTAGGACTCATGTTTGTGTTCCATATTCATTCAGAAAATGTATCTCTATTGCTCCTATATGTAATGTTGCCATTTATGACTTTGCCCCTTTTGCTTATGTGTATGATTTATAACCATACTTGTGGTGTAGTAAAACGAATAATGGTTTAGAATTAAAGCTGCAGCTCAGTTGACATTATTTTATCACTTAGTAATCCATACTGAAATTCTGTGTGGTCTTGTGGGTTTTTTTGTGATGTGCCAACACACCCCCCACCCCCCGATATTGCTACCCTGTCAATAACCACAAAAGTCAGAATTCATATTGTGCCCTGGGTGGATGGCAAGGTATACAGAACAGTAGACTTCTACGTTTTAGTTATTTGAAGGTTTTGGAAAGGAAATAATTTGTCTTTGGACTCCTTAATTGATTCCAACAAGAATAAGTTAATGTAGAAGTGTGGTACTGAGATCCTCTGAAGATTCTGGTGTACATGTGTTGTAGTGCTAAGAGGGACCTCTTTTGTGATACTTGATGTATACCATCATATAATCACACCTACATCCAGTAAGAAAAGCATATGCTACTGTATACATCTCTGATCATATTATGATAGTTATACTCTTGTTCCATTTGGACAAAAAGCTAAATTGCTGAGTTCCAGCTGTCTGTAAGTTTTTACTGCATACGGAAGAGGAGAAAGAAGGAATCTTATCCTTACAAATAACAGGAAGCCATTAAACTCGCAGTCTGCATGCATGATCAGTTTGGGGATTAAAAGTACCCATATACTTATATCTAGCTTGGAAATGAGCAGTAGTCAGTTCAATATTCTAACAAGATCTTTCTTTAATGTACTCAAAAGGCTTTAACCTTCTGTCAGTCACAATAGTGGAAAAGTAGGACAGGTCTAAGGATGAAGTACGGCAGATTTTTTTATATCTCTGGATAGATTTGAGGGAATATTGCTGAATCTCAAAACATCTTTCAGCTGAAGACTGTTAAGCACAGAAAGTAGGTTAGCTGTATGTGACAAATATGAGGATTGACTTTACAGAAGGCAAAGAAATTTGAGCAGCTCTGAAAAACTTCATGTCCGGTTTCCCTGCTGTGATGAAGGCTCAAGCCTTCAACCTTAGTTCTCACTGGCTCCTGAACCCCATGCATTACAATGCTGAACAGTTACATGGGGAATGTGTGGCTCTTCTCATTCTCGTGGCTTTGGCATTCTTCTTGAATAAACCAGACTGGCCCAGTCCTGCTATTTGTGTTGGGAATATGGTTATCCCAGTCACCAGGGAAAAAGCAGTCCTGGTTCTCAGACCACCTAGTGCGTTTCAGTTGTTCTGGTAGGCTCTGTTTGTTTAACTGTTAAGCATTATAGCAGTGTGAATAATTTTACATCTATTACCTTAAAAGTAAAGGATTTCTGTTATGTGAGAACTTAGTGTAGTTTGGTGATGCAGATTCTACTGACTGAGCACTAGATAGATTCAGACAGATTTAATCCTTGCAGATATGAAATATGGGGGGAGGGGGGAAAGCAAGTGGGTTTATGATTAAGTCTCTGCTTGGGATGTACCAAAATCCTCAGGGTTAAATAAGTTTTCTTTTAAAATGGAACAAATGACAAACTTTGAGAATGAATTTATTTCTGAGACCTTTGATATCTTGTCCTTGTAGGTTAGTTTTTTAATTCCAAGTATTTTCCTACCATCGTATAGCATACCATTCATTTTTATAAAAAACTGCAGTAATAGTATACTTCAAAAATGCTCAATTCCAAGATAGACTTGAATGTAGAACTGTGGTTTGGCCTATCTGTCCCTAAGGCAGAAGATAATTCTGTCCTTAAGTAAAGGACAGAACTAAGGACTGAAGTTTTACCTGCTAGAAAAATTAGAGAAGGACTAGCACTAAACTGTCCTTCTTATGCTCAAAATTTTAAGGGCAAAAGGAAACACCCTATAAGTGGAGTCAATTTACTATTACTCCAATTATGTTTACCACTTTTTCTTTGTAGTGGGTTTTTTATATATTTATTATCCCTAGGGTCATTAGCAGAATCCCTACTTGTTAGGAGTTGTTGACTAACCACAGGCACTATGATTGCAAGAATTTCAACTAAAGCTAAAATTTATTTAGGAAAAAGTCACCTGACAACTAGATAACTACTGCTGCAGTTAAAATAAACTAAAATCAGCTCAGACCAATACAAGTCCAGAGAAGCTAATGGAAAAATCATATTTACTTTACACATCTCTATTGTAAAGAGGAACAATTAATGAATTTAGTTCTTTGTACTTAAATTTTGCTGTACATCTTTTCTCTTTTGAACTATGCCATCCTTCTTAAATTCTCTTTATATATTGAATGGTTCCAAGACAGCATGATAAATTACCTATTTCAGTGAAAGATTTAAGATTCAGTTAATGCTTACTGGGACATCCTTTTCCTCCAGGTAAGTGTGCAAGTAGAAGTGAAAGAATGGTACACATTGACCTTCTCTTTTGGTCTTCTAAAACCCAAAAGAAAAATGGTAAAGAAATTTCTGTATTTGCCTCTTTCTCATTTCTCACTTAAAAGCTACTTTTCCCAAGCAGGAATTATCTTAGGCAAATCTGCATGACAAAAAGTATTTTTCACTCTTGGAATAGTTTGTGAAATTAGAGAATTATGGTTCATACAGCAAATGCATTCATCATGTGGTATTAGATGACCTTTCAACAATGAATGGCAATTATGGTTCATGTTTTGTACCAAACATAGCTTTCACAAGAGTAAAAATTAGCCAGTTCTACATGTGTGGTTTTTTTCTTATTATGTCATATGTTTAAATGACCATGGAAATTCATCCTTTGGTAAGTTGCTTTTTGATCTTACAATAAGGTATTTCTTCTAATGCATAGATCTGCTACTGCACTATCTCCAGTTTGCTTAAGCTTAGTGGTGAATATGATTGTTAAAGAGCAGAAGAACTAGGGTTTTACAGAAAACTTTAGTTTTTCTTACTGGTGAAATAAATTTAAGTTATTTATATTAATAGATATTAAGTTAATATATTTTTAATCCTTCAACTAGTCTCACTACAAAAAGATATCCAAAGTTATCCAGTAGGCGCTGCTGACCATTTACTTCCCAGGAAATTTAGTTCGTTCAAAACATGGAAAGAGCTTTGCTTGTGGTCAGCCTCCAATATTTGATAATGAAGAACTTGAATCTTTATTCCAATACTTCAGTTTTATTCCTCTGAAATTCACCTGCAGTCAGTGGAACATGTATTACATTAAGAGAAAATCAAAGAAAATAAGTAACTGAAAAACCATAATGCCCTTATGAGACACTGAGTGTCTGTTAATTGTATATCTAGATTTCTGCTTAGCACTATGGAAGAAGGTTAAAGACAGTCTATGCTTGAAAGAAATTTTTACCACTTAATTTTGTAACTTGATAAAAAGACATCTGAAATTCAGCCTCAGAAGTTAGTTTCACATTATGGCTTGAAAGAGAAAATGATCTCATGCAGGCACACTTTAGTGATCCTTAGAGATTTTTTCATTGCTTTGACGATCAATTTTAGTTTTCTGGGTTGCAGGTGACCATTGGCAATATTCTCTTGTTTCTCCTAGGCAGTAATTCATTTTGCCTTTTCATTTAAAACTCTAGTAATAGCTTTGCAGCTTAAATTCAGTGAGAGAACACAGTTTGCAGAAGCGCTATCTAAAGATACACAAGGGGAATAAAGGGAAGTTTTGAACCTGCCAAAGTGCATTATTTGTTTAGTTCTCTAACTAGACATCCATTTATGCAATTCATTAAATGCTATAACCCCTGGCTGGTGTTTAGGTAGCTAAATTCCTTGCAAATCTAATTCAATCAAAAAAGTAACGACTGAAGTTAATTGGCCAACAGCGGAGTCCGCTGTAATTTTTTGTGAGAAGCAAAATTGGAAGCTTTTGGTGCTCTGAGTTCTCTTCTGCACATCCTTCAAAACCTCTGCTAGTTCCTTCAAACCACCTTTACCCTTAAAGGCCTAGTTTGAGTTAGCTTTAATATTATTCCTTAAAATATCACGGATTATTACAAGTACTCCAAATCTTCCATGGTTGGTGGTTTTTTTTGTTGTTTTTTGTTGTGGTTTGTGGTAGTTTAATGGGGTTTTTTTGGGTGGTGGCTCCCTCCCAGGTCTGCAACTATCCAATCCTTCCATTTTGCTGTACTGAAGAGAACTTTTTCTTGCTCTTGAATAGCAGTGATTTATTTTTGATTCTGCAACAAAGAAAAATTTGAGTCTGTAACCAGTGTGTCTTATCCTCACTGACAACTGTCACATGTGGGAAATGTGATTGTCAACCCTAAAGATACTGCTGAACTCTATACCTAAGTGATCAGTAACCTTTACAGGAGTCAGGATGAAACAGATGTATCATACAACATAATTTACATTATGAGAATGGTGAAATGATTTTTAAAAAAATTTCATTAGAATTTTTCTTCAGCTCCTGTGGTATTGAAGATGTACTCAAGCTGTCATTTGTCTTCTCATGGGCAAGCTTGATATTGCCTCAATTCCCCACCTATCCTAACTGTTGAAATTCTTTTTCTCAGTGCTATCCTTCTAACTCTTCAAAAAAGCTCTCTTAAATGTAAGAAGTAGAGCAGAGGCAGCCTTCTGAAAAAAAAGAATGGAAGGCATAGAAAAACTACACCTGGGAGGTGGTAGGTTTCTTAAATAGACTGTGAGCTTTCGGGGCCCCACTGACATACAAACTGCGATTGAAGTACCTTCAACATTAATGGAAATCCAGTGCCGTTATTCCACATCTGGATGTTGCTAGTTGCAGCTGTAGAAGTGTTAGGACTTGAAACATTTCTCCATCATACACAGTGCAGTCTCAACCTTAGAGATTGTTTTATATGTTAATATATTTTAATTATATTAAATTGGATATGTGTATGCCTGAGCGGAAACCGTCAGGAGAGGAGCAGAGAAAGAAATAGATGTACATCACTTGGATTTATGCAGTTCGTGTTCCTTGATAATATGGGAGGAAGAAGGTTCCATACCAAGCAGTCTGAAATTTTAGTATTAGTGTCTATTAGTGTACTAATTTGAAATGTAAATAAACTCAGTTAATGCTAATGTCTGGTATTAAGCCTTGTTAAAGTGATTAACCAACCTCTCCAATCCTTCTGTCACCTAACATCACTTCCATTTCTCCCACAGTTGCCGTTTCTGCTTTCTAATTTCAAATGTCCAGTATAGTAAAAGATGTTTGCTGTTTTTGTGTAAATGTCCACGTATATATCTATACAGACTTACACAGTTCTTAAATGTTTTGTGGGTTTTTTAGCAAGGTGAACTCCATAATGGTACCTAAAATAGAAGTAATTTGTAGGAGTTCAGATTACTAATTTCTCAGACTGAATTCAAGAAATCAAACAAGCCGAATAAGTTGTTCTTAAGGCCATAGCATTTGATAAGAAAGTTTCTCAGGGAAGGGGAACAGAATATTTCTCTCTCATCCTCATATTGTCAGGAAAAAAACTCCTCTTAGTTGTTTAAGTTGCTTAAGCTTCTGTATATTAGCTCTTAGATACCAGCCACTTCCTACAAGATTTCTGATATTTTGAAAGGGTCCTTGTCTGTCTTCTCTAGGAAGCATCTGCGATGCAGAACAGCTTCCATAAATGTTAGTACCCTGCCATCTCTTGCCCTAGTCTGATCACAACTAAACAGCTTGTATTTGGTGATACTTTTAGTGAGATAATCTCAGGGAAAAGAAATACTTTTTTCTTTCCCCCAGCCTCAGGGACACTGTCAAATATTAGCTTAGGTTCTGTGTGATTGTTGGATGGAGAAAATCCAGCTGTGAATTCAAATTCTATCTGGTTGATAGAGATGGAGATCAAATAATTGTAAACAGGGAACAGAGGCATAAGGGAACACACATTTTAAAGTTCCAGTGTAAAAAGAGAACTGCTAAATGAAGATGTTATTTGGAAATGAAGTTAATTGACCATATTTTTACTGGAAATGCAGTGGAGAACAGTAACATAAATTGGGAACATTTTGGCTGATGTAAGAAGCAGATGAGACTTAAATGGGGATATTTTTTTGGTTGGTTTGGGGTTTTTGTGTGGTTGGTGTCTTTTTTGGGTGGTTTTTTATTGTTGTTCATTCAATGAATGGAGAAGAATCTGGAAAGGAGGGAGCCTATATAGTAGATATTATAGTAGTGCACACTAGGCTGAGCAGCATTTTAATGAGAAACTGTCTTAGCAACTCTGAAAATCCTAAAACGCAAAGGGATGATTTGCATAATAATGTTTGTTTTACTTTAAACCATGGGCTCTATAGTGCCCTCTAGCTATGCTTTTACAGAGTTAAAAAAATATAAAAATCAAGTGTAAAGAGCATGGAAAAAACATGATTCAGTTTCTTACATTGCTGAAATTCAAGGCATTATGTCACAGTAAGTTACATATGGTCCAGAGACGTCTTGCTTTTTTTACATTTATTTTTCTATGCGTTGGTGGGATGGAGTAGCATCTGCCAGAGGAGTTCCCTGCCTGTTCCACTTTAAGTGCTGCTGTAAAGATGGCCTTACTTCCCATCTCTCAAACGAGTAGGAGGTCCAAATAGAGAAGTCGTAGTTTACTCTCATTCTGAAAAGTAATAAAACGCAAACCCTTTTAATTTCATTCTCTTCAGTGTAATTAGCATAACATCACAATGATTTATACTGAACTGCATGTTGTAGCTGAGAAAAACCTGAATAAAATTAAGTTTAACTAGTCAAAAATACTTACAAAATTTTTAATACCCGAGATAATTTGCATACTTTAGGGCTCTAACCATATGTCCAGAAGAAGTATTTATTTCTAAAATGTTAGGGCTCCATGCAATCTTTTTGCAGAATTTTTTTTTAGGGTCTGGATGTTAGTTTTCCTTTTGGGCTTTATTACTTAGTGAAGTCGAAGATGTAAGGAATGTATTGTGCTCCCTTAAAGATTCTGCTCTGTGTTTTAATTTTTAAGTGAGCTATGTATTCACAGTTACGCTGAACTTTCTGGTTTGCTTTTTCCAAACTAAAAGAATTGTGATTGAATCAGCAAAAGACTTGCATTACATTCATAGAACCATAGTAAATATTTTTTTAGATACTTCCTCAGCAGAAAGCTAAGTCCCACTGGAAGATGTGATCTCAGTGACAGAAATATGCTCTTTGAGTTTAATATCCTGAAATGCAATTTTGTGTATCAAGCAAATGTCAAGGCAAATGAAAGTTGCATTCACTCTAGACTTAACTTTCACAGTAGTTTAGGAATAAATCTTGGAGATGAGTTATGTGTTCTCACTCCAGCTAATGCTGACATAAAATTGAAAAAGTGTGTGTGTTAATATCCCTTTTTATTTTGTGTTGCTGTAGAACATCAATTATTATAATGCAATCTCAAAATGTACAAAACCGGTTTTGCTGTTCCCTTTTGTGCTTCTGTGGGGCACTGACTCAAAATGTGGATTTAAGATTTATATAATTAAATGACACTAACCTGTGCACGTGATCTCTGCAGTATCAGATCAGCTGAATTACTGAATTGTATATTATTTAAATTTTTATCTAATGCATAAAAATGTCTCTTTGGTAACGACTTCTGTGATAATTTATTACACTTATAATTTTTGTCTGTAACAAGTTTTTGAATTTCATCTAAACCGATCTGCTGCGTGTGCTGTATTATGAGATGTTCTCAATAACTATTTCTTATAAGAAAAGATGAAATTCAGATCTTATCTTTATTTAAGATTAATATCTGTAATTTGTCTATTTAACAGTCTGAATTTTCATATTTATAATTAGCACATTAAAAGCATTGTGGGAATGAAAAATGTTTGCATCTTTCTAAATATAATGCAGGTTGAGCGAAGTGAACTTCCACAATCATGCTCTGAGAGTGTTGCTGGCAGAAAGAGATTACTTTCCTGGTTTGTCATTAAAAATGTCTCAAATATTTCCAAAAGTTTTACATGTATGATGTATATGTAAGGAAAAATGGCAACCTGACTTTTGAAAATTTTTGATTACTTTTTGGTGTTAGGATTTATCACTTCTTTAATTGAATTTAAATGTTTGTGATAAAAATGTTGCCACTTATTAAAAAAAGAGTAATGTGGAAATGTTTTTGTTGAAAAATACTGGTTACTTACTTACTAGGCTGCGTTACCATGTTAATTTTGGATCAGCCATTGTCTGTTGGAGAATAATAATCATGTTACACCAGAAATCCTGTTTCAAGTGATGTGTCACAGTAATGGATTTTGATGTACTACTAGCTATCTTTACAAAAATAAGAATGTTGGAGGGATTATAGGACTTCCCCTCTATAAAAGTAGTGCAAAGCTGTTGACCATTAAAAAAATGCCCAACCAACCAAAACAAACAAAAACCCTAGAAATTAAAAAAAGCTAAACAAGCTTAACTAAACAAAAGCTAACCAATCCCAGCTGGAGGTGAAAAATGCATGTAACGTCTTACAAGAAATGGAGAAGGTCAGTTGTTCTGAAATCAGAGATAAGTCCAGCAAGTATGAACATGTTTCTCTCAGTTGAACTGGCATGTTGTTGAAATTTTTTTCCCTATATGCAGTAGGATGTTTGGATTTTAGATTCAGTATTTAAATTAATCTGCAGCAGGATGGTATTATTTCAGTTTGAGGTATCTCATGACTGGAGCTGCCTGAAGGATGGAGAATTCTTGGAGACTAGGTAATGAAGGTGATAAATTTACTTACCTGAAAATGTGTTCATACTAAAATGTGTGTATTTTGTCATTGCAAATAGAATAAAGCTCAATAATATACTATCAAAATGTCTATTCTGAAATATGTATGAACTGGAAGATTCAGTATTCCTATTCACTTAACAGTATAATCTAAACAAAGAGCTTCTTCCCACCTCCCAGTTATCCTAAGTACAAAACAGAATGACCATAGCTTATTTGGTGGTGTTGTAATCCTTCCTTTTCTCTGTTCCTTTAAAGGTAACCAAACTCTATCTTTGCATGTCAGATAATCTCTTCAATTACTCTAATCTTATTTTCTGATTGGAGATAAAGACATGAAATACAATTCTCAGATGAATTTACTACTTCAGTGCTCAGTGACAAGGCTGAGCATTACCTGGTTTTAGGTTTTAATTACAAACGCATGACTTGAGTACCTACCTAGGCAGTGATTTTACTGGCTATGCCAACTGGAAATATGTGCAAGTGAGATGTTGACTGGACTGTGGCAAATGTAATAGAAGTTGACCATTTGTTTTGGTAAGTGGGAGGCATAGAAAGTGTTTATTTGACTAAGAACATTCTTCCAATTTTACTATTATAATAGTAACTGAATTTTTTGGAACAAATTGGTAGGGGTTTGTGGCCTGACAGTTTTGCAGGCTCCCATGCAACCCTAGTAGACTGTCATATATATATATTTTTTTTAAGGCCAGGCAGTTGATTATATCTTAAGAGGAGGGTAGTACAGCACCTTGCCTTGTGACACTAATGGGGGAAAAAATATTTATGCTGTTATGTAAAAGCAGCTGTTTAAAGAAACAGAAACAAATACCTGAACATGCTGGGCAACTGGCTATAGGTGGCCCTGCTTGAGCAGGGGGATTGGACTGGATGACTTCCAGATGTCCATTCCAGTCTGTGATTCTTAAGGAAAAATGTCTTGAATAATGGTGGCAAATGCCACCCCTTTCTTTTTTTGAAAAAAACAAACAAACAACAAAACCCCAAAAACTAAAGACCCCCACGCAGCTTCATTTCAAAGAAATCTCTCTTCAGAGAATGCTTGTATTTTTATGCACTTGTCAACTTTCTGTGTTAAAATTAATATATTGTGACTATATTGTAGTCCTGCTCAGCAGCTATTTCTGGTGCCTTGTATATAATAATACACTGTTAGAGGTGGCAGAGGTATCAATAGGGTCCTTGGCTGTCTAAGTTTTAATTTGTACTCTTCCTTGTTTATCATTGAGTTATATTCTAAAAGTACCGGAGTACACACAAGCCACCTATGGGAAGGCATAAAAGTTATTTTGCATTTTCATTTCAGCTCACTAACCTTTATCAAGAATAATAGTAGTAATAAAAAGATAGTTTTCCCAGAATAAAGCATTTGTGTCAAATTACCTGAGCACATAAGGCAATAGGTGGAAGTTGCTTGCACAATCTATTTCTGGGTTTCCTGAGTTGAGTGTGATTGCCACAGTGTAGTCTCAGACTGTGAAAAGATTCAAAATTGAAACAGGTAGTTGCAGAGGACAGTTATGGGCTCTATTAAGGTTACTTTGCAGCTTCATGAATGAAAGGCGCTATATAATGGAATGTACAAGACTGCAATGGATGAAGACTTGAAAGTATTAAAGCCCTTGGTCTGCACTGCGTCCTTGGAGACTACCGAAGGCATAAAAACCTGATACAATGCCGAAATGTGGAGTCCAGAAGCTTTGTTATTGATGGAGGTAAAGGTGTTACAAAAAAGATCTCTAGCTTTTGCTCTGTTCTACAGATGAAATTGCGAAAGGTGAGAAGGGGAGAAGGACAAGATGAAGGGCAGATCTTGATGCTTCTGACAATACCAGAAGATGCTTTTAATGGATCTTTCTTTTGATCTTTATAGAAACTGCAGGCTTCATAGGTCGTAAATAGAAAAGAAAGAATAAGGGTTTGGAGGATGGGAGGATGTTACCTAGCGGTTGATATTCTGCTGTTCACTTAAAGCTTATTCCTATTTGCTACACTCAAGTAGGGATGTACCATACTGTTTCTGTCCATATAGTAAGGGATTCTGTAACCAGAAAATTTGGCACAACAGGTATATATTTTGTCCCTGAAGTGTGCAGTCTGCCTCACTAGTGTCCTGTAGGTTTTTGAAATTAGTCTTAATTTATTTATAGTAACTGGTGTTTCTTGTTTAAGAGATTGACCTGCTCCAAGAGAACTTCATTGCTATATGGTTTTTTTGGCAGATATGAGGGAATTTAAAATCCTAATAGCCTACACATAGTAGATAATAGGAGGTTGATTAGTTTTTCAATCAGAAAATAAACTTAAAACATTAACTCTTTCCACTGTATCTGTTTATCTTTTTACCCTGTAGTTAATGTAACATCAGTATTTCTAAGTAGAAGCATATACATAATGCAAGCACATGTGTGATATATCTGTGTCTCCAATACTTTCTTGAATTGCACAGCTATTGGCAGTTTAAACACACCCAACAACAATTTCTGTATGATTTGTTTAGTGTGAGACTATATTTTTTCTAATTCTTATCAGCAGAAATATAACCAGTTTTATAATTCAGTGAAATAGGAGCCTCAATATAAATATACATGTTGTGTTGGCATTCCATAATGACATATATTTGAAAAATAAGGTTAATTCTTCCAGAACAAAAAAAAAAATTGTGGGACAAGAGTGATGGAAAGAAGCTATCATCTTCTCCCTTCCCCCCCCACCCCCCCCCACCCCCCCGTTGAATTGTTTACAATCAATAAGCCTAAGCTAGGCAAACCTCAGGACTACTAGTATTCACAAATCCTCAGTGCCATTTGAAAGAGAATGCAAGCTAAATTACAAACCAATATGCATCAAATTGCAAAGAAGGATACACTTGTAATCAGTAGCATGTTTGAGAAATACGGGGTAAAAGTAGGGTATTTTTTCATAGTTTTTCAGGTAAAAATGGAATTAAGTAGAAAGTATGAATTGGGTGATGACTATATTGCATTATTGTTTATAGTAGAGCAGTTTAGTTTTGGGGGGAGAAACCCTCTCAATGTGTTTGAATGTATACAGCTGAAAATTGTTTTGGAAATATAGTGCGTAGTTGTGAACTTGGAATTATTCGAAAGATTTGGTAATATGAATAACAAAATTAAAATTAATCTTAACTCTAGAAATAAGTGTTTTGATGCCTTTGTGGAAGAAGCTAACGAAATGATTAACGAAACAGAAATCTTAATCAAAAGTTAACTCTAGCATTTTCTGAGTTACACTAAAAATCGGAGTCATTAAAAATCTCTGTTCGTTATTTACAAAGATTACATCAAGGTGAAATTTTGCATTGCACTTGCATAATCATAATATTAAAGAAGATGAAAAACTAAAAAGAAATTGAAGAGCTCAACATTCTCTCAAATCTTAATGACTTTTTGATAATGCTAGTGATTTAGAGTGGTTATAAATCAGAGAACTAATCCATTGACAACTCTAGAAACTCACACACTGACAATTTCCCTTTAGAATTCCTGTTTGAGTGGAATAAGTTACAAAATAGAACAAAAAAAATGGCTGTCATGTTACTTTTTTATTAAGAAACTGACTCTAAAATAATTTAGTTTATCTCTTAAAAATATTTTACATTATTGTACAAGCATCCTACAAAAGTCTAAACTGTCTTAAATTCCTGAACTATATGTAAAGCTTCAGATCCTCTAAGACCTTAGATGAGATCTGTTGACTGACATTAATCACCAGATTATTGTGTAATTTTTATTAGAATCTTTTGTTCATTACTTTGTTTTGGAATGATGTAGTTGATGGGTCTATACTTTTTCAGAAGTTAGTTTTCTACAGTCCCATGGAACTTTCTAGTGTCCCAATGCGTGATGAAAAGCAATATTAACTGTAAGGAGAACTCCTTAACCATTTATTTTAAATGTCCTTATTAGGAATTATCCAGATATGATGTTGAAACAGCTGCTACAAAACAACTTCCTGAACAGCAATATTTTAGAAAATATATTACCACTATAATGGTCATGGTTTGACTACACTGCCTATTCTGGCCTTTTCCCCATGATAATTTTATGAACAATTCTGTGCAGTTTATTGATGGTTCTATGACAGTGAGTAACCATTCCATATTTTTTTAGGATTCATTAAATTATTTTTAATTAAATTAAATTGCTCTGGTATGGAATAAAACTGCATAAAATGTAATGAAACTGAAACATACTGTTATTTTCTGTGAATGATGCTACAGTTTTGTGGGTTAACCCTGGTAGGCAGCTAAGCCCCACACAACCACTTGCTAATTCCCGTCCCCCGGTGGGATGGGGAGAGAATCAGAAGGGTAAAAGAGAAAACTGATGGGTTGAGATAAAGATGGTTTAATAAGTAAAGCAAAGCTGTGCATGCAAGCAAAGCAAAACAGGGAATTCTTTCACTCCTTCCCATGGGCAGGCAGGTGTTCAGCCATTGTCAGGACAGCAGGGCTCCATCAAGTGTAACAGTTACTTGGGAAGACAAAAGCTGTAATTCCAGATGTCCCCCCCCTTCCTCCTTTTTCCTCAGCTCTTACTGTTGAGCCTGATGTCACATGGTATGGAATCTCCCTTTGACCAGCTGGGGTCAGCTGTCCCAGCTATGTCCCTTCCTGGCTTCTTGTGCACCCCCAGCCTACCTGCTGGTGGGACAGTCTGAGAAGCAGAGGAGGGCTTGATGCTGCGTAAGCACTGCTCAGCGAGAGCTAAAACATCCCTGCAATGCCGCATTCATGACATATCCAAAACATAGCATCGTATGTGTTATTATGAAGAAAGTTAATTCCATCCCAGCCAGAACCAGTAAATACAGTCGTAACCAAAAAACAATAATAGAAATTGTGAACAACATTTACATATTTCCTCTCCCTCTAAGATAAAAGCTAAAGCTGTAGCTAGTAGTGTGACTTAGCAAAATTGCATCACTGTGAGGTGTGCTTCGTAGCTGGCTGTTGTCACCCTTCTTGACTGGAGCCCAAGGACCTTCTCTTAGACTCTGGGAAGGACATATGGTTCTGCTTCCTCTACATATTGTGCTATTATTTCATGTAGTACATTCAGTTTGAAATTCAGTGCAACTTCAGAGTGCTCTGCTCTATTGTAGTTTTAAATATTTTTTTGAATGGAGCAAATAGGGGTAGTGCCAGACATTTAACTTATATATGTGAACTATGTATACAGTGGTGTCGAGTCCTACAGGCCAACAGATAACATTAATTCATTCTCCCTTGTAGTGGCCACTGTTTTGTATTTCATTGCATTATGTAATTTGTGAATTCTCCTAGGAATCTTTGGTGAATAGTGTTGGCCTGTCAGCTTGTTTAGAGCAACTCAGTAATTTATTTCCTCAATAACTTCTTTTAAACCTTTCATTTCAGAGGCATCCTATGGCATGTTGCCTGTGTGATAGGATTCGAACAAAGGGATCTTCTCAGACTGAACACATCTTCAAGAACTCTTATTTCTTTTCTGCTGTAGCCTAGTCTTTTCTCAATGTTCCTTCTCTACCATGGTTGTGTTCAGACTCTGTCTGTACTTTTCACTGCTTAGGTAAAGAGTTATTATTTAAATTTTTTTAATAGTTATTCAGATTATTTTTTGTCTCTTGTGCTTTCATGCTTACCTTCCTGGAGGTTTTCCTTTTCTTTATTTCCTTTTTTTGCCTTTTTCTTTAATGTGGATGCAACTAGCTTTTTTTTTTTTTTTTTTCTTGAAGTATTCCTGTTTGGCTTTAGCAAATCTCCTTTGCCCTGTGGTTGAGTCATTCTAGTCCAGAGATCCATGGAAACCACTGCGGAGCAGAAAAAATATGGTAAATAAAGCAACACACTTGCCATGTGTGGGTGCAATGCAGCACTCTTAATAGATAGTAGGTGGCATTCTTTGGAAGATAGTAACCAATCATTACACTTCTGCCTTTTTCAAAATAGATGTCCTGTGTTTCATTGGAATAGAGTTTTTCTTTTTTTTTTCTCTTATATGCTCCAAATTGTTTAAATCCTAGTAATTTAGTTGCTCACAACTGTTACCTATAGTACAGTATAATGACTAAACAGTTCTTAAATTGGCAACTTCCTTAGCAAAGCTGGATATATGATGAGAAATTATAGAAAGGGGGAGGCCGGGGACCATTAAAAAACAAGCAACCAACCAAAGCAAACAATCTTTTGGGCTAAAGAGAAGTTTAAAGAAAACTGATACATGGGAATGTTTCTGCCAGTATAATTTTCTTCTTTTTTTTTTTTAAAGTGGGAGTGAGGTAACAAAAAACTACAGACTGAAAGCTTGAACTTACTCTTTCAGAAAATCTTTGAGCATTCTTTCCCATTGCATTGGTTCCTTCTTGTATGAAGCACTGACAAAATGCAACCAACTTCTCTGTGATCTGGGAAATGTTAAGCCAAGCTATTCCTTGGTATGATGTCACTCAAGTACCTGGAATTGTAACATAAAAATCTTGGCTTTTTGAGAGAGTTAGACTGTTACTAATGTTTTATGAGTTAATTATTTCTAGTAATGCTATGAAAGTTTTCATTTGGATAAGTATCTTGATTACTCATAGAGAACTTGGTCCTGAAGCTTTGCAACAACTCTAAGAAAAGTTGGGCCACAATTCATGTTTCATATAGATTGCTTTTGAATTTTCATTTGATTTGCTCACAGATTGGCAGGGGAAAAAAGACTGAGAATCCCAGGAAATGTTTTCCTTGACCTTATGAAGAAAAAAATAATGCTGTGTGTATTATGAAGGTACTCTAAGATTAAATCTGGTACCCCTAGAACAAGAAGTTTGCCTTGTAGCTTTCTGTGAATGTTGTTCCTAGATACATCTTTTCTAGTCTTTTCATGAAATACAGATTATATCTGGGAATCTTTTTAATACCAATACTGATTTTCAGCATTCATACAAGAATAAGAATTTATATGGTATTTGTTTAACACTATTTTTATTTTCTCCTTTCCAAATTGCATAACTGTCCAACAGTGTATGTTGTAGAAATGAAGTTGGATGGAGAATGAGAGAAATACCCATAACTTGTTCTTTTTTGTATCTGCCTGCTCTTTAGGAATCTTCTGTCCTTCAGCACGTTTCCTTCATACTCTATGTTCTCAATCCTCCGTTTTCAACTTTTTCTGACCTGCTTATGTTCCCTAGCTGCCTATCCTCTGCTTTGTCAATGGTAAATCAACAAAAAAGTCACTTCTAAAAAACATCTTAGAATAACTTTTAGCAATAATGTTTCTGAGGCTTCTGCATCTGTTTTTTTGTTTTCTTGAGTTTGTTTTGAACTTTTTAATTTCTTTCCAGTGAGACTTTTAGCTTTTTTCCACTTAGTTTTGGTCAGAGCTGCCAGTTACCCACTTTCTATTCCCAATCTACCCATCTAAGAGGGAAGTCATATCCCCTTCATTATTTTCAGACCAGTTGTGTCTGGTGCATCTCTATAATATAATCAAAGGCAGCAGCATTGTTTTTTCTAGCCAGAAGAGGTAAGAATACTCTGATGGTATAAAAATAACTGTGACAAGCTAATTTGACAATTTAGCTATTTAAGGCAGAAAAAATTGCAATTTGTCGTAGTTCATTAATGTTTTTTGAACAGGCTATGACATTAATAAATAGATCTGCAATCACTACTTCAAGTTTCATGGAGTTGCCACTAGTTGCTGTACATGCTAACAATTATTTGATATTAAATTCTTTATCTACAAATAACCGTGCTGCAAAACACATCTGCGAATGGGAATGCCCACATGCCTCTCTTGAAGGGGCAAAGAGATGATGAGTTTCTCTGCTGTCTGATAGGAGGTATGGCTGGAGGACATGGATAAGCATGCAGAGCTTTGATCCAGATCTGTACTTAATGGCACCTGCAGATAACCTGCATAAGTAGAGAGTAGTGGAAAAAAGGAAGATCTGGAGGGTGAACTAGTAAGGAAAAACAGAAATTTTACAGAAGAAAAAGATCTATACATTATTAATCTGAGAGCAGTTGATTCAGGTGTAGAATATGTGGGATTAACAATGGTGTCATCCTCACTTCTGCTCTAAACTGATACTACCAGTAGTTCTGCTCCAGAAAAATACTGAGGTCATTAGGTAGAATTTTTTACAGTGCAAACAATATGTTAATATTTCAACTAAGATACCGATGAATATTTAACGTACAGTACTGCACAAGACAGAGTATGCCTTACCTTTAGTCTAATTAAGTCAAGAGTGTTTATCTTTTCTACTTAATTCCACAGAATTAAATTCTAGGATAAACACTGTGAATCTTGAATGTGTTCCCTCTTTGTGCATCATTAATTTCCAGTAATGCATATTAGTGTTGTTCTATCTGAATGGTAGCATCCGAAGAGAAAACCAACACGGGAAAGAAAAATTCTATTAGAAGGCAAACAAATATTCATTCACTGAACTTCACATTTGTTTAGACTTCAGACTAAAAGTTCTCCAAAGATGGGAACAGGAGTGAGACAGGTCTGTACCATGAAGAGGAAACATGTTATATCTGCTTTACTGATTCAAGCTGAATGCTCTAATATTAAGGGAACAGTAATGATTTTTTGCCACTCTTCCACTTATGGTCAACGACACAATATATTTTTTAAATATAATTCACTTCCTGTGGTATACCTGTATCCTCTGATTATTTTTTGGAGGGGAAAAAAGTAGAGAGGAATACTGTTGTTTGAAAACAGAACTCTCTAGAGAGGAAAAATGAGATGTGAAGAATAATTAATCAGTTGAGATAAGGAGATAAGGGTTTCTACAATCTGTTTCTTATTGTCTTTTTCTAGGGAAGGATCAGGAGGCTTCTATATTACTTTGGGGCAATATAAGGAAGACCGCTTTCCTCACCTTGTTGTTTTTTGGTTTGGGTTTTTTGTGGGTTTTGGTTTTTTTTTTTTGGAACACACAGATGGAATATCTCCATCTAATAGCTAAAATGGCAAAATGTAGGCTATTGATAATCTGCAACACCTAAACAGTTTTCAAAGAGGATTGATGAACAACACAATGATAATACTTTGAATTTCTAGAAATGAAAAGTTTTTGGTGGTGAAAGGTAAACAAATGAGCCTGACATTTCCTAGGAATGCTCCCTTTCTCTGTCTGCTTTCACTGCAGAGCTCAAGGAAGCACTCGAATAATATTCTGTAGGAGTTTTGGCATTTTTTTTCATTTTTCATAATTCTTATGTTGCTTAATATTGTGCATATTTTATAAAAGTGAGATGTTCCTGCTTTAGAGAACATTGCTTCTTTTAATTATTCTTTTGATTATAATTTATCAGATGCTTTTAAATGCTATTTCTGTTCCAAGGAGGATGTGCTGAACAGAAACAAGGGCAAATATAAGTCACATATAGTGAAAACGGTTTGCTAAAACTGGAAAGTCTTTGGATAGGTATCACAGAGTTGCCCTGTTTCTAAATAACTTGGTGTGTTAATACAGTTTTTAATGAATGTGTGTCTCACTATATTAGTTTGAGAGAAGCTGTTTTGAAACACAGCATTTTTCCATCCAGTTTGCCCCAAGTCCATTTAGTTGCTAACTTGTGTATGTTCTCTTCCTGGATACCTATTCCAGAGCTTTTGTGCGTGTGTGGTAGAATCTGATGTTTATAAAAGCATCATTAGCATCCACACAGATGTATCAGAGGAAAAAATACTTGAATGGTGCATATTATTTTTTTTTCTCACCTTGACATTCTTTTAAGGATGAACAAATGCACGTTTTTTGTCCCTCCTTGTACATCATATGCTTAAGCCAGATAATGATCTTGTTCATCCTCCTTCTGACATGCTGTAGTATGCCAGTGTCTTCCTTCTTCCAGGGAGCTCAAAATTCAACACAGATGCAGACTCCCAAGTGCCAAGTAGAGAAGGAAGCATTTTTTGGACCTGCTGGTTACACTCTTGCTAATGCAGCCTAAGATGTGGTTGGCTTTCTTTGCTGCAAAGGCATGCTGCAGACTTCAAACTGTCCACTGGGACCTCAAGTCTTTTTTTGTAAAGCTGTTCCTTAGTCTGTGAGCTGCCAGTATTGACTGACAGTTGCACAGGGTTAGTCCGTCCTAGATTTTTAATTTCATGAGGTTACTTTGAGCCCATTTTTCCATC
The DNA here is from genome assembly GCF_949628215.1 of Phalacrocorax aristotelis. Classification (NCBI taxonomy): domain Eukaryota; kingdom Metazoa; phylum Chordata; class Aves; order Suliformes; family Phalacrocoracidae; genus Phalacrocorax; species Phalacrocorax aristotelis. The sequence continues at coordinate 107,952,287 of NC_134276.1, read as the reverse complement.
CTGCCTAGTTTGGGGTTTTGGTGTGGTGTGTGGTTTTTTGTTTTTTTTTGTTTTGTTTTGTTTTTTTTTTTTGAAATTGGTTTATCAATGCTGGCCCAGCATGCAGTCCTCTACAGCAGTGTCCTGGGGTTACTATTTATACTCAGATTTAGGGCAAAAAGTTGCTTGCCTGCAGTAATACAAAAATCTCTCTGCTTCTCTTAAAGATACTCTGTCTGGTACTATGATTGGACAAACAGTTGGATTAAAGATAAGCACGTTTACTATGTATTATCTCCTGGACTGTTTTTAGTATACTTAAGATACATTATTTTTTTTTTACTAAAATACTATTTGGTTTTTCTAAATTAACCTTTTTCTTTCTTGTCCTCAGTGTTTAAGAATAATGGAAGTTGAAGTTTATTTTTGCTTCTGTAAACTTGAAATATTCAGGTCTATTTTAAATACAGATACAAATTATTTCCTAATGAAGTTTTAAGTAATATCTCACTTTTTATATGTACTTCAACTTAATCAAAAAAAGTGTATTACTACTGGTTTGGCTGTTCATTTGACTTTTGGTTATACCAGTTAAAATTTACTTTAGACTGTAGGATATGAGAGAATTTACTCACATATACCTAGACTTAGAGTTTTCTCCCATGGTTATATGCTACTGCAGCCAGTCCTCTTCACATGAATGTTTGTTGTTAGATAGTTGCCACTGGTCGTTTGTTATGGTAGTTGAAGAAAGACCTCTACCAAAGTCTCAAAGTAACTGCCTTTCAGTTGAAATACTTATCGATGCTAATTCATTTGCAGCTTCAAGCTTATGGTAAATTATGTTCCTTTGAGTTTCATTAAAAAAAAGCATTCTATTGGTGTAAACAGACTGGAAAACAGGCTATAAGTTTGAGCATGTGTTGCAGCACTGGACAATACCTGAAGAAGTATGGTTGGACAGCCACAGATGAGGAACACAATAAGGAAATCAGACATACCAAAAATTAGATCAAAGACCTTAAGCCTTCAATGAAGAGTGTGTGACTGCCACTGGAAAAATGGTAGGCAGAAAAAAGTGGTGTTCTAAGCAGAATAGTGAAAGGGGACACTTGCATCTCCCACAGAAATTCTGTGCTTTAAATTAAAAGTTTGAAATCTGCATTCCCATTCTGGGAAGAATTCCTACACAACAGAATATAGCATGTGCAGTTGTATACACATGGTACCATGGTATGGAGGACCCTTTTACTTTCCGTCTCCTAAAAATAGTTCATGCCACATCATGCGTTATCAAGAGAACTTACGACTGTTTAGTCTGGTAATTAGGATGTTTGCCAGTTTGATTTTAGTGTGTTAAATATTGTATAGTCAGGGGTGAAAAGGTAAATAATCCAGGGAGCAGAAGCACCCATTGCATTTGTCCTCCACCCTTCATTCCTGAGGTTGGTATTTTGTGTTGAAATATGGGTTATTCTGCAGTAGAATATACCCTTTTCACTGCTGCAAAAGCCCACTTCCTAGTAGTTGTGTAGTAGGTACTGACAGTTTGACTGTGTTTACTAAAATTTCCCTCTTTGTTCTTGTTGCAGAATACTGTCATTCAGATATGATGTTAATTTAGACACACTTAGTACTGGGTAGGTTAATTCAAAGCTATCCTGTTAGGTGAGGGACAGGTCTACTTTATTTTGGGCAATACACTGTTTTATTCATAGCTGCATTAGGACAGATATCGCAGTTGGATTTAGCCACTCATTTTTGAAACACTAAATTTAACCTCTCAATAGTTCAAAGATATGATATTAAAAAAAAAACCCAAGAACAAAACCAACCAAAAACAAAAAACCTCATATGGAAAATACATGTTTTGTGGCCTTTTCTAACCGTAAATATATTTTTTGATACTCATATCCATTATATGTGTTCAAATGGCATTGCTTCACCTTTTGATGCAAAAGACAATACAAAATACAAATAGATAATTGTCTAAAACAATACAAAAATCATAGAAAATTGTTAATTTTTGTTTCTCTTGTGGAAATTGTTACAACTTTGAATGTGTATCTTGGGCATTATATGGTTTAATTAAAATATTTTTTAATATTTGCAGATTGCATCAGAAGCTGCCTTACGATTACACAAAATCATTAACTATGGGGTTTTTTGAGCGGGAAGTCATCTCAAGTTATCTTCATGCAGCATTTTATACCATTTTTTTCATCAGATGGATCATGTTGAAGTTATTAATTTCTCAAAAAAAATTTTAGTTTCAATCTCTGTATTCTATAATACTTGTTTTTACTTTATCCTCAGCACTAAGGGCTAACATGTGGCTGAACTATGTCTGAATGCCTACTACTCATTCTTTCTCCTATGTTCTAGACGGTCATCTAATACCATCTAAGCCAGGTTGTTAAATTCTGTTGTAAAATATAAGCATTGGGAGGTTACAGGGGAGAGGAAAAATGAAATTTCTGTTGTGTACTGTAAGGGTACTAACTGCACATATCTTACCCCACGTATGTCCTGTTGAATCTAAGTCATTAACGTCTTTTCCATCAGGACTGTGTATTTTTATAAATCAGATTATTTCAAAATATAATAGTGGTAATTTGTTTCTATTGTCAGTATTCCAGCTATGTTAATCTGATTAATCATTTCTTGACATACTGTAAGTCCTTTAGGACTTAAATTGAACTTCTAAGATGGGTCAGTATTATTACTTCTGATAGCAAAATGGGCTACTTGTGCTACTTATGTGCAGGAGAATTATGGTACTAACAGCAAAGCATTTCATAAACACACAAAACCATGACAAGGGATTGATCTGGGATAGAGTTAATTTTCTTCACTGCAGCTGGCACAGTGCTGTGCTTTGGACTTAGTATGAAAATAATGTTGATAACACACAGATGTTTTGGCTGTTGCTGGGCAGTGCTTGTACTAGCCAAGGACTTTTCCAGCTTCCCGTGCTCTGCTGGGTGCACAAGAAGCCAGGAGGGGAGGGGGCACAGCTAAGAGAGCTGATCCAAACTGGCCAAAGTGATATTCCATATTATGGAACATTATGCCCAGTGTGTTACCCAGGAGGGGCTGGCTGGGGGAGGAAGGGGCAATTGCGGCTTGGGGATGGGCAGTGTCAGTCAGGGGGTGGTGAGTGGTTGTATTGCTTGTGCTTCTGTTTTTTTCCCTTTATCCCTTTGCCTTTTTATTATATTATCATTATTGTTATTACTATAATAATAATTATTGTCGTTATTATTTTATTGTAATTATTAAACTGTTCTTATCTCAACCCACAGGTTTTCTTTTTTTGCTTTTGCTCTTCCGATTCTCTCCCCCATCCCACAGGGGTGGGGGGAGTGAGCGAGTAGCTGCGTGGTGTTTAGTTGCTGACTGGGGCTGAACCATGACATCCCTGTATGACTGGTGTATTACACAAGAAAATAACTCCTTTGAGAAAGTTTTCTTCAAGTCTGTTGTGAAATCTTCAGTTAAGAACATGTGTGTAAAAATGAAAAAAAGTAGTTTAAAGTTGCTGAAGCTACTGAAATTCTTTGTATAATTCCTTATAAATTTGGCTTTACTAAATAATTTCCGGCTTTGCAGCTGTGTTTGTGGTTTCTTAACTTTCAGCATGTCAAGTATGTTTGTCAAGCCAATTAAAGGAGCTTAACCTTAAGTCAATAAGCTCTTGAAATGAAAGTTACTTACAGTAAAGCTTTGGTTACCTTGCTAAACGGTCTTTCATTCTGTAACTTGACAGTTATGTGCCAGCTCTAGATACGCATTTCTGTTGCAGAGTTGTTCCTTTTCTGTATCTGGCCAATTAAAATCAGTATCATGCTCTGAAAGTGTTTTTGAGTGTATTATACAAATCAAGGATGCTGGCACAGAAGAATTCTGTGAGCAGAGATTGATACCTAATAATTGGATCATTTTGCACTTATAATATGTTTTTGTCATTGCTCTTTTTGACCAGCATTTGTGAAAGACTTCACTGTTTTTGGAAAGACTCATTCGCTACCTCATAGTCATGTCCACTGGAAGTTGTTTGGTACCTACATTCTTCTGTATTTAGAGCTTGAAAAAAATTCCCCCCTTCCCTTTTCTTTGGGTGATGACATAGTTTTTCACCCATAAAGCTACTAGTGAAAATATGTGAAATCTGTCAAATTTAAGCTCTTTAACATTTATGTATTATTGCAGCATCTGCATCATTGCTACTTACTGTGTTTTTTGTGCTTTTGAGGGGAGAAAAGCAACACTGCTCTTACTGTTTGGAAGCTCTTTGAGTTTTCTGAGTTTTTGTTGCCTTTTTATTCTTTAAATTACTGTAGTCGGTACAAGATGGTCCATACATAGAGCTTATGCAGGGAAATATTGTATCTAACTATTAGTCAGATTATTCCTGCTGAGAGTGATGACAAAGGGTTGGTGAATATAGCAGTGTTTATTTAAAACAGCATATAACCTTTACTTGCTAATGACAGTAGTAGTTTTTACATACTTAAGTCTTCATGGTTGGGATGGGTAGCTTGAATAATTTTTAGTAGTGCTTTTATAGTGGTTTGTTTTTCATGTTCATTTGAAATAATTACTTTTTTCTAACTAAAAACAATTGGTGTGTATATGGTGCTCTGCTGTTTGGTGATTGTCTGAAACCCAAGTGTTGCTGACTGTTCTGACATAATTTTTTTGCTTTTTTAAAAATATGTATTAATTCTGCCACTTGTTTTCTTGATGGATTGGATTTTGGAAAAGTCCTTTCAAAATAATAATCTAAACTGAGTCAGCTGAGAGTCCATAAAGGACAAAATATTATTAAACTATGTGGGATAGATACTTAGTTGCTTTTTCAGAAAAGATAGGATCATCTTGGCTAAATGGAGAACATTAGTAGCACTTTGCAACCCGCTAAGATATTAGTCATCTTTACAAGACCACAAGATAGGATAGTGGACATGTAGGAAAACCACAGTCTTCTGGAGCACCTCCTTGATGCTGGGTGGGATATCGTAGGTCATTTAGAATGCTACATTTAGGCAACTGTATCAGAGTGTGTAGCACACTGAGGCCTGCATTAAAAAAGATTATATATATATATATATACACACCCTAAAGAGTTCTGTAACAAAAAGCTAGCAAAAGCTGACAGTACCCATTTGAATGGGGGTGGGAAGGGAAAAGGGGAATGTAACACTGGTCTTCTAGGAGTAACAGAACAACAGAGCCTGACTGAACTGATGCACAATCTATATACATCTAAATAGATAATTTGTTGCGGTGACAAAATGGTTTAAATAAACAGGAAGCACATAAAAAGTGCTTGTCTAAAGTTTGAAAGTAGCAGTGTCCTTGTTAGCAGAACAAATGTGAAAATAATGTTTATGTAACTTAATTTACAACAGATCAGTTGGCAGGAACCTGTAATAGATTGTATTGCTTGCTGTGCATGTAGTGGTTTGCAGTTCGAAGATTTGACCTTTTGCAAAGACTTTTGCAGTACGAATAGGAGGATATTCGTTACACCTAAACCGTTTTGATCTCCACTCATAAGGATGTAATAAAATTATTGTTTTCCTCATGGATATGCAATAATACAGTATCAGAATACCTTTCTTTATATATAATCTTATTGAATCCTGACATAGCACAAGAGCAGCAGATGGACATAAAGAATGCATAAGCAATGGAAGAAATAGTGTTCTGTCTCATAATGCTGAAATAGGGAGGAATAAAGTCCCTGCATGAAGTAATGTGATGCAGGCATTTATTTTTAATTTGAAGGCTTATTTCAGATCCTCTAAACTCCTTTACCTGTGACGACTTCTTATTATAGCTGTTGTGGTTTAACCCCAGCCGGCAACTAAGCACCACCGAGCTGCTTGCTCACTAACCCCCTGGTGTGATGGGGCAGATAATCAGAAGGGTAAAAGAGAAAACTCATGGGTTGAGATAAAGGCAGTTTAATAGGTAAAGCAAAAGCCACGTGTACAAGCAAAACAAAACAAGGAATTCATTCACTCCTTCCCATGGGCAGGCAGGTGTTCAGTGTCTTCAGGAAAGCAGGGGTCCATCATGTATAATAGTTACTTGGGAAGACAAACGCCATCACTCCAAACATTTCCCCACCCCTTCCTTCTTCCCCCAGCTTTATATGCTGAGCATGACACCATATGGTGTGGGATATCCCTTTGGTCAGTTGGGGTCAGCTGTCCCAGCTGTGCCCACTCCCAGCTTCTTGTGCACCCCCAGCCTTGGTTGGTGGTGGGGTGGGGTGAGAGGCAGAGAAGGCCTTGACTCTGTGTAAGCCCTGCTCAGCAATGATGAAAATATCCCAGTGTTATCAACACTGTTTCCAGCACAAATCCGAAACATAGCCCCATGCTAGCTACTATGAAGAAAATTAACTCCACCTCAGCCAAAACCAGTACAACAGCATATGCTGAGTGAGGGGAGTGAAAAAACTCTTTGTTGCTTTTTTATGAACTTTTTTTTATTCCTTTCTTTATACTTTTAATAAATCCTAATGACCTCGTGGAACTTCTCCTAAACTGAAAGGAAAGCCAGATTACACCCATCCCTGCCTTTTTGTGTTATCTGTGTTTATTCACGTGAAAACTTATGATAGATCTAAACATTATTCTCTTTACACTCGAGGAATGATCACTGATGCTAATTGGAAAATAAATGCATTTTACTAAGAATAAGCAGAATAACTTTCATTTCGGATCAATGGTACGCAACTTTAGGAAAGCTTAAGCATGTAGAACAGTTTTAGTCTGAACAAGAGGAGAATTTGCAGCAAAATAGCTTATTTGATTCCCACTGATAAATAAAAATTATATAGAAGTATCAGAGAGGATCCATTTTCTATTAAAATAAGGTTAGATATGCTGCTAAAAATGTATACTCATATGTGTTCATGATTATTAATGAGTGACCAAAATTAGAAGGTGCTTTATTTCTGTAATTTTTAGGTAAAATATCTAACACTTCTGTTGATCGTTCATGATGGAAAACCCCCAAATTTTTACAGTTACTTTTTAAGATTAATCCTTCACTGATATTTGACCTGCACTTTGGTTTATAACAGTTAAAATGTTCAAGTATGTAAACTGGTCTTTAAGAGCATTTAAAAAGTTCTTTTTTTAAATGTTTGATTCTAGGCAAAGAAAAGAATTTTAGATTTAACATTGAATTAACACTGGGTGAATTAGTTTGAAATACCTAATATTACCACAAAATGTGATTTGTAACTTCTGAAGTGTAAAATGAAGTATGCTTAATCTATAATCTATTTATCTATATACAGATAGAGAAACATTTAATTAAAGGACAGTCAGAGGATTTGTTCTATGAAAGCCTGTCACTAGCAGATTATCACTTTTTCCAGACTTCCGAGGAATAGCTTCTCTCTACACTGAATCTACAGTTATACTTGAATAGACTTCCATATTTCAGACTAACTTGCTCAAATAAACCTGATTCAAATGTGTATTTACTGTCCTCTGAGTGTGTTTGGAAGTCTGAATGGTGAAAGTAATTTTAGGTTCCTGCTTTCTGCAGAGAAACTCAGGACAGAAAGTAAATGTTATTTTATAATACTTTAAATCTAGCTTAATTTATGTTTGATGTTATCTGTTGATTTTCAGACTGTTCAGAATGCTAAATGTTCTGCTGATTACTATGAGTAACCCAAAACACAGAATATTTATGTGATAACGGGTGATATTTAAAAATTTTCCCACTGATTTTAATATTACTTTTTTCATAGTGAGGTACATATAATGGTGCTTAATTTTACACTAACAGTACTCTAGTACAGGCTGAGCTCATCTCTTCAGGATTAGTTTTTGTAATGATGTCATCCGTAAATCCTTAAAGAAGTTCTGTTAGGGTGTTTTTTTCAGTGAAACAGAGAGGATGGGTGAAAATTAGCAACGAATAAGAACAAAAATGTGTTTGTGTATAAACTATGCAGTAAGGCCGTGATTGTCTTAAGTTCTTCCACGTTCATGCTGGAAGCCTGGGTGGGGAGGGGCAATAGATTGTTTTTTATTTGTTTTTTATTAATCTTAGGGGCTTCTGTTTTTGGCTCCTATAGGCCAGAGTATAGAAAAGCTGTATCTAGATCAATATATTAATTAGGGTATTTTTATGCACTATCCTATAGTGCAATTATTCACTGTTTGGTTTGTGTTTTTTTTTTTTTAAACCAGATTCTGTTGTGACCTTCATATTTTTTTTTTTTGCTGCTTTAGAGACATTAAAGAAGGAAATGTGTGTTGTTTAAATGTGAACATGAGAAGATTTTTAGGTTCTTTTTTCCTTTGAACTTTTTAGGTCTTCAGTTAGCATTTTTATATTATAGGCTTTAGTCCATAGGCAGTATCTTGAAAAAAAAAAACCACAAACAAAAACAAAACAAAAAAAAACTTTAAAAAGAACTATTAGCTGTATGTGCTGAGTTATTGTTTAACTCAAAACCTTTTCAAAGGTGCTTTCAAAGAAGAAAGTTTTCAAAAAACAGACTTCAAGAAGATTTCTGAAGATGAAAAGTAGCATACCATGGTATAAGAATGTGTTGGGTGTAGGTGGCAAATCTTTGTTAGAGGAGGGGGCCTGTGGGGTGGATTTTGTGAGAAGAGTGGCTAGCTACGCAACCGTTCTACTGTTGGACCCATCAGCCAAGCTGGTGGTGCCTCTGTGGAAGTGTATCTAAGAAAATATAAAACACTCCACAAGCAGTGAGGAGAGGGAAGAAGCGTGAGGAACAATTCTGCAAACACCAAGGTCAGATAAGAAGGAAGGAGAGGAACTGCTTCAGGTGCTGGAGAAAGAGACTCCCCACAGCTCTCAGAAGAGACTGTGATGCAGGAGATATCTCCCTGCAGTGAGGACCACACCAGTACAGATACCCACTCTGGAGCAGGTGGATATTCCCTGAAGGAACTGGATCTCATGGAGTACCTGCACTGGAGCAGGTTCTCCTGACAGGATCTGTGGCCCAAGAAGGGCCATGCTGGAACAGGTTTACTCTGAAGGACTGTGGGAAAAAAAACCACACTGGAGCAGGTTTGTCCCGAAGGACTGCAGCCAGTGGGAAGAACACACCCTGGATCTAAGGAAAAGTGTGAGGAAGAAGGAGCAGCAGAGAGGAGCTGTTATAGACTGACCACAACCCATTTTGCATCCCCTTCTGTACTGCTTAGGGTAGAAGATGGAGGTAGAAAAGTCAGGAATGAAGGAGTGAAGTTGAGCCTGGGAGGAAGGGAGAAAGTGTTTTAATTTTTGTCTGTGTTGCTCACTATCCAACTCTATCTTGTTGACACTAAGTCAAATTAATTTTCCCCAAGTTCAGTCTGTTTTGCTCTTGACTGTCATTAATGAGCGATTTCCCTGTCTTTTTCAAAACCCACAAGCTTTTTGATCTCGTTTTGTCCCCTTGTCCTGTTGGGGGGGAGGAGTGAGTGGGTTGCTGAGTGGGTGGCTGGCAGTCAGCCAAGGTCAACTCACCACAGAGAAACATTCTTTTTAAAAAAAAAACATTTTTATGGTGAGGGTGATTTAGTACTGAAACAAGTTGCCCAGAGGGGCTGTGGTCTCTATCCTTGGAGATGTTAAAAACTTTACTAGACACAGCTCAGAGCAACCTGCTTTGTCTGACACTAATATGAGCAGGGGCTTGGACTCGATGGTCTCCAGGGATGCCTTCTTGCCTCACATGGCTTCTGATTCTGTGGTTCTGTGAAGTGCTCCCATTGCCTAGCAGTGAGAACCAAACCCCATCACTACTTTTGTAACAGGTGAACCTGTATTCCTATATGCTGTGATGTTATGCATCCATCCATTAGTTTCATTTTTGTGTTTTTCCTATTGTGACAACTTTTTTGATACGTTTAGTCTGATACAAGTAGTTCACCAAGACCAAATCTGTGTGACAAAAAATAGTTACATAATGCCTTTCCCTGTAACTCAGCAAAACTGCATGATGTTACCAAGAGCAAGGGGACACACATCCACTCACAAAATTTGCAATGCTCAGTTCTTGCCACAGTTGTGGCTTTAGAGTTTGTTCTTTTTTTGTTGTTGTTGTTGGTTGGTGTAATTTTGGGATTATTTTTTCTTTTTGGGGGTGTGTGGTGTGTGTTTTGGTTTGGTTTTTTCCACTATGTAGTGCTGACCCTTAGCATATGTAGCAGGCAGTTTTACTTGAGTGTAGTGTGAAGCAAGGCCATAAAAATGGTCAAAGCCCATTAATCATAAATGGAACTTTTACTACCTTCGTTGAGGCAGATTTAAAGTACAGTTAGCTTTTAAAGTTATGGTACAACTTTACTGTATTAGGTATTAAAAAACCTAACCTTTCTCATTATCTGTTTTTTAGTACTTCTTTGTGTATTTGCTTATATGTAAAAATTGCTTCAAATGAACATTTGGCAAGGAGAAGAGGGTGAGAGATACTCCAGTAGTTCCTATTTTGAACTTTTTTCCTGTGCCCTCATTATCAGTTACTTCTGTAATCGAATATGTGCTCTGTTTATAGTGCTTAGTCATACTTTTGACCAATTATTTCAGTGAATAAGTCAAAGGGAGTATTTGGTGTGTGTATATAATTTATCTGTATTTTAATAATCCGTATATAAAAATTCTACATTAACACAAGGACCATGAATTCAAATTACAAAGCAGAAGAAGGCTGAATGCTACTCCTTCCAGTTCGCCATAGAGAAAAGCTGATGTGGACTTCGTAGGTCTACAAGATGCATAGCCAACTTTTAGTTTGTTTTATAGGAATGTTATCTTACCTTTTCACAAAGAACATCTTGTCAGTACTTGAACTTTCACTTTCATTGATATCTTTCAACACAGCAGTTTTCCTGGGACAGTATCTATGATAAAACCTTGTAGTATGGTGAAGCATTGAGTATTTTAAGTAACATTTTAATCTGTGATGGTTCGATACCATTTGACACTTTTTGCAGGGTCTTCATAAGCATTCTAATCTGTCAGATGCTACATACGATCCCTTTACAAAAACTAAACATTTGTAAATAAAAAATGAGTTAGTTACAGGGAATATATTGTAGATCAGATGCTTCTGTAATACTATCAGATACAGATTTTTGATATTTATTCTAATAAAAGGCCATGCACTGCATATTTCCTTATGATCATTCTTCCCGCTTGCTGACTTTTTTGTATTCCCCCCGCCCCCCCCCCCCCCCCCCTTTTCATTCCAGGTTTTAGTTCTGCTTCTAAGATAGATATAAATTTCCTTTTCGGCTGAAGTATTTCTATATATCTAAGTCTAGTTGACACTGGCTTTCAACCTGGAGATTAAGAAGGAGAGATTTTCTTGACCTGAGCAGCTTAATTCTTTTTCCAAGTTCAGTCTTGATCACGCACGAAGGGAAAAGGATATGTTAACACAAAACTGAAAATCTGTGTTTATTGGTTATAAATGATTCAGATATTAAGAAAAAAAAGTAGTTTGAGAAAGTGGAGAACACTTATTTGGCAAATTGAATTTATTCTTTACTCTATATACCTCTGCTGTATTTGTATTATGAATCCTATCCCTTATTTACAACCTCTGAGACCTTCAAACTTGCTTTTTGTGTCCTAACTCAATATTTTATTCTGTATGACTAATAATTTTTTCTGTCTTAATTTATCTTCTCTGAGTACCCAAATATAATGTAATTGATTTTTTTTATACTGCCACCAACCTTCAAAAAATTCATTATGCAGTTGCAATGTTAGGAAAAACAAGAATTAAGACCTTTGTTTTTCTGTGATGTGAAGAGAAGCTATATGTTCAAGCTTGCTGATCTCATCAATCTACTTGGCTTATTCTTTGCATCATACAGAGTTGACAGTGATGTACATAAAATAACTGTATCACCTTCAGCTTCCTCGTAAAAAAATTCTCAAATATATCTCTCTGAATAGGAGTATTAGTGTGTTTATCACTCAGAGCTGGTACCTGGTACCATGTTTCTTCTAGTGTACATGACTAAATGCACTTCCTGATTGCTAGGTTTAATATTAGAAACACATTCTTCTTAATTTCATGTCATTATTAGTGAATCCTAATTTCACCTAGGCTCCAAAAATTAAAGTAGAATTTATTGGGAGGGCTATTAGACACATTAATATTACTGGAAATAATACTAATAATTATTAACATTGAATAGTACAAATATTGTGTTTTAAAGTCACTTTATCAAGATTAGGGCTTAATTAGCTATGCATTTTGTGAGCAATTTGAGGGTTCTGAAAACTCTCAAAATTACTGGGATAATTCGTCAGTATGCACCTCTCACTTTTTAAAGCGTCTTTCTGTTGCGCTTTCTGTCACGCTTCTTTCAATATATTCATGGTGGTGAGATCTGAGGAGTCATTCATTTGACACACAAAGTCATATTCTTATGTGTCTTTATAAAAGCTAAATCTGCTGGCCATACTCATGTCAGCAGTAGCTATCCGTTACTGGCCATGTCACTGGAATGCTTTTTTCCTCATGAAAAAACTGCTGGATATAAGTTGGATAAAAATGTCTGTAACTGGTTCTGAACAAATGTTTCAGAAGCAGCTGTGTAGAAGCCACATTTCTGTATTATAATTGCTTATTCTCATACTGTAACAATGTTTCCTGTGCGTTTTAGTAAAACTGCTTGTATCCAAAACGCTACTTCCTCTTTCTGATACAACTTTACTTTATATGATTAAGCCCATAGGTGCTACTTCAGGCAGCCCTTGTGCTACTGATTGCTTGCTGTGGATGTGCCGAGAAAGTGATTTGCATAGTCTTCTCTTTCTTAGACCCTTGTTTCTTGTAGCTTCTGAAGACAGCATGCTGCTGTCGGTACTCTTACTGAAAAGAGCTGTTGTTACGTAGCTCGTGACAAGTTGTAACATATATTGTACTGGAGCACTGTGCTTTATACCCAAGGGTGAAAATACTTCTTTACATTCCAGTTTAGCATTCAACTGTGGCTCAGCAGGGGGAAAAGAAAAAAAGCTCAAGCCTTTGGTGTGAGCACCACACAAGTAATTGCTGATTAGTATGGAAAAGTAAATATTTTGAGAAAAAGAAGCATTCTATAAATCCATAATGTTCTAGGTATTAGTTATATTTTATATCACAGCAACTTTTTCAGTTTATTACGTGAAATTGCTAAGTCATAAAATGGTTCCATGCCATTTTATTACCTCAGGCAGAACAGTGGAATTGCATGTGCCTTCACCTCTTAGGCCCCCCAGTTTGGTTCAAATCCAGCTTGAGCTAGTGGTTGGGCCCTCACCTACCCTGGCCCACTCAGGCAGATAACAATTTTGGTTATTTAGCTCAGCAAGATGAATATTATGTTTAAATAGGATTCCTCGCTATCATAGAAGGGAAGACAAAGTTAAATAAAAACGTTGCCAGTGCCTAAGAGCTGATTTGGCTGGAAGATGGAAGGGAGGCTACTAATTGCTAACCAAGTCAAATTCTGAAATAGGCTTTCAGTGAAAATGTTACTGGGGGGTGGGAAGGGAGAAATAGATCTTGGCTAGTTTGTGGCTACAGTTACAAAAATGAGGAAATCTTCTGTTATAATGGAGGATGGCTCTCCCATTTCTTTTGTTTAGAACCCAATAACTTCTGAAAACATCCTTATTGGCTTTTTACATGTCTATATTAAACAGTTGCTGATTTCAAAATGAATAAACTTAAATGGCAGGCATTTAGCCAGGGTCATTATCACATCATGAATTTTCAAAAAGATACTGCTGTAGGAGATAAATGAATATAAAAAAATATTACTTGTTTGCTTACAAACAAGGGATATATATCAACACAAAGAAAATCCATTGCTTGCTCTTCCTTCTGTACTCCGTGCTTACTCGCTGCAGATTGCTTTTACCTCTAATCCTATTATTCCACCCTGCTGTAGAAATTTATTTTACCTTTATTGTTACTTCTACTTCCATTATCACCATATTTTATCCTTTCGGTCCTTCTTTTGTACAGTCTTTTCTCTCCTCTCTGTTTTAATCTTTTTTTCTAACTCTATTATATCTTCTAGAAAATATGCTAATCTGGACTTCATCCCATAGTCTTGATTTTTATCATTTTAAAATACGAACTTTTTTGAGCCAGTCTGTGTGTACCCTTCTGTACTTCTTTCTTCTGTAAGGAAATAATGAGAACTCCTGCTCACTAATGTACACCGAAAAGTGTACATTCAGGATTTGAAGTCGCTCATAGACTACTATGTTTTGTCCCAACAAGTCTGAAAAGTGTTTTGTAAAATTTTTTTATAGACGTGTACATTTGGTGGTTAGGAGATTAACATCTAATATTAATATCACCTAATATTTTGATTCCAACTTGAGACCATGTGATATTTCTGTGTATTGACCTTGGGAGTGAGAACGGAAGTATCTCTTCTTCCTCTTGAACAACTTATGATATAAACAGGCTTCTTTGTTCTGGCCTTGCCATCTCAGCCCTGTGTGAATGGAGAGGATGGGGAAGGGCAGACAGAAGTAATTTTTTTGCTTGCTTTGGTGGCTGGAGAGGTAATGAAATGTATGCCTATCTGCTGTAAAGATGAGAGCATTTCTGGATAACTGTGGCACCTGAATATGGCAATATTTTCATTCTATATCATTAAATTACTCTGGAATGTACAACAAAGGTCTTCTGTAGTTTTAAGCCTGAATTTCTTAGGCTTTTTCACTTCCTTTGTGTATTTACAAATGCCTTGATATTAGTGTCCACTGGGGTTGTGGCATACAACTTCCATTACTGCTGATGGCAACTCACTGCATAAATTCTCATTCATGAGAATGAGGACATATTCCTTTCTATTATTTCAGCAGACATCTGTGGAGCTGCTTTAAGAAATGTTTTAGGAAAAGTTGAGTGCTAATAACTTAACAAATGAGCATAAGCTCTCAGAAATTACATTTCAGATGTTCATGTCAGAAGTTAAGATTTTTGCTGCCAGTGTAGTATGTTCAACTTTTTTGCTAGTAAATTGCTGTTCAACTTAGCTTTAATTTATAATAAAATAATAGTTTTAGCTATCTAGCCTTAAGAGAGCCACAGAGAATAAATATATCCCTCTCTCATTCAGCCCTAACTGCACTAGTTTGTTAGTGCTCCCTCCTGGGTCCAGTTGGAAGTAGGCAGAAGGAGACAGCAGGTTGCACAAAGGCTTGACCTTACTCTAACAACACTAAACTTGGGAGCATCCTCAGTTATGACAGCGGAACATTTGGAGGTGTCATGGCTTTAATTCCCCTTTAGGCAAACCTTTCTCTGTTGTCTGTACAGGCAGCCTAAGAGGATTAACCATCTATTTTTCACTTCTTCCCTTTTCAAGCTGTGCTAATCACCAGAACTTCAGGAAGAATATATACAAAAGTCACCTAATGTCACCTAATTTTCCCTGACGTATGAGTGAGCAAAGCATGGGTGCGAGGGTGTTGACTGTGACAAAGAGTATTTGAAATGGAATCAAAAAAGAACTGAAGGTAAAGTTTTCTAAGAATACATATTTTCAAAAGCAAACACTTTTACATGCTGGGAGGCATTTGCTTTGGAAGCTTGGTAAAGCAAAAAATAAAAACAACTTTCTCATCTTCTAATGAAAATTAGAAAGTATATAAGAGAAGAATATTACAGAAGGTATAAAGCTTACTTTATATGGTTGTGTCTTAAAGTTTTTGTAGAACAGCATTTCTATGGAGGCTGTTTTGTAGAATACTGTGGTCCCACTGAAGACTTTTGAGTAAGTGGTCATAGCTGTTCATTCAAATGAAATAATTTATAATTTTTTTAAAAAAAATTAAAACTAGACTCTGCTGACTCTTTTTTTTTTCCACCCCAAAATGGTATGGTACTGTAAAACTCTGCTGTCATTAAGAAGTGCTTGCTATCAGGCAAAAGCAGTATTTCCTAAGAACTAGACTGCAAATGGAAATTATCTTCTTGCATCCTCCTTGTAGACAATGATTTAGTTCATGGCCCATTCTATATAGGTTTTCAGAGGGAATAAATTTTTTCAGATCTTTGTAGTTTAGTTGTGACTATACCTCTCTGCCTTTATTCAGCAAAAATGCTTTAGTGCAAAAATACCAAGGATATGCCCGAATAAACATTAACATCGTTATTTCTCCTTAGATTTTTTTCTAAATCATAGAGATTGTCATAGAGAAGCAAGTCAGGGTTTTCCTTTCTTTACTTTTTAAGAAAATAACAAAGTTTCCTTAATGTTTCAAATGTTCTAAAATGTTTTGATAAACAATCTTCCCAGGTTTTGCAACTTCTTTGAAAGGATGTCCATTCATTATTAAAGAACAGACATCACTGCAGCTCATTCAGAAGTCATATGTAAAATTTGACAATGTAGAAGTTATTTGTAGCATTAACAGACAGATAATTGAATTTCATCTATAAAACCCGGTAATGCATCAGCAGAGGATAAGAAACAGCCTGGTTATGAGTTCTTAAAGGCTAACTTGTTAGGTTTAGTCCTTAGTAGGCATCTAAGGTGAACAAATCGTAAAGGACTTGATTTTCCATAAGTCTGTTCTTAGAGTTTTTTTGAGTGTGCCTTTAAGTTGTATCAGTTTGGACATCCAGTAGATGCATGTCCAACATATTATAATCTTGACTGCTTTCTTAAGAAGTAAACGTTTAAAAGCTTAGTGCTGAAATCAGTGTAAGCAGTATGCAGCTTTTTTCTTATCAGAAACTTAAATTATCTAAAGTTCACATAAGTGAATTATATAAGATCAGAATAGAAGTTGATGATTTCTGAAATCTTATAGGAGATGTGCTTTAAGGTGAATCTGATTTTTTTATGTTTGTGTTAGCCTAGGAGATGATGGATGTCATGATTTTTAGACTAGCTTTTTCAGGGTTGTATTCGAGTGATAGATCCAGACAAAGAAGCCTTCAGTAACTAGAGAATTGTTTTGTGACAAAAAGGGATCTTGACTATTTGAAGATGTGTAAGGATTTGCAGAATTTGTTTTGAAATGAGTATCACTGATCCAGGGAAGCCACTCAAGGCTTGCATTTTGTTTAAAGTCTAAAAAAAAAAAACCACTGGAATGTTTTAATCTCTAACCCTCTGCAGATGGGGGGCAGGGGATGAGAGGGGAAGGGTGCTATCCCTACTCTAGTTATCAAGACTGAAATTAAACTTCATGAGCTTGAACAAAACACTTTGTCTACTGTTCCTCACTGAAAACTAAGAAATGCAAAATTAAATCTGCCTAAGCTTGAAGAGAGTTGTAAGAGGGGAGAATGGTAATGTCCAATTAAGAAAGGAAACAGAAGAATCTGGAGAACTCTATGGACTTAAATTTGTACTTAGCAGATCAGTAATAATAATGTCATATTCCTTAAATCTAAGTTGAGTTTATGGAGGAAGGCTTTACTGAACAGTGTCTCTTTGATTGCTGAAGTTGGTGTTTGTATGGAAAAGGAAGATTATTGAGTTTTGGGGCTTTTGTACCCTGGCCTAGTTCAAAATTTCTCTCTCTAAAATCATAACTTGTCTGGTTGTCTGACTTTGTTAGGTTTAATAGAAGCTTGTGACTGGCAACTGATGGAAAACTAAAAGGGTTTTTTTGACAAAGGGTTTTTGTTTAGGCCATAAGTAAGAAATAAGCCTAGTAGTCCCACAGTTGATACTGTCATAATATCTTAATTATTATCAAACAGACAGGTCTTTATGGCCGTATTTAAAATTAGTCTGTCCCGGTTGCTTTTAGAGGTTCATAGCACTTTTTTCTAAGGTTTTAAAGAATCATATTTTTTGGCAAAAAGATGACGCCCGTTTGAGAAGCCTTTTTGGTGTATACTTTCTGTGTAACGGTATAATGAGCCAGTCTTTAGTGTAAAACTTTGGAGGATATTTAACTGTATCAACTGTATCCTAGGACTGAGAATTTTGTCTTCATAAAATAGGTTGATAGAATAAAAATATTTTGGATACAGTCATCACCCAGATCCATCTGAAGATTAGAACCATCCTTTTAAATTAACGTAGAAACTGTCTGAAAAAATACTATATTTAACATAAGTATGATATGTTCATAGTTGCCTGAAATATTAAGGAAACTTCTACATTTAAGGCCATCTGGAGCGTTGTCTTTCTGTTAGGTGCAAAACAGCCAAGGTTAAATATTTGTCACTTCTTCATGTCCTGGAGTAGATGAAAAGGGAAATAATTTCTTTAGATGAAAATGTCAAAAAATATTTTTCAATAACTGCTATAGGATGATGCTAAACTTAAAAAAACCAAACCAAAACCAAACACACACCTCCCAGCAACCCTTCCCCCCAAAAAAATACTAACAAAAAACCCCAAAACAAGCCCTCTTTTGAAAAATATTGAATAGAAAAGATTGAAACTAAGATCATTTTTCCCTTTAGTATCACCTTAGTTTCATCTTATTTTCTATCAGTTTACTCTACTGATCTTATGTCTAGATTCATCTGAGAGAAAATTGCCTGCATGCAATTGGAAATCTGGGCAGAAGTACAGGCAGTGTTGAACAAAATAACCAACAGCATCTGATTACTTCCCTCACATGCTTTTAGGCCTATATTGAAATAACATCGTTGTCTGGATGCCTGTGATTCCATACAGGTGAGGCCTTGAGAGAAGGAGAATGATTAAACAACATTTTCTAGTTCAGACCATCATGCCTACGCTAGTTATTGCATAATTAATTTTTAACACCATTGTTTCAAAAGAAGCAGTCCATGTCCGTGAGCCCGCATTTTCACCTGTGCCTGTAGCATTATTCTTCTCTTAAAATTAATTTGTTCTGAATAAATGCTAACAGCTTTAGTTTCAAAGATTCAGCATGATTGTTTCTTGTTACTCAGCATGTAATTTCTCTACTGCTTATGTTTTACGGATTATTTTGTTTTTGGTGGATGTGTCGCTTCTTTCAAACAAAAATTGTGTGAAGGCCTAATAGCTTCTGTCATTCACTTGTATGTAAATATGGGCAAAACCCCACCACTATTGCCACTGTTTATCAGAATGTAGTATGGTTAGCTAGATAGACTTCAATGTAAGTTCAGTCTGTCACGGTTCAGGTTGCGGTATGTCATATCCATTAATTTGTAGGCTGGGATCTGCTGTTTTATTTGGAGAAAACATGTTCATTAAAATTGCTGAATGCCAAGGTAACTTGTTCGCCTGATGCAGCACAATATCTACATGTCTAAATATCTGGAACCCATCAATAAGTGTTTCCAGCTAACAGTGTCCCTTATGCAGTTCATGACCTTCTATTGGCCACCAGGGCATACCGTTACACCATAAGATGAAACCATATGGGTATTAATTTTTTGGTGCTTCTGCGCACTTGCATAGTTTTGTGCTGTTTTGTCTTCTCCCTTTGTCCCATGCACATTTTATAACTTAAAAAAATGATACATAGCTATGTTTTGAGAGTGGTAAATGCTACTGAAATAAAATACTGGTTATTTTAAAGTGGTTCTGTTTAGTGTTGGAAAGCTAGAGATTAATGTGAAGGAAATTGTTTTTTTTTTCTAATACACTTAATCAATTCTGGTAACTGTAATCTTCAGAACACTATAGAACAGGGCTACCTGGAAAGTACAAAACAGTCCAGAAGGAAGTTATACTGTAGGAATTCTGCATGTGTATTTACTTGCAGTTGTATATAGCATGTGCTTGCTACATGAATCAAAAGAGGGTGAAAATGCCCTGCAAATTTCAGTGCCCTGACAGATTTAAATGCATTAATTTTACCCCTGTATACGCAAGGTGTTAGTTACGGTATCGTTAAAGGCAGCCTCTGATAATTATTGGTTAATGCTAGTTTTTAAAACAGGAATCACAAAACCATTTTACTTAGTAAGGCTGTTGAATTTCAATTCAACTTGTGAACTGTTTTATCCAGAACTTAAATTTTAGCAATACACATATGGTCTTGAATATCCTTATGACAAATATGGTGTTGTCTGTCCCCAGGGCTCTGCCCTTTCCACACAAGTTGTTTAATTATTGTGTCCACTCCTTTCTTCAATTCAAATAACAAACCTCTCAGGTATTCTGGATTTAAAATCAGAATGTACCAAGACCATCTTCATTATCATGCAGAGTAGAATTTAAGAGATGTACAAAGAAAGGAGTAGGGCACTAGGGCATCTCCACACACCCCACACCCTCCCCCGCCCCCACCCCCCACCCCCCCCCACCCCCCCCGAAAAGTACATTTCTACTCCTCTCTTCCCCAACTCGCCTTTCATACATGACTAGAAAACTTGTGGAAAGCTGATGCTGTAAGCTGTGAAGTTGGTCTGTAAAGGCACGAAACTAGATGGGTGTAAAAATCTGGTTGGAAAATCCGGTTAAGAGTGTAGAGGCTACTGACCTCTACTGGAGGACAGTAACAACAGCAGTGCTGAAGTTGTCTGTCCTGAGACTTCTCCTGTCTCGATGGGCTTGGATGTAAGAGAAATTTTTCCTAATGAGGACTGTCAAACAGTGGAACTGGGAGCCTAGAGAACTGCTTTTTCCATCTTTGGTATTTTTCAAGATTTGACTGGACAAAGCCTTGAGCAATCTGGTTTATGCTCGGAGTTGACCCTGCTTGGAGCAGGAGGTTGGACTAGAGACCTCCTAAGGTCACTTTCAACCTAGATTATTCTACTAAACAGTGATCATGGCTTTGTCAGTAATCATCCTCAATCCTGGAGCTCAGAATAATTATTTTGTTATGAGATGGAAGCTTGAATTTTAGATATTGCTTAAACTCATTCTGTACGTGGGCAAAATGTCCTCTCCCACATAAAGGTTGAGAACATCTACCTTGGACGAAAAATGTACAGGGACACAAACATGAAATTTTTCTTTTGAAGTTGGGCCTCTTCCAAATCTATTGCAAAATTTCAAACATACACCACAGAATTTGTTTAAAACTTACACTGAATGTTAAAACAATAATATATATTTACTAAAAAAAAGAAAAAACAAAAGCAGCACATAAATCTTGTATTCCACTGATACCATTCTTGTCTGTCTAAAGGACATAGGATTGTTTTGTAGCATAGCGGTGTTTTTAATGATAAAATCTGATTAAAATCCTAAGTAAACTTAAAGCCTGATCCAGAACTTATTCAGAAATCAGAGGGCGAGAAAATACTTGGTGTTCATTTGTCATGAACAGAACTATGATGACAAAAATCAAGCATGCTTTTCAGTAACACTTCCATGTTAACCCCAAATTTTAACAGAATGTATTAGTTTTCTTCCAAAGTGAAATATAGTTTAACTTTTGTTTTTATTTTGTTTAACAAAAAAGCTACATAACTGTAATGGGAGTTTTGCTGTAAACTTCAATGACTGAAATATTAAATTCAGAATTACAAGCTGCGAAGAAGTGGTTTCTTACAAAATAAATTTTTCAGTGAAATATTTCCATAGTAAACCAACTATTTTTGGATGGTGCAGCAGTGAAAGTAGACTGCTCCAAGACATGTTATCATGAACATCATGTGTCAAAAAAGCAATATAAATTTGGAACTCAAACTGCCTCAAAGGCAAGAATTTCATAATAATTTCTACAACTTTCCCTTTCTGACACTTTATTTTACATACAGATTTTTTCAGTTTGTTTTCTTCCATGTTCATTTTTTTCTAGCAATCTTCTCAGATCAAGGCAAACATACTTGAGTCACATGGTCGTCTTTCCTTAGTATCTGTGGTTAGTTATGTACAGTTCTCCAGTGGTACTCTCATACTTCGTTAGAATTTTATTTTTCTGAAGAGAAAGTTATTTGTTCTGAAAACAGGTGCTGTGAAGTGAGCGATAGTGTGAGTGTGCTGAATGTGGTTTAATAAACTTCTCCCTTTTTAACACGGTTTATATTTTTCATGTTTGGCTGCAGGACCACCTTTAGTCAACACCCGGGAAATCATGCAGAAGACAGTTAATGTTGGTTAACTAGAAGAATAGTAATTATGGTAGAACTATAGTACTGTAGATGCTTTTCTAAAAGGAGTATTTGTAAACACAAAAGGCTTTGACATGTGTAGGATATGAATTTCTAGATTTCAGCAATATTACTTTCTTATATGAATAAATACAAAAGAACAAAAGTAATGCAGTCTCTATACCTGAAAAAATAACGTAATATCTTCATCAGAAACATCTCTGAGGTACCGAAAAATATCTCCTCCTCATGTTTGTGAGAGTAGTGCTTTCAAATGCCTTGCTGAAAACTTTTAGGTAGTTTTCCAAAAAAATAGTAGCAATTACTGTGCAGTTTTGGAGGGTGGGGGTGTTAAATTTCTCATTTAATGTGAAACTATACCTTTGTTTATGTACAACTCAGGAACAGCTCAACTCTATAAAAGTAAAGAGGAATAATTTTCAAGAAATATTAATTGTTTGGTATTTTGGGATGTATGTTACCAGCAAATCCTAGGGGGGGAAAAAGCTACAAATTAGTTCTTGGTTATATAGAATATCATGTAGGTGTATGTTGAAGTGGTTCTGTCTTTTCCATATAACACCAAGACCAGTAATAAGTAACTGGTGAGTGGCTTTAACTATTGCCTTTTCTTATGCTTTTCCATGCCCAGTAGTGAATGGAATATTCCAACATATTATGACAAGGATATGCATTTCATTCTGTAACCTTAGAGCCTTAAAAATTGCTGTCCCCTACGTGATGGGACAAATGGTATATAGTAGACGTGTTTCTGTAACAAATATTTTAGGACTGCAGAGAATATTAGCATGTATTCTGACACCCCTAATTTTGCTTTATGCAATCCTAAATGCCTTAGGGAAAGCAATCAATGAAACCAAACAAAACATATGCCTTGGGGAGGAGGAGGGAAATACGTGTCTGAGTTCTACAGCAAGTGAAAAAATGGAAGGTAAAGTGACACTGTGAAACAGACAGGATTGAAAAGTGAAGGCAGGACTCTTACCACCTGCCTCTTGAAGGATGCAAGTCAGATGAAATCAGTTGTGTATCACATGAATCAAAGTTTTAGTTTCAAGGCTATTCAAACAGAGTCCTTTCCGTAGATGATTTATGCTGCACTGCTGTTCTTGAAAGGTATTTCAAAGTTATTCACTCCTCTAGTGATAAGAAGCCTTCAAACTTCCTTTTCCTTCTTCTCTGGTATGGGTTGTGTATTTCAGCTTCTTCCTAACTACAGTGTGCAGAAGGAGTGACTCTACAGCCCCACTGTACCATTACTTTTTTCCTCTTTTCATGATGTAGATCTCTATTCCCTAAGTGTTCAAATACCCTTTCCCTGTAAACATTAACATTTAATGTAACTGATCAGAAAGTAAGTGTATTCCATCTGAAGTTTTAGTGTTGCTTTGTTGAATTTCTATCTTAAAACATCTTCAAAAAGCAATGAGCAGGCTACTAATGCTGACAGAAGTATCATGACATTTAGGTTAACATCAGTTAAAGAGTTCAGTTTTCCTTGCTAGTACTTTCAATATCTTTCTGCAAACCAATGCTGGATTAGCTACAGTTAAGCCATACTTCTAGTGTTTCTTTGCAACTATAGCAAAATTGTATAGTAAAAAAAGTTGGATAGCCAATATGGTTCCAAAAAACATTGACTATGAGAGTGTTCATATAAATGAGGTAGACTTTGACAAGTATCTCAAATGTCTCTGAGTCTGCCAGTCTCCCCTTAGGAGAGTATATTTGTACATACTGAAGTATAGTGATGTAAAATTGAATGAAAATCACTGTTAGTAACTAATTGATTAATATAGGAATTAGAAGAATAAAGATGCACAACCATAAAAAAAAGTTTTGAGAAATTTTATGCAGTGTTATGAGCTGTATTTTCTTTCCTTACGTCGATTTCCACACCCCCACCCCAATCCCACAATCTTTGCAGTAGGGAACTTCATTAAATATGTTATTACTTACGTTGCTTCTTCAGTGTTGAATGTAGATGATTTGGGCTGCATCTCATTCTAAGGCATCTGTGGAACATAGTACACAAAAAGTAATGAATTGCACCGATGTGATTTGATTTCTGCTTGCAGAGATTTAGTGGTGGGTAAAAATCCGGTATTATGTGTAGGCAGTAAGACGTCTGAGTGTGTTTTAACAGGATGAGAGTTGGTTTTAAGAATTATTGCTAATGAGTTCAGTTCCCTACTAGTGGTGCCTGGTGTCAGCTTAATATGACAGACACCAACAAAGAGTTGGACAGTTTGCCATACCTTTTTCAGGCTTTCTAGAAATTCGGACAAGAATCGTTTTAAGCTGAGCGACCTTTTAAAGCCCTTATTAACACCTGTGAATCCTGAAGATATTGCTATTAAAAAGTAACTCTTGTGTATTTTAGTACAATGTTAATTTACATATATACAGTGCTTGCCTGAGTATTCCCTATGTTAAACATTGAATGAAGTGATAACTTCTAATACTATGATGGCAAGAGAGGCTGGAAATAGGCATGTAGTCTTTCTCTTAAAAACAAAGCAGTTGCTCTTGGCAAAGAAACGTATTTTGAAGTGTAAACCAAGTGTGAGCAATTTAATTGTAAAAGATAAATTTAATTTTTAAGAAATTAAATTTATTAACAAACAATTAGTGTAACAATGGAAATCTTTCACAACTTGGCTGAAATGGAAATGGAATAGCATATTTAGTTGACATTATGAAACATCATTTAACATAAGTGTTTAAAAACTCCAAGAGGAAAATAGGTAATCTTTTCAGTATCAAGCATTCTGATAATAGAAGACATTGCTCTAGTAACAGTAGTGAGGAAAAAAATCATACTACTTCTAGGGATATTTTCACAGAAATTTTTTATCTTGGAAATAGTCAATCTGATGCATGAGTATATTAATAAGAATTTAGAATATTGTTCAAAAACATGCCTTTCCATGATTGAAATGTAAACTAAAACATTTTGGGCCTTCACTGATTTAATGCTGAGAACTTGTAGAACGTTATTGTAGGCCACGCCATGTCACATCCTTTTAATTTGATTTATTGAAATGCATCCTCAAATTTTTTTCACATAAAAAGTAAAAAAAATTGCATTTTACATGAATCCAAAATATTTCTTTCACATTGGTTTAATATGAGTCTGCATTAAAATTTGCCATTGCCATAATATCTTGTCACAAAGCACAATTGATCTCATCAATCCGTTCTGTAAGCAATTTGTATAAGAAGGTAGATTTTTTTTTAAAATTAAATAATATTTTCAATGTGTGTGTTAGTCTTTCACCTGGATACTGCTTTTTTGTTTGTTTTATTTACAATTTTAACGTTCTCTTTGTAAATGCCCTTTGGATGACAAGTAATCATTTATACACAAAAAGGTTTTGTTCCATAAGCCTGGCACATCACCACTGTCTTCTCTTCAGATGATATTGGTATGATGAGAACTACTGAGTGTTTGATTTATATTTTTGAAGTACTAAGACTTACAAGCAAAAATTCTGTCTAGTATTTTTTATGGTGGTGATGACAACAGCAATGACGATGAAATTTAAATGGAATTAAATGGAATAAAAATGGAAAAAAAATCTGAAAAGATTATGAAAACTTTATATCAAGGCACTGTAGGATTTCAAGTTACAACTGATTTCTATGAAAATTAATAAAAATCTCATTTCTTGTTTTTCTATGAAGGTCTTTTCATAGGAACATTTGTCTGCAGAAAGACTTGCACTCATTTCAAAT
Source organism: Phalacrocorax aristotelis (assembly GCF_949628215.1). NCBI lineage: Eukaryota > Metazoa > Chordata > Aves > Suliformes > Phalacrocoracidae > Phalacrocorax > Phalacrocorax aristotelis. The sequence continues at coordinate 107,926,552 of NC_134276.1, read as the reverse complement.
GGTGTACTTAGCTGAATTTGTTGATAGTGCAAACTTGAATCATTGCAACTGCAATTAAAATCTGATTAAATATATTTACCCATAGGATAGTGGGAGTACAGTAAAGTTCAGGTGTGGAAAATAAATTGCAGTTTTTATTATATATATGTGAAGGTAGTAAATGCATTGATGAATATACTATAGACAAGCTACATACATTTCTTTTTTAAAGCTGCAGTAAGGGGCATATGAAATAAAAGAGTATGACAAGGAAAAATACAGTTTTTAAATTACCTTTTAATTAGGATCACACAAATAGATGTTAAGGTTTTGTTGGAAACTCCCTTTTACAAATTTATATGTATTATTAGCTTTTGTTTAAACCCCCTTTAACTCTGGAAAGAATTTCTATTGTCTGTACACAATAATAGATGAAAATTTAATGGAGTTATGTCAGCATAATATTATTGAATCTGATGGTATTATTGATGTGAGGCTTTTAAGAATGACTGAAAGAGTTAAAATGAGGATCATTTCTATGAATCTAACTGAGCCAAAGAATAACATTCAGTTTTTTCTTCTCTTTCTGACTGCCTGCTGGTTTTCCTCCCTTTTTTACTGTCCTCTCTAAGCAATTATTTTTATGCTTTCTCCTTGTCAAGAAAGAAGGCAGAGAAAGGGAGAAGAGAGAATCCAAAAATCTGTTTTCTTTAAAGATAAGTTTTAAAAATGAGTTAAATATCTTTTGAGAGCCTAGGTTGTAGTTATCGAAATATCTTAATTATACAGGCATTTAATAGTGTAAGCACTGAAAAGAACTGCAACTGTTTAGACCAGTTCAATGTGCATTTTTTGTATAGTATGCTTGGCGTTAAGTACAAATTGATTACCATGCAAAGTTGTAATTTTTATGGTGTCCTTGCCATTTTTTTTTTTATTTCACTTCAAAATTCCTGAGTTGTAGTCTCTTAACACCATCCTAATATTTTTTTTTTTACTTACTGTTACTAGCTATTTCTAGTACCTGGTAGCATAGCTAGTGTGCAGTACCGCTTTTATACAATATATGGAGTTGGGAAATTACTTTATAATAGGTTAGAAAGCTCTCTACTCTTAAGTATAAAATACTTCTCCTTTAATCTTATTTGTTACCAAGTACTTAGTGGTTACTTGTTGAAGAATGTTGTGTGGCAATATACGGAGTGAATGAAACATTATAAAATTAATAACAGATGTTTATATTTGTAATCTTACAAATTGTGAAAAGAATAAGCAGCAAATAACATCATGTACTAGTGCATGATTGCATTTATTTTGGATGGAAGAAAATTCAATATAACTTTGTAAGTCCTTCTACATTCACAGCCAACTCCCAATTACAACCTTTGTAAGCATATAAGCAGTACAAAGTGTGTATGTGTATAGTAAAGAGTGGTTTAGGTTTGTTTATTGCCCAAGGGAGGGGAGAAATGTGTAGCCCTGTCTTTCCTTCTTTGAAAACTTGTCCTTGACTTAAACTGGACATGAGAAGCAAATAAATTGTGGGAGAACATGGAACAGGAAAATGAGAAGAGATTTCAAAGCTCTGTGCTTGCTTTCTTAACCTCCTCAACTTTTGAACAAGAAGAGAGAAAATAAAAAACCCCACTTGCTTACTTCTGAAGGCTATATGCATTTGAGGACTTGCCTAGATAGAAATCCATTGCCAGATTGGCTTTCCTTTCCTGCCAATTGACCATGACACAGGCAGGGTTTTTTTGGAGGGTTGTTTTTTTCCCCCCTTCTAGAAGCAGATATTACCATGTACATATCCTTTTGAATGAAAAAGCCTGTAAGTAAGAGTCTGAGAATCATTGGAAGCTGATTTTTCCACATGTTTCTGGATGTATCCTGAGTGTCCACCAATTAGTAGTAAGTGTTCTAAGATCACTGAACTGTGGTACATAAGTTATTAACAGCAGCTGTCTTGTACATTGGGGAAAGTGTGTTTTTCCTGTAAAGTAGTATGGCTTTTACACTGGCAGATATTATTTCTAAACTATTCCAGAAGAACACTGAAAAAGAAACGCGTAGATAATAAAAAGAAGATTCTAAGCAGTCTGAGTGTGTTTTCGTATAATGGCTAGTGCTGCTAGAGATATTCGTGTAAGTTCACAAAAAATCAGAATGTGGCACACAAGAGAAGAAAATTAAATATTACTTAAATAGCCTCAAAAAAAGTAAATCCTCAACAGTTTCTTCTTTTATTTTTTTTGTATGTATTTGTTTTTTTAAGAAAAGTTTAGGAAGTATTACAGGGAGAAATTAAAACAGAAAATCAATTTCTAAATCGTCTTCCACTTAATGAAAGAGATGATGTTAGGCATAACTTCTGTATTTTCAGCGGATAGTTCCATTTGCATAATCAACCTTTAGACTTCTCTCTCAGTTTGGAAGGTTTATAAGCCTTTCAGAATTAGTATTTTCAAAATAACATGAACAGGGTTATTTCTGCTAGAGTTTACTGGTGATTTCTGTTATTATCTGATGTATTAATAGATGGAATTTATTTCCTAATATATATTTGGAAAAACAGCACGCTTCTTTAGCAGACAGTAGAGTTGTTCAAATTCCTCCGGAAGAAAGGTTTTCAAACTTTCCCTTGTGGTGATCTTTTGCTTTCAAACACTTTCAGTTTCTGAGCTGTTATTTTATTCCTCTAATGCCAGTATGGTACTTTTCCAGGAGTAAATTCTTTCCTCCCTCCCCTCGCTGTTCCTCTTCCTATATACATGTTCATCGTGATGAAGAATTTTGTTCTTTCTTTCAAAAGTTTTCTTCTTTCTTAATAAGTTTTCCTAGTAATAGTTGTTCTGTTCTGAGACAACTTTCTTATAAGTGAATTGTCTTTCAGTTAAGAACTTAAATTAAACTAGGTTGAAAAATGGGTAGGCCTGTGACAGTAGTTCTCAGAGTTCTTTCTGGGCTGTAAAATCTGTGGCTTGGGGAAGGGCATTTGGGAATCTGGAACCTGATGTGCAAGCCATGGCTCTGTAGACTTCTGGTCACCTCTTCCTCCAGCAGGACTTTGTATGTCTGATCTTAGTAGCTAACAGCTAAGTTGAGTTTGGAAGCGAGTTACTGTGTTTTAACAGACTAAAAGCTTTTATCTGGGTTAGTGGAATTTCTTTTCATATCTAGTTTTGAATCAGAACAAAAGCTCCTGTAGCACTATTACACTTCCATAGTAAAAGTCTACTTTCAAAGTTTTCTAGGAATCAGTCCATAATTTCCCTCTTCTGATACTTTTATTATTTCAGCTTTGACAAATGTGCTGGTACTTCAACCCATGTTTAAGAAACATCTGGTGTAAAATGATAATGTAAAAATTTGCAATAATTACATAAACTAACAGATAGTAACAAGCATTAAGCAATTGGTGATGCTCTAAAGCTTACCTGATATGCTGGCTAACTTTAACTGTTGACTGATTTTTAATGAGGAAGCATGCGCTATTGATCCATGCAGTGCCAAAGCGTGAAACTCATGGGTGTAAAAGAGCTATTGATGGTAACCTAGTGGTTTTTGTTTACTTTGAAGACATTTCTAATCCTTCTTGTACATAGATTCGATAGTCCAGTAAGGTCTTGTTTTCTAAGGTTTGTTTGTCCTTGTTTTCTTTAATTTTAAGTAGTGTACCATTGCCTTTGTGTTGTTGCTGGGAAAAGATGCTAACTAATTTTTTTTTCCCCTCAGAGATGAGCTTGAACCTAGTATAAACTTTCTAAGCCCATGTTGTTCATCTTGAAGCCTGACTGATGCATGAACTCCGGCTATTGGGAAAAACAGTGGTCAAAATGGAATAAATTTGGGGTTTCATTAGTTGTGAAATCAGCTAGACTTGCTGTAATTCCCGTTATGTTTTCTGTTGGCAATACTGTTCAAAGGCGAATCTAATCAATTCATGTTTGTAGTCAGTAAATTAGACTATGCTCATTTACCACCTCAGGCTCAATGCCACTACTTGAATCTCATATGTTTTCATGCTCTGCTCTACTTCCTTAACTTGAACTGATTTAAATTCATGTGTATTTGTTAATTCAGGACCCTTTGGTAAATTTTCCTTAAAAGTTCTCTGACTATGATTTCAGATTAAATGTGTCCCAACCTTTTGAATCATTTATAGGCACATTCTACCTTTGATACAGCCATCTGTGAATTCTGCTGTGATTCTCTTGAAACAGTCTAGGTTTAACCTACTATTCTCATTTACACTCACTCTGAATATCTTGTGTGGTTTTTCAGAGATAGTCATACCACAAAGTTTACCTCTGACTGCGGTGAATATTTTGCTCTCTCCATTTGTCGATAATCTGAGCATCTGCCAAATCAAGTCCATAATTTTTATTCTGTCATAGATGAATGCTTCTGAGCTTGCAATACCTTTTAAGGAAGACAAATTCAATATCAAGATTTGTGTAGCGCTTAATAATAAAATGATGAAACCTTGCCAATTCATCAAGCCTATGATTCTGTAATCACCTTCCATGACTGTAATTGACATATTTATCTCCAGTCAGAAAACTGAACTGACTATCCACTGAGAATACCACAGTGAAAACTGGGCAGTTGTATTAACTTGTTTATGTTCCTTGTTCAAGAAACAAACTCCTTCTCTATGTCCTTGTATGTTCTATTGATTTCTCAAAACCAAAGGGGAAAAAAAACCCCACCAAACAGCCCTGCTGATAATCAGTGGGCTGTTGGAAAGAGTACATTCTGCCAAGTATTCACTGTAGTTGACTTTTCAACACCTCCAATATTATCTGCAGTTCATTTGTATAATGGGAAATATAATTTTATTCCTGGTACAGTATGGACAAGATTTTAATCTCTAGAGATCCAAAGGTCTTAAATGCCTTGAAAACGTACTTTTAAGAACAGCAGGAATCAGCTTGACGTAGCTTTGCCTGGCTGACATCAATTTTCAAGTATGATTTTTGGCCAACATAAGCAGTTTTTTTGGGAGGTGCTAATAAGGTAAGTGTATATGTAATATAAGAGAGGTGATTTATCCTGTTCCTTAGTTCCTTAGGATTAATGGGAAAATCTCTCTGGAATGGGTGGCAACAGATGCTAGGAAAGTGTCTGGTATTCTTGATATAAAAAAACATTCAGCATTTTCTCATTTTATTACAGCACTATTTTTTCAAGACCATTAGCTTACAGAAATTTCTGAAAAGGTCCAATTGTATAATACATCAGAGTTCTGGCCAGCTTTTGAAGTACTGGAGTACACATTCATGTTAGTATTTATCCAAAAAAAGCACACGGACACTCTGAAATCACCCTGTAGTTAAAGAAAATGGATCCATTGAAGTGCTATTATTTGGGACTATTCCAAAACTATTTTTATATCTCTAAGCCTGTTGTGAATAAGAAGGATTACGATATGTGGGATAAAGAGTTAATGAACAAGATGTCTGTGTTCTGAGGATGGTACCAGCACTTTCAGAGTACCAGTATCCTGATAAAAATGCTTATATGTGACCAAAAGTCTGCATGCCTTCATACCACCTTCAGACTCCAGGAATGGGAGATCAGCAACCGTGTTTGGCACTGCCATTTATCTAGGAGTGACGAGATGACTCCCTTAACTGCAGTCTCACATTTGTAAGTGGTCAAACAGTGCTGACCTGTCAGAAGTTATCAATCCATGAAAGGTTAAAGATCCTGTGGCTGATTCCTGAAACTACGCTCACATCTTTAGCTCATGTATGCCATGTTCTTCAACTTGGAACATAATTAATGCTCTGCTACCACTAACTGTAATCTGTGTGCCAGGACTCTTGCATATTTCCTTTCTGTAAGGAGTGCAAAACCACATACGGTAATTCTGTTAATATCTCTGTAACATAAAATGCAGCCTTTTACAACTACTTTAAAGTTGTAGCTTTGTACAGTAATGAAAAAATGAAAATATTACATAAAATTATCTCACAAAGCAATAAATAAAATTTCAAATGTTATTCAAGTATGTATTAGAGCATTCATGTATATCTTCTATGTGATAAATAAAAAAAAATGATCAATGCCTAAGCAATCAGATTGTCTGGTTTTAAAACACTGATCATTTTTGTTTGGTTTCATCTGTCATTCTTATGGTAATTGCTACAGTACCAAGATAGGCCAAATTCTGGCCACTTATTTCCTTATAAGCCATTATTTGAGCTGAAAGAAATTTGGATTCACTCCTTTTATAACAGGAAGAAAAAGAAATCCCATAGAAAGGGTACTATGAAATTGTTTGGGAAAATTCACTAGTCAGTTTGTGATTAAAAAGGGGAGTTTCAACTATAAAAAATACCTGAAAAAATGACCATCCTGAAGAAAATGTTTTGAGATTTCCTATATTTTGATTGTATAATGCTTATGAAAATAACTATTCTTAACCTATTCATATATACATATATAGCACCTAATAGAATTGCAGTGTTCTGTATCACCTTTGGAGACTGCTGACAAGCAGCTAAAGCTTTTACAGTTAATGTCTAAAGCTCACAAATGTTACTCATATTCATGGGTTTGAATTTTTAAAAAGCCCATTTTCAATTTGGTAAAAAAGTGATCTTAACTGCTGTTAAAAGTTCTATTTACTTGAGCTTTTAACAGTATGTGGTGACTTTAAGTGGAACTTACTCTAGATAAGAATCTAGATAATTAATGTAGAAATATTTCTATGTAGTGATTTCCATAATGTAAGGCAAAATACAGACAGGGTCTTTGCAAGGCTTTCTTGAAAGTGAGTGCTATTGCATTTAGTAATGTAGTTCAGTTATTCTAACTTGTAGTTTAAGCACTGGTAGACTTTGACTTCTGTAAGCCAATGTCATGAAATACAGTAACAACTGATCTACTGAAAACCCACCAAAGAAATAATGAGAGAGAGAAAATTCTTATAGGCTTCTGAAATTATTATTATTTGTATTTGTTCTCATTAAAAAAATGGAAGAGCCTCTTTCGGTCTCTTGGCATACAAGTTTTTAAAGAGTATAATACATTAATGGGAAAAATGTCTGCTAATCAAAAATATACAAATAAGCTACTAAATTTTAGTTTTAGCATTTGATGATAACAAGAAAAGAAAAAAAAGATCTACAGCTAGCATAATGGAAAAATAATATGGTTTTTATCCCTTGAGGTCTCTGCAAGAGTTTCTGAAAATGAGGCATTAAGCTCTAATTTTAGATTTAATAATCTGGTAAATTTTGATGAGAAGTTACAGTATTATAGCTTTACTGATCTAATGTACTTGATAATTCTGTTTATTTTCAAATTATTTCCTTCTTAAATATTTGATAACTTGATGCTCAATTTTTCAAAATAATTCATAATTGGTTTCCTATGTAGTTTAAACTCTGTTATTAATAGAGGGCATGCAAGTGGCCAGTTAAACGTGGAAAACATACATACGGTTAAATAATAATTTCATTATGTTACTATTTGTCACATCCTATTATATTATTGCATAGTGATTGTACTGTATTGTTATATAAAGAAGTGCTGTGTATTTCCTTATTTTTTCCTATGGTATTTTTTCTTAATATAGTCACTTAAATGTATTTAATTTAGTCACTTAAATGTATTTAATAGGTGGATGGAGTTCATGTGCAATGCAGTTCTGTATGCAGCATTTTTCTGCTGCATTGAGAACAGAATACAAATTAAAGTAACAGAAATAATAGAGTAATGATACAAAAACAGAGAAATAAAATTAATAAACAATAGAGTAATGAAAAACACAAAATTAAACCTAAGAAACATGGACTTACTGATCTCTGATTGCATCAGACTCTCTAAAAAATGATAGCTAAAATTTAGAGGTAAAATTCTGTCCAGAAGTCACTAACCCTCTTCTCCACCAGGGTAGAATGTATGTGTCAAATCTTAATAGTGTTGTGTAACTGCAGGAACACTACTAATAAACTTCACTTATGGCGTACCAAAAGAACTATCTGAAACAACAAAAATAGCCGTTAACAATTCATATTGCGTGCTCCTATTCAGACTTTACGTATATTTGAAACAAAAACCACATACTTTTATTGTCAGTTGTCAAAGTCCTCATTAAAACTAAAATCCTAAGTTACACATGAAAGATGCATTTCGCCATTTGAGAATGAAAAGATGATGTTGGAGTCTGCATGTAAAGTATGTTATTTGCATATGCCTTTATCACAAGGACATTGAAATAGTGCATGTATTAAAAAAAAATTCATTGTTCAGAATGTCGTATTTTGTTATGGTCTGAAACAAGTATCCTTCTAATGTTCTCCACTTAACTTAATCTTCCCAAATAATTTTGTGCCATGCCTCTGCACATTTGTTTCTATCCAGGTCCTTCAGAGAAGCCATTACTTCTAGCAGGGAAGAGAAATGGCATTGATAGGTAGCTGCTGAATTAACGTTGAATAAGTAAATGGTTAACCCTCAGGATCAGAGAAATTCTTGTTGCCCAAAGGCTGCATTTCCTGCCTTTCCTTTGTCCAATTTTTACACCTTTGAGACGTGTTTTCTCAAATAACATACTGCACGTGATTAAGAAAGGGTTGTGACTCCATTTGTTGTATATGCAAATAAATTTAAAAGTTTTAAGTATGTTTAAACCTGTTAAAGTATGAGTAAAATATGTCTGGGGGTGTTTGAAAGACATTTGACTTTGTTATCAAATTTATTCTAAAATGGTTACATTTGTTTGCCAGCAATGGAGTGAATATATTTATAAAATATCTGGTATAACTTACATCGCCTTCATCTTTAGAAGGAGGAAAGCAAAAATGACTGGTCAGACATGCAGTTAGCTGTGCACAATACAGGAGTGATTTAGATTTGTTTCTAAACAAGTATCTCATAATTGCGAAAATATGTGTGTTCAAATCAAAGCAGGTAAGGAGTTTACATGGTGTGTTTAAGAGGTCATTGGTGTCAACAAACAACTGGCAAATTTTAAACTTAATCTGTTTAAGTTTCAGGAATAATACTTCAAAGACTGTAAAGATCTCTGATTATGGAAATAATATTTAAAAGTTTTATCAAACAGTTGTGTTGCAGGTGTTGATTCTGTATGTAATTGCTTAACCATTTGAGGTCTAGAGAAAAAGCTTTAGAAGAACTTTCATGAGTCATATCAAAATATCTGCTGTTAGACATTTCACGTAAGTATCATAGTTCCAATATTTGAGCACCTGTTTATAAAAAGTAAAAGGGATTAAAATAATTACTGGTGTCTTTGCTCTTGTAGATTTTGTAGAAGGTTACACAGCGCTTGTCAAGCTCTTAGGGAAAGCAATCTTTAGTTCACTGAAGTTTGATCACGACTGACTATATTTTTAACAACATAACTTGCTCTCTGGAAAAGGCGAAAGAAGTCTGGATATCTGGGTAAATGGAAGTAATGTTGTGACAGTTTCTGTGCGTGATACAGTTTAACTAGGGGAATTGAGAAGGAAGTACTTAATGTTCTTTCTTTTCCCTCTGTGGTTTCCATTTTAATTATTCATTGTTGAGATTCTCTTAACAGTTTCGGAAATAAGCTGTAAAAATTACAAATATATAATTTTTGATAAATGTTCTACCTGCAGTACTGAAATGTGCGCAGGTATCTGCTCAAGACTAGTTTTTCCCCTGTTGTCTGATCCTGGGGTACCTTTCTAATGCGAGACTTTGTGCCACAGATCACACCTTGAGCCCAGCACCTCAGCCAGTGTTGAGCTGACCTCGCTGTCCACTTATTTATCCTGTGCTTCATCAGTATGTCTATGAGGATGTTATGTGTTCAGAATATTCTGAATGTTTAAATGTAATGGATTTCTGTGCATAAATCCATACTGACTGCTCCCAATCAAGTTTTTGTCCTTCATATGTTTTGAAATGGGTTACTTGTCCCATCATCTTTTCAGGGATCAAGGTGAGGCTGACTGTCCTGAATTTTCCTGGATCCTCCCTCTCACCCTTCTTGAAGGTAAGGGTGACATTTGCTTTCTTCCAGTCTTCAGAAACCTATCCTGATCACCTCTGTCTTTAGGATGATCAAGACTGGCCTCTCTGTGACACAGGCCAGCTCCCTTCACATTCGTGGGAGCATCCCATCAAGCCCCATGGACTTGTGTATGTCTGGTCTGTTTAAATGTTCCCTTACCTGGTCCTCCCTCACCAAGGGTAGGTCTTCCTTGATCCATACTTTTATGGTGTCAAGCACCTCAGATCCCTGAGGGTGAATTTTCTCAGTAAAGACTGAGGTGAAGGAGTGACTACGTACCTCGGACTGTTCCATATTCTTCAGCACCAGGTCCCCTGTCCCATTCAGTAGTGGGCCCATGTTTTCCATGCTCTTCATTTTGCTACTCACGAACCTGTAAAAGCCCTTTTGTTGCTCTTCATGCTTCTTGCTGGATTCAGTTCCAGGTGGACTTTGGCTTTCCTAACCCCATCCCTACACACTCAGACAGTGTCTCTGTTTTTCTCACAAGTCATCTGAGGGACCTCTTGAATCCCTCTTCTCTCTAGGGCTGTATCTCAGGGGATTCTTCCCCACCTTTGTTTTAACAAGTATGAGATTATTTCTTTTCCATCCATTTTTCAGTCAGAGATTTTCATGCATCTTTTGAAGCTGTTACTTTTGCATGAAAAGGATTCTGCCAAAATTTACAGAGCTACAATAATAATCTTCCCTTCAATCCTTTTACAATGTGTCAATACCTTGATACATTCAGGTGACTCCTCTGCAGTGTCGGATAGTGTTTTCTAGTGCTGTCTTTTTTTCTACCAAAAATTTTTTTGCTGCTTTTTGGACAATAAATTGGAGAAGCAAAATAACCTTTTCAGTTTATTATGTACCACTAGGATAAAGGGAAAAAAATAGTTACAAGGACAAGCTTAATGGAATGCATTCTTATGTCTACAGCAGTAGGTGATCAAAGTACCTATGTTACAGGCAATTCGCTATATCATGAATCCATGAACCTGCGCTCTTTGAAGAGGTAAGGAAATCCTGCGTAATTTTAGTATGCATCACTTTTCCAGTGAAGTGGTACATTCTTAATATAGTATAATTACAAAATATTGAGGTGATAATAATGGAAGATAACGGATAGAGATTAAAATGTTGCTGCTTGAATCCAGTCAGTTACAGTAACTGACCCCACACACTCACTTCTTTGCTTAACTTGATAGTCCTGTGTCTTTTTTTTCAAAAGCAACTTTTAAGATTTTTCATAAAGTCATGCTGCAATTTTAATTTTTTATGTGTTTTTAAGCGTTAACCAAAGACATACTCCAACCAATGACAAATTATTTCATATCCATTTAAGCACTGCAAGCTTTTGGGCATGCTTTCACGAGTACATGCATGCTGTTTTCTCTGAGTACAGAAATCCCTAATTAGGTTACCTGCTGTTTATACTTATTAATTTTTTGGACTTGTCCACATGATTCAATGTACTGATACACTGGTGATCCCTGAGCTAGCTCCAGGGTGCTGGCACATCCAGGGTTCAGTATGGTGTCCTGCAGAGATACCAACTCCACTACTAACATAGTATAATCATGTCGTCAGGAGGCAGAGATCAAACTAATAAGTCCCTCGGAGGAACACATTTCCTGCTCAAGTTCTAGAGCTAGCGTGAAGAATGCTAGTTTTAAGTCAAGAGCAAAAAGAGATAGGTTATTAACCAGACTGGTAGATGGTATTCAGTGGTGGTTTCCTTAGCAGTTTAGTTAATCTGCTTTGTATTTATTATAACTATTTGAAATCAGCAAAACTATCAATCTTGACATTTAACTTCAATTATGAATAACTGGGCTGCGAACTTACTATAAACATGGAAATACTTGAAATAAAATGTAACGCACATCATTCTTCTGAAATGGCCATGGCTTAATCACTGGCAGAGAGAAGAAAGTATAAATTCATCCAGGAAATGGGTTTGTAGTGTCTGTGAGGGGAAAAGGTACAGCCTAAATTCCAGTGAGTATGCCACAGTAATCAAGCAAAAAACAGATTTTATTGATACTCAACCAGAACGGATTTTTTTTCCAATCTAGAGAAAGAAATAGGTGAAAAAACATGTCTTACTACCCTGTGGCATTTTTTATGGAAGTTAATATTTTCTGGAGTATTGTAAAACAGAAGATGTTGCAATGTAGGTGGAAGGAGTCCATCTTTAATCATAGAAAGCAGAAGCTATTTGGTTCAGCAGTATAATTACTAATATATATTATGATCAAGGTAAGAGGCCTTTGATAGTACAGTATTGTCACATTGCTTAAAGATAAGTTATTTGGTTTGTTCCCTCTGTTTCTGGAATGAATACCCAGAGTTCACAATTAGATTAGAGGAGGGAGCAGGGAGGAGGGGAAGGATGAGCAGGGAAATGTGGAGGAGACCAGACAGAAACAATCAAAAGCGGAATATGTTTGTGTTGACTGTTGTTTTTGTTGCTGTTGTTGTTTTTTTAATAGAAGTTGCTGGTTACTAATTACGTAGTTATACATTCAGGAAAAAATATTGTTCAGCATATGAAAAGTTAACCTAACATGAATGCGTTTTATTAAAGAAAATCTAGAGATAAACAAAATTCTGAGATGAGATACTTTCAAAGCATATGGAGGAGGCCCCCTCTTCTCTTTAACCTGAAAAGTCTTGGTTCCTTTTTTTTTTTTTTGAGGTTCTCCGTAATCATCTGATTTGCAGATGTAACAAAACTATAATATTCATTATGCAAAAGGAAACTTACCTATGTTTTCTAGATTCACTTATGCAGATGTCACTTTTACTCCAGACTCAGCTGCATATATTTCAATATTTGAATGCCTTTGACAAATGTCAGAGGTCTGTGGAAAGAAATTGCAGGAATAAAACTGCAAGAGTCATTAAATGCCATTACAGTAATGAATGGAGTATATAGTCACACAGTAAACCTTGCATCTTTAGAATTGCTCTAGCACTCCTATTACTGTATCTTCCCTGTTTATATTTCTCATATTAATTATTTTACAGGAACTATCAATTTGCAATATTTTAAGGAAGAGTCTGCATCATTACATCATAATAATGTAAGAAACAAACAAAAGTCCTTTACACGTTTTAGTAATTTTTCAATTTTTCTCAACAATATCTGACCTTAAAATAACACTACCCTTAGTTATCTGAAATTTATTTGTATTTTCCCCATTCTGTTTATTTCTTGTTCTTTCTATTGTGGCTTAGGGTTAGTAAAAAGTCTAACAACTTATTAAAACAAGTATATTTGGATTCAGCTGGTGATCGAAGTGATATAATTTCTGTATTATTGCTTTATCCATAAAAGCAAGATGTGAATTATTTTGTGAACTTGTTTCTGTGACTTGGAATAGGAAAAGAAGGAAGAGTTTTGGAAGAGGAAGGTTAAAAGTAGCTAATGCCATTATTGTCTTTGTCCACTAAGATTTCTTGTTTCCTCAAAATTTTTATACAGCATTTAAAACGGATTGAGATAGGATCTTCTTCAGTCTGTTTGCTTGCTTTGAATATTTATCATCTGTTATGTTTGGAAATAGTATTAAATGTATTATTTTTTTTAATCTTACTGCTCTTTCTAGTAATCTCTAATCTACACCCCCACCCCTGATTTATCTCTCAACAGCCCCAACTTTAAAAAACTGCTATTAAAAAGGGTTGATTGTAGCTGACTGCTGAATAAAAACCTGGTAAAGCAATTTGCCTGACTGAGGTTAGTATTAGGAATGACAGGAGAAATATTACTGGTATTTATCCTGACCATTACCTGGTCGTTGCCCAATGAATGAACTGTGAAAGGAATTAAATAGTGATTTAAACTCACAGTTTCCATTCTTTGTTCACAGTAGCAATCTCATAATAGCTGGGTGGTTAGGTAAAAGCTTGGACCCCAGAAGGGATTCTTTGCTTCCTTTAAGATGGTCAGAATTTGACCTTTTTTTCAATAGCATAGATTTTTTTTTTAATGTTGATTGTGGTGCTTCTCGCTTTTCCCTCTTTCTTTACTCCATGTGTATATCCTTTTAGCCCATAAAATAGCTTTGAAAATATTCTGTTTGGTTATAGACCTAGATGTGAAATGTGCATGTAATACATACACATCTGCAGACAAGTACTGTTGTTTATGGAAAGCATATTACATAAAACTTTAAAAAATGTGTGGAAAAAGTTCCCATACAATTTACAGAGGCTTAGTTTCCCTACATGTTCTGAAATACTGGATAACTGCGGTTTCAGACAGAAAAAATTTTCGGTAAATGTTTTACAGCTTTTTTCAGTATGTTTGCACATTTTTCAGCTAGGAAAGTTCTTGTTTACCATTATTTATTTTTGCAGCAGTGTATTTTAGTGTCTCCTGTTAATCTTAGGATCTCTCTTCTCTTGAGTGTGTTGAAGACACTCACATTCAGTAGCTAATGCAGAAAAATGTAAGGTCTAGTTAGGACTGAGTTCTGGGTTTAATTCTGTTGAACAAGGAAAACTTTTTTCTGCTTATCTGAGAAGAGGCTACTCGTATTAAAATTAGAACCAGACATATGTTCCCTGGATTTTCTGAAATTTACGTTGCAGTTATATGAATACTAGGATTTCAGCAAGTAGTTGCTTTGAGTCTCAGGCCCAAATCGTATGAGAGATGATACTAATAATTTACATTATTTAAAAATTATTCTAAGTGCGTATATGAAAGTGATGCGTTCCTGTAATTGCGATGAGGGGGTGTCAACATGAAAAGTGCAGATAACTTCTTATGTGTGTCTTCCAACTGAATGAATGGTTAAAAAGTCATATCTGGTAGGAAATTACCATGATAGCTATACAAATCTTTTAAGCAAGAGATTGTAAAATTGAGAACAAAACCCCATAATAGAGGTAAAATAATCTTCAGTAATTCAAACCTGGTACTAGTTTTAAACATATGTTATAAACTACTCAAATGTAGCTGCAGTCTCATATGAGGTCAAATCTAGCTATTGTGTGAAGGACTACGGATTAAATGAGCTGCAGAAAAGCTGCCGTTGTCACATGACTCAACCACAGCAAGGCAGTATTAGACGGAGTACATAAAAGGATGTCCCAGTTGTCAGCATATAACCATAAACTACAGTGGTGGTTGTTTAAATATTTCCTAAACTATTCCTTCTATTTGCTAACACAACTTTTCAATATTTCTTGGGTTAAGTTTCTGTAAGGATTTTTTTTTTTCACCCAGAGATGTCTGTGTCATTCCCTCTGTCACCTTTTCATGTACGTGCGTGATTTTCCTCCAATGTTATGGGGAGCATACAGCTGAATTCACCAACATTTTTCCCACTGAAAAGGAAAATTATGCTGTCTACATTACAATGTCTTGACATAGCTACATTAACCCAAGAAGGACTGAAGTACTGAAAGATTGTATGTACTCTTCTAGGGCAGAACTTCAAACACATTTGCATACAGAAAATATCGTGTCAGTAGCAATACCAATATTAGAAATAAATATGTCAAATATCTTTAAAAAAAGCTTGCATTTCAGCATGTTGACTTGACAGTGTTTGTATTATTAAATGTCTTATACTTCATATCATGTAGTTTTAATTATTGGTATCTGAGACACTAAAGCCAGGAAAAAAGCAAACCAGATGCATATCTATGAGATTGTACTGCAGGAAAGTCTTGAACTCAAAGGTAAAAATATGATTAATATTTTACAAAGTTTTCAGATAGGACCCTTTATAAATTGCTCTCTGTGTTTAAATTATTAATATTCTCATTTTGGATGAGACAGCTGATCTCTTTGGATGACTGTAACTCATTCAGCTCCTTTCAGTATAATTGTGTCAGGGGAAAAAGTCTTCTGACTTAATCTGAGCCCCACCCATAATTTTATGTTCCTGTCAGATTTGTTGGAAAATTGAATTATTTTTGTCTGTTCATGGAATAAAGTACACTACATTGGTAGTATTTACTCACATAATCAAGTCTTCTACTGTGTCTCAGGGTATTGATTGACTAGCTGAAGTCAGTTGGCCTACCAGTGGTAAGAACCCAACATCAGCTTTTTAACTTGAGGCTTTCATGCATATTAGAATAGCTAAAATTTGAAAAGGTAGCTCATTGTCTTGTGTTTCTCAGTGTGTTCTATCCTTTTGTATTTGAGTCAGATTTTTACAAATCATAGAATCATTAAGGTTGGAAAAGATCTCTAGGATCATCAAGTCCAACCGTCAACCCAACACCACTGTGCCTCCTAAACCATGCCCTGAAATGCCACGTCTACACATTTTTTGAACACCTCTAGGGATGGTGACTCCACTGCCTCTCTGGGCAGCCTGTTCCAATGCCTGACCACTCTTTTGGTAAAGAAATTTTTCCTAATACCCAATTTAAACCTCCCGTGATGCAGCTTGAGGCCATTTCCTTTTGTTCTATCACTAGTGACTCGGGAGAAGAGACCAACACCCACCTCGCTACAACCTGCTTTCAGGTAGTTGTAGAGAGAGATAAGGTCTCCCCTCAGCCTCCTCTTCTCCAGGCTAAACCACCCCAGTTCCCTCAGACGCTCCTCATAAGACTTGCTCTCCGGACCCTTCACCAGCTTTGTTGCCCTTCTCTGGACATGCTCCAGCATCTGAATTTAGTTCAAGATCTCTGTTCTCTTTGATTTTTCAATAAGATTATGTTGAGTCTTCCCACATGAACTCAACTTTCAAAAAACATCAGAAATTTTATGTAGTGACTGCTCCATAGTAAAGATAGCATTTACTTTTAGTGTTTAACTTTTTCAGACTTATTAAAATAATCAGACTTCTTTGAAAAGAATATTCTGGGAGTTTATGAAAATGCCATATAGGTTGAGATGTTATTGATCTGGAGACTAGACTAATTTGAAAAAGCCTTTTCATAGCTGAAAGCTTTCAACTAGTATAGACCTTCAATGAAGACTTCGCACTTTGAAATGAATGCACCAAGTTTAAGGTTGCAGCTGTTGTTCCAAGGTATTCCTTGCAGAATGCTTGGAAAATTAGGAGCATTCATTTTCCTGGAAAATGTGGTCATTTTCTGATGGTGAAACACTAATGTGTAGATTCTCACTAGAATGGCCAAGAGTTTAGAGTGAGGTACAGCCGATCCAATATCAACTTGTTTTTAATGAGTTCATATAGATATTTTATTTCTGAAAAATGACACAATTCTTCCTGACCAATGTATTTGATATATAAAATTTTTTGTTACAGATATAGAAGCAAACATTGGTATAACATGCCCTTTGTGGCCTACTTCCTCATCTGTAAACTTCGGATGCTAATCCTTCTTCCTTTCTTATTTGCCTTATTGCTTTGGACTATCTAGGGTCGCCTCTTTCTGGGCAAATATATTGATTTTTCTGCAACTATAGTATAACTTACATACTTCAACATACAGTGTTTTATTAGAAAATATGTAATTAGTAAAATTTATCACAATTTGTGTATCTTACCTATGTTATCAAAACTACAGTTTTATTAGAGAAGTCACAAAAGTGAAAGAGTCTTTGAAAATAAGAATGTCTTGATGGGTGGTGGTGTTGCCATGAAAGTCCCCCCAAAAAATTCAAATTGCAGAATTCTCACATTCTCGCCTTAAAATGCCTATTCCTGAGATATTTAAATTTGAACAAAAGTAATTAATGAATTTCCCTTAGTTTCTTTTTATTTTTCCTGGACATGAGTTTGATTTTTGACTTGTAGATCTGTTTGTTAGTGTGGTGAAATAATTAACTTGGAGTGTCAGAAACCACTGGATATGGGAAAATAAAATGAATACTTTTCCTAGAAAAACAAAAGAAAACAAAACATTGTTTTCAGTAGGAGTTTTGCTGAGTGTTTTTTGACCAAATACTGTAGCCAACTGTTTGGTTTATTTTGTTTCGGTTTTTTTTTAATGTGCTGCTAATAATCTGTCCAGGTGATTGCCTTAGTCACTTGTCATTTTCCTTGGAAATGGTGGAAGTTCACTTATTTCTAGAATGGTACATTTGTTTTTCCTTTTCTCCTTGTTTTTATTCTTTTTTTTTTTAATTATTATTTCCCCCACTCCTGTCCCTGACCCTGTAACTCTTAGAACAGGATACCTCTGTCAGTTTCACTAATTGTGTATATGGACCTTTTTAAAAAAGCTTCTTTTTATAAATCTCAAATTAACATCAGTTCCATTCCATGCCATTTTTTTCCTGCTCCCATGCAGGTTCTTACAAGTATTTGTCAGAAAGGCAGTTTTCTTCCAACACTATAAGAAAGATGTCAGCTAGTTTTGAATGGTAACCATTTTATTGTGTTTTGTTTTACTTCTGAAGAAGGAAAATACTTTTCCAAATTGCTGACTTCAAAGTATGGCTTGACTTGTACAATGAGTTTAACTGTACTGTGGGGAAAAAAAAGTGTATGTTTCACCTGAAAGATTAATTTTCACTCACAGAATTGTGGTTTAACCAGGCTTCCAGCCAAACAATTACTTTAGGGTTTATACGTTTTATGTGTCCATAGTCTCCAAAGAGATGCCATTAAAGTCTGGTAATTGTTAGTCTTTTGAAAAGGACATGTAGTTATAAATAAATGCTTTAGCATTTATTTTTGAGCAACGAGCTAGGGGACTTATTTGAGTGGATTTCATTAATGGGATTTGTGCAATGAAAAATCCCTGTGCTTTACATTGTAAATAGCTTTTTGTGTGTTTGCCATTTAATTTGTAGTATTGCTCCGTACTATGAGCTAGATAATGCAAAACTCTTGGAAGAAGATAACATCATTCCCTATTGTATGTGGTGCATACGCTGCAAATCCAGTCATATTGCAATGTTACAGGTCAAGAAAACATTAAGCTGCAAGCTGTGGGGGGGCAAACAGCAAACAAACAAAAAACCCCCGTGTTCTTTGTTGTTGGAACAGATGGTGTTTCCACAAACTTCGGCCATGATAAGGAAGGTCCTATGGAAACAGCATGCCCTTGGCTTATAGCCCTTGATTGTTTTCCCTGGTGGTTGTACCAGGCATTCAAGGTTACATTCAAGAACAGCTGTTTTGCACAGATTGTAGCAAATTTGATGTCTGTCTTTCAGTTCCAGGAGAAATCCTGTAAGGGTTTTTGAGAAGTTCAGCTGCTCCAGGAGTGTCATAAGCAAAACATACTGCGTGGTCCAGGACACATCACCATGAGCTAGTTGTTATTAGTACTGTTTAACTACCTTTTGCTGTTTCTGTCACTTTAAGCAGAGGTAGTGTTCTATTAAAATTCTCTGAGGAGTTCAGATGTAGATCATTTAAGATTTGCTGGTTGTTCTTGATGTTAATCTCTATAGATTAATCCCTGTTAAAAGGAAAAACTGGAAGTAGAAATGCCTCCCTCAGACAACTGTGCCAGTGCAGAGCATTCAAAATCATCACTAACTTCTTCTTCCTGTTCAGTTCTCATTTCATTCTGAAATCAATCTGAGAAGTGTTCTGAATGTGAAAGAAGTGTGACAAAGCTGTAACAACCTGAGACACATAAATGTGTGTAGTAAAATTTAGTATGAGACAACTCATTTTTACTTAAGGTAGATTTGCATGAGAATCTTAACATAAAACAGGATACAGACTGGGTAAGGTTTTACTTTAATGTCCTCTGGTTAAAATTGTGGTGTTGCATGTGCATAAAACAGTTTTGAGTAATGTGGCTGTAAGTACATATTTTAGAACAGCCATTAAATTGAAACTATTGTAGAACATAGATGTAACAGAACTTTTGGGAAAAACAAATTAGCCTAGTATGTCCACTTGTACATGTCAATATGTTCTAATTTGCAGTTGATTTTTTTTTCATACTGCATTTTATGTTAGTTATCAACTCTCCTCACCAAGTTCTCTCACTTGATTATAGATAACAGCTTTTGAAATGTTGTGTCTGCAGTATGAACCTCAGTGCCGTGTAAATAGGGCTTTATTCTAACTAATTCTGAAAAACCTTTATTCTGAAAATGGCTGCTCTTGCAACTGAGTTCTGTTTTGCTTTTCTCTCAGCATTCTAGGGGGTGCAGTCTTTGAAGGCCACTGTCTGTCATACTTACTCAGGTTTTTCTGTCTCAAATCATGTTTAAGCGAGAGGAAATTGTATGAATCATTTTATCAAATAAGAGCAGTGTGAAAAGTATATGTGCTTTCTCCACAGGCAAGCTTACAGTTTGGTTGTATATAGAAGTTCCCTACTTTAATTAATCTTACCAGATCCACATTATATTACCTTTGGGAGAGTTTGCAAGGCCATTCCACTACAGTGTCCTTTCTACTGGTTGTTCTGCCACTAAGATTTGAAAGTAGTTTATGCTTTATAGCTGTTATAGGCTATATGCATCTGGACAGTTCCTGCTTTGTTTCCAGTATTCCTTGGTTTTCTAAAGCACAGTGACTTAGCTATTAAAACTAAATTGGTATTTCTAAAATAAGTACTATCTGCAGGATAGGACATATTAGTGGATATTTGAAAATATGATATCTCTCATGGCATACATTAAATATGATTGTTGTCCCTTTTTGCAATTCCTGAGAATGCTTTCGAAAGGAGATAAAGCTCTTCAGGATGAAGAACAGGGAAGTAATTTCAATATTTATTGAAAAGGGAGATTGAGGATGATTATCCTAACTGATAACTTGCACCTGCTTCCTTTCTTGTTTCTCCTATTTCTCTGCTGTATCTCTCTGTTGCTTTAATTCTCTTAATGAGCTTGTGAAACTTTTGAGAGTTCATAATTTCTTTCATTTCTCAGATCTTTGTGTTTTGATAAAATAGTATGAAGATGCTTTTTGTTTCCTTTATGATAGTTTATCAACTGAATATACCTAAGGCCAAATATTATTTTTAAAATAATTGGTCAGTATACTGATTGAGTCATATTCACGATCATCAGAGCAATGTGGTTTTTTATTGAATGGAACTTGTCCAGAGGTATCATATTTTTCCAGTTTTAAAATAATTTATGATTCTTATAGCAAAGGTATTCATTTGCAGTCTGGTCTTCTCTTATTTCATGTATTTGTTAGTGAAATAACTGATCCTCAGAAACCATAGTGAAGAAACATAAAAGATGGTGAAAAGGGAACACAGCAAAACACAGACCCACCTAAATCTAAGTCAAGCACTGGCCTGTCATAATCTGGTCACACTGTGGTGGGTAGGGAAGTTAATATAAAAAAGAACCTTGTTGCTTTGTAGCTTAAACATGTTTTAAAATATTTGGTTGAATATTTAAATGGGTTCAAGTTTGTATCCCAAGACCCATTTTAGCTGTCTCATGACTACTTAGTTTTCATAGTCAGTATATCTTGTGTGCTGTGATTTCATTGGAATACTTTTGAAGAATCCTAAAGCCATTAAAACAAAAAAAGCGCCCAAAACCCTAGGAAGGACCCCAAACAACATCCCTTCCTGACAAGATCACACCATTCCTGCCTAACACACATACATCAACACACACACATGTCTAACCTATTCAGAAAGACCTCTAATGGTGGTGGTTCCACAGGCTGCTGAAGAACTTGGGAGTTCAAGATGACAGGGGTGTAGTATTTTTTTTTCCAGGTATCTAACATCAGCAAATAATTATCAAATTATCAAAAAAAGAAAGGATATGCAGTAAGAAATATTGCAGCTCATGTTAACTTCCAAGAATAAATGGAATGTATGCTGTAGCCTGAGCCTTAAAAATGTGAAAGTGATCCTCATGAAAACTAGAAGTGGCTGGAAGGTCATTGCTAACATGTTGTGCCAGGAAGCATTTATGTTCCTTATAACCTGTATTTTAGAACCAGCTTGTTTTGTTGTTAGCCACCTCCACAGTTGGGAGAGATCTTGATCATCTTCCATGTAAAGAAATTCTTCCCATTCTACGGTTGACTTGGAAGTTTTTCTGGTTCATCTCTTCCTGATGGTTGTGTGCTAAGACAGTTTTATGAAATTTAATTAGCAGGGTAGCACTTCCTTAATGTAGTTTAATCTGGATCTGTTTTGGTGACATGGTTTGTCATATTTTGCTAAGAAAACTGAACAAGTCTGTTACCTAAGCAAAATTAGATGGTATAGGAACTGGCTTGGTGGACACATTTCTTAATTTCATGCTGATCAGCATTGTAATTTTAAAGACTCGGTATACGCATAAGTCTAAAGCAAATCAGAAGTGTAATAATTTGGCATTTGTTCTCAGTTACATTTTTTTTGTCTACTGAACAAGTCCAAAGAATAAACTAATGTAAAAACTATTTTCTTAGTCTTGGAGGTAATCCGTTAAGGTCATAAACAGAACAAGGTTAAGATGTCATAGTGCAAAGTTTATTACTTACAATTCAACACAACAAAAATCGTAGGTTAGATTTTATAAAGATTATTCTGCAATGTGTTAAAAAAATTAATTACAGTTTCTATGGACGTATTTGCAGATTTGGAAATCGTACTCCACTTTTCCTTGAATTTTCTAGTTGACTTTCTTCTATATGTTGTATTTTATTCTTTTATCCCACCCATGAAACAGAATTCCTCAATTGCTAGGTGCTCAATCTCTAGCTTTTTTTATTCTACAGTGTTCTATTTTTTTTTCTGGTTCTGACAAGATGGACCGAGTAGCATGGATCTACATTTCCCTGTGATATTTTGAAAAATCGGAGGAGTGAGTAAATAGCACGTTTAGAAATAGCGTGTAAATAGCATGTTTGGAAAGACTTGGAAAAGACAAGGAATGGCTAAGCTTTCAGCAAAACTAGGGACCTCAGGTCCAGCCTGGGCTGTGACGAGGGCTCACCTTTGCCACTGTGCAGAACCCCCCTACGGGGAGCACTTGTTGGCAGCAGTGTCTCCCTAAACTGCCTTCAGGCTCTCTTTAAGCACACAGGGTGGGGAGCAAGCTGGGGCAGGCTAGCTTGTATAGGTATAGACTCAACTTGGGAGGGAATTACAAATCCTTTTTTCTCAAATGTTCCTTTGTAAAGTGTATTTAATGTGAGTACTTCTTCTTTAGTCATGAAGCAAAATCCTAATACTGTATATTTTTTACAGTGTTTTCTATTCTTTTCTGTTTGAGGCTGCCAGTGAAGAAAAGAATGGTACCTTAGGAAAATACTGATTCTTCTTTTAAGAAATATGGTATTAGGGACAAAATAATTGTGTTCCTTAGGCGGAGGCATTGCTAGAGAAGTGCAGTGTACTAATTTTTGATAACTTACATTCAAATGCTAAAGTTAAATAGTTCCTTAAATATGTCTGTACTATAGAGGAGGTAATAATACTGGACAATGCCTGAGGAATTGTTTAGTATGTTCAGGAATCAGCTTAATCTGTTAGTAGAAATAATACCTACATAATGAACTGTTCAGTTAGGAAAATATACTTTTTTCCTAATAAAATAAGAAAATATTTAGTATGTTGATGTTAAAATGTCTAACAAGTTATTTATGTTTTACTTTATTAAAATCAGGTGTTATAAGACAGAAACAGCTCTAACTTGTTTGATTAAAAATAGCAGCAATTCTATCATATACAGAAGGCCTAAAATGCAATGCTTCTCTTAAGACTGGATTTGTTTCTATAGCACTAAAACCACACACAGACTATGTGACAAGAAACTTTTCAAAAATCATGGATTAGAAAAATATGTGAAAGTGCTTTGGCTCGTGAGGATGGGCAGACTGGCAAGGAAGCTATATTCAATTAAAATGGAAGAAGTTATGAAAAAGAAATTGCGAATGGAATATAGAGGAATTGAGCCATATATTTTTAGGTGGAAGAAGGAAGATGCATACTCTCTCTTGATTTTGCTGAAGATTATTGTTACTATCTGGATACAGAGTAACTAGCTGACACAGTTTTTCTACTAGTCACTGCTGGAATCAGGAGTGCTGTTGACTAATTAGAGTTGCAAGGATTTTGTTAAAGTAACTGAAGTACAGAGATGCAAAAGCATTATTTAAGAGACATTGTGGGAGTAACAACACACACACACACACGCACAAAGTTGTTGTGGCTAGATTTTCTTTGTTTCTGTTTCATTCTTCCTTGTTCCTTTGTGAATAAAAATAAATAAATCCAAGACTGATATTTAATTTGCTTGTGGCTGTGATGGATTATTAGCGAGAGTAGTAAAATTCATCTTCATGTAGATCATCATCACCAGGCTATGAATGACCTAAGAGATAACTTAGTGCCCTAATTTGTCTGCTGAAGTTAATGTGTTACTACGTGGGATATTTGATAGAAGAGAACAGTAAAACCCCTTCACTGCTGAAAGTAGGTTCATTACTGCCAGAAAGGAAAAAAGGGAGAAGCAGAACCAGAACAAAACCTAAACTAGGACACTGAAGATCCTTTAATAATCAAAGGATCAGTGACTTATTTACTCAGTGATAAATTAAATACAATGGGTTTTGTCCCTAAAAGACATTGTGGTGTGGAGTTTGGGGGATGAAAGAGAAAATAAAGAAGGAATTGATTAGTTAGTCTGTCCTTAGCTGTTATGATAATGTGAGCAATTACCACATGCCTTTTCCCTCTCTTTCAGCTTTGGCACTGAATAATATTGCCCATAATAGTTGTGTGATTTAATGATGGTGAAAAAACAAACAATTTCTGAATCACCACATTATGTTAAATTCACAGATGTTATAAAATTAGCATAGATTGAAATGTAGTTGATTGTTTCACTGACTCTGCTTTTCTTTCGTGCTTTTAAGTTAATATATATAGGCATTCATGGAGTTTATTTTTCCCTAGGACGATGTTTTTCAAACCTTGCCATTTACCTAAGTAATCATTCTGTTTTCATTTGCTGGTACATGCAACTTTATGAAAACAGGCAGATGAGACTACTGACCCATAGCCAGCTATACTGCCATTTTTAAACCTTTGGTTTTCCAATTAGACTAATCATCCTTGTATTTCTTCTTAAGTTGCTGTGCACAGCTGAAGTCAAGGACAGAATGGTCCGACATCGGTTTGATTATCCACTGTACTGGGATTTTTTTATGCCCAAGAAACTAATGAGCTCAGATTTATCTTGCATCCCTGATTACATTTGCAGAGGTAGCCAGGGTACTTTTTAGTCTTCAATGACACCTATACGTTGTGGAGGAAAGAATGAGACAGAAAAGAATTTTGAAGACATGTAACCAGTGAACTTACTCCTGCGGTCCTTAAAAGAAAATTTCTTTGGCGTGTATCATTGTTTTACACAACTACAAACATAGCACCCTTGATGAACTGAAATAAATAAGCAAATATATCTAATTATAAATTTTACATCACATTGTCCTCTTTACATCTCCTTCAACAGTTGTTTCTTCATCTCATGCAAATCAAACATGTGCATATCATCAAAAAACCTGAATTTTAAAAAGTAAGTTTCCTCAGCGTGAGGTGAAACTGACAGTCCGCAGAACACAGTACGCAGGTGTTCATACACAGTTATCTTCTTGTCTTTGTAACAAATATGAACAGAGAAAATACAGATACAAAGTCTGTTATTTCTAGGTGGTTTCTGAGCAGCTGGCACTGAGCAAAATTTCTTTAAGTCCATAAACCACTTTGTTCTCAGGAAATGTGAGAAAAATCTGGGCCACCTTATTTCCAGAGCTAGATAACCATCTCAGAGCTAAAGGTTTAACAGTTGTCTTTTGAAACTTGCCTGTTATCTTATTTGGAGGTTCATCTTACTGCTTCCTTGTTTGTAGACTGCTTGCTTAGATTCCAGTTAGTCTACCGCAACCAAGATCAGGCTCTTGGGCATGGAAATGGGATGGGTTTGTACTTACCTGGCAACCTGCTACAGCCAGTCGTGCAGGTGCATGCACCTACTAGATATGTTGTAACTTTAAATTTACTAAATTATGTGCTTTGCACATCCAGATTAGTTCGGACTGTTTCCCATCAAAGGCAGAATAGGATCAAGAAGAGTTGTTTGCTGAAGTCCCTGAGGTGTGCCAGGAGGCTGAGTATGCCTATGTACACACACCTGAGAGCGCTCAAGCAACAACCAAAGTGCAGCAACTTTTCTTTAGGGCACAAGTGAAGGCAGAGACTTTAGTACCTCACTTTTATACATCATCTTAGTGATTAGAATTCTTTCCACGAAGATGAAGAGAGTGGGTTCGAATCATTCCAAGAAATGCAAATGGTATCTTCTCCAGCACAGCGGAGTCACAGCAGACCTCTGTCTTACCTGTCAGGATCTATGAATCCTTAGAAACATCAAGGATAACCATATATACACTGATGACATGTTTATACTTACCTTGTGCATGTTCTAAGACTGGCAACGCAGTGTGGACTTTGTTCTACTGGTGTCAGAAGGTCTTGACTCAATGTTGCTAGGTCAAACAAAAACAGTCTTTTCAGTTATAAAGTAGGAAAAATTGCATATTTGATTTCTAAATGTACTAATTCTGAAATACCAATACACCAGATAAATGCAAAATGAGAATTTTCCTTCATGTATAAAAAGTAGATTTTTTACATAAGACAATATAGCTGATAAAAAGTAATCGCTATTTATTATCATTAAGATAGCCAAAGTAACTGTGCAGCTTTATAGTATTTGCAGCTCTGAATATTGTTTAGGTATACATAGATAGTTACATAAAAGGTCTAGTTGAGGTTTTTTGGGGTTTGATTTTTTTTTTGTAAATATTAAAAATACCTTATATTCTGAAAGTAAAAAATAATTGCTAATCAGCTCAAGACAATTTTTGAAGCATACCAAGTGGTATGCTTCATTTATGTATAGCACTTTCACTGCCTTTTGGCCTGCATGCGTACAGGGATGTGTACCTTTAGACCAGCTTCCTTGTTTTTGCTAATACAGTTAATGAGATGAAAGGTTTTTAAAAGCTAGGTTAAGTTTATGCTTAGAATAGCAGCATATAGAAAATGTTTAGAATAGCAGTGTCTAAATACAGAATTGTAGTTCACAGAGAACTGTCCAATTACCATATGTTTTTAGACTGGCCCAATTGTACATGATTATAATTTTTAAAATGTATTTTAACCTTTATGTGCACGTAAAAGATACTGTACTCAGCAAAGGATAAATAAAAGAGCAAGTTTTTTAGAAAAGGAAGGCCCTTTTTAAAATATGTTTTGCTTCTTGCACACAGGAAAATACACACACTGCACATTTATGTTTGTCAAGATTAACCAAAGCTTGCCTCTTCCATCCCTTTTGTAGGAAGTCCTACTAAAGACAAATGGCTTTTCTCAAAGCTTGGGGGGAGGGCTGGAAGATTGTGTGGTATGGGGTGTTTTGTTTTGTTTTGGGTTTTGTTTTTTTTTTTTTTTACAGCTTTAGGATGATCAATAATCACTTGCTTAGTTTTAGGCATTTTTGGTACTGCCATTGAAGACTGCATCAGCAGTCACTATCAGGAAATACAGATTGCTAACACCAAGGTGGTTTTGGTTTTGTGCAAATGAAGAGTATTAGAGCTGGCACTACTTTATCAGAATTCAGAAAATAGGATTGTCAGCTTAACCAGGATGAGTGGCCAGGAGCTGATTACCTGGAATGCATTTAATAGCATTTAAATTCTATATTATCAAGAGCTGTGAAACCTTGTGTTGCATTATAGTGACGGCCGCATGCTGACTTGGCAGGGTTCTTCAAAATATTCTGTTAATACTGTGACCAGAATTAGAGCTATACAGAGAACACTAAAGCTGTAGTGGTAGCTTTTGGCACCTTTTTTGTGCACTTAGGACAAAGTGGGAAACCTCACAAAGTGGGACATCGAGGGTTCTAGCTCACTAAAGTTATAGCTTACTTAATAAATTATCATAAATATTTGATATGCCAGATGTCTTTAGGAAGAATCTATAATGAAAACAAAACAAGTTTGTCCTTAGCGTGTGTGACTTCTGACAGAGAAGCTCTTGCTGCCTGAGAAATGAGAGGCATACTCTGAAATGTGGAACTTGGTTACACTCACATTTCCTGCAACCCACTCTCTACTTACTTAATCCAGAACTAACCCTACACACCGTTGTTTCTCCAACACTGAGGCCCAGCAGAGCACCTCTTCTCGTTGGCCTGTCACTTGGGTCGGGAAGTTCTCACCAATGCTATGCAGGAACCCCCTGGATTGCTTATGCCCTGCTGTGTTGCCCTTCCAGCAGACAAGGGGATGGTTGAACTCTTCTAGGAGGACCAGGGCCTGTGAACGTGGGACTGCTCCTGGCTGCCCTTAGAGAGCTTTATCCATTTGTTCTGCCTGGTGAGGTGGCCTATAGTAGTCACCAACTATGATGTCACCCTTGCCTGCCTTCTCTTTAATCCACACCTATAAACTTGCAGTTGGCTGATCATCCATTTCCAGGCAGATGTCCATGTATTCCAGCTGTTCTCTCTTAGTTTGTAAAGCATCCTTCCCCCCACCCCAGTTATTAAAGAGCTGAGTAAATATTGAGTATATCGAATAATGTGTCAGGAAACATTGACATATTGAGAGAAAACTCTAAATGAAAATAGCTGTTACTTCGTTTGACAAGTAAGTCACACAAGTTGAAAGTTTTAAAAGGTGCTGCTAATGTAGCATACAAGGAATGAAGCTAGAGTAATTTCTGCAGTTTGTAACTATTTGCAAGCTGTTATGTGTTTGTTGGATTTGGGGGAATGGAGATGGGGGTTGTAGAGTTTGACTATATAGCTGGCAAGCCACAGGATCTAAAGGAAATACCAGCTTTCATTTTATGTGTTTCTAAACTTTATAGACATCGGTCTATAAGAAAAACCTTTTGGCTGAATGGCTTTTTGATTTAATTCCTGAAGTACAAGTAGAATCATAGGGCAAAGACTGAAAAAGCTTTGCTATGTTAGAAGTGTTGCAAACCCTTTTGTCTCAGTCACTTATTTTCTGATCACATTGTCAGAAAAAAAGCAATTTTCAGCACTACGCCTGAACTACTTGGAGGGTGCTCGGTTTTGTGTGTGTGTGTTTATTTATATTCTGAAGTCTTTGGAGTAGCTATACATATATTGTCCCTCAAACTGTATTTGAGAAGGCTACAGTTCCCTGTAAATTAAACCAGTGGATTATAGTGTAAGAACGGTTGGCAAGTATGGGTTAGAGTCTTTATTTCACCAGGACTAGCGAAATGAAGATTGATTTTCTTGGTGTTGTATGAGGTAATCATTAGTGCTGTGAGCTACTTATTCAATTAGAGAAGCAGTTAGTCATGAAAATCAGGGGTATTTTTGCTGGTTTCTAGAGGCGCTTCTCTACAAAAGGAACAGTGGTAGAAGCTTTCTGTGTATCCTTCCTTTTCCCATCTCCACTAGTTAGGGATATGTACTAGGTGAGGAGGGATTTTTGCAGCTACGTTATGCAGAACAGAGAGAATGCCGGTGGGTTAAAGAACAGTCTGAAGAGGAGTGGTCCTATACAGAGAAGAAAAAAGACATCCTGTAATGGGAAGCTGCGATGAGACACACGCACATCCGCATTCTTACTAAAATCTATGGCTTCTGCAAACCCATGTAAGAGCCAGTGCATTTCTGCAGAAAATGAATTCTGCCTAATTATCTAAGAAGTCATCTTAAATTGGCACTGAACCAAACCCAAAGCCTGTTAGAACAGGAGGAAAGAGAGGTGAAAGGAGAACTCATGATAAATTACCTACAAACTGCTTTTGGTCATTGTATGTTAAGGATACTTAAGCTCTATTCCGTGTTCTGTCAAGAAGTTCTTGTGAGCTCTCGGACAAGATACTTCTCTTCATTGTGTCTCAGTTTACTGAGCAGAGTTGGAGGTTCTCCATTTTACTTTTCTTTTTACTCTTGTTCTATGTATTGTGTTCTTCACATGCATTCACTGTACAGCTGCCTGTACAGCTTCTCTATATAAAAAGTTCTGAGAGGTTGGGGTCACTCACTGTTAAGGGGATCCAAATAATAGTAAAATACTATTTGAAAATGTTAATGGTTTGATGTTGTAAACCTGTGATTCTTTTTTATGAAATTTTATGAGACTAGAATAATGAGAACAGAAAAAGTCAATGTGGCAGAGAGTAGTATAGCATTAGGTATGTTTCAGAAAGTATCACCTATTCCAACATCGTTGCTGTAGTAAAATTTAGATTTATGATAGTTTGATGGGAATTAGAAGGCTAATTGGATTTCTTTATTAGCTTTGTTAAATGAAAGGGAGTTTTAAAATACTGAATAGGCAGTATTCAGGTTGTCAGAATCTACCCAAACCCCAGTTCTCCAACACTATCCCTAAACTCAACCTCACCCTTGATGTCTAAAAGCAGTGCATGTTTTGGAGCAAAGAATGCATAATGCTTTTACTTAGTCTTTCCCATTTATACTCAGAAGCAGTCTGATTGCCTGTTCTGTTTCTTTTGTGATTTGGAGACTGAAAATAAATGCCTAATCTCTACACAGCCGCTGTTGAAGGTTTAATACAGAAATTATGTTAATTTGTTCAGAGTATGCTGGATTCAATGCAAGACTTGCCTCTTTCATTTCAGAACTCCAAGTGATTGGGGGGCAGGGAGAAGACCTATTTCAAAATGTGCTGATAATGTGAGTAGTTGTTCAACCTGAAAAAAAATAGTTTCATTTTACGTCTCCTGTTTCCTGGTTACTGATTTGAGCCTGGAGAGCCAGATGCATACTGTCGTCAGGATGCCTCACAGACAGTTCAAGCATGGCTGACTTACAGCCAAGAATGAAATAGGTGGCCAAATGGAGTTAAATGAGGAGTCAGCCTCCTTTGCAGTGGTGGATGTGCATTCACTTTCACTTTTATTAAGTGAAAAAAAGCTTACTTGGTCCTTTGAACAAGAACAGGGACAGTTGTCTTACTTCAGACGGGGAAGCAGACACCAAAAAAAGAGAAGTATTTTCATAGAATCATAGAATCATTTCAGCTGGAAAAAAGACCCTTAAGATCATTGAGTCCAACTGTTAACCTAACACTACCAAGTCCACCACTAAACCATGTCCCTAAGCACCACGTTCATTTCACATTACATTAAAGGGAATAGTTAATCATTCAGACTGAAAATCTGGGGACACGGACAAGACCTTAATTGGGTGCATATGGAAGTGGGTGGTGCTCCATTGGTGTAGGACAGTTGACTTGCTTCATCTGTTGAATTAGAATCTAATTTTATTATAAGTCGCATGTCTATCTAGAATGTCATATATTAATCAGATGCAGAATAAAGAATGGGGCAAAAATATTTTAACAGTAATCCTGAGAGAATTATCTGTGTATTGTGTACTATGGTAATGAAATGAGAACTGTACTTCTAAGATACTATTTTATTAGATGCCAGTAATAAAACTATGGCTGTCTACCAAAGAAATAAATACTTTTTCTCCTAGTTGGTCCTGACTAGGTCTCATCTGGAGTACAGTATTTATTCAGTATAGCAATTTAAAGTGACAAATTGAAGCTTAAATGACAGTTCAGAAAATTAATCCTATGAGGAAACTTACAAGTGCAGAACTGTATAGAGCCGTCATAAAAGAAAACAAAAGGGAGAAAGAAAATTGATAGTATAGAGGAAGTGAACTATTTATAAATTGGGCAAGATCCAGAAGTTTTTTGACAGTAGGAGCAGAGAAGGTAGGCAGTTACAGAGAGTAAGGGAGAAAATATTAACAGACAAATATATTAAAATGCTCAGTCTCTAGAGTGAAGGAAGCATATTCTACAGCTGCTTTTGCTAGAGGAAGATGCTCTATTGAGGCAACCACCACCAAAGACTGAAAAAGAAACACACGCAATTTTTAAATTAATGTTTCATTAATGGGTTTATTATCAGTATGTGTGTTCAAGTAATGCTGCAACATAAGCCTAGACGCTAATTTTGTGGCATCCGATCAAATATGTGTTATCCCATTCTAAATGATTTATTGAAGTCAAAATAAGAACTTTCATGGTTCTTAAGATACTGTTCTTCGATCAACTATACCAATTGTCAGTTTTACTTCAAAGGTAGATAAAAGGTTCATGTTTACTGCTGCAGTGTCATGACTGGAGGTGCCAAAGAGGTTCTCTCTGTCAGGGAGGACTGCAGATTTCTGGAAACATATTTTGCAGTCACTCATTTGTGCTTTAGTGATTTTTAAAATACTGGTAGATAAGCAAAAGTGTTGACATAATCTCGTATTGGAGATAATTTATTAATTAGTTAATACAATGTTTATCAAGTTTCCTGAAATAATGATCCATTTAGGGAGTGGCATCTGTTTTGTATGCAATAAACCACCTTCAGTTTGACAACCTGTTAATCTACTTAAGTGGGATAGAAAAGCGCATGAATCAGTACATTTCACGCCAAACCTGTCTTTGAATGTTCTTTTTTCATTCATGTTATCACGCAGATTAACTTGATCAGTAGACTTTTTTTTTCTTTTCAGACATAATGGATAGGGTGGTGAACACATTTAACACAAGAAATACTTAATCCTCCCCTTTTGGTTGTGATTTTGCAACCTAAGGAGGAGTGATTTATGTTAGAAGTCTACAGATTAAGCAAATAGAGCCTTAAGAGACACTTCTGAGAATCCTGTGTGCACTCTTCCAGAGTGAACATTCAATCAGTTCTCTAGAGTAAGGTGTGCAAGGTCTAAATTGCTATAGGAGCTATGTTTTTGGGTGTTCATTTGAGAAGCTCTTGTCCCTGACAGTTACCATTATTAAAATATTGTGGCCTTTTCTGGGAGGGCAGTCTTGGGTCTTAAATACATGTTTTGTTTGAATAGCTACAGTGTACTTTATGCTTGAAATTACTATTGTCATCCTAGATTAATTGTGGTGTTTTTTCTAAAATAATTTGGGCACCAGGATTAGCTGTCCTCTTATAGCACTTCGGTGTATAAAAAGATCTGGGAAAGTATATATATAGGCCTTTTGAAAAGGCAAATGAGAATGAGCAAGTATATTAACAAATTTGGACAAATCGTCTAATCGAAGGCTTCAGTGAGAAGGACAAAAGTTCATGCAGTACCAAAAAAAAAAAAAATTATCGTTGGCATATCCTTTGAAGAAATGTCTGGGAGAAATGCGTCGCTAAACCCACATGTGTCAGGGGTTGCAGTTTCTATGGCACTAGATTATCTCTCTGGGGGCTTAGAAACATAATGTTCCAGGTAAGGAGCTGATATTTTCTCTAGATGTGTGTGAGACCAACTCTTCTTCCAGTGTCCATGGAACTGTCAAGAAAACAACAAAGCAGAAGTGACTATTTTTTTGTTGTTTTTTTGGGGGGCGGTGGTGCTGGTGTGTGTGTAGATGGAGGTGTCTGTTTTCATGCCTGCAGCACAAAATTGCTTTAAAAAACTTTGCTGAAGGGATATGTATATGGGTGCATACATCGGTTTAATTGCTAGATAAGGTAACAAACTTTAGACAAGTGCAAACAGCAACGTATACTCTTCTTGAATATTCTTTTTATTTCTGCTTGACTGTTCTTGACTTTTCTGCTTGTTTTTTCTATGATAAGGATGAGGATGGAGAGCAGTACACAAATATCTGATAGAGTTCTGTGGCAAATTCTGCTCTATGCTGCTAGTGCACCTCTATGATTAAGTACTTTATGAAGAATTATGCTCTTGAAGCAATTCCCATGACATCTTTCAAAATGTATAACCAAGAGACAAGAGCAGAGGCATAGACTGATAGTATGTTTGGGTGAACTAGTGATGTATTAAACTACTAATACTTGTAAAATTACTTTGAGAAAGTTAATTCTGTGATGTTTTAAAGATTAGATCATTACAGTTTGAAAATAAAACTAGACATCTTGAAATTTTGTACAAGTGAAATAGATTCATGAATGTGAGTCCGTGAATTTGGGATCCCAGGCTATAAAGAACTTGAGAGTTTAAGTTATAAAGAATTTGAGATGCATTTCTCCTTTGAATTATTAGTGTTTATGTTTTTGTCAGTCTACCTTTAAGGTTATTAGAGTTGGATGATGAAATGGAAAGATTATTTTAGAAATTAATTTAACCCATCATTGCAAGTATTATTAACTAATTGACAAATTCTAACAGACTGCTTTGGAATGGTGCTGAAGCCTCAGTTCTGGACTATATAATGTAATTCTGTATAGACCAAGAACTAAAGACCCAGTAATTGAAAAAGTGAGCATTGGAACTGAAGAAATTGAGAATAGCGTAAATTCCAGTGGAACTATTCTTGTACCCTGTGTTGTCTCTTGGTTTCGCTGTCATTCTTCATGTAACGTGCAGTTTGTTTTAGAGCTTTTAAAATATTTAATGGTTATATTTTTCATTTTTTAAAGTGTAATGGCTTGGTAACTTAAGCTAGACTATTTTATGGAATACTTGGTACAGAGAAGTTCTTAGTCTTGTGTAAAGTGTAAGTATATGAATCATTTTGTGTATGTCACTGCTTGTCATGTTTTTGACTCCTTAATTGCAAATTAGAACAAATCAAGATTTTGAAGTTCAAGAGATGTTGAAGTAGGAGACATTTCCTAAACAAAAAAAAATTGGCTATTCATATACACCAAGAGCAGAGATTACTGTGAATAATAACTTTTCTTTTTTTATTTTATTTAAATGAACTGGCTTTGTTAATCTTTGAATTGCAATATGGTTGATAATGTCCTGACTGTAACTGCAAATAGGTAAGTTAGAATTATTTTCGTCTACTATAACATAGGTATTCTGTTGGATGTGAAGAACTAATAATTTTCCAATTCAATATGACTTGTTTTAGCCTGCTCACTAAACAGTGCATATTTGTTTACTAATCAGAAGTTTAATACAGGTTTATGTATTTTCCTTGCATGGCAGACAGAACAGGATGTTCACATCATCTCTGTTCCTTAGATATGCTGGTTTGGATTGAAACATGCTACCTTAATTTTTATTGTCATACAAAATAGCTGCTGGGTTTCAGGTTTTATATTATTGTTATTATTATTATCCTAACCTTTGTTTTCCCTCATAATCCAGTATATAGCTATGATTTCCCCCCCCTCCCCCCCCCATCTCTCCTTGCACAGCCAAAAAGAAAGAAAAAGACAAGAAAAATACCCTAGTGGCTAAATTCTAAATTCTACTGCAGTAGTTCTTTTCCTTGCCGAAGATGTTAATATGTGATACCAGCATAATGTGCTGATTTGGCTTTAGATAATATCTTAGAATTAGTATATAAAATCTCCAAGAACTACTTTTTTAAGAACTGATTTAATAAATTCCTCTACTTTAGAGGCCAAATTCATTTTTAGAGCAGCTTTTCTGTTCTTCCTATTTTTAAGCAAGAGGAGCACAGGTGTGGACTGCTTTTGGGTTTTGGCACCAATATATTCACCATATAATTCACAAATATGCATTCTCTAGAAACTGAATGCTGTCTTTTAAGAAGAAATGCAAACAAGTTTACAAATGATTGTTGTTCACTGCTTCAACCTCAGAAAAAGAGTTAATTTTTTTCCTTATTGTCACAGTTTATCTGTTGATCAACACACTTTGATTGAAAAAAGATTTCCAATAAATGAGATTAAGTCTAATACTAAACAATGTATCAGAATTCCTGTAATACTTAATAGTGCATCATCTTCAAATAACTTAATTTCTGATTAGACAATTTTTTTCTCCACTTTACTGCTAGGTAAAATGATGCCAAATGCTTATTTAAGAATACATTATTACTTCCTCTACTATTTTTTTTTTCCTTAATAACTGAATTATTCCCTGGCAAAATAGATTACAATGGAGGTTATAATGTAGCAGCTGTCTATCAAATCATAATTTTTACTTCTGAAGGGCTGTGTTTGTGGAGTCCTCATGACAAAAGGAAGCGTTAGCATGCTTCCCAAGTCTATGACTCAGTATTCAATATCCAGTTCTTCCACAGCTTGAAAAAATGCCTTTCATTAGCAATTTATTAGAGCCTGCCATGTAGAGTCAAAACAAAAAAAAAGAAGCTAATAAATACCAGTTAAGAAAGGCAAAAGTGTTCAAACTCTTAGGATAAATGATTTATCAATTATCTTTACAAGTCTGATTCGAAGGAAAGTGTGCCATGAAAGCTCATCTCTCCTCTGCTTTTTCTAGTAATAGGTATTTCTATCCAAGGTACTTTTTATTGTTTTTAATGCAGGGTACAAGGAATTTAAACAAATTTAAGTACATTTGGTGGGATTAATTCACTTTGATCTAGACATCTATATCTCAACTCCTCTATCAGCAATGAAAGGAAGTACTTTGAGAAACTCAGTTCATTTTTTTCCATAAAGTACATGCCTTCCTAAGAATGGAAGGGATTTGTACTGATGAATTCAGTCATTATAAGGATAAGGCTTTAAATTCTCTCTTAGTGCCAAATAAAGCTGTTCTTTTAGTGATATATTTAGAAACCATAGGTAATCTACATTGTGCCTTGAATTTTGTAACAGTAACTCATACAATCAGCCTCTTCTCTAATCTAACTAGAACAAGCAGTTTCTCTGTCCAAGATCCTAGACACCTGAGTTTCTGCAGCCCATACCTGTATATGCTGATTTGCCAGCAGTGCACTGTAAAATGCCATTTTCTAGACACCTGTTTTACAGTTAGTTATTCAAGTTGTTACTCAGAATGTGGCAATTTAAATGTGTATGTACTAGTTTGACATAAGAATTTAGTTTTAGTTTATTGATGTCCTACTTATTTCCAAAAAGATACAAAATGATGGGTTGCATTTGACACTAAATAGTGGCCATCTTTACTTACTGTCACATTCCTAATGGTCCTACTGTGAAACGAAGAATTTTTAACATCAGGAGACAGTACCTGTTAACAAACTAATTGTCCTTTCAAGAATAATCCTGTATGTCATAACCTGTGACCATTAGCTTTTAATTGCAGTGAACCATGATGAAGGCAGTCTTGCAAAGATTTACCAAATGTATGTCTTAATCAAGCTTTTAGGGATGAGTAGCTGTTCCAGTTGAAATTATTTAAAACAAAAGCTACAATCTATTCAAAGTATTGACTCCCACTTATATTTTCCATTTGGAAAAGAATTACATCAACTTTAAGTGTTTTTGAAAAATATATATTTAGATACTCTTTAGAGTGGGGTTTTTAGAGGACTTGCTGAAATAACATTTTTTCTGTCTCAGAACCCCTTTTGCCTGTTCTTGCTTACTCACAAATCTATTTCTACAAACCTGAAATCTGAAGTATTCTCCAAGATCTGTGTCACCAGATTTTGAAGTATTCCATTTTCAGTCAGGTCCTCAGAGCGCTTATGAAACCTAGTGAGGCAGACAAAAGTGACTTTTCACTTCTTTTTGGCCAATAATTTGCCTATGTGTAAGAAATCACTTGCTGATTCTTGTCACTGCCCATTATAAGTGGCATCTCTCTCTGACTGTCCTCCATCTAAGAAGTCTGAATGTAACAGCCTGAAAGCTCCAAGCCCAACCTCTTTCCTTTTTATGTGCTGTGATTTTTCACACGTACATATTTGGGATATTTGAAAGATGCAGGAGATGGAAAATATTAATTAACTTTTGCCATTTCTTAATTTCATTCCTGCATGATTCATTAGTGTAAAATTCAGTATGATTTATGTTTAGATTTTCTGAATATACCAAGTGAGCTTTTATGAAATTGGCTTTAAGTATTTGGACTTGAAATGTTTGGCTTTCCTTTTAAATGCAAAGGGTTCATCTCCCTGCTCACTAGGACTTTGAAATGACCTAGCAAAAAGAAAACTGCTTAACAACTATCCAGTTTTGCTTTCAGACCAAAATAACAAACGTGTCTTGTAAATGAGGTTTTTAATGATTTAAAAAAATATTAAAAAAACCCAAAACAAAACAGTGCTCAGTTTACACAGTTGCAGTAATTTAAGTTCTTGAACTCATCATAGCATTTTCAGCAGTAAGAAAGAAAATTAAATGCTTCACATTTTAGGTCTGAAAGCCATGGGGGCACTGAGATGGCAGTTTTGCAAAATACAAATTTATTTATACACACAAAACTAAAACAGGCTATTAGAGCCTATTCTAAAGAATCTATTTTTAATATGTAATAATCCTATTAGCAACACAGTGTTTCTTATGTCATACACGATATAATGTAAGTGAAACAGTAATGCCTGAGGCTTTCGGCTTCCAGAAATTTAATTTCACATCTAGCCCAAAAAGATTCATCCATCATTATGACATTAAATCCAGATCACCATTTTTTAAAGCTGAAGCCTCACTGTCTCCTGTCCTTGTAATCTCTTAGATTGCCTGTTACTTGCATCCTAGTTATGAAACTTGGATAAAGGTTGAGGGAGGGAGGGAGCAGGGTACAGCAGAGTAAATGTGAATGAGCAGCTCAGCAGCTGACAGCTTAGGAAGAAATAGTTCATCTTTATCTCCTATCTCTTCTCCTGCTGGAGATACTGAGTCAATAATAGCAGTATGAGGGTTTATAGCGGCGTATTCATGTATGATTATAGACATATGTACACAGAAATATATATGCATTTATGTATAGTGCCTATATTCATTATTCCCGGAATTAACTTTATTTAATATGTGGCTTTCAAAGAGGAGAAGAGCATCAGCTCTGATAGGAACAGAACATTTTTGGACCTCCAACAATAGCGCAAATCAAGGAGGCTAGCTTTTGTGTACATGCTGGCATCTCTAACCAGAGAAAAAATATTTATTTTGGTGAGGCAGCTACAAAATTAATAAAGAAACAGAGCAAATCAAAAGAAGAAACCTCACTGTAATCTGATTGCCACTTAATCCTGCTATAAGTTTCCAAAAACTTAGTCTAAATCTGGACAAGTATATACCTCCTTCAGTTTTTCTGCATATTTCTAATAGCCCTCCCTCTCCCCCACTCTTAAAATAAAGCACATGTTAAGCTCCTCCAAAAGCTCATTCATGTCTCTCTTTTAACTCTTCTTTCCCAGCCATACTTTAAGGACATGATTGTCAGGGCACAGCACAGGTGAGGGTGGCCGGGGGTGGCGGTGGCTGTGGGGCTGTCAGGGCGGTGCGGCACGGCGCCCTCTTTTCTCGACTAGTCCAGTGAGTTGAACTGGGCTGGGCTGGGCCGGGCCAGGGTTGGCGACTGAGGTCAGCCACAGCCTGGCCATCCCCAGGTGCTGCTGCAGGCCTGGGCCCAGCTGGGAAGTCAGCCCCTGGGCCAGGACCAGAGGCATCTCAGATGGTGCTTGGCTCAGCGGGGCCCAGGGCAGGACCACGGCTTGCAGCAGCCCCTGAGGAGGGCTTTCCCCACCTGGGACCATTCCCACCCGGCCCCCGGGGCTGTGCCTGTTGCTGCCAGGACTGCCTTCCTGTGGTATAAAGTGTAGCTGTAATTCTCATCTGACTGCTGTGTCAAGTCCTTTATAACCTACCACAGAAGCTACTGTCATGCAGTTAGAGCTGATGGCCATGCTCCTGATGTCACCAAGTCAAGGTGTTCATACTTGAGAGCTCACCAGGTGCAAGGGAAGCCAGAACGTCTTTCCCCTGTTGTTCAAGACATTTTATGTCCCTCTCCTCTCCCCAGAAGGAGGCGACCCTAATTTGTTCTTGACACTGTTGATCTTATTTTTGGGGCCAGGGCTTACTCTGGTCTGGCCAGGCATCTTTCTTGCTTATTATATAGGATGGTTCTGGTTCCATTAGACATCTCTCCTGCTTGTTCAATGGGATTGTTCTGGTGGTACCAGGCACCCTTCCCACATTTCTTGGAGGATTATTTAATTTTACAAAACATCTTTCTTACTTTCTCTACATCCTCAGTTCTTACCTTGCAGATTTTACTAGTTGTACAGGTTTTCCTGTGCCCAGTTTGGAGAAATGTCAGTCTGTGTAGATTAAGACGTCGATCTAAATTAGGAAAGCCACAGAGATTGCTGCTCATGGAGCATCTCTGCAAAAAATAAAAACATGACTAAACTGTATACATTTACTTTTCAAGCTGGAAAAATTTGACTAATAATAATCAGGCAGCTCAACTTGTTAATTAGGATGTTTACCTTGCTCATACAAATAAAGTAAAAAGATGATTATTTTACAAAATAAGCCCATAATTTGGATCCATTTACCTATAAAAATAGCAGGAAACAAATACAATTGTAGGGTTAACCATTGGTCCTGGTATAACTGTTCCTTCTTTAGATGAGCTGGAATGATTCAAAACAGAGAGCAGCTTAACATTATAGTATCACATTTCACTTGAAGTCAATGGTGCTTGTTTGTGCACCAGAATACTAGTATTTTACTACTTCTGCTAGTTCTTTAATGTGTCTGAGTTGTCTCTTTCTAAATAGTGAATTTTAAATAAAGGCAGCTCATATTTTCTCAACCCTAGGAAGATTGATGGTTAAAATGTGCCTTCCCACTGCTGTACACTGTATTCTTCTTTTGTATTCACTTCATATATTCTTCCATGTAAACTTAATTTTTTCAGCATTCCAGCTAATTCTAATAATCTGATGGTCTAGATTAATTCTCACTTGAGTTGAGTCCATGTTGAGGGTCTGTCCTATGAGAGAAGCACCGTCTATGATAAGAAAAAATGTTTTTCAGAAATTCATACTACTTGAAAGCCAGCGTAAGAATTACATGAAAAACTACTAGGTATTTCCGGTTAAGTATGCTTGTAGCCTTTAAGATGGTAATGTAGAAAAGTCACATAATAAATTTAACTAGAATGCATTTTTTTTTTTGGAATAATTAACTCTGTTAATTTTAAACCCGTTTCTTCTGTCTAGGCTACATTTATAATAGACAGTCATGTAGAATGAGGATTAGGAATGAAGATTAGGACTTAAATACTTACAAATGAGTCCATGAGACTCTGAAGGAGAATAAAAATCTTTGAAAACCAATGACAGTGGGCTTTTTCTACTTATATACAACTTCATCAAGTGTGGTGGCATATATTTAGGCTGCTCTCTATTTGTCTCAAATTCTTGGGTATCATGTTAATATAATGGCAACTATGCAAAATATAGTTCTATAGGTGTGTTTTAGGTTTTTGGAAAAACCTTTTAATCCTGCTAGCTCGGCATATAACTGTGGCTTTGCAGGCACTGCAGTTTGTGCACATGAGGCAGCAAAAGTGTGCAAGTCTGAACTATTTCGGTGTGGGCCAAAATAGACTCAACTATGTAGGGATATCCAACTTCTTGGTGTGATGTAAGGTTGTGGCCCTCATTTCACTCTATTGTAAAGAGACATCATGTGCATCTGCTGAAGGAGATGAAACTGTATTCAACAGAAGAATTAATGTAATGGAAATGAAATTGGTAGATACTTAAAAACAATCCATTGGCGTATGGTGTGATTTATTTACACTATGCATACGTTCAAATTCAGAAGAATTGAGCAGACATCTTGAAATATCCTTCAAACAGCACTAAAGACAAGCAAATATTTGCAAATATGATCAAATTATGTAGCTATCAAATACAATTTTCTGTAATTAGTGGGTAAGCAGAAGTTGTTGACTTTGTAATTACATGACAATTCTAAAGGAAGTTCCCCTTTAATTTGTCTTAGTAAATAACTCCAATGCAGTCAGAATTGAAATGCAACACAGTTGTACTT
Organism: Phalacrocorax aristotelis; assembly: GCF_949628215.1. Classification (NCBI taxonomy): domain Eukaryota; kingdom Metazoa; phylum Chordata; class Aves; order Suliformes; family Phalacrocoracidae; genus Phalacrocorax; species Phalacrocorax aristotelis. The sequence goes on along the minus strand of NC_134276.1, from coordinate 107,884,965 downwards.
TGACTCGTCAGCTGGAAGGATAGCTAATGTACAGGAAAAAAATACGAGGAGGCAGAACTTTCTGCCTTTGAGACATTCATATATTGCACAAAGTTTGACTTCATAATTATCTGGAATTTTGTCATACCAGGACTGAAGCAGTGAATCTGTCTCTGACTGACTGTCTCTGAGATATTCAGAGCTAAGGGGAAAAGGTATTAAAGAAAGACGAAAGGTATTAATTGCAATATGGGATGCAGGAGGAGTGTAGATACTTGTTAAAGTCTGGAGGGAAATGAGTGAAGTGCAAAGTAGAAAAATATGTTGACCAGAAAAAGAATTGGAAATAACAGGAAATAAAAAAGTACTTGCTTTACAAGCTGTGGCATTTTGAAAAAAAACCAAACAAGAGGAAAGATAATCAAAAAAGGATATAAACTAAGTCTGTGTTGCTCTGAGAGAAAAATCTCAGAGAACTCTACAATGTGGAACAAGCCTACAAGGAATACATACAGTGACAGGGTGACTGAATTTTTGGTAGTTTTTCTACATTAAATAGAAGAAAGAAATATAGAAATAATCAAAACTGTAAGCTGGATGTAAAAATAGCTTAATCTTAAATATTTCAGAAAAAAAGTTAGAGGTCATCGGGTCGGTTAGAATAGAATAATTTATCAGCAGAACCTATGGGAAAAATCTTTTTGATCCTTACAAAACAAATTGAGGAGAAGACTAGAAAATATACTGAGGCATATGCACTGCTGGATATCTGGATATCCTCCCGTATTTTTTTACTGTGATCTGGAAGTCTCTTCTGTCAAGAGGCAAATGGAGAAGAGAATGCAGCCATTTTGCTGGTTGTCTGACTGGCAAATGAATTGTCCAGCCTTGAAGGTGTTAAGTTAGAACTCTAAATGACTAGTTAATAATTTTATTTTGCATAGCACAGACAAAGTATACTGGCCTAAAGTGTTCTGTATTAGTTGATTAATTTTTGCCAAAATAAGTTATATAATTTATGCTAGGTTTGAAAGTGCAGTTAATATTACTTTGCATTTTTCAGTGATTTATCATCTTGAGATATGCTTGCATTATACATGGCCATACCTCTGAGATATTGGTAGATATAGTACATTATTTAATTTTGGCCAGCAGTAGTGTCTCCATTTGCTAAGAGAGACAAAATGAAAGTTTGAAAGTATATGTAATTTGTAGATTGAGGCTGTATTAAGTGTAGTTGTATGACACAATCATACAGGTATAATTTCAAGGTTTTCAAAAATTCTTTGCTGTTGAAGGAGTTTCCACCACAATTCTCACAGGAGAATTGCATTATCTGAAATTAATTAATCAGGAGATGTCCAAGTGTGAGGCCAGAAAGGTATGCAAGAAGAATATATGAATTCATACAGAGAGAGCTGAAAATTGACAGACTCATAGGTGACCTTGCACTTGATTCACCTCTCATCTTCCATACAAAAAGGCTGGAAAAGAACCCATGTATGTGTGCATAACTCTGAACTCTCTTTTTACTCTCATTTATGTGTGAGAACAATTCAACTGAATAGGAAATAACTTTTTTCCCTATGATTTTATGAGCATCAAATTTATTCTGTGTTATTAGTTTAAGTGTCCAAGTCCACTTATACAAAGTAATGCAATGGAGTCAGTGTGTGTGTATGACCCAAGCACATTTCTCTCAGAAACATCAATTTGTTGTTAATTTCACTAATTCAGTATTGTGCAGGAAAGCTGGCTAAGGATTAGAGCTCTTTTATATCTTATTGTTCTCCTTACAACTGATAGAACAGCAGGAGTCAATAAGAAATGTTATAAGAAAGTTTTAGAAGCTTTTTGGTGTAAGTAAACCCCAGAAGTATGGTCAGAAAGATAGACTGAATTATATGAAGACGGAGGTCTTTGGTGGAGATTTGCATTCCTTGCTTGGTAGCATTTTAAGCCATGCATGTGTGTAAGAAAATGCAACACTGAGAAAGTGAGGAGCATAGGGAAGGAAGACACAAGAATGGAAAGAAAAAAAAACCAAAGGTGTGCGCTCTAGCTCATTATGGTGAAAAAGCAGGAAGGGAACACACCCAATCAAGTATAAAAGGTCAGTTAAAAAGGAGAACAAAGAGAGTAGTTGGCAAAGTTTACAGCGGGGGAGGATCCAAGCAAGAGAGGATTTTGTAGGTATGGGCAAAAAATAGAGTTGCTGAGTAAAGAGAATGCCAGTATCAGAAAAAATCAGAGACCTGTAGTTACAAAATTCAGCATAATGCAGCAAGAGTAAGCCAGAACCATAGTATGCTTTACTCAGAGTGGACATGGAAGTGGAGTAGCAGACCTCTTGAGAAGAGCTCACCTGTGCCATTGTGCACTATTTCTTCAATACAGGATCAAAGAATTCTCCTAAGAACACATTTTGGCACCCAAAAGTTAAATTATGAGGTCAGGATATATTCTAAGCAATAGTTGTAACGTCGGTAATTGAAACATCTATCTAGTTTTAAGTACTGCTGAGATAGAATTAGGATCTTTTGGAAAACGTTATTTTTCTGTTCACTAGATGTTTTCCCATTGTCCACAAGATTCATGTTGTTATGCCTGTATGACTGCTTTTACAACTGTCAATTTAAAATCAGTCAGTAAGTCATGCTGGCATTTTTTAGCATGACTCTTGACATAGTCTCAGTCTGTCCTCAGGTGTATTTGTTCCGTGATTGTTAAGGTTGTTAACAGCATCTTCACGTGATGCACAGTGTCATAATGTTCATTTTTATCCTAATGTTATGAGGGGAAATGTATTACTCATCTGTAATAAGAAGGCTGAGTTAGGTTCAGTTGCAAAAGGTAACTAAAACTGAAGTTTTATTTGCTGGTCAGACTTCCAGAACAGTAACACGTTTTGTTTATATTGGTCCCTGGAAATCTAATTGAAACTGTAATTAAACTGTATTTTCTTTTAATAAGAAGACTGGTGGAGCAGCAGCTGCCCCAAGGATTTCCTAAATAGCAGGAAAATTGAGAAACAATTAATTCTCATACCTTCTCACCGCACTAGCCTTTCTCCCTGCTACTCTATATATAGCTTTTGGCAACAGAAAACACAGTCAGGTTTCTTCCTATTCTCAGCCATAGTACTAATGTGAATTCTTGCAGTAGTGAACGTACTAGAGCTATTGAAGATTGCCTCCAAATCTCAGAGTTGTTCTCATTGTTCCAGGTTGCTGGATATGTAGTGGGGTGACCGTTTGAAGTTGGGAGAGCATTTTAAAACCATTTTAAAACTTGTTACTGCATGTGAAGAAAAGCATTCTTTGTTTTATTTTTACGTGTTGTTTTGTATCTCTCTGATCCTCATAGTGCCTCCTGTTACTGTCAATGGTAACAGCTGTAATAGTATCCTAAAAATAGGGCACGTTTATGAACATCAATGTGTTCCATCTACTGGCCATGCCAAAAATACATGGAATACTACAATAATCAGCAGCTGCAAGGGACCGTATAGCAAAATACTGCATCCTGTATACCTAGAAGTAACCCCAGTGATTCTGCAGTACTTGACAATATCCAATAGCCTTGCTGTGTAGTGCGCTGCTGTCGGCGTTATGCATTTCACAGTTTTCAATTCCTACCAGCAAAATGTCACTGTGACTGCAGTTTTCATTCCAAACCATTTCTCTGGGTTGTCATATCTTCAGTTTTCCACATAGATTTCCACTATTATTCACTTATGATTTTTTTTCTGCTAATAAATTCATCCTCACAGTGAAGATCTGTTTAAATTCTTAAACTGACATCTGCTATACCTGAACGCTTTTGTTTTCTCTAAGTCTAAATGCATTGAAACATCTATTTTGGGATATGCTGCTTTCTTCACTGTTGTTTTTCCCTTTGCAACAGAAAGACCAAAACAGTGGCTCAGAATGGAGAATAGTTAAAATTGGAATTACTTAATGAAATCCTGGACCTTTAGTCACTTCTTATGACCGTACAGGAGTAATGTGGCCTGTTCCATGATTTAGGTTTTGGGCAGGGCTTCTTTGTGGGGGAGGACTTTTTTTATTTTCTTAAATCTCTAATTATATGCAACATTTGGACACAGTTGTCTATTCATTACCTTGGGGCCATACTATATGTGTGTATTGTTTGCATACAGAAGATGGATATATTGGCACACATTGGAATAAGTGTATATTTCTAGTGATTAAAAAAAAACCCAACGAGATCCGATATTAATACATTCCGTATGTAGACATGTTTTCCCTTACTCTGAGATCTTACATACCAGAAAAGCTTTCTTTCCTCACTGCAGTCTGGTATTTGCAGTGACACAGGCTTCCTTACAGCTATTTATGACTAACTTAAGTGACAAGACCAGAAAAAAATACAGGCATGTACTATTTAGTGAGGATAGTAAATTAATGAATTATTGCGTTTCTACACAGATCATTAGTATTTGATATTTTGTAATGGCTAAAGTGAAGCTGAACTGAAACTATATGGAAAAAAGTTACATATTTAGAATGAGGGGAAAAGATTAGCTACAGCACCTACTTTATAAGCTGCGTACGTTGAAGCTTTGCTACAAGTGTGAGCTTTCCAAGGATGTGCAATGACTGATTGTCAGTCATTGCAATGATGATTGATAAGTGACTCTTTCTATTTTGAGGAGACTGGTTGAGAAGCTGAATTTTTAAGTAAAGGCTGCCCTTGAAACAAGAACGTTCCTAACTGCTATAAGCAGGGTAGGATTTGTGGCATTCTACTCCATATATATTTCCAACACTTGTTTTTTCTATTGGAAGAGCTAATGTCAACATCAAGTAACCTTTTTGTTTTTCTGATTAATAGATTTACTAAAAACGTCTCTGTAAATGCCATGTGTTTTGTTCATTTTCTCCTTACACAGATATCATCCATAGGAATTGATGGAAAATTTTGTCTGGGAGAAGATCATTGTTTATGATTATATAATCCCAGAAATTTAGAGATTTGGATCACAGTTCTCTTTATCTGAATGTGGGGGTGGTTTGTTTTTTTTCATTGTGATTCAGACATGGCAGCTGACTATGAGAACTAGAACTGTTGACCGTGATGTTGTATGGCAGTAATAGTGTATAGTAGTAGTACTCCATATGAAAACAATGTAGTAGTCGTAGTGACTCCATGTTAAGATAATAATACGAAAGGGCCTATAAGATTATTTTATGTTTGTGTCAACAATTCACACAACCACTTAAAAACATTATTGTTATTTTTAAATTATAAGGTTAATCCTCCAGCCGGCTGAACATGAGCCGGCAGTGTTCCCAGGCAGCCAAGAAGGCCAATGGCATCCTGGCTTGTATCAGGAATAGTGTGGCCAGCAGGAGCAGGGAGGTGATCGTGCCCCTGTACTCGGCACTGGTGAGGCCGCACCTCGAGTACTGTGTTCAGTTTTGGGCCCCTCACTACAAGAAGGACATTGAGGTGCTGGAGCGTGTCCAGAGAAGGGCAATGAAGTTGGTGAAGGGTTTGGAGAACAAGTCTTATGAGGAGCGGCTGAGGGAGCTGGGGTTGTTTAGTCTGGAGAAAAGGAGGCTGAGGGGAGACCTTATTGCTCTCTACAGCTACCTGAAAGGAGGTTGTAGTAAGGCGGGTGTTTATCTCTCCTCCCAAGTAACAAAAGATAGGACGAGAGGAAATGGCTTCAAGCTGCATCAGGGGAGGTTTAGATTGGATATTAGTAAATAATTAGTAAGTTAGTAGATGTGGCACTTCGGGATGTGGTTTAGGAGACATGGTAGTGTTGGGTTGATGGTTAGACTTGATGATCTTAGAGGTCTTTTCTAACCTTATGGTTCTATGTTTCTATGATCTTCCCAGATTTACTAAAGCCCGTACTTGCAAATTGCCAGGAAATACAAAGTAACTGTGTTTCACTGAGTTGTAACCTTAAATGGCAACGAAAAAAACTTCAATATTTTGTGAGTCTGTGTGTGTATATACATATAGAATACAATTGAATTTTCTGAGCTGAAAATGTGCCATTCAAAGACACAAAGGCAGAATGCTATGGAAAATTTAGGAAAAAAAGGGGGAGAGATTTCCAGTTTTGTAGGGGAAGTAGTATTAGTCAGTGACCAGATAACATATCCAAGGATCAAATGGGTAAAGTTCTAGTCCATTCTCATAGTTAGAAAGTGGATAAAGTAATGCATATTGATTTCAGAAAATCTGAGGAGAATAGCACAGTGAAATGTAATAATTATTTCAAGATGTTTTCAAGACAAAATGACTTGAAAATTTAGCAAATCTGCCTTTCAGACTATTAGGTCGTAGTGCTTCTCCCTATCCTTCACTTCATCCCCATCTAAATTCCTCATCCAATTACAGAATATAATTTGAATTTTCTTTAAATTGATGCAATATCATCTTTATTTTTATTACAAGTAGTATGCAATAAAATAAATTACAGAAAGGTCAATAATTTTAAGAAAATTCAACTGAAATGAGAATTTTATTTAAAAGATAATTATTTTGATTTATTGTGTTTTTCTATGAAGATTGTTTAGTATAAAAGAATTGCAGAAGAGTAAAAATAATTTACTTTTGTCACAGATATTAATGAAGAAAAATACAGTGTATTGAGCTATTTCTTTAATACTTTCAATAGTAAATGGACAGTGGCAGGAATGGATAGAAGAAATTAGACTGTTTCTCTTTAGACTGTTGATTTCAATGCTGTCTAGCATTCAGTGAATAATGATGGAAGTCAAGAAATCTGTTTTCAGCAATTTTCTATGAAAAAGAGAAATTATTCTCAGGCTGCAAGTAATGAGTGAGTGTGCGTGCGTGTAAAACAATCTGTAGAAACCAATATTGGCTAAATTGGGTTTTGAGTTCAAATATTTTGACTGGTCAATAGGAGGTGGTTTTGGATAGAATGTAGAAATCCAGAATTCTTAGATTATAAACCAATTGCAGATCATTATTAATTTCAAAAGATCTGGTATGTCTCTCGGCCAGTAGGTGTCCCTCTAGTGTATTAATGTAAATATATTATAGTCTCAGCTAAACATTAGACGAGATGCTGGCACCGAAACCCTGGAAATACTAATCTGTATATTTGTTGGGTTTGCTTTGCCTTTTTTTTTTATTTTTTATTTTTTTTTAATAAATGCCTATTGCATAAAATGCACTGTGGGTTCATGTGCCATAACAAGATCCAAAAGAAACGGTTTCCAGATTATTGCATGAAAAGACTATTTTGTGGGAACTTCTTTAGTGTAAGTGGGACTATAAACCATAAAAAAACGGGATATTTTAGTGTTAAATTTGGGCTATGAAATTGTGACACTAAGCAAAAAATACTTGTTACAGCAACTTCTTATTTTAATGTTGGTAAAAATACTTGATTTCCAAAACCGGTATATTTCACTGGGAAGGGGTGCAGTTCTGAAGTTCTTTACTAATGATATTGAATATGTAAAACTGACTGTAAAATGCATGGGGATAACACTTCTCAGGTTCTACCACTTATCTGAGTGGGTCCGGTGAAACTTCTCGGCCTTATTATTTACAAAAAAGGACAGTGAATTGGGAGTGTGAATATGTTCAAAACAAGGGAAGACTGTGATCCAGAATCTGTCTGACTTATCAGCTGTGTAATGTTTGCCTTTAAAGAGCTTTGGGAGAATTTGAAAGTTTACTCAGAAGAATGGCCATGCTAAGGAAAAGCAAGGCCTATTTTCTCTTCTCTGGCAATAAGCAGGAATGAGTCTTTTGTGGAAAAGTCTATAAATATAAATAACAGTGATATTTTCTGAGTTCCTGAGAAAACATCTTTTATGTCTCCAGATGCCATGTGTGTTTCATGTGACTGAATGACTTTCTCTCATACATGTATGATCACTAATCTTACATTTTAATTTTATTTTACTTTGCTAGTTCTGCTTAATACGCTCATAGTATGCAATTTGGTGACCTTGCAGTTGCACATTAAGTGTTATCATCTGTAATGTTTATTGTCTTATTCTCACCCTAGAGAAGTATGATGAGATTTTTATTTTTGTTTTCAGTTATTTGTGGTTCAGGTGTATGCAGACACAAATACACATGTACTCTGGCATATATATTTTTAGAAGAATTGAGGGCGCAGACCTATACCTAGAGCTGAAAAGTAAGGAAATGGGTTTTCTGGAGGCTCTTGTTTTCTGGTCTTGATCCAAGCTCATGAAGTCTGTTTGGTGTGCCAGTCTCATGATAATCTTATTATAAAGTTTTCATCGCCCAGAGGAGCAAAGCTACCAACTGTAGACTTCACACTGGAGCTTCAAATCTAACTATCTTTTAGGTTGTAAATTCATTGAGGACTGCTTTGAAGCAAGAGAAGTTTTACCTGACACTAACCACTGAAGAACAATTTTCAAATTGACAACACTAAGGGAGGTGTAAAAAAATATTTTTTAAAAAAAGTCAGCTTCACATATGTTCAGGGGTTTAATGTGTTGGGGGTTTTTTGTGTGTTTTGTTTGTGTTTCGGGTTTTTTTTTCCATGGAGGCACTGTGTTGGATTAGTTACATGCCTTGGTAATTGGGCCAATCACTATCCAAAATTGGAAGAAAAAGTGAAACTATGTGTGTTCAGCATCTGTAGAAGTGGGAACCTTTGAAAATTTGTAAAAGGGGTTTAGAAATATGGAGTGTCACATGTACTCCGTTATTATCTGTGAAGAGGCGATACATTGGCATGAAGTTTTGTAGACCATAACTAACACTAAAAAAAGTCAGAATTTTAGTGTGAGAAATATTTTGTAGGAAAACATTAAACAGTAATTATATCCATAGGTTATAATCCATGGGTGCATGAGATAATATTTATTCCAGACTGATAATCAAACTTTATACTGGCTTTCTAATTTAATCTGTTCTAGGTCTAAGTGGCAGATGACTAAATAGTTGGCAGATGACTAAATAGTTGAAGAAACAATGTAGATATAATTTCACAGTTCAAAAGGACATGGGTCCTTTTCTCTGAAACAAAAATCCCAACCTTTTTTATTGTGGTTTTTTTTTTTTGTGGGTTGTTTTTTGGGTTTTTTTTGTTTTTTTTTTTTTTTTTGCCGGGAGAGTAGTCACCACAAAACTGAGGGAGTGATACTTCACATGCTATATCCTTGTCAGAATCAGTGTCCTCCTTTTCAGGGAAGGTATTCTAACTGGACCTGGGTGTCGGGATATTATAATTTCCTTTGATTTCCAGTTGAAGCTGTTCTAGCTTATATTGATATGTAATACTAAAAATAAGCTACAGAGAGTTTCCAGCAAAGTGCGTTTTCTCCTCTTGCTCTTCTTCATATTCTTACAGCTTAGCACATTTTCCTGCTGTTTGCTCATTTGCTTTGGCAGCAAAAAATAAAAAATCATTTCATGCGTAACTGCTAATTGTACTTGAAACAGTCTCAACACTTCCAACCCCTCAGCACTCAGACTGAGAAAAATAAATGGGCAGCATATTGCTTTGAGGCTTTAAAATCATGCAGATTTCTTAGTTTGAACAGGGTGTTTATGGATGTGAACATCACTATTAGAGATTATCCAAGTAGCAGAAAAACCCACACACAACCTAGGACTCGAGAATATTGTTGTAAAAATTAAAAACAGATGAGTTTGATATTAGTTGCCATTTAAAATGAAAAGTGGAGGACATGGAAGGAAGCTGGCAATAGGATGAAAATCAGTATGGGAATAGGTGTGATATCAGCTCGATCTTCTAGGATCTAAAAGCTTGGAATGTGAGTAATTCTGCTGTATGTACAAATGTGGCTTGCAGTAAGAAGCTAAGAAATTGAAAATCCATTTTAGAAAATATTTGCATAACAGATCTGCTATACAACTCTAATGATCCAGTTCCACACCTTCCCTTGAAAAGGGAGGGGGGGTGTAAGTTTAAACACCATAATGTTTAGAAGGTGTTAGAAAATACATAGAAAAATTAAAAATTTCACAACAACAGTGTCTGTGGCTTTAAATAATTCATGAATGCTTTATAAGAGAAAATGGAACAGAACTCTGTCTGATGTGCCTAGTTATCTGTGTGGAAGATCAGAAGAAATCTAATTCTTAGAGTTCAGGTAGAAGCAACTTGTCATTTTAGGGCAAAGGATCCAAGGATTGGTTCGTATGGCTTGTGTATGAATTTGAGACAAAATCCCATTCTATCAGCTTATGCAACTGAGTTTCAAAAGCTCCTAACTTTGAAACATGAATAATTTCAAGATGTTTGTAGTTGCTTATGCATGCCTGTTAAAGGTATGAGGCAAGGTTGAACCAATGGCAGTAAACAGCTTTACCACACAGGCATTTTCATAACAGAAGACAAAGCCTTCAATTTTTTATTATGAAAATAAGAGGTGCCACATAGGGTTGGAACAAGGAGTGTACATATATGTGTCATAGCTACACGAGTTGCTGCTTTTTCCAAATTTTCAGGTGGTGATGAAAATCTGAGAATTTGTTCAGTTGAAGGAACTTAAGCTTTAAAGAAAAAATGTTCTTTGTCACTTCTCATCGGCTCACATCTCTTTGAAATCTGGTTTATCTTTTTAGAACAGCAATAGAATGTTTATTTTCTTCTTTGTCTATGGTGTTATATGATGAAGCATTTGCATAGTTAGAATGTCGTTATGTCATTGTATTATTAGAATAGTGCCTCATCATTATATATCACCAAATCATTGTGGAATTAATTTAAGGCACACTGGAGCCTATTCCAAGAGAATCAAATCTAGGTGTAGTCACTGTCTTGTCTAAATATTTTCTTGACTAACATTTTTCTTCTTTCTCCTTACTTCTCCTTTATCCTTCATAAAAATAATCTTCTCAAACTGGCTTAGACTGAAACCTGTTATTCATTGGCATTTGTCAGGAAAAAACAGAAATGTTAAGGATTGCTTCTCTGGGAAACTACAGCTGAAATTCAGTAGAACATTAAGCAATTAAGGAATTGCATTAAGCGGTTTTCTTAAAGTCCTGTTAACCTTCATTTTGCTGATTGCAGGGCTTTTTGTTAGCTCTCACATTGCAGGAATCTAGTAATAAAGCTTTGATTGATTATAATGATGCAAAGATGGTGCCGAACTTGGGACACAGTAAATGTAACTGGAAACTTGAATGCTTTTAAATGATTTTTTGAATCCCTACTTCAAGCTACCTTGAAGGCTTTTTTGATATTAGTTCTTTTATCTTCTGTTTATGTAAATCCGAAAATGTCAGATGACTTTGAGTATTTTATTTACTACATACATATTTACAGTGATATTGTGAATTAACCCTGGTAGGCAGCTAAGACCTGCACGGCTGATCACTCTGCCACCAGCAGAGTGAGGGAGAGAATTAAAAGGGCAAAAGTGAGAAAACTCATGGATTGAGGCAAAAACAGTTTAAGTGAAGCAAAAGTTGCGCACACAAGCAAAACAAAGTAAGACATTCATTCACTGCTCCTCATCAACAAGCAGATGTCCAGTCACTTCCAGGAAAGCAGGGCCTCAGCATGCGTTAGTTACTTGGGAAGACAGACACCATAACCAGAAACATCCCTCCTTCCTCTTCTTTCCCTGAGCTTATATTGCTGAGTGTGACATCATGGGCTAAGGTACATCTCTCTTGTCAGCTGGGGTCAACTTTCGCTGCTGTGTCCCCTCCCAACCCCTTGCCCACCCCCAGCTAACTCACTGTGGGAGGGAGAGAAAGCTTTGAGGCTGTGCAAGCACTGCTTAGCAGCAGCCAAAATACTAGTGTGTTATCAACACTGCTTCAGCCACAAATGCAAAGCACAGCACCATACGGACTGCTTATGAAGTAAGTTAGCTCCATCCCAGCCACACCCAGTACAAATATTTATCTAGAATTCTGTTAATTCTGTATTTTATTGAAGTGTCTGTTAATATGGCCAATACAGAAGTTAGGCTTTTTCATTTTATAATGTCCCAGTGTCCCTGGAACCCATTTTTGAGGTTAGGTGTAATGCTTACCATCTTTCGGTCCTTGGGTATCAAAGTTTTGAAGAAAAGGTTATGTATAGCAGTTATTAGTTGAGCTGTTTCATCCCTGAGTTCCTTCTGAACTTGTTTGAGTGGTCCCCCTTTTAGGTGATTCCCTCCTGCTCCCTCTGTTGATTTGTTTCGTAACTACTTCCATCAGTGCTTTGATTTGAGACAAACCCTTTGGTGTGTCCTGCATAGAGAAATCTTCTGATGTAAATCTTCCCTGTGGTACACACAGAAGCAAAAAATCTCTGTCACCTTAGCTTCTGTGCATGCTTTCTATATCCTGTGATCACATATTGGTCCTATATGCTCTTTGGCAGGCTTTTGCTTCTGATGTGTTTTGGAACGGATTGATTAGTAGCGTTTAGCTTTTATGTCTTTTCCAAGCTGTTCCTCAGGCCTGGTTTTTTCTTTTTACTTTTTTTTTTTTTTTCTGACTGCCTTGGTCTATTGTTACATTTGACCTTGCAGAGTTTACGATCCTTTCTATTTTGAGGCAGCTTCATCTTTTAAAAATAATCTTTAGTGTCCCATTAGCTGTGCTGTTTCATTTAGTCTTTCTCAAGGCTTCCTTGCAAAGGGAGACAAATTTGCCCTGTCTTTGGTAGAGTTTCACTTAATAGTCTCCATGCTAGTGCAAAAATATCAATTCCTTACCCACCTTTTTAGCTTCCTTTTAACACACGGGTTATATTTCATCACTTGCGTTGTATTTCAGGCAATATAGAGTCTACTACGTATTGCAGCATTTAATGCAAGTTCTGTATTTTGAGGCCACCAGATATGAAAGGATGAGACATTCATTTTGTTTAAGAGGGAGGGAGAAATCATCTATTTGGGAGACGAGAGGAAGAGGGGAGTAGAGAAGGGACTTCCGGTAACAAAATTAATCCAGGAAGACTCATTTCATTTTTTGTTTAAAAATTGACAGCTTTTATGGGTTTCTTGTCTAATGCTTTTAGATAACTCACGTAGAACAAATTATTCAAGTGAATTGCTTATTCCTTCCTTATATTTAAAGGCAATATGTGAACTTCTTTTTAAAATACAGCCCAAGGGAAAGCTGTCAAAAAAACTACTAAAATCTTTGTGTGCTTACTGCCACTTACTGTGAAAATGCATTACTAAGAAAATACTGCTACTTAACAATCTGTGTGTTTTGTACAAAGAAGCATCTAAATCATTTCCGTCTATTCCACATCTGGGTAAAGTTCCATATTTAAAATCAAAGTAATATTATATTTCTTGAGATTTACAGAAAACTTTGAAGTTAATATGGAAAACAATTAGATTTCAAGTTTGTACTCTATTGTGAAAAAAGCTTTTCCTATCATAATATCTATGTACTATAGATGTTTATAAGTATTTGAAGTAGTTGTGGTTTGAGGACTTGCAGCTGTAGGCAGTTAGCATGTTTGAACTTTTGGTGAAGACCCAGTGTCCTTACTTGATCAAAATTCCTGTTGACTGCAGTGTTTTCTTTTCCCGAGCTGTTTCAGTATATGATCTAGGACACAAGACAACCTTCAGATTAAAAGAAGGGAAAAAAAACAATGGAGCCATTTGTGTTTTTTCTAAATACTAAATAGTATTTTAATGAGACTACACTGCACCTTAGTTTTCCACGTTCTGTTTAAAAAGAGGCTTGCATTAATATATCCCTTTTAGTGTTAAGGAAGTTGTTCCCAAAGAGAAAAAAGGTAGTGAATGCTTCACACTTCCCATGGAAATCTTTAAATTTTTAATGCCCTTTTAATAGACTGTATTCTGGAAAAGTTTGTTTTTGGTGGTGAGGAGAGGGAAGATTCCAATAAATGTGATTTACTAGCTTGATATAAAAACGTAATGTGTGACCCACTACAATTTTCATAGTAAATCATCTGCCTAAATGCCATTTTCTGATTTTCTGCTTTAAGGGGACCCTTAAAAATATGTATTTCTCATCTGTGATGCTTAAAAATATTACTGTAATAATAGTACAATTCTTAAACATGAAAGATTATTGAAAATGTCTTTAAAATGAGATAATGAAAATTATTTCAGCATATTCTGAAACTCATTCTAAGTTGTGACAAGATGTTGTATTGTAACCACATTTCATTTTTATAGAAACTGGATGACATCCAATTGTATGTAGATAGTGACATATTTAAGTAAGTTTGCCATTTTGACTTCAAGAACACTTTACATGTGTAAACCTATCTTGTGGTGTTTAATCATATGTGCTTATGTATACATAACAAAATAGAGAGGTGTTTTCCGCATGTACATTGCTTAATTATGAATCACTTCCAGGATGTGTATATAATAGCACAGCATCCTGGTAGGCATAGAAATGCACCAAAAAGATAGTACAACATAAATACTCCTGTTCCTGTCCTGAAAGTATGTTTTTCTTCCCCCCACACTGATAATCTGACTCTGAAAAGCTGTTAAGCTTAATAGCGTTTTGGAAAGCTTTTTTCAAAATTACATACGGCACTTCCTGGCCTTTTTCTTTTTTAATATTGGTTGATGCATGGCATATTTTACCATCTTTTATTTGCTGTGAACACAGGGAACGTAAAACTGGATGGATATGTAGAGCTAGTTGTTTGAACTGTTGCAGACAAAGCACAATAAGGCATAACAACATAATCTTTTTGCTTTCAATTTAGTCTTTCATGTGGTTAATCTGTAAGCTAATTGAGCAGTACTGGATTGAGCTTCTGAATTTTTCTTTTCTCCATATACAAGAACTGAGTTATAATGAATAGATTAAATAATGAGCCAGGCAGCCAGGAAACCGAAGGATGTGCTGTTAGTTGTGGTAATGAGGCTGGTTTGGTAGTTCACTTGTGGTTTGTATCCAGTTTTGTTCAGCAGAACTTTCATTTCTGCAGAAGACTGAAAAGGTGTAGTTTTTCTCATTAGCTTGCTATCATCATTCATCATAATCCCAGTAAAAAAAAAAGGGGGGGGGGGCAAAATTGGAAACATTATGGAATAGAATTGTTGTCTGACACAGTTGCAGAGGTCAGTTTATTTCAAAAAACATTTATAAGCAGAACATATTCTCTTGCAGGTATTCTATTACTGAAAATTTACCCATGAACATAGATATATTCTGTGGTCTAAAAACTAATAAAAATGAGTAAACCTTTTTTACTCAGAGTGCCGAAAAAACTATCTTTTGAAATTATCCACCTTGTGCTTAATCTATTTTGATTTGTACTTCATCAAAAGAGCACTTCTGTAACTAGCAAATACTGAATCTATATGCAAGATTAAAAAAAAAAATGAGAAGGGGAATTAAATACACCATCTGTATAGCAAGGGATTAAATACTATAATCAACTGAATGTCCATGTTAGAGAAAAATTAAAATCTGAGACATGCTGAGCATTAAAATCTGGAAAGTCTTTATATATATGAATCTTATACAATTGATCCCTAGCTGTTTCTCCCAAACAGCTTTCTCATGTGGGGCAGGGAGCTGTAGACATTGTCTGTTCTGTGTGATATATGCCCTTTCTCTCACTTGAGAGAAAATCACTAGAACAGTGATTTCCAAAGCCTGAAACATTGCTTTGAATTCTTAAACATCATAGGACATCTATACAGCCCTTCCACTCCAGTTGTCCCATTTTTCCTCAGTCCAATCCTACAAAGTGAGCTTGTTTTATAACTTGTTTGTTTCCTTTATGAAGAATTAGGTGAGGACATTCTCGAGGGTAGAGTTGGGGCCGAAGCCCTTGACGTACATGTGGAATCTGTGAAGTGATCAGAGAGCCTGAGGTTAGTGAAAACTCAGGTTGAGACAGCTCAAGTTTCTGGTGATTGTCAGTGATAAGACTCTCTGCCAGTTTGACAGGCACAATGACTGTTTCAGTTCAGTGCCCTGTTTCAGGGAAAAAAATAGGTTAGCTGTAACAGTCGTCCATTACTGTTAGTTATCTGGTACTGTGTATGTGTGTGAAATGATACATCTTCACTTTCTGAGGGACCATTTCTCATGTTTTATATGTGATGTATTATGAGAACTCATTTATCAATTTATGTGAATCACAGTTACATACATTGTGAAAACTTATCTGAAATAGCCCTGAAAGAAGCCATGTTAGTCACTATCGGTACAGTGTAGCCAACAGCTTGGACCACAGCAGTAGCAATGATCTTTTATTCTGATCACCTTTCTTCCACTTTAGTATGTTAAAGGCGTGCAGGTGAGAGTGAAAAGTTGCTTCAAAGTGAAAAGGTGAGCACTGAAACATTGTCATGCAGTCTTCTAAACAGAGGGAATTAACGGTAGGCAAAATAGCTGCAGAAGGAAATGCACTCAGAAAGATAATAGTCAGGCAGGAGAGACTGCCAGAACACTCAGAATTATAATCACCTGTAATCAAGAAAATAAACCAAATTTTCAAAAGCAGTCATTCCAGAACAATGGAGGAGTGTTTAAGTGCTAAAGAATAATGCTGATTTATACAACTAATTGTTCCTAAGTCCTATTGCCATATTTTACAACTGACTTACACATACTGTCTTAAGGCTGAAATTCATAAGGGGACCTAACAGGAAAAAATTGCTGGTTTACCAGGGCTCTGAAACACTGCATTGTGGAGTTTTGAATTCTTTTCTGCAGTACTGCTAAGCAGCAGCTTCTTCAACATAACAAGCACATGTTGCTGTTACAGGAAGGTTTTCCATTTGCATATGTGTTGCCCACAGAATATCTGTCTTCTAATTACAGGTCATGTAATCTCAGTAGGTACTGTTTGTACAAAATCCTCTAGGAGAAATAGCTGTGTAAATGTTGTATTATTACTCTGTCTAGTACAATATTTCCTGTGTGTTCCCTGATTTGCACAAGTAGAAACAAACAGTTGTTGAGCAGACAGAACAAATATTTATTCCAACAAGAGTACAAAACTTCAGAAAAAAAGGCTATGGCATCACTAGTGAAAAAGTTTAAGTAACTATGAAGATTTCTCAGTTTAGTTAATGGCTTTGTTTTTCGACCTTCCAAAATAATAACATATTTTCTTCTTGGGAAGCTAGGATGCCTTCAATAACAATCAGTTACTCAGGAATGAGAGAACAAAATCTGAAGTTACATAATATTATAAATCATTCCCGTGACATCAAATATTATTCATCAGCATGGTCATTCCTCTGAGGCTGTTCATAAAGAGCATTCCTAACCCAAATTCCAGAGTAATGGCTCTGGCAGCTTTCAGAATAGAAGTAATGAATAGGAATGCAGTAAACTCAGAATTTACCTGCGAATGGACTTACTAAGTTTTCCTCATTCCTGCTAACTTGGGGGGAAAAAAATTTCCTGAGGGTATCTGAAGTCATTATTCTGAAAGCAAGATTTTATTTTTTCACGAAGCGAAATGCTTTTACCAACATGGGATACAGTTCTGGATATTGCTGAGTGCTGAGTGAACTAATGTAGTTTTCAAGTAAAAGACAAATATTCTACGTATCTATGGGTATATATGCACATATTATGATACATGTACACACATACAGGCATCTCTGCACCCACTCAAGCTCTATGTAGAGTTTAGCCAATAAACTGAAACAGCTTTTTTTGAGCTCCTGCTGTCAATAAGGGTATCAGCTTTTAAAACTTTGCTTTATTTAGCTCAGATTCAGTAGAGGCTCTGCACGGTTTCTGTGCTGTAGAATGTCGATAAGACTGGAAAGCTGGAGTTGTCACCAAATCTGGCTTTATGATAAAACTGGTTCTTTGGAATGGAACTTGTTCTTGTTCTGGTATGTATTACATCTATTTATTGAAAGGTTTATATATCTGTAGCCCCTGTAATGCTGAACTCTTAGGTATTAGCACTTGCAGCATTTGACTACATGAGAAAATACTGACCAGGAGAGAAGTGATTATGTGTAAGTCTTATGCTTTACTTTACTTTTTAAATCTAAATTTAGCTTTTGTATATTTGTAATTAATTCCAGGTTAATTTCTGTACAAAGATGCTGAGTTGTTTTTGTTGTAACAGGAGAAGATGAAGGAAGCTAACTGCTTTTTTAACATGTTGCTTGCATGAAGAAGAGTTGGAATGGCATTGTAGGACTCAACTATTATTCTTGGAGTTGTTGCTCCTTATATGCTTCACATATCAAAGTCCTGATACTGCTGTCCTGAAAACCATGCTAAAACCAGTGGTGGTCCTGTAAGGTAAAGATTGATAAATTCATGGAGCAAGCAACAAACAAGATTTTCCAATTTCTCCACTTTTGTTGCCCAGTTGTGTCTCTTAGGAGTTTACCGTAAGCTTAAATATCTTGAAGTACTGCAGAAAAAACCAGAGACGTACTTGTCCATGAAGTTGATTTGTTTCTCAGTGGGTGATATATGAGTAATGTACCCAGTGTCAGGTTTGATGAAATAATCTTCTATACTTAATTAATCTAAAATCCTGAATACTCCTTCACACACTTGCAGTCTGTCAGGAAGGCGCTTGTTCTTAACGAATTCCAGTTATAATATCAGCTTTTAAAGCTATGAAATTAAACAAATATTTTCTGGTTTAGGAAGTGGAGAATATGCTGCAGTTCTGTATGTGTGGTACAGATGTTCATAAAAATGATTCCTAAATGTAAAAGGAGGACAGTGACTGTGGAAGTCTCCTTACCAGACCTGAGTGAGTAATTAACAACATAGAACTCAATTCCACCTAAAACAAGTGGGATGGGGATCACAATTACAAATAGTGAACACCATGCAACAGTTATTTGCTGGTTCAGTTAGTTGTTGTAGGGTCAGATCTCTAAGCTGTTTTAGTAATTTATCATCAGTAAAATGATGCTTTATTTTACAGTTGTTATCAACTGCACCACTTCATAGGTCTGTGTATTACTGAATTCAATAATACAAGTTAAATGGCTGTGGTCAGGTCTTAAAAATGTCCTTCTTAACGTTAAGTACTACTGGATGAGTAGTAAAAGAAAGCATGGGACTGCTGAATAGAGGATCGGGATTATGAAGTAGCAAACTGTGCTGCAGAGCAAATTATTAGTACAGCCTCTCTAGGCAAATAGAATTGAATGTTTATTTGGGTGGCATGCCTAGAGGGTAAATTCCATTGCTCCAAATATTGATACCAAAATACTGCTATGCAGAATTTACAAATTAGTGGTCAGCCTAGTCTAATAAAAAGTCTCTAGATGCAAATCAGAGCTGCTTCCAAGGGCAGTAAAACCCTCACTATGAACAAATTGTCTTTTGTGCAGTGTCTAAGAAATTTTGAAAGGTGCTATGAATTTCCCTTTTTTATGCACAGAAGATAACATAAGATAGAGGGAAATTGATCTTGCTTACCGTCCTAGGCATATACTGACTATCTGCTGGAACAGAGAAATAATTTTCTTTGTGATTGTGCCAAAACCACTTTGGGATAGATAAGGACTTGCTTTGGGAACATATAGGATACAGGGTTCAGTTAAGTAATTGTGTATGTATATATATTTTAGGGAGTCTTCATTTCTTACTTAGAAACTTAAGAGTACCACTGCATCCTATTTGGAGGAAGGCAACGTACAGAGAATTATTTCAAGTGAATGTCAAGATTGCCCTGGAATACATTAAATAAATGAGGCAAGTCCTAGGGGAGTTCTTGACATGGATATCTTTTGTAGGCAAAAATTACCCTGTCAGAGTATTTTGTGAGCTGTTGCAATTCAGATATGTAAGGAGAAACTGGGAGAGTGACAGGATAAGCTGCTGTTTTAGTCATTTGTTACTTGTATTGTTCCAACAGTATTGGTCACAAAAAGAAAGCATGTTTCAGCTGGAAATTGAACAGGCTACAAAAGAGGAATATAAAAACATTGCTTGAATATTCAGTGATGCTGATAACAAGGCCAAAGCTCAACTTGGATTGAGTGACGAGTGACATCAGTGGCAGCAAGAACTTCTGTGATTACATAACAGTATAAAGACGGGCAAGAACATGTAGGTCTGCTGATGAAGAAGCCATTTAACAACAAGCAGGTACAACTAACGCTGAGGTAATCATGAGGTAATCAGTACCTTCTTTGCCTTGATTTTCACTGACAAGGTCTCCGAGCCTTTGTACCTAGTGACAGAGTTCAAGGAGGAGAGGATCTACAAGTAATGGAGAATGATCAAACAAAGAATCTTTTTAGAAATCTTGACCAATACAAGTCCACACGACCAGGCAGGATTCATCTGAGGATGATGGGAAAGCTCTCTTATATCACTGCAAAAGTAGGCTGTATCAGCTTTGAGAAGTCTACGCTGGGGGAGAGTCCCAGTGACAGGAGAAAGGCAAATGCTACAGCGGTCTTTAAAAAGGGCAAGGAGAATGATCTTGGGAATTGCAGGCCGTTCAGCCCCACCTTAGTCCCAGGAAAAATCTTGGAGTGAGTTCCTTCAGAAGCCATTTCTAGGAATATTAAGGAGGATAAGATGATTGGGAATAGCCAGCAGTTATTTAACAAGAGTAGATTGTACTTGACGAATCCAATTGCATTCTGTGATAAAATGATGAAATCTGTGGATGTGGGGATACCAGTGGATGTTCTTTACTTTGACTTTAGCAAGGTTTTTGACATAGTCTCCCATAGAATCCTTATATCCAGTTTGGGATGTTATGTCTGGATGAGCTCATTGAACTAGACGGATGAAAAACTGGCAGGATCATCAGGCTCAAAAGAAAGTAGTTAATGATTTGGGTTCTACCTGGAGGCTTATTTCCAATGAGAGTTCCTTTGGGTTCTGGCCTGTCTTGTTTGACGTCTTTATCAGTAACCTGGAGCAGAATATAGTTCACCCTCCAGTTTGGTGTTGCAGCTGGAGGGCAGGGTTTTCTTTCAGAGAAGCCTGAACAGGCTGGAAACGGAATACAGCACTGCACGTGTACCTGTACAGAATTTTTGACAGATAAATCAAATGGGTGGTGATAACTTCTCATTTTCGTTCTTTCATTTCTCACATTTCTAAGCAAGAGAGAATCCTGTCTAGTATTAGAAACTGATATCTTAAAAAAAAAAAAGTGTGAAGCACAATGCAATATTAAAGCAAGGATAGTGACTACTTCATAGTAGTCTTGAGGGACATTACCAGTGATGTTTGTGACGTTTCTTATAATTTTTTCATTAGTGGAATTTTTCATGTATTGGTAATTTTTGGAAATTATTTGCACGAATTTGTGTGTTCAGAATTCAAGTGGTTTTAACATTGCTGCTTTATTTACTAAGATATTAAGGGCAAAGGCAGGATTAATGGTACATGTTTTGCAATCATCTGGCAAATGAATCATTGTTAATAATATAGAGTCTGTTTATTGATTTTCATTTTAGAAAAAAAAAGTTGAATAAATGCCAGAAGCAGCCTTTGTCTCATTTCTGTAGGGAGATAGTCTGTTCACTAGCTCAAAGTGTAGCAAATTCAACAAAGCTGCTTGCATATAGTGAATGTGTTGCAAAGCATTCAATATAACTTGCCTATTAAATCAGAGGAACTTAATAAACTATCCTTAGATGTATTCCTCAATATAATTTTAGCTTCTATAGACACAACTTATAGCAACATTCATTAATCATTTTAACCTTTATTACTGCACAATATAAGTGTGTTTTCATTTTATTCTAAGAAATGAAATTAAAAATATTTAATTAACAAGCAAAATCTAATATTTTGCATTTTGTTTTCTTCATGGATTCAAGTATATGATCTAAATTAAATGTATAAAAATTGTAAATGGTGTTGCAATGAGCAGCAGTGATATGAAATTGGAAAGATTACCTTGTTTAATGTGTTTGCTTACCTTTACCATTTAGATTTAGCTGTTCTTTGTTTCAGAGTTGTTTATTTGCACTTTCACATTTGTAAGTAAATGTCACATAAGGCTGTGCTCTTCTGAAGATAACCTGTAGTATGCACAGGTGTAGCTAATCTGTTTGTTATACTGCCCTTTCTTTTCCTAAATCTTCTGGAGCCTTGCTTTGTTGTGATTATGAAGCAGGTATTGCAGAGCACAGTTTAGGATTTAAGCACATTTGGACTCTGGTTCCGCTTCCAAAGTTGAAGCAATGTGATGTAGGAATATTCCCTTTAGGGTTTTTGTGTTTGCACTGCAAAGTGCAGTAACAATTAGAGTCAGTTTGAAAGAAATTAAAGAAACACAGATAACAATAATCTGATTCAACTCAGTTTTCCATGCTTCATCAGAAAGGTCAATGAATATTTTAGCATGGTCATTCCCAAGGTAATAGAATGTGTCGTCAGCACATCTCAGCCTCCTGGTAGCAGCATCTCTTGCTTCCTCTCTCCTGTGCATGAACCAATCTTCTTTTAAGCAAGAGCTCTCTAAAAACAGGCTCTAGAAACTGTCAGCTCGTACAATATTCCATTCTTTGCCTGTGTTCAAAAGTATAATTCTATATACTTCTGAAATGTACACTTCTGAATTTGTATTCATACATTGTTCAGAGATTTAGACTTAAAAAAACCCCAAAACAAATTAAAGTCACTGTACACTCATGTTGTGCATATACATACCTCTTGTCACTTGAAGCGTATGTATTTTTGTTCCTTGTTCCTCACATGTGGAGCATGAGCCTATTAGTCACGTATATGTAATCATTTCAGATTTTCTGAAATACTTTTATGAGAGAAATTAATTATTTCTGTTATTTTTAATATCTGGCAATGGGACCTGTTGTTAAAATAAATTACTTCTTCAGAATTATTAGCAGCCAGTTTTCTGGAAGTGGACTTTTGAAGCTGAAGTGAAGACATTAACTCCTTTGCAACCCATTGCCCAGGTTGTTCAGCAGTGAGACAGGCTTCTGTACCTTTCCCCCAAGGTTTTATGATGATAGGCATTGTGCGAGGTTTCAAGACAAGCACCCATATTGAAACAGTAGGAGACAGGAGCACCCATATCAAAACAGACAGGAGACCAACAGGGAAAAAAATCCATGGCTCAGCAAAATATCTACGTGATAGGCAGGCAAGGAGTTTGGTGGGCTGGCTTCTTCCATCTGTCCTCTTCCACTCATACCTAAAAAGACTTTCTGAGATCGATTTCTAAACTGGATTCCCTCAGTGCTCAACGTCATGGCCTGAGTGCTGGATTGCTTTCAGCACTCTATAAAACTTTCATTAAATACACTTATCCAACAAAAAGGAATTTATGGAATTTTCTCTTGTCTTAATAGGGTCTATTGTTCCTGTAAATCTGCCTCACCATGAGAGACATTTTCTACCTTTCTAGTTCACTTAATAGAGCAAAAGAAGTCTAATTTATCTCTTAGTTCAGTTAATAAGCCATCACTTACCCTGGTGGGATATCTCAATTTTTGTAATAAAAGATTGCCTTCAAATTCTTGAAGGGTCAACCACTGAGCTTCTGCCTGTGAAAGAGCTGCGATCCTGTGGAAGACAGAATCTGAACCTGATATCCCTGGCAATCTGACCTCTACTGATTTCCTTACAGTTATAGTCTATTTACAGTTACTCTTGTCAGTGAAAATGTCCTTTTTGATGACAGCTACTTCTATCAGAAGGTCGAGAGAGAGCCAAACTTTCTGGTTAATTTCCTATATACTAGGTACTTTCTGGATAAAGTATCCTGTAGAAGCTATTTACAGCTCTCTTAAGGTGATTTGAGAATTCTAGCTAAGTCAGGAAATTAATTTACCCGTTTCCGCTTTCTAAACTTGATGCATAGAGAGTTTATGCTTCCTACTCTCAGTGTCATTTAGGGGACTGGGTTTGGAGGTTTTTTCTCATGCCTTCTTGAAATGTTTAAAAATACTTCCAAGGCTGTTCCTTTCAAAGCTAAGACGTTGCTGTAATCTGTGCTTGTTGTGAGATCTCCAGATTCATAGTGGAAATGAGTGCATTTCTCTAGAGTTCAAGCTAAATAGGAGGTACCTCTGAGAAATGGATGTGACAACTACCAAGGTGACACCAGGTGTTCCACAACCAACTTATCAAATCCCTTGCCATCCTCAATCAATTCAGGAATGAAACTGGAGTGTATTCCTTCTCTTTTCATCTTCTTTCAGTGAAAGATTCTGAGATGCACCTCCAGTGTTAATGTATATCTGGTCTATCACTGGAATGCTAGAGATGTTTTCCTGCTAGTAACTTGAATTCTTTGAGATGTGCAATATGCAAATAGTGTACCCATCACTTTCAATTTGCACCCCATCTCATGGCCTTTCCAAGACCATCTACTTCTGGAATTCTGCTGATGACAGGGACAGAGGGGTTTTTTTAGTTCATTCTGTCATATTTTCGTGAGCTGACTGTAAGTACTGAAAACGACGGAACAGCTCTGGTGTTTAGTGATGCATGCAGCAAATGCACACGTAGACTTGACATCTCATGAGGTTAATAAATGTGCACGGGTTACTCATTATATCCTTTACAGGGAACACTCAGCATAAGCTATTTGACTATTTCTCCTTCACTGTTTTTGTATTTCTGATCTAGATTACCTATAGCTAAAAAAGCTCCAGAAATGCAAGAGGGTTTATGAGATATCATTGAAAGTATGAGTGGGAAGCCGAAGTATAAGGGGTTGCCAGTTTGAAGGAGGGTGGGATAAAAAACTTTTAGATGAGAAATTGTCTGACGTTTTATATGAAGCTTTCTGTCAAGAACTGTATGCATTTTTTATTTAGCATTACTCTAAAAGCTAGACACTATAAAGACTATCTTGGGCCTCCCTTGGAAACTTAGAAGATTTCCAGTGTTACTATAGCATTCAGCAATGAATGATAGTAGTATGGACACAGAAGTTTATCTTTCAGATTTGAAATTATCTGCTATATAGTGCTTGCATTTGTGCAAAAACTGGCACATTTGTCTTATTTAGTGTTATATTTCTCTGATTTTTTTTCCCCCGGTGAGAAAAAAAATAGAACAGATGACATTGCATGTACTGTTCAATGATAACCAATTTTCACAATCTGATTAGGCTCTTTCATTTTCTAATATTAGTGCTGGCTTGCAAATCTAAACAGCGTTAGCAGTTTCAGTTCTTTGAACCTCCAGTCTCCAAACCTAGTTCAGTCTGCATAAATACAGATTAAATATCTTGGTTTATGTAGAAAAAAAAAATGAATTGGCTTAATGTGATGAGTCTTCTGTCTTATGCTACTTTTTTGTAAAGTACCAGTGCTCTAGTAAAATGTCATAATCAATGAAATACGTGTACATATTGTATTTTCTCCAAGGGTGTAGTTTATGCAGAAAAGAAGGCTTTTATCTCTTTATGTGGTAAATATATAAAGGAAATGGAATGGAAAATGAATAATTCTTCAATTAATTCACAGCCTTTTTATACGAATAACTGAGGTTGGTCAAACATCTGGTTTTCCAGTGGATTCACAGTTAAGATTGTATTCCTGCTTAGTCCTTATCTGGGTTTTACTAATTGATGCTTACCATGTGACTAAGTCTGCATAATTACAGAAGATGTACACCTGCCATTAGTTCAAGTGGGGATATTTTGCGAAGACAGGCAATTAAGTGTTTGATTTGGGTTTGTTCAGCCTGGAGAAGAGAAGACTATGGGGGGATCTCGTCAGTAGTTATAAATATCTAAAGGGTTGTTGTCAGGACAATGGGACTGGACTCTTTTCAGTGGTGCCCAACGACAGGCCAAGGGGCGATGGGCACAAGGTGGAACACAGGAAGTTCCACCTGAATATGACGAAAAAGCTTCTTTCCTGTGCGGGTGCCAGAGCAGGGGCACAGGCTGCCCAGGGAGGGTGTGGAGTCTCCTTCCCTGGAGACATTCAAAACCCTTCCAGACACAGCCCTGTGCCCCCTGCTCTGGGTGTGCCTGCTCAAGCAGGGGGTTGGACGAGATGATCTCCAGGGGTCCCTTCCGCTCCCTGCCATTCTGTGATTCTGTGATTATATAATGTTATTTTTTTTCAGAAGATTAAATAGGACAGAAAAAAAATACAGTGTTTTTAGTGAATTATTTTAATATAAGTTTAGGCTTCAACGAAATTCATTCACTGTTTGCTATATTTTATCACAATAATCTGGACAGTATTAACTTGTTTGTTTGATATCAAAGACCTCATATGATACCTCTAACTAAACTAGCTTAGACTATCTTGTATTTTTAGGTTTTTTGTTTTCATTATGCTTAGTACAAATATATATTTTTAAGATGGATTTATAATTGAACATTAAAGGGATGAAAAGTCATTTTATTCATATCCAGTAATGAATCTATTCTTTTTTTTCATTAGCTTCTTTGTGAGGACTAGACTCTTCCAAGTCAATTTGATATACTAAAGTGATTTTCCAGTTGAGTGACATCTGTAGGATAAGGAAGACTAGAGAAGATACATTTCGTACTCAGAAGAGCAACACTTGACGTGTGTTAAGGCATCTACAAGCTGTGTTGATACTGACTGCTTAGTACAGAACTCGAACTCATTGTAAGGGTTGGTAGCCAGTCATTTAGGAGGAGCAGCTTCCATTCAGGGTGTTAAAAAGGTAACTCTGTGTGTTCTGAGCTCCAACCCTAGACAAGGAAGACTTATTTCTACCTCTTTTTCATAGACTTTATTTCTTTCTGAGAAATCTTTTTCAGAGACAGTTTCACATATAACCCACAATTCTATATTTGACATGGAAACACCTTCAGGGTTTTCTTAGTCCCTGTAGTCCCTGTGCTCCCTTCTCTCATAGATTTTTTTAAATTCAGAATCTTTATGGTTTAGGATCTGCAACCAAGAATGAGCCATTTCTGAAACTATTTTCCAATATTATTGCTTTCTTTTGTCATTTTTCTGTATCAGTCAGCAGTGGAGCTGAATCTTAGGTCCCAGCTGTTGCTATTAGTCACATTATTCCTGGAAAATAATTTTTTTTAAAAAGTATGTATTATTATATATGTGGACAAGTACTTAATTAATGTCAGCAATTACTATACAATGTATCCAAACTGTGGAAAGGAACAGTTACTCATTTAGCTCTCCCTGGATTTCCTCAGGCAATGAGCTGGAAAAAGTGTTGTGGTTAATCATAATGGATTAGGTCATTTAAGTAAAACTAGAGATTATTTATTAATCTGTTAGTTTAGTAGGCAGCGTAAATACTCAAAAATTGAAAGCATTTTGAAAGATCTATGGGAATTTCTGAGAGAATTCTTTATAATTAAGAAAGGGTTCTTGATTTATTTTATCGTATCTCTAGTTTTAATTTTCAGGTACCATACTAGAAAAGAACTCCAGTGTTTCTGGCTTCATATATAACAACAATCTGCATTTTTCCATAGAGTGGTTTGAATGGGAGTTTTTAATATTACAAGCATTGGCCTCTGTTTCTTAATCTGCTGGACCTCACCCTTTTCTATAAACCATATGGCAGAGGAAATGTGAGAAACTCAGTACTGAGTTATATACAAAGATATGATTTAATATGTAGCAGAAATATACCAAGTGAATATTGCCGATCCCTTTTCATGAACATGTGCAAAAACCTAAGGATTAGGCGTAAGTAATATTTAGTAAAGGTGACTGTATTCATAAAATGATGAGGAATCTAGCCAGGCAATACATAATGTGTGAGAAAGTAAAAAGCCAAAATCAGGCAAACATTAATATAGATATGTGTGTGGATGTAAGAACTATTATTTAATTCCTAATGTATTCAGTCATGGATAGAGCTTCATTTTCTAATGAAACCAAAGATTCTGCGTGTTTCATTAAAGCATACAGAAAAGTAGTCTCCTTTTCAAATGTTTAATGTTTAGCACCTCTGTAAATTGGAACCTTTTGTTATCTCACAAATATATATTACATATATATATAATATTATCTATAAATTAACAACATACATATATTATCTATAAATTAACAATATACATAAAGAGCCAAACATATATTAAATATATAACAATATATATATATATCACAAATATATATAAAGTATCTTGATATATTGATTCTTGGGAGGTGATATCCTATTCATGTTAGGTTTCTTTTGCAGCTAATTAAAAGAAAAGAGCATTTGAAAGTGGTCATTTAACTGATACATTTTAGATACCTATTTTAGGATACAATGAATTGGCTCTAAAAGTGTTTATTTCCTTCTGCTGACTATATGTCATTTGGGACATTATAGGTCATTTAAATTTGGCCAGGTGAATGACACCCACAGTGTTTCCAGTGCACTGCAGTAATGTAGATAGTAGGTCTGCAGATTGTTTTTTGTATAACTCATAGTGATACAAATACTTTATAAAATTTAAACTAAGATTTAATATTTTGTCTACTTTATTATCTAAGGTGATAGAATTACCTTAAAAGGAGCAAATAAGGTGAATTTTGCGTGCAAATATATGTAGTATTTTGTTCTATGTCAGAGCACCTAATTCTGTTGCATTGTTGGGAAATTCTGCTGAGTCATACAGTACTCAGGTCCTAGAGCTGGTTTCACTGATTTTGCAAGTAGCAGGCAACAGTGAGCTGTTCCCGCCTCCTGTCTGAGGGATGTGCTTAAAAAGGGCTGTCGTACAGAAACACACGATATGGGTCTGAGGAGTAGTCAGAGAGGAATAAAATGTCTGGCCACTGACCTCATAAAATAAAGGCTCATAAAACAAGTAAGTCAAAATATCAATTATATTAGTGAAAGAAATACTTTCAATTTCCTGCAGCATGGGAAGGTTGAGCAGTTACAGAAGCATACAACAAATTTATTGCTGTTTCCATTTCATAAATGAATAACTCATTACCCTACAGAGCTTTCTACCTCACCAGTATTTTCTCCTCGAAACAAGAGTTATATAAAAGGTGCACTAGGATTGACTGATGTTAATGAAGAATGATATTAATGAAGAATTTTGTAAATGCCCTTTGCTGCATTTTTCCCTTTTCTGAACTAAAACATTCAGAGTGAAAAAAATAAAATGGTACATTTTTCCTGAAGTTTTAAAGGGGCGTCTCATCACATCTGACCAAGATAACCATATACCTAGAGATAATTGCTATGAATGCTGCTTGCAAGTTTCAGCCTGAAGGTGAGAATGGCTCTGTATTATGTTAAGATACTTACGTAAAAGAGAGAACATCTGGGTTCCAGTTCCTGCTCAGTATGTGTTTAATTATTTATGCAAAGCAAACATCCTCAGGAGAGAGATTGAGAGCACTCCACCACAAATTATCCTGTAGCTTTGAAGTAGAGATTCTATCATTAAAAATGAGCGGTCCAAATTCAAATCCCCTTGTGTGTTGACACTCAAAATCTTGTTATGGGCAAAAGGGAGCATATCATATAAATGACGCTAAGAATTTATTATTAGTCCTGTTAAATTTTAACTGCTTGGTAGTCCCAACTAATGAAAAAACCCACCTCAGAATTGTTATATGAAAAACCTTCCTGGTGTTTATCACTTTTTGGTAGTTTACTCTTTAGGTCCTAAGGTTGACAACTTCACAGTGCTCAGAAGGGGAGGTGAGGGTGTTTATGACATCAGCATCTTGAGGTCTTTGCCAAGAGTTCAATGCCTGCAAAGTGGGAGTTCATTGTCCTTTTTCAAAAGGAGCATGAAGTTGATGCGTTCTTCCTACTCAGTCTTGAGTACACATGGATTTAGCTTTTTTTTCTTATCTCTATGTACTGTGCCAGTGGGAGGAAAGGGTGAAAGCTGCCCCTGCAGCCCCCTTGTTGCATTAATGGTAGGAGTCTGAGGAGTGGAGAGATCCTACTGTTGAGTCATGAGGTTCAGATAGGACCCCCTTGCTTTCTAAACTCCTCCTCTGAGAGGAGTCTAGGTGAGGCTAAGCCCAGTCTTAGTCTCAGACTTGGTCAACGGTTTATTTTCTAAGGGTTGTAGAAGTAACCACCCATCAAAGTATTTGTTGTTAGTAACGAATTTGGCAGATGCCCCGGCTGGTGGTGTTCAATGAGAACGATCATGGCTAGGTTAATGAATAGTAGATTTATTAAAGCAACAGATACACAGGTTCTTTTGATTACCGGTGATAAGATTGCTGGTTACAAGACAGACGAATACTAAGAAGATGAGTAACACTGTTAGGCTACAAATGCGTTAAGCAAATATGAAGCATTGGAGATCTAAAGTTAAGCTACAGAGAGGTTTCTAAGTTTTCCCGGGGAAAGAGTTGGTATAACCAGATGCTTTGATCATACCCAAAGGCGTCCCAGTGGTGGGGAAGAGAGGCTCAGCCCATCGACTGGTCCCAGAAGCCAGAGTGGTACGTGATGGTATCTTCCCCAACACCCTCTTTCTCTTCACACGTTTTATACTATTTTTTATCTTTCAGGTGGAGCTTGAGTGACTCTAGTCATACCGACCTTTATGATGATTGGTGTAAAATTTCCTCACTTTACTTTTAAAAGCATAGACTAGAAGAAATTCAAAGCACATGCCCCGTGAGGGGTGGTCGCACCTTAGAGGCGGGTAACTTTTGGGATGGAGGTGTGTCTTGGTATTATAATGATATTATAATGAGCAAAGTTCACCAAAAGGACAGCATTTTGTCAAAAGTATGACGGACTGTTGGCCCAGGGTAGCAAATAAGCAGCGTACCAGCTCCACAATACCTGGAGTTCCCATTTATCACAGAGACCGGCTGTGATGCCTTCGCACCGCTCCACCCTCCGGACAACTCCTCTCAGAGCGAGTACGCCAAGTTCTCCTGGCATTGGTGACACCTATGGTTACTAGGGAACTT
Organism: Phalacrocorax aristotelis; assembly: GCF_949628215.1. NCBI lineage: Eukaryota > Metazoa > Chordata > Aves > Suliformes > Phalacrocoracidae > Phalacrocorax > Phalacrocorax aristotelis. The sequence continues at coordinate 107,854,240 of NC_134276.1, read as the reverse complement.
CCGTGGTTTGGATTCCTCACATAGCAGCTGCACTTCACCCCGACAGCTTCTTCAGTGCTGTACCTTTCCTAAAAACATAAGTTTAATTTCTAATTCACCTCCAGCAATTATTCCACACCCCTCTATCCCCAGAGAGTGTTCGTCCAGCAGGGACTTCCTGCATCTGTCAGCCCCTTCCCCGGCAGCACTCACAGAGCAGGAGCTCAGACAGGCTGGGCAATGGGCACTCGGCCATGGGGCGCCTGATAAACCCAAATCAGCACCGCTCAGGCTAGGGGCAGCCCAGCCACCCCCTGGTATCTGCCACAGCCCAATGCCTGACCCCAGCGGTGGCAAATATATTTACTGAGCCACACAAGTAATAAGAGACTGAATCTAGAAATTGTACGTTCTGGGAGAGTGCATGCACTGAACTTACGTCTTGAAAAAATAGGGAGCTTGCAGAGCAAGACGCAAAATGGTAGCACATCCCACTTAACACATACCAAGAGTCACTTCTGATATTTCATAGGAAGTCTGGCAGTATAATAACTTAATGATAAATACTTGGTATTGAATGGGTTGGCACAGTAGATATTTTTGGGGTTTCTTTGCCAACATTTGTGTATTTACATTTTAAGTGACTGAACAAACTGAATATAATTGAACTGCACAACATTACACACCTAGAAAATGAGGCTCATTCAGTTATTTTTTCTGTCATTTCCCTTAATAGGTATAGAATTCAGTGGCCAATTTCAGCTAGACCAGACACAACCATAGAGGCCTTAAAGACACAGTTATGCTCCTGAGTTTCTTGGAAATCTGCAGCAAGGCATTTGCCTTTCTAAGGAAGGGCTTTTAGTTGAGGGATCTAAAAAAGCATTGGGATAATATGTTAGAGGTTTAGGTGCTGGAAGTGAAAACTATTTCTGTGTGAGAGATCATCTAGGACAAAATGGAGGAAAATGGAAGGGGTGTTTGGGAAATGTCTTCAGGATACTACTTTCATAGGTGTGCTATTGATGGAGCAACTGAGTTTAATAAATTATAACACTTTTCATCATGTAATTTGCACTGTCTGTAAAAACATATTTTTGCACTTCTATTACTTCCTGCTTGCTATTTAATTTTTTTTTTTGTTGAGAAGTAAATGTATATTTATATGCAAGTATACTATACAGTATTGGGAGGTGAACTAATTTGCTTTCTGTGAAAGAATGAATTTGTCACAAACACAACTATTTAGTTCCTTTCTCCCATCGATGAGTCCTTTACATCCATTATTTTGACTGCTATAGAAAGTCCTATGAAATTCTCATATATTGTTCCATCTGGGAACTATCTATGCTAAAGAAAAATAATTCAGCAGAATCATAGGAAGAAGAAGTGGAACTGACTGTGGAAGAATATATAATTCAGATTAAGTTCTATTAAGGCTTGATTCAAAGACATCAGTGTCTCTTCCTGTGGAAGCAACTTGTAACATGTAACCTGAAATAAAGTTTCATAATTGCTTTAATTCAACATCAGCTATCACCGCCACTGAAATCAGTGGTCCTGCTTTGTGTGCCCCTTTTCTTTTATTGAAAGCAGGTAGGGTAGTCTGTTTTGGGAAAGAGACGTGACAATACTACTGGGAGGTGTATTTGGAAATATTTGCATGAGTGATTGCAAACAGAGGAAACCATTTAGAAATAAGTGCTGGAACAAAAAGATTTTACATACAGATAGGTAGATGTGTGTCTGTATATATATGTAATCATATGTAGTCCAGAGTATGTTATCCATATATATGTAAATATTACCATTCTATATGTATGATCATCATCACACAATTTGTTGATCTAATCTGTTTGTTTAGTTTTTAATAAGGTGTTTCTCTTGGGAAAATGCCAGATAAGTCAATGGTGGTTTTGCATTTTAAAGAATAGAATTTTATAGGTAACATTTCCAAGTGGATTTTCTATTTAGACTATTGCAATTGAATATTTTTGCTAGTAATAGGGAGAAAATTCTGAGAAACTAACAGTGTTGAGGGTGGGAGTAGGAAGACAGGAGATTTCTTCTGAGGGACTCTAAACCAAAGAAGTCTAGAACCAGACTCTTTTTTTTTTTTAACATTACATCGCAGTATGTGAGAAAGGGTGGCATGTCAGTTCGGAAGCCCTAATGAATTGTAATGATCTGGCTGAGCATTGTGCGTCAGTTAGAGGACAAACTGAGTGTAGAATTTTATAAAACCTGTGGAGATAATGGAAAGAAAGGGAACAAGAAACTACTATACGTTGTTATACTCAGAAGAGAAGGAAGAAATGCTCAGTGAAAGAATCTGGCACGAACTGAAGAACAGGAATTCCTTTTTGGAAAAGTATAATTAAATAATGTAATTAAATGTCAGCAGTTGTTGAGGGAGCCAGAAATTTTAAGTGCTTTGGTGGTACTGAAGATGCTGTAACAGAATGCATCTTGCAGGGGTTATTAAGATTGAATGCTTCAAATAGACCTTTGGATGCCAAATTGCCAGCTCTTGGAGTGAAAGGAAAAAAAAAAAAAAAAGTACAAACTTGTGCTCATTCCTTGGATTCTCGTTTTTGACTGCTCTAAAAACTGCAGTACTGGCTAGTTCAACCTCTGACCTGACCTGTTTTATGGGTTTTATTCTGAAATTCAGAGCTTATTTGTGCTTACGTACTGAAAATACTTACAGTCTTTAGACTAGCTATAAATTGACCAGTAAAAGACTTAATTAGAGGAGTTATGGCAGCCTTAATAAATATGTATTTAATGTCATGAAGAGATAGATTTTTAAAAGTTATGATTGTCTGTTACCTTAGATGTTTGCGTATTAATTTGTCTGGCTAATTTCATATTAATTTCAACCCTGTTGGTTTTCAATTAGAAAGCTTTCAAAGCAATCCTTTGAGAGAAAATTAGTTTCCTAAATCAAGATAATTAAAGATGGGAACTTGGTAGTACCCATACAACAGCATTCAAAGATCAAAGAGCTTAAGGGTTAAAAGAAAGAGCTTGAAAAGCCAGTCTGATTTCTTATGATCTCTGGCAGTGTCACTTATTTATAGGCATTTCCTTGAACTGTTAATTTTTTTAAACCGAAAGAATATTTATGCCAGAGAGTGTTTTTGTAATCCAGACAGGGCTCATGAGGCTGTTCTGACATTTTTCCACAAGTCAAAGAGAATATTTTAACTGTATTTACAGCAATAATTTAATTTTTTGTAATACCATAATAGGCAGCCATTCCTTTGAAGTAGATTAACTAGATTTTTAAGTGTTTTTTCTTGGGCAATAATACTTCCAAAACCTGGTGATAATAATGTCTATTCTTTGCCTATTTTTAATATTTGTGTTTTGAAGTTTCAGGTCATTTTCACAAAAGTATCATAAAACTTTGCAAACATCTCTTTTCAAGTAAATTGGTTCAGTGAAGACATTCGAAACAAACTATCTAAGATTATGAAAAGAAAATTAAAAATCCTAATTTAGAATTCTAGACCTATGTAGTTGTCATTATTCTAATTCTAACTCTTAAATTATAGAGTGCTTCTCCATCAGCATTTTAATTTGGATCACCAGTGTGCTTTAGAAGAGTATTGCCCAGATAGCCATTCCTACCATGTTTTGACTCCTGTTACCGAATGATCCCAAAGGAAGCAGACTGGGTTCTTTTCTGTTGAAACTGAACTGAAACGTATATTCCTGAAAGAGGCCTAAGGGTCTCTTACCCACTGAAGGCCTTTCAGTTCATAGGACCAACCAAGTGCTAGTCCAGAATAAAATTTCTGAACTCATACAGCATGGGCCTTGGGAGGTCAGCCCCAAAAGCTTTCTTTTGTGCGGTGCTGCTAGCTAATGCAGGCACAGGCGAGGGACCTGCCCCTGCCGACGTTCTCCAGTTCATAGGTCAAGGCTGCACGTTTTCATTTATAGATAACCTCCTCATTAAAGAGACTAAGCACTCTGATCAAGGAGTGCCTGTGAAAACTTTGTATTTGAGTGTACAAATGATAAGTTTCTGGTAATATCTCATAAATGCTATTATTTTTATCCAAAAAAAAACAAACAGAAAATGAAATTGTTGAGAAACTTGAAATTGACTTGATTCTATGTCTTCATCAAGGCTTATCATGTCCATAGTTTGTGTAATGTCTAATACAACTTCTGGATCCTTTGATGGAAGGTATTGGAAACATTAAAAACTGTTTTTATTTTGATAATTGTATGTAAATACCATTTTTCTAGAGGGATGTCCCCCATGCAGTATATGTGGGGCCAAGTCAGACCTTTATTAAAACACATAGATAAATAGTTTTTCTCTGATAGGCATTATGTTACATGTGTGCAATCCAATATCTAAAAAGGTATTAGTATTCCTACCAAAGATAATCGATGCTGTTAAAATCAAAATCCAGGAGGACTGACTTAATCATAGGGCTAATATCGGGATAAAAGTTCCAGAACATATTATAAAGGCTCTTTAACTGTATCTTAGTTCCCTGTTGTCCTAGTGGTGACTTAGCTGCATGGATCAAAGGCTAAAAAAGATACTATCCGTAGAAATCTTGCTTAATATATAGGGAAGAAGTCTGCCAAATTTTCCTTAGCATTAACAAATAGACTTTCTGTTGAGTACTTTCAGTGATATCTGTTGAATGTCAGTTAAACAGCAGCAAAACTTACTGCAACCAGTAGCAGTTATTTCTCATGGCATCTGTTTCCCAGATAACTTTTCTGTTCTCCTAAGTGATGTATTATCACAGCGACATGATTTTGAAGGCAGTGCTAATACTTGAATAGTTAAAAAAGTTCAATTGATGAAGCCCTTTATTAGATGTCTACATTGCTTCCCAATGTCAAGTAAGACCTATCTTCTAGTAGATCTAATAGATCTGTAAAACTTCTATACATCCTGACTTTAAACGTACCGAATATCTGATTAAATATTTAAATGCGATTGGGAGTATAAAAACATACATATATTTCATACCCAAACACAGACAGTTATCTTGAATATCATTTTTAGATATCTAGAACCTTATTTTCCAGAAGATTGTGAGAAATAATGAATAACAGCTTCTGTAGTGACATTAAAGTCAGTATAAATTAGCTCCCAAATAATTTAATTTTTAGATTTTGAAATACAGGAATGGATGCTTAACAGTAGGAGTTGTATTTTCCCAGGTGAGGATTCAGTGTCAAATCACAACCTTAAATCTGAATCTTAAATGATTTACTTTCTGATTCCATAGATCTTGAAAGACCATCGCATATATGGAAGAAAAAACTTTGTTAATTCACATATAAAATAAAACCTTTTTTTTGCTGTAATGGAGTACTTCATGCATAAGAAATGTTTTTGACATTTATCCAAAGATCAAAAGCTTTATCATGTGGTTTGCACTTGTACTGCCTGGTTTTATGACAACAGGGAAACAGTATGATTAGAAATCCGATCTTCATGTCAGCATTTTAAATGTTTATTATGTAATTATCAAGGAACGTTCTCACTGGTGTTAAAATACTTTTTTGCATTAGCTGAAGATGTGGCCCTTTTTTCAGAACAGTGTTACAGGAAAAATATCCTTCAGTTGTTCTCCTCATTCTTCCTAGGTAGGACTGTGCTGCTTTAAGTAAATCAGTAAGGGTACTCTGATACGCAGGCTGACATCAGTTGTACTTTTGATAACATGATATTAGGATTGCACATTATGACGAATGCCTGATACATGGTTCCTTTTGGTGTTCTTTCTTATACAAAAACTGCCTCTATTTATGGTGCTTTACAGGTAGGAGTGATAACTTTCTGTTACAGGAAAAAGACTAACATCAACATTAAATAAAAACCCTTACGTTTTTTTCCTTAGGTAGAAAATGCATGTATGCAACAGTTTCAGATTAGCATAAGCATTTTGGTATATTAAGATGTGATAGACTCTTCATATTCTGTCAGAGATACTTAATTCAGGTTTGATTAGCTTGTTAAAAAAATTTGTTTCTTGAAAGGTTTTCTCTGAGCTATCCTCTCTTCAAATTATCAACTGGATTATCTGTGCCTATGTCTTACTTTGCCAGGCAAAATTATTTTATATTGAGAAGAGCTTGGCTCTGACATCTTTGAAACTCTGTTTCAATAAGTTGTAGGCAGTTATTAGCTCGACACTTGGCCTTCTCTTTGCCAGAACAAACAAGCCAGTTTCCCTCATAATTTCTTCATGAGGCATTTGCTCTAAGCCCCTGATTGTAGCCCTTGGCTGGACTCTTGCAGATTCTGCATATCCCTCTCGAACTAGGGGCCCAAAATTGGACAGAGTACTCCAGGCGTGACCTCACCAGCATTGAGTAGAGGGTTGGAGAAGAATTCATTCAAAGTAGATGACCAAATGTCATTCGGAAATAATTATTTTTCTTTTTCAGATAATTTAAAATAATCAGAAAATGATCTCTTTATGTCATTTAGTATTTTTTCTAGGATACTTCCTTTTTTATGGCATAAATTCAGAATTAAATTTAATCTTAGTCCAGCTCGTGAACAGTTACTTTCAGCAAGTCCTAAATGAATTGTCATAATGAGGGAAAGATTTCAAATCTTTAAAATTTCATCTCTGTTAATTTTAGCTTCTAATGTAAGTTTCTAAACTATCCCAGATATGCAAGAGAAGTTTTCTTATTTGACCAAGGTAACTAATCTAAGTTTAGAAGTAAGCCTTGCTGTGAGCAGGAGATTGGATAAGATAACCTGTAGAGGTCATTTCCAACCTAAATAATTCTATGATTTTATCTCTTTTTTGTCAAAGATATGAAGAAAAAAAGAAATTTCACAGCTCAGTTAAACAATCCCAGATTTAGCATGGGAGTTTATATAGATGACCAGTTTTATGCTGAATAGAAATAGAAAGGTAATTGAATTATTTCTGTGCATAGATGATCCTTTCTTTTATATACTTTAATATGCATATCGTTTTAACATTTTGATCTATATACTGAGGCAGCAAGACAAGTTCTTAAAGAAATTAAATATACTTTGTGCAGTGATAAGCTGTTTGTTAAAAGTGTACAGGGAACATTCAGCATTATGGCGATTGTATGCTTAGAAGTGTATCGTCTTTGTCAGGGACTGTGATGTTGAGTTAGCAGCCACAGAGACAAGTATGTTCTGCATGGAACAGGTGTGGTATATGCAACAGTCACACTTCTGTAACAATGAATTCTAAGCCTTGATTGAATAGACATTTATTAGATCCAATTTCACATTTCTTCAGGATTTAACCATTCAAGGTAAGACTTTGTGATGAAGGAATATTTTTCTAAAATATTTTCATGTTTATTGAATGTTGAATATCTTCAGTTGATTACTAAGTAAAGAATCATAAATTTAAATGTCATCTGGCATCTTTTAGCACTGTGCAGGTAATTTATGGTTTTTTTTATATCAATGGGTTTCAGTAGTGAGTATAATAGTATCAGATTCATCACTGAATTATTTATAGTTTACAAATAGGATAACATTAAGTTGTAGATAAAAATACATGCAACAATAATTCTAGGTTTGTGTGCCATTGAAATATGGTAATATTTTAAAAAGGTTGCAATGAAAGATAAAATATATCTATACATATAATTATATATCAAGACATTTCTGAATAAGGTTGTCTAACTACTCTGTAAATTATGTGCTATAACATTTTAAAATTACTTTTCTTACAAATTTCAGAAGCAGAAGTTAAAAGAATATGTAGAGAAAACTTGTATCAAAATGGGTAATTCTCTGTCCTATATTTCCCATACCTTTCTTTCTAAGCAGAATTTTCTTAGAGTAAGGAAGCTGAGTGGCTGATGCAGATACTCTTTCTGTTCTTAGGATCAATCCTAGTTGATGATATTTTCAAGCCTTGGATACATTAATAATAATGGAAAACCTGAGTACTGGATTGTGGACTCTTGCATTGCAAAATGTGGCTGCAAGTTTTTCAAGGACTTGATGGAAGGAAGAGAAAATAACAAACATTGATCAAAGTAAACTGTACTGAGTGAAATGACGGCTGCATAAACTCAAATTCCAGGCAATTTGGAGTCTCTCAGGAAACACCTACCTTTTGTAAGGAGCATGCAGGCAGAGTCACTAATGCCAAGAGAAAGGCTGCAAGTCCTTAAATCTGGATTTGGACACTGCCTAGATCTGTATGCCTGGCAGCAGGAAGTCCCTGTAGCCATTTCTCCATCCCTGAAGACATCTGTCCTCAACAAGGCAGCAGAAATAGACTGAATGGGGCAATTCATATCTATTTGAGCTATTAATTCAGTTTCTTGAGATGTCAAACAGACTTCCTTGGGTCACATTTCCACAATCTCTTTGTCAACTCTTACAATTAAAAATGTGGGTTTTTGTGTAGTTGAAGTTGATATTCCAATTTCATCATGCAGTTCCAAGAAATGGGCATGAACTGCTTACGTTTGTATTAAAGGAACATGCTGACAGAGGCTGTAACTGATTTTTGAGTCATGAAATGTTTTTACTAGATCAGTCCTTTTCTCTGAAACAGGTAGTTTTAGGATGTGTTGCCTTTCCAAGAAAAAAAGATAAATCAATGAGAAAAGCTAATGCAGTAGGTTGTTTAGAGGTTCTTGGAATCAGGGTTAAAATGCTCTCTGTTCAGCTACAGAGATATTGATTAGTCAGTGTGTTTTATTCAAGATGTGATTAACTAAATACTTCTCTTACTGTTGCTGACTTTAGTTTACATATTGCTCTGTTTTAACTTATTTGCGGCATTCTGTACATTTTATAGAAACTACTAGAATTTTAGCAACAGTTGCCAAAAGACAAGTTTTATGCAATTACAATGGTTGCTGTATCTGGCCATCTACTTGTTTGTTAATATCACCTAGTATCTTTTGAACTCAAAGGCTAATTTCAGCATTTTTCTGGTGAGAGTTGAGGGGAAGGGTTTGATTGTGCCTTTCATTGCAAAGACCTCTTGTTTTTAAATCAGTCAAGATACACTGATTCCATAATTATGTGGTCTGATTTCTTGCCCTATCTTTAATAAAGTACTGTACTTTAGCAACGATATTTTCTTTTTAGAGAAATCTCTTAATACATACTTCACATTAGAAACAAACGTTCTATGAGTCCTCAGTAGAATGTGCTTGAAACAGACATTTTTGTGAGGGTGGACTGTGTATTGGTTAAGAATGGGCAAACTCTTGGCTCCTACTGTGAGACATGGAGGAGTCCATTATTCACAATGTTTTCTACCGCTCATTAAAACCATAAGGAATATCGATTGATTACCTGGTATCTAGAAATGTCAGGCCTTAGGATACAATTTTGAAATGATCTTGAAGGGTCTGCCAGACTCAGAAGAACCTTTCTGATGCTGTGCCTGTTGATATAGGAAGAGGATTCCAGTATTTTTTTCTTCACCTCTTTTTGTTAATTAGTGATGTTTAATTGGTTGTATCATCATTTGAAGGGGTAATGTTTTTGGCATTCAGCGAGAACATCACATACAAGTTCTGGCCTGAAGTTTGAGAAACATGTTTTTTGGATTTAGATTATAAAAGCCAGGAATTTAGAAAGAATGCTGGCTCAATTCAGTACTCCGCTGCCATTTGAAGGACCACTTGGGCTATTAGCTGATTTTGAAGAAAGAATTTTGGCAGTGACTCAGCTTGGCTTTTCTTTTTTTCCTCACTCCTGGTCTCAGTATCATGTTTTCTGCTGCTGTTATGAAGGCAGTATGAATGTACTCTTCAATTAGGGTGTCCATGTTCAGTTACTGTCTTGTCATGTTGTCAAACTTGTGCTGACTACAAAGCATCAATGGAGAAATGCAGTTTTCAAAAGTTTCTACCTCAGCAAAACCAAAATCAGAGGAAATGAGGAAATATGAGGCACTTTATAGCATGAGTGCTTCTTCTCAGCAGCATTTCTAAGGTTTGTGGCTTTACGATAAAGTTTACGGTTTTGGATAAATATCACTCTTATGGGGTTTTTTCTCTGTATTGTGTCTGATTTACAGTTCTATAATAAAAGACTGTCCAGTGGAGAGGGGAACAGCAAGGTAGATTTTTATGTTAGAAAGATCCCACAGACTCACACAGTGCAGCTGAGGCAGGAAGGCATCTTTGGAGATCACCTGCTCCAAACCCCCTGTTCAAAGCAGGGGCAGCCAGAGCAGGGTGCTCAGGGCCGTGGCTGTGAAGGTTTTTAGTATCTCCAAGTACGGAGAATCAGCAGCTGCTCTGGACAAACCCGTTCCAGTGTTTCACCACCCTCACAGTAAAAAAGTGTTAGGTTTAAACAGAATTCCCTGTATTTGAGTTTGTGCCTATTGCCACTTCTCCTGTCACTGGGCACCACTGAGAAGAGTCCGGCTCCCTCTTCTTTACTCCCCTCGTCAGGTATTTATACACGTGGATGAGATACCCCCTGAACCTTCTCTGCTCCAGGGTGGACAGCCCCAGCTCTCTCAGCTTCTCCCCGTAAGTGAGGGGTGTCTTCAGATTGCAACACATCTGTGATACGGAGTTTATGAAATGCTTCTTGTAAAGGCCTGTACCAAGATTGTGTAACAGTAGGTGAGAGGAGGTTATATATTGAAATACATCTTAAATTGATTAAGATTCAAAATATTCTTGTTCAGCTAAATACTACCAGCTGTACCATCAACAATATGTGTTTATTAAGGGCAATATTTTTTCTAAGGTTTTGTGGTGAGCTTGTATCACTCTCTTTGCCTACAAGCTTTTAAGTTTTGCAAATTTTATTAAATCCATTTTATATTAGATATGAAAATCCTAGATTGCTGTTACTGAAAAACTGCCACTTTGAAGATTAAGATCCTAATTTTCCAGGTTTATCTTTATTGAGGTACTTCTGGTCTTTAGAAAAGTCTACCTTTTTTTATTCTAGCTTAATTATGAAATTAAGAATTCACTGGCTACATAATTTTCAGTTCAGTAAGCATGTTTCTTAAAATTTATAGGCTCTTGAAATATGTTTTCTTTCTGCTTATTGCTGCAAAAAAGAAACATTTTCAGATTGAGGGAATTTTGTTTATTGTGGTATTAAGCTTTGATAAGTATAATCATCCTCTTTTATATTATTTTTTTCCTACCTATCTATTTATTTATGTCTGAGATCAATATATGATAGATTCCTTGGTATTTTTCACCACATTTAAAGTAGCTTATTATTCTGTTAAGCAGGGAATTTTAAACTTCACTGTTTTTTCCGTTCATGGTAAGAAGCTCTACTGAATTTAGCTGCAATAACTTAAATAGAATTAAATATCCACATCATGCAATGCCTGACAGAACCCATTTCATAGCTAAATTCCTTCAAAGTTCATGCCTTTCACTTATAGAAAATCTTTCTTGCCAAAAACAGACTTGAAGTGAATAAAGTTAGATGTCATTTTTTTTTAATTTTGATATCTTTTAATCTTGGTTTTCTATGATAAGCTTCTAAGCCATGATTAGAAAAATGTACTTATGGATTAAATATTGATTAAAACGTCTTTAAAATATCTAAATAATTTTGGGCTTGTAAATTTATATTTAAATGTGTAAATCATTATCCCATTTCTTAAGTTTTGAGAGAGCTGAGCTCCCAATATCAGCCTACCTGGAAATATTAATAAAACTCACAGCGTTTATATGTTTATTTCTAAACGATAGTTTGATTGAGTTGGGGCAGCAGTAGTGAGTAATTTCTGTTTGAGATAAGTCTTGTGAATAAAGTTGTAACAAGCAGACTTTCTCTAAGGAATGTCCGGTTTTATAGTTGTGTACTGCCTCTGCTCAGATATTAATAGCTCATCTATTTTACTGTTTCTGCTGCAAGTGTCATAGGAAAGAATATTTGACAGAGGATTTTCTGACTATGCTTCAGTATTTGTGCCATTGTTGCACAAAACTGGATTGTGTTGGTTCTCTTGCATCGTGCATTTCGCCCCTATAACATCTGTTACGCCCCAGCAGGCAGTTTGAACTTCTTGCAACTTCTAGCTCTTCTCATCAGGGAAAATGACACTTCAACAGATGTAGGTTCATGATGACACAAAGACTGTTTTGTCTGCCTAAAAATAAACCACTCTCTATTCTCTAAGACAGAAATTCGACAAGGAATCCATAATGATTCAAATAAAACTGTAGAACTTTATATCAGGACTGTGTTCCCTACTGACAAATCCGAATTAGTGCTAATGTGATGAAATGGAAAGTTCAGTTATACTGAACTACTTAATTATTCGTGAAACTTAATGTCAAGCAATTAAAAATGTAACTAACGTCTCTCAGTACTGTCATACCCTGGAGAAGTGATGCTTTATAATTTAGTAGCAGCATGACCACTACAAAGTTGAAAAATAACCAGCCTCCATAGAGTTTAAATTTTTGTTGATTGGCTTTGCAGATGCAGTTTGTCTTTCAGATATTTCTACAAAATAAATTGCAGGCAAGCATTTGAGGCCATTGGATGGAAGACAGGCTATCATTAAGGCAGTTAATATACCTTTATTGGTAAGAAAAAAGGAAAAAAAAAGAATATAATGTTATAGTGCTTACAAGATATTAGAATACTCTCTGAATATTAAACTTTACATAGTTTATTAAACTGCTGAAACAAATTGAGAAAAAAATCTAAAAGTACATTTAAAAAATGAAATGTTGGGTTACATTTGAATAGGCTATTTGGAATAAATTTTCACTGTAGATTCCCACACATAAAGAAAGAAAAATATTCTTTAGGCTTATTTTTATTCCCAAAGGATTACAAAAGTATAAGGTGTTTTTAAACACAACAAGTCTCACAGACTTTACAAGCTCAACAAGAACATCATGTCCTTTTCAGTGGGTGTGCAGATGGTAGGATTTCTTCCCCACAGACAGTTCACTTAGATATAAAAGAGATGTGATAGTATGTTATAAGATCCTATTTTTTTTAGCATTTTCTTGTCAGTTTGCTGTTTAATGATGATAATGTTAGTAATGATGTTACTAGCTTTAATGGTCATCTTTTGTGTAACATATGAGTGTATGCTGTTCCTTCTTCAAAGGTCTACAGTGTTGGAGTCTTCTTCATTGTCTATAGGAAAAAAAATAATACCTTAAGTGATTTAAGATATCTCTGAACATTATTTCCATTTGGTGATTCTGTCCCTTGAGTGCAAACAGCTTAACAGACTCTTAATTCAGCTCTGTTTTGTACTGTTGTTTTAATGGAATTCTTCAGAGCAGAGGTGTGTGGTTCCTGATAGACAGATTGCTCACAGAAGCAGCCCAAAGCAAGAGGCTTTCTCTTACTGAGCTGTAAATTTATGGATTGTATAAATTTTTTTTTGTATTTCTGACTTTGCTGGACTAATAGGTGAAATAAGGTAGCTGATTGAGATTTTAAAAAGAACATTAAAAAGCATTTGCCCTAAAATAAAATGCCCTTGAACTGTCTGATGCTTAACAAGTTCAATGTACATTTAATAATTTCTGTTTCCTCATTTCAGCTTAGGAGTCCAAATTGATGTAAAGTATAGTATTTAAAAACAAAGCCAAACACCCTTTTTGATGTTTCAAAGCATATTTAAGCTAGGAAATATTAGAAATTTAAAAGGCAATCCATTTCTGCAAGGATTGTGTTAGTGTAATTTTCATTCAAAGCCTATTCACTTTTATCTGGGAATCTGGATTTAAACAGAATATTCTCAGAAGCCTGTATAATAAAGGGAAAAAAGATTAACTGGGTGAATGGTTGTTCTGGATTTGAATTTGATACCAATTAAAAACTTACCAATTTCTTCATGCTCAAGAATAACAAAAGCAAGTTTTCTAAGCATATTAAATATTTGATACTTGTGTAATCATTTACTGAAAGCATAACCACATCATGCGAGTAAGTTTACTTAGTACATGAAATCAAAGCATACCAATGGCCTAGGTTATAACTACAGTCAGAGAATTTATGCTGAACAGAATTAGGACCTTCACAAAGAATGCAGTCCTCCTCTCAGCTGTATCTTGCAGTCTACGTGTTTTTCTAGAAGCCACTGCCAAAGCCATGTGAATTAGCTTCTGTAGCTATCACTGCTCACCTTAGCTCCGTGTTGATCCCAAGCTATGCCGCCTTTTCTCTTCATAGCTGTGTCCTTTCCTTTTTAACAGCCTTCACATTTCCCTCTCCCTTTTAGTGGGCTTGCAGCCCAACAGGTTTAGAATAATCCCTCCATAGTAGAGTGCTGTCTTATTATTCAAAAGTAAATTCTAAAATGCATTCAAATCTACTGATGTAGCATAAACATGTTCAACTATATTGTACCAAATTTACATCGTAGAAACTGGGGCAGAGTATGGTATGTTTTGGGTTTTGGTATCTGCCTGGTGTCATACTTTTCAATACAAACAAAAGGAAGTTTTTCAGGTTTTTGTCATGTTTGGAAGGTTTTTCTAAGAAATTGAATTATCAAGAAATTGCTGGATGGAGTTACTAGTTGGAGCTTTACCCAATATTCTTCAGATTTTATTAAAATATTGTCTCCTTTTCCTTTTTAGTATCTTACAAATATAATTTTAAAACATATGTATAGTATACACGTTTAACATGTTTCAATATATTACTGAGTGACAATAGAAGTAGATATGTGACTTACTGTTACACTTTTTCTAAGGTCTCACTGATGACACCTCACTTCTGTTGCATTAGGTGATCATCTGTGTAGACAGAGCTATGACAGGTTTGTGATGCTAGTTCTGAAATGTGAAGGATACTAGTGCAAATGGACTGAAATCAATTAGTCTACTAATATAATACTAAATACTAGGTCTTTGAATAGAGTCATCTGTCTCCGTATTTAACAGAACAAATGGACCTCTTATTACTATTCTTACTTATCTTTCTAAGTGATTTTTAAACCCATTAAGGAATAATTCAACAGAATCCTTTTAGTGTAGTACAGCCGAGAATAATTCTTTGATAGTGACTATGATCAAAGAGGAAGGGATAGGTTATATCACCTCGTGCTAATAGTGTTTTTTTTTTTTTTTTTTTTTTGCTATAATATTGTACATGGAGTGAAGACTGAGTGAAGCCCTGTCTGACTTCACATTTTCCCAGAGCAGCTTTAGTACAGTAGCTTTACACTCCACAGTGTTCTACCTGAAGGGAACTTCTAGATCGTGCCTTTTTTAAAAAAATACTTTTTTATTATTATCGTTATTTATAGCTAGTTAGGTAGTATCCTTGGAAACATGGGAAGAGGCAGTATTTTGTCAGATCTATCAAGAAGCTACTATTAATTTCTAGACTTGGTTTAACATAGCTAGACACAGCTTCTACTGACTTGAATTTTTTTAATTTCTTCACTGACCTGATAAAATAAGCATTCACCTGTGTATTCAAAGACCTTCAGACCAGTCTGGTACAAACAAGTCCCATTTATATTAATCCATTATCTATTAGTGTACAGCAATAATTTGAATGATGTGTACATTGCATGCCATCTTCATCAGAGTTTATAATAATCTAATGCATCTATGTAGTTGTTCTTCAAATAAATTTGGAAATACTGTAAATCTTTCTGGATGTGTTGTCTCTTTCCAATATTTTACTTTAAGTGATGAGTGAGCCTTCTCCTAGCTTAGTACTGGACTATTTGCCTGACTACCTACTAAGCACAGGTTGCTAGATTAATCACTTGGGCAATATTTTTCATTCTAGTTTGCATAAAGCAATATTTTTCTATTTACATAAAGCAGAGCTAGGAAAACGACGAGTCTGGAAAAATTGGACAGATGGTCTTGTATTTTTCTATTTTGTAAATATTAAAGCACCATATGTAGAAAATATTATTTTCTTTTGGTTTCAGAGATGTAGCTAGCATGTCTCGACAGAGTTCATAATTGCACTTACGGTAAGAATTTTAAATGGAGTTAGGCCCTTTGCCAAAACTGTGTTAGTCTCAAATATCTGTTTCACTGATGAAGGAAAAATATTCTCTAACTTTGCTTTTCACCTCTCATCATGCAGTTCCTCCCATTCTACCTGACATTTATTTCTTAATCTTTACATAGTTCAACATCAGTTATTACTTATTGGAACT
Organism: Phalacrocorax aristotelis; assembly: GCF_949628215.1. Taxonomy (NCBI): domain Eukaryota; kingdom Metazoa; phylum Chordata; class Aves; order Suliformes; family Phalacrocoracidae; genus Phalacrocorax; species Phalacrocorax aristotelis. Next base: position 107,838,146 of record NC_134276.1, on the reverse strand, counting down.
CAGCAAGGAAATTGTCCTTGAAGCAATATTGCTGAAGTGCTAACATACATATTTCTGAAGCAACTCTGCAAGGCTACAGACTCTATAAAAAAATGTAGTACCAGACAAGTGGTGGTATAGGACCTAAAAAGTGAGCCTGTGATTTGAAATAGATGTCTGGGCTCTAATCTCTTGAAGTTCCCCAACCTCTGTATTTAATAGTACCTTGGTTTCCAACCAGCAGTTATATGTCCTGAGGTTAAAGTGTCGTTTACCCTGCCAGGTAAATAAGGAAGTGAGGCTTTGAGTAGCCTCCTGGGTGATTTATTACTCCTTGATGCTTATTACAACAAAAAGAAAACTTTGTCTGAAACTCTTTTCCTTTCCTACGCTTAAGTTTGTCCTTTGCTTCTGGTACTATGGACGTAAAGACCATAGATGAGAATGAGCACATTAGTCTCTTTCTCTGTCAGTGCTATGCGTGTGTCCGAAAGGAGCCCTCCCTGTGTTCTTTGCTATTGCAATGAGAAAGGTACTAGTACCTGCTCTGCTACTAGATTCAACATTTTTACAGTTCGCCTCGGTTTCTTCCTGACCTCTAGGCAGTCATGCCCTCTTCCTGACGTCTTTATGGGCTGACAAGTTTTGATGTTAGCACGCAGAGTACACAAAGATATATACTTTTTCCTGAAGTAGGATGTGTTCTCGGGGGCTTTTTGTGGTTTTTCTTTTTACCTATTTTCTTATGGAGGGTATAAAATATTAATATTTTTTTTTTAAAATAAAAGTAAGTTAATTGTGATGATCTCCTCAGGAAAACTATCCACAATTTAGGACATCTCAGGAAAAATGTTATTTACCATACTAATGTATGACTTTTTTTTCTTTAGTACAAAATACCCAATTCTGTTAAATTTGGTTTGGCAGACTGGTACTGAAGTAGTCTTCAGTTTTCTTTGCCTTTTTTTGGTTTGGCTTTCCATATGACTACTGAACAAAAAATTAAATCTGGTCTAATTCTTGCTTATCCAGGCTGATTACATGAAAGTACTTCAGTTAATAGCAAATCTATTTCATGACACTTTTCTCTTTATTGCAATAATTGCCACATTAATATGTGTGGAATGTTACTTATATAATGATTTTTTTTCTGTGATCATCTTTTCTATAATTTTTGCTATCAACAGAACTTAGTAATTGTAGTTTCTAGCAGGTTTTAAAGTTCTGGCATATTCATGGGTCAAATTTGTCACACTGAAAAGTTAGTTTGGAGTGTAATACTCTCCCCGTCTAGAGATGCTTGTCTGGTGGACTTTCCTACCAATTATACAAAAGGATTCTAGTGAGCTCGGGACATTCAGTATACATTGTAGTTTGTGTTGCAGTTTTCAGAAAGGTGAAGTATTTCCACATACACAGAATAGACCATAACAATTATATTTCAAGACTGAAACCCCAGATTCTTGAAACAATATCTTTTTTTAAACTTCAGATACACCCCAGTTCTCTGCTACATATAATACTGAAGGAAAATTTAGAATGTTTTCTTCTCTAAAAAATGAGTCCTCCTTTTATCTGTTTGACTTTCTCTGTCTTCATTAGAGCTTGAAATTAATGTGACTCTCCTTATCCTTGTTATTAGTTCATGCACACTTATGGTCCAATCTTGTAAGATAATGGATTTTAAAGAGCTACAGTTACTTAGGGTGATGGTAATGCTGGAATTGTGGTTATTGAAGAGTACATAGTTATTGTGCATAAATAAGCCCTTTACCAATAATACTGGTTGTGTTGGGTAGGTTATTCATAGGGTCGTGGGACCATAAGATTGTTCAAGGTGGAAGGTCTCTCATCCAACCACCTGCTCAAAGCAGGGTCAGTTACAAAGACAGACCAGATTGTTCAAGGCTTTATCCAGTGAGCTCTTGAAACCTGAAAGAACAGAGATTGCATAATCTTTTTTGGGCAATCTGCCCAAATACTTTCTGACTGTCTGCATCATGAAAAAGTTGTTCCTTATGCTCATCCTGAACCTCTCTTGTTTCAACCCATCTTTTGTCTGTTTGCCATACACCACTGTGAAGAGCCTGGCTCTGTCGTCGTGATGATTTTCCCACAGGTATGGGCAGGTGGCTGTTAGGTTCCCCTGCAGTGCTCTTTTCCGGAGATCAAACAAGCCTAGCTCCCCCTGCAGCCTCTCCTCACCAGTTGTATTATTCCTGACAAGTTATCCCCTCCCAGGTGCACAACTTTGCATTCATTCTTATTGAATATTACGGTGTTCCTGTTGATACACTCTTCCAGTCTCTCTAGGTCAATGACCTCCTTCATGTCATTGATAAAGGTGTTAAATAGGACAGAATCCTAAAGTACCCCACTTGTTACTGGTCTCCAGGTAGACTATGACCCATTAGCCACTGCCTTCTAAGCCTAACCGTCCAACTAGGTTTTTACCAGCCTAGCTATGCACTCATCCAAACTGTCACACCCTAACTTGATGTGGTGGGTTGGCTTCGGCTGGCAGCTAATCACCCACAGAGCCACTTGCTCACTCCCCCCTCCCTAAGCAAGACAGGGATGAAAATAGGAAGACTGAGAGTAATAAAACTCATATGTTAAGGTAAAGACAGGAAAATCACTGGCAAATTACTGGTGTGGGCAAAATAGATTCTGGTTGGGGAATTTGACTTGATTTATCAACCATTATCATAAATATTTAATTACTGATTTGAGTATTGGGAAACAAAGATGACAAATACTTAAACACTCAGGGAAAACACCTTCCTTCCCCTTTCCCAAGCTCCAGATACCTCTCCGTCCCCATTCCTAGTCTCTACTCTTGTTATCACCATCAATGCAGGTCACACTCAGTCCCTTCAGTGAGATGACTGATGCAGGAGGTTGGGGTGAGGACATAGTGGTTTGTTTCTGCCGTTCCTTCTTTCTCACTCTTCTTCTACTGCTCCTTTATCTAACTCATTTCCCCTGATTGTGGGTTATCCATAGGCCACAGTCCTTTTGCGAGTGGACTTACTCTGGCATAGACTTACGTATGGGCCGCAGTCCCTTCAAGGGCTGTTACCAGCTGTGCCATGGAGCACCTCCTATTGCTCTGTCCTTCTTGTTCCTCTGTTTTGGTGTTCTAAGAGGTGCCACAAACTCCTCCAACTGGCTAAGCTATGTCCTGCAGCAGGTCCTTTGTGGAGCCAGCTATAACTGGCTATGCTGGCACAGCTCAACCCCTGACCTCCCTCCCACAGAAGTCAACCCTGAAACCATCCCCCGCAAGCAAAACCTTGCTATTTATAACTTATACAGTTGAAATCAAGAATATTGTGGGAGGTAGTGTCAAAAGCCTTGGTAAAGTCAAGGCAATTGCCACTCACTGTTCTTCCCTCATCCACAAAACTAATCATTTTATTCTAGAAGGCAGTGGGGTGGGTCAGGCATTATTTAACCTTGGTTAGTCTATGCTGAGTGTTCCCACTCACTTTATTCTCATTGAGTTTTTGATTTTATGTTCATGGCATTTCTATCCCTTTTTTTTCTTTAATTTTGTCCTCAGTTTCAGGACATGAGGCTGTCATCCTTCGTGTAACATCTTTATTTTGATTGTTTTCTCCACCTCTATATATACTCCAGTTCAAAAGATACAATGCTTAGCTGAAACCTCTAAGATTTGTTGAACAGGTTCTGTAGTATAGAATGAGAAAATACAAAACCATGAAATACAAAATTTAAACTGATAAATGCCAAAATATATTCACAGCCTACTTTATATTTTTCAGCTCTACTTCAAGTTACAATTTCACTTAGCAAAGTTGAGCTCAGTGTGGGTGAATCGAAATTCTTCACATGCACAGGTATGTATTCATTTTATTTGTAGGTATATATTTTTGTTTTATTTTCAATCTTCTACATAATTTGAAACTGAATTAATTGATTCACATTATTAACTTAAATTAGCATATTTTTGTCTGTTCACATTGACTTGTGAGAATCGTTATAAATAGTAGATCTTCACTGGCTTCACATTTCCAGTCTAGAAATCATTCATTTTAGACTGAATCACTCAGTTTGAATTGCCTCTATAAGTACAGGCAATTTATATCCGTTAGGATGCTTCTTTAGTTAAAATATTTTAACTTGTCTAAACTAAGGAGTTAAATAACCTACTAGGCTACACTTTAGTATCTTCTCCAACCTAATGAGACTCCCAGAGAGTCTTTTCCGGTGAGGCAGATATCAGTCAGGACGAGAAGGGTTTGCATTTGCAGTTGCCTGATGTAGATCCTTGATGTTGCTGAGTTGCCATCTTCCATTCACAATGACACATGGCTTGGCTCACTGACAACCCAACTGACTGATGACTTGATGCCCTGGTTTTGGCTGGGATAGAGCTATTTTTCTTTGTAGTGGCTGGTATAGTGCTGTGGTTTGGATTTAATATGAGAATAATGTTGATAACACACTGATGTATTAGTTGTTGCTAAGTAGTGCTTACCCTAGTCAAGGATGTTTCAGCTTCCCATGGTTTGCTGGGTGCACAGGAAACTGGGAGCGGACACAGCCAAGACAGCTGACCCCAACTGGCCAAAGGGATATTCCATACCATATGATGTCATGCTCTGTATATAAACCAGGGGGAGTTGGCTGGGGGGCAGTAATCGAAAATCAGGGACTGCTTGGGCATTGGTCTGTGGGTGGTGAGCACTTGCATCACTTTTTTTTTCTGCGTTTTGTTCCTCTGTCTCTTTTTTGTTTGGGTTTTTTTTTTTTCCTTTTCACTATGATTTTTTATTTTTTATTTTATTTCAATTATTCAACTGCTTTTATCTCAACCCATGAATTTTTTTACTTTTGCCCTTCTGATTCTCTCTCCTACCCAACAGGAGGTGGGGAGCAAGTGTGAGCAAGTGGCTGTGTGGTGCTTAGTTGACAGCTGGGGTTAAAACCATGACACTTGACCTGTTGACGCAGTGACTGCTGAACAGCCTGTTTCTTTCCTTTAAGACTTCATACCTTTCTGTGTTACTTTGTCCCTCTTGAATCCTTGATCTACTACTTTTCCTGTCTCAACTATCAAACATCTGCCTGTAGTTTTACCTTGCTTATCTTTCTACAGGCTTTGTGACAACTCTCATAATTTAGCAATTCTCTGACATTGCGTAAACATTGTGCGTTGAGTAGGCATATGCATTGCATAATGTCTGCCTGAACTTCTAATGTTGGATTGGGTTTTGGTTTTGTTTGTAGCCATTGGCGAGCCTGACAACATAGATTGGTACAATCCACAAGGAGAGAAGATTGTTTCTGGTCAAAGAGTGGTTGTTCAGAAAGAAGGTGTTCGATCACGTCTAACCATTTATAATGCAGATATAGAAGATGCTGGTATATATCGGTGTCAAGCAACAGATGCTAAAGGGCAAACTCAAGAAGCTACTGTTGTTTTGGAAATCTATCGTAAGTAAAATATTATCAATTAACAAATGAAAGACTATGTTTTAAACGCTACTGCTACTGAGAAAGTAAAGCCTATCAAAATATCTTCCCAGGTTCTGAACCTTATGTTTCAAATAATTGCATCTCCTGCAGTTTAGTTAATAGATATTATGACGAAGACTTAAATGAGATGGATGGCCACTTTGTAACGTTGTAGATCACTTTTCCTTTTTATTGTAATACATCTTATGGTGGTGCACTGTATGCCTCTCATGGAAAAGAGGAAATATGAGGAAAAAAATTATGCCAACCTAATTCTTATTACAAATACATTTACAACATATTACAAATATGCACATAAATAGAAGTGCAGGAAGTGCAAACAGGTCATTAAAAATGTGGAATTTAGATTGAATTAGTTATTTTTATGTCAGTCTTTTTCTATTCTTGGCTTTATAACAGAATTTTGTCATAAAGCATTGAAGCTTAATGTGATAAGCAACCAAAATGCATTTCAATTGCAAACAACTAATTGAGGAGTATATCTGAGAAGTAAATACATTCTGTTGTGGTAAGAGATTCTCTGAGAGGATTTTTTTTCAGTCTAGTTAAATAACTTTACATTGTACTGTATTCTTTAGATCAATCAAAAATGCCTGAAAGCAATACATTAAAGAAGTACACTGTGAAGATGTAAGGCAAGGTCTTTGTTGATAAAAGGGTGGGACTTATGCTAACAGCCTTTCAGATGAGTTATTCTCTAATTTAACTGGAGAATAGTTTTTTAATATTCATAAAACAATTGTTTGTGGATGGACTGAGCTCTAAGGAATTGCAATGAGACAAAATATACAGTAGAATAATAAAGTGCTGCTTCTGAAAGGTACATATAACTCAGATAACAAAAAACATACAATTTTAAAAAATCTATTGATAAAACAACCATTAAAATGGTGATAGCACTTACAAGAGATTGGATAATGGCTTGAAAGCTGGCAGTTCAAAGGATTTCAAGTTTCGTGGAATGCATTTGGATGCTTAAAACTGCCAGTCACTCCATTAGCAGGCTGCTGAGCAAGGCTGAAATCTTTTGAAGTGTTTGCATGTGGTAATTCTGAGGTTAGATAAACCCAAAGACCTACACAAGAAATGTGAAGGTTCGTGGGAACTGACATGTAAAAGTTTCCTTATTCATATTTGTGATGTATTGTTAGTAAAAAGCAGGATACACTCTACACCTAGGGTCTGGTTCAATACTCTCTGATGTCTGTGAGAGTTTTTCTTTTGACTTACATATGGTCAAATACTTCAAACATTTCATAGAAATACTTTGGAAAAGTCTACAAGAAATGTATATAACAAAAGTATGCTTGCTCTGCTGTGGGAACTACGTGGATTATTTGAGCCTGCACTTGTATCAATGCAAAAAGGCGGAGGTGGAGCTGCACCTCTGACTTAGGTTTTCCAAAGTAATTGGCATGTGCATTACATTCTCTGAAATGTAATTGGCAATTTCTGATCCTAGAGAAAATCGGTCAGTTTGTTTCCCCTGTGTGCAAGAAAATTTTCCAGAATTTTTTGTCAAGCGACTGGTTTCTGCATTAGATGTTGTATAAGATTATGGATTAATTCTGTCTTGGACTTTAAACACTAAATTCTAATAATACTAAACTTATGCAACCTGCTAACAAAATGAAATATCAAGTTTGGTTATTTGGGGTTGGAATAATTGAAAGCCTCAACAGACCTCAAAAATTCATGTTGTTTCCTCAAAAAATGCTACAAATTCTTATGACATAACATAAGTTTAAGTTTTTCTATATGGCTTCCCACTAGCTTTCAAGATTTTATGTTTACTTAGGTGATGGTTTTCACAGTCAGTGAGGCTGAAGTTCCACCTTTTTAAGAAGACTTTCCCAAATTTTAGTGATTTTAATGGAAGTTTTGATGGAGTAAAAATAAAAGGTTTTAATTCCATAATAAGATCATGAGGAATGAAACACACAAGGGAGTAAATAGACTGTTAATCTGAATATGTAGACCTCTAAAAAACTAGAGTTTCAAAACTGGGCTCTGGAACAAAACCAATGAAACCAATGAAAAATATATTTATAAAACATGCTTAGTTTATATAAATAAAACAAAGATTTTCATAATACAAAATGACTGTAAAGTCATTTCTACAGGAAGAGTGGAAGTCATGTGTCCAGGACCATTTAAGTCTTATCTGGGAAAATTATATTATGGAAATAATTCTGTATCATCACAATGAGAAGTCTTAATAGTCGTCCTTATCTGATTTTGTGTCACATATGATTTCAATGCGAAGTGAACTGGAAGACGCTTACTATATTCTGTTTTCTTCCTTTTCAGAAAAGCTCACTTTCCGAGACATAATATCTCCACAAGAGTTCAGGCAGGGAGAAGATGCGGAAGTTGTTTGCCGTGTTACTAGTTCACCTGCTCCCATTGTCAGCTGGTTGTATCGGAATGAGGAAGTCACAACTATTGCTGACAGTTAGTATTTTGGTAACTCTTTAAGTTATACATTCCAATTAATAATAAAATATTATTGTAAAAGAAGACTAATCACATAATAGTGGAGAATGGATTTTGATTAGCCCATCAGATTAAGCAGAATTTAACCAGGTTCTGTGTTCTATAGAGAATCCATGTGCAACGGTTTCCTTCATGTGTCATTTTTTTCCAACTGGAAATTTTGTCTAGATGTGACATGAGGGTCCAAATGCGCAAAAGATTCCTTCGCAGGAACTCTTCCTGGGTTGCCATGTATGTAGGAGTTGAACACATTTTTAACACACACACTGATAAACTTTACTGTGCGCACAAAGCTATGACACTGAGCAAACACTGCATTGACTTCGGTACACTTGCACATTAGCTCAGAGAATTCCAGGTGGATAGGCTTTTTACATCATTGTGAGAATTCACTTGTATGAGTATAAGCTATCCTTTGAGTTACAAAGAGCTGGGGACAGAGGTGGTCTGTTTAGGCTAGATTCCCTAACAGCTATACTGATAAAGTTAGGTGAAGATGAATCTCACCTTCCCCACATGCAAGTTCTAAGCTTATAGAGAGACAATTAATTAGTCATATGTTTGTGTGATTTACCCCCTCAAAAACTGTGAACCACTTTTTCAGGGCTGTCTCAATATTCTTATTTGCCATTATGGGAAACAAGACTTCCCGCATTTTCTGGAAATGGAACTAACATTGTTGATGAAAAAGCTTATCCATCTTCTCATCACTCTTTATCTCTGTGTGTACTAAAACTCAAGGTTGTAGTGTATACACTTAAAATTCTTGTTCTTTACTAATTAATTTTTTTTTTTCAAAATAAAATGGAATGTTACATTCAGTCCCCTATAAAATCACAGAAACAAATGCGGAGCAGTTGCTGGGGAAAAAAAAGCTTGTTTGGTGTTTCTTGACTCAGTCTTAAACTCCTCTCAATTATGAAAGAAAATTTAGATCAGACTTCTTTCCTATTTAGTATATCCTATCCTTTCTGTCATCTACACATAGACATGAAAAAGAAATAGCAAACTTCTACCCTTAGAAAAAAGAGTTGAAATTTTGAGAGAGAGCGAGCTATAATTAAACAGTGAATGTAGGTGAGATGTAGAAGATTTTGAAAACTAAGAACTTTGAAAACAAAGCAAGATTTGGCAATTTAGCAAAAAGTCTTTTTCAAGGATGCAGCTTCAAAGATATCTCTCAAAATTTTTATTATGGCCATTGTATTTGTTTTTCCAATCAGTCTGGCTGCTGTAGGATTAGCAAAGGTAATAAAGCAACATTCCCTTTCTTTTTCAAAATCATACATTCTGAGGTTTCGAACTTTAAAATCTCAGTGCATAAATTTCTCTTTTTAACCATTTTCTTTCACAGTGTTTACAATGTGAAAAGTTAGAATGATAGAACCAGTTTTAATTTAAATAGCAGAATATTTTCCTTATGTTCTGATCTAGAGTACTATCTAAATAAAATCCCAGTCATGCTTGGGAGGAAGTGAGGTTTTAAATAATGTCAAGATACGACATCGTGAACTTTGTGATTTTTGGCAATGTCTATGTGGGTTTATAATGCATGTGGAAAGAGTATACACAAAGTCTTACAATTAAGAAATTTTCTTCACGCCTTGTGAAATAAAAAGACTCAATTTCATATTACATTTCCAGCTTCAAAATCTCCAGTAAAGGATCAATACTGTAACCTATTTGCATAATCTTAAATTAAATAACATCACATTTGTCTGTCATTCTAAATTATGCCTATTAAATAGTAAGTAACTAATTATTCTTCTTGGGTTTTAGTTCACAGTAAGCTAAAATACTGAATAATTTCATATCCAAACTGAATTGTATATTACGGTTTATTTGTGGGGCATTAGAAAGCAGTTTCTATTTTAAGCATTCGCACTGTCATAATAGGAAGATGTGAAATAATATAATTGTTTTAATTTCATGGCTTTTCTGTTATATTCTTGACCATTTTTCTGTTGCATGTGTTACAACTCTTAAGATTTTTACATCACTGACTTTTGACTATTTCCATTTTGCAATTCTTGACAGTTACTAGTATCTATATTTGTATAATCCAGTTGAACAGAAGACTGATTTCTTCTTCCAGAAAGCCTGTGCACAAAATCAGAAGTGAAAATTTAAAGATTTTTGTGGTGTAGTAGGTCTGTAGCTGAAATAGCTCTAGGTGAAATAGCCTCTCTTCATTCTCAATTAGCTTCTGTGTACTCCCAATACCTTCTCTGCTTCATTGCTAGATCCTTCTAAGATTTATAGTATCTTTTTAGTTCTGCAAACAAAGATGTGAGTAACAAACTGTGGGAGTGGCTTCCCATCATTCTTCAGTAAAAGAAAAAAAAAAAAACAACAAAAAAAACCACCCAGACCAACCCTAGTTGAACAGTGGCCTCCAAAAGCCTTTCTAGTCTTACATAGTATGTTTAAGGTTTAACAGAGTAATACATAAAGCATAATTTTCTGGGCATATTCTAAGAATTTCTCTGTTATCAAGAGTTGAATTGTCATGACTCATAATTCCGTTGTATGGGAGTTAGGGACATTTTACTAGCTAAAAAAATGAATGGGATTGTTTTCATTATTCAGATCTTATCTGGAGTCCTGCGTGACTTGCTCTGGTTTTGCACAATTCTAGGGCTTCAAAAGACATTAAATACAACTCATTCTACAGTGCTTAAGGCAAATACAGAAATTTTATGTACAGACATTTGTATATTAGTTTAAGATTGGAGTTAACCTTAGAAAAATATTAGCTGCCACTGTTCATACAAATATGCTACACATAAATTACCCACTATCTGTATAAATGTATATGTTTTACTATGTTACTGCTCAAATGATTAAGGCTTGTCAGAATTCCACTATCAGATTAGCTGTTTTATATAAATATACCACAGGTGTGGAATGTAACTATAATGCATATAGAAAATCATAGCTTGTATAGAACTGGATAGGAAATATTGGGAACTGGTGCATCCTTCATGTTTCCTGCATGCTTTGATATATTTATTATTGATTTACATTCTCAATTATGTAATTATATTTGGGCTTTTTTCCCTGCATAGGTATTTTTAGTATGTAACATGATTTTTTTCAAGCCAGCAATTTATATATGATACTTTTTGAAAATCCACCTAGGGAACTGCATGTTATCTTATGGTTGGTGTTGTCCATAGAAAAGCATGCTCTCTTATTCTGAAGGACTAGATAAGACAGACTTCAGATGAACCAGATAACCCTCTAGATCATATTGGGTAGGCTGTGGCAAGCCAGTTCTGTTCCTTCTTCAGTGTAGCGTAGTCTCTGAAAACTAGGGTTCCCACTTCCAGTCAGTAGTTTGCGCAGAATTACAGTTGTGGAAAAACTGGTGCTATTGCTCTGCAGAGACAATGTAGACCTCTTAAATACACTTGTGTAAACTGATGTGCAAAAGTGAATTAGCTTTAGATGGGTAACATGCTGTGTTTACATTTAGTCTAGAAGAAGAAATTACTGGGTTGAAAAACAGTCCCTCCTGTAGATCATCTGTGGTTTGGTTGTATGAGGGACATATTTAATAGGACTCTTGGTCTTCAACTTTTGCTGAAAGTTTTGATTTTTTTCTTTAGTCATCTCCTAGTCTTAGGACAGCTGGGCCTAACCTTTTCGTTAGACATTGCGGGTCATATCACAGAATGGCAGGGGTTGGAAGGGACCTCTGGAGATCATCTTGTCCAACCCCCTGCTTGACCAGGCACACCCAGAGCAGGGGGCACAGGGCTGTGTCTGGAAGGGTTTTGAACGTCTCCAGGGAAGGCGACTCCACACCCTCCCTGGGCAGCCTGTGCCCCTGCTCTGGCACCCACACAGTGAAGAAGTTTTTTTCTCATATTGAGGTGGAACTTCCTGTGTTCCAACTTGTGCCCATTGCCCCTTGGCCTGTCGTTGGGCACCACTGAGAAGAGTCTGGCCCCATCCTCTTGACACCCACCCTTCAGATATTTATAACTACTGATGAGATCCCCCCATAGTCTTCTCTTCTCCAGGCTGAACAAACCCAAGTCTTTCAGCCTTTCCTCATAAGGGAGATGCTCCAGTCCCCTGATCATCTTCATAGCTCTCTGCTGGACTTGCTCAAGCAGTTCCCTGTCCTTCTGAAACTGGGGAGCCCAGAACTGGATGCAGCACTCCAGATGTGGCCTCACTAGGGCAGAGTAGAGGGGGAGGATAACCCCCCTCGACCTGCTGGCCACACTCCTTCTAATGCACACCATGACACCATTGCCCTTCTTGGCCACAAGGGCACAGTGCTGGCTCGAGGTCAGCTTGTTGTCCACTAGCACTCACAGGTCCTTCTCAACAGAGCCGCAAACCTTAGTACACACCGCATATCTTGGTACACACCCTAGGACACAGTAAATTTAGCAAACGTATACCAAAAATTCCTCAAGCTCTGGTTATGAGGCACTGAAAAGACATAGGTAAACCCTCTTGTTGTCCATACCACTTAACATCTGATTTGACTGATGGGGAAGGTAGTGTGACTGTTGTTCTAAGTTAGGCACTTGAAGTTGAGTGAGGTGAGCTGGAGGAGTGTATTGCCCAGTCACTGTCCACATCCACCAACTGTAATCTGTGTAGTATAGTACACAATTTTTATTATGATATCCATGGGACAGTAACTTTATCTGTGTGCGCACTGACTCTATGTATCGTGTTGTATTACTGGTTTATTCTACTGCTCCGAACCTCCCTAATGTTCCATGGTACATGTGAGCCTATCAAGATCTAACATCTGCCTGCCAAGATTTCAGTGCATTTGTTGACCCAGACGGCCTATGCACAATTGATTCTTGCTGAGTGAGAATAGTATCATTGTGTACTTCGTGGCATTATTACAGCAACATGAACTATTCTTTCACAAGCCTACTAAAGGATAAAACATGTAAGAGCAACGATTTCTGAAGAAAATCAGACATTCAATTCATGTTCCATTGTTTTAAGTTTCCTTATAATACAATGTGTATTAGTTTTGTCTACATGCAGACAGTATTAGTGGCAGAAAAAGACCCAAAATGTTTTTATTCTATTATACCTAGTTTATATCTCTTGCTGTATCCATTATATTTTTATGTAATGAAAGTTGAAAAGATATCCAGCCAACACCTACAGTTCTTGTTTCCTCTTACTAAATGAACCCTCATTTTTTCAGCATTTTAAAGAAATAAAGGTGACCTCCAGTCCTCTTGTTCATCTCGCACACTAAATATTTAGGTTAACAACAGAAAAAAAAAAGGTTGCCAGTTCTTCAAGAGGGGATATATCTCACGTTTTCAAAACATCTGAAGCACAGATCTCTGGGAATTGTGGGGATAGGAGGGAAAAAGTGATATAATTTGTATGTGATGGTGTGTGAAATGCCATTAATGTTCAAGCATGACTTTAATAAACTAGACATAATTAGCATAAACGTGTTGAGACCATTGTTGTCCTGTAAGCCTCTATCAGGTGAAGCATAATTAAATTTTCTTTTTACATTTTCTGATAGTTATTGGTAAAGAAACAGAACCCACATGGCATAAAAAGCTGTTTTATTTCTAAATACGTATGCTCATATGTTTAAATAGACTCTTACCTATATAACTACATAAAAGCTTTTCTACCAAGTGTTATCACTGTTTTGGAATATCAGTGTTGTGTTATGGGAGATCTTTCATGCTTTAAAAATCTAGCAGTATCAAAAAGGAAAGTGAAAAATGACACTTGGTTGCTAGTTGAACTGGATGCTAGTAAATCCCATCATCCTTCAATACGGAAGGGATGACATTGGTTCAAGTAGAACGAGAAAGACAGGTGAATAACAAGTACACAGGCTCTTAAAAAACCACATACAGTGAACTGCAGGAAGTAATTCTCCTCAGAGTCCATTAATGTTGACTAGTTCTGGTGGGTTGACCTTGGCCAGCTTCCACGCACCCACCCACCCACTCTCTAACTTACCCTTCTCAACCAGACAGGGTGAGAAAATGAGATGAAAATGCTTATGGGTGGAGATGAAGGCAGGGAGATCACTCACAAATTGCCAGCAGGAGCAAAACAGATTTGAATAGGGGAAAATAAATTGAATTTATTGCCAGTTAAGTAGAATTGGATGGCCAAACACAAAGACAAAATTAAAGCAACACCTCCCCCCTCCTTCCCTCCTTTTTCCCAGACTCAACTTCATTCTTCCATTGCCAAGTCCCCTACCTCCTTCACCCCAAGCAGTGGGATGAGGAATAGGGGTTGTGAGCAGTCCATAAGAGCTCCAGCATGGGTCTTTCCCATGGGCTGGAATTTTTCAGGATAAACTTGCTCCAGCCTGGGGTCTTCCACAGACTGCATTGTGTATATCTGCTCCACCGTGCTCTCTCCTGGGGCTGCAGGGGAATCTCTGCTCCACTGCCTTGAGTACCTCCTCCCTTTCTGTCTTCTCTCATCTTGGTGCCTGCAGGGCTGCTTCTTTCATATTTTTCTCATTCCTTTCTCTCATAGTTGTTCTGCAGCATTTTTTGCCCCTTATACACATTTTCCCAGAGGTGCCGCCATTGTGGCTGTGGAGGCTCCACTGGAGCCAGCTGGAACCAGCTGTGCCCGGCACAGGGCAGCCCTGGCCTCTCCTCACAGAGGCCGCCACTGCAGCCCTCCTGCTGCCAACATCTTGCCATGTACACCCAATACAATAGTTCAGACAGAAGGAGAGAAAAGCTAAATTCAGATTCAGTTTACTCTTGTGGATTATCATTTTGCTGCTGCATGTGCAGCAAAGTGTATGCAGACTTGTTCAGAATCTGATTTTTTCAGTGAACTTAAGCTACTCAAAAGGTGTATTGAACTTCATCTTATGCTGGACTATGCAGAAGGTGGAGAGGTTTGTGGGATTATGTCTTCGTACTCATTTCTATGAAGTGTTAGATTATGGTGAGATATAATGTTGACTGAGTAATAGTGAATGAGCAAAGGAACAGGAGGAGGAAAGGAGAGCTAGTAAACTGAGATGTGGTTAAGCATAGTGCCATAAAGTGAGCACAAAGGCAGTTGGTTTAGATAGAGAATGAAGAAGCATTTTCTTACTTATTTTATTATAATTTGCTCGATGTATCTTTTTTCCACATCTTTTAATCTCTTTTATATTCTATGTAGGTGTTCATGAACATTCCACTCATTTTGCAATAAGTTATAAATCTCATGTATATTTCATGACTCCTCAGAGTAAGTAGGAAGTTATGGATGGAAGATCCAGATTACATTTTAGGAAGTAACAGCATATTTTGGAGTGGGGAAAATACCAGTTTTCCTGGCTGACATTTTAGTTTTAAACTGACAAATTTTTTGTCAATATCACTCTGCCTGTACAGAGAAAGTACATAAATATCACTCATTTAAGTTAGCATTCCTCGTGTTACTAACAACACTTAATCTCTTACTTGCCTTTCTAGATCGATTTGCAGTATTAGCAAACAACAATCTCCAAATTCTTAACATCAATAAAAGTGATGAAGGAGTATACAGATGTGAAGGAAGAGTGGAAGCCAGAGGAGAAATTGACTTTCGGGACATAATTGTTATTGTAAATGGTAAGGAGTAAAAGTTTTTGTGTTGACTTCTTGGTTTACTTGGTTATCATAGCCTATTTTAAAATATATCAGCTTCTAAAAAATCCTGATTAAACTGATTAACATTGTCGTCATGTCTGTGGTTTTCCTATAAATGCAATTGCTTAATATTTTTTAAAAATCTACTATACAGTGTAAATGGAATTCATTGCTTTTCATAATATCAGTGTATGTAAATATGTAAAAGCTGGATTATTCTTTTGAATCATTCATGGACCATTGACAATCACTGCAAGACTTGAGTTTCAGATTATAATACAGAGTAGCTCAGTTCATCCTGTATTTTTCAGTGTTTTGTCATTTACTGTTAAAAAAACACACTTGATTTTTCAGTTATTCACCTTCACTGCATTGAACATATTTTAAGTGTCCCAAAAGTTACAGATACATTTAATTAAGATTAACAGTATTACATATAGATTTTAACATTTTATTTTCCTGAGAAGTAAAATATATAATTAGTTATCTGAATAGTGCCATTATACATTTTATCAGTTTCTAATAAGCCTCTAAGAAGGAATATGAATGGATTAAGGCAAGATGGAGCATTTAGCTCAACCTGTCTCTTAAATTCAGGGTTGACCTGTTGAAAAAAAACACATCTCTTCATATATTGTCCAGAAAGGACACAGTTCCTAAAAGGTGTTTTTTATCTATACATTCTGCTTAATGTCAGTTTTTCAATGAAACTACTTCCATCATATCTGTTAGGTTCTGGGTTTTAAATGCTTTGTCCTTGACTGGTCCTTCTCAGCAAACCCCAGTTTACAGAAGTCATTATGTAAGTTGAATTCTCAGTTAATTTCAGGAGAAAGAGCAGCTTCAGGCACAGGTATTATTTAATCCACGTAGTCAAGCACTAATCTTTGAAGCAGAATTTTTCAGATTCTTGTAGACAGCATACAGACAGTGGCAAGCAAATGCGTGATAAACCTACATATTGTGATAAATATAACAGTACGTACCCTATGCACTGTGAAGACCCCCAACAAATTGCTTTCCTTTCTGTGCATTGTGGGACTGCATTACCTTGACTCCTGGTTATGTACAGTTCCAACAGTGCATCTGATAGCATTTGAAATACTGAAGAAGATTTTTTTCTGCTGCTACTTCTGTACATGGATATGAACCTACATTCCCAACATCTTCCACTTCTATCAATATTTATAGCCAGTTGAGCTGAGAGCGAGCCTGTATTTAACATAAAACATCAGATTGCAAACTATGGTCTGACTTCACATCTTTTATTGGTGGATTATATCCACAAATTTGGCTTTATATTTGGTCATATATTATGACTCTAGACAGGAAAGCTACTACACTCTTACCTCTAGACTTCAGTTCATAGTGCTGGGAGAAGGGGTTGCTAATTGAGTGACCCTGACATGGTTGCTCATGCAGAGTGGTATTAATAAAGAACTGTTTTCTGCATCATACACGAGAATAAATGTTTTCCTACACAAAGCTGAATGTATTAAAGGTGGCCCAAAATGACTTCTAGAGTAATATTAAAAACCAGAAAGAATGAAAAATTGTAGTGCTCTTTGGTGAGAAGGAAAACCTATGAATGTATTGGATTCAGAAAAGAAAAAAAGGAGCAATCTATCATCTCTGCCCGTGTCAATGATACTTGCCTATAGAATGGTTTCTTGTGCTATGTGGAAGCAAGAAAAATTAATCACCACTATAACTGTTACTATAAAATGAAGGATTAGGCCTTGCAATCGCCAAAAGAAAATGGTGAAAAGCCACTCCCTGAATGATTTAAGAACATGCTGCAAACATTCGTTCTTTCTTTGCCTGAAGTAGGTGCTTGTACCCATATTTAGGTACTTGAATAGCAGAAGTTTTCATAGTTGATGAAGCAGTGTGTGCAGGTGATGCTGACTGGAAATGTTTAACAGACACCTGGATGGAATGTTATTATTTTCCTTATTAATAACGACTTCCTTAAGAAACTAAAACTAGGGGTCTTTCAGCATTTTTTAATTTCAATTTTATTTTTTGTTTTTAGTGGAGTAGCAATTAGAATTAATTTCTTACAAATTTCTAACATTAAGAAGGAAATTTCTTGTTTTATAATCATGATGGAAATTTAAAATAGTCTAGTCTTGGGGTTAAACAGTGGGCACTTATAACTGCACATAAATAAAGATAATGATGTTAAGATGTATCTCATTTTGAAGAAAGGAATTAACAAAGATACTGGTGTGCATCTTGAAAATATTTCTTCCATTCTCCACTCCATCTGGACGCTAAGCTAGGTGACATAACATTGTCTAATTCACATCTGGCAGAGATGTAAATGACAGGAAGAACAGATGAAATGGATCGCATTTCCATCAGAACACAGCAGAGCATGTTCTCTTCTATTCCAGTGTCCAAACTAGCTGATCGTAGCAGCGGTTATTACTCAGGTCACATGCGCATAGTTTTAGAAACTAAACGCTGTAAAAGAAACTATCTGAAAGTGATATTCAGTGTTCTGGTTAGTGTTACAAGACCATGCTGAATAGTTTGAGGGTGAAAGCCCTGAAATGCAACACAAATCCTCTCTCTACTAACTTAAGAAAAAGAAGAAAGCCGAGTAAATTTGCAAATGAAACTTTAAAATCTGTTTGCCTGGATTATTGGCCCAAAAATTTAGAGGTTAATTGCCCTGGGGACATGATATTTCCATATCCAGTCTGTAGCCCAGGCAATTTCAGGTAGGAAAGAAGTGTTCTGTGAAACAGACTTTACATAAAAAAGTGTGAAAGCAACTTACAGGGAGTAAATATATGTTGGAAAACGTTTTTAGTTATAGCTGGCTGTTCACACTTTAGTTCCATCCTACGTACATACAAGAACAGAACCAATGCTAAACACTTATCTTCCCAGAAAGAATGATGAGAAAAATAAAAAATTATTTTTTAGAAGAAAAATATTTCATTTCATTTCATTGTCATCCCAGTATCTCTTGAGAGATTGAAGTGCTTAAGTAATGTGCAAACCAAGTCATCGTCCTGTAGTTCTTAGTTGTGAGCAGTGAAGAACTTGCTACTCTTGGCAAAGAATTGTTTCATCCCCTCATGTTACTGAGGATATTTTCAGATCTAGACGTTAGAATGCACTGCAAAATGTCTGAAATATTTTCTAAGTGGCATTTTTTTTTCACGGAAGATGTTGCACAACAGAAGCGTTTTGTATACTGAGTAATGGCCCATGCAGTTTCAGATAGGAATGAAGCGATCTGTTGAACACTTAATTTTCAGCACACCATTACAAAGTGTGAGAAGTATGTAACATTCAGTTACTTATCGTTGATAATTCTAGTACATTTTTTTAATAACTTGATATATTTAAGATTCAGAAGCTGAAAAGGCTTCTGAAGTAGAATACTAAAGCTAAAAATTTGGTGTAAAGCAACAGAAGTTGATTCTCAACAGTTTGTGAGAAGAATCTGTGGAAGTGCAATGGGAAGCTAAAAGCAAATTCATCTGGGTTGCCCGTTTCTTCTTCTTTTCTCTAGTGAAAGTTAAAGCTAAAAAGGATAACTCTGAGTCACTTTGATGACAGGATGTTCTTGCTAGCAGAGACCTATATTTTGTGAAAGTCTAATCTTCTTTTCCCTTTCCTCTCGCTTTCCCTGACTTTCCTTATTTTCCACCTATCCTCTTCCTTCCAATCTGCTGGGATTGTTTATATTAATTTGCTTGACAGTTAATGGAAACAGATTTAGGACAGCTGTCTTAAAATTACTGTATGAACAGAGATTAAATATCAGCCTGTGAGTTGCTCTATCTTAAATAATAGTGCTAATTATTCTGTCGGGTAGATTCTCTGTGCACTGTTACACTTTTAGTAATAGCTTCTTCCATCAAGAACAGAGAAAATATTTGCTCTCTACTACTGTTTTTTGAAACATGATTTCCAAAAAGATACTTTATCAAATTGGGTTCTGTCACATTTCACCTTTTGAAGCTGGTGATACTCCTGCCCAGGAAATATGCACGGGTTCAGTAAAAAGAATTAACTATGCATAATCCAGACTACTACATACTGACACCTGTTTTAAAAGCACTGTCTGGCATTAGTACATTGTTGTGTGTCAGCTTTATAGTTGAATTAAAGATAAAAAGGACTAGAGATACATTTTCATTTGAGATAGTTAAATCAGTGCCAGTCATAACTCTGTTGTGTCTTACACATGCTAGGTATAACTTCAGTCACTTTAAAATATTCTGTAAGAAAATTGAAGAACTGCAGCAAAACACTTTTCAAAAATTTATTCTAGTGAAGAAAAGGTTATGTTCTGATAATATTAAAGAGCTTGTGTTTAAGAAAAGTAAAGAAATACTAGTAACAGTGCTTCTTATTGTAACTTGATCCCCAAGTGTAACCATAAATTCCAAAGTCAGCAAAGGATCCTACCCTGTGCTTTGAATTTCTCCGGAAACATATAAAATAATGTATTTTCCCATTAATAGGACATTATGTTTTATTTTTCAGTTCCCCCTGCAATTACTGTGCTACAGAAATCCTTTAATGCCACTGCAGATCGAGGAGAGGCAATAACTTTGTTCTGCAGAGCCACTGGATCACCTCCACCTGAAATCAGTTGGTATAGGTAAGTTCAGTTGAAGTCTGCACATCAGAGCACGTTGTTTTAATGTATGACAATTCTTTGTCACAGTCCATTAAGCTGTGAAACCTTAATTTCTTTACTGATTTTTAAGAGCATTTTCTGCCCATTTCTGTTCTAACTTCTAAAGCTAGATTCAGTATTAATAAGTGAATGAACCTACACAAATTCAGTTGCGCTCAGGTTACCAGAAAGTGAGATAAATGTAAAAAGTTACTAAAATACCGTATTGATATGATTTCTTCTTGTTTGAGGGGAAACAAAGATGAAGCAATGAGTCCATATCTCAAAAACAATACAAGGAAAAACCTCACAGCAACTTTTGCACATGAATGCATCAGGTGAAAACATACGCAGTTATGCAATAAATAAAAATCCAATACATATCAGCAATACTGATACAAACATAAAATTTGCCCCATCTGTAAAAATAGATTCTAACCCTAACTCTCCATTTTCATGAGATTCAGAAGAAGGCATGGCTTTAGACACCCCTAGGGTATAGGAATGTTTCACTGAATAAGTTTCAAGTGTGTTTTATGTGATTTTAAAAATGTAATACTTTTTGAAAATGGAACTGCTTTTAATGTCCATATGTGGTTTTTGATGATATCAATGTCATTAACATGGTATAGCCATGTTGTTTGGGAGCTCTTACTATATCACATTTGTAAAAATTGAAATATCCATACGCTGTATATGCCTTCAGTTTTAAGAAAGATATGCATTGATCCTGAGGTATAAAGTATCTCAAACTCCTCATACCAGTGAACATTTCTATTTTAGATGCAAATAATTTGCATCTACATATATTATTTCAGGTGAATAAAAAGGTCACTGCATTTTCAAAATGTGCATAGAAGGGATTTCCATCAATCCTTAATCTCCTTTGGAATCTTTGAACAATGTTAGATTAATTTTAAAAGTTACCTTCCTTTGACTGACACCTTTATCTTAACATGCCATAAGTCAAATGTGGATTTGAATTTTTCTCTTGCGCAATTTGAATCTCAGTAGATTTAAATAAATAGAATGCAATGTTAATTCCTTAGTGTGGCTTAGAATTCAAAATCTAGTGAAGAGAAGGAAAAAGAAAAACAAAATGTTCAGAGCCCAAACTAAAGAACTGATACTGAATTCAAACTAAGGTTGAATATTCTGATTATTTATTGTCTTTGAAGTAATTTTTTACAATATGTGTCTTATCTGGTCAAAATTATTAAGAGTTGTCTGAAATCTGGTATCCTAAATGGCCTTGTTGTAAGACAACCAGCATTAATGTTTCATATTGTTAAGAAAGAATGGATAAATTTTGAGTTTGTGGATATCTCTGTTTACAATTGTGGGGAGATTTCAATATTTTATAAATATTACAGTACGTACACAGGCTAAGTGTCTTGGAGAGACACTTATCTCTGTCTCCTGATCAGAGCCTACTGAAAGATTTTCCTTTGGTTTGCCAGCCCCTGAGGCAACTGACTTTTAAACCATTCATTAAATATCTTTTTAAAGATTTTATTAAAGCTTTACAGGCTGGTGTACTGGATACTGGATCCTAAGTGAGGAAGCTTCTGTTTTGTTCCTATATAAGGAACTAACTCATAGTGAGGAATATGAAGAATATTGGCTTATTTACCTCCCTTCTGTGTTGTGGGTTTGTAGTTGGTTTTCTTCCCTTTCACTGTCTTTTTATTTTGTCTTATTAGGCTATAAAATCTTGGCAATAGAAAATACTCTTGATTTTTTATTTGCTGACAATGAGAGGGTGTAAAGTAGTAGGTGGAAAAGGCCCCTGGTCTCTGTAAGAGAATTTCATCATTGATATGCAAACAGGGAACAATTATTTTTTCTGGAGGAAGCAAACTTGATTCTCTATTGTATTCCAGTGCTAGATTTCTGCATCAAATTTCTGAAACCTCTGTCCTGAACTGTCCTTTTCACTCACATGCTGATAGCCAGTTAAACAGATTCAGAATCTCCTGATAGACCTTAGTTTTCTAGAATATTTCAGATCCTTTTCCTTTAGAAATTGGACTGAGCATAGGAAAACTAGATCAACATAATTCTTGATTTGGAGAAAAATCTGGAAAGCATTGGCAATGGTAGGAAAGTCTATCAAAACTGATTTATCTAATATTAATATGCATGTTGTCCTTTAAGAACCTAATTGAATCCATTTATCAGAATTAATGGCCAAGTTGTCATATACCCACTTTTACCCTGTTTAGTGTATTTTTTGATGCTGAATCTAAGTTGATATTAACCTCAGTTTTATTTAAGTGTTTCTTTTTTAGTAAACAAGTGGAATTACATCTTGAATTTGATTAAGAGTTAATGCTGATTTTGGAAGGATTCTAACCTCTGGTTATGGCAAGTTGTAGGAATTGTGTTCAGTTTTATTCCCACCCGTACCATTTATCTATGTGAGTTCAGTCATTTTATTTAATTTGTCTCAGGTTAACCATTTGTAAAATGGGCATGTGAAATAAAGTAATTTAATGGAAGTCTGTTTTCTGAATACATAACTATGCTAAGGAAAAAAGTCCAGAGAGGTGCAAACTATTATAACAGAGAATAATGTTTCCTGGTAAAACATTCAAAACTATACTGAGCATTCTGGAGAGCTGAGGAAAAGCTCTGATAAGAAGGGTGGGAATGATTTCTACTCCATTCTGCTGGAGGATTTTTGTTATATTGTATAGAAAGTACATCAGTACCTGTTGACATAGTTCATCAAGATTAAGGACCTGTTTTATACACAGTTCGGTGTCCTCATGTCTCTGTTGCCTTTTAAAATGTGCTCTGACACCAGCTATTGTCTCATTTGCTCTATTGAAGTTTCTTTAGCAAGGCCTGCGTGATTTGGTTCTATCATTGTGTAGTCTTACCTTCCGTACAATCCACTGATATTTTAGTCAATAAAAAAAGAAATTCTCTTGATTCTCTTTTCTGTTGTTTCCCTTTTGGTTTGCAATGAACTGAACAGGTCAACTTCAGCTAGGCCATGAAAAATGGCTATATTTTTAAAATCAAATGACAGTACTGTTGAGGTGGCTTATATATCTCTCTGCATTGACTGTAAGCGAGATGCTGGACACAAGAGTAGTTTCAAGCTTTAAACTCTTTTTAAGACAGTATGTAATGTGGTAAAGCTTCCGCTATTTATGTTGACCCTTTTCATTTCCAGGTGCTGACAATGTTTACGATTTTGTCAGTTTAAAACGGGGGCATCTGAACTAATGTGTCAATCTGTCTCAGAAGAGAGATTACACACTCATTTACAAATTTGTCAGTTTGAAACACCTATTCAAAAAGGAAGGTCAGCAAGGTTTAGTTGCTGCTCTGTTTAATACGCATATATACTTTGTTGGTATTTCATGGACTGAGAGAATCTAATTCTTTCACCACATAACTGATATCTCTATTGAAGCTGATATTACATTAGTGTGAAGTATAACCTTCAGAGAAGCGACACACTAATAGAATTAAATTAGCTGGGATTGAATGATAAAGATCCCAATGTACAGGTCATGAACTGGAAATCTTCACTCCTGTGAATAGTCCTACTGAAAGCTCGATGATTGTTTACATCTGTGGAGATAATTTACGCTAGTAAAGTTTAGCTGGATCAATCCCCTTATCTTTACTGACAGGACTTAGAATTATCTGACAGAAGAAATAATCCACTTTTAATGTGTTATGTTTTTCTGTTCTCCAATATCGGCATCAATCTGAATCTCTCCTGTTCACTAGGGGGTCCAGGGAAATGATCATAATATTGTTTCTGCTTAGGAATTGTCATAAATACAGGCGATGTTTGTAATAACAGGCATTTGGAAATTACTTCTGACCTTGAAAATAGACTTTTGTCTCCTAGCAGAAATCACTAAAATTTTTTGTGAAACCACCTTTGTGGAAAATTAGATCTTTTCTGTTGTGCAAAACAATTTCTGTTACTTGCTTTGGAAAGGAGATGAATGAGTATCACAATACCATCTTGAAGTGGACAACTAAGCAGACTAGAGTAATTATAACAATGTTACTAAAATGCAAGCTATATAGATGTCAGGAGAATCCTATTAGTAGATGTTAATAATCCCAAGAAAGAAGCAGTATTCTCATTTTTAGAGAAAATATTATTTTAGAAAATATGAAATATATGTAGTTATCAGTCTTATGTGAGTAGAAAGAAAGTGAAAATCATTGTTGCTCAAATCTTGAAATAAAACTAGATGTCCTAAACTGGGCATATTGAATAGAATATTTCCATTATGCATACTCGTTTCATTTTACAAACAGTTTGTTCTCAAGAGGTGGGTATTGTCAGCAGCGTTTTCAGCGCTTATGAAAATAAGGCATATTTTATGTAGGTGATTCTGAGAGTGGACTGTTGATGATTCAACAAAAATATGATCAAAAGAAACCTACAGCAAACAGGCAGAATGGGAGGAAATTTAAAAAGTTAGAACTGCACTCTTGAAAAAGAAGCTGTCTTGATAGCTGTGTGTAAGCCAAGGTGCTCAAATGGACCGGTCAAACCCCGATCAGCCCTCAGAATTGTTCACAGGTTTTATTATTTCTGCACCATCTGGTCAGAACACATTCTAACATCTGGAGACATGCCTGCTTACGAAGTTGTGGCTAGCCAGCAACAACTGAGAGGAAATAATTTGAAGGGTTCTTCATGTGCCAATAGGCTCTAAAGTAGTTTAAAATATTTTTATCATTTGGTACATTGTTACTAATGTGAACTGCAGCAGTTACCCTTTGAAAATACCCTTTTAAAAGTTTCTCATGTACAAGTATTTCTATAACTGATTACCTTCTATCCTTCCTTGACTATAAGCCATATGTTACAGTTCTATTCACAAGCATTTTTCTAACATTAAGTCAATATTGAACATTTAAGAATAATGATACTATAGTATTTTTAATATGTATATATTTTAGAACCTTGACAATAAAATTGAGGGGCTGGGGTCTTGAATATCAAAATGCAGTTCAGAATGTTTTGCTTTTGTCTAGAATGTGCACATTCTTATGAAAAATCACTGTGATCCCGCAGAACAGTTTTTGTAATGCTAAAATCAACTCCACTCTGTACATACTGTCAATTTATGCCGCGTGAGTTAATGCATTTTTGAGGCTAGAATAATAGAAGTCTCTTCCCTCAAAGGTTGTTTTCGACATACTGATGCTTCCATAGCACATTGTTTCAGACTTTGGAACCTGCTGGTTGATTTATACATCTTTTGTTGGGTTTTTTTTAGGAATGGTAAACTTATTGAGGACAATGAAAAATATATGCTGAGAGGAAGGAATACAGAACTAACGATAAGAGATATAAAAAATATTGATGCGGGTCCTTATATCTGTAATGCTAAAAACAAAGCAGGAAATGATAAAAAACAGACATTCCTTCAAGTTTTTGGTAAGTACTGCATAGTATGTTCCATCCTTCCTTTTTAAATGTAAACAGTAGGGACTGAGGTTATAATTCACAATTTTCAGTGGAACAGTATTCCTGCAAAGTGTCTACTGATGCAGCAAACCAGTTGCTGTATAATATTATAGCTTTTTCCTCCCCGTTGGCTACTTCAACCTTTACGCCTGACTTTAATTTTGAAAAGGCTATCTTCAGCGTTCGCTTTTCTACTATTCAGATACAGTACAGTGGAGTGTTAAATTGTAAATTCACTCTGGTTTTCCTTTAAAAGTTATCTGCTTGCCAAGAAAACCAAGAGGAGAAAGGGGGGAAAATCTAAAAAGGGAAAAAACAGGTTGTTTGGACTTGTAAACAGTGTTTTTTAATAAGAAGACAACAGGTAGAGGTGTTCCTGATATTTTTATTTGTTTTCCTTTCTTGGGTTTTATTTTTTAAGTGCAGGATTGCAGATGTAGTTACAAAAATATTGTCTGGTCTGAGTTTCAAAGGACAAAAGTAATAACATGAAAACTTATTTCTTTTTCTATGCTCTACCACCCTATCTGTGTTCATGATTCTCTCCTTTACATAGAGCTGATAATTCCTTTGAGGTTTTTCTATAGCTATAACCTAGTGAGAGTAGGCATCTGTGAGAATGTAGAAAACCTCCCTCAGAATCATTGTGCAGGATCAAGGCTGTAGCTTACTTACGAAAAACCTACAAAAAAGTAATATGATGGGTTTATTTACATTAACTAGAAGTTGTAGTAGAGAGAAAGAGTATTTATATTTGAAGAGCTAAAGCATATACGTAGGACCACAGAAAATGAAATTTAAAGGCCCAGGTAAAACTAGTAGTAATGTTACAAAGTGAAACAGTTCTAACAGGGGAGGCTAATCTGGTAATTTGCACTGGAAGAGCTAAACTATTAGGTTGAATGATGCTGTCATTTGGGATCTGGGAGCCTGAGGCTGAAGATATGATGTCTAGCCCATGTTTCTAGGCTGCAAGTTTCCAGTCTGTTTAGTTTTCTCTACTGGGGAAACCATTATGAATCTCCGAACCACACGTTCCTGTACCTTTCCAGTTATAATTCCCTGTTTGTGAAACGGCAAGGCGAGAATGTCACGCAGGATTCATGTCGTGGGGCAGACCTGGCCGTTCAGCAGCGCAGTGCTGCTTCTGCTTTGATCTCAGTGCCTTCTCTCACATTCTGTTTGCCTCTCTGGCTCTCCCAGAGTACTGAACTGGTGTTTCCACAGAACTGTCTGCAGTGCCTCCCAGATCTCTTTCCTGAGCGTTTATAGCTAATTAGACACATCACTGAGTGTGTATATTTAGAGTTATTTTTCCTGTGTGCTTTAATATTGGATATATTTAAATTAAACTATAATAATCCATGTACTGTTAGTGTGACCTTAGGGAATAGTATCATAAAGTAAACCTCCTACCTTATTTGTAATCTCCAGAGCTAGTGTGATTTTAGTCTAATATTGCCTTTACAAATTTCACGTCTACTTTCAATCTGAAACTGCGGAGCAGGGTTGTTGTATTTTCTCCTACAATGAACTTTACTTTTTCATTTGTCTCTTTCACACAAGTTAAACTCCTAGTCACATATACAGCCAACAACTTATTATACTTTTCTTCCCCATAAATGTATTCAAAAAACTGCAGTCTGAAAATCGCAAGGCAGATGGCTGATTATTATAACTAAATAGTACACAAACAGCCAGTTTGTGTTAAAATGACCTATTAAATTACGTCATTCATTCCCACTCCATTAGCTTGCTTGTCTCGCCTACCTGCTATCTCTAATTTTAATTTACAGTGCAAACTCCTTGGGGCAATGACTATTGTTTCTACTGCAACAGGGCTGTGGCAGGGTTGAAACTTGTAGTAACAGTAATGTAACCATAATGCAATAAAAATAACAATAACATTATAGCATTCAGCATTTAAAATTTCTGCTCCACACTTTTGAATGGACATACCCATCTTAGTGCCATCTAACACCTGCATGTGTTTAGTTTCCATGCATGACCTAGATTTGTTTGTTCAACATCTTCTTTGGTTCCAGTATCAGTGTTAAAAAAGCTATTTTGTCCTCATATCAAATTCCTACTCTGACAGTTTTTCTGGA
The DNA here is from genome assembly GCF_949628215.1 of Phalacrocorax aristotelis. Lineage (NCBI taxonomy): Eukaryota > Metazoa > Chordata > Aves > Suliformes > Phalacrocoracidae > Phalacrocorax > Phalacrocorax aristotelis. The sequence continues at coordinate 107,810,336 of NC_134276.1, read as the reverse complement.
ACACTAACATGTGTATAGAAACCTATATGCACACGCACTTCTCTCCCCAGTTCTTCATCTTTATTAGTTCTTTTTATCTGTTCTACTGAATAAGACTTAGAAGAGTAAAGAAAGGCCTGTTTCCCTCAGCGGGTTTCTTACTGATCACGATTTGGTAATCTCTGTCTGTCATCCTGTTATCTACTATAGTTCTCTCTGTATCAGTATCTGTTACTACCTAAAAGATCTCATCCATATTAATGCTTAGGACTTGTGCTAAGATTTTTGATACAAATTCATTTATGTTTAGTTCTTCTGAACAGCTTGAAGCCATAGGTGTTCCTCCTTGAATTCTTAAATTTTTTTTTAGTATTTTGCTCTGCTTGATATCTAACTTTTTAGATCTTTCACTCATATTATTCAGTTTCATTATTTACATCACAAAACAACTCAGATCAAATCAGTCATATACATATGTGTGTATGTGTGTTTAGATACATGTGAATACACATTTTGAATTATGAAATAACACATTTTTACAGCGTGTGGGCACCTGAAGAAAAATTTCCTAAATAACATAATAATAAGCAACTGCTTTAAAAGCAGTCAAGAAAATTCGGTCCCTTAAAACCTTCCTACATCATCTTACTTTCTAAGACCTAAACATGTATTTCTTCATCATCCACAGTGATGGCAGTAGAGTACATTACCTTAAAATAAAAAAATCTAAGGCTAAATGAAACAAAATTAGCTTTAATTAAAGACCTAGTTATGCTTTATAAGAACAGTGCTTATGCTCTGAGGACAGTATTTATGTCTTCGTTTTGCTGGTTCTTCAGTTGCCCATTTCCACTCCCTAATCACTCAAATGCTGGGTTCTGCTATTCCATGAGGCATAAACAATTAATGTTCTCAGCAGGTTTTCCCTCTTCTGTACATATGCCATAGAAAGAGACATTTCTATGTCTAGAAATTTCTATCTCTAGAAAGGGAAAAAATATTTTTTCTTTAATCAAAATTAGTAAAAAAGTAAATGGGAAGGAATTCTAGAATATGTTCATCTGAAGTTCTCCAGGGTATAGGTGTTTTACCTACATAATCAATAAGAGGGTAGTCTGAGCTTATCAAAAATATTTCGTTGGCATTTCAGTAGTTTCTGACAATTGATTTCATGAAACTCAAATGAGGAAAAAATACCTCAAGAAGCACTACAAAAGACTCTTTATAGTTATTGTATAGTTTGAGCAGATAGCATTTTTTAGTTTCTAGATGTCTTTATCTGTCATCAGGCAGATGAGAGGAAATGTAATGGACCTCTCCTGTCTTATTGCTCTTAGATGTGTTCCAAATGTTAAAATTAAAAATATTTAGGTTAATCTAGGCCCTCAAAAGCCATGCATCTTTGAACCAAAGAGACTGCAGTAAGTCTGTAATAAGATTGGAGTAAGAAGTTGCCTAAATTTTTTCCATTATTTTCAGGCTTAATGACTGCATTCCTTTTATACTTATAGTGCCTGGAACACACCTAGTTAATTTTCCTTTGAGCCTAATAAGTAAAGTAATACTTGTTTTAGTTTAGGTTGGGGTTTTTTTGGTGTTTCCCCCCCCCCCCCCCAAGATACTATTGAATACACACCTAAAAGCTCTTTTATTTAAATTCCCTAGAAAGGGAATCCCATGGAACCGTGTATGGAACTGTCTGTGCCTGCTCAGCCCAGATATTATGAAGTGTACCAATTGCAGCTTCACAAAGTGCAATTCATCAGTTCAAGATGTAGTGTCAAAAGTTCATACGTTTTCTGTGTTCCTTCTTCTTACCTCCTTACTTGTTTGGAGCACCTCTAATTTTTAATATAAAAATGATGCAATCTATAAAGGCAGCCGTGCCAGCTCTCTCAGAAAACAGGTCTTAAATCCATTTGAGCATGAAGCAGTAATATAATTTTAACATGTACAAAGACTCAGGTTTATCATGCCCTAAATCAAGCCAACACTTCATGCTGATGTGTACGCGAATACTTATTATGACAGACATCAAGTTTCAGGAATCTGTTTCTTAGATATTTCCTTGTTGGACTCTAGCTTTTTTACTAAATTCAAATTGTACCAGCAGTTTGCAGAAGGATGGGGTTGCAGTTTTTCTACCTGATACAAGTGTGGCTGTGCAGGAAGATAGCATAAGAATATGATTCCTCGTGTCACGTTAATCAAGAGATGCTATCAGGCAGTGATACAGACATATACTAAGTCTCTCGCCAGTAAATCCATGTTTGTATTAATAACAAGCTGTTTAAAGCAGTTCTTTTCAAGAGATACAATCAGGACTATCTCAAGCTTTATATATGAGCTGTTTCCAAAGTCTGATGAACCTCTTTTGTCAAAGATATGGGTAGAACTCTGTGAATTCAATATATTGTGTACCTTTTTCAAGAAACCATTTGTAAGCAACCAACAACAAAACTAGAACCTCAGATTGCTATACAAATTCTTCTTAAGCTTTTTGGGGAGGCTGTAAGATGCACAGCAATGAGCTTAAATTTTCTGATAAAAAGGTATTGCCCTTGTCTGAGACAAATCCAGAAGAGGCCATGGAAGAAATCTGAAATTTATTGAGGAAGTGTTGAAGAATTTAATACCAGCCTTCTCTCCTCAGAGAGCAAACTTTCCAACCAGTAAATGTTATTTCTCTATTTGGCAGCATCACTCTGTTAATAGTTTAAAAATGCATGTCTAGTAATGAGCAGTTCCTTTTCCTTACAAATACAAAAATGTTAATCAAGCTTAAGCATAACTCCTTTCATTTCAGTCAGGTCATTCAGTTTACAATTAAGTACATTAGAATACAAATATTTCAATATTTTTGACTGAAGAAACCAGCAAAGACCTGGAGGCTTCTTGGATTGATGTTCCAAGACCCTGCATTTTCATTTGTTTCATATTTGCTAGAGTACAGCAAGCAAATACCAATTCAGTTCAAGAATGACCTTGTCAGTTTAGAAAGAACAGTTAAAGAATTGGCAGGGGGAACCTGCTTCAGTGTTTCTGTAAATACTAGTCTTGGCATTCTCAAGTAAGTATTGTTATTTACACGTATACAAAAGAATGTTAATATTTTCCAGTGTCCAAAATATCATAAAGAGTAGTCAAACAGTATAAAAACTTCTAGTCAATAGCAAGTTATAACTCGTGACCTGCAAAAATGAAACAATTAAAAAATACCCCCCATTTGAAGTCTCTTCTTCTTCCTAGTAATAACTGTCAGCTAGATATATTTGATGATTAAACAGTGTTTATTCCTTTAAATGTCAGCTGCTTATGTCTAAAATGTCAGACTAAAACTTTTTGTCTTGTGATCCAATTGTAAGAAAGCCTTAAAAAAAATTAGTATGTAAGTCTATGATTAAAAATTAAAAAGTATTAGTTATATGTACTAGAACATGCATCATCTTGAGAAGGTCATATCGTCTGTCATGTCCAGATAGGGAAATCCTCTTGTTCTGATGGAAATAATGTCAATCCAAATTTTGGAAATTTCTGATATAAAATAATGTGTACAATACCTTTTTTTTTTTAATGACTGTTATATCTGCCATACCTCTTTCCTTGTTTCTGGGGTGATATTATATCAAAGGTAAGAAAGGAAAGAACAGATTACGTTGTAGCCAGGAGACATGGCTATAGAAATAGATTACCTGAATTACCCAAGGTAGAATATTTCATAGGCATTTGGATGATCCTGAAAGTAAGTTTAACATGGGTATCTTATATCTCAAATTATTTTTTGTAGTTTTTTCAAATGACATCCCTTCTTACACTATTGAGGAGAGTTTCAGCTTTTCTTAGCCAAATCGATGTCCTGCACTAATGCTTTTGCTTACTACCTTCTACTGCATCCAGTAAAGCTGGATCCAGTTGACAGTTCAAGAGCCACCGATCACCCAGGGTATTTTCTTTCTGCACACAATGTCACTCACCATAGATTATATCTTAATGAAGCAGGATATTAGTGCAGTGCTTTGTTAGGTAAAATACAGCCTGTTTTTCATCTCTATGCAGTAAACACACAATAAGTTATTTGTAATAGTCAAGGGCAAAGAGACAGCAGACGAGCAGCAGAAGGAGTATGGAGATAAGGAATGAAAAATGAGACCAAGAATGGTGTGGTGGAAATGGGTAAAAGAGAGGTAGGTGTTGCATCTGGATATAGCAAGTTTGAACCCGGTTTTAATATTTTTCTTGGTACAGCTGAATGCAGCATCTGTGAGAAAATGGACATAAATGACATAGTGGTCATAACACGAAAAAGGAGACTAGACATAAGGAAAACATTCCTCACCATGAAGCAGTCAAGCACTGCAACAGGCTGGTGAGAAAGGCTGTGCAGTCTCTGTTCTTGGCATTTTTCAAGCTAGTGCTCAACACATCCTTGAGCAATCTGGTCTGAACAGGGTCTTTGACCCTGTGTTGATGAGGAGGTTGGTCAAGATGACCTCCTGGAGTCTCTTCCAACCTGAATGATTCTTTTTCCCTTTTGATCCACTAACATAAGCCAATATGATTTTTCTAAGTAGCATATACTTGTGTAAACCCATTAGAAAATAGGTTACCTTTCTGTTTATTTTCTGCTTCATAAAATATACTATAGCAGTGCTTCCTCAAAAGCAAAACTGAGGAAAATTACACAGAAAATACATTATTTTCAACAAATGTCCTTGATATGTACAGAGTCAACGTTAAGAGCTGCCAAAATTAAGTTTACTCATGTAAACTTAATTCACTGGTTTTGGGTGTAAACATACTGAATCATATTCTTATTACATGATTATATGCTAGGTTTTCCAGTGGGATGTGTGTCATTCAATGTGTAAAGTGGATAGGTTCAGAGAAACATATGTGAGTGAGTATATAGGGCCAAAACCTCTTTTATGACGATACTAGCATGCCGTGGAAGAGAGTAAGAATGCATAGATCTACGATAGAGTTCTTGTATGATATTGTACAGATAAGTCCTCTAAACAGAAGTGTTCATGTGTAACCAGAAATTATATTGCATATGTAAATAACCTGACAGGGAACAGTATAGATTGAGACCTGTAGTTGCTGTGTACTTGTAGCTATAAAGTGGAATGATTTGAAGAATGCAAACAATATCTAGAATATTTAAATTGTGTTTTACCACCTATTTGCTCAGTAAGTAAGGATTAATAGCTTTGTATCAAAGGACTCTTCAGTTCTTAATAGTGTTAATACCAGTGCAATATGTTTGTTGTGAGGAGATTTTGTTAAATACAGTAATTTACGTAAGCCAAATACTTCTAAAGATCAAAGTCCAAGAATATTAATGCGTCTGTATTTTTTCCAAATAATTTGTGTTTGAAGACAAACACAGATTATACAATCAAAGGATGCCTGAGGCAGGAATGCACCTCTGAGCAGGTGTCTCGGAAGCATTTCTAGTCAGGTTTTGAATATCTTCAAAGATGGATACTCCACAGTCTCCTGAGTAGCTTGTTTAGTCACCCCCTCAGTAAAAAAGGGTTCTCCTCTTCTTAATGGAATTTTCTGTGTTTCAGTTTGTGTCCATTGCCTCTTGTCCTGTCACTGGGCACCACTAAGATTCTGGCTGCTCTGTCTGCACTCACCTCTATAAGGTATTATGCACATGGCTAAGATCTTCCAGAGCCTTCTCTACTTAAGGGCACATTGCTGGCTCATGGCCAGCTTCTTATTCACCAGGACCCCCTGGGTTTTCTCTGCAGAGCTACTTTCCAGACAGTTGGTTCTCAGCCTACACTGGTGCATGGAGTTATTCCTGCCCGGGTGGAGGAGGATCGTGGAAATGTTAAATCTTTGCTTCATTCCTGAAGTGCCAGAGATCAGTGAGGACTAGCTGCTTCCTAAGGGACAGTGAGCCAGGAGCAAAACGCATGAACATAGCCACCAGGACAGGGGCCTCATCAGTCAGGACCCATCCAACACTACCCCAGTGACGGAGCAGGCAGCCCTGGGGGGGTATCAGCCATGCTGAGCCAGGAGTCCAGGTTATCAGACATACAGAAATGGTTGTGTGCAACATGAAGTCAGAAAAGTTGATTGCTTTTATAGATGGTAATGTTAAACCTTTAGTTAATCCTAAGTAAACAAACATGAATGTGCTTTAAAAAAAAAAGGAAGGTTTACAAGATAGATTTTGTCATGATATTCTTTCTGCAGGATGAGTAATATAATTTGTATTTTTAACAGTACAGCCTCAAATAATACAACTTAAAAATGAAACTACATTTGAGAATGGGAAAGCCACCCTCATCTGCGAAGCAGAAGGAGAACCTATCCCAGAGATTACTTGGAAAAGAGCTATTGATGGAATAACTTTCTCTGAAGGTGACAAGGTAAATCAGCCTTTAATGTCTAAAATATCTAAATATGTATTGTCTGGCTAATCTTTTTGTAAGCAGAAGATTAATGTAGAGATAGATTAAGTCTAGATTTCTCTGGAGTTGGAGTGAATTGCTACTTTCCGAGGTAGTAAGAGAGACGTGGAGATTCTAAATTTTAAATTGAAAGAAAAAACAAAGAAAAAAGCCATTAAAGTGCTGAAATGTAATTCACGTTATCAGGTCTATATTTTCATGCATAACCCCTACTAGGGTTTTCAATTTCATCTTGGTCATAATGGCTTCCCATAGCCCTTCTTGACTATATTTGGACTGTGTCCAGTATTTCTCAAAATGCGGTAGCGCTTATAGAAATCTGAAAAAAAATTCTGTATACTTTAGAGTTCTTTATTTCCCACTTCTGATGGGTTTTTTTTTTCCCTATTTTTCTCTTACATTTTTCCTCACAAAGAGCAAGTACAGTATAACTACAAATTGAGCCCATTTTCCCATTTTGTTTTCCCGTTTTCATGTTTTATTACAAAAGTAAGTTGAGTAGAGAAAGATTACAGTATGACAATGAAGCAAGTCACTTACTGTGGGAACAAGAGCGGTAATTAGATGGAACGGTGAAGGCAAAAGTGAATGGTGCAATGTTATTCCTAACCATGTAGATAACAAGCTGTTTCTACAGAGCTCTTTTTCCTTTTTTTTGAATAATTTTCTTTTAGTTTTTAAAAAAGAATTTTCTTCTTAATTTCCTTACATAAACTACAGAATTTCTCTGCACTGGTTAAAGTACGAGATACCATCTTTCTGGCTGGCTAATTCAGATTTTTACACCAGATTATCAATCTGGTCCTCTTGCAGATGTTTGCGCATTCATAGCTCTTGCTTAAAAAAACAATTCACAAACCTATACAGCAATCATGCCAATAAGGGAATTAGATACACAGTGTCACTCAGTTCATAGGGAATTGCCATATATTAAGGAATTATGTATTTCCATTATTTGTGTTCTGAAGGAGAATGTCTGGTCTAGTCTCTGACTTGACCTTTCCTGTAATGCAGGTGGTTTATGTGAGGCTCTGTCTACCATTTTCCTGCTCTGTGATTTCCATTTTGGGGCAACATAACAGTATTTATATCATTTTTTTCTAATAGTTTTGCATTAAAATAAAACCGTTTGTCTCCTCAAATATTTCAAGTCAAAGGTCATCTTTCTGACCCACAAAAAGAGTACACTTGCTTCAAAGGTTACAAATGCAGCCTTTCACTGATGTTTGGAATGTTCCTAAAATAAATTTGTTGTATCAGAAATTGAAAATGAAAGCAAATCGCAGAAACAAGCTAAAAAATATCGATGCAACTGAAACCTGAAATTTATCCAGTGCTTATATAGGTCAGTATTACATTCTTAATTCAAACTGCAGATGGTTAAGTTATCTAGATGCGTTACTGTAGCATTTTTTGAACTGTGGTTCAACTGAATAATACTGACAGCTAAACTAAAACCTATATTCAGTTTCTACTAGTGTGCTGACCTACTATGTGTGGAAGATAAAAAGAATGAGAGTAAATGCAGTTCTATGGTTTCCTTTTGTTCTTGCCAATGCGAGAATTCTATGTGTAGTGCTCATGGGAGAGTTTTTGCTGAATGTTGAATAAATGTTCTGTAATACTGTATATGTTCTTGAGCTCAAAAATATGCTGCTGTGTTTGCTCTGCGGTCCTCCGGCTCTAGGGTGCCAAAGCCTTGGCTTGTGCTTTCCTACCAAATTAGGCGAATAGGGAACAAAACTGGCAGTGGTTAAATTATTGAATTATTGTTGAATAATACAGCGATGTTTTACACACAGAAAGTAAAGGTGAATTGAAGAAAATGGGGGGGGGGAGGGTGGGTGTTGTAACATAGCCTTAAACTGAAATTATTACTTATATGTGATAACTTTTGAAGTAATTTTCAATCACCAGACATATTTGCATAAATACAAAAATTATCATCTACATTCAGAGAACTCATCTACTGAATTTTTTACCACCTTTAAAACATTTTTTTTGGTATAGGCTGCACTTTATCCAACATTTTGGTTAATTAAGAATATCTTTAGGGGATTAATTTTTTCCATAGAAGATGGAAGAACTGCTCTAACTGTAATACTAGCATGGTGCTGATTAAAAAACACAGGAAGTGTTGTTATTTTTTAACTATACTTTTCTTACTTCTAGTATGCAGCTCCTCAATCCATGTTATTCTTGTTTTGATAAAATGCAAGCATACCTTGTATGGATAAGGAAGAAGGCTGAATGTGAGATCATTCTTAGCCTCAATGGATTCAAAATGATTTCTCTGAAATGATACATACATAGATAGATCTTTTAACCAGGACATAGGCTTTTCTGAGTTTTGAAATGATTATGTGCAAAAGAATAGAAAATATGCTCCAAAGTCATAGATCAAAGAAATAACCCTACTAGGCTTAAGGAGGATAATGTTAATGAGTAATAAGCCCACAATTAGCTCTTAGGAAAATATAGCTCTGATAAAGGATTTTCAATACATCAGAAGTGTGTATTTGAAAGTTGAAGCCACGTGAGTTCAAACCAGAAGCAAAGCAGCCTTTTCCTCGCTCCTTTTATCAGTTAGCCTTTGGAACAACCTACCACACAGCGTGTGGTCCCTCTTTCATTAAGAATTTGAAATAAAGGGTTTTTTCCCCCTCCTCTGATCTCTCTTGATAGTTTCAATGAAAAGTTTTCTAGGAGATCACATTAGATGACCTCTGTAATCCTTTTATGGCTTCATAACCCATAAATACATGAGAGTGGGTAAGCCTGAGTAAATGAATGATTATGCATGACAGAAGGCATTTGGCTCACCCTTAAATATTTGGAAATGGAAATGGAGATTTAGTCCAAGACAGAGCTTCGTCTGCTGTTGCAGTGTCAAGCCAAAACTCACTGCTTGGTGCACGTACTCTGCCTCTGCACTTCTAGTCCCCAATTCCCCAGCATTGCACGTCCTTTCACTAATGTGCCAACCTGGCCATGCCCTTTTCAGCTGTGATTCGAAATGGTGTGTTCCTGCAGACCTCTGTGCATCCAGCAGGCCTGGCCCTTTTCCCAGTAAAAAGAGGAGGTAGGAGAAGAGTTGGTTTTTTGTTGAACAGAAGGGAGGATAGTGATTGGATTTGATTTGCTGCAATCAGTTATAAAATGGATTTTGGACACACACACACACATCTACACACATCCCTGAAGAAGAGCATATCCTGATTCCCTGATACAAAAATGTCATTGATTCCTGCACATACTGCAGAAGTGTGAGGGCAGTTTCGTGCTCTACTTTCCTAGTATCTGATTCTAGCAGAAATATGAAAGCTGACCAATGTTGTTTGTAATTACCATTTCAAGCTCTGTTTTGGAATACAAATGACAATAACAGATGGGGCTTGATATGAGATAGTAGCTCCACTGTATGCAGCATGTGTCCAAAGAGACAATTTTTACCCTGAAGAATTTATGATCCAGACATATAAAATGCATGAAAGAAATAGTCAGTGCAGAGAGGTCACAGTCCAGGTCCAGTATCTGATACGTATAACACTAAACCAAACACACACACACACACACACACCCCCCAAAAAAAAAAAAAATTTGCAACTTGGGAGTTGGATTTAAGATATATGAGATTATATTTTTTATATTTATATTTATATTTATATTTATATTTATATATATTTATATTTTTATATTTATATTTATATATTTATATTTTATATATTTGATACAGATTCACCAAATGTCTTTGAAATACCTTACACTATGGTTCTTATATCCACAAGTAAAAACATCTCTGATTTTTAACTTTATAATAAAGCCTACAGGGATAGGTTGAGTTCTGCTTCCTTCCATCTAACTACCATTGCAGTAATAATCTGAGTGTCCCTGTGAAATTTCCTATGACATAGTTTCTAAATATTGCAGACCCCAGACCAATAATTAAATTCTTTTCCAAGTTTGAATTCACTTTATCTTGGCATGCAAATTATAACTATTTGGAGCTTGTAAAGTTTTTCAGTTTTCATGATCAGGTGATAGACAAAAGGCAAAGGATATGGGGTTTGTTTTGTCTTTTTCTTTGAAAGGTCAACTCTGCTTTTTCCCCAAGCCTGTTAACTCCACTTCAGTTATGACAAATGTTAATAAAAAGAATCTGAAATTTTTGTTTCCCTGTATATGCTACTGTCACTGCACAAAAAGAAACAGTGTTACCGTGTCAGTGAATTGTGTTGCTTTTCTTTTGAGATAGTAATGAGGGCTTTGTTACATGTTTGCTTATCAAGGATCAGTGCTTTATTTGAAATGAATGACCCAAAAAGAGGAACTGTAGATGTATTTAGGGTATTTTTTTAATGGATTCCAGGAGGTTTCTTTCTTTTTCTGAGCTGTACAAATCCCAGTCTTTGTAAATTAATCTCAGGAGCTTTTCTCCTTTGAATTGTTGGAAAAATGTAAAGGACAAGTCTCCTTGCCTTACTGAACAAAAGTGTTATAACCTGTTTCACCTACATGTTGTGTGAACAGCTTCTACTTACGATATCGTAGAATATTTTTGCTGTTGTAATATTAGCACAGGCCTGCGGGCCAGAACAGTTTCTGTAGCCAGCTGCAGTTGTGTCTGATTATGCAATTGAGACACTCTGCAAACAATTCAAGCAGGCATTAAAGATTTTTTAGTTTTGTTTTTAACCCTAAAATAGAATGGGGGGCGTCATATGTTAAAGCTATGAAATAGAAGAGTAAGAATATTGTGACTGGAAGAAGGCAAATAAATGGACTTGAGAGAGAGTAGAAAGCAGGAGGATGGCCTTAAATGTTAGGTAATTAGTGCTATTGAGAATATATACATTTATACCCGGTGACATATGCAAAACATGGAGCACATACGAGCACTGAACCAGTCATCTGATCCATAGAAATCTGTGTATGTTTTGGGGTTCCTTCATCTTCTCTATAGTATGTTCAGCTACACTAATATGGAGTTGAGACAAACTTTTCAGTTAACTAGAAGCTAAAAATAAAGTGTACAGTTTTGGGAGGTGACAGTATTTTAGTAGGAAGATTGATTTCAGAGGGGTGAGATTGTATGCAGTTAGAAATGAAGAGCAGCTTTCCTGAGTGAACTGAGAAAGCTTTACAGTAGGAAAGCTGCAAGCCAGTGTGGATATTTCAAAGTCCTTAAGTAGCCCAATCACTCATCTGAGTTCCATACGCTCCTTTAGTTAACAATATCTGCAGTGATGTGTAGATGAAGCTGAAACTGAAGCCAGAAATTAGTTTGATGTTTCACAGCCTCTTCTTCCCCAGTGCAGGCTTGGTGGGTGGTTATATTAACAACTCAATACTAAATCTCAGCCACATGGCCAGAGGGCCCTTCAGATTTGTTCCTCTTTTAGGAGAGAAGTTAAATGCTCTGTTAGCCGGACAAGACCCAAATGACATTACATACACACAGCCATATATGTATTCATGTTGTGTGGATGACTGCGTTAGTATTATGCTAGCTCACAGTTCTCTCATTTCTGAAAATTTTTCCTTTCAGTAAAACTTTAGGATCACTTTCCACTGGGACAGAATTAAGTAAGCAGAGACAAACTTGTTGATTCTTTAAAGGTGACAAAAATCCAGGAAAATGTAAAATTTAATACCTCCTCTACATTGAAAGCTTAAACAACCTAGGGAAAGAAGGATGTTTATTTAGGAACATCACTAATTTAATCAATTGTTTAACATGATACCTAAACTTAATTAAGTATGAAGTTTTTACCCATTCTGTAAATGGATAATCCCACTTCCACCTAATTTATACTTCAGATTTAAAAACTGTCTCCCATGTAATCCTTTTGCTTATGTACTAACTATGCACCAAGTAGATACTTTTAGGTACTTTCTGTGGATTGTGGTGCTGCATTTACTGGCTGAAATAAAGCCATACAAGCTTGGAAACGGCATTTCTTTCCCTTCCAATATTAGCTTTTTCTATTTAGTCATCAGTGATGATATTCCATCTGTTACACTAATGAAGACTGAAATTATCAGGGAACTTTTTATGGACCAACATTTCCGACGATACCAGTACAGCTTGGACTTGAACATTCATTCATTCCTTCCACTACACAAAAGATCTTTTCATGAGCTTCTGCCTAAGTATCAGTCGTATTATCTGCTAACGGTTTTAATAACTTTCAAATAGCTTTTCCTTTTCTGATGAAATAAAGATCCTGCATCTGGTGATACATTTAGCGGTACAGCCACACTTTATACACTGGAGTCATTTGGTAGCGTTCACTGATATACTATAGGACATTCTCCAGAGACTTTGGAAATGTTACGTTTTCTAGGTACCATGGAAACTCATAGCAAATGACCACAATTAATGGAAATGAGCAGTGGAATGCTGGCAAAATGTATTTTACACTATTAAAGCCTGTCAATAGTTTTCCTGACCTGAAAGGCAGTTTGAATACCCTTGAACGTTACTTTGTAATTCTGTTTAGACTTTTGGCAAAACCAGGATGAAAGCAAGTGGCCTGGATTCTATTTTTTCAATCTGTTGTTTATCTTGTTTAACAAATTATCTAAACTCTGTGTGATAATTAGTTCTTAATAATTTGTTAATGTCCTTAGTATGCTGTTAAAAAAAACACACTTTCCTATCACATTTTCACTGTACCATCTCCCTGTGTGCATCTACTTATACACTATCTTCCTATTAATAACAGTTCTCAGATTTCACACACAGTCAGGTTATGGCAGTTTAACATGACAATGATGATGGACCAGTACATGTCTGTCATCCATGATAGTTAGGAGGCTGTGCAACTTAAAGCATAATGCAAGAGTCTTATTTCTTTGCATTGGGAAAAGTGATGACTGTTTGCACCATCCCTTACTAACAGCTTGTGAAATTCAGTAAATAATATTTCTTAGGACTGCATAACTGAACCATAGGTCTGAGCTCTGATTCATGGTCAAAATAACTCCCATCTATCTGTGTTATTAAAATCTCTAAATGTTGCAATAATATAAAAAGTGGTATCAAAAAATAAGACTTTTTTGTCTTTCTAAAAATTTATGCTTTTATATATTAAGTTGTGACATCTATGCCAAAGGTCAGTGAATTAATAGCATGTGGTAATCTTTACCTTACTGCAAGATGATCATCTAACATGCTTTAATGTATCTTATAGGTAGCTGATACATAACGTTAAAGCTCTCAGGGTTATATTACTTGGTAAAAATTGATTGAATTAACTTAGTACTCTATAAATGTTCCTCTTCCAAAAATAATATACAAAAGTGGATATTTAATATAGAAATCTGCATTAAGAATACGGTTTGCAAATACTTAGAATTCCAAACTGAATAAATTCTATTTTACCAGCACATTTCAGAAACCCCATTTGGAGTTATGGTCTGTTGACCAATATAACTTTTCTGTTTTAATTTAGAAAATATGAAAATAGGTACAGAATCTTACCAGAAACTACAGTGGCTTCTTTTAGAGCTTTTAAATGGAGGCAGGGGTAGAATTAGCATGTATGTATACTGACTAGACAAACATAATATTTACAGTATGGAACATGTGATGTTATTTGGACCACAGTTATCAGTGCTTCCTTATCACAGATTCAAAGTGGTTTCACTAATACCAAAACTAGTAATTTCTGTTGTGATAAAAGTATCGCTATCTCCCCCAAAATCAATACTGCAGGCATTTAAAATTAAGACCTCCAAAAAGTTTTAAGATTAATGGATATTCTTCAAGATTTCCTGAATTCACAGGTCATCGTATTTAGCAGATATGCCCTAATTATTGTAAAAAATCTTTACAAATTCTGTATGAAAGTGTACAGATTTATATAAACAAATTAGTCCTTTTGTCTTTATTACCGTTATTGTCCGATTTGTTAAAATGAAACTGTGTGGTCATAACACATCATACATATATCACTCACCTTGTAGCCAATGCCAAAATATTAAATAACATGGGAGTTTTTTGCTCATGAGATATCCTTAACAAATGCATTTTTGGCAATTTTATTGGAAACTTTGTTTTCTTGGATAAGACATTCGGAGGTAGTAGCTGTGCAAAAGAAAGCGAAAACTCCTACCCCTACCAGCCTCATACCAAGAGGCCATTTGCTGCCCACAGTCTCCTCTGCTCCAACATGACTCCTTCCCACAGGCTGCAGTTCTTCAAGAGCTGCTCCAGCACGTGTCTTCTCCACAGGGTGCAGTCCTTCAAGAACAGACTGCCCCAGCACAGGTCTCCCATAGGCCACAGGTCCTACCAGGAGTCTGCTTCTGAGTGGGCTGCAGATCTCTTCAGGGCATGTCCACCTGCTCTAGGGTGGGCTCTTCCATGGGCTGCAGGTGGATATCTGCTCCACTGTGGACCTTCATGGGCTGCAGGGGGACAACCTGCTTAACCATGGTATTCTCCATGGCCTGCAGGGGAATCTCTGCTCAGGCTCCTGGAGTCCCTCTTCCCCCTCGTTCTCCCACCTTGGTGTCGGCAGAGCTGTTTCTCACACTTTTTTGCTCACCCCTCTTTTTCTTCTCCTCCTTTACCCAGAAACTGATTGATTACCTTCCTCCAGGCCTCCCTCTCCCCTCCCAATTTGCCTGCATACCTGAGTATCTTACAGCTGGGACTAATTTTTTAGCTGTGATTCATTTATCCACATGGTCTCTTCAGTTTATGTATTGTTACAAATCTGTTTCTTCAGCAATGTACTATGCATAACTTCTGATAATTTAATAATATATACTCCTTGAGTTTCCTAACTTGTGCAGTTGAGTTGGAAATGCTGTAAGCTGACTGAAAAAAAGCTATAGATCAGTTCTAGCATTTTGTTTGTCAGTGATGCTTCTCCTAGCAGAATGACATATGGTTTTTGTGCTGCCATGTTGCAATCTCTGCCTTCCAACTTGTTTCAAGCTCTAGTAGCAGCACATTTTTCCGTACTATTTTCCACCCAAATTGACTGATATGTTTGGCATAATCTTTTATTTTTATCTGTACATATTAATAAATTTAGACATGTAAATAGAGAAACTCAGTTAGATGATACCAATTAAATAAAATAACTTGAAAATAAATTTTTCTATGCCCTTTCAGATATGTCCATGTTAGCTAATTTTCTCCATTTTGCTTGGTGCTGCAATAATTTCCTGTTGTTTCTTCAGTTACAAAAAGCCCTACAGAATTCTCTGGGTTTGTGAGCAAAGACTTTTTGACCTGTGAAATCTGAATCTGTGTCCTCCTGCAGCCCATTCCCCTGCTCTTCCTGACTGAAGTTATGCATTTCTGGCTTTCTGTGCCTTTGCTTCCCCTAAGAAACCTTGTTGCTTATATATCCCCCTGCAGGGCTCCACCTCAGCAGTTTCCAGACAGGCTTCCTATCTGCTGTCTAGCCATAGTTATTTTAATAAACTATATATGACCTTCACAGAAAACTGGAAAGGATCCCAACTCAGCATGCAACCACTGAACATACCAGTAAGAGAAACTCAAGTTGTGATCCCCTTCCACCACACACCCCCTGCCCCCAACAAAAAAAGCACATGTTGTGCTGCTCTGTATGTGCTGTTCTGTGGTGCGTAACTGCATACCTTCACCACATAAGTTACTTCTGCAGCTAAACTCTGTCGTGGTTAAAATCTGAATTCTATGAAAATGAAATGAGTGTATATACAAATGCATTAAGGTTGGTTTGAGATTCTTAGAGCAGTCGCCATTTTAAAGGTTATTTTATATTCTTTCAGAAGAGTTTTGTGAGCAAGAGGGGCATACAACCCAAATTTATCCAATCATTTGTTATCAGTCCAAGTAATGTTTTAGCAGTTTAAACAAAGTAAAACAATTATTCTTAGTCCAGTTACAATGATACGAACACTTTAATTCAAGTTATCTAAGTAATACGGGGGAAAAATTAACATTACAGTTAAAATTGTTATACCAAAGCTCCCTAGTTTTATTTTTTTTTTATAGTCACCCATCCAGTATTCCCCTGAGACCTGAGGTTGACAGTTTAAAATTTAAAAAGGAAGAGAAGGGTTTACAGTTCATCAGCATCCTAAATTCTTCTCCAGGGGAAAATAAAAATTACTTAACCTCCCACTCCAATCTCTTAAAAAGAAACTTAACCAAAACCATGCTTCCCTCCCTGCCTTGGGTCGGCTTGATTTTTGTCCATTTTGTACTGTGGTCTGCTTACAGGTTGTTTTGGGTTCTTTCTTTCTTTGTTTCTTTTTTTCTTACTGTTTTCACCTGTTAGTTATTGAAGTTACAGAACTGCCTCCTCTGGTCCCGAGTAAGATAAAGAGCTAATGTTTGTACATTAGACCTTTGCCATACATGGTCCTTAGCACAGAGCTAAGCGGAAACAAATTTACAATAAGATTTGATTGTCTAAAGGAAGACGTAATTGTATAGTAAAATCATTATTTTTAGTGGCTGTTTTATCTGAGGTCTGTACTGAGTAAGACTGTTGAACTTAATGGTCTTATTCCTGAGAATTTTGCTGGTCTGAATCCATCTGAATCACCCATATTAATGGCATCATAGCAGTGTTGGAGTACATTCAGATCAACAAACTTATTAGGAATAAACCCATTAAATACAGTATTTCTGAGTGAATCAGATTTTATAATTGTAAAGTACATATGTAATCATTACAGTTGTAATATTTCTGTTATAAACACTTGTTTGTGGTTGCTATTGTTATTTTTTACAGCCAAAGCTAATGCTTGTTTTCCTCTATAAACTTTTCTCACATTATGCTAATATTTTTGCCATTAATAGCCATCAACCATTTCTTTCTTGTGATTTGCATCTTTAGCGGAAGTAATCTTGAATGGCTGATCATCATATTTTCTCTCTTTATTATTTTTCTTTCATACTTTTTTGTGAGTAAAAACCAATCAAGGAAGGAAGTTCAGTTTTCTGTTTCATGTCTTAGTATGTGATTTTGGTGTATTGGATATCCCGTGTCATCTCATTATGTAGAAACTTAAGTTTGAAAGAAATGACAGCATGAATCAATCAAATATCAGTTCATAATTCCTAAAAGTTATACGAAGCTTTCAAGAATACATTTTTTCCTGAGGCTGTACATGCTGTTAACAACCTGCATAGAACCTGCTACTATTTCCAATCTGAATTCTTTAAAAGTAACTGCTAAGTCTGCAGATGAACAGAAAATCAAAACAACGATTTTTTTTTTTCTTCAAGATTAGCTTTTTGTGACTTCCCTGGTGTTACACTGTAGATCTACAAACAATAGGTTCTTCAATAATTTCTTCCTTGTGGAAAAACCGATGCCTAACAAATTCAGGAATTTGCGGGATGCTGACATACATATTTAATGAGCTACAGTTCTAAGAGAATCACAATCTCCTATAAAAATCACTGAAGTCCAAGACACTGCTGTAGCATTATTCTGATTCACTGGACATTAAGGCATATGCACGTAGCAATACTCTGGAATTTTCTGCTGTCTCCAACAGGTGCATGGATAAAATACATTTACCTGAAGAGAATGGGAAATATTGTGAATATACCATCCATAATCCAGAAGGGAGCTTCCATCAGCTTCTACACGATGATGGCTGTTGTGACTAACAGCCCTTTCTCATCATCAAAGGTAGATTTTCAGACTAGGAATTGCTGGTCACTTACACTTAATAGACTTCTGGAATTTTATCATCATTTAGTGTCAGCATGTGACGTTGCAGAAGTTCTTTCGTGCTGCTTCAAGGAACAGTTTCAGGAGCAATTATGATCTGCTTAAATCTCACGTATAAGAAACGTCAGCCTGAAGTATGTGGTCTGAAGTTTGCCTCGCATGTGGATATCAACACAACCCAAAATCAGAAAGCTTCCTAAAAAAATTGCTATTCATGAAATTCAAAAGATGATTCTGTTAATCGGTGTTAGTTTTCTCCTTGAAAATTCAGTGATGCGTACTTGAAATATAACGAAGAGAACATAATGAGTTGGCAATTTTTGACGATTTGACCTGAAGAAGGAAAAGCTAGGCATAAAATTAAACCAGGTTCTTTTTGTTTTGTTTTTTTTTTTCACCCTCCTCCTGCCCCCTCACCCCCTGATATGAAGATCATCTACTACGTACGTCTGGAGCAGCTCCTTTGGAGGAACTTGAAATGTCCTGCAGTTTTCACTCAGGTTATATGTTCTCACAGTGACTTGTCTTGAGTATGTTGCACTCTGTATTACAAAAGGAACAACACTCTCAATTATAATACACTGTTTCTTCGTATTTTCTGCTTTTAACACACGCCATACACCTCCAAAGTAGCATAAAAGTGCGCAAGGCATCAGAAGACATTTTTGATAACTACATGACAGGCTAAACTTACCTGCAGTGGTGTAACTATGGACAGTAATGGCACTTTGATCACAAATAATATTTAAACATTGGCAGAAAAACAAATAAAGGTATTTCAACTTGTTTAGATTTTATTTTTAGGGATTTTGTGCTTGCAGTCTTGCACTTGGACTTCAAGGGATGGAGTACTTCGTCAGCCCAACAGTAAACTCTGTAGGAGGGAAGATAATCAACATGAATTCACAGCTGCTCTAACCATCCAAGTAATGTTATTAAAATCCAGCTACATACGAGTCACCAATTTCTGCATAAGTTCTCACCTTCCAGTCTTGCTTTCAGCCAACTCAAAATGCACGTTTTGGCAGCCATACAACTTCGTCTCATTCGGTGCTACAGTTCCCCAGTGGGAGCTGGGAAATGGTTGATAAATCAAACTCAACCACTAATCACACCATCCATTTCTCTCCAGGTACAGCTTTCTACAACTCAGAAAGAATGACAATTTCTAAGCATCATAATCAGCTAATTCTCCCTTTCTGAGAAATTACACCTTTTGAACTACAATGGCAATGGAATTGTGCAGATTGAACACTCCATGGTACCCGAATAAGTTATTCTATCCCAGAAGGTGTTCTTGTCTCTTTGTGGATGTTGTACTGTCATCACATCCCTATTCTCTCTAGCAATCATGCTCTGAAAACTGCATACCTCCTCTGCATGTGGAACTCCTGAAATACACTGAAATACATCATTCTGGTACTGCTCTGGGAGCTCTGGAACATGGTTTTGGAGTTGTGCATTGACCAGTCAGGTCAGCATCAGCCAGTCAGGACTCTGGGAATATTCACGTGTGGAACTACAAATCATGTGAGAAGTTCGGGAAGCAAAAGCATTGCAGAAAAAGTCAGGTAGTAGAATATCATATATAGCATGACAAGGATTCTATAAAAAATGAAAAAATACATATTTACTTTTATAAAAGCTGTAGAATTAGTCTCAACTGAGAAGATACCTCCCATTTTATGATTATTGTAGAATTGATTTGGATTAAGCAACATTCTGAGTAAGAATATTGCAAGTGCAGAAAGTTCTCACCCTTTAGGTGTTTTTTTTTGTTTGGTTGGGTTTTTTTTGGAAGGCACTTTGTGATACTTCAGAGTTGTCATTATGGATAATTTTACTTGGAGACCTGTATATAATAGTTTTGTTGTCTTTGACAATGACAGAGAACTAGACTGCTATCAATATTCAAAATAAAAGGTATTTTTTTTGTGGGATTTTAAATTCTTAATTTAGGGAATGTGTTTTTTATGTGGATAAAGTCACAAAGTCAGCTGTACAATGGCTGTACCTATCAAAGTCTCTGCTGACGTTTTATCACTTGTGTTTTAGCTTTATGCTGGTAATGAGGTTGGGGGTGGGGGGGACCACCCCAAGCCCCACTTTTATTTATTAATTCTGTGAAATTATATTATTAACATTAATGTTGAAAAATATTTTGATTTCTTAAGATTTTATTATGATTTCCAAAATGCTGTAAAAAGGTAACTTCGGAAGACCTTGTCTGTCTTTACCATTTTCAGGACACACATTGGTCTATTTATTGAAATTATTCTTCCAACAGGTGTAAGCACCTGTTATCATACTTGCTCATTGATCTTTCTAAAGAAATATGTATGTCTGTATGGAACTGTGTTGACCACATGTGTTTTCAGACCTCACCAGCTACAGTGATATGGATTAATTCCATGAATGAGCGGAAATCATAAGTGTTGAACCAAGACTGTTCTCATTGTCTAGGTTTTTGTTTTGTCTATTTTTTATACTTGTTCAATCTAGCAGAAAACACCAGAGTACGTATTTTACATCTCTCCCACTATAACATTTGAAAGGAAAATAAATTCCCATTTAGTAGGTGTCCGTTATTATTTCAGGCAGACTTGAGAGTTACTGACATTACTAATTTATAGAGATTATGTCTCTATTTTGATTTGTCACCAGTGGCAGTGCCAATGCTTTTTTGCTGGTGGGGGTTTCTGCTGAGGACTGCTGGGCAGGTGCAGTGTACTTTGTGTTCCCATGTGTGCTGCCTCTCCCCCTTCCTGTTTTGGTGTGTTACGGTGCCAGTCATGGTGCTAGCGTGTGCTCTCCATACTTAGTGCAAGAGGGAAATAAGCCTCAGAAGATTTTACCAAGGGTTATAAAGTTCTGGTGGTCACAGATACCGAGGTTAGGGCTGCCCGTCTGACATTGTGTATTTGCTATTCGAAGTTAAAGAAGACAACTGACATTATGGATCAGTATGAATGCAGACTTCTGCATATATTCTGGTATATTTTGGTTTTGATAATGCCCTTTACAAGAACAGGAAAATGTAACTAGCATGGTTTCATTTTTTGCTTCAGGCTGACACTGCATGTTAAATTTTTGTCCCAGCTTCTTCTCTGCTCTTTGCCATACTCAACTTCTGTGTCTCTGCTGTGTTCCTAATGTTTGTTCCTAGCTGTGCTTCAGCATGACTGCACTGTTGTTGTACTTTTTGTGTCATAATGTGTCCTTGACTTGTTTACCCAGATCTCTATTAGCAGACTTACACCATAAAAGAATATAATAGAGCCACACTAGTATTTTTGAAGTCCTTGTGAAAATTTATTATACCGTCTAGCATTTTTCATTTGTGTGTGTTAATGTCCAGCATATTCTGGGAATCCTCTCTAGACAGAGGCAATTGCTTCAAAATATTTTTTTTCATTTATGTATGTATGTATTTATTTATTTATGGAATTTTCGTGGTCTGTATTTGCATTCTTGTTTTCTTTCATGTATTTCTGTGTTCAAGAATGTCAGCCAAAGAGTACATTTTTAATCAGGTATTGCACTGTCTTTGCAGATAAATTAATAAATTGTACACTAATCAATCTACAGAATAGGACCAGGGAACAGGAGATCTTAAACTGTTCATGAAGAAGCCACAGGACAGAAAGCATTCTGAGCAACGCAGCAGAAAACATCTTATTATGTACTTTACATTATAAGCAATTATAATTTGTTAACAATTTCTAAGAGACTATTGTAATAATTTTCAGAGAATTTGGAAAAAGTGGAAATTAACTTTAGTATTTTTATGATTATTTGGGCCAGATTTTCTTGCCTACAATTGTCATGCGTTTTACTTGGTTATGTGGACTTTGCTTAACCTAGTAGGTCCCTCTCAAAATGCTTCTTATCTGATATTGGATGATGAGACTAGATGATGGGGTCATGCAAAAATCTCCTATCGTTCAGAGTATTTAGTAGATTGGTTCTTGCCCTAATTATAAGCCTAAGATATATTATACCATCCATATTTGAATAAAAAAAATTTTTCTCATACATGAGAACATAGGAAAGCTGTTTTGAGTACAGACCAAATGTGTACATATCCAAGTAATTTTTTTCTAGCAGTATATAATAATTAGATAAACTAAAGACACGATTGAGAAGTTTCTGTAAAAGCTATCTGGTTTTAAGGATCTTTGTGCTTAATTTCATTACCTGATTTTTTTAAACATCGATTAGCACTCATATCTGTGCTTTGGAATGTATGGAATTAATTATAGTGAATTATGTAGTGAATTATAATATTTGGGATTGGTATTGAACTGATAAAATTTTCCTTTGTTATCAAGTTCAAAATAGCACTGCAAATTTTATACTTCTGTAAAAATACCTATAGTGACTTTAGTGAGGACTATAAATAATTTAACTCTCTTTACAGGAAACCTGTTGACCATACTGGCCAGAAAGTACAACCAGTACATGCTTCTTTTTCAGAGAGTGAAGAATTACCATTTGGAATATATATTTTTAATTCAATTGTTTTTTTCTCTTTTTCATATATGCCTCTAATAGCCTATTACTGGAAACAGAGAATTGAGCTAGCGAAATAATCTCTGATCTAATTGAGAAAATCATGGTGAAAGAGCTTCGGTGAATGTGTCGTTACAGGTCTAAGTCAATATACTTTCACAGAAAGACACTTTCCATTGTGCAAGGAGAAGGTAGTGAGAAAAAATTTGGCTTCTCTTTGTACGTTTGTGATACACAGTAAGGAAAGCCAAAGAGAATATTTTTCTCAAAATACCTGTTCTTTACTACTACTGTCTATTGCATAGAGCTGCCTTAGTGCTTTAGGAGGGCAGCTGTTAATGAATCACTAACAGAGCATTTAGTGCTGTATCTGTGATTCATAGTCCTAGGTTGTTTCAGCCTGTGTCTTTTCACTGTTTCAAATATGACTTCTCAGGGAAATTTTGGTAATCAAGGTAAAAACAGAAATAAAGTTGCTGAAGTATAGGTACATTTTAGGTAAGAAGTATGCAGATAATACATACCTGATGTTTTAAAAAAGCAGCAAATGCTCCTTAGGTAAATCATACTGTTGTTATCTATGTCATACAAAGTACTTGTTATATATATATATTTTTATATATAAAATCAGAAATTAGAAAACTATTTAATGTTTTATTTTAAAGAAATTGCATTTTAATTATCCAAGAAATCCCTCCAAAAAACATGGCATTCGGGACTGTAGTATGTTTGCTAGTAACTTAATAATTTTTCTTTTTCCTTTTTTTAAATGTATAATGAAAGTAGAAATTTCAGCATTAGAAATTACATAAGAGATAACTAAGTGGTCTTAGTAACTAACTTTTATGAATCCAGATGGTTTCGGGTTTGCTTTTGCATTAAAACTCCATAACTTTAATTCATGTACCTCTGCAGTGAGGTTTTCACAGGAAATAAAATTCAGTGTTCTTGGATTCTGATGTGGGATCAGAATACTTTTCTTTCCATTGAAATTATGATATATGGAATGCTTTATATAACTGCTTTTTGTCAAATATTTTAAGATCTAAATTGTGTAATTTTTTCCTGTGTTCAGTGAAGAAACAATTGTACAGAGTTAAAAGCTCAGTCACTTAAAGATCAGCTGCCACTTTGTGAGTATTTAGTGTAAAAAGCAGTGAACTTGAGTATGTATTTATAGGATTGGACATTAAACTATGTTTCAAGTTTACATGTGATACAGTGAAATAGTTACTGTTTTTTCCTCCCTTTTCTACCTTCTTCAATAATGAAGGTAGATAAATATCAGTATTTTTATCAGCTGTTTTTTCTCCTCAAGTGCAAAAAGTGAAACAAACATGTAAAGCAAGTTTTCCAAAGCTACAAAACAAGTAAAGGTTAGAACCAGACTAAAAATAACTTATTTTTCCTCAGGTATACTACTTCATGAAGGTTGAAGTGTCAAGCAGTGGATTTTTTAAAAATTGTTATATTTACTTTTCCGTAGTATTTTATACTCTTGAAATTCAAATAGTTTATGGGGAGGGAGTGGGGAGGTGTTTTGGATAAGGTTTTTTATGAAGTTGCTAAATATAAAATTTATCTTCTAGAAAGTCAGAAGCCAGCATTCATTTTTCTCCCTTGGCTTTTCCCATACAATGTTATGGAAATGAAAACCAGAAATTCCAGTTGCATTTATGGATCATGTTTTTTAACATTTGTGAGCTTGTGACAAGAAAATGCGAATAACAAAAATAAATCTATGACTGGATTTGTGTTTTGATCATTGTTGGGGGGTATTTCTGTTTGGTTTTGTTTCTGTTTTGGTTACATTTTTAAGGACGAGAGATAATGTTAACTGTAATCTAAGATACTATGCTTTTACATGCATGCATTTTCATTAAGTGCAGCATCAGAACAAAATAAGCAAGGTCATAAACAAGTTTTGAGTATGCAGTTCACTATTCCAGTCATAAGTGGATACATTTTGTGGTTTATCTTGACAATGTTCCTTTAAGCATGTACTTATTCCCTTGATTATAGTGCCTAGAAACAGAATATCTTTTTCTACTTTTTTTTTTTTTTATTTGACAAATTTAGAAGTTGCTTAGCTGTCAGTAATAACTTCACCATAGGTGAAGAGATGCTTTCAGTCATACTTATCAATGATGTTTAATATATAAAACCTACATAAATATACATACATACATATATATATATAAAACCTTTCTTTTTCCTGAATCAATGTAAACAGAGCCCAGATGGCCGTATAGAAGTCAAAGGGCAGCATGGAAAATCGTCACTGCATATTAAAGATGTGAAGTTGTCAGATTCAGGGAGATATGACTGTGAAGCTGCAAGTAGAATTGGTGGGCACCAAAAGAGCATGTACCTTGATATTGAATGTAAGTTCTAATATTTTGTTTTCTCTTTTAAATTTGTTTCAAAAGAAAAAAAAAAAGTACATTCTTAATGGAAGGTCAGTTTTCCCTGGTAATTCATGTTTAAACTTGCATAATTTAAGAAAGTATGTCCTTCTGTAGTTAGCGATACCGATTTCTGTGAAGGAATCCTGTCTTTTCTGAAGTTGACAAGACCCTTGTCAGTGATTTAAGCAGGACAGAATTTCATCTGAGATCATATTCCAGTAGTAACTTCAAGTCTTCGGGCTAGTGGAGACTGCTGCGGGTGAAAAGTATTCAGTGGGGTAACGTACGGATTGAGTTGAGCAACAGCTCCGTCTTGAGTTTAACCTTCTGAGATTCAGCAAAGCCTTCTGTTTATTTTCTTAGTTCTATGTTTCACTAATCCCCAACAAGTCTCTATCCCTTCTTATAACCCCTCCTGGAGTTCACAAGTTCATGACAATCTCATTTAGGTAGGCTGCTTTATGGACAGGCTGCTTTGTTCAAAGGTCCTCAATTTTATCCAAGAGAAAAGGAGATTATTTTTGCTTAGAAGAGAGTCTGATGCTGTAGAAGCCAATCAGTGGATCTAAAGTTGAAATACACAAAAATTCATTAGAAAATTGTCTTTTCAAACTGTTCTTCAAATTCATGAGACAAAGGTCTTCAAAAAATGAAAACAAAAAAAATTCCTTCTTTTATATTTCGTCATTGTTCTATTTTGCTAGATATCTTTGAGATATATTTGTTCTACATTTGCAGTATGGCTTGAGTGAGCCTGTTTGAGATTGAGACTCAACAGAGAAAGTCGTTCTAGTGGGAAGATAGAAGTTGGAATAGGATCTGTGGCCAGAATGATAGGTAATATAGGTAATAGTTGCAGACCATCAGCTGAGTGATTTCCTGAGGAATTCTGAAAGTGACTTCAATATACAGTTGCACTTTCCATCTTTTTGGCAGGCAAGCAATGCATTTTGAGGTAGGAAATAAATCTGAAAGGAAAATGAGAAATGGTCAAAACTGTAATTGGATGTTAGAAATGCAGAGATTTGCCAACCCAGAAGACCTAAGAAATAAATAGAGTATTTATTAATAGCTTTAACATGACTACTCTTAAATAAATAGACATATGAAGGGATTTGAAACCTTGCAAAATATTATTATTCTTTTGGGAACATATTAATTTACTATATTTGTTTCTTTAATGAATGCACTGGTGCACTGATCATTATTGTAAGAAAAAAAATATTTTACTAGATAAAAAATTAAGTTCAGTGAAGTTCCTGTAAATCCTGTCCTACACTACACATAGTGATATGACGTATATTGTTTGGTTAAGATTATGTAGCCATTATGCTTTAAAACTATATATTAATACCTTTTGTATTCAGAAGAGAGATATAGGATGCACGACATTTTATGAAACATGGGCAACTGAAATTTAAGAATTTATTAGCAGCACAGAATTCATACTAAAGGGCATAAAAAAATCTCTGGTTTGATACATTACATTATTATAGTCTAAGACACCTTTCATTGTGAGAGTTTTAGAACAGAGGCTAAGAATTTAAAAGTAACGTATTCTTATTATGGTATGGCAGACTTAATTTTGAATGTGTGTGGGAACAATCAAATATCATGTACAAGAAAATGGAATAGCATAGTGGTTTGAGTCTGAATACATGCCTTGGTAGACACTACAAATACGTTCTTTTATGAAGCAGGTGTCATAGTAATCCTTCAGTCCAGTTATTTCACTTTGTAAGTTGCAGGCTAGAGACTTCCAGCAAAAAGTACAGGCTCAAAAACTAAACAACTCATTTGTGTTCTCATAGCAAAATGGGAAAACAAGGGGAATTGTTATGAGATTCTGTGAAGTTGATAATAAATGATTTGACTCTCCTTATCTCTGACCTTTCTTGTCCAAGTGATACTTTTTCAGCATGTTATTTGTAATTACAGACATTACGATCAGGGTTTTTTATGGTTTGGGTTTTTTTTTTCCCCCCAAAATATTCATTTGCCAAATTGCATAAAACTCTTCAAAATACTTTAATTTTCACTTCAATAATTTTGGTTTTGTTCTGATCAAAACCAGTTCTGAGAAGAATTTTTTCAGGTATGGCTGGCTCTTTACAGAATCACTCGTGAGCCATTTTAGCAGAATTTTTATTAATTTTAATAATATTCTAATATAAACCTCAGTAACTATTTTAAAATTGAAATATAAATCAATAAGCAAGACTTAATTGTTTATATTCTTCCATAGTTCCTAGACAGGACTGAGCAATGCACCTATGCCATTCTGTAAGTTAATAACAGAACTACAGCAGTTTTCCTCATATGTTTTAATACGTTTGACAGTTTGTGTAGTCAGGAGAGGAGCATGCTGCCATCGCATCCTTAAATGTCAGCGCAGTTAAACAGGCCTAATGGAGACACAGAACACTCTGGTGTCACTGTCTCATCCTTTTATTTACTGACCTCTATCAGAGACTTAAACTGACAGTAGATTGCACAGCATTTCGGTACTTTATCCTTGTTCTCTGTTGGGGTTGCACTTGATGATAAGAGCAGTTCTCCAGGACAGGAAGAGATTATCAGGTTTGATACCAATTGGGCACAGTTAACCCTGCCTTTTATCTGAAGTAAATGCTGGACAGACGTGAATTGTAGGGAACCCAGAGACAATTATATGGATTTCTTCCTACAGAGTCATCTTTGTATTTAGTTACGTTTAGTTTTCCTTATATTAAGTATGAAATATAAATCAAAATGATGTGGAAAAGAAAGATACCATTATAGATATAATTTACTAATGGATTTAATTAACTGCAAAATTTGATTACATATATGAAGCCTAGTGTGTATTGGATGACGAAGATAATAATACAACAACAACCAACAGCAACAATGGATTGAAAAGTTCCTCTGTGATGGCATATACTATTTATACTAGGTATTGGGTATTAAGATGTGTCTATAGTGATTATGTACATATTTATCATAGAGAAATAGCTATTTCTTTTTTAAATAAAAACTATGATAGAAATAGATTTTAAAAAATAGATAAAACAGGAGATACTCTAAGATGAGGTATTTGGAAAGGCCTGAGGAAGTTAAATGTACAAACCCCAGAGAACGGCAACTTGATTTCTACATACAATACTGTCAGGTGCCTTTCAAAGTTGCAGTTTTCCTATGCACGTGTTTACATTTCTCTACAGTATTTTTTGTCTTTTTAGCTGAGACATAATTATTCTGTAAAATGTATGCTAGGCTTATAAAGGTACATTAAAAAGCACAATGAAGGGCTGACCAAAAGAAGAAAAATTCTGATGAGAGAACACATTATTTCTTGTGTTCCACAAATTATTCACTGAAATGATTAGCATTAAGTAATTAATGAAGGATAATTTTGACATGTTCAATATGCTGGATCCTCTTTCTTGGGAGTATTACTCTTAGTGAGGATGCACTGATGGCATTACTAAGTTGGAAAGGATTTAAACAAGCCAGTAATGGTCAGCAATCTATCATCCTTTTTAGTATGTTCCTTAAAATTTCTTAGAGTTTTTTTGTTGTTTTCTGGACAGCACTGTCTGTAAAAATTAAGTAAAGAGATAAAGAGGCTGAGAGTCTCCCTGGTCTGTACAGGAACAACAATTGTGATTTGGGAATATAGGAGATAGATAGATAGATAGATAGATAGATAATTATAATTAGGGAATTGAGGGACGATATCAATAGTAGGCGTGTTGTGGAGGTGAGGATGACAGGTAGGAAAATATGGAAGGTAAAGATATGAAGCTGGATTTTGTTCTGAAAATGTGACAAGCAGGATAAGAAGAGAGAAGGGGGTTAGGATCCTGGTTTGAGAAAGGCATTGAAGTTTTTCACTTTTGGATATAAGAGGATTATGGGATCTAATATATGATGTTAGAAGTCTGGTCATCCTAAATTATTCCAGTAATTCTGTCCTGGAATAAACGTAACAATAGAAATTTTGAGGCAAACTGTTGCTATCCAAAAATAATGTGTCAGCAATTGACAACGCCTGATCATTTTATTACTAAAAAAATATTACTGCTAGTGTGACAAATCTATAGCGGAAGTCTTCCTGTTCTAGTTCTGATGGCCAGTGATCGAAGTGATTTACTGACATAAAAAATGACTGATAGATATATGCAGACAGTTTCTTTTAAACATCACTATTGACAACCTAGCTGTGATTTCTTTATAATTTCTTCTCCTATTTTAGACAGGTTTAGGTAATTTTAGACAAGTTTATCCATTCACAATGGATATTTCTATGAAACTAAAATTTCTTGGGTTTTCTGCTTGTTTCATGTTGGTTTTTTTTAAGTGATCAAATACAATTTCTTAATGTCAAGTGAAATTAAAAGAGAAATAGGTACACTGAATTTCTGTGACTCTGGCACCAACAAGCACCAAAACTATGCATGCATTTGTTGCCCACCGTTTGTTAAGGCTGAAGGTGCCATTATCAACAAAACACTTTGCAGAAATATACCTTATCTTCATGATAACTAATCCTTTTCTATGTTTATAGAAATGGAGAAATTAGTGTTGTCTTTGGATATTAAAAATAATATGATAGTCAAGGTTATCAGGGACTAGTACTGCTTGCCGGTAAGAGACTCTTGCTCTTTCATAAACTGTATAATTAGTATATAATCTGTCATACTAGTGAACAGCAATGTCTTATTGTACTGTATTTTGAGAGGAGCCAAAGGAATGAGATGGGGGAAAGGAAACATTGCGGAGTGTTGTTTTCCGTCACTTGCTGTGGAATAAACAGGTACCTCTGCAAAATTGCTGATCTCAAACTTTCAAAATGATGAGCTAGATTCTGAAAAAACCCTCTGGTTTTAGCTAATAATAATGGAAATTAAAAACCTAGCATATGATAAGTTTTATTTGCTTTTCTATTTGGAAACTTCACAGGCAGATCTTGCATGTTTTTCCGTGCGACCACATGATCGTGATAGTAGCAGTTAAACTGAAAGTTAGTAACCCTGAAGCTCTGCTGTTTCTCTCTTCCTTTTAAGGATTATTATATATTAAAATCTATTTACCTGTCCTCATTTGTTAAGTCTTTCTAATATTATTTCTTGTTACAAGGAATGTGTGACAGTTATTGCACCTGTCTGGGAACAGGTTCTACTTTATCTCCAGGAAAAAGCTATTCATTCCAAAATATTAAGTATTGCAAAACA
This sequence comes from Phalacrocorax aristotelis, assembly GCF_949628215.1. Lineage (NCBI taxonomy): Eukaryota > Metazoa > Chordata > Aves > Suliformes > Phalacrocoracidae > Phalacrocorax > Phalacrocorax aristotelis. The sequence continues at coordinate 107,780,091 of NC_134276.1, read as the reverse complement.
GGTATGCAGGAGAAAATGCAAGAGAAAGATAGAAGGCTGTTAACCAAATTGTGGCTGAGTTACAAAAATTTAATATACTTTAACAGGATGGATGACAAGGAGTGTACTAGATGTGCTAGAGGATGTGGTTTATTACAGTCCTCGATGATGGGAAACTTATGCTACTATTAACCATCTAAGAAAGAGGCTTCCAGTAATAAACTACACAAAATGTCCCAGGATCTTAGACCTGACAATCTGTGATATATTTCCATTGTATGATCCAGGAAAGCAAGTTATTAGAGGAACAAATAGCCAAAAGCTTGAAAACCTGTGTTCTTAAATTAAGAAGTGCAAATCTGATTCTGTACACTAGTTTGCTATTATAGCTGTCTGGACATGTGCTGAATCAGGTAATTTGCCATATCCAGTTTTCTGTATAGCACTGAACATACACCAGAGCTGGATCTTTGAAGTCATTAATTGAATTACCTTCTGGATGAGACAGATATGTAGTAGTCTGTTCTTGAATCACTGTTTTCTGACATTATACCTGATAAGGATATCTAAATGCTAGAGACAGTTTTCAGGTCAGAGTTTGCTTCTCTTACATAGTCTTATTATGCAGGTTATTCAGAACCACTTCTTCTAATTGGAGTGCTGACCTGTCAGTTTCTTTCTTGTCTGGGAGAATGAACAGCTTGAGTTTAGCTAATGCTGGTGCCATAATATTGACTATTCTAAAATGCCATTCTAAAGTTATAATTGCTTATAGAATCCTACTCTAATATAATAGTTTTCTTTCATTTTGTACCTTTGTGATATAGTCTTTGTTCATTCTAGGCATCTTTTTTCATTTGGATTGTCTCATCTCTCAAAAATAACACTCCACCTTTCACCATTCAACCTTATAACAGTACTTCGGAACTTTATCGTATCCCCGCCTGCATAAAAAGAAGTGTAGCCCGCAGGTCAAAGGAGGTGATTCTCCCCCTCACCTTTTGTGAGATGCCACCAGGAGCAGTGCATCCAGCTCTGGGGTCCCCAGCACAAGACAGATGTGGAACTATTAGAGTGGGTCCAGAGGAGGGCCACAAAAATGATCAGAGGGATGGAGCACCTCTCCTATGAAGACAAGCTGAGATGTTTGGGGTTGTTCAACCTGGAGAAGACGCGACTCCAGGGAGACCTTACTGCAGCCTTTTAGTACTTAAAGGGGGCCTATAAGAAAGATGGAGAGACACTTTTACCAGGGCCCGTGGTGATAGCATAAAGGGTAACGGTTTTAAACTAAAAGAGGGTCATTTCAGATTAGATATAAGGAAGAAAATTTTTGCAGTGAGGGTGGCGAGACACTGGCACAGATTGCCCAGAGAAGTGGATGCCTCATCCCTGGAAGAGTTCAAGCTCAGGTTGGGTGATACTTTGAACAACCTGATCTAGTGGAAGATGCCCCTGCCCATGGCAGGGGGGCTGGACTAGGTGATCTTTAAAGGTGCCTTCCAAACAAAACCATTCTATGATTCTATCATTTATTGTGTGCCTATACTAACTAACATGAGCAGTAGTTTTTGTACTTTTCTGCAGGCTTGTGTTTGGTTTTTGGTTTTTTTTTTCTTTGGTTGGTTGGGTTTGCTTTGTTTTGTTTTGTTTTGTTTTCAGTAGAGTGCCATAAGGTTCACATATCATAAATATGATCAGGGTTGCTGTTTTTAAAAATGGTGTGTGTTCAAGCTCCTAGTTTTGTATTTAGGAGTTTAGACGTTCAGTATGTTGTCTTAACTGGTGGTACTTTATGTACAAAAGCTTAAAAGAACAGTTCATTTACATTTTGAATTATTTTTTTGTCAGGCATAAATTAATCCTGAGTTACATAGAAGCTAAGCAGAGCATATTTTTATTTTTCAATATTTTTAACTTTCTCACTGATCTGCATGGAAGTTTTTTTCTTTTTATACAATACATAGATTACATTTAAGTATCCTTAACATATGTTGATGTATGAGAAGGTCCACCTTCTCTTTTCCACTTGGTTATACTTCATTCTCGTCTGATAGAATTTTTTGATAAATGTTCTGTTTATTAACTTAAATTTGTTTCTTAGTTGTTCTAGAAAACTGGAGGGATCAGATTTTGTAGACATATAAAATAGTCAACATTATATTTTCAAAGCCTTGGCTTTAAGGTTTGTTATTTTTTCATGCTCTATTTTATATTAAACTTATTGTATGTTTCTGTTTGATAAATCCTAACTCTGTAATAATTTAAGCATAATATACTACAATTAGTGATGAACAGCATACAAGAAAAACAAAATCTCTTTTTAAAACTGGTTATTCCCTTCCAACTTTTTTTTCTTTTATCAGAAATGTAAAATAACTTTTATTTGTACTGCAAAAACTTATTTCCAAAGTTATTTTCTTCATGTGAAACATCACTCCTGATATCTTTAATCTATTTTTGACTAGGAAATAAAAAATCATCTGGCTTAAAATAATTTGTCTGTGTCAAGCCATTAGGACAGTCATCCTGTGTCCTCTTCATTTTGATGTATTGGAGCTTTTGACTGCTAGCAAAATGTCTGCAAAGCCTTTTTTACCCAGACTTTTTGAAAGGGAAAATATGAAGCTCTTTTATTTTAGGAATGCTTTACTTTTGGGAGTTGTTGATTTTAGGATATATCTTTATTTGATGGACTTTTTGTCCTATTTGTGTTTTATGACGTTAGTATCTGTAGTCATGTATAGATGGCAGTCCATAACACACCTATTCTTCTAAAATGTAAATAAGCAGATTCTATAGGCATCCAAAATCTACCTTTAGAAGAGAGAGCAGCCTGAACTGAAAGTCCCTATTCTCCTAAATGCTTGTACCTGCAGTAGTGTACACTACTTTTTCCCTTGAAAGGCTTTTTAAATAGGATATGAGTTTGCCACGTGTATTTAAATCAACAGACAGCATCAAGCCATATGACGTTACCTAGGAAAGAAAGTTAGCCAAGTACAGACAGAACATATTTCTATCTTCCACAATCACTGAACTTATTCTGAGAAACTGTGCATTGGAGAACAGTGCTTATCTAAAATTTGTTGTGAAATAGCCACATTTTGTGCCTCATGAGCACTCTGATGAGATTTCTGACCCACATGTTGAACGTGTTAGGTGCAAAAACTGTCTGCCAGGCAGAAGTCAGTTCATGCAGTTTTCCTCTGAGTGGCTCCCACCACTAACTTTATTTCCAGAGGAAAAGCTAAGGTTCTGACTTGGTATTCTGAGATTCCTGACCATACTTAACCATAGAACAGGCATATACAGTTTTCTTTTTTCTTCATAGAGCTCCACTAGTGTGAGGTGTCACATACTGAAGACTCTTTGATAGTCCATTTTCGCATTAAGATGTTTAGATGATGAAATGTTTTTTTTAAAGGTCTATGAAAATCAAGGAGCACTAGAATTACTCATTAAAACACTTGGAAAAGGATGAGCTCCTGTATCTGGTAAATAAATTCATAGAAAAACATACTTGTTGGATGAAACCACTTGCTTTCCTGCAAAAATAAGGGCTGAATAGTTATTAAAAAACATGCTGCTGGCATTGAGCAATATAGCAGCCTTGATCTGTGCTTTAAAACTTCTACTGATAACAGTTCTTTTCAGCTAAAACCTATATGCATACAGGCAGCAGCAGCAGCATAATGTTACCAAAAAGTTATGCATTTTGACACGGCAAACACAGAAAGAAGTTGAAAACGTGCACTTCAGAAACAAGGAAGTAGTTTTAAACCATTCCTGAAGCTAAATTTTACTACTTAGTTAAATGTGCCCAGTTCTGATAGACCCAATAGCTCTGATAGACCTATTAGCAATTTTCTAGCCTAAAGGTCAACTATTTGTGAGAAGACTAGAACAGAATTTCCAGAGAGACATCGATAAATATTAAGGAGCTATTTATCAAACTAAAAATATATACATATATATTTAAATTATTAAAAATAGATACCATGAGACCAGCTATAATTGATAATGCTCTTTTGGAATTATGCTAGAGAATTTCCTTGACTTTCAGTAACATAAAGAATATTTTCTTAATACTCTTAAAATATAATAAGTGTGTGATTAAAATAAAAAAGGAATTTACAAATAAATATTTGGTAGAAAAAAATGTTATTTACCTGAGACATAACTAGAGGAGCAGGGAAGGAGTTACTCCCTCTCATTTTCTAGAGACCATTAAACTGTTCCTGCTATCCAGGGAAACAGTGAGTAGAACAGATAATTCTTGTCACTACTGGCATTGTGATTGGAAAATCATAGTTCGTTTGCAAACCAGCGATTTCCTCTGTATGAAACCCAGTGTTTGGCTATATGTTTAATGTAGCCACTTATAGGCAGGCTTGTAAGGAAGATGCACCATCTTTTTGCTTGCCTGTAACTTGATGATTTCATAAGGAACTGGTAAAAAAATTGTCTTAAATAGTGTACTAATACACACAGTATTTTTTTTCTGAAGTAAGTAGAATGTGTTGCAAAATTTTAGGCATTCTTTTATTATTTTTTTCTTCTAGGTTTATTCACAACTGAACGTCTCTCTTTAGAAAGGTTTGAGAAATAGGTGAAGCCTTTGCACATCTATGAAAATTTGGAGAGTGAATGTAATTTCTCCATGGCAAAATAAGACACTATAAAATCAGCAAGTGAACAGATTAAATATATACGTTTCATAGATCACCTCCATTTGTTATACAAGGGTCTGTCTGACAAGTTTCTCATCCTCAGGAAGAAATGTTCTTTGTCATTTCTGAGAAAACACCTTTCAAGGGCCTGATGTTGCCTAATGCTAAACATAATTAGCAGATACTCTATTCCTGAGTATTTCGGTTGAAACAGTTTTAGGAGGGGAGAAGTCTACCAAAGTAAAGGCTTAAGAAACTCAGGGTTGAATAGTGATATTTTCATGGTCAATAATAAATTGATACAGCAGTCAATTGAAATTTCTTTGTGAGCGTGAATGCTTGGATTAGGGGTATATGGCTTGTTTTAGTTAAACAGTGAATATGTTTTGTGTATTACTTCCTTTTTCCAGATGCTCCAACATTTGTGTCAAATCAAACCATGTATTACTCTTGGGAAGGCAATCCTATCAATATAAGCTGTGAAGTGCTAGCAAATCCATCTGCCTCAGTTCAGTGGAGAAGAGGAAAATCAGTTTTACCAGTAAAAAATACAACACATCTGAAGACCTACAGTACAGGAAGAAAGCTGATTTTAGAGGTAAGACTTAAAATGGGAATCAACATGCTGACATTAATTTCTTCCTCAGTTTTGCACCATTGCAAGTACTGTAGCATGTATTCAAGGATAAGACTGATAAGTAAAGCTCTTTAAAAAAAAAAAACTATTTATGAGCTTATTTGTCTCCACATTTCTTGTAAGCAGTTAGAAAATAAACCTCATTTGCATGGCCCATGCTCAGTTTTCCATCTGCAGTGAACAAAAATGTAACTTGTGTTTCTTGCAAGTAAATAAAATACATAAATAAATATAAAACTACCCCGTCAGGTTACTACTAAAAATTAAAGTGACTACCTGGTAGGCTGTTGGTATGTACAGAAACATTTGTGTGGCTTCAGTCAAGAACAAAGCAGAGGGTAAAGTGATAACAAACTGCAGTTGGCTTTGATAACAACTGATTCCTCACGGAGGCATTGGAAAAATAAGAACTAAGCTGCCTTCTGTTGTCTAAAAGCTACATGTAAGAACAAAACTTGAGAAAGGCAGAAGACAAAGAGCATGCCTTCGTTATCTGTTTACTTCATTAACATGGCTAAACAGTGAACTACTCAGCAATAGTGTATAGCAAATCGCGGTCCTTAATTAATCATTTCACAATTAAGTGTAACACAATTAAGTGTCTGACCTATTACGGGGAAGACATACTGTCTTCCTCCACAGGTGTGGAAGAAGTTAGTTTTCTCCATTTCTCTCTAGTATCAGGCTTATGTCTGAGCACAAGCTTCTCAGTTGCCATGGAAAAAAAGATTGAGAAGCTGTAGGACTAACCAGAGTGGGGGACCTACTTCATCCCAAGCAAGATGTGCGGAGTACACTGGAAAAAACCTGTGCTTTTTTTCCTGAAGTCCAAACAAGTAACCTCATTTCTTGTAGTAGAGGATGTATATTTAAAGAGTCTTACTCTTCTATGAAGGCCATCTTCAGGGTTGTTTTTTTTATTATTTTAAGTGAAGCTTAGCAACACAAAATTTGCTTTGCAGTCTGTGGTTCTCTGAGTGCTCTTCCATTTTTCTGTCACCTGAACAGTTGGTCAGGCAAGGTGGATTCCAATAAAACATTAGCTCCCTAGGGTATCTATTCTGTCTATTCTGTCTTATGCCCTTATTCACCTGAGTTAAGCCACATCACTTGCATCTAAGCTGCCCCACCCCCACCCCAGAATGGTGTATCGTGAATCCTGCAAACAATAAAAAGTAAAATATTGTTCTTGCATCATCTATAGGAATCAGCAGTTTTCAGACCATTAATTACTTATTTCGGTCAAAATGTCAGTTTGTGCAAATACTGTCTGTGAAAAAAAAGTGAGGTTTATTAGATTTTTTTCTTATTTAAAAGTGAAATTATAAAGATGAACAATGTTACCCTTTTCCATTATTTCATTTCTTCATTTGAATTTGAGAAGGGGGAGTTTAAGATGAAAACGGGTGTATTTAGATCTGTATTTGGAAAATGTACTAGATAGGCTGAATTAAGACTGCATCTGCATATTTATTAAGGAGAACATTTTTGCATTTCTGATTTTTTAAAAGAACTTTGATATTTGATGAGAAATTAGTATTTACAAACTATTTGTTTTAAAGATTGCTCCTACATCTGACAGTGATTTTGGACGGTATAATTGTACAGCCACAAACAGAATAGGAACAAGATATCAGGAGTATACACTTGGTCAAGCTGGTAAGTTAAAAACTTGTTTCCTTTTCTTTAATTTTTTTTCTATTTTAATCAAAATAAAGGTTAGACACACTTTTCTCTATTTTATTCCAATGGGATGTTTGCAGTTAATTTTAATTCTCTAAAAGTTGAGTCACAATATAAAGTAAAATAAAAGTTTCCTCAGAATATGAATCTTCTTTGGATTTAATTTTAAGGCCTTCTGAAACTTGAAAAAATTGAATTAGTCTAACTTTTTTTCCTTTGCCCTTATTACATTCTACATTTATAACAGTGTATTTTCATAACTTCAGTGGAGAGGCATATGGTTTGCAGGCAGTGAAAATAAGAAAGAATTAGGAAAGTCTTTTTTTCCTTTTCCTCCCTGGTATTTTCTTGATAAACCAAGGATGACAAAAGACTGAAATACTACAGCAAAGAATTTCTATCTTCATTTGCACTTTTAGTTATTTAAAAGCAGAATTTGACCAACAGTGCTAGATTGAATTAATTTAAGTCCTGAGATGTTCTACAACCAATTGTTACAGAATTTCTAAGTATTTTTAAGTCCATCTATTGTTGTTTAGGTAAATACAAATATATTAAAATATGAATATATTTGTTCTTTGGCAGAAGTAACTATTAACAGGAGTAAATGGGAGTTTGTTAGCCTTTCTTTCATTTCTATTTTCTTGTGGAAAGGACTAATGCTTGTTCTGCAAGCTTTGAGGTGTCCCAACATTTTGATCTACATACTTAGATGATGCAAATTGTTCCAGCTTTAATGACATCTATGGAGTTATAATGCAGTTTACAGTAACAAAGGTACAGCCATTCTGGAAGCTATACACCCCTTGCGATGCACTGTTATAGACCATTTTCATCACGTAACTTTCAGGTCATACAATTCTGCCAGACTGGCTGATACATATGGGAGGGGACAGATAGAAATAAGGTCTTGCCTTTTTTTTTTTTTTTTAAGGAGGACTTGTGTATTTTTTATGATCTTCAATGTTTTAGCTGTAACTTTCGATTACAGCTTGGTCTTTTAATACGAAAGTAAACTCTTTGGAGCCCTCCTGGGAGCACCTTTGGAGGCACATTGCTGAAATGTGCACATCCAGTCATAGGGAGGCTCCCTTACCCAGCCCGGTGTTTTAATTTTAATAGTTTTGCTCAATAAGATTTTTTTTGTGTGTGTGTGTCTCAGGAGTGATAAGAAATTTCTTAATAAACAACTGGTTTTTAGAAGTTGTACACAGGTTGAAAGTTTTTCCCATTACCTCTAAAGGATGGATTATTAACACACACTTTTACAATGACTACTATAGTATTTTTTTTTGTCTTTGAACTTCTGGTCAAAAGAGCTGAGCTTCCTAAAATAGGAATATGTGGGGTTTTACTGAGAAAACAGCAGATTTCTATGTGGCACAATTTTACATCATCCAGAAGATCCATTCCGCTTTGTTTTACAACCTTTTTGGGATATTAGCTGGGTTGCAAATCTGATCTTCCTTTGATAGCTACATGTGACTAATGAGAAATATATTACCTCTTCCTGTTGCATGTAACCATCCTTAGCCCCATCTAGGTCCTAATTTCAGACAATATATTCTTTACTTTCCACCTTACAAAACTCTCCCCAACATAAAGGCTCACACAATCTAATTCATACCTAAAATAATTTTATTTTTTGTGAAAAGAAATTCGAGAAGAGAACAATTTGTAGAATCTTCAGTCGTGGTTCATGATCATTTACCTGGATGATGCCTTTTATTTCAGTGGGATTACTTGAACAACTGAGTTTCTGTAAGAGGGCTAAAATTATGACTGTAACAGCTCATCAATACTACATGTGGCATTAAATATGAAAAATGAATACTCCCTGTGACGTTTAAAATTGAGGTAGCAATAGAAAAGCTCTAAGCCTTAAGGAAAAACATAGTTAATTTCTATACCAACTGCTCTGTTTCTAATTAAGAAATCTCAAGACTTGTGGGAAGTTAACATTGGTTTGAATAGGTGGACTATATCTATTGTGTGTATGTTACTTTTGCCATCATTTAATTTAGGAAATAGGTTTAGCCCTCTAAAAATCTCAGGACTTTGATTTTCTAAATATTCACGACTGGCACAGGATTTGCAAAGTTACATTAAATTAATCAAACAAAAGGACTGCATGTAACACTCTGATTTTAATCAGTTACATCTACTTCTCTTCAGTAGCATGCTTTCTCTTTGGGGCAACACGTGCATCTGTTGATTTGACAGCAGCACTGGTTCTGCCTGTCCTGCTGGGGTAGGTGCTACACTTGTCTCTGGAGTATCATCTCTAAGATTTGTTACACATGAGGCAGTAGAAGTACAATGCGAAATCTGCTAGAATAATTTCTGCATTCCTCAAAAACAGAAGACTTGCCACTAGGATTTTTGTCTTAAAGCCGTGAAAATAAATGGTAGGAAAGGGAAGGAAGAATCCCACTTGCATCCTTCTGGCATCTTACCTCTCAGGACAGAAAAATATGAGAAAATATAACAATTATGCCAATGAAAACAGTGGAATTCAGGTTGTGGTTACTGCTGTGCACCATTTTTTTCATACAGATGTATATACATAAGAAAGCATCTCTTAGATATTATATATCTGCTGACTTTTATCTTAAATTTGCAATACAGTATCCCATCACGATGCATGATACTGCATGATGATTATTTCAGCTACGTATTTCTCACCTGCTTTTATAAACAATTAATTAATTTTAATACAAAGTCATTCTCATTATTAATTGAAAAAGAACGTGATATTTTGCTTATGCATTGTATTTCAGGATGTTCTCACATAAGAGCCCCTGGAAACGCAAGTGAGAGCAAATAATGCCATACAAGCTATAATCCTGTTTTGACTTTTTAATACGACTTTATCAGATGTGTTACTGATGCTAGTTTTTCAAACAGCTTACTATTCTCTGCTTTTGCAACAGTCTCCTTAGCATTTTTCAGTCAATTCTTCAGAAAACTTGATGCACACTTTAAAAAATATGTATTGGAGTTATAAACATAAAAAGGTAAATCAGGGTATATTTAGTCTATGAATAATTATGAGAAGTTATTATGTAGAGCATGAGCTATATATGGACATTCTATACAATGATATGAAATGCAGAAAACAGAACAAACTCAAATTTTGTAGTAATAATAACTAACAGGTATCCTTAACATAAGCCATTTGTAGTGCAGTATTTATGTGGGGCTGGAAACGCTGGGTTTGGGGGTGCCAGGGCTCCATTATGCTAGGCACTACTTACAGTAGTGTAATGCATAATATTCAGTACCCTGACAGATTGACATTTTTGGCATTTGCATCTAAATAGACTTTACTGGGGAAGAAACCAGCAAATAACAAACGTGGTTCACTGTTGCAAGTTTTGCACTTACAGTAGCATCAGCTGGAAATTAAAAACAACCAGGGAGATGGAGGATAAAATCATCATAATAATTACAGGTATAAAATGTCAAATGCGGCTTTCTTCCTAGTTTTACTACTTCTGTTGCTTTACTTTGGTAGATTAGGAAGCCCTAATGATTGATATTTTCCATATTAAAGCCTATAAAATTTTTTCATGCATTTCAATACAGCCTGGATTCCTTCTGGCTTTGATTGTAAATACTAATGCTGGGGCGTAGCATACTTCCACAATGGCTCCGTCAGGGAAAAATAAATACGGTTTCTAGCTGGGAGACAGTATTAAGCAAAGTACGCTGCTAGGGTAAATTTTGCAAATAATGATTATTTTGCTGAATAGTTTTCTCTTAAAATTCTGCAGGAATTACTTGTATCGTGTTTTGTTCCATTTTTCTGCTTTGCTGGTTTTCAGTAGAATCAAGCTGCCTTTTTTTTTTTAATTTACTGCTAGTTCAAAAGTGATCATACTGTCACAGTGCCATTATCTTTATTTCTGTTGCCCTCCTTAAGAAATTAGACTTATTGATGACAGAAAAATATTTCTTTCAGAATTTAGGTGCAATTTGCAACCATACCATTTTGTTAGACTGGAAAACTATAGCTGTCCACTGAAATTATGCAGAGCTACTGAATCAGCCTGAATTCCGGACACTTTCTTTTAAACCCTTCAAAACAGTTGAAGAACTGCAACCTATATAAGGTTTCACACTGAAAGATGCTGGCTATTACCGGTAAATGCTGAGAAGCTTAAGAGCTTATTGAAAGTTGAATCAGATGTGCTCACCACCTGACTTGGAGTGATCAACTCTTAAAAATACCACACGGTTGACATACTTTTTCATTGCTTAAGCATTTAAATTGCTGTGTGAGTAACACACAGAATGCAAAAAAGAACAACAGTCTTTTTCATTTTTTGCCACTGCAAAGTAATTACTTGACATCTCAACCACAGCTTTTATTTTAGAAGTCTGCTTATACTTTGTTTTTTCTCTATGACAGGCTTAGGCTTTGGCAAGCCAGGTGAGCTTGGCAGATTGTCCCAATGGCTTTCAGAGCCTGAGGTGAGCACAGATATTCCTAGATTTGCCCAGATTTAGTTTAGTCATTTTTTATGTGAAATAGCAGTATGCAGGAAGATGGTATTATATAGCAAAACATTACTCCTTTTTGTTGAGATCTCAGTATTATTACATCAAATGTTTTTGTATAGATAACTAGAAAATTGTATGGACATCATTAGTCTAAGACTATGTTGTTGGAATAGATAATTTATTATCTTAAAAAGGTAAATGTTAAGGTTGTGACACAGAAAGCTAAACTGGATTTTTCAAGTAAATTTTTCTTCAAATATTAATGTGTATTTTGCACATAGTAGCATACAGCTGGACTGAATCCAGAGCCCCTAAAAAATAAACCACAATTCACCTCTAAGGCTCTTACGGCCTCACTCATTCTAGACTTCCCTTTCCCTTCTTTCTTCTATTCTGGGATGGCAAAGGGGTTAAAAGTTTAGATAAGGGGGTAAAAAGTTCAGTCCGATTTACCTTTTTGCCTCAGTCTTTGGATCCAAAAGGATACTTTGATTTTTTTCTGAAAATTGAGATTCTGATCTCACCACACCATGCCTGGAACTGCAGCTCAGCACAGAGATTTACATTGACTGAGTATTAACAGGGTCAACTCTTGGCAGAAACCATACTAACAAGCACTGAACATAGTGTACAAATTAGTTACATCATACAACTCTGATGATGAATTTCAAACTTGTCTTGCTAAATCATCCCTATTACATGATTTGCACAGTATACTATAGAACATCAAAGATTTTACAGCTTTTAGAGGTAGTGACATACTAGAATACTTAAAGAAAGGAGAGTTGCTATATCTGTTTCCTTTCTACAGCAACATTGCAGGGAACTAAATGGCAAAATTAAAATGTATTCTATGATGTCATTAGATATGGTGAATTCCCATGCCGCTTTATTTAATTAAATGTATTTTAAGCATCCTGTATACTCAGAAAGTTAGTGAAGATGGGCAATAATGACATCAAAAGCAAATGAAGACATGGAAAAGGCAATAACTGAGCTTCACAGAAATTACATCCTGTAACTTGTTTTATGGAATCAAGTCATGCTCAAAATATGATAAGGTTGATCAATAACTGAGAAGTACTACAACATCAAATTTAACAGTTTACTAATCTGAATTTTTGGAGCTGGCACTTTGGTGCTGGTTAATGAATGTTGTTCCTTTTTTCTCCAAATATTCGTGTTTTCACACACAAGCAAGAACATCAAGGCAAGACTGAGCCTAACCTGTAGATTTAATATTGAAATTTTTCTCCATTCTAAGGATGTACAAGCACGAACTATTTCAGGGAGGTCTTTGGCTCCAAAGGTCTGCTCCCCAGCCCTGTCTCTTTCCCTGACATGGTTCTGATACTCCTTATGTTCAGCATTTAGGCATAGTTGCTTTCAGTCAATATGTGTGTCAGATGTACAGAGAGAGGAAAAGCTGCAGAACGGCACTAGGAACAATTGACAGAAGACAGGAGAAAAGAGCTAACCGGCAGATAAATCTCTGACCTCACTACCTACTCTCACACCATCACTTCCTTTTCTCCACTTACACTAGAACTGCTAAATTTGCAGAAGTAAAATTGCTTTCTTCCATAAAACTATCCAAAAAATAACTTAGAAAGAAAATGCCCAGTGAAAATGGTGGTCATTTATTGAACAGGTTGGGTAATAATAGTAATAGACTTGAAAAAGCATTTACATATCAGTGAAGATAAGTATGTACTCATAGTTCTGTGTGTACTTCTCTGTCAGCTGCAATAATGTTTTTGGAACCAAACCAGTACTGCTTAATTTAGGCCAATGTATCATAAAGTTCATTTGTGCTAACCAGCTTTATGCTCTGAGTACAAAATACATAAAGTGCAATTTTACACTTTCTATTTGGGGATCTTTTTTCCTTTTATTTTTAAGGAACTCTTTAAGATCATGCATGAATACAGCCAAATACTAAACAGAGGAGTAGACACTGTGGCAAAAAGATGAAGTTGACTAAATGTCTGATACTTGGGGTTTTTTAAATGATTTATTTTAATTTAAAGGCTGAACTTTTGGTAAATTATCCCTTGTTTTGACAGCAGCGTTACAACAGATAGCAGTGGAACTTCTAAGAAACTATACCAGATTCTGTGCTATCACTAAGTGATCTTTAAATCATAGAAAAGAAATTCCATACTTTTTCTACTATATAGTCTTTCAACTTCTACCAGTAACAGTATATGAAAGAGTAATCACTGCCAATAGCTAAACTCCTTTAAGATTCTTTTAACTGGTTGGTTTTAGAAGGAAGAAGAACAAGAACCATCCACAGTTCTGTCCTTCCAGATGCAGACTTCAGAGGACACAACTTTGCAAATTATTCTTCACTCCTGCTAAACGTTGAGCCAAAAGCCTTGCAGTTCTGACACAAAAATCATGGCAATGCTCCACGTAATTTCAGCTGACAGGATAGCTCAAATGCTGGAATGTTTAGCCAGATCAGGACCAGAGGGCTGTTTACCTTACATGATCAAATTCATACTCATTAGAGAGCTACAGAATTAGATTCAGTTCATTATGGTGCTAATGATTTTCTTTGGGAAAAAAAAAGTTATAGATTTGCCTAGTCTGAAAGAGATCGTAGATATTTTATACTATCTTAATAAAATTGCTAGTACTTGTTTCTGGTTTTCACTAGGAACATGTCTCCTGTTTTATTTTTTTAGGTGATTCACTTTTTTTTTACCAACTGACATAGTTCAACTCTGAAAACTGCATAAAAATTACCTACATGTGTGGGTTGCTTGGATTATGGGATGCATATTTAAAATAGCATTGTGGATGTATTTCACACTTAAACGAGTTTTAAACATATTGCATTGTGCTAGTTATGCAAAATATTTTACTGGGTTTTCACAGGAGCTTCATTTTATGCGTATTACCAAACAGAATCATATCTTCATTTGGCAGAAATTATACTTGAATCTGCAGTAGAGAATGTAAGGTTCTTCCTGAAGGATGTCTATGCCATGTTTATTATAGTTAATCATATGCAGACATAAACACACAAGGAAAAGAGATCTCCTTAATATTTTGAAAGTCAAGAACAGAGTGAATATGTAAATAACATATTTTTGTTTCATACCATTGACCAAATAATTGTTTTGGTCCAAACAGAAGTAACAGTGAATTGCCTTATAAAAAGAACATAAAAAAACTAACATAAAAATAGTCTGAGTGAAATTAAATATTAATTCAACCTTAAACAATGTTTTATTTCATTTTGAACTCTTAATAACAGAAAGGGAATAAAAGTGCTTAGAAACTATTTGTAATATTGTAGGTATCCACCGCAGCTTTTAGCTTGCAATTAAATCCAAAGAGCATTCATCTTTGGTACTACAGAGCTATATTCATCCTCCCAGATGATCGGTAGCCACATCACTCAAACAGTGCCATGCTGCTTTACTTTGGCTCTCCTGGATCGCTTTGCTCACATTCTTATGTTGTATTTTTCCCAATCCACTCAGAACAGTCATTTGAGCTGGGGGGGGGAATGAATCTGTACACAGAATGGTGCTTAAGGTACTGTCACTAGCGGGGGAAAAAAAAATATTGCTCTCAGCTATAATGAGAATCTGGAGGAGAAGGATCATAAACTGGTTCTAATCCTCATCCTCCTCTGATTTTGGGATCAATGCTTACTTAGCAAGCGACTCATATAACTAATTCTTCTTCAATGTGATCGCAGAAAATAACCTCTATGGTTTTTTGAACATATTTTCTTTTTTCTAAAAAAGCCAACTTTTTGATCAATTTAAAAAAAAAGACTCAAAACCCAAGACTGTGTTCTCCTGGTTGCATAGCATACTCGTTACATTTGGTCATGTTCTGTCTGACCATGAACCTTTAATTCCTTTCTGCAGAGTAATACAGCTTAACTAAAAAGGGTGAAAATTTCCTGCAACACCCCATATGCTGGTGAAATGATTGTTCCCTGGAATAAGAAAGGATTTGAGGTTTTGAATCCCTCAAGCTGGGATTTGCATGCTACTCAAATCTTTAACATCATAGATTCATATAGTTGTGTCTTTATGTAAAAGCTATTGAAATTGTTCATCCACGTAAATCCATGCTGGTTTTAACTCAATGAGCACCAAGCATTGGAGGTTTCAGACCTATATTCAGAAATGCTACCTTTAAGAATTCAGAGAGATATGATATTAGCATTAAGGCACTCACCTCTGACAACTGTTAGAGAATTTTTATGGAAAAATTTAGGTGCCTGATTACTAAAATGTTATACAAATCAGCCCCTTCAGAGCAGCTTTGGCAGGCGTCCTTTTCCTGAGAATTCACGGCTGAATATGTCCTTAAACCCATTCTTTAATATTTTATGGAAATTTTTGGCTCATTTTCATTTAAGTACCAATACTGGATGAAGCTCAGGTTGATTCTCTTTTTATTCCCAACTGTCTGACAGTCCTTGAATAAAGACTACATTTTGTGTAAATTGTTCAGTGCCCACTTACCAAACGATAGGCTTTGGCTCAAATTATTGCATGTCCTTGTAAAAATATCTTCCATACCATGGAGACAAAAGCAATGTCAAATCTGTAAGCAGGTAGGCAAAGAACTGTCAGATGTATCAGGAAAAGAATTTTTAATGGTGTTTCAAATGCCTGGGGTTCTGTCCACAGAACTAAAATTCTTCCTATATCGTCAATACAATTTTTTGTAATTGCAACATTTTTAAATGTATGACAATTAGAAAAGTTAGTCTTTTGTCTTGTACGTCTTAGTTAGGTCATACATTGTAAAAGCAAAATAATGTTTCTGTTTTTAAAGACAAACCCCAAAATTAGCCCAAGGTTAATTTTTTGCTTTTTTTTCATACCTAGCGTGTCAGACACCTGCTTTATTTTCATAGTTCTTTTTCTACTTTGAAAGATATGCACTTGCTTTTAATTTCAGAGAAAATGTTTATCTCGACCTATTCTGCGAATATTTATTAAACTGAAATGAGAATAGAAACTTTCCATTAATATTCCTTGCAAGTAGCTTGGAATCCAGTCAGTGAAAAATAAAAGAAAAAATGGATTCATGTTTTCAGCTGTATTTCAGAGTTTCATAAGAATAGCCAAATTACATCTACATTTTTTTTGTCAAGATCTTGCTTAGAAGAATTCAGCCTCTGAATGATCTATTTAGCCGTAACTGTTCCTCTTGTTAAATTTGATTTAAGGTTTGTTATTCTCTTTTACATAATTATAGAGTAAACAAACTAATCTCTTACATTTGCCAGTGATGAAATCAGCTATTAAAAAAGATCATATTGTAAAAGAAAGGCAGAAATGGAAAATGTTTTTGTATAAATTTAGCGTACAAGAAAATAACTGTGGTTTTCTTACAGCTCTGTATTAGAAAGCTTAAGTTGTTTAACACAAATTTTGTTACATCATATTCAATTTTATTTTTTCTCATTTCGAGATGCTAAGGAGACTTTTTGGGGTAGATGGTCAACTGTTTAGATCTGTCTAGTTGCTGCTGATTATTAAATTGATGTTTGTACTTTTTTAGATGTGCCGTCAAATCCTTATGGAGTACGAGTTTTAGAGTTGTCACAAACCACTGCCAAAGTTTCATTCAATAAGCCAGATTCACATGGAGGTGTGCCCATTCATCATTACCAAGTGGATGTAAAAGAGATAGCCTCAGAAACTTGGAAAATAGTTCGCTCCCATGGAGTTCAAAGTAAGTATACAAAAAATAAATGGAAGTACTGAAAATAATATCAAGGGTGCAAGTATATGTTAACTGATCCTTCGTTTCCCCATTAGTCTTAGTCCAGTAGCTGTATCTTCAGTTAATATTAAGGAAATCAGACCTCTTTACACCAATTAGAAATTTTACTGTCATCTTGTCAAAGTCAGCCGATACTTCTTAGTTTTAAAAACGTTTGGTGAACAAATTTACAATTATTTTGCATTTTTCACTGCCCAGTGAAGTAGATATGAAGAATATTTTTGAAGCTATAAATTTCAAAGACAGTAGAAATCATGGAGGAGTTAGTTTGAGAATGTGCATTATGTGTGCAGTTAAATTAAAAATTTTAAGTAAACTATTACGTACTATTTTAGCCTTGTCGTTAACTGATTTTGAGCTACTTAGTAAACTTTCTACATACCTGTTAATATTCATGACATCTGTTTCAAAAGCATATCTATAAAGTATTGTTCAACAAACAATAAATGTATTCATTATACATTAATATCTATTAAGTATCTACTATATTAGTGGGGATGCTACGAATGGGGCCAGTTCCGTGCCAGATCTATGCCTTCTTCGCACTTCTCTGAAGGCAGAAAAGAGTATAAGCCTCCCCAAACACACAGGAGTTCTTTAAGTACCTGCTGAGGTGGGTTGTTTATACAGAATAATGTTAACAGGATCATTCAACAGAACAGTAATGCCTTGTATCCATATTTACCCTTTGATATTTTTAACAGGTAGTGCAAGTTAAAGCAGTCACAACAGTCTTCTGATCTATACAGCAGGAGGTGAATGGTTTTGTAGCTATCAGCACAGTGATGGGACAAAAAATATGCAGCAAATGATCTAATGTGTGTTTTCTCTTTCCCTTTGACATCCCATAATCCCCAAACAAAAATTCTGCACCAAGCAGAACATGTTCCAAATTACAGAATTATTTCAAAGAAACATGTTATTAACATATATTCAAAGAAATATATATTGACTTTTTATCTTTTGTTTTTCTTAACCAAACACAGTTACTGTGTGTATAAATGTAGTACTGTAAATCATAGTAGCATTCCTTTTAGTCCAGTACAGCTTCTATGTCTTTCAGTACTAGATCTAAAGAAGACAGTGTGTTCCTTCTAGTTGCAGGGCATACACATTAATGGACGTTAGCGTACCTCTTCCCTTCTTCTCATGTTATGTTTCAGATGGAGTTTGAGACTTTTTTTTCTCATAGCTACTTCCTTCAGTGAATCGGCAATAAATTTCTCTGATGAGAACTACAATATACCAAATACTAAAATCTGAAGTGACCAGTTTATGTAGTAGGATGCAATGTACTCAAATGAGAACAAACCCGGTGATTACAGAGCGCAGTCACACAGATGCTTAATTTAAATGTAAAGCCAGAACAACGAAAAGTCCTCAGTGTTAACTTGGTAAAACAGTGTGTTTACCTTATTCCCCATAAAACCTTCTTTCCTATTATTTCTCTTAATGTGAAGTTTATTAAAAGATTAACTGATTATATTAGGAAAGATGGGTAACCTGACAGACCCTCGTTGTTATTAGTGTTGACTGGAACTGTCTTCTTCAAAAGTTCACACTTTGATTTTGAAACATTCTTTCAGCATTTCATGTTTTTAAATTGTTGTATTTAGCTCATTTGGGAGATTTCTGGATAATTTCAATTGGTTTTTGGAATTATTTTAGTACAATATCTGTTTGAATTGTATCGTAATTTATTCTAAAAACAGAGTAAAGTGGCAGGTGCAAATACCTGCAGACCTAATGAAGACAATACCACTGTGAAGCGGATTGTGTGTATTTAGGATCTCTGCTGCCACCCCTACGGAAAGTGAATATACAGCTTCCTTGAGAAAAAAGCTGTATTAGTTCCTACAAGCTGTCATGTTATTTCCCCACGTCTTCCTTTTATGCAATTAGCGTTTTTTTCAGTTTATTCTCCTTTCTCTCTTGGAAGTTTTCAGGGGATTTACCTTCTTTCAAGTATGTGTTTTCCTCTTCATTTTGTTGTCCCCCAACTGTAATGCTGAGGGATTTTGTTGAAAAAACTAAACAGGTCACACTGGTTTTGGACGTCTTAAAGGTACCTCTTAATAGCATGTATCATCAGTCCAAGTGATGACAAAAACTAGTAAATACAGAAACAACCTCAAAAGTCATCTTAGTCTACAAATCAATATACTTAGTAAATAGATAAATATTGAGAAGGTAAACTTTACTCAGAGGACAGTGGAAAATATTAAAAATGAATTCTAGATCCATAATTCGTGCCATTCTCTGAAATCTCTGTTTGTATACTCCTGCATAGAAAGATTGAGATTGTATATCCTGTATGTCTCTGAATTTATCTGAACTACTTCAGAAATCAAAAACTACTTCAGAATTTCAAATCTTTGCTAAGCAGGAAGCATCTTGGTTTTACAGATCTTGTTGGCGCTACACTATATAATTTGATAGGGAAATCAAAAGTGACCTGGCTGCATTTATCGTAAGTTCTTGCAGATATTCTATGAGTTAAAAACTTGTTCTATCTGTAAGGTACTATACAACCAAACCAGAAAAACAAGATGTGTTACCAAAACAGAGACTGAACAGCCCGGAGCAGAAAAAGTCTTCCCAGATGGAGATGTCAATAATAAACAATATTAGTGTCTTTTTTTTTCTTCTTTTTGGTTGTTTTTTGGTTTTTTTTAATGTAAATAATGCTAAATGTAGCTGGACTCTTTCTGAAAAAAATCAACCTCTGCTTGTTTCCTGAGCATTCAGAGAGTTTCAGCAAATTTTCTAAAACATCTGTTTAAACCTCTCTCCATTTATGTTTTTAGCCTAGTTACAGTGTCATTGTAGGATAACATTGAGATATCCTCTTCTAAACCCCTATTTTCAGTTCCTGAAAGAATTTTTCTAAAAAAGCTTTTCTTAGTGTGAAAGCTTTTCTTTTTTTTTTCCTTATACTTTTTGAAACATCTAGGATATTTTAAGTCTTTTGAATGATAAAAATGTATTACATGTTTTTGAGGCAATTTCTTATTGTGCTTAAGTAACTACAGACCACTTTCCTACCATGCCTCAACATCATCTCAGCTGAGTGAGGAGCATGTTTAGACTACCTGCAGCCAGTATTCTGTATTATGATTTGTAGTTGGGTCATCATAATTTCCATACTTGGTCAATATTCCTTAATGGAGACAAAATCACTTTTTTCATCTGTTCACATTTTAAGGACAGGTTTATGGCTAAGATTCAGATATAAATGTTGTTTACACAGCGACAGTTAACTGCTTGCACATCTCAAGTAATGATGCATGCATAATGCATGAGCTGTGATTTTTTTTCCCAACAGCCAGTGATAAACTATGCTGAAATTTTACAGGATGTCTTTTTATCAGACTGATTCAACTCAGGAGTGATAAAACAGCACTGCATAGTGTAGGTAATGTGTAAATTCCAAGACCATCTTTCAACAGAAGGAGGCAGAAAAACCCACTTGCAGGAGAAAGGTGTGCCTTGGAAGACTGTTAGCCTTCCCATACAGAGACTGTCAAGGCTAAACTGGGTCTGCTGGTCCCTCTCTACTATAACCTGAATGAATAGCGTAGTTGTCTTCAGACAGTCACAGGGAACAGCCATAAACTCATAAAATGAATGAAAACTATATTTTTGAATGAAACAAACATTGTGGAAATGTGCTTACAGAAGTTAGTTTATAAATAAAGCTTAATAAATGATTAATAGACGTTTCAAAAAGTTGTTGAAAGGAATTGCTACTAACACCAACAAGTCATTAATTTTCTTATAATTATGACCCAATAACTATGTATAAAACCTTCTGCAAGTAAGATTATAATTGTCTGGTTTTGTTTATATGAAAGATACAATAGATGCTTACCAAAGCTATTAAGCATTGTTATGTAATCAATCATCCAGCAAATACAAATCAGTTTAATCAGAAGAAATTAGGCAGTATGAAATGGATTCTGTGCAAATCTATTCAAACAGCCTGCAATTCTCTTCATCTAGGAAGAGTGCTGCTGGTATCTTCAAAGAATCCCTCAAAAGATGGCTTTTGTCTCAAACTGCACTAGTCTGAACTGTTTTCAGATCAAATTAAGGAGAAAATTCCAGAGTCTTGAAGCTGTAGCTAAGAATATCTGTTTCCCTATTCCTTCCCCTTTGTCTTTTATAACGAAGAAGATTTCATTTGAAAGTCTGTGCTGATTGCAGCTATTGAAGGAGAGCACAGAAAGTGAAGCAATCATTCCAGTACACCAACTTCAGGCTATTTAGGGATTTAAAAGTCATAATGAACACTCTCATAGTTCACCAAGAGATCAGTGAGTGCATGGTAGCCAGATTTTTCTGCACTTGTTAGGTGGTCTTCTGAATGTGAAAATTCTTTTGTTGCAGGCTAGCTGCAAAACTCTGTATAGCTTCGCTTTACATTCACCGTGCTGTGGGGGCTCCCTGTGGGCTGGAGTCCCCAGAGGAGGTGAGTGGGCAGGGACAGTCAGGGCTAACAGTGCCCTCAGGGCCCGGACATCTATGACCCTGTCAGCAGTGCAGAGAAGCCCACTAATCTTGAAGTAACAGAAGTGCGGATGATATTGGCAAGGTTCCTCTCCAAGGAGAGTTTGCATCCTTTCAGCCAGGCAGCTGGTAAACCCCTGAAGGTGGGGTATTGCCCATCCATTGTCGAGAAGGGACTAACAACCAGTGAATAGCATTTGCCACGCTTTTTTCTGTATACACAAAGAAACCCATGAGAAGGTGTAAGATACCTGTGCTGGGAAAAATTGTCTTACCCCAATCTTCTGTGTAATTTTGTTGTTTTGCTTTGTTTTGTTTTAAAAAAAAGTTATTCACTGATCAGTTTCTGAGTAATCAGCAAAGACTTAATGAGAAAAAAACTGCGTTATTTTTCCCTTTCAAGCAGTATTGAGTTTTCCAAGGAAGAAACAGGATGGACTCAGAGACTGTGAGATTCAGTTCTTCAGATCCCTTCAGTCCTTCAGAAAGCACCACTGGTATAACTCTAATAGAGAAGCCATCAAGGTCCTGTTTTGTCTTAGCAGCATTATAAACAGTAGTAAATCTGGCTCACAGGCAACAAATGATGTATTTTTATAATGAAAGGGACTTAGCTTATACACAAACCTAAAACACTGTGGAGGTGTGCTTGAACCCTGAAAAAAAAAATGCTTTCTGAAAACTTTTGGATGTCTTCAGCAGGAACACAAAAACTTTTTTCTGCGATCAGTCTAACTCAGCATAAGATGGGTATGGCCACTAAGACTCTAGCAATTTTTCCTTCCTTCTTCACATTTACAGATAGACAGACAAACATGTCAATCAATCTTTCTTTTCAAAGCGTTTAACTATTTCTATGAGAATGAAATACCAAGGAAAAACAGTCTCTGCATTTCTAGTGCCACCCAATTTGCTGGTGGTGGAGCAACATGAAGAATACAGTAACCACCCAGTCCCATATTAAGATTACTGTGGAAATTCACCTATGGGATATGTGGAAGGTTGTCACTGTCACTTTAGAGAAGAGCAATATACATCTGGGCATTTGTGTAGCCAATAGCCTCTCTCTTCCTATTCTCTCTCTTGCTTCCTGCACGAAGTATTATTACTTCCCTATATGTTTCTATCATGAAAGGGAAAAAAATGCACTCTTCTTATAAGAGGTATACACAGTGTTCTCTTTCTGTCCTTTCGTGAGATCAAGAGCCTTGTGATATATTAATCTCGTTAAACTTGTAGCTTGTTTAATATTTGTGATTTTTCGGGTGTTTAGAAATACTCAGATTTAAGACTGAATTTCTTTTAATCTATTTTCAGCTGTTGTTTCTTATGATTTTTTAGGAGAGGTTTGGTAGGATTTTAAATTCTTGTATTCTTAAATTTTTTAAAATTCCATTATTACTACTTTCTATAAAACCTCAGTCAAGAGGGGACACCTTAAGAAACAGGTAAAGGCAAGTTACTCATTTCTTCAGTTTAGCAACAGTTGAAAAACGTTCTAGGTTTTCTGAGGATTTAAGGAAACTGCTAAAGTAGTAATGTCTAGCTAATTTCAAATTTATTAGTAACAAATTGTAGCACCAAATGTCTTTGGAGAAATGCACATAACAGGGCTTACAGATCATAAAGGTGCAGCATCTTTACAATTACACCTTGAAAAACACATTATTATTAAAAACTTGAAAATAATAAAGGAGAAGAAAATAGTAGTTAGAAAGAAAAAGTACTTTTCAATCATTTATGGTTTTTTTTAAAAAACATGTTAACTTCATAAAATAATAGTAAAAGAAAATACAGAACGTATTTTGAATAAATTTATATTTTTTACATAAGCTTCTTTGTTTTCTCTAAAGCTTTTGCTCACTGGTAAATTACTATAAAATTAAGTGCAGTCTTGTTAGAGACTGGTGAATCTGAGGATGTTAATCTGTAGCAATGCCCTAAAAATAATGTACTCAAAGAATGCCTATTCTGACATCGTTTTTAATACGCTACGTTCAGGTAGCTACTCAAAATGACAACTTTACATTCTTCTACACTTTGGGTCTTAAAAACGAAAAATGTCTTGTGTTGTATATTTTTCAGGAAAAAAAAAAACCCAAACCCTAACAACAGAATAAAACATCTGGGCTTTACTAGTGTCCCTAGGTCATGTTTTTTCAGGAGATATTCTATTGAGTATCGAGCCTTTCAACCAAATTATTCCTGGACTTATAAATCAGTATTTGTAGGATATTAAGGTAAAATATTTTCCACAATTGACAAATTATATAAGCTAAAGTTACAGATATATATATCAAAAAACATGGGGTAGAATCAAAAAATACAGAAAATGAACATGTTATAAAAGCTGCTTTTTTGAATCTATTTGTATATTTTGAAGTTTAACAGTCAAGGATGTTTTCCCTTTTGACATTCGAGAATCTTCTTTGGATGCCAGAAAGCAGAAGCTTTATGAAATAATGCACCAAAAATAATATGATTTGATAATGAATGGATTAGTCGTAAGTATATTTCATGCAGTAATATCAAAATATACCAGAGATACTTTATCAACATATGCTCATACTTTTTTATTGAATATTTTATTGAAAGAGACAATAATTCTCAAAATCTTGTGGTAGCATAGTCAGGCTATGTACAAAAAGCAGTTAAATATGTCTTTAAATACATGTTTTTACAACTTTTCATTATAATGCAAAATAAAAGGATGACAAATATACATTCTAAGGAATGTTGAAATCTTTATTCTTTGTACAAGAAATGGAAATCCACTGACAGTTGGACTACAAGTGGTATTATGTTACATATTGGAAAAATAAGCATAACATATAGAAAGAATCAAAGGCAATTTTCTTAAGAAAATCATACTAAGAAATTTGTACAGCATCTTAATCTTATGCAATAAATTGAAGACTTCAATTCATTTAATAGTTTTGTTTTAGCCATTAAGTAATTCTCGTAATTCAAGCACTACGGCTACTATTTGCCTTCAGCAAAACTTCTGGTTTTCTCTCTGGTTCTTGACAAATTGGAGATCAAATCTGAAATGAGTAATTCTTAGTAGTTTCACATTCAAATCTCAGCAGGTTTGGTTCAGTTTTTTTCATCTAAGTACGTTAAATTTCATGTAGTTCATGAAATCATAGAATAATTTTCAAAGAAACTTGTGATCATTGGCTCCAAACCCTCTAGGTTGCAGCAGGGCCAGCTTCAAAGTTTTGGTGCTCAGGGCTTTTTCCTGAGTTTTGAATCACTCTAAAAATGGACGTTCTGTATTTAGAAGTTTGTTTGTGAAATGAGGGTTTTTTTTCCAAAAAGGTCCTGTCTGTGCCATTTTTTTCACATGCATTAAACTTTATTTTTAGGCACATTATGTTAGAGAAAAGATTTTCTGTTACACAGGATAAATTTTTAAACTGCTGTGCTGTGTGTTATGCCTGGTACTGATGCTCCTTTTTACTACCTGTGTCCTTAAGGTTAGAGGAAGTTATGTACGTGCCAGTGTTGATGAGGTAATTAAAACTTAACATCATCTATCTCTGCGTTAATTGGTTATACCAGTGAGAAAGCATGCATGTATGTAGGTAAATCTTCTTATAATCCTCCTAGTCCAAAAATATTCAGTAAATTTAAAATAAGGTTATTCCATTTTCTCTTTTACTTTTTATAATATATACGATGTTCCAAGCAATGAAATGGTGAGTTTTTTGTGTTTATGCAGCATGGTTTTTTGGGTGAAACTACTAAATTTCATTTTCTGTCTTTAAGCAAGACTTTCTGATAGACCTCACAGGAAGAGACATCCCTTCGAAAGACTTTAGCAGTTTATAGTGCATGGTTTTCCACCAAGATTTCAGAAACACAACTGTGTAAAAAGATAGTCTTTCTCATGCTAAAATATAGCAATTAATGCATCTTGTTATTGTAATGGGGAGGAAATCTAATAGATCAGAATTCTCACGTATTAGATCTTAGGTTGTAGGTTTTGTACATCGTGCTTCTTTTGTACTGAAGCACAAAAGTATGCACCCCATTGATTACTAAAACACTTTGCCAGTGTAACAATGCTTCGCCATTAAACTGGGAAGACTCATAAATGGATTCCTGAGATATGAACCCCATATAATTCAGTAATTTTCCTAATGAGTTTATTGATTAAGAGAGGATATCTCTATAATTTGTAGATCAAACAGGAATCAATTGCAAATATTTTGGTAGGCTAAGTCAGTGTTTGAAAATATTTTAATGGTTAAATCTTCAAGGCAGAGTTCATTAATGTTTAGTGCAAACTGCTAAAGCAGAAGGAAAAATGTGTTCATTAGCCTGTTCTAGTGGGAAAATACGTTTTTAGTAAGTATTTGAGGCATTGAATTCCTTGGCATATCTGTCAGATTTGTCTCCTATGACGTGAATTTTGATTGCATTCAGTTCTAAAATGACAGTTGCTATTTCTGAGGAGTGTTTCTGCATTTATGGAATATCCTGTATGTACTCCAGAAATTTAGAAGTACCTGAAGTCTTAGAGATTTTTTTACATGATAAATGATGCCATAAGTCATTCAGTAAAACATTTCTGGGTTGTAATTCAGCTTTAGAATCTGGTTGTCCATTTAGCAGACTCTTAGGCAGGCATTTTAAGGCCAGTGAAAACACAGATGAAAAGAAAGAACTTCAAAACTAAGCCCAAAAGTTTTGTTGTCACTTTATACCCAACTAGTACCACAGCAATTGATGCACAAAATGGAGAATCTTAAAACATCACATTGATTGTCAGATTGACTTAAATTAGCGGTCTAAGAAATTGCCTGTTGTCAATAGGCAAAAACTGATAATATTGTAAAAAAAATTCTTAGATCATTCCTGATATCAGTTAAGATAATTATGGTACTATTGCTAAGCCTAAACTCATGGGATTTCTTTTTCAAAAGAAACTGGATATTTAGCTTTATTCAAAAACAGTTTTCACAGCTTAAACCAGCTTTAAAATTATGAGAATGTGGGAGTTGCATATATATATATATTATTAAGCTATAATGATGTACGGTGCAATATAAATAACAAATAAAAAGTCCTTAATTCTAGTAAATTTAAATTCTTGGGATAAAATGGCAAGATACAATTTACAACCGGTCAGATAATTAAAAAAAGAAAAAGTGAAAGAATGAATGCAATTTACAACCAATATAGATTACTGTTAAATGGTAGCGAAAAGACCGCTTTTTGTTGAAATTAATTTGTGTGTACACCTGCATGTAAGAGAGTTATTCAGCCCTCAGAATAGAGTATATTCTGTCTCTATACTATTCTTGGCCTCCATCCAGCTTAATCTTTGCTGTAAAAGTCTCACGTGGATGGAAAGTTTGGATTGTAAATCAATGTCTTAAACTAAATTACATGGATGGATTAGAGAGACTGGAAAGTGAGGAGAAGTGTAAAGGGAAAGCGAGACTTAAATATTTCAGGTTTTTATACAGACCTGAATCATCAGGAGAATGAAATGTGCTTTTCACATTCAAAGGTGAATAAAATGTCATGAGAGGAGAAGAAAACCCAGACAATTTACTTCACAGCATGAGTTCATAACTAAAGCAACTGACTGTTATGCATCTATAACCACTGCCAATATCTGAGGTTACTCTTCTCTTCAATAGCTTCTAATTCTGTGTTTGCAATTGCATTTAGTCAAACTGTCAAAGCTTATCACAAAGCTTGTGGTTTTTTTTTAAAGACACAGACTTGAAAATCTGTAAGAAAAAATGCAAGATACTTTGATTGAAAGAAGTGTATAGTAAATATGTTAATAAACAATTAAATGGGGTATCAGTTATTCCAAATATACTTCACCTGGTCTTTTTCTGTTGTGATAACTCTTGGCTACTCCTTATTTAGACCTTTTCAGTTTTTTATGATGGTACACTTTCAAGTAGATTTGCAGCAAACATGCTGACCAGATGTAAAGGTCTTACTGATCTGGCTTGCAAGGGTAAATCTTGTTAAGTAAAGAGTGATGCAATGCAATATTGGATATGAATAACTGATAAATGAGATGCATGGTGCAGCTGCAGATTTTGCCTTTCAAATCTGAATTGTATTCATTTGCATTTATTTTACATTACCAATCTGCTTAGAAAAAGGTAAAGTACATTTATGGAATATTTATGCGTATATAAACTTCTGCTGCATTTTGTAATACAAAACAGAAAAGGTTTCCTGGAGGATAGAGTATTCTTTAATTATTTTCAAGGTCACTGAAGGACAGAGTAGTTATGAATGGGGTTTTTCCTTCTGCCACATACAACAATGAGCAACAAAGAGATAGCATAGCCCTCTCTGTATTACATTTCACAGTATCATTAAATGAATCTCCTTTTTCTCTCTCTTTTTTTTCTCTCTCTTTTTTTTCTCTCTCTTCTTTCTCCATTGGTAAGAAATAAAATATAGTGTGCAGGAGTAGGATGGGGATGAGGAAGAAAAAAATTATGAATGAAAATTATCTTTGCATGTAAGAAGCAAAAGAACCATTGTTGAAATCACCATTCATATCACCCTTGAGGTTTTTGCTTTTTCACTGTAGTGAACATAATAAAAGACCATCTGAGACCACATTTTACTCCCTTTGCATGTCACTGTGAGGATGGCCCCTGGTGATAGCAGAACTCAGCTGACAATAGGAAGAAGGTGCAGGTGTTAACAGGAAACTGCTGTCATTATTTTCTTAGACTTGGAAGGCATTTTCTGTGAGATTTTTTTTTTTAATAAGAAGAGAAGATATTTGGACCAGTAATCAGTTATTGGTCTAGGATAAGTTGTTAGTTTAGACCTGAATTATACCCTGTTCTATTAAAAGCATCACCAGGAGCTTACCCAGTCTTACCAGCTTCAAATGGCAGTTGTATCACACTGAAAGAAACTTGCCTTCTCAACCTTTTGAAAAAAGATCAGAGCTCACTCTGTGAAGTCAGTCAAGCAAAGACCAGCTCCAGCTGAAGCCATACACCTGGGCACATTTCTGCCCTTAGATTGGCACGCCCTGTTTGCCAGTGACTGTGGTGACACAGAAGTGTGGAGTCAGCCTTGACTCAAGTGGGAGGGCTCACAGACCCACCAAATGTCAAGGTATTGTAAGAATGTATACCCACTTCTCCCATATCTGCCTTTCACAAACAGTAACATGGTCCTCAAAACTATGTGGACTTGCTACACCATTAGTCAGCATATACACATTTGATCTGACATACTCCAGATGCACCACAGAAACTACTGTGGACTCCATGCTTAGCAGATACAGTTTGTCTGCTATGAATTTGTGAGGCCTACCTCAGCTCTTTCTCAAGATCTCTCAGTAATGAAGAACTCACAGATGGAGTTTTGAATGTAGGAGACCCTTTTCAACTCCTGCTTTGTGTTGCAAATTTCAAATGGGATATTAGCTCACAAGAGGTTCTCCATGACAGGAACAGCAGACAAATGGGCAGAAAAAAAAGAAATAAAAGTAATTCTTTCTGCCCTGCAAGGAAGTGTAAGGGATTCTAGGTTCTGGCATATATGAGATAGACTGGGATAGGATACGGTTTGATTTATACAATTGAAGAATGAAAGAAAGTGGTGTAACTGTAGCAAGCATATAAGAAAAAAGTTATGCGCTCATCCCTAACCCCCAGCCTCCCCCCGCAAAATATACTCCCTCCTTCAGGAATCCAGGGTAGATTCCAGACCTTGATGTAAGACAGGGAATACATAACATCATTAGCTAAAATCTAACAACCAGTATGTTCTTCATAGTCTCCAAATAAATGAAATCCCTGTCCCACTTAGAAGGCCTTGTTTCATTTTCTGGGTCATTGATTTGGTTTAACCCCAGCCAGCAACCAAGCACCACATGGCCACTCCTCACTCCCCCCTGGTGCGATGGGGGAGAGAATCAGAAGAGTAAAAGTGAGGCAACTCGTGGGTTGAGATAAAACACTTTAATAGGTAAAGTGCAATCCACATGTGCAAGCAAAGCAAAACACAGAATTCATTCACCACTTCCCATCGGCAGGCAGGTGTTCAGCCATCTCCAGGAAAGCAGGGCTCCATCACATGTAATGGTTACTTGGGAAGATAAAAATGATCACTCTGAACATCCCCCCCCTTCCTCCTTCTTCCCCAGCTTTATACACTGAGCATGACACCATATGGTATGGAACATCCCTTTGGTCAGTTGGGGTCAGCTGTCCCAGCTGTGCCCCCTCCCAGCTTCTTGTGCCCCCCCAGCCCGCTCACTGGTGGGGTGGGGTGAGAAGCAGAGAATGCCTTGACTCTGTGTAAGCACTGATCGGCAATAATGGAGACATTCCTGTGTTATCAACACTGTTTTCAATACATATCCAAAACGTAGACCCGTACTAGCTACTGTGAAGAAAGTTAACCCTATCCCAGCCTAAACCAGCACAGTGATCTCCCAGTAAGCATTGTTTTTAGCCTTGATGGGTGTTCAAAAAAGAGAAAGAAAAATGTGATAAATGAAACAGCGTAACTGATCTTAATAAGGGCCTAATTGACCTGCAATGAGATTAGCACAGTTATTCCTTTACTATATAATGTAGTATAGTATA
Source organism: Phalacrocorax aristotelis (assembly GCF_949628215.1). NCBI lineage: Eukaryota > Metazoa > Chordata > Aves > Suliformes > Phalacrocoracidae > Phalacrocorax > Phalacrocorax aristotelis. The sequence continues at coordinate 107,749,732 of NC_134276.1, read as the reverse complement.
TTTACTCAATAAAGTATTACTTACTTAGAAGACTTAATTTTTTTTCTTCATGTGTTCGTATTGCCAGTGGAAGTTCAGGTGTATTCAGTGGCCTAGAAATTTTTGTTACAGGTGAATTTTAAAATTAATGTCTACAGAAAATAAATTTGATTTATGGAAGGGTTTAACTTCATCACTTTTTATATTTAGTAGTGTAATTTTTACTATTAAAATTGCAGCAATTATAGTCACATAAATATTTAACAATGAACCCTCATGCTGCTGTACTGAGAACATTAGTCATGTGTCAGAAAGCATTTTGAACAATAACTTCTTTTTGCATGATTGGGAGAATATCTGGTAGCAGTCCAAATCCCCATTGATTTTGCTGTATATTTTTAATGTTTCATAAAAATTTTTAAGTGTAGCCCTTTTCGAGTGACTGGCTGTTTCTTCAAGCAGTAGACTTCAAAATCCTTGCATCAAATGCCCAATAGTTTTATAGCAGAGGAGAAAATGGGGTTCCAAGAACCAAGGTAGTATTCCCCTTTAATTTTTAGAATCATGGAAAGATTGGTTGTAAGGAACATCTAGAGTGTATCTCATCCAACCTCCTGCTTGGAGCAAGACTGCTGCCAAATCTAGATCATTTGAGGTATGGCTTTGTCTAACTCAGTCTTAACCCCCAAGGATGGTGATTCCTCACACTTTTGTCTTGGTGTAACCTGTTTCAGTGCTTCATTTCTCTCCCAGTGTACACGTTGTACTAATATCTGGTCTGAACATGCCAAGCTGCAGCTTGTGACTTGTTGCCCCTGTTACACTATTTGCCACTGTTGAGAAGAGCCTCACACTTTTGCTTCTATCTCCACTGGGAAGGGATGGTAGGCAACCGTTCAATGACCCGTTGGCATTCTCTTCAACAGACTAAATGGGCCTCAGTATCTGTGTATTGTTCATGCGCCATAGGGTCCTCTGCTTGGGGCCTGTCTGGTTTCTTTTTGTTCCTGGACACACAGTCCCAGGTTTGGCCCTGCCAGCACTAACTAGAATAGGACAATGAACTTCCCTCAACCTGCTGGCTCTAAACGCAGCCCAAACAGGCAGTCTGCCATGCCGATGGCAGCGAGCTATGCAGCCTTGTCTGGTCATGTTGGCCTGCTGCATGCATCTGTTCCTATGCGAGCCTTTCAGCCTGACCACAAAGACCCTTTCACCCTTGTCCCAGAAAGCTACAGTTCTCTTTGATCTAGTAGAGGTTTCTGTTGGGCTATTTTTCCTTCAGTTGAATTAAGAGTACTGGGATTTGGGCTCGTGTGTTTTAAACTACAAGAATGTGATCAGTTCTAAGGTCTGAGCCAAAGTTCACCAAACTCCAGGAGATTAATTTCCATAATTTTGATTGACTTGTTAATGCTTCTGAATTTTAGGATAACAAAAGGTTAGCCATTAATTAAGTTTGTTTAATTTGTCATCAGATAATTTTCAACACTTCAGAACACCCACAATCCTATGCACAAAAAAATTTGAAAAAAATATTTCCTAAAAGCTGGTTCTAAAATAATTATCTATTTAATGAATGGAATAAAGGGCTGATGAGTGCTTGGAGAAGACCTGACATTTTAAAGGTTACGTTATTCAAAGAGCATTTGTTTTGAAATGCATTTAAATTTTGTGGTTTTAAAGTTCAATATGTATTTCCATTTTAGCCTATTGAATTGTGTAATGAATTGGTTTATTAAGTATGCCTTTGTTTTGCTTAACAAGGTCTCCTTACAGGGAATATAAACTGTTTCAAGCATTTGCTATCTCAGATTTTAAATATGGTGGTACTTAGTAAGTTTTAGTAGTCCATTCTTTCTTTCTCCTCTCCTTTTCGCCTTCTGTTCCCTTCTCTTTCCTCCCTTTCCTGTTCCTTCCCCTCCATTTCCCTTCCTTTTAAGATGTACAAGTACCTTTTATGGAAATTAACTGTATTTTTAAAGATATGGTATGAAGCAGTTGTCTTTGATCATCATAGATGTAATATAGGATATTTTAAAACTAAAAAATTGGAGAAAGGGATAGGAAAGGGAGGGGTTTTGTTGATTTGTGTTTTTTCTCCCAAAAAGATATCATCCTAATACTCAGTAAAGCTTTGAGTGTCTGTGTATTTTAATGTATGTTATTACAGTTGAGGGAAAGAAGCACATCTTGTTAGCATGATAAAAAAAAATGTTGGCTTTGTTCTCTGCTGCAAAAAATATAATTTTGTAAGAAAGATACTTCTTACTAAAAACTAACTCAACATCTAATGTGTTTGTGTACATTACAGTTCAGTAGAATGTAATAAAAATAGCAATATAAGATATTTATGAAAGAACAGTACAGGAACAATTGAATAAAAGTGGTGTTGTGTCAAACCTGAAGAAAGGGAAGCTTCTATTATTTTATGGGTAGTCAGTATATCTATTGCATACTCATTATTCTCATTACGTATTTAAATATTTTCATTTTACACTGCAAGAAGGTTTCTGTGTGTAAAGGAAGAATAGCAAATTGGAATTAATAGAGATACTTCATGTGTTCTCCTAGAAATTTTGGCAATTTTTAACTCTGGAAAATTTGCTTTTGACGAAGCCTCACAAAAACCATTAACATTTAAAATAATACCATTTTTAATAAGAATCTTTTCTCCTGACCTACCCCACCTTGCACATACATCAGACTAAGGATGTGGAGGTATCTTCAAACCTTTTCCAAGAAAAGAAAGACCAAATATAAGAACAGGGAGAATAGAGCTTGATTATGGTAGGCAGACTTGACTAAATAACGGAAACAGATTTACTATAAAGGAAGCTGAAATTGCAAGGGATAGAAAGCAAGGAGAAAACTCTCTTTGGATTCGCACTGTACTGGAGTACTTTAAGCCAGGAGAATAGACTGAAAGTAATGGAGAAGTATAAAACATTTTAGACAGCTATAGGATAAAATTAAAATTACCATAGTTTTGTTTAATTTTAAGTTAGAATGTAAGTTTGAAAAATAAATCCCATTTTGTTGGTGGTAAGAACCAAAATTTGTCAAAGCTAGGTCATAGTTGCACAGGATTGTTGAAAGGATAAGAGGCTAATCAGTACAGGAGGCAGAATTTGTCCATAAAATATTCAGTATTATTGCCAAATAGATATAGCACAAAAATATCTTTTGTAAGCCTATAGCACAAAAATATTACATATGTCTAATAATTTTTCATTTTTCTTAACACTGGTTTGTGTAACAGAATTATTTGATAATGCAGTTCATCCAAGTATGTTTCTGTTCTGAATAAGGTTCTGGGAACAGTTAACTGATACAATGATCCATCTCAGTAAATTACTTTTGTTCCAGGAATGCTTCTCCTAGGATTATTTCTTTTTAAACTCTGTGCTATGCTGTGACTTAGATTAAACACAAGTTGAATGAAGGTTGCTTTTTAAATAAATAAACTGGAAAATGAACTTCTAAAGGAAACCTATTTATTGTTACATCCTACATATGTTAAATGACAAAACCCATCTTCTGGATTCATGTTGATTCAATATGTTATAAACTATGCTGTCAATCCACAAATTTGCTCTCTTCTATGGCTTTGGATTTGAGTCTTGCCATATTTTCATTCATTTATAAGCACTGTACATTTTATAAATATAATTGTCCCATAGATTACATAATCATTTCTTATTAGTTTTCTTTCAATAAAAAGTATGAGAGATAATCCCCTGAATGACTGTAGAGTGCTGATGCTACTTCTTGTTCAATTTGTGTACTGACTTCTCAGAATCCTGCCCAATAAAAATAAAAATTAAATATACGGAGAAAAGGAGCCTAACAGGGTGATTGTGTTTTGGGGCCTGGACATAAAATATTAAAGCACTTTTTGCCAAGTGAATTTTTTATATTAGCTGCTGAAAGGTATTTTAAAAGAAATTTATTCATGTTAGTGAACATTATATTATATTAATTATACCTGATCTGCCACACTATATATATTTATTTACAGGTAATAGTTTATATTGACATTTAGTTAAGCCACTACAACTTTTATTCCAAAATAATGCAATAATTATACATTATAGTGCAAAGAATGATGGAAATTTCTGACAGAGCCATTCTCTCTGACTTTTAAAATGGTTACATTTGTTTCTGAGTATACATTTTACAGAATGACTTAAGGCTTGATCCCGTCTATATTTATATTAATGAAAGTTTTGCCAATGATATCACTGGCGGTATGATTCACTACCATTATATCTTTTCATAAAATGTGCAACTTGAAATATTTTCATTATTAAAGTTCATCTATTTGTGTTATTCAAATTATGACATTATAGCCAGATATTTGATTATTTATGAAATTAATTCTTATTTGGGCAAGGCAGAGAGATGGATCTGAGAAAATGTGACTGTTTCTGCACATGAATAAACGTTTTGCCTAGCAAAATCCTTTTTTTTTTTTTTTTTTCCCAATATTTCTCCCCCATGGGAATTTCAAATTTCATTTTGTCAACACTTCTGTGAGCTGGCTCTGTGAGGCTCAGCTAGAAAAAGTTGTATACTCTTCTTCCTGTTGTAAACAGAGCAGTGTTGTCCGTCCCAGGCAGACGGGTTTTGGGAGAAGTTCCTCAGGTTGTGTGGCACCTACAAAAGTCTGAGACATTTGTACAGAACTGTAATTCTATACTACCATAGGTTCCTCACCCTTCTCCTCACATGTTCCTCACTGCTCTCTTCCTGTGTCTTTTGCTTCTGTCCATAAAAGAACATGAGTAATTATGACAGAGAGAAACCTGCTCAAGCTTCATAAAAACGCTGTTCATTGTTTCCTCTTAACCAGACTCAAGTATTTGCAGGGACTCAGTTTTTCCTTGAGAGTGGTAAAATAATGAGTAAAAAGTGCAGCAAACTGCAGCTAAATCAAAACACTCCATTTATTAACCTGCACTGTATTCAATCTGCATTCAGTCTGCATAGTAATAGACATTCAGACTAGAGGGAAAAAAAATAGGAAAAAATACACATCCTAAAATTTCTAGTGCTGCTTTGAGAGAAACTTCGCACTGCTGCCCCACTATCGGAAATATATATATGCATGATTATGATATTTCAGCAACGATATATCTCAGCTACATTGTTTCAGAATAAATTTATAGCCTACTTCAGTTAGATCTGGCGTCCTCAAGGGATTGAATTTGGAACTGGAAGAACGTTGCTCTATGCAACAGGTAGCTCTCCAATGACAAAAATGTATTGGTGTGGTATTTCTGTTAATTAACCTCATATAAGATCTACTTTGGGATTAATGTGGTGTAACTGTACTATTAGTTCCCCTAACCTTCCTTGCTTTGGTGAGGGTTTATGTAATATATCACAGTCTTTAAAAGACTTCTGAGGTAGGTTTCCTGTGGTGAAAAGACAATTTAATATGCCAGATATTTCCCCTCTCATTCTACTGTAATAAAGCAACATAAACAACCTACCCCTGGACCAGAAAAGCATCCAGAGATTTTTGTTTTGTTTTTACTGACTTGGATTTATGGTACAATTTATTTCACAGCAAATCTTGTGTCAGATGTTATTTTCCTACGGTTCATCTTGATAGCAGTTAAAATTCTACAATAATAAAGTAAGCTTTTCTAGCTGAAATGCTTACACCCTGTATTTAAAATATTATGGAGTTCTGAATTTTTGTATATCTAGCTAATCTAATATAATTCTTTGCGAGTTTTCTTTCTGTATTGTGTTCATCCTTTAATGTTTTAGATTTGATTGCAAATTAGAAGAATCTGAATAATAAAAAAATAAGAACTTTATGTTTAATGTTGCTTAAACTTTAGGATTGTTGCCACAGAATAGGTTGAACTGAATTTTGCTCTCCAGTAAGGTTTAGTTCTTTTTGCTTGTGTGATGATCTCCTCCAAGGGTACCATGTGACTTGCAGCTTCCCTGTCGACCTTCTTCTAAGTGGAAAACACTAAGGTCTGAGATGTTGTGCATCATGTTAATTGAGCCCAGCAATACCTGCAGAGTTTACAAGAGAACCTTCCGTTTTTTTCTCTTTGGAATAGTTCTTAGAAATCTACTGCTCAGTGTAACTAGTCACTATGTGAATAATCCCAGCAGTATCAACTAGTCTACAAAATTGAATGCTTCAGATAAATCATGCAGATACTATGATTAGGAAGACAATATAAAAACAGAAGCAGATAGATAGGATGGGTAGAAAAAGACTGAAAAAACATATTCTGAAAGAAAGAAACTAATTTCAGTATATTTGGGACTTGATATATCACAATAAATATGCCACTTGCTTAATTCACACATGCAGTATGCAGTGGACCAATTTTTTCACATTCATATACTGAAAGTGAAACGTCTATGTTTCTTTCAGAACATGATTTGAAATTTTACAGCTAATTACTTCAGTGATCATTGAAAACTGTAATATCAAAATACTGTTGTGGCCAGGGCTGTGAGCAATCGACTCCTGTAAGAAGAGTTTTGTTTGTATATGGAAAGATGAATAAGCTGGGTTTATACTTAAATGACAGATACATATCTTAAAAAATAAAAGTGACTAATTTGTTAAGGTTTTTCTTCCATTCTCAATGTGTTTCAAAAATGTAAAACACTTTGCAAGCAGTGAAAGCTTTCACTATTTGTACATTACTTTTAAGCCCTGCACTTTTGTTACATACTGTGGGATAGTTCTGTAACCGTAAGTATTGTAAATATTCTTTTACAACTGGAGTATTTAAAGTATTCTGACTAATAATGGTTCTTTTCTTTGTTTTTCAGGAGGACATAGTTATAATTTTTTTCCTATGTATAAAATATATCCACATCATACTGTTACTGATACGAAGTTGTTCCAGTTTTTGAGGATATATTATGCCATCAGATTTAGTTGGGTTAATTCCATAAATATCTTTGTAAGAGTCATTGCATCTAGGCCCATAGTGCTGTACAGGGGATTCTAAAGTAGACACTGATTCTTTAAATACTGCATATGTAAGTAATTTTATTCAGATAGCCCCCAGGAGTCACTCAACTGTTTATAGAATCGGATCCTTAGGTTTTATGTAGTTAACACATTTGCCTTTTATTAAGCATAGACTCATAGTCATGCTTTTATGTTGTTTAAATTTTAAAAACATTTACAGTAACACTAATTTTTAGTATGCCCTAAGGTTTATTTTCGGTGAAATTATTCAGCCTTGGAAAGTAATCATGGCTGAAAGGCAAGTCTGCTTGACTGCTACTGCTTGGTTGAGGTTTTAAATTTCATCTTACCATAACTGAATGTTATAATCCTTCTCTTCTCCAAATTCTATTCTTATTCTCATGATGGTATTTTATTTTTTTCATGACATGGTTATACTTTATGGTTTGATATTTTTAAATCTCATGAAAACGATAAAGCTAAAATGTGCTGGCAGACATACAATTCTACTGTTTTGTTTACAAGAAAATAGTTATCATGTTTCAATGGCAAATTCAAGCAAAGTGCTCATAATAGAGCATGAAATGTAAAAGTTACTGGTTTTCCAAAATTCATTAAATCCCTTTAGCTCCACATGTAATGGGACCCCTGTCTGTCTGCTGCAGAAACTAAAGAAACAGACATTCTAATAAATTGGGACTCAAAAGAATAACAAAGAGTACTGACAGAAATAATTATACTTTCATTAATTATAGAATTTGAAAAGCAAGCCTAAAGCAACTCTTAAAATACTCCTCTATAATGAAAAAAACTAGGCTCCCTAGAGATGGAGAAAGAGACTACTGGCTCTTTCTCAAGACATTACAATTCTATATTCTCTTGTAAGATAATACAGCCCCTGTTCTTCTGGGCAAGACAAATGCTGATGTGCTTCAACTCCATCCATCCAATTTATTTCCCAGTATGAATCTGATATCTGGAGAGCTCATCACGGAGCTGGCAAACAGCAAGCAGGCAATTGCTGTAGAGGCAATAAAAGGAAGCTTTCTTGTAAAGGTGGGGTAATGGACGGTCCTAGAACTCTTTGTGGATTGAAGTTTTCAGGCACATATTCAACACTGATATTAGTAGTAATCAGTACTATGATACTATATTATATATATTATATGTAATATTATTATTCCCATAAAGGATCCTAGAGTCCAACATCCTTTTCCTGGACTTGGTTCCTAGATTTGTTGTTGTACATTGCAGCAGCAATATTCTGAGTGCTGTACAATATTCTTTTGGGGAAGTTCTTCCCCGCTTTCAGCTTCTGATGGCATCTTTATGTGGATTCCTAGAGATAGGTTCAGGTTGTGTGAAAGACTGCTGCCAGGGATTTGGTCTTGATTTCTGAAAGCATGTCCTAAGTTCAAACCCGTTTGCTTCCCAGATCAATTTTTTTTTTTTTTTTTTTGTTATAACTTAATATGTATTTTTATATACCACCTCTTAAATATGTACAAAAATGCCTAATGCACTCTCAGGTCCTTAGCAGATAACTCAGAACTCTTCCTTTGATCATCAAAGTCCTCGAAGGCCTTATTTTAGGCCTTGAATACATGGTTGAACTGGCAGAGCATAGCACCAGGAATTCACCACTAATGTGCACATAGATGCATCCAAGAGGGTAGACCAAGGATGGTTGATACTGCTGTCCGTGACGGAGAAGTGGCAATTTATGAACTGTATGAAGGTGGCTTGAATGTGCATCAGATGTCCATTGCTGACTAGGAGGAAGGAAACTTCCATAATTTTTTTCCAGATTCATATCTCCTGTGCTCACAATCTGAACATAAAATATCAGTCCCCATCAAGGTCCTTAATTTTTCCCTATGACTTCTGTAACACTGATACTAAATTCCTTCATAAGCATAACTTGCTTAGTCACAATAATGATTTTATGCAGATAAAAAAAAAAAAGGCCTATTAGCACTCAACAAGACAGCTACGTTTGGGACCATGGGACTATTAGAAAATGAGACTCTAAATTGTGAGTGAAGCAAAGAAATTACAAAATTTGTTGACTTTTGAAAAAAATGTATTGCTTCATCAAATTTTGTTCCCATATTTTTTCTTCCCTTTCTTTTAGCAATGGTTGTTCTCAGCAATTTGGAACCAAATACAACATATGAAATCAAAGTAGCTGCTGTAAATGGAAAAGGGCAAGGAGAGTATAGCAAAATCGAGATCTTTCAGACCTTACCTGTCCGTGAGTAATACCTGTGCTCGTAAATGAAACTGTAAATGGTTATTAGAATCTGCTATCTCCAGATCAGCTAATAATTTCAAGTGTGATTCACAGTGGATAATATGTTTTATATTTATACACCACTTCCCAGTGTATAACACCAGTCTTTACATTGTTTCGCAGAAATTATGTTTTATTCCTATTATTCCTTCCACCAAATAGTACATATGAAGTTAAATTGGGTAATTTCTCCCATTATCTTTATTTTTGAGACTTAGACAAATCTTTGTTTAAAATTCAAGAGCCAAACCATGAAAGATATTAGATTAAGGACTTTTTCTCATTTATATCCAGGTTACTGTAGACATCTGTGAGAAATGAATTGGCACTTTCCGTAGACATTTCTTCCGCAAACTATGCTGCCACAAATTTTGCAATTATCAAGCCTCAAACAGAAATCTTAAGCTATGGAAAAATGATGAGAATAAATTTTTAAACGATGATTACAACCAAACGATAAATGCTACGAAGCCAATTCTATATTTGTAGTAACCTTTATAGGCAAGAAATTCAGATTTAAATATTAAGGGCTAATGAAAAGTGTTTTTCTCAAATTACTTTTAAATAGAAACAATAATAGATTAGTTAAACACAAAGGGAGAAGAAAAATAAAGGAACTACCAGATGGCACTGTATAGTACTCAAGCAGATATTCCAAAATATGGCAGCAACTATTATTAGACTTGTCTCTCATAAATTTGTTGCAACTGAACTGTTCTCTGAGTAGGGCGTTACTCAGTATAGTTAAGGATACTGGCACTAATGGAATGAACAATAAAAGTCACACAACTACAAGGAACACAAAATATTTCCCTGTTACTGTATTATGTTCCTATTGATACATTTCTTCCTCCCAAAATGGGTAACTTGGCAGATTTCCAATTTCTTTTTTATTAAATCATATGTATATTCTAAATATATTGAAAGGTAGATGGAATACTTTTCTATTATTCATATGGAACATCGTACCTAATAAATAAGTGGTAGAAACTGATAGAAATTACCTATATGTTATCTGATAGAAAGATAGGCAAATTCTGTGTTGAGATCTAAGGGTTAAACACAAATATTAAAAATATTTCTAAAGGAACTGTATCTGGGTGCATGCAAATTTACAGATATTTTGAAGATACTTCACTGTAACAGCACATGTTCATTTACGATTTGATCTAAAACTTTATTATAGTCATTGCATATAGAAATGATAATTAGTCTATGAATTTCCATCAGCAAAGTGGCTTAAGCTCTCTATTAACCTTTCAATTGTACATTTAAGATTATTTTTATCCTTTCATTACAGAGAAAATTGGTTTTTGCTTTTGGAAATCTTATACTTTATATTTATTCTTATTATAGACTAATCTAAAAGTATCTGAATTTGCCTTGGCACATTTACCAAAGAGTTAAGATAGCTGATGTCTGTATTACAATTTAGATCTCTCACGTGCAAGTAAAGCTTGTGCTTAACGTTAAGGTTGCTTTCCTGTAAGATAGTGGTACTCATAAACTTCAGTGTGACTAGCAGCTCACCAGCCTTGCTGAATTGGTGGCTAAATAATTTCTGAAATAAATTACATCTGAAAGTGTCAAAAGTCAGAAAGTGTCAAAGAAGCGAGTACTTCTTTCATACTTGATGTAATTTTGTTTCCTTGTGTGAGATATTTAATCTGTATTAGAATATAGTTTAAGGAAAATATTTAACACAGTTATTAAGGATGTTCTGCAGTGCTTGGAAGGATCATATTGATTTTAAAGATTGTGATTAATAATCTTGTGGACAAGCTCCAAGCTGTAATTTAATACATATCTTATTGCTGATTTATTATTACCTGCTGTTTTTTCCCTTGTTCAGGGGAACCAAGCCCCCCTTCAATTCATGGGCAACCAGGAAGTGGCAAGAGTTTTAAACTTAGTATAACTAAACAAGATGATGGAGGTGCCCCCATTTTGGAATATATTGTCAAATACAGAAGTGTAAGTATTTCAGTTAATCAAAATAGGTGGGTTTTGCTTAGTAATATCTGCTTTTAATGTAGAGAAGACTGTTGATATGATTTGAAATGTAACGAAATGATTTGCGTACTACGAAAAGAAAAAAAGATATAGTATGTTTTGTTTTGTGACTAGGTTGCTAATGCCAGATTATGAAAAAAAAGAAAGAAAGAAAGAAAGAAAGAAAGAAAGAAAGAAAGAAAGAAAGAAAGAAAGAAAAGCATCCTGCTCTTCCTAAGTGTATAACTGAAAGTTCATTCTGACAAGAAAACCGTATTCTCTGTTTTGTACATGGTAAATGAGGAGCATTCATGCTCAGCTCTCAAAAGTGCAACAAATTGCAGACACAAAAGTTACATAGTTAAGGACTGTTTGAACAGTTAGAACGCTATATTCCAGTGCTCCATATTAATTTTAAATTAGACTATCTCATCGTTTTATATTTTCTATCTTCATAGATTCCAAGGGTCAGCTCAATAAAGAAAAATAATTGACAAATTCTTAGGACTTTCATGAGTTTCAGTGTGCATACCAGTCCTTTAACAGCCATTTTGCAGTTTATTGGTCTTCTGTCAGCTAGAGTCTGATTTGGTGTTTTCACCAAATCTGACACGTTTAGAAAACAGGCTTTCCTGCAATGTATAATTTCTTTTCCTATGAAAAAAATGTGGGGTTTTTATTATTAAAGTAGATAAAATATCCTTTCTTTCTTGATATACTATGTTTAGAAATTATTGGGTTGAAGAAGTAACTATACAGCTGGCAAAAGCAATGAATTTAATTCAAAACTGTGCATTTTCTAGTAACTTCTTTGTGTTTTTTTAGGAAGATTATACTACTTTTATCTGACCAGCCCAAGTAAAAAAACATTTTACCAGAGTGCAATAGCAGATTTACATGTCCATTCAAGAGCCTAGAAGAGATTGGGAATGTAACATCAGATATTTAGACATGTTAAACAGGAGGCAGTGAGGGCTGTATTTAACAGAAATAAGAAATCTTTGAGAAATTAAATGCAGAACTATTTTAGTGTTCCCAAAAAGGAAAAGCCAGTTCCTTATTTTGTAGTAGTTTTTGTCACATTTCCTGATGTTTCCTGTAATGTAAATTTTTTTATGATATTTCTGGGATTATCCAAGTGCTAAACCTGGCATGTAAAATTATTTTCTTAAGCTAAGTATAACCAGAGAAGATTGGTAGCTCCAAATCAATTGAGAAAAATTTGGTAGAGCTTTTAAGAGTAGCCTGAGGGAATAACCAGCAGTTATTCGGGTATCACTGATCCCTAAATCTTAATTGACCTTCTTAAATGACTTTCAGTCTAGTAAGTACAGTTGGCACAAAAGTAATTGTAAAGAAGAAGGAGGGTAGTAAAATATGCAATACAAAATGCAATGCAGTTTTGTGGGATTGAGCTTCCTACTTAGATTACAATGCCTCTAAGTATTTATAATTGAACAGATAAGAAAATAAACCCTTTGGATATAATATATGCATGCAGTATATGGAATTTAATCTGTTTCCATGATTTAAGCAAGCTAAATGATTTTGGATCTATCCTGAATATTTTTGGAAACCTGATTTTGATCTAGTGTTTTGACTAAGGTAGAATCTTATAGTATAAAAGATCTCTTTTCACGTGTATTGTTGAAAGATAAATGCACAGTTTAAGAAGTAACTGGAAACTTAATAGGTTACAGAAGAAGATAGCTTTACTTGGACCTCAAATCCATATCTCCTTAAGCTTCCATTTGAAAAAGCAATTTGACCAAATTAAAGGCTTTCCTGCAGCAACAAAGCACAATAATTTTTTTGTATTTTAATCAGAATGAATGGATGCTATTTAAAGTTCTTAATTATCTGTTGACTCCTTCTCTTCTATCTTCCCCATTGGTCGTATTTAATTAGCTTTCCTACAACTCTCGCCAGCCTCATTATTAGCACCTGTTCCAATGTATTTGCTTGCATGTTTAAAGAGCATATTAGATAACATGCTATACATCAGTGGCTTTTTTTCTTCTTTGTGTTTTGTAATAGCTTATGTCTTATTAAGCATCAGTTTCCTCATATTTAAGTTTTATACAGATTTTTTTTTTTAAAATGGGAGAAAGACAGCCTTTAAGATAATATAGCTATATTATAGCCTGGTTTAGGGCAACTGATAAGTTTTATTTTTCTGAAAATCACATGTTTCATTCGGTCAGATATTGCTTTCCTAATGTCAGTTTATTCATATTATGGTCAGGACTTACTAACTATAATCAGATAATAAGAAGCTTCACGTTTTGTTCTGTACTCCAGAGAAGTAGGTGCTAAGCAATTTTTATGATTGATTCATGATGTTGCACAAAGAAAGTCAAGACAGTCTTACAAAGCTTCACTGCTGGAGTCTGAAGATGAGGGCGTACATTTACTTCAAAGATACCTTAAGAAAGAATAGGGAAGAGAGAAGGAGAAGGGAAAACTGCTGCCTGGTAGCCAGCCAGGAAGAGCAGTGATGGGGATTCACTAGACAAGCATCCTGTCCAGTGCAGGAGATATCCCCCCCTAACCACATTTCTCATAGCAACTGTGTCATTTTAATGGGGACTGACTCAACGTCCCCTTTGGTTGTTCCTGCTTATGGTGCTATCAACATTGGTTCGGGTACACATGATGATGTGCTGCTGTTGTACAATGGATGTTAAGCTTCATACATGCAAATTACTGGGGAAGTGTAGACTGAATCTGTAAATGGCTGTTATCTGCTATGTTATTTACCAAACACTATAGTAATAAACTAAGAGATTGTACAGACTAAGGGTAAGGTAAGGACATAAGGAAGGCCAGGAGGAAGGAGCACTTGGGATACAAGGGAGAGGCTGCCGCAACAGCTCAGGCCACGTGGGTGACCAGGAATGGACCTGCAAGAGAAAGGCAGGCTACAAAGCCTGGAAGGTGTTACACAGGTTAAGCTTAGCACCAGGAACAATATGCGAACAATGTGTGATCACTTCCACATGACTCACATAGTCACAAGCAAAAGTTTGTGCTTACTGTGCACAAGTGCATTTTGACCATGATGGATATTCTTTAGCTGCACATGCTGCAATTGTGAATTTGTGCTTGGTGCGTACTATTGCCCATAATTCCCTGCAAATACGTATCAGTCTGTTATCTTTCAGAGATTTGTTCCCAGCCTTCAGTCATGATTTTCGGTACCATATCCTGAATTACTTCATGGTGCTTAAAATGCAAGTATTGAAATAGACTTTTTAGTGACAGGAAAAGGGAGTTCTGTTCCTATACTTTCAGGTCACAGGATGCCAATACTAAACTAGAAAAAAAAAAGGGCAACTTGTTTTTTGTTTTCCCTGGCATGCCATGTTTAAGTAAAAATCTGGAATTAGAATGAAATAATAAAAATCTTTTTATTTCTTTTTATATTTCTATCTTATATATATTTGTTATGCCTTTATGGTTATAAACTTTTAGGCAGAAGCAAAAAAAAAATCCTATTTTGAAAAACAATAACAGCATTTAATTTATTTTTCCCTTTTACATCCATAATGATGTTTGGAGGAAATGTTAGAGGAGCAATTAGTTTTTGCAGGTCTAAAAGTTGTTCATCATGTTGACCTGTGACAGTGTTACTATTAATGCTCTGAATTTTGCCAGTGTCAAGTGTTTGATTGAATGCCTATGTGCTTCTTGTTTGTCTGAGCCAGAGTTTGTCTGTTTGACCCCGAGCCAGCACTGTGCCCCTGTGGCCAAGAAGGCCAACGGTATCCTGGGGTGCATTAGAAGGAGTGTGGCCAGCAGGTCGAGAGAGGTTATCCTCCCCCTCTACTCTGCCCTAGTGAGGCCACATCTGGAGTGCTGCAACCAGTTCTGGGCTCCCCAGTTTTAGAAGGACATGGAACTGCTTGAGCAAGTCCAGCAGAGAGCTACCAAGATGATCAGGGGACTGGAGCATCTCCCTTATGAGGAAAGGCTGAAAGACTTGGGTTTGTTCAGCCTGGAGAAGAGAAGACTATGGGGGGATCTCATCAGTAGTTATAAATATCTGAAGGGTGGGTGTCAAGAGGATGGGGCCAGACTCTTCTCAGTGCCCAATGACAGGCCAAGGGGCAATGGGCACAAGTTAGAACACAGGAAGTTCCACCTCAATATGAGAAAAAAACTTCTTCACTGTGTGGGTGCCAGAGCAGGGGCACAGGCTGTCCAGGGAGGGTGTGGAGTCGCCTTCCCTGGAGACGTTCAAAACCCTTCCAGACACAGCCCTGTGCCCCCTGCTCTGGGTGTGCCTGGTCAAGCAGGGGGTTGGACAAGGTGATCTCCAGAGGTCCCTTCCAACCCCTGCCATTCTGTGATTCTGGGCTTCTGTCTATGTTGATGGAGGACTGTGTTCATTTTGTTGCTTTATGATAGGTTCTAGAACAAACCTATGTAAATACCAACCATTCAGAA
Source organism: Phalacrocorax aristotelis (assembly GCF_949628215.1). Classification (NCBI taxonomy): domain Eukaryota; kingdom Metazoa; phylum Chordata; class Aves; order Suliformes; family Phalacrocoracidae; genus Phalacrocorax; species Phalacrocorax aristotelis. Next base: position 107,734,058 of record NC_134276.1, on the reverse strand, counting down.
AGATAATTTCTCATTTACTCCCACTCTGAGATACCTACCAGAAAACAGTTAAATATTTTTGCATCTCTAAGTTCCACTTTATCTGCTAGATCCTTTGACTTTCTGTGTGTTTTAACACTATGTACGTTATCAGCCATTTTGTGCTTTGTTCAGCATTTGTCCTGTATTACAGAGACTTACAAAGCACCATGCTAATTTAATGAATTCTTGTGAAGTCACTGCTTTATATTATCAGATTGTCTTCCGTGAGGGTTTCTTGATATTTTTTTACCACCCGCTTTCAGGATAGTGTGACATCTCCTGCCCTATTTTTATCACAGGGATCTCCGTAATAACAACTCTGTTTGAGCCGAACTTTTGGTGTAACACTTTAGGGAGGATGGAGAATAAGGGAAAGGGTTGAAGGGGGTTAATCACTTTTCCTCACCTTTTATGAGTTCCCAGAGAATGTAATCTTGGGTACAATGTAAAATGACCATTAAAGAGAGAGATGATATTTTTCTAGACTAGTAAATAGTTTGGTGCTTAAACAATGGATTGGCTTTACTTCCACTGTTGTCAGATGTGTCCTCAGTTTTGAAAAACAGCCAAATCATGGTAGACTGGAGTTTCATGCTGCTTTGTTGTGGTTTTTTTTATGTTTTGTTATTGGGTTTTTTTGTCAGGGTTTTAGGTGCTTAGGTTACTTACAGCTGTCTTACAAATCTAGCGCTTGGACACTGCTGAGATAAATTTGGCTGATGCTAATATTTAAAGCCAATCTACACACAATTAAGAAATAACAATATTTTTTTTCTTTTTTTTAATGTCATCAGTCTGTGGCATTGTGGCAGGTTTGTTTCAACTAAAGGCTTATACTAGGAAGAGGATAGTGTGAATCTAAGACTTAAGAGTATAGGAAGTGGGCAGTAGGATCCCCAGAAATTGCCAGTCATTGGTAGTCTCACAGCATCAGTGACCTTCTGTAAAGGAATATTTCCGCATTATGTGAAATAAAATGAAATGCAGATAAAGAAACAGTTTAATCTCTGAGGTTGCAGATCTGATTGCAGTTTCTGAAATTGTGCATTTGTTGGTGGATATTAATGATACAACTGCGAATAGTAAATTGAAAACACTAATATTAAAGCACCCCTCAAATTAGGCTCTAGTTTGTGATTTAGAAGTTTCTTTCATTTCTTGTAGAATATTGTGCTTATGTAGAGCTTTTTTATAAATGTTAAGCAATATGAATAAATATAAATAACAGCCTAATAAGGTATGAAGTGTTCTTTTGTAGTTCTGTTTTCTGCTCCTTAAGCTACCAGTTAAAGGGTCTTAGCAAAAACCCGGAGTTTTGTAGGGAGACATAACTGACACTCTTGTTTTGTGTGCTCGTCCCTGTCTCCATTTCTATTCTAATAGTAAAATAAATCTGGACATATTACTGAGCTCTACTTAGTAAAAAGTACTTGAAAATGCATGTGAAATAATAGCTATAATGAAGGACATTGTATATCTTTTCTTTTTTTCTTTAAGATGACAAAAGCAGATTGTATTCTGGAAGGTTTCATCTCTTTATCTTTAGAAGAAGACAGCTTGCTTTCCAGATACATTCTGTATTCTTTTTTCTCCTAACTTGTGTTTGTCACTCTTCATAAAATGTTTTCCCTTTGAGCTCAGGGTTTGGACTTTGTTTCATTTATCTCAATCCACCCAGTTGGCTTCACTTTCAACTGAATTTAGGGTGTCACTTCTCTGACATAGCATGTAGGTATCCTGTTACATTTCAGCTCTTTCATTGTTCTTCGCCTGACCAAACTGTGGAACAACTGCCTTTCCATTTATTCTTATGTCTGCAGAAGAGCTGCCACATACAGAAATCTGTATAGTTTTCCTTCAAAATCTTAAGCCCATTCTATTCATCACATATAATTCTACAGCTTGTTTTCAAAATATAGTCACATATCTGTTTGCAATGGTGCCTTTTCCACCTGCAGGAACCATATTAGCTGAATCTTTATTTTCCAATTCAGTACAATTTTTTCCTCTTCTTTGATTCTGAACCCCTTTGGAATTCCCCATTATATTCACACAGTTGTATGTGCAAACACCAAGATCATGTATGGATCTTCTGATTTCTCTCGTGGATATTCTTTGGAGTCTGGGTGTACTTTTTTTTCTAACTCCTCCCAAACCTCACCAATTTAAACATCCATTAAAATATGGTGCTATGTAACACTGCTGTCCCTAATATTACCAAGGAGTAGTTGCATATGCGTATTGCAGTCAGTGTTAATTCCTTGTATTTTAGCAGTGCTATACAAAAGTGTATTTTGTAAAAGTAGTTTGATAACAGAAGTGGATTCACTCAGTGGAGTGTAAATGTAGGAGGATTCCCTCAGTGGCATGTCAGATGATTGCAGCAGAAATTATCCATGAGGATATGGGAGAATATCCTTAACAGAAAATACCAGTTTCTCTGTATAATGAGTAAACTATTTTTACTCCAGTGTATTTAGTTTTTTTCATGATTTGTAATGTGACTGCCACCCCAGTGTTTTTCATTGGTCTACTGCTGCACCAAGTAGGCACTTTCACCTTGCTGCAAATGTTCCTAAAAAGATGTTGTTCTGTATTTTAATCATTCCCAGGACTATCGTGTATCAGTAGCAATGCCAGTGCAGAAGAAGAAAGAAAGAGTTTAAGAAAAGGTGAAGTCAGTATGAAAAAACCCTCACACTCAGCACTGATAGCAAATAAGTTATTTCAGCAGTGCACATAAGGGAGTTTAGTATGTCAGTCTGTTTTCTGAAGACTGGGGACAAAAAAAAGAAAACGGGCATAAGAGGCATGATTGGGCCCTCAACTCTCTAATTTAGATGCTGGTTTCTTTGACACTTCTGTCAGTCAAAAGCAAGATGCTTCAGCGAAGAGCCTAAATATAAGTTGCTGAGAAGCATAGTAGTTTGCAGCAAAAAGCTGTACTTCCGTGTATTTGAAAGGTATTTTTTCCCAGAACGTTTATATTCACTGACTGGGTCTGCATTGCTGTATCAGTTGGATGGCCGGGATTTGGCTCTCAGCCGCGGTCTTTGCCACTGTATTGTACCTCAGTGTTTAGTAAGAATAAGACTGCATAGATTCTTAGTGACTGTTGTCGATACTCCTTTGAACAAGATGGCTTTTGTGTTTGACAGTATATATTGCTTTATCCTTTTACCTATTAGTTATTTTGTAATTCTCATTTGTATTAAGAATAATTAAATATATTATGCACTAAAAGGAGCAACTGCAAAGGTAAGCACTCCAAATGTATGAAATGCCAGAATTAAGATTGCAACTGAAGTCCTCATTTGTTCCCTTTGTATAGGTGTCTTAGATAATTATCTGAATTATGAGAACCTTGTTTTTCTCTAGAACACCATCTGAATGATTTGTATGTATCCTCTCACCAGTGTAGACATAGGACTGCGTACTTTCTCATTCGTGGTTATATTGTTGCATAGAACCTGGTTTGCAAAACGTTACTGTAGTACCACATACTGGTACAACATGTGTATCTTTTCATTATATATCTAATGTATGAAGCAAGCACAGCTTGCATTCATGAACAGTTCCAGTTTGGGTTTAATGGCAAGTTTCTTTTAAAGAATATTGATCAAAATGTAATTGAAACATCTATATAAAATAAACCTTTTACAGAATTTATTCTTAGCAGCATTTGCAAATAATTATCTTGCTGGTCCCCAAGATAAACATCAGTATTTGTGCAAAGTATAAATTGAAGATAAAAGGTTAAAAGTGATTGCCTACAAAATCCCTAAATCCACGTTGTGGAATCATGATTAGGAGTGGTCAAAATTACAAAAAGCCTGAGTACTCAGAACTCCAGAATTAGATGAGTTGAATGTTCATAACCTCTGTAAATGAAGCTCTATATTTTAGACAAATAATACAAGAAGTTTTGAGAATTTAAACTAATATTTACATCTTTGCAGAAAGATAAGGAAGACCAGTGGCTAGAGAAAAAAGTGCAGGGTAGTAGAGACCACATCATCTTAGAGCATCTTCAATGGACCATGGGTTATGAAGTACAAATTACAGCTGCCAACAGACTGGGTTATTCTGAACCAACATTGTATGAATTCAGCATGCCACCAAAACCCAACATTATTACAGGTAAGTTAATTTTAGAGTGTTTTCTCTCTATGAGTTGTTTGCTACTTGTAGTACACTACGGTGTGTAGCTGAACATAAGGTAACTGAAGTCTTTTAACTGACAAAGCCCAAGACCGCATACTCTATTATCAGCAAAGACTCAATTAAAAACCCTTAAATGGGACCCCGCGTCCCACTTTCTCTTAGTAATAAAGTCATTTTTAAGTACAGAAAAACATTGAATCTTCAACCCAAATGATGACAGTTAACAAGCAATACAGTATTTAAGATACAACTACTATCCATTTTTAAGTTGCCTTGTACTGCCTGTTTGTCTGTTGTAAGCAGCTTAGTTGTTAGAATTCTTGATGTCAGTCCAGCTCAAAATATCTTTACATGTGCTTCAAGATGCACATGTAATAAAGGTATTTATTTTGTGTCTGATGTTAAGACTTGAAATAGTCTTGTTTAGATACCATCTTACTGATTCACCTTAACATGGTGAGCATACAGCCTCCTATGAGGCCTATTTATAAGCTTTGAAACCTATGGAAATGGTGTTTTGAAGTGTGTAAATAGGAAGGTTTGGATTTTTTTTTTTTTTTTTAGGAAAACTGCATAGTATTTAAGAGTGAGTGTATTTCAGTAACTCATTAAGTTTTAGTGCTTCCCAATGTAAAGTTATATTTTGGTGCAACTATGCAAAATTTCATTGAAAATAAACCTAAAATATGATGGTAATTTCTGATATATTAGTGGTAACTTTAATTTTTACAAAACAAATGTTATGAGAAAGAGATTTCAAACTTTTTATTTAAATCATGAGCTGATATGTTTAATAATAAATTCCAACTTAGGGTCATCATTACCATTTTAAAACCAGGTGCTAAATCCTCTAGCATAGTATTTTCTGCATGCCATATATTAAACTATTGGAGTATTAGAATCAAATTAAAATATTGCCAAATAAATATAATGGCCAATATATTAAAATGTAAGCCATATCGATACCTGTGTTTCAATCTGAGCATCTGACTAGCATTGATCTTAGTAAAGTGGCAATGAGTATGAATGAGTTATAGACTATTGTGTCATTGGAAAAGTTTGAAATAACTGACTAATTTTTTTTCTGTCTATTGCAAGTTTTCTTCAAATATATTTTCAGGGAAGTTATCTCAAGATCTCTCTACCATTTTTTAATATTCCATAGGAATTGGAATTCCATAGCCTTTGGAAGCATTTTTACTTGCATTTATAGAAAGGAATAGGCATTCGTAATTCATTAATAGGTTCGGATCCAGTTCTAGTACAAATATTTGATTTATGCACTTGAATTGCTGTGTGAGAGTGGATTTGCATCTTAATTGAAATTCAGGGGCTCATAGACCCTGGGTACTTGCTTTTAAACATATAGTGCCTTGTGATTAGAAACAAAATTCCACTACGTGATTGAAAAAGAAAAGGGAAAAAGAAATGTACGAAAACTTATTGTCCCAAAGAAATAAAAATATTAATCAAGTAGAAAAATAAATTAAAACTTGTTTATGTAAATTGAAGGGATAAGCCATTTTTCAATTTTGTATATTTGAAACAAAAATGTTACTAGTTTTGCAATGCAATCTAACTTCAACCTGTTATAATTATTGAAAGTATTCCATATTGCTGCCACAGCTGCTGTAACAGAGAAACATCATACACCTGTATAGATGATAATGTAGACAGTCTCTACACATTCAACTAAAAATCAGCTTAGTTCATTTAGTTTCAGAAAGTGGATAGAACATTTTTCTCTGAACGCAGTTTTATAGGTATTTAGGGGCTTTTTCCTTTCAGTGCTCTCCCATAACCTCTAAGTAGTTTTAAGTAGTCTGTCACACTATTTAACATCAGGTCTTCTTTATATGAATCATTATTGCAATTATGATTGTGGAACTAATTAGTTTCCTTGACAACTGTTTTTGCAAAGCCTGAAGAGTGTGAAATTCCCATCATAAGAACATTCTGTCAGTGATTTTAAAAAGTATATCAAAAGACACAATCAGTAGAACATTCATGTTCATATTCATGAGCCAGTACAGTTCTCTTGTTTTGAGATGGCATAATATTATTACTGCAATATAACATATATAACATTGTCATACGTATATCGTATATAACAAAATAGTAAAGTTTGCCAGCAAACAACAAAAGTATAAACCTACCCTTTTAAAACTTCATATATATTGTGTACAAAATGCTTAACTTTGAGCAGAATAATTCTTTCTGAATCCAGTTAGTCAGCTCGGATGATGCACTATTTGTCTACTTTGAGGCCTAAATATTTGCAGCTAGGCATCTACAGCTAAGTCCAAAGAAGGACATAGGCAACAAGAGTTAAATTAGGCAGACTTTTGAATTAAATCGGCATCACCTATTGTGTGCTCACTTAGCTCCTCAGGTGACTGAGATTCCCTTCCTGATTATTCATGTAATTATTATAAAAGTTTCTAAGACTCCTGAAGGTTTTCATCTGGGTGCGCCCAGACCTATGGCACTTCAGCTGACCTGAGTGTTTCTGTCTTGCTCTAAATGTAATTAAAAAACAAGATATCTGTAGACCCTATGTATGCAATCTGATGGATATTACTTATCCCAAGAGAATTTTGGGATTCCCTAAGTATCATGATGACAAACTATACCTAACATACTATTCTGGTGAAAATGTGTGGGAGCTAATGCAATTAGTCAGAGAATTGGGGAGAGATGTAGGCAAAGATACATTTGTTGTCCTTCGATGGGTGCTTCCCAGGGAAATGGGAGTTCTCACACAAAATGAAACTTCGGTTCTGATTCCTGCAGAAGGAGCTTGCATATGCTTTCAAGAGCCATTGGATATAAGGCAGAAGTAGTAATCCCTGAGAGCAGGGACTGGAAGCCAAAGCTCTACTTACATGAATACACAACTCCTGTGGGCACTGAGTCCACAACTTCTACTTGCTATTTAAGTGTGAGCAAGTACCAGCTCCTGGCTGGCAGTCAGATTCTATAATAACACAATATGATGATCTTCCATTATGATTCTTAGGTCTAGGAAGGAGCCTGAGGCTGCAAATTGCTGTCTGGCACCAGTGAGGTGTATGAATGAAACAGACATTCCTTTAAATTTTCACACGGTTGGCCTCAGCCTCCAACTATATATATACTTGATTTTGTAATTTCTGTTCCTAGGCCTATAACACGGTCTCCATTCACTGAATCATGGAAATTTGTGATTAGTTCCTCAGAATTTGTAATCCTTTTAATAAAAGTTTCCTGGTTTTCTGAAGGGTTTACGAATGTAATCTTGCACTGACTTTGAGAAATACTCAGCAAACCAGCTTCGTAAAACACTTTGCCTTAAGTAAATGTATGTATAAATATATTCATGTATGTGTATATGTATATACACACATTACTATATATTATATCTAGGTATATATAATTTTACTTCCTACTTTTTTGAGTGATTTTTTGAAGTCAGCAATTCCATCTTTGTATTTCATCTTTTACTTAGGTGTATGAGCATGTATTTAAGAATCATGCTTTGAAGAAAGAGTGGCATAGTCTTAAATGTAATATTTTATGTATGCCAATATCTACTAGGGATGTTAGCAGTACTTGCAGGCAGATGCAACTCTAACATTGGTGTGCTTGCCTCTGAGTGAAGTCTTTCTCAGGTTTTAAGTCCTGATCTGTGATATTTTATAAGATTTTATTCGCGCTTCTCTATAGTGTTAAGCTGCTTCTAGTCCTGTGAGAAAAAAAGGGGATTTTCAAAGAGGCTGTATGCCTCAGCCTTTAGCTCTTTATCAGTACTAGGACAGCATAGACTCACCTCGGCAACCATAACAAACCCTCTGACTAGGTGTCGCCTGGAACAGCCAAACTCCATCAGCTCCCAGAGCCGACATTACAGCCCATTTGTATGGGTCCGTTTACTCTTTCTCGGGAGGCAGAGAGAGAGATCCTGTCTTTGTACTGTGCAGCTGGTACAGAATTGTCTAAATCAGCTGTCATTCTGAACCATTACTGTTGCAACCTAAAAATACATCTATAGTTTTCTGTTAAATGAATCTTAAAAGAAGATGAAATGGAAGGTGTTAAAAGAGAATACCTTCTGCAAGTGTTAAATATATTTTCAAAAATTAGTGGCAAAAGGTTTATGCAGGTGCCATCTTCCAGAGGCTTTTATCCAGTCAGTGCTGTTTCTCTGGAAGACCAGTAGATAAATTTAAAACGGCTGCAAGTTGTGTTTTATCATTAGTTTTTACTTCTTCATTATAAATTAATAACTTGGTGCAATAATGGGAAAATGAGAAAAGCATTTGGGGATAATACGTAACCCTTAGACCTATTTTTCTCACTTTGTGTTATTGGTTGTTTTGGATTTTTTAAGCTTCCAATAATGCATGAACTGTCAGAATAGTTTTCTTTAACTTCCCTGGAAAAGTTTTAATCTCTTGTGCATCTTATTTACTTTTTTTCCCAATGCTTAAAATCATATAGTGATAGGCACTATAGAGGGTAATCTAATACGGGGTATTTTCTCTCATCACCACTAGTAGCAAAGATGATGTTCTTCATGCCAAATGTGATTGTTGTCAGTAGTTTTTATAAAAATGCAACTTTAGGATCTGCAGTGGTGTCAAAGTGAATGAAAAATAAAAATAGCTTCTATCAGTGCTACAGGTATGAGTGTATATAGGTATTTTAATCTGTGTATGTACATTTTATGATGTATTACATAGACAAAAAGGGCTTTTGAACTATACAGATGGTGTTTTATTAGAATAGAAGCTAGGATAATGAACTTTTTAATCCAGAGACTGAAAGTGACTAAGTACAAAAACACAGAAAACAGTCTCCCTGATGCCCACAATGTTCTCTCAGGATGAGTTCTTTTCTTTAATTTTGGTCTCAGTCAAGCAATTAATTTACTTTTTTGGGGTAGAAATAAATTCTGTATGATCCCATCTGTGTAGCTGGGGAAGGTTTTTGTTCCTGTCACTTTTTGCTGCCAAAGAGCAGACTTCTTGCGGGTGCTCTCCTTGTTTCTCACATCCCTTCAACCCTGACCCATGGACTACAAGAGACTTCCTGGGCATAGTCTCCCTTGCTCCAGAAGGGTTGACTTGAGCCTGATCATGCATCAGCCAAGAGAAGCCAAAAAGCAGCCTTCATTCTTCTTCTGTACCCCACTGTAAAAGTATATAGTATTTGTAGACTTACCATAACTACGAATAAACTTCCAATCTGAATAGTTCTTGTGTCCTTTGAAGCATTTCGCTTAGATTTCAAATAATTTCAGATCTGTTTGAAAATAGATTTTACCTGATTACAACCAAGCCTTAAGGTCAGGGTATCACACAAAAGCATGCTTGCACAACCAAGGCCTCTGCTGTCATTACCATTAGCCTTCCTTGCCACAAGAGCATATTGCTGGCTCATGTTCAGCTTGGTGTCCACCAGGCCTTTTCTGCAAAGCTGCTTTCCAGCTGGGTGGCCATACACTGGTGAATAAGTTTGTTCCTCCCATGAGGCAGGACTAAGCACTTCCCCATGTTGAATTTCATGAGGTTCCTGTCAGGCAATTTCTCCAGCCCATCAAGGTCCCTCTGGATGGAAGCACAACCATCTGCTGAATCAGCCACTCCTCTGAGACTTGTGTCACCAGCAAAGTTGCTGAAGGTACTCTGCCCCATCATCCAAATCACTGATGATGTTGAACAGGATCGGACCCAGTATTGACCCGTGGGATACACTGCTAGTCATTGGCCTCCAACTAGACTTCATGCCATTGATCAGCACCCTCTGCACCTGGCCATTCAGGCAGTTTTCAATTCCACCTCATTGTCTGTTTATCCAGTCCATATATTAACAACTTCTTGATGAGGATCTTATGGGAGACAGTGTCAAAAGCCTTACTGAGTCAACGTAGACAATATCCACAGCTCTCCTGTCATCTACCAAGCCGCTCATTTCATCATAGAAGGGTACCAGGTTGGTCAAGCATGACTTTGCCTTTGTGAATCCATGCTGACTACTGATGTAGTAGTTCTTCACGTGCCTGGAAACAGTTTCCAGAGTTAGGTGCTCCATCACGTTCTCAGGGACTGAGGTGAGACTGACTGGCCTGTAGAACCCTGAGCCCTCCTTCCTGCCCCTTCTAAAGACAGAAGTGACATTTTCTTCCCCCCATCCTCAGGGACCTCTCCTAATCTCCACAATCATTCAAAGGTTTTTGAGAATGGCCTTGCAATGACAGCTCTCAGCACTTGTGGGCAGAACCCATCAGAGCCCATGGACTTAGATATGTCCAGTTTTCTTAAGTATTCCCTGACTTGATCCTTGCTCCAGAATTTCCTCATGTCTCCAGGTCCTGAGATTTTGAAAGGCAATTATATCTGTTATGTTTATCTTCTAGGTTTCTACTTACAGCTCTTCTACCCATGAAACCAAGCCAAATTTTTCCTTCCTCACTTTTACTTCAGTAGCAACAGCAGCATTCTTCAAGCCAGGCTGGATTTCAGTTATATTTGTGGTATCTTTTTCGTCTCAGTACACAGTCATTAACCCATGTGCTTTTGCAGCTATAACATGTCTGGTTTTTTAACTTTAATCAACAATTCTGTAGGTAATAAACAAGGAAAACACTGTAGATATTCCCTCTTGAGCATTTTGCAGAACTGCTGTTAACCAAAATTAGTCATTATTGATCATATGTAGCTCAGTTGCAGAGAAGCCCTTTCCAGGTACAATGTGTTATTTTTGGAACAGGGCCACATTCTGAGGCAGAGTAAGCTATGGGGTGATGTCAGCATGTGGCTTCTGGTACTTACTCTTAGCTCTAGGAAAAGTTATGTTGCATCATTAAAAGTTAAATTAGGAGCATTGTGAGGATTTGTAGTCGTCATCTTCTTTTGTAGTCTCTTTCCATAGAAAAAGCTAGAAAGTCTGCCAGTAGCTACTTGAGCCAGGACTAAAAGTCATTAGTTGTGGCTTTTAAGTTGCCTGTTTACATCTCCAGCAAAAGACTGTAGAATTATATTATGTACTGATTATTCAGGAACGACATTTTGGCCTGATTTTCAGCTTATGGCTTGTGACTACACTGCCTATCCATGTATGTGTGTATGCATAGCTGGACAATCATCCATCAGTTTGTGTCTTTTGATAACTTTTGAATGCAGTTGACAATTTCACTGAATTTGCCAAAGAACAGAGGCTTCAAAAAGAATACATTTCTGTGAACTTTTTAAAAATAGGTATCTGAGGGTAGAAGTAGAATTCTTTGTAGCTCAGTAAGGAAAATACTGTATTAGCAATTTACACACTTTTGACAATTGGAATGTGGCAAAGCATAGTTGTAACTTTCTGACCCTTGATCCTTGCACCAGCTTGGATGGCAACAATAAGTTTAAACAAAGAAAGAAAAAGAAAAGCACAGAAAGAGTTTGAAGATATTTCCAAAGACAAAATTTCCATTCCAAGGATCAGAAATTTTAAGACCATAATGGGTACCACTTTTCTACAACTTTGTGCATTACAAGATTCCTTAGTCTATCTCTACAGCTTTGACTAGTTTTTAGTTAAATCTAAAATGAAGAACAAAATGCAGTAGTCAAGAAAGAAAGCCTTGAGAGTGTTAGTCTTCTTGCAGTTCTGATCATATTCCCAAGGCAAAGAAGAGCTACAGCACTACCCTTGTGAAGCTACCTGCATCATTTTCTCATAGGCTGAAGGATATTATTGTTCCAAAATCAAAATTTGAAAATGAAGACTTTTGTCTGACTTTTGTTCAGATAATAATTCTGAGCTAAAAGTGTAAAGGAAAGTCTTCAGCATGTATTGCTGTATTGGAAGTAAAATATATTTTTTTAATTATTTTCTGAAGTTCTGAAGAGGGTAGAGAGAAGAGATTAAATGTGTCTTTGAGATCTCATGCTTTGAAAATAGGAGTTGGTAGGAATCACACCAATCACATAAATTAATATCCGAAACTTCAGAAAGATGACAGTCCCACAGAAACTACTTGCTTTTGTTTTGCAAGCTAGTACTGGAATTTGCTGAATAAGTGCCATTTCTCATCAAATCCTGGAGATGAACATTGTTATAAGTGATAGGGCATGTTCTTGCTGTAGGCTAAAACCAGCTGTCTTTGCTCCGTTCCCTGCAAAGACTAACAGTTTTTACATGAAAAGGGGTATAAATCACTTATTAAAATTGATATTTGATATGAATCAGAAAAAGAGACAAAAGGTCTTACACTATCAGTACCATCAGAGATATTCGTAGGCAAAACAATATTGTTTTTATAAAACGTAATTTTTACCATACAGCTATCACAGAAATTACCACTTAATACTAGAAAAGCAGTAGAATGCTAGAAAAAAAAAAAAAAACAAAAATAGCCAAAGAACTACTCTGTTTTGACAGAACTTCTGTTTCAAAAAGAACTTAATTTTTTTTTAAATCTTGTGAATTTAAGTTTGCTTATCTTTTTGACTGCTTTGAGAAAAAAGGAAAATCATCATAGATGTTGAATGCTGAAGTGCTAGGCCACACTTTGCAAGTATGTTACTCTTATTCACCCAGGATATTTGTTGTGAGGAATTGCTAGCATTATGCTGCTTTATAATTAAAAAAAAAAACCACAAAAACTAAGTGCCAATTAAAAGACTAAATCATTAGGTATAGTCTCTAAAAATAATTAAAAGCTGTGTTATGAAAATAACTATGGAAGTTTATCATGTCAAATACTTTTTTGCTATGAATATAAGGACCAAACTATTTAGGTCTTAATAAAAAGAACTGGTGAATTTTGAACAGCTTGAACAGTCATAATTTCCTTTAAAATGTGTGTAATTGAAAACAACACAGTAGAAATATGTCTCAGAATGGGAAAAAAGTCCATAATGTCTCTTAGTTTATTTATTTTGTTGTCTTTTCTACTTGGTAGTTACTTACACTTGGTTGTATATTTGCACAAGAACAGGGACATTCATGTTATACGAGGATAATGCACTGGTTAAACATTATGCATCCACGTCCCGAAGGCAAGTTTCCTACCAGAACATATACACAAAACAACAGCTCTGTGATTTAAGCTAAATTTGAGGTGCATTGCACAAAAACCTAAAAGATTCAAATCCTAAAGCCTAAAAAATCCTTTGATTCTAGGTAGTGCTTAAATTCTACATGTCTTGGTCATATATTTGTGGAAAGAGATAATGGTTTATTCAACACTTGCCTTTCTCTTCAGACCATGAGCTTTCTAGAATAAGGGACATACCCCAATATATTTGTGCGAAGATGTCACAAATCATCTTCTACACTGATTTTAACCCTAAATAAATAATTTTACATTTTAAATAATTATAATAAGGGACTGAGATAATGCAGTTTAAATGAAAAATGGGGGGCTTAACAGTTTTTGTCTACTTCCGTTACATTCCTTAAAATTCACTTTTTAAAGTAAGTAACCAAGGTTATTGTTCATACTACACAAGATTTTCTACATTTCAATTTCTTTTGAAGTCTCTTTTGAAACAGTAACCTAACAATGATATTAATCATTATCCCTATAATTACTGCGTCACTCTAGGTGAAAAAAAATATATATATATTAATATCTAGTCAAGGAGATTGAGATGTTTAAGCATACACTATATTGCATAGACTTGACTATTATCTGCCAAGAAGTGAACTGTCAACATGAGTATTAGTAGAAAATATATATGCAAACTTCATATATTGCACTGGGTTGCATCCAGACGTACTGTGCAGACTTGAATATCTAAGAAGTTGCACGTTTTGAAAGCAACTTTGTTCTGTTCCCACCCTAGTATGAAAGTCAATATCTACTTACCCAGCTGCCTGTACTAATTGCATTGGTCATTCATATTTCCAATGGACTTATATCCATATTACTGAAGCCAGTTTTGACCGTGGTCCATTCTGGACTCCTATGATAATTCAAGAACAAGATAAAATTACTGGCAAGAAGAAGCAACTAAGAAGGTTTCTCTGTTCGTTGTTCCCATGCACTACTGGAACCTTCTTTTTATGTAATTTACTTTTTTTACAGTTTCTTCTTCCAGCCTATGGGCTGGTGTTTCTTGCTGCTTCAAATATTCACTATTTCTAATAGATGTTGCATTGTGGTTTCCTGAGTTCCAAGTACCTCCAGCATGAAAGACACATGAAAGATTGTGTTTAGGTTGGGCTTGTGTGAATATTTTTTAATCTCGAGGGGAAACAAGATAGTTGATCACATGCTACAGGTTAAGTGCTTAAATAAATTGTTCTAAAGTTAGACCAAAGAGTTTACTGCTTTCGCTACTGTGGAGAACCACGTGATGCTGCTATTAAGGTACATCTTTTCTACAGTTTGAGTACTTTATTGTTCAGATTTATCCAGAGCAATGGTTACAGTTTCATCCACACTTTAATCATAATATAGTGTTTCTGTTAATGTCTTTCAAGTGATTGTCTTTGGCACGATGTAAATAGCAAATTAATTATATTTTTCTCTTTTCTTCTTTCCCACTGTCACTTTTTTCATTTTGATATTTTTCATATTTTATCAACTTTTTCACTTTTTTCTCAAATTTACTTCTTTTTCACACTCTTGATTTTCTGTAATGATTCTTATCCACACAGATAGATGCTGTGAAGCTACTAGACATGAAAATGGAGGCCAGTCCCTGCAGCTGAATGCTGCTGGTTTCTCTTTCATTGTAGTCATAAGTTTCTGGTGCATGTTTTGATGCTGTTGATAAGGCAAGCAATATGTTTTCTTCCTTTCCCTCTTAATTTTATTATTTACAGCAAAATAAACACAGACCTGCATTAAAAAATGTACTTTTCTATAACTCTTCTAGAGTTTCCACTCCTAGTTAAGATCCAAAATAGTGTAATTACATGAGTCTGTGCATGCAAAATTCTTCATCCGGCTTTTTGGAAACCTTGTACGTTCAGTGACAAATTCAGCAGATGATGCTTGGCTCTTCTGTCTGACAGAAGTTGGAGAATGTGACTTACTGAATTTGATCAATGTGATTTGATTCTATTTTCTCAACTGTATTTTGTTTATAAGAAATCTATGCAAAGCCTTACCATTGTGAGTCGCATGGCTCTCCAGGTAAACCATCAATCGGTCCTTCATCAGAGCATTTTGATTCTGTATGAATCTTTTTCACAGAGTTGTGTTTATACTAGCTCCTTCCATGATACACTTAAAACTTTATGCTTAATATAGACATGTTTTGTACTTCCTGGTTGATTTTAACAAAATTTCTTCCCTAATTTATAATCTATGAATTGCTTTAGTTTATAGTACTTAATTTCATATACTTTTTCTCTGTCTCTCTGTAGCCATGCCTCAGCACGTAAAATAGGTCCATGCCCACCAAACTCACTTCTTGTGACTGTAACAGTGCCACATTCCATTTCACGGCATTTGTTGGACTTGAAGGTCCAGAGGGCTCAATTTTGACCTTTAGTAAAGAACGGGGAAAGGTGGTTTCCCTATTTTACACATTAAAAGAATGACTTACAACCTCTGCAACTAGAACAAAGTATTCAAAGCCTCAGGCGAAAAGTTCATTTAGTAAAAGTCCACGTGGACATTTTACTCCATATATTTGATTTTAGAATGTATGTAGTCGACTAAGTTGATAGTTCATTCCTCTATTGTATACAGAATAACCCAAGAAATCAATGCACTTTAGAGCTGAGGAAGAATTAAATATTTCTTTTCAGATACTTCAAATTGTTACTAAACATGACAAAGACAATAAATTAACAGTATATGTTGATTTTCCCCCCTTAGAGTTTGTTTCTTTCCAGTTGTAATGCTATTGTCTTATAACTCTGAAATTATTTGGTAAAATATTTTTATCTATCTTCACTAGTGTAAGGGATATTCTTATTTCTTGGAAATAGTGATTATGGTCCGTTTTGCCTGTTTCAGTGTATTCTTGAAGTCTTTACTTTAAAATGTCGTTAGTAAAACCTCTTCTCATCTAAAACTAACATTTTAGAAAACTGGCTTATGTCACAAGTATGTCTTCAGAATGCATGTCTGTGAATCTGAAGACTTAATTTATTAAAAGAAATGCTCTTTAAAAATTACATATTTAATATAATGAAGTAGCTGGAATTCAAAGAAACGCCATTCTAAAAATGTTGGCTTCATTGTGATCTGTAGAAAATCTCTCCATGTTAAGTGGGACCACTATCTCATCCGCAGCCCTCGCTACTATGTTTTGTCAGTTTAACCTGATGCCATACCATTAATTTGAACTGAATTACATTGACTTGCACCTGGCATAGTATGGTGAAGAAACAGAATTTCTATCCTAATCTTTTAAGAGCCAATCATTTGGGTTCCCAGTCAGAGCCAGTTGACTGAAATCCTGTTTTTCCATGCACAAACAATGTGAATATATGCAATGACTTTGTTATTTAGTTTTCTAAGTATTATTCTTATTTAAAAAAAAACAACCTTTTTTTTTTAATGTTTGTTTAATGCTTAAATGCTTATTGAACCGCAGATAGTAATTAATGAAGGATGGGGATCCTAACTGTCCTACTTTAACTATCCTATCTTAGCTATCATTTTAATGAAACATTTCTCTTTAACTGTGATGTGACACAGAGGATTTGGAACTGCTAGCTACACATAAGAGTTATCAAAAACTTTCAAGTGTGAGAACAAATATTCCATTGAGTATAACTCTGGCAAGTGCTATTGTTTATGCCAAATTTTTTTCAGTGGAAGAACCTTGGGCAGGAAATTTTGCAAGAGGCTTTATTTTTTTCTAACCATTTCTAAAATCCAGATAGTGAAAATGTTTGTTATTGTTATTAGTGGCACTTTTCCCCCTGTGGTAGTAAAAAAAAACCTGCAAGTGTATCTCTACCTACAGTCAGAGAACTGACATTTGGCAAATATGTAGTAAGTAGTTTCTGCTTGTATTCACAAGGGGGAAAGAAACCCTGCCCAAGCCTGGCCTCATTAGAAGCCTCTGAAAATGTCAGTTTACAACTGTTCAGTAGCAAATTCTTTGATCTTCACTGAGTGTGCTTCAGCACAAGCACAACATGATCTGCTCCCAAGATTTCTTTCTCAGTTTGCAGGAGCACGTTGGTGCACAAACACTGGGGGTCCTTGTTGGACCAGGGGAGCCACAAACTCTTTTGAGAGGCTGTTGTCTTCAGTCACATCCCTTCTGCATTCTGATCCCATTGTAAGATAGTGACTGGATACATATAAGGAAACAGAATTTTATGTCATGGACACAACAGAGAGTGCTGTTCTGAATAATAAAAAAACCCAAATTGCAGATACTATCGCAATTGGTGAGTATGTGTCACTGGATTCAAGAGGTCTTGAGTAAAACTTAGGAGGTCCATAGAATGAAACGTAAAATAGGGTCTCATTAAGGTTGCACAGACAGTGCAGTTCTGGTATTTCCTTATTTTGCAGCATTTTCCCACTTTCCTAAAATTTGAAACCTTAAAGCTGTTCTACTAAACATTTTATCACATATTTTGCCTGTCATATACTTGTCTCTCTTCTTACTTTTTTAATAAAGCAAGACGGGCTACTACAGGTATGTATAAAAGTAGAAAAATGAGCATTTCTAAATCAATTTCCTACTCTGGTTAAACCTCTGAAGTACTCTTTACCAGTTATAAATTTATTATCTTAGGAAGTCATTCTAACATTGCAGATAGGTATATAAGAAACAGAACAGGAATTAGGGCTCAGTGATCAAATGTGAACTCTCCAAACATATTGTGAAAGAGCTAATGAAAAGCCTTGAGAAATTTTAGAAGCTAAATATACATTATAAATGACAAGCTGGATTTTATCCACAGTGTCACAGTGCCAATGGGATAAAGAGACAAATTTGGATCGCGGTTTTTTTTTTCCAACTGATAGTAGCTTCAGCTGGAAACTACATAAGTTTCCCCTGTTAAATGAGAGGAACTTTAGGTCTTCTCCAGTTTATATTCTTCTGCGTTATGCATTTTGAGGTTATCAGGTAGTTTGAATATGATCCTTTTCTCATGGCCCTACCCTTCCCTTCAAAGTCCAAAGAGGATGAGTTAAGCCAATATGTTACGGATTCTGGGACAACAGAGCCAGGCAGTTCTGGGCAGTGTCCCAAAACCTCTGTAATGAGAAAGAAAAAGAGGAAGAGAATTACATCCTTGGGTTGTCACGTATCTCCTGAGATGAATAACTAATACAGTTTTGTTTGTATTTCTCGTCAAGAAAGTTTCATAATTCTATCTTTAAAAACAATGAGAACAAGATTATTTTACAATATTTTGTACAATCTGTAGGAAGATACAGAAGACAAATCTTGTCTTCTTACAGACGAGAATGAGGAAAAAGTGAGACATTCACAAATTAAATTATAATTGGTAGGTATAGACCGAACAGCTTTAAAATTGTGGTTTAAACTGTATTAAAATGATAAATATGTATTCGCAAATTGAATTTAATGTTGTGCTGTCATTAGTACTTAAATGTTAGAGAAGTAAATTTGTTCCTTTAAATGCAGTAATTGTAAAAGGGATTTTAGGTCTTATGATTGACAGCGTAAAATGTTACCATTTTTTCAACATTGTAACAAATCTTTAAATGCTAATATTCAACTGTCTGTAAGACTGAAGTCCTAAAATATTCTATGCTGAACTTATGCCTTAAATCCAAATTGATGGCACAGAAATTTAAAAAGGATAGTGATTATTCTGTGAAATAGCAGTATATCTCTAAGGAACAGTACTTTTTAAATGTTTTGATTAACAACCTTTTGAGTCTAAGGCTTATTTCCTAATCAGATTTTACTTGTCTTTTTTTTTGTTCCCAGAATTTTGACAAGTTCCTAACTTTTACCAATTATTCATGAATCAAAGTATTTACATAATACAACTTCAAATATGATCCTTCATTTATTACAGTTGGGTTATTAGAATATAAACTGCTGTCTATCTAAATAGGAAAAATATTGCCCAGAAAAAAACCACATATACTGCATACATTGGAAATAAAATATATCCATCTGTCATTTTATGAGGTATACAAAACATACTATTACCAAGCAAGAAAATAGCATTCCATTTAATTTTCTGATGGAAGTATAAGGCCAAGCACTGATGTAAAAAATATATGATGTGCATATAAAAAAATAGGTATTTGAAAGTTAAACAGGTATAGTGGTTTAATTAAATAGGTAACCTTATAATCAATGCTCTGTTAGATTCTTGGGCCTTTACCATGTATTATCTTTCCAGCATGCAAACTTCATTCACAAAACTTAATAGTTCCACTCATGTGAATGCAAATGTAAAGTTAACTAATTAAGCCTAACAAAACAATTTCATTTTTTTAAAAGAGGTAATGGAGACTCATATACAATTGGTGATTGTACTCATAGCATCCAATCTTCTACACATTGCCCAGTACGCTGGTGATTTCTAATTGCTCATTTTTTCAGGATTTTTAGGAGAAAAGGAAAAAAACTTTTAGGAAGTTTATCTTGAACAATATCCAAATGTAGCCTCTGAGGTCTTTAATGACATCACTGAAATCTTTGCTACATCTAGAGCTCATATGATTTTATCACATCGTATTTCATCCACCCCATTTCTCCAGGCATATAAGGAATCTTCAGTTTTCCTTTGGTACACATTTATCAGGCTTAATATATAAGTGATGGAAACTCACAGGGAAAATCCTATTCCTTGTAATGCCAATAACGACATCCTAATAAAGCCAATGGTGTCAAATATCAAGTGTCGAGAATCTACCAACTTTGCCTGTTTAGAAACAGTATCTGTATGGAAGCTGGATGCTTGAGAGCTATGTTAAGTTTAGATGTTTTACAAGAACTAGATTAAGCAACTGAGGTAGGAACATCCATTTTTGTTCATTTTCATATGGTCTAAAGTCCTGAGAAACTGTAGTCATAATTCTTGCCACCATAGTCCCATTACATTGTATGATATCCTTATTAAATAGTTCTGAATATTTATTTTACATGTTTAACATTTTTGTAGAGGCAATTTCTAGTGTATATGTTATTTTCATATCATTTTAATTATAATACATGTTAAGTGAGCCGTAATACAAGCAAAGTAAATCTTATTGAGTGTGTATTTCCAACAGAATTACATTTGAAAATATATACAATGTGCTAAAAACTACTTCTGTGAAAAAATACTGCAATCACTGCAGTTTCTGTCAGTTTCTGTTTTCAAAAACAGTGTATGAAAGGCAAGAAAAAAAATGTGGATTTAAAGTAGTTTAGTTTAATTTGTGAAACAATGGCATATTTATTTTCATCTTGTTCATGTTTCACTACCATTTTGCTCCACTGATTTTTTTCATGCATGCAGTACTTGCTGTCATCTCTCTGCTTTCTCCCTGAAGAATGTGTGCATAGTGTAAATGTAACGTCCCTCAGCGTCTTTCCAAACAGTGTCAAGAAATGTATGTAACTTTGTGCGTCTTTCATCTGTTGTTCAAGGTTCATTTTAGTTTATGCAACTTCTGTCTTCATTTTTGTAATAAAGAAAACTGACTCAAAGCATTTCTACCTGTTTTTTCTTTATTACTGTAAACGCTGTTTTTCCTTGTATTATATACATTATGTATTTTGTAACTGAAGAGATTTTTTAACATTGTATAAATGTAAACCTCAGTGTTTTATCCAATAGCAAATATTAAAAAAACAAACCCCAAACAAACAAATAACAATTACTAAAATTAGAAATCCCCCAATTTTTAGTATGTTTCATATTAGGTGGCTGCCCTGCTACACCACTAGTGGAGCAAGTGTATTAGATGTCTGTATAAATACACAGCCTGAGCAATTGACCCATAATGATTTAATCTGTCTGCTTGAAACAGTTGTATCCCAAAAGGCAGGTGTTTTATACTGGGAGAAACTGTATTGGTACACAACACTTTCACACCAAGTTCAACTCCACTGACACTTACAGTTGTACCAGTGTAACTATTTCAAGTAAAAACATGCACCATATACTGGCAGCGCTCATAACATTAAAATTCTTTTTTTGTAGCTATTGCTATAAAATAATTACACATTTAAAATATTATTCCAAGTAGTACTTCTCAAAACTGCTGTGTTTGCATTTACGAATATCTTAAGGAGCTAAAAGAAAGTGCTGTCAAACCTGAAATATTTTATCAATTCAAATACATTCCCAACGTAATTGGACTTTTTTCAGGTCTCCTGACTACAGTACTCTGGTTACAGCTGTCATGGAGCATAAAGATGCAAAAATCTCTCAGGTCTCTGTGGTATGTACACACTGTGATTTTTGAATTCTCCTGAATAACACAATTAAAATAATTCAACCTTTTATGTAATAGCAGTACTGAAACCACACATAAGTGTATGTTTTCCATACCCATGTCAGTCTTAATTAATTTGCACAGGTTCTTAGAAATTCCTCTGAGAGACACATGCAGTAAATCTGCTGTCATTTTGAAAGGAGGATCCTGGTACACAGAAACTTAGTCATTTCCCCAAGGCCTTCTAAAACCTGGGCGCAGAGCTGGTGCCACGAACCACAAAGCCGCCATCGTTGTGCAGCCTCTCCCCGCTGAATGCTGGGCTCTCTCTGTCCTTCCCATTAGCTGTTCCTAGTCAAACGCAAAAAGCATTGCTTTCCAACACATGTGAAGCGTTGGGGGTTTTCCCCTACTTTCTGCCTCAGAAATACTGGGAAATGTGTATTGATCAGCTGGCGGAAGCGTGAAGCAGCTTGGCCTGGAAGGCCGTTTCCTCTCTTGGCCTTGTGTGGCTGCTGCTCCCACAGAAAGAACGAGGGCTTCTGCCCAGTTTTGTCTGGGGCCTCCCATAGAAGTACGCAATGGTAAAAAATACTTTTTACTATGGTGACTGAGTAAATACATGAAAGAAGAGGCTGTAGCTACCTGATAGCTCTTTGGGCACATTATATATGCTTCTGAGGCTGCTTGGAGATAGTTTGATGATGCCAGGGATAATTTTTAAAACTTTGCTTAAAAAATAATAAACCGCAACTGCAAATAATATTTTCACAACCCAGAACACTTTTTCTTCCCTCTTCTCCCCCTTCTTATCCCTCAGCAGACACAGACAAGACGTTGTTGACACTCCAGTTGCTATTTACATTACAACATTTGTTTTATTTAGCTGTTTTATTTACATCTTAAGATAACTTCATATGAAAAATGGTATAAAAGGCCATTAGAGCAAATGAGAACTCGAGTCCTACTTACTCAGTACCCAGAAAGAGTCATAAGAAATAAATTTTCCTGTAAAATTTAGAGGGAAAAACGTCACTTCAGAAAACTTGTTGGGATCTCTGCCATAATAAAGAAAAGCTCCCTCACTTAGATAAGTATCAGAAAAGCATAACATTTCTGATAGACACCATTTTAGATGTGCTCATTTCAGTAGCTCACATCTCGTATAATTGATAATCCTGGTGGCCCCACAGACTCCCTTGACTGTGAATACCCATCCCTCTTGTGCGTCATTGTGTACGGCGTACAGCCTTTTCTTTATGGCCCTTCTTGCTGCCAGTGAAACCATTGAAACTCCACTCTAATCGGGCTCAGATTTCATTAGAGATGGTAGACAATGACGTTATGACATTTATGGGTAGAAGAAAGTTAGAGGAAGCCTTCTCTTTAGTTAGTTACATCAGGATCGGTAATTCTGTCCCCTTATTTCTCAAAGCTATGTGTCAAGCATATCTGTCAGAACATATTACTCAGTCATGCATTACAGAGCATATATCCTCATGTGCTTGTACACTGCCCATCAGCAGTATCTGTCCTAGCAGAAAGTTATGGGAAAAATCACTGAGGAAGAAAAAGTATGAAAATATAAATGTCGATTATAGCCTTGTTAGCATCTTTTTGTATTAAGAAATGGGATAGAGAAGAATATTACATACTGTCATGGTGTTTTGTGCATCATACATTTCCCCGATAAATGTTTGCACAGTATCATAACATTTTTTAAAAATTGATGCTGCAACTGTATTGATTTTTTTATCTCATTTGAAGATAGACATGTAGCTGCTGGGCACTTACCTGGCTCAAAAGCCAAGTTTTATTGTTTTAAATTGCTAAAAGCAGATCATGCAGCTCTGGCTGCGACAGCCAAATTATTGGAGTTTGGGTAGCAGGAGGGATCACTGGTTGTTTGCTCCTTTTTGCCTCTCAGTCAGTAAGGCACAGGAGTGCGTAGCAATGGGACGCTCTTGTACAATGCTAAGAAATGGTTCTTCTTCTAATTAGTATAGTCTTCTAACATTGTACCATTCTCACTAAAAAAGCTGGGTACGTGCTACTTTCACATGCTACCCGAGATAGAGTTCATTCTGGATACGTGTAACTTGTCAGTTTTGCTGGGTGCCACAGAGTCCTTGCATCCTGATCACCCACAGCTAAGGAGCTGGAGCACACAACAGTTCCATTTAAACCCATCTTGGACATTTCCTGTTGGAAAATGAAGGAGGAAAATGTTTTGACAGGCAGTGAGCAATGTTATGCAAGTCCCACAATTTAGATCTATCCATTTCCAATACAAGAAAATGCAAAGCATTAAAAGACAGAAAAATATAAATATCATACGCAATTATTTTTAAAGAAGGAATGACTCTTTTTCAGCTGCTATCAGTTGAAAAATTATTTCCACTTATTATGTACAAATTTGAATGTACGTATATCCCAAAAAAGAATGGAAAAAAGAGCATTTCAAAGCATGTGGAAACAAATGAGAAATTGCAGTGATTGAAATGAGGAACTCTCCTTTGGGTATTTACAATACCTTCCCTCCAGCACACATCTCATAGTGTTTGTATACATTTTTATATCTGGGGTGGAGCTGTCTTACAGGAGCGTGTTGCCTGTCTGGAATTCTATAACAATTCTGGTAAATCCTTTTGTTGTTGGTGGTGGTGTTTTTCTCATGATGTGCTTGTTGTTTGGATGTGTATCCTTTTTTTTCCCCTCTCCAGATCCTTAGCTTGGCAGTGCTTGTTCTAGCAATGGTCTTGGCTTTCCGCCCTTATAGTATTAACTAGTAGAAAATCCTTATACAGGTGTTTAACTTTTTGGTACTAACTTTTTGGTTTAACTTTTTGTTTGGATGTTCATCGATGGATACTAATTTCTAAGATCTATGCTTTCTATCTTTTTAGAGAGTTTGAATAAGTATATAAAATTTGTAAGACTTTGCTTGTAAGAAAAGTTCCAGAAATGATTGTCATGGTTGGATGGCCTTTGTAAGAGTCAGTACAACAGGGTAGTTCAAGAAGATGATAAATAAGAGCGAGATTTTTTCTGGCAGTACCCAATGCAGCATTTTCAAATTCATCCTCTAGCTCATAATTTTCAACTACTTCAGCTCGACTTTAGCTTCAGACTGACCTGAAAGAAAGGACAAACATGCATAATATCCCTGCACACTCATTCGCACCCATTCAAATGTAGCTGCCAGGAGCTACCCTATGAGCATAGGAAAGTGGTTTAGATCATTGCTTTTTTTCCTTAAATATATGAGTGTAAAAGGTTAAGGTCTATGTAGAATCATCTATCATTCATCTTTCCTTCAATCCATGCCTACTAAGGAGGAATGGACAGAACCGAATTAAGGAAACAGAATTAAGGAATAGAATTAAGTCAAAGATGAACTTTTTTAAAAACTAATTTTATATATTCTCATTAATATTAAAAATTAACCATAACACACTTTTAAAACACAAGACAGTCCAGTTTCTGCCTGTCTTCAGAAGAAGAAAGTACATAAAATCCTAAGACGAGCAAGAAGGCTGATGAGAGCCATGTTCCTCGCCCTGCCGCAGGAGATGACCCTGTTCCTGTCACTCTTGTGTGGGAGATAAAGGAGAGGAATGTTGGGAAAGTATTGGCAATCATAAGAAATCAGACTTTCAAATGTTGTGAAACAAACCTGTATGAAAAAGTGGGTTGCAAGCAGGAAAAATAGGGTTTGGGACAAGTAGGGCAGTAGTAAGGATGGGGAATGCTGAATGAAAAGAAAATTATCAATCATAAAGGGATAGAAAAATACGTAACAGTCGAATACTTACTTAGGACTCAGATGTCTATCCAATACCAAGAAAATAAAAAATTAAAACCAAAGTCTTCTCCACAACTATGACAAATTAAAATGAATATCATTGTACAAAGGAGCAATATTACTATAAACATTTCTTTCACTTGTCAGTGAAAATATTGTGTAGGCTTTTCTGTCACTGAATCATTCGGTGTGGGAAGCTCGCCACATCACAACGTTCCAGTGACAATGGAAATGCTGTTTACATCAGTGAAAAATGTATCCCCCCATGGTAAAGACATCTTAACACTGCATTAAAAAAAAGGAAAAAAAAAAACCTAAAAATACAACAGCAATAAAATTACACCAAATTCCTTTAAAAATATGGATTAAAAGACCCTAATTTTTTCTCCTCCATATTCTGTTTAGTGTTTAAGAAGGTATAGAGAGGAAAACTTCACTCAATAAGGTCTCTAGAACTGGTTTCTATAGAATTTACTGGTATTGTATCTGTTGAAACATAAAAGCTTTTAAATAAACTGGAAAAAATATCTATTTGTATCTTCCTGACAGTTGGCAAACAGAAATGACTGAAGTTTACAAGGAAGTCATCAAATAGATGTGTGGACGTATGGGTAAAGTAAATTTCAGAAGATGTATCATAAATCATAATTTAAAAAGGGATGTTGATATTAAAAAAAAGAAAGAAAATTAATTCTTGTGAAATGTCAACTTCCAACATTCTTGACAGGGCAATGCATGAACGATACATCATTTCATTGCTCTGCCATTATTTTTGTTATTTATATAGTGGTTTTTAAGTCTTTCTGAAGAAAGGAAAATAACTTTGAAATAATACCTATGTGTTTATCTGCCTATCAATCCATATAAAAATATTAATCAAATTCTGGCTTATTGCGTAATAACATTCTGAAGAACATTTCTATAATAAAACAACCCATACAATAGACAATGAAATCAATTTCATAAGATGTAAAATGTTCCCCGTCTTCTGAAAAAAGTTTTTACTTTTCCATTTAAGAGTTCTATCACATAGAATAACAAAGCATGTATTTCTGTTAGTATGTATTGATTTAGAAGTCCTCATGAAAATAATTTTCAAATTATATTTGAAAGGGTAAATAGATATTTTCTTAAAAATCAGTTAAGCAGAAATATGAAAACTTAAATGATATTCTTAATCTGAAAACAGTCCACAATGTATCAGGGAGGTGGAAGAGAAAGAAGAGGAGGATGATAGTAGTAGCCCCATCAAAACATTTATGTTATATTGTATTATGTTTTGGTGTCTGTTGCAACATTATTCAAGTAATCCTCTGTCAGAAGAATCTTGCTTTTATTTTAGCAACAGGCACAGATACAGCTGCAGATGGAAATGTACCACCGCACTGCTGACTCATGCATTACCCCAAGGCATGGTAACACTAAATCAACAATGCTGATGTGCAACACCAATGTGCAAAAAACCCAGTTCCACTCCCATGTGGAGTTTGCTCAGGACATAGCACCGCACCAGGCAATTGTCACTAGCCAATTTCTGAGCTAGACTGACACCTTGAATTAGCCGGGTACATGAACCATCATTTTTTTTCCCCCTAGTTTACTGATCAGATACAAGTCCTCTCCTTTATAAGGGTCATCTGAGTTCAAAAACACAGTATTTGTTGTTCTCCTGAGAATCACACTATTCAAAATAGTCTGTAGCATTATCGTCTGTTATGGAAATGTCAGCTGTGTCAAAACATTTAAATATATTTTCTGAGATTTGT
Source organism: Phalacrocorax aristotelis (assembly GCF_949628215.1). Classification (NCBI taxonomy): domain Eukaryota; kingdom Metazoa; phylum Chordata; class Aves; order Suliformes; family Phalacrocoracidae; genus Phalacrocorax; species Phalacrocorax aristotelis. The sequence continues at coordinate 107,706,991 of NC_134276.1, read as the reverse complement.
AATGAAGTAAAATTGACTAACCATCAGCTTTCATAATAGTAATACAGAAAGCAAGATCAGGTGTGGAATATGTTTATTTTTAAGTGTATGAATGTATTTTCAAGGTACAAGACTATATAAAATGTGGTCATAACCCTATAATGATTTAATAATATGCGTAGTTTTCCTCATACTTAGTTTTCCTCATCCTTATTTAAGACTAAGTGTGTGCAACTGTTTGCAGATTAAATAGCTTGAATTAACTTATCTGAAGACTTTTTCATTCTACTTTAATTCAAAAAATGACCTTTACGAGAATAAATACTGTTTGGTCACTCTCTTAAACCTTTCAGTAATTCTGCTTAGCACCACTGCTAATTAATTGTATTTGAAATGTGGAAAATGACAACTTATATCAACTATTATTATATGAACATTTAAAACGTTTTTGTCAGGCTGCATACTGATACTCTCAGTCTTGGAATGTTACAATGTGATGTTTTTTGTCATTAAATAATGTCATTTACGCTCTGTGACTGTATTGGAAATCTGGCAATGGGCAAATACAGAAAACATGGTTTTTTGATTTTTTAAATCAAGTTGTATACATGCTTAATCTTCCGGGCTGTATTTCCATTAATTTCTGAATGGTTAATTTCTAAACATCCTTTAGCCTTCTGGCCTACAGCTTAAAAGCTTTAGAAAATGCCATTCTTTGGGATAAATTTTACTAATAAATTTTAATTTTCTTTCCTTCAAGACACTCTTTTTAATGGTCTTGGACTTGGTGCTGTCATTGGCCTGGGAGTGGCAGCCCTTTTGTTAATCCTGGTTGTGACTGACGTTAGCTGCTTCTTTGTACGACAATGTGGTTTGCTGATGTGCATCACCAGGAGGATCTGTGGGAAAAAGAGTGGTTCAAGTGGAAAAAGTAAAGAACTGGAAGAAGGGAAGGCTGCTTACTTGTGAGTATTAATCACCTAGTTTGGAAACTTCATTAAAAGAAAAAGTTGTCTGTCCGACTTATATTAACTTTACAGCCATTTTGTGGTGTGGCAAAAGGAATTAATAAAGTGTTTCTGTTACTTTGAAAAGTGTTTCTCTGAAACATACAGAATTGTTTGTAGTCAAATGTTGCCTTACAAGAAAAATGGACACAAAACAGGCATTTACCATACCTCATTTTATGATGGCCTCTTTGTGCAGCTTGACACAAAGGATATCAGTTGTAATTCAGTAATAGTTATAGGCACATCTTTGGTCCACGAGGAACAGCTAACAGATCATTGTAACTCCATTTCTACAAATCCATCTTTAAGCTGCTAATACCCAAAAACTCAGCATACGGTTGTGGCAGTGCCAGTAAATCTGGGAGTGAAGGACATAGTATTATAGAAAATCCGTGAAAGAGTTTTTCTTCTCAGATACAGCACTTGATGGAAAATCTTGTTTCTTGCCCATAGACATTAGAAATAAAAAGTATTGTTGATTTTTAAAAATAGGAGTGCTGAGTTGGATGTGGGTGAAATGTTGGTGAGCATGATTGTTCTTCATAGCAACAGTCAATGATTGCTAAACATAAGTGGGGAATAAACAATCCCGATTCTCACAAATACCCGTGTGTAGTGGCTACTTCATCAGAAAAATGTGAATGAACAGATCATTTATGTGCAAATATGTCCCCTTTAATGATAAGAGTGGACAGTGAGATCTCTGGCAAAACAGTTCAAGTACTGATTGTGTAAAATAATAATACTTTAAAGACCCAGTGTTTACAGGGGTTTCAAAAGGTAAGCTGGAGAGAGGATTATTAATGGTCCCTCATTTTTGTTCTATTTTTTTACTAAAAAAATGCTTAATTTCCTCATTATGTTCATCTGACAGACTTCTTATGCATACACTGTAATATTTGTGGGAATGCTGTCTTTGTGTGGTTTAAATAACATTTTCATGTTCAGTTCCTGTGTGCTGTAGCTCTGCTGGTAGCCTGGCCTTGCACTTCAATCTCCTGCAGCTTCCCAGATCCCATCCTTCCCCAGATGCCTGTAGATGAGATCAGGTTTTGCAGCCCTCATTATTCATAGCTGTATCGGGCTTCTTTGTTGCCAGTAGTGAAGGTGTAAGTGTCTTTTTTGGTTTTAGTTCTGGCTATTGGGATTCAGGGACTATGTCTTTCTTAGGTACCTGAATTACCTGTCTTAGTTGGGTTCTCAACCCTTTTGGAAGTAGCTCTGTAGAACAAAATCAGTCATAAGCAGGCACAGAGGTATTTCCATCAAATAATGCTTCCGAACAGAAGTTATGCCGTAAAATAACTGTTTCCTCATTCTCCACAGCTTACGGTGAGAGAAGGAATAACAGCATCTTTTCTATTGTGTGAAGCCAGTCTGTCCTGGTCAATAGAATCAAGATGTGAAGCTTCTGGCTCTGACTCAGCTGTCCTTTCCTATTGAGCACAGCCCTTCAGTTTATGCTTTAATTCCCCATTCAAGAAGTGACCAAGTACGAATTGGTGTACAGACCCTCCTGAAAGAGAAGACCTTAGGGAGCAAAAGTTACAAATGTCACTTGACAGCAGTTTACACCTTGCCATCAACATCTCATACCCAAATGCCATTCCATGCTGTCTCAGAAAAGCATAAACGTGGTCACCTAATATTAATTCCTCCATGACACTTCTTCTCCAAGAAAAACTCTCTATTTAATCATATATCTTTCCTTCTTGGGGTTATCTTCAGTCAGTCAGATCTTAAAAATTTTGGGACTGTTCTTATTTTAGCCTGTTCTCTGCATAAATAAACTGACAGGCTAAAATTTCAAGACAGGCCTGAAGAGTCAAAATTTGAATTTATTTCATGCCAACTGCCATTCCCTAAAAGACAATGACATTTCCCTGTTTTAAATATGTCAGATCGCATTCTGGATTTTCAAGTGGGATTATGGTACGGTTCTTTGTTACATTTGATTGCAGGATATATAGATGCATTATGTTCCATATGTAGTGAATGTAGATTATATAATGCATGTAACATACACACAGCCACCTGGAACAGAAATAACATAATGCGTTTCCTACAAATCACTTTCCCTTCTGTAGAATTTTTAATTCTTACACAGTTTGTATTTTCTGTACAGATCAATTCCAAAATCCTATGTGAATGCTGTTCATTAATAACATATTTTTTAGGCTTTTGGTCATGCAATAATGTATGTTTGTCTGTAAGACTGTAGATATACAGAAAACCAAGTAGAACGTACCATTCCCTCCACCAGTCCTACTGGGATCCATAATCTTTTCACAGATACGAGGTAGCCATGACAGTTACAGAAATGAGCGTTATATCCATTTGTGTACCTTAAAATAGTATTTCACTTGCAGAGGTGAATAAGCATATGCAGGTTTTTTTTAAAAATAACCAGTCTTTTAGACTTCTACCCATTCATTCTTCCCCAGTAAATTTGGCTACACATTTATCTGTGCTACACTACAAAAATTTTCCTTGAGAATACCTACCAAAGGATGCTAAGAGTTTTCCAGGTACTTCCTGAATAGATGGATTTTTATAGTTGTGACGGCCGGTTTAATGATTATCTTCTCAGGAACAATATGAAAATGTGAGATTTGAATTAGACAAAGATTTAGCTAGGTCTTCGCTATGGCATATAGCAGTCTTACTGCTCTCTAGAACATCGCAGGTCCAGCAAATAGTCTGTCAAATATAAAAGTGATTGTTTATCTGTAAATCAGTTACCTTGTATTTCCAGACTGCAGCCGATGAAGTTCCAGGATGCAATTCCTGATCTGATGCCAGGAATAGGCGTGAAATATTTACATGGAAAGAGGTTTTATTTTGGAGATATTAAACATATTTTGGGTATCCTTTGATCTGCCTTTTGACAGTAAAATTATATGCCAGTTAATTAGTACTAATATTGTTAACACTTCTGTAGCAGTGAGCAGCTACTTCCATATCATGGCATATTATTGACAGCAGCCCAGTTTGGGGGTACTGGTGGATGAAAAGCTGGACATGAGCCAACAATATGCGCCTGCAGCCCAGAAGGCCAACCATATCCTGGGCTGCATCAAAAGAAGCGTGGCCAGCAGGTGGAGAGAGGTGATTCTGCCCCTCTCCTCTGCTCTGGTGAGACCCCACCTGGAGTGCTGCGTCCTGCTCTGGAGCCCTCAGCACAGGAGGGACGTGGAACTGTTGGAGCAGGTCCAGAGGAGGCCACAAAAATGATCTGAGGGCTGGAGCACCTCTCCTGTGAGGACAGGCTGAGAGAGTTGAGGTTATTAAGCCTGGAGAAGAGAAGGCTCAAGGGAGACCTTATTGTGGCCTCTCAATACTTAAAGGGGGACTATAGAAAACATGGCGACAAACTTTTTAGTAGGGCTTGTAGCGATAGGACAAGGGTAATGGTTTTCAACTGAAAGAGGGTGGATTTAGATTGGACATAAGGAAGAAGTTTTTTGCAATGAGTGTGGTGAAACACTGGCACAGGTTGCCCAGAGAGGTGGTAGATGCCCCATCCCTGGACACATTCAAGGTCAGGTTGAATGGGGCTCTGAGCAACCTGATCTAGTTGAAGATGTCGCTGCTCACTGCAGGGGGTTGGACTAGATGAACTTTAAAGGTCCCTTTCAACCCAAACTATTCTATGATTCTGTGACTGTATGGCTCTGTGATTCTATGATTATTAACAAAACCATAATGACAATACTCACTGCTCCACCCTACAATTCATTGTCCAGTTAGCACAAAGGTTATTAATTTAGTTACATATGACAGACTAGCATTTGTTCCTAAAATGGGGGAAATATGACGAGAAAAGAACAGCTGCTTCTACCAGTGCGATCAGAAGGGGCTAGATTCTTATCACGCAACAGCTTTTTACCCCATTCTGGCAGCTGGGATTGTCACAATCTCTGGAGATTGAAGTACACTTCTGCAGTGTGCATACTAACATAAAGGCTCTTTACACTTCCAGAAAAGTTCAAGTATAACTATGCATCAAGTCCTTTATTTATTATACTAGGTTAGGAAAGTTTTCATCTATTCCAATGAAGAGGCCATCGTCTTATTATTTAGTCATAAACAAAATGCTCTTTTGAGATGCTAATACATGATGTTTGCAGAGTTAGATAAGTAACCATGGATACAGGATGCTTTGAAGACTTCAAGGAATTGGGAACATGCTGTTAAATGTGTCTCGGTGGTGTTAGTCACTGATAATTAGTTCTGCCTTTTCTTTGCCAATTTTTAAGAGAAGGGATCTTGGTAATTAGTTATGTGCAATGTATGTGGTTAATATAATAATAGGAGACTAAGACTCTTTTAATAATTTTTAGGAAAGATGGATCAAAAGAGCCAATAGTGGAAATGAGAACGGAGGATGAAAGAATTACCAATCATGAAGACGGGAGTCCAGTAAATGAGCCAAATGAGACAACTCCCCTCACAGAACCGGAGTAAGTAGCCTGACATTCCCTGGAGTTTCACACGAGCTCCTCCTGGCTGCAAGGACAGACTGGCCTTACTGCCCTCTGGGAGGGAAATACACAGCATCACCAGGATGGTGTGCTATGGCAATGCAGTACTAGTGTGATTATTTTTTTTTTATAATTCTTTTTTTATTTTACAGTAATCAGTCTAAACCATGGTACCCCACATACAGCAGCTGAGGTTATCACTAGACATTTTGCTCTTCCTGTGACCCAGATTACAACCACATCTGGGCGTTACCCAGGCCTTAGATGACAACACTGCAATAGGAGCAATCTTGCACTGTGTCTTTACACCACCACCTGTTTGGAGGTTAGCGAGTACCTAGGGAAATTTTCTGGCCCTCTCTGACCCCCGAGGAGTTCCTCCTGTGCTTTTGGTGAAAATAAACCTCATGTCAGGGTTGAGCCCTGCCCTGCCCTGCCCTGCCCTCCCCAGCCCACTGGTTCCCCTGTGCCCAGCGACCAGGAGCTCCACATCAGCTCCAGCCTCAACAGCAGCCCATGCCCAGCCCTGGCCCCGGTGGGACATGGACCCACACCCTGCTGCTCTCCCCAGCTCTCCCTGCTGCATTCAGAGACTGGAGGGTGATGGCAAGGCTCTACATGCACCCTCTGGCTCTCAGGCTGCACCAGAGCTTGCCCCTGATGCTCCCCTGATGCTCCTGGCTAGCCTCCAAACCCTGAGCAGAACTATGGCCAGCAGAGGCAGGTCACAGCCCTGCCACCTTCTCTCTCAGCTCTGGCACCCACAGTCACCTCACCCACCCCAGCCCTCCTGACCCTGCAGGAGGCTGAGGATTTTTTTCAGTTGGGTGCAGCTGAGCTTTACCACCTACCCAGCACTTATTAACCACTCTGTGAGAATAATCTCCTGACTCTGAGGAATGGCCTTAGATTGAGTCACATATGCATCCCCACACTCAGCCTGTGTAGGGTGCAATGATCCCATGCTCCAAAAACCCAGGTCCTCATGGGGTGGTCCCTTTCTGCTTTCTCAGTGTAACTGAGAGCTTAGCTCAGTATTTAATCCCATGTGGTGTAATTGGATTAATAGTGCTGAAGGGCAGCCACTTCACTCGGTTCCTTCATGCCCTCTTCCCGTCTCTGCAAGCTGCTCTCAGCACAGAAACCACAGTGGTTCTCGCCAGGGCTTGCAGGCTCCAGCTGCCTCCTGAGTCACGGCGACCAGCCTTGGGCTTGGGGATCCTGGGCATTCGCAGTCAGGTCCTCTGCTCTGCTTTGCTGTTGCAGTCCCTGGAAAAGATTAAACTGGGTAGTGGGGCTGGTGTTTGTACCTGAATAACACATTCAAAACCTGTGTGAAGGATAAAGTAACATTTCTAACAGGGCACAAGCAAACTGGTATTTTGCTAAGCTTACTCTTGCAATGAGAGCTTCTGATATGCTTTTTCTTTTTATTCCGAAAATTTAGTTTGAAGAGAAACTAATATTTAAACAAAGGTGATGACACTACTGTTCCTTCTATTGAGAACCTACCTAGTGGTGTTAAAGGACATGAACTGATTGCTCAAGAGTGTAATTTCTGAGCCTCAAAAGTTGATTGATTTGAAATGATTAAAGAAAGCACCAAGTTTCTTTGGTTTGAGCCCAAAGCTTTTCATGTGTTGTGAAAATCTCCTGCCTTGTGAGATCTTAAAGCTGTCAGGGCTACGAAGACACTTCTGTAGTAATTATAGAAACTCACCTGCTGATTGTTTGATGGAATCATGGTTGTTTTTTAAAAGGAGAGGATGTTCTTATAAAGCAGTCTTTTTCTCTTTCTGAAAATACAAAAAAAAAAAAAAAAAAAAAGCCTTCCTTGCCATTGTCTAGATTTGCAAAAGCCAGAATCTTTAATAAGAAAAAAGCCAGTGTTATTGGCTGTCACTGGCATTTGTAGTAAATTGGTGGGGGGTTGGGGGCGGTGTTAAATAACTGCATATTGAGCTATATACTTCTTTAAAGAACCTGTACCTGAAGACTTCAAGCTTATGTTCATTAAATAATTACGGAATTTGTTGAATGACTAGTGATGTTTGCTCTTCACATTAGAATTTATAATGAGCGGTGCTGTAGAGAACCCACAGTTTTCTAAGGAGTCAGGGGAATGTAGTTGTATACACGTCCAGTGGGCCGTGGATATGTTAGTGGGTAAGGCAACAGGGCCACATTTTTTGTGCTTCAACGCTATTTGTAGCACCAGATCTTGCAAATACAAATAAGATGCATCTATCCAGGGACATGATACCAGGAAAGATTAAGTTAAATTCTTCCTGCTTGTTCCAGTCATTAGAACAGCTGACAGGAGTGAAATATGAGAAAGTTAAAATCAAAAATGTTTTATTATCTTAGGGGAGGGGGAAAGAATCAGTCACTGGTGACACGAAGAAATAACTAAATCATAGGAACAACTGATAAGGGGTTTGATGGGTATTATGTCCTTGGGAGAATAGGACTGCTAGAAGATATTAATAATGATGACAGTCTCCTTGGTAATTTCTTCTCCCACAACCAATGGGAAAAGGCAGCAGTCCAAGGTACAGCTGGACAGAGGTTAGCTAAAGATTCAGGACAGTGTCACTTAGGAAACAAAAGATGAATAGAGCATCATGCAATCAGGGTGTCTCATACTAGGGGAACATGCAAAGACCACCTGCTCAGACACAGGTGTCATGGTTTAACCCCAGCCAGCAACTAAGCCCCACACAGCTGCTCACTAACTCACCACCCCCCCACCCCACCCCCCGGTGGGATGGGGAAGGAATCAGGAGGGTAAAAGTGAGGAAACTCGTGGGTTGAGATAAACACAATTTAAAGGTAAAGGAAAAGCCATATGTACAAGCAAAGCAAAACAAAGAATTAATTCACTACCTCCCATGGGCAGGCCGGTGTTCAGCCATCTCCAGGAAAGCAGGGCTGCATCATCTGTAATGGTTACTTGAGAAGACAAACACCATCACTCCAAACATGCTCCACTTCCTTCTTCTTCCCCCAGCTTTATACACTGAGCATGATGCCATATGGTGTGGGACATCCCTTTGGTCAGTTAGGGTCAGCTGTCCCGGCTGTGCCCCCTCCCAGCTTCTTGTGCACCCGGCAGAGCACGGGGAGCTAAAAAGTCCTTGAGCAGTGTAAGCGCTACTTAGCAACAACTAAAACATCTCCACATTATCAACATGTTTTTAGCACAAATCCAAAACACAGCCCCATACTAGCTACTGTGAAGAAAATTAACTCTACACCAACCAAAAACAGGACAACATGTCATAACTGATGAAACAGAGAAGCAAGATAATGTACAGGTGAGATGCCACTAAAGGAAAGGAGGATGCAATAGGGTAGAAGTAAGTCTCTCAGTATAATAACACAAAAACACATTGTCAACAACAGGTGCTATCAGCAAGAAAGGCACATGCTGGGCAGGGTGAGGATGACCAGCAGGGATCTTGGAGGGAAGAGCTTAGTTTGCAGGAAGGAAAAGTTTCAAGGACATTCCAGGCAGGTGATAATCATACAAGGTGGGATTCATTCTGCCTAATCATGGCTGTCTTAAAGGTATACAAGATAAGGCTTCAGTTTAAATTAGATGAAATATTTTGAATAACAACAAGTTGAATTATTTTGAATAATACCAAATTATACTCAGAACTTTAAATGCAATTTAAGCATTTGTGGGAAATAATTAATAAAGAGATTATTTCCTCTTGCAATAATAGAGTGTTTTCATTATATTGTTCAAGATATTATTCAGCAATCTATGTTTTACCTTAACCCAGATGATTCTTGTCAAAGCCAGGTTTGGGAACCATATGTGACAGATGAGCACAAAGCACTTTTACCTGCAAGTCAACAAGTTTTAATAATGCTGGCAGGAAATCAATTTACGCTATGCATTCCATATTATATTTCTGTAATATGATTAAAATACCACATGCAATGTGGTACTATAATTACATTCCTAGTCTGATATTATTGGGTTTCTAGTATTGGTTGAGTTTTTCTTACTGTTAATGAAGCTGAGTAAATTCCAGTATCAAAACGGCTAGGAGCCATTTTCTTTTAAAATAGGAAAGTAAATATTCTAGTTAAAGATTTGTATGAGTAGTATCAGCAGACTATTTCAGTCAGACCACATGCAGCACCAGAGGAAGTCAGTATCATTAGTGATTGATAACAACCAGCCTCTGATTAAAGCAAAAGAACCTTTGAAAGTTCTCTAGTTTTTTTTTTTTTGATATTTTCTTATAAAAAGTTTTAAGATTTGAAAGGATTAGCCTGCCCACGTGAAAATATAAAATTATTTCAAATAGATGTAGCTAAATTAAAATTAGGTGTATGAAAATTGGTCTGATTAGAACATTTAAACTTGATTCAGTTAATTGAAAGAGGAAAATGATTGAATCTGTTAATAGGGATAAATATGAATTAATATTTGAAACAAACGGGGTGGAAAATTCCGAAACAAAAATATTTTCACAGTCAAAAAGGATAACGTAATGTCTAATGATAGTTGAACTGATAACTTCACATCATATCCAGAAAAAACCACAAGTTTTTAAAGACAGTATGTCAAAGAATGGTGGGTGATGAGGAAAACTTGTAAAACATTTTATTTGTTTGTAGTTCTTTTATTTTTTCCTTGCTTCCATTGAAAGCAAGGCTAATGTTATCACACTGTTTGCATGAACATAGATTTCACTAATATCTAGTATCTTTCAACAGGGTTTAGCAAGTCTTCTTATTTCAAATAATTTAAAATTATTTGTAACATGCTTTTAATCCACTTCTCCAAAACCAATTTATTTAAATTTCCACGCATTATATTCTGTCAGTTTCCCAGTTTTTCCTTTGACTAAATATTTCCTCCCTTTCAGCACCACCTTTTGAGAAATTACCTTTATATAAAACTAGGTTAAATTAGGTCTTTTTTGTAATACTAATTAAAGTGATTTACGTTATTAGGCCTTTAACACAGGTGCCTGGTTACCGAAAATGCATCTTCTGAGCCATACTTCCTCTGCCAGTGTTTTACCCTCTTTTAAAAATAGATTTGTGTTAATTCTGCTGTTTCCATTCTCTCAGGCATCGTGTTGGGGGCTGAAATCTGGTTCCTTTGGGTGTGCCATGTGAAACAGACAATTACTAGAGACCTCCCTCTGTGCTCGAAGCCAGACAGCTGATATATATCCCACATACTTTACTGTGATAGAACAAGTTAGTCTTCTCTTTGATTCCTGTCAGCTATAGTTGTGCTCATTGTTTAACCTCTAGATAAACAGCATCCTCCTTAGTTCATTTCAGGCAGCCTAAATTTCATAAGACTTGGAATTTAGGTATTGCTTTGTTTTATTTGTTGTTATTAAACCCTGTTATTACAAGACATTCCTAAGGGATTCCTCAGATGGGTTTTGAACAGTATATTGCTCTTTGGGACATCAAAGCAATCACAGTGGAAGTTTACTGAAACCTTTAACAGTTATTATGAATAAAAAAGGCATATGCATACTACTCCCTAGTTAAAAACCAGAAAGAAAACCCACGCTGGCAATCACGATTAACAGCTACTATGCCCAGGAGACATGATTACAGGAACATCTGGGTAAACAATACATATTTTTGACAGCTATGTTTTTGACAGTTAACTACTAGCAGTAGGGAATCAATTCTTTTCAAGACCTTTTTGAATGAAATCAGTGTTTTGTCTCTCCTGTAAAGTAAGGGTGGGGACTCTTTCGCCACTGGAATTACAGATTATAAAGCCCTTCAGAGTTTTCACTAAGTTAGTCCTGAAAGCACTAGAAGTTATTAACGCAGCTAGATTGTGTGATCTAGCAAAAATGTATTGCAGAAGTTTTTGAATAATAAATTTACTTCCATTACCTCCTTGTGCTGTAAGTTCTTTCCCTTACCTGTGTCTTGGCATAACCTCCAACGATAGATGTCTTCTTTCATCTACAATTGAATTTACATTTAGAAACAGACATTTAAGAGTATGATCTAGAGTCAGAAAAAGCCTTGAATGTAAGTGTTTCACCGTATCATGGGGACTACATACCTCTGTGCTGACTTGGGTCAAGTTATTTGGCATTCTATTGTTTCTTTTGACTTATTGAAGAAACTGCATTTTGGGCAGCAGCCATGTTCTTACCATGTGCCATTTAGCTTTTTCTGGCTTTATCGATATTGAAAGAGTTCATACAAAGTTATTTAAAAGCAAAGAGCCTCAATGCTCATAATAAAATATTTATACATTGTTTTCAATAAAATGTTTTTAGAAACACTGTGACCTGTATAAGAAATACATACATTGTAAACTTAAATTCCAGATTATGTGTCATTTATGTGCTACCATGATTCCTCTTCTCTTCTGATAGGAAGCTGCCACTAAAGGAGGAAAATGGGAAGGAAGCTTTAAATCCAGAAACCATAGAAATCAAAGTTGCTAATGACATCATCCAGTCAAAAGAAGATGATAGCAAAGCATAATAAGATAAACTACGGCTGTCTGGATAATGCATTTGGATTGAAGTAACCCTGTGACCAAAACTTTACAGCTGACCTTAATTTCTTGGGAAACTTAAGCTTGGAATAGTTAGTACATGTGTACATATGACAAAACAGTTTCTGTCTACAGTTCCTTTCTATTTTTTTCTTAATGGTTTTAGTATGTAGTTTTGCTGACACCAAGTCCCATGGTATAAATTTGAAAAATCTGCAGAATAAGAACTGTAATTTATTGTACAACAAAGTATGTTTATTTAGAAGACTACTTTACAAAGCACCCCTAACCACAAACAACACATCAGGTCTCTTCAGATTCTACAGTGCAAGCTACATACATAAAGTGCCATATACTGCTATATTTGTTTCCATTTATAATAAAGCAAGAGTTTAGGTTGTCTTTGAAAAAAAAGAAGACCAGTCTCAGTATGATGTTTAAGACCATAGCACTGGCAGACACTCAGTAGTCATTCCGCTTGTACTTATCATTAAAAAAAAAAAAGAGGCATTCCAACATAAAGCCAGCTCCACCTGCAGTTCCACCTAAGTTATTCGATATAACATAAAGTTGATAAAGATGATGTAGAGATTTAAACAAAGTTGGCTAAATATTTTGTGGCAGCATATTGGCCTCATCCTAACTACGCGAGTGTGCCTCTGAAAGGCCACAAGATTTTCAGTGCTTCAGGTTTTCTGTGTTGGGACATTGCATGTAAACTAAAATACAGCAAAGGTATGAAAAGAAAACTCTTTTTTGGTCATAATCTTGGCTTCAAGTGAAACCTTACAATAAACACAAGTTCAAATTATTTGTCCCAACGTATTTATACATACAGAGTTTTTGTTCTTCTTTTAGTTCTAACCATTTAGTCAAGGGATAAAAATGCATTTTAGTGTAGTAGATACATTTTCTCCCCAAATCAGCACATGAAATATTAAAAGTTGGCCTTATTAAAGCAGTACTTATTCCTTTATGATTTCATAACCTTTGTCTTAACAAAAAAAAAAACACCTGTAAGAGCAGACGGAAAGGAGGACTTTGGCTAAACAGTTAGGAACAGTTTTAAATTATGAATTAATAGTATCTTGTATTAGATCAAATACATTTTTTCATGTCAAGCATTCCTTAAGATAATCCTTTTTATTATTCTAGTTAACATGCAGCAGTCTGAAATTTGACTGATTTATTTGATGAAAAATTCATTATTATTTATTATCATTGATTTAGTGGTGACACTAATTGGGGCAATATATTTTGTTTCTGTTCCAGCATAGTATATCCACACCTACCAAACTCTTCAAAGTCTTGCTTTGGAAGAAGATAAACCACATAGAAAACTAGGTTGAAAATGACTACTTGTCAGGAGTAAATTATAGAGCACCTTGTGGGTTTTCCACATCTAAGTCACACCTGAGATTTAAATGTAGCTTTACTCAGCAAATTATGTCCTTTCCATGCTATATCCAAATTTTGCTCATGTTTGAAGTCCTTACACTTCCCGATTTCCCACAGAATGTCATCAAGCCTTAGCTAATATTTTGTAGTCATGGCAGAGTGGTTGATTTTTGTGCAAGAAAGCTGAAATTGAAATGTAAAAGAGCGTCCTTAAATTTGGGGAAAATGGCAGGTTAACCTTCTTGTTAACCCAAGCTTTAGTGCATTTGAAAGAGCTGGGGAGCATATATTTAATTCATAAATCTTTCTTATTTTTCAAAACCAAGACATTTTATGTTTGGGTTTTTTTTTTTACAACTTTACCTCACTTTTGGAAATACCTGGAATGAACCAAGTAATTGAGGACAGAGGCGCACCACTGGTGTGGCTAGGATAAAAGGCCAAGTTCCCACAAAACCAGACTGAAGTGAAAAGGATGGGTAAGAGGAGATAGCAATGGGGGATGAAAGTCATCAGAATAATTTAAAACTGCTGCAAAGAAGTCTCTGTAAATGCTAAGGCACTGCTTCTGGGTGAAGGAAAGATGAAGATATTGCTTTATGACCTCTCACTGTTGCTCCCACGTACTGAGCAGGCAGTACGACCAAATAGCTGCTGGTCTATTAAATTTCTGTCCTGTTTCTTTCAGAGTGAGCAGGACTGCCCCCTAACCTATAGTTAAGAGAAGCAGTTGCCTCATTTATATATATGAATATATATCCTTTCTACAAAGTATGTATTTGCAACTGGGATTTCTCCCTCTATCAAAATGCAAGGAAGGGATCTGGAAAATTCAAGCAGTTGAGAATAACGCAGCTTAAACATCTGCACCCCACATCATCTCACTCAGTATTTTTACCAGGATGAGGATGAAGGTAGGAAACATCCTTTCTTCTTCTACCTGCCATCACAAAGTTAGGTGGTGCCATGCATATTTACCTAAGTCAAGCTTTGCTAGGCAAACGGTGCTTTTTCTGAGGCCAGCACGATCAACAAGGTTCCTACAGAATGTGGGCAAAGCTAACAGTGTCTCCGCTCAACTGTAGGTGCATTTCAAATTTTAATGCTTCTTATTGAGACTTACACAAAAAACCTTCATAGCCTCACAGTTACATATTGGCGTTTTTGGTTTTGTTTTGTTTTTTTCCTAATATGGCCTCTAATTACAATATGAAGGGATTAGAGGATTTAAGAGGTCGTGTCAGCACATTTATTATTAATATGCCTGTGCTACTCTTTACAAGTAAAATATGCTGCAAAATTATTTCAATATTGGAAGTAAAAGCATTTCCCACTATATTGGATTACAAATCAAAAGCTATTTCTAGAAGTATTTATTTTCTTCCTGCTGTTAAGCCTCTTGCCGGCTGGGCTATGTGAGGGCTGAGAATTAGCAGTTCTGAATTACTGATGGACTGTTCCAAGCATACCATTTGGTCTGTGGATTAATAGGTTGTCTCTTGTGCTTTGAGTCTGTGCTGTGCGGGAGAAAGCCAAACTATGAAAGAATGCTAAAACCCACTGATATTTGCAAATATTTCCAAATGAGGGACAGCGCGTAGCAATTTGTAAGATATGTGTAGAGCTGGAATAACATCATTTCTTTATTTTCTTTTGCTATTCTAGACTAAAAAGAAAAAAACAGGTATCTGTATAAATGTCACTTTTACTGTCTAAAAGTAATTTTAAGTGTTAGTATGAAATGTCAGAAGAGTTGACAGAATATAACTATTTGTAAAAGTAATCTGAATTGTTACACTAACATACTCCAGGGACGAGGGTGGGAGGGATCCAATGAAATTATTGACAATATAGAATGTGGCAGTGACAATCTCTCTTCAACAAAAAAAAAGGAGTAAAATTAAGTAAAATGACTTAGAGATTCTTGTTATTATATTTTTAGTAGATACGCATTCTGATTTACCACAATAGTAACAGAAGTTTTAATTAATGTTTTACAATTTAGTATACAAATGTACTCTGGAGAGTTTTTTTATGATTTGGTTCATTTATTTTTTCGACTTCTAGGATTCTTTTTGTGGTTGCAGAAATATTTACTATTCTGGTGATGCTAATGCCTAATGTGACAAAGATTAATTTATTTAGGCCTCAGTCTTGCAAGAAATTTTGTGTGGCTGAACCCCCACCTCATACGGCACCCCACTGAGATCAGTGGAGTCGATGTGAGCAGGGGGATGGGTGTACTTTCATAGGAGAGCTTGCAGGATTGGGCCTACTTTCTATCTCTTCATAGATATATACAACATAGTTACACAGTGAGAGTCATCTACAAAGGCTGTTTGACAACAGTCCATGGTATAGTAAATTCCACCTGCTGTCTTCAGCCTCTGCATTGATGTTCATCAAAAAAAGTGGCTTTCTTTTTATGATGGTAATTACTTTGATTATTTATTTAAGCGCCAATCATCAAACTGTAGTATAATAATCATGCCATTTTTCTGTTTCCTAGACCGGATAATGGAAATGTATTTGTGCCTTTTGATAGCATGCCACTCTGCTTTATTAAAGAAAAATCTTCAATAATTTGTCTACAAAGCCTGTTTAAAATATTTGAAAGCTTTATCATGACATACTTTTCCACTCAAATATGCTCAAATACTCATCTAAAGTAAACTGGAGATAGTACTCTCAAGTCACAAAGTATTTAAAACACAAAATCTGCAAAAATCTATTGAGATCACAATTCTAGTGAGGGTCATAGTGGGTGTACTACTGCTGAAAAGATTCAAATAGGTGGAGCACACGGGGTGTGCGTAGGGGTGTTTTGACCAATTTATCAAGTTGAAGAGTCAGTTAGAAAGTCTCCTTAGTTCTATTTAGGTACTTAGACCTAAAATATTAAAAACTTTTCTCAAATCTGAAAGATGATGTGGAGCATCTTCCCACCATTTTACCTCTGGAGTAAAACTGCAGTGAATATTTGTTTCGCAGTCATTTGTGGCCTCACCATCTCTGTGTAAGCTGTCATAGGAAGTAATATCTTTGTAGAGTAAGTGTTGTGTCTGTTGGGTGACATTCACTCCTGATTAAAGGGCCTCCAAAAAGACCATTTACTGAAAAAGCTCGAGACCCTTATTACAAATTGATCTACGGAGGGGTGCTGAGAGTGCTGCAAGAAGGGCCACAGTGGAATCCAGGGCTCACTGGGGTTTAAGATACAAATAGACTTCAGTTGGGCCTGAGTTTCACCCATCCATCTCAGGGAGGCTCTGCATGTCCTTGGCTGATTGAATCGCTTTTGTGAATTGGGCTTCTAGGTGTAAGTGGAACTTAAATGTCCTGCCAGGCTCCTGCTAACATTTTGCACAGGGGAGGTTTTCCTATCTGGAGTTTGTACTGATCAGGAACCGTTGAAAAAAATATCTGATCACAGTTTTATCCCATACATCACTATATGCCCAGAATAAAAGAAATAAAACATCCCTCTAAATAATTCATTGTGATTGTGTTACTTCTTTAGGTGAACGTGAAGGCATTCTAAGAAGTAATGTTTCTTCTTAAATCCCCTTGTTTAACTTCAGATACTTGTGCTGATTGATGCAAAGCTACCGTGGTTAAATAATTTAAAAAAAAAAAAAGATCCACCCACTTTTTCAGCTTTTTTCATATAATTTCCTGCAGTACCCAATCTGCTTGACAGCAGTTCTGTAGTGCAGGGGGGAACCACTCACTAAGTTTTAAGTGATCTTCAATATTTCCTCTGCGCATGTATATGTGTTCTTATTTCATTGTATTTGAACCTGAGCCAAAAAGAAGCCTTTCTATTCCGAATTTGACTTTGGATCAGGTTCTGGGAAATCACAGTTTACCAGTCTATCTTTCCTCTTAACAGGCATTGTAAGCCTCATGATGTTTGACTTTCAAACTTGAATATTGGCCATTTTTAGCCCAGAGAAATGAAATAAGTATTTGTTGCCAAATTTGTATTGGCAGCTTATAAGTCACAGGTGAGATGGGGAGCGGGTGGGATGACCAGGTGCAGTGCCGACAGAATTCAGGAAAGCCACTACCAGAGAGAACAGGGGCCAAAAAGTGAGGTGAGAGAGGGCCTGGATACTGGGAGCGTCTCTCCTTGGCAGTGACAAGGGAAATGGGGAGCTACTGAAACAAGAGAGGCTGCTGGAGGGCATTGCCAAAAGGCGGGGTACTGGGGGCTGTGAAAAGCAGAGGAGGGGGAGCATTAACCCTGCTGTAACCTTCAACTCTACCGTGTAAGTAGGCTGCATTTTTAAACCTAAAATGCAGGGCTGGGAGAAGGGAACACAAACCCGCAGACTTTCTGTACATCAGTGACAAATCTATAAAGCAGTCAGACCCCCCAGGAAGATAATTTCGTTGCTCATGGTGTAGAGTTCTCATGAAGAATCTTGAACTACTTAGACAAGGTTTAAAAAAAACAAAAAAGCTTTCCTGCAACAATGAGCACTCAGTATGTATTTGTATGCTGTGTACGGTATAAGCTAAAGCATATCATATATTGTTTTTGCTATTCCACACGTTGTCAACAGCCCACTTGCGATATATACCACCTGAATTATATACTGGTAAGTTAGCTACCACTGGAGCTAGTTTGTTTATTGTTTCAAAATCTTATGTCCCTACGAAATGCTGTGTATATATATATATCTCTATACTGTAAAAAGAAGTAATATCGCAGATGCTGGTTTTGTATTTATGAAAGACATTGAAAGTATGGCTTAAAGTATATCAATTATTTGTCACTCTTCACCATTTGTATATTAATAGTAAAGATACTTTTACTTTAATGAAGTGTTGTAGTTACATTTATTTTTACTAAGTGTCTGTCAAGATGTCTGATTCATTAGGAGTCTTATTGCCAAAAAGAAACATATAAATTATTTTTCACCCCATTATAGAAGTACTGAACAATGCTCAAGCAGCCCTGCAATTTATAATTCTCTTTTCTGTCAGAATACATATCTGCTATTAAAAATTACTCTTGTAGCACCCTGAGTCTCCAGCTAAACCTGAGGCCCATTATGATCAGCCCCCTAAAGGCCAGTCTTGAAAGATCATATTTTTTTCCAATGAATATGAGCACAACATTTTAAAAGTATTTAGTATATGCCAGAAAAAAGGTATTATCAGCAGAAGCTAGCTTGTTTTGCCAGACTTTGACTCTTTCAAAAGTCTTGTAACCATGTTAGCACCACCAGGGACCCGTGATAACAGGTCAGGCACAGTCTGCAATGAAATGGGATTTTACTGCAGTGCTGGTTTGTATTCCGCTAAGAGGGAGGATGGGTGAAGCACACCCCACACAGTACAGCTCAGCCACCTCCCTGAAATGGCAGAGGAACAGCTATGCCTCTGTTTTACCACCAATAATATGAATCACAGAATCACAGGTTGGAAGGGACCTCAGGGATCAGCTAGTGAGTCTGAATTCCCATGGTAACTTGCTAGGTTGTATATTTGTGCCTAAGCATCAGCTCTCCGAGTGCTACCTAAGCTCTAACAAACCACACTAGCCAAAGGGTGGAGGGGCCGTACACAGGAAAAAAAAATTAGTTCACCCACCAAAGTCTTCACAGCTGTGTCTTCCTCCACAGATCCTTAAGCTCTAACCCTGCAGGCGCCTTAGGTAAGTGCTTCCCTAAATGTCAGTGGCAGCATCAACAATTACCAAAAAGGTCTCCTTGTATTGGAAAACTGAGCCTGGGGGAACCGGTTCGGTGTCCTGTTAACGTTAGTATGCCACTGAAAGTTTTTAATATAGTTATGTGTCTTGGTCAGAAAAAGACAGACTTCATCAAATGGTCCATAAGTTTAGTTCAGATATCTTGAGAGTCAACCAGTTCAGTGCACTGGCTGCAAGATAGGTCCCCCTTTAATTTACAGGTGAGCAGTAAATACAACTATTGCAAATTAGCGATAATGCAAAGATAACGTATGATGTCTTCAGAAACAGACTCAACTTTTTAAAATTCAGCCTTGCCACTATATATCATGCTCTGGTGTATTTCAGACATGTTATTCAAAATACAAGAAAAATTATTTGAAAGTATATTCAGGTACTTGATGAACAGGTACATGATGAATGAATTTTACTCTGGCTTTTATTTTTATCACAGAGTGGTGAAAAAGGTAATAATTTATTTGTATCTGAAGGACTAAATAATCTTCAACTACAAAAAAATAGGAAGGTGCTATGTACTGCTACAACAGTTTCCAAAGCAATAAAAAATAAATATTATGATTTTTTTTAAAGACTTTCTTTTACATGGATTTGCAAACTACAGATATCTTTACAAATAAAAGAATCTGGAGAATGCAATGACTCCTTGCACAGAGCGCAATGCAAGTTTAATTGACGCGGCACTTGCAATGAAATTCAAACTCCTGTGTGATAAATAGGGCACAATGAAAGTGGTGATGTATATTAAAGTTTTCCTATGCAAAGCTTTTCATTATAGACAAGTTTTGTTTTGAGGCCATTCCCTAATGGGATGCAAGTGTTAATTGTTGCACTGGAGTAATGGTTCTGCCCTTCTTAGTATTCATGACATGCCCAGCTGCAGTGTTTTGTTCTATCCTTCTCTCTCTAAAGTATATATTCAGTAGAAAGTAGTATCTTTTCAAAAATTAAAGGCATTTACTCTGTAAGACATGACATTTGCTTCTGTGAGTAAAGGAAAACAAACAAACACCACTTGCATAATCTGGTGATACAATACACAGGTATAATATCACTGCCATGTATGCTGTCACTTGCATTCTTCACCAAGGCAACATAAACTCCTTAGGCTGAAACGCCCTATGGCCATCTGAAAGATACATGTTTTTGTCTTATGCTGAGGGATAGGGACCTGAACATGCTGCATATGTGACCAAGGAAAGTATGTGATTATTTTCTGTGAGTTTGAGTCCAGCATCAGTCCAGGACTTCTGAAGATACCACCCTCTATCTGATGGATACCGGCGTGAGAGGGAAACAGTAGTGTAGAGGGTTAATAGCAATTGAAGCCACTCTATCAATTACTGATGAATGTACTGCTAACTCTACTAAGTAAAAAAAAAAACAAAACAAAAAAGCAAAAACCCAAACACCAAAGCAACTAAAAATTACTATTCAATTTCTCTGATGCTTTTGAAAGACGGCCAGTGTCAAGGTGTCACAACGGTGGGCAGCTGCCTGGCTCTGGGGTGCTGGGGGACCCATGTGGGGTCTGGGAGTGTTTGGTGACCAGGGTCTCTCCCACCACCCCCAGCCCAGAAGCAGGGTGTCTAGGGTGCAGCTGGGGCAGCCCCAGCCCCAGTGAGCCCATAGGAGAGATGCAGGGCCAAAGTCAAGCTGGTAAGTCAGGATCAACCTAGTCTGTGGATGCAGCTGAGATGGGGACAGGCCCAACTAAGCGCTGCTGGAGTAGGGGCTGATGGCCCCGGGAGGCTGCACTGGGGTCCTGGGTCGTGGGCAGCATGTGGGGAGCTCCAGGCGTGGGCAGGGCCATTCAGGGCTGCCTGGGCTGGGAAAGTCAGAGAGAAAATTTGCAGAGAGATAAGAAGCTTATATATTCTCAGAGTCAAGTTAAAGGTTTAGAAGGAGAAAAAAAGGTGGGGGTTTGGAGATGGTAATTGGGTTCGTGCCCATTGTCAGCATGTTAAGGCAGTAAGATGTTGACCATTCAGTCAATGCAGGTTAAGCAAGTTTCTCAGCTTAGAAAAGTATAGCACTTCAAGTAGACTAATTGTACTCTTTGCAGATTGATTTTGTTGTGTTTTGTATGAGATCCTTGGGAGATAAGCTCCTTGTAGTTCTTAATTTGTCTTAAGTGGGAAAGCAGAAGACTGACAGAGAGAAAGGCTGAAGTACTGGATTAGGGGTCACAGGATCCATTTTCCATTTTGGGTGCCGGCTGCTTGGATTGAGCAAATCAATTTCCAGGAGAAAATAATGTTTCTTTTTCTCTCCTTGTCTATTTTGTGCTAAAGATTTATGGACCCATTTATCTTACTGATTTCAGTGAGACTACTCGCAATAAATATGAGAACAAGCATAAACTGCTTACAAGATTTAAAGCTTAGATTAAAAGTGGGTTTTTTTGGGTCTTGTGGCAGAGAAATCCTTTTGCTGCCACTTCACAAAGTGCTAGCATGCTTGTGTTTTAATGTGTCAGAGCATTTGGTTCTTGCAGTACAAATACTACTGATCACATGTTTAGCACTTGAGTCTTTACCACTCTCTGAGCATGAAGGCAATAGCCAAATCCTGGGCAGAGGATATGCTCTCTGTATGACATTCGAGTGGTAAGTATGACAGAGCAGACCTGTTGTCAATAATTGTGATATCAACTTTACCCCAAGTAATTCTGAATTCTTTATCAAATTATGAGAAACTGAATGTCTATGCTTAGCTTCAAAAACCTGTGCTGCCTTGACAGATTATGCTGTCTGTTGAGATGTATTGCTCTGAAGTGCTGCCAGTTACTTCTCTGTAAAAGGGCAACTTTGAATTAGTTTATTGTTCAGAAAATAGAGACAACTTCTTCCCTATACCAGACCACCCAAACCTCCATAGAAATGCTTAAGTAACATCACAGGCAACAAAGGAACCACTAACTTAGCAGCAGTATTTCCCAAAACGTCTTCTTCGAGAACATCCTTAACTATCTGTAACCGCAGAATTAACCTCTTCTAGGAGTTGGGGGTTTTTCTTACTAGGCATTTTCGAGGGCAGCACTATAACTTCAAAGGGGTTAAACAAATGCAGGTGACGTGTGACCATTTTGCAAATGCCTGGTGCTTGCAACTTGCTCTTTCCCAGAGGTAAGTATGTTTAGGTGGTGGTGTAGCTTTCTCCCTTGTTTCTAAGCAAAGGAGTTATTGATAGAGGGACTGTAACAGGCAAGCTTGTTGTTAAACGACAAGCTTTGGTGTTTGGATACTGGAGCTTGTATTGCTGGAGTATCTAAAAGTCCTGAGCAGGCTGAGGTGGTGTGGAAACAGAATTACAGTCATAAAAAGTCAAAAGTCAAAAACAAGAAAGTGGAGGAGGGGGCAGGAGGGAGAGCTGACATAATAGATCAATAGAAAATCTGTACTGGGGTAAGGAATTATGGGTTTAATAATTTTTAATTACATTTTATTCTGAAGATAAATGGGAAGAGTGAGGGAATTAGCAGAAGGACTTTAGTAAAATAGTGCAGTTAGGCAAAAGAGGTATTAGAAGGTTAGTGAGAGAAATAAGAATAAAAGAGAGTAGACGTTTAAGTGAAACAAAAAAAATAATCTGCTGGCAGAAAATATGCAGGATTTTAAACAATGAAGAGCAAGTGAGAGAGAGGGAGAGATCTGGCATGCCAACCTGGAAAAGAGTGAAATGTTAGATGGGTGACATAGGAAACCTTAACTTGTGCTGTGGTGTTGGGAGGGTGAGCAGATGTGTGTGTAAATCACTATTTTTGGAGGGTGTGTAGACTTTCTGATCTCCTACTTTTCACTGATAACCCCAGTTAGTGATTAGGAGAAGTTTACCCTAATTCTTCGTAACTTTCTGGATCTATCTTGTCACTCGGTTCCTAATTTTGAGTTGGAAGAGGAGGCTTTCATGCAATGAAGTCCTTTCCCACTGAAGTCCTGGTCCTGCCTTACCTTGGTATGCTGGTGAAAACTGATGGGCCTGCAGCATGATTTATTAAAAACAGATTTCAGAAAAGAAGCAGAGGAGGGTAAACCCTGTGCCTTGATTAATGGTGAAGCCACTGAGAGGTATAATTGATTAATTATACTAAACCAATCTGTTCTTTGTGGAGTTCTTTGGTTTTGGTAGGGTTTTTGCTCATTTGTTTCAGGTTTTGTTTGTTTTGTTTTTCTAAATATTCATTTGGGCTTCTGACCTGCATAACATGGGCCTATTCTTATAGGACTGAACACAAAGCTGCCACTGAAACATTTCCTTTTTTCTGCAAGCAATTCATTCCCTTCCACTCAGGCTCTATTTCACTAATTTTACCGACAACCGTGTCGCATCTAGGTGTGCTGCAAAGCCCTACCTGAGGTAGAATTTTTGCAGAGTGCAGATAAAATGTATTCCCTGCATCTTGTCTTTTTATGGATTTTTTTCAGAGTAGCCTTAGAGATGGATTAAGCTCAATTTATTTAATTGGTTATTTACTCCACTATGTAAGTTTTTCTCTGTCAAACTTGAATCGTAAAGAAGACAAACACAGGAAGCATGCTGCTGCTTCTTTCTTCCTCTCTCTGTGCACAGGCCCTTCCTTGGGTCTTGGACCATTCATGGACCTATTCATTCTTGACCCTGTTGCATGATTTCCAGTTCTTACCATGCTTTGACTTCAATAAATGTGTTCAGCAGACAGGCTGTGTTTAAATTTGTATGTTTTACTTCAGTCACCAAAATTTTGGTGGTACTTGGGTTTTCCTGAGCAACTGCTGCCTCAGACAGATATGCTCTCTTAGTTGTGTGGACTGGGAGAGGACATGATTGGGGGCTGCCAGCCTTTATAAAGGTTTACACAATTTGAATTTTTATGGAAGCCGTTTAAGACTACAGTAAGTATATATACAGGTTGCCTAAGGGTACGGGCACAGTGCCTCGCTGTGATAAGTAGCTGAAGAGTCTCTCATACCCCCTCTATCGGCAGTTAATTTTGCCTGGGTGGAACCGTGCTGTATTGCAGATAGTCAGCCGTGTCTGTGCGAGCTAGCTAAGCACTATTTTGACTTTCTCTAATAATATGGATTAGGCTTCTAGTGCAGTGGGCTACTATTGTGAATGCACGAAGCCATCATAAAAGGGTTAAATGACTTAATTTGACTTACAATTTCTATTGGAACGAACATCTATTGGAGTAGGACTGATTTATTTTTAAATTTATTTCCATTTACTTGGCTCTTGCTAGACCTGCTTACAGAATGACCATGTAATACATGTGCCTTAAAATCTCTTTACTACAGTAAAATAAGTCCCTATTTAAACAATGGTGAATTTGTGGACCTTGGTACACTTTCTTTTGTTAACCCTCACTCATATCACTTCAAGTGAGTTCAAATCAGGCTGTGATTTTCTAGAAGCAAAATGGACTGTGAATATCTCCCAGTACCCTAAAAGTATTACAGAAGTTGCTGCTTCCTTGTAGCCAAGGGTGTTTAGAAAAAATCCAGTGTGTTTAACCATACAAAATGCTCTTTAAAAATTAGTTCCAGCTCACATTAAAATTAATGTCTGTCCTGTGTCTTCTTTAGAGCCAAATTTATCACTGTTTGTTTGCCTCTTACTAGGAGTCTGTTAACAAGAGACTGTCAATCTAATGGGTGGGTGCTACTATGTGCTAACCACGAACATATTAGAATATAGCAGAAACTTGCAATGACAGTTACAGTCTCTTCTCCTTACTACCTTTGTGCCACCACACAAGCTGCCGTCCCATCACACCACATTTAGAACTGTAAGGAATTATAACTGCCATTAAAAGAAATTTTGGCTTGTAAATGAAGATGTATCTGGATTTCATAGGTTATTTTGGTTAAGTTTAAAATATAATAGCAGTATAATTTAAGGTTTTATTAGATCTGAATTGGGATGGATGTAGACTTCTTACACATAGCCTCTAGGTGCAGCTTCTCTTCTGTATTTTTATGTTCCACTACATGTTACATTGTCATAGTATGAAAAGACAGCGTTTTCCCAAAGCAAAGGTTTTCAGCTTGTTAGCTACAGACAGATAGATATGGACTGTTTGTTTTGGTTTTTTTTCTTAACCGTTTAATTTCTTCAGTGAGAAAAATCTGTACTTGTGCATGAATTAAGACAGATTCATCTCTTGCTACAAAATATTTCAGAAATAAACATCATAACTGCTTCCTTTTCATCACAATATTGTACCAGCTTGACTTCTTTTGCCAGCCAACCTCCTCTGACCATCCAGAACTGCCAAAGCATCTGAGACAATGCACATTCAATTACAGTATTGTAAAGATGAACCATCTGTGCTAAGGTTTCCAATGCTGCATGAGAATGAAAATAGGAATATGCAAAATCCCAGATAGGTGGTTGTAAGTCTCAGCATGACAGAAGTGAATTGAGTTAAGTCGGTCCCTAGCATTGTTAAATAGCCATCACAGATTTTACCACCTACAATTAAAACCAAAATTAGAAAGACTATGTCAGATATGCTGTGGAATCCACTGAGAGTGAAGGGAAGTAAATTGCTACAGTGCGTTCAATGACTAGTAGTAATTTCATCAAAACTTCACTTTTCTAATGGAACTAAATCCAATGCATGTTTAAGGAGTCTGGAAGTAGGTTTTCCTTCTGTTATGCTTTACTCCCCAGGCATGGAAAGGATAATGGACACTATTCACTATTAACACTTATTAACCATACATGTTTTCTCTTCTCTTGCACTGAACTTCAGTAGATCTGTCTTTTCATGGGTATAACCCATTTCTTATACTGCAATCTCTCTGAGGTTCCTCTCACATGGATAGGAACACAGCTGTGTGTAGAAGACGAAGTGCTCTATGCCCCATGGTTGGTGCTTTATATTCATTGGTGGCTTATAAATAGGTCTATGTCTCAGTGTAGCTCTTGCCTAAGATTTTTATATACATATATTTTGAGCTAGGCGTGTTATATTTGCTAAGATAAAATAAATTTACTAATAAGCAAGAGTTAACATAGTATGCTAATTGAAACCCATTTAGTTTTTTTTAATGTTCACGAGAATTATTTTTACCTTTGTTAAAGATAATTAACATCCTCCACTTGTGCAGCAGCATGGGGGGCTGAAGTGATTGAGAAGAAAAGTTTTCACTGCCTAGTTAGTTATTATCCTACTGACATTCCCAATGACTGAAATAGAAATGCAGGGTGTACAAAATGTTAGCTAGAGATACAAAACAATTTCTGTTACATGCATATTGTGTTACGTAAAAAATGTCTTAGGAAAAAAGTGGAGCAGGAAGGCAGAAGGAAAAGCTGGATAGTGAGATGCTGGAAAGAGTTGTTCCATAAGAAAGAAGTTTCCTATGTTAGTGAAGAGGGGATGATGAGATGCCACAGCCATTAGATCCATCCCTCTTTGTACGGATAAGAGGACTCTAGATACAAAGTGGGGATGCCCTAGTTGCTCTCACTGACCCTTGGGTTTAGTTGGGAGCACGACTGACCACGTCCAGCTCTGTCTGAACCCACAGGCTAAAATGTAATCAACAGGAATTCCCTCTCTTCTCACCCATCTCTTCAGCACAGCTGCTGCAGGAACTCTGGAGAGTAGCAAGGTAGTTGTTTGCACTCTCTCACATTTCAGGGAAGGTGGTTGTTAATAGCTTCACACCATCCTGTGATATCACCTCTGAGCAGGAATGAACCAGCCTCTGAAAAGGCTGCACTGTTTAGAATAGTAAAGGCTGAAACTGAAACAGCTGCTTCCCAATGTGCTGGACATTTAAGATGCGTGTTCCTCTTTACATGGGGTGCACTTAAAGCTGGGGTGCTGTGAACCCTGCGTCCCAGGTGTTTGTTCTCAGCCTGTCTCAAGGCAAGGCTTTCTTCCATCCTCATTTGCAATTTCAGCCCCTGGAAGGACACCTAAATGTGCAGGGTAGAGAGGTCTGGTTTGTGCCCTAACCAGATGATCAAGCTGCTGCTGTGCGCTGATACAGTCCCACTCAAGTCAATCAAGATCCAGCTGGCTGCCTTGAAAGGGTCATGCCTTCGCAAGTCTTAATAGAGGCCTTCTGCTCCTCTACCACAAAATTCCATACCTAACTTAGTCTCCTTCTCTATTGTGAAGAACAAAATTTGAGGTCTTTTATAGCTGACAAGCTGTCACGTATGAAAAGCTAGTTATCATGGCGATGAAGCACAAACTTCTTAAACTGGCCTTATATTTGAAATGGTCAGTTAATAATATCTTGTATTTAATAAGGATTAAAAGATACAGGAAAGCAAGCATCAAATTAGCTTCTCAGATGTTGACTCTACCATGTTAAAGCTCAAGGATTCTGAAGCATTTTATAATTCCTCACTGCTGTGGGACTGGAGGTAAGAACACATGCATACATGCATAACTCTGGATAAGGACTTAGAACCTTTAGTTTTATTTTATTGTTGGTTTTCTTTTTTCCCCCAGTTCATTTAGTCTCTTTTTCCCTTAGTTCACTAAATACAAGGCAGCTGTTTGTTTTCTTAATGTCTTATCCTGTCCTTTGCCTATTGTATCTGATAAGATTGCAACTTTGGACTTCCAGCTCTTCTGCCGGCTATGCACAGAACCCAGCAGAGTGGGACATGCAGCTCATGTGAGCTATCACACTATAGTTGAATGAAATAAACCAAGATGTACATAGTTACAAGTTATTATTATAGACAAGAAAGAATACACCACATGCAAGAGAGGGAGAACCAAGAATTTATTGTTAACCTAACAAAAAATCATAAGACCTAATCACAATATAACAGCTGTTAGCAGTCCAACAATACACAGTCCAAATTAGTACAGAAAAGCTTAATTAATAATAATACCATTAAAACTATTAAATAAGATAGCTTTTTTTGGTGTTATGCTTGTCCGACAATAACTCTGTGGGTCTGATGGTCAAGTGTTTGAGCCTTATCTAAGCAAAGAGGTGGGGGCTGTCACAGCCACTCATCAGTGTCTTTGCCAGGATGAATGTGATATTCATGGTCCCTTCCTCCTCAGTGCTGGGGTACACTCAGATTTCTTTTTACATGTTTTCTCATCCCCACCTGCTCCTTTCCCCCTGCTTCCAGGAAGGGGGTGAAAGCTGCCCCTGCAGACCCCTCCATCCCCATGGACTGTTTGGCCAGCAGGGGCTGCCTGGGGCGGGACTCACAGTACTGGAGCTCAGACAAGCCAGGCAAGAGCTCAAATTTGGCCACAGGGCACCTGGTAAAAGGGGCTCAGCCCTGCTCAGGCCCAGTGTAGCCCAGCCACCTCCTAAGATCTGTTCTATGATAAAGTGAGCACAAAGCCTGTGGAATTTCACAGCTAATGACAGAATTACATTTATTGGGCTTAGATGTGAAGAAGAATGCTCCTGTCTGAGTTATGAGGAGGGTATTATCATTATTACTGCTTTTTAAAAATTGAATTGACTGACCTTTCTCTCCCATTGACTAAAATATTTTTGTAACAGGCTCACCCACACGCTGCTGCTGGCTTAGGAAGCTTTCAGACTGAGACAGTGAACCTGAATATAAAGATATTTTGAAAGGTGATTAAATCAGCAGTGTGACCCTGAGATTTTCAGAGGCATGCAATGGTTAATACTAGTTTCTGAATCTGCATGCAAAACATTGATTGATAGTTCAGGATAATCATCTACGTTTGTTACATTTAGATGTATATTCTTTGCTGAAACAAGGTCAACCACTGAACCAAAGCTCCAGCATTGTAAAATTCACGCATATTATGGTGTGATAGTAAATGCTGAGCTGAGCTGGTTACATTATTTAATGGGGAGTTTAAGAAGTTGAAACTGACACTCCATCAAATCATGCCAGTTCTTTTTAGGACTAATCAAGTAGCACTAATATAATTAGCAATAACTGTAAGACTTATAATTACTCCTCATTTTTTTCTTAGGCAGTGTCTTGTTTTGCTTGTGTACTCCTATTTATGTTTAAGAAAGTATTGCTAATCTTTTTTTCCTGTCTGTTAAGATACAAAAGTGATTTTAAATTCTCTTTATTATTGTGCTGCTCTATAAGTAATGATCTGGCTAAGGTACTATGATTTTGTCATCCACATATGGAATATGTCTTACTAAACTAATATTATCTGAAACAGAAACCTAAACTATGTATTTTTTTAAGGTTTTCCATAGAAACCCTAGTTGAACTGGAGGCATTGGACCCTCTTGTGCTTGTTTTGGCTGGGATACAGTTGATTTTCTTAATAGCAGCTAACATGGGGCTATGTTTTGGATTTGTGATGAAAACGCTGTTGATAAGGCAGGGACGTTTTCATTATTGCCGAGCAGTGCTTACACAGAGCCAAGGCCTTTTCTGCTTCTCACCCCACCCCATCAGCGAGTGGCTGGGGGTGCACAAGAAGCTGGGAGAGGACACAGCTGCGACAGCTGACCCCAGCTGACCAAAGGGATGTTCCATACCATATGGCATCATGCTGTCTAGTTTAACCCCAGTCAGCAACTAAGTACCACACAGCTGCTCACTCACTCCCCCCAATGGGATGGGGCAGGGAATCAGAAGGGTAAAAGTGAGGAAACTTGTGGGTTGATATAAAACCAGTTTAATAGGTAAAGCAAAAGCTGTGTGGGGAAGCAAAGCAAAACAAGGAATTCATTCACTCCTTCCCATGGGCAGGCAGGTGTTCAGCCGTCTCCAGGAAAGCAGGGCTCCATCACACATAGTGGATACTTGGGAAGACAAACGCCATGATTCCAAACATCCCCGCCCCCCGCTAGGCATCACATCATAAGGTATGGAATATCCCTTTAGTCAGTTGGGGTCAGCTGTCCTGGCTGTGTCCCCTCCCAGCTTCTTGTGCCCCTGGCAGAGCGTGGGAAGCTGGAAAAGTCCTTGACTAGTGTAAGCACTACTTAGGGACACTTAACACCTACTTAACAACAGCTAAAATATCAGTGAGCGATCACTACTATTCTCACACCAAATAAAAAACACACTATGCCAGCTACAGTGAAGAAAATTAACTCTATCGCGGCCAAACCAGGACACATGCTCAGCATATAAGGCTGGGGGAGGAAGAAGGAAGGGGGGATGTTCAGAGTGACGGCGTTTTGTCTTCCCAAGAAACCATTATACATGATGGACCCCTTCTTTCCTGAAGATGGCTGAACACCTGCCTGCCCACGGGAAGGAGTGAATGAATTCCTTGTTTTGCTTTGCTTGCACACGCAGCTTTTGCTTTACCTTTAAATTGTGTTTATCTCAACCTGTAACCAGAGCAATAGAATTAACCAACCACGGATGTTGCTATACTCCTTGTACAGCCCTATCCAACTGGATGTTAAGTCTGGGGACATGGAGTATACCAATCAGTGTATTCTTTGGTCTGCATTTTAGTCCCTAGGTAATCATTAATGTGAACGAAACAATAGACAATGTGCTTCTGTCAGAAAAGGATAACAAAGTGTGGTTTCGTGTAGTGGACTGAGAAAACTGGCCAGGACTGCCAAGATTAAGAGCCAAGTAGGTAAAAGGTAATTCCGGCAGGGGGAGATCGCGACCACCGACTCACGGACCACCGACCCAAGTAACACCACCTACTCAAAAGAGAACAATAGAAGAGGACAACTGAGTCTGCGCACTAATTTACATATGGAACGAGCAAGTTTGTACCAATCAGTAGAAAGGACAATAATGAATATGTATGAATATGTAAATTGTTGATCTATAAATCATATGGGAAAGGTGTGTAAGGTATGCATGTTAGGAGGAATGATCCCCCATGCATACGGCACTGTGAATAAAGAATGCCTGCTCTTTAATACTAAATCGGTGTTAAAGAGTTGTTTCTGATTTTACCGCGTTTTTCGGCAACAAACCCACGAGCTTACTCACTTTTACTCTCCTGATTCCCTCCCCCATCCCACCAGGGGTGAGTGAGTGAGCAGCTGCATGGGACTTGGTTGCTGGCTGGGGTTAAACCACGACACCTCTCTGTTTTCTTCTGCACGAATAACTAATATTTTGTATTTGTTGCAATACAAACTGTGGTACAGAAGAAATAAAAGTAACTGCAGAGACTTGGTTCTGCTCATTAACCAAATGACTGAATTTCAAGTCTCTTTCCAATTGCAAAAGAAGCTCCATGCTAAACTTGATTTTGTTTATACCTCTGTCTTTGGAACTGATTAACTCCTTGGATACTAAGTCAACCTAAACTAAAAAATTTGAGCATGGAAGGGCATTTCCATGTACTTTTGGGTGTGTGGTTTCTGTGTATGTTTCTGTGCACCTTTTTCACATCAGAAAAATGAGTTCCTTCTCTCTGAACAACCTTTTTCATTTCTTCCCCTCATAAAGAAAAGTAAAGAGAGGTAAAAAGACTGTCTCTGCATGGCTCCCCCGCAGTGGTAGGTACCGCACCACAGAGGGGTACAAGGAAGGAGCGGGCAAGGTGCTGCCAAGGGAAAAGGCAGGCGCGTAAACCAGCGCTGCTGCCACTGTGAGGAGCAGCTGTGGACTCATATTCTCAGACATTGTCAGGAACCTTACTGTCCAAAGAGAATGTTCTCAGTGGGCAGCCTAAAGCTTAATGCTCTATGCATGTCCAGAAATATTTCCATTCTGGATAAATCTTTCATGTGTATATACTTATATATCCACATGCCAAGTGTCTGTACTCACTGACCATTCTGACTTTCTGGTGGAGTCCTTAGTTAATATGACATGGATCCTGGTTCATCAAGGTGGAGAATCTACAGGGAGTTTACTGTATATTTTTTTTTTTACCTTCATGGTATAAATATTCTGTTTTCTAGCAGTCTCTCTGAAAATTACTTCATCTTTGTACACTTCAAGAAAAACAGTAATTTCAAAGTCAGTCATCTCTAAAATTCAGTGCAAAGTCAACCGCACAGAAATGTATCCATACAATTTTTTTTAAGATGTGATGAGCAGGCTTCACATTGTAAGCAATTTTTCTCATATGAAAATCATGTTAATGGCAACCTTTAATTGTAGTTGGTCAAAGAAAAACTTGAACCCCCAGTGTCCAAGGGAATAAGAGAATTGAATGACTTTTTATAAAACCTGTCTATGTCCACTGGGGCTCCATGAAATCCTAAAGTGAAAACATCTGACAAAATATAAGTAGGGAGAGAAAAATTACTATTTTTTCTTTTAAATACAGCTTGACTACATCAGGCTATTGGGAATATCAAACTATTCTCTTTTTAGGTAGAGAGATCCATAAAGAGAATTAAGTGTTTTACCACATGTGGAGGTGGATTGTTTTTCTATTACTTGGCTTTCGTCTACTGGAAGAAAATTAATTCTCCAAGAATTCAAGGAGAGAAAACATGTATTAATATTGCATTAATAGTGCATGTGGACAGGACTGTATTGTCAATTAAAAAGTCTAGATTTCATATTTGTGGTGTGAACTCTTCCAGTAAAATAATTTTGAAATTGGTTTACATGTAATGTTTTACTTATGCAACCTATTATTTTCCTTTCTTTGGTTTGAAAATTTTTGTTGATTCCTGTCTTATTTAGTATTACTTGGTCCTACTGTGCACTTGCTCCAGCAGGCAGTCAGTGCTAACCATATAACTGCTGTTAGGTCTGATGTTTTTCCCTCAGCTGAGTAGTTCATCAGGAAGAAAGACTTGAGAAACTATGGGTACATCCATACGCAGCTCTGTGTGTATGGATGTACATATATGTGTGTACATGTCTACATATATGAAATTATATATTTTTTCTGTTTGCTCTCCCTTCAAAGTCCTGATCAGTAGTCACAGCACAGAGGTCACACAGCAATAATTTGGCACAGTCTGAGAGTTTACTGACTACTAATGAACTTTTATAAATTTTAATATGCAGTATGAAGAAGATTACATGAAAATGTGTGTTTGTACAGCAGTTTAGTGGTGAAGTTTTCCTCTCTGGGTTTGGTTTAAGATCATTCTAGAGTATTTAATATACAGTCTGAAATTCAGTGAAAATGTTATTCACAGCCTAAATCTTCTATCCCATTTTCCAAATGGCATATTCAAATGTCATTACCATAAAAGAATGCAGAAAGGAGCATTTGTGTGTGTTGCTCTCCCTCTCCATATTTTTTTAACGGGACAATTTAGCGAACGGTAACTTCCAGAAAGGAAAATGTTAGAACGAAGGGTATGTTATAAGGGAAATATACAAGTATGTTAAGTAACCCTAAGCCAAGTGTCTCCAGCTATGTGGCTTAAAGTTCTCCATCAATATGTGAAATACATAAACTCATCTCAAATTTCAAGAGTTTCCAGAGACACTTTCAAGGTTTCAATGCACTTATAAACTAGCCATAAACATATACAGAGGCCCTCTACTCTTACAACTTGGTGACTGTTTTCTAATGAATAATTTATTTGATGAATGTTTTCCCTTTTGTCTTTTGATTTGATTTGATTGGGGTACAATACGAAAGAACACCTATTTATTGTTCAAAAATATCAGATTAATAGTTTGTGCTAATATACCTTGCTCTGAAATGTGGTGTTTGCCTACAACTCACAGGTATTTGATAAGCTGGCCTGGGTAGTATGAACAGAACATAAGTTTAAAGCTGCTTGTAAGATACCAAAATAGATTTTTGGTTTTTGAACCAGTAGACAACATAATCTAAAATAATAAGCAGAAAAAAATGAATTTGAATGGTTTTCTAAAACTGTTTTTTTTTCATCAGGAGCAGGTTGTTTTAATTTTTTTTTTTTTTTTCCCTTCCTGTAATTAGAAATAAGAGCTTTTCAAAGAGAAAAATACAAAACCACAGGAGATTATTTTAAATATCTCTTTACAAATTATTTTTGTATTTCAAAAACAGCTTTGTTTTAATTGCTGGGTTTCTTATTAGGTTGTTAAATTACTACAAATAGTTGTTATATGGATTTTTTTCCTTAATTTTCAAAATGCTCATTTTGATGAAACAGCTGCTGCTAACTACGCCAAATCTCTCAGCAGGAATTAACATGTAACACTTCTTCTATATCCTAAATTCCTGAATCCACATATATATTTTCATGTATGTCACCAAGATTTAGTACTTCTTTCCTCCAAATGTGGATGATGTTGTTCTTTAATGGCATAGTGAAAATCTGGGCTTATTTGCCAACCTTTAACATGTATAATTAAAACCTTACCTTTTATTCTCAGATATTTGCAGGTTTTTTCAGTCTTCCAAGCTGCCAATAGATACAGTAGAATTTATCAATAGCGTATTGGTGTGATCTCCCCCCGCCCCCCGCCCCAGGTCATTCACCTAGGCCTTTTTAGGAGCTGTGCACCTGCTCATAGGTTGACTATAAGGATTAAACCTAAAAAGTCATCACACACATATACAGCTGCTTAGAACACAGAAATATAAACAATTATACGATTGCAGTGATAACATACTTTGATGATTTTCAAGGTCTCAACTTTCCTTATGGCCACAGTGACCACAATAACTCTGAGAAATGACTCTTAATGATGGCTATTTTGCTGAGTCAAAATCCTTATAAATAGTTTTGACTTTCATGCAATATTTAACTCATACACTAAGACAGAGATATTTTATTTAGTTTATATACAAGTTGTCTGTGTTATTCAATGCTATAGCTTTTATTTTCAGCTCTTACATTCTCTTGTTCTTTCCTCTACCTGTAGCTTATTTCAAATAACCAGATTCTTTTTCATTTTAAATCTTATTCCAAGTCTGTCATGTGAACAAATGTAGCCAAATTCCATCTGGAGCCCCTATTGTTATTGTGTAGTTATTCAGTAGTAACATACTACTGAAATTTCTACCGTTTACTTGTATCTATCTCACGTCTTCAGACTAAAATGTGGGAATGTTGTTATTTTGCTTCAGGCATTCAGTATCATGATTCTACATTTTTAATCTGTTGCATTCATTTATTTTTAATAGTGATGGAGTGGATCTGCATTTTGAGGTCATGCCTATGTGGCACAAAAGATACTCATGTTACCTTTGAATGAAGCATGATTTCTCTGAATGATTAAGTGGTATAGGTGGTGGAAATGTGGTACTCTGGTGTTTAGATTTCAAAACATCCAGTTTGAAAGTTGTCTGTAATCTGTCTTTAAAAGCAGGCAAAGAAGGGTCTCTAAAAAAGTGTTTGTCTTCTCCATGTCAATTTGCAGTTCTACGCTAGCTGAAGTGTGTTATTTGACACAGTAACCTTGAGACACTTATAAGATTTTATTGACGACTGCAGCCCTTTGCCAAATCTCTCTTTATTTTTACACAACTTCTGGCTGTCCTTGTTAGGATACATTAGTGTCAAACTGAGGAATGCTGATTAGGGAAGACAAGTCATATACCATGCACACGATCGCTAGCACAGTCCCATTTATACGAGGGTACAATGTTTTTTGGCTCTGTGGAGCAGATATCATTTTCGATGCATTCTCCTTCTCCATTCCTTCCTTCTTTGATAAGCAATAGTTTGTTTAACTAAAGGCATTGGTGAAAACTAAATATCTGCCAAGGTCAAAAATAAGTCTTCACAACTCAAAGCAGGACAGCAGTGAGGAACAGACTTCTTTGGGA
This sequence comes from Phalacrocorax aristotelis, assembly GCF_949628215.1. Classification (NCBI taxonomy): domain Eukaryota; kingdom Metazoa; phylum Chordata; class Aves; order Suliformes; family Phalacrocoracidae; genus Phalacrocorax; species Phalacrocorax aristotelis. The sequence continues at coordinate 107,671,293 of NC_134276.1, read as the reverse complement.
AATGTGCAGTTGACTGAGGCCCAGACCTCTGTGAAACATTCTTAAATACGAACTAAAAGCTTGTACCTGAGCAAAGGCCTAAGCCTGAAGGTCAGCAGAGCTGTACCTGAAATGCTTTCTCCCGTTTGCTAGTTGTCTGACTTCAGATTTTTCTCAGGGCTCAGTAATTGCTCTCTATTTTAGCACATTACTAAGGCTGTTCTACAAAGCGTGTCTGTTGGAGTGTTTCAGTTTGTGTGTTCATATATGTGTATGTACATACATACACACACATATATACTTTTGATTGACCAGTGCCCCTAATCCTAGGACAGCAATGTGTTAGGGCTGAGCTCTGCCCCCTCCCTCTCACCCCTTTGATTAACAAGACCTAGAATAACAGAACAATTACATTCTTATGCTCTCTGTCCACCATTTTATTATGTTTTCCTGCTAGATAATACAAATTATTTTCTGGTTAAATATGAGTGTGGATATTCTTTCCATAATATATAATGTACAACATCTCAAGGTGAAAGACCAATACAGAAAACCTTTAGGAATTTGTGTATTGGAAGCTTGCTTTACGGGTATCTTGAACGCTGAAAGTTGAATGAAAGCATAGCTTGTCATGCAAAATGTCTTAGGTGAAACCTGTAAAATTATGGACAATTTTCTTAGTGAAAAGGAAATTAAAACAAAACAAAAAACCCCATGCAATATATGGAAACAGTAATTTCCACTGCATTTATCAGGGAGGAGGTGTAAAGCTAGAGATACTAAGCTAAATAGGTGGAATAGACAGAAAAAGATGAGAGGCATCACATTAATGATAATTTTGTTTTCATCTTGGACTACAAATGGGAATTGTAGGAATGTACATTCCTCCCCATTTGATGCTCTGTGGAGACTTCATTGAGGGCTATATGAAAGTTGGCAGAAGTGGGTATACATAATCACAGTATTGGAAGTGGAGTAGTTATTTCAGTGCAGTCAAAATGTGGGTAAGAATCCAATGTTAGTTTGAGGATATGTTTGCAAAGGATGCTGCCAAAAAGCATCAGGAAAAAAGGAAAAATATTCATGTAAAAGTATGAGGAAACATTGTAGTGGCAAAGATCCAGAATTTTATAATAAAAATACTCTAATGTTTAAAAGATTTGGTAGAATAACAGCAATTCAAATCTGTGGATGTCATCAAACTAATGCTAGTACATGCAATTTCTTCCTCCTATCCTGCAAAATCTTAAGATAGTAAATTTTCTTAGGCTGAAAAACTCAAAAAGTGGATTTTGCAGTTCATTGCGTTTTGTGAAGGAATTCCATTTAGTTTCTTTCACAGTCATGTTTTCTTTTTCCTTTTATAAATACACCTGTTGGAGTGATTTGTCTTGTGTGTTTGGCTGGTATTAGTAGTAAGTTAAGCACCACATATCAAGTCATCCTCTCCTTCTAATGTTGATGGAATTCTGAAGTTTGGAGGCCTTCCAGCATTTCATAGTTTTGTGTTATTCTGCTGTACAAAATAGCTTAGCATAGAAACCATGCTTCTGAACAACCCATCTGCAGGTATTGATGTAGCTTTTCAGCTTTTCACTTTTTTTTTTAAAGTAAAATATTATTCTAAGAGGATACAGGGTGTCACTGAAGACTCATACACCTGTAAATGATTGAGCATTATCTATAAAATAATAAAAACCCCATTTACAGAATCACAGAATGGTTGAGGTTGAAAGGTACTTCTGGAGGTCATCTGATCCAACCCCCCTGCTTAAGCAGGGCCACCTAGAGCCACCATGCCCAGGACCGTGTCCAGACAGCCTTTGAATATCTTCACAAGGGAGACTCCACAATCTCTCTGGACAACCTGTATCAATGCATCACAGTGAAGAAAGTGTTTCCCTATGTTCAGACAGAGCCTTCTGTGTTTCAGTTTCTGCCCGTTGGCTCTTGTCCTGTCACTGAGCACCACTGAAAAGAGCCTGGCTTCATCCTCTTTGCAGCCTTCCTTCAGTATTTATATATATTGATAAGCTGTCCCTGAGGCTTTCCTTCTCCAGGCTGAACAGTCCCAGATCTCTCAGCCTGTCCTCTTGGGAAAGATGGCTCTAGTTCCTTGATCATCTCTGTGGCCCTTCATCAGACTCCCTCCAGTATGTCCATGTGTCTCTCACAGTGGGGAGCCCAGAACTGGGCACAGCACTCCAGGTGTGGCCAGGTGCTGAGCAGAGGGGAAGGGTCACCTTCTTCCACCTGTTTGCAGTACTTTGCCTAATACAGCCCAGGATACTATTCACCTTCTTTTTCTGCAAGGGGGCATTCCTGGCTCATGTAAATACCTTCACATGCCTTCTAGCTGCATTTTCCACTTATTTAATTTTCCTATCTACACAACTGGAAAAAAAAAATATGCTGATTTTCTTACTTCTGAAGAATCAAAAGATATCTGAAAAATGATGAAGCTTAAACCCTAACAGACAGAAATCAAAGATAAAATTTTGAAGAAGTTTGCTTCACTTTCTTTTCCATGAATAGAAGGTGTATTATTACAAATATGATTATAAGAAGACAATGTAAAACGTTGAAATTACAAGAAACTTTTGTGTGGTTTTAAAACAAAACTAGAGGTGACATAATTAGACCTCAAATATTTTCTGAGAAACTGGTTCGGAAAAGCATCTGGGTTTGTAGCTCTGCTCTTGAAAATTCAGAAATTTAATGTTAATGGAGCTATTGTAACATTTGAAAGAAAATTAAAAGGCAGAACAAAAAAAAAAAACAAACAAAAAAAAATTGCACTAACCTAATGGCAAACTGAACAGTAGTCACCTTCCAAATCAGTCTGTGTTAATGATATCTCAGTGCTGAACTGAGATAATTCAGACATAGCTTTTCAGGAGCATCTCAGTTGTAGATGAGATGATTTATTGCAACAATGCTTCTGCAGATAACATGGAAAACAGCAGAAAATAGTACTTCAGTGATCATGGCTTTGGTCCTGCTACTGTCTACTTTGGTTTTGACTGAGGTGAGTTGAAAATGCGTTTGCTACTCAAGCAATTTATTAGTTCAGTGTCAAAATATAAGAACATCTGCGCATAACTGAAAATATATGGACTTCCTTCTTTGCCGACTTAATACTTAGGACTCTAAACTGGCAACCCTTTACAGGTTGAGGCATAACTTACAAACTGACTAAGAATTATATCTGTCAGTATTAGTTGGCATGAATAAGCAAAAATAAACTTGGGTTTTTTCCTGGCAGGATTCAGCTTTGCTTTTCAACAAAAATTGAAGTGTATGTTAGTTTAGACGAGTTCTTGTCTTCCTTCTTCTGCTTATGGTGGTAGTTTCAAACTCATTTTTGCTTGCTGAATTCAGTATTTAGAGTCTAAGCCTATAAAGGAGAAAGATTTTGATGCCACAGTCAAAAATTAATAACTTTTACTATTGTCTTATTTTTGGGCTCTGGCAGTGCATGGAGGACAGTTAAGCTATAATACTGGGCCCCATTGTATTAGATACTGTTTATACATGCCTCAAAAAAAGGCCCACTTATTAATAGCTTTGTCCAGTTTTGACAAGGTGTAATTGTGCATTTGATTGCTATGTCTTCATCCATACATTATTATTCATAGGGATTCAAGTTTAAAATCTGATCTTTTTAAAGTTCAGGCTACTTTTGAAATTTTAAATTGTACCTCATTTTACATGAAAAGGAATTCATTCCCTTCTTTGTCCCTAAGGAAGCTGTTGATACAAATCCTGATACTAGTGCGGTATGGCATCCCAGCAGGAATTTTATTAGAAATTATGGTAATTCCATGGTGCAATGTAACAAGTACTATTGCTGTCATGTATTATCCTGATAAATATATAGAGTTAACTTCTGTCACTGCAGTAAATACACTTCATCAGACCTGGTATGGAGGAGAAAGATTATCTTTTGTTGTTGCTCTTCTGGTCATTTGCATCTTAAGAATCTCATTTGTGTAAATTTCTGCTTAAGTAACTTTAAAAAATTATTCTCATTTTCAAATTGCCTCTTCAGTAATTTCTTTTTTTGTAAGACACAAATGAAAAAGAAAAAAACAAAACCTTGCTCCTGCAGATCACATGCTGCTCGGCAGCCTTAGCAAAGTAGGTATAAAAGGAGATTTTGCAGAATAAATAGTTACTCCCTAACTTACATGCCCCAGAGAACCTTCCAGCCTTGTATATTGTTTACTTTGAAACTAGTTAATTTGTATTCCTTGATCTCTGATGTGGCAGTATCCTTGAAAAAGGTAAACAAACTCTCAGGTTATTGGATTCCAAATTATTATATCATTACTTCTAGTGACTGTTAGCTTATATTTATTGAGGGAATATATTTATATTCCTTCTGGCCTTACATCTAGTTTGGGAGATTATCTCCACTTAGGAAACTGCTCAAGCCACTATTCAGAAAGGCACCTAAAATATGACTAAGAATACTCTTGTACCCTTTCCTATGTTGGAAAGTTTCTGTGTTACCTAATAAACAGATAATTAATAGAATATCATATATAAACCTATTAGAAACTTGAGCTTACACAAAGTGACATCAGTGATAGGTTTTGATCTGATGTCCAGTAGGAGTTTAGCATTCATACTAGCAAATAAAGCAGGAGTAAGTATGGATGCCCAGAAGCCTGTTGATTAGTCCTTGTCCCCATTTAGTGACTCTAATATGAAGGCATTTCAAGTGAGCAAGCATTTTAAAACATTAATCATCAAGGCTGTGATAAATACTGAGCGAATTGCATTTTTCTCCCCCTACATACCACTTTAATTAAAAACAGATATTTGTGTAGGGCTGCAGTTCTTCAAAGTTTTGATAACTTTGAGCTGACTTTCATCTCTACTCAAGTAAGTTCATCATGGTAATAACATTTTACAGTCTTTTCAAGTTTTCATTTTCACCTATTTTATGAACACATTCATAACAACGTAAAGCGCTGTTCTTCTATGCCAAAATGCTAATCAAATACCTCTTCTATTACTAATAAAAAATGTAGGATTTTCTCCCCTTTAACTGAAGCTTCTGTGTATATGTGTGTATATATAACACATTTCCTGATGGCACTATCAGGAAAAAGGATAAAAGTGTTCTCAAATCCTTTTACTAGCTCCTTAATTTAATATTTTAAAAAACATGAAATCCATACAGCAAAGCACGTAGCATGTAAGTTTAAGCACATGCTTATGTTCCTTTATATTCAGCACAGTACTAAAATAATGAATTTAAAATTAAATATATATTTAAGCATTTAAATAAGTAAGTGTTTAATCACTGTTCCCATTAGGGGTACTATTTTGACAGGCGGGCTATAATGATTAAACACCTTTCTGAATTAGAGTCTTAAGCATCTGCCTGATTTAAGCAGTAAATCCTATTGAAACCAATGGGACTTATCCTGATTAAGTCTCTTACTGAACTAGGGTGAAAGTGAGAGACTGATAATCCTGAGCAACCTTAAAGTCTGGCAAGCAGGCACTGAAACTATTTTAGACAGTGAAATATGAATTACAGCTCCCCAGCTAGTCATGTCTATAAGCACAAATTTCAAATGGTGCCAATCTCTGTATTTAGCAGATGAATCATACTAGAGAACAGCTCTAGAATAAATCTATTAAAGCTACGTGTAATCTAAAAGAGCAAAGACTCATTAAATTTATTTTTTTCAGTACCTCTGTTCCATGTTTTCTTCTCCTGTGCTCTGGAGTTTGTCAGGATTCTGGTCATGTGTTTCTTTTCCCAGTCTTCTTTCCTTCTGCCTTTGAACACTGCCACAAAATGATCCAGAGAAAATGAACAAAAGATATTACTATGTATACTTCCTGCCACACAAAATGGTATGAATCTCTCTAATGCCAGACAAAATCCTCTTCCCTGATATCCTCTACCCAAAGAACAAAAGGTTAGTGGCCTTCTACAGATAGGTAGAAGCAATATGACCAAAATGACTCTATGCCAACACAGGTGGAGCTTCAGGAGGCTCATGTTCTACAACACAGTAAATATGGTATTGTCACTGCACGGGGCAAATATCAGGCTGTGGTGAATCCCAGGGGGCGGCTGGGCTGCCCTTGGCCTGAGCGGGGCTGAGCTGGGTTTACCAGGCGCCCCATGGCCAAGTGCCCATTGCCCAGCCTGTCTGAGCTCCTGCTCTGTGAGTGCTGCCGGGGAAGGGGTTGACAGACCCAGGCAGTCCCTGCCGGACAAATGGCCCCTGGGTGATACTGGGGGGCTGCAGAGAAACTTTCACCCCTTACCTGGAAGCAGGGGACAGAAACAGGCCATAGTATGCAAATGTATGCAAAGAAATCCAAGTGGATCCTGGCACTGAAAAGGAGGGGAACCCACCCTCACCATCCCACCCTTCCCAGTGACAGCTGAGGACACTGATGAGTGTCTGTGACACCCCCTACCTCTCTGCTTGGGGAACACTGAAACTGTTGACCATCAGACCCAGACAGGCTTCAGAAGCATGGGCATAACATAGAAAGGATGGACTAGGAAGATCTTTTTTAATATAGGTGTACATAAACTTATGTATAACAATTTTAATCATTGCAACTTTTCTGTATTAGATAAGTTGGGCTAATAGAATGCCAAAACATTAACTAGACTGACAATAAATTATCGCTTCCACTTATATATGGTGTGCTCATTTTTATGCGTAATGAGATTTTGAGTATAAAATTCCCTCTCAGCAGGTGTTGGAAATGCACATTTAATTTTCTGCAGTCATGTATGAAAAGCACCTTATTCCCAATTCACAGGGTAAGTGGGGAACTCTGCTAATACAGGTTAAAGAAATTAAAACCAAGGTTGTCCCATTGCCTGATTTTGGATCTTTTTGGCATTTAGGCTTCTTTTTTATTTGGTAAAGAGGAGTATGCTTCAGCTGAAAGCTGTCAGGAGTCTAGCTGCCATCTGGAATAATACTTTCCATAGATGTTTTGTTGACTATGTAGAGCTCCTAGGGAACTTAAGATGTAATTACAAGATGCATGTTTTTGGCAGCTATTGCTCCTGCTCTGTTCTCAGAATGACATTGACTGCTGCAAAGTTGGGGGTTTTTTTTGTTTTGTGGGTGTTTTTGAGGATACGGTTTTTAAAACAAACAAAAAAATAAACTGGTTTTGAGGGTGGATATGGTGGTGTTTGTATTTGTAAAGCATCTGTGGGTACAGTTCAGAGACCACTCTCACTTGAATGCTCTGGTTTGAGAGTTTTCAACAGTTCTATACCTCCCTTTGCTTCCTTCCAGCACAGGAAATAGTGTCTGTTGGTCACAGAGATTATTTTAGCCTAGGTCTTTTTAATGAGCTACTCAATAGTTCAGCCCCAGAAGGAGCTGGGGTGTCAGGAGCTTTCTGTATAACAATGCAGAAAAAACTGTGGTCTTTTTTTGGACGGCATGTTTATTTTTGCTCCTCTAATCTAGAGTATATGCAAATTTCTAAAAGTTTTTTAAAACTGTCCCTTGGGATTTCTTTTGTTCCATCAAGAGAAGCAAAGGTCCCTCATCATCTGGACTCAGTTGCTTTGAGATAGATCAGTTTCTATCCAATTTTCCTGCCTCTGTGTGTGATTCTTAATTGAACACCTAGAGGAACAACATGCTCTTTCTCTCAGGTTTGGGTCAATAACTCTTAGCTTGCTCCCAATAAAAAGCTTGAGTTTCAAGTGTGCATGTACGTGCATGAGTTCTCCCCCATTGCCCTGACAACTGATTGTTCCTGTGTTTTAGTTGTAATTAATTCCATGTTTCCCATCAGACAAATGTAAAAGAGTAAGCCTGTTTCTATTTAAAGTTCTGTATGGGTATTAAGAGACAGGGGGGAAAAACATACAAACAAACAAGAGGTACAGAAATAAGATAATTACATCTTTTGAGGAACAATGAGGGAAGAATATCCTGGTAAAAGCATGTTTGCATGTGCTCCCAATGGGGCTCTTGGTATAATAGAAATATCATCCAAGCCATACATGCTTGCAAAAGTTTCATGTATAAGCTTGTTTTGGAATTTTACTGTGGCTTAATGCTTTACCTTTTCATTTTATATATAGTACTAAACTGTGGAGCTGGTTTAGTAATTTGTTTAATTTTTGTCGTGACAGAGTACAGCTGGAAGGTGGGGGGAAAAAGTTGATTCCAAATTAGAGAATTTGTTTTTTTTCTGTCATAACTGCATATTGCAAGAAGCTCAAGGCTAACTGAATTTAGGAAAAATAAGACCAAAAATACCACCAACTTCTCAGGTCAGATGTAAAAATATCAATTCAATAGTTAGCTTTTGGTTTGCCTTTCTTCAAAAACTAAAATTTAGACATGTTGATATGCTTGTTACCCACCTTATAACTTGTTCTGTGGGAAAAAGAAAACAAAATTTCCTGAACTCAGCTCTTATTAGAGGCTTGCATTTTGATATCTCACACTGCCCTTGTTTTTTTGTGTCCTATGAAATCAAATACTATTTCCCAATTATGACAGAAAAAGAACAGCTGAGCTACTGCAGGCTTTTCCTCTTGTTGGATTTAGTAAACAAGGTACTCAATGATTGTAGCAGATGTCTCTGATTTGAGCCTTTTACCTCTTTCCATGGAGCAAATGCTAGGGATCATCAAAACCTGGAGACGAGCCCACAGGTACCAGGAACGATGCATTAACATGGCCAGCAGCCCTAGGAATTCAGCCATTATTCCCAGCAGCTTAATTCTCTGATCAACCATGCTGATTGCATGCTCCTTTTCTTTTTAATAGTGTATTCTTCCATTCTCCCTTGTGGTCCACTGCTCTCCCCTCTCCAGAAATTTATTCATTTGTATTTGAATGCATCTTTCTCCCAGTCCCCAGGGGACTTGCTTGTACTCTCACGATTTTTGTTGGGGTCCTTGAGCCAGTGTGCTGAGTGTGGTGAGCCCCCAGATGTTCTACTCAGTACTTTACTTGTGAGGCCTGGACTTTTGTTCAGACAGAGGTATTGACAGAGGGGAGGGAGCATGGGACTGGGTAGATGAAGAAGAAGAGAAAAAAATGCAAGTGTGTCTGTGTGAGTAATATATGAAAGTGAAAGGATGAAAGCATGGCATGCAAGGTCAGTAAGTAGTCATGATGGGAACTGAGGGGAAAGGGCCAGATTTGCTCATTGAATTCAGTTTGCTTGTGAGGAATTTGCATTTTATGGTGAAAATTGGAAAGCATAAGTGCAAAACCCGAATTTATGTAAAGTGGCTCGGGCTGAAAGAAGCCAGTCGTTGGAGGAGAGACACCTGTTTACATTCTCTAAACCTTTCCTGCTGGGCCATAGAAAGCTAATCGCAACCTATATCTGCTGTCTTTATTGATGGTTCAGTAAAGACTGTTCCAGGAGCATGAAAGCAGAGCAGATACACTCTTAATAAGTTTGTAACAACTTTGAAATTTTTTTCTCCTACTGTTGCAGTTCAAACGTAGAATGGTGAGCAGTTATGGACTCAGCCTTACCTAAAGCTACTAGCAGTTTTGCCCATTGGGCCTAAAAGAAAATGGCTTTTGTTTTTTTAACCTCCACCTGGTGACTTTTAGTCTTCCCTTCAAAGCAGGAAAACAAGCTTCCATTCTTATGGCTGATAATTGAACTTGGGCTAAAGTTGACTTATGCTTCTGGTTAGGTTGCTGGCTTTTGTGAGTGAAATGCTGCCTCCCATTCAGAAGAAAGTGGAGACAGAGGGTACAGCAATGAACAGTTGGCTAACATAGCCCCAGAAGCGTGTGGTGCTGGCAGGTGTAAGGATGTGTTTCGTATGGCTGATTGATTGGAATGATTAAGGCTGCTATTGAATAATTGTACAGAGTGATCTTCAGCAGAGACACTAAAGGCTTTTTTCTCCTAGTAGAGCCTTTAGGAAATGTGACAATATGTATGTCTTAGTATCCACGGTTTACAAATTCATACACAGTGTAAGCATACTAAGTTCTGGCAAGGTATCTCTTGTATGTCAAGTAGTGCAAAGAGTCAGCTGCAGGGTTTTGGCTTTGTCATGAGCTCTCACTGGCTGCAGGCAGTTCACTGCTGATCTGCTGGGCTTGGCAAGCTGAGATAGATGGAATATGAGACTCAATAATGTAAAGTGCTAAGTACTGTTTTGCAGTAAACATTTTCTGTAGGTCTCCATTTATTTGTTAATGACATTTGACTAGATGAAATTTAAATCCTTGCTCCAGGTTCTTAAGAGTGTAACAGCCATTCCCCCAGTTGGTGTGCCTCTAGAGAGCTCACAAGGGGCCAAGGGGCACACTTTTATATTTACAGACACGTATGTGCATTTGAAGATTGTTTCCAGTTTGGATCTTTCTGGTTTCTCTGTATGATCGCAGCAATATATATATTTTTTTTTCTGATCATCAGGCTTTTGAAACATCAGATTTCCCAGTGAGTAGTTATCAGTTGCCTTGATGGATTTTGAGAGACATAATTTCTGTCATGTTCATAAATTTCTGTGGTTCCTTGGAGGGTATGTGTTGGGCAAAAATAATCCAAGTGTAATACTCCTTCAAGAAGCAAGGATAATGAAAACATACGTTGTTTTTTTTTCTTCATGAATATCTTAATTTGTTTTTGTCCTCTTCCAGTTTATGTTCTCCTTGTTGACTTGTTAGTATTACTGTAGATCACTTTCAAACAGATAAGAGGAGGATATAAGAAACAAAGAGGAAATTATACTAGTTATAAAAATAAAGCAGAGGATTGAATTGTAGCTCCTTTAAAGAAATTTTCTTTTTAAGGTTGTTAGAAGTAGGATCATATGTGTGCTACTAAGTATGACTAGAATAGCGCAATAAAATACCCAGTGTTTGCTATCCTAAATCTTTTCCTGTTCCATTTTTCTTTTTCCTATTTTTCCTTTTTTCTGTTTGTTTTTTGGGTTTTGTTTGTTTGGTTTGGGATTTTTTTTGTTGTTGTGGTGGGTTTTTTTGTGGGTTGTTGTGGGTTTTTTTTGTTTGTTTGTTTGTGTGTGTGTGTGTTTGTTTTAAGATTCATGATTTCTAGGCAAATGTGCTTAATGAATTCTGTAATCCTGGAGCCTTGTATCCTTCCCATTTCCTAAATTTTGCCTTGCTTTTGTTCCTATATTTATACTGTGTAACAGTGGTGGTTGTACTGCATGTCTTAATTCAGTGATAAATCTAAAGCTTATTCTCAATAGCACACGCATTCGTTATAAAGCTTTTGCTTTCTTAGCCCGCTTTTAAGATTTATGTTATGTAAGAACAGTTGTATTGGAATGGGAATGACTAGTGATACTGACTATTCTAACTGGAGAGAACCTTGTACTAAAAATGGCTAGAAGACGTCAGAGGGATTACCTGAAATAGCTGCCTGGTCTAGTGTGCAGCTAGACCCCACAACTAGTGTACTTTTAAGTTATGTAGTCCCTATTCTGTTGCTGTTTTTTCCCCCTCCAACCAGCAGGTTAATCTGGAGATGCCTTAGCTACTTTGCATAGAGCTTTTTTTAAGTAAAAACTGAGGTGTTCCTAACAAGCTGAGATTTGAGGTAGCAATATTTTTTCCACTGATATGATTAGACTGCTGAGGATAAATGCCGAGCTGATTAGTGGTGTGAGATTTCCCAAGCCCTTCTTTACAGAAAGAGACAGGTAGTGCCAACCCCTTTAGGTGCTGAGTGGATCGAACATGGCACATCATCCAGAATGTTTCCCGCTTTCCTCTTGAATCAGTCTGAGTCTGTCCAGAGATGGTATGTGCTGAATTAATTCACGAATTACTACAGTTTGCAAAATAATGACGAATGTGGTTGGAAAGCATCATATCATTGGCCGTAAAGAATGTGTTCTCATTACTTCACTCATTGGTCTGTGTGATGTCGAAGGTAAACGGGAAGTAAAATGTGTGTTTGAGTGACTCTCTGGAATGGCAATCTGGAGAAAAGGGGGAGGCTATAAATAGCAACTCACAGGGCTGCTTAGGTAAAGGAACATTGCACCTGTTTGCTTTTCTTTGCCATGCTTATAAGCTATGCATATGCGCATATGTCTCACATAGGTGGCGTTTGAAAATTTTGTTCATAAATGCAGTTTCCAGGAACAAAAACTTGCCATCTTTAGTGCTGTCTCAGCCATCTCCTCTGTGGTTTTTAAGGCTTGATGTAGTTATCACCAACTTGTAAAGTTATTTCTCAGAAAGCAAAAACTGTTAATATTTGGAAGTGCCCAAGGAACTGAAAGGTTCCTCTTTTTTCTTTTTTTTTTGCTCCACTTCCATATGCTGAGACAGGAGACATATATCTGACTGTGTTCTGCCCATCAACTCTCCTTGAAACTGCAGTTCAGTTTGAACCAAATTTAATGGAAGGCTTGAGGACATAAAGTTAAGAGAATCTTGGAGGGAAACCAAAACGGAGGATTTAACTAGTGGAAGGGCAATTACCGGTTGGGTCCTGCCTAGGAGTACAAGCCATCTGGCTGGTAAGGGCTTGTGTCTTGACAGCATTCACAGAGCTCGGTGTTGCGCCTTTCTGCAATTGCCCAAACGTGTCCCAGCATGCAAGGACATACAGCTGAGTTGGCAATACTGAGAAGGACTTAGGGAAGCACTAATTGATCTGAATCCATAAGAACAGTCTTGATTAATTTTGCATCATACAAATGTTTTGCTTTATTGATGTTTGCTAGTGCAGAGATAGCTGGATCTATTTTGTAGATAATGACTTGAATATTTCTTATTGCTTCTGTGATCATTTTGCCTAAAGAGGGAATGAGAGGAGGTCTAGAAGCATTATTTTCTTAATCTTGAACATTTCTGTTGGACCGTAATTTTGTTATTCCAACATCAAGACTTCCATTAGTTATGGGCGCAATGATGAATAAGTTTAAAAATTAATCCATTTCATAAACCCATGGCATGTAATGAAAGGAACTTCCTGTGCTGTAAGTGTAACAAAAATTGATGTTGGGGATATAATTCTATGGAAATGAATTATTCAGGGTATGTTGTGAAGGATGATATTTGTACAACTTTCAAATATAATGTTGGAGCCCCAAACAAGTTGAAAGATGGTGAAAATGTACCATTTTTAAAAGAAAATGAATTAGGCCTTCTTTAACTCTGGCATGGTTGAAGAGGACAAAATAGAAACAGCAGATAAAATAATTGACATAAAAATGACAGAAATCAAAACTTTATTTGATAGTAAAACTTCTTTATTCTGAAATGACAGGCTAACATAATTTAAAATAAAATGTATGTTTTCTCTGAAATTTTAGAGATTTTGTTTCAAGGCCAAAATCGAGTTTAGAATTCTTCTGCTTTGTGAGGGAAAATTGCACCCTTCCAGATGCTTTCACACCTGTGTGCTGCAATATGAGATGTTGGTATAGCATACATCATGGAATGAAAACTTAACACAATTGTAATGTTTCTCTTGTTTCCTCAAATGTTTGGCTGCAAAATAGAACTATATTATGGAGAAAATACAGTTTTTGACAAGGAGCTTTGTGGGGAAGAGGAACGGATTATAACAAAGATGAAAATCAAAGAATAGAACTGTCTAATGCTTTGAGAGGAAATTGTGTGTGTTTGTGTATGTGCTCATAGCTCTATTTGAAAGAATAAAAAATACAATGAGAAAAGCAGGGGAGGGGCAAAGAGGCTGACATATAAAAAGAAAGCATTAAGTTTCATGACTCCCTTACTTATTGTCTGTTGGAAATACTTCCAGCTAAGAGTGAATATCTTCAAAGGGAATTTTAGCTCCCACTGGCAGTGAATTTTTGTAAAGAGGCTTCTTATTTTCCCTGTGGAAACATATCTGATTTTAATCACTCTGGTAAGCAATTGGCTTCTTTTATGGGCTTTAATTCAGTATGCTTTATGAGTCCAAACCTTTCTTCCTCATGTGAGTTTTGGCTGGGTGAGGCGAGAGGAATTAAGCCCTAAAATATCATGATACCCAGTTTAAGGGGGTTCTAAATCATACACTAAAAGCATTTAGAGGTTCATGCTCTCTGTGGCATGCATATGTAATTCCTGTAGACATTAATGGAAATTCTTACCATTACTTTCAAGGTCAGGGTTGTATTAAATGCTGCATTGGAGCCCTTATAGTTTTTTTGCACTTCAGTGGTGTATCTCTGTGACTTAAGTCAAAGTCAGTTGCTGGTAGCTTTTTACCTGTGAAGGACAGAAAGTGTAAGTTACAAGGGTCAGCGTGAGTGCTGGTGAATTAGACTGTGTGTCCATTTTGCTCTTAGGCAGACACCCTTCAGTCACTACTGTCTATAGGAAAGTGAGAAGAGCTGAAGGCTACTCCTAGGGGTGTGAGGTGGTTGGAGCTTCTAGGCAGCCTGTCTTTGTGTGATATAAGCTTCTCTTGTAGACCTTTCTGATAGCAGGTGAATCTGCCTCTTAATTTCTGGGAATGAATTCAGTGCTCAGCTAGATCAAGGGTAAAAATTTGATGGTTATAAGCATTATTCTTGTGAAGAGAAAAAAATCCAGGAGCTGGTGCAGTAAAAGCATTTACTTTGGACTTTTATCTTGTGGTTTTTTTTAGGGCAGAAACATGCAGTACTGTCAAGACCAGTGCTCTCAACCAAAACCATAAACTACTTATCCCAGCTTTCTGGGATAACAAAGCAACGTGGGATATCTACAGTTGTTGACATTCAGACTGAACTTATTTACGCTACCTAAATAAATTTTTCAAAATGTACTGCTTTACTGTTGACTGGCATTACTAATTATACCCATACTGCTGAAGATGGCTTTTATTATGTAACAAAAACCTATTGTACATTGCATTGTTTCCCTTGGGCTCCTGAGATTAATACCACAATTCATAATCTAATGCAGAGAATACACTTATGCAGTCAAAGCACTTTGGTTAGAGGCACAGAATGAAAAGCAGTGCCATTTTGGTGACAGTGCTTCAATTTAACTCTGGTGTTTCTGGAAAAAAACTCATGTGTGTTTTCCCCTCCCCCAACCTTCCAGCAAAAATAAATCCTAACAAAACCAAAATTGCATTTCATAGTTTAGTTCCATATTTTTTATTGCACTTCAGCAGTTTGAGTAAAGGAGAAATAAACTTATTTTGGCAATAAACTGAGCACCTACCTGTGTAGCCAGTTAGTAAACCTAGGCACAACGCTATGGTTAGTTGTATGTATAATTCATCATAACACAATGAGCAGGCTGGAGGGCAAACTTGTAGAACTAAACCCAATGTTTTAGTATCTAGTATACTTAAAGAGGCATTAAGACTCTTCATATGCCATTGGCAAAAGTTATGAAAAAGACAGTTAAAAAAAAATAAAATGCATAAAGCCCATCTCCCTGCCCCCTTGCATTATAGCATCCTCACAGTAGCTGTCAAAAGGGTCCTAAAGAAAGGTTCAGGCATGAGGTGGCATGAAGGGGTAAATGTTTGACATATCAGGAAGTACCTAGTTATATATGCTGCTGGTGAAGAGCATATATATGCTGAAGACTGTACAGACAGTATCACCACTGAAGCCGCCGGGAGGCGTGTCTGTGTAAGATCAGGAGAAATCTGCATCTTGATTTTTAAATCCCGTCTGTTGGAGTTGAGACACTGACATGGGTGGCAGCATGAAAGTTGCACCTTCAGGAAGATGCAACATTCTTAATTCAATCTAGTTATTGGAAGTTGACCATATTTCACACTTCAGCTCAGATCTATAATCAAGCACAGGAGCTGGAAACATGTTTGGCTTGCGCTTCTGTGCTGCCAGTAGGAAAGACTTAATGTTTTTCGGATTTTGTGCAGAGCAGGGGTAATTATTTGTTAACAGTTTTAAATGGTGGTAAGGAAGTCTAACCCTTGCATTTACCGTAGCAAATAGTTAAGTATGTTTTGAAATACCACATCTTAGTGATTCACGTTCAGTGTAGATGACATAGATAACGTTAGTATTAGATAAGGTCCTGAAATAGGACAGATTCTGTGTGAATGTGTACAATGTGGTTTTATATTTTTAAGCGCTTTGTATGCCAGATTCAGCTGCTTGCATTGTTTTTGTGCTGGGCACATATTTTAAAGCCTTAGTTATATACAGGAAACGTAGCAAATAAAATGTTCTGTGGTTCAGCTACAGCAGAAGCAGCAGTACATTGCCTCTGTACTGGGGCTCTTGATTCCTGACAATGCTTTTAAGTGCCAAGCCACCAAAATGTTGTTCTGAGCAGGATAAATGCGGGTTGGGAGGGATAAATTAAATGATACAGTGCTTTAAATGTCAGCTGAAGTAAGCATTGCATATACCTTTTAGTTCATAATGTTATTGTGACAATCTGGGAGAAGTATTTATGTACAGTATATTAATTTTGCCTGGTGTTACAGATTCTGTGTATTGGAGTCAGACTGCAAACTCATTTTGAGTGTACATTTTGTTTTCTGCCACGTCTGTCTTCTGTTTTCATACTGAGCTAAACTCACAGGATGTGCCAGAATAAAATCTTGTACCTGGCATGGAGCTAACAAGAGGGGATAGACTAATTTTAACTGTCTATTTAAACAAGATAAGCTTTGGAGAAAAAAAATGGCTATTGCCTTTCCTAGTTCCTTGCATAGAGTAACTTTTCAAGTCTGAACTTGAAAATCAAGGTAAGAAAAGAGTGTATCACCTGGCAGGAAGCTGTGATCTCTCGTCTAGCGAATTTCTGATCAGCTTTGACAGGTCAGCTGGAAAATTTTCACAGCCATGTTTTAATAAAAAAATGAAGATGTGGTTAGATGCATATTCATTCTATCTTCAGCTTAGTTTGATCAGTGAAGGTAACAGTTACGCTGGACATTACCAACAGACTTAAATTTGTGCTAGTGGTCAGAATTCATTGCATAATCACTGGAGAGCTGCTGCTGGGTACTGATGAATGATAAGACATCTCGTGACACTTCCGTTTGATATTGACAGTGCT
Source organism: Phalacrocorax aristotelis (assembly GCF_949628215.1). Taxonomy (NCBI): domain Eukaryota; kingdom Metazoa; phylum Chordata; class Aves; order Suliformes; family Phalacrocoracidae; genus Phalacrocorax; species Phalacrocorax aristotelis. Next base: position 107,654,338 of record NC_134276.1, on the reverse strand, counting down.
GTTGTATGCTAATCTATCCTTCAGGCACCTTTTTACTTCTCTTCATTGTGGCTAGAGAAGTAACCTTAATTGCCCTATAGGAGAGGGATCTAGCTTTGTAGAGTGAACTTTGCACAGGGTCATGGGCTCTGACTTAAAGGACTAGCACTCAGAGGATGATCAGAAATAGTATCGGAACTGAGACAAGGAAAAGTGTTTGCATTTCTGCAAATCTTCTGTCCTGAAGTTGTTCTGGGATTTGTTGCAGACTTCTGTGCTCATTTGCTTTCATTGATGCATACCTCCAAAACGTTTGTAAGAGACAACTTCGGACAGTTAAGTGCTTGAGCATCAAAGTCTTTGGGTCTTGGCATTCTTGTGGGTCTTTGGCAGGTGGAGAGCCTCTGTCTAGAAAGGCGCCCGGGAATCAAAGACAGCAGAGAGGTTGCAGCCTGTTGAGATTGATGGAAGTTGATCACACGAGTCTCTGATGGAATTTTAGCAACACTGGTGATGCTCGCCACAAATACCTTTGCAAGCACCCTGGCATGGTTTAGGGAGGAGAACAGTCATTGTGCTCTGACAGATATTTTTTTTCTTCTTTTTGTTTTTTCAATAAAGGTCAAACAGTCTGAAAATACTTACTCCCTCACTGTTTGGAGAAGTGCAACAACATGTTAGAGTGAAACCATAGGAAAGAATTTTAAAAAGAAATCACTGAATACCGTGAGTTTTCTGGTTATAGAAATCCCTGTGGGTTGGGGTGGTGGGGGGGAAGAGAACATCAAATGGACTAAATTATCCAGTCCTTTGATATACACGGAAGAAAAAAAAATATTCTGGTTGTTTTAGATCCTTGTTGTTCCCTTTTACGGTATTGATTAGATGAAAACATCTGTGGTTGTTATGTAAGAGAGCTGGGAGAGGTGTCTGTCGGGGACATGCTGTTGAACAACTGAAGTGGTCTGACTAATGAATAATTGAAATTCATACTCTTGGCTGTTGTAGAATGATATTTGATTGGAAGCCTGACAAAAACTCTAAATGACAAAATTAGATACATCCTTATAAAATAATATAGTTCTTATGTCATCTGGCTTGCCTGTGACTGTTGTTGCCATGTTTTATTTTACGAAGTGCTCATAGCAATGTGATTGTGGGCTCTCAGTTTTGCTTTTCAATTTGATCCCCTTCAGCTTTTATGCTGACTTCTGATCCATAAGCACGCTCTGTTTGAGCTTCCTGGCTCTTCTAATGAGGAAATTCAGGCAGATTGGCATCATCTGGATCACTGCAGTCGGAAGGATACTGCTAGACTTCAGTTTTTCTCACTGCTGGCCCCATTCCTCCCCTGCCCGCCAAAGGAGGATGTTTCCTCCTTTCAGGTTCCCATTTGAAAAAACTATCTGTGTATGTATCTAAGCAGTCGTCTGATTTCTTGTGCAACTAATGCATCTTAAGGTGTTCAGGGAGGAGCTATGCTTAGCAGTGAGAAAAATGCAGACCTGTCTTTCATCTGACTAGGACATGTGCAACTTTACTGTGGACTGGTTTTAACATAAAACACTAATGGTGTCAATTTGAAATGGGGAAAGAATTCCACAGAAAAGTGTTTACACTTCAGGTTGTGGCTGGCCTTTTAGTGCAGCATACCAAACCTACCCATGTGTAGGTAGACCTTCAGGGTCTGTTTAAAATATATCCAAGACCTCAGAGTGTTGTATACTGCTGGAGGCTCCTTCTGAGTCCAGTCAGCCTTGGGAATGAGAGTAACATTTTGCATGGTGGGATTCCAGAGCCCTCAACATCTGCAGGGGTTAGGGAAAGCATAAACACAAAGTGCGCAACCTTCCTAAAAGCCTTAGATCAGAACAGATCGGTTGGATCAGAAGCACTGTTCAGTGAGTTATGCATGTGAGTACTCAGGTTAGTTGGTGGGGAGGGGAAGCTGAAGAGACTGTTTCAAACATCCTGCAAATTTCTGGTACTTGAAAGGCCAGAGAAGGCCTGTTTTCCAGAACATAACTTCTTTCAGTGAGAAGAACCTTATATTAGTTGAGCCTTCTGGTCCCTGGCCTTCTTCCACCCTGGGACATCCTGGGTAAAGTGGGGTCCCTGGCAGTCTATAGGAGTGTTCTCTGCTCTGACTAGGTGGCAGAAGTGGTCAGGTAAAATGGGCAGGAATTTCTGCTTGACAATTAGGATTAGTAACAACATACATGATCACAATTAAGCAGTAATTTTCTAAGGTAATGTAGTAAGACATGGTATGCTTTTTTTTTTTTCATATTAGACCAATCTAGTGCTTCATTCTTCCTCTACTTAACTATCTATTGATTCTCTAAATCAATAGCAGTTCTCTAAAAAGAAACCTACCTACCTACAGTTTCATAGCAGAATCGTCTTTTAATGTATTCCGAACCTTTTATCTTTGAGCAACAATGGTATCCAGTGGTCATGTAAGAAGTATGCATTTACTCTGAGTGGATAAATTCCAGCATCCTTTCTTCAGTAAAACTGTGCATTTTAAATATGGGCTGCTATGCTTAAGATCAGTGTGTCTTGAAGACATACGTACGGCTAAGTAGTAGAACTTGTTTTACTCTGATGCATGAGACCTGTCAAAATTTTCAAAGGCATCATTAGTTATGTGACAAGAAAGTATTTTTTAATAGCACAAATATATTTACTGAGAGGGTTGGGGGTGGGAATTGTCTAGAGTGAGAACTCGAATTTTTATTAATTTGTGGTAAACTGTTTTCACTTCTTTCATATTTGCTATAGCAGCTGAAGAATGACAGCATCTATTTTATGTATATAAAATAGAAGTATATGCCTGCATACTCATCCATGTATTTTGAAAAATTGACTAAAAATTAGGAGGGATAAGCATATGAAAAAGTGAGGGCAGCAAGACTTTTTTAATTTATGTTGCAGTAAAATTGTCACTGACCTCCCTAGGTTGTGTGTTTAAAGTATGCATTTTAGAGCTGCCTTCCTGGAAGGAGAAAAGAGCATGACACATTTCAGTTACCTGATGTATTTTCAAAGGTACGTTTCCATATTAGCTAATCATGTAGGCTGTGCATGATCAGTGGCGAGAAAGTGAACCCTCCGACTGAAGGTGGTTCATTCTGTTCTTTGATAGGTACTTAAAGATAGGTAAGTTAGGTGAGATTAATTCTGCCAAAATAGTAGAAGTGATCAAACAAGATCTATGGGTAGTAATATTGGTTTAGTCCTTTATAAAGACTACTTTTTACTCTTACACCTGTAGTAGTATGTCACTGGGTTTGGAAGCCTGCAGGAAAACAGAAATGGTGCCTTTGTGTTTGAAATAAAATAATCTGATGTGAGTTAGCCCTGAGCTATTTTAAATAAACCAGGATGTTGAGTAAATTTCAGACCTATTGTGTTATGCTCTTTAACGCATGCAGTAAAAATAATGAAGTATTGCACTGGCACAGACACTGGGGTGCGTAGAGACATTTTTCCTGTAGAAATGTGTCTATTTTTATATGTCAAAATGGTTACCCCTCTTCCTTTTAAGACTTGTTCTTTACCTGTATTTTTGCATGTGTTTGGGAAATGTTTTGATGTGATTTAGTAAAATACCTGAGATTGTCATGTCTCATATATATGCGATGTCACACTGATAATACCCGTTATAAATTTTACACTTCCTTTCTAAGTAGAAATTACTCTCTCTGTAAGTCTAGAAATGCCTGTAATACTACAAACAAGAGCAATTACCCTGCATTCAAGCCCCTCTTGTACTGAAGTAAAGATAGTATTCAGACTTTCCTATCAGAAAAGGACAGGTGAAAATTCTCTTACCATCCTTGGCAGGATCATAACAAAAGCCCTGTGCCTTGCTATTTTCCTCTGCTTGTCTGCAATGTTGGAGGGATGCTGGAGGTTGAAGGAAGGACGACCAGTGCATACTATCTTCCAGTTTTCTTGGGCTGTCCTAATGGCTCCTGAGGGGGAATAAGTCATCTTCGCTTATAGAAAAAGAAGAGCTACTTTGAATTGCATCAGCTTTACAGTTTCTTGAACGTCTTCTGACACTGCAAACCTGCTTTCTATAAACTTCCTATACACTGTTCAGGTAAGCTGGAGTTCTGGGAGATGTAGTCCTGTCTTAAATACTTGAAATAAAAACGAAATGTTTTGTCACCTGTAAGGTTGATGTAGTCATCACTGACCTGTCAAAGACTGATGGAGGGCTGTAGGAGTGACTTGTTTTCTGTGTTCTCAAAGGGCATTTGTTCTCACTCCATAGTTAAAGGTGAAGGTTTTTTTTTAATATGAATATAGGACAGAAAGACTTACAACAGTTGCAGAGCATTTACAGCACATTTAGAAGTGAATTATCAAATATCAGACTGTTTCAAATGTTATTTTATGGTAGTGTTATTTTACTGGTGAATAGTTTCTGGATTATTTAAATTCTTAGTAAGTTGCATACATTACACCTTTAGCTATTTTAATTTATTACTTTTCAGTTGTTGCTCATAATATTTTTGACTAATTGTAAACAGATTTTTTAATCAGTAATTTCTGAAGAACGTGAAGGTCTGAGGTTTGAGAATCTGGGAAAAAAAAAAAGCCACTTTGTGTCATATTCATAAGGAGGATACTTCCTGGAGAACCTTAGAAAAGATTAATTTCATTGATTTAGCTCCCCTTAAATGCTATTTTTAAATGCAGTCTCCTAAAGGTAAGAGGCTCTGTTTTTTTCAGATAACCTGGCTTCATGATTTGGGAGAGCTAGGCATTAGGTCCATCTGTTCCATGAGATTCATCTTACTGATGCAGTGACCTTCATTTCATTGCTAAACTATTAACTGATAAACTATTTGGAAGCCCGTACTTCTTGAACCTTTTTGTAAGTAGCACAGATATGCATTGTGCTTTCATGTATGTGTTGTAACACAATGACACCCCTCCTCCCCTATTATAAGCCCTGAATGCATCTCAATTCACTAAGATAGGCTGGAAAATAGTGGAGTATGTATAATCTCGTACTATGCTCTTGAGAGATTAGGAGAAATTAATGAAGCAGAGGTACAATAAAATGCAGGGGTTCACAACAAATCAGACAGTGTTAAGGATGAAAGGGGAGGGGTTGAAACTGGCTGTAACATCGAATTTGCAGTGTCCTGAGAATGAGGAACAAGTTTATACCAGTTTCACAAGCTAACATTCCTGAAGTACTTAAAAGTAGTATAAAGCGGCTGAAGTGTTAATACAGCCTTAAAGAAAAGCTTAAATGAATAAAGAAGAAATATATTTTGTTATCTTTGCCTGCATCACTGGCTGTAATAGCTGCCTGCTGCAGCTCCTCAAGAATTCGTGCCAGTGTCGCTGCGTTCAACTTGCTGCAGCACAGCTAAAACTCAGAATTGTTTTGTCTGTAAGAATGTGCAAACAAACATGGTCCTGAGCACTCACAGAAAGCTCCCCTGTGAAATGCAGCATGCCATCACGGGCCACATGCCGCTGGTGGCCCAAGCAGATTGCTTGCATGCCACCTCTTGGTTGAAAGAGCATGCCATGTTTGTAGTTAGTCCAAAGGCTGCTTTCAGCATCTGAGAAAGGAATGGTTTAAGTGTTTCTCCCCTCTCTTTTTCTATTGCATTCATGGTATACTGTTCACATGACAGGCTAACATGTGTATTTTGGCAGGGTAGCATACATATTTTGACATATCTGACACAGTGCTTAACCTCTTCTGTCACATCAGTTGTTGGTATTTATTTCTACCTCCTTTCTTGTTAAATTTATTAGATCAATACATATTAAAAGCAATAACCAAGCTGCCAATGAATAGTATTGCATAAAAAAGTGACTCAAAGCTGAGGTAAAAGTTAATGATCCTTTGTTGGTTCATTCTGCTTGGACTGTTCCTTCTCGTACTCCCTGCAATATATGAAAGACCAGTTCTAAGAGATCAAAGGCTGACAATATGAATTTTGTCAATTACTTGATAATAAACATTATTTCAATGTCCTCCAGAGAACAATTTCTGGAAGGATTTTAGCAAACGTTGTTTTTCTATCACTACTTTTATGATTAAGCTTTACTAGTGAAAAAGCACTTTAAATTACTCCTGCTAGCTACAAAGGATCATCAGTGTGAAGGGTTGGTTTCTGAGATGCATCTCAAGTGATACACAAACTATTGATTAACTTCTTATATGACTACATATATTCAAATACCTTATTTCAACTCTATGAGTTAATGAAACCTAGCAGTACACTTACTGGGGATGCTTTCATCACAGTAGTCCTCATTTGAGCCTTTGATTAAGAAAATAATTTTTCTTCTGCCCATTTCTGAAAAATGGAGGGAGAAGAGGGCAAAAAATTAAGGACAAAATCAGAAATGTTCTGTAGAGAAAGGATGCTTTAAGAAAAGGTTCATTTGAAACCCAACGTAACCTACAGACAAGTGATATGTGCAAAACAGTTACCTAGTAAATAAAATGTATTTGCATATTTTTAGCTACTTGGAAAACTCAGGATTGCATGAAGGAGGTCTTATTTTGGCTCTCTGTTTAACATCACGGTGGATCAATGTAAGTGCGAACAAAAGCATTCGCTGATGTGTAATTGAGCATGAGCTTTTCATGAAGATTTGCTGCCCAGTGAAACTCACTGCAGGATCCCAGATAGCATTTGGGTGGGATTGTAACAACTGTAGAAGTTTTATCGTAATAATTAAAGCAAGGTATAGGCAAGGTAGAACTCTGTTCAAGCGTGTACAGAAACTGTTGTTCCTGTTGCTCAGATAAAATGTGCAATTTGACTTGGGTAATTGTTTACATGACTGGGAATGAAGAAAGAAGAATGCTGCAGTAATACCTGCATTCATTATTGTTTTGTGAGTCCTCATCTGGGTAAGCTCATATTTCTCTTATGCCCCATGTGCAAGACTTTCTTAAGATGAAGTAGCTATACAAATAACACATAATGTGTCGTTTATCAGTCATACTTAAAAAGAAAAAAAACCATGAGGACCTATTTGATCTGGGTGGAGAAGTACCCATATATGAATAAAAACAAATTAAACACTGATCATCTTCTGTAAGAGAGTGTTCTGTACCTCTGTACCATGTAGCAAGTTTTATATGGTTTGCTTTTCACATGCTACTCTTCCTCTGCTAGTTGCAGTATCTTAGGTTTGCTGTTGTGAGTGGTTGCAGAAGGGTGTGCTGAGCTTTTCCTTCCTGCCTTGATGTTTTCCTAGTTATTGAGTTTTTGCTTTTTACCTTTATTATCACTTACCATTGCTTGTTACCTTTGTTCAATGAGACATAGTCATCAGCCAGATCAAGAAGTAAGTCTATAAAGGGTATATCTGAAAGTTGGTAGCTGCATAACAGAACCCGAAACCCAGACAACAATCTCACATATATTCAAGAGCAAATTCTTTACAAAAAAGGACAACTTGCAATGGGTTAGTCGGACCTTAAGAGGTTTTCCTGGCAATTCTTAAGTTCTTGGGAAGAAGTCCTGAGACAATTGTCTCCTTTCTGTGTGAGGGTAGTGTCTGTAGTGTCTACGTGCTGCTGCTTGTGAGTGTGGTTATCTCAGACATTGGAAAACAGTGCCGTGTGATATTGTCTGTAGTGAACTGTACTTCTTTCTAATCCTTCAGTTGTGAAGATCATGTCTCATTTGTGTATGCAGCCTTGATGCTCCTGAAGATTTTAATTAGATCTCTCTGGCACTCTTGTAATGTGGAATATTTTTACAAACTGTTGATACTAATAGTTGTAAACAAAACCTGACACTTTATATATCAATTTCAAGGCTTTATGAAAAATACATGTTTCTACCATGTCCTGGATGTTATTTTGGACATCACACTTCCTACTACTTGGAAGCATTTACACTTGAATATCAGAAGCACCAGTATGGTGCTTGATACCAGTGTGGTATCAAGCTGTAGTCAAGCAGAATGTCTGTTGGTTTATCCATTTCTAGCTTTCTTTATTACACTGTGTGTTGTGTGAAACCCCATGTGACAAGTAACTTCCCCACGCACATGTTTGGATACTCATTGAGACACAGCCTGTGAAGCAGGAATATAGTCAAGTCCTGTGATTTAGAGTTCTCAGAATGACAGAATCATTGACATTGGAAGAGACCTCTGGAGGTCATCTGATCCAAACCCCCTGCTCAAGCAGGGCCACCTAGAGCCGCCATGTCCAGGACGGTGACCAGATGGCTTTTAAATAACTCCAAGGCAGGAGAACCTACAACGTCCCTGGGTGATCTGTGCCAGTGCTCAGTCATCCTCACAGTAAAGAAAAGTGTTTCCTTATGTTCAGATGGAACCTCCTGCATTTCAGTGTGCCCGTTGCCTCTTGTCCTGTTACTGAGCATCTCTGAAAAAAACCTGGCTCTGTCAACTTTATTACCCTCTGTATTGGTATTTTTCATCCAGTTAGATCCCCCCTCAGCCTTTACTTCTCCAGGCTGAACAGTCGCAGCTATATCAGCCTTTCTCGATAGGACAGATGCTCCAGTCACTTAATCTTCTTAATGATCCTTCATTGGACTCCAGCATGTCCATGTTTCTCTTACAGTGGGGAGCCCAGAACTGGACCCAGCAGTCCAGATGTGGCCTTACCACCAGTGATGAGTAGAGGGGAAGAACCACCTCCTTTGGTCTGCTGGGAACACCTCCTCCTAATGCAGCCCAATATATCATTAGCCTTCTTTTCTACAAGGACATATTTCTGGCTCATGTTCAGCTTGGTGTCCACCAGGACCTCCAGGGCAAAGCTGATTTCCAGCTGGGTGACTGCCAGCCATACACTGGTGCCTGGGGTCGTTCCTCTCAGGGCAGGATTTTGCGTTTGCCCTTGTTGAACTTCGTGAGGTTTCTATCTGCCCATTTCTCCAGCCTGTTGAGGTCCCTCTGGATGGCAGCACAACCCTCCGAAGTATCAGCTACTCAAAGTGGGAATTGAGGAGACTTGAACCATTTTAGAACCTGAAGTGAAAATGTCTTGCCCAGAAATCTGTTAACTGTCACAGCAGCGTGTCAGAGTGCATTGAGTAGACTTGGCTTGGAAAGAAAAGGGTCCAGCCTTTCAAGTATAGGTATCTATCTAATCCTTTGGCTCCCAAATTAATCACTTATTTGCAAAAATTCAGGAATGCAGCCCCAATGATTTCTGAGACTTGCTGGTTTAAAACCACAGGAAAATAAATCCTTTGATTCATGTATTTGGGAATAGTTTTAGTTGTGTCAGGAAGCTAGGGAGTTTTGAAGTCCTATCCACAGAATGGAAGCAAAAAAATACCTGTCTGCCCATACTCAGGGTCATACTTCTCATTGTGGGCAATTGTTACAGATTATGGGCAAAGGTTTTGTTCTGATTTTATTTTCTGGATTATGCTGATAATTATTTACATAGCATTGTAATGTGTATGAGTCTTTAAGATAATTAAGAGTAGGAGACAGGAAGGAAAAAAGCAGAATATGCTTCAAGCAACTTACAGGTAACCCCAAAGCTCAAAAGAGTAGGAGTAAGTTCAGTAAAGAACAGATGCAGAATGACTGTTAACGCTGGATTGTTTGTTATAACAGATGGATTTTGAAAGAGCAGGGAGTGTGGGGCTGCTGGCACATTTTCTTTGGCAGGCAATTTGGATTTAAGGCCTAGATAGTGTCTGGTGAGTATGAGATTGTCCAAGGGCATTCATATGAATAAAAACCTTGTTTTCTTTTCTGGTTTACCCTGGTTGGTCAAGGGAGAAAAATGATCATAATCCTTATGATTCGAGGTGTGGGAACATAAATTACTTATAGAAGAGGTAAGAGAAGAAAACAAATTAATCTGGTCATGATTTTTTACTCTTCAAGAACACGATCGCTGTCTCAGTGAGGGACCTCTTGCTGATTATAAGAAACAGTAGACTGAGTCAAGTAACTGATGTGATGCATTGTATGTCTGAACGTAAAACACTGCAGCAGCAATTTGTACCTTTGCTTGTTCAGATGCAAAATTCAAGATAGGAAGAATTGGTAGAAACATCTGTATACTGAAATTTAAAGCTAAAGTTCTTTAAGTTCCATGTAAAGATAATTGGGTTACAGATCTGATGGTAAGAGTAAAAGGTAAAACTTTTAATTCACTTAAATTTACAAATGTGCAAGAGTAGAAAAGATCAATTATTTATCTTGGATGCATTAGTCTGATGCAAATTTAATTGACAAGACACTCCTGAGAGAGAGGTTTGATGTACTTTGGAAAAAATATTGACAGTGAGGTTTCATAAAATCAGATGTTAATTCTATTATTAAAGATATTGATGTCTGTCTAAAGCTCTTAAAAATTCATAGAGACCAATTTAAATATTTAATTTAGTGACATTGACCCAACCATTATAAAAGTACACAAAGCTATTTAGTTCATGTAAATAAGGAACTTGTTCACACGTAAGACTCTAAAGCTCACTATCTGTAATGAAGGACAGATTGAATAGGATGTGTTAGAATGAAGTAAATAAAATTGGAATCACCTAACTTCTTGTTCTAAAGGCAGTGAATACTGTCTCTTAATGAGTCATATTTTATCATAGTTTTGCCTCTCTTTAGACAATGTTTTCTTTGTCCTTAGAGACATGTCATGCATACTTTATTTTTTAGCATGACTACTCTCTGTTAATCACACTAGTGCAGTATCTGGCAATCTAGCACTGGGATTGCTTCTTGCCATTTGCAAAAATTGACTTTGTGTCTACAGCAGTGATTCAAGCTGATTCTTCCCCTCTTCTTTTGTTAATTGGACAGTGAGCAAGTAGTTAGAAATGGGAAAGATGGTACCTCTGGCAATACTGGCCTCTGAAATTTGTCTTTTTCAGGCAAAAGTACCTTCTTCCTCAGGCCCTTCTTGGAGGCATTGTCAGTCACTGTGAAGCTTTCCCTGAGCTGTATGCCTGGTCAGAATGGAAAGAGCTTGGTTCTCATTGCTCTTATTTCTTGTGCCTAATCAGCTTCCTGTAAAGATTTTTTTTCTTTATCTCTTCGGGCTGCTACTGTCTGTTGTAGGCAGTTCCACGTGGGAATCTAGTGGCAGGCTTTTCCATTAGCTCTTTGTGGCTACAGAATATTGTCAAAAAGAGCTGTAGCTAGCAAGACATGTTTGCTATGTACTCTCCTTGATGCACAAAGGGACAGTGATGCACTGAGTCCTTGCAGCTAAGCTTCGCGTTCTTTCTTTTTTGTGCCTAATGTGAGAAATCCCAGAAAGAGTGATCGCTTCTGTTCACCCAGCTGCCTCTCAGAAATCTTTTTCTCCTGAGACTGCAGTTATTCCAGCCAGGCCAGCATAATGTTGTTACCGTGTCCTAGGCAAGACAAAACACTACTTGTTGTCTTTTTTCATTGGCTACCTACAGATGGATGTGTGTTTTCTTGGATTACCTGTGCTTTGGGAGCTCAGAATCAATATATTCTGGAAAAAATTCCACACTGTATCTTGATTTTTCTCATCAAGAATGTTGAATGCAGGGTCAACAAATCTGTATTATGTGCAAAATTCAGCACACTTTAAAGTACAATATTGGTATAAATGGTATACGGCAATAGATTTTCTGGGCAGATCTGGTTGTGGTATTGGGCAAGCCCTATAGACGACATTACAAGGGTAACAGCATTGCAAAATGAACATAAATTATCGTAATCACTAAAGAAATGCAGTTAAAACCTGTTGTGCAATAACAATCAGATAACTTAATAACAAATTATATACTGTCTAGAGAAAAACTTGCTATTTTAATACCATATTAAACTTAAGTCTTACTCTGCGTATTAACAGAAACCTTTTGTGCTCTGAAAGGAAAATACACAGTACTTGGATTAGTTGTGGGTATGGTGGTAGCAGAGTCTCTGATTAAGCATTCGTCTTTTTGTTAAAAGATCAACTTCCCAAGAGACCTACAACTTATTTGTAAAAATTATTTCTAACTGAAACTTCATATGTAACCTATTAACCTAGGACCATGTGTAATAAATTATGTTTCCATGAAAAAAAAGAAAAAAGCAACATATTTCTACTTTATGTTAATCTTTCCCTTCAAGTAAATCCCATACAATATCAATTTACAAATAGATTTGCCTAATAGCTTTTGACAGTTTTATCACATTGGGATGGTTTTTTTGAAGGGTGGAGAGGGGAGGCAGTAGATAATGTTTAACTGAGGAAATTCATAGTGACTTTTTAAATGGTACCTCTTTGCAATTTGTAAATGTGTGCTTTCCCGATACAGTCTGTAATTACATTCTAACAGATAATCAAGTAGCTCTTGTTAATGTATACATATAAATATATGTTTCATATATATTATATATGTTTGTATACATTTTATATGCATACTATATACAGCTGAACTGCTGAACTAACTGAAAGATTTCTGCATGTGTATATAAAAGTATGTGTACACAACATGTAACATAAATATGTGCACACTTAAGCCAAAGTATGGAAGAACTACTAGCAACTGATATGTGTTTTTTAAACGGATTTTGGTACAAATTGGCTTGAAACAGTTGCATAGAAATTAGATTCAGACACACAGTGCTCATCTGAGGATATAAACAATAAAGCATTAATTTTGTAAATGCTTGAGCTTTATATTTCCATATCATTATTATTGTCATAGGAAGAGTATTCTAAGTTGCTATTGATAAACCATATAAACAGCCTTGTCTCATCCAGTGTGCTGTATTTTTTTGTTAGGCATTGGGCTGAATTTAGTGTGGTTAATCCTAAATCAGTTCTCTTTGGCTACTACACTGAAAATGATTTTATGTATTTTTCATTATTTATTGCCTTATCCTTTTATATAGTGTTGTACATTGAATGCAAAAAATCTTCTAACACGTGTAAACATATGTCCTAATTACATGAACCAGTGACCAAAGTTATGGTGTGGGTTTTTCTTGTAATATTTAATGGCCTATGTAATCACTAGGGTAAAATGTGGGAGAGACGCTTCTGTTGTTTGAAAGTAACTTAACTGCTAACTCTGAAAGGGCTGATGGTCTTTGGTTTGTTTTCTGTTGGCAAAGGTGTTCTGAACCATGCTGGTATCTGCTGGAGGGGACAGCACAGTGGGGCACAAGCTATGAAGGAGGTTTCTGGAGTGCATTGATGATAACTTCCTGACACTGATGATAGAGAAGCCAATGGGGGAAGACACACTGCTAGGGCTGGTACTTAAAAACAAGGAAGGACAGGTTTGGGATGTGGAGGCTGGGAGCAGTCTTGCTGCAGTGACCATAAGAGTGTGGAGTTCAGGATCTTGAAGAGCAGTAGCAAGGGAAATAATGCCTGGTGACCCTGACAGGTTTATATGATGAGGTGACTGACTTGGTGGATGAAGGGAGAGCTGTGGATGTTGCTGTTTTCAGCACTGTCTCACATCAGAATTGACAAAGTGATGGAGTGTGGACAGTGAAGTGGGACTGAAAGCTGGCTAAACTGCTGGCCTGAAAGAGTTGTCATCAGTGGCAAAGTACAGTCCCTAGCAGTGTCCTCCAGGGGTCAATGCTGGGTCTAATATTGCTTAATTTCCTCATTACTGAGCTGGAAGATGGCACAGAGTGCACCTTCAGCAAGCTTTGTAGCTGACACCAAACTGGGATGATAGACTAACCAGATGGTTGTGCAGCCAGAGGAGCCCTGATGAGCTGCAGAAATGGGTGGAGGAGGACATTATGAAGTTCAGCAACAGGAAAGATGGAGTCCTGTGCTTGGGGAGGAATAACCAGGTGTCCAAATACAGGCTGGGGGTAAACAGGCTGGAAAACATTTTGGACAAGAAAGTATGGGAGGGGCACGGGGACATGGTGGTGGTGGTGATGATATCCTGATGGACCCCAAGTTGCCATGAGCAAACAATGCACCTATGTGGCAAAATGGTGTATTAGCATCCTTGGAGATGCTCACAATTTAACTGGCTCTTGTCCTGGGCACCCTGCCTTGTGCACCAGCTCTCTGAGACAGGGGTTGGACTAGTCAACCTCCAGGAACACCTAAACCAAACAGTTTTCTGAAGATCCTTAAGTCTACATGCTAACAGCTCTATTTTGGTGATTAACAGGTTCCTAAATGCTTTCTGATAACTAAACTAACTCTGCTTTCTGTGTCAAAGATTGGAATAATAATTTTTCTTTTTTGGAAGTTTCTTCTGAGGACAGATACATTCACGTCTTTAAGTATTCAGGTGCAGTAGTAATGGTATTCATGGAAGTACTTTAAATACAGTAGTGCTTTGTTCTCTGTTTGATTACAGGTTCTGCCTTACAGCATCAAGTGTCAACATAGATTGTAAGTACTTGAAGGAAGAATCTGTTATGAATTATTAGCATATGTAGAAATCGAATAAATCAGTAGAGTTACAAAATTGCTGTACTATATTATTCATTTGTCTTTGAATATTTCAAAATAAAGTTATCAATAACATTCATTATAAAGGTTGTTTGTGCTGTTATTTGTGTTGCAGTTGTGCTTAATAATCTGTGCCATGCATTGCACCACTTTGTTTCTATGAATACTTTTTGTGTAACTAGGGGTAAACTATGTATTGCTTCTTTGTCTCAGTTAAATTTTCTGTGTTACATCTACTGAGAAGGGGAGAGCACTGTTTGTTTTGTTTTGTTTAACATTAGTTTAGCTCTGTGACATGGCAAAACTCCATGCATGGATCATTGAGGACCAAGGTGCAAAATCACTGGGAGGTGAGGTATTGAACATGTGAATTGAGAGAGTAAATGGATGATACATCCGTGTAAGTACAGAGTAGTGAAATTTCAACTGCTGAAGCTACTAAGCTGCTCAGTATATTGGCCAAATGTTTTTGAAGAGCTAAGTCGTCATGTACACAGAAGCACTGAGCTCATGCGTAGTGTGATAGTGTTCTGTGTTTCTGTCCATGGTCTGCCACAAAGAAATAAGCGATAGTAGTCATGAAATGCATGGGTGGTCTCTGAAAGAGGTAATAAGAGCTGTATGTTTTTGAGGCTCTGTGGAAGGACGAGAGATCTGAAGAGGAAATTCTCATCTGTTATTTCCAGCTTTACATTATTTTAATGTTTTAACATGTAGACAGGAGGAGGAACAGAGATTCTCAGTGTCAAAAAAGACACCTGTAAGGCCTGTATCATCCAAAAAGCCATGATATATAATTAATACTCATCATTGTGAAGAGCAGCAATTAGTTACTGTGTATAGAAGCACAAAGGAAAAGTATGTGATACACTTTTGCTATTTTAGAGTGAGAAAAGCTTCTAGCACAATCTAAACTATCCCTTGTTTGATGATGATAATGGTAGCCTAGAAGATATTTATACTTTTATTCTAGAGATAAGTGAGACAAAAGGGCTAATAGCAAATATTTCCTAGGTGTTTCACTAACATCACAACTTTGTTCAGTTTGCTTTCACTGAATTCCAGAAAGGGTCAGCAGAAGTTGTCAGTTAACTCTAGTAAATTTTCAAACAGTATTATGTTTTTCTAATTGAGAATAATAGGTAGATATATTTATCTCTCTGATATGCTTTGTCTGTCAGGTGTGGAGGTCTTTATCCATGCATATAAATATCGCATGTATAAGGGAAGGTTTTCGTTAGGTGATCAGTAATTAGCCTTTTGACTGTAATTTGAAATAACATACAATTCTTCCCAACGTAATTTTAAATGGTCTTTTAAAAAATAAACTGAGTGATGGTCTTACTAATTAGTCACCAATAAAAACAAATGAGCGACTATCTGCCTGTCAGTATTCTCTACAGTAATTAGTCTCCTTTGAAATATTGCATCTGAACTGAATAAGAATTCCCAAGCACTATAAAATACCTTTTTTAGAAATATTTTATGGTGTAATCTCCTGTTTGTAAGTACTGCCTGAGTCATCCTTTTTGAAGATGGATGGTCTGAGTTGTGTATGGACACACGAGAATTTAAAAGCCTTAGACACAGTATCGTGTATGATAATGTAACACTTCTGTTCCCTGTGGGTACTGCGGTCAGAATAGGTTTAAGATGGAGCAGCTCTGGTGAATGAAATCAAAGTTAGTTTCTTACAAAATAGTACATCTGTTACCTCTGGAGTTGATCAGAAATGGCAGTCCTGAGGAGAACTGATAGAGCACTGCCATGGGAGAATCCAGAGGTGAGCTGCCAGGGCACAACCATGCCACTTAGTGACAGAGAATCCAAGGTCTTACGAAGTGGGATGAGCAAAGCAGATGGATAGCAATTTTATTCCAGCACACTTCTCTCTTCCCCAGTAAAGGCTTCTGGCTCAGTTATAACCAATACCATGGACTCAGGGGATGAGGATATTTACTTGATCTCTGTCAGGTGTCCAAGTCCTGTCTGGTAGCCTGACTTGATGTTGCCCCCACACATTCCCCCCGTCCCACCGAAATTAGCTATTTTCATGCTCTGTGGCTTTCTAACTCAGGTGGTTGATGACAGCTGCCAATGGCCTCATTGGTCATTTGACCTTGACTTTCCAATCCCTTGACTTTGTTAACTTGGTTTACCATCACCTTCAGGTTTTGCCCAAAGTATGTCATAAGGTTGTAAAGTTGTACAGTTGCTGCTTTGTTCTTTTTCATTGCCTACCTTACATACCAAAAGCAGGGCACCCAACATGTCGCAGTTTTACTAGAATTCCCTCATTACTTTAATGTATAAATAAGACCATCTGAAAACATTGATAAAGTTAAAATATTGTGATACTTTTCATGTTAGCTGAGATAGCAATGCATAATATTGCTAGCTCTCTATTAAGTAAACTTAACTCTGACTTCTGCAGCTACTGGAGAATGAAAACTCCTTAAATTTAAAGATAAATGCAACCTCCCCATAACAGTTACCTGTGCTTTGTGTATTTTCCCAGAGCATACCAGAATCATCTGTAGAGATAGAGTTACGATGGTGTATTGTAAAGGTCTTGCTTAACTGAACAGTACTTATGGGTAGCTATATAATGGACTCTTTTCAGAATACTCCTTCCAACTTCCAGAAAGTTGTTGAAGGACTTTGAACTATATTTTGAACTTAGCAAAGTTTCAACACTGAAGTGAGGATGTAATCCATGTTCATAATTGAGTATTACTGAAATCTCATTAATTGTTCTCATTTCTAAAAAAGATTATGGGTTGGGGTTTTGCATTTGATGTGGAGCCCTAATTTAGGGATATGCTGTGCATGTACAAATGTACAGTACTACTAGAAACAAATACAGGTGTCTAGTCTATTTTATCCTACATATGTCTGTGGAACCTTGTTGGGTTTTTTATCACATCAGAATTATGTAATTGATACACGGTAGGCAAGGATTTATTAAGTTGAAGGCTGCCTTCAAAACAATTCCATTTCATAAAAATAAACTACCCCTTTCTCTTAGTCAGAGTCTAAACCGTTGTAAGTGGAGTGCTGCATCCAGCTCTGGAGTCCTCAGTACAGGAAAGACATAGACCTGTTGGAGCGGGTCCAGAGGAGGACCTCAAAGATGATGAGAGGGATGGAACACCTCTCCTATGATGAAAGGGTAACAAACTTTTTAGTAGGGCCTGTAGCAATAGGACAAAGGGTAATGGTTTTCAACTAAAAGAGGGTAGATTTAGACTGGACATAAGAAGTTTTTTACAATGAGGTTGGTGAAATACTGGCACAGGTTGCCCAGAGAGGTGGTAGATGCCCCATCCCTGGACACATTCAAGGTCAGGTTGGATGGGGCTCTGAGTAACCTGATCTAGTTGGAGATGTCCCTGCTCACTGCAGGGGGGTTGGACTAGATGACCTTTAAAGGTCCCTTCCAACCCAAACTGTTCTATGATTCTAAATCTGTTTTAATTCCACATGAGAACGGAAGCGAACCCTCTGAATGATTTCACAAAACTAGTAGATAATGGTAGCCTAAAACTGTTTAATCAGAGCAACTGTGGGTAAGATTAGAGTACTTGGATGCATTTCTCAATTTCTTGCAAATCTTTGCTTGAAAGAGAGGATGGGTTTTCTGCATTTCTGGTTTATATTTTATCAGAACCACTGAGCATTTTGAGCATGAAACTGAAAATAGATCCTGTGGATGGGTGATTTTTTTGTAATCAGTTCCATCCTGGACTTTCTAAGCTGTTTTTTAACATACTCTTGTACTGAGGCTGATTGGTTTTAAAATATAAAGTACATTAAAATCCAAAGTACTGGTGTTGATGGATGGTTTTTTCAGTGAAGCATGTTCCTCTGTTTTCCTGAGTATTATAGTGCACTGTCTCTCATCAGAACTTATCAATGAGATAAGGG
This sequence comes from Phalacrocorax aristotelis, assembly GCF_949628215.1. NCBI lineage: Eukaryota > Metazoa > Chordata > Aves > Suliformes > Phalacrocoracidae > Phalacrocorax > Phalacrocorax aristotelis. The sequence goes on along the minus strand of NC_134276.1, from coordinate 107,636,016 downwards.
CTAAGGAGAATCTCCATCTTTTTTTGAAGGCAGGGGGAAACAGTGCCAAAAGCTGAGGAAAAGTCTGGGGTACTTAATGTCACCTTTGCCTCAGTCTTTAATAATAAGACCAGTTGTTCTCAGGGTACCTGGCCAGCTGAGCTGGAAGGTAGGGACAGCGAGCAGAATGAAGCCCCCATAATCCAAGGGGAAATGGTTAGTGACCTGCTACACCACTTAGAGACACACAACGGGGCCAGATGGGATCCACCTAAAGGTAGTGAAGGAGCTGGTGGAAGTGCTCACAAGTCACTTTCAATCATCTATCAGCAGTCCTGGCCAACCAGGGAGGTCCCAGTTGACTGGAGGTTAGCAAATCTGATGCCCAGCTACAAGAGGGGCCAAAAGGGGGATCTGGGGAACTACAGGCCTGTCAGTCTGACCCTGGTTCTGGAGAAAGTAATCTTGATTGCCAACATACAGCAATCTTCCAGCATCAGATCTCGCAGTGTATGCATTTCTGTGCCTTTCATGTTTTTGTATAGTTTCCTAAAGGTCCTTTTCACACATTCTTTTAATTGAGTATGAAGTGGGTTTCGGGTTAAACATCTCAGGATTTCTTGTGATACAGCAGAATGTATGCTTCTGTATAAAAGGTGGCAGAGGGACTGTTCATGAGAGGAGAAATTTGGAAGAAACTTATAATGGTTCATGTTTTAAAAAAAAAGTAATTCTAAAGTTTTTATAATGTTGTTCTTTATCAATGCAAGATTATCCTTTAAAAGTCATTGGCATATGAACTCCAGAACACCGACAGAATAGTCTTTGACATTTGGAGAAGTAGAACATAGCGAGGGATGGGAGAGGGAAGATTTTTGGAAAATAATCTGGAGGGGAAGATGTGGTCTGAAGAAAAAAGACAAGATAAACACTGCAGGTGTTGACTGGAGAGGCTGGAGGAAGAATACGCAAGCTCTTACTCTGTTTGGTTTTTTAAACTCTTCTGTCATCATTTCATCCTAAGCCAACTTCTTTTTTTATTTTGGTCCAGGCTACTAAAACAAATATGTTATTGAAGGCTCATGAATGAGATTTAAGCATTCATAAGACTAACCACTTGCTGAGCTGCAGGTAGGGTGCCACAGAGAAGTTAGTAGCTTCTAAGTGACATATTGGCACCTGTAGTGCCCCAGTATTTCACTGCCATTTGGACTAATTCTCTAGGCAAATGAAATATAGAAACTTAGTAGTATTGATATCCAGCCAATACTTGACCTTAAGGCACCTTGCACTTTGTGCAAAGTTGAAAGAACTAATCAATCCTGAATTATATTAGCATGTCTCTTTAAATGTGTACATGCTGTCTCTTTCTCTTACTCATGAGTAGATTACTAGGAAAAGAGTAGTTTCTCATTCACAGCTTGTGGAAGTAGATGGAGTATGTGTTAGCTCACGTGCAGATCTGATGCCTATGTGATTGGTACAGCACAAATTATTTAGTATTTTCCAATATATTTACCTGAAATAGTTTTTACTTATCTTTGAAGTCTGGCACGTTAGCATTAAATATAGGATACAACAACTGCATTTTGTCACACATTTAAGCTTTTGAATCAAAATGCTACTAAGGAAACAGATTCTAATAGCCTGGCTTTGTCAAAGCTGCATTGTTTTTAAGCATACTATATAAAGACAGTCTTATTTTAATTCTTAGTCCATGAGAATTACCATCATCTTACTCAAGAAGTTAGACTGTTCTATACCTGTGCTAATTGTGAAAGTCAGTCCTCTCTCCCACAACATCTATTGTTGACCTTTTACTTTGAAAAAGATTTTTGGAACGGTGTATGCATACACTGCTGGGATGGCTTAAATGAACATTTCATGTTATCAGTGCCTGTTTTTAAGTGACTATTACTACAGAAAAATGATTTGTATCTTTATGCACTTCATTATCAGTAACAACAGACGCAGGACTCAAAAGTGGGAAATGCCAGAATCTTTAAGAATAGAAGACTTCATTTACTAAGTAGGAATAAAGGCAATGTGTCCCAAAGTCATCTAGCAGGCTAGTAGACTCAGCGTGATAACTCCCGGAAAGAGGGAAAGCATGACAGATCTGTCATGTTGCAAATATTCCATTACTTTCCTCATCGCCTGATGGGCCTGTAATATTGTAAACCTAAGAAATGGCATTATTCAAGGGAGAAGAAAGGCGAGAAGAAACAAAGGACAGTACTTCTGAGATTTTATTGTGTCTGAGAAATTTTCTTAATGCTTTTACTTTTCTTGGAGGTAGAAAAGGACTGCTCTCCATTTTCATGTATTTAATTATTCATGTATTTTACAAAACAGGAATTGAGACATAAAGTAAAAAGTGAGTGGACTAAGGGTGCTGGGAATTTCAGTCACAATTTCTTGCCCTTCTTTTGTAACTACATGAGCTTGAGTAAGTCAAGGAAGGTTTTCTGTTACTTTAGTACTATTCTATACTACTATAATAAAATAAAATGCTTAGAAGTTAATCTAGGCTTGCAGGTTGTGTGATTACCCAAATCCTGTGACTAAATGGACATGAACTGCAAAATGATTTTCAGGCTGAGTGATTAGGTCTTGTATCCCTTACCTCTGGAAACTGAATCCATGTAGCAAAAATCATGGCATCCTCAGCTGTAAGGTATTAGCTTCTTTAATTTTTCAGGGAGAAATCAGTGGGAGCTATTGCTGGTGGCAATATGGGCTATGTGGTTCCTAGCAAAAGTTTCTGCTTACACGTTCAAAGGCTGAACGACCTTTAGAAGACCTTGACAATAATGTTTACTTTTTTTGTTGAGGTTGTTATTTGTGAAAACAGTGAATAAGGCAAATTGAGTGCATTCCAAATCTGAAAACTTTTTTCTCAGAAGTCTTCATAAGCTTCTGAAACTAGTAGCTTGTCACTTCACAACTGTAATACTTATATATGTGATTGCTTTATGTAAGATTTTAGTCTGTTTTCATATTTTGTGTCTGTTAAGCATCCCACAACTGTGGGCCTTGGGGTGGCAAAAAGAGCTATGACAGAATCTTGAAATTCCGTGTCATAATGAGAGATACACATGCGATATTGTCCTTGTCCTCATTTTTGGCAGAAGTGCACAGTTAGGGAAAGATTTCTGATCACGTCTAGTAGGCCCTCTGCTCTTGGAGCACATACTGCAGAATGAGCCTTCACCAGCCTTTATGTATTAACCCCTCCCAAGATCTCAATAGTATTATTTATCATTGTTTACTGATAGCCACTGCATTTCAGCATTTTCAAAGTAAGTGTTGTATTTAGGTTATTTAAAGACATGGGCTAGGCTGAATAAAGGATCTGTAGAAATAAGCAGTCTTTATATCATCGCTGGCAAAATATATAGGAAACCATGCTAATTTTCCATTAAGTAGATAACTATTATCTTTATTTTATTGAAGAGCTTACTGTAATTGAGTTAACTCTGTAATTCACATCTCACAGTCTCAGAATATACTGTGATAAAAAAAAATTAGGAAATCACTAATAATGTAATTGACAATTAACTACTTTTTACAAAATATCCTCTGGCTGATGATGGATTCCATAAAGCTTTTTGTTACTCAAATCTATTTGAGTTGGGTTGTTTTTGTTGGTTTTTTTTTGGGGGGGGTTCTTTTTTTTGTGGTCTAACAGATATCTGTTTGTACCAGTTCAGTTCTGCATTAGTTTGAGTGTGTGTTCACTATAGTCATTGCCATGTCCATGGTTGAATTTTATACACTACAATCATGACCCAAAAGTGCAAAGAGAACTTTGTACTCTGAAGTGGTACTTAGCACAGATAATATGCTATTGTGGCTGTTTTTTTCCTGGGTTCTGATTTAGCTGTACTCAGAACTGTCTTGGTTTCTCTTTATTGTGCCACTTTGACAAATCCTCAAAATCAAAGTGGTTCTTGTAAGACAGAAACTGGTTGCACTCATTTTGGCTGGGACACGGTTAATTTTCTCCATAGTATCTAGAATGGGGCTATGTTTTGGATTTGTGGTGAAAACAGTGTTGATTGATAATACAGAGATGTTTTAGCTATTGCTGAGCAGTGCTTACACAGAGTCAAGGCCTTTTCTGCTTCTCACACTGTCCTGTCAGTAAGCAGGCTGGAGGTGCACAAGAAGCTGGGAGGGGACACAGCTGGGACAGCTGACCCCAACTGATGGAAGGGATATCCCATAATGTATGATGTCAGGCTCAACAATAAAAGCTGGGGAAGAAGGGGATGTTCAGAGTTACATGGTGTCTGTCTTACTAAGTAACTGATACCCATGATGGAGGCCTGCTTTCCTGGAGATGGCTGAACACCTGCCTGCTGATGATTAGTAGTGAATTATTTCTCCTTTTGGCTTTGCTTGCTCATGTAACTTTTGCTTTACCAATTAAACTGTCTTTATCTCAACCCACGAGCTTTCTCACTCTTATCCCTCCAATTCTGTCCCCATCCAACCAGAGTGGGAGTGAGCAAGTGACTGTGTGGTAGTTAGCTGCCTACTGGGATTAAACCACACACTGGTGATTTCTTTTTCTTTTAAAATATATGCAGAACTCGAAAATATTCACTGGAGCATGCATATATTCCAAGGTGTTGAACACTTAGCTTTGCATTAGGCTGAGTTATATGACAGATGGCCAACATGTGCAGTAGCACAGCTATATAAAATTTTCCTGCTCATCAGTTCAATGTTGCCCTTTCGTCAGAGGAGTTACTGCTCCCTCTGTTGAACGAGTAGAGCCACTTTTTTGTGGTCTCTAATTTCCTTCAGGCAGATTAGCTTAAACCAGTGGTACAGCTAAACCGAAGTACTCACAGAAGTATTTATCAGTAGGATAGAGAACTCTCACATGATTTCCTCTGCCATCAGTGGAAGCTTGTAGGTGGTGAGTGTGGTAGGGGAAGAAAGCATTTAATATCTGGTGTTGTGGTAGGAAGAGTTGTACAGGAGTTTCATGCCTCTTATCTAGCTTTCTTGTAAGCAATATGCAGCTTCTCATCCTTGCAATCTTTGAGCTCCTTCCATGTAAAATCAATGATAGTAGTTAATAATAGCTTCATTCTTTATTCCCCCAAATGGGATTGTGTCATGCCATTAAAGTACAGAGGACTCTACTAATCTCTAAATCTTGTCTTAGTCCATGTGGCTTTGGTCTGTTTTTATGACAGGATGTAAGTGGTTGAGGAAGTGACCTAGAAGGTTACCTTAAACAACTTTTTTTTTTTGTCTTGAGGTGCAGGGAGGAATTACTATAAGCGTAGTTATTTCATACTGAATGACTGTATCTAACATGGAATTTTATCTACTGTTTAATGATAAAACTATTTATCCTGCAAATCACAAACATGCATGTGGGTGCTAATAATAAAGTTGATGTGAAGTTATCACAGCCACAGCTTTATCTCTCCATTAAGATATGTATTAAGATGTGTATTAAGATACACATCCTGTTTTATCAGAAGCTTTGCCTATACTAGAAAATGTGGTTGTGGTAGGGGTTGTTAATATTAGTTTATTATTGCAAAGGATAATTGAACAGAAAAAAGGATTAAACATCTTCAGTTGTGATGATGTATGTAAACCAGCAACTTTAGAGACATTCTCGTCCTCACCCTGCTTACCCAACTTGGTCTGAAATAGTTCCTATATTCTCTCTTCTGTGCTGTGCTCTCCTGGAAGTTTAGGTAGGAGAGACAGGAGGGAATGAATGAGCATGTGAAGTAAAGAAAACACAATCATACAGGTGCCTTAACCACTTTTTACCTATACCATCAAGACATATTTCAGGTCCAGTAATGGAAAACTTTCAAGAATTCAAGATGCTGTTAGTAATCTGTTTTGTTCGCTTCATTTATTCCTCATTACACTTATCAAAAGTTTTCTGTTATAAATGTTTAAGAGGTATGTGTCAAAAGTTAAGGCACCCAGATTCAGGAAAACTGTGGTCCTTTTATCCAGCCAGGAAACATTTGGGCAGTTCAGGAGAAACCTGTTTGCCTCTACAGTTTCTCTCTGTCTCAGTGGATCTCATGACTATGAAAATTGCCCATCATATCTTTGTTTTTGTGATACAAAGCAAGTCCAGTAATGAGTTAAAAATAAATGTTTCTTTGTTTTGTACCTGAAGAAGTTTCTCATCTAGCTATCATTGGCATTGGTATAACTACTTTTGCTGCTTCATTTAATCTCCTCAGAAAGAGTTCTTGAATATAAAGACTCTAAGACTCATCGAAGCAGGTGTCAGACATCAACTGTCCCCGTGACAGCTGTTGTGGTTCTGATAATGGCATTTTTATGGGGAGGGTTCTTTGAATATACAGGTTTCCACCTGATCTGTAATTCCGTTGGCATTGCTGCAAAGACACTTTTGCCATCAGTAACCATCTTTTGAGGTACTGTGGGCTTTTGGGACTGGCTTAGTATGCATTCACCAGCCAGACAAGGTTTATTTTCTTATGTTTTCTTGAAAAAAACATCATAATGAAGTACAAAATATATGAAATGACGAAATCTCTTACCTCTCATTGCATACGTTGCTTTGGTTTCATTTATGTTTTCTTAACACTGGAAGAGAGAGGAAAATACCTATGGTTATAAGCAATTTTACTGTAATGGTCCTGTCTCAGAAACCTTGATTTACCTCCTTTTTCTCAGTTAGTTGCACTTACTGCTTTCTGAGAACAAACAATGATGCCTTATTCCTTTTATGAGGGGAAAAGCAATCTTGTATCCTGTTCTCTAAATAGTATGGTAAAGGACTTCTCCCGTGTTTTTGGTTGGTATCAGAAACCCTGATGATGAACCTGGCATGACTTAGGCTTTTCATAGACAGCTATGTGTCTTCTGAATTATTTACTGATGATCTTTTAAATTTATGTATTTGATGTTATCAGACTACATTATAGTACTTTGTGTAAAATAAACCAGGTTTTTGAAGACGCATGTAGGTAGTATAAGTTGAAATTAACCTTATTCTTTGTTTCTGCAAGACTTTTGGGACTTTAGATTGTGTTGAAGATTCAGGTGCCTCCAAGAGAAACAAAAGACAAAGTTATTTAAAAATTAAAAAAAAAGGGAGAAAATGTAAGAAAAAATAAGATAGAGCTCCTGTAATTTTAATCATATGCAACAGTTTATGCTTTGGAATGTAATTGTCATGTGTCACCTTAATTTTGAATAACAATGACAAGTAATGCAAAAAAAGTGCTGTCTTATATTTCTCAAGGTTTAGTGTGGATAGAAACATTTCCTGCAGAAAACAGATAATTTAAAAATGTTGACAGCTAGAGGTAATATTGTGTAAAGTAGAAATGCAGTGGAATGAAGAATAGTGTTGCTACACAAAAGCTATATTTACTCTTTTAAATAGTAGTCCTTTAATATGCCACTGAAAGGTCAGTCTTCAAGAGTAATGGAGAAAGTATTGGAATGAAGGCTTGGAAATAAATGGCAAAGGTGTACTGTGAGTGCATTCCAGCTGTACCTTGTTCATAAAGTGGTGATAAGCTGGTGGCTAGATTTCTTCGTTTTGGTTTTGTGTGGGTTGGTTGGTTGGTTTGTTTGTTTGTTTGTTTGTTTTAATAATAAATAGGAGCTAAGTATTTTCTAAAGGTGCCATTTTCTCCAAAAGCACTGGAGAGTTTTGGGGTTCCTACATGTCCTTGCATACTTTTAGTCAACATCGCCCTATATTTTCTAATTTGATTCCATTAGAAAGAAGTACAGTAAGAATGGTTCTTCGTTTCTCTTGCCAACAAGAGGCAGCATGGGTTAACACCTGCTGAGTGGATGTTCCCAGTGCATGCCAGTACCAGAATTGAGAAATTTGGTCTTGGACAGGTGCTCAGCATAAAGCTATGCCCTTCACTTAGGATTTCTGTTGCCAGTATATGTTATAAAAAGCCCACCCTACATGAATAGTTCTGATCTACTTATATGAAGACCTATTGGTTTTTCTTCTTTCATAAAGGTCGGTTATTTTAGAGGCTATTAAATGAATTGTTTTCAAATTTTCCACCAGATTTGTGTGTGCTCTTGACTGACCAACAGTACCTACAGCTTCATAGCTGTTGCTGATGTTGAGCGTTCAGCTTGTCAGCTTTAAGTAATTGTATTAATGTCTCCAGAGATGTGTTAGTGACACCTCTGCATGAAACTTTAAAATCATGTTCCCTCTACTTATTCCCTAGAGTGCACCAGTGGGTTCTGTGAGTGCTTTTTCCCCTCACCCTGCCTTAGGATTTGGCTGCTGGTGTTCAGGCCAGCTCTGGTATACTGCAGCTGTGTGACACTGGGTGTGAAAGATTTATCAATATGTGGGAACACCCAATGAGGTGGGGAGTAAGGCAACAAAGCCAATTTTTTGTCAGTGGTTCTATGTGGTGTGGCATGACAGGAGAAGGGGCGATGGTCATGAAATGAAACAGAGGAAATCAAGTATGAAACACCTTTTTTTACTATGATGGTGATTGAATAGCTGAACAGGCTGCCCTAAGGGGTATTTTCATCCTTGGAGATGCTCACAATCTGACTGGCTATTGTCCTGGGCATCGTGTTTTATGTGTGTCTTCTCTGAGTAAGGGATTGGACCAGGTCACCTCCAGAGACACCTTCCAGTTTTATATGTTCTGTGGTTTGGATCTCTGAACACCCGGAAGTTGTCTGATCAATAGTTAGTGTAAAGTGAAAACATGGTGTAATAAATATGTTCAAAGTCAGTGACAAATACAAAGCATTTTTCCCTGTTAGCTTCCATTTAAACAAGAGAGGAGGTGACAGTTGGAAAATAAGATACACAGAAAAAATATGCTTAGTTTGGACTTGCTCATTTTGTAGTATTGGCAGGGGCCACTGCTGGCTGGCTGAAGAGACGTAAAACATGCAGCAGTTATGACAAGCTTTTTTTTTATTGAAGTCCAAAAGATGATTCCATAATACACTCCTGTGGCTGTAATTTTATGGGTATTGAATTTATTTGCTTTCCATAGGTTCTCTGATGCTTTGTATTATTCCAGAAACTGCTTAGATAGAGGAATAAGAATTACTCAGAACAAATTTCACTGATGCTGAGCTTACAGTACAAAAAATTTAGCTATTATGCAGTGCTCTGCCAGTAAGGCTTTAAATCATTGAAATACCTTCTTAAATGAACACCAATGTTTTTCAAGTTAGTCTGGGAAGTAGAGCATAACCCATATGCTTTTCAGTCGGTGAGGCATTTAGAGACTGGTGATATCCACGGAACGGATATTTTTTTTTCTTTTGGGATCTGAATTCTCATTTCTTGTTCTTTCTTTTATATTGTTACTGTCTTGACATATTTATAGATTTTTTTTTTTTTTGGCTTGTTATTTTTGCTCAGAGGATTGTGGTTTAGATCTAGGACTAGAACTGATTTAAGTAGTATATGATTTTGACTTTGTAATATCCTTCCCTTGTAAGGATGGAAGTCCATAGGTCTAACATGCTTATTGCAATGTAATAAATTGTTATACTGAGAAATGATGTAATGTTTTCAGAAATTGCAAATATGGAGATTTCTTCATTGAAGTTCTTACTCTGGATATGGAACCAAAGTGCAGGGCCTTAGTTCCTAGTCTTCTAAACTGATCTTTTAAGTGTTTGCTATACTAGCTACGTGACAAAAATCTGTTTTAACTGCAAGATGAATATTTTAATGATGTTCAATGACCTTGACATTACATTGCTAATACTGATGAACTTATTGTTGGTCTTGGTAAAGGCTTTGTCTGAAAAATAGGAATGTGATTAAGAGATTTGAGAAAACCTTGTTTACAAATTCTTAAAACCTGAACATTTTATCTGTATTTAAATAACTTCAGAAAATAGAAAAGCAGAATATTCTGAAGAACAGGGCTAAATCATAACATATCATAATACTACAAGCTTAACATTTCTATCATTACTTACATGGTCTATAGGGCAGGAAATGAGTAATTAATATCAGTTAAATAGTTGAATGTCTTTGTTTCAGTCATAGAAACAAAAAGTTTTGATGGAACAGAAATGCCTTTTAAGTTTTGAGATCTGTCACATTTTGCGCCTGAAACTGTATCGCAGGAATCAGATTTCAGATTATAACCTCAGTAACTCTCTCTAGGTGTTTCTACACAAAAACTCCTGGTCCGTGTGAGCTGACCTTGGGAAGCATAACTGGAGTCTGGAAGTACTGTCACCTCTAGCTCACTTTCTTGGTTGTGGTGAAATAAAAGCAAGTTTAACTTAACATAATGTGATTTTTGTTCCCTAAAGAGACCTTCTACTATGGTGTACTCTTGGAGTAAATATTTTCAACATAAAATTTTCTGAAGTGGCTCCCCCTACAAATCTGCAATGGCAGAAATAAGTCCTAGAGATACATCTTGGACCTGACAGAAGAAAAATTACTTAAATTCTGCATGAGGAGTAATTTTTATATCTGCGAGTCTACTGACATAAAAGGAAATACACCTTGCACCATATGACAATCTCCTTTAAGGAATCAGACGTAGTTTTAAACCATAAACACACACTGTGTTTGGGGTACAACACAGATTGCTTGGATCCTAAGCTTCAAAATTTTTTCTTTGGCACTGTTCAGGAAGGTTTCCCATCAGTTGAAAAAGAAGACAAATGGTGAGTGTTAGTATTCACTTTAAAAAAAATAGGGTCGTCTTTTACTTAATAAGAAAGATTTCTGCTTTTTGAAACCAACCACTAGTCTGAATAACTGAGCTGTGGAAAAACAAAAACAGAAACAAAACCCAAAACACCTGCACTGACAAAAGTAAGGTTTGTGAGAAGCTGTTGGTTGCTGTTAATGCTCTGAGGTTGCATGTAATTTAAGTGTAAATCATTATCTGAAGACTGCTTTATGTCATGTAGTTCCAATAATCATAGTTAAGGTTGGAAAAGACCCTTAAAATCATCGAGTCTAAACTGTTTCCCAGAGATTACTGGGGACAGATGTGTCTCTAGAGTCTGTTTTTTGACTTCCATCCTACACTTGAACACCAGATACAGGAACCTTAGAGTATGTCCTGAAAAATAAATGTCATAAATCTGTTTTGTCAAGGATTAGAAGGTTGAGAAAATCTGTTCCAGGAAATAAAATTTTAATCAGCAAAACTTAACAATTTATAAAAGTATCAGTGTAAATCTGGTCATGGCAGCGTCATGTACTTTTTATATATATGCATTGAACTTATCCTTCATATATATTCTGCCCTAAAAAATCAATGCAGGAAGAAGAATAATTCCATATATTTTGTTCTCTGAACTAATTTTCACTTAAAACAGGCTACAAGCTTCACCTTGTAATTATGAGTTGGATATTTAAAACCTGGGAAAAAGCTTGAGGCATTCTTTCTTGAAAATGGTAGTAAAAGTATCGCATGTTTAATTTAATGAAACTGTTTAAGAACAGTCTTATGTAACTGCGGTTGTCTTAAAAAAGCATTCATGTGGATGCAGAGTGCATTGATATAGATAGAGGGTGCTACATCAGAACACACTGAAGCTTCAGAGTGTGGAAAGTATGTCAAGAGAAATGTTAAAAATCCTTACTGGAATTGTTTACATAGGTTTATTTGGATTAGAAAAATCTGAGAAAATGATAGTTCATTTTGGTTGCAAAAGGAACAACTTTGGTAAGTAATCCTAAGAAGAACCTATCCTGTATTTCTGATGAGGCTTTGTGTATTGCAGGAAAAGAATATGACCACGCAAATGCAAGTGCTTCCTTTTGAAAAAAAGTGCAAGGTAAGTTTCACTGAAAATAAGATACGTATGTTTCCCTCTAAGAAGTTTATTTTTGAGAACCTAAACATATTTTACTTCCTGTAGCAGGGAGGTCTGATAGATGTGTTGCTATGGATCTGCCCATCTACTGTAAAGTGAGCTCACAGACTATGACCTGTGGTCTCAGGCTATGCCCAAGCTGCAGGATGGCTGCTAGACCTGTGGTTTAGCCAGTAAAAAAAACTGCCAAGAACGTCTGTTATCTTTCTCAATACAGTATTTTCATGTTGAGGAACTGGTTTTTACTGTTTAACTAAAAAGAATTACAATTGGAATAGTATGATATATTCTGTATTTTTTTTTTGTTCATGTATATATAGATATTTGACATCTTCAGACAGCAGAAAGATGTATTTTTTCATTTTAAATGTACATACAATACTGTCTGCTTTCTGCTGTCCTTCACTGAATGACAGTGTCAATTAGTTCTTTTTTTCTCAAATGCTGGATAATACTTTGAGTAATGCATTCTTTAAGTGTACGGTGCACCAGTAACAAGTAAATAAATATATGAATAAATAATGCGTATGGGATTGGAACCACTACTACTATCTATAATGCTACATGTTGCTTACATGCCATTCTCTTCAGTTGAAAACAGAATTATGTTCTGTTTTCCACTGCGACTTTTCTGATTAAACTGGTTTGAAACTGTTCATTAGGCTTTCCAAGTACCTGATAGAAATTGTTTAGAGATTACTCTATATGCAGTATGTGAGGCTATGTGTTGCTCTGCAAGTCATAGTTAATCTTTTATCCGGTGAAATTTTCTTGCAAAATTGGTAAGAGACTCAAACCTTCACAAAGTTTCTGTCTTCCATTTCATCTTATGTTAAATATAGTTCATCCTTTTTCCATCAAAGATTGTTTTGTTGCCTTAAATACAAGTAATATGACTGAATTATAGAACATATTCCTTCATGTTAATGGACAATTTTGCACTGTTATAGATCTGTCCTCAAAAACCTCCCAGCAGAATGTCACGGGTCAGACTCGGAACTACTTTTTATATAAAAAGCTGATCGCTAAAAATTACTGCCCCTAGTGCCAGTGGACTGTCTATATTTGTCAGATTGTGTCAGCACTATTGTGCTATCAAAAAGCTCATAAAAACTCAAAGCTTGCAGCATGATAGACTTGATCTTGAAGTGCATTTTCAGGCAGAATTATAAATTATATTTGTCTCTTTGTTTCAACAATCTATGCTGTTCCCAAATTCATTTCTTTGTACCTCCTTAGTTACTGTTCTTTAGCTTGTACAGCTTGAGTTAATTATATATTGTTCTGGGAAAAAAACCAAAGCAGTGATCAGAAGCTCATATAAAACTAATTCTACACAGAAGTTAGTAGACAACGAGCTTCACAGGAAAAAAGTGAAAAAAGTGATTTAATATTAGGGTTAGTATCATGCCACACAACATAGAATCATAGAATCCTTTAGGTTGGAAATGACCTTTAAGATCTTTGAATCTAACCATAAACTGTAAACACTGACAAGTCCACCACTAAACCATGCCCCTAAGAAGCAATTTTTCTTCCTGAAACAAGGAAATCTGAAGGCCATAAAAATCAGATTTCATCTTCTGCACAATTTACCTTTTTTTTCCTCTTGTAATGCAAAAACTATAGCAAAAATAAGCAAAATACTCTTCAACTCAAGTTAGAATTTATTTCCTACGACTGAGAAGTATACTGTAGATAATATTTCACAAAGCAGGAGCAACAAAGCTATTTCTTCATGTCAGAAGTATGAAATAATGAGTGTAAATGTCCCTCAAGACCATATTTGCTGTGGAACTCATTCATACAAAAAGGGATATGCTGTTTCATGGCAAAGTGATGAAACGCATGATGTACTTTGACCGTGAGGGTGCTGAATGACGACACCTTACAAATTTAGCTGTGCTAACAAAAGGTGTTATCGCCTTTGACATGGTACTTCATTTTCTATTTTTTTTTTTTTTAAAAAGAACAAATTTTTTATTTTTAGCTGTTTTGAAGAACATGTAACATCTAATGCTGGCATTTCTTTTATATATGCAGTAGTGTTTTCTTATTCTGAATATCTTTAAAAAGAAATGCCTTGCAACATTTCCTCCTATTTTAAGCTCGCTCTTAGAAAAGACTGCAGGAAATGAGTCTGAGTTCTGACTCTGGTGTATGTGCCTACTTACTGTATGTTAAAGAAGGTGTAACTTGTGGACCTCCATTATAGAAGATTTACAGAGATAAATTCTTAATCCCAACAATGTTAAAGGCTTACTTATATTTAGATTACACAAGTACAAGGTAGGAGTTTGGGATTCTGAACGTCTCTGCTAAATGGTAGCTTGCTTTAGATTCTCATTCATCAACAGCAGTCAAATGCATTGAGAGAGTCTTTTCAGCTAGCTGATATGTTATTTTGAAATAGTGAAAGATAAAGCTTTTACCTGAAGCTGCCCCAGGAGGAAAATGTTCTTTCATTATCAGAGTGGTGATCTGCACAATGCAGTCCTTGCATTTGCTTACTGCTGTAAGATGACACATACATGACAGTCTTAATGATGGCCACATGTAATATATCAGAAATGTTTTACATGTGTAATTATAGCCATTATGATGTAGATGTTAAAAAAGGCTGTGGCATCCTATTGTATGATACTCGCTACAGAGAGATGTTGAACTTAAAGGCATATGGAGAGGGAAAACCTGGCAAAGAAAACAAGATTTATTTCTGGTGAAATAATGTAGAGTAGAATGAAAATCTTTACAGTGGAAAGAATGCTACATAGTGAGTAAAATTAGAAGGTAGGAACTTAGAGACTTCAGTTTGAATTGTTACTGATAAATCATCTATTCATAAAAACAGGTTTCTGCTTAAACTAAAAATGGTGACAGCTTCATTTAATTGTGCTTGAAAAAACAAGATCAACAGAAACTGGACTGGGGGTCTCAGTTTTCCAGTTTTTAAGACAGTGAGACTACCACGTGTTGTATTTAATCTTGTTTAGAAGTTGCCTGGCTTCTTTCATATGTTGTAGTAGTGTGTTTGGGATTTTTGTTTGGTTTGGGTGTTTGGTGGTTTTTTTTGTTTGTTTAATTTTGACGAGTAAGAGCTTCTTGCTTATGCTTGCTTTTTCTAAAAAAACAAATTCCTTTCAGTGTATGTCAATGTTAACATAACAGGACCACAAACAGGATAATCTCCAAGTCCTTACTTATGAAAGGATGTGTTGAAGTCGGTTTTCCATGTACCTTAAGCAAATACTTGTCCTCCACCTAAATTGTTTAAGTGTGTGCATAGGTGCACACGGCAACTTTTGAATATAGAGCGTGTTCATCAAATACAACAGTAATGAGTAGCTTGTTGTTGTTTATGTTCATCAGACTTCACTAAATCTTTTTCAAAATGTGTGTGACTGAACAGCAGACAGATAGTTATAATCTTGAATCCTGCTTTTGTGATTTGATTCAGACCAGTGAAGACAAAGGAGTTTCTGTAGTCAATTATTGATATTAAGATCTTTCATGGACATTAAGAATACCTTCTGTAATGCCTTCTTTTGTAAGTGGATGCTTTTCAGATGCTCTTTGCTGTTGAAATAGCTTCCTGGAGTGATTTAGGTTTTTCTTTTTGCTTAAAAGGGTAAAGGTTAATTGAGATTATGTTGTAAGCATGTACTCATTTTGATTTATATAAAATCTTCATTTTTGTCCTGCTCAAGTATTTACAAATTTTTTGACTTATCTGCATTTCAAAGGATGCACAGATAGTTTGATAGTCTGTAATTGCTCAAGGCCAAAAGGGTTACTCATTACATAAACAGTATTTTAGTAAGCTTTTTCTTATTAGTATGCTATTAGGTCGTAATTTCTTTCGTTATCCTGAAATGTTTTTGAAAGCATAATTTTGATTACCTGTGTGTAGTTTTCTTTGCACCAGGACAGAATGTGATAGAAATAGAAATATTTATTTGAAAAAGGTGTCTTAGGATATCAGTGTCATCTTATGTCAAAACTTCCACTCTTGTACTGAAAATCAGTTCCCTTACATGAGCTTTAATTATGGATGAAAATTATAGAGATGAAAGTTTAAGAAAACTTGCAACCTGGAATTTTACAGTTTTGTCACATAGAGCTACAGTTCAAAATGTGGTAAATCTTCTGCACCAGCTGGATTCCCTTATGAATTTCCATTGCCTAGCTCCGTGTCCTTTTCTGCAGTAATAAGAGTTGTCAGGATGCATCGTGGGAGATGAGGGCAAGCACACGTAAGACAAGAAAAGCTAAATTATCCTGTTCCTTGTATTCTAAACACACCTATAGTGGCATGTTTGCCTTTTCAACAATAGAATACTCTTCTGAAGAGAGTAGAAACATTTCACATTAAAACGTAATGTTATCAAGTCTTTCATCCCATTGAGAATTGCTTTTTTTTTAAACAAACTATGCTTACAATAGATGTCTCAATCATTGCAAATAGCAATCCTCCACTTTCAAATTAGCTTTCTAAGTCTTCTAAAGATGCTTGTGATGTCTTTTTAAGTATATTTTTTCCCTCAATAAATTTACAGTACCTGAGTTTGATAAATGACAAAAATTTTAGGAAAAAAATGGTAATTATCTCATTTCTGAGAACTTCTGGAAACTAGTGTAACTTACTGGAATACTGTTCAGAACAGTAGGACCCTGTATATGACCATGTTAACAGAAAAACATGTCAGGTATAAGGTAAATTAGAAGTTAATGGAAAGAATATGCAGAGGAAAATCTTTGTAATAACTGATAAATTTTATTTTCTCATAATCCTGGATTCTTCAGTTTGAAGTCCTGATTAAGGCACCTAAGTAAATGGCCAGGCTTCAGAACAAACTTATGCTCTTGGGGCTTTTTATACTAGACTTTGAATTTTATGATAATCATATTTATTTAGATGTTGTAATGGGATGTCTTAGCTTAATGGAAGATACAGTCATTTCAGAGAGTTTAGCTGTAGCATGTAATGGACTTAAAATAATTTAAAAATATATAGTTTATCTCATCTGTGAATATGTTTATAGAACTATACCTTAGGTCATCAGATTTACCTCAGTACTCCTGAAATTTAGAGTATCTCTAAATCATATGTTTCAGGCTGTGGTGGGAAGTATTGAATGTATTTCAGCAGCACACTTTGATTTTTTTTAAACAGCTTTTAATATAACGTAGTCCTAAAGCTAGCTAAGTCTATTAACCTTTTCTACAAAATGATCAGCATTTGTATGGAAAGAGTTTTTGTAGATGGCTTTATAAGGTCTGTGACTTACCTAGCAAAACTCTTCGTAAATGTGGGGTGTTTCAAAAACTATTTGCAGCTAATAGTAACGTTATAATTAGAAATAGATTACTTCTATAAATAGAAATAATTATAATTAAATTTTCTTATTAGTTGTGGTTTACGAGCCATTACAGGTCACCAATATTTAACATTTCTCTTATGCCTTCTCTGAATGCAAAATGGAGAAGCTGAGAAAAAAAGCACTGTGAGTGAATGTACTTGAGGTACATGGCCAGAGACGTGTTAGTATTTTGCTTTCTGAAAGCACTTAACCAGCATTTTGGCTGAATCCTACACCTTGTGGTAGTAGTCCCAGAACTCAGTGTTGGGTTCCCAAAGCACTATTTGATCCAAACTACTGCACTGCCAAGATCCTATATCAATGGGTATTAACAGAGTTGGTTAGTCACCTGTGTTCTCAGTCTTCCTGTTCCTAATACTGAATCAGAAAAGATTTCACAAAAGTATTGGGCTGTTTTATTGCCAGCTTATGTTCATCTGAGTTTTACTGGCTGAAGACTATTGTGGCAGATGTTTATCTCCAACTGTGCAGCAGTTCCCCCTGAGATTGAGAGAGCTAAGGATGTGGCATTGATTTACTGACATCTTGTTATTTCTATTTAGAATAGTATTTAGAATATTAAATTAAATAAGTTATTTCATTCTAAGGAATCTTTGCTATTATGGTTGTCACTTAGGATGCCTGTGGTCATTTAAAATACAAAGAGGGAATTTGGAAATTTACCTCATTGAAAGTTATTTAAGCGTAGTGCAAATGGTCAAGGACAGTAATGGTTACTCCTGCTATCACCAACAGCTTGTAAGCCTGCCTTTAACTTTTCTTGGTTTCATTCATATGGGACAAATGTTGTTAGGCATGTAATTTAGTTGAGGAACGACCTGAATTTGATTGAGGTCTTACAGCAGCCTAGGTTCAGGAGGAGAGTATCAGGTTTTAAAACAAACAGGAAAAGCCTGAGAACATCAAGCAGATAAGTATTCAGGAAAGTTCTGTGATATAATAAGAGAAAGAGAACGATATAAAGGGCTAAATTTATAAAATTATTGCAGCCATTAAAGAAAAATAATATTGTCTGTTTTCTGTAGGTGAGTTGAAAGTGTCTACCAGGACATCTGGTGAAAGGAGCTATATGTTAAAATTTTGTTGTTAACTTGATGCATGCTTGTGAACTCTTTGAACAAACTGATCTTTGTCTAATTCCCTGGATTGGCCTGGTTTTGTTATGAAGGTGACTATTTTTTTTTCTTTTCTTTTTCCTCCCCATTCAGTCTCAAGAGATGAGACTCCTATAAATCTTTTAGTGCTTTTTTTTTGTCTTTGTTGTCCCTGACTGATAAGTAGACATTTTCAACAATCAAGCAACTTGGTCTTATATCTAGGAATTGAAATAATTTCAGTGCTTTTTTGGTTTTTGAATAGTAACTTAATGTTTGATGCCAGGTTTGATTGTTCAAGTCAGTGTTCTCTGTCTAACAGTAGCAGAGTCAGCATTTCTAGAAAAACTTGTCAATGGAGGCAAGGTCTGTAAAAATGCAGTGAATTTCAAAATTAATTTGATAATCTATAAACTTATTGCTAAAACCTGGGAGTAATGTAAACATGAACGCATTAAGAATTGGTCTTTGTTCTCTTATCATACAAAGTAATTGCATGATTAGATAAGGATGACATGCCAGAGGCTGGAAATGAAGCATGCCATTTCACCTCTAAGCTGAATAGGTGCAGCTGTATATAACTAAGGTAAAAAGGAGAAGAGTCCTTTTTACAGCAGTGGTTTGACTCCTGCTCCATACAAACTAGAACCCAAGCTATGCCTACAGAGTCAGACTAGTGGTCTGTCAAGCCTATTTGCCCTTGCCCAGTGACAAAAGGAGAAGCTATTTATCTTGAGATACTGCCCACTGTCTGTGTTTCTTTCCCTCAATTCATTTAGCATCCAGGATGACGTTAGGTGCATCAGAGGCTACTTCCCTGCCTAGTCCTATTTAATATCTGTTAATGAATCCATGGTCCTTGAATTTGTCTAAACATCTTCTGAACCTGCCATTAGAGCCTGCCTTCACAACTTGACAGAGGTACATCCCAGAAGTTGACAGCCTGTTGTGTAATGCTTCTTAAATCTGCTATTAAATGTCCCCTGCTTCCAGTATTGCAGGATTTGGTTGTACACAGTTTTGCATTTACACTATACAGCACCCTTCTGGTTTTTGAAACATGATCATATCCCCTTCAGCATTTTCCTCATCAAAATGAATGCTTCAAGACCTTTCTAGCTTTTCCTCATGAGGCAGCTGCTCAAGCTGCATTTTGACATGGAGATCAGAAACGCCTGTAATGTGGGCTTCTGTTTCATTTTCCCTGCATCCTTTCTAGTGATGCCCAATGTGTTGTTGGCTTTTTTGTCACCTTGATTGAAAGATTTCAGAGAACTGCTGGTGGTGGATCCAGAGTTGACTGCTGGTTCAGAGTTCAGCATCACATAGGCATCCTTCAGATAAACTTTTTTCCTTTTGTTTACAACCTTGCATCTGTCTACCCTGAAGCTCATCTGCCATCTGGTGCTCACTCACTCTGCTTAGTGAGATCCTCACCATTGTTATGGCATCTGTCTACCTGCAAAAGCTTTGTATTGTCAGTAGACTTGGAGATCTGACAGTGCACTTCCTTTTCTGTCATTGATGGTGAATATTTGTGGTTATTGATCCTCTTCAAAAGCTCTGGCAGGCTGCTGAGCCTGGATTTCCCTTCAGAAACCCAGACTGTCCCTTTCCAAACAAGCTCAATGACTGTAAATCTTACTGTTGACTCTCTCCCTTACCAGAGATGGAAATCAGACTCATCAGTCAGTAGTTCCTGGAATACCCTGTAAATCCCTTTTGGTAGACAAGGGTTACCCTGGCAAGCCTAGTAGTCCCCTGGTGTGGCAATATCTTACACACCTTAGTCTGCAGTCCTGAAACTGCTGTGTGAGTTACCTCAGCGCTCTTGTGAATGCTGCTATTCCACATCTAATTTATGCATCTGGCTTAATAATTCCTTTTCCTTATAGAAGGACTACAGACCGCTCTGTCTTCCTCAATGAATGTATGGGGAATGTCCCCATCATCTTGAGCAGTTAGGGGTAATGCATAACTTCTCTGCTTACGACCTTAACGTTCCCAAGCGCACCTTCTATACTTCTGTCCTAGGTAGTCCCGACAGATCCTGTCTGTCTGCTTTTGAAGTATTTAAGACATCTTAAAGTAACTTTTCAACTTTCCCATTGCTGTTTTGAATTGGTGTATCTGTAGAAGAAGTTGGTGTTGCTTCATGCCCAAATCTTTGAGGCAAATGTTCATCTCAGTACAACTGACTAGAGTGAGGCCAAAAGCATTATATAGATGTATTACCATTAAGTACTGAAGCATCTGGAAGCTGCTAGACCATACCACGCTCTGGATCACTGCTGTTTTCCATTAACGATTTAACCATGCCTCATGACTTTGAATACCACAGATGACGGTTTAGAAAAAAAACCTGGTAAGCCTCTGGCATTCATGCTTTTCTTCTCTAAGGTAGTAGTTTTGGAAGAACTGAATGACCACTATGAGGATCACTAGATACAGCAAACACTCAGGACAGCTAGGAAAACCAGAAAAACTTATATTACTCATGCAATTTCAACCTAAAAGTTGAAAAGAAGATAAGTCATTAAAACCTGTTGATGATATACAATCTGTCATAGTTTTGCTGATTTTCATGGACAGCTTTTAACATACTTTATTTTGGAAGCAATTTGTGATTTATATTAACAAAACCTTAAACACATTTTCACAGTTAAAGACTCTAGCTTTCCTTTTCTGGCTTGGTTTTTTTTCCCTTCCATGAAAGTTTTGATTAGCTGTCATTTAAGGTAAATACAAGAAATCCAGATCAGTAGGTCTATGAATAAACATTTGTCTTGAGCAGTAGTTAGGATGTTTTATCTTCAGTGTTTTCCATGCAGCTTTGAGACAGATGTTGATTTTCAAGTCCTTTAACAAGTTGTTCCTATGCCTGAAGGAATTCAGACAGAGACCTTATGTTTGCAGGGAAATTGATGTTTCTGTTTCACTGCTCTGCTCTTAAATGCCACAAATACACATTCTACATAGAAACAGTGCAGAATCACAATACAAGCTACGAGCTTATATGAAACTTCCCAGAAATATAAATCCATTGGATCAATCTCAATTTCATCTTATACAAGTTATTTCATCAGTTCCTTATCTTGGCAGTGAGGAGGAAAATCCAGAGCAGTTTTCTAAAGGGCAACTGTTTCATCACAGTGAGACTTAAGACAGTGGAATCTGAGAAACTAACATATATACAGTAGTAGTACAGTGCATCACTGTAGCTGTACAGAAATACTGTGTGATACACTTGTGGCGATAGATTTATCTGTTTGGTTTTGGTGTACTCAATATTTCTAACTCATACTAGCTGATCTGTGATACCTTTCACCTGATAGGCAGAATATGGCTAGATATCTACCTACTTGTCTTTGTCTCACCTTGTTGGAAATTTCAGGTAAATACTGTCTTGGAGCAGTTGCAAGAAAATTTTATTTAACATTTCTTAAATTTATTTCACTTAACATTATCCTCTATTTTGTTATCTTTCAATTTTTTCATATTTAACAATCCAGATAGGAAAGCTCTTTTCTCTCTTTAGATATTCTGTATAGCTAGAGAAAGGCCAGCACACTAAATCTGAGCAGTAGGTCTTGTGTGGCATTTGCACATTCAAGCTGGAGTTGCATGCAAATGAATACAAGGAGAAAATAAATTTTACTTGCATGAATTCTGATTTCTAGGAACCACTTCTACATTTGCTGAGCTGGCACCTGTCACAGGCAAACACTGCTTGGTTAATATAGCTACCCAAATCAGGATCAAAGCGGTTTAATTAATTAGTGATTTATTAATGATGCATAATTAGCCAGCAATCAGTGAAATACACATTTGGGATCAATATGACTAATACAACAGATGAAACAGAATGCTAAAGACTTCTAAAGCATTAATAAACTTTACACATTCAAAACGTTCTTTTGCAATTAATCCTTGCAGTTACAGGCACCCCCGTCCCTTGGGCGGTGTGGGTTACAAGCATGCGCACCATTTCTGGGGCTGTGGTTGCACACAGCTGTAGGAGATGTGGGTGCTCCAGCCTTCTGTGCAGTTGTGGTACTCACTGTCATCTGCTTAACCAAAAAAAAAAAAAAAAAAGTGGTGCATGAATTTGACATTAATAAAAGGGTGGACTGGAGAAACACCAGAACAAGATTCCCAGTTCTGCTCAGGATTTGGATGGATGGCTTTAAAGAGATCGTACAGTCTTGTCAAGAATAATAAAGGCCCCAAGTTTAGCCTACGTTAAATGAGGCATTAATCCTTAATTTAGGATTAATTGCTAAATCCTGTATTCTGAACAAGTTATAAGGGAAAACGTTAGCTGTGATGGTGAAACTTTTGTTCTTGAACCATTCAATTCACAAACCCATTTAAACAAATTGCAAAATAACTTTCCGTAAAGCAGTGTCCAGCAGAATCTCATTCTGTGAAATGTACGCTGATGTGGCTGTTGTTATGGTTTACCCACTTGTTTTTTGGTACTTCTTTTCCCCATCTTCATAGCAATTTTGTGACATTGTCAGGAATCAAGAACATCTGTAAACAGTTTCTGTAACTTAAATATAGCCCAACTGAATAGCTGAACTGTAGACAAATAAGTAATTTCTATAGGTTGGCAGAATTTTTTTATTTTCAGCCTAGTTTAGGCTGCTCAAAGTGCAAGTCTACTGCTAATTCATCATTGTAAGTAGACATAATTATCTTTATAGACATTGTAATTTAAACAAAATTACCTCAGTTTTTAAGTTTCTAAAGTCTCAAGAAAAATATCAGATTGCCTTATTTAAAGTATGTACCGTGGTTCTGTACCTATAAAACATACATTGCTTCAGTGTGCTGTGCTCAATTATAACTAGCAGAGATATTTTACATTATTTCTGCCCTTTCATCTGTAGTCTCCTGTTGTTATTGTAATAGAGCATTAACACACATTTTCCTGCAATTACTATATTTAATTTTAAATATGCCTTCTGACATTTTCTGCCTTCAATACAAAATAACCTTACTTCATCTATTTGATTTGCTGACGTGAAGTACACAAAATATATTGAATTTTCTTATCTGAACTTTTTCATTTATTTGCACATCAAAGAAAACACCTTAAAAATGTGACTAGAATAACCCAGCTTGCTGAAGTGGGCAACAAAAGCTTGAAGACATTTGATGGGAAGTGAAGAATTGCATATCAAATGTCTAATTTAAATACTTCTAATGCTGGTATTTCTGATATCCTACTGCTTAAAGTTATTAAATCTGCTATCCTTCATGGCCAAGATAACAGGAGACAAAATATGAAGCAAAATGGAGTTTTCAAGATGTAATAGCATAGTTTTGGATGCATTTTATAAACAAAAACTGCAAGGTTTCTTTGGGCCCCTCAAGTCAAAATTATATAAACCCACAGATGACAGTTTAATGGGTTTAGGTAGGAGGATGAGGCTGTGGAAAATCAAGATAGATGGTACAGAAATCTAAAGGTAGATCCAGCTACTGACTGATGATCAATATTGACAATCATGGTAGTAACTTACTTCTGGAGATACATTTTTTGGTAGTATCTAGGGCTTACTTAACAATGAATAGTCAGAAGACAAATTTAATTCCCAGATATGTTAGCCTACCAAGTCATGTCTTACTGTATTTATATGAATAGAAGCTGTATTATCTTTCTTTTCCTTTCCTTCTGAACTACTTGCAGGGATCAGTGTTTGGTTCACTACGAGTCATAATGGAGCTTTTAATAAAACTAAGGTGAAAAAACATTCAGAGTACATGCCTTCTTATCTGTACGTTCTGGGGCTCTGTAGGAGTAGATGGTCAATAGTCTTGGCTATGCTCATAGGGACAACTGAGCCTGGGGTGAATCTGAAGAAGGCATCACACTGTGCCTAGTACTTTCTCTCGCGAAATGGTGTGAGTCTCCTCTGTAATGAGGAGCTAAGGGAGATGGGCTCCGTAAAGCCATTTTTTTTCACTTGTGACAGATTGGAAGGATGTTTCTTTCCAAGATATTGATGTTTGTTTCACTGCTTCCTGAGATACAAGGGAAGGTTTTTTAAAGATCATAGTAAAATATTATTAAGGATTGCAAATTGTCATTTTTTAAAAACATTTGAGATTCTTCAGCAATGTTAATGGTGTTGCTTGTCTTTTTTAAATATCTAATTGCAACTTAATTTATCCCACTACCAGGTTTGCTGTATCTGGAGTAAATCATGCCTTCTTTTCATTTCTTCCTTTTATCTAATCTGAATCTACCTTCATTTAGTTGAAAACCATTACCCTTGTCCTATGGCTATAGGCCTTACTAAAAAGTTTGTTGCTGTCTTTCTTACAAGCCCTCTTTAAGTACTGGAAGGCCGCAGTAAGGTCCCCCTGGAGCCTTCTCTTCTCCAGGCTTAACAAACCCAACTCTTTTAGCTCTTCTTCATAGGAGAGGTGCTCCAGCCCTTGGATCATTTCTGTGGCCCTCCTCTGGACCCGCTCCAACAGGTCCGTGTCCCTCCTGTGCTGAGGGCTCCAGAGCTGGGTGCAGCACTCCAGGTGGGGTCTCACCAGAGCAGAGTAGAGGGGCAGGATCACCTCCCTCGACCTGCTGGCCACGCTTCTTTTGATGCAGCCCAGGATACGGTTGGCTTTCTGGGCTGCAAGCGCACGTTGTTGGCTCATGTCCAGCTTTTGGTCCACCAGTACCCCCAAGACCTTCTCTGCAGGGCTGCTCTCAATCCCTTCATCCCCCAGCCCGTATTGATATTGGGGGTTGCCCTGACCCAGGTGCAGGACCTTGTGCTTGGCCTTGTTGACCCTCATGACGTTCTCACAGCCCCACCTCTCCAGATTGCCTGGTCTCCCTGGATGATGTCCTGTCCTTCTGGTGTGTCAGCTACACCGCTCAGCTTGGTGTCACCTGCAAACTTGCTGAGGGTGTACTCGATCCCAGTGTCTGTGTCATTGATGAAGATACTAAATAGTACTGGGCCCCATATGGACCCCTGCAGGACACCACTCATCACCGGTCTCCATCTGGATGTCGAACCATTGGCCACCACCCTCTGGATGCAACCATCCAACCAATTCCTTATCCACCAAACAGTCCACCCATCAAATTCATATCTTTCCAGTTTAGAGAGAAGGATGCTGCGTGGGACCATGTCAAAGGCCTTACAGAAGTCCAGATGGATGACATCCGTAGCTCTTCCCTTCTCCAGTGACGGAGTCTCTCCATTATAGAAGGCCAGTAGGATTTTCAGGCAGGACTTGCCTTTGGTGAAGCCATGCTGGCTGCCTCTAACCACTTCCCTGTCTTCCACATGCCTTAGCATAGCTTCTAGGAGGATCTGGTCCACAATCTTCCCAGGAACAGAGGTGAGGCTGACAGGATGGTAGCTCCCCAGGTCCTCTTTTCTGCCCTTTTTAAAGATGGCCATAACGTTTCCCTTCTTCCAGTCCCCAGGGACTTCACCTGACTGCCATGACTTCTCAAATATCATGGAGAGTGCCTTAGTGACTACATCAGCAGTTTCCCTCAGGACTCTGGGATGCATCCCATCACATCCCATAGACTTGTGTATATCCAAGTTCCTCAGGCGGTCATGAACATGATCTTTCCTTACAGTAGGAGGGGCTTTATCCCCCTGGTCTCCATCCTGCGGTCCATCAGCTGTGGAGGGGTGAGGCGAGAGGTTATCAATGAAGACTGAGGCAAAAAAGTTTTTGAATACCTCAGCCTTCTGCTCATCTGTTGATACTAGGCCACCATTCTTGCTCATCAGGGGTGTGTGTGTGTGTGTACGCTTTCTTTAACTTTCATTTTATTTTCTTCCTAGTCATAGTCAATAGTCACTCCATCATAGTAAGCCCTAAGTGCATTGTTAGATATTATAAATTAATGAATGAATGAATATTCTGTGTACTGGATTAAAAAAAGTACGGTGAAAAGAGATAGAATCAAAGTTTTGCTGTCAGTCTGCCTGTGGGTTTTCTTTTGGGCATTGAACTAAAGTGATAAATCTGCTGCTTGTGAAGTCTAGCTGATATGTGATAATGAGCTTACAGGACTTTTATTTCCATTATAAGAGAGAAGGTACTGAGTATATATCCTGAAAACTACTGCTGATATTAAAGGTTTTTTTCCCTGCGAGTTCTTCATATTTCAATATGTTAAAAAAAAAAGCTACTGAACAACTGGTTTTGATCTTCTGACAAAGATTTTGATGAATAGGAATAAAGGATATTAAATTACATTAAAAATTAGGAGGATTAAATGAAAGATCCTGAATGTTACTCAATGCATTAGATGTTAAAAATTAGTACTTTTAAAGAAATTATGCAAGAGAATAAAAGGTAAATTATTTATGTTCATTTACAAGACTCAGTTAACTTCAGTGTTAGGAGAATGTGATAGACTGTTTCATCTGCTTTTGAGTTTTCTTGAGGGAAAAGAAAACCAAACCAGAAAAAAACCAACAACAAAAAGCAACCCCGAAACAAACCAACCCCACAGGACAAAAAAAATAAACCCATAGCTGAGTTACAATTTGAAGGCACAGGTTGAGTAACGTGGCTTGATGGGAGTTAGGATATACATTTATGTTATATCATATATGTCACTATGTTAATAGTGTGTTTGAAATTAGGTAGAAATTAAAAAAAGAGACTTAAACAAATATTAAGGAAGTATTCTGCATCCTAAAATGTGAGACTAATAACTTCTCAAAGGGGAATGTTAAATTTGATTGCTGATGTTGCAACTTTGTGAGGATAGGTAGCTAGATTTTAGAAGTATTAGATCATAGGAAGATATATATAAAAAAATTAATACCCTTTTCAGAAGGGCTTAGATTGCTGTCCTCCATTGAAATCTACAAGAATTAGGTGTCCAGATTCAAATATCCTACACTGTTTACTGATCTATGCCCAGATATAGGGAAAAAAAATGTGGTTACTTTAAGCAGAACCATCTGACTATAAATAGGTGCAAAAAAGTCTGGTATCTTTCTTGATCGTCAGAGACCAGTTCTTCTTCAACATCTTTTTTTCCATTGTGGCATGTACTCAGAATCACCAGCATTTGGGTAAAACACATTGCTTTATTTGAAATGTGAATAATCAGGTTTTCTACAGCCAAGTCTCCCAAAAACTCAACTCAACTCTGACAGCTGTGTGGCTATGCTAGAGTTAAAATGATGAAAAACTTTGGATTTACATCCCTTTTTTATAACTGGAATTTTTTTTTTTTTCCCCTCATTTCTGGAAAACTACCCTTAACTGTCAGGTGTATAGCTGGAAGGGTGGCCCCTGATTAGTTTCTGGGCAGAGGGAATGAAGTATCCTTCAAAACACCTGGGCTCCCACAGCTCTCCCAGTAGTGTTTGTGCCTAACTGGGCCCTGAAGTCTTCTGCTTGCCTGTCCTCTTGCCTCCTTGCCTTGCAGCACACAGTCTGTTCACAGCAATGGCAGCTGCCATTTTGAAATAAGCAAGACTTTGTACAGTGTAAAGCTGTTAAGAATAACAATAAGAAAAAAACTTTAATTGAATACATTTTTAAAATAGGAGTGGGTTTTGGATCAGCCATATCAGTAATCCAATTTAAAAAAAAAAAAACCAGTGAGCTTGGTAAATTTTTATAAGGGTGAGTTCAAGTCCCATATAATATTTCAGACAAATGGGCGAAGACAGAACATTTTAAAATCTGCCTCTGCTTTTGCTTCAGAAAAAATCTGAAAATATTTTTTTCCCCATGTTTGTTAATATGTGTTTAAAGTCATTTTCTCAGCCTCATGGGAATGTACCAAAATTAATCTCCTTTTAATGGTTGTTTCATAAGGCAAGCTAAACCAACATGGAAAATGTAAGAGTGTATACAAAGCAATTGAACTATCATTAAGTAGTTGTGTTGTAAGGGGATGTAATGATTGGGCTTTAAAAACAGTTAGCCCAAGTACAAATTAGCTATTTGGCATAAAGTCTGAGGATCAAGACTTATTTTGGGATTGTAAATGAAGATTGAATAAATTCATTTAATGACAAATAATTATTGCAAAGGTGAGGAAATAGAATATATGTGTTTCTCAATGTACTCCTTTGTTAGCATTCAGTTACATAGGCAAACCCTATAGAGCCCTCACACCTTTGCAAACTGCATTTTCTTCTGACTCAGATGGTTGTATTGCATTAATTTACCTTCATTGACATTACTTTCACACTCCAGTATTTTATTTTTTAAGAGTTACCTAGAAATAAGATTGAAGAGCCTGGAGAGCTTTTAACTAAACCTGCTGTTTGGTTATGAAATACGTAAAAGTGGAAATGTATTGATACATTTGGGAGATAGAGAAGGTACTCCTAAAACAAGGCCAATGCAGTGCTTTCAGCTCATCAGCCTCTGTGGATGAAGAAGGAAAGATACATATATCAATTGCTTTCAAATTAGGGATAATAGCAGTATTTAGAGGATGCCAGATGTTTTTTTCTGAGTATCCAGAAAGGTACGGTGATAAGCAGTTTTGGTTTATTAACAGGTTTTTTTTCATGATAATCAATGTTCTAAACACTTTTGGAATTGTGGCCCAAAAATGCTTGATATTGCAGTGTTGGTTTCACTTAGTGAGATTTCAGAAATATTAGTTTACTTATTCAAATACTTTAGTAGGCAGTTGTTCTTAGCAAGCTAAGATATGGTGATTTGTAACAATATTCATCACTAAGCATTTAAAAAAAACCTTGCAATTTAAAGATTAAATGAGTACCATAGCTATGATATAGGGAATATGCAGTTTAAAAAGCAAGCGAACAACAGAAGGGCTATAAACATAGCTTTCTCATCAGACAGAATAGGGAAAGGATTGCAACAAAACTCATGCAAATATTTATGCAAAAGTAATAAAACTTCTGTGTGATTCCACTAACGAGGTCTGGAATCAAGCTGGCCAAACAATAATTCATGTGCTTTCACCAGAAGCGATTAATTTCGAACATTCTTTGTTCCCTAAAAACTGTGTCTTAGTACAGTGTTAGAGTACAAAATCTGTTTCAGGAAGCAGAGAAAATTGTCAGGAGGATTTTCTTAAGGCAAATTCATAAAGGTTTACAGGCACACTTGTTTCCCCAAGTCTACCAATTTATTTGGCTATCCAAACAGAGTAATATTAAGTGTGTATATATATATTTAATAACAGAACTATGGAAAACTGTTTACCACAGATGCTCAGATTAGGTGTCAGAAATATAAAAGCTTGACTTGTCCAAGGTGAAGATGATGACAAGCAGTTTGCCATACAGGCAACTGGGTCTGTAAAATGTTGTTTTCCTCCTAGGAGAGGAAAAGCTGCAAAGGTTAAGTTGCACCTATAGTGAGGTGTGACTCCGTTACAGTCTGAAAATAAATGGAAGGCTCAAACAGTGTTCGAATTACTGGTATTGGAAAAGGGAATAATTAACCTTCTTACGTTGGGTTCTTCCCATGCTTGGAGTTTTTGCGCTGTGGTTGTGTATAATTTCAAGGACAGCAGTTTTGACGATTGCGTTGTTCTTTACTAAAAATCTTCCAAGGGGAAATCATTGGTCTACAGCTACTTGGGAGATTTTAACAATCCCATTAACAAAAAGTTATGCACTTTGTACAATGATTGTATCTCTGAATTCACTCATGCTTGTTCAATCTAGCTTTTGTTCTTCAACATTACCTTAAAAGCTTCCTGATGCCTTGCCTAAATTAATCTATTTAGGTGTCGAGATTTTACTTCAACGTAATTCAGATGTAATTAAATTAGGTTTCTTTTAGTTATTTGTCAGAACTATTTTATCTCTATTCAGGAAAAAATATTAACATTAAAGGCATTGTTTAGAGGTACTCGTCAGTAAAGCATGACTCTCTTCTGTTTTGTATTTTGATTTTAATGCAGTGCTAAATAGAACCAAGCACTTAAGAATCACATACAAATATTCTGTATTTATCCTAGCTTCCAAAAAATACTAGTATTTTCATTTTGTTGAAGGAAGTTATATAACTAAGGACCATATAGTCTAACATAGCAGCATTTATTTTAATTCTCTTTTCAAATTTCTACTGT
Source organism: Phalacrocorax aristotelis (assembly GCF_949628215.1). Classification (NCBI taxonomy): domain Eukaryota; kingdom Metazoa; phylum Chordata; class Aves; order Suliformes; family Phalacrocoracidae; genus Phalacrocorax; species Phalacrocorax aristotelis. The sequence continues at coordinate 107,605,645 of NC_134276.1, read as the reverse complement.
TTCTGTAGTGGTCTTTTTCTTAAGGTTTTTAGGTGCACAGGAGGGTACTCTGTCACCCAGTTCTGAGAACTGGGTCTACTGGAATGAAGACATTGTAAGGGTTGCTCTTATTCTGAACTGTTACTACAAATGTACTTTGGTTGTTCAGAAGCACTGTAGGAAAGGAATAAAGCTCAGTTATGAAGTAGGAGTATCTACTATTTTTTATTGTGCATCTGAGCTACTTAAATATCTGCGTTCAGCAGAAAATATTTTACACTCTATTTCTAGACTATAAAAATTATGTCAGTTTATAGAGAATTTGAGAAAACAAAATAAAAAATAATGTGAATTGTCCAAATGAGAAATCCTTACCAGTTCTAATTTAATTGACTTTTGTACTTTAATAATGGGATTGGATATATTACAGAGAGGTTTTAATTTATTTGTCAGAGTATGTGATCTGAGAAAGGAATGCAAGGGCTTTTGTACAGAAATTTCTGTGTGACTTTGAGGTTCCTCAGCTGGTTGAGTTGATCAATAATCTTGTAAGGCTGCTGGAATGAGAATTGTGGAAACGCTTAAAGCAAGTCAGGTAAACATTGAGTGTGCTTATTATAGTGTTTATTACTTAAAGTGTAGCTAATAATTTAAGGAAAGGCAAAAATTTTCTTCTGTTAGTTACCATTGACAAAAAACATTAGGAATTTTTGCAGGGAACCATACTGCTACCTGTATTAACTGTGTATGTAAATGCTTCCTTAGGTGCAGTCAAAAAATCTGTTTCATGTTGATGGGTGATTTTACAAATGAATAAAATTTTGTGCAGCAGTCCAAGTTCTGTTGCGTTTGGTAGGAGAGGGGCCTTCATGCTGTATGTTCTCCTCTAAGTCTTATATCTGTGTTTGTATAACTGTTTTATATCTGCATTTTCCCAACATTTGCAGCTGAGATGATCATACTATAGCTACACAGGGGTGTATGTGTTTTCAGTAACAGGTTTTTTTGGGGAAGAAAACCTTAAATTAAAATGAGTCAAAGCATTGACCCACAAGTGAAAACTTACTTGTCTGACTAAAATGCCAAGATGCTTATTGCTGCGGCTATCCAATGTAGCATCCTGATTTGCCCCAGGGATGCACAAGACTGTTCATCAAAATTAGAATTATTCAGTCTGGCTAATTAAAATTTTGCTTATTGAAAACAAAGATTCAGAGAATGATACAGTTTAGGCTTTAAATAGGAACCCTTTGTAAATAGGAGGAAATCCTAATTTCTATGGAACTCCAGTATTGTGGTAAGAATATTTGAGGCTGGTTTCCAGTTTGTGCTTTGTCAAAATCTCAGCATTGCATGGTCATGCAGTCTTACCAAGGTCACTTTATTAAAAAAAAACCCAAACATAAGAACCACTCCTGGTTCCAAAAGTAATACAGAAAAATTGAATGGTAATAAACAAGAGGAAGTTTCAGGTCTTGTATCTCAGACTGTTTCTCAGTCTCAGCTTACAACAATTATAGGATATTGAAGATAAATTTGTGCTCTAATTTGTGCTCACTCAGTATCAGTAGATGAAAGGAAAAACATCTCCCTTATGGATGTATTGAGTTAGATTTCTCTCCCCCCCTGCCCCCCCCACCCCCTTAGTGCCCCCAACTCCTGCAGGTAATATACTGCCTGAGGCCAGGAAAACATCTCTTACAGTGTATTATGCAATCATGAGCTACCATTATCATACCTGAGAAACATCATAACAGTAAAAGCCTTTACAAATGCCATACATCTATAGAGTTGTAACACTTGTATTTAGACAGCTCTTGCTGTTTTCTGGTGACTTTCTTATTGATGGGGAACATAAGTCAGATACAAATAGCATTTAGCCCTTTTAATTGCCGTTATTAATGTATTTTGTTGTTCCTTGAGGTATGCAGTAGTACTTTTATGGAGGTTTAAAATCTGTTCTAGCATAAAAGAGAAAGTGCAACATGCACTCAGTGGTTTAAATGTGGTGCATAGGTTTCATCAAAACATTCAGATATCAAGAAAATTTAATAAGGTCTTGCTCTGGCAGCTGCTTTTTAATACATTTCTTCTTTTAGAGGAAGAAATATGTCTGACTATGAAAATGTTTACTTTTTCTGGCATCTGAAGCCATGGAGACTTTATTTTCGTGAGTGAGATACATGTAGCAAGGACAAGGCTAGCAGAATTATTATCCAGGTTCCAATTGCCAGCACAGTTTGTCTTCAGTGTTTTGTATCATTGGGGAAAACAAGTGTATAATTTTTAGCACTGACTCTAGCAGGAGTCCCTTGTTTTCTCTGGTAAAACAGAGTAACCTCATGCTAGTTTAGCCAGCTTCCTTAAACCATATTTTCCTCTGTAACCAGCACCACAGGTGAAGAATTTGTTGATTTTTTTTTTAATGTATGTTTTTTGTTTTCTTTTTTTACAGTCCTGAGAAAAGCCCTACATATTTCTGAAGTTTACTGGGCCTAAGAACATGATGGTCTTTTTGGCTAAATGCAGAATTGTCAAGTCAACCTGAATCATGAATAACTAATTAAATCCTTGTGGGTCAGACATTATATCCAACTGGAGTTTGAAGACTCCTTTGTAATGGGTCCATTTTACTGAAACTGATTAGATTTACATTGTCAGCCATTGAATTATTTTCCAATGTTCCAATACTTTGCAAACTGATATCAAATTACATAGTCTTTGTAGTGAATTTAAGACTATCTTCTTTTATGAAGCAGTTTGACATTTCAACTCTGGGATTAACATGCTACATTCTAAAAAGGAGGATTTAATTTTAGTTGCTAATTTTAGTTGAAGAGATACACCTGTGGCTATATGTTTTTTTTTGCAATTTATAGTGTTTAATAGAAACATTCAATTATAGTGTTTTGGTTTTTTGGTGTTTTTTTTTTTTTTTTTTCTGGGACCATACCGCAGAAATCTTTGAAGAAATCTTTATAATCTACGAAGGTGTCTGGATTTTTTGGTTCATGCATGTACTGGCAGAATCAACAATGTACTATCTGCTTACTCCTGAATCAACTGTCATAGTCTCAGATTTGGCCTTTAAATGTAGGGGCTACCATGATTTCAAAATGAAATAAAAGCCTCTTGATTGATGATGTAGAGTCAGTCCAGGTCTGCTTTTTACTTTGGTAGCTTGTAGGACTGACGTTGCAGATTGCATTACTGGCTAGGATCCAGACTTCTCAGCAGAACTTGATGGAATTTATGGGAACTGAGAATTAAGACATCTAACCCTGCCATTTGGAGTGCTGTAAGTAGCATCTTGAGGCCAGCTCAAAATGTGAAGGAAGACCCTGTACAAGCAGGGGAGTTGTCTTAGCATCAAGCTCTTCTACATAAATTTGAGGAGAAAAGAGAACACCTTATATACTTAATATTGCATTTTCATTGGTGATTAGTAACCATTTATTTGTACTTCTAGGGATTACCCCACTTACAGAAACCTCCTGAAGATCTTCCAAACAAAATTTTTAATCTCTTCCAATAAATATTTGTTTCTCTATTTGCTTTTAAGCACTTTACCATTTCAAACTACAAATAGGAACAGGTATTCATTAAACTTGACACAAGAAAATCTTTAAAGAATTAAAAAATAAGCAGTGAAGAGTAAAACCAGTGGTGATGTGCAAGAAGAATGCAATAGGACTAAACCATTGAAGATGTGACCATCAAATGTTTTCTGTATTAGAAAGTATCTACTTGGGTAACTTACCTTAAGGAAAAGGTTTTTGTTTGTGCTCTGCCTGTGATGGTGCTCATCTCTGGCTCCATAGAAGAACTTCAACTACTTCATTGTAGTGTAGTGCAGGCAGCATTTTAGTGTAAATTAATATTGAACTGAGGTATTTATCACTGGATTTAGAAGAATATATGCAGATTCCACCATGATCTCTCGTCCTCCCTTGATTGCAGGAGTCCTTTCCCCTTTCTGGTTCTTGTAGCTCAGGATTCCAGGTTTCTCTTCTGTCTATGGGTGAAGTTGCAGATAATAATCCTCCTTCATCACATGTTACACCATTTCAGAGAACTGATTCATTGTGTGTAGTTTATATAAGAAAACAAAGAGATTAATGACTGTACATAAGAGGTAAATGTAACAGCATTTGCTCGATAATCAAAAAAACATATTTAAAATGAGCTAAAAGAAATGCAGTTTGGTTTAACTGAAGGCTAGATACAGCCTTCATATCACATTAAATTCATTAGAAAACTGAAATTGGTTTATTATTTAAATTAGTGATGGGAGTTATTTAGTGCTCCAATTTCAGTTTGTCATCAGTTAAAGACAGTTCAATCTATTTATCACTACATTAATCTCATGCTAATGAGGTTAACATAATGAGTAACCCAGCATTTCATTACATTACATTTATTTGAATGGCCAACCTAAGTACATCATATTTAATTGAAACAGTAATTGGGGTAAGGTCATAGGTTAGAAATGAGACTGGAAAGGGAGCTTCCCTTGCATTGGATGTGCAGTTTGTATTTTCAGTCACAGAGAAAAAAAAAAAAACAAACCCAAAACCCCAAATTAATCAATTTGAACAGCTTTAACCTTCATTTTAAACATGAGCAAACAAAAAAGCTCCAAACCAGGTAGTGGTGCACCTCTACTGAAGCAGACAATATGCCTGTCTTGGAAAATGATCAGTTTTCTACCTTTGCAAGGAAAAAAAGGGTTTATGGTTATTCAGTGAAGAGGGCTGATATTTAGGAATTGCTGGAGCAGCTGTATCTCAGACCTCAGGATCCTACCTGCAACTCTCCTTCCTTAAGACCTTGCTTTCCTCATCTGATGGCCTTGCAGCCCAAGCAACAAGTACCATGGTCTTCCAGACAAGCAAGATACTGCTACCCAATCCTGGATCGGCCATTTGCAGTGTCTGCTGTGGGAACCAGAAGTGCTGTGTCCATTAGTATATTTTGAATGCAGACATCTAACTCAAGGACAGTGGTATGATGCTTTTTGAACAAAACAGAAACATAAAATGGGCATATGATGTTATGTCTGAGATTGCCCTTTCAGGGAGGCTTCAGCAACAAAAAACTGCATTAATTCTGAAGGTTAAACATTTGCTTAAACTGACAATGCATTTGACCCCAATAAATTATAGTTGTATGACGGGGGGGGAAAACTTCACACCTCAAAAATCTGTATAAATCTATATAAAATACAGTATCGGTACATAAAAGAAGTATCTTCACTTTGAAAACTATTACTTCTTAAGGGCCCTATGTACAAAACCAAGATAGCTGCTGGACTGGGGAATCAGTTGAGCCGAGAGCTGAAATACAAGGCTTTCACTTCTCTAGGTGGGCCTCTGCATTGTGAGAAGACACAATGATGGATTGCAGTAAAATAGCTAACTGCAAAAAATGAAGATGTATAGATATGTTGTGAGAAATGTAAACATTTCTTGCATGAAATCTGAAATGAGGAATTTTACTTAAGGACACTTACCTCCATTGCTGTCTTGCAGTAAATCCTACATGACCACGAGAATTTCTCTGCAGAAAACTTATTGCAGAATTAATATTTAATTGACCAAATTTGTCTGGTAAGCCCATAATATTTCAGAGTAGCTCTGTGTCATTTAATGAATTGATAGGAAGATATTTTGTGTCATATGACAGCTGTAATGACTGCCACTAAATTTTTCATATCACCTGTGCCTCACAGTGACATCTGTGCTTGCCAATAATACAGTTTTTCTATGGTAAACAGCTTGTAATGGCCAGCAAATACTGATTATTGATAGGTTCTTCTGCATACCAGGCTGTTAAGGAGCACAATAAAAATAAATAACTATGCTTCTCAAGCACTAATTAATTTTCACACCACCATATAAAGAAGCTAAATTCAATGAGACTAATTTTACAAATAGGAAAGTGAGGAAACAAAAGTTTAAAACTGTGCAAGAAACTGTCAAAACACATTGATAGCAGTGCCAGCAATAATGACCGAGGTCTACATTTTCAGAAATAAGTGCTTATTAAAAATTTGTAGTGGTTCAGTTTTTAAAAAAGTGTCTGCTCAACACTTTCTGGAGATTATGAAGTATTATGCCACATAAGGAAATGGAACCACCTGAAGACACATCACATTAAAAAACATACAATACATCCCTCTAAGAACTGAGATTATAGTTCTTGGATTGCTACAAAAGCTTTTTGTCCTTTCAAAACACTACAGACTTTCAAGGCTGCACTTAACTATTGCTTTTAATAGCAAAACTTAAAAATGTAGTTTAATGAAAGTCGGAATGTTAACTTTTTATTTATTTGACAGTTCTCTTGCATTCTCCAATATTGACAATAATGGTAGATGGGCAGTTTCAAAGTAAGGAAAAGTTTACATCAGAAAGTGTCAGCAGCAAATGTAGATGTGGGAAGAATTATGACACCAAATTAGAAAGATACAGACAAGACCATTGCAGCATTCATTTTATTTCAGCTTATCTTTTTATAGAAGATGTGGGAGAGAGATCATCTGAGTTGGTAGTCCTACTCCAGATTTTTGGAAAGGAAGCTTGTGGAAGAGGGACAGCCAAAGTGCATAATCACTTCTGTTTAGTGAGTAGCTGAGCTTTGAACTTGAGAGTTCCTGTTCTCCATTTTAAAAGAGGACATAATAATGAGAATAAAACTACAATAATGTGGAATAATGTCCTACAATAGTGTGGAAGGATCCTTGTGTAACCAGTCCTCTGCCTGGGAATCAGTTCAAAGATATTGTCATCCCTCAGTTCTATGAAATGTGCTGCGTGTCCTGCTGATGATGTGAAAATGCTGAGTCATTTTCAAATGCTGGGACAGGGCTACCCCTGTTTTAGAGAAGCATTTTGACTAAGTCTAGAATTCAGGAAATTTTTAGGGGAAAAAACCCATGCTGTTTTGGGAGTAATTACTGCTACTTGTATTACCGTTGCTAGTTACATATAGCAAATATAAGCTATAGGCATTTTGATTTACCACACTAGAGTATAAGTAAGAGTGTATTGGAAACTGTATGGCTAATAATTCATCAAATGATTTGTGCTTTTGCTCTCCTTTAGACTGTGTTATGTGTTGTAAGATTGATTAAAACAGATGGAATATGAATGAAGTGCTAGCTTCTGCATTTTTTGGTTCCCTCAATTTATCTCTGCTCCCTTGTTTAGCAGAGTAGAAGACTAAATGAGGATAGTGAAGTTGGAAACAAACCTGGTGAAACCTCTGGTGCCTCTTCTACAGTTATATAATAACTGCTGTGGGCTGTAATTTGTGATAAAATGCGATGCTTTAATTTGAAATCCATAAAAACTCATTTACTTAAAGATTTCAGGAGGGATGTAGAAGGAGGTAAGCTAGTGGAAGAATAATTTTTGAGAGAATGTGAACTTAAGGTTGTAAGTGTCTTGAGACCTTAAGGTGATTAGTGCAGGAAAGTACAAGCTCCATCATCTCAAAAAGCTACAGTTATCAAATGAGATTAATTCATCAGCAACTTCCCTTAACACTCAGTGCCTTTTCCATGATTTGTGGTATACTGTCATGGTTTAGCCCCAGTCAGCAACTAAACACCACACAGTTGCTCACACACTCCCCCCACCCCTTTGGGATGGGAGAGAGAATCAGAAGGGCGAAAGCAAGAAAACTCATGGGTTGAGATAAGAACAGTTTGATAACTCCTTGGGAGGAGGGAAAAAACCCCAAACAAATGATGCAAGCACTCACTACCTGCTGACTGACACTGCTGGTCCCCGAGCCACATTCACTCCTTCCCCTGGCCCACTGCCCCCAGTTAATATACTGGGCATGATGGGTTGGTGTCTACTACAGGCCTCCTGATCAAGGGCAGCATACTGATGAAGCCTTCCTCCTCCAACTCTGGGAGGCTTTGTGCTCATGAAGGAGACACTCCAGGAGGCTTTGCACTTCACGCTCACAGGCTTTCTTCCTACTGGAGGACTTCAACCACCCCGACATCTGCTGGAAAAGTAGTACAGTGAGCTGTAGGCAATCCAGAATCTAAGGCAATCTTAGAATGCGTTGAGGGTAACTTCTTGAGCCAGGTAACAGACAGCCATACCCAAGACGATGCAATACTAGACTGGATGGTCACCAATGCAAGTGAGCTCATCGGTGATGTCAAGATTGGAGGCAGCCTGGACTGCAGTGATCTTGCATTGGTGAAGTTCACACTCCTGAGGGATATTGGAAAAGCAAGGAGTATAGGCAGGACCCTAAATTTTAGGAAAGAAGACTTTCAGCTCTTCAAGGAAATGGTCAGCAGGACGCCCTGGGAAACAGCCCTGAGGGGCAAGGGAACAGATGAGAACGGGCAGAACTTTAAGGACATGTTCCACTGAGTGCAAGAGCTCTCTGTTCCCAGGTGTAAGAAATCAGCAAGGAAGGGAAGAGATCATCATGGGTCAGTCAAGACCTGCTGGTCAAACTAAAGAGCAAGAGGGAAGTGCAAGAGGAAAGCAGTGGAAGCAGGGACAGGTGTCCTGAGAAGAGTATAGGAACACTACCCGGTTGTGCAGGGATGGGGTGAGGAGGGCCAAGGCGCAGCTGGAGCTGAGTTTGCCAAGGGATGTAAAGAATAACAATAAAGGCTTCTACAGGTACATCAACCAGAAAAGAAAAGAGAAAGAAAGCATCACCCCCTTGATTAACAAGAATGGTGGCCTGGTATCAACAGATGAGAAGAAGGCTCCCAAGCCGATGGACCGACCGCAGGATGGAGACCAGGGGGATAAAGCCCCTCCTACTGTAAGGAAAGATCATGTTCATGACCGCCTGAGGAACTTGGATATACACAAGTCTATGGGATGTGATGGGATGCATCCCAGAGTCCTGAGGGAAACTGCTGATGTAGTCACTAAGGCACTCTCCATGATATTTGAGAAGTCATGGCAGTCAGGTGAAGTCCCTGGGGACTGGAAGAAGGGAAACGTTATGGCCGTCTTTAAAAAGGGCAGAAAAGAGGACCTGGGGAGCTACCATCCTGTCAGCCTCACCTCTGTTCCTGGGAAGATTGTGGACCAGATCCTCCTAGAAGCTATGCTAAGGCATGTGGAAGACAGGGAAGTGGTTAGAGGCAGCCAGCATGGCTTCACCAAAGGCAAGTCCTGCCTGAAAATCCTACTGGCCTTCTATAATGGAGAGACTCCGTCACTGGAGAAGGGAAGAGCTACGGATGTCATCCATCTGGACTTCTGTAAGGCCTTTGACATGGTCCCACGCAGCATCCTTCTCTCTAAACTGGAAAGATATGAATTTGATGGGTGGACTGTTTGGTGGATAAGGAATTGGTTGGATGGTTGCATCCAGAGGGTGGTGGCCAATGGTTCGACATCCAGATGGAGACCGGTGATGAGTGGTGTCCTGCAGGGGTCCATATGGGGCCCAGTACTATTTAGTATCTTCATCAATGACACAGACACTGGGATCGAGTACACCCTCAGCAAGTTTGCAGGTGACACCAAGCTGAGCGGTGTAGCTGACACACCAGAAGGACAGGACATCATCCAGGGAGACCAGGCAATCTGGAGAGGTGGGGCTGTGAGAACGTCATGAGGGTCAACAAGGCCAAGCACAAGGTCCTGCACCTGGGTCAGGGCAACCCCCAATATCAATACGGGCTGGGGGATGAAGGGATTGAGAGCAGCCCTGCAGAGAAGGTCTTGGGGGTACTGGTGGACCAAAAGCTGGACATGAGCCAACAACGTGCTCTTGCAGCCCAGAAAGCCAACCGTATCCTGGGCTGCATCAAAAGAAGCGTGGCCAGCAGGTCGAGGGAGGTGATCCTGCCCCTCTACTCTGCTCTGGTGAGACCCCACCTGGAGTGCTGCACCCAGCTCTGGAGCCCTCAGCACAGGAGGGACACGGACCTGTTGGAGCGGGTCCAGAGGAGGGCCACAGAAATGATCCAAGGGCTGGAGCACCTCTCCTATGAAGAAGAGCTAAAAGAGTTGGGTTTGTTAAGCCTGGAGAAGAGAAGGCTCCAGGGGGACCTTACTGCGGCCTTCCAGGACTTTAAAGTGGAGCTATAGGAAAGATGGGGACAATCTCTTTAGCAAGGCCTGTTGTGACAGTACAAGGGGTAATGGTTTTCAACTAAAATAGGGTACATTTAGACTGGATATAAGGAGAAGATTTTTTACTATGAGGGTAGTGAAACACTAGAACAGTTCACCCTGGGAGGTGAGAGATGCCCCATCCCTAGAAACATTCAAAGTCAGGATGGATGAGGCTCTGAGCAACCTGATCTGGTTGAAGGCATCCGTGTTTACTGCAGAGGAGTCGGACCAGATGACCTCTAAAGGCCCCTTCGAACCTAAATCATTCTATGATGTCATATGGTATGGAATATCCCTTTGGTCAGTTTTGATCAGCTATCTTGGCTGTGCCGCATCCCCTCCAGGCTTCTTGTGCACCTGGCACAGCTTGGGAGGCTGGAAAAGTACTTGACTAGTACAAGCACTACCCAGCAACAACTAAAACATTAGTGTGTTAGCAATATTTTTTTCCTACTAGGTCCAAAACACAGCACTATACCAGCTACAGTGAAGAAAATTAACTCTATCCTAGCTAAAACCGTGATACATACACTGGCACATGTTCATCTTGTCATCTTTCCTCTGAGACAAATTTAAAAGCACAGATTTCATCACAGTGATGGAAGAGCTGAGTCCTGAATGGTCTGTGTCCTTAAAGGATAGCTGCTGATGATTTTTCTTTCTATCACAACTGGTCATCCTCATATTTTATATATAAGGATGAGGGCATGCCATTGGGTGTTATTAACCTTTCTAAAAGTCAGCCTTCTACATTTAGCTCTGGGAAACAGAGAAACTTTCTTGCTTGAAATGTTTAAATACCCTACAGTGAGATGTTTTACAGTCAGCTTCTGTTTCTGCAGTTCCAGAAAATTTATTTGAACCTTCCATTTTCAAGAAAGTACTCACAGTATCTTTATCAATATTTTTCCTTTTAAATTACACTTATTAATTCAAGCTCTGAAATTGAGAATACTGTAAAGTTAAATGTACATTTACATCTAACTTTAGTGTCTTGTTCTAAAGATTAGCATTTCGTTTATGAAAAACATGAGATTCTTCAACTATTAATTTGGTAGTACGGTCTGTAGAAGAGACTGGATTAATTTGTCATTAGTGTTTTAGGCCTGTACATCATATTAATAGCAGTTTGTCACTTCCATTTTTCTTTGTATTTTTGATACACAAGTTGCTTTTGTTAAATTGAAATTGGAAGGCAATAGTGAATTAGATGTGGAAGACTAGTTCAAAGACTCACAGCTTTTGGTTTGGATTGTAAAAAAAACTTCATTAAATGCTTTAGGGATTTGAAAACGCTGTCTTAACATTTGGTTTATTGTCCTTATTTTCTCAGTTATTGGTATGGTAAGCAGAAGAGCCAATTCCTATGGTTAATGGTTATTTCACTAGTTTAGCCAGTCTTACACGTTCTTGTATTTCAGTATCTGCAAAGTGCCAGTCTTCCTTCAGTGATTATGTAGACTTTGCTCTCACTGCATCAAATGCTACAGTTTTGAAGTTGAATTATTTTTATCCCTGGATCTCTTGGCTTTATATCACTAAATCAGGATCTGATCTTCACAACCTTTGAAATCTGATAGATTTGCTTGGCAAGGACAATGGTGATTTCTCTAACACACTTGAATGTGGCTCATCTAATCTCACAGATTGGTATAGGTCAAGCTTTCTCGAGTGATCCTTGACTCAATCCCTATCCACTGATAGTACTTTCTTTCCCTGAACTTTCGATAAACACAGAGGCCTAGGAGACCTTGTTGCTGAGGACTGAGGCAAGGAAAACTTTGAATACCTAATCCTTTGTCTGCTGTTAAATCACTTGCTCTATGTAGTAATGAGCCCACACTTTCCTTGCTCAGCCTTTTAGTACTTGTGTATTAGTAGATGCTCTTGTTGCCCTTAATGTCCATTGTGAGTCTCAGCTGCAAAAGAGCTTTAGTCTTGCTAAGACCATCATTAAATGCCTGAGCATTATTTCTGAATTTCTTCTCTGTAGTTGTTTTTTTTTGCACTAGATGTCTGTCATGAGCTCCCTGTTTTAGCCATACTGGTCTCCTGATATGTCTGCTTGTTTTCTCCAGCATGAGGATGACTGTTCATTGTGCTTGAAGGTCTTTAAAGACCAGCCAGCTTTCCTGAGTTCCTTTGCTGTTCAATGTTGCCCATGGGATCCCATTTACCAACTCCCTGAATAAAGTGACATCTGCTCTCTTGAGGTCAAAGTTCTGTATTCTGCTATGTGCCTCCATTTGTGAGGATAGTTGCTAAGGGACTAATAAGATGACCACTGATTACCACATACCCTACTAGTTTCTTTCATGTTTAGTGAGTAGCAGATCCAGGTGTGGATCATCCTTGGCTGTTCCATCCACTACATGTATCCCTGTGATATGACAATTCTCTCATGACATCCTCCAGAAACCTTTGTGACTTCTTGTGTCTTGTCATGTTACATTCCCAACAGATGTCAGGGAGGTCAAAACTGCCCATGTTAATGAGGGTCTACGATACAGAGATTCCCTCAAGTTTTTTACAGGTTTCATCTGTTTCCACACCTTCATTAGGTAGTCTGTAACAGAATCCCACCAGGATGTCACCCTTACTGGCTTCTTACCTTATCCTAATCCATAAGCTCTCACAAAGATTGTCTCCCATCCTATGGAAAACCTCACTGAATCTGAGCTGCTCTTTTGCACAAAGGGCAACTCCCTTCCCTGGTCTTCCTACCCTTTCTTTCCTGAAGAGCTGGAGTCTGTCCATCACAGCTTTCTAGTCATGCAGACTCTCCCAACACATCTCAGTTATTCTCACAGTCAGAATTTTGTGACCATAACTGGAGGTCTAGGTCATTCTGCTTCCCTCTGCCCCCGACTGTGGGCACTTATGTATATAACTGAGGAAAACAGACTTTTGCCTTGTTTTGACATTATTGAGGTCTTTCTTTTACCCATTGCCCCACACCACTTACTTTTGACTGTTTAGCTCCATTGCCTGTTAATTGTGGGTTGTAGTCTCCCTCTCTCTCTTGAGAATTCTTCCTTTTGAAATTTATCCGTGGTGAAAGTCTTTTATAGTCTTAGATATATATTACAATTAGGAAAAATTAAAATCTGTTAAACACCTTTGGTTATTACTTAGATATTTTGGAAAGCTCTTCATGAATGAAGTTATCCTCTGCTAACCCTTGTTTGCCCTAAGTTATAAAGTAATTACTCTCTGTACTGCTGATCCTTAATCCAGAGATTATGCAAGTATGTATTACTCTTGCAGTTGAACAGATGTTAGCTGTGATTACTTTAATGTGTTATAAAAATATGTATTAGATTTGAAAACAGAAGAGTTCTATAGTTGCTTTGATTTACTGAAGACGTATATTATATGTCTAGTAGTAGCCTTTTGTGATGTATAAGTATTAATATTTGTACCATAGGCCCATAAAATAAACATTGCCTCTTGAATTAGACCCATAAGAGTAATTACTTCAGAAACCTAAGTAGAATAGTCCTTTCTAATATATGGAAAACATATTTTCCCTAACTGAGAGTACTTTAATGACTCTGATAATGTTTGCACTTCTTTTAAGAAACTCTTATAGCCTACAATGGTTCTCTGCTTTTTTTCTTTGCTCCACCTGTTGCTGTTATCATGACAGTTGATTAGTGGTAACTGTAATAGGAATAGTGTTGCTGAGACACCACTAGTGGCTGCTCAGGCAATGTAATTGTCAGGTTGTTAGTAAAATCACAACTCCCTGAGTGGATAAGAACAAAGTTATCCTGTAGGGGCACTCTTAACAGGTGCACTTTATTTTCAGAATAGTATCTGTTCAGTCTTACTCCAAAGTGACCTAAATGTATTCAGCTGTTAAACAGGCAGCAAAATTGCAAAGGCCTTTTGTTGTGCAACAACCTTTGAGGTCCAACTAAACTGGCCAAGGAGGGTAATTCCTCTAAAACTTTTCAGCAGGTGGAAAGATCGGGGCTTGTCACAAATAGTGCCTTATGCTTTGCTGTGATGGAGAGATGGAGGGGATTCTGGAGATGTATGTACAGCTGCTCAGGTCTTCAGTGATTGGTGTTAGGTAGGAAAACTAGTCCCTGGGGAAAGCGGGTTTTTTGAGTAATTACATAAATGTAGAATAATAGAAAAAAAAAAAAAAGAACTAAACCCAGAAATAAATATTTGAATTTTAACAAAGTCTTGATTCAGTTATTTATATAACTAAATATATGACTACATATATGGGTCCGATTTAAGTATGCAAGTAGTTTTGTTGATTATGTTGTAATTACTTGGGTTGAAGTTGAACATATGTTAATAGAACTGTTGATAGTAGAAGCAGAGTTATTTGTTCAAAAGAATTACAAGAGCTTTTGTTGATGTCTTGCCCCCAGGAATGTTTGTTTTAATGATCTATTTTGTTTTGTTTTCTTGGTTATAGCCAATAAATAGAACCTTACTATAAATACAACTTTGGTAAATCATGGTAATTTCAGAGTGAATTATTAGACTGAAATATTCTGTACTTCATACTGCATTATTTCCTACAAAGTCACAAGTCAAAAACTGATGTGACTTTTATAACTGAAGAGGGCTGATGAAGGCTATGGTGAGAATTTAAAATTCTGTAAAGCTAAGTTGAATTACCTGCATTTAATATTTTCTGATCATCTGTCAAAATAAAAAAGAAATTGGGAATGAGGGGTTACTTTACTTTATTATAAACAGAGCTTGCTGAGTAACTTTTCTTCCATGAATGAAGACTATCAGAGACTTTGTAATCTGCTTTATATCTGTCTGCCCTGCTGTTTCCAGTCTCTGCACAGGAAACAATAATTCAGGTTTAGTAGCCAGTCTGTGACAATTACTTAATTCTGTAGCTACAGAATTTTGATCATTGAACTCAGTTATTAAATGTGGATTTACTAGAATTGCTATGAAATGTGTGTATGAATGGGAGTAGTTTCATGTGCTGTAACTGGCAGTTTGGTGTAACTTTGTGTAAACTCCATAATATAACAGGGAAAGCAAGTCAAGTGAATCTGTTGCCAGGCATAAGTGTGTCCATTCCTGGCACTAGGGACTTTTTAGAATGTAAATCATATGTATTTCTGAACTTTTCCTTAAAGGTTAAGGTAAAGATTTGGGATATTTATTTGTTCAAGGCTTTGATTATTTTTATTGTTTATTCAGTGACAAAATCCACACATCTATATTTTGAGACAATACTGAATATTTAGTATCCACATTAGTGTTTGTATATTACCATGTCTGGTCTGAGAGCTGCCTACCAATTTGAAGTCTAACTCGTCTGGGGTTACATGGTGGGAAGGGATTTTCTAGGTCATCAAATGATATTACTTCCTGTTATATCTACCATGCCATACAATCCCTTTCATAGCTCCAAATCCTGCACTGAAAAGAAAAGATGTATTTTTGTGTGCATTTTCTTCCTAGTCTGGTGACATGCCTTTTCTTAAGGGATATGTTCTTCTCAGGAGTGAAAAATCTAAAATATGCTGGAAATTTCTTCCCTGAGGCAAAATTATGTAAGTAGAGACAACACCAGGCTGTGCTGAAAGATATCTGGCTGAGTAATCCTTGTTAGGCCTACATGGGTGGAATTACTTGTTTCTCCATATATTTCTGCCAATGCACTTGTGACACTTCAATCTATGACAAACTTGTGCTCTGAGGTGCAGGATGACTGTGAGATGGATCTGTGATGTGGATAACTGAAGTTTAGGGTGAGACTGCCAGGTATCACTTCATTTCTCCTCACTATTGCAATGTCAGTGTGCTATTAAAGACTAGCAGATTAAATAAGCAGGACATTACCGAAGGAGTCATCCATTCTTATTTGACCCAGGCTCTTTTAGAATTCACTTGGCATTAGTTTCTTGCAGTTTTAAAATATTCTTTTGAATTTTATGCATGACATTTTTTGCATGACCTGATTCGTCAGTAAAACTCCATATATTACTTGGGAAAAATCTTACCATATATGATCCTGCTACTACAGCTGCATCTCCAGGACAATGGACCAGTCTACTTTAATTTGGCTAAAGTTTAGTCTGTATATGTCTGTGTACTGTGTTCAAGTCAGAATCAGTTAGACAGTAAAAGTCAGCAGAGCTTCTGAAGCAATAAAGTACGAACCGCTTGAAGGAAAGAAAATTGTTTGTAGGAAACCTACCTATTTTTCTCCCAGTCAGCTTGAAGGGGTGTTGGTAAATCCAGCGGCCCCTTCAGTGTTTGTAGTCCAGGCCATGCTAACTATCCTCAAACCCAGGAGAGCTTTCATCTTTGCAGACAATGGGACAGTCTTCAAGAGTCAAGGCAAAAGCTTGGTGGGGAAAGGGGAGAAAAAAAATCTTCCCTGTTGGGGAAAAATGTTTCAGCATTTGTTCTGAGCCAAGGTGGAACAATCTCCAAACCTTTATGGTCCTATGGCATGAAACTTTCAATCTCCTAACCAGCTATTATCACAGGAATGTGTACTTATTAAAAAACAGATCTTTAAATATCAGTCTAGCAAAACAAAAATTGCTGGGGGAGGTTCAGCTATGAGGACAAAAATATGGTACCTTCAGCATCCTTAGTTTGTGTACTGCTTTATCTTAGCTGGAAAAAATGCCAACTGTCTTCTTTCATAAGGACAAAAATAAATGTTTACTTCAATAAGAAGAAAACACATTCTCTGATTTATGCTGAGTGACACCAGCCCTCAAGGAAGCAGATGGTTAATTACAGGGTTGCTTGATGGGGGCTTACAGGAATAACCATTATAACTTCAGTCAAGTTTTTAGGTTAGGGAATGTTTTCTGGCAAACAGCTTGTGTTTTGAGGCGAACATGCAGGATAGAAATAATCTGGAAGAGGCAGAAGGGGGTAGAAAAGAGGAGAAGGTGAGAAGGAAATATAAATCCCAGAGACTTTCAGTGGGAAGTGAAATGAAATAGACATTATTTAGATGTTTATTTGTTCCCTGGTAATCTTATAATTGCTGAAAGGGTGGTCAGTTTTTAGGAACAGATGTTTACAAGGGAATTAAAGATTAAGTTAGGTTTCAGCTGTATTGATAGCATACAGATTTTTATATCTGTGTTTTCTTTCTCATTTGTTAAACTCAGCAGGGAGATGTGAGCTATAAGAACCAAATATTGTTTGGTTACATGAAAATTATATATGCACGTGTATGTATGTGACATTTTCTAGTAAGTTAGCACTAGAGGGTAAATGTACAAAATAACGGGTATTTAAATGCATGTCACTTTCACTTTGGCCAAAATTATGATTTCCAGAACAAACAAAAGTATTCCAGCATCCCCTGTCCAGATAAAAACTTTGAACAAAGATACCAGGAATCTGACTCTGCCTCAAAAAAAAATTAGCTATTGTAGGTTGAACCCAGATAGCAGCTAAGCAGTCACCAGTCTGTTCATGCCACCACTGTGCCACAACTCCAGTGGGATGGTGAAGAAAGAAGTCCATGGCTTGACCTCTCTCTGCTGTGGTGGTCATTTGGGAGGGGAGAGATGGTGTATTTTGTTGAATTGTTAGGTGCAGAAGCCAGCTCAGGTTGGATCACTACTGCACTTAACAGGTTCCTTACAAGGCTCATCTTTTACTGGTTTGGATGGTTCCTGCTGTGGTATTTTTCAATGAAATATAGCTATGGTGACAACTAAAATAATGAGTTATTTTTTTCCTCCGTGGTTAGGTCTTCTGGAGGTATGAATCAGATTTCTCTAGACTTCTGCATTAGCCACCAGATGCACCTGGGTCCTTGAGCAAAATCAATCCCATGAATGGCTTTATGTTTTCCTAAGGAAGGAGTAACCCACGCTTTCCCAGCCAGTTTCCTATGTGTGCCATGGGAGCTGTATTTCCTTCCACAGTACATAAAGGTTTCATTTGGGCAGGACCAGGTGTGTTTTCAGATCCTCTAATGTTTACCAGACATGTGGCTTCTAGTTAGTGTGCATCACAGTGCTTGAATGGCCCAGTACCTGTTGGTCTCAGCATAGTCTTTTGCATAGTTCAGTCTTCCTGGCGGCTGGTGCATGATAATGGATGTGGTATACCCAGTCAATGCTGAGTTTCTTGGCCTGGATGTCTATGAAGTACTTTCAGAAAAGAGTACCGTTGTCTAATTCGTTTCATCCTGGGATGTTATGTCATCATAAAATTTGTTTTTACAACTCAAGGTGGTTTGGGTGGTTACAGGGTATGTTTCTAACCACCAAGCATGTGATGTTTTCATCAACATGTTCATAGTAGTGTAATATACTTGATCTGTCAGGCCTTGCTGTTTTGGTATCTCAGCCTCTGTCGTCTGTGTCAGAGAGGTGTTGCCTGTTTAGCTTGCTTGATTATGTCAACATATTTTGCATTCATAGATATCTTATGTAGTAAAGTCCACCCCTTGATCATGAGACTGTCTATATATTGCATCTTTTCCTAAACATCCTGGCATTTTCTTGGGCCCTCCATGCTATGACTAGCTCATCCTTACATTCCCAGTCCAGGTCCACATGAGCCAGTTCAATTCCAGCAGCCTGGTCTGGCAGTTGCTTTTTCTGATGTTCAGAGGTGATGTGGTTCTCAGACTCATTAGCGTCTATGTGACTGACCTTTACAAGAAAGTTCTCTACTCAGACAGCAATGTCCTGCTACAACATAGTGGCCCAGACATGTTTACCCCTATGCCAGTTGGATCCATGAGTCTGTGCAGAGGGAGAGCTCTGGCCACATTTCTCATTCAGTGATATCTAAAAGCAACTGGATAGCTTTCACTTCTGCAAACTGACAGCAAACTTTGGTTTCTGTACTTGTGTGAGACTCCACACAGCAGCTTTCCACTTGAAGTGGATTCCCACAATGCGACAGTTTACTCCTTGGTAAACAGAGCGTATTGCTTCTCACTTTCTGGTGACATTACACATTGGGACCTTTGCGATGTGAGTCACCTCCTTGGGCAATACTCTTAAATCTCTGCCTTCTGGCCAGTGGTCAGCCATTATCTCCACCAGGATTCCTGGGTAGCTGGGATTCCCCATTGGAGCCCATTGCATGATCAATGCTACGCAATTATTCCATGTAGTGTCAGTTGCATGACGTGTAGAGGGGACACTTCTTTTGAACACCCAGTACAGCACAGACATTTGTGGTGCCAAGAAGAGCTGTGTTTCTGTACAAACTATTTCTGAAGCAGCTTGAACCACTTTGTGTCCTACTATTATCTCTGTTTCAGGTAGGGTGTAGTGAGCCTCAGATCCTCTCTACCCTGGCTCCAAAACCTGGCTGAACTTGAATCTCTCCAGGTGCTCTCTTCCAGAGCCTATAGTTGCAGCAATGTTTCCTGGCTGCAGTGTAGACCATGTTTCTTACACCTGGTCCTGTCCAGCTAGCCTAAGGACTACTGCATGAACTAACTCCCATTTGATTTCTTTAAAGGTTTGTTGCTGTTCAGGATCCTGGTTGAAATGTTTATTTTGTGTCACTCAGTGGAGACCACTCCTAGTCTGACTGTAACCAAGGATATGCATCATCCAGAAGCCTGCCATGCCTGTGTTTTCTTTCTCTAGCTGGTGGGGACATGGCTGTTACTATTTTATTCACATCCATCAGGATGTAGTGATATCTACATGCCATTTTATTTCCACAAGCTAAGTCTCTTGTGCAGGTCCTTTTACCTTGCTTTGTTTTGGGCAAACCCAGCTTTTTAGGAAAAATAATATTCTAAGTAATTCCTTCTCAAACACTTCCTTCATTATGTCGTCCAACCTCATGATGTCATCAACACATTGCAAGGGGCTTCACCCTTTTCGAGTGCAGTCTGTATCAATCCGTGGCAAATGATAAGGCTGTGTCATCTTGGTGAGCAGGGTTTTAAACTGAAGGACTCGAGGGTTGGGGGTCAAAGAGGCGTTAGCCATCACATCCATTGGGGGAATAAGACAGGACAACCTGAGCAGTGATAAAGGTGCCTTAGTTGCCTCATGAGATGATGACCAGGAAACCAACCACCCCAAGGGTTTGCATGGCTATGGTGGGTCCTCCAGAGAAACCTGCATGCTCAAGTACCTTTCTGAAGTGCCTGTATACTAACACATGCGTCACGGGGAATAAACAGGAGAAACTAGAGGTCTGCGTGCAGTCGCAGGGCCATGATCTCATTGCAATCACAGAAACATGGTGGGATAACTTGCATGATTGGAATGTGGTCATGGATGGCTACAGGCTTTCCAGGAAAGACAGGCCAGCGAGGCGAGATGGGGGAGTTGCTTTTTGTGTGAGGGAGCAACTGGAATGCATCGAGCTCTGCCTTGGAGTGGAAGGAGAACAAGTTGAGAGCTTGTGGGTAAAACTTAAGGGGCAGGTGAATGTGGGCGTTTGCTACAGGCCACCTGATCAAGAAGAGGAAGTTGATGAAGCCTTCTACAGATAGCTGGAAGTAGCCTCGCAATCGCAGGCCTGGTCCTCACGGGGGATTTCAACCACCCTGTTATTTGCTGGAAAAGCAACATGGCAAGACGTGCATGATCTAGAAGGTTCCTGCAGAGCATTGAGGACAAGTTTTTGATGCAGGTGGTGGAGGAGCCAACGAGGCAAGATGTGCTTCTTGACCTTATACTAGAAAACAAGGAAGGGCTTGTTGAGGATGTGAGAGTTGGGGGTAGCCTTGACTGCAGTGACCATGAGATGGTGGAGTTCAGGATCATGCGTGGTAGAAGCAGGGCTACAAGTCAGGTTACAACCTTGGACTCCAAGACCAACTTTGGCCTTTTCAAAACCTGCTAGGAGGAATCCCATGGGCTAGGGCTCTGGAAGGCAGGGAGGTCTAAGACAGCTGGACAGTATTTGAGGAGCACTTCCTCCGAGCTCAAGATCGGTGCATTCCAGGGGGAAGAAATCAGGCAGAGGAGCAATGAGACCTGCATGTATGAGCAAAGAGCTTCTAGAGAAACTCAAGTGGAAGAGGGAGGTTCACAGTATGTGGAAAAAGGGACTGACCACTTGGGAGGAATACAGGAATGTTGTCAGGGAATGCAGAGATGCGATGAGGAAGGCCAAGGCCTATTTGGAACTCAATCTGGCAAGGGATGTCAAGGATAACAAAGACTTCTTCAAATACATCCAGAGTAAATGAAAGAGTGGGGAATCTGTGGGCCCACAGCTGAACAAGGTAGGGGCCCTGGTGGTGCAAGATGCAGAGAAAACAAGGTTACTGAATGCAGCTTTTGCTTCAGTCTTTACTGCTAAGACTGGCCCTCAGACACCCCAGCCCCCAGAGAAGAGAGGAAAAATCTGGAGAAAGGAAGACTTAACATTGGTTGAGAAGGATTGGGTCAGAGATTGCCTATGCAAACTGGATCCTCAAAAATCCATGGGTTCTGATGGGATGCACCCACGAGTGCTGAAGGACGTGGCAGGTGTTCTTGCCAAGCCACTCTCCATCGTCTTTGAAAGGCCATGGAGGACAGGAGAGGTGCCCAAGCAGTTCATCCTGGAGGTCATCTCCAGGCATGTAGAGGACAAGAAGGTTACCAGAAGTAGTCAACATGGATTCACCAAGGGGAGATCATGCTTGACCAACCTGATAGCCTTCTAGGATGGTGTGACTGGCTGGGTTCTTGTCTATCTTGACTTCAGTAAGGCATTTAACACTGTCTCCCACAGCCTCCTCACAGGCAAGCTAAGGAAGCGTGGGTTGGATGAGAGGACAGTGAGGTGGATAGCTTAACAACAGAACTCAGGGAGGTCATGATCAATGGGGCAGAGTCTGGACGGATGCCCATAACCAGTGGTGTTCCCCAGGGGTCTGTTCTGGGTCTAGTCTTGTCCACATATTCATCAATGACCTGGATGAAGGGACGGAGTGTACCCTCAGGAAGTCCACTGATGATACCAAGCTGGGAGGAGTGGCTGATACACCAGAAGGCTGTGCTGCCATCCAAAGAGTCCTGGACAGGCTGGAGAGCTGGGCCGAGGGGAACCTCATGAAATTCCACAAAAGCAAGTGAAGGTCCTGCACCTGCTGTAATCCATCTTCACAAGATTCTTTTTTTAAGCAACCACAGGTTTACATTTACGCACATGAAGCTAAAATGAGAGAAAAGAATGGAAATCTATATCTTTTTAAATTTTAGAATGTTTTGAGAAGCTTTTTTTTGCTTCTGAGGTTCTTGTATCTCATTTTTAAATACATAGACTTAAACAGGTTTTGAAGAAAAATAATTCAGAGTAAACAAACTGTTGGTGAACAAAGTATATTTATATAGTAGTGTTGTGGTTTAACCCCAGCTGGCAACTAAGCAACATGCAGTTGCTCACTCACTCACCCCTGGTGGGATGGGGAGAGAATCAGAAGGGTAAAAGAGAGAAAACTCATGGGTTGAGATAAAGACAGTTTAATTGGTAAAGCAAAAGCTGCATGAGCAAACAAAGCCAAAAGGAGAAATAATTCACTACTTCCCATCTGTGGGCAGGTGTTCAGTCACCTCCACGTAAGCAGGGCTCCATCGCATGTACCTGGGGAGACAAAACACTGCACTCCAAATGTCCTCCCCTTCCTTCTTCCCCCAGCTTTATATGCTGAGCATGACGTCAAATGGCATGGATTATCCCATTGGTCAGCTGGGGTCAGCTGTCCCAGCTGTGTCCCCTCCCAGCTTCTTGTGCACCCCCAGCCACTCTCTGGTGGGGTGGTGTGAGAAGCAGAAAAGGCCTTGACTCTGTGTAAGCACTGCTTGGCAATAGTGAAAACATCCCTGTGTTATCATCACTATTTTTATTACAAATCCAAACCATAGCCCCATGCTAGTTAGCTACTGTGAAGAAAATTAACTCTACCGCAGCCAAAACCAGCACAAATAGAAAACAAATAAAGCCTGTTGAGAGAAACAATGGTGAAGAGATGTGTGAAACAATGTCAGGCTTCCACAGAAGATTCCTGTGTTAGAATCATGCATATGCCTTTTAGCATATAAGAGTCTCACGTACTACCTGAATGACATTTAATAGTTTCTGACCTTTGACTTTTATGAGTCTGTTTAAGAAAGCCTGACTTCCTCTTAAGCTATGGGGAATGCTGAGTTGAAGTCTATGGGATATAGCTGTTGTAATAGCTTATTAAGAAGTCTGATTTTTTTATCGAGCATACTTGGTGTTGACTTTAAATTTCCTTTTTTTATCAAGTCAGTAACAACAAAAATCTTTCACTCATTAGTGTTATAAAAGTATAAAGATGTGAGTGAATATATTCCATGGGGAAAACTAGAGTACTGTATACTATTGATAGTAATGCAAAGAAAACTTAATGTGGTAAAGCTATGGTGGTAATTTTAGAAACCAATACTAGTGGTCATGGTAAAAGATATCCACCTAACTAAAAGGTATCTTCATTTATTTTCTGTGTATTTAATAGCAGAAAAATGTTTTATATGGCATTTTAATTTCATATATTGTACATGGCTAAGAGCTGGAAGTAAATATATTTGCATTAAGTTCTGCTTTACTGTTGATTGAAAGAAAATAACTTTGGGAGATATAAAACAGAAAACTGAGCAATTGTTTGACTCTAGTAATTGAAATTTGAAAAAATGCTGTTTCAGGTTTTTTTGACAAATTGTAGAAATGTTTCCACAGGAGTTCTAGATAGTGTTACCAAGATACATATGCTTATCCTTTTGTTTTTTCGAAAATCTGAAATTACTTCCCATGGGCATTGCTGAGGCCTGTAATTAGTGCTGTGTTGCTTATGGGTTTTCAGTGACAAAACTTGTAGGTACTGTTTTTAAAATATGAAAGCAGTGAATTGTAGTATAATGATTTTCTATGACTAAATGTGTAATTTTAAACTATAATGAATATTTTATTGACCTTAGTCTTCACTATGAGCTTTTAATAGGTCACTTATAATGTTAGTGCATGGAAGCAGACCTCTCCCACAAAAAACTGAGTGCAGTTTATGAGCTTTTTGTCCAACTGTTGTGTGGAACAGAAAGTGTTCTGTAATTTAGCAGCTATGCTAAATTTAAGTAGATGTCTGATTTCCATGGTTTTTAATAAGAGTTAGGCAGAATCTTGGGACCACATTATCTTGTATTGCAAGCTTTTAGCTAGCTCAGCAGAGAACGAAGATATTCCTTCTTTAACAAGATGTTTTATTGTTTAGTATCTGGGGAAAAGTCTTATATTCTGAATATTACTTTTTTTTTTCCTAGTCTAAGCTGGGGAAGAATCTACTTCTTGTGTTTTGCACTCCTTTTTAGATATTTAAGTATGATGTTCTAGCCTGGGATGAATGTTCTTTAAATAATAAATGTGTCTCTGGCTTTGTCTTACTCTCTGGACTAGAAACTTGTCATGGTTTTAGCTGGGATAGAGGTAATTTTAAAGCATGCTAGAAAAATGAAGTTAATGCTTTCCTCAGAAAACTGCAGAAAAATAGAAATACAACACAGCTAAAAATTATGGTTGAAAACACAGTAGCTGTGTAATGACAGGAATATGACACTTTATAATAATATATAATATATATAATATAATAATATATATAATATATAATAATAATATAATATAATAATAATAATATATATAATAACACTTTACAGGCAACTAGTGCAGATGCACAGTGTGCTTGTTTCTCACTTGTATTAATAAGCTTGTATTAATAAGCTGTGCCTGTTTATCTATTTTCAAGATATCTGTGCCTACATTAAGCAGAAAATTAGGATGTTTGAATCTGTGTTTCTATATCAACAGAGGTTAAGCAGAACAAAATTGAAATGCTTTAAAAAATGTGATGTTACGCTGTAGAATATGAGTTGATGGGTAAAGAGTTTTTTAACAAACTTTGAAAAAAAAGAAAACACAACTGTCCATGGCTGTAAATGTACGAGAGATGGATAATCGGAACTCATCTGTGATGTTCTGTTTATTTCTGAAAATACTAGATGTAAATTTTTGCTACAGCTATTGAACTGTCTCCAACTAAGCTTCTCAGAGCTTTCCAGTGGGAGTCCATTTCTATCTTGTATAAACTGTTTACTTTTTATCTAGTTCTCAAACCATGGGCAAAGGCATGCTTTGTTGTGCTTCAGGGCTTCTGAGCATCTACTGTGCCACTGATGCACACCTGTAATCTAACTTGCTCACTTAAAATTCTGTAGCTGTGCACAGTTGATGGGTGTGAACAGGTTGATAAAATTACAGTCTGATAATGTAGCAAGATGGAAGGAAAACACAGTATGGAAAACATTGTGGTCAAAAGAAAAGTTCCAGTTAAATAATCTTGGCAGATTGATCACTAAAAATATATGAATGTAGTCTCTGATATCTTACAAATTCAAAATGCATGTTTAACCTAGCATATAGCAATATAATGTTCTTAGAAGGTACATTTGCTTTTCAAAAAAGTATTACTTTAGAAATTGCTTCATAGAAATCAATGTTATCTGTGGGGTAAAGTAATGAGGGAAGAACCTGCCCATAGTTTTTCATGCTAATTAATCCTGCACTGCCTTTTGAGAAATTACATGATTGCTTCTTGGATTTATTTTTTAGGCTAATAGCTTAAAAATGTTTGGTACATTTTATTTGAACAATTCTGTACCCTGTCAATACGATATTAGTCAATCTTTTTGCTCAAATGCCACAATGTTTTGAGAGAAAAAAATGTATTTTATAGGTCTTCCCATTTTGTTCCATCAAAGAAAGGAAATTGTTATGGTAATATTAGTAATAATTTCAAGCTTTTTTATAGGAGACAGCACTCTTGATGTTTCTGTAATTTAAGATGGAGACAGCTAATTTTTATGCCTTTGCATATTGCAGCTTGAAAAAATAAAATATTTACAATTTATTTTTAAGCTACAGAAATATATTTTTAAAACATACATGGGCAACGTGAATTTTAGATAAGTTCAGTCAAAACCCCCAAATAACTGCCTTTTAATTCTGAAAACAAGCATCTATATGGCAAGGAAGTAATGCTGCCATGTTTTCATATCTGTAATGCAGTCAGCATTCTGGCAGTGACAATAAAACCATCCAGACTTTAGGGGCCAAGACATTGTATCTTTTTACATCTGTGTGGCTTTCTACAGGAGGGGAAAAGAAATTGTATCCAGGACATCCATCAAGTCCTTATCTCTAATAATCATAACTGAATACTTGCTGGATTTTTCTTTTTGAAGATAATCTTGAGTTCTTGCGCTCCTACTGTTCTTATGTCCACTAGATCATGTCGATGCTTTTTCAGTTTCCATAATATTAAGTATATCTACTGGATGATATGGTAGATATACAACATCCCCCGCAACCCCCAACCTCCATTCCTATTGCTCTATATACTTGTGCTTAAAGATGTTATATATGTAAAAAGTATTTCTGATAGTAGATTTCTTCTAAGTAAAAAAAAAAGCTTTTCAGCATGATAGTTTTTAATTTGCACTCACTTCCAGTGACTCTGGAATAACCTTACATGTTGTGCAAGTACTGTTTCAGCTTTAGAAGGCCAATTTACAGAAATTTTCTAGACCTCTGAGATTGTCTTGCAAAGATGATAAGGCTTGAGAGAAAAGAGTGATAAATTACAGAAGATAAGGTAATCAGGCCTTGGACTCTTTAACAAAACATTTCATAGTCCCACTAGATCTCTCATTTGTCACAGTTTTTGATATTTTGTTGATCTTAGAGGAAATAAATCATCAGCTTATCATGATACTTTTCCTCATCCACAGGTGCATTAGCATGCATTGCACATCTCAGTAAGCAAGCACACATGGAATTCTCAATCAAGATGCTTAAGATGCAAGGTTTTACTACCTAGCACTTTGATTGATGGTGCCAGGGGTAGCACAGACTTTGCATGTGCTCTCATCAAGCTCAATAAATTTAGAGTAGGCAACTGCAGTTTAACTGAGAAGTCTCCTGCTACCAAAAGTATGTCTTCCTTTAAAAAAAAACCCACAGAAAAACAAACAAAGGAACCCCCTGACACTTTAGGTAAGCTGTTTTACCACACTATTTCTTCCAAGATATTTAAATGTATAGCTCAGCATCCATTACACGCTAAATTAACAGTATACTTCTTATTTTCTCTAGAGTAGGTTGTTAAAATTTGTCAAAACAAATGAAAAATAAATTTGGTTCTGTTTTGAAAGCTATTTATTGCTTTCAGTTCCTACAGCATATTTCTTAGATTAAACTATGTGCTCAAAAATGTGTTTAGTTATGACAGAAGCTCTCAGGACCTGGAAAGGTAAGAGCAAAGCATAAAAATTAGCTTTATCTTTGTCTTGATCAAGTGACTCTAACACTGCAGGTGTCACAGACTATTATGTCTAAATGAAAAGTTGTTCAGTGTAGTTCTGATCTGTTGTACTGCCTTGAATGCCAATAATCTTAATGCAGACAACCTTGTATGTCAGCTATTCCCCATTGATTATGTGAGCTTTCCCATTGGCATCATCAGGACCAAGATTTTCATGTGGTTGTCTTTGCTGTAATTTAAATAGTAATAACAGCTACCATTACCTTTAAGCTTTGAAGTTAATAATGAGTTTGAATTTGGATGAGTTTGGATCAGATGCAACAGGTGTGTATTTGAAATCCCTGTACTTCAAATGTTCTTCCAATATGGTTAGAATTTTCAGTACAGGAGAATTTAGGAAAAGTGGTTTAAGGAATCAGGAAGCTGTCTTAGTGTTTGCTTTTGACAGATTTGAAGTTCTTAGGATTCTGGGGGTGTATGATCTGACTTGTAGTTAATATTGAAAGACTAGATACTGGAGTGTCCAATTTACTGACAAATTCTCAAAGAATTCTCTTGTTGTGAGGATTGTATAATCTTAGTCCATGAGACAGGCAAATAGAGGAAGAATTATTATTCCTACTTTACGCTTGGAGAATGAGCATTTGGAGAAATTAAATGGACCTCTATTTAATACCTGTGTGTGTACATATTGTAACACAAGTGAAGTGTGCCAGACTCAAGAGCTCAATCTAGATGGTCTCAAATTCAATGCATTAGTTTAAATACGCTGTCCATATTCTAGATATAGGATGTTAATACCTTCTATTAAGGTATCATATCGGCATGTAGTCTTCAGGTTTGGAAGGTGTCAGTTTAGATCTATTGGAAACTTAAATGTAAATCTACTTACGCTCTTGAGATGAACTCCAGTTCATGAAAAGCTCCTGTGAGTTCTAATATTCTGTAGAAAGTATTTGCTTTGTCAGGCAAAAGGTTCAAAAGTATGGACTCTGGACACTGCAGACTGTGCTACTGCAGAAGTTAAACACTCCAGGTTCCTTATTTTTGTATCATGTTTTCAATTGTCAGCCACTTCAATGTCAGCAAAATACTCAGTGAAATCTGTATTCTGATGAAGATACTTCCATTACAATTTTCTAATTTGAAATCAGATAAAATAAGCAAGAACATGGCTACCCGCAATTAAAAACTGGGTATGCTGTTAAGTATACAGTTCTGACAGAAAGCTTTAAGGCAGCACAGTTTTATTGCTGAAAAATTAGGACAGCTCTAGCGTATAAACTGAAGGGTGTCTAGAATGGGAAACAAGCATAACTCCCATTTGTTTAATTCTTTCACCTTAAGCCATAAAATGTCAATTAAACCCAGAAACCCTTTTACTGTTGTCAAATATTCTTCATAGATGTAGGGCTCCATCTTGTACAGTACAGTTAGCTTTAAATATGAATTCATTTGTTGAAATTTACTCTGAAAAGCTAATGAAAAAATGGCTATATTCACAAACGATATATGACATCATTACAATTGCTGCCTGTAAATTATTCCGCAAAGTTTTAATACGCTTCAGACTGGTTCTTTGTAGAAATGCCTTTAGCTCAATTTACTTCTAACATTTTACAGACAAAGCCCTTAGGAATGTAGAATTTAATTTCACAAATGGATTTGGGGTAGATTTTTTGTGCTGCTTTTGCATGGGTTCAGTGTGGTGTTGCATTAAAGGGATGGAGGTGTTCCTTTTGGCCTAGCTATCCTAGTCATCTAGGCAGTCAACACAACACAGTGAGTCTGGACATCCCTCATTTTTTAAGATAGAGGGACTGATTAACTTTCTTTTGGAAAAGGTTGTGTCTGTTCTTTGACTATGGAAGTAGTCTGGAGGACCAGCCTGGCTGGATACAGCTAGAGTGTGAAAAAGCAGCTGACAAAGATGTGCATCTCTTGTGATGGCTTCCTTTAGTCATAAGAATTTTTTACTTAGTGAACACCTGGGTTTTCTAACTGTAAAAGCTTCGCTAACCCTTTATGGCTTACATCCAGGAATGTAAAGGAAGGAAGTGGCTAGTAAAGTATAATGCAGTTGTAAATACAAAATAATTGGAATTCCATGGATTTGGGAATATGGACTGTAAAAAGTAAAAGACCTGTTCCTTCACCTTCACCCCAAAAATTTGCCAGTGGCATGCATCTGGCATACAGCTCTGATTGCCTGTTGATATCAGTAAAAGGTAGTTCTCATCACAGGTCTTTCTTACGGACCTGATGCTGAACTGAGGTAAAGATTTGGTGCTGATTTCAGCTGGAAAATTTTGGTCCCCCCTCTCTTAGAGACAGATTTGAACTTCCTGGATTCCAACATATTTTAAATATCGCAAACGTCTCTAGTTTATATATTAATCATAAAAATGTATTTGACAGAAAACTAGTTCCAGCTGTTCCTTTTAGACCACACCAGTAAATAATCCTGTGTTTATCTACTATATAGGTAATTACACTTGTCCTAGTTTGCAGATATAAACCAGTGCACAGGCAGATTTTAATCATAAAATGTTACTGTAAGAACTCATTTTTATAAATTTGTATTATCCCTTCATTATTCACTAGTGGATTAAATAAGTTGTGTTTAAACCTGTGCATTATATTGACAATTTAGGATATATTTGCAGCACTGCATTTGTAGTTGCTAAAACTTTCAGTAAAAAGTCGCTAAAGTTAAACCTTCAAGTCCTGTTAGGGTTGAGAGGCTCTTTTCCTTTCAATGCCTAGCTTAATCCCAGGGTGGCATATTACTATGGATGACTGCTAATTAAATACCATTCCTACAAGTCATCTTGTTTTCCCACTGATTTGTTCCAGAAGAGATTTTACTTATATGATCTGCTCGCACTATTGTAGTTTGTTGTTGAAATAATTGTGATCAGAAGCTCTTATCACTCATGATTTATCATAAAATTATTGAATAAAAATATATCCAGCAGCAAGGAGTTCAATTTTTAGTTTATAGAACATAGTCAACTTTTATTTGCTGATATTCAAAACTGCAGTATTCTTCTGTGTAGTTTTACAGCTTAATCTATTTTAAATTGAGTACTTGGGAGAAAATATTTAAAGAAACCACAAAGTAATCTTGAATTTCAGAATACTCTGTCTGCTTCAAATTCCATTTATGATCAAATTGTAAAATTCCGAAGATATAAAATATTAAACCTGCACTGCATAATTTCTGTGAACAGTAATAGTCACATTCCTTTGTAAAGTAAGGTGATTTTATGGGTGATATATTAGAATACTAAAAGCTTGGAGAGTAGCTGTTGTTTAAAGACAGTTGTCATGCACATGATAAAAGTTATTTTTCATAAATTTATACTTCACCTTTATTATTCTACAAAAAAAACGGCGTGCAACTTCAGTCCTGTAAATGTAATCAAAGCACTGGGCACTTATTAAACTTGCAAATAGTTTGTTTACAGAAACAGCATACCCTGACATTGATATATTTATTAAGCAGTAGATATGTAAAATTTTTGATTGTTGAGTTGTTTTAGAAGAGCCTTATTTTTAATGTGCATGAGCAGTTATTGGATACAGAAGGCTCTTAGCCTCCCTTGCTTAATACCTAAGTGAGGTACTGCACATGGGGACAAGATTAAAGGCTAAGGCTACAGACTTTTAAGTATGGTAGCTCAAACTGCAGGCAGTATTATCCTGAATATAATATTCTCTAACTATAGTTAGCAGTAATAAATACAAAGCTCTTACCATGTTTACTGAACTTCAAGGAAGAATTGAACACGTAATGATAGTGAAGAGAAATAGATTTTTATGAGAGCTGTTCTGTCTTGTCATGATAATAAATCGTTTGTTGCTATTACTTTAGCAACTTGAATGGAAATTTGTGAATAGGGAAAACAAAGCCAAAACATTGGCCTTTTTGAAGAGATTGATACCAAATTACTTTATCTTTCCTAAAGTGAAACCAAAGGGAAAGAGTTGCCACTTCGGTAATCTGTAAGCTTCACACTCATAAATAGACAGATCAGTGTCACTATGTGCCAGCATCTCTCTGATACTGTGGTCTAGGCTTGGGTAATGGCATGTGAATACATTGAGATTACTCAGAAAGACTGGGTACCAGTTTTACCCAGGTTAATAGCTGTCTGCTGGCTGAGAGAAATGTGTGGTTTAGATGCGCAAGTATAGGCTCCTTCTGTGGCTGGATCTGAGCGGGTTAGCAATGTAACAGCATTATTATGAGTAAGCCTTTTCTACACTTGTCACTGTACAGAACAAATAAATTAGGTATTTAATACAGTTAAATATTTTTGATATATTGCTTTTTAGGTAGTTTTTGGAGTATAGTTTTCAGACCTTGGGATTTTTTTAGAACTTTTGAGAGTAAGAAGATGGAGGAAGAAGTTTGTTTAACACAATGTTGTTGTAGGGAGCACCCTGTCAATGACCTATTTGCCAGATCCCTTGATACTTACCATGGCTATATCTTTAGAAAATATTTCTGAAAAACTATATACAATGCGCACTTCATGTTTTTAAAAAGGTAGTAATTTTTCTTTAAAAAGAGAAGTTTGAGACTGGGGGTGTTGTGCGCTTCTTTACATCAACTCTGCAAAAATTCTGTGAACCAGAGAGTAAAACCTTTATTTAGCGAATTGAGAATTACATGTAAAAGTCACTCAGGGACTTAACAGGGAGATTAATAAAGTAAACCACCAGGTTCATGGATCAGTTAAGGGCAGAATTAATAATAGAGCAAATCAATTATACAGATACTAAATAGATGGAAGGATTTGAACAATATCTGCTAGAATTTTTATAAAGTTTTCCTTTCCTATTTCATAACTAAATGCAGGCATCTACCTGCACATGAATGCACAAGCACACGTATATTTATATCTATATGAATAGTTTATTCAGGATTTTCTTGTGAGGAAAAAATGGATTGTTGAGATTGACTCTGTGCTGTCAATGCTGTGTATGCCCTTTCTTACTTTATGGGGTTTTGTTCCTAAATCAGGAGACTGAAGCCCTGTAGGTGAGAAACAGTAATATACAAGCAACATACATCTTAAATGGTTGCTCAATCCTGTAAAAAATGTCATTAGTCATTAAGTGTTAATGAAATTGGAAGCTTGAAGTAGGTGATTGTCTTAATATATATGAATTTCAAGTAACAGTGACTTCCAGCAGAGCAGTTGAATTAACAATCCCATTGTTACAGACTATTAATAATTTTTATAACTTCTTTGAGTTACTCTGAAATTTAAAGCTATGACAATGGAATCTGTTGATACAGATAAATTGTGGAAGGCTCTGGGTTAAAACTCTCACTAACATTAAAAATGCTCAGGATATAGTCTATCCTTGCCTATGATTCTGGGCAAATACAGCCTAAGAGTCAGTGACCAGTCTGTAACACTGTACTGCTGCAAATTAATAGTTGTATTATAAATGTATTTCATCAACCCATATTTGTCATGAACATTATTGTGAATGTATCCCGGGGACTGTATCTCGTTTGCACTGTATTAATTTCAGCCATTCTGAGACCTAGTTCATAACAGCCTGCTTGTCTGTCTCCTCCAGCCCCTGTTGTGAGAAGGTTCCACATCTCACCCTGTGCTGAAGAGGAGTAGTTCATATCCTGCATTCTCACCTATGCTGCACCATGGCTTTGTAGCCATGTGTCCAGGATTTGTATAGAAAGAGGCTGAACAGAGTCAAGTGTGGAAATCTGAAATAAAAATCTATGCTTAGGAAGTATAAGTGGCTTCTGGTGCTCAAGAGGAATAATGTCATAGAGAGAACAGATTTTACTATAGATTGTAGACAGTCTGGTAAGGACAGTTAGCAGAATGTGAGTGAGCAACAGGTCGTGCAGATAATTATGGTAAAAAACAGATATGATGCTACATGTTTAACTCCCAAGTAGACTTCTCTGGAATTTTATGGAAAGTGTACCTCCATTGCTGATACAGGCAAACAGGGAAGTTCACAGCTGGTGCAAAATGGGTTATCAGTGATATCTGGCATGGCCACTAGACTATGTCAGTTTGACCTTAAGTCTCAGTGCGAAGACAAAGGAGATATGTGATAAATAGTGGGTTCAGGGAATTATGTTAACCCATGAGGGATCTAGTGCTTCCCTGTGGCACAGTGTCATTGCTCTCTAGAAATAAATTATTATCAAATGTCCATATATTTCAGTACTGCAAAGGTGTAAACCTAGTCATCAGCAGGACAATGGATCTGTCTAACCCAAAAGGGTTGGGGTTCTCATTGCTAAAGTTTTATCCACCATTTACATATGAGAGTTATCAACAGAAAAAGAAAGGTAAATAAGGGACGGTAAATCATCCTTTTCTTCTCCTTTGCTGATTTCTGTAACTTCAAGGTCAACACTGGGGTGGTCAAAGCACAGAATGAAATTAGGAACCAAACTCAGGAAAACAACCCATTTACCCTGTAAGCGCATTAGTAGTGAGAAGATTAACCAGCAAGGATTCAGTCCTGCCACAGTGTGACTGCAGAATGCAACTTCTGTTCATGGGTAATGGAGGGGAAGGCTGATGTGCTTAATGCTGTTCTGCTCTAGTCTTCACTAACAGAGTTACTACTAGTGTCTAATAGAACAAATGCTGGCAACAACCTCATATCATCTTTAACTAAGGAAAAAGGATTTAGAGAATGTTTAGGCAAGCTAGAGGTTTTCAAGTTAGCTGAGCCTGTGTCATGGTTTATCTGGCAGCTCATCCCCACACAGCTGCTCGCTCACTCCCCCACCGGTAGATGGGGGAGAGAATCAGAAGGGTAACACTTGTGGGTTGGGATAAGAACAGTTTAATAATTAAAATTAAAAGAAACAACAACAGAAATGCAATGGAAAGGAGAACAACGAGAGGCGCAAAGCCCCTAGGGAGGGGGGAAGGGGGGAGAGGGGGAACGAACCGCCGAAGCAAACCGCACGCGCCGCAGCCGCTCGCCGCCCGCTGACCCGATGCCCTGCTGCCCCCGAGCTGCAACTGCCCCCCCTCAATATACTGGTCCTGGTGTCACATGGTATGGAATGAACCTGCCATTGGCCAGTCGGGGTCAGCCGCCCCCACCATGGCCCTGCCCCTCCCAGAGCCTCCCCCACACCCCAGGCCACGCGGCAGAGCGCGGGAAGCTGGAAAGGTAGCCGACCCCCACAGTGAGGAGAATTAACCCCTTCTCAGCCAAAACCAGCACATTCTCCACCCCTTATTCCATACCATTTACGCCATGCCCAGGTCCCATATGAGGCAATACAACCGTACCAACCACCACCCCTCCCCTTTCCATCCTTTAACATAACACACAGACATCATTCCCTTAGTTCATGGGCCTTCCCTGTAAAATGTCCATTAAAATGTCCATTGAGTTCACCCAGTCCATGACTCTGGGCTCCATCCGTCTTATCAGTCTTTCCGGGTGGGAGAGATGCTGTGTGGTGTTGGGTTGCTGCATACCGAGTCAGTCATCGTTCCATCACTGCTGCACTTTGCTTGTTTCATAG
Organism: Phalacrocorax aristotelis; assembly: GCF_949628215.1. NCBI lineage: Eukaryota > Metazoa > Chordata > Aves > Suliformes > Phalacrocoracidae > Phalacrocorax > Phalacrocorax aristotelis. Next base: position 107,570,715 of record NC_134276.1, on the reverse strand, counting down.
TTGATCTTCCATGGGTTGGGAGGCTCGTACTCTGATATCATTGATACAACACAGAGGTGACACACAGTATTATATAGCAGTTCACATTGTGCCATTCAGTTCATTGACTGTTTTCGCCCAAAATCAAATCCCCTTGAGGCACACATCGGATTTCTCCACCCTCCCGCATCACCACCAAGTGCACCCAGGTCCTCGAGCAAAAGCAATCCCACGAATGGGTTTGCCGTTGCCGGAGGCAGGAAGAACCCAGGCTGTTTTGCCCAGCATACTTTTTGTGTGCACTACAGGGACTCTATCCCCTTCCACAGTATGTAGGATTTCTGACTGGGCAGGGCCAGCTCGGTTGGCAGAGCCCTTCGTGTTGACTAACCACGTGGCTTTTGCTAAATTTGTATCCCAGTGCTTGAATATTCCACCACAGAGTACATTGCTCTCAGTGTAGCTTTTAACAGTCTATTGTACCGTTCAATTTTCCCAGAGGCTGGTGCGTGGTAGGGGATGTGATACACCCACTTAATGCCGTGCTCTTTGCCCCAGGTGTCTATGATGTTACTTCGGAAATGAGTCCCATTGCCTGACTCAATTCTCTCTGGGGTGCCATGTCGCCACAGGAACTGTTTGTCGAGACCCAGGATAGTGTTCCGGGCAGCAGCGTGGGGGACAGGATATGTTTCCAGCCAGCCAGTCGTTGTTTCTACCATTGTAAGCACATGGCGCTTGCCTTGGTGGGTCTGTGGGAGTGTGATATAGTCAATTTGCCAGGCCTCCCCATATTTATATTTCAGCCATCGTCCCCCATACCACAGAGGCTTTACCCACTTCGCTTGCTTGATTGCAGCACATGTGTCACATTCGTGGATAACCTGTGCAATAATATCCATGGTCAAGTCCACCCCTCGATCACGAGCCCACCTGTATGTTGCATCTCTCCCTTGATAGCCTGAGATGTCATGGGCCCACCGAGCTAGAAATAGTTCACCCTTATGTTGCCAGTCCAGATCCACCTCAGCCACTTCAGTCTTAGCAGCCTGATCCACCTGCTTGTTGTTCAGATGTTCTTCAGTGGCCCGACTCTTGGGGACGTGAGCATCCACATGCCGTACCTTTACAACCAGTTTCTCTACCCGGGCAGCAATATCTTGCCACAATGTGGCAGCCCACATGGGTTTGCCTCTGCGCTGCCAGTTGCTCTACTTCCACTGCTGCAGCCAGCCCCACAAGGCATTTGCCACCATCCAGGAGTCAGTATAAAGATAGAGCACTGGCCACTTTTCCCGTTCAGCAATGTCTAAGGCCAGCTGGATGGCCTTTACCTCTGCAAACTGGCTCGATTCACCTTCTCCTTCAGCAGTTTCTGCTACTTGTCGTGTAGGACTCCATACAGCAGCCTTCCATCTCCGGTGCTTTCCCACAAGGCGACAGGACCCATCAGTGAACAGGGCATATTGCTTCTCATCTTCTGGCAGTTTGTTATACAGTGGGGCTTCTTCAGCACGTGTCACCTCCTCCTCTGGTGATAATCCAAAATCTTTGCCTTCTGGCCAGTCCATAATCACTTCCAAGATTCCTGGGCGACTGGGGTTTCCTACTCGAGCCCACTGGGTGATCAGTGCAACCCATTTACTCCACGTAGCATCAGTTGCATGGTGTGTAGAGGGGACGTTTACTTTGAACATCCAGCCCCGCACTGGCAGTCGGGGTGCCAGGAGCAACTGTGCCTCAGTACCAACCACTTCTGAAGCAGCTCGGACCCCTTCATATGCTGCCAATATCTCTTTTTCAGTTGGAGTATAGCGGGCTTCGGACCCTCTGTATCCCCGACTCCAAAACCCTAGGGGTCGACCTCGGGTCTCCCCATGTGCTTTCTGCCAGAGGCTCCAGGTAGGGCCATTCTCCCTGGCTGCGGTGTAGAGCACATTTTTTACATCTTGTCCTGCCCGGACTGGCCCAAGGGCTACTACATGAACTATTTCCCGTTTAATCTGTTCGAAGGCTTGTCGTTTCTCAGGGCCCCATTTGAAATCATTCTTTTTCTGGGTCACTTGATAGAGAGGGCTTACAATCATACTGTAATTTGGAATATGCATTCTCCAAAAACCCATGACGCCCAAGAAAGCTTGTGTTTCCTTTTTGCTAGTTGGTGGAGACATGGCTGCTATTTTGTTGATCACATCCATTGGAATCTGACGACGACCATCTTGCCATTTGATTCCTAAGAACTGGATTTCTCATGTGGGTCCCTTCACCTTACTTTGTTTCATGGCAAAACCAGCTTTCAGAAGGATTTGGACTATTTTCTCTCCTTTCTCAAAAACAAATTCTGCTGTGTTGCCCCACACAATGATGTCATCAATGTATTGAAGGTGTTCTGGAGCTTCTCCCTCTTCCAGTACAGTCTGAATCAGTCCATGGCAAATGGTAGGACTGTGTTTCCACCCCTGGGGCAGTCGATTCCAGGTGTACTGGACGCCCCTCCATGTGAAAGCAAACTGTGGCCTGCATTCTGCTGCCAGAGGGATTGAGAAGCATGCATTAGCAATATCAGTTGTGGCACACCACTTGGCTGCCTTGGACTCCAGTTCATATTGAAGTTCTAGCATGTCTGGCACAGCAGCACTCAACGGTGGAGTGACTTCATTCAGGCCATGATAGTCTCCTGTTAGTCTCCACTCTCCATTAGACTTCCGGACTGGCCATATGGGACTGTTAAAGGGTGAGTGGGTCTTACTGATGACTCCTTGGCTCTCCAGTCGACAAATGAGCCCATGGATGGGGATCAGAGAGTCTCTGTTGGTGCGGTATTGCCACCGGTGCACTGTTGTGGTGGCGATTGGCACCTGTTGTTCTTCGACCTTCAGCAACCCCACAACAGAAGGGTCCTTCGAGAGGCCAGGCAAGGTAGACAGCTGTTTAGTTTCCTCCGTCTCCAAGGCAGCTACACCAAAAGCCCACCTGTACCCTTTTGGGTCCTTGAAATACCCTCTCCTGAGGCAGTCTATGCCAAGGATGCACGGAGCCTCTGGGCCAGTCGCAATGGGGTGCTTTTGCCACTCATTCCCAGTTAGGCTCCCTTCGGCCTCCAATACAGTTAGCTCTTGGGATCCCCCTGTCACTCCAGCAATGCTGATGGGTTCTGCCCCTATTTGTTTGATGGCATTAAGGTGCACTGTGCGCCGGTGTCCACTAAAGCTTTATACTCCTGTGGGTCGGATGTGCCAGGCCATCGGATCCACACAGTCCAGTAAGCCCGGTTATCCCTTTCCTCCACCCGGCTGGAGGCAGGGCCCCTCTGGTCCTGATCATGGCATTCACAACTCACTTCCTGTAAATGTGAATCAGGAGTCCCTCTATTACACTTAGAAATAAAATCTGTGCTTCTACTCCTCTGTCTGGGGACCTGCTCACTGGAAACTGGAGCAGCAGCTTTCCTGGAAGAGCCTCCCTGAGTGACTGTTCTTCCTTGCAGTTCATGTACTCGTGCCTGTAGGGTCTAGGTAGGCTTGCCATCCCACCTCATCATGTCCTCTCCGTGGTCACGCAGGTAGAACCATAAGGTGGCCCGTGGTGTGTATCCCCTTCTTTGAGCCAAAGGATGCTTATTCCTAACAGCTGAGACACTGCTCTGTCGAGGTGGGGAGTAGGACAGATCTTCTTTGAGTTGCTGGACCTCTTGGGATAGTTTCTCCACAGCAGAGATGAGCGAGGAAGAGATATTTGTTTCATAATCCCAGAGTCTATCAATCACCTCTGACACCGTTGGTGTCTCGTCATCTTTCCAGGACATCACTGCCAATGAGTTTGCATGCGAAGATGGTGCGCTCCGTACAAACTTCAGCCACGTGGGTCGTGTGCACTCGGCTTCATCTGGATCTTTGGATGACCATTGATCGTCCAGGTCACCATAAATCACCTCAAACACAGCTAATTCCCTTAGATACTGGATGCCTTTCTCCGTAGTGGTCCATTTTCCTTGGTGATATGTAACATCTTTGAAGAGCTACCTTTCCTTCACTCTGGACAGGAGTCGCCTCCAGAAGCTGAGGGCTTTTTTTTTTTTCCCAATTGCTTTGTCAACGCCCCCCTCCCCAGAAAGGGATCCCAGTTGTTTGGCTTCTTTTCCCTCTAGTTCCAGGCTACTGGCCCCATTATCCCAGCATTGGAGCAGCCAGGTGACAACGTGCTCACCTGAACAATGGCTGAAATCTTTTCGCATATCTTGCAACTCGCTTAAGGACAGGGATCGGGTGGTCTCTATTTCATTTATTACTTCTCCCTCCTCTCCCCGTGATGACCCTGCTTCTTCATCAACCCGTTCTAAACGAGTTGATGTCCGCTTCCAATATTTCGTCTTGTGTATGGGGGCAACTGATACTGGTACGGGTTTATTTTCTGAGCCAGCTCCGGTACTTGTAGTGGGGGTTTGAGTGGCTGCAGTGCCTGTTGTCAGGGCTGGATCGACCACAGTGCCAGTCACTTTGCATTTCAATCCAGAGACATTCTCTTCCCCTTGGGAGCACTGAATACTGTTGAGCAGGGCTTGGTACGCCTGGGCCAGACCCCAGCACGTTGCAGTTATCTGTGTCTCTCTGGAGTTCCCAGTGTAACAACATACTTTCTCCAAATATTCTACTAGTTTTTTTAGGATTCTGCACTTATTCGGGGGTGAAACTCCAAAACACTGGGGGTGCCCACTGCCCTGGGTATTTGCCCATGCTATCCCGCATGCCCTGCTGCTCGTAACTATCAAGCCTTGGGGCAGATTTCTGGGTGATATTCTTAAGTTGCTTAGTCAAAACCAAAACAACATGTCCAAAAACTAACAATAAGTGCACCTTAACCACCCAAGGATGTTCAAGATACAAAAAGGTTGTTGTAATAGAGGCACAGACATCATAGAACAAAGTTGCAAAGGTACTGTTCTGTATTTCCTCCATATAAAATCTCTCAGAGGAAGAGGTATAATTGCTAATTGCCTCAACAAGGTGGTATCTGAAGTACAGTAATGGTTTCAGCAAAAACCCCAAATACCAGATAAAGCTGAAAACAAGTGTTTGTATAACAAATCTTGTAGGCAAAACATTACTAATCACAGCAGAACACAGCAGACTCAAACAACCAACACCAATCTTTAACACCAACTGCAAAAAGGACAACATGGTGCTGTGACCAGCAGCTGTTGTTATCTCCAACCCTTGAGCCCCACGTTGGGCGCCAAAAAGACTGTCGTGGTTTAGCGGCAGCTCAGCCCCACACAGCCGCTCGCTCACTCCCCCGCCGGTAGATGGGGGGAGAGAATCAGAAGGGTAATGCTCGTGGGTTGGGATAAGAACAGTTTAATAATTAAAATTAAAAGAAACAACAACAGAAATGCAATGGAAAGGAGAACAACGAGAGGCGCAAAGCCCTGGGGGGGGGGGGGGAAGGGAGGGGAGAGGGGGAACGAACCGCTGAAACAAACTGCACGCCGCCGCAGCCGCTCACTGCCCGCTGACCCGATGCCCCGCTGCCCCCGAGCTGCAACTGCCCCCCCTTCATATCCTGGTCCTGGTGTCAAATTGTCAAATGGCATGGAATGAACCTGCCATTGGCCAGTCGGGGTCAGCCGCCCCCACCATGGCCCTGCCCCTCCCAGCCCCCCCCCCTCCCCGCCACGCAGCAGAGCGCGGGAAGCTGGAAAGGTAGCTGATCCCCACAGTGAGAAGAATTAACCCTATCCCAGCCAAAACCAGCACAGCCTGTTAACCCACAAGCATCATCCCCAGACATTTAACAAACTTATGAAATCTCAAAGGTGTTAGTAGTTGTGCTCAATAATTTGCAAAGGACAAGTAAAATAACAAATGACTGAAGAAGGGAAAAACTTAGTCTTTTTTTACACATAGAAGAAAGGGAAGAACTGGGGTATCATAAATCCCTCTCTAAAATTTCCAGTAAAGTGCCAGAAGAAACAACCACAGAATTGACTGTTGTCCTAGAGCTTAGTAAGAAGTATAAAAGACAACAGGATTTGCTGAAGAAGGCCATGTTTCAGGCCATGTGAAAGCTTTGAAAACAAAAAAATGCGCTAGTATATGCCATGTATGCAGAGTCCAGCATTAATTTCATGACCATACTCTTTAAAACTCCTGCAAGATGAGAAAAATATTACCTAGAAAATTTGTTTGGTGTACTCACTCTGAAAGAGTATATCAAGTGAAGCTCTGTGATGATCTTTCTTTGTTTCTGTTTTGTGTTATTTTATTTAATGATCTGGATGATAATGTAGAGTGAATTACTACAGCTTTAGATGATACTGAGTGGGAGAAGAGCAATGTGGTGTATTTTCAATTTCTTTGTCGCAAGACGACTGTTGATCTTAAGCTACACCAGGCTGAGATGCTGTCATTGGCTACATCTAAACCCCAGAAATATATGATTAGTAAAAAGTACAAAATCATGGTAGCCTCAAACCAAGACTTTTTTCTTGCTGGGATGAAGGTATAGAATAAATTGCTGTTGGAGAAGACAACTGACATAACTTACTTGAAAAATGGTTCTATAAGATTCTTTGAAATAAGAGGATCCTGTTGCTAGATTGCTGTATAACTTTCAAAATAAATCAGGCATGCTTCTACCAGAGCCAGACTATCTAGTCATTGATTGTGTAGACAGTGTATCTGAAAGCCCTGCTGGCATCGAGAAATGAGAACACAAACTAATTTCCCTTATGTCTTTCCTCTGTAAGTAGACGAAATAGAAGGAGGTCTGGCCATTCTTGGTTGAGTAACTGGAGCTTCTGTGCAAGAAAAGCTTTACCTGCTTCACGAACTGTGCTAATGTCTAGTGAGGACATGGCTGTAGCATGGTGGCCGCTGTAGTGCTGAGCTACAGCTTGTTGGGTGCTCCCCTTTGTCCTGCGCTCGGGGTGGGTGCAAAGCTATGGTTTTGCATTGTATGGGAACTTCTGAGGAAGGAAAGGTCCTGTCACAAGCCAGTGCCATAATGTTAAATCTGGTACAGCGTGTTCATTTATCCTTGCACTGATTAGGGCTAGGAGTTAATTGCGTACTTTAAGCTGCCTTCTTGCCATTCAAACCCCAGAGAGCTATGGGCCAGAGTCTGTATTTTGAATACTACTTTAAGAGCAAATAATACTTCAGAATCTCATTTGAATGCTCCTGACATAAGGCAGTGCCTAACGTAAATAGGGATGTCAGAATGCTTGCCTTTCTCAAACTGTTCTTTTGTTATTCCAAGTGGCAAACAACGGGAAGCTTTGCTCTAAATCATTATAGTGCATGTCTTCTCTTCCTCTGTATTCTTAAATTAGCACATCCTATGTCAAAACAGATCTTGCATCTTTCAGTGAGCATGATGAGCTGTAGTAACCAGTCCTGTGAAATTTCCTTGAAATATGGGCAGTGCTGACATAATGAGGTACCTTGCTACTATGTCGCAGCAAGAACATTAATAATTATTTTAAATAGCAATATGTCTCTATAATTTGTGGCTCTAGAAATGTATCAAATACGTGTTTCTGATGTCTCTCAGGAAAAAAAAAAAACAATTACCAAGAATATTTATGTCAAAGAAGTTAATATTTTTTCCTGCATCATTCTGCTTTTTAAAGAAATCTGGAGAAATATTGGGCCTGATGGTCTTATTTATAGCAATTCCAGCAGACAAACTGGTCTGAACACAGTTTATGAGTTGGTATAACTGGTCATCTTCATTTCTCCTTCTGAAATGTGTAAGGGCATATGTGATCATGTTTATATATAACTGTGTTACATAAGTATAGCTTATTAAAGATAACGTGCATTTAAAACATATGTTCGATCATTGTTATAATATTGTGAGGGCTCAAAATATTTGAAAATGGAGCGCTACCACTTTGCGCTGAGTTACAAATGAAATACTCTTTTGTTGGTGTTAGCTCCCATCCTACATTAGTCTGCTCTTCTCATTCATTTTTAAGTTAACTGTAAAATGTTAAAAGTAGTTAAGCCTACAGAGCACTCCGTGGGATCAGAAACAGAAGTCCTAGTGGATTAGGGCATATTTGGAATCATGGTGGTAGCTCAAGTGCCAGAAGCAAAGGTTAATATTTATGAATCTGTTTGGGTCTGCATTCATGCTGGTGAGCACTAACAGAGCTCCTTGCCTTTTTGAGTACTTAAAAATAGCTAAGTATAAATAACTATGTTTTTTATAAGAGTTTAAGAAGCCATCTGCATAACTTTGCAGATGGCCAGAAATGCTTTTTTTAAGAAGTATGATTCTACCCCACTATTCATTGTAAAGTGTTTGCTCAGTATGCAGTTGCTGATGATAATTTAATAACTATTTTTATCAGATTTCTGATCAAAGCACCCGAAAGGGTGAAATTATTTCAATAAAATCACCTGGGAGCAAAGTTTTGTTTTGCCCTCCTGGGTCGGTTCACTTTGGTTTATGGAGTACATTTTTTTTTTAATTAGATGCTTTTCTATGTTATTATTCACAGAGCTACTTTACGCGAAATTGCCCAAATATTTAGAAGAGGAATTAGAAATATTGTGATGTCAAATGCACATGGAATATGTTGTGAAGCTTAGTCTAGTGGGAATGGCTACAGAATTGACATGATCCAGCCTCTGCAGGGTTTCAGAGTACCTAGCAACACTCCTGCATGATCTTCTACAACCTGTAACCGCCTTAAGTTTGAGGCATGGGATAACTGGGCTATTAGAAGGTTCTTATCTTTAATTATAGGTGCAGTTTACCTTAACTATTCATTTCAAGCATGATATGTGGTGACATTTTATGCATTTTATTTCTATGCATTTTTACCCATTAAATACGATTCTACTCTTGAATACACTTACTAGGAATATTTTTCAATATATAAGGCAAACAGAAGTAACTAGACATAAAAATAGAAAATCAGAATATAAATAGCTGTAATTCTGTAAATGAAATATTACATGATGAGGGGAACTTGCATCTTGGCTTTATAAATTTGAAATCTGGTTAATTCATTAAAAATAGCATAGTACTTGAATAAGCATCATACATATTCATAGGTTTTGGAATTCTGAGGAGCTTTTGTATTTCTATGTAAAACTTCAGTTCTGAAGTTTGCTCAAAGGTCAACTTACTATGTGAAGTTCTACATAATACATGAAAATGTTTTCTTATTAAGCACCATAATTTATGAGAATACTGATGTACAATACAAAATTAAAGTGTATCGTGGACCCAAACAGTATCAATTACCACTGTCTAACTGACAATAAGCAAAAGAGCCTCTCATGGTTTTAGCTGGGACAGAGTATACTGATAGTTTATTTTATTCTTAACAGTGATTTTTTTTTTTTAAGTACTAAAAGTCTTGGAAAGATAAATGTTTGGAAACAAAGATTCAATAATTTATGTAGCCAGACTCCTCTGCTTTTTGACTTAATAAAAGGCCCTAAAAGTTGTAGGTGTAAAGACTGGCAAACTTTGCACTGTTCAGCAGTAACTAGGCTTAATCCTTTGTTTTCTGTGCTGGTTTTTGCAGCAGAGCTAGCAATGGTCATTGTGGGTGTTAGTGTTAAATGTGGCACTTGCCAGGTTGTAACTCTACAGTTTGCTGGATTTGTTTTATCCTTTTTACTTTCCTGGCTTCTAATTGTCAAAACTTGAAGTGTTTCTAAATAAGAAATTAGGAAAAATGCTTCAGTTGTCTGAATCTGCCAGTCAGCCTTTGAGCATCCCTCTGGATCCCACAGTCCATGATGATTTTAACATCTTCATGCAAGTACCTTCCTGTTTACCAATGAACCTCAACTCTGCCCTGCTCTATTTTCATTCAGTAGAATACTAAATGGCTATTGTGAAATGGAAATACAGTAAATTGTAATAAATTCCAAGCAAATGTACCAGATTGTTGAAGCTAAGGAAAAAGCAGACAGAGGAGATGGTGTAACTGTTTTGAAGTAAGACTTTTGCATGCTTGTTTCACATAGCAGGTGCTTGGGTGGGTTCATTATCCAGTGAAGGGTAAGGCATAACAATGGCCTGTCCTCCTCTCCTCCCACTTTTTATATAGCCTTTTGGAAGAGCTGAAGCCACAATTAGGGGAGTGAAGACCATGCGGCAATGCTGACATCTCTGTACATTCTCTAATGGCAGGTAAGAAGCCTCCTAAAGGAACATAGGCAGAATCTGAGAAAGCATCTTAAAGAGATGCTCTTTTCTCACCCCTTCCTTTGTGGCTTGGCCAGAATGTGATTCCATCTACACAAATGAAAAACAATTGCTTTGCTTTGAGCATGTTGTCTCTGCTGTGAGTTTTATTATCAATTTTATAGCCCATATTTTCCGAATATTTTTATTGCAGCTGTTTAGCGCTTTTTTTTCTCAACTGAAAAGTTTTGGGGAACTGTATTTATAACAAATGTATTTTCTCTTTTCATACATGGTATTTATCCAGTTTCATCCTTTTTTTTTTTTTTTCAAAATGCCTTTTTTATATTTATGCTTTTATTTTGCTTTCTTTCCACAAAAATATAGTAGCCAGAACTAAAGTCCTTTTTAGTCAGAACAGCAAATTGAACTTCAGATCAGGCTTCTAATTCCATCTTGTGGAATAATTAGTATTTATTTTCATCATCCCTTATCTTTACTTGCTGGAAGAGATGGGAATCTGCTGACTTCCGTGATCAGATAAAGGGAAGAATCACTTTAACTTTTTGTGCCTTGTTTCTCATACATTTCAGATGTTAATACATACTTCTCCCTATATTATTCCTTTCTTATCTGTAAGTTTTCTACATTTTTGGTAAAAAGAGTCTTGTTTTTAGAATTGGCACATCAAAAACATGATAGAGTGTAAATTCCAGCAGTAGTCTCTGAGACTCACGTAATAAATAGAAACTGCGTAGGCGGTGGTTTTCTATACATTGAACTGCATAACACATATTGCATCGTGGCAACATCTCCACCTTCCTCCAGTGGTAGCATTCCCACAAGAACGTTGCAAAGCTCTATCCATTGTGGCAGCTGTGAGTTGTATGTGGTGTTATGTAGATCAAACTGACCAGTATTTCTTGGCTACAGCATTGGGAGAAAAGTAATTTGTTTTGGACTTTTGGGTAAATTTATCCTATGCATTAGGGTTTGACAGATTGGAATTACATATATGGTATTTAGTAATAAAGTCTGCAGAATGATTTTTAAGCTCTGCTTTCTCTAGCTGCTTCCTCCAGAATCCCTTGTATCTTAGGTCTCTGTTAAACATCACTTCATCAGTCTTCTGAGATTTTTACTTGGCAAAAAGATAATGGTCTGGAGACCACATGGAGAAGTGGATTATCATCTGGAAAAATTTTAGCAGGGTGGCAGTCCTAGACCTTCAGGATTTTTCAGAAAGTGGTTCCAACACCAGTCCTCAGAAGTATAGTCTTCCTTTTTTTCTACTTCTTGGGTATGTCTTCCCTGTTTCTTGTCACCTGGACATAGCTGGGACATGCGTACCATTTATTAAAGTTGTTTGTACTGCAGGCATATTGCTTTGACTTTGATTGTTTTAACTAAACTGAAGATTCTACAGATGTAAAAAAGTTAAAAAAGCACTGAAGTTGATACTAACCACATAGCACACTAAAAAAATATACTTTTGAAGACAGAGGTTGCATCTTGCTTTCTCCCTCAGCTAAAAACTAGGAAAGTTTGCTAACTTTTTTCATTTCCTTTGATTTTGTAGTATTTGCATACAGAAGTCTCTTTTGTCACTGTTCTCTATTGTTGAATCTGTTCTTGAAGATGCTGCACCTTGGTCCTTCAGTGGAGAGATTGACCTCTTTAATTAATGAAGATTACAAAGTAATTAAAGTACAGTGTTGATTACCTTAATGTCATGGGGGTCACTGCATAATTTCAAATGGTTGAGAGAGTCTTTCATATGCTTAATAAATGTTGTGACCCTGTATTAGTTGAAACAGAAGTTTGAGCAAAGGGCACAGCTTTCCAATCTAGTTACATGAACTCTTGTGAAACACAGAAGTGTGTCCCCTGGAATGGAGGGGGAAGGGGAACATATTTAAGATAATGGTATTATCTTAAAGAAATAGTCAATGCTTCCACTGTTAAATAAAAACATTATCTAGTGTGTCTTTGAACGTTCTTCCCATCTATTTTGCAGGTCTAGCATCCCACCATTATAATTATTGTGTGATTAGACATACAGATCTACAGAGAATAAGTATGACTCTTTTGAAAACAAAACCAAATTTTAATTTTTAATTGAATTTAAGTTTAACATTGTCATAGAAGCAGAGAATTGCCAATGCCAATAAATGCTCTGGCGGCCCAGGGATACCTGTTGGCTCCCAGCTTCCCCACAGCTTAGGGAGCATCTGGCCCCTTGCTATGCCCTGAAAGTAACTATACCTGTATTTAATATATATAAGTAACATCACATAAAGCTGTGATTTACTAGGTAATGACATAAGAATCATCAGATTTAAGTACAGAAGATCTGGAACACAACTTAGGACAGGTTGTTTATTTGTTAGGAAACACGATGGTAGGAGGAAGTCAAAAGGGAAGGTCCAGAAATGGGAAAAAAAACAGAAACGGAGGTATGAAGTCAGTTGAAGAACAGAGGGGGATGTCCTTCTGGTGGTAGGAGTGCAAATTTTTGCAGAGGCTGACCTACGGATCCAAGCCCACCTGGAGGAACCCCCTCTTGGTCAACCTACTGGACTGTCAGTTAGGTCCTCTTCCAAAAGACTTGTTTTGGAAGGCTAGAGCAAAGAAGGGTAGGCTTCCACCCTTATATGAGAGAGATTTGTAGTTCAGTAGTGGTTGTGTGTGGTTCATAGATTTTAAGACTGGTAGCTTTGTACTTGTGAGTGCTAGTATGTACAATGATGTAAGTGCAAATTAAAAGTCCTGTTGTGTTTGCGAGTTAATTAGGTTATTGGTTACTTGATTTATTAGTTTTACAGTAATTTGTTGCTTAAGTAATTAACATAATGCAATTCTGATCTGATCTTCTCAAGGCTGCAGTCTAAAGACAGAGAACTGGACCCCAAGGTGACATTCTTAGACCTCTGTTGGAGAGAAGTTTCTCTGTTATTGGTGGCTACATATTACAGTACAACATACAGGAAGGTCGTTGTGCTGGTTTTGGCTGGGATAGGGTTAATTCTCTTTCCTGTAGCACCTGTAGTAGCCGGGGGCTGTTCCAGCTTCCCTTGATCTGCCAGGTGGGCAGGAGGCTGGGAGGGGCGGGGCCACGGCCAGGACAGCTGACCCCGACTGGCCAACGGGATGTTCCTTCCATACCATGTGACCCCATGACCAGTACATTAACGGGGGCAGTTGGTGTGAGGGGGGTGGTTGTGGCTCAGGGACTGGTGGTGTTGGGTCAGCAGGTGGTGAGTGGCTGCATCATGTTTTGGTGGTTCATTCCTCCTCACTCCAGCCCCCCTGGGTTTTGTGCCTCTGTCACTGTTTTCATTTCCATTGCATCATTGTTGCTGCTGTTGTTATTGTTTTATTTAAGTTATTAAACTATTCTTATCTCAACCCACGAGTGTTACCCTTCTGATTCTCTCCCCCATCTACCGGTGGAGGGGTGAGTGAGCGGCTGTGTGGGGCTGAGTTGCTGGCTCAACCACAACAGTCGTGAAGTATCAGGCTTCTTTTCTTCCCAACTTCCATTTGTAATGGCACGTTCCAGGAGAAAGGAAAAAGTGGAGTTTCTTTATTTGTCTAATATCAAGTTCTTTTCCACATTGGTTTCAAAGGAAGGGTTCAAATGTAACTCAACATTTAGTACAATTTTGTACTAAAGATATTAATAGCTTTACATGCTGGTTTTGGCTGGGATAGAGTTAATTTTCTTCACAGTAGCTAACTAGCATGGGGCTATGGTTTGGATTTGTGATGAAAATAGTGATGATAACACAGGGATGTCTCCATTCTTGCCAAGTAGTGCTTACACAGAGTCAAGGCCTTTCCTGCCTCTTACCCCACCCCACCAGCGAGTGGGCTGGGGGTGCACAAGAAACTGGAAGAGGACACAGCCAGGACAGCTGACCCCAACTGACCAAAGGGATAATCCATGCCATTTGACGTCATGCTCAGCATATAAAGTTGGGGGAAGAAGAAGAAAGATGGGGACATTCAGAGTGATGGTATTTGTCTTGGGAAGTAACCATTATGCATGATGGAACCCTGCTTACGTGGAGGTGGCTGAACACCTGCCCACAGATGGGAAGTAGTGAATGAATGCCTTGTTTTGCTTTGCTTGCACATGCATCTTTTGTTTTTACCTAAAACTGTCTTTATCTCAACCCATGAGTTTTCTTACCCTTCATGAGTGTTCTCTCTCTTCTGATTCTCTCCCCCACCCCAGCCAGCAGGGAGTGAGTGAGCAACTGCATGTTGCTTAGTTGCCAACTGGGGTTAAAACACAACACTTTAGAGATGCGTTTTGACCTTTAGGATCTTATGCACTTCTTGAACTTTTAAATTTATTATTCCTTTGCCTTCTGTGGCTGGATCCACTAAACATTGTAGTTTTTTCTGTGCATACAAGATTTCCATAGATTTAAATGTATCAAGCAATTTGTATAGCCTTTCCTTTTTGGCTTTAAGGAAGAGAGGGAGCTGAACTGAATACTCGGATTTTCAACTTCATACATGTATTGCCAACCTGATTGATTGCATGAAAAAAAAGTGTACATGTGATGTGTGTGTTTTGGTTTGGCTCTTTAGTAATGTGGTAATTGTTGCAAATGTCAAAATATCTATCAGAAATAAATTTGTGTCTTAAATTTACGTATATTTGTGGGGAGGGAAATAATGATTAATTAGTTAGAATGAAATTAATGGATTTCAACTTTATGGATATTTCAAATAATTTTTCAGTGTGTATTTTATATATTTGGATTTCTTTACATTTAATGTTTGTGGAAAGTGACAGGCTGATCAGTGTCTATTCGGATAAACTCTTGCCACAATTGACTCTAGATCTTACAGATTCTTAGTGAAGTTTGATTTATTCCCCTCCCCCTGCCCTGATTGTTCAGTAGTCAAAGGGAAAAAGAAGTAGTCTTAGTGTCTATGAAACTGGGTTGCTGAGGAGTTGAAAATTTTTCTTAATCAATTAAAACATACAAAACCCATAAATGTTGAATGGTGATGGTGGAGCATTTTTCACCATTGTAAGAACAACATCAAAAAGAGAAATTAATTGCAATTTTATTTTAGTTTTATTTGCATAATCTAATTTTTAACTAATTCATTTTTGTCATAGTTTTTCCTCACGAATAATGTTGAATTGTTGAAGATTTTTATTAAGCCTGTTATTAATTCTTAACCATGAAGTAAGAACAAGACATAATAAAAAGAGGAATGGTAAATTGTTGTTTGAAAACACAGCCTGCACAAAATCTGCTGCAGTTGTTTAATGATTATTCAATATTGTTTTCTCTGCTGCTGTTCACACAATACATAAAAAATGAAGGAACATTAATGTGAAGTTTTCAAGCCTAGTAAAACTGCTGTTTTATGTGAATTCTAATAGCCTCCAGAATGTAGAAGATATTGAAAGTAATTTCTGAATTCACAGTCTATACCCTCCAGGTATAGCTGTTTAATGCTACTTGTATACATAATTCCTTTATGCAAATATTTAAGGTTTGTATTATATCCTTCAGAATGTATTTTCAGCTCTGACACTTTCCTTCTTTGCTTAGTTGTATTTTGAGTGTTAAATTTTATAGGTGTGTATAAAATTGAAAAAAACAGGGCAAAAATTAGGAAATGTTTTGCTGCTTAGATAGTGTTTTTCTTGGAAATGTTGCCCTAGATGTGTCTCATATTTTAGGAAATAGAGAAGTTTAAATAGATTTTGGCTCAATAATGTATTTAAAGACAGTAATTAACACTTTCACAAATGCGTAAGTTGCAAGCATTTTTTTGTGCTAGTTTAACATAGAATTGTTAGTAGATTAATGAAGATGAGGTAACCTATTTTAGTTATTCTAAAGGATTTTCCCTACTTTCAGCAAAAAGGCAAAGTAAATGAAACAGGAAAGCTGGTCTGTTTTCCTGTGAACTTTAAAGTATTTGTGGATTAAATCTTTCTTTTCTCCAGAGTCTCACTTCACTTACAGTATTTGGGTGACAAATTCTTTATGTTAAAACAATAAAGACTCTTCTTCCAAGATCTTGATAATATATTTTTTAAAAATTGCCACAGCAGTCTCTGTATTTTACTCTATTTCAGCTTTCTGACAATGTCAATTGCCCCAAATTAGAGCATAAAATAAAAAATAGTGTTGACAGTATGTTTTTTATAAGGAACTCATCAATCAGTTTATATGAGGGTTTTTTTTCTGCTGTTTATGCTGAGAAGCTGACAGTATGATGTACAGAAACCTCACTAAAAATCAAACAAAACCAAGTGCAGTTGAGAAATATGTGCAGTCAGTTGAGTGAAGAGACTAACTGAGAATTAAAATATTGAGAACCTCTCCATACTTAACCTCCAGGTGCAGGAAGGCCCAAACAGGCAAAAATCAATGCTGCTTATTGGCTCATATTTCAGATATTTTTTTTGGTCTTATGGTAACTCTTAATGAACTGGTGCAGATGGCGTAGTAATCATTGCAAACAAAGTAAAAATCCTTTCCAAAGAATCCAACATGATTTTTAGGGGTAATCTGAATCATAGAAATAGCGGTTTTTGATAATAGCTTTAAGGCAAGACTAGTTCACCAAGATGCTATTGCAAAGGTAAAGACTGATCCCTGTGACGTGAAAAAGTTATGTATGATTAGACAATTCACGCTGTAGCCATATTGACTGGCCCCTGTTGCCTGGCTTCTGCTTGGAAGGGTTCTGGTCACAGGTCCTTGTTGGATGTGGAGCTGTAGGACTTGAGTGGCTGAGGTCATTTTAGACAAAAGTCCTGTTTCTCACATCATCCTAGTGTCTCTGTAATCTGTTTTCTCAGGCTTCCTGTACCAAAGGCATTTGCTTCCTCCTCAGCTAGTCTCTGCTTGAAATTCAGGGAAGGTGTTTCAATTAGAAGTTAATTTTTTTTTCCTTCAGCCATTAATCATAAACTAAAAGCAGGAAGAATGATAAGATAGCAAGTCAGTCTAAAACAGCATCTATTTTCTACCACCCTCTTCATTATATGAGGCAAGAGATCTGTGCTTCATTGCTTATGCAAGAGCTTACTCCCCATTGGAAACTTTTCTAATGTTGTTCCAGCATTAGGGACGTAACTACTCTTGATGATCTGAAAAGACATCTGACAAGAAAAATAATGGGATAGTTACATCAGTAAAGTAACTCAGCTGCTATAGACTGTCTTAGTTCTGCATTATCTGGTTTTCTAGCATTTGTAAGCCAAATGCTATAAATGGCAAAAATTTTAAATTCTCCCTTCTAGAAAATAAAGGAAAAAACCCCTGATACTGACTTTCAGTCAGAGTCTGCAGTTCTTAACATCCTCCTTTTCCTTCTAGGTCTGTCCAATTTTTTGACTGGAATGTTTTCTTAAAGGCAGAGAAATGTCACCAGGAGAAAATGCAGTGACTCAGAAAGGTTGTCTATAATAAGCCAGCATTGGTTTGCTAGAATCGAGGTCCTGTTAATAGATGTTGTTTACTCTCCGTGGAATTATTTGTTTTCCTTTAAAAGACCTCCCTTAAAAGGCTGTCTTTGAAAGAAGGTCTACATCTTGCAAGGATGATTTCTGACAGCCTTAAAATATCTACTCTTTTCCAAGCTGACTTCCTTCCAGATCCTCTGGGATTTTGTCAAATTGTGGTGCCTAAGCTCCTTCAAACAATCACTTTACGGCGGCCATAATTATATCACACCCTAGCTTTAAAAACATGTTGGTCTATATAAGTTCATTCTCTCTTACTGGGATCCTTCAGTTGTTTCTTCTGTTATGGCCATTGTTTTTGTTATTTAGAATCATAGTCATTTAGGTTGAAAAGACCTTTAAGATCATTGAGTCCAACCATTAGCTTAGCATTGCCAAGTCCACCACTAAACCTTGTCCCTAAGCGCTATATTGACATGTCTTTCAAATACCTTCATGGATGGTGAGTTAACCACTTCCTTGGGCAGCCTGTTCCAATGCTTGACAATTCTCTTGGTAAAGAAATTTTTCTTATTATCCAATC
This sequence comes from Phalacrocorax aristotelis, assembly GCF_949628215.1. NCBI lineage: Eukaryota > Metazoa > Chordata > Aves > Suliformes > Phalacrocoracidae > Phalacrocorax > Phalacrocorax aristotelis. Next base: position 107,552,548 of record NC_134276.1, on the reverse strand, counting down.
TAAATCTCCTCTGGTACAACTTGAGACTGTTTCCTCTTGTCCTATCACTTCTTACTTGGGAGAAGAGACCAATGCCAACCTCTCTATGGCTTCCTTTCAGGTAGTTGTAGAGAATGATAAGGTCTCCCCTCAGCCTCCTTTTCTCCAGACTAAACGACGTCAGTTGCCTTAGCTACTCCTCATAGGCCTTGTTTTCTAGACCCTCCACCAGCTTCGTTGCTCTTCTTTGCGCATTCTCCAGCAACTCGATGTCCTTCTTGTGGTGAGGGGCCCAAAACTAAACACCAGTGTTCAAGGTGTGGCCTCATCAGTGCTGAGTACAGGGGGTTGATCACTTCCTTAGCCCTGCTAGCCGTACTATTTCTGATACGAGCCAGGATGCTGTTGGATAGTAATTGAAAAGTACTCTCCTCTCTAAGATCATAAATTTCTGGAGGAATGAATATATCACCTAGACACCTCAGGATTCTTCACCTACATACTTCAAATTTCTTTCCATTGTCTCCTATCTTGCAGTTGGTATTCTTTGTCCAGTCACCTTTTATTTGATAATGAACTATACTTCAATACTGTTCAACAGGGTTTCTATCAAAATGACCTAAGTCTACACAGATCAAGTGAATGATACTTGTTGGTTCTCCACTCAGAGAAGTGGAGAGAAGTTTTAATTCTGTTTTGAAATTTTGACTGAAAGGTTTCAATTTTTATTCTCAAGTATTATTACAAGTGTTATTGCAGATGTTACTAGCTCACTCACTTCGAATATAACATAATTTTTCTTTAACTTTCTTCCTTTCCTTACAGTCGTGTTCAACCAGGATATGCCTTGGTTAGGATCTCATTTGTTTTCACTGAATTACTGTAAGGTTTTTAAATTCCCATCATTTACCTTACTGTTTCCATCTTCTTCCGCTAAATGGCCTTCACAGGCTCTATTTCCTACCAATTGTTTCAGTTACCTTAGTCTCATTTAATAGTGTTCCTTCCTTTTTAAACAGTGTAGGTTTATCTGGGGGCTTTTTTTTACTTCTGCCTGCAACTAAGTGTCTTTTAGCAGCTATTTTTAGATCTTTTCATGTATCCCAAGTGTGTTCTCATCTATGTACCCCTGTAAAAAAGGCAAAGGCAGGAGTTCTGCTAGAATTCACCTTCACTCTGTGCCCTGTTAGGTCCCTGAATTTCCTGCAGTGTTCAACAGAAAAATTTACTCATTACATTCTCATTCAGTTTTTCCCTTTTTAAAAACTGTCAAATTGGCAGAATGCAGCTGCCTGATAACTTAGTGTAGCTTTTTGGGAAGGTGTCCTACCAGCTAACCTACCCATAAGATGACACTGCTGCAGCAGCTTAGAGATTTGGTGGTATTGGGCTGGTTTGCTAAATGGTAAAACTAAAAGTATCCAAAAGTAGTTGAATAAGTAGAATAAAGACACCTTTAAGGAGTGGAAGAGAATACAGTATAAATCTGGTAATTTCTGATTTTTATTTTATTTTGGGAAAAAATATTACATTTCATGTTGCGCAGTGTAATGTGTATAAGGAATGAATACTGTTCTGTGTTATTTGATGTTACTCTATATGCCAGTATATCTGTGATTTAGAAGAATTTCTTCAAGATGAGTTCATGCAGTTTTGCTCCTGGAGGGTTAGCTAGTGCTTAAGTATATGTAAATTGTAGCAATCAAAATATATAATTACTGAGTCTTTGGAATAAGCAAGTAGAACCACGGCTAAAATCCTTAACAGGGGAGGTATATATAGCGTAGGGATTTCCTGTCACATGTAATTCTTCTAGGTGAAGAAACACAATGTATTGTTTTAATATTTTCCTCTGTACAATGTACTACTGATGCCTAACTCAGTGTTGTAGAATATTTTCCCAGGTATAAAGTAGCCAAGATGCTAAGTGCTTCATGAATACCAAACAGGATCAGGATTTAATCACATAGCGTAAGACCATCTATTTGTTCTTCAATGTGGATAAAGGTAGTTGTATTGTTTTTCATACATAAGCTACAAAGCAATGCTGGGATAAGGACATGGAACAATTTTATTTTGCTTGTGAGACTTCTGAGGAATGTGCTGTGATCATCCCATAAAAGTGTACCAGACTTAATTTGAAAATATCCATAACAGAAGTATCACCACTTCATGATGACCTGCTCCATCAAATACCAGTTATTAATTCTTCCTTTTAAATTGCCTAATCATAATTTCCAGCCACCCGTATTTGTTAGATTTGTTCTCTGTTAAATCAGAGTCCGTTGTCTCAAGTCCATTTTCTCCCTGCAGAGGTGCTTCAGTGTTGTTGCATCTGTTTTGATTCTTAAGAGTGTGATACTTCATTATGCCCTCTCTGTGAGTTTAAATCACCTATTTTTCTTACTACTTGTACATATACATCTAAGCATTCCCATCTTTTTTTTTTTGTTAACTACAGCATCTCATTAAGAACTCAACCAGTTACACGTTCATTTGGACATCCAGAGACAGAATTTTCTGGAAGAGCTCCTCATTGTTTAATATTTCCTTTCATTTGCTGTTGGTAGTATAGCATGAATTAGAGACATGGTAGTGTTGGGTTGACAGTTGGACTTTTGATCCTAGAGGTCTTTTCCAACCTTAATAATTCTATGATTTTATTTGAAATATCTCTATTAAAAGAAACAAAATTTTACCAACAAACAGACCGCTTTCTGTCACTCATAAATCTTATCAGAAGTGTTTTGTTCTTTAATTTTCTTACTGAGCCTTGATGAAACAGAGTTGTCAGAGAGTTTAAAGCATTACATTAGTGATCTGGTCCTGTCTTTTGTACCATGATAGAATTACAAATCTGCAAATTCAGGTACGTGTTCATAATGTCACAAGAAGCTGTGTACTTACCTTGGGGGTTAAAAACAAGAATATAGCACTTGTATTGTGGCCAGTCCTACTAAAGTAGCTGAATCATCTGTATGAGGTCTTTTGCTTCTGCTTTTCTAGTACTACATGCATGGGAAGTTGTAAACATGGGGCACAGAAAGAGAGTTTAGAATGCATGTGGGTTTTCTGAAGCTACAAGACTCCAGGGTGATTACTTTTCCAGTTTCTTTAACACTGATATCTGTTACTTTCTAAGATTGTTGAATAATAGAGAAAGGTATTGATTAAATGTAAAGGAAAGTTTCCTTTTTATGACAGTTGGACTACAGAAATAGTGGTGGCTGATACAAGGTCTTCAAAATCACTGATTATGAAACCAACATAGAAAAGTGTGTAATTTTATGAACAAGAGAGGGACAAAATGTCAATGACCATCAACTGGTTGATCGCAATCTGCTTAATTTCTTTCTGTTTCTGTTCCTGCTTTAAAGTTGCTACACACCTGGGTGACTGTTAGGTGGCGGCGGGGGCAAGGGTCATGGTAAATTCAAATCTATTGCACTCTTTCCCCTGAAAATTAGCTAAGAAAAACACAAAACACTTTAAGACTGCTCAAATGTCAGCCTTTCTGCAAATATTCAAGCGTACAGTAGTGAAGTGAATTTGAAATTTACATCACCATTATGAGTACATGACAAGGAAAGCAAAGTTTTCAATACCACCCTCTAGAGTGCATCAAGTTACAGTAACAGAAAAATCCCTTCTAAAGATAAGGATTGCTTACACTTTAGTGGAGTAAACAAGGCTGGAGGTTGTACGTCGTTTGTCTTAATTCTTTGTGTTGCCATAGTTTGATATACTCATGTAGACAGCTAATGGAGGAAGGTTTAAGTGGTCATTATATCCCCTTTTTCTTCTGTGGATGTGGCTGAGCTTTTGACTAACCCTAACTAACTGTAATCTCTAATTTCGATTGAAACTACCCAGTAAATAAATTAGCTATCTCATGTTTTAAGGAATCATATATAGAATCATCCAAAAATTTCACACTTACATAAAGAGACAATAAGAGTAGTATAAATATGATGGCATGACGGATGTGCTCGAATGAATTAAACATACACTAACTTACTGGTAGTCTCATATGTATTTGTATTGTGAACCGTACTCTGTGAGTAACACATTGACTGTACGATCAGACAGTGTAAACATTCTGACAGCAGCAGCTTTAATCCTGCTGTGGCTTGCCTCTTTAGCCTCATTGTTTGACTTTGGGTAATCAGATATGCTCTGGTGCATCTCCATTCCATCCTCAGAGGTAAAATTAGTTAAAACTCAACCTGATTCAATGTGATTATTTAAGTAAGCATTATGGCTACCAAAGCTATTGCTACTTGGCAATACTTGAATCAGTTGAGTACATTTGGTTCAATATAGGGGCACAGGATGGGGGTTGTGGCCTGTGGCACTAAAATAGAAAGCTCCAAGCTGGCTGATAGCAGTGGACTGCTGGCAGGTGACGTAGTTGGGAAGTGCCTGCTGCTGAGTTCTGAACTCAGAGAGATCTGTATGCGCCTCCCAGGTTTCACCTGTAAAGTTTCTTGCAACTATCCACTGATGAGTTTTGATAAATCAAATTGCTTTTCCTATATTCTTTCTGCTGTCCTTATTTGCTGAGTTAGTCATATCCCATTCCCAACTAAGTCAGTGGCAGTGCTCCCTTTGACTGCTTTAAGTCTTGATCAGTATGTTACAGTGAAATTAAATTTTGTATAAGACCTTTGCCTCAAAACGCTGGTTTTATAGTGAGCTTGGAAGACAGCATTGCAATGTAGGGTGCAAGATATCCTTCACTGGGTAAAAACATACAACTGTCCAACATTAAAGAACATTATTTTAAGCTTATAGTAGTTCTCACCTGAAGTACTGTGTTCAGTTCTCGGCTCCTTATTGCAAGGGAGAGATAGACATACTGGAAAGTGTCCAGAAAAGGGCCATTAAGAAGATTAAGGGACTGGAGCATGTCTCATATGGGGAAAGGCTGAGAGAGCTGGGGCTGCTTAGCCTATATAAAAGGCTCAGGGGGATCCTATTAATGTATACAAATACATGAAGGGAGAGTGCAAAGAGGACAGAGACAGGATCTTTTTAGTGGGGCCTAGTGACAGAATAGGAGGCAATGGGCACAAATTTAACCACAGGAGGCTCTGTCTGAGCATACAGGGAAACTTTTTTACTGTAAAGGGTGACTGAGCACTGGCACATGTTGCCCAGGGAAGTTCTGGAGTCTCCATCCTTGAAGATATTGAAAAGCTACCAGGACATGGTTCTGGGAAACTGGCTTTAGGTGTCCCTCCTTGAGCAGAAGGTTTGGGCCAGAAGACCTCCAGGGGTTCTTTCCAACCTCAACCATTTGTGCTTCTGTGTTTTGGTCGCCATCTGAAAAAAAAAAAAAAAAGTTGTAAGTTAATATTTCAGTATACAATGTCATATGGGAAAGTGCTGAAGTATGACTATATCTGCAAAAAAAAAAAGATTTTTACTTCACATTGCATGAATTTCCTAAATTCTTGCCCCTCTTGATTCTGCTTTCACACGGTGGAAGGTGATGTTCAGTGGTTGCTCTGTAAAGCAATTACCTGATTAGTCCTTTCTGTCAGTAGTATGAAGGAACTAGCCTCAGTACCAATGACCAGTAAATGCAGCATATGCCTAACAAGTAGCAATCATGTACTCAGAACCAGTGGTGATGTATGTGTTTAGTCTGCCTGTTTTCTTGACAGGGGTGGACTGTCCGTTGATAAACAGTGGACTGAATCATCCACAGAAGACTAACTACAGGGCATAAATGAACAGTTTTTACTAAGCACTGAATATCTGACATGAGTGGAAAGCAGAAAACCCCTTTCTGGCAATAAATAAATGATGTGATGAGTATATACGTGCAGGTATATAGCTGCTAAGTGTATCTGACAGTCCTACCACTTCTTGTGGTTTCATGTCACTGTATCATAAACATATCCATTCATATACCTACCCTGATCCTCATCTTACTCCTCTTTCAGGGAGGTATGGGGCAGTACAGAGGGATGTGTTGAGACTGCAAATACCTTACAAAAATAAAATAACTCTATTGCCTGGTTTATGTTAAAGCCAAAGTGATTGTGGTTGCCTGATGATCATGTAGCAGAAAGAACAGCATGTGATAGGTGTTTATGCCAGCTGTGAATAAATGGTGAATGTGATTTGTGATTTGCTTTACAAACAGCAAAAGTGTGTTCCTGTTGGTTCAACAGTGGTTGTGGCTCTGTCCAGGGCATGGCCAGAGGCGATATGTTCCTCTCCCAAGTTGTCAGTATATTAGTGAGACTTGATTGGAATTAAATGAGATATAATGATTCAGCATGCTGAATGAAAATTATGAAGTTATTTTAAATCTGAAGAATCCATTTGGTTTAAGAAATCTTGGATTCTTTTAATAGAGAAACTTTCCCTGGTTAGGTGGAGAAAATTTCGTGCTAGCTAATCCTTTGTACTGCAACCATAGTTGCTACCACACTCACTTTCTTAGTGTCTTAAGTCTCACAGATGTTATGAGAGCATTACACTTCATTAATATTTGTGTGTGGTTGTATTCCCCAAGGGTTTCTGTATCTTTTTTAAATATTTTATAACCTGACAAAACTTCATGGGTTCTTTGGTTCCTCTGTTATTAATGTCCTTGGATTTTTGAACTCCTAGACAAACTAGTACAGGGAAAACCAAGGAAATATCTGTTCTCTGTGTGTTTGTAACTAACAAGCAAGGTTGATTTCTTGTTTTTCCTCTCAGTCTGTCCAAGATAGAATGGGCAGAATTTGTCCATGTCTCCAGCACGTGCACAGGATTATTGCTGGAGACTGTTGTTAATATTTCACTTCCATACACCTCAGAAAACAATGCTGGAGGTAAATCTGGAATTAGAAATCATGGGACAATCCCTGACTTGACTGTATGATTATAGTATTAACAATACAAAGCATTAGCTCAAATAAAATTTTAAACTCATTGTCACTTAACTATGTTTATCTGTATTTAACTATACGTGTATTTTCCTATCATTAGTAATTTTTCACCCTGTAAGCAACATGTATTTAAGCCCCAGTACAAAATAACCCCAGGCTTATTTTCCAGTTGGCTTCTAATGATTGACTAATCTCTCCTCAACCAATTTCAGTAGATGCTAGCCTGAAGAGAACAATCTAGTAGTATTCAAACTTGGAAAGAGACTGCTAGGAAATGCAATATGTTTGCAAACACTAATATTTCATACACACAAAGGAAAGCAAGAAATTTAGCACTGTTGTCTACCTATGTTATAAAAAGGAAGTGCAAGTCCTCAACTGTGTGACTACACAAGTATGTTTGCTGCCAAGGGAAGTGGAGGAGTGTGCTGTAAAAGCCAAATTTGCTTCTCTTCCACTAGAAATAAGGGACTGTAGCTTTCAATAGAAAAAAGGTTCAGCTTTTATTTAAGGAAGGTTGAAAAGAGAAATGTAATTTTCAAGCATATTAAGGGAATTATAAAACTAATTATGTATGAAAATTAAAATAATTGAAAATAAATCAAAATTAATTGACAGCTGCCAGTCTTCCTAATTTTCTTTGTTGAGTCTAGCAATTGCAAGGATGGAAGGCAATGAGTAAAAAGGCATGTCTGTTTCACAGCACTGCCTGGGGAGATTCCCACCAGAAAAATGCAGCACAGCAGTCTTGAATGCCCTGTGTCAACTCCTTCATTAGAGCACCTTCTGATTCACCGCACTTAAATTTTATGCAGTATTTCCATTTTGCAAAGAATTGTTTCCCTAATCTCTTTTAAAGTTGCTATGTCATTGTTTTCCAGTTGCAATCTTGCTGCCCTGGAATGGAGCAAAAATGTAGAAATGACGTTCACGTCACTTAATCAGTATAATTAACGATTTTTTCACCATGAAGGAAAAAACAATAGTGGGACTTGGAGAGTACAGTTCTCTTGGGAAGAGAGAACTCAATGTTTAGTTGAGATTATAGTATTGTTACTTTCTAGGCAGGATCAGCTGAGACTATAAGCAGCTGGCTTTGAAAAAGCAAAAACTCTTTTCTTTTTGAGGGGAGGAGCTGATATAGAACTGCATCTCACAGAAACCTAAATATAAGACTTGTTAGGAAAGTAAAAATGCACATTAAATCTATTCTTGGTGAAAGTAGACATGGACAAAATTTTTCTGAGGACTACCCAGAGCATGAATCTTCTCAAGTGCCTAAGGGAAAACCTTGTGGACGACTGTAGCAGTTCAAAGTCAAGTGACAGACCTTGAATGACTACCTAGAGTAAAAATGTTAGGTGCTTAGGAAAGCTCTTGGTTCTGAAATGACCCACGCAAATTTGAAACGGTCTGTTTTTATAATGTCAATGTACATTCTGCTGGAGTAGCAAATAATGAGGCAAGGGTATCAACTCCTATTAACTCTGAAATTATTTTGAATATGAATTTTTTAATGATTTGCAGCTGCTCTTATGGTGTGCATACTAATTTAAATATGACATTTCAGCAAGAGATGTGCTAAACAAACTGAAGTTCACAAATTAAGGAACTCTTTCTTCTATAAAGGTCATTATCTAATGTGATAGATAAAAGATGGCTGAAGGACATACACCTTCAGATAATGACACTGGAGAGAGTTTTGAGATCCCTTCTTGAAGAGCTGGATCTTGTTATCGGTTCTAATCTGGTTAGTTCAAAACACCAGTGGGTGCTGGGTAAAGTAATACTCATTATACAGAAAAAGAAATTGAACAACTGAAAAGCGGTTTAGCTAACTTGCATGACAAGTTTAGGGTTGTGTTAAGAATGAAGCTCAAAATTCTACTTGCCCTTAGAAATGGTGGCTTTGTTCAGTCATCCTTTCTTTGCTTGTATGTATGGCAATGGATTCCGTGATGATATGCTCCATAGTCTTCCCAGGAATGAGGTGAGCTGGACTGACCTGTAGTTTGCTTGACCCTCATTCTTACCTTAGAGTGTAACATTTGCCTATTCTTAGTCATCTGGAACCTCCCATAGTCACCACAATCTGTCAGAGATGGTAGAATGGTCTCAAAGACAGTGACACCTCAACACCTTCAGATACATTCTCTCTGGATCTTGGGACTTTTATATGACCAGTTTACTTAAGTAGTCCTTAACTTTATTCTTTTCTACAGTGGGTGCTACTGCTCTTCCCTAAGTTTTACCACCACTAGGGACATAGGAGACCTGAGAACAGACCCTGCAAGGAATGACTGAGACATTGAGTACCTTAGCCTTTTCCATGTTCTCTGTCAGTTAGTTTACCTGCTTCATTCAGCAGCAGACTGACATGGTCTTAACTTCTGTGGTGATTTTTTTAATAGAAGCTCTTATTCTCCTTCATGCCCCACACACATTTTAGCTTGAGCGCTTCAGTTTGATTTTCCTGATTCTGTTGTGGGATGCCTGGGTGGTGCTTCTGTCTTCTTCCCAAACAGCCTACTTGTCTTCCTTTTATATTTTTAAACTCTACCATCTTATTGTCCTTACAGGCAAGCTGGTTATTGACGATCACATCACTAGAGACTGCTTGCTTATTTATAAGTAGCAGATCCAGCAGAGCATCTCCTTTAGTAGCTGTATCAAAAAGTTGTCTCCAACAAACTCTAGAAATCCAGATTATTGGTATAACGCTACACTGCCTTTCCAGAAGCTGTTGGGATGTTAAATTCTCCCATGAGAACCAAAACCTGCAACTGAGTATTCAAAAATTTTAAAGAAGTTTGTTTTTTCACTTTCTCTTTCTGACTGAGCTGTCTGTAAGAGACATCCACAAGTATGTCCCTCCTTTTTGGCCTTTCTTCCAAATTCAGCCTATCTTTTTTTTTTTCTTTTCAACCTTTTTTTCTGTCAGCTATGAATGACTGTACTGGAAAGTCATCTGCACAGAGCACAATTTCCTCCTCTTCCTGTCTTTCCTGGAAAGTCTGTTTCTATCCATGGCAGCACTCCATTCACGCGAGCAATTCTGCTATGGCTCTGTAATAATCCCAGTAACGTTAAAGCTCTGCAACAGTGCATTAACTTCTAATTCCTCCTGTTTGTCACATGTTGGGTATCTGTGTATATTTGATACACATACAAGCACCGGATGTTGTATAGATTTCTGTTTCTGTGTTACCCTGAGTCACAGTGACTCTAGATCACCATCCTGAATCTGTTTTTAACAGACCTCAAGAGAATGCAGTGGATTGATAGGAAGAATGATAATGGAGGAAAAAATATTCCTGCTTACTGTAAAAAAATTGCAGATTGTCTTTATGGGAATGCTACAGAACTGAGCAGAATAAGGCCACGTGTATCCTAAAAAGTGAGAAGCTTAGACTCCTCCTCTAGGGTATTCAGTCCTTACAGTACTGAAAAGTGTGTGATAACGCAGTTGTGGACACATGAACTGAGATTCATCTAATTTATCTTACAACATTTACATTTGAGCTACCATTATTTTCCCTTTATATTAATGGGCAGAAAATGTGCACATTGAGGGTTGAGGGTAGGTTGAGTGTCTTGCACATTCACAATGCCCATTCCTTTCTATTGATTGCATGTAAAGACTCTAGCAACATGCAGAGTATCTACCTCAGACATGGACCTTTACACTCGGAGTATCCAGAGTTTAGACAGGTGTATCCTTCTTGGTGCTTTTCATAAATAACCAGATTCTCAAATTAATGGTAATGTGAAAGTCTTGATTATTTTTTTTTAATTGAGTGGTAAATTCAAACTTCTGCCACTCTGACTGTGTGGGGATCTTACCCTCCTGTAAATAAATACTCAAAAACACATGACAAGCAGATATTTCACAAAATACGTTTTAAAATGTTAATATTTTTTAGAATAATATCATTTATTTTTAGGATTCCCTTTTCTAGATTTTTGAAGATTCAAAGTTGGAGAGATAGATGTACCTAATGCAGATGCTTTACAGACAGCTGCATGGTTAAATATATGCACTCTAAACATTTTACTTTTGATTAGCAAGTTGGGAACCATAATTGCTTATTCTTACTTTGCATAATTTATCATATCTCAGATACCTTAGATTATACCTTGTATCTGCTAGAGAATAAAGTTTTCTGTTGGGTTGATGCAAATATTTAGAACAATTTTGGTAAGCAACTTTAAGTTTGGTCTTGTGTTTTTTTTTTTAAACAATATAGTGCATGCAGAATACTTAACGGATATATCAGTCCCTTGAATTTAGCTGCTCAAAAGATAAAGGTAAAAGGGTCAATCCTGAATAAAATGGTAATGTGTTAATTGAAAGCATCAATTAAATCCAGTGCCATTAGTTTTAAAGCTGCAAGAGTGTATGTGATCATCCTTTCTGACTGCCAATCCATTTACTGTTCTCATCCACTTTTCCTTCTGACCATGACATCTTCCAGGAAAAAAAATGTGAAGTCTCCGATGGCAAAAGAGATTATATCACTTAGCAGCTGGTGAAAAAATAATATGAGAGATTAAGAAATAGTGTCTCCCCACCCATTTTTTCTCCCTTGATTTTCTAAGCAAAATCTTTTTCTACGTCCTCTATTTTTCTTGTTCAGAACTGAAAAATTTTTAAGTTATACATAGAGGATTATTTTTTGCTAAATATATTTCTACTTTATGCAAGATATATAATAGCTGATAAGTATGTCCTGAATTTTTGTTCTATTAAGAAGTAATAAGAATTCATGTCTACAACCCAAAATATTGAATGACATTCAAATGTGAGAGGAACCCAATATGTTGATGAAAACTTACAAGACTGACCAGTACTACACACTTGGTGGTTTTTGTCACTTATTCACAACTTCTGTTTCAAGAGGTAAAGAAAAGGAGAATAATGCTATGCACAAAGGACATGATATAAAAAAAAAAAGTAAGACTATTTATTTGCTGGTACTGCCAATAACCACAGAATGGAGCAGTAGACTTTTGTCCCTGTGCCTTGTGACTGACAAAAATTTCACAATTTAAAAAAAAAACCAACAAACTACCAACATAACCAGCATCTAGGAATTTCATAGAAAAGCAATGCATGGAGTAGTTATGACTTTTTCATGAAGCTGAATCCAAGAAAAATGAGTGGAATGGTATTGATGTTAGAAGATCTAATAGATTATGTTGTTGACCATAAACACAACAGCTCTTACTATTTAATTTAAAAATTAACTATGAAATGAGTTGGGTATTAGTACATACTAACTTTATTTTAACAAAGTGATAGATTTCATTCCAGTCATTAGGATCAATATAGATCTTGAAACGTAGTGCTAATGCTTGTACCTTACTGAGGGTAATAATTGGTTTGAATAGGAAAATTAGTTTGTTATAATCCTCCATCTTTTTCAGGTACCATTTTCTCACCCTTTTACTTCTTTTGGGTTCCTCATAGAGCTGCATATTTGTAATCTGCAATTTCTGTGTTCTTCACCTTTTGTACTGTTGACAGTCCATAGACTGTAGCAAATGTGGTCGTGTGGCATAATCTTGTATACCCTGACTACAAAGGAAATGACTTAAAGGGAGTAAAACCTAAAAGACCAAATTCTGAGTCCTATATCAGTCCTCCATCTGCCACAAAGCCCTTATGAAAGCATATAGTGTTGTTATTTTTTTAATACATATGTTAACAACACACCTACACTTGAGTATCTGGATGATCTGATAATTTTTGAGTATTATACTACCTGAGTTAATTGAAGTAATTGGCTATGTTTGGTTTGGTAGGTCCTCTTTGGATACTTGGGAGAGATTAGTTCTACTCTAGTGACATGACTTTTCTGTTTCAATTTCTGCAGTTTTTAAATAATTTTCTTGTTTAATGTTTCCTATAGTTGATCTTGTTATGCAAGAAACATTTAGGGTTTTATCTGCTTTTCTGTAAGGGTGAAAAAGGTATTTTTACCTCCATCCAAATGGTGCCTGTACAAATGTCAAAGTTCAGCAGTTACTGAGCAGCCAAATCAAAGAGAATTCCATAACTGGGCCTGAAAAGAGCCCTTTGAAATGGGAATCAAATGAACTTCTGAATATTGCATGCCACTCAGTGACAACAAAAATTCATGGTGGAAAATGTCACTGAGCAGGAAAACCTAATGCGTTTGTAGAGATACAGGCACATGCTTTCTCTAGATGCCATTAGTTTCTCATATTTCTAAATGGGGCAAATAACTGTTTCAACAAGGAACCAAACAAGTTCTTCTTTTTCCAAGGCTTGCATCAAAGATCTGATCAGTTGAAAAACACAATTTTGAGCCCAGCTTCTATACCACGATACTCAATCAGGAAGATGCTATTAGATTTGCATACAAAATACACATTGCATACCTTAAAAGACCTCCTGGTAAGTCTGTTCCTCTTGTGCATGTAAGAGCAGATTTGCATCAAATTTTTTCCTGTATTTTTGCATACTGAAAAGAATTCAAGAAGCATTGCATTCTTCTATTAATTTATAGGACTACACCAGAGTAATCATGGAGAATAATTTCAAGTAATAAATTTAGTCTTGTTTGATCTCAGAAAAATTTTAACAACAATTTTTCTATGCATAGTCAACATATTACAGAATTTTTGGTGGTTCTGGCTCATGAGATTATGATAATTCTTTCTATTACTTATTTTTCCATTGAAAATAATTGTGATTTTGGACAAACTGTGCAATATTTAAGATTTTACTGTACAGAAAAGTAGCTTATATTAGTAGTTTAGTAGTTTCATAATATGAAACTAAATATCCATTTAGTTCTATCTGAACTTGTATAAGCAATAAACTATTTCATGGTTTTATATTCTTCTAATTTATATGGATTTATATGGGCATAAATGTACCAAAAACACATTTGAAAAAGTACAGAAATCTGTGCTTCTTCCTTCCTCCTAAATACTCTAGAAGATGTCTGAACGGTGCTTTAATTGAGAATAGGGTACAGAGGATGACTCATCATGTAGTCTGACTGCAGAAATGTAAAAGACTTTCACTTTGTGCTTCTTTCCAGTTTGTTTCACATGCTTAGGGTGCTCCAAGAGGTGGTCCATGCACTTGCAGATTGCTGTGAATGTTTGAAAGTCTTTTTAAGAAGAGTAGGTGAAAACTGAGAGTTGAACAAAAAGACAGATGTGCAAATAGGCTGGCCAAAGTGAGTTGCTTGCTTTTTTACAGTGAGTTGAATTTGTAAAAACTGATGTGCAGGCTAAAGAGAAACTGCTCTTTGCAATGTAAAACTGGGGCTATATTTTATTGTTCTTACAAAGCCTAAAATTATGCTGGCTGTTCTTCAGTACCTTCTACTGGTTTTGTAGTTACACAAATAAAAACAAAAGTTGGGCAAGCAGGTAAGAAGCAAAGGAACAAAAAGTAAATATTTTCTATCCAGATTTTAAGTTTCATTCCAGTTTCTGCTTTTACCACCACATAGTTCTCTGCCTGTGTCTTTTCAGTGCCTTTAAAGTACAGCTCTATCCAGGTGACTTAAGACACCTCCTTGAGGAGCCTGTTTCTCTCTGTCTGTGTGGTTTTACTGAGCACTTGCTCCTGAATGTTGTTAGGACCTGTTTAGGTAAACACCAGCGTTCTCTCTAGATCACTAATTCTGCTGTATAAGGTTAGGAATCAAAGGAGTTATGCTTCAAATGCAAGCAGGCTGTACTCCACATCAGAACAAAGGGTCTAAGGCAAGGGCTGAAGGGATCCTGCTGCTTCTGGTAAAACTTCCTAGGAAATCAAGCACATGGAAGTAGAGGGAAGCTCCAGATAAGCCAAGTACTAAAGTAAAAACTGTTCCATCTCACATTTTCCATTAAGAATGTTCTTATGCTGTACTTTGCTCATTTTAAAATAATATATCTTTTAACTTTCCACTATTGTTATCTGAGAAACTGCAAAGCAACTCATCCCTGTCATCTGTGTTGTGCTGTGTATGAAAAGGCTGATAATAAAATACTAGTACTCCAAATGAAGCTGCAACTATAGCGGAAAATGTTTGCTCAGTTGTATCTGAGAAAAGATTCGTCATACGCAGTGGGTGTTTTGTACCGCTGCAAAGATTTTGGAAAGTCAAAAGGTGGCTGGCTAAGATTCAGAGTTTGGGATGCCACTGAGCCACGGGAGTTTCTCCTTTGTGTGTTGCTGGCCCTTTTTACAGTGAAGGCCCATGCGATGGAAGTTATAGGGAATGGTAGAAGATTACTTTACTGTAGCCACAGACAGATGCGTTCACCCATTTACCGGTACCTTTTAGTGGGGGAAGATCCTTGAGTCAGAATATGAAACCTTTCTCCATAAACCAACAAGAATTATGGTTGTAAATATAGATCACTAAATTTTTATTTCTGCAAAATAAAAATTAGTGAACTGTGCCTAAAAGACACATAGTTTAAGTCAGGCTAAAGTGTCTTAGAGCAATTTCTATATAATATAAACAAAAATAAAACCAAATAGTATATTGAAGAAGTGTGAGAAACTAGTCTGTTTTAAAATAGGATGATGAGACTTAATACTACAATGCTAGTATAGTGATTATGTAAAAAGTGAATTGCTCATCATAAAGATTAAATCTTCATTGTACTGTGGCAAGTGGCAATGAACTGGCAATCCATCTGTTCTTGCTTTCTTCAAATATTAGAATTTATTACAGCAGAAAATAATAGCTGTTAATTTTCTAGCCAACCACCTGTAAAGAACAAGTCATTGCACAGATAAGATGTGCCTTCCCCCTCTCATGTATTACACCTTCAGCTAACTTCGTTCCCTTTATTTGAATGAGAGCATATTTCAAGTGTAGGGCAATTATATGGTTCTGTGCCTTGTATAACCTGTTAAAAACAGTAATTTGCTGGCATAAAATTAATTCTGTGCTCAGTTTACAGATATAACTAGCTTAGAGTAAGAGCATTTCTCTCTTCAAAATCTAAAAACGCTTAGAGGCTTGCTTGGATGTGTTTACTATTTATATTGTGCTTTAGTTTAATATTGGTTCTAAAATAGATTTGTCGACAGTTGATATGGCAATGCCATTATGTATTGACAGTGTAAATAATGCCATTTATTTTTCTATGGGCTAATTTGTACAAAATAACTTCCTTTATTCTAAATGGGTATAATTCCTTCCATCGGAATGGAGCCATGAATAGTAGCTGTACTCTGTAAGACAGGAACTCAACAGTGATAATGCACTCTTAGTAATGCCTTTTCTTTCTCCTGGGTACTGTTGTGATGTGTAAATGCTTGGCCAGCTCCCTGTGTTACCTGCAGAGATCCAAGACCATCCTTTTTTTTGAATATGGCACCCCTGTGTGGTAGCTTTTTTGTCTATGTTGAAACTGTGGGCCTTGCATTTGGCAGAGAACAGTACATTGCCTTCCAAGCGAGGTTATTTGAAACAGAAGGAACTTGCAATATTTTTTTTATAGATCATTAAAACTCCACCTTAATTTTTCCTTTTCACAAACACTGGAAAACAGAATGACTTTTTGTTTTTAGAAATGTTTTGATCTAAACTGCAGTCCAGGGCACGTGCTTTGCTCTTCTGGTTTGACACGTAGTGACAGACTTGGGGTTTATGGATGAATCCTTGAGAAAGCCATCAAAACTTACCACAGTTAAATAACCTCACTTTGGGAGGCAGTGAGGGTTACCAGAAGGACAGTTATGTTATTTGCCAGCAATTTCATTAAAGGTTCTTATGATGGAAAATCCTAGTATTAAGAGCAGAATGTAAATGGCCACCAACAGATTTAAGAGAAGTTGTTTCTCAGGTGAGACACCATTGTCCAAATTGGAGAACAGTAAGGAGGGACTCTGACCTTCTGACTCTGACCTGAGATGCTATGAAAGCTCCAGAAAGCTTCTTGGAAGGTTAAGGAAACTGTGGGAATCATGATAATATTTGTTTTTTCTCTAGCCTCCCTGTGGTTTTATACTAAATGTTTTTGTTAAATTCATTGTTCAACTCCTGCATTCTTTGCACTATTGTTTTCTCCCTAAGAATGTTTAGGTGTTCAGATATTCAGATGATCTGAGCTGTTGATCATAAAGGAGGATGCCAGACAAGGAGCATTCACCTCAAAAATGGATGAAAACTGGAGACAGGGTCTGTTTATTACTCCATCCTAGCAGGTTTTGAAGCATGCAGTATCCCAGTTGGTTTCATACAGCAAACTTGAGACTTTTTATATGAACTCAAGCAATGTTTCCTCATCTGAAATATGCTTTTAGTCTAGCTGACTTACTACTTCTATATTAGAAAAATGGGGCTGTGAATAATTATCTGTACGCTTATCTGGGGAAGCATGAGAGTTGTTTACCCAAGAATATTTATGAAGTTCAGACACTCTATCAGAAGTAGATTGGGATGAGCACAGATGGTAAATGCATTACTCAAGCGTGATGAATCCCCAGGTGATATATGAAGACCATTTTATTTTCAGGGATGACAGTAAGAAGCCACCAGTTTCTTGAGGTGATCTTGTTAATTTTGTATGCAAGTTTTACAATTTATCTTCCAGGCTCTGAATAGCAATTAAATTCACCTATGCTCATGAAAAGACTTAATGAGTATCATAAGTTTTGATGATAATGCTGTCCTTTTCTTCTTTAGGTAGTTTCATTTACTGAGAGTGCTATAGACCTTAAGGACATAAATGTCACAACTTGGGAATAGGATGGCTTTCCTGAAGGAGGCTCTTTAATTTCAGTTCTGACTTGACTTGACATCCTGTGCAGGATGAGTCTTTTGTAGGGACAATGTCAGGTAGATATACCAGGCACAGACTGCTCTGGTTTCTACACGTCCATAGTATCATGTACTACTATAACTACTTAAAAATGGATGGCTTTTGTCTGATATTTACTGTTTACATAATATTTCAGTAACATCAGTAAAGCCTTCATATATGTATTAAAATTCACTATTAAATACAATTTTCTAGAACAAAACTTTCTAAAAGTCTTATGATAGGTTGTAATTCATACACATTTTCATGATACTTGACTAAAAACTCATCTGTTAAATTTAGTTGTGAGATCTAGTATAAAGAAATCACAATTATATTAATTTAGTGTGGCATATTGATAGTTATGTGAAAAACTTTTTAATAATATTCCCAGTTTTTCTGTATATGTGTAATGAACACAGTCTGTTCTCTCAGTGAATCCACATATGCCTAGCTTTCTTGGAAAGCTTTTCTCTCCTATGAACTTCGGATTAATTTCTTTTATATCAATATAATTTCCATGTCAGTCTAAGTACTTAAATGTGAACTGAAATAATTCACTAGTGTTTTAAGATGCAGTAAATACATCCCCAAAGTGCCCAAATAAATGTTGAAAGTTATAAAAATCCAACCTTGTTAGCAGTGGTAGCTACTAAATGACAAAAGCCAATAAGTAGCATGCAAATGATCCTGCAAGACTTGCTAAATGGAAAAAAATTTATGTTTGGGGGGGAAATGGTTCATTTGTTGCTTTTTGTACCACTGTTGAAGTGTTCCTTTATGAAGAAACACTTCATTTTAGCAGAAAAGAACAGATTGTATATAGTACTTTTACTTAGTTGACTTGAAGTAGTTTCTCATACTTATACTTTTTTTTCTCCCTTGAGGTAATATGTTGATGTTGCAATGCAACAGTACATCAGCACTGAGATTCTGCAGTAACAGCAGTTAAGCGTTTTCCAGTGAGCAGAAATAACCCCCAAGTTTGTTGATCATAGGGCATCAGTATAACACAAAGCATTACAAAGGTTGCTTTGGATAATGTACCATCATCTATAAGACAAAATATCTTTGGAAAGATTAATGTCTCCCACAAAGAATACGTAGTACTGTCTCTTCATCCTGACTTGTGCTGCTTTGGCTCTTCCAATTCCTGCCTCTCTCCTGCCTTTTCCAATGATGTGACTTTTCATGATTCCTGCTACAAAACATCTAATCCTGTATCATCCTCTCTCATGCATTTATAGGGGTATTAATATCTGTTATAAAATAGTGTAGATTTGGATGGTTTTGGGGCATATTTATTACATTTAGAGATGCGTGGAGGATTTAGGTGCACTTTTATGTTCTGACAGATTGACATTGAAATGTCATACCGGACATTAAGAGGTGTAGTATGAGTAGATAAATTCCAGAAGGATTATTTTCTCTCTCCCTTTGAATGGCTTGAAATAAATTAATAGTGGTGTTTATGCTCTCTATCTCCAAAGATCTTGGTGATCGTAAGGATAGACATGGCCACTCATGTAATAGTGGCTTCTTTTCTCCCATCTAGAATCCTAGATGTAATGAAATCTGTCTGACACAGATGAACAGGAACTAAATATAACCAGAGCAACTCAGAATTTTCTTCACTTTTTAACTCTGTTTTCCTCTGCTGCATGACAGGAATGTGCATGAATTCATATGCATATGAATGTACTTACTTTTGAATGACTACATGTGATATTTGTTTATACAACTCATATCTGAAGAGAAAATGAGTTTTCTTGTTTTCAGGAGAAATGTTGACATCAGCGCAAGTCAGAATAGAGTGCAAATTTCTGCCAGGATCTCTGCAGTGAATAATAAACCAGGAAAAATGGAAAATTGTTATTTTATGGAACTTTTTGAGTTGCAGAGGGTAAAATTTGAATCTTATTGACCTTTTTAGAAGAAATGTTTCCATCTTAGTTGCTTGAATGACTTTCCTTTTGAAATCTTCAATATTTTTAAGTGATTGACTTCAAAATATCTGTTGAAGTACCTCTCGGTTTTATATGTGCATGATTATCCCCAAACCACTGTCACTTTGAAGTGGTTAATAGTTCATCTCAGGAACCTGAGCTAGATACCTTTTAACCTTTGAAAAGATTTTACCAAGTATGTTTGTTAATACACAGACTAATGTGAAATACAAAGCTGACTGGAGATTTGCTTCATGCTGTATAGTGAATGTGGAGAGACACATGACTGTACTGTTGTAGGCAGCTGTTAATTGCGTACAGTTGGGTACAGGAGATGGCACTTGATCTGATAAATGTTTGCATCACAGAGGAATTTGTTTATGTATATGTTAAAGATGACACTATATCCTCAATGAATTTGGTTTTTTGATTTTTCTTTTTTAATTTTAAGCAAGGGAAAAATTAAATCACTGAACCTATACTAAATACTAAAAGGAAATTAACTGTAAAAGCTGGTGTATCCACAAATTAAATACTATTGATGATTAATGAGATTTGAGATATAGGGCATTCTGGAAGAATGGTTTATGACAAAAAGAGTGTCAGGGACGCTTTCTACAGCAAACCAAGTAAGCTCAGACTTAAAGACTTCTTGTTAAATGTAGAGTAATTCTGTTACGATTAGGCTGTTTGTTTTTCAGCTACAGCTTAGACAAGCCTGTGTCAGTTTTCTGTTTTGGGTAAACAAACCCTTGAGCTTTTACTTTAATCTAGGTTGAGCAATTTCATGATAACAGAAAATACTGAACAGCATCTGGTTCTTTATATACCAGTTCTCAGGGGAATGGATTCATTTTAGTCACTGCCTCACCCCTGAGCACCTTGTCTGGACTATCCTAAGAGTGTCCCTGGGAGATGATTTATAAGCCAATTTGGAAGTTGGTACTCTAGAAGCCAGGAGTAGTGAAAGTGCCTCTCACTGACCACTGCTGATCATGGAGTGCTCTACCTGAAGGAAGGTAATGGAGTATTATTGTGTCCTGCACCACTACAGGAAGTTCATGATGCTTTCCCCTCCCTGCAGTAACAGCAACATTCCTGTAAAAAAGTTGTCATTAGGCTTGGGGTCATTGCCAAAATAAGTTAATTTCTTTTAAAAGAGCATAAATTTTAAACCATTTTTATATAAAATATATATGCAAGTGAACATATGTAAAATTCATGCAGTATTTTAAGATGAAAAATCTGGTAAATATATTCATTCCCTCTTCACTACAAAATTACATTCCTTTTGTACCATGCTAACTTTCAAGTTATGGTATAAATACAATTTTACTTTCTTGTCCACAAAGTTAAATTCAACTGAATTATACTATATTGCAGCTTATTGCAAATCTGAAGCCTGAATGGCAAATACTGAGTAAAACTGATTAGTTTCTACGTTGTGTACATGTTTCACTTGTTTTAAAGCATATGCTTAGATGAAAATAAAATCAGAGGTATTGTTTACTTCAGTTGCAAACTTAATATTGTAGAAACCTTTAATTTGTTGCAAACACCTTATAGATAAATAGACAGAAAAAGAGATCTAGAAATGGTAGTTAAAAAAAGTTAAACTATTTTAGCACTGTTTATTAAAATATATTAGTAGTAAACTTGAAACCAGTAAACTGTGTGCTGTTTAAACTGGTTTGAAAGAGTTTAAAACACAAGGAAAATCAGTGTAGGTAATGGATAAAGACTAGAACAGAGAAGACAAGGCATTTTGAATACATAAGAAACACTTCTTTTAACATACAAGTGTACATGCCAGCCTAGATGTTTTTCAACTTCATGTTATACACATTCATTGATTAGGAAAAAATATATTGAATTACTTATGTTGTAAGGAAACAATTTCTAGTGTTACAGGGGGAGGGACAAAGAAAAAGATAAATGTGTTATGTTCCTTATTAAACAGAAAAGTAGACTTAGTAATTTCATTAAGACTTCTAAATACATGCTTAGGAGGTCAGTAAGAAATCCAGTGCAGACTTTTCCAAATACCAAGGAGTAACTAGGCTTTTCTTTTTTAAGCTAGTTTCTCTGATTCTCTATAACATTATCCTTTTTTTCACCCCTATTTCAGTGTTTCTTCTGAAACTGATGCCCATGTAGTTCAAGACTAAAGTCCAGTCTTTCTTTCTATCTCCTGACAGAAACTCAGTTCAGTATATTTACAATCACACCAAACTGAAACCCCACCATTATATCAAGACACTTTCAAAGAACTGGCTAACAATGGAGCTTAAAGGGGCCTGATGGGATGGTAATTGTATTCCGTAACAGAGATATTCATAAATGAATGAAGTTTGGTTTAATTTGTATGCAGAGTTAAACTATGGTATTTTCAACCATCTGAAATGCCCCCTTCCCCTTGATTTTTCTCTATTCTGTTGTGGCTTAAATTGTTTCTAGCATCCCCCATGTGAAGGTATTCTGTTGAACAGGGAAGCAGTTCATTTATGCACGTTGTAGGGTGAGGTCAATACCACATCTTGGCTAGGAGGTGTGAACAAATTAGGAAATGTTGCTATTCATCTACTAATTCTATCAGTCCAGTTTGTTCACTGAACAGGAAATTTATGGGTTTGGATGTTGGCTATGGCTACCCCTCTGTTGAATATTAATATTTCTTTTGAAAGATTAAATAATTTTATCATAAATAGTCATAATCCCTCTTCCCTACACATGTCTCTGATACAGGTTTTAACACTTTCAACTAGGGTGAAACTTTCTTTTGACTCTTGAATTACCAGTATATTGTAGAGAGTACTGGAGATGATGAAGTATATTTCTTTTTGTCTCCAGTACTTCTATCTTCCTTTAGTTGTCATGTGAACTTGTGATGAACGCAGGGGCTCAAAGAAAGCCTTTAACTACTCTGACCTGAAGTCCTTCTAGGGTGGAATTTCCAGAAGTTCAGATTGGACAGATATTAAGAAAGAGGTGTAAATATTTTTTTCCCTCAGGATGCTTTCTCTCACAGGTAATATGGGGTATCTGTACAATTTGTATCACAACCCACTAACAACTGTCAGACCTTCTGTAGCAACCCCATCCCCTTCAAAATTAAAAGGGTAATGGATCAGAAAGCATAAAGAACTGACAGAAAGCTTATTGCCATCATTTCTTAAGGAAAAATACTAGATAATCCTAAAAAATAGACATTAGGGACAACAAAAAATACAGGTGCCTCATAGACTCTGGACTAACTGTATTACATGATTGTCTGTGATGATGGAAGATCGAATTAGATGATCTGAATGGTCTCTGCCCAAAGTGGGCATATACATATATGCATACATACTTGTATATGAGTGTATGTGTATACATGTGTTTATTTGTATGTAAATGAAGTAATTCTTTTGGCTTTTGCCTAATGCAGGGACTATCTCAACTCACCACAATGCTTTTATGCATGGCTTTTAACATCATACACGTCTTGTTACTATTTTCTGTGCATTGTATTATAAATGAAGCTGAGATTCTAGTGTTTTGTTCACATACCAACCAGGAGACTAAGAAGGAAAGGGGTTTCTTTTGTGTTCCTTGTGGAATTGATATCGCTGCATCATGTCTTACTAGGTAGAGGAAAGCTATTCTTACAATAACCAAAGCAAGCTTCTGCTACATTGTAAACAGTATTAAGGAACAAATTATCCTTTGTTATTATTATATTTCTTATATTGCTTCCTGTCAATCAATAGTTCATTCCTAAAGTACTATTATATAATGATTACACTAATGTATGAACACATAAAATGTTTAGATTGTAATTTTATAATATAACATGCTATTAAAAATGTGTCTTAGCAGTATGCAAGCTCTGTTCAACAATACAGTGAGTTTTGAGCATCTGGATTCTTAGTAGAAAATTGGAGTATTTGGTAACAACTTTATAAAACATGTGGGCCAAGAAGAGTTGAAACAGGGGTTTTTCCAACTCAGCATAATGACCTATTTCTATTTTTAAAAAGCTTAAGTATTTTTGTGTGTAATATTGTAGCACATATCTATGCTATGTGCTAACAGGAGGATATATCAACTGTATCCTGCCGCAATTGTGTTTGGACAGTCAGACAAAGGTTTACCTACTCCATAGTAAGTTTAGTAGATATAACCTTTTTGTGTGTTTTATTTAATGAATTAAATAATTATTAAAGCAGATCTCACAAGGATTTACCATATGTATATTAAAGATCAGTAATGAGATCTGAATCTGTTCAGTTTAGTGATAAATAGTCCAAGGAAGACATTTGGTATTTATGACTAAGCATAAGCCTATTAAAGACACATGAGGATTCAGCCTTGATACCTTTGATGCTCATATGCTTTATTAGCAGTAGTTTTACACTGCTGACTAATTTATTCCAGCTAATTTATTCTGCTGCTTTAACCTATATTCTGTTGTGGCTCAACTGCTTTTGATGGCCAACTCTATCCAAACTATCTCCCCTGAAAACCTGTCTGGGGAGCTGAGTTCAGGTTTGTTTCATACTGCTATACAGTATCTGGCACACGAAGGTATTTGTTTTGAACAATGTTTGTGTGTTCTTGTGTCTCATCAAAATGGGAAATCAAGTATGTGGTGCTCTTTCTGAGCAACAAAAGGTAAATGATACATTGCAGTTATTTCTGCTTCTGTGTTCAAATTAGATAATTTTTTTCTAAAGCTAAGAAAAAGGAAGAACTAAAATTTCTCTGGCTAAAAGGTGCACAATGTTTATTTGTTTATTAATGCTTGATCCACTTGACATTGAAGTCGGCCAGAATGTATTTTTAATTTTAAAGTAGGATCTCTTTCTTGAGAAATGATCAGAAAATTACTTTCAAGGTGAAGCCCCAGTCCTTCCAGTGTCTGTAAACTTCTCCCATTAATAATGCAATTTAACTTCTAGGACATGATCTGTTCCATATTGTGTAGAGTACATTGTTAACTTCCTAGATGCATAGGATGAGATATTACACGATGGTGATTTTTTGCTCTACAATGTGTTCGTTGTGACAAGACTGCTTTTACAATAATTATTAATGCATCTTTCACACGCATCTTAAAATTATTTAAGCAAGGAATATTATTTTTTCCCGAGAATCTCTGCAAAGCATCATAATTTACTGAGAGCAGAGCAGTCAAAGAAAACGTAAAGGTTTTTTATGTAAAGACATACAGGCGAGGAATATAAGATAACAAATCATATTGGGAAACTAGACTACTATATGTTATGCTGTAGTTTCTATAAAAAAAAAAGAGAATTGCTAGACAGTTATTTTTTAATAATGTGCTCCAGATATTTTAAGCTGAATCTCGTTACTGCATTTTGCTCCTAAGAAGATTGTAGGCAGAAAGATGATCTCTGCTTAATTCTTAATACACAAGGCTTGTTACATGACATTAAAGACATATTACAGGCCTGTCTTTCCATAGTGGCATGCTTAAGCTGGGGCTTGGCCAGAACTAAAGTGTGGAAACGTCACAAGAGGTAATTAGCACAATCCATTTCTGATACTGAGGCTGTTTATGGTGCAGGAGTCTTTACAAGATGCATTTGTCTGGTTTGGTGTGTTCACAGATACCCACTGCCAGCAGAGCTGAGTGTCCGTGATTACTCTCATGCTCCTGTGCTACTAGGATTTACAAACTGGGCAGGCTAGTGGTGTGGGGCTCGATCTTGTGAGAGCATCTCAAATGTGATAAAAGCATGTCACTGATATATGACTTACAAAATTCTATTAAATGCATGTCAGAGATGAAGGTGCATTGCCCATCTATATGAACATTTGTCTCATTTGAAGTCTGTATTAGAAGTAAGATCCAACCTGTGAAGCGCTCAGACCTTTTATATTCTAAAACTAGACTATGGTTCCCATTACCTTGGCCCTGGAATCTGCTACAGTCACTGTGGTCTGTCTGGTGAACTGAGGTAATATTTAATGCAGATGCTAGATAAGTAGCAGATAGGTTCCCAATAATAAGTGAGTTAGTACTTGCCACTGCTATTTTGATTTTAAAAGCAAGGGCATAAATAAGAAAGGTAGATCTTGCAGCAAAGTGAAGTTCTCCCTCTCCTCTAAGTTCTTGCTCGAAGAAGCTATGAGCTGCCATTGCTTAGATGCTTTGGGTAATGTGCCTCACAGTCACAAAGAGGAGGAGGAGGAGAAATTTGCCAAATTCAGGAGTTTACCTGAGTTCAAGGGCTGCTGAGAGCACAACCACAGGATGATAGCAAAAGCCTTGAGGGCACAAGTGCAAGATAATATCAGAAGCACCAAGAGTACAAATGCAAACCACGAATGATAAATTATTGGTCATTAAAAGAGTACAAGCTTGAGCTGTACAGAAGCGTTTTTGGGGAGCAACAAAGAAACCAAATACTGCAATATGCTGCATTTGTGGTGGAAGCACAGAGAAAGTGATAAGATATAAAAGGCAGTTACATCCTCTTCAAGCAACGGAAAAAAGGAAGAAGGGAGAGTTGTTCCTGCATCGCCACTCAACTAATGGTACTCCATGTTTTCAGTGTTTCTGCTTACCAGTATCAGGACTTTCCTCCCCTTTGTTGGAAAAAGAGCATTGCTTTCTGATTTGTGGTTCACCCTGTATTCCTACTACAGGCTCAGCAATCATATGTAAAGGTTTATCTCTATAAATCTGTTTAAGTAAATTAGAAATACAAAGACGACTACACGTGCATTCTGTGCTCTGACCTTCACACACAGGGTGAATGATGCCCATCACTGGGAAGTAAACTTGGATGCAACACTGTCCAAGAGACAGATTTGGAATCAGTGAAGTATGGCAATGGTCACTGGTTCAGCTCATCTTGGAGTTGATGTTGCAAGCAGAAAGGGCAGGGCTGGGTGATGGCACACTGGTTTTATTGGAGTTGCTGAAACTTCTTATTTGCTTTGAATAAGGGGGTAAGTAAATTCACAGAGTGGTTGATGTTGGAAAGGATGTCTGGAGCTTGTCTAGCACAGCCTTCTTCTTCCAAGCAGCATCAGGTAGAGCAGGTTGCTGAGGACTTAATTCAACTGAGTTTTGAATATCTCCGAGGATAACTCACTTAGGACTTATGTCTGTTTAATTTATAGCAGATGCATTGTGATAGAAGCTTAGAAGTTAGAACTTGTATTCATGTCTTCTAAGTCTAAGCCCTAAATTACAACCTTGACTGAGAGAAATTATAATTTAACTTCTCCTATTGAAGGTGAGGTCTTGTAGAACAGATAAACAGTTTGCAAAAATCAAGAAAGAAACCCCATGATGAGCAGGCCTCTGGTTCCTGGCTCTGTAATTCCACTTGCCTTATCAGACTTTGGCCAAAGACAGAACATAATGCTACCAAACAGGAAACAAAAGCCATTATCGGTCTGTGATACTACACTTTCTATTGTGCTTGGTGTTTAATTTTGGTAATAGTTTGTTCTTGCTGCATATTGAAAGAAATGGTATGGCTTAAGACCTTAGTTTAGCCTTCCCTGTGTCTTACTACTGTGACAGATCTGCTGAAAGGTCAAAATGAGAGACTGCTGTGAAAGGAAAGAATATGAATTAGCTTTTCCCATCTTCAGACTACTTCATAGAAAGGTGAGAGGTGACAATACTGTGTTATCTGGCTGCCTTCTAAAATAAACCAATCTCTTCTGCATTCTCAAAAGGTCTACTTATGCATCTGAATCTTGGACAGAGTCTTAGACTATTGTTTCCAATTTCACATATACAGTATATTAGAGGTGCTGGCAAATTACATCATCAGGATGGACTATGTTCTGTGTATCTAAAACAAATCTATGTTTTAGATATTCAAGCAGGCAAAAGGAAACACAGAAGGTAAGAAATATCTGTTCTCAAGAATCTGGCAAATAAGAATCACATTTTAGGTACCTGAATTGCTTTATGCATTGTGTATGTCGTTTTGATGCTTTAACATAGTTTACCATTAAAAAGAGGATACTTGCTTCTGTCTGTGGACTTGAGAACTCCTAAATCTTGAAAGTACTGTCTGTGTCATATATGCATGAGCATGTTTTTCCTTTAAATTATTCGTACATGTTAATAATTGCAGAAATATGTTGACTGTGTTATTGCTCCTCATTCTTGTCTGCCCTTGGTTTTGAATTTAGTTAGTAATAACTTTAATTTAGTTAATCTGGTTTATGTGACTGGTAGTGATTGTTCTTAAATGCTTAATTTGAAGATGCTGATATTTGATAGGTACAAGTACCTAGACATAGGATCCAGAAAAAAATGATAACTTGTGACTAAATGCGTGTAACAGATTTTGAATTTCTTAGTGATGGAAACGCTTAGCATGGAACTCATGTTCTGTATGTTAACATGAATGTGTGCTAATGGCAGTCTAGCAGAGACTGTATGGTTAAGAACATAGGCAGTGTGTATGAGGGGAGTCAGTCTTTAGGATTGCAGCTGCTGCATGGCTCTTTCCTAGTGTTTTCTTGTCACCAGCAATAAGCTGGTGTTTCACTTTTTGCTAGATGGTTTGAATGAGAAAGCAAATCAAGTGAAGATTCTAATAACAAAATCAACTTTACAGCTGGAGGGGCTAGGCAACTCTAGGTAATGGGGGAGACAGACAGCAGGACAAGAGCTCCAATAAGGTTAAAACTAAGAGTATGAGGAGATATGTTTGGCTTTTAACAGATTACCATGTCAGAATCACCACTACAAAGTGCCTGCCTAATTTTAAATTCAGCAAATGTTTTAATTTCAGTATGAGAAATTCTATATGATGCAGTAAAATAATATAATGCATAACATAATGAAATCCTAACTTCAGTCTTGTGTATATCATGGACAAATCTCTCATATTCATATTTGGCTAAGATCCTTAAGGTTAAGTACCTGAATGAATTAAAAGTTCTAGAAATGTGCTTGTGCGTAATACCTGCAGGAATATTATGAAATCTACAGATGCCTAGTCAAGCAATTACATGAGTATTCAAAAAATCAGGATTGAATTTTCAAATAAAGTCTCCATAGATTTCCTGAAATTTCTACAATTAATTCCTAATGGAAAAAGTGTTTTAGCTTTCCTTGAAACCAGTGCTTTAGGCATACATGGGTCAGACTTCAGACAAATACTTCTGATTTGTAAAGTATGAACCATTCTTAAAGCTTGTCTCAGATTTCCTCTTAAATTTAAGTAGAAATATCCTTAATGTATTTCTGTCACAGTTATGGCAGCCATTAATACATCATCCAGCAATGGAGTTATAATGATGCATTGCTTATTCTGTATACCCTGAGTAGATATGAGTGATAGTAACATGTACAGAATTCTAAAACAGTGAAGTCCTCAATACTTGAAGAAAACAAACATTTATTAAAAAAGGAAAAGCAAACCACAAAACAAACACCTGCACACCACTTCTAGCAAACAGATGAGGTCAGATAAATATTTTTTCACCTGTATGATTTTTCTAGTTAGAGAGGAACATGCATTTTTGTTTTATTTGTTTTAATGAACAGATTCAAAACCACCACCTTGATCCAAGAGTTGGTATTTGTTTTCCCCTCTTGGAACAATGCTGCCATTGCAATAATGTTATTTTCTTCTAACTTCCTTTGAAAAATGTAATGCAAATTAAAAAAGTTTTCTACTTTTTGAAAGCTTCCTGGTTTTCTTTCCTGAACTAGTCAGCTACAGAAGACTCATCATTTGTTTGGAATCCTACATTAAATAGGTAGAAATTCTCTTATTGCAGCTCTTTCTAATCTCTGAGGAACCACAATAGACTTTGAAAACTGAGAGGTAAATTTAATACTTTTGTTGCAAATACATATACATCTTAAGATTCTGTTAACCTGTTCAGCAAATTCCAAGATCTTCATCCTCTGCAGGAACCTACTGAGGCTATACTGTGAGTTTGGAGTCCCTCTGAAGATGACTGGAGGTTTAGTCACTTAATGTAATCATGCAGTTGTCATCACAAGAGACAAGGTCCTTTCATTTGGTGTGAAAATATCCATATGTTAAGCTTACTTATACCAAATGAAATTTCAGCATATGTATTTCAGTTCTGAGTTTTCAGACTGGTGTTATTTGCAAATCTTCTGAATGTGGTCTTTTGAAACTTTCAGAAGTGCAAATAAAAATTATCAGAAAAAAAAAAAAAACAACCCTTAATCAAATCCTGGCCTGAAGAAGCCCAGTAATGTAGATGTATCTGAAACCCAGGAAATTACTAAGAGGCAATCTCTAGGGTTCTGTGCTTATGAAATGTCGGAAGGTTTTTGTTGCTGTCAGATGAACATCCCTGTATCTTCTTTGTGCAAATAGACTGGGGTTGGTGGCCGTTCCTAGATGCTGGTGCTTACACTGCAATTTTATTTACAGAATTAGTGATTGGGCAGTATTGATTTTTGTGATGGTATGACTAGCTTAGGTAAAAATTACTTCACAGACCTTGACACAGAAATTGACAAGTAAAACCAGTACCAATTTACCTACGTCACAAATGGAGGCAGGAATTATGAAACAACCTATTATTTCAACTCTTATTTTTGTTAACTGCTTTTATTTCCTTCTCATTTAATAACTGAGATGTACAAACTTCAGGTGCAAAGTATATTCATCTAATATTTGATTAGTAATACTTTATCTGACACAGGGTGTATACTAGAAGACAGACAGTAATAGGTCCATGTTTTTAATATAACATACTAATTTTGCCTTCAGAATCAAAATACAATAATTTGAAATAGGAGGTAATGGTAGGTGTCTCTTAAATGCTTCCTACTCCTACCATTGTCTCATGAATATTATGATATAAAATGGAGCACAAAGAAACTAATGAGAAATCTTCAGGAGTGAGTGAAATATTAAAGTTAGCAGTATTCTTTCTGTTCTGAAGTTGCATGTTTTAATTCACAATAGAGAGAATGGGTTGATACTCCATTAATGTCATTTTTTTTTGCAAGCAATTTGATACAATGCTTCTATGGAAATTTCCTAAAAAAAGTCAGAGGAAGGAAGTTTTATCTAAAAAGGTATGGAGCTACAGTATCCCTTTGATAGGCTTCAAATGTCAAAGAAGTATTTTAGTGCATTTTGGAGTTTTTCCAGTACTAATGTTGATTAGCTATAATGACTGTGTCTTGGGAAGAACGAATGCTTTCACATTCAGATTCACTAGGCTTATAAATAAGTGTTTGGTATTATCAAAGCAGTTATTACCATAAAAATGGATATAAGAAATCAGGACCTCTTAAATTCTGTTTAAACTAACAATTAGTTATACTAGGAAAAAATAGAGCCTGTAGACCTATTTTATGCAAATACGGATGAGTATAATTATTTATACTCAGGTTAATAACTCAAGTTAAATGGACTTCAAACATCTTTAACAGCTTACAGAACTGAAATCTGAATATTTTGATCAATATGACTAAGAAATAGCAAAAGCAATTAAAATAATTTGAAGCATGGTGCCAGAAGAGGGTTTTTGCCTCTTCAATTTGAAAGCAATTCCAGTTTCTCCACTTGGAGGAAAAACAAAAGGAATGTGCAATGAATATTCTATCTGTGCAAAATAGATTTCACATGTAGAGAAACAAAGGGGGACGAATGATGTTTTCAGGTATCAATATTTATTTGTCTTGTTAATACTGAAATGGAAGTTTACTTATTTGGGTTGAATGTTTTGTTTATAAACATCTTGTCCCCACATAGTAGAAACTCATCTGTTTCAAATAAAGACTTGAGAATTTTGATTCTTTTCCCAGTCACCATTTAGGAAACCTCATTTTATAAAAAAACAGTGAAAGACAGTAACTGTACACTGTGGTTACTGAGCACTATTTAAATTTATTTCCTATATCAATTATGCTCTCAAAGATGTAAGCATGAAATTGTTACTTTCAAATTGTACTCTATTCTTGGCCTGTTATCTTCATTGCCATCCTAAAAAGATTAGGACCCTTGCTGTAGTCTCATTTCAGAATGAAAAACGTAAGTAGGACTTCTGGCTAAAGTGACAGAATTAAATGAGGTTGATATTTAGAACACAGAAAAAGTGTTTTCTCATCTTTGGGTGATACCGAGGAAAGTGGTCTTCAAAGTGCTGAGGTGATCTGGCTGATAATGTTAAATGAGACTAGCTTTTTCTTGCCTTAGACAATAGCAGACCAATAAAATGGGGTGCTGCTTCTGTCAGTTTGCTTACTTTCAAACACTGTGCGTTTTCCTTTTTTTTAATAGGCATAGTGTATTTTAGTTGATGATCTGTTAGTTCTTTTACTTGCTGAGATATGATGACAGACAGAATTTAAATATCTCAAGAACTGCCTAAAATCTTCGCAGTGGAGTGACAAAACTTATTTTTTTCCTCAGTGATGTAGAGATCAAATTGGAATACCTCTTCCTTCTGAATATGAAGGAGACACCTGGGTGGGCTAAGCTGTCTGACTGATGTGTTTTAGATCTGTGGAGTGCAGCAGCAGACACTAGCATCCACCTCCACTGCCATCAGTGACCACCCAGCAAGGCACATCCTACACATTGCTTACAGGCAGTTGGAAGGGTGGGTTTTTTTTTGCCTGAAGTGAATGAAGTGCTCTTAAAACTCTTATCTGAGGAAAAAAAAAAGACTAACCTTGGTTAGTGGGAGGCAAGGGAAGGTTTAGGAAGAGCTTTTTCTGAAGGAGACTATTTTCTGAACTAATTTTCCATCTACTCTTGTCCAGTGCTCTTTTCTCTCATATTCTTTTATCATAGAAAAGATCATCCAAATGTTGTAGTAAATACTATATGATCAGACTGAAAATATTAGTGCTGAAAAGTCAAGAAATACCTGGTGAGAAACCTCCGGACTATGTGTGTCTGAATGGCTAAAATCTTTGAATTGTTTTACACATATATAAGTGTATGTGTGTGTGCATGTGTGCATGTATAAACAACCACAAAAAGGTATTAGCAACATCCTAAACAAATACAAAGAAAAAGCCATGGTAACAAAAAGCTGAGGTGACATTTCTTAGTCTTCTTTCTGCCAGACAAGTGAAGTTTGGTTTAATCCAAGGTCTAGGATTAAGCTGTGTTCTTGCCCCAAGTACTAGATTGTGATTGTACTCAGGTTGGGTGAGAGAATTTTGACGCTCTTGTAATTCTTTAACATATGATGTATTCTAGTTCAGCTTCACATCATGCCAAAGATGATTATGTCCTGCAGCAAGCACACCAGCATGAGTTTATTAACCTTGTCAGAAAGACAAAGATGCTGACTTAAGAACTGTTAACTGCCCAGAGGGCCATGTTTTTCAGCACCTGAAAGAAATGTACATTTCACAGAATCACAGAATTGTAAGGGTTGGAAGGGACCTCTGGACATCATCTTGTCCAACCTCTGTGCTTGAGCAGGCACACCCAGAGCAGGGACACAGGAACGCATATAGTCAGGTTTTGAATGTCTCCAGGGAAGGAGACTCCACACCCTCCCTGGGCAGCCTGGTCCACTGCGCTGGCACCCTCACAGGAAAGAAGGTTTTTGCTCATGTTTAGCTAGAATTTTCTGTGTTCCAACTTGTGCCCATTGCCCCTTGTCCTGTTGTTGGGCACTATTGAAAAGAGCCTGGTCCCATCATCCTGACACCTGCCCTTCAGATATTTATAGGTATTGATCAAATACCCCCTCAGTCTTCTCTTTCCCAGGCTGAACCCAAGTCTCTCAGCCTTTCCTCATAAGGAAAGGGGCTTCAGCCCCATGATCATATTTGTAGCTCTCCACTGGCCTTGCTCAAGCAGTTCCCTGTCCTTCTTAAACTGGGGGGCCCAAAACTGGGCAGTACACCAAATGTGGTCTCACTAGGACAGAGTAGAGGGGGAGGATAACCTCTCTCAATCTGCTGGCCACAATCCTTTTATGCATCCCAGGATACTGTTGTCCTTCTTGGCCACAAGGGCACAGTGCTGGCTCAGGGTCAACTTGTTGTCTTCCAGAGCTCCCACGTCCTTCTCAACAGAGTCGCTTTCCAGTAGGTCAGCCTCCAGCCTGTACTGGTGCATGGGGTTGTTCCTCCCCAGGTGCAGGGATCTTGCACTTGCTCTTGCTGATTTTCATCAGGTTCCCCTCGGCCCAGCTCTCCAGCCTGTCCAGGACTCTTTGGATGGCAGCACAGCCTTCTGGTGTATCAGCCACTCCTCCCAGCTTGGTATCATCAGCAAACTTGCTGAAGGTACACTCTGTCCCATCATCCAGGTCACTGATGAATATGTTGAACAGGACTGGACTCAGCACAGACCCCTGGGGAAGACCGGTAGTGACAGGCCTCCATCCAGACTCTGCCCCGTTGATCATGACCTCCCTGAGTTCTGTTGTTGAGCCAGTTCTCTATCCACCTCACTGTCCTCTCATCCAACCCACGCCTCCTTAGCTTGCCTGTGAGGAGGCTGTGGGAGACAGTGTCAAATGCCTTACTGAAGTCAAGATAGACAACATCCGCTGCTCTCCCTTCATCGATCCAGCCAGTCACGCCATCCTAGAAGGCTATCAGGTTGGTCAAGCACGATCTCCCCTTGGTGAATCCATGTTGACTACTTCTGGTAACCTTCTAGTCGTCTACATGCCTGGAGATGACCTCCGGCGTGAACTGCTCCATCACCTTTCCAGGGATGGAGGTGAGGCTGACTGGCCGATAGTTCCCCAGGTCCTCCTTCTTGTCCTTTTTGAAGACTGGAGTGATATTTGCTTTCCTATAGTCCTGGGGCACCTCTCCTGTCCTCCACGACCTTTCAAAGATGATGGAGAGTGGCTCAGCCAGAACATCCGCCAGGTCCCTCAGCACTCGTGGGTGCATCGCATCGGGGCCCATTAATTTGCAAAATATGTATTTGAACACTTGAAGTTAGTGTGCTGATAGTAGAAGGCTTGTTACGTGTGAATACTTAAGGATTCATTTAGACCATGAGACTTGCATGGTAAATATCAAACCAAACAATTTGTACTTGTTACAAGAGCCTCTGTTCCGCACAAACAATATCCCATCACAAATACGACACAGCAGATGAAGAATTTAATTTTCTTTGATAAAACTTAAACTCTGTGCTGAAGTTCTCTGTTTATTGAAGATTAATTATGTTTGATAGCTACTAAAATGAAAGTGCAGCAGTAGGCAAAATCCTGTAATCAAAAAACGTTAATTTTCTTGATTTCTGTATGTAACTGTTACATAATTAATTGTCTGAAGTACTGAAGGACAAGTTGTTTTAAATCCTAAATTTAAAAGAGGGGCAGTGGCATGGATTTCTTAGATTAGAAGCACAAGACACCAATAACTTGGCTCAATACTGTGTATGTAGTGGTCACGTGGATGGTGTGGTAGTGGTCATGCAATTGTACAGTCTCAGCCTCTCTTTATCCTCTTCTTCCTTGAGTTGTGGAGGAATTTTCATCAAAACAAGATCTCTTGTTTGGTTCATTGACCTTCTTCAGTTTATAAAGCTGTAAAAAATAAAAAACATCATAAACCCTTTGGTGTCCATCAGAAAGCTATCCAGTAATGCTTAAAAGGTGCAGAATTTATAAGTAATGACTGAGTTCAACTTTTCCTGAATGTTTGATGTCGTAGCTTAACTAAGCCATTCCTTGATTTTCTGCTGACCTGAGAGAAGAGGTAGAACAGTGTATTTAATCCTCAAAGTTGAGATTAATCTGTTTTTGGCATGGGAATTTTCCCATAGTTTTAATCCAAGTAATTTTTTGGAGCAGAGGACTTTCTGGGCTAGCTTTTGGTGTAAATGCGACTGTGTCTATACATAGTTTAAGAGATGTCTGTTGCCTGTTTTTGTAGACAGTGGTAACGAACGTGTATTTGCCTTTATCAAGTGCAGTGTTTTGGACTGTAAGCTCCCAGGGTAAGAAAATGTCAATGTATTTGTGTGTATTTATATATATATACATGAGTATATATAAACATGTATGTATATGTAGCCTAACCAAGGTTAATTCTATGTATGCATGTACACATATGTGTAGTAATGTAGTAATCCATCTACTAACCCATGGCCAAGTGCCCATTGCCCAGCCTGTCTGGGCTCCAGCTCTGTGAGTGCTGCCAGGGAAGGGGCTGACAGACCCAGGCAGTCCCTGCTGGACTAATGGCGCTGGGGGATATGGAGGGGTTGTGGAGCAGCTTTCAACCCTTCCCTGGGAATCCAGGGGGAAGGGAACAGGCTGCGATATTTGAAATGAAAAGAAAATGCATGAAAAGAAAGTCAAAGGGACTCCAGGGCTGAGGAGGAAGGGAACCCACCACCACCACCATCGAACATATCCCCACAAAGACTTGGGGCCACTGACAATTCACCATGACACCCTCCCCACTACACTCTTCCTTACAAAGCATCAGCCTTAGGACACAGATGGAAATTAGGAGGGTGAATGCAACAGCAGAGAAAAGGGTATTGGTAAGTTTTCTACTGTAATGATATTAAAGATTACTTCATCTGTTAAGGTTTTCTCTTTTGGATGGTATTATTTTAACCAACTTAATGATAAATGACATTTTAATTTTAATTAGGATATTAAAATTTAAATGGGCTACAAAGATATTTATGGTTTCAAAAGTAAAGTTGTTTTCCTTTTTCCCATAACAGGATCTTGATGTAACTGGGGGTAAGATCAATTCATGGAAGATAAGATGTTGCCTTGTTAAAATCCTGAGCTGGACATGAACATCTTCTCTAAGTTTTTGCCGAACTCTGGTGGTGAGATGTGGGAGAGTTTTTCCATCTGCACCTATTCTGCTTAAATCTCTTAAGCTTTTCTCTGAAGGAGAACTTGCATGGAGATGAGCGAGTCTCTCTTTGTTTGCCCATGCATTGTAAACATGTGACTTGATTTAGAAAAAAATTGCTTTAGCAACGTCTGCAGAGGCTATACTTGTCTAACTCCTGCCACTGACAGCAGAGAGGTTTTTTATT
Organism: Phalacrocorax aristotelis; assembly: GCF_949628215.1. Taxonomy (NCBI): domain Eukaryota; kingdom Metazoa; phylum Chordata; class Aves; order Suliformes; family Phalacrocoracidae; genus Phalacrocorax; species Phalacrocorax aristotelis. The sequence goes on along the minus strand of NC_134276.1, from coordinate 107,515,963 downwards.
AATGCCAGTTTAGGGTGAGAGGCTGTCATAAAATGAAAGGGAAACCTTTGGCTCAGGGCCCTACCTCATTATCATTGCACTTCAGGGAGCTGATTTTTGACTGGGAGATAGCTGTCTAAGAAGTTGTATATGCAATTAATTGATTGCTGAACCCTGAGGTGCTTTCTTGCTGTGCTGTTGTGCTTCCACCCACTTTAGTTTTTAGAGGGGAGGGCAAGGGAGGAAGAAGTCAGGGTGTGTGCCTGTACACTGAAATGTGGTGGAAAAGCAGAGAATGTAGGCTTTTATCTTCTCCTGAGTGTTTTCATTAGAATTGCAGCAAGGAGAAAGGGATGTTGTGGTAGTGAGAATCCCAGCTGTTCAGTGCATTTTCCTTAAAACACGTGTTCAAATAATTTTTCTTGCATACCCAAGCTAGTGTAATAACCTTCTTTTTTCCTTACAAATACCTAGTCTCTTAAGGCAATAGATTTAGTAAATGCTACTTCTAAATTAATTTATTCAATGTAACTGGCCAAACTCCTTTAAAGAAGTAAAATTCGTAGTTATATTAAGTTGATCCTTTTTAATATTTTTGAGAATAATTCAATTCAATAAAACTTTACAATGTTTTATTTTTAAATTATTTTTTTTAAATCACATTTTTTTTGAAAAGCCATGTTTTTGCACGTAAAACTTGCAATTACTTCACTTGATGGTTTGCATTCAGAAGGTCTAACCTATCATATTTGTATTTCCCAAGGTTATATTTTATAAAACAGTGATTTGTAGGGACAGCGAAGTATAATATTAGCCACATTATATGCGCAGTAAAGTAGTCAATAGACAGAGGTTGATGATTTTTGATTTAACTGCATTTTTCTTTCTCCTCTCATCACTTCAGAGAGGTAACTTCCAGAAGTGTCATGGAAAAATGATTATAGTTTTCACTGCAATTTCTTGGGAACTAGAAATTAGATACAAATGCAACACACATTAAAGGAACTCCTCTGGAAATGAGAGGTTTTGATTTCTCTTCTTGAATTTTTTGAAACGAACAAAAGGTGAATTATTTACTTAACATTCAGACCATAATGGATATGGAACATTATGGTTCATGAGAAAGGTTTTGCCAAAATATTCTTTGGAATTTTAAAATCAAATTATTTTTATTAATTTTGATAGTTATTTTGGTGGTGCATCAGACTTCAGTTGGTAATTTCCTGATTGGGGACTACAGATTTTTATGGACAGAAAGTTCTCACTTTTTAAGGGAAGATTGAAGCTTCTGAAGATAGTTTTTTATTTTTCGTGTCATTCATCTAAGGAATATTGGATAGGTGAGGAAATAAGCTGCCCTGTGTGTGACAGAACAGCAGGGATGCATGGAGATCTCCCAGGGATGGATAATGAGCCAACAGAGAGCAGATGGGTCAGCAGGCTCTGTATGCCTCATATGCTGATTTTTTCTGCTGTAAGGCAGAAAACACCTCAACTTCTGCAATAATCACTATTAGGTAGTTGTAAAAGTCTAGCCTGAAGTAGCAGGATTTTTTACAAATTATTTCTTTTCTTCCTGAAACATCCCAAATTCAACTTTTTTTTTTTTTAACACTGTGACCTTTATTCTTCAGGTATTAAAGCCGTATCTGGATTTGTATTGTGGGTTTATGAATGCCCAGATAATTATGACTTATTTGCCTGGAAAGGTATTTCAGGTGTACCTTGCATGCAAATCTTGGCATATGTGAATTTTGCCCTTTTGAACAGAAACAGCATGTAACATATTCAGCAACAAAATGAACCTTAAATGGTGTTTACCACTCCAGAAAATAAATGTTTTTGAGTCAGCAAGGATGAAATAAATAATACTATCCCTTAGCCATACTGCTTTTGATACAGACAGTTAAGACTAAAGTCAAGTATTGTAAAGTGTCGTATATTAGGAGGTATTTGATACATCCCTTGGAAAACCATAAGATGTATGAACTTGATTTTCATCCTATTGTTGTTCTTGATCCTAGATGGCTTTGTTAAACAGTAAAAATTGGTCTGTACTGCCTTCACGATTGCTGAGATTGGTTGGCAATAATATTTTTCTTAAAATGCATTCACTGGAAAAGAAAGGTTTATTGGATTAAGAGGCCACTGCAGATGTACACTGATTGATAGCTTGAGCATCTTCCATGCTGGTTCAGATTTTCAAAATAGGATAATAGCAGCAATACAAAGAAATTGCTAGTTTCTCATCTTAGATGTAAGAAAACATTAAAAAATAATTTGTTGTGTTTTTAGGCATTTGAGAATACCTTTTTTAAATCGAGTTTAAGAAAATAGTCTTGACAGCCACAGGAAGAAATCTGTTCTGTCTTTAAAATGCAATCTTTGCTACAGTTTAGAATATTTTAAATATATTGGATTTAAATGATTTGTGTGTACATATGCTCTCCCCAAGTATTACAGACTTTTTTTTTTCTGAAGAATCAAATAATGTTTCTTTCTGATGCAACTTTCAAAAATTATTTACTTACTTAGCTTTGTCCTGGTGTTTCAGATTATTATGTAAAGTCTGGTTAAAGTAATCCAAATGTGATAGTCTAATTATGAGGCTAACTACTGCATAAACTTTCTTTATCAAAATAAAATATGGTGAAGATAATTCGTAATGTAAGTGGATTTTTCTGCATTTTATATCTTCATTTTTGTCCTTAAGGCTAGAAAATATATTTATTCCCTTTGTAAATTCAAAATAATATTTACAATGAGAAATACTCTCATGCAATAGAAAATAAATTATTCATATCTTTCACTTTATTATATGTGGGGATTTAGGTAAGCTACTCCTGTTATTTCTATTTTAAAAATACTATTTGCATATAAAGCACACTGAAAATACATTTAGATTTTGGTACTGTGCTGTGCTGTGAATGTACCACTATCATCTTGTGAAGTCTGAGAGAGAATTAAACAGTCTTTGCAGAGTCTTTTCCTTATCATACTATTGCCTTAATGACCGTGGTAAATGACCACGATACAAAATCTTTACTACAAATTTACTAAGGTACTCAACCTCTGTGGGTAAATAATGCACTCCACCTTCTTTCCTGAAAGTGTGAACATGTGCTCTGCCAGTTCAAGGCTTCATTTTCTAGATCTCCTCCCTTTTAAATGTCTGCATTGCCTGAAAGATTTGGTCTCACCTTTTTCCACTTCTTGAACTACTGAGGTTATTCCTGTGGCTTCAGCTCCTGGTTTGTACTGTCAGTTTCTAATGGGGCAGTTGCACAGTCACTGTGTGCATGGGCTTTCTTAGGCTAAGAGTTCCTTAGCACCCTGTGTGACAGATCTTCAGACTTCCCCTTAGCACTTAGGTTTTTATTTTGATTTTTGATTGTTTTCTTTTGCAGTATTTTGGACATTAAAGACAATACCAAATTCACCTTTTTCTCACACTTCTCATTCCTGTCCAGCTTGTCCACTGCTCTGATCAGGTTTCTCTTCTAGTCATTCTTCCATGTTTCTTGTTCACACCAGGAAAGTTTCTCTGTTGGTCCTGTCAACACTGACTAAACATCTGTTTTTTCATCCTGTCCTAAAACACCTGGAAAATACATGTGCTATACTTTCTCAAGGTGTGAGATCTTACATTAAGAGAGTTTAACAGCTCCAATTATGCAGGGTGTAGGAATACTATTTTGAAGTGGGTCTTATGAGGAAATGCTGCACTCTTAATGGAGATCTTAATGGAGCAAAGCACTCCATTCTTCTTTACTGTTGCTGTGCAAATGCCCTTAGATGTTACCTCAAATGTCGCTTTATTTTATGGGGTGATAACAGGAGGAGTGTTATAGAATGAAGACTTCTTTACTTTGAAGTGAGTGACTGTTCTTTTTTGTTAGGGAGAAAATGGATGAGGTGAGGTGTTTTCTATTTTTTTCCTTAACTCCACTTTCTTCCTAAGTGAAGTATCTGATTTCAGTGTAAATTGGGTATATTAAGTCCTAGTGAGGAGAAAGAAAAGACCAGTATGTGATACTTAAAGAAATTAGAGTATCAGAGTTTTTTCCAAAACAGCTGCGAAGGATAGAAGTGATCTTCAATTTCTGAGTGTTGGAACAAAAATGAATCCTATGCTGGAAGAAGCTGGGATCTGCTTACTGCTTTTTGTCAGCAGAGGCAAGATACAGCTAAGGAGCTGGATCATTCCTATTGAAACTCCAGTTCGTGCTGTGATAGAGTTGCTGTGGGTGCTTGGGCACTTCTCGACAGAAGTCAGTGTGACCAAGAAGTTGTATCTTTCTTCTGTATAATGTGTTTCTTCTGGGAGAGCTTGAAGGAGGAATTATTCACTACTCTAAATAGGCAGTTACTCGTCGCACCCCCTTTTCAAGTGTGAAATGGTATTTAAAAAATAAGCAAATTATGGTATTACATAATTTTCCATTTCAGGTGTTGAATGACTTGAGATAAAAGGAACAATTACTTCTGTCCTCTGTAAAGGCTTACTTTATTATCTAATAGGAAATCCAAATGGGAGAGGATACAGGAAAGGAAGAGGGCAGAATGTGTTACGTGATTACATGAAAACCTATCATATCCTTCATAAGAGTAACATATTTTACTTAGCATGAATAAAAAATATTCCCCTTGTTCAGTGCCATATGTTGCTTTTTCACTGTTAAAACACTTTGCATGTTTTATAAAAAACGTAAGGGAATTATTTAATTAAAATGTCTTTCATTTCTCCTGTATCAGAATGCTCTTCCACCTGGTATTAGCACGGGTTGGTTCATTTCCACAGAGGAAACAATAAATCCATCAAAACATAAAGGAAGATGATGGCACTGCAGTTAAAGCTTAAATATCTAACAGTGGTGTTAGCATCTCAGACAGAGGTTTTATGCAAACATACTATACAGTGAGAAAACTTGTTTTCAAGCATTAGCACTTTTATGTTCATCATGTAAGATACTGCTTGCATTACTTCTTGTACTTGTAACAGACTACATTAATGCAAAGAAAAAGTGACACCAAAAAAATCAGTAGTATTTTATGCATTATATATGCTGCCACTTTGCATTGCTTTTAAAGTGGAGATCTAAAGTCCTTATATATTATCGAGATATGATTCTCCTAAAACACTGGGAATTTTCATAGAATCATGGAATGTCCTGAGTTGGAAGGGACCTGCAAGGATATTTGTGTCCAACTCCTGTCCCTGCATAAGACAACCCTGAAATTCACACCATGTGTCTGGGGGCATGGTCCAAGTGCTTCTTGATTATTGTCAGGCTTGGCACTGTGACTGCCTCCCTGGGGAGCCTGTCCCAGTGCTCCACCACCCTCTGGGTGAAGAACCTTTTCCTAATATCCAACGTAAACCTTCCCTGGCACATCTTCCTGCCTTTCCCTCGGGTCCTGTCACTGGTCACCAGAGAGAAGAGATCAGTGCCTGCCCCTCCTCCTCCCCTTGTGAGGAAACTCTAGACTGTGAAGAGGTCTGCTTTCAGTCTCCTTTTCTCCAGGCTGAATAAACCAAGTGACTTCAGCTGCTCCTCATATGGATTCCCCTCCAAACCCTTCACCAACTTCATTGCCCTCCTCTGGACACTCACTAGTAGCTTTATATCCTTAATGTCATGTAGTGCCCAATGCTGCACACAGTAGTACCTGAGGCGAGGCCTCACCAGCGCAGAATAGAGCGGGACAATCCCCTCCCTCAACCACCTGCAATGCAGGGCTTGATACACCACAGGACATGGTTGACCCTCTTGGCTGCCAGAGCACACTGTTCACTCATGTTCAACTTCCCATCAAACAGAAACCCCAGATCCCTCTCTGCAGAGCTGCTCTCCAGCCTCTCATTCCCCAGTCTGTCTGTATATCAGGGTTACCATGCCTCAGGTGTAAAATCCATAACTGGCCCTTGTTAAACTTCATATGGCTGGTGATTGCCCAGCTCTCTAGTTTGTCCAGATCTCTCTGCAGGACCTCTCTGCCCTCGAGAGTGTCAACAGCTCCTCCCAATTTTGTGTCATCAGCAAACTTAATTAGTATTCCTTGCAGTCCTGCATCCAAATCATTTATGAAGAGACTAAAGAGCACTGGCCCGAAGATGGATCCCTGCGGAACTCCGCTAGTGACTGACTACCAGCCTGATATAACCCTATTTACCTTTGCCTTTGAGCCCGACCCATCAGCCAACTGCTCACCCATTGCATTATGTGTTTATCCAGCTGTATGCTGGACATTTTGTCCAGGAGGACACTGTGAAAGACAGTATCGAAAACTTTACTGAAATCCAGAAAGATCACATCGACTGGCTTTCCTTGGTCAACTAGATGGGTACCCTTGTGTAGAAGGAAATTAAGTTTGTTAAGTAGGACTTTCCCCTCATGAACCCATGCTGGGTAGGACCAATGACTGCATTGTCTTTCAGGTGTTTTTCAATAACTCCCAGAATAATCTTCTCCATAATTTTGCCAGGCACAGAAGTGAGGCTGACAGGCCTGTAGTTACTAGGGTCATCCTTGTTGCCTTTCTTGAAGATTGGGACAATGTTTGCCAGCTTCCAGTCAACTGGGACCTCTCCAGATTCCTAAAAGCATTGAAAAATCACAGAGAGAGGTCTCACTATGACAACAGCCAGCTCTTTGAAGTACCCTTGTAGGAGTCTTATCAGGCCCCATTGACTTACAGGGATCCAGCTGGAGCAGCAAGTCCTGCACAAGTTTGGGGTTGATTGGGAGTTTATCATTCCCACAGTCATGACTCTCTAGACCAGGGCTCTGGGGGTCCTAGAGCCCACCATTGGTGTTGAAGAGCAAGACAAAGAAAACATTAAACATCTCTGCTTTGTCTATGTCCCTGTTCGTGAGGTGACCATTCTCATCAAGTAATGGACCAATGTTATTTCTAACCTGCCTTTTGCCATTAATGTACTTTAAAAAGCCCTTTTTATTGTCCCTCACAGTACTGGCCAGATTAAACTCTAATTGAGCTCTGGCCACACGAATTTCCTCCCTACAGTGGCAAACAGCATCCCTGTAGTCCTCCCATGCCACCTGACCTTGCATCCACTGGCCATCTACTTCCTTTTTTCCACTTATTTCTAAAAGATCCCTGCTCAGTCAAGCCAACCTTCTGCCTCGCTTGCTTGACTTCCTACATTCTGGGATTGCCTCCTCCTGTACTTTTAGGAGGTGGTACATAAAAAGTGACCAGCACTGATGTACCCCAGCACCTTCAAAGGTTTTTCCCAGGGGACCTTACTAAGTAGTTCCCTGAGCAATCTGAATTCTGCTCTCCTTGTATCCAGAACTGACGTCTTGCTGGTCGTTCTCCTCCTGTTACCATAGATTTTAAACTTGACTGCTTCATGGTTGCTGTGGCTAGGCAGCTACCAATCTCCACTTCACCATGAGGCCTTGTTAATAAGCAACCAATCAAGGAAGACACCTTTCCTGGTCGATTCCTGTAGTACCTATACCAAGAGGTTATCATCCAGATGGTTTAAGAATCTTTTGGACCTGTTTATCCCAGCTGTGTGGTATTCCCAGTCATCATCTGGCAAGTTGAAGTCCCTCATAAGGACAAGGGGAGATGACTTAGAGGCATTCCTTAGTTCCTTAAAGAATAACTCATCAGTGTCATCCTCCTGGCTGGGTGGCCTATAGTAGACTCCCACAACAACATCTGTTTTATTTGTCTGTCCCTTAATCCTTATCCATAGGCTTTCAACTGTGCCATTGCCAATGCAAGCTTTATGCGTTCCAGCGCCTCCACTATATACAGTGCCATTCCCCTGCCTTGCCTGCCCTGCCTAACCTTCCTGAAGATCTTATAACCACCAACATGGACACCAGTCACAGGACTCATCCCACCAGGTTTCAATTAGGCCAATGAAGTCATACCTCTGAGACTGGGCCAAGACTTCTAGCTCCTCTTGTTTGTTCCTCATTGTCATGGTTTAGCCCCAGTCAGCAACCAAGCACCACGCAGCCGCTCACTCACTCCCCCCTGGTGGGACAGGGGAGAGAATCAGAAGAGTAAAAGTGAGGCAAATCATGGTTGGAGATAAAGACAGTTTAATAGGTAAAGGAAAAGCTGCACACAGAAAATCTGAGTATTCAGTTCAGCTCCCTCTCTTCCTTAAAGCCAAAAAGGAAAGGCTATACAAATTGCTTGATACATTTAAATCTATGGAAATCTTGTATGCACAGAAAAAACTACAATGTTTCGTGGATCCAGCCACAGAAGGCAAAGGAATAATAAATTTAAAAGTTCAAGAAGTGCATAAGATCCTAAAGGTCAAAATGCATCTCTAAAGTGTTGTGTTTTAACCCCAGTTGGCAACTAAGCAACATGCAGTTGCTCACTCACTCCCTGCTGGCTGGGGTGGGGGAGAGAATCAGAAGAGAGAGAACACTCATGAAGGGTAAGAAAACTCATGGGTTGAGATAAAGACAGTTTTAGGTAAAAACAAAAGATGCATGTGCAAGCAAAGCAAAACAAGGCATTCATTCACTGCTTCCCATGGGCAGGCAGGTGTTCAGCCGTCTCCAGGAAAGCAGGGCTGCATCACGCGTAGCGGTTACTTGGGAAGACAAACGCCATTACTCCAAATGTCCCCCCTTCCTTCTTCTTCCCCCAGCTTTAGATACTGAGCATGACGTCATATGGTATGGAATATCCCGTTGGTCAGTTTGGGTCAGCTGTCCCGGCTGTGCCCTCTCCCAGCTTCTTGTGCACCCAGTAGAGCATGGGAAGCTGAAAAAGTCCTTGACCAGTGTAAGCGCTACTTAGCAACAGCCAAAACATCTCCACATTACCACCACTGTTTCCAGCAAAAATCCAAAACATAGCCCCATACTAGCTACTACGAAGAAATATAACTCTATCCCAGCTGAAACGAGGACAGTATCCACCCCTTATTCCATACCATTTACATCATGCTCAGGTTCCACACTATCCAATACAACCTCATTAACCTCCACCCCCCTTCCCATCCTTTGATAAAATACACAGATATCATTTAGTCCATGGCTTTGGTCTCCATCTGTTCTTGTGGTCATGCAGGACAGGAGAGGTGGTGTGTTGTGTGGAGTTACTGGGCACCAAAGCCAGCTCAGGTCAGGTCACTGCTGCACTTGCACTGCTTCTTGAAAGGCTTGTCCTCCATTGGTTCGGGTGGTTCCTGCTGTAGTCATTCCTATAACATGCAACCCAGATCATGGGTTACAACAGTTTAAAGGTATATCCATTACAGTTCCACCCCTGGACCCTTTGGGCTAGGTTGTAGGTTTTAACATTGCAATGAATTCCTCCCCTTGCTCCCAGCCTGACTAACAGCAAGGGGTTTCTGCTACAGTAATTGTCTCTTCCCCCCTTCCACTCTAGTTTAAATCTCTGCCAATCAGCCCTGCTAGCTTTTGAGCAAAAACCCTTTTCCCCTTCTGAGAAAGGTGCATCCCATTGGATGTTAGCAGACCTGGTGTTGAATAGACCATTCTGTGATCAGAAAAGCTGAAGTTCCACAAGAGGTTTGCTGTCAAAACTTGTCAAAAGCACTGATTACTATCCTCTGCTACTCTTCCATGTGGGCACAAATGATGTTGCAAGACAGAGTCTGGGCAGAACTGAGCAAGACTATAAAGCTCTGGGAAAGCAAGTGAACAATATTGGTGCTCAGGTTATCTTCTCCTCCATATTACCTGTTGGAGAAAAATGGGTGACTAGAAATAGGTAAATAATACAAATCAACTCCTGGCTACGTGGCTGGTGTCAACGTGAGGGTTTTGGCTTTTATGGCAACGGGATGTTCTTCAACAACCATAGGCTGCTAGGGAGGGATGGACTCCACCTGTCTAGAAGGGGCAAGGGAATCTTTGGCAGCAGGGTGGCAAACTTGGTGAGGGAGGCTTTAAGCTGAGGACCTCTGGGGGAGAGGGTCAAACTAGCAATGCTAATGCCATCACACACAATGAGGGAATAAGACAGGACAACCCGAGCAGTGATAAAGGTGCCTTAGTTGCCTCATGAGATGATGACCAGGAAACCAACCACCCCAAGGGTTTGCATGGCTATGGTGGGTCCTCCAGAGAAACCTGCATGCTCAAGTACCTTTCTGAAGTGCCTGTATACTAACACATGCGGCACGGGGAATAAACAGGAGGAACTAGAGGTCTGTGTGCAGTCGCAGGGCCATGATCTCATTGCAATCACAGAAACATGGTGGGATAACTTGTATGATTGGAATGTGGTCATGGATGGCTACAGGCTTTTCAGGAAAGACAGGCCAGTGAGGCGAGATGGGGGAGTTGCTTTTTGTGTGAGGGAGCAACTGGAATGCATCGAGCTCTGCCTTGGAGTGGAAGGAGAACAAGTTGAGAGCTTGTGGGTAAAACTTAAGGGGCAGGTGAATGTGGGCGTTTGCTACAGGCCACCTGATCAAGAAGAGGAAGTTGATGAAGCCTTCTACAGATAGCTGGAAGTAGCCTCGCAATCGCAGGCCTGGTCCTCACGGGGGATTTCAACCACCCTGTTATTTGCTGGAAAAGCAACATGGCAAGCCGTGCATGATCTAGAAGGTTCCTGCAGAGCATTGAGGACAAGTTTTTGATGCAGGTGGTGGAGGAGCCAACGAGGCAAGATGTGCTGCTTGACCTTATACTAGAAAACAAGGAAGGGCTTGTTGAGGATGTGAGAGTTGGGGGTAGCCTTGACTGCAGTGACCATGAGATGGTGGAGTTCAGGATCATGTGTGGTAGAAGCAGGGCTACAAGTCAGGTTACAACCTTGGACTCCAAGACCAACTTTGGCCTTTTCAAAACCTGCTAGGAGGAATCCCATGGGCTAGGGCTCTGGAAGGCAGGGAGGTCTAAGACAGCTGGACAGTATTTGAGGAGCACTTCCTCCGAGCTCAAGATCGGTGCATTCCAGGGGGAAGAAATCAGGCAGAGGAGCAATGAGACCTGCATGTATGAGCAAAGAGCTTCTAGAGAAACTCAAGTGGAAGAGGGAGGTTCACAGTATGTGGAAAAAGGGACTGACCACTTGGGAGGAATACAGGAATGTTGTCAGGGAATGCAGAGATGCGATGAGGAAGGCCAAGGCCCACTTGGAATTAAATCTGGCAATGCATGTCCAAGATAGCAAGAAGGGCTCCTTTAAATACATAAGCAGTAAAAGGAAGACTGGGAATACAGTGGGCCCACCGCTGAACAAGGAAGGGGCCCTGGTGATGCGGGATGCAGAGATAGCTGAGTTACTGAATGCCGCCTTTGCCTCAGTATTTACTGCTAAGGCATCTCAGCCCCCAGAGAAGAGAGGAAAAATCTGGAGAAAGGAAGACTTAACATCGGTTGAGAAGGATTGGGTCAGAGATTGCCTATGCAAACTGGATCCTGGCAAATTAATGGGCCCCGATGCGATGCACCCACGAGTGCTGAGGGACCTGGCGGATGTTCTGGCTGAGCCACTCTCCATCATCTTTGAAAGGTCGTGGAGGACAGGAGAGGTGCCCCAGGACTGTAGGAAAGCAAATATCACTCCAGTCTTCAAAAAGGACAAGAAGGAGGACCTGGGGAACTATCGGCCAGTCAGCCTCACCTCCATCCCTGGAAAGGTGATGGAGCAGTTCATGCCGGAGGTCATCTCCAGGCATGTAGACGACTAGAAGGTTACCAGAAGTAGTCAACATGGATTCACCAAGGGGAGATCGTGCTTGACCAACCTGATAGCCTTCTAGGATGGCGTGACTGGCTGGATCGATGAAGGGAGAGCAGCGGATGTTGTCTATCTTGACTTCAGTAAGGCATTTGACACTGTCTCCCACAGCCTCCTCACAGGCAAGCTAAGGAGGCGTGGGTTGGATGAGAGGACAGTGAGGTGGATAGAGAACTGGCTCAACAACAGAACTCAGGGAGGTCATGATCAACGGGGCAGAGTCTGGATGGAGGCCTGTCACTACCGGTCTTCCCCAGGGGTCTGTGCTGAGTCCAGTCCTGTTCAACATATTCATCAGTGACCTGGATGATGGGACAGAGTGTACCTTCAGCAAGTTTGCTGATGATACCAAGCTGGGAGGAGTGGCTGATACACCAGAAGGCTGTGCTGCCATCCAAAGAGTCCTGGACAGGCTGGAGAGCTGGGCCGAGGGGAACCTGATGAAAATCAGCAAGAGCAAGTGCAAGATCCCTGCACCTGGGGAGGAACAACCCCATGCACCAGTACAGGCTGGAGGCTGACCTACTGGAAAGCGACTCTGTTGAGAAGGACGTGGGAGCTCTGGAAGACAACAAGTTGACCCTGAGCCAGCACTGTGCCCTTGTGGCCAAGAAGGACAACAGTATCCTGGGATGCATAAAAGGATTGTGGCCAGCAGATTGAGAGAGGTTATCCTCCCCCTCTACTCTGTCCTAGTGAGACCACATTTGGTGTACTGCCCAGTTTTGGGCCCCCCAGTTTAAGAAGGACAGGGAACTGCTTGAGCAAGGCCAGTGGAGAGCTACAAATATGATCATGGGGCTGAAGCCCCTTTCCTTATGAGGAAAGGCTGAGAGACTTGGGTTCAGCCTGGGAAAGAGAAGACTGAGGGGGTATTTGATCAATACCTATAAATATCTGAAGGGCAGGTGTCAGGATGATGGGACCAGGCTCTTTTCAATAGTGCCCAACAACAGGACAAGGGGCAATGGGCACAAGTTGGAACACAGAAAATTCTAGCTAAACATGAGCAAAAACCTTCTTTCCTGTGAGGGTGCCAGCGCAGTGGACCAGGCTGCCCAGGGAGGGTGTGGAGTCTCCTTCCCTGGAGACATTCAAAACCTGACTATATGCGTTCCTGTGTCCCTGCTCAAGCACAGAGGTTGGACAAGATGATGTCCAGAGGTCCCTTCCAACTGCCACTATTCTGTGATTCTGTGATTCTATGGTTGTGATGCAGGGGGTAGGCTGCCTAGATGACCCCTCCATCCCAGAAGGACCTTTGTCCACATCATCAGCTGTCTGCCCTTCCAATTCCAGGACCTCATACCTGTTGTGTATGGGTACCTGGGAAGGTGAGGCAGGTTGAGAGTTGATTCACCTGCTGCCAAGCTTTAACCTGCTTCCATTCATCTCTGTCTTTTGGGTTTCCTCCTTCTGTCTGGGTTTAGTGAGACCTACCACTTGTGCCATGGTTGGCTGCTGCTGGTCCTTCTGAGAGAGGGATGGTAGAGTACTATTCCTCCAGTCAGTCTCTTTCTCTGACTCCCTGACACTCCTCAGCCTGGACACCTCCTCCCAAAGCTCTGTCACCAGGTTGAGCAGCTTCTTTACCTGGGTGCATCTCCCACAGGTGAGCTCACTGCTGTCGCCAGCTACTGACCTGATACTTGGGCACACCCTGCAGCCCAGGACCTGGACGGCTGCGTGTTGCCTCGAAGACTCTGTCTGGGTGGCTGCATCAGTTATTGCAGATGGAGGGGCTGCGAGGGACACTGAGGGCACAGCTTTTTGCCAGGCGGATGCCATGGCTCCTGCTGTTCTCTGCTCCTTGCAAGTGGGTTGCAGCCTCCTTCTGAGGTGGCAGGGCCCTCCCTGTGTGAACTGGCTGTGCAAACTGCCACACCATTCCCTGGTCACCATGCAGTGGTCACTCACACTCCCTGGGAGCCATTTAAATTTCCCACAGTTGCTCCTGGCAACACACCCACTGTGACAACCCTACTCGTGAGGTCTGTTGGCTCCGGTGGGGTCTCTCTGCATGCCTGTGGGTTCTCCTGGTTCCAGGAACCCCTCTTTTCCTTGTCAACACATGCTCAACCATGGAGCTTAACATTACCACTGCTGTTCCCCTTGACAACTGAATTGTATTTATATTTAATTTAAATTTATTTTATTTTATTTTATTTTGTTTTGTTTTGTTTTATTGCTTCAGGACATATCTTGTTTCAGGATTATAAATAATAACACTGGTAGAAATTTAATTTCTGATTACTAGTGAAGTTGTAACTGAAGGTAAATTTTCTGATGCAATAGAACAAGTTGAAATTACTCTGAATTTCATTGTTTGGAGGGTGCTTATCTTAAGTAATTTAATGTGTTTTTATTGATTTGTAACAGAAGGAAAACAGTTAAAAGTGTTGGCATGAGCTATGTACCACTCTTTCCCAACGGTCAGTTCCAGTACTGTAGCTGAAAACATGAATGTGGCTCTGCACTTAAATGTAAGGCAAATGCAACAGGCTGTATGATTTTCACTCTGAAGGGAGGAAAAAGGTTAAGCTTATGGACTAGGTATTACTGGAAAGGAAAATCCCCACTCCTGACATTCGACCACAAAACATGCAGGGCTCTCAACTGAAATCAAAGCATTGCCCAGTGACATCCTAAATGATGGGTTTCATTAAACTTCAATAATAATTAACAGAAGCATTGTTGGTAAAGAAATGGAATGTAAAGACACAATGTCCAAAATCTGTAGTGATTAAAAGGAGATAGAGTATGAATTTACTTCAGGAGGAATAAACAGAAGTTGTTGAACAACAAACCCCAGCTGAAAAAGGTTTCCCTCTCTGCTGGTAGGTGTTTCTCAGTAAGCCTTTTGAAGTAAAGGCAGGGCACAGGAATTCTTTAGTCATGAAATGTGCAATCTTTAGTCTTTTTAAACAATAAGCATAGTTGTAGGATGAAGTTTTGCCTAGTCTGGAAGAAAGAACTTGTATTTTTTGACCACGTCAAATTATTTCAGCCAAAAAAAGTAGGGAGTGAAAGTGTGAAGTCTGAAACATATTGAGGTTTCCACTTAAGAATGAAGATGGTCTAATTTTTTGATGTTTCTGAAAATGCACATTTTAAGTACTTTTGGTTTATAATAGACCAACTAAAACTTATCTTTTAGGATGTACACACTTTGCTTTCTATTTACAGTGTAACAAGCCTTGATATCCAGTTTTGGAAATTATTTCAGTATTTTTTAAGCTACAGTTCATACACTGCTTTTTATTTTGATATCTTTTGCTTGCTTTAAGATTAGTCTGCTTTAACAAAAATTGTTGAAAAAGGAGGGGAAAAAAATAGGAGAAATCCAGCTGATTGTTAGTTCCCCGAGAGACTGTGGAGTCTCCTTCCTTGGAGAGACTTAAAACCTGACTTGACATGGCCCTAAGCCACCTGCTCTGGCTGACCTTGCTCTGAGCAGGGTGTTGGAGTCAGTGACCTCTCAGGGTGGTGCCTTCTTGCCTCAGCTGATGTGTGGTTCTGTTTCACATGACTTCTTGTGAGGCACATGGACTGGTGTATGTAATTTTTTCATCTGGTCCATAATCTTTGACCTATGTACTTTAGGAAGGTCTTATGGGTAGTTAAACTCTGTATTTCATGTCCTACCTTTGCTTCTCACTGTGTTCTTGAAGTTAAACTGTGTATTGACAGTGCCTATAGCTCAAAGCGCATGAGCACCACCAATGACTGCAAATGAGTTACCGCTAGAAACGCGGAACTAACAGGTTTTAAATTAAACAAGCTTTTATAACCACAGTATATCTATTAATACCAAAGTTAGAAGTTATGGTACATTAATGTAGTTTTGTTCAAAGTAATGCATTAAGTATTTAAATACACGGTGTGCCCCAGGAATCCTAAAATCGGCTTTTCAAATTCCGGTTTAGTTAAAGAATATTGCAATCCTAAAAATACATTTTTATTAAAACACTGGTGAGGATTTTCTCTTTTTTCTATTAAAAATTGGCATTTCTTAGCTTTAGTGGCTTTATTCTGAACTTTACTTAAAACTGCTAGAGGCTTAAATTGCTGGTGGCTCGTGGCTTGGGTGGGTGTACTCTTTGCTGGGTGAAAACACTGGCTGGATGGCCAAGCCCAGAGAGTTGTGGTGAATGGAGCTAAATCCGGTTGGGGGCCGGCCACGAGTGGGGTTCCCCAGGGCTCGGTGCTGGGGCCGGTCCTGTTCAATATCTTTATCAGTGATCTGGATGAGGGTGTCGAGTGCACCCTCAGGAATTTTGCAGATGACACCAAGTTGGGCAGGAGTGTTGATCTGCTCAAGGGTAGGAAGGCTCTACAGAGGGACCTGGACAGGCTGGATTGATGGCCCGAAGTCAATTGTATGAGGTTTAACAAGGCCAAGTGCTGAGTCCTGCACTTGGGCCACAACAACCCCATGCAATGCTATAGGCATGGGGACGAATGGTTGGAAAGCTGCCTAGTGGAGAAGGACCTGGGGATGTTGGTTGACAGCCAGTTGAATATGAGCCAGTAGTGCGCCAACAGCATCCGGGCTTGTATCAGGAATAGTGTGGCCAGCAGGAGTAGGGAAGTGATCGTGCCCCTGTACTCGGCACTGGTGAGGCCACACCTTGAATACTGTGTTCATTTTTGGGCCCCTCACTACAAGAAGGACATTGAGTTGCTGGACTGTGTCCAGAGAAGGGCAATGAAGCTGGTGAAGGGTCTGGAGAGCAAGTCTTATGAGGAGAGGTTGAGGGAACAGGGGAGGTTTAGCCTGGAGAAAAGAAGGCTGAGGGGAGACCTTATTGTTCTCTACAACTACCTGAAAAGAGGTTGTTGTGAGGTGGGTGTTGGTCACCATCCCTAGAGGTGTTCAAAATATGTGTAGACATGGCACGTCAGGGCATGGTTTAGGAGACATGGTAGTGTTGGATTGACAGTTGGACTTGACGATCCTAGAGGTCTTTTCCAACCTTAATGATTCTATGATTCTATGGTTTCTATGATCCCTGAGACATCTGTATCAGATAGATCTCATTTCTGAAGAAAACCTACCTGGTTCGTGGGTACAGTTTATTGAGTCTAAGGCTTGACTAGTTAGCTCTGGTTCTGTCTTTTGAACAAGATGATGTAAAATGTTTCTTTATTGGTCTTGGCTAAATGCGTCTGGTAATTTAGTAGCCATTAATTTACTGAATGGATGTAACTTGAGACATGAAGGCTGAAGATGAAAAGTAGGGGGTAGATAAATCTTAGTATTAGAGCTGACTTCATGAAAATACCTGAGAATTTCAAGCATTATAAAGTAAGAGTGTGGTAGAGCTTTAAAATTTACATTTCTCTTTTACTGCTTGTTCTCTGTTTCTCAGTTAACATCACAAATAATTAAGTGTGTATGACCTACGGTGGATTGGTATTATCAACTACCTCAGATCCAAGTGACACATACCCAGTTCTGTTTAGACTTTGTCTTGTAGATATTTCAGTAGATTAAGGGACACTATTAAAAAAAGAATCTGTATGCCATCTAAGTTAAAATGGCTTTGTATACCATGTATTTATTCTCCAGAAGAGAAAGTACAGGTGTAAGCTTCATCTTCCTTTCTGTCTGTAGTAAAGTACCCTATATTTTCAAATAATGGTAAAAAGAAAATCTTTCCACTCTTTTCATGGAATAGGAAAGCACAAGAATTTACTTATCTCTTTTGAAATGATGACAGTAATAATGTGAATCTGAAACTCAAATGTTGAGCACCTGTGTGACTTTCATGTGTGACTTTCATATATGACCCATTTCTGAGTAGATTTTCCTGTGCTCACACAAACTGTGGCTCTTTTGAATGCTCAGGTTCTGAGTGATGCCTTTCTCATTTCTCCACTTTACATATAGTCTTATGAATGAATATTTTTATTTTCTTTTTAAACATAATTGTTCAGATTTTGCAGGAGAGAGGGAGACTAAATACAGTTTTCTTGATGCATGTGCTATTGTAGTGGGTAGTGACAGATTTAATTCTCTGTTGCATCTGACTCTAGAGTGATTCCAGTTACTTACTTTCTGGGTGTTGCTTTTTAGAATACCATTCTGAAAGAGCTGTTGAACCATTTATGACCACCTTTTACAGAAGGTTGATGGTTATTATATGTAAGCGTGACACAATTAAAAAAATGCACCTTTGGAATCACTTTGTTCTTAATTGAAATCTTTATTTTTCTCTGTGAGAAGAAAATAATTTGTGTACTTCACAATAGACTACAGGTTCTCAAGAATGCTTTTAGTTATTCAGAATTAGTATTAGTCTTGCATCATTTTATGTATTTTATTTGTTAACATTTACTACTCAATGCCTACCTAAAAGGAAAAGCAATTTTTCATATATGTTCCTTGATAGTAGGGAAGAAGTGTATCAAACGTTTTTAAAATGTTGTTTATACTTTTAACATTTTACAGTGATGAGATATGGTTACACTTTAAAAAGCATTTATGATACCTTGAATATAGAGATTGGAGACAATGCATTTAGAAAACATAATATACTCATTATTAACTAATTTCTACTCTGTTAATCTCATGCCAAATAAAAAAAAATTCCAAATATATTTGCTTATTTCAATTCAAGTGACCAGCATGTTTGATATAGGTTAATTTCTATTGATATTACATCTGAATCACCTTTTAAGAATGCTGTGCAACATTGGAAATGATGGGCAATTATGCTTGATCACCCAACATCCACATATCCTGTAACTCCTAACAAATTGCAGGAAAAAAAAAGTGATTAAAAGGAAAAGTACAGTGCTTCCAGAGAGTTCCATAAAACTTTGAGTACGAACACAACCTATAGAAATGCAAATCTAGAATACCAGGTGTATACATTTAAAATGGTTCCTGTTAGCTCTTTTCATAAAACAGTATTTAGTGTCTAGGGAATAATTGGAGCAAGTTATCTTGCAGGACAGACTCATAAATGTAGTTCATCTTCTGGGTTTTGTTCTTTCTTTTAAGCTACCCACTGAGCTCCTTTGTGCAATGCTTTGCAAAATAAAATCTCTGTTTCTAAAAATTAAATGTCTAAAGAAAAGGATGTAAAACTGCATGAAGGGATATTTTCTGTCTAAGCATGCATCTCAAAATGAAGTAAACTACTTAGGCTAGAATGGAGTTTGCAGAATGGTCTAACTATATGTTACTAGCTATGGGTTTTTTCAAAGCTTGTACATGTGGAACAGTTTTTTCCTGTTTATTTTAAATTCATATGTCATGTTTTTGTGGAAAGGATTATCAAAAGTACATGTGTAAGTGGACAATAAATGTTGAGAATGCAGAAACTGGATTTGGGGGAGTGTACGCGTGTAGCACATGCATATTTCTTTAGCAAAAAGTCTGAACTTCAGGACATCTCACTGACTAAGTCTTGATTCTTCACTCTTGCAAAAGCCATGCTTTGGGGTTTTTTTGTTTGTTTCTTTGTTTTTTTAAAGTAAGGAAATGCAGCAGAGTGTATGCTGCATGACATTCTTAATAAATTCTTTATTTAAGACTAACAGTCAGATTAAGGAATTAGGAGTCTTGTGTAGCCTTACGTTTCATCCATAAAAAGAACTGATAACTAGAAAAACAAATAGGTTTTGAAATAGTGGTTAGTGTTTAAATAGAATGCGGTGATTATTTTTTTTTAACTTCCAAGATCTACCCTAGAAAATTATGTACATAGAAGCTTTCTTAAGGGGTAGTCCATTTAGATTCCAGAAACCCCCCAAATATTTTCAAGCATCCGCCATATATTGCTATACATTTTACCGGGTTAGCAGGTAGGAGAATGTCTTTCTGAAACTTTTCTTCAGTAGCAGTTTAAATAATTGGGTTATCAACATTTTTTTGAGGAAAGGGTCAAAAATTTTGTTGAATTAAGAATAAAAATATAAATCAGCTGTCTAAAGCAAACCTTAGCAAGTTTCTTTGACTAAATGCAGAGAAATAATGTCTTTCATAGTATATTCATCGTGGATGTCAAGAGTTCAACTGATAGTTCAAAACTAGTACTCTTTCCAGTTTAGAGTTCTCTGTACGTAATTTGTGCTCACTCAGAACTATGGAGGTCTCATTAAGCTTCCAGTGTGATACAGTCTTGAGGTTCAAAATCCATGGTTGTCGCTGTCTGGTTTTACCTGTCTAAAATTCTGGGCTTTTTTGGTGGTAGCCAAACAGAATGGATGTATACAAAACTGAGATTTGCCAAGTGCAAGTATTGCCAAAAGCATAAGCATGTCTAATTAAAAAAAAATGGGTTTTTAAAAATATACATATTACTGTAACAGAAACGTGATAGGAAGAAGCGAACAGGGCAATAAGAAAGCATCCCTGCTCTCCTGTAAATCACTGGGGGGTGGTTCTGGAGGTGCAGTGCAGTCGGTCCACATAGCAGAGGGGCTGTTCCACTGAATCTTGGTTTAAAAAGCCAAAGGTAAGGAAGACAAAACTGTTCTGGTGAGCATTACAGGAAACCAAGGCCTTTGTTGTAAGGCATTAATGTACAAAAGACCAGTCTGTGAAATTTTGAGATTTATTTTTCAGCTTTTATGGGTTCCATGGCACTATGTAGTACCGTAGCATGCATGTGTGAAGAAAACTAAGCTTATTTTTAGAAAGCAAAATGATTGTCTAGAAAATGTGTTTAAAAGGACAGGATGAGGTGCTGACACAGGGACTCCATCTGTTCTTGAGCTGATGTTATGGTTGAATATACAGGTGCTCTAATGAGTTTATTAATCAACTGGGCAAAAAACACAATGTTGCATAGCTTCATAGGTACTTAGAGTTATTGCACCGATAGTCCTATGCTTCATGTAAACATAATGTACCACATAGAGATCGATGGGGGCATGCTCATGGCTGTTTGCCCTTTTGAAGATAAGATACTCCGAAGGGAGCAGCCAGCTGGGAGTGGAAGGCTGAGAGGGAGGTATGTGCATGTATGTAAATAATACAGTTTTATTGCAGCATGAACACTTCTTTATACATGGCTATTATTTTTTTTACCCCAGGTTCAGTTTGCAACAGAATATGTAGCTTTTCCCTTCAATAAAAATAAAGTCTAGAGAAAGTTTACAAAACACAGTCATTCAGACCCATTCAAAGAACATTAATGGAGGTAGTGATATTAAACTGAGTAGTTCAGCCTCCAGAAATGGCTCAGTATGTATGCCAAATTGTGGTGCTCATCTGTATAAGAAAAATCTTTGTTCATAAAATATAACAGGGAAGTGTGCTGGGATATCAGTTAGGTAGATGTGAAAGGCTTTTAAGTGTTTCTGGAGTTGAAATACAGGACTGGAAAATGATTGACTGCACTTTAGGTTGTCTGGCTGAAAGTGCTCTTAACCGTCTTGGAGACTTTATTTCTCTTCTGCTCAGTACAAAGAAGTTGCTTGCTGTCAGATTTTGGATGTTCCAGTATTCCTTACTCTACAGGATAAACTGCTGTACTGACAATAAGATGTGAGTTAAAGGTAATTCAGGGTCAATATCAGTCATTCAAATGCTATCATCTCACCTCTTTTTGCAGTGGGTTTTAGCCAGATTCGTCCTGTTTGTTAAACCTGTGAACAGCTTAGAGTGGTGTGTTGTAAACATTCGGTTAGTTAGTGTCAGTTTCCTGCAGTTTCTCAAAGGCGAATAGAGTCATAGAATCATAAAACAGTTTAGGTTGGAGCAGACCTTTAAAGGTCATCTAGTCCAACGCCCCTGCAGTGAGCAGGGACACCTTCAACTAGATCAGGTTGCTCAGAGCCTCATCCATCCTGACTTTGAATGTTTCTAGGGACAGGGTACCTACCACCTCCATGGGAAACCTGTGCCAGTGTTTCACTGCCCTCACTGTAAAAAATTTTGTTTTCCTTATATCCAGTCCAAATCTACCCTACTTTGGTTTAAAACCATTATCCCTTGTCCTATCGCTATAGGCCTTGCTAAAGAGATTGTCCCCATCTTTCCTATAGTCCCCCTTTTTAAGTACTGGAAGACCGCAATAAGGTCTTGCTGCAGCTTTCCTTTCTCCAGGATGAACAACCCCAACTCTCTCAGCCTGTCTTCATAGGAGAGGTGCTCCAGCCCTCGGATCATTTCTGTGGCCCTCCTCTGGACCCGCTCCATCAGGTCCATGTCGTTGTGTTGAGGGCTCCAGAGCTGGATGCAGCACTCCACGTGAGGTCTCACCAGAGCAGAGTAGAGGGGCAGAATCACCTCCCTCGACCTGCTGGCCACGCTTCTTTTGATGCAGCTCAGGATATAGTTGGCCTTTTGGGCTGCAAGCACACATTGTTGGCTCATGTCCAGCTTTTGGTCCACCAGTACCCGCAAGCCCTTCTCTGTAGGGCTGCTCTCAATCCCTTCATCCCCCAGCCTGTACTGATATTGGGGGTTGCCCTGACCCAGGTGCAGGACCTTGTGCTTGGCCTTGTTGACTCTCATGAGGTTCTCACAGCCCTACCTCTCTAGATTGTCTAGGTCTCCCTGGATGACGTCCTGTCCTTCTAGTGTGTCAGCTGCACTTCTCAGCTTGGTGTCACCTGCAAACTTGCTGAGGGTGCACTTGATCCCACTGTCTGTGTCATTGATGAAAATATTAAACATTACTGGTCCCAGTACTTACCCTTGAGGGACACCACTCATCACTGGTCTCAATCTGGACATTGAGCCATTGACCTCTACCCTCTGGATGTGGCCATCCAGCCAGTTCCTTACCCACTGAACAGTCATAGACATAAGAACATCATCTTTCCAAATAAATTTAATATTCTTGATTTTTTGTTTTTACCAGCAACATTCAGTGCTTTGTCATTAAAAACCATACTGGTGTTGCTTAATTTTACCAAATACAAATTCTCATTTGATTAAAAATTATTAAATATACTCTTAAGAGCCATATAAGGTAAGGAAGAAATAAATTGAAATAAAATTCTTCTGAGTATGTGAAACCAGTGTGATGTTCAAATGAAGTCTGAGTTTTGACATTTCTGAAATCAACTCTATTTCTTAGGATAACGTATATTCTTTCACTTGCAGTTCAACTTAGCCTTTTTCAGAGGGATGCACCTTGCAAAGCTGGAAGCGGCTAAGAAGAATTAGAAGACATTTTCAATGTCTGTCTTGTTTTCCAGAGCTTAAAATATAACTAAACTACACCCACCCTCTGTTCCTTCCTGACAACTATCTAAAAATATAAGTGTACTGACTGTAATGTAACAGTGTAGATTCTTGCATATACTAGAAAATTTGTTCAATGTCCTAACTGTGCCTCAGTAGTGCTGACAGACTTGCAGACACATACCTGTGTGTAAGGCTGCAGAATGAGGTAAGGTAGTGAAATAAATTTTTTGTGTGTGGGTGGTGGTTTTGTTTGTGTCTTTTTTTTTTTCTTTGTTTGAACTGGAAGCAGGTCTGAGTGCACTCCTACAGCAGCAGGTAATTTCCAGCAGGGACAAGGACAAATGGTGGATGTAGGGGTGTCAGGCTGTTTCTGTAGCTGAAGAAAACACATGTTGGTTTTCTAGGCCATCAGTGCTGTGAGTTGAAGACATGACCCATTGAATTTACTTCACTATGGTGTTGATGAGGACAATATTTGGATCTTAGCACAGTTAGTTTATCTCCATCCTGAAAGTTGTGATTTTTGTGATATAAATTCAACAGAACTTCTCATAAAACGATGTCGGATACAAAACTTACCTCCTATCAAGGAGGAAGCAAGCCTTGAATGTTTTAAACCTCTTAGGAGAGAATGTGCTTCAAGAAACAGAGAGACATCAGCTAGCATGTGTGATAATTTAAGTTTTGGATTATTTGAAAAAATTGCTATAAAATTAATCTTATTTCTACTGTTATAGAGGAATTTATAAGGATAATTTGTCCTTTAGGCATGATCTATTGAAACTGGGCATGGTAGCAGCAGTGTTTTAAAATAGTGTGTTGGAGAAAAAAAGCTGCTAACAAGCCTTCGTGGATGGAAAGCAATGATCAAAAACCACGAGAGCTAGCGAATTTTGCCAGTGTTCCCTCATACTGTGAGGCAAACATTGTCTTCAGACTAAGCTGTGATGGGATTTTTTCTTTCCTAGTGTGGAGATTATTTTTTATCTGTTGTGTTTTCAAATGTGTGAATTGGAAAGTAAGAGATTGTCGCATTTTTTTCCCACCTTTCTTTTTGCACCCCTCACAGCTAAAGAACCAGCCCTAAGGAGGCTGTATATAAGCAACCCTTTCTGTCGCCAGCCATGAGGTGCCTACAGTGTTTGACCCATATGCTGGAAGTCAAAAGTGGTAGAAAACTTGTATGTATCCAGATGGCCTTCTTGTTTTCGCTTAGAAAAGAAAGTCTGGAAAATCAATTGGTGAATCAGTTCAGTTTATAAGTGCTTTTTTCTTTTCTTTTCTTTTTTTGTTTTTTTCTTTTTTCTATCTTGTGCCCCCCCATTACAGTAGAACTGCATCACTTCTACCTAACTTGTTTCTGTAGACATCTGGGAATTCAGAACACTTACAAACAAGAACTTATAGCTCTCTACAACTACCACAACTACATGAAAGGAGGTGGTTGTGAGGTGGGTGTTGGTCTCTTCTCCCAAGTTACTAGTGATAGAATGAGAGGAAATGGCCTCAAGCTGTGTCAGGGGAGGTTTAGATTGGATATTAGGAAAAAATTCTTTATTGAAAGAGTGGTCAGGCATTGGAACAGGCTGCCCAGAGAGGTGGTGGAGTCACCATCCCTGGAGGTATTTAAAAGATATGTAGATGTGGCACGTCAGCACACGGTTTAGGAGAGATGGTAGTGTTAGGCTGACGGTTGGACTTGATGACCCTAGAGGTCTTTTCCAACCTTAATGATTCTCTGATTCTATGCTGAAAAGTTTAACCTACACAGCATGGCAATGCAACCTGAATAAGTTACTAAAATGCACACATACGTGTATATATATTTTATATTTAATAAAAAAAATAAAAAGTATAATGCAAAAATAAAATCATAAAGCCAGTTCACAAAAATCTTTAAATATAATTTAATCAGTGGTTTGTAAAAGAGCTTTTTATTTTATACAGTCACATTTTATTATTTTAACTGCAAGATAAACTGCCTTTTAAATTATAATGAAAGAGCTATTATTAAGTAGAATAATAATATCAATGCAATTTTTAAAACCTCAGCTTCAAAATATTTATTCCTGTGGTTAATAGCATTCTGTGCATTCTGTGTGTGCTGAGTTCAGCATGAAAATTATTAAAAATATTTAATCTAAACAAACTGAGAAGCTATATGTATGCAATACCAAATACAAGAAATTAATTTAACAAAACCCTAACTACTATGTGTTTTACTGTAGTTAAGCTATTTCAATTTGTACTTATGGAAAACAAAATGAAACTATGCAGTACAGTCCATTATACAATCTTTTCCATTTTAGATGCACTTAAAAGGAAAAAACACTAAATACTATAGGCAGAATTGTAAGCACATTGAAACACATTGCTCTAAACTGTAGGATTGTATTTCTACAATATTTTTTAAAGATTGACATTGTTCATTATTTTGGATTTTGCCTTTTCCATAAAAAACAATTTGGACAGACAGAGGCGCATTTTAGCAATGCAAAGCTGGCATATGACAAATCTGCAAAGGCTGGATATGTGATCTTTGTCTCTGTCTTTGTGTCATGCTCATAACAAAAAGATGAGTCACTATTGTGGCATCCTAGTTTTATTGTGGTGGAGTGGTTTATAGTAGAAATACTAAATTAAACCTCTGTGCAGTCCATTTTTTTGCTGAATTAAGGGAAACTGTGTGAGTAAGAAATACACAAGCTGGTTTAGTTTCTACTTAAGAAATATATTCAACATTGTAAAACCACTGGATAGTGCAAAGCAGTAATGACATTCCTCTAGCTACCAAGGCAGAAGGTATAGCTGAGGAAAAGGGCAAGCATAAGACATAAACACATGCTGGCAAGAGATATTCAAGACTGCCACATTTCTGTTGGCCCAGTTACATTGATGCCTGATCAAGGTTTCAGATACCTGGCTTGCAGTTGTGTAGGATTTACTGATCTGTAGGAAAGCAGACAGACTGGAAAAAGTATCTATGCACAAGCGACACCAATGGCTATGAGCAGAAATGTGTTTCCCCTGGCCAGTAAACTTCGATATTAAGATGAGAATTGAGGGGACTTGTTTGCTGTGACAGGGGAAGCACTAACTACCCTGGATGAAGTATCTAGGCAAGTGTGAGCTGTAATAAGTTAAACAACTGCTTAAATGTTTAAAAATAGGTTAAATCAATTGGAACCTGTCTGTCAAAGCTCCAGGACCATCCTGAGATACTCCCTGTGTACCTGAGCTTGGTCTTTCTTTCTGCTTGCCTCCTACCAGAGCTGTGTCTTGCCCCACTAAAGGGCTCAGTTCCAGGAAAAGTCAATCAGATAGTGCATTAATAAGCTCGGTAGTTTCCTAAAAGGAATGTTGATCAATTGATAGGTGCTAGTCATATAGCAACCTCAGTAAAATTTATGAAACCTGTCCCATTAGAAGGACACATACTGCTTTTAGAGATTAATTATTGGAACTATGCTACATAAAATAACATGTGTATCATGCTGGGTAGTTGTTGCATTATTAAATACAATAATTAGGGAAAATCAACAATCTCTGATAGTAATAAACTTCTAATAGGATTTCTTCTCTTATGCCAAAAAGTATTAAAATAGAGTCAAAGTGCAATTGATACCATCTTCCCTGAGTGTTTTCTGTGAGGAGTCCCTTTTTATCATGCCTTGTAAATGAAAATAGTATGTTTCTTCAATGTTGATACAAAAGAATGGTAGAGTAATCCTATTCGGTCTGTATTTATTTATTCTGTGGTTTACAAATATGTAATTATGGTATTTAATTCACCTAGGCCTATGTATCCGTCAGTCTATCAGAACAGATTATGAGTGAAAGTGTAACCGAGATTGGGAATAAAACTCCTTAACACCGATGTAGCATTAAGAAGCAGGCATTCTTTATTACGGCGCCGGATGCACGGGGGATAATTCCTCCTGGAGTGCACACCGCAAGTCGCAATAGACAGAGCTTATATTGCTCAGTTATATGCATTAGGTTTCCTGGAACTAATTATAATACTTGCATCTTAATTACCTGTGCATTTTAGGTCCCTGAAGAGCCCCTGAAGAGGTATCAGGTGGTCACCGGTGGTCCCCAGTGGTTTGCTGAAGGGGTGTTTTTTGTGTCCTTTCCGTGAACTCTAAGTCCGTCTTCCATGTATGGTTGTGATTTGGCCCGTCGATTAATCTTGTCACAGTGTGTTGTAAGGTGTGTTGGTTTCAACCGGTGTTCTGACTCTTATGTAGATGGAGATGTCTTTAGTCCCTTTTGTCTTGGCTTCCACTTGCACCTGCTGCTAGGTTGTTTGCATCTCTCCAGGATGTTCCCCATCAGGCTTGCAAAAGGTTATTTCCTTGAGTGCATTCTTGCCTGAGGGCCCTTACAACAAAAAGATATACATCTTTAATATGATTATTCACACAAGTCATGTCATACAAAACTTGAAGTGCTGGACTGGCATTTTCATTGTTTCATCCTGATTTTTCACTGTTTTCCCACTTTCCAAATTTTTTTCTTAGTGAAATTCTGTACTGCAAGGAGAATATGACATGATTCAGTGTGGGATACTATCATCTGACTTTTCATTTATTAGGATGTATGTTCCAATGCTCCTTCCACACATGTATGTTCCAATGCTCCTTCCACACCACCCTCTGCCTGTCACTCATTTTTTTAAATATCCTTGAAAGATACCTAGATTTTTTCCACTTCCCAGGGAAGACATTATTTTCCAAAAATACAGTCTTCTGAGTCCATTTATATTTTGTGGAAAAAATGAGTATAGAACATTGTTTTTCAGCATGAGACACATAAAAACCCAATTGCCTGTGGGGTAAGGGGGAAGCAAAAGGATGTAATTAGTTAGCCTTGTGAACACAAACAAAAGTAGACTCAGTCCATATCTGGGTTCAGTGCACCTTTTCCTCCCCTCAAAAAAACCTTTTCAGCAATAAATCTCTTTAACAATACAAGAAAGAATGCTCCAGTGCTCAGCTCTGATAGTAGGATGTGTCAGCTTCTTGTAGGGCAATTATATTGCTTTGTGTGAAGTCCAGCAGTACAACAAGGTAAGATGAACTATGCTGTGCTGTTTTATAGAGTTAGGGGTTTTTTGTTCGGCTTAGGAACCTAAAAAGACAAGTTGCTCTAAAGATGTTACGTATTTATGCATGTGTGGGTATATACACACACACACACATATACGTATATGTTTACACATCTTTTCAAAAAACTACTAAAGAATTTTCTGTAGGAACATTGTAGGGAGAAACATCAGAAAACTTGGGTCAGGCAGGGTGTTTTCAAGGCCCTTTTGAAGTCATGCATACATTAAGCAGTCTTACTGAACGGAGAAAATATTTAGCCAACAGTATATGAAAAAGGCAAAAGATGCAAAAGACAAGGGAATGATCCATTTCTACAGAAATAAAAGGATATAGGGAGTCAGTGAAATACGGTGCAAAGCCACCAACATTGATCTTTGTTCCTATGAGTATTATCAAATGAGAGATCTTTTCTCCTTAGCACATGCCTTAAAGTGAAGTCAAGTGGGGGGTGGCAGAAGGGGAAGAAAATGTGGGGGGCATTTTGTGTACTCAGAGCAGGCAACCATGGTATCATGATATGGTGGTGGGGAAGGAAGAAGATGGAAAAATGTGTAACACAAATGTAGTAACACAAAAAGTGACATGAAGGTGTGGGGTACAAAGAATTACTAAAAAGGAGAACTACATCAAGGCTTTCTGAGTACTTGTTCTACTGTGCCTCTGTTTTTCATAAGCCATGCATTATTTTGGATGTTCTTTTTCCTTTTGCTTACTTTCCCTTCTGCACCAACTGTGCTGTAAATGTATTTCTGTTATTCCTCTTGCATAACTTCATGATGAACCTCAGTAGCTTGCGATATTATCCTAAACTGTGACAGTATATCACGCATATAGTCTTTTACATTCTTGTGAATGTACTCATGCATATGCCACATATAAGGACTTCATTCCTTTTAGGGTCCACATAGAAGCAGGCTACTCTGTCCCTGAATAACTGGCGTGTCTCCCAGTCACCAGGGTATTCTGCGATGAGACCATATGAGGGTTTCTAGTTTAACTTCAAATATGAAGTGATATAGAACCCTAATTTTAAAGGACTTCAATTTCAATTTGACACAGCATAGTAGAAAACTAGATGAAACACTGCATAAGCTCTCATGTTTTCTAGCACTCTTTAGGCTGTAGCTGAGTTTTATAGATTCAGGATGCGGTGAGTCTTTTCTCATGAGCAGTTTCTTGGCTTACTCAGAGGAATGCCTCAAACTCAGTAAAGCCCTCCCCTGCCTGGCACTAGTGCTGCGGTTATCCCGAAAAGTAGGTTTGTTCTCCTGGTGTGCAAAACGCCAAACTACACACAGAATGGAGGTATTTTATTTAATTATTTTTTGTGCAAAGATCGGTACTAGGTGGTATCCCACAAAGCTAGCACCCTGCACCAAGAAACGACAAGGCATTTATACAGTTAAATGTGTCAGTCACAGCTAATACTGACGCGGCTCAGCTAATAATGGTTAATTTCTTTCTTGCCTCAATGTGAAGGTACAGCTCACTTTTAATTTACCATGCATGCTCAGAGAGTAAGGGACAATGGGGTGGGGAAGTTCCTGGCCTATAGGCCTGATTTTTAGTGTTAGAATGAGGATAGTTCCCCTAACGGGCACTTTGTTTTAGTTCTTATCAACATTCCAATTAGTTGTTCTCCTTGACTATACACTTCATCACCCTGTTCTCAGCGTCTTCTGAGACGGGATGTTCGCTTTGATCAGTCTTTCAGCTCTCCTTAAGGATATAGTCATAAAACAAGTGCTTCTTTATCTTCAGTTCCTGTCTCTGGCTGTCAGATTCTGTTTTGCCAAGCTCATATAGTTTGTTTTTATGGCTTAGCAGAAAATTCCAAAAATTCCATTTTCTTCTGGATGTCACTGTCTGTCACCCCCATTAGAAAGTCACATGCAGGAACAAGTCTTGTTTCTTCTGCTACTGAAATGAAAGGGCTCCCCCAAACACCACCTTTGCTTTGAGTGGCATGTATATGTCTTGTTACACACAATTTCATCTGTATCATTTTCCACTGAAATAAATCTAGCTACTTGGACCTTTCATCGTATAGATCTGAATATCAAACCTATTTGTAAAGCTCAAATGTGTTCATGGATAATTCACAAATGGATTGAGAGTTATCTTTGGTTTTCATCTATGAAAATACTAACACAGAGAGTTCACCAGTCTCACTCTAGAAGTTAAAATGTAAATCAGCTCAAATCAATTACCTGCTGAATATTGCAACATGAAGAAAAGCTTTTTGAGCTAGGCATGGGAAATTGAATGCTATGATTTTACACAGGTTCCATGCCAAGGTCTCTGCTGAGATGGAATGAGTTTTCTGGCAACCATACAGGAAGAGGAGGAAAAGCTGCTTATTTTGATTGAATTTTACTTTTGCATTTATGTGGTTAAGAAGACTCTTCCACTCCTCCCCTTTGCTACAGCACTGTGGTGTTAGATGTTAGCTTACATACAGGTTTTGTTTTAAAATAAATGGAGATGGTTTTGTTAATGATATACTGCTGATTTTATAAATGTCTTAAAAGAGTTTTCATATCCCGTGTCAATTTGATTAAAAAATACTTGATTTCCATACAGAAAGTTTCAGGAAAGTCAAACCTGTTACAGAACGGACTTTTCCAAAATGGTCCTGAGTAGTTAGAAGTTTTTACAGCAAATATTTTGTTGTTAACGGTAGTTAAAAGAGTTTGTTTACAATATTTTATCTCTTACGCAATGAGAAGAATAATCTGAGAGTTTTCTAGTCCATGGTAAAATGGATGTTGCTGTTGTCTGGGGAAAGGCCATGAATTCCAGCTGTTTCAAAGGCTCATGCTTTCCACCTATATAAAACGAATTCTGGAAAGAACTTGGATCTGATGAAAGTAAAACTAGCAAGGAGAGAAGGTCTTGTTCTTCAGCATGCTTGATTTTAGCATCATTGGACACTTTTTTAAAGTCAGCTGTAGCTGGCTTATGTTATGATTTGTGCAGCAATAGCAAACCCACTGTTGTGCATAATTGGCACAATAATTTAGAGATCTGTTCTTGATGGTTAGCCAGAGTTTGGCAACAAATAACTCACAGATGTTGGTGTATGGGGAGGAGTACACCAACAGTGACCACCGATAGGTGTGTTATAGTGCATTATCGTAATAAGTTTGCTGTTGGTGTAGAGGCCAACGCAATACACTTGCTTTCTGCTCAAGTGCACTTCTTTCCTTCATCTCACCTTTCCCCCACCCTGCCCCAAATTATGGCTAAGACTGCCATAATTTCCAGCTCATATGGGTGAAAACTTTGACCAGGATGGCATTCTGCTTGATCCTACTCTTCTGTAAAGTGTTAGGCTAGATCATAAATATTTTTAAATAGATTTCAATAGTTTTTTTGTCCAGTCCCTGGCTTACACTGGTTTTTGCTTTATTTGTTTATTTTTGGTCCCCTCCTCTTTTCCCTCCTTGGCCTTTTGCTGGTAGGGAGAGGGGCGTAGTTCCTATGAAGCTGGCATGTGAAAGGCTAAAACTGAACAATTCTCACATTAGGAATATTCAGATCTTGAATTCTAATTGCAGCCAACACAAAACATAGACATAAAGACATCAAAGGTGACATCTTTGTTTTATGAATACTTGTGTCACATCTTACTAATCTTTGCACATCATTTCCTTTTCATATAAAATATTTCAGTTGACACTTTACTGTGAAGAAATCTAATAATCTGTATTTCATGATGAATTCCATTTAAAGCCATGGTGTAAAATCAATTTAGATTGTCATATTCTCATTGGAGACATCCACCAAAAGCTCTCAGCACCCATGTCAACTCTTCAGATTTGTGAGGCTGGGTATTACATTAATTATCCAGAGTAGAAATCTACACTCCCACACTCTTTGGCTCTTTGTCAGTGTGCACTCAGACAGAATATCTTCATGGTATTCAGAAGGAAAAAGTAGGGAAAGAAAGCAAGGAAAGAAACAATACAAGAGAGAATTAAAAAAAAAAAAGAAAGAAAGAAAAAAGAAGTGAGGGAGAGATAAGATGTATTTTTTAATAACAATTTGGTAGTGAGGAAAACTTGGTGATTTTTGTGTGTCTGTGCTCAACTGACTTGGTTCTTTGACAGCTGAATCTTAAGTATTTAGAAGATGGGAGGATGGAAAGCAAAATGCCAATATTTATTTTTTTCACTACTGTAGAAACTTCAGTCTGACTTGAAATCATGTCTTTATAATAGAATTAAATTTAAGATGGCCAGATACAGAGACAATAAATAACTGCACCTGCAGTTATATGAATGATGATGCTGAGAAGGATAGCCATGCTGCCCATGTAGTCTGTAGGAAGAGGGAGCTATTTCCAGGCGACAATCAGAGCAAATGCTCTGGGATCATCGGGAGTGCAGAAAAACAGGAATCTGTCACTTCAGGGATGAACAGCAGAGAGAGACCTGTCCTGGCCACAGGGAAAGGAGGGGAGGAGAATGGCTCACCAGAAGGTTGGTGGGCTGAAAGCAGAGCCTAAAGTAATGCTGCCACTGCAGCAGAGGAATGGGACAGGACAAGCTAGTAACTGATGGGTCTTTTGATGCTTCACTTGTCACTGGACTCTTGTGAGACACTAGTAATTTATTGCTTATTGTCATTGACAAGGTGTTATGGTAATATTGAAACTTCTGAATATGGGGAGAGGAGAATTTCAAGTAGTTGTTGGCATTTTAATGGCTATTTTACACTTCAGATAGGAGTATTTCACTGTGCAGCTTAGAGTGCTGGTCTAGTGGTACATGACCTAGCTGTATTACCCAGTAAAGACTTGGGCTAACACTGATCTTTTGTGGCCTATGATTTCCTTTGAAAGAAATACAAGAGCATGGTTGTGAAAAGAAACCTGATTTGCTATAGGAGATCACTGGGGCTGGATGACTAGGACATATAGAACCAGTGTGCTTTGTTTACAATGCCAGTGCAACCACTGAAAGAGCAGAACTGTGGCACTGAAAGTATTTGCTTCTCCTCAAAATATATGTGCATCTCTCGTTAATGACAGCTGTTGTACTCTGCATTAACAAAGAAACTTCTCAGTTGTGAAAGAAATAATTATTTGCTTAGCCTGGTTATCAACTCTAGGACTCAGGTCTCCAGCTTGATCAATGTAGGTAGGCAGCTGTGCTCTGGTGGGATTTGACTTATATTTAAGAGGTTGGAAATTTCTGCATACCCATGACCACTTAAAGAGTTATGAGCTTGCTTTGCTCTAAACATTCAGAGTTACCAGGGGAGTGGAATTTCAGTGGGGAGGTGAGGTGGGCAGAAACCTTCCTCCAAGGCCTAAAACCTGTTGTTTCATTAAAAAAAACCCAAACAAGCCATTTTGATTTTTTTCACTACAGTTTACTTTCTAACTGGTAGAAATGAAAACTCTTCATTCTTAGAAACATGAAAAATTGGTAGTGAGACAATACAGTGAAATCTGGTCAAACATGATTTACTTTATTCTCTTTGTATTAGAGCATTCATGGCTCAGTTTGACAAGGTTACTACTTTGTTCTGGAACATGTAGCGAGCACTGACAATACTTCTAAGATGTTAGAGAAGTTTTGTCTTATGCTTCTGGCTAAGGCCCCAGTTAGGAGAAGTGATCAAACATACATTTGCAAATGGTGCATTGTGTCAGGACAAAAAAACCCAGATCTGGCAGACACTACCTGCCATGTCAGGTGTTTGGAGTTGAGCAAATAGAAAGGAATGCAATCTCGGAGAACAATAACATCTTAGAAGAATATGACAATAATAATTTGTCAGTGAACCCAAAATGACAGTGGGATAGTTGTGGGAGTAGTATGATATACCTCAGAAAACACAGTCTTTGCTAATTGTTTAGTGCAATAATAAAGATTTGTAATATGTTAAAGTTGTGAATTGGACTGTGTGTGGGTTGCATGATCAAATATATTTAATCTACTTTTATAAGACATTGATTAGGTTGAGCTTTTCACATGACAGGAATTTTGATAAGGTAGTTCTGAGACAGCTCAATGTGAAAGTGAGGTAGGTTAATGCTTGTTTTGATAAGATATCTCACAGTGTAGCCACATAGATTGTGTGAATGAGACAAAGACATGTCTGAAGAATGTTTTGGGAAAACTTTACCTAAGATGATATCCCACACCATTTGTTAGTCAACTTGTTTTATCAAGCCAAGGATATTCTGAAAAAGAACATCACAAAATTTTCCTCTGAGGAAATGTATTTTTTGCTTCTAGTAAGGGATTAAGTTTGCCCATTAATTTCTTTTTTGGCAAATTTGAAATCTTCTGGGGTAGGCCAAACTCTGCCCAGCCATATAAGTTTCTGAAAAATAACAGTAATTAATTGAATCTTATCTAACTCCAATCTAATCTGATGATCAGTGTGGGAAATATACTTTTGTTGATCATAGTAATGACAGAGAAAGGCCTTTTAATATATCCTAACCTGGTCATAGTAAGGTGGACACACGTTATGATATCATCCTACTTTATTTTTCTTTCCAGGACAGTGTCTAAAGCACTCTAATTATAAATTTAAACTTGGTAAGTTGTTTTCTAGGAATATACCTTTGGTTTTAGATAGCATGCTCTCTCAATTTCTGTGTTTCCCATTCATGTGTGTTTTTTATAATTCATATAATGATTAAATATAAAAGGCAAATTCTTCATCTGCTCTACTGATAATTCCCTGCCAAAAGAATAGTTTCCTGGGGGACACCACCACAGGAATTTCCTCTTTCTAGTTATGCAACATGAAAAGGTAAACCTCCTACTGGTTAATTTATGTGTGAAAACTGCTTCAGTTTTTGTGCCAAGTGATGTTTTAGCACTTAAAGCTAAATTAATACTAATCATGTCTGTGTAACTATTGACAATTATTATGACCTCTGGCTTAGTCTTTAAAAAGATGGGTATGTTTAATCTTCAGTAATAGATTTTAGTTATCCATAATTAACATTGAGAATTAATTCCAAACCAATTGGGAGAAATAGCCAGGAGAACAGAGCTAATGACACTTGTCGTCCCTAGTGGATGGAAGGACAAGGATAGGGGTTAACTCTAGGTGGTGTCCCGGCTATGTTTTCAAAGATATTTCTTAATTTTTCAAAATTGGGGCGGGGGGTGGGGGGGAGCTTGGCAGGGGGAGTTAAAATTAGTGTCTCATCCAAAGCAATCTGAGAAATCCATAGTGACCTTGGAAAATTAGTTATCTCTTATAAGTCTGTGTCAATTTATACTGAAGCGAGGCTTAGTTTTGATATATCTTTTCCAGGTGACTGTGGGGGAGTTACCTTGATTCATATTGATGAGAGAGAAGAGCCATTTCATAGCTATAGCAAAACGTCAATAAGCAGGATGAAATTTTTCATGACTGTGGTTACTCTTGGAATCTTTTTCTACATCTGTGAAATTCATATGAAAATTCAGTAAATTCGAAGTAAACCTTGCTTGGAAGAACAGTATGTCTATTTTCTTCAAGAAGATTATGATTACAGTTTACTGGGACTTTTTCCCTTGAAGAAGAGAGATTACAATTTGTTCTAAATCCTTTTCTCTCCCTCCTCCTCACTAAATAACATTTCTAGTAAAAATAGACTTTTTCATATTACATACCTCACATTCAAATATAGTATATATGCTTGGGAATATATTACACAATATACGGTACATAGTACCTAAGCTTGGAGGTAAAGCAGAATGGCCGTGACTAACCTTCTGCTACCTATACCCCAAACTCTGGCTTTGCCCCATGCTGAGGACAGGGAAATCTAAATCTAGGATGACCAAGTCTATCATCACCTTTGAAAGAAAGCAAGCTTTGAGGACACTATAGCCTACAATTACCCTTAGGAATAATTCTTATTCCAGGTATGTGAAACAATAATCGAATTCTGAGTTTTTACTAGCCACTTGACCAGGTTTCCTAATCAATCCAGATGTTTTCCTCAGGAAGTGTATGGAAGCATTTCTATCCCTGTTATCCAGTAAAACAGACACTAGTTATTAAGAAAATAGGTCTAACTCTATACCATCGAATATGTCTAAACTATTAAATGTATGAAAATTTAATGGCCTTAACATTATAACCTTCATAGATTTCAGAATAGTTTTCTTAAAGCATTACTATTGTTTTAAAAATTTATTGTAAAGTTATTGATTTTATGTTGCTTCAGGGAAGGTTCTATTCATTATTGTTAACAATGCTTCCGTGATTACATGAAATGTTCCTTGTTGCCACCAATTAATTAACCCATCAGAAAATATCCTTCCTTTTAGGGTAGATGATGAGGTCATTTTATAATATTTATCTGACATCTCTGTTCATTGTGTGAAGCAAGCTTTGTGATGTTCTGCAAAAAATCTTTTGCTTCATTTTCCTGTAAATGTCATGTTCAGGTTAGTCTCAGCACAGTCAGATGTTAGGCAAATTATTTGCTTGATCAGTCTTTACAGTGTCTGCTTCTGCAGTGGGATCTTAGTCCATGGTTGGGTTTGTGGCATCGTACTTGATCAGTGAGCTTATTGTCTTAGTGCACTTTGTGATGGGTCACTGGAAAAATAAAAGGTTTATAAGATTAAGTAGCCACTTGATGAAGGCTTTCTTCTACATACCTAAATAAGTACCTCATACATGTAGCACTGGGGAAAAGAGGGCTGCCTGTAATGTTATCATCACAGCAATAGCCAAACTTTGGGAGGATATTTAGGAGGAGGCTCTCTGTTGCAGATGGTCATGTACAGCAGTCATGAAATTCAGTGGTATCACTATAAGAAACCATCTCACTGATGGATAGTCCAAGTGTGAGCGTGTCAGGTTTGTTTCCTGTTGGCTCTGTGCTGGTTGCTGCAGAGACGACTGAGCAACTGGAGTGTGGCAGCAGGCATGGGGGAGCACGGGAGCAGGGAGGGAAATAAGTTCCTCAGTGCTAATCTTCCTCTTGGTATCTTCAAGATCATGGCTGGAAATGTGGGCTCCTCTTGTGCATGTATGGTTAGTATCTCAGCATTCCTTGTCTTTCTAAATACTCCTTGGGATAACTTCCAGGACTTTCTGTCCTTACAACTTATCTTTGTAATAACGCTTTTTTATACAGTTCTGATTTTTTTAAAACTTCTTCCTGCTCTTCTCCCTCTGTTTTTATTTCTCTTCTCACCTGCCTCATTGCGTGGTTGTCTGAAGCTTCTCCATACCTTTTATGTTGACTCATTTTATTTGTGTAATGCTACTGGTAGGTTATGTGATAAAGTGCATCTGCACACCCATGAAGGAGCTCAGAAAGACAGTATCAGGAGGGGGAGCCCAAATAATACCCTGCTGGGCTACTCCAAGACCATCATAGGGGTTATCAGCCCATCCAGGGCCCATCTGCACAAACCCAGAGGAGCACAGGAATGCATGACAGGTGGGAGCCTAAATCAAGGACTCCAGAGGAACCACCACCTTGTCCCAGCCCCTCCCAGAGCTGTCCCAGCTGAGCCACCAGCCCCAGTGACCAGGGATGAAATCCACCATGATGAGTCATTGAGAGCAGCTCTACAAATCACCTTTCACACTAAGAGGAGTTGCTGCCTAGGGGTGGGACACATCATGGAATGCGGGAGAAAAGCAGTTTGGGATCACACAGGAGTCAGGGTGTTTAGGGCAATGATGGGAAAAGGGAGGGGTTTAGGTGATTTGGGGAGGAACAGGAGTGGGAGAACAGTAAGGGAAAAGGGATTAAAAGGTTCCATCGCACGTAAATATTTTGGTCAGTACTCCTCTCTGGCCTTGCCCTGCACATGCTCACTGCAGCCTGTCCTACTTGTTAAATTTCTTTCCAACTCTTCCCTGAGTGTGGGTGTGCTCTTCTGCTTGTGCAGGAGGCCCTGCATACAGCAACCAGGGTCAGACCTCATGGAGCACAAGGCTTACATGTCCATGGTGCTAGCAACTGGAGAGAGCGTGGGTCTGCGAGTGTGTGTGTGTGACACCACCTGGGTTTCTCTAGGGGTGAAAAAGGGTAGCTATTGTGACCTGGACAGTCCTGACCAGCTCTGTATTTGTGTGATGGTCTGTCCCAGTGTAAAGGACTAGAAACTTGTCTCAACATTACTGGCAGGACAGTTTAATTACCAAAGCCTGATCACCACGGCAACTGAGCGGGGCAGTTTAATCACCAAGGCAGCCCAGTGAGTCTTACCCGACAGGAATATGTGCATCCTGTTGTCTCAGAGCACACGTCCTCTGTGCATGTGCCTGGGCCCAGGGTTAACTGACAACATATAGGGGGGCCTCAGACCCTCTAGAACTTTCTAGCACCCTCTAGTGATGGTACTGGGCATGTGCCCCACTGCCGAGTGGGAGGCAGGGGTATACAA
Organism: Phalacrocorax aristotelis; assembly: GCF_949628215.1. Classification (NCBI taxonomy): domain Eukaryota; kingdom Metazoa; phylum Chordata; class Aves; order Suliformes; family Phalacrocoracidae; genus Phalacrocorax; species Phalacrocorax aristotelis. The sequence goes on along the minus strand of NC_134276.1, from coordinate 107,477,618 downwards.
ATTAGTTATTGAGTATGCAAAAGGACATTGCTATAAAAAGAGGAAACCAGGAGAGACCACGAGGAGCATTGTGGAACATTCTCCCCAGTGGGTTCAAAGATACATTGGACTGATGGGATGCTGCAGATCTGTGGTGGTAGCTATTGCAACTCTTTCTCTCTTTCCCTTTCTCACTTTTTTTTTTCCCCTCATTTTCTGCTTTTCTCTCACGTATTTATTGTTGGCCAGATAAAGTGACTTGGCACTTGACTCTGTTTTGAGTCTTAATTCTGTTTCCGAGAATCTAAAAGGAACCCGGTCATGATCACACATTGGAGTCAATCAGAAGTTAAGCCCAGCCGCCCCCAACCTCCCAGAATTACCTGAGGTCAGTTGGAAAGCAAGGGGGTTTAACCTTTGCCAAATGGTTCAACCCAATAGTGGATTGTGACATCCAGCAACTGGAGTAGGGCTGCAGCTTCTGGGTCTCTCATGTCCAGGTGCTATCAACTGGGGAGCCTGGGCTCCAGGGGTCAGCCGCTGGGCACAGTGTGTGTCTGAGCCCAGCTGCTGGAGGGATCCACCTTCTATGTGTGTGTGTGTGTGCGTATATATATATGCACGCATATTATGTATATGGATATATACGTATATACATATATAATATATATATGCTCACTAGTAGACCTCCATCTTGTCCAGACAGAGGGGAGCCCAATGAAGGCATTGGTGCTGTCTGTCTGTATGTATTCTGTGTGGCCAGCTGTGTGTGTGTGTGTGCATGCCTGTTGTGTGCCTGCTGGGAATGTATCTTCACCCTGGCTACTGGCTGGACCTGGGGACATGAAGCAGCAGCGGACTTACCTCTCGGGCTGTTGGATCTAGCGTGAATGACAGATCTCTCCTGACAGCTCCCACTGTTCCGCTATAGATGAAGCCTGTTCCTGTGATCAGTTTTTTTTGTAGACATCTGGAATTGTACTTGTTGCAACACAATCTCTAATATTTTTGGGTTTTTTTTCCCTCCCAAATCAAATAATAAGCCATTATATTTTTTTCAAGAATGTATCAAGCCTGTTTACACTGGCCAAATAGGCATGTTTTTGGACTGAAAATTTATTTTGCTATAAAGCTAGTAATACCGTAATATGCTACCACTGAAATGCAGTCACGGTGGTCACATAGTTGCATGTAATGCAATTCTCTATCAGCTGGTATCAGAATACATGTTTTGTTAGGTAATCTGGTTAAAGGCTAATCACAATAAGCACAAAAGACCCAGTAAGGATCAGAGGAACAATGACAGGCTAGGATACCCTAGTAAATGAGAGAAAACTAAAAGGACCACACTGACTTTGCCTCTCAATAAAACTATCAAAAGCAAATGGTTTAGACCATCGTAGTTGATGTGAAATGTACAGAGATGAGCCAAGGAAGAAAATCACTGAAAGGCTATGAAAAGCAAAAGGTTATTGCCTCTCAGGGGCATTACAAAGGGAAGAGAATTTGGGGACTGTGTAAAACATGTTTTAATGGGACTGTGGTGTGGTGTGAAATTTTACTATGGGACTGAAGGTGGGGAGGGATCAAGGTGGACCAGTAGGTCCATCTTGAACAAATATAAGGAAAATAGATGAGTGGGGTAAAAGAGGCTGGTTGAGTGCATGCAGGTTGCTGGTTAATGCGCTTGTCTGACTGAGCCGAACTACCAGTCTATCCTATGTTCTTCTTAAATCCTCCTTCTAACTGTCCTCCATGTGAGTGGTGTAATCTCTGTTCTGTGTGTGGGTAAACGCCAGCAAACTGCAGGTCAGATTAGTCCTCAAGTAGGGTAAGAGGTCTGAGTACCAGCAACTGCAGTGGGCGCAAACCTCAGGGACCTGAGGTGTCAGTTGCTGGAGGAGCCCCGGGGTTTGGGAGCGCTCTACTGACCACACCAAGTGCCCACAACCAGCTAATGGAGAGGCAGGCAACGTATGTGTGTACCTGTCTGTTCCAGTGGTGGACTTCTGATTGGGCAGGGAGAAGGATCGGGCCATCAGTACCATTCCTGCTTTTTAGAGCTTTGTGCCTTTTATGGATACCAGTAAATGAACTATTCTGTCTATGCTGATGTGTTGCTGGCTATGTGTGCATATAAATAAATTTGAGTGTATACATATAAATACATTTGCATGTATGTATATTTATAGTGTGTGGCTTGCTGTCTGGGAACACAAGGGCAGCCTTGCTACTGGCTCTGTCTGGGGACTTGGAACCACTGCAGCTTTGCATCAACCTAGCTGTGGCAAGAGGAATCCTTCTAGGTCCTGAAGCCCACCAGATTTGGTAACTTTTAATATTATGATTTTCTGAAGGAAACTAAATAAATATATTCAAAATATGTGATCATTACAACTGGTAACTCCTTTTTAATTTTAAATGTCTGGTGCAGTATTTGCATGTACTACTCTTTCATTTTGTTAAACTGAAACATGATTTAGAATAAACACCAAAGTTTGGTACAGAGCAACAAGTACATTTGAATTTTAACTTGCCTTACTTTGTAAATGGGCTCTGATTACCTTCCTATGCTGATTGCTGAAAAGAGACTTTCTGAATAGAAAAGTCATGTAGACTTAATTCAGGAAAACAGTAATGCAAAAATTGAGCTTTGCTCACTGGAAAGTGTAAAATGAGGATTCCTAGAGAGATAACAAATTACCTGAGAATAATTTGACTAATCAGTAAGACATTGAAAGTGGTGCTCCATACTTTAGTATTCTTACATCTTTTGTGCATGTTTATGTATTTTAATTGGAGAAAATACAGATTTTTGCCACCTGGTGTTTTTACATGATGCTTAGCTGTGGGATATGAATAGATTGCAATATATGGACTAATAATCTAAATAATAACATAACTATTAATTCAGTATTATTGTGGAAAGGTACCACACAACTTGAGTGTACTGAGTGTATTCCTGTCTGCCTTTCTCACAGAGCTGTTAATCTGCAAAGGAGGAATTAACTGTGTAGGGGATGATGCTATTACTTGATAATAGTGGTCTTTTTAGTCTGCCAAACAAAGACATAACAAGATCCAATGGCTGGAAGTTTAAGTCATTAAAGTCAAACTGGAAAGACGGTGAAAACTTCTGGCAGTGAGGGCAGGCAACCATTGGAACAGATTACTAAGAGGCATGGTAAATTTTTCATTTTCTTGTTTTGTGACTACCCGTCTTTCTTTGGATTGTCATCTGATTTGTCAGATACTGAAATTATATGAAGGTGTTTTATGTTCTATGTAATGCTTAAGGTTGATCTAGTCCATGAGAAGAAAATATCAACTGTAAGAGATGTCTACCTTTGTCTAAAATGTCTGAAAAACTACAATGACACACAAAATGCAGCTCAAAAAGTTCAGTGGGCTACTAGGTCACAATACAACAGTACTTAGCTTAAATAACTTCTCATAGCCCATATGGTAGTGGAGAGGCATATTTTGGTGACAGAATTTAACTAGGAAGAGTACGTGACTGGTATATATATCCCTCACTACTGTTGGCTCCTGCCAGAGTGGTGAGTTCCATGTCATGGGACTGCTGCTGCTCACAAGCAGTTTTGGTCTTCTTTGTCCTAGGAAAAAGATTACTCACTTATATTAATTACAGGATCATGGGTGTTGCTCAGATAATCTAGGATGAAGCAATATGGTGACATTTGTTGAATTGCAATAATGTGCTGGAAATCTGCTGTTACGGCATCTAATCAACCTTCTGGTGATAAGTGGAGGAGGAGGACAAACCACTGTCAGTATGTTCTGCTGTTGGTCTTTGCTTTGGTCATTGACAAATGGCCATGTGTAAAATCATCCATCTGTGAAGGATGTAATTCCTTTCAGGAGGAAAGAAAGTTTCTTTTCTGTTTGTGTCTTTCGCATATCTTGGCCAAGTTAAAGTTTGTTCAGTTCCAGCGTGACTTAGAAGATACCTGGATATTGGTATAAAATACACAGGCCCTTGGAGCAGAGCAGTTGATTCTATTAGAAATGGTACAGCTTGCTTTTCAGGAGGGTAGTGTGATGGATACTTTGCTAACTAGACATCGGACATCATAAAGTGTAGGACTGTAGAACCTTAGGGTAAAATTACAAGTTTATACTATGTTTGGACCTGCCCAGTACCAGTTTACTAGTTTTTCACTTTTGCAAACCTAATATATTTCTTGGGTAATAATTTGCATTTTTCCAAAACAAGAAAAATCTATGGTGATTAAGTTCCTTTTACTACAGTTAATAGCAATGACTAACATAAAATGAGCACAGAGTAATTTTTTTGATGAAATGAAGTCAAAGAATAGGGAAAAAAAGCAAGTGCAGTGCTTGTCAGAAATGGATGACAGAGGAACTGTAATAGGAGGAAAGTATTCAGTTAAATTACATGCTTGAAAACACATGGCTAATAGATGGGGGAGAGATAACATCAGTTACATTAATGTGGATCAATAATTGATCTTTGCAAGGAGGGATAAGAGACAAGCGTGTGCCATTAATGAGAAGGAATTAAATACAGTCGAGAAGCCAAAAGCATGCATCATAAAATATGAATAGTGAGACTGAGTGATGAAACAAATCAGACTTCTATTCAACGTGAAGTTTTGTGGTTTTGCTAATGGTGACTCCTTAGATTTATTGGGAAAGAAGAATAACCTTTCTGGAGAAATGAATGTACTTTCATTTGAAAGTAGAAAATTAATAGCTCTTTAAAATTAAAAACAAATTCTTGACTCTGAAACTAAAATGTTATTTGTTGCCCAATACTTAAATGTATAAAGATGATGAATATAAAATGTAGTTAGTAAAGGATTCTGGACAACTATAACTAATGAAGCAAAATGCAATTTTTTTTTTTTTTAAGAAAAAAAAGGAAAGAGGAGAAGAGTGAACTGGGAGATTTAAGACTGACAGATGAGAAAGTCCAGTGCATGTATGGAAAATGATGACATCTTTATTTCACTAGAGTTTTTCTGTTGTTGCACAAAAGGAAGACTGAAATTGCATAGAACCAAAGAAAGTCATACCCATGTCCTTTGTGAATAATGAATAATTGAAATCTTGAGACAAAACTCGATGCCTACAATAATGAGGATTTTTAAGTTGATACCTCTGTAGAGGAACAGAGGGGAACAATAAGAAAAACAGGCAATTTTTACACACATTAATAAATTAGGCAAGAAAAAGTTGTTAGAGTACTTTGAGGAATAGAAACACTTATCTCATTACCATGAGTAGCAGTTCCATTTTTTTTTTACTGTAAAGCATAGTGTATATTTAAAATTTAACAACAAGCATAATAGTGTGTGAATTGGAAGGTTAAGCTCTTAGCAAGATGCAGTCTAATTTCTGTGGGTTCTCTGTTGGAAATTGTCAGGTTCAACCACTTGCATTTACTCCTGCCAGACCTCTGCCTCTGGCCCACATGTCCTGACTGTTACCATGTTAGTAATTCTGTGATGCAGCCCTCTACTATCAAAACTCTGGAGTGTCTTTGCTCCTGCCCAGTTCCCCTCTGGAAGGAAAATATCCAAGAGGTCTGAAAGAGTTCCTGGTTTGCTTTCAGCAGGGAATTCCCATTGCCTGTGATTCCTGCTACTGGAGCTCACAGTTGTTTTTTCTTCTGCTATTGAGGATGAAAAAACAGAGGGCAAGAGCTTCACTGAAGTGAGGTTTTATACTGATAATAAAGGTATTGCTTACAACCAATTAGGAACCGAATAAGGTAAGCTTGCAGGACTAGCTGGTTAAATGTATCCATAACACATCCTTTTTCTATCTTCCCTTGCTTTTTAAAATGAAAATGTTTAGATAGGAAGGAAAAGAAAATCAGGATTTCACCCAAAGATGAATCATCAACAAGTTCTGGATTAAGCACTTAGCTTGCCTTTTTTGGGTGTTGGGTTTTTTTTAAAAAAAGTTATTATTTGTGTGATCTGGGAAATTCTTCCAAATGTCTTCACTCCAGCAGCTCATCTAAAATTTTGTAAATTAAATTTTGAAGTCTGTGCTTTCTGGATAATTGATGTAAGCTCTCCAGAATGCTGATGTGTTTTTTGCTCCATCTATATGGCAATAGCCATTTTATGGAAAAGAAGGGAGGTCAACAGCCACTATTATCTTGAACAGTGCATTATTTTCTCTTTGAATGAATGCAACTGTTCAAGGATTTGTCTTGTAATAGACTCAGTTTCTTTACCCTTTTTTTTTTTTTAATTATTATTTGAAATTTATCTAATCCCTAGCTCTATTCTCTTTACCTGCCTGCATTTGCTTTTTGTCAGGTAGTGATTGCAAAAATGTTATAGAGCTGAAGAGTGGATGGCATTATGGAGGGAGGATGATGGATGGGAACACCGGCCTGCCCCTGTCTGCCTGGCACGAAGTCTTGAAAGTTCTTGCTCTTTCTTCTTTCAGACTAGAGTACTTTCCCTATTCCAGAATATGAAGGTCAAAGTCAATATTTTCATCTGTTCCTGTCCTCATAGCCTCAAGCTAAAAGAAAATGTAATGTTTTCAGATAGTCAAGATGGCTATGGTTTGTATTTTAAGTTTAAGTATTCATGAAAATTCCTACATTGATAGGGTCTTGAACCTGAGGTAGTCTTTTTCTTCTTCTCTCTCTTCCCCTCTTTGTTTTTTCCAGTTTGTGCTATGAGGAGCAGTTATTAAAATTAATCAGCTGAGTATGGCACAAGAGTCACTTGAGAACACTTCCTGCTGTGCCTCATCAATGGGCATAAACACTTCTGAGTACATCAATAATTGGTTTCATTTATGGTAGCTTTTATGATGTGGACACCTGTCCACTAGATGCTGGACTGCGGGCAACTTTTTGGTGTCTGGATCACAAAATGAAAGCTTGTAATGATTGAAATTGTCTTCTGAGCTGGATTTGAGTTAATGACTGACAAACAATGGTCCAAATCACATGATTAGTGGGGAGATATATTTAAATAAGGCTTTAATGAAATTCTCCTTCTGTGTCTGCATTATTATGCTTGATCCCTATTTTAATTTTTGGAGACTATATCTGAATAGGAGATACAATGCATATGCAGAAATTGAGCAAAAAGTAGCACTCAGAGGGAAATATTAAAAATATTTTTTCATTTTGTGCTAAAGCTATATATCCTCACATAATTCACGTACAGTTTTTAGGATTACCTTGAAATTAGAATTTTAAATATCTAATGTGTGTTTTAGAAGCAGTATCGTCATTGGTAGGGAGAGGTACAGAGTGAGAGAGAGTATAAAAAGTAAGGAATCCCTGAGTATATGTAGCACCACCAATAGTGGGTTTTTAAGTTTGGTTTGGTTTTTTTTGTTTGTTTTCCCATCTTACAGATAACTCTACTTTAATTGAAAAAAGTCTGTTCTACTCAGAGGTATCCTTTTGATTCAGCTGGAAAATAACATTTGGCTAGTATCAATAGAAAACAGTAGTTCTTATATATGAAATAAATTACTGTCTGCAGGATTTCCGCGAAACCAGAGTTTGAGAATGCCTAAACCCTTTTCTAAAGATGAAAGGAGTAAATAGCAGAAAATTGAGGTAAGAGTAAATGATACTGAAATCCAAGATTTTAATAACAGCAATCATAAAATTCTACAGGTTGTTGTAAAAGCAATAAAAAAAGCCCCACCAACCAACCACCCTGAAACCTTTAAGTAGTTTCAGAATATAGCTGGGTGTAATAATCAGTGTCATATTTTGCTGGAGTTCACACTTTGTGGTAGGTTAACTGGGCATTTTTTTATGGGCATACACCAGATAAATGGGCACATTTCATCTTTGAACTGTATCAGCTTAAAACTGTGGTAACACTTTCTGTGATTATCAACATGATTACTACCAGGAAAAAATAAGACGACAGAAAAGGAAGATAAATAACCCTCTAACCTTCCATGCGGATTTAATCTTAGAAATATGCCCCAATGTTAAAAATCACCTGCAGGCAGCATGTATCTAAATGTGCTCTCAGGTCACCCAAGGCAATAAAAGTCTTGTTTGGAAAAAATTGTATATATATGCACGTTCATATTTTTTTATTTATATATAAATATATAAAATAAGATCAGATGAGGGATATTTTCTAGAGCTGGCTAAGAGCAGAAAGCTGACATTTGCTATGAAAGTAACATTGCATGAAGGAAAATGCTTCTGAAATATGAGCCTTGAGAAAAGCCTGTAATGAGCATGGAAGGTCGTAATGCACATGAGTCTATGTCTGGCTTTTCTATGCAATGAAAAGTATAACAGGTGAGCTGCAAAGACACTACACTGTTTTTGCATTCCAGGAGTGCCTGAAATGAAAGCCATTCCAGCATTTCTGCATGTTGCTTTATGTATTTTGATTGGTACTGAAAATTGCTGGCTTGCTGGAGGAGCTCCCTACTGTGCATATTACAACATGCCAAGTATTCCAGAAGGAGGTTTTCCTAACAGTGTAGTAGGAGAAAATTCATAACAGTCACCCATTACTCTTTTGTTCTTTAGAAAGCAGCCTGGAGGAGAAAAACTTGCTTGGGCACAGGGGATGGGGTAAGGAAAAGCTGATATGAGGCTCAAACTGTCCAGCATTTCTGATAGCTTTTAATAATTGCTTGTCTAGGTTTTTTCTTTTACTGTATTTGGTTGTATGTTCCTTATCACCAGATCAGTGTGACATGACAGGATGAGAAAATAAACTGATATGAGTGTTTGATGGGATGACTCTATGCATGGGGATTACTGGTTTTTTCCTTTTCCTCAATCATGCATAAAGGTGAGATACAATTTGAGGTTTTGGCAAAGTAAGCAATGAGGTCTTCTGGTTGTCTTTGTCTTTTTAAACTCCATGTTTATATTAATTATATAAATACATTATTATATTTGTTAAAATCAGGCTTAAAACAGAAGAGCAGTTTCAAATTAGCATAGCATATGTTTTAATGTATGGCTACACTGCTATAATCAGTAACATCAACGTTGTCTACCTACACAGACATGCTTTATGTTAAGATTTTTTTTATCTTGACAAACACTTTAGGTCAATTTTGAAAATTAAAGCAAAACATTCTTTGAGGGTTTTTCAATTTATATTTCCCTGGATTTTTAAATGTATCTTCAATTTTGTCAGGCTCTAACTATCAGGTTGAGGAATTTAGATTTTTTTTCATTAAACTATAATTTGCTTAAATGTGTACTCCTGGAAATTGTACCAAATATGTGGTTTATATTGGTTAATAATCATTGTAGTGTCTACTAGTTTAAAGGAATACTGAGGCAATACTTACTGCCTTTTATACTTAATTTGATTTTCTAACTACAAATCCCTGAGGGGTCTGGCAGTGAAAGTTAGACCAAAGATGTGGATAGGAATGAATATTCCACATTCCTAATGTGGATAGAAATGAATAAATTTTATTTTGACAAGTAATTTCTCTGCTGAAAAATATAAGTTTCAGCTGACTGAGAGTTGAAAATTTTTGTGCTGAATAAGCCGTTTGGGTTTTGCACCATTGACAGAGCAGTACTGAAGCACTTTCCCAAGTTGTCCGTGGTTACTGCTTACCCCTGGGCATGAAAGGTCCACATTTTGTTCTTTTCCCCACTTAACAGGTTTTGGTTTGGGGACCTATAGTGGATGGGAATCTCTGTTTCTTTACAGAGATGGTTTCACTTGATGTAAAATAGTTAAGTATTCACTGTGCCTGAGAAAATGTGAGCATGACAACATACAGCTGGACTATATCACATACAACAATGACTATATTTTTGCCCACATTAGGAAGTTACTTAGGAAGCTGACCGGTCAACCAACTGTTTTTCAAAGTGGATTAAAGTGACATCTTGACAATTTCTACTGATGTCTGCCATTAGTCAGTAATAATGAACTTGTATTATTTTATTTTGTCAATTACTACACTAAAAAGTGATTTTGCTAGATGAAGTGATTTTTATTTCCCATAGCATTGTACATGTTTTTAGGAACGAGAAGGTCGGGGTAGTAATCTCTGCTGCAGTTACAGTTGTATTCAATACTTAGTCTGAATAAGATAATGACTTACACCAAGCTTATGTTGAAATCCCCTGTGGCCTTATGGTTTGGGGATCCTGCAGGAACATGAAAGATGTGGAAACGTATTTCCTCCAAAAGTGGAGGTTACTCAATCTGAGCTTCTAAAGTTAGGTGAACACCAGAAGCCCCAACTTACTGGATAAGAAGAAGTATAGTCTGCCTCCCCAGTTAATGCCAAAGTACCATCTTGTTCATTTTTCATTTGTTATATTTTCTCTGAACTGAAGTGTCTAAATGAAAAACAAAGAACCAACCCTCCCCCCAAAATAACCCCTCCACCCACCCCCGAACTATTTTTTTGTTTAAAAGAAATGTGTGGAACACGTAAATCAAAGCTGATTAATTTTTTCCTCTCTCAATTTGATAGTTGAACTGGTAAAAGGAGACATAATTTTCTTGTGCAGTAATAAAAGTGAGGCTTCCCTTGACCTTTAGGGTGTTTATCCACTATCTAGCTAGAATAACCAGTGTTTTGTCGTTTTCTTCCATAGAAATAGTAATAGCAATTGGAAGGGTTATAAAGTTGTAGTACCGGCAGCAATCATTCTTTCTCTGTGAAAAGCTAATACAAAGAGGAGGGGAAGTCTTGTAGTACTTACCTTGTCCATAGCTACTTTGCAATGGGTGAGCTGGTAAGCAAGCTGGGTTTATTCTACACTGTCCCTTCTCCCATCCCTTACTGGCACCTTGGCTAGACATTGCACCGTGAAAGTGCCCCAAGGGCTCAATTCAGTGATACTATGCAAAGAGCAGGATCTTTATCAGGTCTGGTTCCTCCCCAAGGTACTGAATTGTGAAGGAAACAAGACAATACTAGAAATTAAGTTGTCTTAGTAAGAGTGAGACATGCCTGTTTGCAGAAAGTCTTTGTGGTATTTTGTTGCCTAACTCCTTCATCCATTCTGGAAAAAGAATACATTGTAAGATTTTAAGAACTTGATGTTACTTGCTACTGCTGCAGGCAAAGAGGATGGAGAATATGTAGCAGAATTTTGTAGGCAAACAGCAAAGCTGTTATCTTCAATTTTGTTGAATGCTCAAAAGGTTGTGGCTTAGAATCATAGAATCATTTAGGCTGGAAAAGACCTTTAAGATCATTAAGTCCAACTGTAAACCTAACATTGCCAAGTCCACCACGAAACTGTGTCTCTAAATGTCACGTCTACATGTCTTTCAAACACCTCCAGGGATGGTAACTCAACCGCTTCCCTGGGCAGCCTGTTCCAATGCCTGACAACCGTTTCGGTGAAGAAGTTTTTCCTAATATCCAATCTAAACCTCCCCTGGTGCAAGTTGAGGCCATTTCCTCTCATCCTATCACTTGCTATTTGGGAGAAGAGTCTGACACCCACCTCACTACTCCTTTCAGGTAGTTGTAGAGAGTGATAAGGTCTACCCTCAGCCTCCTTTTCTCCAGGCTAAACAACCCCAGCTCCTTCAGCCACTCCTCACAAGACCTGCTCTCCAGACCCTTCACCAACTTCGTTGCCCTTCTCTGGACATGCTTCAGCAACTCAATGTCCTTCTTGTCCTGAGGGGCCCAAAACTAAACACAGTTGACTTAAAGGTTTTGAAAAACAATACTCCATAAGAAAGCCCATTGGATTCAGAAGGTAATATATATGCAATTCTGTGTGTAAGAATCCTAAAACTAGGGATTAAACTTCAAAATATGTGAAATTTGACTTTGTTTTTCTCTTGATATTGGGAACAGAAGATAGCTATACAGAGCCTAGACTACAGCAGAGCCTGTGGGAAGAATGACTGGAAAGTGTATGCAAGGTTTATTTTATTCACCTACAGCAGAAAGGGACTAAAGCTGGCCTTTTTGGTTTCTCTGTGCTGCTTATTTTTCTGTTTCAGTGCTGTATACTGGCTTTTAATCTGAGACATTCTGCACATCTGTATCTCTTAAACGTACGTCTACAAATATGTGAGTACACAGGCAAATTGGTGAATATGTACCTGTTAACCTAACTGAATATTAAATTTGATAAATACTTGTTCAGAAAATAACTTAAGGTTGTTTACTTGTTTTTTAAGACAGTAAATTTCCATTAAATATTTAAAATTTACTGATGTAAAAATGAGAAATTAATTTGAAATAAAAGGGGGTACATGCAAAAATATTTTTCTGATACTGATTTGAAAGTTTTCCATTGCAAATTTCATTTTTTCTTCATATGATAAGGATTATTGATACAGTGAATTACCTTCAAGTGAGAATGAAAGAAAAATCATCAATACTCAAGAAAACTCATCTACTAGGACTAAAATATTTTTCATTACATTACAGATGCTTTGAACTTTCCTGCAATGAGGAACACATCTACACAGCCTGTTTTTTAATTTTATTATTTTTAAGTACATGATTAAAAGTAGTTTAATTTTTTAATATTCAGAATCTCAGGATACCTTTTATATTCTGGAAGACATAACTCTTCAGAGCAGTTGTAATTAGCCCCTATTTCATGAAGTGTCTAAAATGGGCAAAACTCACTTGTTTGTTCCTCTCATGGAACATCTCAGGCAGTCCCTTGCTCTTCTGTTTTGAAGGCATGGGGGATGAAAACAGGCTATGCATATGGGAAAGAGAAAGAAACTTCCCTTCTCCTACAGAACGTGTATACCTTTGGGAGATTTCACCTCACCCTTCATACATAAAATGAAAATATAGTTCTTAAAAATGGAGGGGAAAAGATTTATTTCAGAACATCGTATTATTACTACAGATAAAGTTAATAAAATGTTAATTTGCTAAACATGCATAGCCCAGGCAACCAAAATGTGTCATGGGTGTCAAGGAATGCAGACTGTATCTAGTCCTAGCAACAAAGGTTAGTATTTTTTTAAATACTAGTATGTTTTCTCTCATTGCTGTTGAGAACTGAGGCATCGTCTTTCCTTACAGTAAGCAACTGTAGGATTTTATTATGTCTAGTTTTTAAAGCTGGCTGAGCAATCGATTACCTGAAATTCCATGAAAAAGGAGAAATTCAATATTGTTGAAAAGTTACCTCCAAAAATAGGAGTGCTTACCAATTCTACCTTGCATAAAAATACAAAGTAATTAGGAGAGTGAGTGGGATGGGTAAGGGAGGAAGGAAGGTTTTCTAATACATTCCTAATGATTTTTTCCTTTCCTTTTTTAATACTTTACTGAAAATGGAGAAAGGGAGGAGAGGTATCATTTACCTACTTAAATGGCCTGCTGATTACCATTGAGAGTTTGATTTGGCAGTTCAGCCATCAAATAGACACCACTCAAGAGTAATTTCACTATTAACAAAGCCTCATTGTTTTATGACAATTACTAAGAAGATGCACAGCCTTAAGACACTTTCCTTGTTATTTTCCCATATCATTTACCAGGTCTTATTTTCTCTGACATCAAGCTAATATACTAAAATACCAACGTAACTAAAAGTTGAAAGTGTAATACATTAAATAAGCAGGTCAAGAAAAATACATCATTAATTTAATATTTTAGACTGCTAGAGTTAGGACTAGCATAGCCCTAACACATAGAGTATGCAGTTTCCTCCTCCATTTGGAGTTAGAAGTTTGACTGGTAAGTTTTAATTCACTGAATGTTTTGTAAATGTTAGTGATTACTTCAGATGTGTCTGTTTAAATGGGAAAAAGGCATTAAATGAATTTGGTAGTGACTTTTACTAAGTTACAACAGAAATTAATTTTATCCTTTAACATACTCTTTATATGTTCAGGTTTAACTTCGGCAGGAGAGATATTTCTGTCTAAACAGGAACAAATATTACTGGTTGTATGAAAAGCAGAACTAATTCTATTTCCTTGCTGTTACACCTTTGCATGTTTTATGAATGCTACTTTCTAGGTTGTATGACAGTCTTGCTTGAAAACCCAGTGCTTTTCTTGTTGATTTTGGTATTAAGTACATCTCTAATATGAGCAATACCCTATTTGTGAAGCCTGGGCTTTCAGTTCCATCCATATCCTTGACCAAGCATGGGGAAAAGCAGTTATTTAAAGTCATGGTTATTAAGTCCCAAAATGTACCTATTTGGTTTTTTTGTTTATTTTTATGTGTGTTTGATGTTAATTCAACTTAAACTAAGTAAACTTTAATGAAGGAACACTCTGAAGCCTAGTTTGTCTATGCCTTCAAAGGGTTTACTGTCTTCATAAGAACTAGCCATAGTACTAAATACATGCCAAGTTCTTTGGTTTTCTTCCTGTATGTATATGTGCATATATAAAGCAACCACAGACTTAATGGACTCACAGGGACATATCCTGGGATATGGGTATTTTTTTAAAAGGAAAATAAACTGCATTTTTTAATGTAGCATCATATATTTCCAGCCCTGGTGATAGGTTATCCTCTATTATAACACTTAAATTTACTTAATTGTTTATCTTCATAAGGTAAGAATAATTGTGCAGTATTTCATGTGATCAAAGCAGTGTTTATTGATGAAGAATGCAAAGTGCATTAAGGACGAATGTAGACCTGGTAAAAGGTAGGAAAATTAGTATAGCTTACCCATACTTACATTAGACCAGAATCAGGCTGGAAGAACATAAGGCTGAGATTTTCAAAGTAATTGAGGACATACAACCTTACTTTGAGCTTTGCCATAAATTTTCTGTGTAATCTTAAGCAAGATGCTACTTTTAAGAGCTTAGAAAGAGAATTGTATGAAACTAAAAAAAACAAATATGGTGAAAGAGATACCCGTGAGTTAGGTTGTGCTGCCTTCACCAAGTGATTGCTTCAAGGGTAGCCAGCAAAACTATGCTAGAGGGGAATACCAGCTGGAAACTTGCTCACTAGACTCCATGTGTAAATTCTGGTTTGTGGTAGTGTGCTTGTCTTCCAAAATAGTGAATCCAAACATACCAAAATACTGTGTTAGGTTTTATGATTAAGGTTAAAAAAAAAAAAAATCCTGTTTCTAAGGTTCATTCTAGTTGTCAGGCAAGGCTGGAAAAAAAAAAGGAAAAACAATTTTATATAGCTAGCACTCTACTTTTTAACTTTTGTGTAATACCTGGTCATTATTTTCAACACTCATTGTTCTACAAGCTGCACTCTCTGGCATCCTATAATTACAGGTCAGTTTGGTTTTCAGTTGATGTTATGAGTATCTACAAACTTTTTTAACATAGTTGGGGTTTCTTCTAGTTCTTTCTTTGTATTATTTAATTACATATACAGCTATTGCCATTCTGTATTTGAATGTCTTTCCCCAATATTTTTTAATGCTTTCTTCTCCATATCATATTCAGAGAGGCACTGCTCTGCTCTATTTCTGCTTATGTTAGGTAATATAATTTTTAGGAAAAAATGTTTTTGTCCCTTGTTCCTTGAACTGCTCCATACCATCTTTCAGTACTGAGTCAGAAAAATCACTTTCAAAGATCTGGAAAATATCTTTATATACATACATATATATATATGTATATATTTACATATTTGTTATTCTTTTATTCTTTTAAAAACTTCTATGATTTCTTAAACTGGCTAAAAAGCTTTAATCCCTCCTGCTGATATGACTTTTCCTGAAAAAAAGGCTTTACAGGTATGTTGCTTTTGGCCGTGGGCAAGATGGCTTAGACTACATGACAAATAAAGTCAGTTTCAGTATAAGGTTAAAAAAAGAAGACACATGAAAAGACTTTCAAGATCAGGAGGTAGTATGACAGTATGATATACTGCCTTTCTTCCATGATGATCAGGCTTTATTCAGATTTTTATTCTTAAAGAGGGAAAATTTATTCAATAGAGTGCTGTGTTACGATGTAGTGTATGGTGAGTAGTTTACATCTTAGGAGAAATTAAAATCATCTTCCTTTACATGAATTTGGAGCTGTATTTAATTTATTAGCTTATTGATGCATCTGGAAATTCTTGGAGGTAACTGAAAAACAGTTCAGGACAACAAGATGTGAAGTACTATTTATTGCCATTAAAATCTGCTTAATGTTCTTTAGACTCTTTCCATTTACAGAATAAGTTATGTTTATCATAGTCTGTTTTGTGATTCTAATAGGTATGCCTCTAACCAAACAGGGTGTGGTTCTAGCTCCTCTAAAAGCAGCAGCCTTTATTCTGTCAAATATTTCACCCTTTCCAGAATTTTGCTTAGTGTCTCAAATGTAAGGTTTAAAAGATGATATATATCCCAGAAATACTATATCTTGTGGTTAACATCTGTGTCCCTGATTTGACGTGACATGGTGCGATGAAATTTGACCAGAAAATGATTTCACTATGAAAATGATTTATGAAGGAAAGAAAGCAAAAAACTAGAAAAAAAAAAGTAACAACAGTGTATACACAAGACAGGGAAATTGTTTCTGACAATACTGATATGCCATTACTATTTAATATTTTTTTCCTCGATGGCTTGAGGATATTGATACTTTAAAGCCAGATGCTGATTGACTGGTATGAACACTTGATTGTATGTATGCATGTGATAATGCATCACAAGGACTAGAGGTGACTAGAAAAAAGACATTTTGTTTTCCAGGAAGACCAAGATGAGTTTGATGCATTTTTCTACTAATTTGAATTACCTTCCCATCTTAACTCCACGATTTTTCTGAGCTATCAGCGACAAGCCAAAAACCTTTGCTTCAGGCAGGCCTATGGGAGAGGCAGTCCTGGAGCTATGCAATCTGGAAATTTCAATGTCTTTGTCCACTGAAGACCTTCAAGGCATCCAGAGGTGATAAGCCCTTTATCAGGCTCGTGGGTACTGCTCATCAATTATTAGAAGCTCAGAGCAGCTTGGGGTCTTCAGCAGGTCACAGCTGGATTACGAGAAAAAAAAAAATGGGTGTGACTGAAATTTTGTCAGAAATTGATTTTGACTGAAATCACACTGTCTTAGGGGAAGCTCTTACCTTTGGTGAATCAACAGGCTTTAGTAGGTAGAGATGCACGATATTTTTCTGACTAGCTCTGTTTGGAGCTAAAAGGAAACAAATGTTCTTGCTGTAGATGGAACACCCACTGAAAATACATTTCTGAGGGTGGAATGGCTTAAGGAATCCACCTACAATTGGTTAATGTTTTTTTTTTTCTCTTTCTTCTTGGACTTCTTGAAAATCTCTCTTAGCTCACTTTGCAATCCTTGTTGCTGTGAAAGTCAAAGAGATGGTTATTCCAAACTAATAAAGTCTGTTAAAATGTGTTATAAAAGGAATCATTCTGGACAAAAAAGGTCAGAAAGACAATTTTTTGAGTAAGAAAAAATTCCTCTGGTTCAGCAACCACAAAGTAATAAGCAATTCCACTAAAACTTGCAGTATCAAGAACATAAAATCTTTTCTGTCCTTTAAATCACACAATGCTTGGCCCTCATTTCTTCCCAAGGAAATAGCCATATTCTTTGCCTGAGACATTGCTTTTCATCATAAAGCGGAAATCTGTGTGTTGAGAATTCAGTCCTCCAGCTTGGTTCCATTTCTTGGGTTCATGCATGTCAGCAGGCAGGGTCAGCTGTCTTTTAGCATCCCGAAGAGTCATCTATGCTCTACCAAAGGTGCATTCTACAAGTTTTTTTTCCTTTCATAATGGTGTAATTCAAAGTTGGTCCTCCCTGATGATGGAAAGGTTATATTATGCTACGATGATGAATATCAAATTAATCTGCCACTGTCCATTCAGTTAGTAAGACGAATAAGATGTCTGATGCATAACTTCAGCTGCTGTTGTTAGGTAAAATAGGCTATGCTTTGAGCAAAAGCTGTTACTCAGCTTCAACCACAGTTTGCATTACATTTTACTCATTAAAACAATCAATTTACTGAACCAAGGAACAAAATTAAGATAAAAGGCAAAATTTACAAAAAACAAGTTAAAGAATTGAAGTAAATGATGACATTCAGATTCTGCAGGTGGTTTTCAATATTATATTTTCAGGAGAAAACCCAGGTGGTGGATATTGTAGAAATGCAAGGAAAAATGTGTAGGTGAACTGTGTAATTACCAGTCTTTAATTAACTCACAATTTATTTATTTGCTTTACAATATTTTTTTTTTTTTGTAATTCTCATTGGCTAGTAGAGAAAACAAATTCTCACTTTGTTAGCAGGCAAACTCAACAACACTCTATTCCAAGATCTGGGACAGATGATAATATCTCTTGCTTTGAAAAGCATTTTTTTAAAAAAGTTTTAGGGCTAATGATTAATGTGAGACATTGTAGAAGTACCATTTGGTGTCAAGTGATTTTCAGTTTTGTAATCTGGTTTGTAAACCAATACATTAGTAAGTGCTTTGCCAAAAGTTTAAAATAATTCAGTGGTTTTATTAGTGTAATTTAATTAGAGTCCTTTCATGTCTGTTACGGTGGAGTACAATATGTATTGCCCTCTGTTCTGCATTCAAAATACTGAAAACATTTTGCTCTGATGAGTGCTGATATTCTAAATACTGTACTTTAGATGAGCATTCATAACTGTTTATTTTTACAAATAATTTGTTGTGAAATTATTCCACAGTGGTTTTGAAAATGAAGTATTTGCTGTGAGTATAGTTTTTCTTTTAAGCTCAGAATTGCCATAGTGAGGGAGATGACTCTCTATCTAGCCCAATGGCTTTTGCCCAGCACTACCCAGTTGTAGATGTTAGGCAAAGCATATAACACCGGAGTAAATCAGAGAAGCCCTGCCCCCTTCAGCTTCCAGCAACGAGCAGATTAATGACTTTATTAGCGAGAGGCTACATCAAACCACTCTATTTCGTGGCTGTGAATTGATATCTCT
This sequence comes from Phalacrocorax aristotelis, assembly GCF_949628215.1. Classification (NCBI taxonomy): domain Eukaryota; kingdom Metazoa; phylum Chordata; class Aves; order Suliformes; family Phalacrocoracidae; genus Phalacrocorax; species Phalacrocorax aristotelis. Next base: position 107,458,782 of record NC_134276.1, on the reverse strand, counting down.
TCCATGAACTTACGTCATCCTCATATGAATTCATTTATACTTTTGGTCTCTTGTGAGTTTTACTATTTAATTACATTTTGTGTGGATGATATAATTCCTTCTGATGATTTTGAATTGCTGGCTGTAGTAGTATCACAAGTTTCTTTTTCTGTGCCATGAAAAATAAGGAATAACTGTTCACTGTTTAACTTTCTCTGTATCAGCCACGATGTTCTAGTCATCTGTTCAATCCCTCCACAGTAATTTTCCAGCCCCCCTCCCCCCCTGCCCCAAGCTGAAGAACCGTGATTTGTCAAATCATTTCTAAATACAGAAGTGGTTCTGTATCTGTCCATTCTGTTGCCCTTCCCCACCCTTTATTTTTTTTTTCTCCATTTTCTACTTGGCCTGTTTTGGGAGGGCCTGACCAGAAGTACATGCAGCATTAATGGCAGGGGATGTTGTGCTCCATGGATTTTGATGTTACCACAGCTGGGATTTTTTTTTCCCTCTGTCCTCAGTTACTGATAGCTCCTCACATCTTACTGGCCTTCTCGACCTCACCTGAACACTTGCTACACTAAGAAAGACGAGAAACCTTATTTTTCCTTTTTTGTTTAAAAGATACATTGCTTCTGATACCATCAACTTTGATGAAATTCTGTTAATTTTTAAAGAAAATCCTAGTGTCAGGGCAATACAGAGTTTAAAGTCTTCTCAGCAAGTAGCACCACATCTCTTATTCCAAAGAGAGAGATTAAAAAGAGGAAGAACAAATCTCTGCAGTCAGGCAGAATTTGCCCCTGACTGCAGCTTAACATTAAGTGAAAAGGGTTAGGAGTGAGACCTGCTGAATAATTGAGGTATTTGCTGAGATCCTTCACGATTTTAGGCAGGGATATGAGGTAACAGGCTAAACAAAAATTAATGCCCCCTGTATAAATCGTTGTTATGTGCAGCAGTGCATATGGGACAGTAGCTTTTTGTTTCCTTTGGTCACTGTAGACCATTGGGATTTTGACACTAACATGCTTGCATGCTTCCACATGATGAATGGAAAAAAAGTAGTGTAATTACCCCCATAATGGGACAAAATACTTGTTCTCCTGCACTGAATATTATATTCTAATGATATGGATGACTTCCATGAGAAGAATTTACTTTTGTTTTCAAGGGGAAAGGAGAACAGATGGGAAGGAAATAGAAAAGGAAAGAAGATGAGAAGGACAGGAGAAGGAAAGATGGAAAAGAATACAATTCTGTTTCTCATTCTCCTTTGAGTAAGCCTAACTGTGGTGCAGCTGCTACCTCTTCCTAAAGGACTACCTCTTCCAAGGGACTTTGAAAGTGATTGTCAGATTTTTATGAAAACAGAAGAATAAAGTAACTCTGAAATCTGGTGAGTGCAATAGGTTTATAATAAGTGGATTAATAAGAAAATTGTCCTCCTCCCATTACGTACAGTGGATATTTTATTGTGCTTACTCTCAAACCAGCAACTTTCCACAGCTGTTACAACTGTAGATTAATTCCATAAAATTCTCAAAGAATTTGTCCTTACTTCATGGTGACTGGGGCTTTTCTGCATGCCTGCTGTCTGTACTTCTGAGACACCTCCTGGTCTCTGTGTGTGCTGCGGACTCTTTGCTCACAGTCCCTATTCCTGTCTTCTACTTTCTCAAAGGAGCTTCTTGGTCTAAGAATGCTCAGAGGCATCCTCCTAATTTTAGGTATAAGACTTTTCTGTGTAGGAGATGTAACACCTTTCTAGGAAATAGCACAAACAGTGCATAGTGGGGGCATAAGTAAATTATATATTCTGATAATTAGTCGGCTTGCATAAATATAGAAATGGTAATTTTGAAATTCTTATTATTACAGCTTGCATACATATACAAGTTCTGTCCTTAAAATAATCTAGAAAACATAAAGATCAGAGAAATACAGCCTGCCATCTCCAGAATTATTATTGTTGAATAAGTATAGAAACCTGTCTGGTTTCATTTCATTTTTTCTTGCTGATTTATTACTGTATATTTTTATACTAGGAAACAAAGAAAAGTAAATGGAGATACTGAATAACATTTGATATCAGGGTTAAGAGTGAGAAATATAAGGAAGTCATAAATATATATACAGAAGCACAGATTTTTTTAATGCTTTTTTCCTTATTTTTGTGTATCAATCCTTGATTTGAGCCTTCAAGTGGAACTGAGGTTTAAAAATAATGTCCTTTTGAAGGTCTTCCTATATTTCCCTTCAATTTTTTTTTATTGAGAGAATCATAGGATACCTTTTTCTTCATGGAAATAGCTTCAGTTAGGGTGTTTCAGATCATACCATTATTAGAAAGTAAAAAGAATGGGATTTGTACACCTGAGTGGAACACTGAGAGAAGAAGGGCTCTTTTATGGTCAGGGATTTAACTTCAGATAGGTGTGAAAGAAGTCAATTCAAGAACATAACTAGCTTGGTTATGGGCTTGAAAGGTTTCACGTGAACCAGAGTGCAACCTGGAAGCATCAGAAAATTTGCCCAGATTAAAAGAACATAATGTGTGAACCTTTATAAATATACACAGTTCAGAAACTGGAGGAAGGTTGAGGAGCAAGGAGATTTCATTCTTGGTAAATAACTTGCAGGGAAGAAATTCAGATGTATGCTGTTCTTTTTAAGCTAGCATCAGAATTCAAAGTTGTATACTGTTTGAACAGAAACTAAGTGTTGTTGAGTGGCTACGTAATTATTTTCCATTCTCAAATCTGAGGTGCTGTCATGCAGTGCATCATTACATTAATTACTATTACTAGATTATTAAGGTATATAAGTATGAAAATGTGTATATATAGTCAGCAGCCTGTAAGACATCTAGGGAGGACCTTTTTTCAATACCTCAGTAGAACACCACAAAGAAGCATCATCAAATGATAAGCATGTAACTAGGAATGAAACAAAACAGAGTTATTAATCTCTTTTAAATAAAGCCAGCACAAAGGCTTGATGTCATATAAATTTCTTTATCTCTGCAAGTACTGCTGTTAAATGTCTTACTCTTCATTTTAGAAGAAAGCGTCTGTAGTAAAATTAATAAAACCTTGATATACAAGTATAATGACCAGGTTTTTTACCTACTCCCTTCTGCAATATAGTTTCACTTTCGTCTCTTCTGGAAAACAGCTTACAATTTAATTATTACAGAAAGTCAAAAAGATTACTTAATGGAAGAAAAAAAAACCAATATTATTAGAGCATAAAATCAAGTATATTGAGGGTAAAACAGAACCCTTATATTAGTTTAGCCCACATGAGTAGGCTTATTCAAGTCAATGGAAAGATGTGCATAAATAATATTTTTCTGAATTAAGTCCTTGAATAAATGTTTGTAGTTCTGGACATAATAGCCATACAGGAAGTTCAATTGTATTATAGTAATGTTCACAGCTCCCTTGTTATTTTCTTAATGTTTAACTTGTTTTATTTGAGCTGGTTAAATCTTCCTGTATAATCTTATTTGGAAAATTCCCCAAGCCTTTGCTTAAGTCTTTACTGAGAAACTCGAGAACTGCTGGATTTGCCTGTGCCAGATAGACATTTTTTGATGTGTTTTTATTTAGGCATCCTAGTAAGGACTGTGGAGTATAGGCAATGAAACAGTATTAAGTCAGATACATCCCGAGTAAAGCAACATGTATATGAAGAATGGGAGAAAGTAATACATTATATATGTGCAGCTAGGTGTATGGGGAAATACTTTCACTAATTCTGTAAGTGTGTCTGCAATGAAGCAAATACATACAAAGAGGAAAGTTGATTTATTAAAATTTTATAAGCTAATTACATAAGAAATAATATAAAACAAAAAAGGGAAAAAGGTTGGCTAATGAGTTTTTTGTCCTAAGCAGCTGCAAATCATTTAATAAAATGTACGTGCTCTGATATGCTTGCACTGCTAGATAGTGGGTAGCTACAGCTACTTACTCCACAGATAGTCTTTTGTAAATCAGTACACATATGTAAGTGGGACTGTGCTGTTCACCATGAAAAACAATGGTATGGGAATAGATTAATTGACAATATTTGTTTTACTCCATTTTGATTCCTTTGCTACAAAATACTATTTCCTCTATGCAGTGAATCATTCCATAGTAAAGGTATTTCACTTGGAGCACAATAACATACTATAAGCCAGAAAGACATTTTCAGATATGTTGCTTTATTGACTTCCCACTGACTGGGTTTAGATCTCCATATTTTCATTGAAAGGAGCTGAAACTAGATGCTTGACTACCTTTCTTGATTAAAAACAAGGTATAAACAAATGGGGGAGGGAATGAAAAGCCCTTTGTCTTAACTTTGTGGTATTAGCACCATGTTTCTTTAGTATATCTCTGTTTCTGTGTAAACTTAAAGACTACTGAAGATCTTTTTTTTCTTTGGCACACTTCGCTATGTTCTGGTGTACATGAATTGGGTATTTAGCTGGAAGAAGACCCACAACTTGTTCTTGCTTTCCATAATTTGTAGTAATTATATCTACAACAAAAAAAATGAATGTTATTCTTTGCAAATAACGTGCTGGTAAAGTTCAAACCATTTAATCATATTACCATTTTTGTATTTTCAGGTGACTCTGAAGCAATATCATTGCTTTCCTTTGGACTGTGTAATAGTTGACTCTTACCTGATATGTTTTCATGGCTTTTGTTATGAGTGGTCAGAATTTTGATCTCCACCCCACTGCCCCCCATCCCCTGCCCTGATGTTGTATGACATCAGTGAAAATCATATATCGTGCAAGTCTTTATAGGCTATTTTCATAGTCAGTGAAGAAAAATAGAGCATGATTCATCTCACCTGTTTCAGCCATTTATTTAGAGTTAGCTAAATTGTGCCCAGAGGTTATGTTTTTCCTTTTTCTAAAGTTAATTTAGGTGACTAGCTTAAATGGAGATGTCTGTACTGGTTAAAATCTGAAACTCACTGAAGTGAAACCTGCCCAGGATTTCTTCATGCTGAATAATATGATGTAAGCAAGAGTTAGTGTATGGTTACAGACCAGCACTGTGCACTACAAAGTTTCCCACTTTGCTTGGATTTGCTTGGACAAATCAGAGAAGTCAGGAATTGTATTTTTAGGAAAATGGGTTGTTGGCCCCCATATAGATGACTTGAAAGGATTTAGCCTACATAGATCAAAAACTAATTTATCCACTAGACTTTTTGGAGGAAGTGCTCTTCATTTAGAAAATGTATAGAATAGTTTTACTGTTTCCAATATTCCACTCCTATGGAGAACTGTTTCCAGTGTGCTTTACAGTATTAAATTTTCACATAGGATACCTGCAATGACTGCGTTGACAATCACTGTGCTTGCATGTGGCAGACAAATATGAAAATGTGGCTTGGGGAATAGGGATGAAGGAGACAATCTGTCTGTATAAGTATATGCTCTCCTCCATGCCCTCTGTGCTTACCTTCAAAGTGGTTATTTTGCCTTTACCCATTAAGGCTGAAAAAGTATTTAGGTTCAGTCCAGTTAAGAGCTTGGACATACATACACCAAAATGATCAAAGATGTGGAAGCCTGAAGAGAAATCTCAAGAATAGTAATAAAACGGTGTGGATACAGCTTTGGAGAGCAGGTAAGTGACACAGGGCATTCCTTCAGGAAAGTAAACTCTTGTATATATTTACACTTAGTCTACTTTATTCTGCTTAGGAAATGGCTGTCTTACTTTTGTGTCAAAATTTCTGTAGACTGAGGGTGTGTGTAATTTCTGATTTTTGTGTTAGAAAAAAGGAAGCAAAATCTAAATTAATATTTTGCAGTATAAGGGAGGTGTGTGAGGGAAGTAAAATCAGAAATATATTAATATTGAGGAAAGAGTTTGTTCATATGCCCAAGTCTTTATTGCATAAACACTAATAAAATTAATCAGAAGAAAAAAACACAAACATATGAAGTATGTGCGAAGAAGAATAGAATTATTTATTTATGCTAATATTTATTTTTGATGTCAGCAAATAACAACAGAGCATATTTAATTGGAAGCAAGTCTGTTTTCGTTACAGGTTCCAAAGTAATCTTCAGGCATGTGTGGAAAGAAAAAGCTGTAGCTGATTGCAAATCCTCTTGTAACAGTCCATCATGGATTGGTACTTTCAATATTTGTAATGATACCTTTCTGCTTCCCCAAAATATTCTAAGAATTTACAGAGCATGAAATATTGTCAACTTTGCTATGCTAGAGTCCAAAAGAGAGGAATAAAATTGTTAGTATAAAACATGAGTGTGGCATTTAAAGTGTTGTTTCTAATAATCAGGTGTGGCAAGGAGGAAATTGGATAGACTCAACTGTGATGCTGTGGTGGTACAGCTAACAGCTCAGTGCAAAGCACATGTTCGGCTGGAAGAGGGTAAAATTTGCAGGCAAGCTTAAATGACTGCATTTGAGTCCTGATCAAATTAGGCAAGTGAACTTAGATTAGTTGAGATAAACTGTCTCTGAGATGCTCTATGGCAGCTGTGGCAAAAGTACTTTGAAATGAAGACATGCCAATCAGAAGAAATATCCAAATTTGGAATGTAATATTGGCTGGCTATAGAGTGTAGGGACTGAATGCAGGGCATCACTAATGGTTGGAGCTTACATGATGAGAACAAATCAAATTGCTGTGGTAGAGGTGATGTACAAAAAGAGACTGTTGTGACAACATGTAACAGTTGGATGCCCACTAAACAAGACCATACTCCTGATTTTCAGAACTGAGCTGCCAGTATCTCAGCAATGAAGCTTTGTTGTTGAACAATGGGAAAGGAAGGAAAGATGACACTAAATACTGTGAATGACTAAAATAAAACTATGCAGAAAGGGCAGTTTCATCATTTATTCACTATGTTGAGTTCCTATAAAAATTGAGGAAACTCCTGATTTTAATGTGTTTTGACGATGCACCATGTTGTCATGATCCACTGTTGGGTTGAACAATTTGGCAAAAGTTAAACCCCCTTGCTTTCCAACCGACCTCAGGTAATTCTGGGAGGTTGAGGGCAGCTGGGCTTAACTTCTGATTGACTCCAATGTGTTATCGTGACCAGGTTCCTTTTACATTCTCGGAAACAGAATTAAGACTCAAAACGGAGTCAAGTGCCAAGTCACTTTATCTGGCCAACAATAACTACGTGAGAGAAAAGCAGAAAATGAGAGAAAAAAAAAAAGAGAAAGGGAAAGAGAAAGTGAACACGAGAGTGTTGCAATAGCTACCACCACGGAACTGCAGCGGGCTGTGTGGTCAGCCCGTCCTTCCATCTTTCCATCCATCTGTGAGGTCCATTCATCCGATGTATCTTCAAATCTGGAGCTGGGGGGGGAGATGTTCCAGAACACTCCTCGTGCTCTCTCCTGGTTTCCCCTTTTTATAGCATTGTCTTCTTGCATAGTCAATGACTGTTTTCCATATCCATGCCTCCCACTCGGCAGTGGGGCGCATGCACAGTACCATCACTAGAGGGTGCTAGAAAGTTCTAGAGGGTCTGAGACCCCACTATAAGTCGACCCTGGGCCTGGGTGCATGCACAGAGGGCATGTACTCCAGAGACAACAGGACACACACACACTCCCGCCAGGCAGGACTCAACGGGCGGCCTTGGCGACCAGACTGTCCCACTTGGTTGCCGTGGTGATTAAACTTTGGTAGTGAAACTTGTCCTGCCAACAATGTCGAGGCAAGTTTCTAGTCCCTTACACATGTTCAGCTGAATATTGTACTATAATTTAGTAGCAGAAAATCCTGTCCTCATACCTGTGTGCAATTATAGTTACCTTCTGTGTAGGCCAGCATGTCTATGGAAGGAGGTGGTGCCATCACTGTGATCTAATATTGATATTTCATGATGCACAGGAGTGTATATTCCCAAAGAGAGCACAAAACTTTTAAGATTGTGGGATCTGAATGCTGAAGTTGGTGAATTCCTTGAATCATAAGGTCCAACAGAGATAACTAAAGGCAGAATTTGGGCTGTTTGCACTAATTTTTGGTTGGGTCCCAGGCAGATGAAATTTTTTTCCTTGAAGCTAAAGAAACTGTTATTTGGGGAGCACAGAATGTGGGAGAAGATGATTTGCTGCGGATATTACTACTTGTGAAAGCTCTAGAAACATATTTTTCTTGGTCAAACATTTAGTGTGTGTATGCTAGTGCACTGGCACATTTTAGATGTAAATACCTGATCATATTAAAGTTAACAGAGTTTTTATGTACTTCTAAAAGACAGGATCCAAGAATCCCAGGTTGGAAGGGACCTCAGGGATCATCTAGTCCAACCTTTCTAAGAAGAGCACAGTCTAGACAAGATGGCCCAGCACCCTGTCCAGACGACTCTTAAAGGTGTCCAGTGTGGCCAAGTCAACCACTTCCCTGGGGAGATTATTCCAATGGGTGACTGTCCTCACTGTGAAAAATTTCCCTCTCGTGTCCAATTGGAATGTCCCCAAGAGCAACTTGTGTCCGTTCCCCCTTGTCCTTTCCATGTGACTCCTTGTAAAAAAGGAGTCTCCACCTTCTTTGTAGCTACCCCTTAAGTACTGGTACACGGTGATGAGATCCCCCTAAGCCTCCTTTTCTCAAGGCTGAACAAACCCGGTTCTCCCAGCCTATCCTCCTATGGCAAGCTTCCCAGTCCTCTGATCATCTTAGTGGCCCTTCCCTGGACCCCTTCCAGCCTGTCCGCATCCTTTTTGTAGAGCGGGGACCAGAACTGGTCACAGTACTCCAGGTGTGGCCTGAGAAGCGCTGAGTAGAGTGGGATGATGACTTCTTTATCTCTGCTGGCGATGCCCTTTTTGATGCAACCCAGCACCCTGTTGGCCTTCTTGGCCGCAGCAGCACACTGTTGGCTCATGTTGAGCTTCCTGTCCACCAGGACCCCCAGGTCCCTTTCCACAGAGCTGCTTTCCAGCCAGGTGGATCCCAGTCTGTGCTGCACTCCCAGATTATGTTTTCCCAGGGGCAAGACCTTTCACTTGTCCTTGTTGAGCTTCATTAGGTTCTTTTTGGCCCACTCTTCCAGCCTATCCAGATCTCCCTGCAGAGCAGCTCTCCCTTCTGGAGTGTCTACTTCCCCACTCAACTTGGTGTCATCCGCAAACTTCGTCAGGTTACACTTGATCCCATTATCCAGATCACTTATGAAGATGTTGAATAACATGCGCCCGATATCAATCCCTGGGGGACTCCGCTTGTGACAGGTTGCCAGTTTGAGAAAGAGCTATTTACCACCACCCTTTGGGTGTAGCCTGTCAGCCAATTCCCCACCCACCGCACAGACCACTTGTCCTAGCCATAACACATGAATTTCTCCAGGAGGAGGCTGTGAGGAAGTCCAGGTAGACAATGTCCACCACCTACCCCATATCAACCAGGCAAGTCACTTTTTGTCATAGAAGGCCACCAGGTTTGTTGAGCACGACCTGCCTTTAGTGAAGCCATGTTGGCTTTTCCCAATCACCTGCTTCATTTGACTTGTGATGGCCCCCAGGAGGATTCATTCCATAACTTTCCCAGGGATTGAAGTAAGACTGATGGGCCTGTAATTACCTGGATTGTCCCTCAAGCTTTTCTTGTAGATAGGGGTAACATTTGCCTTCCTCCAGCCCTCTGGGACATCCCCTGTTCTCCTTGACTTCTTGAATATTATGAGGAGTGGCCTTGCAATGACATCAGCCAGCTCTCTCAACACCCTTGGGTGGATAGCATCAGGGCCCATCAATTTGCAGGGGTCAAGCTCCTATAATAATAATAATACTAACCCTTCACTGATAGTGGGTCTATGACTGGATCAACCGACAATTTTGTTCCCAAAGCCTGGGACCCAACAGTGCTGGTAAAGACAGAGGTGAAGAAAGCGTTGAGGACCTCTGTCTTTTCAGCATCATTGGTGTCTGACTCTACTGTTCTGTTTAACAGTTGGCCTATGTTATCGGTTTTTTTTCTGCTTGTGGTTGACATACCTGAGGAACCCTTTCTTGTTATTTTTGACATCTATGGACAGTTTCAATTCAAGCTGGGCTTTTGTTTTTCCAGCTGCATCTGTGCACACTCTGGCTATGCCCTTGTAGCTCTCAACGGCTAATCCTCCACTTCTCCATCTCTTTTATGCTTCTCTCTTGGATTTGAGTAGACCTATGAGGTCATCGTTGAGCCAAGGGGGCCTCTTGCTCTGCTTACTTCCCTTCCCTTTATAGGGCATAAACTGGTTTTGTGCTTCCAAGAGAGTTCTTGAAGAACTCCCAGCACCCACTAGCTTCCTTATCTTCCATGGAAGAATCCCATGTATTCCCTCCCATCTGAGCTCTGAGTGAGTGAAGTTTGCTCTTCTAAAATCTAGACCCTTGTCTTAGAGCTGACCTTCAGCACACTCAGCAGGATCCCGAACTCCACTATATTGTGGTCACTGCAGCCAAGGCTATCACTGACTGAGATATTACAAAGCAGGTTTTCTCGGTTTGTGAATAGCAAGTCCAGCAGCGCCTCCTTCCTGGTTGGCACATCTAACATTTGTATGAGGAAACAGTCTTCTACGCATTCCAGGAACTTGGTGGATGACATGTGAGCTGCCATATTGTTCTTCCAGCAGATGTCTGGGTAGTTGAAGTCACCCAGATTTTTTTTTTTAACCTTAAGTGACTTAATCTTTGGTCAATAAAATTACTGATGCTGCATCGTGCTATTCCTCATAATCTGTATTTCCTTGGTGTGGTATCACTTCACTAGGGGTGTGTTTCTATCATATGTTGCAAATGAAACAGACACACCTGTTTGAAAAATAACTATGGTAATTAAACAAATTTAAACTGAAAGTAGCAAACTGTTCTGAGATGAGAATATGATAAATGTTTTAAACTATTTCATTTCAGTATTTATAATTTTTGTTTAAAAATAGGCCAACATAAATGTGAACATATTTTTGTTGTATATGATACCAGCAATGGCATCATTTCTGGTAGTCTCCAGAAATTCCAGCAAAATTTCATTTTTCTTAGACTAACGTTTACTGGTAGATTTCAGTTCATATGAAGTCACTGAAGATGTATTACAGAACTCCAAAATACTAGTTACACACCTGGGGATATTGTTCCTAGTATAATGCACAGCAGTCTCTCCTGATAGTGGTGTACTTCACAGAGGGAAAAAGAGATGACATATATTGATCTCAGGACTTGGAAATCCTAAATGTAGCCTAAAGTTACATTTTCATCCACTCTTCCCATCCTCATTTCTCACAAATCTGGGAACTGACTTCAGTGTATAATCGTCATGTAACAGCTAAAACAAATTTTCAGCTGAAAAAGTAGGTTAAAATGATGCTTAAAAATCCTTTACATGGTATTCTTTAGCAATCTTTATTAAGACATCTTTAATTTTAGCTATTTTGAAGCAAAGAAGGATTTAGGATCTGAGGAAAAAACAGAATGAACTGATAGAATGATAAAGGGCTGCTATTGCCACACAAGAGGTTTGTCCACAGGTAATTGCAATTGTTCAAAAGATATTAATTTAAAGAACAGCTCCCCTCATGTGGCAATACTTTGAATTCAGTTCTGAGAGTCACTCAAGCAAGCACCAAAGTCCAGCATGTTAGAATCTTCTGCCTTCAAGTCCTCTGTCATCCCTGTTTCCTCTTGTCTCAGCCTTTGTGCTCAGCTCTGATGCAGGTATCTATTACTCTTTATCTGCCAATTGCTTTTTCACAGAGGAGTAGGTTATCAAACTGAAAAACTAGGGATTAGGTTTTATGACATTTCAGGGAACTTAACTGCAGAGTCATACAGGCTGGTATAAATGAACACCAGCTCATGTTCATACTCAATCTCAAATGAGTTGGGAGTCTCGGAACTGGAGTATTACCAGCTAAGATGCACTAGCTTTCTCTGAGCACCAATATTACCAGGTTCAATACTTGGAAGAGGAAACTTCTTGATGGACATAGGCTAGGGGATGAGCTTCCTGGAAGGAGGAGACAACTTCTGAGTTAGATCCCCATGGAATCCCAGTGATCAGCAAGAGGTGAGGACTTCTGTAGGGAAACCCTATACCAGCTGCTCTTTCAGGAGCCTCTTAGGCTGAGGTCTAAGCTCAGCTGAATGAGAAAGGAAGCAAGTTTTGATTCCATGTCTTCAGGTTATCCTGTACAGTAAGGTGATGAAGAAAAACATTTTAGAATTTGTGTTCAGAAAATTGTCTTTTTGGTTTTGCATGTACTTTTCAGGAGCATGTTGAAAGGCAATTTAAATTCTTTGTTAAAAATGCCTCACAAATCAGGAAAAGTTTTTAATTGAAAATGAAGGTTTTATTCCAAAATACAAATATTTCAGGCTTTGATCTGAGTATTCATGTTTTATTGGGCTACTGAGAACTTTGTGAAAATTGAGCTTTAAGTATCACTCGCCTCTGTTTTACTTTGTTCTTCAGCTACATTTATCTCCTGTACTGTTATTGCTCCTCATAAAAGTTCAGAGCCAAAAAGGACTATCACATTCCCTTGAGACACGGTAGCAGAAACAGAAATATTGAAATTTTTTGGTTTTCCTTTTAGAACAGAAATTTTCTTCCTGAAATCTGAAGTGTGGCTTACCTCTTCAAGCCTTTAAATTTTCCCGATTTGGTCTGCAGAGCTGTGGAGAGGCCTTGCTGATCTGATGGGTGTGGGGTTAGGACTGAGTACCTGCTCCTCAGCACAAGGTGTGAGAAAACAACTTGCACTACGTCCTCCCTACAGGAAACACAATAAGGTAAGGGGCAACTCATTATGGTGTCCATCTCACACTATGGAAGCTGCCTTGCAATATAATCACTTTCTGACCTAATGACCAATCTAGCAGTGGTGATTGGAGCACGCTGCTTTTATGTCTCTCACAGGCTGGGCATATATAACTCCTCTGCACAACTCCACAGAAAAGGTTTCCTTTCTGAAGAATATATGGCAGGAAGCCTAGCTCTTTGGTAGGATAAGCAAATGGACTCATGATTTTCCTCAGGTGACCTTGAAGAAGCGTAAGAATGTACAATACTCAGTATTCACCTTGAAAAGTTGTTTTCATTCTCTGTATCCAGACATTTAAGACAACTGCCTAGTTTATTTTTACTTAAGGAAGGATCAGACAGTTTTTCTATAAAGAAATAACTACTTCCCCTGAGTATGATGATATTGGAAGAAAATTAAAATTAATACTATATTCAGCACAAGTGCGTATAAATAAGCTGGAAAAAATAGATATCTACCTGTTTCCTTCAAATGTGACAATATGACTGTTATTTTTTTCAGCATTCATAAATATCTGTGTATTCACAATAGTTGATGATCCAGACATTTTTACTGGGTTGGTTCCCTGCTTACATGCTATGGATGATGGCTAGGAATTTCTATGTCAGGAATTATTTCATTGCCAGTGATCAGTCTAACTGTCTTCATGCTTAAACAACAGAGTAGTGTTGGCAATTTGGTATTAATAATTACTGTGAGGAGTTTGGCTAAAATGGTGAAAATGTGGCTTATAACTCTGGTTCCTTGTCCATTAGAGTGCCTACTCCTCCCTTTGTAGCACTCCTGTTGCAGTCCTCCCTTGCTACAGTACCTTCAGTACAATAGGTTGGTATTTGTTCTCATCTTTTCTCCCTGCCTTTCTTCATCTTCAGCTTGTCTGCAGCCATTTTTGAAGCACTGAACAATTTTCTTAATGATTTGAAGATGTTATCTGAATGTATTCCCATATTTAAAGAACACATATGGGATTAAAGGAATGCATTAAATAATACAACAATCTTTACACAAAATTTTTGAACGACGTTTTATTTCTGTAGTCTGTCATTGATACTGTTACTTAATGGTGAAAGTAGAGTCCTTATATTTTAATTTTGCTGTTTTATGCTAGGAGGTGTGACTGATATATCAGATGAAAAATGACAGCCCTTGGTCCCTTGGAAGAAGGCTTTGTGACCAGTAAAACCGAGTCTCTAAGCTAGAAGTGGCTTGCGTGCTTGTTCTTGGCAAACTTGTCCAGGAAACCCAGCCAACCATACTAAAAAGACCCAGAAGCCCCAGACCTTGGAACTGCTTATTGAGACAGATTAAACAAAAGATTTAAATACAGGTCCCAGTTCCTAGTGTAGTAGGTTTCTTCTTTCAGTCTTCTTTCTGTTTCAACAAATGTCAGTATCTTTCTGGAGCAGATGGTTCCACATGGTCTTGTCTTGGTGTCCGGGTAACTTTTTTCTTTCCCTCACATCCAAGGTGTGCCAGTTGGTTTAGTTTCTTTTTCCAAGAAAGCCCATTGCTCATATTGCAAGTTAAGTTTGATTTGTGGGTTGTATTTAGGAAATGTTAGTGCATCTGGAACACTGGCTACCTTGAGGTTGGCAATAGCAACCTCTGAAAGTCCATGGGGCAATACATGTGTAGGTTAAGCAAATTCCTGTGAGGGTTTGGCTTTATGTTCAGTGTGTCAGTGAAGAAGGAAATGAATGAATCACTTATTCTATGAGGAGTGTTCTTAAAAGAACAATGCTGATGATAACTTCTTGCTGTTTAGGAGTTGGAGATTCAGGATCTCCAAGCACTTGCTGAGCTGTAATATAAAAAACGTCACTGTTTAGTGATGGGTGACGTCAAAGGGTCCAAATAAACTAAATAGGCTGAAATATCAATATCATAAGAATAATTAATGAATCAACATTATCTCAGTTCACAAAATATTTCATTGCTTATTTGTCTTGGGGTTGTGAAGTAAGGTTATCCTGGTTTTAAAAGATCAGCAACAAAGAAGTAGTATTTAGAAATATGTCTAAGAATATATGAATGAATTAGTAATTATGGATTCCAGATATACTTCTCCCTACATTTTTGTACATGAATTTATAGTTTAACATGAAATATGTTAATTTATGAGACATATTTTTTTGAGTCTCTTGCTAAAATAAAGACAAGGTAACCAGCCCTTTTTTTTCCTCTCTATTAAATTACTTTTAAAAGTCAGTATCAGATTAAACCTCCTGCTATTCAGATCATTATTGCTTAAACTAAGTCCTCTGAGGAAGGCAATATTCTGCAATCTCTACCTGTCCTCTCTTACAGTGGATGTTAGTTTCAAAGTACTGCAGGCAGCAAAATGAATATTCAATGAGAAGTTTGCCTTTGACACCTGCTTCTTCTGTAGAGCTTTAAGACTGACTTTAAAAGCTGACAGAGGAATGGTATTATGTGCCTGTAAAAGCAATGAGTTTCATTTAAGGAGATATATATTAAAGCTGTCATAGGTGGCCTGATCAATGTAGCACCTCAGAGAATTTATTATTTCCCAAGAAGCAGCACCAAGCAGTATTTTATGTCAAAAACATGTATCAGGATTGATCCTCCTGTTAAAGCCTCAGTTTTATGGCTAATCTGATTCTGTCAGCAAAACAGATGTTATTTCTGAGTTGGATTTGGGTTTTTTTGGTAATTTAAAAATATAGGTAAGTTTGAAGTTATGTATATATTTGTATTTATCATAGAATTACACTGTAACTAAGAGAAGTACATTGTGACTATTATCACGAATTAGTAAAGTTTAGGTGTGCAGCTGTGAAAATGGAAGTAGACAAACTGCGTGTGTTGAATTTGTTTAATCATTAGGATTCTTCAGAGACATATTACGTCTGATATCTATCACATACACAAGTATTACTAATCAGCTGCAGTGCTGTACCAAAGAAAAACAGTACAGTGTAAGAAAGTAATATATTATATGGCATTTAGTAAATGCTTGATTAAGCTCACAGTGCTAGGAACTCCCTGTACAGCAGCTGGAGCTTCTTGTGAAATGTCCAGTATGTGTGTATATACACACACATGCAAACACATTTTTTATGTATTATACTCTTTCTCTTCTTCCTGGATGAAAGATCAGATGCACAGTGTCTACATAGAGACTAACATCTTGGTAAGTGAGGCAAAGATTAGTGAGGCAAATCATTTCATCTGCTCAGGAGAGTTAGTTAAATTGCTTAAACAAAGAGCTGTCACAGGCAGAAAGGAATCTGAGAACTAAAGTATTTCCTTCCTTGGATCCAAGTTATAAGATCTAATAGACGGGGGACTTGCAGTCTCATGCAATGATACCCTAAATAGAGAAAGAGTTGGTGTTGGATGAAACCTGGTTATTTACAAAGTTAACTTGGTTATCGAGTGCTCTGTGTCCAGTAAAAGTCAGTGGGTTACCAAACACATGCTGTAACTTGTTGAGTTCTATTAGGTGAAAAACTTAGAGCTGTAGCAAATTATCTTCACCCTCAAATTCTCATTTACTGCTTTCGTAAACTATGTTACTCTGTCAGCTGTAGTGGCAGAGAAACACTCCACCTCC
The DNA here is from genome assembly GCF_949628215.1 of Phalacrocorax aristotelis. Classification (NCBI taxonomy): domain Eukaryota; kingdom Metazoa; phylum Chordata; class Aves; order Suliformes; family Phalacrocoracidae; genus Phalacrocorax; species Phalacrocorax aristotelis. Next base: position 107,442,403 of record NC_134276.1, on the reverse strand, counting down.
CTTGGAAAGCAGAAGCAGCTTAACTGTGGCAGGATGGAGTGGGATAGTTTCTGGCCAGGAAGGTGAGTTAGATACCCTGCGCTGTGTTCCCTGCCAGTGTGGTTCTTTTCTTTTCTGGACGTGATCCTTTGCTATCTGCCACTGTGGTCAGAGAGGGGTGAAGAAGGGAAAATGCATACGGTTTTTCAAACCCTTCTTCTTGAGCATGGTGCTTAAGAAGGTGAGGGGGGATTCCTTTCTGTTTGTTCAGAAGCTTCAAATGCCGAAGTGTGTTCATATATATTTTTATTATTATGATAAAGCATCAGGAGATTACTTATTAGAGTGGAACTGCTGGTTAACCTTAGCTATACCTATAAATATAGTCATGTGTGTATGTTCGGGGGTATGCACCACTTTCAGCATGCCCTCAGTAGCAATTCTGTGAAATCAAAATTATTTGTCCATTGTACCTTTAAGAGCATGATGAAATGTTGGTGTGCTATGGAGCCAAAAGGCTTTCTGTTTTTTTTTCATTGCCTGTACATGTGTATGGCTGGTGGTTAGCTACTGCCAAAACCTCATATTTCACACTGGAAAATGACAGGCTGAGATTTCTTTTAAAGTGTGAATGCTTGTGGGTCATTGAGGGAGAAGAGGCTGAGTGGTTTTGAGTTATGGGTTTGTTTGTGTGGTTTTCTTTTATTACACTCTTGGCATAATTTGATAAGTAGTAGTTGAGAACACAGTTCTGCTGATCTTTATAACCTTAAACTAAATACTGCATTTCACTATTTAATATACAATATCTGGAGAGTAGCACTCCCTTTTGACTTATAGAGAAATACTTATAAAAAGGAATCTTTTCATATCTCTTGTATTACCTATTTTTTTTTCCCTCTTCTAGGAGAGAGATTAAAGTGACCAGATAAATTAAGACTGCTAGTGTCAAGGTGTCTTCAGTATTTTTTACAAAAGGCTTAAGGAACAGAGGGACACTTAGTACCTACTAGCGCAGGATAAGACAGATTCTTCAGAATATTTCTTAGCTATTCTTTGGAAACATCAAGAAAACTAATGTTTTCTATGAATAGCAAGTAAAAGAAAATAAATTAAAGGAAATGTGCTCCCAGGAAACAATTCTAACTCAGAAGAATCCCCCCTCATTTCTGTGTTTGCAAGAAGTGAGAATAATTTAGAAGCACTTGGGAATGGAAGTAGCTTGTGGGGTTTTGTTTTGTTTTTTCTCTAAATTAAGCTCTGCTCTTTCTGTGTTTCTTTGTTGCTTATGCAAGAAAATCTGAGATGACATAATGCAAGTGGCTTCTAAATTATCTCTCCAAATCTGTCTTTCATTTTGCACAAAGAAATAACTCATGTTTTTGTGCCTTAAAAATACTCCAGGACCTACAAAATCCAGAAAATTGAATGTACATGTTTTGAAAATACTGTCACAATGTACAGAATCTAACAGAGAGTAATTGTCATCACCTGAAAAAGATTTTATTTGCTTCAGGATTTAAGAAAGAATATATTCTAGCCTTGAAAACAGTCAAGAATACACTTCCATTGGGGTCATGAAGCTAACATCCTAGTTGAACTCCTTTTTTTAATGAGAAACACATTGAGTTAATTCAACGTCTCCAGAATAGAGCTTAACTGTACAATGACAATACTTGCCTAGGTTATATCTGTAAAGAGTCCAAGAAAAATGATAACAGATTTCACACCAGAAGATCTATCTGAAAACGTAATGATTACATAGTATCAAGCTGTGTTGTTTCTTCTTCTACTCTTCTACATCTTTTTTCAAGCATAGTCTTTGCAAGGATCTATTATATACCTCTTAATTTTTGTCATTTATTTACATAGGCATTTCTGAGAGAAAGGATTCAAGGAAGATGCAATTTTATGAAGCACACCTAATCATTGTTCAGGAATTCAATGATGATCTCTTCTTTTCATGAGCATGTGGGAGGAATGAAATAAAATATTGTTTATTAATGCTGAATCAGATAAACAGCAGTAGATAAATTGATTGTTCTGCAGGAACTTTTAACCATTATTATATAAATTCACTAGCTACCATCAGTGTCTGAATTTTGTGAGCCTACCAGAATGAAAGGAAACAAAATACATAGTCAGAAATATGACATATTTTCAGTTTGCATGAGTTAGAAATCTTTTTCCCTCTAACTTGCTTTAAAATCACACTAGAATAGTTTCAAGTTTCAAGAGTAAAATCATTAAACCCCAGCAAAAACATAACTTCTGATGAAATTACTTCTGATGATGTATATAATGTTTCGAAAATTATAGGAAAAAGTAATTGCTAAAGATGAGTGGCTTTGGTTTTTCATATGTGCTGGTTTGCAATTTTGTTAAAGCTTCATTAGAAAAATCACATTTGTTGTCTATATATGCAGAGGGAGAATAGTATAAAGGATATAAAATAACTTTCTTTTGGAAGGAGATATCCTGTAACCTCCTAATTCCTCTGGCAATGTCATGTACAGAAGTACATTTATTTTTTTTACCTTTTTCTTAGTTTTTATAAGAACTGGAAGAATAGGTTTTGATAAGTGTGTACTGACCTAGAACAGAAATTAAAACCAGTAGTGAGCACAGAAACTTTCAGCTTACTGATATCTGAGAGGAACCTTGACTCTTAAGTTTTTGATGTGCATGGAGACTAAACTTAGAATGCTTAAAGATGAAGTCATTCATCTACTTGCAGATATCAAATGTCGGTACATATGAATTGAATATGTTGTGTTCAGTAGGCTGAAGAAAACTTGCACCTTAACAAGGTAAGTTTGATATTCAAAGTGGAGTTTTTAATTTATTCAGTGGAATCTTCCCTTGTTTTTCCTGGGTGCCTTTGTCCTCATCTGGCTGCCAATGACCTCTGTGGGGTGACACTGACTCTGGTAGAAATAGCCTGTTTGTAGCTTATTCATTCCTCCTTATTAACAGTGAAAAGGTACAAAATGTAAAAAGGAGTCAGTTTGCTCTAAGTTATAGTGACTTCCTGAATAAATGTTAAATGGAGAGAAGGGAATAAAAAACTCAGAAGCAATAAAGTATAGCCCTTTACTTAATAGACCTTTATTTTGGAAAGGTTCTGAGGGTTTTTTACATTTTACAGTATTTGTCTTACACCTGGGTTATGGAGTACATAGCAGTCACGAGTGTTAACAAACTTGTTGCAGTGTGTTCCTTTTATTTTCTCAATAAGCCTGAAGTACCAATTAAAATAATTTTAGATTATTAGAAACAAAGAAAGAGAACCCCAAAATACCTTCCTCCTTGTTTCCCAGGCTCAGCTTCTATCTTTCATCGTCAACTCCTCTACCTCTTCTCTTGCCCCAAGAAGCGCAGAGGAATGGAGAATGGGGAGTTTTATGTTGTCCATAACAGCTTCTCTCTGCTGCTCCTTCCTTAGCAGGCCTTTCCCCTTCTTCACCGTGGGGTCCATCCCATGGGCTGCAGTCCTTCAGGATAAACCTGCTCCAAGGTGGGCTCTCCATGGGCTGCAGTTCCTTCAGGTCATGCCCACCTGCTTCACCATGGTCTTCTCCAGGGGCTGCAGAGGAATCCCTGCTTGGTGTCTGGAACACCTCCTCCCTCTCCTCCTCCCCATCTCCCTGGGGGCTTGGAGGGCTGTTCCTCACACTTTCCCCATCACCCTTGGCTGTCCGGCAGCCTTTTGTGCGTTCCTACCCAGGCTCTCCTCGAGGCACCACCATCCACCGTGGCCGCGGGGCCCAGCCGTGCCCTGGGGTGGGTGGGCTGGAGCCGGCTGGAACCGGCTGTGCCCAGCACGGGGCAGCCCCAGTCTCTCCTCACAGAGGCCGCCCTGCAGCCCCTGCCAGACCCTGGGCACCTGCAAACCATACACTTGCAAATAGGAATTTCTATTCCTCTAGCACATATGAAAAAAGGGAGGGGAAAAAATGTGTCATTGTCATGGAAACTTTACTGTTTTCTCTCACACTACCTCAGTAAGCGATGTTTCCAAAGAATCAACATATTAAGATATCTTTAAGTGTTGTTTCACATCCATATAATTAGCAAGAAAAAATACCATATTGCCTGCAGGAAGTATTTCTACAGTTCAGCATTGCTCTGAACGAAGAACAAACAGAAGTAGGGATGATATGTTTTTAATGCACCATGTTTAAAAGAAGATGAACAGAAAAACTTTAGTTTCATGGAGAATTTTGTGATGGAATTGACAAAATTGGGCAACGGGCTATTTCAAGCAAAAGATCTTTTGCAGTTACGGGGAATGAAGGTGTGTAGGAGATAAGCAGGGGAGGAGAGCATGCCACAGTGGAAGTGTTTTCACCCCAGCCTCCCTAAAATCTTCACCTCAAACACTCAACTGTTTCATTCAAGTGCTTGACCTGCTGTCCTGACCAACAGACAGCCCAACAAAAGTGTGGTTGTTGTTTTGGTCAGATTGGTGTTACAGTCAATGTGTGGACAGTGCTCTGGGGACAGTAATACTGCCCCAGTACTGTTGTGCACCCGTGAAATGGAGAGGTTGGAGCTCAGCCAGCAACAGGAGTATCACGATCCACTGTTGGGTTCCACAATTTGGCAGAAGTTGAGCCCCCTTGCTTTCTAACCAACCTCAGATAATTCTGGGTGGCTAGGGGCGGCTGGGCTTAACTTCTGAGTGATGTTCTATTGGATGTGTGATCGTGACCAGGTTTGTTGTATTCTCGGGAACAGAATTAAGACTCAAAACAGACTCAAGTGCCAAGTCACTTTATTTGGCCGCCAACAAGTATGCAAGGGAAAAGGAGAGAAAGAGGAAAAAAAGGAAAAAGGAAAAGAGAGGGAGAGAGTTACAATAGCTACCACCATGGATCTGTGGTGTCCAGTCAGTGCGATGTCTCTTCAGTCCGGTGGGGGAACGTTCCAACTGGTCTCCTCTGGTTCTGCTTTTTATAGCATTGTCTCATTGCATAGTCAATGAGCTGGTTTGCATGGTCACACCTCCCACTCGGCAGTGGGGCCCATGCGCAGTATCATCGCTAGAGGGTGCTCGATGGTTCCAGAGGGTTCCAGGGGGTCCAAGCCCCCTCCCATGTGTTGTAAGATGACCCTGGGGCCAGGCGCATGTGCAGAGGACTGGGCCTGTGTGCTCCGAGACAACAAGATATAGTTTTATGTATGTTCCTGTTGGGTAGAACTTCCTCAGTTGCCATCGTGGTGAAGCCTTGGTAGCCAAGCCACTCTGCTGACAATGCTGAGACAAGTTTCTAGTCCCTTATACAAGGAGCTTGGAAGTTGGAAGCTGAGTTGCCATGAGGTACCTCTTTTAAAACTGGATATCATCTCTTTTTAACCAGTATTAAGAAGAAAGTTGTGAGCTGCTTGGGAAGCTAGCTAGGGAAATAAGGATGAAGCCAGGCCAAGCGCATGCACATATCTAGCAAAAATGCTCATTTTCATGGAACAAATTAATGAAACTGGAGTGTAATATTGGCTTTGGAGACAGCATTTCTATTTAAAAGGAAAAAATAGCAGTAAAACCCCAAGATAATCCTTGTGTTAGGGTTTACTGCTTTTTCCTTTCTTTTTAATGGACTAATCTTAACGTGCTCCTAGGGCCTAGACAGCCTGAGCTTCAGATGTAAAGAGGAAAAGAGTGAGGATTTACGTGATTCAGTTGAAAGAATAAGAAAATAACAAAAACTGAATGTTGGTTAAGGAACATTATTGGAACAGTATGAAATAAGAATATAACAAAGTTTTTCCTGGAGTTTTTTCCTGTGGAAATTATAAGAATATTCACTAGACAAGAAGAAAAAGTGAACATACATCACCAGCAGTGCTTCAATGACCACTGTCAGGATAAAGTAAAGCTGTCCTCAAGACTCCCAGAACCAGATCAGATGTTATGACTATACAAGTGCTGATTCTAAATATTGTAGTCGTTTTCAAGATCTATAAATGAGAGTTACGTGGTTAACTTTTTAGCGACAACTGAATGCTGGACCAGGAGTATCAGTCCTGTTCGTAGTTTCAAACCTATAATTTCGCAGTTTAATAAATAGGCAATCTAATAACCAAACTTATTGGTTTAGATTATTACTGTTAGTTTCTCAAATTGTGTAAAGGCCCAGTATTTAAGATCCCTGATCAGTAGCCTAAAGAAGGCTTTAAGAAGCTGACCACCACATCATGTACTGCATGTTAATTCGGTGAAGGAACCCTGAGTTTTCAGATGGTGCTAAGGTTTTGTCTGGATGAGAAACACTAGCATGGTCCAAAACTTAGTGACAATTAAAGGGGAGTAAAAAGAAGGGGACTTGACAGAAATCTATGAGAGTACAATATCACTGAAAGGATACTTTTTGGGGGATCTGTGGGTATGATATTTCAATAAGTGAATTTGGTAACTAGTACTAACACTTCTTTCTTTTCATTCCAATTTATCACCATTTTGAAGAAGTTAAATGGGGCACAGTTTCTATACTACTAATTGGATCATATATACTATCTGACAGTGAATCTCCAGAAAATATTCCAGCACATATGGACCCCCTTATCAAATAAGCTTGGAACTTGGTTGGCATTTGAGCTGTACGGTTCAATATTGCCAGATGACCTCAGACTGTTCTAAAAATGTAATCTCGGATCTAGCAGTTATTTAAGAATTGGTCTGAAACTGTTTGCTTTGTTGTAACTTTTCAGTTAGTTGACAGGCATCCTACGCCTAGCTTTGATGCGTCAGATTATGCAAAAATCAGTTGAATAATTTTTTTAAAACTTGTTGTAAAAGTATATGGTTATGATGCATACTATTATGTTAAATATATATTTGTAATAATACTATATAAAGTAACAGTATCAGTTACTAGGAAATGAGTTATAGAAGCTACACTCAACATATGCAACTGAGAACAGAAGCCTTGTGTAATCATTTAGTATAAATGGAATACTGGATGTGAGTTATACATTTGTTAGTTCAGGAATAAAAATAACCTTAATACTTTTTCAGCTGGAGACAAAGACCATTTTCTTCCTGCTACATCAGATGGGAGGCTGAAAGTTTATGTGCCTGCTTTTATTCTGTATGTGGCAGTTACTCAGGTCACATCTAAATCAAAACGCTTACTCTGTAGACAGGGATAATATTGGTTCCTATCTAACAGATTTGAAGAGTTTTTGGCTTTTAATTTTGAGCTGCACTTTGAAGTGCTTCTGTAGTAATAGTTGGGAAGAGATACTTGGAATAAATTTAATTAATTGCACAAAGGACTTCTTTCTCCCAAGGTATCTTCTGTGCCACTTAAAGTGTTTATGGCATGTGAGTCTAGCATGTGGTTGTTGTCTCTTTCATCTGGAAATACCTAGGCAAGGTAATGAAAGGTGGCACATTATTAATTGTGTGGGTTTTATACAGGTTTTTTTTTTAAAAAAAGAGGTGGTTGTATGACTGGTAGCACAGGATTGCCTGTGAACAGAAGAAGTTGAATCACTTGCTTGTAATTCAGGAAGACCCAGTTACTCATGTCTTGAATAGAGTTGAAACTTTTGTGAAGAGACTCAGAATTTACTTTTATGATCAGAGTGCTACCTGAGGGGTCAGCAGCTCCTGCTAGTATAATTACTCATGGTGTTAAGGAGTTTGAAATATTGGCAGTATCTTTCTTTTCAAGACACCAGTGGTTTTCAACTACCTGGCTCTGTATTAGGTTTTGGTTTAGCTGGTCCTTGAAACCTAACAATACTTTTGAGCAGAAGGATAAAGGAATTGACAAGGTTATGATAACAGTTATCCCAATTTTATAATAACTAGGCTAATAAAAGCTGCACCAAATTTGCATTGTAGATGCTACAGTTTTCTCATTAGATATCATTAGATACATCTTTATCATCCCTTATCTTCAGAGGGGTTGTCTTTTTTTTTTTTCAGCCTTAAAATGGGAATAACAAAAGGTAGAGTTAACAGCAAATTTACCTTCTAAATTGCTAGGAGCAATTTGTTTAATATTAACTTGAATTGATGTTTAGTAGGCAGTAACTTAGACCTGTACATAGCATTGGTCTTCAATGGAAAAGTGTAAACAGCAGAGGTGGACAACTGTGACTAAATACAATGTTCTTAAGAGGTAAAAAAAGGGCACAAATTAGTTGTATTAAATATATGCTTTCTCTTTTTTGCTGTTACCATTTTTTACAATCTAATCAAATTTTAGGCAAAATTAACTTTTCAATCTTTACCAATTTGTTTTCTCAAAAGACAAGGAATTCTGAAGTAATTATCTTAGAGTGGGGAGTCCTAAGCTAGGGGAAGTCTAAGCTAGGAAAAAAGAGAGTCAATTAAAATGTACATTGTTGATCACTGTACAACTCTGATGACAGATTATAAAAAATGATATATAATTCTTGCATTATTATTGAACATAATATTTCTGTAATGTCTTCTATATTTAAAAATGAGTAATCAAGTAATGTTTTCTAAGATTTATGAAAGCATATGCATCTAAAGGGTTTTTCCATCTCTTAGACTTTGTCATCTATTAAATAATAATGTGCCTAAGTAAGGAATGTGAATTATGCGCAAGGTACAACTTTATGAAATTTATCCTCTCTTGACAAATTCTCTTTTTTAAAACCTTGCAAACTTGAACAATTTTATCCCTCCCTGACCATCTCAAGCCGCCCCTAACACCTCTCCACGCCCCACTCAAGCTTTCCAGACACTGGTATAAAAATGCTATCACAGTTTTAATTACCTTCTTCAGATATTTTCTGTCTGGATATCCTTGAGTAAAGCAAAAAAAGTCACAGTAGTGTTATACTTTTCTGCCATCTCCAAGAAATTGTAATAGATCATTGTCATGATCCACTGTTGGGTTCCACAATTTGGCAGAAGTTGAGCCCCCTTGCTTTCTAACCAACCTCAGATAATTCTGGGTGGCTAGGGGCGGCTGGGCTTAACTTCTGAGTGATGTTCTATTGGATGTGTGATCGTGACCAGGTTTGTTGTATTCTCGGGAACAGAATTAAGACTCAAAACAGACTCAAGTGCCAAGTCACTTTATTTGGCCGCCAACAAGTATGCAAGGGAAAAGGAGAGAAAGAGGAAAAAAAGGAAAAAGGAAAAGAGAGGGAGAGAGTTACAATAGCTACCACCACGGATCTGTGGTGTCCAGTCAGTGCGATGTCTCTTCAGTCCGGTGGGGGAACGTTCCAACTGGTCTCCTCTGGTTCTGCTTTTTATAGCATTGTCTCATTGCATAGTCAATGAGCTGGTTTGCATGGTCACACCTCCCACTCGGCAGTGGGGCCCATGCGCAGTATCATCACTAGAGGGTGCTCGACGGTTCCAGAGGGTTCCAGGGGGTCCAAGCCCCCTCCCATGTGTTGTAAGATGACCCTGGGGCCAGGCGCATGTGCAGAGGACTGGGCCCGTGTGCTCCGAGACAACAAGATATAGTTTTATGTATGTTCCTGTTGGGTAGAACTTCCTCAGTTGCCATCGTGGTGAAGCCTTGGTAGCCAAGCCACTCTGCCGACAATGCTGAGACAAGTTTCTAGTCCCTTACAATCGTGAAAAGGCTTCATAGAGTAAAGAAAATGTATGTTGATATACCTATAATATAGAATCCAAACACCTAGCATGAAATTAAAAGTATATGTTTTTCAGAGGTACAACTTTTTTCTCCTGTTTAGATGGTAGCATTTTCATATTTGTTTATAAAGAGCCTTGAATAAGAAAAAGTAATACTCTCTCACTCTAATATAGTTCTTAACAGAATGATATTTGACATCTTTCTTGGCTCCTCTTGCAGTTAATTCAACCATCTGCAGTGAATCTACTGAAGGTTTAGGGGCCTATACCCATCTTTTCTCCCTTTCAACTGAAATTGTTGGGGATTTTTTTTGCAGTTTTAAGAGAGGAGGAGGAAAGAGGTTGTAGATGGAAAGTTGTCGGTAGGGTTAACTTCATGGGGGTTTTGAACATCAAGATGAAGACATCATCACGGTGATACAGGTGATATGAGTTGCTGATTCAGTGTTGAATGAATGGTCTGGAGGCCACCTTTCTGGGTAACAGGATTGAACCTAAGTTCTGGTCATGTAGCAGCAGCAGCAGCTGGCATCCTTTGAAGCAGCGATAATTTCATTTACAGAAAAGAGGAAAAGTCCAAGGCTACAGACAAGCAATCATCTGAGCTCTGGTGTCTGTGATAGAGCATGAGAGATGACAAAGAGTAGGTTTCTCCTCCTGCTTTCTATCAGCTCAGCAATATACTTGGGTTCAGCAAGTTTGGACAAAGGTGCTAATGCTGTTCATGCTTGACAGGAAATATAAATGGATGGAGATTTAGGTGTAAGACATTCCTAACTGGGGCTGTGCTCTAGGAAGTCATGTATTCCTCCACAAAAGGTATATTGTTGATGCCCTTTAAGCAGCTTCAGAAAGACATGGGTTAGTAGCTTATCTGCTGCAGCAGCTCCTCCAGGAGAGTCAGAGCTCTGATGTAAACGGAAGCTCTGTGCCTTGCGGTTGCATCACCCCTCACCTCACTCCCAGTATATACACATGTGGACTATGTAAAGGAACACCAAGCCAATTTTCTGCTACTTCCTAATTCTTTACCATCATCTGCTGTTTTCTAATGTTTAAATTCTTAACCATGTATTATGAAATCTGATATAAAAATAGGGGATCTATTAAACCAACAAAAATATTCTCAGTGATACCTCACTTCTACTTGTGTTCTTGTACTTGCTTTGGCTTAATATTAGTAGGGACAGTTTCTGAATTCTTAGTGTTAACTGCACCAAAGCAGCCATTTTCAAAACATTTTTTTTTCCCTCAAACTACCCCTGTCTATCAACTTCTTCCTGATAGCCTTTTATCTCCTATATATGGTTATATTTTCCCAACATGAGCTTAAATTGAGAAATCCTGAGTTTCTACAGCCTTTTGATAAATATGACAGTCTGTGTTATAAATACATGAAAGGCATATGTATTTTTGAATACTGGCACAGTGTTGTCTCAATAGTTTCAAAGGTTTGTGGGTTTTTTTTGTTTGCTTTGTTTTACTACTGTGCAATGTGTTTTATGTTTAAAAGTGCATGCATGTATATGTGAAATTAAAGAAGTAAAAGGAATTGGTTGTTTAATTAAAAATATTTATTGAAGAAATTGAGTTGTATACAACTGGTGTTGAATAACTAGAGAAAAATTCCTGAAGTAAAAGAAAACATAAAATTTGGAAGCTAATAATTGTGTGCTGGGGTTAAACTTCTAAGAAAATTTTGATACTAATTTCCTAGGTGGCCTGTATGACTTAAAAGATGGAACATAAATATCAGTGTCAGAGTGTAAGAGGGATGCTGCTCAAACCTGGCTGTGCAGGACCAAGAATCACAGCTGGAACAGATGTGTCAGCCAATTCCCATTTCAGGTAAGATGCTTCCTCAGGGCTGTGTTTTGTTCATGTAAAGCCAAGCTCCATAATGCTTTAGTTATACTCAAAGATCTTCTTGGTCCTGTCCATGGGAACTGTGGAAAAGCATGGTACAACACCTAATCTATAGTCTTCCTGAGCTAAAACAGAAATCTCACTTCTTTGCCATCTTGCTTGTGCAGGGGCAGGCTCTGATTTCTCTAGACCACTCCCAAGTGTGTATTCAAATTGATACATCAAAATAGTAGGCAATAAGAATCATGTTGGCAGGTGTCATTCAGCACACAGTGCTTATAATTCAATATTTTAAAACTATTGATGAAAGACCTCAGGCTGATTTTAGGCTTTCCTCTAGGAATCAATATACCAAATGAGATATACTAAGAGAAGTCATTATCAGCCTTCATCAACAGGTTTTATGACAATTTTTACTGATCTGCACCAGATACTTTATTGCTGCTCAACAGCATAGGACGATTTTTCCTACTTTGGGTGGCTGCTTTAGTAAACTGTAGAATAATGGTGTTATGGAAAATCCCACTCATATCAAACAGAGCGGTGATGACTGACTTCTATTTAATATTCTAAAACTAATATACAGCCAGATAGAAACTGTCCAGCTTTTTCTACCGCACTGGTTTTTGATGTAGCATTATATCCCATCAGTGTCAGCTCTTTCAATTTGTAGGAATCTTGCTATTAACTATTCAGGACCTATGTTTCTCTGTTGCTTTTTTAGTTCTTCAGTATTGAAAAGTATATATTTGCTTTTTCTGGTGGTACTTATTAATATGAGTAAAGCTAGAAGAAAGAGTTTGCATGTTGTCCAGTCAAAACTACTGACTCCAGAAAAGATGGGTTTTTCTCAAAAGCCCAATGAGAAAAGAAATCCTCTCATTGCAGACAGCCGCTTACATTGTGTGTAATGCCACTTTTGTCTTCTGCGATATACTCTGTGAAGACTGGTGAGTGTCTCAAAAATGTTGTTCAGAACTTTAGAAAATTAAGAAAGACAACAACAATAATTAAGGTCCTGGAAAACTTTCAAAATTAAGTAAAACTGAAAATGTTTCCTTATTCTAGGAAATAGACAAGAGTAATTAAAACATGATTAATATACATATAGCGTTCTAACCACTCTGGTGGCAACAAGGGTCTCAGTTCATTGGTCTTTAATTAACATATCTTCAAGCCCAAGAACCTGGGCAAGTGAAACTAAACTGCTCTGATAACTCTGTGAACTATTTCTTCATGCTTGCAAATGCTGAATCAAATGGCATAGCATAGCAAGGAGAGAAGATAAAGTGGGAAGTTGAGGAAGACAAGACGTCATATGCACTTTTACTGGGACTTGTGGCTTCAAGTTCTCCTCTCTGATTTGGTGAAGCAACTGCTGGAACAAATTGGCTTTTTCCCCTTTGCTGTTAATACCCTTCTCACAGTTCATGTTTACTGGCCCCGAAGTAGCTTTTGTGCCTGTTTGGCTTGGGTGATGCAGGCTGCAGCCTCAGCCCAGTCATGGCTGATGCTTCAGCATCAACTGCCTGCCAGCCACTGCAGGTAAACGCTTACTTAGCTCTTGCAGCTGCTTTAATTCTTCAATGACTTTTGCTGTAGCAAGATACATCAGTGTATAGGGTTGCAGAAAAAAACTTCACGCCCAAGAAGGATTTAAAAATGTAATCTCATAGTTTGTAAACCCAGGAGTGTTACACTTAAACTGTAAGTTACTGCAAAACATTAGGGTGACTGCACGTGCCAGAGATAGTTCAGCCTGGCTGTTTTGCCCAGTGCTATTGCAGCTATGTAATTTCCACTTTGTTCAAGTGTGGATTTAAGACAACATAAAAGCAAATACAATTTAAATTTCAGTCTTGCCTATTGACTGAAACCTTTAATTCATCTTTATTTTTGTCCACCAGCTACCAACAGAATGGATTTCTGTGGGCTTGGCAACTTTTTTCTTTTAGGCCTCAGATGTGGCCCAAATGTGTATATTGTTTGAAATACATGGTGTTTGAAGTGAAACGTAAAAGCAAGATGTAGAATTTCAGATCCCTGCATTTGTTAAAACAAAAAGGACACAACTTGGAATTGAAAGGTTGCAAATGAATAGAAATCAATATGTGTAAGTAGGGTACAAATGAATTCAGGAGCTTAGTAAGATTTAAAACAAAAAGATTGATACTGATCTAAGTAAGAGACATCACTGGAGTCACTAAATATAACCAATTTTGGAAAAGTTTCGAAACCCAGCTTTTTTTTTTTTTTTACTTTAAACTAATCTTTAATTACAGGCAGCCTCCATGATACAGATTATCCCAAATTTTCTTACTAATAAATTCTTATGTCTTCATCTGAAGGATTTTGTACTACCTATTAATTCAGTATTCTACCACTGATAACAGCCAGTTAATTGTTCAATGTGTGAAACATTGGGTTTAAGAGCTCTTCCAAAATTGGTCTTTTATTCATACCAATATCAGTCCTTTTTCTGGAATCTTACTAAGTTGTTGGATTCATCTGCACCCTATATTTATGGCAGTTTCCTAGATTTCCTATGTGTTTTGGCAGTACCCAAGGAACCTCAATTTTCAGGATAAATCAGCTATTAATTTGTTCTCAGACTATTGTAAAGATGCACCCAAATCCTGAATTTAAGGCTTACTCGTTTCCAAGAAGCTAGTGCTAGCATGGAGTTCTCACCCCCACTGCCTCTGTCCCCAGGCAAGGAGGGTAACAAACTAATTGAAATCACTCCAGTCATGATACTAGCTAAGTTGCACAGAGGGTCTAAATCTAGTTGTGTTTATGTTTTTAACATTTTCTTCCATCTGGTAGGTTTCTTCCTCTTGCTCTGTGGGTTGCTGCTGAGGATACTTGGTTAACAAGGAGCAGAAGTAGGAGACATCTCTTTTGTTTGATGTTTTCAAGTGTATATCACACAGTGCACCGGAAGAATTTCTTCTCTTGGGCTGTGTGCTGAAAACAGAAGCTAACAGAGAAAATCCCAATCATTAAAGGAGATTTATTTTTCCCAGCTACTCTGCCTATGGTAACTTAAACGAGGTTTCTTCACAAAGAAGCAGTTTAAAGTAAATAATCTCAGGAGCAGACTGTCAGTGCAAGTTTGACAGGTTAATTATGTCCACGCTTCTGTGCCCACCCCCAAGTTATAAGTCAGTAAAGTACCTCTATGTTCAGTCAAACACTTAAGTGTGTTTAAGTGATTTGCTAAACAGGGAGTAAGTGCTGAATTAGACTATGTACTTTTTATTAGTTCTGGCTGATAGGAGAAACCATTGACTTGTAAAAGGTCTCTTTGCCATGGACTTTATGAATGTTACCAGCATGTTCTCCAGATCAAGAACCTTGATTGTTCATCCTGATGTTGGATGGGTCAGAGAGGGAACTTGCTGCAACCTCACTGAAAAAGGTTGGTGCTGGGAAGGTGGAAAATTCTCAAAGTATGCAGCAACAACAACAAAAAAAGAAGTTGTGATGTTACAGTCTGAAAGGGTGAAAACTCAGTTGGGTCAGAGAGACATGAAAAGTTCCTTAGGCTCTTCCATTTCTCACAACACTATTGTAAGTGTTATGGACCCTGTTTAAAATAGAGCATTGCACACCTCTGCTGGATAAGCTAATTTCATGATTCAGGAGATTTGAAGGTTAAGAAGTGTTTTTCTGCACCAATGGACCTTATGTAAGTGCATTGCTAAGGAAATGAAAGAATTTAGTGTTTGTTATTGTGTCTAGACTTGCCTGCCGTTTCATGTCTAAGAACAACTCTTAGGAAGTGCTGCATGCATACGTATTGTGGAGTTACACAGTTCTCCTCGGAGTTAATTTGTGGAGTTAAAGAGCATGAGGAGCTCCTGATTTTCCAATGCAGTGACCTCCTGAGCTGTAGGGTTTCAGCTTCCAGAAAGGGGTACCTTGGGAAAATGAGTGCCTATATTATGTTCAGAACCTGAAGGCTGAGCTTAGAGTGACTTAGTGATTGGGTCAAAATAATGTATATGACAGGTAGATAGCATGTGTAAAGTACTTCTTTGAAACAGGTTCTGGATAAAGATCGTTACTTTCTGCACTGAACTAGGAGACTCTTTGCTCTCTCAACTTTTCAGTGATCTTTTGTCCTTATGTCACATCAGTAGCTGAAGACAGTGTGTAAGAGAGAGGTCCCTTTGGAGCGTCTCTGGGCTTTTTATTAATCAGTTGGGGTGGTTGCTTTAAGTGATGTGAAACAACTCACCAACTTTCACCTGGGGGTGAATGTGTTGCCCTGAATTGTACTTATCTTCTCTGGCCTGTGAATACAGGGAATTAAAATGATGATTGAACTTGCTTTTTGACATGGAAATACAGAGCACTTTCAGTAAGCTTCTGGAGACACATTTGCTCACACTTTTGCTTTTCCAAAGCGTTGGCAAAATCTCAGCTCTAAACCTGACTTGAGCAAATATAAAGCAAGAAACCCTTTCTGCCTTTTCTAGATTTGCAGGGAAATGGAAGGAAGACTACTTGTCATTATTACAACCTTCCCTACCTGTTGTCTCCCCCGTGTATCTAAGAGATTTCAAAGTAAAATGATTGCCTGTACAGTGACCCACTGTTGTACAATTTTACTATTTCTTTATCCTTTCATTTTGAGGGAGGTTTAAGTGATCATATTGCACTGAAAATCCTCTGAAAGCAAGGCTATTTCAAAAAGGTATTGAAGTCCACAAGTACTTCAGTTAGTTGAGTTATTTAGGGAAATTTTCGGCATAATAACTGCCTTGCTAGCTGAGCATAAAATAATTCAAATAATCATTTTGAGGATTACAAAGAAAATACATAGCAAAAACTTTCTATTCCTCCCTAGAGTTGAAAAAGCTGCCCTTTATTATGAAGCAAGTACAAATCTAAGAAGCAGCCATCCAAAAATCTGAACTGAGCAGTAGCAAAACAGCCAGACTTAGAGGAAGTAGATGTTAAATACTATGTAATTTATTTCCTCTGTGCCTGAGGCTCCTCTGTTTTGTAGGGGATGGTCTTTTTTTCTATCATGTGATTCTCATGTAATTTGACATACAGTTTTCCATTGAATACCACCTATCAATGTAACCCTGTACTTGAATAAATGTTCTGAGAGAACAATTATGCTTTATTGATCTATCCTGGGCATACTACAAACTACTTTTTGTTTGTTTCTTTGCTTTTGAATATGTCCCTTAGGACTGTATTTGAACTAAGATGTTCATTCAAAACAGTTGAGACCAAAAGGAGGACTTGGAAGAACTTCCATCATTTTTTCCTAACAAATATTTTTTGTCCCTCCCCTCTACTTACCACCGTCAGCCATGTGAGCCCTGTCAATATTAAGTGGTTGTTCTACTGAAATAAGATTACCACAGTTAAGAAAGATTTCAGGTAGGCTGTCTTTAGTCTATTATTATCTACTTTTTACATGATGTTGCAGTTTCTCAGTCTCCTTTCCTTGAATCAAGCAGATGAGAATAACAGATACTGTGGGATGCATCTCAGAATACAGTATAGTAGTCAATGTTCATCTAATGTTGGGCAGCAGGAGGGTCTGAACTCCAGATTTAGATTAAATGACTAAGTGGACCATGTTGCATTTGTCAAGAAAGAGATAGTTTACGTACTGTGGCAATTTTATTGTTTATTATGTTTGCAGTACTAGGTTTCAGATGTTTCCAGGGTTATGTGGCAGCTGAGCAAGGTTTTGAGGAACTGTTTTTAGGTTAGAGGGTAGCAGTCCCTTAGGGCATCTGAATTCTTATGAATCCTAGTCCTGTATGCAGGAGCCTAAAGTCTCTCTCAAATACTTTTTAAAGGTATCTGTCTGCTTCACCAACTTCCTAAATGTGTTTTATGGTTTTCTCCTTTTTGCACAGTTCCATTCTTGTTTCAGTGGGAGGCAGGCAATTAAATCCCTTAGTTTTCTTGGAAAATCCAATTTAGGAAGTGCTACAAACTTCAGTGGGCTGTTGAGCTTTGAAGTAAAATCTGTTACCAGTGCATTGCAGTCAAGAGCATCTGAGATCTGCATGCATGTCTAGCTAAGTTAGCTTTACTGCAAACGGCATAATCTCCAGAATTTCACTGACGGAAGGTTCTTTCTATGGTCTGAAAAAATATGCAGAATTACTTGATTGCTACATACTTTCTGATCTGCATATCTTAGATTTTAAAACAGATAAAAATCAAGTGTGCTAAGCAAGAATTTCAGGGCAGTAACTTATATTCAAAAAGAATGAGAAACACTACATTGTTATTTCCTGAGCTGTGAAAAAAACAATTTAATACTCTAACACTGACAAATGCTTATGTTTTAAAGCATGCATAGCAAACTGAAGTTGAATGTTGCATAAACATTTTCTAATTTGGAGAGCATAAAGTCTTCAACACCTTTGTACTACAGTGGTTTATTTAGTGTATTTTCATCTCAAGATTATATATATAGTAAATTTAATTTTCTTTTTAAATACAATCTATTTGTATTGTACAAGTAATTCTCTGGAGAAACAGTGTAAGTTTTATTTATGTATATTATTTTCCATTGTGCTGTAGGATTATTTTTGAAAGGTCAAACCTCATAAACCACAGTACAACTTTTCTCAGTGATTAGATTTAATCTTTTAGATTTAGTACTATTTAATATATTTACTCATTTTCAGAAAAGACTGATAAATAACATTCCAGGTTTGAGAATTTGTTGAAAACTGCACTCTTTCAAGCTGACGTGCCCACCTTTCATTGTTTATTGGTAATGGAATTATCATTAGGAAAGCTTCTTTGAAGACAATCACACCCTTCCTTTATTCTGAATGTAGCTGAAGGCAAATAGTTCTTACAATAGATGCTTTCACCCGAATCGAAGGTATTTGATCTTCTGGAGAAACAGGCTGCTCACAAATTATCTACATGGCAGAAAAACTCATTGGAAAGGCACGAAAAACCTACAAGACAAGCTATTTTGAAATATAGTTCTTCAGCATACAGCCTTTTCTCAGAATGGGTCTCAACAAACACAACTAAATAAGAAACATTTTTTATGAAGACGATTCATCAAAATTAGGCATTCCTTCTTAACACATTTGTGAAACCCTTTTCACAAGACTTCAGAGAGTTGAGTACATGCAAAATTTGAATGGTCTATGATATAGAATAAAAGCATGTAACACAACGTAGAATCAGAGAGTAATGTAGGTCAGAAGGGACCTTCAGAGGTCTGTAGTCCAAACCTCTGCTCAAAGCAGGCTCATTTTAATCAAGTTGATTAGTCTTGTCTGGTAGAGCTTTGAATATCTCCAAGGATGGAGTTTTCACAGTGTCTCTGAGCAGATGCTGCCATTTTTGGACCATCCTCATGGTGAAAAAGATTTTCCTTTAGATTGAGTCAGAATTTCCTGTGTTCCAACTTGTGCCTGTTGCCTCCCTTCTCTCCTCTGTGTACCTCTGAGAAGAGCCTGGATCATTCTTCACAACATCCTCTGGTTGTGACATCTGTACAACCTCTGTACCACGTCTGTACAAGGTCTTCCTTGAGCCACTTCAAGCTGAACAAATTCAGTTTTGTACCTTTCTTTGTACGTTGTGAGATTTAATGCCTACTTGTCTTGGTGGTCAGCTGCTGAACGTGCTCCAGTATGTCAGTGTCTTTCACATACTGGATAGTCTTAAATGAAATACAGGAAAAGCAGAAGGGGATAATCACTTCCCTGGACCTGCTGGCCACACTTTTGTTGATAAAGACCAGGACATACTTGGTCTTCCTCATTACAAAGGGACACTGTCAACTCCTCTTTAGCTTACTGTCTGCTGACACCCCCAAGTCTTTTTCTGAAAAGCTGCTTTCTAATGAGTTGTCTAGAAATATTTTAAGGACCTTTTGTTTTTAACCTTATTTCTGTAAGCTAAATGCACAGTGTGACTTCTATTTGCTTAGAAAATATATCTCTGCCTAGATCATGAATTGACATTTTGGAGGATTAGTTAGGTTTATACTTAATGTGGGATATGCATTCTTAGCCCAAAGTGCAAAAGTTATTTGTCTGTAGCTATGGATTTGATTGGCATATCTATAATTAAGCATTAAAAAATGTTTCATTAGTGGATATATATGACAACCGTTGATATAATTGGCAAGGTAACAGAAAGTCATGTCATACCATTTCAATTTCCCTTTAAGGAGACCTAGCTGAGTGGCATATAGAGGTCTCCTACGTAAATCTTATGATATCCCTAGCTTTACAGTGTTCCAAGCAGTGGAGCGTGCAAGCTACTAATGCAAAATCTTAAGACAGAAAAATAAGAGAATAAGGAGTTATTCTAAGTTAGCATAGCTTGTTTTCTTTGAAACAAGTTCTGTTTATGAAAAATTAATAATATGAGAGCATAGTGGCCCAGCATGCTAGGAACTAATTTAACTGATGACTGCAGCTCAGTTCCTGACATGCTGCTTTGCAGGGTATGAAAACTGCCGTTAGCTCTGATTTTGCAGTTGATGACATACATCAAGTGAGGCAGGAGAGTTTTCTCTCATAGTTTACAAAAATAAAAATGATGGAAGAAAGAGTGACAGCTCTTTCCTGATCCAATGCTTAGAGCTGTTAAAAGTTCTTGGCTCTTTGGTCTTACGAGACTGTAATCATAAGATGTTGTTGCATACCATCAGTAGCAGTGGCCATTAAATATGCACCAGAAGGACAAATAACATAAACAGGGCATTTGAAACTCTATTTCAGCATATTGCAAGTTCACAGCAAGGAAAAAGATTGTGATTGAACTGGCAATGAAATGAAAGATTGAGTTCTCTCCGACTGAAGTGTACAGGGCTGAGGACAGAGAAGTTAGTTGATAATCATAGAGATAAGGCTGAGAGTCACCTCAAGAAGTCATTGGCTCTAACTCACTCCTCCAAGGCAGGGTCAAATCCACACAAACCTCTTATCTATTTTGTTCCTAAAAATTACCAGTAGTAGGAGATTCAAGAACCCCTAAGTTGATTTTTACTTTTAGATTTTTTTTCAGCTAGCATCTAAAATGAAAGTTCTTTAATACAGATTAACTTGGTTACTTCCTATCCCATCTTGAGTGAATGGGGAGAACATACAATGTCTTTTTATTATGGAAGCTTTTAGCACATATTAGGTACAGTTATGTCTTCCCAGTCTTCAAGTAAATCCTCTTTATTAATACACACATTTTTTTCTATAGACCTGCTATTTGGTGGCTAAGTGCTTGTATTTGCACAGCTGATTATTCTTACCTAATAACAATTTTCCCGTTATGGAATTACATCCTACATAATTCAGCGTATTGCTTCAATTAGTCAAAAGCATTTTTTAAATCACTTCCTTCCCGGAAGCACTGAAAGCACTTTGTACACCTTTCTCTTACCTCCTGGATTCATATTGCCTTCAAATTCAAGGAAGGTCCTTCATTATCTAGCTCATTAATGAAAGTATTGAGAAGTAGACACATGGCTGATTTCATCCAACATTGTTTTTTAGTTTGTTTTATTTTTACTGTGAACCTTTGCTTACTACTCTGGTGATGAGTCTTCTAAGAGATATAAACTGATTTTAAAACTGTTAATCTACAGTGGTTTAGCCAACCTGTTTCTCGGAATGACACAAGATGGTCAAAATCCTTGATACACTGAAGAGGCATAGTGTCAAGACTCCTTTTATTTATAAGGCCTGTTAAGATGCCATAGAAAAAAATTAAGCTTGTATTTGACACTCATTCCTATATTATCTTTCAGTTGCTCATAAATTTTTTTTTGAATTTCTGGAATCCAGGAATTTCTGGATGTTGAAGAGACAGAGAAAAAGAAAAGGTTGCTGCTGCTCTCACATTTCCTCTCAGTGCCTCGTTTTGTGCTGTGATCATCAAGGAGTTTGCAGTTCGGGTTTGGTTTTTTTCTTTTTTTTTTTAATCTTTAGAGATCTATTCCCAGTGTGTATTTTAAGAACTAAATTATTAGTTTAGTTAAGCATGCTTGTTTCTTGGTGTGGCTCTGTGCTATTGGGACTGTCCTGTCTATCCCATGACTTCCAGAATCCTTCACAGGTAAAATGTCTGAAATATGACACAACAGAGCCAGACAGCACTTGGAGTGGCTTGCTATAAATAGTGCAATTGTAGTGTGGACATCTGGCTCTCTTTTACAAGGTAATTTTTTGTGATATTTTCCTTTTGCAAAGCAAAAACCATGGAAATACAGATAAGACTGAACTTCATGTTTTTGCATCTTTTCATGTACTAACCACATACTTTTATGTAATTTAGGTACCACAATCCAGTTCTTCCGCGCTTTCAAAAATAGGTGTCTATATTTGAACACTCTCAAGAGTTAAAAAAAAATGTATTCCCCTTTCATTTGTTTTATGGAAGAAATTTAAATAATATGCACTGAAGTGGGAAATGTTTCTAACTGAACTTTTGCAGTATGTGCTATTGAACCATGGACATCCTAGTTGTAGATGTGTCTAGATATCTAGATACTATGAGCGAAGGGAGCTCAAAATGGGAGTCATTCACTTACAGAAGAGACAGAACAGCACAGAGCTCTTGTTAGGAAGCTGTTCCCTATTTATTATTTAAGAGGCATTCAGGCCACACTAAATTTTTAACTGGAGTAAGCTGTAAACGTTGAAACAAATTGCACTTAGGAGGATGTGTGTCTTTTCTATATTTTATCTACTTAATCAGTTATCAGTTAGAAAGCTCTCAAATATATTTCAGATTGTGGTCTTCCTTTTGTCTGACTTCAGAACTTGACCTTTAACCACAAATAACTAATTCTTTAATCATTTGTTTCATTTTCTGTTTTGTCTTAGGAAAGATACCTGAAATAATTACCTCATCTAATCAAAGATTTAATGAATCCTTGATAGGAAGAAAGCAAATATTATTTGAATTGAGCCATAGGCATGAATTAAGACTGTTGTTATTACACTTGTTCTACAAAATAATCTAAGTAATCTAAAAATAATAACTTTTAAAAGAAAAGAATTAAATAATTTCCCTTTCATTATTTATTTTGTCAACTCTTTTTCTCAGTAGTCTTTCTATTTTCACTGCTAGAGGACTGACTGGAAAGCTGCTGGAAATATATGTAATGGTTCTCTCAGAGCCAATACAAAGTTAGTAGAAATAAGACAATTTAACTGCAGAAGACTCAATAATCTTTTTTCTTTTACAAGTTGTCTTCTGTCTTGAATCCAGATTAAAATACTTACAGAGATAGTTTGCAAGTGATTTGCATATTTTGAATTAAAACCTTTTCTCTATTTGCTCTGAGTGGTAATGGTGAATTAAAACAGAATGGTTTGCTGGTCATACAAACTACAAGGAGACAACCAGTGCATTCTCTTCCAATGATGTATCTGAAGCACTCTAATGCTTGTACAAATGTTTTTGTAATTTAAGATTTCTCAAATTCAAATGAAACCAGTGTATACTCTGTTACTGTCACTGTCAGTGAATTTTATTAACTTCAGCAATCTCCTCTATTGATATCTGCATTTCTCCATTGCTTTACTCCAGATTTCTACTACCTGGGTCATGGATCTGAAGAGAAGCAGAATTTGCTGTCTCTCATGTTGCCCAGATCTTGTACTATATTCAACCTCTACATTTTGTTAATAATTCTTATAGCGGTCTCATTCTGTCGGACTTTGATTTACCTTAGTGAATTGGGGAATTGTGAATCTTAAGGAAAAAATTGAAGAGCTTATAAACAGACATAAATATTATACAGAAAATCACAGGATATGATTATACCTACTTTTTTTTTCCTTTTTCTTTCTTTTTCTCTCTTGTCCTTTTTAAGATCAGTAGAGGAAAAGTTACCATGTTTCATCTCTTGGTCATTTTAGCCTTCAGCCATCATAACTCCTGCAGCCTACCTGAGGATCTTTTGGGTCTCTTCCTCTCCTGAAGAAGGAGGCTAATGACAGCTCTGAACTTTAAATGAATATTCGATATTCCTTCTAGCGTGGTATGTCTTTTCATTGGACCTTATTCTGGTCTGTGCTTATTCTTTAAAATATTTTAATCTGTTATTGCATGGCTGGTTTAGCTATTTTGGAAGCAAAATAAAAGAGAAAGGTGGTGGATAAAGATGGTTGTGTTGGAGGCTCACCAGCTCTAAAAGGGATATTATAGATGGGTGACTAGTAGCATAATCACTATAAATTCTCCCACTAAATAAGTTTGTCTCAGAATGAATTTGTAGAAAAGTGGGAGGACTAATATATCCACCTACTTGTAAAAAGTAAGTCTGTATGAGTTTTAGTGTAACTACATTGGTATACTAATATGTTGGTACAAGACTATGCAATCATTCAATATCTTTGCCGCGGTATGTTGTGGGCTCAGGTAAATATACTTGATCCCCAAATCCTGAAACAGGAGAGGACTGTTCAGTTTTATGCATGCAATAAGCTTCCATGCTACTTTTCGCATCTTTTAGTGCTTTACTGATGCAAATCAGTGACTGACAAATGATAAACTTTTAAAATCAGTTTTATATGTGTAATGCATACATGTAACAGCATCTCTGTTCAACTAGGAGTTCATATAACATGCCTGAAAATTATTCCTACAACAGCTAATCCTCTTTCATTGTAGAATATAATTGCTACCTTTTAATCTTGTTTCCTACCTTTTAATCTTGTTTGCCCCAAACACAATTTTGTTGTTATTCCTCTTCATAAAATGAGTTGGCTAGCATCAGTTCTCTAGTAATGTAAGAAAGAAAAGAATTACTGAACTTGTCTGAGACAGCAGCTATGCAAATATTGCTTTTTTAATTCCTTTTTCTACCCACTATTGGTTATCCATTAATAATGTCGCTATCTGGCACTAACATTGCTAAGTTGCTTGTTTTATTTCCTCTTTACATTTACCAAACAAAATGATCCTTCTTAGTGGACAACCTCTCTCTTACTCTTAATTTAATTTAAGCGTGCTTACCAGGGAAGTGCAAAGGATAAGTTACCAGTTGTCCTATTATCTGTTATTTTGGTTTTACTGTAATATTATTTTCAGGATTTTAAATGAATTTAATGTTCTATATCCTACTATGGAATAAGGAAGAGAGCAGAGATTACCTTCAAATCCATATTCAATTGTTGGCAGCAAATATGCACAGAATCTATTAAAAATAATGACACATAAAATACTAAAATCAAGATGG
The DNA here is from genome assembly GCF_949628215.1 of Phalacrocorax aristotelis. Classification (NCBI taxonomy): domain Eukaryota; kingdom Metazoa; phylum Chordata; class Aves; order Suliformes; family Phalacrocoracidae; genus Phalacrocorax; species Phalacrocorax aristotelis. The sequence continues at coordinate 107,417,753 of NC_134276.1, read as the reverse complement.
AGACAATGCTACTTACACAGCTACTCTATCAGAATCTGTCTTTTGATGGATTCTATAATGTTCTCTGCTGATTTTTAAACTATATAATACTTTCTCAGTTCTGTAAATACAATTTACCTCAAACTACTTTCCGTTTGTGATGGAATTAAAGAACGACTAGCAACACGGAGTCTGTTCCACAGACGAGTTCTTAACTTTCCTGCTTTCAGTTTTCACTATATACATGAAATCACTTTATAACATCTTGTCCCTTTAGTCTGAAATAAGTGTACCGTAGGTATTAATCCTGGCAGATTCCGTGCTGTCACTGAGAAACAAAAGAAATGTCAAAAGAGGCATTTGAAAGGTTGTCTTTGCTTGTCTGCAACTTTGAAAACTCTTGAAATGTTGATGATTATGAACTCTCTATTTTATGCATGGTACAGATCAAGTGTGTTACCTTATTTAGTCTGGAACAAGTTCAAGACAAAAGGAAACAAAATGTTGATTTAAAAAGTCAGTAGGGGAGCAAAAATGACAAAAGAGAATGAAAATGCAAATTGACAAGACACCATGAATGGAAAAATACAAATCTTCTGTTAGAGTTATTTGAAATTCATTTGATGACTTGTACCATAGTGATATGACTTCTCCATACTGATATGCTCTTACTGTTAACTGTGTAAGCCACTACAGGGCGAAGGTTATAAAATGCATGAAATAGGATGATTTATATTGAAATGGAACGGGAGTAAGAATTAATGAGCTTTCTTTTGTGTGCTTTGATTTCTTCCCTAATGGAGTGGGGCAGTAGTAACAACAATATGTAACAGCAAAATACTCATTTATTAATTTTCTATTTTTGTGGCAGCTCTTCTAGGAATATGATGCTGCTGTGATGATTCATGATATAGCTAGTATTCGGGATGAGATTGAGATACTGGTTAATAGGATAAAATTTTCTTTTGCTAATCTTTAAAGTTTCTTCAACATCAAAGTGAAATAAATGGCATACTGTACTTCAGCATGCAGTCAGAAGTCTGTTTTCTCACTTTGTAGTAAAATGTATGGATTTATGCTTGATCATCTCTACAGTTCTGTATTAAGGATAAATCATCACCAAATTTGTTCTAGAGCATACATTTAATCTTAAATCCCTGTAGACAAGTGATAAGAGTTTGTGTTTAACTTGCTGTAGATTTTTGTGCTTTAAGATACATTCAAAATCACAAAATCAAAGATGTTCTCAACGTAGGCTAAAATGGAGAGTGGCACTTGGAATTAACTTATGGTGCTGCTTAGAAAAGAAAGGAAATAGATACTACCTTCAAAACAAAAATGAATGTACTTTGGGGCAATTCAGTGAATTATTGGCTAAAGGCTCAACCTGGATTCTAAGCTTTTTCTTGGCTAGTGTGGTAGACCTCCCTTTGCTTAAGCAAACTCTTCTTTCCTTTTGTGAAAAAGTCAATAATAGCTGGTTCATTGTCATGATTTTACGTCATGTTTTTTAGCAAAGTTTTGCTTTGTTATATCTTGTATCACTTTCACATATATCTGATATATCAGAGCTTTGCAAGCCTGTCCATTAACAGCGTTCCATCTTTTACATAACCAGAACAAGAAAAATATTCTCTTTGCATTTTGTAGAATAACATTTTGAATATGTGGTGATAAGTATGTTGGAAAGAATTACAGTATACCCTAGGTAAGGGCATTGTTTTGCAAGACCCATGGAGGCCTTCAGGAAATAAATTATTTCTACAGAACAGTGATTTAGAAGTGACATTGAGGGAGCCTAAGGAATGTCTACGGGCACATTGTGCAGTCTGTTTTTTATTAGATCATGCTCGTGAGTTATAAGTCAGATGGCAATCTGAGATATTTTAGGAAGTGATGGTTAGTCTTTTGGATGTAAAAATAGCAAAGTATCCTGAGAATAAACCATCAAAATTCTGATTGCCTAAGAATTACAATAAAATCTTCCTTCCTCTGAGGTGCAAAGGGTTTTGCAACTGGAGTAGTAAGTGATCACCCATATAAAAATATGGCTTAGAAATTACACAGCAGTATTTACTTTGATAGATCCTGTATTTCTATGCTTTAAAATGCATGAACAAAAGATTGATACTGCTTCATAGTTGCAACTGCTAGCCTTAGCACAATGGCTATGAAGCCTGCTGGCTAGAAACCTCATGAACTATTAGACCTCAGCACTAGTAAAGCTATAAAACTGAGTAAGCCAAGGTTTAAGAGAGTTGGGGAGGAGGAACTTGTGGAGGCCAGATGTACTAACCTTTGGAGGGAGCGGGACAGGGATGCAAAAAGGGAAACTTGGTAGTTTAAAAGAGGAATAAACAAATAATGAACAATCTACTGTTTTCAGTCTATTCTTCCTCCATCATCCTTCTCCAAATTGAAATGTAGAAGGAAGTCCACATAGGAATGGAAAAAAGTATGTATGTCTGTGGTGGGGGGAAGGAAGGCTCAGAGTTTTCTGTGTGGAGCATAACAAGGGCCTGGTTACCTGCCATGAAGGTTAATAGCATCTGGTACATGAAGTGGTCTTCACAAAATACTGATGCATGTGTCAGTACGGTTCACTTAGAAGAGCTCAGGAAAACAAGATAATATGTTTTCAACATATAGGATTACACTGTAGTACACTTTTACCTCTAAGCTTGTAGCAACAGAGAAAGATTAAGGCAGACAGAATAGAGCTGAAGCAGGATTGTGCAATAAATGTTTATACCAGGCAATAGATTTGTGGGTTTTGTACTGAGAATACTCTATGGCAGAGTAAGAGTTTAACTGATAATCAGGCTATGGCAGTGGGTAGATTTGATTATTAGGTGTTTTTACGTATATCCTCAGGTGTTACTGAGGACCACATGGTGACTTCCTTTTGAGTAAGGGGTAATTGCCATGACCCTCTGTGCCAATGAGATAAGAGCAGGCAGGAGAGAGGTTCTGTACAAAAAGTTTAAGAGTAGATAAGACTCCTGAGTGTAGTTCCTGAAAAAAAGTGATGTAGGGAAGAAGGTTTTCATTTTCTAAGAAGATACTTGACTATTTTTTGAAAAAATTGAGAAACTTAACGTAAAGGAGGGGCTTTATCTAAACACAGTGGTGGAGCTAGCAATAAAATCTAGTAATTATAAAAGCTGAAAGACAGTACATGAGGACAGATGAACACAGAGTTCAAAATCACTCCTACATGACAGATAAATCTAGGGAAACAAAATGTCCTCTTCAACTTATTAATTATTTATTTGGAGCAGTGATGAACAACTAGGTGACAAAACTTAGATGATACAAAATGATACAGTACAGTAAAAACAAAACTCAACTTTGAGAAGCTATAGAATGATTTCAATATTCTGATATCTTAATGACTGAGTGAAAAATGGCAGATGAAATTCAGGGCAAGTGAAACTCAGGGCAGATAAAGGAAAGGTAGTTCTAGGTATTACATGGTTAAGAAACTCTGTATTAACCTTAGTCATTCAAGGAAAGAGGCTCTAGTGCCATTAGAACACCAATGCAGTGCTCAGGGGTTGTCAAAAAGCGTGCAGGAATTTTCTGGAATGGATGAAAGGAAAGGGAAAACCAAGAATCACTGCTGTAAGTCAGCATATATATATCTTTGTGATGCCCTTAAATCTCAGATGTTACATTATCTTCTGATCCCCTCATCTCAAAGGTAATATAATAATTTGGAAAAGGTAAGAAGAGGGGATATGAAGCTTACTAGAGGTACAGAAGAGCTATAAGAGAGACTATAAAGAGTGAATAAAGAGACACAGAACTAGTAGCAATTAGTTTGGATAAAGATCTGAGGGGCATATTTAAATATCTATATCCAAAATCATGAGAGAGATTATGGAGAATGATTATTCATGATTTATTATAAAACAAGAATTGGAAAGTATCAAATGAAATGATGAGAGGTTTTAAAAGGAACAAAAGGAAGTGCTGCTTCAAACCGTGCTTAATTAAGCTGTGGAATTCTGTGCCAAAGGATGCTGTGGATGCCAAAGTATAAATTGGTTTAAAAGCAATTAGGGAAATTCATGGAAGAAAAGACCTTCAATACTTACTAAACACACAGATGAGGATAAAACCACTGACTAATGAAGTATCTAAGCCACAGGGTTATATTTTACTGCATCAGGGAAATACCTGAACTTAGATGGATTTCGGCCTCTGCACAGAGCAACAGGAAATTTTGGGCAATGTGCTTTCTTAAAAAGTCTGGCCATGCTTACAGTGGGATCTCACAGAGCAAGGTACTGCTACCCCTTCATAGAACCACCATCTGGAGGTTGAGAATGCAATGAAGGTATTATAACCCAGATCCCAGTGAGGGACTTTAATCACCTGCTTATATGCTGGAGGAACAATATAGTTGGGCAGAAGCAATCCAGGAGGTTTCCAAGTCCATGGATGGCAACTTCCTAACAGAGGTGATCAAGGAGTCAATAAGGAGGAGGTGGTCTGCTGGACCTGATTCTTACAAACAAGAAGGAATTGTTTAGGGATGTGATGGATGTGGGTAACAGCCTTGGCTGCAGTGAATATGAGTTGGTGAAGATCTCCTGAAAGGAGGGAACAAGGCAAAAAGCAGTGTCACAATCTTGACCTTCAAGAGAACAGACTTGAGCCTGTTCAGGATATGCTTGGAAGGATACTGTGGGACATGGTCCCAGAGAGAAGAGGGGACTAGGAGAGCTGGTTGATTTTCCAGGGCCACATCCTCCAATCTCAAGAACAGTCAACCCCATGTGCAGAAAACCAGGGAAAGGTGTGAGGAGACCTGCAAGAATCAACAGAGCTCCTGACAAAAATCAATATAAAAAGAAAGCATGAAAGAGATTAAATTGGTGTGAGGTGACACAGAAGCATGGACACATTGTGTTAGTGTGGAGAAGCAGGGCTAGGAAAGCTGAAATTCACCTGAAATTCATTCTGACAAGAGACATGACAGTCAACAAAAAGGGCTTCCATACAGGTATATCAGAAACAAAAGGAAAATATGGACACACTTCTGAATGGGGAGGGGAGCTAGTGACAGAGCACTTGGAAAAAGGCCAAGGTATTTAATGACATCTTCATGTTGGTCTTTTTTGTTAAGATTAGCCCTCAAGAATCCTGACTCAGGGCCTGTGGGAAAGTCTTGAGCATGGAAGGTTTGCTCTTGATGCAGGAAGATCAGGTTAGGGAATGTTTAAGCAGACTGATGTACGTAAATCCCTGGGGCCTGACAGAATGCACTCACCAAGTGCTGAGGAAGCTATCCGATGTCACTGTGAGACCACTCTGGATTGACTTTGAATGACTGTAGTGATCAGAGAAGGTTTCTGAGGACTGGAAGGAAGCAAATGTTGCTTCTGTCTTCAGAACAGGTAAGGAGGAGGATCTGAGGTAGTACAGGCTGGTCAACCTCACCTTGATCCCTGGGAAGGTGATGGAGCAAATTATTCTGGATATCATTTCCAGACACATGAAGGACAAGAAGGTGATTGGTAGTAGTCAGCATGGATTATTTACATAAGAGAAATTGTGTCTGAACAACCCAATAACCTTCTACAATGAGATGACTGTCTTGGTGGATGAGGATGGAGCCTTAACATTGCTTATCTTGACCTCAGCAATGGTTGCAGAACTATCTCCTGTGATATCATAATTGGTAAAGTGGTGGAGTATGGACTTGGTAAATGGGCAGTGAGGTGGGTCTGAAAGCTGGCTGGACTGCCTGACTGAAAGGGTTGTGATCATTTACATAAAGCCCAGCTGTAGGCCAGTCCCTAGCAGTGTTGTCCATGGTCAATACTAGGTCTAATATCGCTTAATATCCTCATTAATGAGCTGGATGATGGGACAGAGAGCACCCTAAGCAAGCTTGCAGATGACTTCAAACTGGGAGGAATGCTTAACAGACCTACCAGATGGTTGTGCAGCCCTCCAGAGGTGCCTTGATACACTGGAAAAATGGGCAGAGTGGTTTGTCATGAAGTTCAACAAGTCCTACACCTGGGGATGAATAATCAGAAGCCCTATTGCAGGCTGGAGGTTGGTCTGCTGGAAAGCAGCTTTTATCCTGGTGCCTCCCATGCTGACCATGAGCCAACACTGTGCCCTCATGGCAAAGAAGGCTGTCTGCCTTGTGGGACGCATCAGGCCTAGAATAAGCTAATTCAGGCGCTTGTAGTGGGGAGAGGGGGAAAACCAACAAAAAACTCAAAAAAGGAAATTTCTACAGAACTCTGCTTCTCTAAAGATATTTCCTTCTTTCTGCACCCTCTAAAATGCCTTGTCAAAGCCTCTAGGTGTGACTACTTGAATTTGTGTGTACTGACCTTCATTCTTCTTGAAGTCAGGGTGGGCCACTGTTAACAATATTCCCCATCCTCTACATTTGCCTTGTGACTTTTGCACCTGTCTTATGAATGGACGAGTAGACTTTATGCCCACTTTCAATATAGCCCTCTGTTGCACATTTGCAAGTGCAGTAATCATCGCTTTAAAACTGATTTGCTTCTATGAAAGAGTCCTCCTCCAGGATCATATTGTTATTTGTATTCTGGAGGGCTGTCTGATATTCATTAATATTCATATTCTTTTTTTATCACAATGCCCTCTTAATTGCTAATTAGGTCCCATATTTCATGGCCTAAAGCATACCCTGAACAGTTTTTCTGCTTGGTTCTTCGACCTAGATTGAAAGACACATTGTCTATATCCCATTTTCCACTTTACGCAAGATCAATATTAATCTGTAGTTCCTTCTCCAGCTGGTCACCTCCACCTGATGGGCTGCAGTGAGTAACTTTTGCTTTTGTGACAAATTCTCTTTCATTCCTCCTGAGACGAACTTGTCCTGGCAGTGAAATTTGGAGAGGGGCCCAATCTCATTTGCTTGATTGAAAGTGTAAATCTCTATGAGTGAAAGGACATGTTTTACTCAGAAATAGGTGGAGGATTAATTTTCTGAGCCTTTCACTGGAACATGCTTTTCAGAGACACAGGCTTGACAAACAAACAAGAACTAAATCTCCGGGAGGAGCTGAAATGATGTTTGGAGAATCAAACATAATATAGTCATGCATCATCTGTGGTTGTCAAGGGAACCAGCTTTGGGATCCTGTCAGCAGGATTCTTCAAAATCATCAAAGGAGACACTATTGGGGTCTGCCAGTTAAGCCACCTACTGCTGTAAAGATCAATTTCTTGCTCCTTTTCTAAGGGTAGTCAATATATTAGTTTTCTAAGAGAAAGAGAAATATTATCAGAAAATCATTGCCTCTGCGAGGTGGCTGCAATGCCATCTGTCCCAACTAGCAGCACCTACACTCCCATCACAGCAGCAGTGGGTGAATAGATACAGCGCTTGCTCTGCAAAGCTTTCAGTTCTGAAAGTATTGAGGTTGTTTGCCTGACTCTGTAAAACTTCATGGGTATATGGTGTTAAAAAATGTGATTGATATGGTCTCCAGCTGTGTAGGTCATTGCTGACTTCCCCTGATCCCACCTGCCTTTCTCTTATAACTGTATATATGAGATTCTGTATTTAAAATTCCATATGCTTAGTATTTAAAAAGAGAATTATTTGGGAATCTTGGTGGTTTTGTTGCTAATTATGCCTGGGTTAGTTAGCTGTATTTGAACTAAGTTTGTCTGCCCACTTGCTACCATCTAGTGACCTATTCTGCTGTTGTCTTCGTTTCTGTCATTCATTCAGTTTCCTATAACCCTGTCTCACTAACCTCCTCATCAAGCACTGCACTTAATGTCACATTTCCTCTCTACTCTTTCCACTTTCTACCAGTTTTTCTCTCTGTTCACAGCTTTGCTTTTTCCAGTAATCTTCCAGGGTTTTTCTTCCTCTCCTTTTCTTTCTTTTCTATTAATGTATTTAGTACCTCTCTTGATGGAAGTGATAGGCAAGTGAAGAACTGAACGAAAAGAGGATAAAGGGAAGGTGAAAAGAAGGGCTGTATAATTTTCAGGCTGGTAACTGGAGTTCAGAAAACTTAAGCAGAGGTTTGTTCTGACTGAATTTGAAATCTTTTACAATCCTAGGTATGGAAAAAGTGACATGGAAACACAGGTTGCTCTTGGGACCAGGACGGTGTGGTACAAAACAAAAAAAGTTTATTTTTGGTACAAGCCCTTGGGTGAAATTCCTTCTACTGATCAGACAAAGAATAGCTTGAACTGAATGTCCTCTCACATAAGTGAACTTAGAAGCTTGTCTTTAGTTATAATGGAGCAATTAATTTTTTATAAATCACTTACATAACCTAAAGATACCCTAGGATGACTTTCTATCTTGCTGATCAGGACAATAAGTGCACTCCTATGGGAAGATATCCCTCCTGGTGTGAATATTTTAATTATCTTTACTAAGTGAAGCAGTGATGAAGAAATATTGAGATGTCCAGCCATCCCCGCTCCTTTTTCTCATATCTTCTGTGATAGTTCTTATAATGGTCTTCTGAAAGAAGTAACGTCAGCTGTCCTCAAGCAGAGGAGAGATTAGCCCTTATTTTCCACTTCTGTGTGAGTGTTCAAACGTCTTATCTGTTGAAGAACCCTACCTCTGACCTTCTGGCAATTACATGAAGCTAGTCCTGAAGAAACGTTTTTAGAATGACTTGAGAGATTCTCATCCAGAGTTGCAAACTGAGTGTGGAAAAAAGATTTGTTCTGAAGTTTTGCGATTTCTGAAATCCACTTTTTGGACATGTGGGGGACAAACTTACAATTAAAAATAAAAGAAAAAAGGAAACAAACCAGAGAAGCATAAATTGTACCTGGCCACCCAGTACAAGTTTCAGTCTTTCACTCCTCCCATCTATTTCTACTATCTGTTCTTGGGAATAAAGTGGTGGGAACTGAGATTTATCTTCACTTACTTTTAGCCACCTTTTCTGCACTTGGACCATATAATAGTGCTGGGAGCAAGGACAGTTTGCTTTAACAAGTCTGAAGCTTCTAAGTTATACAGGCTTACACAGGGTGTCCTTTCTATGACTCCTCTTTTGAACTGCTCCTCCAAGCACAGGTTGAGAGAGGATGGATGGATGTTCTGGGCTTCACTCTTCAGGTTTCCAGAGGGTGCTCTAAATGTACCCTAATGTCAGCTTTCAGCTTGCAGTTGCCATTGCCTGAACTGTTTATATTTTTCAATTGGGCAGGTGAGGTTGGCATATATTTTTATGTAGAATGTAATTGCAAGAAGAGGGCTGAATTTTAATGGGCTGTTCAGTGCAAGGTGCTACCTGGTGTGGCTCCTGGATGCGCTCTGTGACAGATTGAGCCTGCACATAGCTAAAGCAATTTCTGCCCCCACAACATGTAGTGCTGTATAAATTGATGTTATCATTAGGATACAGAGTTTAGACATTTGTAGAATAACTGATCTCTCCATTGGCACAGTGTGGTTAAGGATAACAAGCAACAAAATGGGTGCTTATCTTTTAAGAAACCTGCACAACAGAACTTTTTCTGTTTCCTAGACAGGACCTTAGAGGAGTTACATGTCTATTAGATCACTAGAGCTGAACAAGAATTTTCTGTAGTGACCCTATGATAGAAATTGCAGTATCCACAAAAGTAAATTTTTCCTTAGGGAAATACAAAATACGATGGTGGGATGCATTAAGATTCTGTTAGATGGAAACCCTCATGGGAGTTTATTTGAAATACTGCGTGTAGTTTTTCAAGCCCGAATAAAGGCAAAGAAAGACGATCAGAAATAAATTGAAGAAGTTATTTTACAAGGCAAGGCTGAAGGCATGCCTTATTTATCATAACTAAAACAAGACCAATGTGTATGATAGGAAGGGAAAATAAAACATAAGCTAAAGACAATAGCTGCTTTTGATAATTTTAAACTGGAAATTCTGTCACTGAGGATCTGTAATAGATATTTTAAAAAGATATTAGAGGTGTTAAAAAGGTGATTACTGTGAGGTAGATTTTGATGTTAGCATCAAAAAGGAACAATGTAGTCTATCCAGGGTGTGAAGCATACTTAATTTAAAATCAATTGAAGCCTCCTAGGAGTCAATATAGTGGAAAGAAAAGATTAAAAAATAACAAAGTAAAATAAAATATTTTTTATTCTGAAAAATTTGTGGTCTAAAATGGCAACCTTAATGCATCACCCTTTTTGAATCAAATGTTTCTTGAAATTTATTGTTATTCAGAATTATAGATTTATAATATAAAAATACATAATTAAGTATATATTAACATATATGTATCCATTTATTCCAATAACTGATGGAAACCAATATGAAGTATCGGTGCTTCCTGTGAAGCAGAAAATCTAATCTCCTCTAGACTGTAACCATTGCGCAGTATTTATGTGACTTGGGCATCAAAATTACCTTGAAGTTATTCTCCCTTCAGCTGCTAATAATTATCTATAGGGCTTTCTTACCATGAATGCTGCTGATCTATAGCTTTCAAAGTTTCTTAGCAGAATCTTAGAAAGTGGGAACTAACAGCTTTTAAAATTTTCTGACCTTTTATGTCAAGTCTGGAACTTACTATCGATACATGTGTATGTAGATTGTATTTAATTTCGTCAGTATGGCATGACCGTAAGAATCTTTCCATCACCACGGAGAACAGGAAAAGAAACAGTGATAACTCGTAGCCTGAAGGTTTGGGTTTTGTTTAAAAACCAAACAAAAACAGCAACAAGAAAAAATAACAACCCAACCCAACCAACCAAACAAATCCATTATTGATATAGATAATAAGTTTGCTTAATATTTGCTTTTCAAAAATATCTATGGTATTGTGGGACCTGCCGTAGTCTGTGTTTAACAAATCTCCATTACTTTTTAGAGAAAGAAAGCTCTATCCAGAGAACTTCACAACAAACTTATCTTACTCGTTGGTTTGGCTTTTACCTCAATTTGATTATGAACGAAGTCTGAAAAAAGAATTAAACAAAAATGAACTGTAATGAACACGAAAAGTTGTCCTAATTTTAAAAAGTTTTCAGGAGCATGTAGAACAGTTTGAAATATTTGAAAGGCACTTAATATTTATGCAAGCATTTAAAGTTAAAATCAGTAGGTTTGTCATGTATTTAGGTAGTATTTAGTTATCAGCTGACATGTCTCTTGTCAAGATATAATCCCTGGTTTGGGTTTAATCCCTTTTGACAACACTTTCTTAATTAGTTGATTGGTAAATTAAAGAATTTCCCCATCGACCCTGGCCCTTCTAACTTTTTCCATAAGTGAAGATTCATAAATTCATAATTTTGACTTGTCTGTGTCATAATAAAATTGTGTATAAAAATGTCATAATTCTGCATCACCCAGCTCTCTTTCTAGGGAATGAATTATCTATCAGATGCTCTAGGAGCTCTCTGTCCTTTATTTTAAGCAGAGGATGATGTACTGCAAATCTGAAACTGTGGATTATTTAGTTAAAAGCTGCTCAGAACAACTGATTATTCTTAGGAAATTCCAATGTCAGTAACTTATTCTGTCTTTATCTTTCTTCAGATCCAGCTCCCCTGATGCAGCAGGAGAAAAATGACCTCTCCCTCCTTGTTAAAGAAAGTAGTTTGTATCCATCCTCATATTTAGCTTTCGTGTTGAAGAATCCAGCTAGTAATCCTCTTTCCTATTTTTAATCATAATTAACTTGTTTTAATTGAATTGGAAATTCTAAATAAATATTAATGAATATTATCCTCTTTTTGCTTTGTCAGGACAAGTAAAATTCTTACTTGCTTCTTACTGGCTGCAACTCTGGGCTGTAAATGGGTACAGCTGTAACTGGGTACAGCTGAACTTCATCTGGTTTCAGACAGACTTTGTACTTGCTATATTATGATAATTGTTAATAGCTCAGAAACATTTCTTGTTGCTGAATAGTAGGGTCTTCCATCATAAAATGACTATTACTGGGGCAGTGAAATGTCAGTGAAATGTAAACTTGTAACAGAAATTATTATAAAGTATGTTGGAAAGTAAGATAGGTTGGAAGAGTATGGAGGAGAGCTGCATAAAGTGGAGATGCTACCTTTGCTCTCTTTCTTCCCTTCTCATGGCTGGAGCAACCTACACCAGCCTTTGCTTAAGAAGCAACAATTCAACACTTAATGAACAGGGGAAAAAGGCAAGAGATTAATCCAGAGACAAAGAACAATAACCGCTTTATAGGACTGGTAAAAGTATATGTCTTTCCCTTACTTTGTGATAGTCTCAATACTCAGTCCCAGGTCCGAAATCTATGGAAGGCACCATTATAGATCAAGGAGTGCTCTCTGCTGACATTATTTTGGAAGCTGAATTTCTGGATATCTCTCTGATATACACCTATACAAAAAGAAAAATCAGTCCTCCTCCCGTTGTGTGTTATAAACTACTTACTTGGATAACAGAAGATCTTACAAATGTGTACAGGGACATAGATCCAATAATATGGCAGGATCATGAATATTCTTTTAAAAAATATGAGTAGTTATTTGAGATTATGATCTAACAACAAGTTTAGGAGGCATCAAAATTAAATATTAGTAGACAATTTCCTTTTAATGCTGTATTTCTCCAAGGAAAAGCAGATTTAAAATCTAGAGAAGGCAAAACATTTTTCAATTGAATATGTCTCTCAAAACTCACATCTGTACACACATACATGTATCTATTTTACATGCTAGAAGTTTTGACTTCTGCTGCCAGTGTTCAAAGCTCAAGAATGTGTATATTGTGCAAAGTTTTTTAGAAGTGTTGATGACTATGGCAAAATACTGGATATGACATTGCATTTTTTCCCTCAGGTGTTTGTTTTTTGTTTGGTACTTACTCAAATGAAATCAAAATCAAAGTAAAAAATAGGGATGTATGAAATGACCTGAAACAATCTTGTCCATTCTTTTGGCTGGAGTCATCAGGCTCGGATGTTAACTTATCAACAGCTGTTATTAGTCTAATCTACTTTGAAAATACCTAACCCTGAGACGAGGCACATGGGAATACATAACCACAGCCAGGGGATTGAGGTGGAGGTAAGTCAGGAGTTGAACAGAACTGCCTGTGCCATGTACCACTGCATGGTTCACAAGCTGCACAAATTAAGTTTCAGGCCACTCACAAAAGCCTAGCATTTAGCCTGCTCCATGTAATATCATCAGAGAAATTGTTTTTTGCCTGTGTGCACTTACACTCAAGAAAAATACGCAATACAAAACATGTAATACATTTTGTGGTTACTGGAGAAAGGAAAAAGAGAAGTCAGGTAAGTGAACTGTCAGTCAAACAGAGGCAGCAAGATCTGGCTATTATTGCTTTCGTTACTGATACTGTTACATCTGCCAAGTTGCTCCTATTCTTTGTGCTCACTCAAGGGTGAGGGCACTTTAAAATGAAAATAGGAATCTGGACTGCATATTAAAAACTGCATATTTATGTGCCTGTTTGCGTTTGCCTCTTCTATCCCCTGTTGATCTCTCTTCCTTGCAAACATTTCTCTGCATTTTTTTAATAGCAAGTTTTGGTGAAAGCATTGACAGTTTATTATTGCCCTGCTTCTGAAAAGCAATGGTTATAGCTTGGAGCTAAGTAATTTTCATTGCATCCTGTTGAAGATGTTTAATTAAAATGAATCAAAATAAACAGCAAAGCAAGTATATGGTGTTTTATCTGCTTAGATGTATGCATGTTCTGTAACTTTTCCTACACTAAAGCCATATGGGAAACCAATCTTAGTAAAATAAGTACAAAAATGAAAAAGTAGAGGTGGCTACTTGTAGTATGGAGGGGTTTTGTGGTGGTTTTGGATTTTTTTTTCCTGAAAAAGGTCATGCGTACAGAAAAATATGTGAATTATGATAAATTATATCATTCTTTGCATGGTATAGGTACCAGCCATTTGTTCTTACTGTTGACTAAAATGCTTTTATTTTGATGAAAATGACACAATGCCTTATATAAGTCTGTACTACACTGAAAGGTACAGGGCAGCTGGGAAGCAAAAGCAATCCAGAGGTTGAAACATGGAGCTCCTGAGAGTAACTTAACTCAGGAGAGGGTCTCTACTGCCTCACCTGGATTGCTTCTGGTGCCTTAGTTAGCCTTAGTCCATCAGGTAAGCAAACTTGAGAAAATGTGCTTTTTTTTTTTTTTTTTTTCCTTGTGAATCTCCTAGATGCTGTCATCCTGGGCTATTTAATATTTTGATTACTGCAGTTTTGTAATATCACTGTATCATAATAAAGCATGAGCACTTTGCTCTAATCCTCCTTATTCATCTCTGTTTTCAATGTATCTGTGACAGGAGCTGATCTGTTATAATCACTATCGCATAGGAACATGTAGATATCTTCATGGTAGCACAGTGGTTTCCTTACAGATTTTTTAAATTTCACTTGTAAAATGAATAAAGGAACACTTTCTCTGTTGTATGCTCTAATTCTTCATGCTGAAGATTCATGCTGATTTACAGTATGCTCTTTCTAGATAATTTTCATGTGGGCTTGCCACTATTAATCAGTGATGCTGTTAGAGGTGATACTGTCGATAAGGTGGCTGCCATGTTATGTCAGCTAGTCTATGCTGCCAGCGTGGAGACTGAGGCTGGATCATAGCATGAGTTTCCCCATTGTTTTGATGGTTTCCATAACTGTGAGTGTTTTGTTGTGGTTTTGGATGACTTGGTGCCATAGGAAGCCACTGAAACACAGAAGAGTACTTGAGCTGTTCTTGGCCAACCCTGAGAAACTGGAGCATCCCCCAGTGCAAAGAAGCTTTTTTAATTTGCATTAACACAATCTTTGTAGGCCCATTTCAGAATTTACTCACTGTTTTCATCTGTGACTTTAGCTCCATTGTTAAAACCCAAAGAAAAACACTTGATCTGCTCCCTCTCCCGCCCCCCACTGCACTTAGTAATCTTGTTCATAAAAATACAGGGGGTTTCTACACATTGCTCTTGAAGGTCCTCAATATTTCCCATAAAACCAGAGACAGATATTTCCTGGCCTTGACAGAACCGCTTCTAGGCAGTGAAGAATCATTCCCTCTGGAAAGATCTCATTTCACGGCTGAGAGAAACCCTTCTAAAAGTTACACCATCTGTAAAATATTCTTACCTTAAACTCTCCAAAATAAAGAGTTAGCCCTTTTTAACTGTGTAGGGATAACATGGGAGAAGTTATTTTTTGTTTCTGTCGTGGGTTTTTTTATCAATAACAAATGTTCGAAATCAGCTTGGGTGTTTGGAAAAGAGCTATTGAAATTAGGAATGTAAAACAGATGAAAGCAAATTTTTGTAATACCACTTGTCATGCATGCACTGAAACAGGTTGTGCAGCAAATGCCATGGGTTTGGGTTTTTATGAGCTATATCTTCTGTTTTGTCTAATATTAAACTACCATTTTGGAATCTTATTGAGCAGTTCTTTGTACTTGTGGCCATAATAAGCAAACAGAATATTAATGATCAAATTTGTTACTAGACCGCTACATACATCTGTTGTCCACACACTTGGGCCACTTCATGCTTGTTGTTGGATACCTGGTTATAAATGGAAGATGCACTGCAGTAGACAAATATTAAAAACGGAATTATTATTCTGGAAATGAAAATGGGAAGAATAATGTAGTTGGGTTGGCAAAAACCATGCTCAAAGATTTTTCTCTTTTCAGTTAAGATTTATGATAACTGAATAAAGAAGCTGATGTGGAGAGGACAGTGTAAAGGAACAGAGAAAGATAAAACCATGCTTCATCAAAGTGCCTGCATTAACCCTATTGTAGTTTTCTGTTAGCCTACTGATCATATATTAGTAAGACTTTCCAAGCTGGCTGACTTGCTTTATAATATCCAGTTACTTTCACTGGAAGCAAAATTACAGCTGTTGAACCCATAAATTTGTGGAAGAGATGCAAAGATGGTTTTCAAGGCTTTTCCTAAGTACTTCATATCATCATTTGAAAAAGAATGGAGAGAAAAATCTTGATAAAATTGTGGAGGAAGACTGGTGGGTGGCAAAAGAAGACAAATGCTAGGGCTGTGTTTGGGTAGTTGCTTATGCTAATTTGAACACAATACAGGTTTTCTAAAAGTGATTTATAGTTTGGCTTTTTTTCAATTTTCTGACATCATTTTGCATGAAAACATTGATTGTGAGATGCCATAAGAAGTTCTGTCTGACACTTGCCCGCTCTTTCTCAGTTCCATTAGCTATGGGCATGGCTGTGCTGCTGATGATTAAAGCATGAGTCAGCTGTACTGCACAGTAAAATCACATGGCAGACTTAGGATATCTTGTAAGTTGCAATTTTTAAGAAACCCTAATGTGATTTATTTTTTAACAGTTGACTGAAAATGCCAAGTTTTTAATATAGGAAAGTGTAGCTGTGTGTTCGACCCCCCAAAAAAACAGGAGTTAAAGCTAGTTTTCCTGTTGCCATTTGGTTTTGCTTTGCATGTTGAGTACATGTTAAAACTACAGCTGTTCTAATTGGCAGTTTCCAAAAGAAACAGTGAATATCTGCAAGAGGTGCTAAAATTTAAGTTGTTTGTTTTTAGTGTATATCTTTTCCCCTTAAACTTCTATAGGAAGAGAACTTCTACTTAGAAGAGCACTCTCGTGATTTAAGGCTGCATTCAGTTTTATGCTGAACATCTAACAGCTTTCTTTTTTTTTCTGTCTGTCTCATTACATCTAAACAGATTTATTTCTCACAAGAAGAAACAATTGTGTAAATATCATAGCAATACATTTTTGTGAAGTGCAAAAAGCCACATCCTCTCCCGATATTCATACTTACATGCATTTTCAACACAACTTGAAGGCTGTAGTCTTACTGGTTGTTGTTACTCAGTGTTGGTTTAAATGACAGTCTGATGGCAAACAAATGATTTCTGTCCAGTCTCATAAATATGCTGGAGGTACAGCTTACCAAATAGGCACTCTTGTCTTTACTCAGGAATTGGGACGCATTTAAATAATAAACGTGATTTTGTATTTTTCAGTGCAATGAACTTCTGCCTGAGTCAGTGTGTTCCAATGAATAGTAATTGAATTTCTATTTATAAGGTGTTACGATTAATTTTTCTAACCAAGTAGGATTATAGGTTCCAAGGACTGTAATATTACATAGCCAATTTTTCTTTATTAGCTAGCTCTGTATGAAAGACTTTTTGGATGGAGCACAATGTAAATATTAGCTTTGAAAAAATAAAATAAGGCAATCTGATCAGAATAATAAAAAAACCCCTAGCATAAAAAGCATCAGAACAAGATAATTATAGTGTCATTTTTAGTAATTTAGTGTCAACAATAAGTTATTCCTTAATGTGCTTCAGAAATTGAGTTGTACATCATGAAAGAAATATATAGCCATCAAAACAGAAAACCGGGGTGGAAGAAAATGGATGAAAGTATATATACATAGGCATACTTCATTAAGAATTTAATCGTGTTATGTTTGCATAAGCTAACAATGTTGTACCTTACTGAAAAAGAAAGAAGGGTTCTAGTCACCAGAAAAGGTCTCTGACCTTTCTGCTTGAAAAGAAATCAGGAAGCGGCGTTAACTTATGTATTTGGTAACAAAAGCAGTCTATGCAGAGGCCGAAGAAGAGATGGGTAAACCTGTGAAGCACTAGGGCTGACCATGACTCCTAACATTTAAAGGTGATAAATGCTGTCAGGTGTTTTAAACATTTAAAAACTGTTACCTGGCATACAAAAAATATTTTTCAAGCCCAGCAATGTCCTATGTCCTTGCAAATTCCTGTGAAACACTCAGCAGTGTTCCTGCCTGTGTGCTTGGGCTTTGGTGGCTCAGCATCGCAGTGGCTTGGAATGCAGGGACATGGCCATGGTGGAGGTGATGATTAACCCATTCAACCAAGGCTTTAGGTTTATGCAATTGTATTCATCTGAATGAAACACCAGAGATGATATTCTATGATACTTCAGAGCCTGGTGTAAATATTTGTTTTCTGCTGGGCAGGAATGAAATGGTATAAGCCTTTGTGTAAGCATAAACAAAGGTAACTCAGATGGTGTTCCTGCTAGCATTCTTAATTTACTTTTAGGGAGGGTTTTTTTTGTGTGTGTTTTAATACATTTTAATTTAGGTTTCCTACTTTGCTGGTGAAAAGGATATCGTGCACAATTTTTTAAAAATATATTAGAAAATTCCTACATGCATGTCGCAGATTTCCCTTTAGCAGGAAATGGACATATTAAAAGGAGTCATTGTGAAATATAGGAGCAGTATTTCATTTTTTTATTTGCATACCTTCCATCTGGAAGTTTTACAATTGAGACAAAAATTGTAAATGGCTAAAACACAGTAGAAAATAGTCTTCTAGGGTTTTGGGGTATCTTTTAGCATAGGCTTAATCTTACAGACTTTTGGTTTGTAAGCAAAAGAATTGGCAAAGAATCAAAGAATTGGCTAAATGCAGAAGAATTTTACCAGAATAGAAATTACCTTTGTGATTTATGTTTAGGTAAACAGAGATACATAGGTATTATTATACTCCAGGAATTCATGTACAAGGAGTAAAATAAGGGAATATTTTAATTCACTGGTGGATGTAACAGTTAAAAATTGAATTATTTTAAATACACTATGTCATTCAAAGCAAAGTTGGACATTATCTTTCAGGTTTCATCTCTTATTTTTCACAGTAAAAAATTATAGGTGAGATAGTGCAGCAAATATTACCCAGTGCTCTACTATTTTATCATAGACCCATGCATTTTGATTAATTAAGTTTGGTATTGGGTTGCAGAGAAGAGGAAGACTATGATCAGTAACTTCATCCATTTACACAGTGCACTAGCCTCTTCTTACTTTAAAGTCTGATGGATTTTCATCAGTCTCATATACAAGATGTTTTAAAATATGTCATTTTAACATATTCCAAACTGCACATTCAGTTAAACTGAAGCAATGAAGTCACAGCTGCTCTGCTGCCTGAAATAAAAACTAGAAAATTACTGAGCTAGAGTTGTTCATATTTAGAGGATGCATGTATAAACAGAAGAATCCTATATGCTGTCTTTGAATGTTCATACATCTTTTGTTCACCTGCAGACCACAGTGAATACTGATCTTGAAACCAGTAATTCTCTTGTTTCAAATACATTCTTCAGAGTTCTGAAGAGGTAAGAATTTAAAAAGAGAGGGAACAAATTTCTGTCAGATATATGTGCCTCCAAGTTCGTGAATTCCATTAAACCAACACAAAGCATATAAATTAATCTATTAAAAAGAATCTCCAGTTTTGTATATAGATTCCGTGTTGTTTTATACTGCATGTGAGGAGATTAAAAATAAATGAGGTAATATGGTAAAATTTTCATGTGTCCAAGCAAAGCTATACTCTAGTTATCTATTTCAATAGTTATCCATTTCAATAGTGAACAAGGCCTAAATCATTAAATGCTGTGTACATGCCAATCAATGATTTATATAAACAGGATTTCAGAGATATTTAGGCATTTAACATTTGATAAAATGCCTTTACATGGCTGGTATTTATAAGGACTTATGCCTTATTTATTTACTGTATAAATGTATAATGCTGTAGGAATATTATTTCAGCTAGTTTTCTTGGGTAATGAAGTTATAATAGCACAGACTTGAATGTGTGCTTTTAAAAATAAAGGAAATATTGTCCTACTCCCAGATACTGCATTGTTAATATTTTTATTCTTAGCTTAGTTTTTTAGAGGTTTGGTTCATCAAGAGAGCGGGCTGTCCCCAGGAATATGATCACTCTTCTTCCTCTTGCTGCAAAGATGGCAGAGTCTCGACTGGTACGTGATCTGGTGCTCCAGCAGAGTAGGTGAGAGATGAGCTCACATACCAGAAACCTAGATTATGCTTTTTAGAGGAGTTTGTGGTGACAGTACCAATGGCTGAGGTGTTTACAGGCTGGCATTTTTCCATCCAGGTAACTGGCATTATGACCTGTAAAATTTTTAACACCAGCTCCTCTCAAAAAACAGTTGCTGGGCCTTTTTTGTAAGAATCCAGCCTCCATGTTACACTTTCTCATATTGTTTAGTGGGCTGTTATCAGATATTAAATATGAAAGGCAAGTGGCTTGTCAGCTCACCATATGCAAGGAAAAATATAATGATTGTGATAATGCAAACACCTCTTCTTCCTTCCTATTACTCTAGTTTATGGGCATATTGAATTACTCAGCGAGAGTTAACCTTCCTTTACTGCACACATGGTCAAAACCTGCCAGTTGCATCATGGGCTATCAGCAGTCAATTTTTCACACTTGAATTGAATGAAGCCCATTGCCACCTGTGCACCTTCATTTTTTTAAAAAAAACACTGCATGAATGGATAAATAACTTGCAGAGTAAAAGGTAATTCTCAGTAACACTGAACTCCAGGCTTGTCAATTAATTTTGGCATCCCTGGGGAGTGTTCTAATGTCTTTCAGCCTAAGTCTTTGTAATAAAGCTCTGTATCAGCCAGCATGTTGATGACAGACTGTGCACGTCTAATTGACAAGAACCTGTATCTGCTGATCTACTAGCTACGGGCATTTTATGTGAAGGATGTAACACAGAACTCATATTAAAATACAATATGTGTAATACTGTGGTACGTAAAAGCTCTGCTCTGGAACCAGGACTCTGTGGTGATGAGGACTTCATATATACAAAACCAAAGAGCCTGCAGTGGCTTTGAGGCTTATGACTAGTTCCTTCCAAGTGGCACAACAGAGGAAATAATGATAGTGGTTTGGTTTTTTCAGCTCCCACCTCTGTGGCCATAACAAATGTTAAAGTACTGTTACTCCTTCCTGTACGGAGCTCTCAGTCCAAGTCAATCAGGTTTCAGTTTGGGATGCCACAGTGTAGTAGTGACGAGCCTCTGGCTTCAAGTAACCTGTGCCATGTTTGCATAATATTGTATGCCTTTCTGTCAGCTGTTTGTAGCCTCCCTGTCTTTACCATGGTAATGCTTTCATTTCCAGGAAGTTCTGCACCTCATCATATTTAGTCTGCTTTTTTTTGTTGTTTTGGTTTGTTTTGGGTTTTTTTTTTGTACTATCAACTTATGTGATACTCCAAACATGTCTAGTATCCAGTTCAAAAACAAGGTGAGAATGGCAAATATTCAGTTTCCCTTTGTTTGAGCCAAAGTTCAGGTGAAACCTGTTGCTTAATTTTCTACCAATTCTCACAGCACAGGATGTGAACAGAGTTTTTCTTCTTTTTTCCCATCATAATACTTCTCTCCAAACTGAATCAATTTTGTGAAAGAGATTTTGAAATATATTGAAGACTATTCTTGTATGTTACTATTAACTGTTGGAGTGTGTCCTCCTCTTGGAGTAGTGTCTATACTACTTTGGCCTGTAACTTCTTGCTGAGAATTGGTTGTCAGCTGCTGGCAAGTGTTTTTCATCTGTTTTGTTTTCCTTGTACTTACTATAAACTTCTATTTTTGTAGTTACTGAGACTAGCAAACAACTTGATGCCGTTAAGCCTCTTACTGTTAATTTGGCATCTGTCTTCTCTTTTTTCCCCACTATGTCCTTTTACATGTTTTTAGGCAATGTATCGACTGTTTTGGCAGATTTCAATGTCTTTGTTGCTGTGGTGTTTGTTGCTGTGTTGTTTGTTGCTGCAACCTGTTATTTACTTGTTATATCTTGGTGATGCTGGTCCAATGCTCATACCTGTGCTTGTCTTAAAACCTGGTCTGGTCAGGATCTGATGTTTGGATAAGTTGAAGGTTTTGCAACTATCAAGTCCTCCCATGCTTCTAATATCTGTTCAGCATTTCCAGAAGTTCTTGGACTGCACGTTTTATCATTCCTATTTCTGGTTTGATCATGATTCAACCTGGATCATGCCCCCGTCCACTAAACTTTGGGAGACAGCTTGTGCCTATAATTTATGCTAAATTGACACTTTTAATTCTCTCTGTAGTTAGTCAAAACATGTTTTACAAGTCTCTGGACAAAGACTGTATTTTCCTAAATCTGCCTTCATTGATTATCACACAACATGAAATGCTTGAAGAATTTAGCTTTACTTGGTGTCTTAAATATAGGTATTAAACTCAGCACACTGGATTCCATCTTTACCATATACTCTCACTTTCTTATATTGTGTCTGCTTAGTACCAATGGTGGCTGCTGGAGGCCCCTCCTTCCAAAACTTTTGTCTATCCAAGTTTTGCTTTTCCAGTGATTTCATCAGTGCTTTGTGTAATATTTTTGTCTTCTTTTTTTCTAGTGGGTTTTTTGTTTGGGGTTTGTTTTTTGTTTGTTTTTTTTTTTTCCTTTGGCTTCTTTACAGTCTTCCATTAGTTGTTTGTTGAAAGCTTCTGGTAATTTCTCTTACCAGGTTTTGAATTGCTTCCTGAAATATTATTCATCTGCTCCACAGTACAACCTCTGTTATCACAAATTGATGTCTTGAAATGTTTTCCAGTCATCAACTTACAGACCTGCTAACATATCAAAATTCAATTTGGCTTTGTTTGGTATTGGGGGGGGGGCGGGATATCAATGTTTTCTTTGGATATTGATGGACTTTCTTCACAGCTAATTTCAGCCACTGCTGCTGTTACTTCAGACTTCCAGCGGTTGACATATATGACTTTAGTGCTAGCAGTGATGAGGATGATGTTACTGTTTTTCATTTTTATTTCTTTGTTTCATAACTTAATCAGGCAATAGTGTTTAAGAAGGGATCACCCACAGATCTCCCTTCACTTGAACAATCTTTTTAGAATGTACAGGTTATGCTGTTCATGTAAAAAGAGGGAGAAGGGGTTTTTCCCTCTTATTTTCTGACCTGAATAAAAAGCTCTCTCAAACAAAATTGGAGGGCGGGGGTGGGGATGGGGGACGGACACAACAAAACAATAAAACCCTTTTGGGCTTATATTCAATTCATCTTAAATGAACTTTATACAACTTTTTATACTGCTGAATTGCATGCTTTAAAAATCTCATAGTTTGTATATTTACAGCTAAATATACTGCTACTTAATGAGAGAGATTCAAGATGACTGAAATGAACAAATTCAGGTGTTATTTACTATTAGGTAACATGCTTTTAGCCTGGATAGAAATGAAAGTGTAATATTAGAGTTTCACGTTAAGGTTCTAAATTTTAGATCAGTGCATGGGAATGTATGAATTGTACCCACATATAAACTGGCTGAAATATATGCCAGAACTGTAGTTTTAAACATCTAAAGCCTACCTTTGTTAAAGTTTACATACACTAGAAATTGCAGCAGAGAGAAATTCTGCAGACAAACTCCTGTTGGAGAATTATGCAAGTGCTTTCCATCTGGTCTGCTTCAGAAACAAGGACTTTCATTCGCATCCCCAGATTTGATTACTCTTGTTTCAAAATACTTTTGAATGTCCAGGCATTGACGAAAGAGATTACATCAAAATAAACATTTCAAAATCAAGACAATTAAGTTAGTCAATTGTCCAAATTAATTAATTTAATCAGATTCTGGAAATTTGCCCGTTGAGAACAGACAAGATCTCACAGGTTTTTTTGCAAGACAGGAGGAGTAGTATTAAACATCTCTCATTAATTTCATCGAAGCCATTTTGCACATGCAATGTATTTGACCAAATGTTTTCACATGCACTCATGCTTTCTGATGCAGTCCATTTGAAGCAATATGCTATCAAGCCTTAGTATTTGCTTTAGAAAGTCCTTAGAAAAAAAAAGCAATTCATGCCATAGCTATTATTTTATGATACTTCCTATACTGTCTGAAGTTATAATGAGATTCAGTTTCAAAGCATATTATACATGAGCTGGTGATTGCAGAAAATGTAATGTTTTTTTATTATTATTCATGAGCATAAAAGTATGCATTTTTCTTATAGCCTTTCACACCATTCTTTATAGATATGATAATTTTACTAAATTTTACTTAACAATGCTTGGTTGGATATGGCCTTCGATTTTCAAAATAACTTGGAAACGTGGACTGTTATGGATAGGCAATCTGCAAAGTGAACACTGGTGTGTTATGTCAGCAAGGTATCTCGGGGGATGTATCACCTACGCTCTTACTGGAGTACATTAACACAAGTCAAACTTGTCAAGGATTATTAGCACTGAGTATGTTACTTCTTACTGGGAGAGAGTCCAAGATGATGAAAACCATAATAAGCATATTATTTGTTAATAGCTGGCATGTTTTTAAATGAAATAAGAGTAGCCATTAAAGAAAGTTCCCTTTTACAGTCACTAAAGTTGGGACATGGGCGTTTATGTATATATTGTGTCCATGTACAAACTGCTACAAATGTATGAGAAAATGACACCTGTAAACTTTTACCTTGTAAACCGTACCTTCTGAAGACACTTTCAGACATAGAATGTCATTGAAGTCCAAGATATTTCACATCTTACAGTGGAGACTAACAACAGGTTCCCATAAAAGTAAATCCATGTCCCCAAATTTAGCTTCATATCCTGCACATAACTTTTGAAAAATTATAATTACAAGCAACTTTAGTGATAACTGAGGAAGGCTTAAACAACATATAACAGTTAGTAACAAATATTTGAATTATTTAATTATTATTTGAATGGGAATGCATGACAGTAAAATGGCTGATTACTGTCAGTTGCGTAGGTGGGCAACATTCTCTTTGAACTCTAAGAATGTTAGATTGAACCTTATGTGGGAATATACTAAAAATAACAGAAACATACATTGTATTTACAGTTCATGTTTTATTGTTCTATATGTTACATAGCACAAAGATTAAGCTGAAGATTTTAGGAGAAACTCATTGTTCTGCTCTTAAAATACCTAAGTTGCAGGGCATCAATGGAGCATGCCTTCAGAATCCAGATGATTCACAAAAGCTGAAAACAGCTGTAGGTCTGGTTGGTCTCACTGGCAGCAAAATGTGCTTTTTGCATCTTACTCTTAGAAATAAATCATTAAGCACTGTAAGTATCTAGAGGTGATGAAAAATATCTTGGCATACCACCAGTACTCCACGTTCACCCTCTCTTTCCGAGCTGTGGTCTCCTTGGCTTCTTTTCTTTCCCTTCATCTCCAGGGATAAGGGAGCTGGGGATGCGTGTGTGGGCTCAGAGGCTGCTCTGGGTAGTGCAGATGGTGGGAGCTGCCAGGCAGCTGGCAGGAGCCATGCTGAATAGGGGGCAACCGAGTTCATCATGACCTTTCTTTTCCTCAGTATGAACGCTCTTTGCTTTGTCCAGCTGCCAGTTTCCAGAAACACTCAGAAATGTAGCAACATTTTAAATTTTGTGAGGTATCCACCTCTGTGTCTCTTTGAAATTAGGCTCAAGACCTTGGAGAGAAGATGACCAGTGTCTGAACAAATAGTTCAGTTGCAGGACCCTCTTCTCATGGTATGAAATTAATAAGTAGAAAATCACAGCAAATCAGTTCAGAGGTATTCCTAGGTATGAAATTCAAACAGAGGCTACAAGGCGGGGGTCTCTCAACTCCTGAATAAAAGGGAAAGCTTACACAAACTGAGACTTAGTAACACATCGTTATGGAGGTGTAGAAGCTGGAGATCTTTTACGAAGGAGTTATCCTCTAACAGGGGGCAGGACTCTGTACAGCAGAGACCATGCTGACAGGAAAATTTCCATGCAAAATTTGATGAATGAAGTCTAATTCTGTAGTGCGTATTTGATTGTGTACGTGTACATAGGCTGCTTTGTAAAAAACTGTAAAAGTACTTGCTTGAGCAAGGGGGTATAGGCTGCCCTATGGAAGAGACTGAACTGGGCCTCATTACATGAGGCTTGTCAGAACTTCAGAGAGCCTCAGTTCACTGCCTGTTACAACAGTGCTTTGCTCAGCACTTCACTCAACAAGAAGGTGTCTCCTGGTTATGCACCAGTCAGGTAAGCTCATCATCACTGAAATTAAAATGGTGTCCCTCTTTTACTGGAGATAACCTAAACAGGAGATTTCTGGAATTGCAGTCTTCATGTTTAGTGAGGCATCTTTCAGCTTTTCATTTTAGATGTAGTCAAAATGCTCATAGCTTAAAATGTGGCAGACCTTTATAATTCTTATTTACCATTTAAAACAGCTGTTGTATTAGTTCTGCTTGCAGACTTTTAAGCAAAAAGCAAGCAAACAAATGCTGCCTTTGCTTTACCAGCTGAGTTTTTCTGTATCCATGAGAACTCAGAAAACCCAGCTGTCTTGCTTAAACTGCCAAATCTACACGTGCTTTATATTTTGCTGAAATGCTGGTATCGGTAGTCTCTCTTGAGAATACCCTAAATTATATTCCCAGGTAAAATTTCTTGTTGCTGTTGCCAAAACAACTGTAGCAAGGATGAGTCAGCTGCTCCGGATTAAAATAGAACAGGTAATTAAAAAAGCAGTCCATCACCACATTGGTAGCTACCCATTATTCAGCTTTTGCGTGGACCTGTTATTGTCATGTATCTCTGCTGGAAGGTGAAAGTAGTGTTCCTAGAGGTAAGTCCACTCTTCCAACCGTAATGCACTAAGGGTGAAAAACAAATGGGAATACATACTGTGTCCAGGGAGGAAAGTCACATTGTTTTTGTCCCAAATCAGAATTTCTGATTCCTGGCTTTGTGTCATATGAAGAAGTGGCTTTGCAGAGGATTGACCTGCTTAGAAGAGCTGTCTGAAGTTATGAGTGTGTTTTTAAACCTAAGTGGAATACCTGCTCCTGAAGACAATGTGTGTATTGTTAATTCTGCAAGAAATAATGAGCTATTATGCCTTACAGAAGCCTCCCCCTTAGTGACATTTTGAAACATCATTTATTAGAAGACCTTTTGTTTAACCAATCAGTGGCATAAAAAATTGTATTGAAACAAACTGATGAGGAAAACAGTTATAGCTTCTTGAGGGGAAATAATTAAAACTGTTTTCAAGGGAAAAGTACATACTGTGTACAAATATTTGGCAGTTCAGTTGGACATTCTTTTTTATGGTTCAGAATGAATTGCATTTAGCAGTATATTCTGCAGGGCAAACAGACAGTTTATTAAAACAAAAAGAACTGTATGAATCATTGAAGGTAAGAGGGGAGATAGGGATGCAACTTCCACTATTTCGCTACCACTCCTCGTTTGCAGGTTGCTGTAGTGTAAGGAAGGTCACTGCTAAATTGTTAATGATTTACAGTGTGCAAAAGTATTTTTTATGCATAATAAAACAGGGGTTGCCAAAAGTAAAAGATTGAGCAGGAGCAGAATGTTTCTAGTATGGCTCTAAAAGCTTATTTAACTATTTTTCAGACTATCCTAAAGGGTCTTAAATACTGGGAACAGCAGTAAGAAAATAATATTTTGCTGGAATCATTCTGAAGGTGCTACAAAACAAGTACAACTTAATTTTACTAGAAAATTTGACTTTAAACAGAAATACTAAACTTTTCAATTCCTATCTTTCTAGTTTCTAGTCAAATACTGAATTAAGTTTTAATAAATATTTTAAATTTCTTAAAAGAAGAAAATTTTTCTTCAAAGAAAAGTCAGACCTATAATCTTACTGTTTTACCTCTCCTGAATATGTAGATTTGCTCTCATTATACTTATTTATTGTCTGTTTCTGTGTTTTGAATAGATGACGTTATGATTTATAAAATAGTTGTTGATTTTAGAAATGCAGGAGTCATTCTCTTGGAGAGGTGTAAAATCCTTGGAACAAATCTTACATGGTACTTCGTTAAGCTATTAAGTGGAGAAAAATGCAAAAACAGCCTTGTTAGCTGAAGAACATGTGTAAATAACAAAGTCCAAGGGTTGTGATGTATAAAAATGCTCCTTATAAAAAATATAAACAATGAAGTTGAAAAGCAAAAGCAAGGGAAAAGCCAAGCTGTCTTCTGACTGTCCCATCAGAACACAATATTTAATTTAATTATTTTCTGGGTGGGAAAAATATATGCTAATACATTTAATGTCCTTTGTGATTCTGTTTCACACAGTTCAGACAGAAAAATATAACAGGTTCATGAGTACCAGATCAAAAGGCAGGGTATCACACAGATGGCCATTCATGGGAACAACTCCTTTGGCAAAGACTGAAAGGTAAGTGTAGAGCTATTGTATCTCTAAACACACCATTTCTCACCCTTTCTTCATCATAACAGCACAGGTGAGAGGCCTTTTGCAAAATCTGTGTCCAGATCTCTGTTTTTCTCAAAGCTAAAGTAATGTATGACTTGAATGGTCCATTTATCTAAATAATTCCAGGCCATCTGAAAATACTCCATGTGCTGCTGTAAGTTAGGGCACTGCTGAACAGTCAGTCCCTGTCTAAAACAGCACTGCCACCTCTGTAGCACACTTACAGGATAGATACAGAGCTGGCATCCTGTTATCTTCTTCAGGAAAACCAAATTTATTCTTCGTCCTGGAACCTTCATAGATTGGAGGGAAAGACTGGGAGGAGATGCTCACAGCTTCGAGTGGTTACAGGGAACGGTCCTGAGGCTTTTGTTGTACTTGAAGTGGCAAATACACTTTTCAAATGGTTAACCAAGGTCCTAAGTTCTTCAGAGAATAAGCATGTTTTTGTCAACATTTTGTAGCACTATGTGCATTTGTAATGCCATGTAAGCAGAGTTACCTGAGATCAAGGACTGAGTAGTAAATCTGGTGACAGACTTCCCCTTCCTCCACACAGAGTAACAGAAATTGCAGCCTGTCACATCCTCTCAAATAATTTTACAGCATACTCCTTTAGTCAACATTTGGCTGCAGACATCTTGTTAAAATAAAACAATAAAGCATAGCAATCATAAAACAAGAAAGCTTGATTTAAAAAAAAACAGGGTTTGGATAGCTGAGGTGCAGAGTGATTGAATTCTAATGCAAGAATTTTTTAGGCTGATGCTTCAAATTCATCCAAAGTCCTCAATTTGGGATTTATTCCTTTACTAAGTGCCCTGTTTTCCATCACTCTCCTACCACAACCCCATCTAATATAAAGAGGGGGGAAAGGCAGGAAAAAATAGATTGCTTTTCAGTGGAAATCTACACATCATTTTCATGCAAATGTACCTTCTCTGTGCATATTTGATGAGTTATTTCGCTTACAAAAGATTTTTCTGTTAATTGTTGTATCTGCCACTTATGAAATCTGTTTGCTAAATTACAAAGTCAGCCTTCGCTGCGGGTGTACTGCCAGCCACTTCTTTCACAAAAGATCTTTAGCCTAATTGCTTTATCTGCTGCTTGCTAAATCTGCTTGCTAAATTATACTTTTCACTAAACTTACACCAAAACCTTCTTAGGAAGCCATTAGTAGTTACTGACATACAGAATGGTTTATACACCTTGGATTGCATGAGAGGGTCGGAAAGGTGGGTGTACAAACAATGTATCAGCCAGAAAGACTGCACTAGAACCACACCATGGGGTTTTATATGGAAATATTGTAATTGTTCAAATATTGTTTTAGAAAGATGTCCTTGGTGTTCTTTAAGTATGATAGGACCTTACTTGACATGAAATGTCTGTCAGGACAGGTTCTGGCACCTGTGCTCATATCTGCTGTGTCTCACTGCTGTTACTGCAGTTTGGACTGTGGTCCTATCTGAAAAATGCAGCTCTGCAAGGGTAAAGCCGCGCAATGTGTCACTCAAAGATTGATCTTCGGTTTTATGCTGAAAACCAAAACAAAACTAAAGGCTTAAACTCAAGAAAATTTTTAGTGGGCACATTTTAAAAGATATAGTGCTACCATAGGTCTCTTACCCCATGGGCTACAGACCTGAGCCACTGCTGAGAGAACCAGGACTCAGTTGTTCTCTGTCCCATGAGGTCTGACCTCAACACAGAGCTCAGGCACCAGACACTCGGGTCCTGCCATAAGGCTGCATCACGTGTTCAGACAACCCAGCTTGTCCTTAGGGAATACTTCGTAAATATCTCCCGTAAGCCTGGGCTTTTATCTTCCCTCATTTTCTAAACTGAATCCACTCATAGCAAATAATAACTCTTGGTAGTTAAAACTAAAGAGTTCCTACCCTGTCTGCCTGTCTCCCTTCACTTAGATGCTTGCGCTGAAGTTGCGCTGTACATTTAATTTTGTTTTCTGAATAGATTTTTTGAGATATGAAAAAAAAAATTTTTAGACTGTCATTGTTACAATAATGCTAATAAAATACTGCAGAGGTCAGGTTTCAGAAGAGCATCTTGCAAATGAACGTTAAGCTGGCATGTCTGTTGCTGCTAGGGGGTAGCTTAATAAAACAATGAAGAAAATATTTATACATGTGTATGTGTATAGATAGATGAAGGTGGTAGTACATTAATAGCAGACACTATTTAGCTTCTGAGGCCAGCTTAAATAAATGTTAAATCCTCTTTTTCTGCTTTAATGGGAAATGGAACGTATCCTTCATGTAGCACATAAAATATACACATATGTTGAGGAGGAAGAGAGATGAATCATGGAAACAGAACAAGGAAAATACAGTGCTGGTGTTTATAGCAAAATCTTTTTTTTGTGTGTCCACAAATTATTTGTTGCAGGCATGTCTTAAGCTTTCATCTTGATGTATAGGATTCAGTTTCCAAATCTAGACTACAGAATATCTGATTCTAAAACATTTCAGTTCTTCTGGAGAACATGTAGTGGAAGATTTGACACTGTCCTGCACAACATCCTTGTCTCTAAATTGGAGAGACATGGATTTGATGGAGGGACTGCTCAGTGGATAAAGAATTAACTGGATAGTCGCACTCAAAGAGTTGCAGTCAATGGTTCGATATCCAAGTAGAAAACTGACAAGTGGCGTTCCTTGGGGGTTGGTATTGGGACTGGTATTGTTTAACATCTTTGTTGGCAACATGGACAGTGGGACTGAATGCACCCTCAGCAAGTTTGCTGATGGCACCAAGCTGTGTGGTGTGGTCAATACGCTGGAGGGAAGGGATGCCATCCAGAAGGACCTTGACAGGCTTGAGAGATGGGCCCACGAGAACCTCATGAATTTCAACAAGGCCAAGTGCAAGATCCTGCGCATGAGTTGCGGTGATCCCAAGCACAAATACAGGCTAGGCAGAGAACGGATTGAGAGCTGCCCTGAGGAGAAGGACTTAGGGCACTGGTTGATGAGAAGCTCAACATGACCTGGCAATGTGTGCTTGAAGCCCAGAAAGCCAACCATATCCTGGGCTGCATCAAAAGAAGCTTTCCAGCACAGGTTGAGGCAGGTCATGGGAAGCCTGTGGATGTTGTCTACCTGGACTTTAGTCCAGGCCTTTGACACCATTTCGCACAGCATTCTCCTTGGAAAAGCTGGCTGCTCATGGCTTGGACAAGTGTACTCATCATCAGGTAAAAAACTGGCTGGATGGCTGAGCCCAAAGAGTTGTGGTGAATGGATTTAAATCTAGTTGGTGGCTGGTCACAAATGGTGTTCCCCAAGGCTCAGTGTTGGGGCCAGTTCTGTTTAATATCTTTATCAATGATGTGGATGAGTGGATTGAGTGTACCCTCAGTAAGTTTGCAGACAACACCAAGTTGGGCGGAAGTGTTGATCTGCTTGAGGGATGGAAGGCTCTACAGAGGGATCTGGACAGGTTGGATCGATGAGCCAAGGCCAATTGTGTGGGGTTCAACAAGGCTAAGTGTCAGGTCCTGCACTTTGGTCACAATAACCCCACGCAACACTAGGGGCTTGGGGATGAATGGTTGGAAAGCTGCCTAGTGGAAAAGGACCTGGGGGTGTTGGTCAATAGCTGACTAAACATGAACCAGCAGTGTGCTCAGGTGGCCAAGAAGGCCAACAGCATCCTGGCTTGTATCAGGAATAGTGTGGCCAGCAGGACTAAGGAAGTGATTGTCCCCTGTACTTGACACTGGTGAGGCTGCACCTTGAATATTGTATTCATTTTGGGGCCCCTCACTACAAGAAAGACATTAAGTTGCTGGACTGTGTCCAGAGAAGAGAAACAAAGATGGTGAAGGTCTAGAGAACAAGTCTTATGAGGAGCGGCTGAGGGAAATGGGTGTGTTTAGTCTGGAGAAAAGAAGGCTGAGGGGAGACCTTATTGTTCTCTACAACTACCTCAAAGGAGGTTGTTGTGAGGTGGGTGTTGGTCTCTTCTCCCAAGTTATTAGCCATAGGACAAGAGGAAACAGCCTCAAGCTGCACCAGGGAAGGTTTAGATTGGATAATAGGAAACACGACTTCACTGAAAGGGTTGTCAGGGCTTGGAACGTGTGGCCCAGAGAGGTGGTGGAGCCACCATCCCTGGAAGTATTTAAAAGACATTCAGATGTGGTGCTTAGGGACATGGTTTTGTGGTGGACTGGCAACGTTAGGTTTACAGTTGGACTCAATGATCTTAAAGGTCTTTTCCAGCCTATATGATTCTGTGTTTATTCTGTGTGATTCTCCCATTCTACTCCACTCTTGTGAGACCTGGAGTACTCTGTTCAGCTCTGGAGCCCCCAGCATAAGGACATCAACCTGTTGGAGTGAGTCCAGAGGAGGGCCATGAAGACAATCAGAGGACTGGAGCGCCTTTCCTATGAAGACAGGCTGAGAGAGCTGGGGTTGTTCAGCCTGGGGAAGAGAAGGCTGTGAGAAGACCTTATTGCAGCCTTTCAGTATGTATAAGGGCCTTATAGGAAAGATGGGGACAAACATTTTAGTAGGGCCTGTTGTGATAGGACAAGGGGTTATGGTTTTAAACAAAACGAAGGTAGATTTAAATTAGATATTAGGGAAAAAGTTCTTCACTATGAAGGTGGTGAGGCACTGGAACAGGTTGCCTAGAGAAGTTGTGGATGTCCCCTCCCTGGAAGCTTACAAGGTCAGGCTAGATGAATCTTTGAGCAACCTAATCTAGTGGAAGGTGTCCCTGATCATGGCTAGAGGGGTTAGAACTAGCTGTTCTTTAAGGTTGCTTCCAACCCAAACCATTCTATGATTCTATAATTCTTGGGGGAGAAAAGTAGTTCCTATTTCATTAAGCTAAAGATGTATGGAAAAGGCACAAACAATGCAGTACTTAAATAGCAAGGATTATGGCAGTGTTGGATCAATAGAAGATTTTTTTTGGGTATGTCTAAAAATGCATTTCATCTTATATGAATATTATTGCTTAAATCCATACTTTATTAAAAAAAAAAATATTGAAAGCATCATCTGCCACACACACAGAATATCAACTACCCCGACTACTTGGAGCACTAATTTAATCTCAGACTAAGTTGTCTGTATTTCTTTAGTGAGTTTTTTTCATTTATGTTACCTGTGTTGTATTTATTTTAAGGTGGGTGGTTTTTTTTTCAATTTGTTCTCAAGTGTGTGAGAATTCTTATGAATGGCAATCTGTTCATTGTACACAGATTTTACCATTGTTTCTTCTGAACCCCATTTAAGATTCATCTCTGATGGGATTTGACAGTTATTTTTCTGCATCACGTGAAGACAGGGAGTAGGTTACTTGTCTGTACTAAATTCTTTATGTCCTAGTTCAAGATTTATAATTATGAGGTAAGGAGAGAGGCCCAGTTTCTGGAGTTGTGGCCCTGTTGAAGATAAAGCAACCTTTACAATAAATGCTTTCGGAACTAAGATTTCAACCAAAGCTACAATAAAGTGAAAGAAGGTTTTATACTAAATAATTTTGAAGAGCAGAGTATGTATTATTTATCACAGGATAGCCCTAGATTTAGGATTAGTATTTTCCCAGGATAGCTGAGGTGAGATATTTGTAAGAAGGAACTAATATAGCCAGTCTTTCAAGTTAACAATTAGAAGATCCTGATATCTTCTTTCATCATCTGTAATTTATGGCTAACAAAGCAGATGTATTTTTTAGACCAGGGGAAATACAAGAGGAAGAACTAAATATATCTCTGTTTGTTTATTGAGTAGCAATACCAAGGAGGCAGTGTCTGTAATACAGAACTTAAGAGATCTTGTATCCTGTGTTTTATTGGTTTTACTTACAGTACATGGATCAGGGTTCCATTGTACCAGGCATTGTAAAAGTGAAGAACAGAAATAATTCCAGGAGATGTTATAAATGTGATACACTTAACTTTTCAAGTCATGCTAATGTCCTGCAACCTCTGTGCTAATAAAATACTGCTCCTTTGAAGAAAAAATATATTAGATATTGCTTTTAATGTTTATTAAGTAATGCATGAAATTAAATTTCATGCTAAAAGATTTTAATTTTTCAGTATCAGTAGACCACAAGCATGAACATTGCAAACACAAAATAGAGTACTGAGACTAAACAAAAGTTGAAATGACATGAAAGGAAGAAGGCCCATTCTTTGCTAATGTCTCAAAAGACCTTTTTTAGGGAATTTAACATTTCTTTAAAGCAACAACAAAACCAAACATACATCGTTTCTTAAGCAGGCTTTTACTAACCACTGCTAGTGTGGTTCAGTTTTCACCTGTAATGATCTGCTTTGTAATCTTTTGCCAGCTGTGCCACGGTGAATAGAGATGGATGATAGGGTGCAAAAACATTGATAGGGGTTAGACTGAAGTGACCAATTAATATCAACATTTGTTGTCTCTGTCTTCCTTCTGGCCACCTTGCTTAACATCTTTTTAAAGCCTGATATCATTGTGCTGCCTCAAGAG
This sequence comes from Phalacrocorax aristotelis, assembly GCF_949628215.1. NCBI lineage: Eukaryota > Metazoa > Chordata > Aves > Suliformes > Phalacrocoracidae > Phalacrocorax > Phalacrocorax aristotelis. Next base: position 107,383,139 of record NC_134276.1, on the reverse strand, counting down.
GAATGCAACATCCTACAGATGGATCGCGTTTTTGTTTTTGCTTTCCTTTCCTCCAGAGCACTTAGCACAACATTCACTTCCCGGAACAGCTATCAGACAGGCACTTGTGCCTGACAGTACCAAATCACCAACTCGACAGTTTTTATTATGGATACAATAATGTCAGTGATTTCTCTTTCCTGCCAGAAGAGCATTGCTGCTGCAACTGTGGTGTGAGTGGAAGGGCTCTGGCAGCTGGCAGGTGCTATTAGTGCTGAGTGCTTTTGGCCGCTGTGGAAGGCAACTCTTGTGCTATTCAAAAGAGGAGGCAGCATGAAACCATTATGGTACCTTTATCAGGCCAGGGATCAATTAAGAATTGAAAATAATTTTATTTATTTGTATGTTTTCCTTCATAGGCATAAGCTTGGTTTATGGTGTATGTATATTTTGCTACGCTATTAAGTGTGACTTCAAAAACATAGTGAAATTTACGTACAGCTTCTTCCGTGTGGTTTTATTTCCAATGACTACTTACATAAATAATTCATATATCGTTAGTGGAGGAAAAAGGTGAGATTGTATGTTTTATATATTTTCTATACACTCTAAAAAGGGACTGTTATTATCCTATATAGTGGTTTCAATTAAATATGCAGCAATTGTATCCTGTGTTATAGCTGCTCTTAAACTTTGGTGAAATAAGAACATGCAGTGGTTAAAACCTTCTTTAGTCTTGGAAGTTGCTCGTAGCTTTGAGCCTGTGGTCTGACTTTGGGCAGGTTGCTACTGTGTGTAAAAGGGTGATTTGCTGTCTAAGTAAAAGCATGCAGCTCTTGGAATCTGAGCATAGCTTTTATCAGTAAAATTGTCAAGGTGCTTAATATTTTGTCTCTGACCTTCCCATTTGTGAATGTTCTTGTGTCTTATCCATGGCTGAGTAGCATTGTGTCTACTTTATATTTAAACCATATTGAAAGCCACAAATTGTGACCAGAAATAGATCTGCTACCTTATGCTTGGAAAAACCCAATCTGATATCTATGTGCTTCGTATACCTAATGTAGCTCTGTATATCCTCCCTGCGGTGAAATGTAGCCAGAGAATAAGAAGAGTATTTTCCCTTCAGATCATTTCCTAGTGGTTTCAACATTCAGGATGTAACTCACTTTTCTTTTTGTCCATGTTTCTACTTTCAAGGGAGGAGAAGAATCCAGGGGATGATTCTAGTCTTTGTCCTAAGGGCTGTTTATGTATTTTGTTTATTGTAACATACATGCAAAGTCTTTAGAGCAGGCTCTGAAATATAGACTGTCCTCCCAAAGATGTAGAATCAGGTTCTCTTCTTTCTTTTCTTCACTGGCCTCTTGGTCTCCAATTCTCCTCTGCTGCAAAGTGTAGCAAGTTCAGCAGGAAAACTGGAGAACGGTCTCATCCCAGAACAGCCTTCTGATGGAAAACCAGGGCAGACTCTGGGTAGTGGGGAGGTGAGGGCTGAAACCCAGGAGAAGGAGCAGAGGAGCAGAGCCTGGGTTTCCCAGCATTGGCACAAGTGCTGTGATCACCAGGTTAGCTCGCTCTCTTCCTCCACAGCTGTTGTTATGCTTTTGCTTCTCTCCTGTCAAGTGCTTCAAAAGAAAAATAAAATATTTTCATTAATGAGTCTTTGTATATTAGCTTAGTTAAGCTTTTACTTAGTATATTAGCTGAACCCTTAACTAGTGAAAGCTGTGGATGCCTTGCTCGAGTCAAAATGTTGGTTGTGTGAAGGTAATCTTTAGAAAGGAGTGAATAATCTCCTTGTCTTACAACGTCAAGGACAAATGCATCAAAAGGTGTTATGCATCCACATAGCATCATAGGAAGGATATATTACTAAAGACCAGGTGGACTTTTTGGAATAATTGCTGCTCTATTTATTCGTGTTTTGTTTTGACTTAGTGGGTTCAATATTTGCGTTCAATAGTGTGCAGTAAACCTGTGGCATCACACTCTAAACTTGAAATAGAGAAAGAGAATGAGATTATTTGCCTATGTCTTAAGAAAACTGAAGGAAAGATTTTTGTACTGTTGTTAGCACTTGTGATTTCACCCCAAGTTCCAAAAGATTTGCTATTTTTCTGAAAATACAAGCTCCTAAAGTCCTAGTTGCATCAGCTATATATAAAATTAAGGGAAAAAAAAAAAAAAGAGAATTGCTTTATAAAAAAGCATTTGCATGAAGGCCTTCACTTATATCTCCTAAAATGTAGTGGTTGCATAGTAATTATCAGGGACAGACACTTGGGAAGCGTTCTTCAATCAAAGAATTTTGATTAGTCTAATCACTCCTCTACAATGGCTATGCAAATGTTAATTCTGGTGGTGTTTTTTAATTTGAAACCATAGGTTTCCTTATTAAGGAACACAAAAAAGTCAGTAGTGTTAATAACACTGTTGTGGCTACAGCGTGAAATCTACAAAACAAAAATGAGGAGAATATAAAATAACAAAACTCTTCCAAAATAAAAACATTATTTCAGTCATTTGGCCAAAGACAAAATATGTTTTCCATTGCTGGCAGATGCTTGAACAAAGCTGCTCCTGGTTTGATTATCTGTTCTAGGGGAAATGAATCTTTTTATAGACTAATCACTTACAGTTGTTGGGGGGGGAAGAAGAATTTTTTCTATGTGCAGCCAATACAATTTAAGATGCTTTTAATAGAAGTCCGTGTCAGCAAAATTATTTTTCTTAATGATTTTTCTATCATATTTCTGCTCGAATTACTGTTGATTAGGCAAGTTTGAAGTTACAGCTTAATACTTGGAAGTATTTGTATAGTCATAGATGTGCATTCAGGGTTCAGAGTGTAAGGTCTTAAGAATTGTTTACAAGTATTCTTGCACTATCAAAGACCTGCTTTCTTTTATTTTATAGAAGTCCTTTGAAAGGCAGAGACTTCCATCCTCAGGGTTTTTCTTCCAAATTTCAGATTTGGGGGCTGGGGTTTTTCTCAGACGTACTGTCACCGAAAGCAAGTGAAACTGAAGGATCTTCGTTTCACTGAAATGGGCAATTGCACTATTCTGTTGGCATAAAAAAGGAGACAATGGTATAGGCACTGTACAGCATATTCCTATGGGATATGCTTGAATCAATTAAGAATGCCAGTTAAACTTCTCAGTGTTATCAGTTTGCAAGAAATTGTGTTTGTACACACAGGTTTGCATGATCAGGGTTTGTATGACAAATTTTCGTAATGTAGTTATGATAGACGCTGTTACAATATTCAAAAAAATCAAGTTATGTTAATGTATATAAATTATTCATAGAAGACGAAACAAATGAGGCATGTCTGGCATTTGATAATGTCAGTTTCATTTCATATTAATTTTATCTTTTTATGAAAAAGTTAAAGATTTTTTTGAACATGTGATGTAATTTTGAAAAAAGTTGAAGTGTCGTATCTGAACTTAATGTTACATTCATGCATTGTGCATATTGCCTTACCATACCTGAAATTTAGATATTCCATACTCTATGACTCACCGATAGGGGACACTCAAGTTACAGTCTGCATAAGTATGAGTGCCTCCTATGATGCAGTGATCCAGTCAGCCAAAAAGGACCAAGTAAACCATGGTGAGATGATTTGATAGTTCAATTGGTACAGAAGATGGGGTCGGGGGCATGAGGTATGTCTGTGGCTCAGATTAATGTTGAACTGACCTAAACGAAATATGTGGGTTTGATTTGTTTCAAACAGAAGGAAATCATCAACTAAAAACTGTGCATTTTGGTTGAGAAACATTCTCTGTTGGTGAGGGTTGCAGGGCTAGCAGTGTACCTCTTATATTTTCCTGCTTTTTCTGAACATGCTTAGCTTAGATGTTGTCTTCCTGCCTTTTTGGGCCTGGAAGTGAAATCTTGCTGCTCTTTTTCTTATTTCTTGCCAGTTTATAATGACTGGTTCCCACTGTGAAAATACTTTATTTCTTATATTTTTTTTATTATCTTTTCTTTTCTTGCTATTCTGATTTGATATCTAAATATCTTCTAGATATTTGAGCACCTAAATAATAAAAACACACTAAATTTTTTCAAAGAGATTGAGCCTCTGTAAATCCCTGAATTCACTGAATCTTTGTGTAGTTTGTGATCTTAGTTGTTTATATGTTTATAAGATTTTGGACTTTCTCTTCCATATCGAGTTTTCTTTGTGAATTTATAGAGATATATTTTCTGTTCCTTCTAAATGCTCACTTTTCAAGATTTGTATCTCATATGGGCATTTTGGGCATTAGGGGACCTTTTTTTTTTAGTTAGAATTTTTTCCTTCATTAAGGTGTAAGACAACTAGAATAAAATTTTGATACTATTTCAAGTCAGAATATTTTTTACTGGAAATATTTATGCATGCACATGTTTTTACTTACAAAAGCAGCTCCAGAGATAAAGTTATACTTTCACTGTCCAAATGACTGAATTGCAAACCTGATTAGGGTTGATGTTTTACAAAACACTCTGTGTAGTTTCAGGGATCATCAACATTTTGCCTTCTCCCAGTAATACAAAGATGAATGACTGAGTCTTATCCTGTCTCTGCCACTCATAGCTGCATTTTTATTTTTCAGGACAATTACAGAAAGTCATTATGTTTGTATTCTTACAGACTACGGTCTGATATCATTTTCATGCCTTCTGGGTCTTAGAAATCACAAATAAGATATCAGATGGCAAAATCTGACAGTGAGTACATGACACAGTCATATCAGAGAAAATTAATAAGAGATCTGTAAGCTAGATATGGAGGTAGTCCTGGTATAGAAATGCAACTAGCTCTTATTATCCATGGGTAGCTTATCTGGGTTGCAAATTACCAGGGCTTTGGATGCAGAGACAGGGACGTGGTTCCGTGGAGACCCTCGAGTGAGGCAGGATTTATTAATGCATCTGCAGCACCATGCAGGCATAATTACATTTCTTCCAAAGGCTAGTCAGTAATACAACCACTCTTTAAGCAGCACCACAAGCTGATAAGCTCTGAGCTCATTTCCAGGTTTTCCCCAGACTGACATCATCCAAACACTTTCTGTAGCACAAATTCTTAATGACAATAATAGAACAAAACCCATTATTGTGGTTTAGTCCCAGTCAGCAACCAAGCACCACGCAGCCTCTTGCTCACTCCCCCTGGTGGGATGGGGCAGAGAATCAAAAGGGTAAAAGTGAGAAAACTCCTGGGTTGAGATAAAGACAGTTTAATAGGTAAAGCAAAAGCTGCGTGCAGAAGCAAAGCAAAACAAGGAATTCAATCACTCCTTCCCGTGGGCAGGCAGGTGTTCAGCCACCTCCAGGAAAGCAAGGCTGCATCACATGTAACAGTTACTTGGGAAGACAAACGCCATCACTCCAAATGTGTCCCCATCCCCTCCCGCCTTTCTTCTTTCCCCAGCTTTATATGTTGAGCATGATGTCATATGGTGTGGGACATCCCTTTAGTCAGTTGGGGTCAGCTGTCCCAGCTGTGTCACCTCCCAGCTTCTTGTGCACCCATCAGAGCATGGGAAGCTGAAAAAGTCCTTGACTAGTGTAAGCACTACTTAGCAACAACTAGAGCATCTCAGCATTTTCCACACTGTTTTCAGCACAAATCCAAACCATAGCCCCATACAAGCTACTGCGACAAAAATTAACTTTATCCCAGCTGAAACCAGGACACCCATTCTCTTGTTAATGATAATATGAGAACATAAAATCCTCTCCAGTACTTTAAATGGGCATTTTTTGTCATCTTTGGCTCAACAGTAGACCTGCCAGAGTGGGATTCATTGCCTAAATACCTAAGCTGAAGCTAGTAACTGTGGATGTCTTTTTAGTATCAATGAAGAGGAGCAGAAACCTCCAGTAAAAATAGCAGACTAGCATATTGTCAACACACACTCATTTGTGCAAAATAGCTGACTCTGGCCATGATTGCACAGACAACTTGTACTAACAGGTATCATGGCAAATGGTATAGTAGTCTGGAGATTTTTAAGACAGTATGTCAAAAGCTAGGGCAAAACTATTCAAGTTGTTGCTTTGGCTCAGTCTGAAGCTAAGTGCAAATAAGATAATTATTTGGTGGGTATAATAACTGTCATACGTGCAGATCTCCTGAGAGCTATCATGTGATGCCAAATCCTCGAGAGCTTGAACTAGTTCAGATATTATTAGGACTTGTACACTGACAGCACTGTTCCATATATCGTGTGTGCTAACCATGAACATAGCTAATTCTCCACAGAGGAACCATCACCAGGGATGGTAAAGTCCTACATTCTCAGGTCTGGGGATTTCAGAAACAGAGCAACTGGTACCTATATGATACAGTGAGAAGGACACTGCCAGTGGAGCAAGTCTCAAAAAGAAAAAGTCTGCAGTAAAATGCAGTTAAATGGATTCCCCCAAATACAGATGTAGGTAGTCATGGCCCTTGCAGTTTGTATCCATGTGTTTTGTGTAATCAGTGGTAGGGTTTTTTCCACCTGTGTGGCTTATGATGCATGCAAGTAAGCTAAAAAGTTTCATCTGTGCAAAAATATTCACTATGATAAACTCAGCAGTTCCTTTGCAGAAAAGATGTTAAGAAAATCAAGCAGCCTTGTGCAAAAAGCAGTGAATGACAGGACCAATATTGAAATATATTGGATTACTGTTTTCTTGCAAGTTAGGTTAAAGAGAGGAACAAACAGAAATTAATTTTCCTCAGTTCTTCTCATATAGAAGGATATTCTTACTGAAGTAATGTGTAACAGTCTCAGATTTAAGGGAAACACTGGGAGGATCTGACCAGAATAAATACTACCCACCAGAACCACACTGGAGCAGTTGCCAGTAAAGCAAGCAGGCAAAGTGTTTAATAGACCACATACTCGTGTGGAAATGTCAATGTGGACGAGCTAGGGAACAAATTGGTTTGTAGAAATAGGGGTCTGATTCTCTTTTCATTTATACTGGTGTAAATTTGTGCTAGCTTGTTGAAGTTAGTTGAGTTACAGCAGGGTATTTAATTTAAGGTGTTCAGTCAGGTGCTTTACCTCTTTTAATATTGCTATATTTTCAGGCTTATGTTGAAGTGAATCAAGGGACCTTTGTAGAATCAGAATCAGATCTACTGTATTAAATAACTGCTGGGAACTTGTTTATGGAAATTAATTTCAAATATTATGCAGAAAAAAACATAAGGGGTACATATTAATTGTGACTCATGCGTGAAGATTTGGCTGAATAACTCCCATTAACAATAATAAGAGTTGCAGAATTAATTTCCTCCTAGGTCCTGCTAAAAATTCACCCAAGGACATTTTCTGTACCTTCAGATTCATATCCTCTTTATATTAGCAAATAAAAATCTGCGTATGCAATCATTGCTGGGAGACTCTATCCTGAATAGCTGTTCATTTAAAAATTATTATTAAATTAGAGCTACTTTGAGAAGTTTTGGTTTATTGCTTAATTGTTTTCAAATCTCCATTTGATTTTTAATTGCAACAACTGAAAATAGTTTATGGGAATTATGTGGGAGAAGTAGTAAAAATATTTACATATACTTGTTAATATCAAATAAATATTTCTTTATTATTAAACAATTTTAGCAGAAGATTGGAAGAAGAAGAGAGGAAATCTTCCAAAATCATATTTAAGTTAAAATCATTTTTGTGCAGAGGATATTTTTAGACCGGGTTCTTGACCCAGTCTGGTTACAATGTAAGTACACTTAGGTTCGGTGGCTTTCTCTTACACAGTATTAGATGAAAAACAACCCATTATTACTTGCTTTATTCTACTGTGTTTCTTTCTGGAAGAGAATGGTATTTTTACCTTATTTCTGAGATCAGACTTCAGAGGTCTGTAAAACTGCTGTATTTTTTGTTCATTTAGGGTGCAGTCCTTACCCAGTTTTGGATCACATGATAAAGTAGCTGCTGTTGTGGCAAACAGATCTCCTGATTTCTTGTTAGTTCACTTCCACAAAACACCACACTTTTTAGAAGATCTTTCAAAAAGTCCCCAAAGATGATCATATTATAGCAAAAAGGTAGAGCTGAAGGAAAAATTGTGATTGCAAATTAATGCAGTTAGCCTAGCCAAGCTAACCTGTAGCACAACAGCCCACTTGTGCAGATCAGTTGGCGCTGGGGTGTAGCATGGCTATTTGCCACTTTATGTCAATCAATTAATTCAGTGATTGAAATTCGAAATCTAATCCTCTAGGGCTGTGTGGATTAGTTCTTAAAACACACTGAGGTCATAAACCCATGGGTGGATTACTAAGATAAAAGGAATGCCTTCATATCCTTTCTCAGATAAACTCTTGCTCCAGTGTTGAACATTTTACATAAATGGAAAATGTATTAATTTTTCACAGACCCCAGTGCACTGATGTTTCAAAATATGCAATCTTTAAGCATGAAAATTGAAGAACTATTCACAAAATGAAAACGGGTGCTGTCATAATTCCAGTCTTCTGGGCTGAGTTTAATGGGCAGTACTCTAATTAATGTACAGCACATGGTAAGTATTATGGAATGGGAACTGTTTATGGGAAACATGAGATGAAGTTGCAGCACTTTCTTGTTGCATATCGGGATAGAAGTGAAAAAAGAAATGTTTCAGAATTAAGGATGTATCAACATGAGTTGGATCTTTGGGTGAAAATTCCTCACTGACTTCATATACAAGCATACGCTCTCATCTGCATGTATATAATTATATTTGCCCTCATGTGAGGTCCTGATTTGTGCTCAAAGGCATCCCTCAAAAGCCATACCAATTTTTCTCTTCTTAGTGATTGTTTCCTTTTTTTTTCTCTTTTTTTTTTAAAGTTCTTACTCCTTCGATGAGTGATGATGTTCCTTGGGTTTCGCAAGGTAACTTCAGATTCTTCTTGCAGCTGTGGGAATTGAAATAGATGAGAGGCTTTGAAGAGTCTGCCAACCATTTCCAGTGTCATCAGCGAGCGGAGCGGTATCTTGTTCATTAACATCATCATGTAGCAGAGGGAGAAAAATTCAAAGTCCTCTTATGGCAGAGCATTCTGCATCAAGATCTGCTGGGAGGAATAACCTCAGAGATGCTGTTGGCATACCAGGTCTAAAAATTAGATGCTGCTGTGAGAAGCATGTGGAAATTTTATGCGTTCTTTGAAAGTCAGAGGTTCAAAGTCAGCTTGTGTTTTGGTATCAACTTTACAATGTAGAATGCTAAATTCTAGATGTCAGAAATCTGTGGTGGGACATCAGGCAAGAAAGCTAGACAGCTTAAATTAGTTACAACAGAAAGATTAGATCCTTTACATTGAGCTGCTTAGTTAACATCGCTGCAAGTGACTGGTGCTTTCAAAATGGGCTGTCGGGTGGAGGTAATTTAAAATATTTATATACTGCTCCTCCTAAGGGGAATTATAGTATTTGGTCTTTCTCTTTTACTGGGAAAGAGAACTGAAACAGACATATTTTAGAAACTGCAATTTTGTGCACTGTGAATCATGTGGTCCAGCTCCACACAGAGAGTGGAATGAGATGTTCTGATTCTGAGGAGATCTGTGATGGCTCACCTGGACAAGAATTACTGCTGGTAAGGATTACTGCTACAAGGATTTTCTGACTGATATTTGGTTATTTCATGAGACTCTGCCAATACAAAATGAAAAAAAGATGCTTTGATTCTGTAAAAATCTCTGTCCAGTAATAATGAAATCACAAACATAAAAGACCTAAACTATTTTGATAGAAAACAGAGCAGTTTTTTCCAACAGAGTAGGAAAACTTGACGTTTAGCTTTGGCATTGTTGCAGTATGATAGAGTTGCTGTGGACAGGACTTTATAAAAATTAATTGTTGACATTTCCTGCAAGTCATTTTGTAGCAGAACCCTGACAGAAAGCAAAAGTGGTCCTTTCACACATTCCAATGCCTCCATATCAGATTGGGATTTTCTGAGCATAGAAAAAAGTCTAAAAATACCACCCAAACCTTCCCTCCCAAAAGAACACTCTAAGAATTAAACTTGTGAATATGGATGAGGTGAAAAAGATGATAGAAAAGTTAGAAACTGGGGGTTTTCTTAGTGTAAGAAACTGGATTTTGTTGGATTATACTGCCTGGTCTGCTGCCTTGTTCCTAATAATCTTCAAAACACAATGCCTAGGTGGGACACATGAGCAAGCCAGAAGAAACTAAGTATGAAATATGATGTTTATAGTCATTCAGTATATTTGGCCTGTTAGGATGTCAAATTAGTATCACGCTTGAAAGAATAAATTAGGTTTTGTGCCTCTGTATTTGTCCACAAAGTCAAATCTACTGACCCTTTGTAAAGCTGATTTAATCAGGAAAGCATAGCTGATGAAGTATTTTATGTGCGTTTTTATGTTGGGCTCAAATGCTAAAGATACAAAAGAAAAGATACCACAGAAAGCAACCCTGAGAAACATCTCAGGAAATGAATGGTGTCCAAATCTTGTAGCAGCTGGTATTTTTATACCAATCTGTCAAACTGCAGGTGCCAAGTCATTAAACTCTGTGACCTATACTTCCTCACCAACGTAGAAAGCTAAATTTATTCAACCTGTGATTAACAAGGACTTCTACATTGGCTATCAAATCAGAAAAGACGACAGATTTTTGCATGCATATTCTTTTTGATATCCCAAGTCTTCACCAGCTCTGGATTTTCATTTGGAGATGAAAGAAATGTGAGCAGCCTGGCTACTTAAATTACCTCTCTAATGTTGTATCTTCTTACATAATTTTAATCTGGTATTTTTTATTATTTCTGAAGGCTGGTATAACCTTTGCAGCAGGATGCTTAAATGGTTTGTGTGGAAGACAATTCTGAGACATGGGGCAGGATAAACAAATACAGACATATATGTATTTCTGGTATCACCGAAGTTGTCTACAGTGTCTTTTGAGTATCAAAAAAGCCCTGGACTTCTCTGGATGCTGCTGAACTGATTATTTGCTTTCTCTGTGTGTCAAGAAAGCCTATTCAACCTTTCCACAGCTGAAAGAAAAATCATGCATCCACTGCCAAATTCTGCTTCAGCATGAATGTATGCTAATTAGATTTATTTTAGATGGGGAGGAATCCAACAGGTACCAGAGAAAAGTCTTGGGAAGTTGTCCTAATCTTTCAGTCTGTATTTCAGTTTCAATAAATAAGATATTACCCACTACCCCCCAAGCTCTGTTACATATGTTTAAAATATCTGACTTATCTGCGAAGCTGTTGCTTTAGAAGATGCCAGAAGACTCCTCACAGAGACAAGAAACTACACTTAAGGGATGGTTATCTCAGCTCAAATGTGCTCTTTGCAATAAAGGAATAAATGTTGTAATACAACAGTACTGAAAGACACATTATTAGTGGATCTGCTTGCCACAATTTGAAATTGTTATTACTGAATCTTGTTAAACTAAAACATGAAAATAACACATGAAAGTACCCAAAAGAGAGAAGTATAGTAAAGTCTTTATCAATTTTGCTAGTGCCGCCCAGCTAATAAAAAAATGATTAAACAGCTATATGTAGTGAAGGTTCAGTTTATTGGGTGTTGTTTGGAAACAAAAAGAAAAGCAGCAACTAGCCTTATTTAACCACAAGACTTCTTTTTGTTAGATTGGCTCCTTTTCACCACATGATAATATTTTAGAGTGCCCCAATAAGTGATTGTTTAGCAAACACTTAAAAGATAATCCCAGTGCTATGTCTGTCAGCATCTATGCTCCCATCCAGGTTACACGGCTGTTCTGTCGAGGCTGAGAGCCCAAATCAAAGGGACGCTTACTGCTTACAACTTTTCCGCACCCCTTCCCCTTTCTGAAGCAGGAGGCATCAAGGTTGAACGTAATTTGCTTTAAAGGTGATGCTGAAAACAATAGTCAATATCCAAGAAGGAAAGACATCTTTTACAGCCCAAGAGTGAAAGAACAAGCATAAATTTAAAATAAACTCAGATGAGCGTAAGCTTCTGTCATTGTAGTATACTTTAAAGAGTGTAAGGAATGTATTTGTTTAAAATTCTGTTTAATTCTTCGTAAAACTGCCCTTTGTGGACTTTGGTAAAAAGTGTTCCTGTAAAATATGTTTTCAACTTAAGTATTAGCAAAATTGGAAAATAGCAGGTCTGAAGCCCTCAGATCAAGTCTCAGTGGTTCAGCCATACTAATTTCCAAAATAAGCATGGCAAATTGATTGGTTGTGCTGTCTCTAACCATTTGATATACTCTTTTTCTCAGAATAAAATACCTTTCTTGCTGTTTTGCTGCTGTCTAGCCCAGAAACATCTACTGGGGCTGTGGTCAATCCCCTTTTCATGGCTGATCATTATTCAAGGGAAAAAACTTACCACTGCCTAACTAGGGGTTAAATTCTTTAGTTGTCATTTTTCATGATAGAAGTTATTTTTATTTTTAAATTCTTTTTTATGAGGGACTGTGAAATCGGAAACTTGCCCCAAATGAACATATATTTTGAAACAGTTTTTAAAAAGGTAGTACAGACCTAATGTGTCAGTGGAGTTCCTGAATTCACGAAAGCTTGCATGTGACATTGACTTATACCAAAAGGAAATAAGGAGACCTTTGACAGAGGGCAGATCAGGGGACAGACTTTTTTCTGGACTTTTTCATGAACTCTTTGGGGTAGTAGGCAAGACTCTATGGGCACTAAAAGACCTACCTCAACCTGCTTTAAATGCTTAAGAATCCATTTTTGCTGGATTTTCAGTACCTTGCTTTGCCATCCCTTTCCAAACCACGTGATGTCTACTTTGTGAATTTTGGTGTATATTTGCCTGACTAATAGAAAGATATCAAATAATTCACTGGAATGAATATATTGCTGCATTGATGTGCCGAGTGGTTCTGTCTTACATTCTTCAAGAACCATCAAACTCGTACTGTAAATTTTTGTTATATGACAGTGAACATACCTACATACTATGGTAATTCATAAACTATAGTGCAATAGATCTTTTTTAAATTTTTTTGTTGTGTTTTTTTACTGTTAAAGGCTTCATATTTTTCTGTGCTATGCGCAGCTACGCTGATGACTTGGTGACCTCTCAGCCATTTTACATCTGACTTCAATATAGTTCCTAGGGAATTCATTATCTGTGGAAGATGTTTTGACATCCTGAGGTATATGCTCAGCTTCTTACATGTACCTGAGCTAATCAGGTACAGATTAGCTAGTTAAACATCAGACATCTAAATACAGATGGTTGTTTTTAAAGAACTACAAAAAGGTCTGTTATGCGGATCAAAATTATGGCAAAAAAGCTTTGAAGGAATAACAGTTGCCCTAATTATTTTCCTAATGTAGGTTTTTCATATTTACAGGGTATTAAACTGCAGGAAAAATGCATCTGGAGACATTTTATTATTACTATTTTAATTTAGCAAACCTTAGATTTCCCATGTTTGTTTGTTTGTTTTGTTTTTTTTTTTCCAGGTGCTTAGATCCTGGCTCTACCATACTTGTGTTTTATTTCTGTTGCAATACAAACACATTTAATATTTCTGTATTTATATTTCTATTAGCATTGAAATAGGCTTGTGCTCCCTATTATGTTATAGAAAGCATTTGCAAACATCACTTCTAGTCCAGTGCATTTTCTGTTTACGCTCCTAAAGAACGGTGCAGGAAACAGCTGAGTCTCATAGACCATCTGTTTAAGTGTGTGTATGAAATTTCCGGACAAGGATAGCAAAGACGGCTTGTTAAGAAAGATTTGGACTCTTTTAAGTGGAATATGCCTTATTATTTCTGTCAGAATATTTTCTAACATTCATTTTAATGGATCAATACATGTAAATGAACTAGATTCTATAAAAAGAATGGTTATTTTTGTAATGATGGACATTTCAGTAACAGCTTATGTCTCACAGCTTTTATCCTAACAAAACATTATACAGTAGACTATTGAAATGTCTGGATAGACAGTAATAAACACATCTATTGCCAACAAATAAGGCAACAAGATTTTACATTTCTTCCTGTGCTTTAGAAATCATCATTTCAGACACGTTTGAGTGCCAGGGACTGAAAACATCATTGGCATAAGCAGACACAAACTAGAAAATGGGTATTTACTGTATGTGCAGCCGAAATATATAACCCATTTTCTGAATAGCATTCCTGAAGAATAGTCATGACAGTAGTTGTTCTCCATTCCTTTGCTATATAATAATTTCTTAATCCATTTTGGAAATGGATCTCGGATATCAGAGATTCAAAAAGGCCATATTTTAGCTGATGTTCATCTTCAGGCTGAGGAAATTAGTATGGGCTGTGGTCCAAATATGTCATGATATTTCTGCTTGTACTGGAATACAAACTAAACGTAGTGTTTCTTTCTAAAATGTGAATAGTTCTATGTGATAACTCTCTATATAGTATCTATGTTAGAAGTTTTCTATATAATTTCCCAGAGGATAAATCCCTTTGCTGATTCTTTTGTTCCAGGAAATTATTTATTGGGGTCACTAAGTTTGTACAAACAAAATTGTTTTGTGGTGATAGCTTCATTCTTTTTCTAACATGACCAAGTTACTACTTGACTTGTTACTACATATAGTACTATGTGGTACACTGAGTCTTCCCTTTGAGGTAACAGCACAAAGGTAGTGTCTTGCCCACAAGCCGGACTGGTGGAGAGAGTGCGGACAGAATGCGCTCCCATGTACCTCCTTCAGAGTGGGGCCATATAGGTATAGGCAGTGAGCTCAAATGATATGTTCAGATACAGCTCTGTGCAAAATTAAATGTTTATCAGATAAAAAGGGAAGGCCTCAGCAATGTAGACAGTTACTCAGATACTTCCTTGGAATGGGACACCTAAATTCAAAGTCCTTAGGTAAAACTTGGCCCTCTCATCTTCCCAGTAAGAGTAGGCCAGCTGTTTGTGGTTGAACACTTTTTCTTCTGCTAAAAGTTCCACTCAATCTTAGAAACCTGCTTGATAATAGTTTAGTTGAATAGATACATTTTTTGAAAGGATTTCACTTGGGTAAACTGACATTTTCAGTATCTATTGAACATGCCAGACTAATCCAAAGTACATTAAAACCAGTTCACTTTCAAAAATTAATCAAGGATTCGTGTTAAGGAAACTTTTTTTCTTATGGAGCTTGAATCTTCTCAGTAGATTTCTCTCTGTATTCATAAAATAATAGGTTACCATAAACTTAATTTCCTTACTTACAGGGCTTTGTTGAAGTAATTTTATATTATGAACTTCAGTGGCTTAGCGGTTGATTATTTCTATTTACTGCATTAATGGAAGCTGATATCTATCATTTTAACATGGGAGAAGTCTATAGGGATAGTTAGCTAGAGGTTTATCTGTGTTTTCAGTGAATGTTTAAAACCTCAATTCCAATTTCACAGCTGCTAAAAGTTTTAGAGATACTATCTTTTCTTACTATGGAGAATACAGGTATATGCACCCATCAGTCTGCAACTTCAATTAACTTTCCTAATATTTTCCCAGGACTTGCCTGTATTTTGCTATCTACTTCCTTTTTAACGCTTTAGAGAATACTTTTAACAATGCCTTTTGTTCGCGTTTTTTAGTACTACTTGAAACTTTCCTGCTGATCACTTGTGAAATTATTTGCAGTTTTCATTGCAGAAGTGAACAAAGCGGTCGCTTTCAGGTGATTGCTCTGTAGTATTTTTTCCTACACTTTCTTTGTGATAGGACCATTCTTATGTTTTTATTCTCCTAGTTTTGAGTCTGTGTTCCTCCTGTGGAATTGCTCTGAGAGACAAACTTTTGCCAAAGTGACCTGCAATCAGTTGTCCAACAAATTGTCTGTGACAGCTAGAACAGTGAGTAATTTGGCATATCCTTGGTATGTACAGTAAAACTATAGGCTCCATAGCATTGTGTCAAGTCTCCTGTCCTTTAAAGGGGAAAAATGGGAGCATATTTTGGAGGGGTTTACTTATCTTGACTGGAAATGGAGGCTGCTGTACCTTTCTTAGGGTCTTTGCTGGAGTCTCTGTCCCTTACCACATGCCTCTGCTCACAGCTGGTGCCAATCCTTCCTGTCCTACTGGTTTTCAATCGAAGCCATCAGAGAAGAGAGAAGGGAGCAGTGCTGTGTGGAGGTGCTGCCAGAAGCTCAGCTGCTCATGCAGCAGAAGTACCCAGAGCAGGTGCAGGAAGGCAGAGTTGAGAAAGAAGTATCCTGTTTTTTAAAATTACTTCTTCTAAGATTCAATTAGATGCAAGTCTGCTTGTATGAGTGAAACCCGCTGTTAACTTCAAGGCAAATGACACGACTGTCTCCAGCGTTGCCTGGGCTGCAAAGCAGCAGTGGGTGCCCATCAGAGCATTCAGGCAAATGAATATCTGAATGTTGCTCTGCTCCCTGTCCTGGTGTGCTCCTTGTCTGCACTTTGGTGGTGGCTGTGTTTTTCCTTTTGTATCAGGAATAACTTTGTCTTAATTCAAGCCATGGCTTTGAAAAGATTTAATTTATCACACAAATACTACTTAACAGGGTACTTTTTTGGGATTATCTATCTTTTTCTGGACTAATTCAGAGATAAGCACTTCTTTAGGACATGGGTGATGCTCAACAATGAATTCATTATGAGAAAAGGAAGAAAAAAAGGTGTTAAATCAAAAAGAAAGAACACTATTTGAAGTTTTTTTTTTTTAAGTCTGGAGTAACCTGCTGTAGAACAAAGGTGTAGCAATGATTTGGAACTGTTTTTGGAAGAAATATTGGTGAAAGATTTGTGTATTTGGTAATTATTCCAAAGTCGGGATCTTGACGATCTGGGGGAAAAGTAGAGAAAGCACTAATCATCTAGAAAATAGGTTTTTAAAGGTGGCGTTATCCTATAGTTATCATCACTTTCTATGAAGGAGAGAGGCACTAGGTTTGTTTATTCAGTGTCCTTGTACAGTAGCTGGTTTCTTCATGGGTTAAAACTCATGCTTCAGGCCATTTCAAAAATACTTTCCCATGTCCGATATGTTGCAGACCCAGCACAACAGTTGCTTTGTGACTATCTGCAGTGGGACTGTAATTTTTTTTCTCTTTTTGTATGCAGTGTTCTGTAATATATTTCTTAATCTAGTCCTCCACAGAAGATGACAAGGGCAAAAGTGAAATATATTTGATTTGTGGATAAGAAAGTGATACTAAGAACTCTGAAGTGCATTAAAGAAGAATCTACCATTAATCCTTAACAAGGTAATACATAGGCCTGAAGCTATAGCTTGGCTTACATATCTGTAGTATACTGGGATACAGTTATCAAAGTATTAAGGAGAAGTATGTAGCTTCTTTTGTCCTATAGTCACAAGCCACTTAAATGGGCCTGTTGGCTGATCTAGATGCTGTTGCAACATAGTACAAGCTAAGTGGTGAATGGAGCAGAATTCCTCTGGGCGAGCAGAAAGGCATTCACTCCCAGATCCCATTCCTCCTTCCTTCACGTGTGAGAATAGCAGTGACTGTTATTTGTTTTGAGTCAGGTTCATTCTTATCAGTTGGATTTGTTGGGCGCGGCTCAGGTGAAGGGTGTGATAAAGTGAAGGTAACTGAATGAATCAAACGAATAATAAATTTTGGATTTCTGTGTAAAGCAAGCCCCATCCTCCTTTCTTTTACCATGGCTTTAAATCACATTCTTTCTTCTTACCCAGACATACTTTTCAGCTCCCAGTGATGCAGGCAGCTTCTTTGCCTCCATCGCCAGTGTTTTGCATGCTTTTACTACATATTACCATGGGACTCTGACCCCTGTCACAAATGGGAACCCCAGCCAGACTCTTTCTTTCTGGAAAATTACCATAATTTCCCACATTCCTTATTGATTTTTCTGTAGGCAGCTCTTAACAAATAATTAAAGCAGAATTCTCTGTCTCCTGGTGTCTCCTCTTAAAAACTTCGTAAGGGACTGTTTTGCAAATGTCATTTTCAAGCCTCTTTTGTAACCTCATGTCTCAATACTATAAAGAAACTTTCTAGAAACTTTTTATTTTCCCTGTCTCAAAACAGACACTTTAAAGTAGGATTTTTAGTTATTAGTAAATTAAATTATAATTTATAGACAAGTCAAAATGTTATTAACTATGGTTGTATTATGTAACAATTTACATGAATGTTAGATATTCTCCAGGTTTAAATGATGATTGGAGTACTTTGTCTGAAATTTTAAAGAGAGGTGTCTTTTTAATTAAGTAATCTTTGCCAATTGGGATATTAGTCATGACATCTGTCTTGGCCCAATGCACAATTTTTGGGAACAGAAATTGGAGAAATGTTACTTGTGGAAATGGACAACATCATCCTAAATTACTTGCATTTTCCAATTTGAACATTTTTGCTCTTCAGGAAAAAGTTTTATTCAGGTAGTAAAGAAAAGGAGAGAGAGTAATTTTCCAGAGGACCAGAAAACATAGATAACATAACTTTAGGTCAGGACCCTGGGGTCAAGGGAGTGGCCTGCACCCAGTAGAAGAATAGTCTCTCCACCTCCACCTGATTTACAAGTTAAGACTTTGGTATCTGTGGTCCTTTTGACTTTCCATGGAAGTGTTCCTGTAAAAGCTGGTGAGGGGACAATTCCTAATTGATATTTGAATTACAACGATTATTTTCAGATAGTCTGCATAAACAAATTTAACTGTCTTGAATCTGTGCTAATTTGACACACCAAAAATCACATGGACTGAAAAAGAACTGTTACACAAAATTGTTTCCACTGGCATGTTTGTCTACTAAAGTGAGATTTTCTTACAAAGACTGCAGAATACACCATGCTTTTTATCTTCCAGCCACTCCCACATATATACAAAAACCTTTTATGTAACATTAATGTGTCTTTTTGCTGCAAATAAGCCCCTTCTAAATCAACAAAGTACAAACAGAACTGCATAAGCTTGTCTCGCAATTTGCATAGGTACATTTCTTTCAAAAAGGAACCCATGTTCACACAATGTTTATAGTAAGGTCCTCCAATGGATCAAATAGGTCATGTATTAATAGTAACTGAAAAAAAGTATTTACTTGATTAATCTTGTTTGAAGTAAATTCCAGTAGGATTAATTACCCAACATTTACATTGTCAGAAGTCACCCTTGCTTTTAAATATTTGTGGTCAGGTTGTGGAATAGGATGCTATTAAAAGACATCTATACACCTTCGTGTCTAGACTGTATGAAAAATCTTAGTTGGAAAACATCCTTATGTGGATAAATATTCAGTGGACAGCTGACTTAGTGTGACAGATAGCTTTTCAAGCAGTATAAATATGCTTGAAATATAAAATGCCTTCTAAGGGTGATGTCTTTCTTCAAAGGAGTTTCCAGAATATATGCCCATTTGTATACATGGCATCAGAAAAAGAGATAAGAAAACTGATGTTCTTCTGAAGGTATTCAGTGGGTTCCCACTGGATTACTTTGTAAATTAATTAAATGACTGTAGGCATTAATGTGAAACTTCTTCAGTAATCTTTCTTCTGCTTGTATGAGGCAGTGAGATGTTCATCACACACAAATCTCTTCAGACAGGTTTACAAGAAAAAAAAAACATATTTAGAGAATATCCTGAAGATATTAAATACAATTTATTTTGTTGGATTTTGAATATTCTTCAGGATTAATATCTTCTCTGAACCTGTCTGTGCTTGTATGCTAACATTTGGCTTTTGGTATATGACCTGCTGAAAAATCTTAACTGCATGTTGGGCATACTTGAAGCCTGGATTGTGATTGCTTTCACAGCCTGCTCTGCTCAGTGAAGCACAACGTGGTACAGCTCACTATGTTGGGATATCACCTAGGAAAGTCACTACTCTGAGTGCTGTGAAGAGCTCAGGGACTGTAGGCAGATATTGTGTACCCTCAGGAGGAACTCAGTCAGGAGTGTGCTGTCAGTATCTGAGCAAGAACACTGGCAGGAGATTGGAGGAGGCTAACATCCCACCAAGGCAGTGCTGAGAGATGGTGGGAACTGGTACCAAACTAGGTGAAATAAGTATGTCTATTCCTGGGAGTTTTTCTGGGTAGAAATGTTAGACTCAGAAGAATAGCATCAAATAGGGCCCTTGGAGACTATGAAGGAGTCAAAAGAGACTTTGACCTCTTCAGGGTTGAAAGAATTAAGGGGTCTACAAGGATGATGAGTTTTCAGAGTTGTATGTGATTTCTTTTCTGGTAGGAATTTGTGCTGTGATTATTTTTTTTTTTAAGGAGAAAAACTGCATTGTGGGGTCAAGAATAGGGAATACTTTTCACAATAATTCTGAATCTGAAGCAGTCAAAGTAAGTGAGAATGTAGGTATTGGAAGAAATATGTCTCTGGAGGAAAGTGTTTTGGGGATTTTTTAGAGATTTTTTTGTGTTTTGTTTTTTAAAAAACAAAAACAACCACAAAACAGTCCCAAAAACCCAAACCAGAGGCAATTGGTACTCTGAAATACTATAATTGGCACCTAACCAGAGTGAGGAGTGCCACAGAGAATGCAGCCTATAGGTGGCTTAACTTCTGCAACCCCATCGATGTCAAAAGGACTGAATGGTTGGGCCGACTCTTTGATCGTCTGTGCCTTATGATGTAGGGGATTAATTCATTGTGGCTTGTCTTGGCTGTTGGATTTCAATGTAAAATATTTGGATTTGACTATGGATGTTGCCTTTATGCAGCATTTTCCATTACTAACTCAAGAGTTCAGATTTCAATAAATGAAAAGGGACTGAAAAGAAAAATGCCAAAATTGTCAGTAAGGAAAACATAAAGGATGTGCTCTTAGGGAAAGAAAAAAATATTGGAAATTTTTTGATTCATCACAACAAAAGGATAATCATTTGCTCTGTTCTCACAGAAATGTGTGTTTCCCAGACAGTTGGCAGGGTGGAGGGGCATATAAATAGCTTAAGAAGTAGGCATTAAATGTAATCTGTGCCACACAGTGACTTTAATTTAAGGCAGTAATGCCAAATTAAGTCTATTCCATTAATTTTTTGGAGGCCACTTTAAAGAACTCTGATACATATAGGATGAATGTTATTGTTCCTGGCAATGAGAAATAATGCCACTGCTTTTCATGTTCATTTATTTAAATTCTGCAAAAGACTGGTTTATTAACTTAATACAACTAAAGGTTTGAAAGTGAGTGGAAAAACTCTCAATGACTTTTTCAGGTCTTCATTCAGAGTAGTGCACATCCACACTCACACATGTACACATACGTGTCCTGCCTCCATCCTTCTGTAAAAACCTGCTCTATTTTGTATTTTTATTGAGTACTGAAACAAAGGAAAGCTGCCAGCATTTATGCACTGCTGTCTTAGAACCTGTTAGCACGTTTTGCAGTTCTGTCCCATTATGTTACTATAGAAAAATAATTTCAAATATATTTTCCTTTGAAAACAAAAGCAAGCTGAACTATTAGTGTCAAGGGATAAAAATATTAACCTATATTTCCTCTAGCTCAGCTGCAAATTTATGCACCAGAACCATCTGCACCAATGAAATTAACCTACAGCTGCTGTCATCTATCCTCTATTACATTAAACGTTTGCAAGCAATTCAAGGATCACAGAATTGTGTGGAATTTTTAAAAGAGTTTTACAATATTTTTCCCAAAAATAATAGATTTTTCTGATTAAAAATTAATACAGGAAGGAGAAGTAGAAATCTCCATCCTGTGAACCTATAGGAACTATAAAAATATATATTGGTCAGTAATATCCCCTTTTGGATGAAAAGAAGTGACTTATATTCCTTCTGGGTTTTTTGTTTGTTTGGGTTTTTATTTGGGGGGGTTGTTTTTTTTCTTTCTCCCAGAAACATTAAAAGTGTACTCAGCTCTTGTACATTCTGAAAGCAGATTTTTTTTTCAAGTAGTTTGTTAAGGAGTTACCCTTCACTGAACGTTTTTAGATATCTCCAAATGCTGTGGAGTTGTTTTATCAGGCTTAAGACTGCAAATGACTAGGTTCCAGGAACTTAGAAGGATCGGAAGTTAACATGTACTTTTTTAGAGGAAAATCTTATGCTTGAATTTAAGAAATGGAAATTAAGGTCTTTACAATTCTGTATTCAAAATATAATGGAATATTAGAGGCAGAACTCAAGGCACAAGGATGAATACAAATCATTGTGCAAGGGACTATTGTGGAGGGGTGGAAATACAAGAAGATTGGAGTATAATTAAAGGATGGCGTGAGCATTTTGGTAGGAATATGTTAGAAATAATTTCAGTCCCATTACAGAAGCAGTAGTGGATGCAAAAGCTTTGTTATTGGCTGGGCAGCAGCTGTGAACTCCTGAAGATTTCCAATTGATGTGGGTGTATAAAAGAAATCAGTTGAATAATGCTAACTCAGTTATGGCTATTGTGAATTTCAATTTGCTCTACTTTAGAAAAAAGGACATGGGGGAAAGGAAGAGGAAGGAGTAAGTGGAGAGTAGCTTGAAGTACTAACAAACCTTAGGATATCGTAAATATTTAATTGTATGAACTAAGATGTGGCCGTTACCTATAACGTATAATTAACTACAAGAAAATGGCTGATTAATTTCTGCACAGACTAGTACCATCACGATTGTAGAGGTAAGCTGAACCTTTGCAGTCTTTGTGATACATATGTGTTGAGTTTAGTAGGCTGCTCCAAGACTTCCCTCAAAGCTTGGCTCTCAGCTGGATGGACATGAAGTCTCTAAGCGTGGTGTGGGCAATGCTGGAGTTCATTACTGCCCCTAAGCTGAAATTAGCACAAGGATGCACACGAACTTGGTATGTCACCAGGAAATGTTTAAAGACCAAGTGTTAGTTGTACATCGCATCTTAATGTTCTTGTGCTGCCTTGCCAGTCAATTCAACGTAGCCATGACCTCTGAAAGCATCTATTTCAGGCAGTTTACTTTTTACTTTTACCACTTTTATGCTGAATTTTCATTAGTGTCTGAGTTGTATGGCTTTTGAAACAGTGTACACCAGTGAAAACTGGCAATACATATCTGCAAACTTCTAATCTTAATTTCACAGAAGCATGTTTCTGTTATTTCTGTATCAATTAATTCTAAATTATCCAGCATTTGTATCTAAATCTTCTCAGGATTTGCTAGTAAGAAAAGGTCACTGGAGCAGAAAGCCAATGAAATTATGTACCTTGGCCTAGACTGAGTGCTAGTTGATGATTTTTAAAGTTATTAATAGAGTTTTCTACTCTTTAAGTAACAGAATTAAGAACTCCAGTCTAGATCTGCAACAGTCAAGCCATGTGTATTTCTGATCAAAATAAGAATGGAAGGAACAAAATGCAATGAAGGCACCCTGTGCATATCTACAATGGTGCAAGTCTGGAGCAAGCAAGTCAAGCCCAATACTCTATCATCTTTCTCCTGTAATCAAAATTAACTCTTAATTTGGAAGAGGCCATCCAAAAGACCTATACATCTTTATATTATGATCAAATTTCTTTGGTCAGATTCACAGGCTGAAAATAATGGGATGTAAATGACGGTCACAGTATAAGAGAATAAACCCCGTCAGAAAGAAGAGGTATTTTCTATGTTTAATTAGTGTGAACTATTGTGTGTGTTTAATTAGCATGAATCTAGACTCTTTTTTTTTTTGATCAGGCATTGTTCGATGTTTTAATATTTAACCTAAGCTTAGGGACAGGATATGTTGGCCATTTAATCAAGGGCAAACATTCCTTTTGGAAGAAAATAAAGGAGTTGGCAAGAGAAAATAGCCTTGAATTGTCCTTAGATGACATGTGACCATATATGGATAAAAAGGGTTAGGGTACTTCATCCATAAAGACCACAAAGGAACCCCGAAGAGAGGAAGGCATGCACAGAAGTATCTGAAGCAGAGCCAAGAGGAGTGACTTAATGCCATTATGCAACTGATGTAGATTAGAATGAATATGTATTAGATAGGCAAAATATGTATAAATTTATTGTGTAAATATAACGAAGAATCTGGCTTCAGGGTGCTTGATTTGTGGAAAACTACCAAGCACCCAGGCTTGTGCAACCCTGAAATAAATTAGCAATGTCTTTCCTGAGTGTGTGATTATTGACTCATTGCACACCTGGCAATAAATCTGCTTTTTGGAAAACAACAGATCTTGGAGATGGTTAAGGACTTGTTTTCTTCTAAGTCCAGACATCACAAACACTGTTCTTAGTCAGTCTGCCTGTGTCCCAAGGAAATTACTGTAACATGCAAAGAGGGCTTCAGGGGTAGACTTGATATAGTACATGTCAATGGAAGGAGAAAGGAGGGACTGCTGTCATATCACTTCTGTATAGGCTATAGACATGTTCCTTTTAAGTTGTAGTTTTCACTGGTTATTGAAGGACAAATACATCAGCTTACCTATCTCCCAAAGCCTGAGATTCTAGAGCAGAAATTCTTTTGTTTCTCACCTTATCAGACATTTCTGTTTCAGTAGAAAACACTAACTCTGCCTCCCTGACTATGGGGAGAAGAAGTTTTTTTCTGTGAAAAGCGTAGGTTGCAATAAAACTTGTTTCAGTCTCCTACTGTTCCACAGACCTACCTGAACAGATTCTTTACCCTTTGTGTTTCTATTTCTTCCATGTGCATGAGACTGTCTTCATCTTGTTACCTGAGGACAACAAAAATAGCTGTGAGTTATGGGATGGCAGATGTTACAGTGATGGGGATCATCAAATAGCACTACATCATGCATAGGTTGAAATACTAGCTTTTATTTTAAATGTATTTTGAAGCTTATCTGCTCTGGACGTTTGTCCTACAATAACAGACGTAGACATAACAGGTACCAGCACTTTGTCTGAAAGCCTATTAGCAGTGCAAGAACAGTCCCCAGGAGTAGCTATGCCTGCTTGTCCGTGGTTACAGAAATCTTGAAGCATTTTTTCCTTTTTTAATGTTAAAAAAAAGTCAAAAAAAAAGACATCTACTCAATGACACTGCTTTCTGTTGTACTGCCATCACAACTGACATCTTCGTTATTAGTGCAGAATTTAGTTCACGGGTACTGATTATGTTCTACTTTAAGTTACAGAAACACTGTTATTGGTATCACTAGCTTTGGTTCTGCCTCTTCTTTACTTCCCTTAACACTTTATAGCTCAACATGTTGGCTATTTCCTAAAGAAGAAATAAACAAATGGAATTATTATACAACTTTTAGATAAGAAATGAAGATTATGAAATCCTGCCTCTGAGAACAAGCAGATTGAGCTGCTTTACTCGTCTGAATGTTGTGTCCTACTTCCAAAGGAAAGTTTGCTAATATTGACAGCGGTCTGCAGGATAAGCAATGCTTCTGACTGCATTACTCTTCTTTGGTGCTAGTCATTCTGGTTTTGAGTAGTGCCGCGAACTGTATGCATAAGAACAGAGAAGTGCGTCTCTGTGATAATGATCCAGCCTTTCCTACCCTCCATATGCACTGAAACTTGAGAATTTCCAATATTTGGGCACTGCCTAGCTAGCAGTGACTATCGTGTAAGTCTCTATCCTTTTCAGTTGGCATGTCCATTTTTTGCAGGAATAAATTGCTCTTACGACTATGACTGAAACTTCTTCATACACAC
This sequence comes from Phalacrocorax aristotelis, assembly GCF_949628215.1. Taxonomy (NCBI): domain Eukaryota; kingdom Metazoa; phylum Chordata; class Aves; order Suliformes; family Phalacrocoracidae; genus Phalacrocorax; species Phalacrocorax aristotelis. The sequence continues at coordinate 107,357,550 of NC_134276.1, read as the reverse complement.
TTTAACGTTTATATGTTGCTTTGGTCCTCACAGATTTAAAAACAATGGAAAATGCAATGTATGTGAAGAGTTGGTGTATTGTACATTCAGAATTCAGCTGTAAAGGAAGAGGAGAACTATTATTTTGATTCAGTGAGATATGTAAGCATGTATATAACAGTAAAAACTTGACTGGTACCTTTGATACCTTTAAACTGTAGTTGTGGTTCTTGTCCTACCCATTTTAGGAGTTTCAAGCACATTTCCAAGTCTTCTTTTATGAGATTTCTTATAGTTCTATATGAATGTCACTTGGAGGAGGAGTAAAGACATTTTGAGAGCCTCTTGTATTTTTCTAGTGTAACATTAAGCATATAAGATGCTCATAAAAATGCAATCAAGTATCAAGTGCATAGGCTCTGGAAATGTCAACCACTTGTACTGATCACTTTAGAAAAAGCTGGAATTTTGGTGTTGGTATTAATCACTATAACAATTCTGTTGACAGGAAGTATTTACCCATATTACACTAGTTATGGAGTACAGGGAAATCCAGTAATGTTGTGCAAGGTGACAGGGATAGGGAAAAATTCTGTGTTTTGTTCACTTTTGAAATATACTACTTGACTAGCCTCTCACTGAGGCTATTAGAAACATTGGCATTGTGTACTGAAAATAGGCTTGGACCTTTAGTATGCAAAGTGTTTGCTCTCAGATTCTCGCTTATCTTCTAGTGCTAGCTATTTCATTACCAAAATTTCTTCTAGTTTTAAATATTCCCATTGTTGTGTAACAGAATGCAGATACAATTACAAATATAGTTTTCTTTTCCGGAAAGTGGAGACCCTATCTGTTTAAACAATAAACATTTGAAGAGGACCAGTAGAGCTGGCTGTCATCCTTTTCGACATGTGCTACAGGTTTGCTGTAAGCAACGTTATTACATGGAAGAACATTATTGTCTTTTTTACTTCTTCCTCTTTAATGGTCATTTTAACAAATAGGCATCATATTTGGAAACTCCTTTAATGCTACCCAGCTTTAATGGTAAATACAGTTTTTCTCACAAAAAAGTTAAGAAGTTAAATGTTCTTAGAAAAATATCAGCGGAGAAAGAACTGTTTTGGTTTAATACAGAACATGAGTTCTGGTGGTAGCTTTTTACAAAGGAAAAGTTTTGCTTATTTTTTTACATTAAATCACATAAAATCATGTGTCTTGATTATATTATAACAAGAAAGATTTAAAATACTTCATTGTACGCTATCATTTTGATTCATTTGATTGCCTATATATTTCATTGACGGTTTCCTCAATCTAAGTGGAAAAAATAATGCATAATTATGCAATATGATGCAAGAATTATGCCCAAAACTAAGGACAGCATTAAAAATGTCTTTCAAATCAACCTGGTAAATCCCATTTCTTTAACACACTAACAAAAAGAAGGATTGCATTGTGTCTGATCCATTTGACTGGAGACTCAAAGTCTGAACAGCAAAGATCACAAGACAAAAATGATTTTTCAAGAGTTTTGTTTAACAGAAGGTTACTATAACAGGAATTTGTCTTTTCATATGCACTTTATAGGCAGTGTTATGTTCCCCAGTGATTGAAACTTAAAGATGAAATAGGGATAAGTTAATGTCATTTTGATATAGTTCATTTAATTTAGAACAATATGTAGTTCACATATTGAGAATTTTATTTCAGTAAGTGTTCGTTGACACGATTTCTCACCAGTGCCAGCAGATATGTAAGAAACATACAAGTCCTCTATAATAGAAGTTTAAAAACCTCAGTGTGGGATAATTCTGTTCATATCTTGATGCAAATTTCCATATCTCCATTCTGTGTTTGTATAGCCTTTCTAGTGGTGACACAAGGTAAATTTTTCTATTAATATACAATCACTTCCAGTTCAATGAAACTTGGTGACAGTCTTGCAACAAGATTTATGTGCTTTTTATTATTATTATTTTCCTTCTGCATTGCAGTTATTGTTTGTGAGTGCATGCAAAAAGAAAGCAGTAATGCCAAGGAGGGGACAGGGTGTGATGTGCCCCACTCAGTCAGTGGGCGCTTCAGCTAGATTCCTGCCAGCGTGGGGAGGCTGCCTGTAGTCATCCCAGCTCCACAAACCCACAGGGAGCTGCTTGTTTTCCAGCTGTGAGCTGAAATCTCTACTACTCCTTTACATCAATTAGGTGACCTCATAAAATTAATGAGACATGTTTTTACAACCTTCTCTCAGACAAGGCAATAGTAATCACTGTATTTCATATGATATAGTGTTTAAACTGTCAGCATGGAAAAGAATCATACAAATCCAGTGTAAATATTTCAAGTTCCATAAAGTAATTACTAATCTTAAAAAAAAAGCATAAAATATGCACAGTTAGCTAATAAATGACAAATGAATAGTTTATTCAACATAAAAGAGACAAGAGAGGTATTAACATTTTACCCACAGTTACTCTTTCTCTTTGACAAGCTATTACTGAACCACTAGAGTTTTAGTTTTACCATGTTTATTCAAAGCCTTGCAGCAATATGGAGATGTGTAATGATTTTGAAGGACATATGTGAATGTGTCTTTGTCTCTCTATGGGTGTCTTATATAAACAGATTTTATATATACAGGGGGACTTTCTGTACTACTTGTTTTCAGTCATTCACACTGACAGAAGTAAACTAATATGTCGGTTTCCCAAAGAAACCTATTTGCTAAACTACTACTTTTTTTCTTACCTCAAAATTCTATGATTTGTGTGCACACATACAAGCTAGTCACTTGTGCAATATCCAAAGCTTATATTTCTGAGATTTTTTTAACAAAATTCCTCAGATAATGTTTAATTTTTTGGAGCTCAGACAACTTGGTTCATAATAAAGAATGAATCCCCAGTCTTAGCTATGATATGACTTAAATTTTTGTAAGCATGTATGTTAACTAACCATGAATATTAATTTATCAGTAATCCAGAGCTGCCAACACCCAGCATTCGAAACTCATGCAACAGTCCTAAAAAAAAAATGAAATCAGGTAAAGGCACTTTTTAATAATTAATTTTGGGGACTTTGTATCTGCCTTCTGTTTTCAACCTATAGTTTCAATGTATTCTTTGCAATCCAGAGGAACAGAAAACAAATCTAAAACTCTTATATTACCATGTGACTTCAGGGAATTGAAGTTTTAAGAAAATACTAATTATAATGAGTCTTGTGGGAAAGCAGCTGGAACAGTGCATCACATTGTTTTGTGCATCTTAGTTCTTAAAATGTTTTCCCTTTTATTTTTGTGCCTCACTTTTAAATATTGTGTTTGACCCATGTTTCCCTTAAGAAACCCCAAAGTAGGCATTCATTGGGAAGTGTAATCGTGTTCATTGTGAGTTAATTATATATTCTTAAAATAACAACTGTTAAAAAATTATCTCCTAGGCAGGTCAAATCTTTCATAGGTTCTCTTTGGATAAGTAGATGTTCAGCTTATTTTAAGGTGGAGGGACTGGTTGATATCTTCAAGATATAGGAATTACACCCTTATTCTTTGTACATAAATAAAATGGCAGCCTTCACCTGCCTGAAAAATAACTGTTTTTTCTTTTTCTCTCCCATCAGGCAGATAATAGAATGCACAAAATTATTAGATATAGAAAAAGAGCTCATCAGGAATAAAAATGCTGAATGACTATTTTTATGACTTGTGTATATATGGAGAAGAAAAGTGACCCTAGTAGAGAGGAACTGAGAAAAAAATATATCATCCCTTTTTTTCTTTTTATTCAAGGAAAAAAGGCAAGTACTTCTGAGATCAACCTGAAGATGACAGGAGAACCCAATGTCTTACTGAATGAACTATTCTAATGGGAAAAAAAATCCTGAAAAAGGAAACTTGGGTGTCTGAATATCATATTCTCCAATGTAGTTTCATGTTAAGTAAAATTAGGAAGTAATACAATTTTTTTATCCTTTGTGGTTTTCTCCTGCATTTTGGCAATGAAAATGTGGTCTTTGCTTTCATTTGTGAACCCTTAGAAAAAGATTTCTGTACCTAATTTTTTCCTTTCCCCTGCTTGAAGCTTTGAACTTATTTCAATATTTCTTTCAGGAGAAGATCATGAACATCACGCAGAGTTTGACTGTTTTGAGATCAAATAGTATTTGAAAAATTTGAATTTGCCAGCTGTTCTGTGGATTATTTCTGGGAGCAATTAAATAATTCTGAGGTGAGGTGTTGCCAAGAAAAATACTGCACACTGAATTTTCAGAATCAGAACTTGGACACCATAGTGTCCGTAGGAAGTAATAAAACCAATACATTAATGCATAACCCTTTTACTGATTTAACTTAATATCCTTTTTGTGTCTGAATAGCTTAAAACTAGGACTTCAAGGTCTTTGGAGCAGGAAACATCAATTCACTGCTACCCAGCCTCTGGATGTCAATGGGGTTCTAAATACCAATCTAGTAAGCAAGCATTTGAAACAAATCAAGAGCCCAATTAACATTTCTATTTTATTCCTAAATGGCAAACTTGTACAGGTTAATAAACTCTTTAAGATTTTTCTGCTAGGATAATGGGAGTGTCTATAGACATTTCAGTGATACGAGCTGTAAAAAAGTTTTCTAAGTACAACACGGAAAAAGCTGCAGTCACTTTAGCCATTAATTTGGACAGCAAGAGTAAGGAATGTAGTCTGTACAGCTTATAGATACGTAAACAGTGTGTTTTATAAACACATATAAAGACATTGTAAAGTTTTCAGGTAGTTTCATGTACTTAGATGACACGGGAACAGAGCAGTCAGTGCAGTTTCAGATGGTTCAAAAACCTCAGGCAAAACCACATTGCATTTAATAACATCAGCTCTCTTCAGAGTGATATTTGTTGCTCAAGTCCAGTTTGTATCTCAAATAGGGTCGGTCTTACTACGCCAGTGCTTTGTTTTATCGTCACAACAGCCTTTATGACCTGAAGCTTGTTGAAGCAAGCCAAATCTCACAGTTAAATCTTCTGTTTTTTAGGTAGTGGCAGAGATGGATTAAAAAAATATAAAAAATATTTCCATACCCTTCACCACTGATAACTAAGCAATGGTTTTGAAACCTTTGCAGAAGTTATTTATAGACAAAAAAGTTGGAACAACTTTTTTTCAGTATCATCAGTAAATCCTCCAAGATGTTACTGATGCTATTCAGACCAAATCTCTGTCATGTGACTAGAGAATAGAATAAATAAGCACTTATGGTTGCAAGTTGAATTAATGATGGCCTGTGTATCCCAGAGTGTGATAAATTACAGATTTTTGCTGGCAATAAGAACTATTCAAACAAATATTTCTGCATTATGACAGTTTCTTAAGGCTTCCATAGAATTCCTGTGTAGTAGGAGAACTGCCTACAGGAAAAAATATTAGGAAACTTAAAAAAAGATATTTGTTTTGTGATTTCAGCAATGTCTGTAATTATCAACATAGCTTATCATTTACTAAGTGATTGGTTGTAATTACAGTACAAGATAAAGGTCTTGCATATACAGTAAATAAAAACAATATACTTGTTATGGGTGACTGCACATAAGTGGGGGGTTAAATGTTGTTAAAGCTGTTTTGGAATATATCTGTTTATGAATAAATAATTTCAGTTTTCCTTTTAGAAAATTTTACTGAATGACCCTTAGAAAGAGATGCCAAACAAGAAATCTTGGTATAACAGCAATATTAGTTTAAAGCATGTCTTGCTAGGCACCTTAGAATCCCTGCTGATAAGGAGATTTTAAACTTGACCATAGATGAACTTTATATTTATCCACACCTCCTTTTCAAAGCCCCTTTGCGCTAACTGCATTTTTTTATTATGTGTTGTCATCATATTTTCTTTTTGTTTCTTTGAATTTGGAGAGGTATTTGGGCTTTTTTACACTAATTTTTATTGTCAGGAAGGCACTACAAATATTGTTCTAATATTAATGTGGACAATCCTACGACTTCAGCTGAATACATATCAACTCAATAGTTTCACTTAGGAAGAACACCAAAATTATCCTTTAGAACTTCATAGGAAAGGCCTCGAAATGTAAAATGAAGCTTTGATTTGATCAGAAGCTTCAATTACCAGAAAATTAAGCAAGCAGGCTCCATTCAAAAAGAGGGCATTTAATTGCAGCCACTCCTGACCTTTAAATAGTGATGCAATATTACTTTAGAGCTTTGATTAAAATTGCTGGTATGGGTCTGCCAACACATTTCTATATCAGGCTTCACAAACAGACAAGGCAGGCCTACTGCTACTTTATGATATGATAATTAATAGCAGATAACACTGATCAGAGAAACTTCTCTAAATTAATATACTTTCTATAATTATCTTTTACTCAGACCTGTTATGTTTATCTGTTTTATATATTTGTCTGTTATGTTGCAGATACAACAGCATCTTATATTATTTTAGGATAACTGTTTTCCTTTATACAGATAGAGGGTTTTAATAGGGGAGGTCATGGCCTGTCCCTGTTTCCTCTCCCAGATGTCCCCTACATGTAGTATGGGAAAGGGAAAGGCAGATAACAGCTGGTCATTCCTTTGCCCCTGCCAGCTTTACATCTGGATCCGTTTATCAGCTGAAAGAGCAGACCGGCTCTCTGCTGGACAGCTGCAACCAAGGTACAAATATTTTAAGTATTTCATGTTGTCTCAACAGTGCTAAGCGGCAGAGTACACCAATGAATCCAGCCAGTACTTTTTTCCAAAGAGTGAATCATGAGTAGGTTTATCTTTCTTAAATGAAAATTTATTTGCTTGATCTAGTGTAATATTCTACGTTTGCTCTACACCACGTCTGATACCCTTCCCCACAGTGATTAATGAAATGTTCCCACAGTGATTGATGTTACATGGAGAAATGAATTGTTGGTGTGAGTAAAATGGCTGAATCCAGCTTTCTGTTTCCTGAGTGGTCTGCAAGAGGATGTAAAACTCAGTAAGACAGCAGATGTGGTTTATTGGTATATAGATTAAAAAGAAATAAAAACAAAGGTTTACCCTGTTTTTTGTTTTGTTTTGTTTTGTTTTTCTGAAGAAAATATCTCTATTTACACTTGACTTTTTCCAGTACTTAATTTCATTACAACTTAGCCAGCAGTTCATCAGGAGTGTCAGCTCCAGTATTTACTGACAGGCTATGAAGCAAAGGGAAGGCTCTCTCCTAGGCAGTTATCAGTACCTATCTGCAAGTGTATAAATACATGCAGTTCTGTGTATGTATATGTGTCTACACATACATAAAGATGTTGAAAACAGATATGTCTGTATAAAGGCAAAAATAACAGTTGGCTATAAAGTGAACAGCTGTTCTCGCCTTCCCTGCATGTCAGAATGCAATGTTGAGAGATAATTACACAAGGAACACATCAAGGACTTTGTAAACATTTAGCATACATAAATGTCACTTTTGTTCAAGCATTACTTGCTTTGTGTTTGGCAGGCATAATCTGTGAAAGAAAATACCACTTGCTTTTCTTATTTTTATTTTTATTTTTATTTTTATTTTTATTTTTATTTTTATTTTTATTTTTATTTTATGTGTTTATGTTCACTTGCTTCCTAAAAGAACAATCTGGAAATGCTCCACAGTTGCCACAGTAAAACTAGTTGTCTCTCGTGCTCTTGGGCAGGCTGGTCTAGCCAGCTTGCATTCTTACCTAATTCTGGTGGCTAACTTTCTCCAGGAAAACTGATTTATGCATTTTTAATATCATTCACATGAATAGTCAAAGCAAACAAAAGGCGTATACTGTACCGAGTAGTTAGATAGGCCCTGAAGGTATTGAAAAGATACTTTAAGCCATGTCTACATTACAAAAATAGGGATTGTAGGAGACAGTAATGTATGCCTATGCAGTTTTAGTTTTGTTGGCTTCTAAAAACAATACACCTCCGTATGCAATCTGGTAAGCTCTTACCTGGCAGATGGATGAACTGCAAGTGCAGCACCTCTCCTGGATACACCTGTGAACTCCTGCAGTACACCACAGATACCTGGCATATCTCTAAACACTCTAAGTTTGGTAGCTGCTAATGTGACGACTCTGAAGAACTTTGTAAGGCAAACGCTATGGGGTGAAACAGATGGTAATTCATTATTTAATGGGAGGTATCAATAACACAATTTATTAAAGATATGCAGAGTAATTCAGTATTTGACCATTGGTAGCAGTGTCCAAACAAGGAAAATCTCACCCAAACCCAGGGCTTCTACGCAAATTCTAGCCTACTTATCTTACATAAAATACATTTCAGTGGTCTCATATTAGAGTTTGAGATTTTTTAATATAATTTTATGAAACATAACCTTAAGTCAGAATATTTTACAGTCCATTGGAAAAAAATCCTAAAATTCCAAAGCTATTATCTGTAGGACATTATTTTTAAAGACGGTAAGTTAGTATTTAGGAAAAAACTGTTATAACCACATTAAATTATCCAGAGCAATTCAGGTCTTTTCTAACTTGAATCTTTTTCTCACAAATGAGATTTATGAGAGATGGCTATATTTGTAGGATAGTTCATGCTGCTATGTGGAGTGGAAGCATCTGTTCTGTGCTGAAAACTGTCACCCCAAGTCATGGGGGGTTAAGCATGGATGAATTCAGACTTTCCTGAAATTTATTTCAGTGTTTGTCATTGATCAATGCTATTATTATTAACTGTAGCTGGACTATAGCTGGAGCAAAGATTTTTGGATAATGGAGAACAATTTGTTTCAGGTTGTTGTTATGCTGAACCTGTGTTTCTCGAACAGCACTATGCTTGTCTCTGTGAGTAGCTGAAAAATGGGTAAAGAAAATGCAAACTCAATTCTTTGCTGTTACAAAAAATGCAGTTTGTCACAATATGGGAGTCAACTTTGAAGTGACAACCATTTTATGAGAAAGTTGTCAGAAGATGCAGGCACTCTAGATCATTTTTAGCTTTTCAATTAATGAAGAAAAAGAGATTTAAAGAAGAAATAATTTCTTTTTTATGCTTTGCCATTGTGCAGACAAATAACATTTCTCTCACTTTCATTGGCTAAACCTTCAGTAAGCGTAATGTATTATTTTTCCAAGTGTTTTCCTGTAGCTATTCGGGTGTACACTGTGAATCTTGCTGTTTCTTTCCTTTTAATAAATTGAGTTGCCCCACAGATACGTAGCTACTACCAGTGTTGACTGGGAGTTTTGACTGTGTTATTCGCTTTGGGCTGCAGGGGCAGGAGGGGTAGAACAGGATGGAAAGAACAGACTCAGGGCTGTCCCCAAAGGGCAGGTGATGCCCACCATTGTGTGTGCTGCCCCAATCCCCACTCTGTGACAAGGGCAGGGCTCCCCTGGCCCCAGTCCTACGTCCACAGTGCCCCTCAGTCAGAGCCTAGGAAGCAATACAGGTAGAGAACTGGCATGTAGTGATCCTTTTCCAGACTATTCTCTCAGTTTCAGGCGATCTGCAGATCAGGAAAATTCTTCAGTAAAGCAGAAAAGGAGGATTGTTACAAGCTTGTAGGATATTTCTCAGTGGGATGAACAGTCTCAGTCTTATTTAAGTTGTTTTGCATAAAAATTAGGTGTTTACTAAGGCATGGACAAGGATGACTTTCATGACATGTCTCCAACATCACATCTCCACAAGAAATCTTGATGACCTTTTGTTTTTCACTTACTGAGTATTTAAATACTTGAAAGCTGCAATAAAAGGGAACTGAGACTGTCCCATGCTCTGAAATCAGAGTATGCTCTCTTGGAAGAGGATGTTCTGTGTAAACCATAGATATCATTCTTCTCAAACAGATGACAGAGCTGAAACTTGGATCTCCCATACAGTTAGTAAACTGATCCAATTCATGTTCTATTACAGAAAAAAGGATGGAGAGATGGGTTTACCAGTCAAATCTCCTGGTTTTGCAGCTTTGAGAAACCAGCATTTCATTTTCTTTGCTTTTATGAAAAATGTTTGAAAATGAAAATTTGTATCTTGGGTGAAAAGGAGTATTATTTTGATGAACAATGGAAAAAGGAACTTTTAATCTGTTTTTATTTTTTAATTGAAAAATTAACAAAGTATACTCAGTTCATTACTGTCTATCTTTTCAAAAATCCTTCGATCACTAGTTACTCATTCCTAAAACATAAAAACAAGAATTCTTTCTGAGGTCATTAAAATTTCTGAAATACATAAAACAGGGCAGTGGATTTTGAATATTTTGACCTTTATTCTTTTAGCTTCAGTGTTTTGTGGTTTTGCTTGCTGGCCAGTACCTTTCTTACCACAGTTTAGTGAGGCTGTAAACTGTGTGGAAGGGAAAGACAGGGCAATCAACATACAGAATATTGAAAATGTTGAGGTAATAAAGCACCTGTCACAGATTGTATGAGATATTAAAATTCTGATACTTAATTTCAATGACCATGGTTTCAAAGCAAAGAAGACAATGGTACAATACAAACTTAGTCTCCTGAAAAATATTACAGTGAGATAGATGTGGTAAAAACTTGAATGATTCTTACTGCAATTTCAAATTGGTAGTTTCATGGTTTTCAGAGGGGTTTAAGTGCTATATAAAGGAACCACAGGCAAACAGAATGCAAAATTCAGCTCACAAAAATATGTGTGGAGTAAGATAAGACCATTACAGCTTTCTCAATACATAAGGCTCTATTTTTGTCTCTCCTTACTTCCCAGAAATAAATAAGAAAGAAATAATTCACATCACCAGGGTGAATGAAGTTTTATTGCCTTTGTTGTTCCAAAGCATGTAATCTCTGAATAAAGCCCTTCCTGGGACTGAACTACTTGTAGTGTCACTTTTCTTGGTGATTACCTGGATTCTAATAATGCTTGAGCTTGTTGTTCAGTACCATGCCCAGAGTGCCCTCCTTCCCAAGCCTGGCTGTCCATTTTCACAACCTTTGTAGAAACATAACAAAATTTTATCATTCAGCCAGGTTGAAATTATCTATAAGTTGAAAATGTAGTGGTGTGCATAGGTGCAGAAAGCGATTGCATATGTCCTACTGGAAGAGGAGACACAGGGGAAAGACAGAATGATGGAAACTTCAGGGGGAAGAGAAAGACAGAAAGGACATAATTAGAGGAAAGGCTAAAGAAGATCAAGAGGGTTTATCAAGGTGATGAGTGTAACAGTGTTTGACATGCCAGAAAGAAGGAAAGTTCTTGAGTTCAATAATATTTTGTGTGCTTGCATGTTATGAATTTGCAATAGGCTTCACACTTTTCTGTAGTGGACGCTTACACTTTCCACACGCAGGTTGATTTCCACATCTGAGTTCTAATTTTTCTAAAAAGCAATTCTTAACTCCCCACATATTTTCACCAAATGGAATATATTTTTGAAATCTTTTCCCATGTTTGCCTTTTGTTTTTCATGAGAGGATACCCTTTGGACTCAGGATACCCTAGGAAAATATATAAAAAAGGAAAATGTACAAAGGAAATGTATAAAGAGAAATCCAGTTGGACCCCAGGACTGAGAAGGAAGAGACCTTGATACCACCATCACAGCACTCCTAGTGAGACCTGGGGACACTGGTGACTCACTGCAACACAACCAAACTCTCATTCTGACACCTAGAGGGGCTTGGGGAGGGGAGGCATAACATCAGAGGAAAAGGATAAGTTTTCCTAAGTTTCCTTGTATAACAATTTTAAAGGTATTATTAGTTATGTTTTCTTGTATTCATTTAAACTTTCATTTGATACATTTTAATGATAAATATTAGTCCAGTTAAGTTATATTTATTGTTAAGGTTTTAAAAGGGTGTCAAGAAATTCTTAGCTCCATGTCTATCATGAATTCCCTTTTTTCCTCAACAAGATACTGAAAAGAACTCTATGAAGGCGAGTACCTGAAACCACAACCCGTGGACCAGGAAAGGATGTCTTTGCCATTTGGTTTTTGGGTATTTCTGTACAAAGTTACTTCCAGTCTTTCTCTTGTATACTTGTTTATTTTGGATTAGGAATTTGAAAAGGAGTCTGTTATCAAAGGTGAGCAGAAGCCTAACTCTTGCATATTTTCTTTTTATATCTTTTTCTCCCCGCCACAATTTATGCTTAATTATTTGCTTAAAATACAATATCTTATAAAGGATAGATGAGTGAATGGCCTAATAGATGGGACTTTCTCCTTGTATCCAGGTATCTGCCCAGATGTTACTTTGGTGGCATTTCAATCCAGTTCTCCAGTCTCTAGGGGGTACTAGGGGCAATGGAGTTTGTGTACTTAAGGATGGGGTCCATCGTCCTTGAGAAGCAGCAAGGGTGATGTTAACTGCCTCATTCTAGGAGAGTTTTTGCTTGAGAAGGTGGCCCAGTAGGGGTGGGCACTTTCCCATTTGCTTCTTGGCTCTGATGACATGAACAAAAGCAAAAATCTGTGTTTGGACTTTGTGTCACCTTGTTCTGCTGGGCTTTAGCACTATAATTTCCTTTGGGTTTGCTTTCAGCTGCAGATCCATGAGCTTTTTCACTTGTGCATCTTGTCTGTTCTGTTTTGACAGGTTTGTTAGCCCCAAGCTGTTCTCTCTCATACTGTACCTTACACTAACTTCTGAGTAGTTTCTTCTTTTCCCTGAGTTAATTTAGCATCTTGCTGATGAGCAGAAGCTTCCTGATCAGCAATTTCCATCAACTCAAGCTCTCCTGTTGAGCAGAAAAACTGAAAACCCTTGTGTGACATACATTGAGATTGCCAGTTTAGACCTCTTAATTCAGAGCATTAATAGCCTGCACAGACATCTTTCCCTTCCCTTTTCTTTCTGGTGGTTTTTTTTTTGGTTAGCTTATTTGTGGTTTTTTGTTTTTGTTTTTTTTTTAATTATTATTATTTTATTTTTAGTTTATAGCAGATTTCACTTACATGGTGATGTATTGCCAAGGGCAGATTCAGAGAGAGAGAAGGAAGAAAAGTGTTTTCTTGGATTTTCTTTTTTCCTCTCTGGGTAAGTAGCTGGCCAGACTTGCCCAGCACAGCTGTTTTTTTAAAATCCAGCTTTCATAGTGATGTTCTAAGAATGGTTGTGTTGTAAGGTAAGCTATATTTTCAAATAATTTTGTCTCTTCTTCACATTTTTATCCTTCGCTTACTGAACAGACAAATAAGATACTTCATAAATAACCGTTGATCAATAATTAGAGTAATTTTTTAATTAATAAATACAAACTAGGTATGTGGTAAGTTTTTTCTTCAACTGTCCTTAAAAAGCAGTGTGGTTTGTTTATGTGACTTGGGGAAATAGAAGGGCTAGGGCTTGTCTCAGTGATGTCCTTGAATTGTTATGTGACTGTAACTAAGTTTATATCACTGTATCTTGCCTCTCTGCTTGTAAAAATGAGGATACTGTCTTCTGCAGAACTCTGATTCTCTGATAAAATGTTCAAACTAAAATCCCAGCTCCATAAAGTCTTTATTCATATGACTGACTTTAGTCCCTTGACTAAATAAGTTAAGGAAGTATTTGCAATGCTTCTGCTCCTTACACATATGAGGCTCAAAGTGCACCTACGAATTTAAATTATATGTTAAAAAAAAGGTCTTCTCTTACTTTACCAAGAACTCCAACTACTCGTAATGTCATAATTGTCATAATGATACTTCAAAATGCTTAGGTTTAGTACAGATTTTTAGTAGTTAGAATAGTTGGTAGTTGGATGGTTGGAACTGGGTAGTTTCTGTGAAGTTGCTTTTATTTTCATTAATTTGTTAATGAATTGAACTAAAGTAAGTTTGTCAATATGCTCTGGTATAAAAGCAAAACACTTTTTGTTCTTAGACAAGGAGAGTAATGATGCTAAGCATCATTCCGAAAAGCTATCACTTTTTGTTCTCTACTTAGAATTACTGTCTGTCTTATCACCTTAAAGACCTCATTCAATTGTAAATAATGTCAGAGAGAATCTTTTGAAAGGTATCAGTAGCCATTCACAGATTTTAATTAAACACAGTTAGAAATATTGTCAGCTTACTCATCCTCTGCTGATATACAGTATTCATAGCATATTATGTTTTATGGACTTCTGTGTATTTTTAGCCCTTTTAGAAACGTGTGATGTTTTAAGTACGTCATAAAAGCACTTGGTTAATTGTTAATTTTATGTATTTCAATCCAGTTTCTAACTATTTTGTTGTTTCTTTGTCTTCCTAATTCTCTTTAATATACTGAACTCTATATCCCATGAATTTTCCTTGCTGAAATCAGGAAAGATATCTTTAACTAGTTTCTTTCCCAATATCAGTACCTTCCAGTCTCAGTGCTAGAAAAGTGGCTATTTTTTTCCCTTCCAGTTTATGTTCTTGAAAATAAAGAAAACACTTGTTACTGAAGTTTTTATTATACTTTCAAAAGCAGAGAATGAAATGACTTTAGATAAATGTTTGTGTTTATTAACTTGTTTCAAGATGTTTTATCTCAGGGTAATAATACTATGGCTCATGGGAAATAATTTTAATCAAGTTGTTGGTATCTGGTTCACATTTATTTGAAAAGAACATTGATTGTAGTATTTTTGGCTGTATTCCTAGTACCTACGATGCCTAGGATACCCTGCAAGCTAATGACAGTGAATTATGTGGTTACACTGATACAGAATTTAAACTTCAATACCCACAATTCTTTCTACAAATAAATTGTTTTCTTTTTTTATTTCCTGCATGTGTGTTATGAAGCCTGTTTTGTACATTCTTTAAGTAGTCATTTTCATTTTGTATTAAAGGTGAAGTACATTTCAAATAACTGAGCTTATATTTGTTTGAAATGGTCTTTCATCCAGTGCAAATGCAGTGGAACAGCAAATTCAGTTTCAAATACTGCAAGCCACTGGCAATTTTTTTATGCTTTACCTCAGCACTTACCCTTTTATAGGGTGAATACCAAAGCATTTCTTAACTTTAGTGCAAACCAGAATGTCATATTTGATGCAGCCCAACAGAATGCTCTGATGACTCTCTAAGTACAAATTACACAGTATTGAGCATTTTGCCATTTTAGTATTCACACATTATTTTTATGTAATGTTCTATCACACAGATTTTCAGATAGAAAATCTCCCACTGAATGATAGGGCAGTAATTTGCATTGAAGGGCTTCTTTTGTCTGTTCTGATTAGCAATAACACTTCTCTAGTTAAAAGCGTGGCTTGCCATGACAGTTACATGTGATGAACAATCTTGTTTTTTGCAAAGTCTCAGGACATCACACGATTCATGCATTTTAAACAGCATTTTAGCTAGCATTGTTGAAATCTATGTATCTTTTGAACACAAGTTTCTTTGCTAGCCATCTCAGTCCTAATGTACTTTTCTCTGCATAGCAGGCAAGGGAAAGCAAATATTTTGCTCAGACTGACTGTGCCTCAAGACCAGAGGAGAGGAATGTAAACAGAATTTAAACACCCAGTTTGGGTGACTTGGTTTGCCCCAAATCTTTCACAGTAAGAAAAGCACTCAGACTCTGTGAAGAATAATTTTAAATGCTATTTATTACAGCTAACAAAAAATAGTATAGATAATCCTACATCCCTTCAGATGCTGGGAGTCCTGAGCCGTGCATCATTGAAGGAGGGAGCCTCTGGTCAGGGTGCAGCCCATGGTGCAGACCCAATCCCTGGAAGGGCCTCCCCAGTTTGCTCATATGAGCCTTTAAGGGATTTTCTTACAAGAAAAACAGCTCTATTCATCATTTCCAGGATCCAACAAAAGAATGTTCCCATGGAAATTTGTTGCTGCAGCTCTCGATAGAGGCAAAGACATGCAGGTAATTTACCTGCTGGTACCAAGTGGGATCTGACTGCAGCAACAGGAAAAGTTTATCCTGCACCTGAGGGGTATAGACAGCACAAAGCAGCCTGGAGGCCAGGCTGTCCTGTCCATGCAGCACAGCACAGCATGGGCTTGGACCTGCTCACATTAATTCTGCTGTGAATCACTAACTCCTTGGTGTGCAGTGGTCTCACAGTCAGGATCACTACACTCCCGTTCCCTTGGGTGCTGTGTAATTCTCCTGCCTGGTGTGCTCTGCCCCACAAAAGGACTGTGGCAAGCCTGGGATGTATCATTGAAGGGCAAATGTGTGGTTTTAGCAGGTTTCTCTTTGAATTATAAGGGACAACTGCACCATAAAAATACTGGTCCTGCCTAGGCTTATATTGCAGCAGCTACTAGTCAAAATCCTCCTTTTTTTGCCACAGTAAAGTTGCAGGAAAACAGTAGTTAATCAGTCTCAGATTTCTCTCAAATCATGTTTCTCATTTGGTAGTGCTGCTAAAAACACCTGAGAACCCTCAGCATGAAATTTGTTTTCATATCAGATTTGTCCATTTTTGGTTTTACAGCTTGTCCGAGTCTACTAATTGCTGTGGAAATAGAGAGTTTGATGTGTTGTGTACTTGCACCAGTGAGGGACTACATCACACTCAGGCAAACTCTGAGTTTTAGTTTAGTCACATTGTGTACTGGCTGCAAGGAAAGAAGTTGATTCTGTGTTAAACCACAGAAATGTGGCTTAATCTTTTTGACATCTTCTGCACTGGGGAGCTCAGTACTTTGGGGTAGTTTTGCTAGAAAGCCTCCAGCTTATCCCGTCAGTTTTACCAATGGCAGCAGCTCCTGTTCGCACAGGCAGAGGGAGCAGACATGGGATGCGCTCCGACAGGCCAGGTTTTTCATAGACATCTCCTGGCTGGCATTTCAAGATTTCTAAATCTAAATTGACTTTGTCCCTTTTCATGTAGCCTAAAACAATTCAGGCCCTGTTTTAGAAAAAAAATCTAAACAAAAAAAAATAATTGGGCATTTTTGTCCTCTGATGCAGGACTGTTTCTGATTTGTTATTGTCCAGAGAACAGTCAGGACTGTATTTAACATTTCATCTAAAATCTATACCAGCATGATACTCCTCTAATTACAATAGCACATGCATGGGATGAGTGGCACGTCATGAATAAAGTCAGCAATGTGAAGCTCCTCGGTAGTCCATTCTGCCTGTTTAACATTCTTTAAGCATTGTTCTCTCTTTCTGCGTTATATGTGAGAGATGATTAAACAGAGAAGTCATTTGCCAATTCAAAAATGATGAGGAAATTTCTTTTGTAAACAAGCCCACCTGGAACATCTCCGGGTCAATGCCAATAAGCTATCAAAGCACATGGGATGTAGAAATTCAAGCTCCCAACCTCAAAAGCTAAAGAGTCATCTAGTTTCCCTGTTACTACCTGATGTTGCAAAATGTCTATAATTGAGCTGTGGTGCATTGAGCTGCTTGTTTCAATTTCCCTCCTTCGTGTGTAAAATATAGCTTTTCTTAGCAGCTCAGATTTTAAACGACTTTATTAAGAATTAACAAACCTTAACCTTTGTCTTTTGTATAGTTTATAGGATTAACTTAGGAAAACTACAAAACCAAAAAAATTAAGTCAGTTCCAGCGTTTTGCAGGTTCCTGGGCTTGGTCTAGTTTGGTCTCATTTTTCCTTGTTTGTTTATACAGGCTGAAGGCACTTCGAAAAGCGACTGGATTATTAGAATAGTAACTGTAAACTGCTATGATTGATGCTTTCTTAACTTGTAGTGATGGATCCAGACCACTTTTCATAGTTTTATTTCTCTTGTCAAAATGAAGTAATTTCTTCTTTCTTGCCCTCTAGTATCTTTTATTGCAGCTGTTCAGCGTTTTGCATTTCTGAATTTATTATTATTTGTTAAGTCCCCAAATAGTTTCATAGTTTAGAAGTGATATTTTATAGTACAGGAATTAATATCAGCACATACTCATTGTCAGTATTTAATTTATAATTAAAAAAATATTTTAATTAACCTTCTTTTGGATTTTCCTTTCTGAATTTGCTCCAGCATGCAGTTCTGTACGCTAAGAGCAATCAGCAGACATGGCAACATTATGTAAAAATATAGCCCTGGTTCTGGAGAGTGTCTTTGTTGTATGCGTGTTTTGCATGCATGCTGACTTTGGCTTTCCTATTTGGTAAGCTGAAAAATATTAAAAAATCCTAATCTTCCCACTTTTAGATTTCATGTGGGCTGCTGTAAGAGAGGCCCTGTCCAGGTCAGTGAGCTGAGTCAATCCTGAACAGAAGCCATTTGACTAACAAACTTCCAGAGTAATCTCTCAGATCTGTGTTAGAATATAAAATCTATTCATGGTGACTGAAAAATTTGTGACCCCTTCCTACTATGTACAAAAAGGGGCATCTCTGTTTAAAAAGGTGTCCTTAACTTCAGATAAAATTTAGAAGGCAATTTTAAGGAATGAGAAGTAGTTTAACAATTGGGTGCATAAATGTAAATCTCCACCATAAAAAATGATAAGTACATCACTTTCACATAGTGCTCCTGTGACCAAGTATATAAAATATATTTGTAAGTACATGAAAGGAAAGTAACAGAATAAAAATCAGATTTTCCAATGTGTCTTTTAAATTTTGTTGTTGAGAGAAGCACTTGACATAGTTAAAAATGAAAAGATCTTTCAACCACTTGGAAGCCTTATTCATGTTGAGAATAATTTCTTTCAGAAGAATTACGCGTCTCTTGAGGAGATGAAATGTTTCTAAATCCTTTGCAACCAAAGCCCAGTGAAACAGAAAGCACTGCTGTACAGATGAAATATCCCTTATCAAGACAGACTTGTGGCTCCAAGAGTAAGGTTTCGTTGTTATAAGTACAAAAAGTATTTCTTCTGCAAGCAGCCTGTGCTGTCTTAACTAATGGACGTTTGATTTTAATGTATAGTGATAAAAACTTGCTAGCAATCTTTTTGAGGGAAACATGAAATCCCTCAGAATACTGTTGCACATGTTTGTGCAACTAAATAATAGCTAAATAATGGGGTCTACTATCCTGTTTCATTTTCAGACTAGTCCTGAATGAACTCCGTTAGTCAGGTTAGCAATTTACAGGCCTGTGTGCCAGCAGCCATGATGGTGGAAAGGATGTGTCTGTGGTGGAAAGAAAAGAAATTCTGTGATCCTTGTTAAAGGTATTTCGCTCTAATTGTCACATGGGTTGTTTTCCCACCTCTTTTTACTGCAGGGTAGTGTTTTGAACTGAGTAAATGTAATGTCCACATTTAAGTCCCTATCCAAGGTGGTGGTATATCTTTATTGAAACCTAGTGATGCATAGAAAAATATCTGACAAGTACTTATTATCCTGATACAGAAGAGAAGGAAATGGAGATTAAGTAACCACATAAAAAAATCCCATACTTCAGAAGACTTGACATTGATCGGGCAGGCATAATGCTTTCTGCCTCCCCAGTCCTTAAATAGGGGAAAGTTACTAGAGTTAGGTAATAGTCTTTAATTGCTGATAACATGGCAGACAAAAAATAATGGAGAAGTAATTTCTACATAATTCCATGCTGTGTTTAGTTTAAGTCACCTTGGTGGTGTCTTGCCTTGTTTTGTTCCTTGTCTGTAAATCTCATTCTTCTAAATGTTAATATTTAAGGTCAAATTCATCAAGTTTATGAGTTGCAATTCACTTCATTGAATTCAATTTAGTGAGGTGTTTCCCATAAGTAAATTGTATCAAATGCTGTCTTTGTCCCTTGAGTGTCAGAAGATGTCAAATAGAAGTCATTAAATGGGATTACAGTTTAATTATTCTTCTCCATTTGAAAAATGGACAAATATAACACTTCTAGTTTGTTTTCATATTTGACATCATGTATACATTTTTTTATTGCCTACACTGATTGCCTTTTAAATCATTTCAGTCCAAACATGAAAAACTAACAGAAATGGTATAACCTGGAAATTGGGATAAACTGGTTATCAGTAATGATATCTCTCAACTCTTCAAATGGCAGAGCTCTTGTGAAGTTATCTACAAGCACTTTTCTTGGAAATCAGGTAACACTGTTCAAATAAACTGGTTTTATTCAGTTCCTTGCTGAAGAATGCAGGTGGTGTTGGGCACCACATCAATGGGCAACACAGTGACTCCTTGGCCCATCGCTCCCTGAATCCCCTTCTCTCTCTATTAATCAGAAGAAAGGTTTCTGACGAGTTTCCTCTCTATTACTAGTAGGGGCAGAAAAAAATGAACTGAAAGGAAGAAGAAATTTGCCTTTGAATGACAGTTGGTTGATCCCTGAGAAAGAATGCACCTGTCAAATATTTATACGCAATGTTATGTTGCCTATATACCAAACATTCCTTGTCTTTTTTGTGTCTTTATCTGTTTAGTATGACTGAGAAAGCACTTATATTCTCATATAGAAATATGAAGAGCTTCTTTTAAACAGCAAATTACCGATCTCATTCTTGTACATTTAGGAGCTTTTTGGAAATGGTCATACTGAAGTCATTAGGATCATGTGTGAGGTAACACATTATTCAATGTGACAAAGGAGATCAGAAACCAGGCTGCAGTTTGAGTAACATGATTCAAAACTGTTAGGTCATAGTGTTTACATCTCAAATAATCCATTGGGCCTTCTGATAGTTTGGTAATTAACTCAAAATCAATGGACAATCTGCATCAAGGAGCTGAAAGATAGAAGAGAGCACTGAAGCATGAGTCAACAGAGTTATGCAAGGTGACCTATTGGAAATGATATTTTGAATAAAGAAAAAATAATCCATATTTTTAAGTGTGTTCAGAGTAGGCAATTTAGATAACTAAGTGCATATAATTTCATAGAGTTATTTCATTTCTACCTCTGTAATAGAAAAAAAAATGTTTTCATTGATGCTGAAGTCTAATAGTACATGAGCATATCTTTGTCTTCATAACTGTGTGAAAAAATATGTGTTTTCCATATTTTGAGCATAAGGAATACCAAACTCTTTGGCAAGGTGTAACAGGAATGCAAAGCCAAACCAAAACAAAGACTACCAAGTAGCACAAAACTCATCATAAAAGAGGATACCTTCTTTCTTAAATGTTAGCTCTGACTTCACTTCTATTCATCAATTACACATTCTGTATTTGTAACAAAGGCATAAGAAAACAGAACTGCAACGTACTGAAGGTTCCACCCATTATTCTGCTTCATATCACACTTTAAGTATTTAATGAATGTTGCAAAATAAATATAATCACAGAATATATAACTTCTTACTCATTGTAACTTTTACCTGGTAATGGTAACTGGGGAAGACTCTAAGACTGGAAAATGAATTCTGCTTCTTGTGCATTTAAAAGATATGAGTCATCGCTATTCTTTTCTCACTTTACAAAGTTAATTTGCTTTCTTTCTTATGTGCAAGATTATGGAGTCTTCCTAAGAAGCAAAGAAATGCCAGGAAAATGTAATTATAAAAGCCTAAATAGTAGCATGACAAAATAACACTTTCATATGTAAACCTCAAATTAATGAGGTTAAAATGCAGAATGACTTAGATTTAAAACTAGTTAACTTCCTGTATTTTTTAATGTTTTGTCTTACATTACAATTTTGTAATTTGAATAGTCTATTAACCCAAAAGGGCTGTCTGCTTGCTTACTCTCTGTTTAGCAAAATGTGTGCTTACTTTTTTCTGTATTGCTCAAAGCAACAGCATCTGCTACTAAAACTTGTCCTTTGCTAGTAGTGATTTAATGTTAAATAAACAAACAAAAAAATTCACCTGTTTAGTTTATATGAGTTAAATGCACTCTCATTGCTCAAGCTAGACACGTATGTAGAAGTGTACTATTTAATAGTACTTTGTAATAGCAAGTCTGGGTACTTCTCTCTTTTTTATGAAGTGCAGGTCAGAGGAATCCAACTTCTTTTTCTGCCAGCTCAGAGGAGGTCTGTAGGATCTGTGGAGTGAGCTGAACAAAATTAATATTTTGCAAGTCAGGTCTTAAGTAACGTTCTTAGTCACCTGTGTGCTCTGGCTGGATCTTTATTCCTTGACAGAAATATGTCTTATCTGGTCCCTTCCTGCTACTGAGAATCCCTGTCAAAAAAAATGATGTGTTGTGAAAAGAATATATAAGCATTAGATTTTGTTATTTCTTTGACACACAGTTCTCTGACTAATACTACATTCACAGGTATGTCAGAAAAGACTTAATCCCCCAAAATATATTAAAAATTAGGCTAATGATGCCAATCTATAATCAAAGGTACAGAAGACCAACAGAATTAGATACAATTTGTTGCCAAAGCTATGGACCTATATAGTATTTTCAAGAAGGAATAAGGAACCACTGTGGAATACGCAAAGGGCAGTAAATAAAGAACTGGCTTTTATTCCTGGTTCTGCCCATAAGTCATTGTGTACTTTTGGGCAAAACATATACAGTTAGATTTTAAAAAGAAACTGTTGCATTCTGGAGGAGCTGTGTCCCCCGTGCGTGTGCGCACACGCGTCCACACCCACACCCTTACACACTCCCACACACCCCTACACACCCACTCACACACACCCCCCACACACACACAGACACCTGCCACTTCAGCTCCAAGGACTTTGTTTCCAAACCAAAGTTTTAATTGGTTTCATTCAGTGGGGCAGTGCTGTTCTTAGTCAAGGCTGAAATAAATTTGTTCTCAAAAGTTCTTCACACAAGTGAAGACGTGGTGGTGATATGACTTGTCCACTGATGTTTGGACATTGTTCTTTAATTTTGAAGGAAATAATTAGGAGGTCAAGATTGCTGTGTTAGCAGCTATTGGCAGTTCTACAAGAATGCTGTAGCAGACCTCTCAGTGAGATTATATCACTAAATGTATAAGCCTGAGGGCAACATGCCCTTAGGCGCCATTTAGGAGCGCCCTATTCAATGTCAAATGGTTGACTTATGGTCAGTGCTACTTTCACACAAACAATGTAGAACTCTTTGTAAGGGCAATAGGGGTGTGTGTGTTTGTGGGTGGGTGTTGTGCGTTTCCCTTTTCTTAACTGGGATGTTAAGAAACACTTAAAAAATATTTTTTTAATTCTACTGAAATTTCATACAATCATATTCAGTCATTACTAGAGAAACTGGATTGCTTTCCTTGCATTTAAAATTGCAGTTATAAGTGCAGAAGCATGGCAACAAGATAATGAAATTTCTTTAAACTTTGAAAAGAAATTAAACTGTCAGCTTAGATATTACAGCAACGATCACTGCAGTACTGTAGAAATTAAAAGCACATCATCACTTATGAAAGTGTAGAACATAATTCCAAACTTCAGTTTTTCTTCTTCCAAAATAGATGACAAACAAAATGGTTGATCACCCATTTTTCATAGTGTAGCAGAAATATTGCTGCTAAATTTTGGAAGCCTCTTGTAGTAAGACACGCACTTAAATTCAAGTAATTGTTGCTAAGTTTTCAAATCATGGGAATAAGATTGCAGTTAATGACAGAAATAATGAAGATTAGAAGCATCTGTATTTTAATTACAGGATTTTCTTTTCTAGTCTCTTAAAAGTAATATCCTCTCTATCTTACATGAACCCAGAATACAAATCTTTGCAAAGAAATATTATTAGTCTAGCATGAAAGAGGTCTTAATGGCAATTTCATTTGCTTTACAGGAAGCATTGAGGGTATACAAGGTAGTGGCTGCAGCTGTCTCTGTATGCAGAGTATTTCTAGCCTGCAGTGAGTTCCTGTGTATACCACTTTGACAACTTTAAAAGTTTTTACAGAGATCCTCTCCTCCAGGCTGTGGAAGAGCCTACACTGTAAGACTTTAAAATTAAAACATGACTTTGAATTTTTAGGTTAGCATTTTAGCAGATCTGGTACACATACAGATCTGTTGCATGTGTGAGTCACTGAACTAGTCTCTTAAACTGAAACAGTAAAACCATAAAAACAAGCACATCAAACTAAACTTGAACAAATCCATTTTCTTTTTCCAGCTAGTGATGTGATACCAGACAGTAGTATAATTTTAAAAAGATGACTGGGAAAGAGTCTGGTTTCTATAATGAAGAAAACAATTGTCTAATTTGCATTTAAAAACTGATTTTTATCAAAGACATGGTATCAACCTTTATCTGATATCTGAAAATGGGTTATCTTTGGATACATTAAGACATTCCTTCTCAAGTAAGAGCTTATGGACTGCAAGAGTCTAGGGACGAAGAAATAAAATATTTTAAAGTGTGTGAACTTTCTGGTATTTCAGCTGTTGATGAATGATTAATCTGCTGATGGGAACTGTCCAAAAAACACCCTGTGTCTGCCTGTAGGAATTATGTAAAAAACATTACAAGGAGGAATGGAAGAGAAGATTGTTAAAAGTGCATGAAAAGCATGTTTCTGAAAGTAAATAAGCAAAGAAACAGAGTTCATAAATGAGCTGTTTAATACACATCTATTATTATTTTTGAGTACATCTCCTCTGTTCAGACCTCTCTAAACCTGTGAAGTTTTGAAACGCAGCTATAAGCATGTACCAAGGAGAAAACCCTTTTCTAAAAGAACATCACATATGCCCTTAAATTTTGGATAATTCTCCTTCATTCTTTACTATTGTTCATTTTTTCCTAATATAATACTGCTTTGATTTTCATCTTTCATAGTAGCTTACACAGAATGGTTTGCAAATGAAATGAAGTAATTATAGAATTAAAGTGAGCATCTAACAATAAGGCAAAGTTGAGAGAGATTTGAAAAGGTACTGTTTTCCATGGAGATTTCAACTGAGATTGAGGACCTAAGAAGTGAATAGTCAATGAAGGGCTGTTTTAGATATCAAGAGCTGCAAACAAGAAGAAATTCATACACTATCACTATTCAGTGATAGAATAAAATAAGAGAATAAGCATTTGCTAGATTGCCTTGGGAAGTAAAAGGATGTAAGGCTGAGGAAGAGTCTGGAACAAAGCCATGATTTAAAAAAAAACAAACAACCCACCAAACATTGCTAACAATGAAAGAAGCTTAATTTTCCTTCCTTCCTTCTGCTTTGAGGTGAACTAGTTTAATTGTGGCTGTAGACTGTCTTTTTGTCAACTTGGCAACAACAAAGCCAAACTCAGTGGTGACTGTGAGATGAGCTAGAAAGCTGCATAGTTGCAGGTGGAGAGTGAGACTCAGAGGAGAAGACAGAGAAGACATGAGACTCAAGAATTTTTTACTTAACCTGTATTTGCAGCATAGCCTCTTACAAGACTGTCTTCTGTACGTGTATGCAACATGGAAGAAAGTATGAAAGAAAATAATAATCAGGATTTAATTGAAGTAAATGAGGTTTCTAATGCAGAATCCTGTTTTCATAGCCTGAAGGTACTTGAAATCTGGCAGTGGTAAGATTATTCTCTGACTTAGTGGGTCCAGCAGTCCCGAGAAAGGCTGGCCCAGGACAGGGTAACACTGTAATGGATGATGATGTGAGGACGTATAATATCAGCCTCCAGTGAAACAGGTTTCTGAGCCCTTCCTGTTCACAATTCATAATGAAGAGCATACCGTCTTCTCTCCCCTGTAAGTGAACGTTGTTCTTCACTGCAGCCAGGGCACAGTTGTCTGTGGTGGTAAAACTGATATATAATTTAGACCTCTCAATTTCAACTTTAGCTGTATGCTGACAAAAGTGCTGAAATCCACCCTTGCATATGAAACGTCACTTTTTTGTGTGTTTTCTCAGAGCACGTCTGTTTGCATTTCATCAGTTTTGCCCATATCACACTGAGATGGAGAGAAAGGCTAAATTAATTATGAAAAGTATTTGTGTGGTTTATGCATAATGCAGGCATTCTTAGTACAGTTACTGACAGATTTGCTGTACTGTGGCAGCATAGTTTTTAATTTTGCATTGTTATTTTACATAAGTTTACAAATGATATTAATACAAAACTCCCTAGTTTGAATATAGCCAGGCAAAATCATATTTTATTTGTAAGAACATGCCATCCCACTAACTTAAAAAAAAGATAAACTATTTACATTCTTGAATTAATCTAATTGCAAGAAAAAACATTCAGTTTAGAATTTTACCCTGTAATTGGATTTTAAAAATAAAAATACTACCTTTGGGGAAAAAAAATGCCATAAAACCAGAATAATCAAGCCAGGAAGAGACCTCTGGAAGCCTCTAGTCAAATCTCCTGCTCTAAGCAAGTCCATATATGGGATCAGACCAGAACTTTGTCCAGTTAGGTCTTGAAAGCCTCCAAAGGTGGAGCCTGTACACATTCTCTGGGCTTTCCCTCATGCTGAAAAAGTTGCTTTCCAGATGGTCAGTTCCCAGATTATAGGGCTGCCAGGGGTTCCCCCTTCTACGTGTAGAAATATGCATGTGACATATTGAATTTCTTGAAGCTCCTGTCAGTCCTTTCCTACAGCTGTCTAGATCCCTGTGGATAGCAGCCCTGCCTTCAGTCATATCAAATGGTCCTCTCAATTTGTCAACATTTGCAGGTTTGATGAGATTGTGCTCCATTACCTGAAGATGATAGGCTGGACAAGTCCCAGGACAGATCCTTGCAGTACTGCATATATTAGTCTTCTCTGGCTAGAGTATTGCCCATTAATGACTATTCTGAACCCAACCATCCATCCCAACTCATCTGGCTGTTCATCCATCCAGATCATAACATCACAGCTTGGATACAAGAGCACTGTGGGTGATGGTGTCTAAAGACTTACTACAAAAGCTGAGATAAATGACATCTACTGGTCTCGTCTCATCCACAAATCTAGGCACTTTACTACAGGTGGCAACAAATTTGCTCAGCCATTCATTACACTACAAAGCATATCCAAAAGTATAGCTCAGATAAGTGAGGTCTTGACTACATCTGACCATTTCTAACTCAGTATTCTGGTATGTTTTGGGGAAGCAAACAATGAGCAGATAGCTTTTAGGTGGGAGGCATGCTACAGATGTAGTCTGTCCTGCTCTAAGGATTTAGATATGGACAGAAAAGAAAAGCAGCACAGAGCTAACAGTTTTATATCCTTTCACATTTCAAGCTGGAGTCCAGAAGGTGATAGTAATCCAAGTAACAACAGACAATTAGCTGTAGATACAGGGAAAGTGGAAAAGACTTTTGCCTGGCCTGATGTGACCAGCAATGCCATTGGAAGCTTTTGTAAATCATCTAAATTAGGAAGCGATAAATACTGCAAACAATAGCACCTTATGAGGGAACATATCCATGGACACCCAACACAGTATAGAAGGCTGAGCTCAAGGCAGAACTGCTATGTGTAAACGCCAGGCTGCCAGAGAGGACTGGACACCTTGCCCAGTGCAAATGAGTGTCCTATTCCCCTCCATCAATGGGACGTGGGGGGCGGGGGGAGAGGGGAGTGGTGAGGGAGAGCACAATAGGAATTGCTAACTCCCTGCTATACCCTTCTCATTTAGTAAATAAAATCTAAAGTTTATATTCCTGAGTGGTGAGGTTCTGTTCTTATGGCTGTGACATTTGGTGGAGAATGAGGATAAGGGTGCCTGCATTTTATGGAGCAGCCCTGTGCTTGTGTCAGCAACGCTAAGCGCTCCTTTTATGTGCCAGGTATCATTGCTTGGGCAGAATCGCTGCCTTGGTGTACCAAGGGTGTGAATTTTGTCTCTTTGTGCACTGAGTTCATTGGTTCAAGCAAGACCACAGGCCTTAGCCTGTGGCATTTGCTGGCCTGGGTGGGTTCTTGCCCCTTAAGTATGGGGTGTGTTTGTCCAGGTGGAACTGTGCCCTTGTGCCTTGTGTGATACCTGCCCTGAAGGTGTGCTGAGTGGCTGGTTGGCACAGAATTTTATGTTTGGTTGGACAGAATCGCTGCCTTGGTGTACCAAGGGTGTGAATTTTGTCTCTTTGCATACTGAGTTCATTGGTTCAATAACTTAAGGTCATAGTAAAGAAGACAGAAACTCATTAATAAAAAAACCTATAGTGTTTAAGTAGCAAAGGCCCAGGACATCAGCAGTGGCTGATGTAAGATACAGATGTAAGAGATAGAGTAAATGACCAAATGATCCAAAATACTAGAGTTTTTTTAATGAGTTTCCATCTTCTTTACTATATCCTTAAGTTATTATATGCTAACATGAATGATTCTGTATTATTTAAGGAAGATAGCAGTTTCATTGTATCTTTGTATATTTTATTTTCTATTTTTGTTTTATACCATCACCACCTATGAGTGGAGGGAACTGATTTTAACACCACTGTATTCTTTCCCATTATCCCATAAAAGGGTTTTTGGTGGTCACGCACAATCATTAATTCAGGACTTGGGAGAAAAAGAATAGTCTAGAAAGAGCATCTAGGACTCACTGCAAACAGAAGCAATGATAATGTTTAACATATCCTTTGTATAAATTATTGTATTCCCTAACGTCTGAATCCAACAAATCCAGTCTAATAAAGAATATACAACTACAGAAGTGGTTGTGTTTTAAAGCCTAATTCCTTACATTTGTCCTTTGACTTGTATCCTTGTGTTATGTATTAAGCTTGGGAAATCTGGAGTTTTTGTGAGGAATACTCAACTCCCTGGGGAAGCAAACTTTCAAGAAAAACATCATCTAAATGAGCTTCATGGAGTTTACTTGTTCCCTTTAAGATACTTGGAGAAATTTAGATTTTTAAGAGTCATTTAGAAGTTAAACTTTAACTAATTTTAGTCCCCTATCTAGTACCTTATCTATGTATCTATTTAGATTTCTTACCTTGAGTACTTTATAATCCTTGATGTAGTTTTGTTGTGAAGAAAATGATGGTTCTGTACTATTGTTTCACTGAATTTTTTGAATGGGTTTACTTTCTCTTGCATGTACTTGAATCCCCTAACGAACTGAATCTTAGTGTTATAACACACCTGCTTTCTTGCCCCTTTGCATTTTGTTTGCATTGAATGTCACAGTGAATTCATCCTAGAAAAATAAATAAGCATTACCTTTAGAAGTAAAAATTTTCAACACAACTCAAGAAATTATGCTTTCTTGCTATAATAGATTGGTCAAGAAAGATTATGCTTCTTTGCTTTTCAATCTCAACCCGTTCTGAGAGTTCATACAACAGCTAGTGCAGGAGCAGTTGAATACAATAAACTTAATTAAGTGCACTGACTTCTCAATTTCCATATGTACGAATTCTAAGTTTTTAGAGAAGGCAAGGCAACCTTTCTGTGATTCTACTTTCTTGACTGATCCTGTTCTTTTCCTTCTTGCTTGGTCATCTGAAGATGGATTAAGTACATTTTTCTCTCCAACTCATTTTCCTGAGCCTCTAGTTTTCACCCAAATCAAAAAAATTATTGTCCCAGGTGTAAAGACAGGAAAAGAGAGAGTGAAAGACACTAAGCTCTTTTTTTTAGGGATCAAGATATTTTAGTAAGGACTCTAAATGCAATCTCTAACTTCCTTTTAAGTACTGGGAAGTGGTAATGGAAACAATGACCCTTGATACCTTAACAGCAGTAAGGGGCTACCAATGTTCTGTAACATGGAGCAGATAATACAGAAATATGAAAGCCAAATAGGAAAAAATTAATTATGCGTATAAGGGAAAACATGTAATTTATTTGTTATGTGAAAGAAAACCAAAAAACTTAGCTGAAGAACAAGGAAATGGAGTGGTGATTGAATATGTAGGCTGTAAATGAGGGCATATCGGTTCTGAGGTCATAGCAGTGACTGCAGTTAGTATACAACTGATATAAATACACTGCAAAGCCTACTTTAAATATCAGTACCAATTTGGCTGTGGCAGCAAGAAGTGCAGCCCAGGCTGCAAAACCCAGCCAAGCTTCAGGTTACATGGATCTGTGTTCTGTTCTGAAGATCAGAATAGTGAGCTAGCTTTCACAGATCACGTTGGGTATCTTTGCAGTAGCTTTTGTGCCTGCCTTACAGACATAATTTAACTTACAGACAGGGTAGAGAGACTGTCAAGGTTGTGGGAGGCAAGTCGAGAGACATGGTCATGCATGAGACTGAACAATCAGTGTGACAGAGCACAAGCTGCTCTGTTTTTCCAAACAGCACATAAAAGAAGATACAGCCCTATGATCTGACAAAAACATTTTGCTCAGAATAGACTGTGCATGTAATCAGAATGGTTTCATTTCTGTTAGTCTCTTTAAATCTTTTTTTCATCTCTGTGCTACTTTTTCATTGCCCTTTTGTGACTGGGTATGAAGTATTCACTTCATGATAATTAGTGAAGCTTTGCAGTTTTCTCCCTCTTTATTCAATGAAGATGTTTGCACTGTTTACTCAAATGCCTGGTGCTGACTACTTAGGAGTTGGACCTCAAAGAGACAAATGAGTCTGCTTACTCCTTTCAGCGTTACCGTTCAGTCTTCCTACAGACTTAGTACAACAGCTACATACAAAACCGTTTACCTTCTGCAAAGTGTTTATTTTTTTTTGCTTACAACGATATAATGAAATATTTTCATTTTTCAATAGAAATTAGAAGATGAGCCAGGAGAATGTAAAGACATTGAGATAGTTAACTCAAAGCATTGTACATAGAAGTATATATTCAGGATGTAAAGTAGCTAATTCTGAGTCCTGAAAAGGCCTGTGAGCATTGAAGCTTGATATTAAACGTCCATTTGAATAAGTGTTGAAAACAGATTTGGCAAAGAAAGATAAAGCTATGCCTGCCCAGATATGATTATAAGGTGAAATAAATAAATAAAGGTAGCAAATGCAAAGCTAAACAATCTAACATTAAAAATACCCATAGGATTGGAAGGAATTACTTGTTCTTCTGTCCTAGCTATGGAAGATAAAAATAACAAAGGATTGTAATTATTAGTTATTAAACATTATCATAGTTATGCAACCTGGAATGTCTCCATTACTAGGTCTCTCTATATCAAGGTGTTAAGTCTTTTTTTTTTCCTTACTTTTTCAAATTCATTAACCATTATTCTTAAGCAACTGTTCAGTAGCCATCCATATATGTTATTATCCATTGGTTCCACCTCTTCAGGTTGTTATTCCTCAGAGAATTATCCTGTAAAACAAATTGAAAGAGACCTACTAAGGACATTGAATTAGTATATTTTTGGGCACTTTTCCAAAGATTTAACTGTCATTAATAAAATCACTTTTCTTTACATTTACACAAAATTACATTAATCTGTTACTATAGCCTGAACTGTTTATGGGATTTTTAAATTTTTTTTTTTTAAATACTCACAGATATTTTAAATTTTGGGACATGTTCAGGGAACAGTTTGTAGACAGTTCAGCTCTAAGTTATTTCTCTTGGGTCTCTGCTTGCTTTATAGCCAAAGCATTTTTATGGTTTCATGTGGTATTCTGATGTTTCCTAGAGATTCTGAGTATATTCCTTGAAGTAAATATTATACTATTTGGTCATAAATTCTAGCATTTTGGGCGTATTTGCAAAAGGATCAGTCCCCTCTTCACACTGAGTTCATACACCTGCCACTTCAGCAACACTTACAGCATGCTAAGGAGTTAATAAATCTGGACGACTTTGGGACTTGAGCGTACCTCTCCTCTCAAAGCCTGCTAGGGCTGAGCTTTCTTTTCTGAAAGGCAGGCACAGACACTGCCAGCCACTAACAGATGTACAAAGACAGGAGAACTGCACTTTTACAGGCTCTGCATGCACACACACAGCATTTGCATAAACAGGTACAATACAAATGGCCTGATCCTGTTTTTACTTGCAGGCTAACCAGGCTCGATGCATGCTAGCAGATGTCACGCTGACATCCATCTCCATGGCAAATGATAGCATCTTTTACACAGGCACTATACACTTCTGGGCCCCCAGAAAAAAAAAAACCAAACCAAACAACTGCATCCAGTATACACAGAAGCAGCTCACACAAATGCTCATTCCCAATATATCCCGTTCCCAACCAAACATAAAATTCTGTGCCAACCAGCCACTCAGCACACCTTCAGGGCAGGTATCACACAAGGCACAAGGGCACAGTTCCACCTGGACAAACACACCCCATACTTAAGGGGCAAGAACCCACCCAGGCCAGCAAATGCCACAGGCTAAGGCCTGTGGTCTTGCTTGAACCAATGAACTCAGTGCACAAAGAGACAAAATTCACACCCTTGGTACACCAAGGCAGCGATTCTGCCCAAGCAATGATACCTGGCACATAAAAGGAGCGCTTAGCGTTGCTGACACAAGCACAGGGCTGCTCCATAAAATGCAGGCACCCTTATCCTCATTCTCCACCAAATGTCACAGCCATAAGAACAGAACCTCACCACTCAGGAATATAAACTTTAGATTTTATTTACTAAATGAGAAGGGTATAGCAGGGAGTTAGCAATTCCTATTGTGCTCTCCCTCACCACTCCCCTCTCCCCCCGCCCCCCACGTCCCATTGATGGAGGGGAATAGGACACTCATTTGCACTGGGCAATGCACTACAGGAGATAAAAACAGCCATACCACCGTTACATTTCCTGCCTATACTTGCTAACCCAATAGCATGTTTGTTCTGGACGAGAAGGAAAATGCACTGGCTAACAGAGGTTTTTCTGTACCTGTAGGAGCCACTGTATGTCCTACCTTTGCCTGTAGTTCCACATGTATGAGTTACAGGGTTAATATTTTACCTTTTTCATTGTATAAATATCACTTCATAGACTTAAGAGTACAGCAACTAAATACTGTAAATAAAATGGTGAGGAAATGAATAGAACAAGTGTAAGACATCCCTCAGACTTCATTTTCAGATATGTGGTTTCTTCACTACTGATTCTGGGTTGCTTAATGTGCTATATTTGAACTTTAAGAGATTGTCTTGTACAATTGATATAATAGGAAAAGTGTACCTGCACCAACTTTGTTCTTCTGAAATAATGGAAATTCAAACAAAAGTAGAACAGAGATAGCCATGAAAAAAATAAATAGTTAATTAAAGGCTCCAGGGGCTTAAAATACAATGTGTCTGAATTACAATGTAGATTTTGACTTTTTGCTAAGATCTGGCTTGGAAATCTATCTATTAAAATATTATCAGGAGATTATTGTGTCAGAGCCAGAGGAGAATAAAAGATATGAGCACACAAAATTACAGCCTTGCAATTTATAGGTAATTTAATGCTGTTATATTTCAATTTTTCAGAAAAGTTTAAAAAATGTTTCATCACACCAAAAATTATAGTTTTTTTTTTAATGGAAACCTTGAGGTCTTGAAATTGTATTCTCTGTCCTCAACATGAGCAACATCATTTTGTATTTAAAAATATGAGACCATAAAAGAATTCTGTCTGATATTCAGAGAATACTCCATTTCTGCACACATGCCTGCGTATCTGTGCACAGGCACACAAGGTGTGCTGACCTTTCATTTCCATTTATTGCCTTCATCACAGGCAACTTCCAGTACATGGATTTACCTGTAAAATTACTAATAGCCTGACATTTATGGATGAGTAAATCTGAAAATCCTTTTTGATACACATCCTGTGGCTAACACCAATTATACAGCTAAGTAATATAACTAAGAGTTTATCGAGCAATAGAAAGGAAACGTGAAAAAGCATAGTTATGTTACATGTTACTCACTCTTTGTTCAGCCGATTTCATGACTGTCCAAACAGTTAACAGTAAAATCTGACCTTTCTCACTTCATTATAGATCATGATTTTTTAATATAAACTTATTGAATACTCTTTTAATGTTAGACTAGGATCCTTGGAAAATTCCACACTTGGTTTTAGGGAATTATGGTTTCTCTTCACACCAGGAAAATCAACCTTGATATTGCATCCAATTTACCATTTATACTGGTAATCTGTATTATTACAACCTGTTTCTGTTGTCATAAGGCTTTGCGTTTAGTAAATTGGAAATGGCCTGAATACAAGAGCAGTAATGTGCTTACAAACTGTGTTATCTGTGAACCATAGAAAGTGACTTGTGTAGCAGGTGGTACTTGTTTTCAATGTTATTTATTTATTTGTTTACTTATTTGTTTTTTAAACAAAGCACATTGTTTCAGTCATTAAAGTTCTAGGCAATGCTAACTAAATTTGTAAAACACAATATGAGAGGTTTTGGAAAAAGTTTTATTGAGTTAAAAGAAAGTAGTAAGTGTACTTTAATCCATTCTTCAAAATGTTCTTAAAATGTTCCAGTTGCTGTGTAGCTGTAAATCTTCCAAACAGACTTGGAATAATTTCCTTTTCGTCATCATCGTTGTTGCTGCTAATACATATTTTTTCAGGTATTGCTAGCGATTACTTTGAAGCATTTTATTAGAAAAAACAAGTGAGAAATTTCTAAATGTTACTTTATTTGCAGGCTGACTACATGTATGTTAATCTTTACAGGTTTCATTTTATACCCACTTATGCCTTTTCATCCTGACAAATATTTTCTTCTGTGATGAACATAAGTGCCACTAGTAACTGTAATATTTCAATAAGAAGTTGATCTAATAGATAAGGATAAGCAAAGGGAGGGAACACAGAGTATATTATATATAGGGTAAGTACAAATATTTTTTTCTTAGAACAGCTTTCTCTTCAGGAATAAATATTCTAAGGAAATTTTAGTTGGGATTTTCCATCACTCATTGCAACTGAAGTTACCACCTGCATTGAAATTAGCATTTTGCCTGAAACTCCTCACAAATAGGATGTTACTAATGAGACTACCTTTTCCTAACTATTTGGTTGTTCTAAGAGAAGCATCAGTTGACGCACTATGTCATGCACTATGGATTTTATTTCTTTATTATGTTCCTTTTAAAAAAAATAATTCTGATTTGATCATGGAGAATCCGATGAATAGAAATTGTTCTCACCTGGGTGGAACAGAACTCATCAGGGGAGAAATAACTTCCAGATTGCATTGGGGGAAGTGAGATGATAGAGAGAGGGGGTGGGATAGTACAGAGAGAAGAGAGATTGCTGAGAGGCACAGCAAGCAAACAACCACGAAAACAAGCTAAGGATCAGAGTGACTGTTTAGAGTTTGATGCAAGTCCTAAAACAACTGAGCTAACAGAAATTGAGACTGGTACCAACTAGCTCTCCTGCAGGCAAATAACTTCTATTAGTGGCTATGCACATTTCATTTAACAGTTTCTTATTGCCAGTAATAGCACACGCTCGTGATCTTTAACAGCATTACTGGTCTGAAAAATCAGGAATCAGATCAACACAGAAAGCATTAGACATACAGCCAGAGCTTTTTTTTGTCGCCTCAGGAAGCTTTGAGGAAGCCCTGCCAGAGTTTGAAGATGGGGAAAGAACTACTTATGTCATGTCTTGCTTAAGATGTAAATTTTGATGATGATGTGTTCTGCAATGCTTCCTGTTGTTTCCTTTAAAGATGTCTTTAGCTTTTTAAATACAGGGTACATGTGAAGACTGATGAGAAGCAGATTCGTAACAGAGCTTCTTCTTATGGTTTGCCATAAATTTGGGCTTTCACTGGGGCAGTGTATTAGCTGATAACATTCTCGGACAATTTATATTGAGTGGAAAACATGAGCAAGAAAGCAGTAAAAAGACTGTTCCTTTGTCTCTATCTGCAGCTATAAGAGAAAGAGAGAAGACAAAGATAAAAGCCTATTTTCTTATAATTTTTTTTACACATAAAATATTTCATTACCAATGGGAAGAAAAAAATGAGAGCTCTTGCCCATGGGCTTAGTTATCTAGCCTAGTGGAAAGGCTTTATTTTTCTGATTTTGGGAAGACTTCATTATTTTTTCATACAGAAGTAAATTGTGGAGGTCATGCCTCCTGGGGGCAGGTAAAACCTTTTGTACTATTCTGTCATTCATTATGTATATGCCGTATTTTTAGACATTAACAAGTTTACAGAACTTTTTGAACTTTTGTTTTTTAGACTCTTTTAAATATATTTTCAAGAGACTTGCTTTGTTCATGCTGTATTTACAGAAACCTGGATTGCTTCAATAGTGTTAAACATTGGCCTTTTTTTTCCATCCTAATTTTCACTATACTGAACTCTATTGGGTGCCATGGGTTTTTTTCCCTTCTCCACTAGAGGGAAGTGTCCACTAGTACTTCATTTTTTACCTGAAGAAAAACTTGCACCTGCTTTAATCACCTATCGTTTTCCTTTTTTATAGTCTAAATAGTTCGGGTTTTTAAGGTCCTTACTATAAAATATTATCTACAGCCTTTTTTAAAAAATGTATGTTTCTTTCCGATACCCTCTACAAAACTTTGGAACTAGATGTAATATTTTATCAACCATAACCATACCTACCTGGAGAAAAGTTTTCCTACCCCTTCCATATGCAAAATGAACAATCATGCTGGGTCTTCTGCTAAAGCACATTGTATAAGTTCATGATGAAATGCTTATGGACCAGGATTCTTAGCTTGCTTTTCGAATAAGAGTGTTTGGAGGATGCTTACTTATTTTGCTCTGTCTGCCTTTCCAAAAAAAATTGTAAAATCCAGAGCTAATGGGAGTGGAGTTGCCTTTGAAAGGAACTATACTGGTTAGGATATATGCTATTGCATTTAGCAGAAGTTACTATTTTTCCTATAAAATTATTTTTTTGTGTGCTGCATATCACCTTTGTCTATGGCGTACTACAGTAATTAACATTTCATGTATGTCTGTAGAAAGTTTTTGAGATGTGATGTATATCCAAATCCTATATATCAAACAGCTTTTAAGCAGAAGGAAGTTTTCTCCTCTCCATAACAGCCTCTGAGGTCTATCTCTGGACAATGTTGTGAATTCAATTGTGGTTTGGCTATTTTAAGGGTTTTGCTCTAGAAGACTGATTCACACACAAATACTCATGAATTTACATACTGAAGAGGGATCAATAAGTTGCAGTGGTTGAATCCTGCTCTTGTTCCATGGGATTAGTTTTCAGGCCACTCAGTCCCATGGTTTATGTCTTCAGACATCTATGTAAATGCTAATGTTGGTACAGAGAGCAGCAGGGGGAACGTATTAAGGATCAGTTGCCCTGTACTTTAGGTGGAAAACCATAAATCATTGGTAAAAGTAGCTCATGTTTGATTTATACCTGAACTTGGATTAAGATATTTTTCCAGGTTGTGATTAGTTTCTCCAGATTTACATATGCCATTGTGCTGGGTTGACTTTGGCCAGCTCCCAGATGCCACCCAACTGCTCTCCCACTCCCCATCCTCAACAGGAATGATGGGGGAAGGAAATAAGGTGGAAAACCTTGTGGATCAAGATAAAGACAGTAAGATCACTTACCAATTACTGTCACTGGCAAAACTGGCTTGACTTGGGAAAAAGTCATTTAATTTATTGCCCATTAAAAATAGAATAGGATGGTAAGAGACAAAGACAAAATTAAAAGCACTTTACCCCCACCTTCTCTTCTTCCCAGGATCAACTTCACTTCATCATTCCCAACTCTTGTACATCCCTCACACCAAGAAACACAGGAAGGATGGGGAATGGTGGGTTGGGGTCAGTCCATGGCAACTCCTCTCTACTGCTCCTTCCTCCTCACACTTTTCCCCTGCTCCAGTGTGGGTCCTTCCCATGGGTTGTGGTCCTTCAGATTAAACCTGCTCCAGTGTGGGCTCTCCAGAGGCTGCAGCTTCCTTCAGAACATATCCACCTTCTCTGGTGTGGGGCTCTCCTTGGCTTGCAGTGTGAATACCTGCTCCAGCTTGGTCTTTTCAAGGGCTGCAGGGAAATCTCTGCTGGGCAGCCTTCTCTCACTTTGGTGCTCACAGCGCTGTTTCTCACACTTTTTTCTCACTCCTCACTGCCTGTGCAACATTTTGCCCTTTCACATCATTGATTTGTAGGGCATCTACTGTTTACATGAAAAAAACTGTTTGATTAACTACCTCAGTTTGCAAGATTTATCATAATTATGCAGGTCAATTTTCCTTCTGTATAATACCAATGGTTAACTAAGTTAAGGACTCTGCTTTGTCTAATTTGCTACCTAAAGGATTTTCTGAAATTGTTGTGTTCTCAGGTACAGTTACTTGTTTTGGTGTAAATATTTACACATTCTGTATTTCTTCTGACTTTTTTTTTTTTTTTTTTTTTTGTGCAAAAATGAGTTTATTCACAGCCTGTGTGCTGCTGTCCAGCCTCCCTCCCCAAACAGTCCTTGCTCTGGACCTGCCACCCAGGCTCTTCTCTTATTTGTTAGAGATTAATTTCTCTGAGCAATAGCGGTAGAGTGGCAGGACCCAGGGGGCACAGGCAGCCCTGCCCTGCCCTCACTGCTCCTGCCCCACCCTGCCCAGGACCCAGGACCCCATGTCAACTTCAGCCTTATGAGCAGCCCATGCCTAGACTTGGTCCCAGTGGGACCAATGCCTT
Organism: Phalacrocorax aristotelis; assembly: GCF_949628215.1. Classification (NCBI taxonomy): domain Eukaryota; kingdom Metazoa; phylum Chordata; class Aves; order Suliformes; family Phalacrocoracidae; genus Phalacrocorax; species Phalacrocorax aristotelis. Next base: position 107,319,329 of record NC_134276.1, on the reverse strand, counting down.
CTCTCCTGTTCCAGCCCCATCTCCTGGTGGGACACCTGGCTCTTGTTCATTCCTGTGAGACACCCATGGCTGCTGACAGGCCCTGCTGCCGCTCCTAGCTCTGCCCACCGTGCCTGGGCTGGAGAGTGAGGGCAGGGACCTGCCTCCGCCTGGGTCACCTACCCTGACTCCCCTCCTGGGCTCAGCCCCATCCCGTCATGCTCCCTGACAGGATGGCCATGAAGGCACTTCTTTCCCCTTTTTCTAAATATAAATTATCTTCACTAGATCAAAAAACTCATGAAGTTTATTTTGAATATTCAAAAGTAGAATGTGCAAACTCTGCTGCTTTGAAAGTCAAACTGTACAGGGCTACAGCCAATATGTTTTTGCTTGGATTGTCATATGCCTGAGGCTTCAAGGATATTTTTGATCTGCTTAGTTGCTTTCCTTTGTAAATCATTCATCAAAAGTTGTATTTTGTGTACGGGACAGTAACAAACTATGTTATTATAGTTACATGATGGATATTATAATTACAAAAAATGAATAGATAAACACTACAGTTCAACCAACATTTAGCTGGCATTTATACTTTGCCATTTTAGAGCTTTATTTTGGGGTTTTACCCTGTATATACTAGATATATTAGGTGTAAGTGCTGCATAGTGTAGTAATGAGATAATGAAAAATGTTTGTTCTTCTTGTGTCTCATTGATTAACAAAGGGGCAGAAAGTTATAAAATATATGCCTAATGTAGCTAAATTATGTTACTAAACACAAAGTAGAGGACCATATCACGTGCTTTTGGTTGCTTGCATGTGGAATGGCATGTCCGCAGGCTAATGAAGAGGTAAATTTGGGGGGGCAAAATAGTTTAATTATATTCTCAGTACTTTTGCTTTGTTATTTTTTTAATTCTTTTGTCTTTTACATAGAAGCAATGAAAAAGAAAAGAAAGTAGAGAAATAGGAGAGAAAAGACAAACACTCCCCCCTCAAAAAACATATAGTTTATAGGTATCATTGATATAAATATTTTTCTGTAGAAGGCATATTTAAGCTACTGTCTTAATGTAAGTAGTTCACTGCCTTTGTAATGAATATTGTTTTTATATTGTTCTCCAAGAGAAGATATATGCAAAGACTATTAGAAAAGAAATGCTGAGATGTTAAACCTTGTCCAGATTTATAGAGTGGCAATATTGGAATTACAGAAGTGTTTGCGATTCAAACAATATCTCTTGCTCTTTCTTTTCTCTCCCCACTCCATTAAAAGTTAAAGGCTGTGGGAATTCTTTGTGACATTTCATGCACTTTTGACTTAAGAATAGCAATCCCATCCCTGTAGCTCCCCATGTTCATTGCTCACAGTACTACCAAGTAGGACATGACTTCAAGGAAGTCAAAAAGCAACTGGAAATGACCTGTCTTAACTCCTATTAAGTTCAGCACACATCGTATAACCTCTTAACTCAGTGTTGGTGACAGTGAATTGCTTTTTTTTCCCCCATTCTTTCACTCTTCACACTTTGTGTGATCGATAATTGCATTCAGCAACTCTAGTGGCCAAGTTTACAGCCTGTAGGAATTGTATATTTCTATTGCCTGGGCTTCAGACACAGAACACAGTTAAATGTATGGCACACGTCTTGCTTCATATGGAAGAGAGCTAATAAATTATAGTTGCTAGAGAATATGTAACATTTGTGTCCTGTCCACAGGCACAGAAATTGCTTATGCTAGGATTATACAAATCTCTTCAGAGGAAGAATAAGGATACTTATATATATTTATACATCCCTCAAGCAAACATAATTTTTATATGTTTCTCTAAGAAAGTCATAAGGAAACTGTTGAGTACTGTTTGGGAGCAGATCCTTGATTGGTGGGAATCCCTGTGGTACACTGACTTTCAAGGATGGCAGTTTATACCTACTCTTCATCCTGTACTGATTTTCTTTTTATTTGTTCTCTAGTTTTCATATCTTTTTCTGAAATTAGGTCCTACTCTGTATTATTTTGAATCAGGGAAACAATTGGCCATTCTAATCTTCCCAGTTTTAAATGCATACAACCTGCAAACAGCCATCTTTAAAAGAGAAAATGAGAACGTAAAAAAAAACTATTTAAAAAAAAACAAACCCCAAAACCAAAACAAACCCAGAAAGTAGAAGATTGTTTCACTCATGTTCCATGTTTTTTTTTCTGTCACAAAAGTTGACAAAGACTGGTGAAAAGGAAAATGATATGGAGAAACATCTTCAGGAATCTTCAGAAACTTGTGTTCCTGGCAGTGAAACTGTAACAGTTTTTCTATAGGTTTGCATTTCACGTGGTTCAAGAGATTGGTATATCAATGAACTGGTTTTTTATTTAAGTTGGACTGATACAGAGCTATGATCTTTCCTGATGGTTAGAATTCATATTACCACGGCTTGTAGCTACAGTAATTAATACATTCTTTTTTGTAAATATTATAAGTGCTGGTTTATGGCTAAAAATGGTTTTTATTTAATTAGAGTAATGTTTTACATTTTGAATCATATTATCAGTGATGTCTTGGTTATATATTTAGAATGGAGTTGTGGCAGATGCACCAGCCCTAATAAAGACCAGGATTTTCCCACTGTTAAAACAAAACGGCCACTGATTCTTTTCGTGCCTTTTCTTTCTGCGCCCTTACTGCCTTGGTGTGGCTGTTGTCCAGTACACAGTCACCAGCAGCCCTGGTGACCAATTGCTATTGGACCGGTGTCCAACAGGAATGGACATAACCTTATATGACCACAGGTCAGATTCAGCTAGGGTATAGACAGAGCCCCACAGGGAGGCAAATTGAGTTGGTCCTTCTTGGAGCAGTGGGTCTGCAGTCAGGGACTCTCCCCCTGGGTCAGGACACCACCCAGGGTAACTTGTCCAGGTTGAGAGCCCTCGCCTTATTAGGTGAGCAATTGTGCATCTTGAGTCATCATTATAAAGCTTAGGAATTCTTAATTCAGCTGTGTAGTATTAATTCCCATTGGCATCCTGAATCTGTGATTTACTGAAGTTCTTTGGAGTACAAAACCATTTTTGATTAGAAAAAATATTATTTTGGGTTACATTACCTACCTAATTTGACTTTTTGTACTCCACAACAGGATGAAGTAAGATAGTGTTTACAGTCTTACAATATATAGTACACATTTCTGGATTGCAACATGGTCTTAATAAGAAACATATATTTGAAACTGATGCTGCACTATAGCTATGGAAGAAACTGGGTGTTGCATGAATGTAACCTATTAAAATATCATTTGCAAGACACTTCAGTGGGACAAGAAAAAAGACAATTGATTAATTTTTTGTATTTTATTATACATTTTTTTTTAATATGCTATTGATTTATTTCTCTTTCAGGGAACAGACAGTATAAATTACAGGATATTTCCAAGGTATCCTTATCTTTTCCTATCAGATCTACCCAAAGCAGATCCTATAGATGTTTTCTTGTTATAGGAAAGCTTTTAATTTTTTTTTTCCTACAGAGTATCATAAATACTGTATATATAACAGTTTTATACTTAATTACAAATCAGTCTGATTGTGGAAACAAGCTCTAATCTTTTCCTTTAATTTAAGTTAAATAAAGCTGTACACAGCGACAGCCAGACAGGTGCATTTGCCTAATGCAAAGAGTAAACAACACAGAGTTACATCAGAATTCAGGTCTTGTGGCCTCAGTCCTCAGAAGCTGTTTTAGTAAAAAATAGTAGTAATAATAAGTATGAAAACATAAGCATAAAGCTTGCTGTGTGGGCAGGATATAAATCAAGATTTTGTGTGTTTTGGTGAAACATTTACAGAAATAGCAATTTTGTGGCACTCATGTTTATTTAAGTGTTCTGAAAAGTCACTCATAAATAACTGTCTTAAGTACGCATATAGTCTCAAAGATGCCTTTTGTGGTAAAAATCATACAGAAGTATTATTTAAATACCATTTACACTTTGGGAAGAAACCCAGTTAAAAGAGTGATCTGTTAAACATAATGTCAGTTGTGAAAAAAGTGAGGAACTCTGAACTGGACAATGATGGTCTGTCATCATCATCACAGGGTTTTGCTATACCACTGAGTTTTTAGAGCACGTATATCACTAAGCTCTGAGAAACAGAAAATGTCATGCTTTTTGTTATCTGTCAATACAATAAGACATCTTCATTAATGCTATATCTAAGAGCAAGCTGCTGAAGAGGAAAGAAAGGTAGATTTGATATTTTCTACAGGTAACTCAAATATCAGAATGTTTTACTTGTGGTAGTCAGGTAATATTTATCAGAATTAATGTAAAACTGTAGTGTTAGTATTCTAAATACAGATCTTTCTCTTTCATCACTTTGACTGTTGTCCCAACTTATTTAATTCTAAAGATCTGAGGTTAATGATTAAAAAAATCAGCCAAATAATTCAAACTATTTTGCAAATATTGAAATACTGCAGTTAAAATTATATGTACTGTAATTGTGTATTATGTTTTAATTGGCATGTTTTACAGCAAGATATGATTCTTGCAGTGTTTGATCTGAAGAATGGATGTTCCTAAGCCTCTTGATTGCAAGTCAATAAAATTCCGTTCCATTCAAACATAAATAACAGTTGAGCTGTTGATAAATGTCATCAGCATACCAATATGCTTTACACAATCATGCATATGACAACAAAGTTGTTTGGGTATCAAAGATAAAACAGAACTGTTGCGGAGTATGTGGCAAAACTTGAAACCTGTAAGGTTCACTGCTTATAAGGATTTATTCCAAAGAAAATGTTCAACCATATTTCCTGAAAGACTTCTCAGGTTTCAATCATTTCAGTTTTGGGCATTCTGGCTGCCAAGACAGTGTGCTCTCACTTATTATCTGGAATTTTGTAGGATTCTGAGACCTGCCTAGTTTAATAAGAAATCAGGAAATCACTCAAGGCTTTTACTGACTTTCAAGTCAGGCTTCAGAGTATGGCTGTGTTTTTTTGGCTATTCCAATGTCAGATCTGAGAGGCAGCTATTCCTCTGGCAAGTATGAAAAGAAAAAGGAAAAAAAAAAAGAGCTTCTGAGAGAGAAATGGGAAAAGCTGTAACTTTGAATCTTTTAAAAGGATAATTCGTTTGTGGTGGTGGAATAGGAACTCTGTTGCACCAAGAGAATATCATAGAATCATAGAATGGTTTGGGTTGGAAGGGACCTTTAGAAGTCCAATCTAGTCCAATCCCCCCTGCAGTGAGCAGGGACACCTTCAACTAGATCAGGTTGCTCGCAGACCTGTCCATCCTGACCTTGAATGTTTCCAGGGATGGGGCATCTACCACCTCTCTGGGCAACCTGTGCCAGTGTTTCACTGCCCTCACTGTAAAAAATCTTTTCCTTATATCAGTCCAAATCTACCCTTCTTCAGTTTAAAACCATTACCCCTTGTCCTGTCACAACAGGCCTTGCTAAAGAGATTGTCCCCATCTTTCCTATAGTCCCCCTTTAAGTACTGGAAGGCCGCAGTAAGGTCTTGCTGCAGCCTTTCTCCAGGATGAACAACCCCAACTCTCTCAGCCTGCCTTCACAGGAGAGGTGCTCCAGCCCTTGGATCATTTCTGTGGCCCTCCTCTGGACCCACTCCATCAGGTCCATGTCCCTCCTGTGCTGAGGGCTCCAGAGCTGGATGCAGCACTCCAGGTGGGGTCTCAGCAGAGTGGAGTAGAGGGGCAGCAGAATCACCTCTCTCCACCTGCTGGCCACGCTTCTTTTGATACAGCCCCGGATACAGTTGGCTTTCTGAGCTGCAAGCGCACATTGTTGGGTCATGTCCAGCTTTTTGTTCACCAGTATCCCTTCTCTGCAGGGCTCCTCTCAATCTCTTCATCCCTCAGCATGTATTATCAATACAGGGGGCTGCCCTGACCCAAGTGCAGGACCTTGCACTTGGCCCTATTGAACCTCATGCATTGATACAGTTATGTTATGCTCAGCTCCCTGAGAAGGAGTCTTTGTTACCTTAAAATACAGAACTAATTTCACTAATAATTAATCCAATTTATATCTTCTCATGACAATTTTGTTTTTCTGAATAGAAGTGTGCTTTTGTTTAATCAGTTGTCCTTACTTCCCTCTGCCCTTGAAATAGTAGAAACACATTCCAATATGTCCTAGCAAGAAAAAAAAAAGACATTTTGAAGCCTTTTTAAAATTAATTGTGAATTCTTTTCACTTTCCTCATAGCTCTAAGCCCTTGCAGCATAATCAAATACTTTGAAAGTTCTTTTTTCTTTAAACACACAGTGTGGAATTGGAACTTATAATTTGACTAACTTCAGTGAGACTACAAGCAAATAAATAGCGTGGAACTCAGTAAAATAGTTCAAAAAGCACAGAAAGAGAAAGCAAACTTTAATAACAAAATTAGTTTCATAGCCCCTTTCTAGTTCTCCAACAGTGCCTTTAGCAGAGACACTGAAGTACAGACTGTGGTCCTGTCTATGTTAAGGCCAAATCCAGATGCAGTGCATAAGTGTGTAGGATGGTGCGTCCCTCTAATGGATTCTCCTCTATTGCATTTTGTGACTGGAGACACAAGGTTTGCAATTATGATGTTTAGACACTAAATTCTTTTTGGTAAACTAACACTTGGTCTACATTATAGAGTTGGTAGATCTGTATGATATGACTATGATTTAATCTTGTATAAAAAGAAAAAATCTTTATAGTAGTAACAGCCTTAGGTTAAAAAAAATAAAATCTGTTTTAATAAAGCTCATCCCAATATGTTTTTATTTTTTCCTATAAAGGAGTTACAACATGACAAAAATTTACCATTATAGTTGTATCAATACTAGGAAGTTCTGCTCTTTTCATTACAGCAACATACTTAACAAGGAAAAGAAAAAGATGAGATGAATTTTGTAAAGAAGGGCAAGACACAAAAAAGTTGTTTTGTTTTGATTTTGTTCTTATTAGGGAGCAAGAGTGCACAGGGATGAAGAATAACTGATGAAATGAGAAATTTTTTGTTCATTTATTTTTGGTCTCCAAGATCCTTTTTAATAAAGGCAAATCCTGTACATGGAAGAAAATACAAAATGAACAGCCCTTTCCACTACTCTTTTGATGTTGTATTCTTTGTGAGGAGGTGCTCACTTCCTGTGTCTATATAATTACTTTTTTTAATTTTTAACAGCAGTAATAAAATTTTTAAGCAAATTCCTTGGTTATTTTCACTTAATGCAACTTATCTTGATTTACATTGTAGTAGTTTTGCTGCATGCCAACTGGGTTCCTTCTTGAGCAAGTTAAACCAGAACTCCTGCAGTGCCCATCAAATATTCTCAAGCCTGTGAGAAAACATAAGGGTCTGAGGTAATGACGGATCCTTCAAGCATTTGCAAGCCACAAACCTGATGAGGTGTTCCATGTGGGGAAAAAACCTAAATCTATTTCTAAATTTAAATCCTCAAACTGTATGTAGCACAGATACAGGGACCTTTTAAACAGCCGTTTCTAAATCCTGATTTGATCATGTTGATATGAATTTCTCGTTCACAGAATAAAAGGATGGTTGAAGTTGGCAGGGACCTCTGGAGGATATCTTGTTCAACTCCCCTGCTCAAGAGAGTTGCTGAAGACAATGTCCAGATGGCTTTTGAATATCTCCAAGGATGGAGACTCCATAGCCTCCCTGGGCAACCTGTGCCACTGCTCAGTCACACTCACAGTAAAAACATTTCTCCTTTTGTTCAGACAGAACCTCCTGTGTTTCAGTGTGTTCCCATTGTCTCGTCTTATCACTAGGCACCACTGAAAAGAATCTGACTTCATCTTTATACAAATACTCTTCAGGTATTTGTACACATTGATGAGATCCTCCTGAGCCCTCCCATCTCTAGGCTACAGTCCCAGCTCTTGCAGCCTTCCCGCAGAAGAAAGATGCTCCAATCCCTTAGTCATCTTCGCAGTGGCCCTTCACTGGACTCTCTCCAGTGGCTCCATAGCTCCTTTGTACAGGGGAGCCCAGAGCTGGACCCAGTGGCCCCTCCGATAAGTGGCCTCACCAGAGCTGAGGAGGGGGAAGAATCACCTCCTTCAATCAGCTGGCAACACTCCTCCTAATGCAGCCCAGGACACGATTAGCCTTCTTTGCAACAAGGGCATATTGCTGGCTCATGTGCAACCAGGTTCCTGCTAGCATCCTCAGGTCCTTTTCTGCAAAACTGCTTTCCAGCTGAGCAGCTCCCATCATGTACTGGTGCTTGGGGTTGTTCCTCCCCAGGGGCAGGACTTTGCATATTCCCTTATTGAACTTCAAATGGTTCCTGTCAGCCCATTTCTCCAGCCTGTCGAGGTCCCTCTGGGATGACAGCATGACCCTCTGGTGTATGAGTCACTCCTCCCAGTTTTGTGTTATCAGCGAAGTTACTGAGTGTATGCTCTGCCCCATCATCCAGATCATTGATGAAGATGTTGAACAGGATTGGACCCAGTATAGTCCCCTGGGATACACTGCTACTGCCACTGATAACAACTCACCGGGCCCAGCCTTCCAGGAAGTTTTCAATACACCTCACGGCCTGCTCATCAAGCGAGTACTTCAGCAGCTTCTCTATGAGGATCTTGCGGGAGACAGTGTTGACACCGTCCTCTACAACATTCTTGTCTCTAAATTGGAGAGAGATGGATGGATGGATAGACGGATGGATAGGGAACTGGCTGGATAGTTGCATCCAAAGGGTTACAGTCAACAGTTAGCGTCCAAATGGAAGCTAATAATCAGCAGTGTCCTTCAAGGTTCCATGCTGGGACCAATACTCTTTAATATCTTCATTAATAACACACATAGTGGGATTAAGTACACCCTCAGCAAGTCTGCCAATGACAACAAGCTGAGTGGTGCAGCTGATACGTTAGAGAGAAGGGATGCCATCCAGAGGGACCTTGACAGGCGTGAGGAGTGGGCCTGTGCAAACCTCATGAAGTTCAACAAGATCAAGCACCAGGTCCTATGCCTAGGTCAGGGGCAATCCCTGATATCAGTGCAGAATGGGGGATGAATGGATTGAGAGCAGCCCTGCAGAGAAGGACTTGGGGATACTGGTGGATAAAAAAATGGGATATGAGCTGGCAATGTGCTTTTGCAGCCCAGAAAGCTAATTGTATCCTGGGTGGCATAAAAAGAAGTATGGCCAGAAGGTGGAGGGAGATGATTCTCCCCCTCTACCCTTCTCTCATAGGATCACCCCTGGAGTACTGCGTTCAGCTCTGGGGTCCGCAGCACAACACAGACACACCCTGTTAGAGCGGGCCCAGAGGAAGGCCACAAAAATAGTCAGAGTGATGGAACGTGTCTCCTGTGAAAGGAAGGCTGAGAGAGTTGAGGTTGTTCAGCCTGGAGAGGAGAAGGCTCCAGGGTGACCTTATTGTGGCCTTTCAATATATAAAGGGAGCTTATAAGAAAGACAGAAAAGACTTTTTACCAGGGCCTGTAGTGGCAGGACAGGGGACAATAATTTTAAACGGGAAAAGGGTAGGTTTAGACTGGACATTAAGAAGAAATTTTTTGCAATGAGAGTGGTGAGACACTGGTATATGTTGCCCTGAGAAGTTGTGGATGCCTCATCCCTGGAAGTGTTCATGGTCAGGTTAGATGGGACTTTGAGTGAACTGCTCTAGTGAAAGATGTCCCTGCCCATGGCAGGGGGGTTGGAACAAGGTGATCTTTAAAGGTCCCTTCCAACCCAAACCATTCTATGAAAACCTTACTGAAGTCAGAAAATATCCATTGTTCTCCCCTCATCATTGAAGTTTATTGAGTTGATCAAGCATGACTTCCCTTTTGTGAATCCATGCTGACTCCTGCTGATGACTTTCCTGTCCTTCATGTACCTGGAAATGGTTCTGTCCACTTCCCAGGGATTGAGGTGTGGCTGACTGGTCTGTAGTTAGTACACCAGGCCCTCCTTCCTTCCCTGCTTGAAGGTAGCATGAATATTTGCTTTCTCCAATACTCAGACATTTCACCCAATTGTCATGATCATTCAGAGGCAATAGATAGTGTCCTTGCAATGACATCTGCCTGCTCTCTCAGTACTCATGGGGTGCATCCACCATCAGAGCCCATGGTCTTGCTAGTATAGCTCTAGCCTTAGCACATTCAGCTGTCGTCTTCGGTGGTTTTTTGAGATGATTGAAAATGTGCATCTTAACAATGAGTTCATGCATTGAATCTGTTGTGAATTATTGTGAATTATTTTGTTAATATCATCCTCTACAACATACCCTTTTAGTAGTCACCTAGTTTTGTTAAAAAATTGTTAACTGTGCATATAAAAGTACTCGGTGTTATGATTTTCCATAGAGGTTTACAGACTGAAGGTTGTATTTTAGTTAAACTGAGGCACAAAATGAATGGGACAACACAAATGAAGAAAATGTGAGGTGTCTCATGAAAGTCAGAGTCTATTAAAAAGTAAAATAATGCAAAATAGTTTACAGTGACTTAATATTTTGTGTGAAAGATTTATTATTATTCTGTATACTCCGAAGTATATACAGCCCACTAACAATTTGATTGCATTTCTCTTTCCTGCTGAAAGATCCTGATTAAACAAAATGTACATGAGTCTAAGGCAGACTCACATTTGCTTTTTTCCCCCCAAATAACCAGAGAAGTTAATTAAAAGCATTATGGTGAAATGAGTGATCTTGTACAGAACAAACCCTATCATCAATCTGAAGACTGTTATGAAATAAAAATTCCTTTATCAGACCAAAGGAATTTGTAAGTGGAACGTGGGGAGAGACAGAAAGCTGGATGATAAAAAAATAGCTGTAAGAAAACCAATTTCAAAACTTTTACAACCCATTATTAGAGAATGCCCCCAAAAGTGATGCTGTTCACAGTGACTTACTGCATCCACTTAGTGCATTGGAAGTGCGTATTCTAAAGAGATTAATGCATACACAGTAATCACAACTCACTTGTAAAGATGAGTAGGTAAAACAAATTAATCAAACACATATTAACACTAAAATAATTCACCAGTAATAATTTAAATATTTAGTAGAGCCTATACTAATTAATTTCAGTGAAGATGAAGATAAAAATCCTAATGACTTTTCTATCATTTTTCCATGGCCTGAGATGAACATGCCTTCCAAATATGGAAAAGCTATGTGATGCAGTGGAAGTATTTTGAGATTGATGAGAGAGAAGCAAACCATGTTGAGCTCGTAGCTGCACTGTGTGCTAGTTTGTACACTTTTCCATATAATATCCATATTTGACTCAATGTAGCTAAAAGATCTCTTTTTCATCCTGCAGTCTCGCTAAACAAATCTTTATTTAGATTTTTTCCCCTTTTTAAATACCTTTGAGGTGAGTAGTCCTGATTCTGCCACCAACCCAATTACTTAGCTTATTCCTCAGATGATATATTCTGTCCTCTTTTACCCTATTTTACAAGACAAAAATTCTTTCATTTCTGTGTTTGCTTATGTAGTATTACTGTGAGAATAAGACCAATAGGATTGATGTTTAATTTGGACTTGTCCTGGAGCTGGATGGGTCACCCTAATAAACTGCTGTTCCTACTTAGCTGTGGTCCCTTTCTAAGGATGGTGTTGAACCACAGGAAAATGTTTAGTAGATATAAGGTGGTTCTCTAAAGCTGTTTACATCTTCAGCCACAATTTGCAAGTTCATGTATTTTTTATGTATGAAATAATTCAGTCACTTCATAGTTATCACAGTTGAGGACTTTTTGATCGTTATGTTTATACTACGCTATTGGATTTTTAAAGTTGAATGATAATTTTAACAAGTAAAAGCCTTTAAGTTGCATATTTTACTGGCTTTAACTATTTAAAAAGTCAGTTTTGTGCTCTTGTTGTCTATAAAAATTGTTGCTATAATCTTTTTTTTATGTGGGAGTGTTTACTGAAAAATTTTTTGATCCTTTTAATTAACCCCCACTTTCTCATTAAGTCAAAGCTATTATCTCTCCAACTAAAAGCTTTCTTTTCAGACTGAAGAGCTTTTTTAAAGTATATATGCAATTTTACTTAGAATTATAACAACAACGTCCTAAATAGTCCTTTACAGTGGCACAAGAGCTGCACCATACGATTCTAACAAGTTAGTTTATCCAGATTTTGAATTCCTACATCATACTTCTTTTTTTTTTTTTTTCAATTGTCATATGGGGTCTACTTAGTATTGGGAATGTGATTGTTTTACTATGTGAAACTACAGAAGTCAAGACCACTTAGCAAATTTGCTTCCCAAGTTCTGAGATCCTGTAGGTAAGATGCATGGTAAATAAGTAGGCATGTGTCTCTCTTACTTTGAGCTATGCCACTGTATAGAATAGAAAGTAAAGAGTTCTATGATGTGTTTTCTGTGCTATGAAGAACATAAAAATTCTAAATTTAGGAAAAAAAATATTCAACTTCTGAATAAATGGGTTTATCTGATGTTAGTGGTCCTGCAAGAAAATCCATTTTGGAAAAAAGCTTTCTGGAAAACAGAACAAATATGAACATGAATTGTTGCTCTTTTGGTATAACTTGTCTCTACCTACTGAGAGTAAAAACCTCCAAATACTAAGCTTTCCTGCATTTCTATTTTCTTCACTGGAAGGGAGAGAGGAAAACAAAAGATCTCGGCTGCGGAACATCTTCCTTCTCTGTCCATAAAGATTTCTTGAAAGGCACCTTTCCATCCTGTAGTGCATTGAGCCAGTGTTGAAATTTCCCTTTGGCTCTCCTACATGTGGCCAGAATTATTTATTTCTGCAGTATTTTGGACAGCATATTATTCTTTCATTTGCTTACAATATAATATCTCACCCTGTAGCCTGTCAAATTATGTGCCATTACTAACATGTCAAAATACAATGTAATATAGTAATGAAAAAAGCAAATATAAATACTTGCTTAGAATGTATATTAGTTAAGGTTTTTTTCTGAAATATATTTTTATTTTGCAGAAATCTTCTTGTGTGGAACACATTTGTCCTGCAAACCTACCAAAAAGTGTTTTCCAAAACAAGTATTTTCTGTCCTAAATCTGTTTTGATTAATATTTTGCAGCAATATTTTTCAAGAAACATACTGAAAGAATGTTAATGTTACAAATTCAAGTATAGCAAGTTTAGGGAAATCTAATTTCCACACTCCATATGTATATCATAATTCAATAAAGTGCCCACAATTTATTTTCTCTGTAATTCTGTCCTCATTCCCTTGATGCAATGGCCTTCCCTTCATTGCCTACAAATTCCACCGAGCAACCAGGCAATCTTCCAGTGTGGTGTCTGGTGTCCTTAACTTGGCAGAGGTTGTTTTTAAAAATCTCTCTCTTCTACATCTAAATAGGAGTTTATCAAGGTGAAGTGTAAAAACATTACTTACTATGATTCTTTTTTACCACCCTGTTCCAGTCCATAAGGGGTCATGCTTTGGGGAGTAAATTAGCCTCATCTCTTCTTGTTACCCTCAGGCCAAATGACAAGACTCAAAGAGGAGCTTGTAGGCACTGGAGGTGTCTGAAATCATGTTTCGCCCCATAATCCACCTGCTAAATTATGGACAGTGTAGCAATTTAAGACATTTTATATAAAGAAGTATATTTAGTATGCATATTTTTCAGTATATTTGATGAAAAATATTGCTGCAAAATATTAATCAAAACAGTTTTATAATAGGAAATACTGGTTCAACAAAATACTTTGTTTTACACTGTCTTTGGCATGGGAAGCCAAAAAATCTTCCTGTGTTACCGATGTTCTCAAGACCCATGGAATAGCAGTCTTTATATTAAGCCTATATATGTATTCTCTATTAACTCTTCACAACTGTCAAACACAACCTAAGTTCAAAGTTTGTTGATGTAGTTGTATGCTTTGACGCAGAGTTTTCCTGATAATTTTCCATGGACAGAAAGCCTAAGTTCTGTACCCTGGCTTTGACAAGACTATGTATTGTTTTACTGCTCTTTATCCCTGTTCTGGAGCTGGTTGCTTTCTGATATCTAACACATGCCTGCTCCTGACTGGTCTGAAGATGCATTTCTGCGAGAAGGACCTCAAATACACAAAAGGCTCCACCAGGGCCTTGTAACAAACAAGGTAAGGTCTCAGCAGGACCTGAGCTTTGGCTCTTAGGTCTTCCAAAGCACCTGTGGTGTTGGCAACCTGTTCATGACAGAACAAGCAGCTGTCCCTAACTGTCTTTGTGGCAATCATAAGGCTAAAGCTGCCTGAATGTTTTTTCCCCAAAACTGCCACCAGCAACTCTTGGAGAGAAGTGCCAAACACTGTGTGATGGCAAGGACCTGGGAGGCTCAGAATCATGAAAGCTGGTCAGTGTGTGTCCCCTACCACCAACACATATGTGCAGAAAAAAATGCTGATTCTCCCTTTGGAGTTGGGCAGGGGAGGAGCGATGCAGAAAGAAGACATGCTGTGAGCCTTGGCTATCCCGCAGGTCAAGAGATGTACTGCTTTCAAAATCTATGCATCCAGTAGGGTGTGCAAATGAAACAGTATTCCAGAGACTGTTTCTGGTTTAGTTGCAGTACTGATAAGATAAATATGATTCTTTTTTTTTTCTGTTTTCTTTTTTCTTTTTTAAAAAAATTTTGCCTCTTTGCAGAATGAAGGAATGGAAACATTGGACCAATGGAAGGGTGGGTCTGGGTCCACAGCATCACAGAAAATTTTTTGTGTGTTTTGTGTACCTCTACCTGTGCTCTTGTGTATTCAGTCTTGCTGATGAGCCAGTAATGCATAGCATTGATATATATTAAAAGATAGTGTGCCTGACAAAGGCAGCCTCTGCTACTTCCTGGGCGGATGAACATGGGTGCAGGACTGGACAGACACCAGCCACATCCCTGAATAGCCATTGCCGCTGCTGCAACACATGCAGTGCAGCAGGGAGTCTGGGGTGGGTTAATTGCCATCTTGGGCTGAACCCTGATGGTGGTAGGGCACCTTCCTGTGCTGTGGCACAGCGTGCTTCCCTGCCTGAGGGTGCGAGTCCATGTGTCTGGGACCAGACTGTGAACCAGACAGGAGCTGATGTGGGGCCCAGCCCACACACAGCATCCCTGGAAAATGTGTCTGTGGCTCCTGGTACCTGCTCAAATGCCCTGGGATGGACAAAAAGCTACAGCACCAGCCGTTGCTCCTGTCTGTGCAGGGGCACCTGTCACTCAGGGGGCAGCTGCCACCTTGAGGCCCCTGTGCCAGCTGTGACATGCCACCACATCCCCTGGAGTGTGGGGAGATGGTGGCATCTGCCACTTCTCTTGGATCAGTGTTGTCCTTATCCTGCTCAGGCGGAGTTCAGCCTCAAGCTGCAGGCAAATAAATGTAGGTGTCTAAGCACTGGGGAGCGTTCAGGTGCTTTATGTACTTGCCTGTGATCACTTTAGTTGTCATATGAATATACATGAAGCCGGCAGGTAAGACATAAGACCTAGAAAAATTCTTGCCCTTTTGGATCAGCCAGATACCAGGACAGGCAAGGGCATCTCAATTTGCAAAAATTATTTATTTTAATTCTAGTTGTGATGCCCAGACACAGTACATATCTAGATGCACAGAGCAGGATTCAGGTAACTGAAAATAGGCTCTGCAGTATCACTTTAGATATCGTGAGGTGTCCCACCCAAGAACAGCACAGTCTAGGCACAAATGGTGTGTTTCATTGGTCTGCTCTGCCTGGTTCTCTCAAATACCCCACAAACTCCAAATGACACCAATTATTTATCTGTTGATAGCTGAATGCTCTCTGTACAGAAAAATTTATTTGCTTAAAGTCAGGTGTCTATCAGCATTTAAAATATCCTAAGGTATCCTGCCATCCCAAGATGTCACTTCACAGATCTCAGATAGATCCTCTATCACATATGGCAGCTCTGAGCAGATATCTTGAGTATTCTAAGACATCTAGAATGGCTCTAAATACATGTGTTTACTCTTTTTAATTCCTTTGCTATATTTAGACATGTAAATTTAGTTGTCTACTGTGTGGTACTGAAAGAGGGATTTAATTCTGTGCTGGAGCGGTTACAACTCACCTGGACTATTTTAGAACTGCCTGTCAGAATAGGATCAACCCAGTCCTAGAAATGCTGGTCTTTTGTACTTTAGCACTAGAGATGGGCTCTTTAGTTCAACAGATGGATCATTTCCTCTCACAAGTTATAATTGCAAGAATAAATGCTGAATTGCTTATTACAGTATACATATCACATATATATGTATATACATACAGCTACATCTTATTGCAGTCTATGTATCTTTCAGAATCTCATGAAAACATAATGACTACACAATTGCCTCATGAAAGATAATGTTGCAGTAGCTCAGTGCAATACCTTGCAGGAAGGAAAGATTAATTTAAAGTACAACTGATTTCAGTCTCACACCCACCAGCACCCCAATATGAGTAAGCAGTCTGCTGAGCACTTGGGCACGAAGACACTTTTATCCAGGCAGTCTGTCCAGGGTTGCTGCCATAACATGGAGGAAGAGGGGGCAACAGTTTTTGAGCCCCTCCCCCACACTTTCTGGGTTCTGCTTAGGAGTGTGCTGGTTTTGGATGTGTCTCATTGGTACCAGTTAGGGGATGACAGTGGTTAATATCTCCATCCTGTCCTACATCTGTGAGTTGCCAGGATTTCATCACTGTCTCTATTTCAGATGTGGTTGTCTTTAGAATTCACAAGTAGATTTGTCCTAGGATCTTGATGACTTGGTGCTGCAGGTGTCAGCAACACATGCCATTTTTGTAGCCCTTCTCCATATCAATATGAACATTGCTATTACATTTTTGCAAAGTCCTAGAAGATTCCTGGGCTTCTATTTCTTATATATTGCAGACAGTTTGGTAACTACTGGTGAAGCATTTACCTTTTATGATTCATAAGTTTTCTTCTCAAAAGTCTCCCAAGCTTCTGGTGTATTTCAGCAATATATTGTGATAAAGTTTCCACTTTCCTGGCCTAGAATTACAAATTAAGATTACAGTTCACTTTTCCTATGCAATAATTTATGTCTTTAAGTTCTAACCTAATGCAATCTTCATATGCTATCTCTCTGTTTTATTGGATTCTGGTGAGCTTTATGATGTGCCTTCCCACTTTCTCATTCTCTATTATTCACCTCATATTAGCCACTTTTATCCAAGACAAACTGCAAAAAAACTTTGAAAAGAACAGAAGAGGTACATGTCATTGCTATGGCAGACACACTGTTTTCATGCATTTTCATCACACTTCCACTGATGGTCCTGCTGTGTATTTATGAAGGGCTACCTCTCTGGCTAATCTGATTTTTACTGGTTGTAACAGAGATGGCAGCTGACATCAGGTACAGATCTTCATCCAGGTTCTCCTATGCAGTATTTATATTTGGGAGCAGCACCTGACTCTCTCCCAAGATTAGCAGCAAAATTATCAATGCCACATAGTTTATATGAAGTTTAGTTCCAAAAATCTCTGTTATGAGAAAGTCAGGATGGTTGAAGAAAAGCTGAGCTGTGCAAGAATTAGGCAGAAATTTTGAGTAAGTTTACTTTTGTAAGAAGAAACTTATTTTCTGTATGATCCCATCACAGAGCATGTTTCTTACAACGCTAAATATTGATATGCAATTTAAAAAACCAAGAAGTGTCTATTGTCAATATCACAATCTGTTAGTAATGGCTGGAGAAAAAAAGTACTTCATAACAGGAAAAAAAGAAACTGTTCAAATACTTTATGTTCAGACCATTCAGTATTTAGAAAGTTGTTTCAGAACCACTGGAATGGTTATGAAAGTGTGCTGATAAAAGTGCAAGAATGTAAGCCTTGAAAAACAGGTTAAATTACTAGAATCCTGCCTCTTCAGGCCTCTGTATTGGCTTGAGCTGTTGTCTTCCATAGCCACCCTGGCATGTCATCCAGTTCCAGATATTGTGGCTCACATGAAGGAAAAATACAGTTGAAATGTGCCCTCTATGATTCTGCATTATCCTTGTGCATCTCTCGTGTCCTTGCAGCCTAGAATAAAGCCAGCAAGGTGGGGGGCAAAGGGAGGTGTTGAGGGACTAGGAGGTGACAGCAGCCCCCAGGTGAGAGGTGTCCCTGCACAGGTGGGAGGGATAGCTGCTGCTACATGGTGCCATCTCCCCATGGGCCTCGGCTGTGGGGTTTGTCTGTCCCTGTGCTTTCAAGCAAGCATTAAAAGCCACAGCCCTGATTCCTTGGAGAGCCATGGGCTGGGCCCTACGTCAGCCTTCTTGCACTGAAAACTAGTGATGTAGTAGCCATGTCACAGTGGGTGTCTGTGACATGGCTGGTACCAGGTGAGAAAATGGCTGCAGGGCTGGGGCAGGACTTAGTTTTGGAGGCAGCACAGGGCACGCATTGGTCTTCCCACACCTCAGTCAGTCTCTGGAGATTTTTTAAACTTTCTGTGGAACAGTATCGACCTGAGAAAAAAAGAAAGACACAGAACACCTTCTTGCAGCCTGCCATGACCTCAGAGGTATCTGCATCATCCCCATCCCCCTTCCCTGCTGTGTGAGACTTTCCTCAAAATGTTTTCCGATTCACAGGACCATGGGATGGGCCTTCTGGTTCGCCCAGTCATTTTGGGGATTCCCTTTGGGGATTTATGTATTTTACTCACGTACTTGTTCTCCTGGATTGGCATTTTGTCCTGGTTTCCCGTGTGTGCATGCAGGGTTGCCTGCACCTGGCAGCACAGTGCCAAGCCCAGAGGCTGCCCCAGAAATGGTGCACAGATGTCCTGTGAGGCTGGGGCAGATGTGAGGCTCTCAGCCTCTGCTTTGCACGTGGCAGGAAAAAACAGGCATCTAATCTGAAGCTGTTCAGAGATCACACGGATATGATGGCCTCAAAATGGCCACTCATGAGTGGTGGTCCTGCACACACTGTGGGCGGCACTGAAAGAGTGTGTCTTAGAGTTTTCCCCTTCAATAGAGGAGCAGCCCCCATCAGGTGCCCAATGGACGTGGTGGCCAGGACATGACAGTGCATGGGTGTGATGTGTCACTTACAAAAAAAGCACACTATGCAGAAGAGGACAGGACTGTGTGCAGTGATGTGAAAGAGCAGGGATGTGACGGGCAGGTCATGCCACCCTTTGGAGTCTGACAGACAGAATATTCACTGGAGAGTGTCTTGATACCTGTGGATGTTGCCACCATGGTGGATATGGTAGGTATATCTAGCATGGTGTAGTGTGGTGGGAATTTTGACTCCATGGCATTGCAGGAGATGCAATGGGAGAGTGCACCTGCAGCCAGGAGTACCATCCACGTAATTCTTTATGAAATAAATATTAAAATAGTTTATCAAGCACAGGGACAAAAACTGGCAGTCAAGATACTTATAAACTCTTCTTTCTATGACATGAGCATCCACAAATGTATGAGTACTGCTTCATTTTATTGTCGTTAAGTGGTAAAATGTGCATAGGCTTTTCAACCAGAACTGTTTTAGGTCTGCACAATGTTCAATTTGTTACAGACTAAAATTGTTTGTGGTTTGGAATTCAATAGTATTGTCAGACTGATAAAATGTCTGTTCTCTGCAAATAAACTTTCTAGTGCTATATTGCAATTCTCAGCAAGGTCTGTCTCTGTCAATTCATACAACAAGTTCAGGTAGGCAGACTGGAACAAAATGAATATTTTCTGGAGGTGAATTAATTTCCCTTGTGGTTAGTGGGGCAGGTGTATGTGAACAATAAAGGTTTTGCACATATCTTTTTTTCCCTTTAAACCATGTCTGCAACTAACAGCCACATACCACAGAAGGAAAATTTAAAACGTTTGCTCAGTTCAAGCTGGTAAACAAGTATTTTGTACTGGTGAGATTTAGCTCAGAATTATGGGAATACAGAGATTTCATAAACCAGCTAGGTTGGCTGTCAGACATCTCTTTATGTAATAAGAGATTTCGGGGATGAAATGACGGTTAATGGGATTTTGTAAACAAAAAAATTTGGAGTGGTTATATTCCACCCATGTAACTTGCTACCACTGTTTCATCCCTCAGTTGGCAATGATTTTGGACTTCTGAAGTGCAAAGATTTCTTTAAAAAAGACTTCAGTAGAAAAAAAAATTCATAGAACAAGACTGAAGCAGACTTTATTTTAGATTGAGTTATGTTTGCCTACCTGCCTGTACAAAGATGTGATGAAATTAGTCATATGCATAACATCTACAACAAGAAGTAGTAGCAGGCGTATTGAACTGTGAGGCTTAATCTATATGGAATTCAATGCTTGTTCAAACCAAGCATTTTCTGCTCCTCGGATGCCAGTTTAAATGTTTCATGACAGGTTCTGACACTGTGTAGATAATTTTACATGCATAAGCTACTTTAGATACTGCCTGCTCACCTTCTAGAATATGATAGACATAATTTATATTACATTGTTTTCTATTTGAAATTGGCAGAATTTGTCAGGGAGGTATAAAATACAGCAGGTTGCCTACACCTTTATATACATTGACTTCTGGAGCTAAGAAGAGCAGAAAATACTATCATAGCACAGCTTGGATAGGCTGCTACTGACCTCATGTCTAGAATCTCTCACCTTCTTGTCATGTTAACCATGACTTTAGCTTGAACCTTAATGATCCGTTACTCTAATTTTGTTATAAATTATGCAGTACACATTGGCTTAGTTGATGCTTACATTAGCTACCTAAGGACTCTTAAAGCCGTTTTAAAATCAGCCTAATATAACCTTTTTAGCTTAGGGCTGTTTATTTCAGACCTATTGGCTAACACAGAGGAGAGCAAAATGTAGGGGAAAGAAAAAACTTTGTAGAAGGAATCATAATTTAATTACATTCTACTGAATGGAAATAGCAGTATAGAAAAAGGACAAGAAAAGTGGAAGCAGTGCTTGGAGAGAAACAAAAGGAATAACAAAACAGTAAAATTAAGGATTTTTATTGATGTGGGAAGAACAATGAAGGCAATAAAAAATTTCATTATAGAGGTATAAGTGTACAGGTTCCAATGAAAGGGCAGTAGATGAGCAAAGTATAAGCCATATGAAAATTTAACAATTATGCAGTTAATGAGACATATGGAAAATATGCATTTAGGTAAATAATGAGGAGTTAATCAGCCAGGCAATTAAGCAGTAATATGTAATGTCTTATGGTTCCTACCTGTTCCATTAAATTTAGGTAGAAAGAGCCTTAGCTTCTCTCTTTTTCTTTTTACCAAAGTACTGAGCTTCCAGTTATTGCTTATCAGGAATTAAATTATAAAGGAGGCAACTCAACCTAAGATCATTTAAAAGTAGGGCTCATTTTCAGTAAATGAAGTAAACAGAATGAATGAGCTCCTAACAGCTGGTTTAGTTTAGATGAGTTATCTCAATTTAAAAGCAACACATTGCTGGGATTAAGATGGTGAAGTATGTGGTAGATTATGAGAAATGGTAAAACTCACATTATCGTTTTGTGTTACAAATATTGGGTACACTACCAGATAGCAAGGTAGAAACAGTAAAAGCTGACTCCAAGGGTGAAGTTTCTCAGAATGATGTGATTGCTGTTAAAAGGCTGATGAATAATAGCAGTGAATATAATGATAAGAGAAGTAGTCGACACTTAACATAAAAATACCTTCAAAATCTTTCAAAGGACTTTCTGATGTAAATACTTTTCCTTCTGAGTTCATGTTGAGTGGCCTGATATGTATCTGAAATATTTTTAATTTTTAGGCCAACTGACCTATAAATATGACTGCTATCTTGTCCATAGAGTTGTTATTTTAAAATTACTTGGGAAAATACCTTCATAAAATCCCATACTGTCAATTAGCCACTTACTTAGACTTTTATTTAAATATCACATGTAAATATTGTGAGTACCTAAAACATACATTAGATAAAAAGTATTGGAGATGTAAACTGTTAAGAGTTAAAAATCAGAATCTTGCTTCATGAGACATGAAGCCAGATAGCATTTCTTTTCATGGTAATACGTTGACATAATTCACTATCAATCACACAGTGTCTGCTTCATCTTCTGGAGTTACCTTCATTAAGTCACAAATCACAGCAGTCGCTACAAATAACAAACCCAGTGCATATTACATTTTAAAATAAGCTCTCTGTGAAAACAAATCAATCTTATGGGTTTGTGTTGTTGCCATAATAGATGTTCCAAGACACATGTTTTAGATAAAAATGAAAATGGTGACTCAAACTAAGTATTTTATATACAAAAAAGTTAAACTCCTTGCATTATTATGTTTCCTCTTCTGCATAAGTCAGCTGATAGGAAAGAACATATGGAAAAGAGATTGAATTCAAACTTATGGATTACTTTAAAATTGCAACAATGCCACAAAATTTCAGTAATTAGCACAAACAGGGAACACAACTGGCCCAGTTATATACTTGCAGTGAAAAATGAAGCCAGAGTCAAAGAAACTTTGAGTAGCTGACACAGTTATGGCCTCCTCAAATTTGTCATGCTTGTGTCTGTTTCATGGACAGGGCTACTAACCCAGAGCTTAAGAGTATTTAGTATTTCATTCTGCGCATGGGGATAAACCCTGTCATATTTTTGCATATATTTTGTGGCAGTGAATTCTTTATCAAAACATTAATCTCAAAGGTCTGAAGGGCACAGAAGATTTGCTCTGATTCCAACTACCATTGCCCAACCATTTATTTGGCTTCATAAAATGAACCCTTAGCATGGATTAATAAAGCTGAAATCTACAGAGCAATTTTTTCCAAATTTCAAATACATTGTTCTAGTGAAATTTCAGTCTATTATTTTTAAGCTCAGGCATATGAATATGTGGAATTGAATGAAATATTCTTTTTAAAAATATGGAAAAGCTGATGTCTAAAGCTTAAGTACTCAGTCAGGGCATGCTGCGTCAGAAAGAGAAGCCCAAAACTTTTGTTAATAAAGATGTAATCTGAGCTGATTGAAACTGCAAGAAGAAGCTGTGAAAAACTCCTTCCTAAATTCAAAAATAAGCTGTAATAATCCATTGTGGCAGTAAAGCATCTTCCTTATTATTTCCTCAAAGCACTCCTGAACCATTAAGGAGCTCCAAGCCATGCCTTTGCTCTGTGCTCCTCCCACGGAGGTCCAAGCAAGTGCGGTTCTGTACAGGCACAGTAGCTTAATTTGCAAAAGCTGTACAACTGCAGTAGCATGGCCTGATAGTTATGCTGATTAGCTGGGTGTCCCAGCAGAGACAATTAACTTCACACTGATACAACTCTGCTGTACTTCTTGCCATTTGTTTGGCACCAGCTCAGAGTCCTCCCCAGTTGTCCACTTTACGACACAGAACCTACTTTTAATTTCTATAGTCTCCAGACAAAACATGTGCAATAATAATTGGGAAGCCAAGGCACAGGAGTGGGAAGGATCAAACTGAGGTTGGATGACAAAGACAAGTCGCAAAACCTGTGAGGGCTTTAGTGACTTTTGTGACTTTTAGATAAGTCCACATTTCAAGTCTGCCCCAACAGCAGTCTTAACATTGTAGCTATGTTTATGGAATCTAAATTAAAAGGACCAGTACAAAAATTGGTAAGAGGAGCAGAAAACGGAAGGCTACTTTTTTGTGAACTGATGTTCAGGGAACCAGGAGCTATATTTTTTAATACACACAGACTATTACTTTGATATGCTAATATCTTCCTACCAAACTGGCATTTCTGTGGAGGTAGACCAATACATTGATGTAAGTTTTAGATTGGTCTCTTGAACCTTTCACGATTTCTCAGCTTCTTAAGGGATTTTCTCACATTTGTAAAAAAGAATGTTTGTCCTCTATTTCAAAAATACCTTCATTTACTGAGCTGCCTGCAAGGTCAAAATCAACACAGCCATCAATATTAATTCAGTAGAATGTCTAAGTAGAAAAGAGCATAAAAACATTTTGCGTAAGATGTGTATTAGTTTCCTGCACTTTTTTCATTGTGCCAGATTTTATTTATAAATGCGTAACACCATCCTGTTGATGATGACTATCTTTTCTAGACAATGGCCAGCATTACCTGATATAAACAGTATTCTTGGCTACATGAGGAGTAGTGTTGCCAGCAGATCAAGGGACGTGACCCTTCGCCTCTGCTGAGAGCTGCTAAGAGACATCTGGAGTGCTAGGTTCAATGCTGGGCTCCCCAGCTCAAAGGAGATATGGAGCTACTGGAGGGTCACTGTTAGACAAGCTTTCCTACCTATTGGGAAATAAAGGTTTTAGGTTCATTTCACCTTGCATGATATTTAAATGCTTGTTCTTCAGAAAAAGCTGCAGTATGAATTTCACCACTAAAAGATTTTTTCTTTTGTAGTTTTGGTTGTGGGGTTTATTTTGGGGATTTTGTTTGTTTGCTTGTTTTGGTTTTTTAATATTGAAGCATTGAGAAACATTGATTCTTTATGCCTTTTTTAACTGTGTACTTACAATCATTACATGCATGTAACCAAATTTCTGTAGTGGAAATAGCAGATAAAGACAACAGTTAATAAGTAAATACCAGTGCTCTATATTAGACTATTCACATACTTACATAAAAAGAACATTATGCATTTTCCTTATCAAGAATATTGTCAGAGATTAATGTTTTCATTTTCTGTAAATTTGTATCAAAATAATTATGTAGGATTTACAGGGAAGATTTATTATTGGTCTAATTGGAAAAATGAAGCAGGGTTTTTTTTTGCCTCATCTAGTATTACGTATTATCTCTTTGCAAAAACCTCTCCTATCCTTTAATTGTCACATTGACTGATATTTAAAAA
The DNA here is from genome assembly GCF_949628215.1 of Phalacrocorax aristotelis. NCBI lineage: Eukaryota > Metazoa > Chordata > Aves > Suliformes > Phalacrocoracidae > Phalacrocorax > Phalacrocorax aristotelis. The sequence continues at coordinate 107,294,509 of NC_134276.1, read as the reverse complement.
CTAGAAAAAGTATGCATATGCCAGATGAGATAGATATGCAAGGTTTCATTTGCGTACTTAATTTTAATTGTTATGCACTCCTGGTATGCTATTGAATGATTAATAATAATGCTTTGAATGTCTCAGATAAACAATTCTATAAAAGTAGAAAATGGTTAACTAATATTTACTCCTTATGATTTACTGCACATTCAGGTAGGTAGGAAATAGAACACAGATTTTTTTTTTTCTTCCATTTAAATTAGAATAGATACTTCCTAAATTTGAAGTGCTGAGTTAGGTACTATTTTGAAAATCTCCCACTTAAATGGTGTAGTGACATGTGATTTTGAACAATTCAGGAGTGTTTTAAAATATTGTATCATGAAACAAAATGAATACATGAAACATTATTTCCAGTTATTAAAAATTGTTACTTTATGAAACATGTTCCTCAGATACTGTTTGTAGCATGCCATTAAGAAAGCAGTTGTGTGTGTATGGCTGTAGGGAGGGTAGTTTCTTATTTTTCCATTTTCCCATTGCAAAAATCTGAAGGGTTAGTTATGTGCAGTGATAGCTGGGCTGGCAGAAATGAACTCTCAGTGACTGCAGGGCATCTTACTGCTTCTCCCTACATGCCTTCTGTCTCTTACATCCTAGACTGTCAGTGGATATTGTAATACTGCTACTTGCAAGACACCATAACACTTAAAAGACTGAGTTTTTTTCTAGTTCAAAGAGTTCATAATATAAACTAAACATTAGCTCTAGGGTAGTAATTATGATTATGAAAAGCAGAGACTTTGTTAGTATGAGAGAGGATAAATTATGCAGAATAAAACTTTGATGCAAAATATGAAATTTGGAAAGGGAATATTTTTTTGGACATTTGGACATTTGGACAATCTATCAAATATAAGGGATTAGCAATAGTCTAAGGAGGCTAAAATAAAAAGAAAATTATGGAAGGGTAGGAAGAAATAAGGAGATAGCACGTTAAGCTCAACTTAGACCTGCATGGGCTCTTTCGATTCTTGAATAAGACATTTAATTCCTTGGCTTTCCAGCATCTATGCCAGGTAGTCCAAAAATATAGTGACGTTAGTTATCTGTGTTCATATTGATTAGGAGTCAATGGCATTCAAATATCCCAAGGCTTTCCAAAACTCTTTTTAATGAACAATTAGAGTAAACTGCATTCAGCTACTTGAAATCTGTGTGAAACAGAATTTTTTGAGGGGTTGATGTTAAATTTTGAAATTAACTTGGTTTAATGTGTGATGAATTAACAAGTGTCTGTTCTGTGCAATAGAAGTGCTTAGAGAACCACATTTTATCCACTAATTTACAGTCGACAGAAGATTGCTACATACTTTACACAGAAAAATGTAGTTTGCGATCTTTCCCCATGGAATTTAAAATCTCATTTTAGAAGGATTAGAGGGAACATGGTGAAGAATATTAAGTACTAAGAGAGATTATTAGATAAATCTATAAAAAGTTTACAGTAAAAAAAAAACAAACCACAACAAAAATTACATTGTTAATCCAGCATGCATAGAATAAATTTTGTTTGAGAGATTGATATGTAGGGCCAATAAACCCACAATGCCCTTTGCTATATCTAGTGATACTTCTGTTCTCCTGGCTTCTTCTTCTTCTCACCTGAATTTTCTCTGATTCCTCAAGCTTTGAGGGGAATATGGTATTAAATATATAGGTTTATTTAACATCATACCCTAATTTTATAAAACCAGAGTGTAGAGTGTACCATATGATTAACTCTGTTGGCCACAAACATTCTTTTAAAAAAGTCATTAACACCTCACAGTGCTAATGATCAGAATATAAAATCTCTAATTATTTCAAATGCAAAGAGGAGGGAATGATTACAGGCTAATTAGTATGTTTGAATATCTTACGAAACATTCCAACGTGAATTCTTACACATATATAAGCACAAATATATGTATGTATATATGTGTGCACATATACATAAGTTTTATAGACTAAGTAGGGTGATCAAGCACTTTGAAGCTGGAAAACTGTAGAATTAAGATAATTTAGATAACTGTAATTCAAATTCTCCCATTGCACATTTTAAAGGGAGAGGAAGTAATGTGACCTTAGCTTGCTTCTATTACAAGGCTGTGTTAAGCACTTGCCATTTTCTCCCCATGTACATTTATGTAATAAAAAAATGAGCTTACATCTTGGTGTAATACCTTAATTGTTATACCAATAGCCAAAAGAGTTGTTAATGAGCAGTTGCAATTGATTGAACAATTAGTGAAAACTAATGCATGGGCATAAAAGGGAGTGGAAGGGCAAGCAGGACTCTTGGGCAAAGATCAGACACAATAGCTGCTTTTCTTCACTAATTGGTACCTGCTGATCTGAGTGCTTATCTACAGTACCTTTGTAGAATGTATCCTTAGCTCTGTTTCAAATATGGTTCAAGAGCTATTAATTTTCTTTTTTTTCTTTGTCTCGTCTCTTTGCACAGCTCAGGTCTTAAGAGAGCTCTTGATAGGACCTTTAGATCAAAATGGACAATAATTGATCATAAAGTGTTCTGGTCAAGTATTACCTAGTTCTTGAAGTCAACAAAAGCTCTACCATCAGGTGCACTGTATGTTTTTCAAAAGTAGCATAAAACCTGGCTGCAAGCCCTCCCCTTCTCAAACCATGTACACAAACATCCTGAGCACAACCTCAGCATTTTGAGTTCTCCACTTGAGTACAAAGAAGGATTTTCCTTTGGCTCTTCTTTAAAAAAGAAATATATTTAATTAGTTTTATTTGTATACATCTGGTTCACACTAGGTAGTTAATCTTACTCTTCATTTATGCTCTCATAATGATAAGGACCTTGCATTGTTCACAGAGTTTAGAATTATATTCTTCCAGTTCTCTGGAGACATTTGCTGGCCATCTTTCTTTGCTGCATATTGCCAACAACATCAGGTGTGTATATAAAACAATTTGTACATAAGATAGCTATCATGTTCAATCACACAGACACAGAAAAGGATGCTGTAGGGGATGTCATGGAAGAAGGTTTTGGTTTTGTTTTGCTGGGAACACTCAGATCAACTTGTCAGAAAATTGCTATAGGTGTTATTTCAAGGAGATAGCTATTTTTAATATCTTCATATTAATGAAGGGTCCTGTTTTTTACAGTTCTAAATACAGAAAAGTACCCATTTACTCTCCCTTTACCCAAGTTGCACTATATATATAGCATTTACATGGGAAAACAGTTTTTTTTTCTATTGCTGTATATGTTGTTATGCAATCTCGCAGAAATTATTTTCCTTTCCCTTTAAAATGTAATTTGTTAATTATTTCCTTTTATCCTGACTTTGAGCAGATCAGGATGAACACTGTTCAGAAAAAATACTTAGCAAGTTTAAAGCCTCAGCGATGTGCAAATCTCAATTCTAGAGACCCTATTAAATGCATTCTCTCACCTATTAAATGCATGTATTTACTGCAGGCTACATAATTCTCTAAGTTTTAAATATGCCACACCAAACATGGGAAACAAAAGATGAAACTCTGTACAAAGTACTAACCCTACAATGAGGACAAAAGCTGAAGTGCCAAACGTTAGGAGGAACAAATAATTCAAGAAGGGTATCTCAGAGTATTATCTTAAAGAGGAGTTTATGGTTTCAGATTATATAAAGGGAACTCATACAACTGGTAATTGCATATTGCTGATATCAGATTGTTACAGAAATACTATAAGCAATTGTCTTTTTAACCTTTTCAATTAAGACTAACAATATAACAATGTCAATATGCTGTTTCTTGTACACTACCAGCAGTGAAACTTCACCTTGCCTACACCAGCTGTGTCAATGAGATGTGTGTACTCCATGGTGGTACATGAGCATTACACACAAGTAATATTCAAAATATGCCAGAAATGGGTGGTAAGCCATAGTAACACTTCAGAAAGGAATCCTGGCATGTTAGATAAAGGAAGATTGGTGTGAAATTAGGACATACTGAGATGTTTCTCTTTTTCTTCTAAATCAGTACTGCTAAAATTTCAGAAATCCTATTTGTTTTCTGCTGCATATATGCAGATACTCATACACATATACATGCATACATATATCAGTCCATATGCAAATTTACAGTAACAGAGAATTTGGAGTAAAACTTGATATACTTTTCAATTGCATGCTTTTCACTAACATAGCAATGTTAATCTACAGCAGCAAATTGATTAAGCTGATCAAATGAGGTAGTTTGAAAGATCCCACTAGGCCATTATGATGGATCATAGCTTGACAAATGATGAATAATGCATAAGGGCCAACATGTTGACATGTTACTTAATTACATTGTTAATGCAACCATGATATGAGAATTTTAGAAGGCAAAACTGCCTAAGTCTGAAACAGTGATGGTTATCTAGTACCATATAGCAAAAAAGTCAAAGACTGAATAACAATCAGAGTGTGAGGCAAATAGTAAAAGTAATGAACTACACACGTAATGTGGAAAAGATACGTGAAAATGGAAAAGATAAGGATGATTATGTGTTTGACAAAATATCAGCAAAAAAGTATTGAGATTGTACTATTGTCTTAGTGTGGCCCTCTTAGCCCCTCAGAGTCTTCTGTGAAGGGCATAAGTAAAATAACATGCATAGGAATGAACAAAAATATTCAGGAATATAATGAGCGAAGTAACATGACATTAATTAAGATTGATTTTTGTGCTGACATTACTAGTACCTGAGACAGACACATCCTCTTATAAAACTGAAGTTCTTCCTAATGTTTCCAGTATATTTTTAAGGAGTGCAGATTGTATTTTGCCACCTAAACTTCAGGAACTGCTCTTAATACCCACCAGGGGAAGCCAGATCACAGCACAACTCTGCTAGAAACTAATTATAAAAACAGGTGGTTTAAAAAAATAGGGACTATCAATTATAGTTACTGTTCCTAATAGAGAAGCAGTAAATGATCACTGAATGTTTCACTACAGTAAATAGTCTCCTACTAACCACATTAATGATATTCTGGTGAGTGTTTTGGTAAACCTCCAGAATCAAGAGTAAGCTCTTCTCTGTACGTATGAACTTAGTTGTGTTCATCAGAATAAGTAATTTCATTTTTTCCCCTTTCACAGGCAAGGTTTGCCAGTTTTGTTTGAATTTGAGTTCACATTTTCCCATCATCCTTCAAAAGGTCTTACTGATTTCCATCAGTAATTATAAATATTAATGCACATATTGTATCTTGCATTAGTCCTACTTGTGAAAATCTATTTTCATTTTAATTAGCAAAATTATTTACTGAAGGTAAAGTGAAAAAAGTTAGGTAGCTAACTTATAACTATTCACCTTATATGGCTGAAAAACTATTTATTGCTAATTTTAAGTGTTCATTTTGATAATATGGATCTTTGATTTTCTAAAATCAATATAAAACGTACAATTTTTTGAAAAGGACAAAAATATATTAAGATTTCCACTTAAGCTCAAGCAGACCTTAACTGTATATATTAAAAGTAATATAAATTGTGCAGATTTCTTGATCTAATTTTAAGCAAGTAGGGTGTGTTGCCTAAAATCTGGATTTATAATAGCAATTACTAAAAAAAAAATTACTAAGGTCTGTACCTATACTTGTCTGTTTTTTTTAAAGAAATCTGTCAGGATTTTGCTTACCAGTAATTTGAACTACTAATATAAATCCCTTGTGTATTATTGAAGTAGAATTTAAAGTTCAGATTGGGCCAGTTTTCACTGCATAAGCTTATGAAAAGTGTGGAATTTTGGTACTTAGATGATCAGCATGGTAGTCTATTTTTCTGCAACACCCACGTTAGATATTGTGATATTTAACCGCCCATTGGTCTGGGGTAAACATGATACTAACATGGAGGAAAATCAGAATCTGAGTAGAAAAGAATGAAATACATTAAAATAGGCTAAAAGGAAAGCTTCAATGAAAATAGCCAACTCAAAGTTAAACTGCTTCTATTTTTCTGTAGAAAACACAAAATATAAACTGTATGTAAACTAGAAGGTGCTGGAGAAATAAGTGAAGAAACAAAGGTGGCAAAAAAACAAAAGACAATAATAATAAGAAAGATGTTCTAGAAAGACATAAAGAGTGTCTGTGAAGCTTGGTTAATGATAGACAGTGAAACTGAAAACAAAATTAAATGGATTAAATAGCAGGAGATCACTAATTTCTAGGGGAAAGGCTAAAATGCAGAATAAGAAGAAATGAGGGAGGAGTATTTTGTGTAGCAAACCCATGAACTATCAAGGAAGGCAGCTGAGAGGAGGGCTAAACATTTGGTGCTTTTCCTGCATGACAATGTGGGCAAAAGCACACTTCTGAAGAGATGTAAAATCACACAACATAGGAATTTACGAGCCAAACAGTGCTGAATCATAGACTTTGGTCAAGAAAGAGTTAACAAATACTACCCCAAGAGTAGGTGAACTCTAAAAAAGGTATATTGTGATCTGTGTTACCTAATTAACATAAAAAGACATATTTAGAATTTTCAAAATATGATAATGGATTTATCTATTTAATATAGAAAGTAATTATTAGGCTATATTTAAATGGTGTAAGAATTAATGACTGTTAAAATGGTAGTAACATGCCTTTTTTTATTTTTACACGTTCCTCTTGCCTTCACTGGCTTGAACTGTTTGCCTACTTGACATCTTTGGTAACCAGCTTCCCCCAAAGGCACAAGCTTCTGTGCCTCTGACTGATCACACTCCTTGGTTACTTCTTGTCAAGAAATCTCTGTACTAGAGCTCACTGTGTGAACAGTACCCTGGTGTTAACTATGGCAGAATATCTCACACAGCAAGGGCACCTCCTTCCTGACCTGGGTTTAGGTTGCTGCACTTTGTTTCTAATCTGTAAGTCCTAAAGGTGTAACCACTGGTATTTAAAGCAACCTAGTTATGCTACAAGTGATTGATAGAGCTTAATTCCTCAAATCTGTCCCATGGTAGCTTGAGCTGTCTGAAATCATACTGGCATATGTAAGCCTTTTTGGACCATGTGAATCGTGTCCTAACTGTCTCTGTGCACCCATTTCAGCAATCTACTTTTTATGAGAGAGTATGCCCATACTGTCAATTTGCCTTGCTTCATATTTTTGTTCCCCACATCATCTGTGCTTCATTCACACTTGCTCACTACAGGGCTTACTACTGGAACAAATCACCTACCTCCCAGAGGAAACCTGGACGAAATTAACAGGACATTTGCTTCAGGATCTACCTCAGACAGACAGTATGGATGCTTACTGAAATAAAGTCAGGCCCAATACTAGCTCAGCAGACCTTAGGCTTTCAAAACCCCTTATCCCACAACTCATGCTATACAGATAAGTATCATTCTATGAAAGTACCGCTCTGGCTGTCTTTCACATAGCTTTCTCATTATTTCATAATGAATTTCTTAACTTTGTACTTTCATGACTGAAAAGAAACACACAAATAACCACTATGACTGATGGTAACAGGATTTTCATATGGGTGCTAGAGCAGACCAAATTTTGATGAAATGGAAACTCTATGAGTCTCTTACAATCAGAGCAGCTGAGGCAGGAAGGTACCTCTGGAGATCACCTGGTCTAACCTCCTGCTCAGAGCGGGGTCAGCCAGAGCAGGTTGCCCAGGACTGTGGGCAGCCTCGGAGACTCAACAACATCTCTGGGCAACCTGTTCTAGTGTTTGACCACCCTCACACCAATAAAATCTCCCTGAGTACTGTTCGGCTCCAGGCTGAACAGTCCTAAATGTCCCAGTGTCCACTCATATATCAGATGTTCCAATCTCTTAATCATCTTAGTGGCCCATTGCTGGATATCCTCATGCACTTCCTGCAGTCCTAAACCCGGAGAGCTGCATCCTCCCTCAGGAGATCATCTGAGCCATGGTCTCTGGCATGCTGGGTGGTAGGGGCAGCTGCTGCTTCAAGGGGTGCTGGGAACCGTGCAGGGTGTCACCACCATTGCCAGGCACGCAAACAGTCCTCAGCAGCCTCAACTGCTGCTGGAGCTTGTCAGTGGTCGCAGCGTCCTGTAGCTGTCCTCTCCCAGCAGGGGCAGGCACCTTGGAAGTCTTAAAGTGTTACCAGAGTCCTCCAAAAATCCCAGAAGTTGGTCCCAGGAAGTTTAGAAAAGGGGCTCATAAGCTGCTGCACAGGCAGCAGAGGTTGTGGGCTGCCTCTGTTAGCCGTGCTCTTTTCTAGCGTGATGCAAAAAGGGCACAGGCATATACAGTAGCCCTTTGGCCAATTTTGCATGCTTGTGTATTTTATTATGCGTGTCTGAGTGTTTTTCTTTCCTCTAATTCTACTCATGTATTATGTATAACTAAACATTCATTGAACCAAAAAAGACAGACTCTGTAACTAGTGTTAAGGGTACATGACTCTACTGCAATGATAATTTATTTATCTGCAGTAAAACAGCAAGGAAGAGAGAGATACGGGTACATCAGTTTCAGGCTGCCAACTAATAGAATTAAACATGGAGGTTTCTCTGTCCAAAGTACCCTGTATCTACTGCCCCTACATAATTTTTTTGTAACCAACTAGAAATCACACATTGTTGAAATCCCATGTTTCTTTGCAGCAAGTCAAGCTAGAATCTTTCAGCCATCAATCTTTCCTAGACATATTCTCTCTTCAAGTTTATTTTTTGATGATTTGTACTTCAGAGGTTTTAGATTTGTTCTGAAGGAGAAAAGAGAGTAGTGACATATATTAATGGAAAAATAGTGTTAAGTACTGTATATCATTCTTCTAAATGTGCGTGTACTAAGGATTCCAAATTACATAGATAATGTAATTATGAAGAGATTCCATATTTTTATTAACAGACACTAAACAGCATTTTCTTTCTATGTACTGTTACATAGGTTTTTATTTTTCTTTTTGCATTTTTTTTTCTTTTCTGAAGAATTTTTGAAGTGCCAAAATGAGGAAAAAAATCATGTTTTATTATGTGTTCCTATTACACTCTGGCCCTACTCCTCTTGTATATGAAAAATAATATATAGAAAAAATGTATTGAAAGCTCTCGGTATTTCAAATGTGTTGATAAGTTTTTAATATTCCCTTCTCCAATTAAGCGTATAAAATAAGTGGGTATCATCTCAATTTCACACACAAGAAAGTGAAAATAATCATTTAAGGGTTATGTCCAGCTCACATTAGCATACATGGAACCAAATTGTTGTAGTTAATGCCAAGATGAAAATACATGAGCTATAATCTAAGGCTTGAGAGTGTACTATGTAGCAATCTTGAACGTTAAAGACTGGAGTTTAAGTGCCATCATCATAATGAAAACTGAGTTTTCACTGTATTGTTCACCTCATGAGTTTGTACGAGAAAGAACAACGTAACACATTTTCAAGGTGTTATGTCAAAGGAAAGAATAGGACAAAACATAATGCTTGTCCTCCCCCAAAAGCTGAAATAATCCAGGCTAATAAAACCTCTGTCTAAAAAGACTTTACTGTAATAAAAATTAATACTACAATTTACAGGCACTAATTAACAGTTCGGAGAGACTTCATCTTTTGACAGAAGTTTATGGCTAACTTTATTTTCTCCCTGGTGACGGTAGCATATTAGACTTCAAAACAAAGAGGATGCCCTCATAAAATCTGATTTTGACTTTTGGGAACATGAGCTGGCACAACTCATTATTTTCTCTTAGAGCCAATCAGGCTTTGAGCTTGAGAAAAACATTTATTAGTTTATTGGGTAGAGGCACAGGGGACATAAAAGAATCCTGAATAAAAATACAGTTTTTTTAAAAAAGATCACACTGCTGCTATCACATGTAGTAATATTTTTATTACTTGGAGTAGTATAAAGCAAGCAGAACTAAAATAGCCTATTTGTGGAGTTTTGAACACTACATTATACTCGTAAACATCAGCATATACAACAAGTTTTATAGAAAATGTGTGTAGGTAAGGTAAGACTTTATTGGTACACTAAAAATATTGAATTTGGGACTCAGAAAATGCAATAAATGGAAAACACCCATCCGCTTTGTCTTCTTCAGCCTTATGCTGTGTTTTTTTTCCTTGAGTTTCCTGCTGGATGAAGTTACCATTATCAGACTAAGCTTAATTCTCTGTCACTGCTTTACTGTCTGCTGCTCTGAAGTCTGCATGTGGAGTGGCTCCTATGATAATTTCCAAACCTTTTCATCACATTTAAGTTGGCTAAGTTTTGTGTCTTTCCATCTCCCTTTCTACTTGCTGTTTCCTTTGAGCCCACAAAATTCACCAGGTATGTACTTCCACTTTTCCCCTTGCATCCATACATTACACACATCCATCCCTCTGACAGGACCTCTGGATAAAGAATACCCAGAGGTTCAGATGTAACCTACAATTCAATATAAATTTACACAAAACAATAGTGAACACTGCAGAAAACAGAAGAAGGGCTCTGGATGACATGCAAGGGTTAAGTTTACTCAGAACAGGTTATTTTCATTCCCAGTTTTCACTAGAGGTGGTGGATCTCAAGTCTCAGCCAAATAGTAAATATTTTTTCATTTACATGTGGCTTTTGCATACGGCAGTTATTTTGAAAAGAAGCATCGTTAAGCTTTCAAGTGTTGTCTTAATGCAAATATGGTGAAATGTCATGGGAAAGCTATGTCTTCAAAACTGTCTCGGTATTTTTCAGTATTTACCTCTAAGGGACATGTCCTCAGCTGTTGAAATTGTTCTCATTGGTTGGGTAGCTATGGCAGTTTGCTCCACTTGAGCATCTACACCCAGTTGAGCAAGTCCTCCTCTCTTACTTGAAGGTTCTGAATATTGAAAAATTAGCTTCAAGTTCATTTTCATTGGCACAAGACTAGAACTGATGTACTCAGATCTTGTAGGTGTAGGTCTTATTTTTATTAGCATAACAGTTTGAGCGCAGTTGTCAGGAATGTCTAAGGGATTTTCCTTCTTGTTCAATGAACAGTAATTAGTATTGCAGCAGACACATGTTTTTTTTATAAGAATATAATAGATACTTTAATTATACAGATATTTTAACCAATATTTTACTTAATCAAAATGCCACTTTTTTGTTTCTGTGTAAACAAATGCTTCAGAAGATTAGCTCTGACTTTTTTTTAACTAAAAAAAACAGATGAAATTTCTATGTTAAAAAAAAGTTATATTTCTACAACCTAATCTCTCATAATTTATGGACTATCTTTTTAAAGTTACAAACATTTTAGATAAACTAAAACATACTTTGTTGTCATTGTGGTAGCTCTAGGATACGCTAGTCATAATTACGTGCAGCTAATAATTGTTGCTTTCTTTAAATTTACAGCAGGCCTACACTGTAACTCTTTAAGAATTTTATTTTTTAAGTTGAAGGATGGGGACCTCAAGCCATGCTGTCATACAAATATAGTTGTCTGTATGAACTTGTAACTTTAAAGCACCGTCTCTCATCTCTTAATCTCAGAACAAGATTTAATGTACAGATTCCTGTTGACACAGCAGTGGTTCAATAATATCTTGAATCCTGGAAAAGGCAAATTAGACACATGATTATCATGCCCCTTTTAAACTGTTTCATCTTTACTGTCCTTATTACCTGGTAGGCTTTGCTATTGTTTTATGAAGCCTTCCTGATGCAGAGTTAACAGCCTTTACCAGCTGTTCTGAAGCTGATCAGACCCTGACCCTCACCCACTCCAGTCTCGTCTCGTCACTCATTTCTCAAACGTGCCACTTTGAATGGGAACAGTTTGCATTGACGCTCATTGTAATTAGACCAGATTTTATTAAGCTTCTTTGCAGTAGATGAGTATGTGCTTCTTCAATATATATAAGGTCACTACAATGCATGTATCAAAGTACTGATTGACTGATGGTTTCATAGATGAAGTTCATACTCTTCAATAGGAAGTACTGAAGGGCACAATCTTTGACGGACGTGTTGGCCTCAGTGGTTCCTTTTACCAATGACACTGACCTTTATGTTTAGTCACACCACACACTGTATCTATTTTTGTTTCTGGTTTTGGTAGGTTTGTTTCTCCATAGAAGGAGCTGTTAATTTTCATTAGCAGAGGAACAAGCCATTCATCATGGGACCTCACTAGGCAGAAAATCCAGACCTCTTTTTCCCATGTTCCCTTCTGTATCTTTGGCTCTCTGAAATTGGTGTGTAGGAAGCCCATATTTAGTCACAGAGAATGACAGTTAATGTATTTTGCTGATACATTACTTAAAGTTTTGTTCTTCAGAAAAAATCATCCTATGTTTTGTCTCACTTTTTGATATAAAGGTTGGAGAACATGAGTAATAATATTCTGCTTGACTGCAACCCACTGTTAGTGTACTATAGCTCTGTTGGCTTTGCTTTTGCAACTGTCATGGTTTCAAGCAAGTTGGTGGAAACTATAAAAAAAATTAATGGAAATATAAATAATTCAACAGGCTGGGAACAACAAATGTGCTTTTTGTAGAGTAAGTCATTGCTCACAAGTCTCTTAATGGTTGTTACTCTAGTCAAAAGCATGTTGGTAAGAATGATACAGTAGCTTTAGTGTACTTGGCCTTTCAACAGGCTTTCAAAATTTCTTACCAATGGCTCTTAGAGAAATTAAATTCTCACAGGCTAGATAGGAAGGTTATCCATTAGTAACCAGATTAAAAAATAGGGGAAAAGTAAGGAATATGTCATTGCTTTTTAAGGAACTTGTTTCCAAATCTGAAATGCTGTTTGGTGCTACTTTTCCTCCCCCAAAGAGTTGTCTGGATATTTTATTAACACAGCCAGCTACAGCCAAAATATGGAAGGGGCCACTCTGAGGTACTGTTTAGTCCTATGTAGACCACAGAATGAATGAATGAATATATAAATAGTTAATTAAACATCTCTTTAATTGCTGTTTGCATATTAGTACAGTGGTTTGTGCAGTTAGTGTGTGGTACATATAAATCTAGTCTCCTGGAAGCAAATGGAACCTTGGTTGCTTCATACCCCATGACGACTCATAGTCCTTTTGCTGTTAGCAATAAAGTGCTGTATAAATAAGCACAGCCCAGCTTCATGAGGTAGTCTGAGACAGGTCTTGCTTGCAGCACTACAACCTTTTCTAAAACGGTGCGCAGGAGAGCGAGTTCACCCTCTTACCACTCCTGTCCCCTGAGGGAAAAAGCACCAAGCCCCTACAGCAGAGCTGTGTTTACACCATATCTCCTGGGCAGGCTACAGCACAGAGCCCTGGCAGGTGCAGAGCTTCAGCCATCTCTGGCTCTTCCAAGCTGTGCTCCAGGGAAGACCCTTCCTAGCATCTTACAAAAGGATATTGTAGCATTTATACAAAATCCATCTTCTGGATTCTCCATCAGTCTACATGTCATCTGCTGCTGATAAACACTGCCAGTTTTTAATCTTTTCCTGCCATTTGACTATCTGAGTTGTGCTGCTGTTAATTAACTCTGCCACTTTTCACCTTACTGTTGCCATTTGATTAACTTTTCCATTGCTGCCTTTTGGATTTTGGCCTGTTTTTAATTCATTGCTGCCATTTCATTAACTCACTCTGCCATTTAATTTAACTTTTGTCTTTTGATTTACTTACTGTTGCCAGTGGATTTAACCTTGTCTTACCAGGCAGCCTGACTTTGTCTTCCAGCTCCTCCCCTAACCCTTACCTCTTCCTTCAGCCAGACATTTCTGTGGTTTCCTCACAAAGGCTCCACCAGCTCTTATTATATATTTTTTGGTCTTCCTTTCTATATAGGGTATCTTTTGTAACACATCAGCTAACAACATACACTTACATTGTGAGTAATTCAGTCCTCCTTTTCCTTTCACAGTCATCACACAGGGGTTTTAATCTGATACTGCTCTGGTCCAGCTGTATTGCATTGAATGAAAGTAGTCTTCAGAGCCAGAACTGTTTCCCTAAAGCATCATGAACATATTTTCTGTCTGTAAGGAAAGTAAATTAACTAATTTTGGAGATCCTGGGATATGTCTGAAGTACTCAAACTTCCACCTAACATGTCATTAGGATTTTAATATATTAAATTTAAAAATATTTCTTTATTTTACAGAATACTTTGGTAAAAGTGCACTTCCTTGATGTCCCTGAGTCTTTCTAAAACAGTAGACTTTTTCCTTTGTTGCCCTGTCCTTACACGTCTCTTTCTATAGTATCTTTTTTTTTGCTGTAGATCAGACTGTAAATAAGAAAGTCATAAATATATTTTATTCTTTGTCATTTAGCCATTAATATGGACTACCCTTAGAATCTGCCCAGACAAAAAATAATACATAGACAATGGACAGGAGAGCAAACTACTCTTTAGCTTGGAAAGCGGTTGTGTTATGCCACTGATTCTTCAGGAAAGATTGTCATTCCAGGAGTTAGCAGTAAATTTAAGAAGTTGAAGGATGTTTGGTGACAATTATGGACATAAGATGATTAATTATACAATTCTATATTAATCTTCTTCTAGTGGAGATTTTTGAAGGTTCCTGGGATTTCAGAGGTGACAGTGAAGAGTGGGAAATATTGAAATCCTGTTAAGAATTAATCTTTGTTATTTATTTGTTAACTTAAACTTGCTTATTTTACTTCCTTTAAGTTTCTGAAGATTATGGCTAGATCAATACCCTTTGGAGTGATGTGTATAAGTGTTAAAACCTATGTCTTCCACACTTCCACCTTCCCTTTTCTTCACATTTTGATTTTTTTTCCTCACCTGAGCAGCAAGTTTTCTGTGGATGTGAAAATGCCCTTCCCTGCACTGTTAGCTATCATCATTTACAGCAAAGGTGATTAGGGAGTCCAGTCCATCCCTACCAGCTCTGCTCCTGTTGACATTAGGGAAAGCACCTGCACCCCTTCCACTTCCCTGGGGGTGTACATCAGATGCATCTCCAGTCACAAGGGGTTCATTGTCCTGTTCCACCATGATAATCAGGCTGCCTGACAGTCCCTAGTCAGTCCCAATCACATGGTTTGATATCCCTTCAATTCCCTTTTCCTCTTTCTTTTCCCAGGATCTTGCTCTTTAACACCCTCTTGCCTTCCCAGATAAACATATTGTCCCCTGTTTATTCTATTTTTACACCCTTATTCAGTATGTGTGGCATGGTTGCCCTGGCAATTATTGCCTTGGGTCAGCAACCCTGTGAAGCTATCACCCCGCTTTGCTATATCTAACGTTTCCCATTACCACCATTTCTCATATTGTTGTCTTGTTAGTGCAGTCACAGGTCAAGGCTGGCCAGCTGCCTCACTCCTCTTTGCTCTCTGTAATACCAGGCAATTTCTCACATTGTTATTTTGCTAGTGTAGCTACAGGTCAAGTCTTGGCCTTCTGCACTCATTCCCTAATGTTTCCCCTCTCACAGATAATACGAGTTAATATGAGAAGGAGCTGTGTGGCCCCACCTCTCTGCCACAGAACCTACACACACGTCCCATGGCCCCCTCCCTAGGCTGCAGAGGTGGAAGCAGGAGTCAGGCTCTCTGGGCATTCCCTGTAGTACCACAGTGCCAGTAGCTGTAGTCTGACATTTCAGGATCAGGCTTTTTGGGTCCTGCTGTGACTGACAAAGGAGACATACAAGACTTAAAAACAGTAACACAACCGTGAGGTTAATAGTCTAACATGACCATGTAGAAAAGCCAGGTCTTTGGGCCTGATAGCATGTGCCACACCTCTTCAGCTACCTGGCAGCAGGATGTCAGTGGCTGGATGGTGAACTTGCACTGTTGCATGAAAGTGTGCTTGAAATTAGAAGCCTTTGCAACGGAATTGGTCAATAATAATGAGTGCTCTTTCACCAGGCCTCTGAATCCACCCATCTGCCTGTTCATCTCTCTCCCTCCTCCTGGCCTATTTGAACTATTTAATATATTCATTGTAAGTGAAAGCCTGAATGAGAAGAGCCCTGCTTGAAGGAGTTAAGGGTCTTGAACCTAGGTCTTCAGCACACTGTGAGAGTGCTCTTCTTTGTGATACTGATTAGTCTGGGATGGGACTTGGCCCTTCTCCTCCCATTCCTTCCCAAATGTAAACAAATTTTCTTCAAGATTTTTGTTGTTACTGTTAAACAGAATTGATATTTCTGCATTTTGCAGCAGAAGAGGTGGGAGGCGGGAGCTAATGGAATTCATCACCTTGCAATGTTTGGAGCTCAGCCTAGTAGCAGTCTGAATGTATAATCACCTAAAACCCAGCTGTAAGGAGTAGCAGATTTAATTTAGGAAGTGGGCCAAGTGGCAATCAGATAACTCATCTAATTCACCTGAGTCCTCAGAACTGTGATCCCACATTGGGTATTGGAAATTTGAATTGGTTTATGGGTTTTATTATAGAGTAATAAGTAAAAATAATAATAATAAAAAAGATAAAAGGAACATTGTGATGAGCTTAAAACTTCTAGATCATCACAGGGATATGTCGAATAGAACAATATGATGACCAAATCAAGGCAAAGACTGAAGCTGAATTATAATTAATGAGCTATGTGTGTATGATAGAATCATCTTATTGGAACCTCATGCTAGTATAAGATGTGGGTTTCATGTCATTAAAGCTGGGAAGTATTGTTTGAGTTAATGTTACATGAAAAGATTAAAGGTAAAACCCTTTACAACTCACTAGTGAAGATAGCCTGTTTTATACTAAACAGTGTTCCTAGTGCAGGATGTGAGTCATCTGTTCTGACTTCAGTCTGACAAAGGGGGAGTACTGAGAGCTTTCAAAAGAATATGTTTTAAGGAACTGAACAAGTACAGAGAGCTCAGATGGTTTTGTTTAACTAAAATGTCACTATTATTACACTTCAGTCTTTAAAAACCTGTTACTCTATGCTTACTCAACTCTGCCCATTCTTATTTTACACTTCTTCCTAAGTCTTAATTAGACAAAGTGATTTTACAATGGTGCTGACTTTTGACTCAGTCTGATGTCTTCCAGCAGTAACTCTGAATATCACCTCTTTAAAATCTGAGGAGTTTCTTTAATTGGATGGCAGTCTTTTTGGGTTCAGGATATAGTAAATTCTTTATGACACCGTTTTTTAAAAACAAATGAACCTGAATGCTGAATCATGGCTTCAAGAACAAAAGAGTAAAAGGTTCAAACATCTTATGTTTTGCAGTTTCAAGATCTCTCTTTCCTGTGACTATAGTTCTCAGTCAATACAAGAGCCAGACCAGAGTTCTGGGTTTCCACATTGGTCTCTCTATGGCAATTGCTAGGATCAGCGTGGTTAATGAAAACGATGGTTCCCTACTGCTCTAACAAGGAAAGCAGGAACAGCCATTTCAGATGTTGCTGGTAGGGTCAAATGATATGTTTCTCTTGTGAACACTGTTGGCCTTGATAGAGGACTTCTGCTTACTCTGTTTCCAAACAGCCGTCATAGCTTTAACCAGTTCAGTGATTCAGTACACTAGAAACAGTAATAGGTTTAATCCTCACAGAGGGCAACCTCTGTCCTGACGTTACTGCAAAATATTTCCCTTTGATGTGACCATGGTCTAGAAACAGCCCCTGTTTTAGCTACAAATCACAGGTGTTCTGTATATAAACCACCTCTAAAGTTATTTCCAACTTTCTAGCTAAACAGACCTGTAGCCCCTTCTTGCAGCTACAGTTACAGGCATAAGATTATAGGCATATTTCTTTTTAAAGTAATAATGGTTCTGTCAACTTCATGGGCTTATTTGTTTGACTTTGCATAGATGTTTCTGCATAAGTTAATGTTATGCTTCAGAGGCTACATCATCTATTTCTTCTCCCCTGGCTTGTGCTTTCCAGAGATATGGTTTAGAAGTAGAGGGAGACGGTACTTAGCCAAAATTAACCTGGGGATTTTTGCAAGCTTTGAACTTTTATCATATGGCTCTTAGGCAGCCAGTAAGGGACAAAAATCAGATTTCTCTGTTAGCATGATGAGTCAGAGCTTTATAATGTTCCATTAGAAAGCTGGATTCATTCCAGTCTTTACTGAAATGAAAAATCAGTTTCACATGTTTTTTGAACTTCAATTTAGGTAGAATTTCTGGGGCTCACAAAGATTCATAACTTCTGTATTCTTCCTGAATTAACTCAACTAGCTACATGTGCTCTGCAGCTTTCAGGAGTGAACCATGATATTTAACTCTGTCTAATCAGTGCAGTATCTTTAGGAGATAGGCTTGCTGCCTTTGTATAATTCAAAATATGTTAAAAATTAACAGGAAAAATGCTGTGGATTTAGCTGATTTTGGTTTTTTAGTGGATGAAGGTGTAAGCAACCTAATTGTATTATGATAATTTTGCACAATTATATTTAGATCTTTTTTGCATTTTGCTGTCTGTGTAATTAGATCATAATCAAATAATTGAATTTGAACATATTTCTTAGCTTCCATTGAACACTACCATTGGGGCAGAAAATGAGCTATGAAATTTATCATTTTGGTGAGAGAAGGTTCACTCTTGAGATAACAGAAAAACTGTATGACCACTCAGTCTTAGAATGAGTGAGGTCAAAGGTGGGGATTACAGTAAAACACAACATTATGCGGTCAGAGTGAATTGTTACTGAAAACATTATTGCTTGTACTCTATCCTTTAGAAAAGGGAAGGGAAGGATTTCAAAAGAGCTCACTGACTTAGCAGCTGCAGTGTTCCATATAAGGTGTTACAGGTATATAGGAGCTTAAGTTGCGCCAACTTTTAGTGAAATTTAAGCTGAAATCGGAAGTGTTACTGTAGCCCTGAATGATCCTAAATCTGCTGTGTGTAGCAATACTTTGAGATTTCTCCAGTACCACCTGGAAAAATAGGCCACCAATTCTTGGCTGTCTTTTGTCAATAACAAGATTCAGACCTTAACACAGGTAGCACAAAATGAGCCTTCTAGATAGATTGTACTCCTCATAACTATTTTCAAAAGGCCATTGACAGGCAGGGTGCTGCTCAGAGTAGGGTAAACATAGACAGAAACTCAGGTGCCTGGGGAACATTCACCAGTGAGCTTTTGAATTTGATTATTTTGGGTTTAGATGACAGATTAGCGGGGACTTGAGAACTTGGATTTTTAATTCAAACTCCTCAGTCCTGCCTTCTTCCTGTTTTATGCATTTAGGACTGCTATTGAACCCAGATTTATAGTCATTCTAGGAACTGGGAATGTTTTAGCCACACCTTAGAAAACAAGTAATCTCTGAGCTCTCTTTACCCATTGCTTTATGTTAATTAGCAATATAATGAGCTCTGCTAAAAACCAGCAAAGTTTGCAACTCTCAGATGGGGGTGGTTTTTCTCTCATCTCATTTGTCATCATTTCTCAGCTATTATCAATGTTCTAAGTGTTCCAGAATAAACAAAAAGGAAGTTAAAATAAATTATCTTTTCATGTGTTGAAATAGAAATTCTGACACTACCAATCACAGAGGTCGCTTATTAGATTTAAGAGGTCGCTTATTAGATATTAACACATTTATTATTTTACATAGAAGGCTTAAAAAATATATCTGTGGAATTAAGCTTATTTCTGGAAAAAATGAGTTGGGTCAGTGTACATTTGACACCAGTATATGTACAGTATACACATATTATACATATACATATACACACAAATATACATTGTACATGTACACGTGTACAATGACATCAGTCAGTGAGCACAAGAAGAGCACTCGGGGAATTCTGGGTGTAGTCTTCATTTATGAACAGTCCTTAACCGCCAGAGTGTTTGCACTTCAGCAAAAAGCTGAATCACAAACAGTATTTTCAATCTTGCATGTTGGGGTCTCTATTGTTTGATTTACAATGGCTTTCACCACTTACAAACGTATACACTTTTCCATTGCACCACACGAGAAGTTTTAAATAAATTGACTATGCACTGGAGATTTGAAGGGGGCATAGGGACCAAGAGTTGTGGTAAACATAATTCATGTTTTTGCAACCAACCAAGCAATACAGTTTTCTTAGCTAAACAGGTATTTGTATAGGAAAGGTTTTCCTGCTGAAGCTTCAACTCTTTGTTCTGTAAAGAACATTAAAAAATAAAGTGCGTATGAAATTAATATTTGACTTAAAAAGTATATGTGCAAAGGGAATGTGATCCCAAAAATAGTTATATAATATTTTTTGCAACTACTGAAATAGCCATACTTAATATCTCAGATGCCTGAAAACAAAGATGATGTTTGCTGAAGCATATATTGAAGTTATGTTTGAGAAACTTCTCATAAATAGAATTTTTAATTCTCTGATTTTTAGTTTCTTTTTGAGAGAAAATGCTTTGAAACAAAGTTACATCCTAAGTATGCTCCTTGTAGTCACTGAATAAGCCAACTTTTATGTGCTTGCTGGCATGAAATACTATTTTCTAATCTAACATGTTCAAGATTGCAAAGATGTACAGCATTATTCAATATCGTCTCAACCTCATGTATCTTCTTGTTTAAAAATCTATCAGGTGAAAAAAAGGGGCAAAACATATTATCTAATTCTGTGATCTGTGATATGTGATGGACATGGAAGGGCAAGTATATAATGGAAAAATGTCTTAATTAAAGACAATTATGAAAGTATGGTGGGAAAAGTAATGGTTTCCACTGTACAACTGCAGGAAGTATGTACTGAACTTACTAGAGAAATGCCACTTAGTTGGTGATGACATATATCAACTGCATTCAGCAAGGTCTTATCTTGCTCTGCTCTTTGCCTTCCATGAAGTCTTGTGAAGTCTGTTTTCTTTCGGCACTGCTGCCTGCAATTCAGATAGGTGATGCAGAGGGTGAAGCACATGCTGGGCTGCTACTTCATGGGGCACAACTCTGGCTTCCAAGAATGTCTTTAAAAGAATCATAACTCTCATGGTCACGACAGTTTCAAACTGCAGTATTTTCTCTGTTTCAATATATGTCCTTTACATACTGAGCTTGTTCTAATTTTTTGCCCCATATTAATAAAAAGAATGGTAAATCCACTCTCCACTCACACCATGAAAACATACTACAGTTATAGGAACATCGTCTTTTTCAAATCTTTTACCTTTTAACATTTTAAATATTCTAAATATTTCTTTTCAGCTTGTGTTTTCTTTATTATTCTTTATACATAGCTTATTCTCATTAGTTTGTCAGATTTTGATGCTCTGTTTAATATCATGTTTCACTTTCCATACACCTGTTTTAATTTTGTTCACTATATACACATCTCTCTTTATCCCCTTAAAGACTATTAACATATAATAGCTTAATATAGCTTCTGTGTCATTCCCAGGGTTATTCTTGTATCCATTCCAAGGTGATGTTTTTTTGTAAATATTATGTCTTTGGTAGCCCTTGTTGCCGTTGTCAGGAGGGTTAACAAAACTGGATACCAGGCACAGCTCAGTATCTTTGGGTTACAGCCTGTTAGAGACTTTGCACCCTGGTTTGGATTTTTTTTGTCTTGGGCCTGCCATGGCTGTCTTGCAACATTTGTGCAGCTGTCTACAAAGTTTTCCTATTTCCTATCCTTCCTAATATTTATATGATATTTGGTGTTAAACGTTGAATGAGTTTCATATATTTTTTCTGTCTGGAAAGACAACTATCCTTCATGAAAAAAGGTGAAAAGAACATCCTGAAAACACTACTATGGATAAAAATAATTTTGTTCTGTATGATTGAGAGAGGATACTAACAAGGTTTTTCTTGTGTATTACCCATTGCATGGTTATTGCCATGGCAAATTCATAAGTACATATTTAAATCTATTTCTGCAAAGTACTTAACTGATTTCTCCTTTTAAAGAATGAATTCAAAATCCATTATAATCATGGAAAGGCAGTACAAAGACTATCAAACTCCATTTAATTATTTAGGGATTTTCTGTGGCATAGTGAGATTGGGGGAGGTAGCCCAATAAGAACAGCCTTTGAGGATATCCAGTACTAATTGTAACACAGAAAGGAAAAAGAGAATACCTCGTTCTCATTGTTGCAGCCTTTCTTAATACTGTTGAGCTCGTTTTTGTCTTCTGTAATACCTTGTGGTGTTCAATTGTGCAGCTTGTTCTTCTGGGGAAAGATTCACTTTGACAGATTTTCTGAACTTTAATTCTTTCCTTAACAATACGTGTGAATGTAAAAACAAAACACAACAAAACAAAAAACCACCACCAACACCAAAAAAATAATCCCCCCCACAAAACCAAACAAACGAACAAACAAAACAACAAAGAAAAAAACACAAAAAACCAAAGCAAAACAAAAAAATCTTAAAAAAAAAAAAAAGGTTTTATCTCCCATTTCCTGTACTCCAGAAAGTTTCATAACAGTCCACTGTTGTACTTGAGTTTAACTACTAAACAGTTTGCTGAGTTTCAATTTATATTCATTATTACTGACTATAGCTGTTACATGCTGTTGGGTTTTCTCTTTCACCTAATCAGAGAAATCTAAGTAGCACCAGTTCTTAGACAATGAAACTGATTTATTCTTCCAACCTATGACTTTTGGCTCCTAACCAGAACACATGATGATGTATAAGGTTTATTCACACAGAGGATCTTTTAAGCTATTCCTAGATGCACTTTTACATATTACAGTTTCAGATTGACTGTGTGATGTTGCATGCATAATTTCTGTCAGATGTTCATATTCACTGTTGACTTAAGTTTAGGAAATTTCTTAATAATGTTTCACCTTATGTTTTGAATTAATATTTTTATATTATCTTGTATATTAATATTCTCTGGTGTTTATTTATTATAAGCAGTCTTAAGAAGTTTTTCTATAAAATCAGATCATGTCACAGACATTTGATAGAACAAAAGGATATTATTAATTAATAGCCAACCTAGTGGCCTTCTCTGACGGAGTACCTACATCAGTGGACAAGGGAAGAGCTACGGATGTCATCTATCTGGACTTCTGTAAGGCCTTTGACAAGGTCCCCCACAGCATCCTTCTCTCTAAACTGCAGAGATAAAGATCTGATGGGTGGACTGTTTGGTGGATAAGGAATTGGTTGGGTGGTCACATCCAGAGGGTAGTGGTCAATGGCTCAACATCCAGATGGAGATAGGTGACAAGTGATGTCCCTCAGGGGTCCATACTGGGACTGGTGCTGTTTAATATCTTCATCAGTGACACAGAGAGTGGGATCGAGTACACCCTCAGCAAGTTTGCAGGTGACACCAAGATGAGCAGTGCAGCTGACATGCCAGGAGGACAGGATGTCACCCAGAGAGACCTAGACAAGCTGGAGAGGTGGGCCTGAGAGAACCTCATGAGGGCCAACAAGGCCAAGTGCAAGGTCCTGCACGTGAGTCAGGACAACCCCCACTATCAGTACAGGCTGGGGGATGAAGAGATTGAGAGCAGCCCTACAGAGAAGGGCTCGGGGGTACTGGTGAACAAAAAGCTGGACATGAGCCAACAACGTGTGCCTGCAGCCCAGAAAGCCAACTGTATCCTGAGCTGCATCAAAAGAAGCATGGCCAGCAGGTGGAGAGAGGTGATTCTGCCTCTCTGCTCTGCTCTGGTGAGACCCCACCTGGAGTCCTGTGTCCGGCTCTGGAGTCCTCAGTACAGGAGGGACGTGGACCTGATGGAGTGGGTCCAGAGGAGGGCCACAGAAATGATCCGAGGGCTGGAGCACCTCTCCTGTGAAGGCAGGCTGAGAGAGTTGGGGTTGTTCATCCTGGAGAAAGGCTGCAGCAAGACCTTACTGCGGCCTTCCAGTACTTAAAGGGGGACTATAGGAAAGATGGGGACAATCTCTTTAGCAAGGCCTGTTGTGACAGGACAAGGGGTAATGGTTTTAAACTGAAGAAGGGTAGATTTGGACTGGATATAAGGAAAACAAAATATTTTAGAGTGAGGGCAGTGAAACACTGGCACAGGTTTCCCATGGAGGTGGTAGGTACCCTGCCCCTAGAAACATTCAAAGTCAGGATGGATGAGGCTCTGAGCAACCTGATCTAGTTGAAGGTGTCCCTGCTCACTGCAGGGGGGTTGGACTAGACGACCTCTAAATGTCCCTTCCTACCTAAACCATTCTATGATTCTATGTTTTGCATTAATCCCTAGTTACTTGTGATTCTGGACACCTGAGCTAAGACCTGTGTGCCTCAAACAACATACCTACAAAAGGAAAAATCCTACTGAATTTCATATTCATGGGTAAGTATGTGGTTCTCACATGATGCAAGTATTGGGGTGCAAACATTCACCTCTGTGAAACATTGCCATTCAGGTCAATTACTTTTAGTTTATATCTGCACGGGTGTAATAATGATAATAGTGTTCATGATCGTTAACTTTCCCGTCCTTGAATATTGCTTTTGTTCTGTGGGGAAAAACTTTCTTAAAAGCTGAAATCCAGAGACTTCCATTCTGGTTTTCATTGCCTTTTTAATTAACCAGTATTTCAGGCTCTAAATATTTTTCCGGGGAAAAAAATGAAAAAGACAAAAAACCCTACACTTTGTTTTTAAAACTACTTGCAGATTAAAAAATATGATCAGGGATGGCTATTTAGCTATGAGGTTACCTCCAGGCTATCAATATGAAAGAACATTTTTCAGTGACTTGAGTCCAAATTCATCTCCTCTGAATTAGCCAGCCAAAAGGCAGTTAGACGGTTCCTCAAATTAGCCAGACACCTTTCAGTTGCAAAGAAACACCCTAAGGCCAGATAAACAACTTCCCCTTTTTTTCCCATAGACTGTACTTTGGATGGTAAACCACACTCATCCTGAATGATCCAGCTTCCTTTTATTTTGACCTGGGTGGCTGGATAGCCTGACAAATATAAGATGCTTACAAGACACTCTTTTCCTCCCCTTCTATGACTCTGCACAGCACTTCAAACATTTATCCCAACTATCACAGCTTCCTTTTACAAGAAGAATTACTTGGTTGTTTTCTAATATGAGGAATAGTAAAAGATTGGTCATTTAAGTGGAAACAGTCAAGAACAGCACCTACTGAGCTATTTCTGAGACACAGAAAATCATGTTCCTAAGCACACTTCTTTCCCAATTACTCTTCTCACTCCTAGCTCTGCATCAAGAGGTAACGGTCCCACATTTGGAGAGTAGGAGTATTGTACTCTTGGGAACTCACAGCCAGTGTCGTGAATGTCTCACGGCTATGTGGAAGACATGATTCATGTCTTGGCACCTTTCAACTGCTTTAAAGTACCTAGCCAAATTCAGCTATGGTAACAGACAGCATCTTATCCCTATGAAGAGACACATATCTCATGACCAGGGACATCAAGCTGAAGATCAAATTGGAAGAAATATATTCCAGCAACACAGAGTAAAAACATTCTATACTGAGAGTAAAAACACTATGTACTGATTCAGAACTTCCTTAGGTAGGATAATGAATAGTTTCCTAACTTCTGGGAAAGCCAGCTGTCCCTCATCCGTTCCGCCAATAAAGCCTGTCTGACAGAATAGCATGGTGAGATATCTGGGAATCCCAACCAGTGAAGGCCAAGTTCAGCTACTGGTTCACTCCACTCTGGGGTGGACAAAGAACAGTTCTGCAATACTGATGAGTGTTTTCTCTCCACATGCTTGCTTGCCTGACCTCTCCACAGCTAGACCTCCTTCCAATGAGGTGAAAACAAACTGAGTCCCTAGTCTTTCTGTCCAAACTTTTTCCTCTTTCTGTATCACAATCTACATGCTCTGCTTAAGCCAGATCTCTCCATAATTACAAGATAACTCTTCCAGTTATCTTTCTCACTTCCCCTAACATAATTTTTGAAAATTTGCCTAAGCCACATCAACTCTTCAAACTGTCATTGGGAGACTACTGCTTGAAACAGATTAAAAAAAATCCCCATGTTGTTTCTTTTAGACCATTTTGGTTTTTTCCTACTAGTCACTAACTTACAATCTGAACCCAGATGATTTGAGACAGTTGCCAACCAGTAGGAAAAGTAAAAATACTGTGGAAATTCAGAAGGCTTCTGTATGTCTATGAAGAGACTGATATATGGAATGGTTCTTTCAACTGTTCCAATGGATGTACGTTCTAATGTAAGTCCTGTAGCCATGTTATATACTACAAGGGCAATTGGGGCGGAATGCTTGGGATGGAGTTTTTCAAAGCTCTATTAAAATTTTTGAGTGAACTGAAAGAAAACAGGGAATTTGCAAGAAAGAAACACAGAGCTGAAAAATAGAAATTCTAAGTAAAATGTGTCTAGCTTTTCAAAAGTTGGCTGAATGTATAAGACAAGTATTTCTGACCTTAACAATGGATGTATAAAGACTTGGCTATTGCAGAAATACTTTGTGGAAACTACCTAGCTGAAAAAATCCAAACAACTTGTTTTGATGTGAAACAATTGTACTTTGTTGTTGTTTAACCTGGAAGAGAGCTAAATACCCCACAGCTGTTTGCTCATTCCCCCACAGTGGGATAGGGGAGAGAATAAAACAAAAAGGTAAAACTCATGGGTTGAGATAAAGACAATTTAATAGGACAGAAAAGAAAGGGAAAATAATAATAATACTAATGATAAAAGAAGATACAAAACAAGTGATGCATAATGCAAATCCTCACCACCCACTGACCTATGCCCAGCCAGTTCCTGAGCAGTGGATCCCTGGCCAGCTTTTCCCCTAGTTTATATACTGACCATAGCATCATGTGGTGTGGAATATTTCTTTGGTCATTTTGGGTCAGATGTCCCATCCATGCCCCTTCCCAACTTCTTGTGCAGCCCCAGCCTACTTGCTGGTGGGGTGGTGTGAGAAGCAGAAAAGGTCTTGACTCTGTGTAAGCACTGTTCAGAAGTAACTAAAACATCGGTGTGTTATCAACATTATTCTCATCCTAAATCCAAAATACAGCACTACCCCAGCTACTAGGAAGAAAATTAACTCTCTCCCAGCTGAAACCAGGGAATACTTCATAGTGAATATTTACACAAGCACTTCTTATAACAGTGGACATTCTCTGCCTACTGCCAGGTTTCTCACTGCAAACGATATGGATTCTTCATTAGCTTTCATGTAAAATAGTGTTCGGTAGTTTCAAAAGGACTTTCAGAATGGTCAAAACCTCTTTGAAATCTCAGTTTATACCTACAAATATTAGGAAGAAATCAAAAAGAAAATGTGTTCAGGAGAAGGTTAATGAGTATTTAGTTTTGCTTTCTTTGAACATTGCTCAAAGTTTAACTAGGAATTATTGAAATAAAAGACGAAAAAGAAGAAACAGATAAGGCAATACCACCATCACCTTAAAATGCAGCCTCATGAGCCTTGAGTTATAGAAAGGGTTGTATATCTCCAAAGATATAGTGAAAACAGACTGGGGGGAAAAAAAAAAAAAGACATCCTGTTTTCCTACAGTTGTACATAAGTTACCTTTAAAACTTCATTTCCATCCTTCTTTACACAATTCATTATGAATTTGTTAAGCCCTAGCTAGGCCTGTTTCTAGAAGTTATGGTCCTGTTGCCAAGAAAAAAAAATGCTGGATGCTTCTGAGGGAATAATGTACACTTGATGGTCTCAAAAGGAGAGGATGTTAAGAAAAGAAAGATGTCCCTAAGCACATCTCAGAAATCCCCAAAGCATCCCCATGGGATGTCAACAAAGCACATGCTATTTCTCCAGATATTTTAAAGTCTGGGGCCTGCCAGGATTCACTGCTCACTAGCTTTAATATGCCTCTTCATAACCACATAGCATAATCATGATAGCCAGGAACATGCATAATCTCTATTGCTGTGCTATCATATCTAGAAATCACTTTTGAGAGCAGGACCAACAGTGACAAAGAACACCTGCTGTCTGCAAAAGATAGGGATTGATTTCTTTCATAAGTCATTGGCCACAGAAATATGAGTTGGTCCGCTGTCTCTCATGTTTTTTTATTGTGATCAAATGGTGCAATAGGAATGTCAACCTCCTGAAGGATAAAATGGGATTAAGATGCTATTGTTCTCCACCAGCTAAAGGATTTGGGATTACAGAGAAAGTTAGATAAACCCTGCTTCCAGTTAATATCTGCACCATATACCTGGAGATTAATTAAGTGTGGAAAGAATGGCATTGAAATTCATTTTAAAAAAAAAAAAAGACCTTTTTATGATGAGACTGGCGAAAGTGAGAAATGGACAGAAAAGAACACCTGTTAGAACCACAAATCTTGCATTGCAAGTCACATTACTGTGACCAAAATTGGGGTTCTTTATATCCCTGAATTCTGAACAGCAAGACATCACCACTTGAGTCTGGGTACCTCAATCTTGTAGCCACTTCCCCTGTGAGGAACTATTCTTTAGGAGATTGCCAGAATCTGAATTTGTAAAAATGGTCTATAAACTAGATTTTTTAAAACTTGTTATTAACCCATTATATTTTTAAGAGTAGTTTTTATGTTTTTACTGTATGCATATGAAGTGGTATTTGCAGAAAGCCAAATGCTGTAAGACAAGCTGCTTTCCAGTTTTATGGTACATTGCTACTCTCTGGATTTTCTGCCCAGTTTTTGCCATTAAAAAGCTCCATCTCTATTGGAAAATTTAGAAAACAAATGCCCATTAAAATTTTGCTGCCTGCTCCATCAAATAGAGTAATTTAATTATATTAAGTAACTACTTAAAAGATGCATTGAATTATGAAGCTCCAGTAGACCCTCCATATATAAATGCACTTTACATGAACATCCATGTTATATTGTTTATCATACACTCATAAGTAAATGTGCTTTATATGTGTTTGCAAGATTTCCACACTGGAACACAGATTTTGCCTTTTTATCCTAAACGAGATTACTACAAGATTTGGACATTGTTAAACTTATTAGAATGTCAATAATTATAGGTATTTTCTTTTTAGTTCAAAATTTTTAACACTAGAAAGTCCATTGCTTTCTTTTACTATTAAACAGGAGTTACTTTCAAAGAAATATTCAATAAATCCTTTTTGCTACAGAACTGAAATGAACAGAAGAGATATACTTACAGTATGACAGTAAATACTTTCACATTTCTTCTGTGTGTAATATTTGGCATGAAATCAAGAACCATCCACATAGAATCATAGAATCATAGAATCATTAAGGTTGGAAAAGACCTTTAGGTTCATCAAGTCCAACCGTCAGCCCAACACTACCATCTCTCCTAAACCATGCCCTGAAGTGCCACATCTACATGTCCTTTAAATACCTCCAGGGGTGGTGACTCCACCACCTCTCTGGGCATAACTACTCTAATAATTCTTCACTTTTAACTGTTAATTCACTACATGCTGCACATCTTGACTGACTTTTAATTTGACACCAATAGCCTGTGGTGTCACCAATAGGCTGTGGTTTTTTTGCTATAGAAGACTAATCTCCAGTGATGAAGGTATAGCTGACTCCCATTCTTCTTAACACCAGGTGCTTGAACCCTGCCTTACTGGCACAACAAGAGCTGAGCTAAATACCCATAGGACATCTATATAAAACAGAATACAATCCAAAAGTTCTAGTCAGTGAATGCTAATATCACTATCATGGTTAAAATACTCTTCTTTACAAGATAGTTGTGACAATATACACTTTCTATTGGCAGTTGTCATTAGATTACTAAGTAGTACTACACTGAACATAACAAGCCTTGGAAATTTAAAAACATTCAGATAAGAAAATATACAGAGTAAAACCTCCCTGGTACAAATATTCAAATGAAGTCAATGTGCCTATATCAGTTTTTAGCAGCAAAGGTTTGGCCTTCTGTTATCTTCAAGGTACTACAGCTTAGCCAGTGCTAAGTAGGACCCTGCCTTTCACACCTCTACGTAGATATCTCTATTCAGATTGTATCACCGTAGGAATGGAGCTGTGAAAATATTGGCACAAAATTGTAAGTGATTATTTTAGCCTTCTGACAGTCCTCTAGAAAACCAAACAAAATAATGTAGGCCAGTGCAATTTTTTTCCTTTTCAAAACAAAGCCATTGTTTGTGTAACAAAGAAAAGTTTGTGTGCACCACAACAGTGGAGAGAAGTGATTGTCAAAGGGTAAATTCTATCTGCTGGGAAATGTTTTTCCATGGCAAGTATTTCCTAGGTGACCTACAGTGCTTTTGTTTCAGGTAGAACAACATAAAAATGTTGAAGGACTGATTATATTTCCAAAGAAGGATTTTCGAAGAATATGGGGAGGAGGAAGTAAAATTGGAGTCTCTAATAAAATTACAGGGAGATGTTACAAAATTGCAAGCAAGTGCCTCAGTAGCAATGCCAAACTACACTCTCATCTCTAGCACAAGATTTGAGAGCAGGAGGAAGAAAGGCATTTATCACTATCCCCAGCTACTGAGGATGCAGTCATCATCTAAAATATTCAGATCTCATAGAAGTATTTAGCTCTTAGTCACTCCACATCATGAAACATCTGTTATTCATGATTTAGTTTCATGATTTAGAAGCCAAACAGTTAGTAGCTGATTTATCTACAACCACTTGGGTCTGGCTGACTAAATCCTAAAATCACTCCTTCTGAAATTATGGACTTTTATGCTGAGACCACCCCTGTTGTGACTTACTAATATACATGGCTGTCTGCTCTTCAGAAAGTCTCAGTGATGTATAAAGAGGCACTTTTGCAGAAGGTGGACAACTCAGTTTCTTTAAGATTTTTAATTAAAAGTGTAGAAGATTTCTTGTTTCCGAAAAAAAAACCCGAACTCTGAAGAGTTGAAAATGCATAGCATTAAGGACTGCCAACACCTTGGATGCACCACCAGGCCCTGATTGCTCTCACCAGCCTTGTGGTTTAACCCAGCAAGCAGCTAAGCATCACACAGCCATGTTCCCGAGCCACAGTTGCTGACCCCCACCCCTGTCCATCTCCCCCTAGTTTACATACTGAGCACAATGTCATATGGTATGGAATATCCCTTTGGCAAGTTTGGGTCAGCTGTCTTGGCTGTGCCCCCTCCCAGCTTCTTGCTGGCAGGGCAGTCCTTGAATAGTGTAAGCACTACTGAGTAACAACTAAAACATTAGTGTGTTATCATCATTATTCTCATCCTAAATCCAAAACACAGCACTATACCAGCTACTAGGAAGAAAATTAACTCTATCCCAGCTGAAATCAGGACACCAGCCTGTAATCATCTTCCCCTGTGATTCTCCTTTGCAATCTCTCCCCACCTCTTCCTCATCATTGGGCTGCCCCGGTCACAGGAACACAGCCTGACCGTTAACTTTATGTGCCATTGTAAGAAGGTGGTACCCAAAGCTTGGGGGCAAGAAACTGCTCTGGAGTTTGGCAGGAAGGGGACTGTTTGGGGACTGCCACCACCCACTGCCACCTAGGAATCATAATCCCAACACAGCCATGCTAAGCATGACATCCCCAAATCATGGCCCTACCCTTACCACTGCGCTGCACCCATGCTGAGCTGCCTGCAACCCTGGACCATGCCTCTGCCCCAGC
Organism: Phalacrocorax aristotelis; assembly: GCF_949628215.1. Lineage (NCBI taxonomy): Eukaryota > Metazoa > Chordata > Aves > Suliformes > Phalacrocoracidae > Phalacrocorax > Phalacrocorax aristotelis. Next base: position 107,263,045 of record NC_134276.1, on the reverse strand, counting down.
CACGCAGCCCCTTTCAGCAACATTCCCAGCTGTGTGCCATGACTTTGCCAGCAACTTTAAGAAAAAGGGTAGGGAAACATATTAACCGATAGTACCATTGTAGTGACTGGATCTCAGGAAAGAAGGAATTAACCCTTTGGGTTAACTGGTGACTTGTTGCACCCTAAATTAGCAGCCCTAGAGGAGTATCTAGGGAGCATCCAGCACCTGGTCTCATTTACCCCTGCATCTCCTTTACAGGGCCCTTATATTTTTCATAAGAAATAAGAATCAAGGGGAGAGAGCTTGCAGAATAATATTACACAGAAAGACAATTACTGGATGGTCAGGACAACTAGAGATGGCTGGTACACACAGGACTCCGACGGGAACATTTGTATAAAATAACTCTTAATAATTCAAAACTAACACCTTTCATAGAACCATAGAATCATAGAATCGTTAAGCTTGGAAAAGACCTTTAGGTTCATCAAGTCCAACCATCAACCCAATACTACCATGTCTCCTAAACCATGCCCTGACATGCCACATCTACAGGTCTTTTAAATACCTCCAGGGATGGTGACTCCACCACCTCTCTAGGCAGCCTGTTCCAATGTCTGACCACTCTTTCAGTGAAGAAGTTTTTTCTAACATCCAATCTAAACCTCCCCTGATGCAACTTGAGGCCATTTCCTATTGTTCTATCGTTATTTACTTGGGAGAAGAAATTGACACCCACCTCACTACAACCTCCTTTCAGGTAGCTGTAGAGAGCAATACGGTCTCCCCTCAGCCTCTTTTTCTCCAGACTAAACAACCCCATCTCCCTCAGCCACTCCTCACAAGACCTGCTCTCCAGACCCTTCACCAGCTTCGTTGCCCTTCATTGGACACGCTCCAGCAACTCAATGTTCTTCATATACTGAGGGGCCCAAAACTGAACACAATATATGAGGTGTGGCCTCACCAGTGCCAAGTACAGGGGCACGATCACCTCCCTGCTCCTGCTGGCCACACTATTCCTGATACAAGCCAGGATGCTGTTGGCCTTCTTGGCCACCTGGGCACACTGCTGGCTCAAATATGGTGGTTTTGCATGCAGTTTTTCTCCACCAAAACCTGCACTGCATAACAACTACAGAGATTGCATGATTTATTTTCTAACTGTAGAAGTTTACTCTATAGTGTCTCACTACAAGAGAAATGGAAGGCAAGATTATTTCATTATATGCAAAAAATACTGTAGCTGCTATTTGTCTCCACTCTTTTTGTGTTCTTTCACCCACTTGTTGACTTCTTCAGGAAGCATAATTTTCAAGCCCAATGAGAAAAGTATTACCTTTTCTTCTTCCTTGTTTGTACTTCGTCTACAGAGCTATGCTTTGATAGCAGAGGCCTTGAGATATTTATGGTTATTTCCTTATTCTTTTTTTTTTTAAGAAACATCAAAGAAAGACAAAAAGATGAGAGCTCAAAACTATTTCTGATGCATTAATGAAAGATAGCACCTCCATTGCACACTAAACTGAGAGTTGGAATCTTTGAAGTTACACACTGAACTACTGGAATATAGCTTCAAGTTTATACTAAAAAACCAAACTGTACTGAATTATTTTACAGTTAAGTAATTATCAAGGTAACATTAGGTATTAAAAACTCAAAGTTATATTTTCTAATTTATGCAGTAAACCAGATGTATGTACTTGAGTAAAAATAGCAAGAAACACAAGGAACCTAAGCCATCTCACTGCTTTCATTCACAGAACTTGTATTTTATGCGCTCAGTCCAACACACTCAAGGTGCACTGCCACCATCAGATCAATCCAACAACCAGAGAGAGTGACTGCCCCTCCTATTTCTTCGTCTTCCTTTATGGCAGCAGCAGCTTTTCTGCAGCATGCAGTGAATTAAGCCGAGATGAAGATGCATTAAACTGTCAGAAACAAGTTTAATTAAACCTCAGAAACAAGTAACCAACCTGCATGGCCACAAGACGACCAGTGCTGGGAGAGGGGAAGCAGCAGCAATGAGGACTGAGAGTGGCGGGTGAGACCTCTCCTTTTAGTTGGTGTCTACTCTTGCCTCAGATCCACAGTCTCACAGGGAAAAGAGGGAATACCAGGGAATGAGTTGTTGTTATGAGGAAAGAGTTAAGTTATATATAATGGCAGGGAGCATCTCCAGTGATATGGACCAAAAAGAGGTCCAGATGCTCAAATCAACAGTTCTTTTCAAAGAAGTGAAGTCCTTCATAATATCTACAGGTTCAGGTTAAACTTTCACTGCTCAGATCCACCAACTTAACCCAAATAAGGGATAAATTTCAGAATTGGTTATTAGTAAATTGAAATAAATCACTGGTTATCAGTTCATGCATAGCTAACAGATAGATGCCTAACTTGTCTTAATCTCAGCTACATAATTTATCTGAATCAAAATGTATTCTAAATTACTTTAATGATTGATTTGTCTGTCAAAGCTGTAAAAGTTTGGAACAAGGATGTTTTCATAACCTGGATATGCAGTAAGCTACACATACTTTGGCATTTGAAATATTTTTAAATCAGCAATTCTGATATGAAAAAAATGTATTCAAATATATTAAAAGAGTCTCTGTATTCTGCATGCAAGCTCAGTGTAAGAAATCTATGCTCAATACTGAGTTTATCCCAACTACAGAGATCATCACTGGTTTTGGACTTGGGAATACTGAGAAAGTTAAATAGGTCATAAAATACTGTTATTTAGTACATTACTCCTATAACTCAAGAATACTTTGCCCTCAAAAGAATCTATCAAAACTAGAAAATTATGAAATCAGAAAAAAATATCCTCCTGAGACTATGATATGAATTAGAATCATAGAATGGTTTAGGTAGGAAGGGACATTTAGAGGTCGTCTAGTCCAACCCCCCTGCAGTGAGCAGGGACACCTTCAACTAGATCAGGTTGCTCAGAGCCTCATCCATCCTGACTTTGAATGTTTCTAGGGGCAGGGTACCTACCACCTCCATGGGAAACCTGTGCCAGTGTTTCACTGCCCTCACTCTAAAATATTTTGTTTTCCTTATATCTAGTCCAAATCTACCCTTCTTCAGTTTAAAACCATTACCCCTTGTCCTGTCACAACAGGCCTTGCTAAAGAGATTGTCCCCATCTTTCCTATAGTCCCCCTTTAAGTACTGGAAGGCCGCAGTAAGGTCTTGCTGCAGCCTTTCTCCAGGATGAACAACCCCAACTCTCTCAGCCTGCCTTCACAGGAGAGGTGCTCCAGCCCTCGGATCATTTCTGTGGCCCTCCTCTGGACCCACTCCATCAGGTCCACGTCCCTCCTGTACTGAGGGCTCCAGAGCCGGACACAGGACTCCAGGTGGGGTCTCACCAGAGCAGAGCAGAGAGGCAGAATCACCTCTCTCCACCTGCTGGCCATGCTTCTTTTGATGCAGCTCAGGATACAGTTGGCTTTCTGGGCTGCAGGCACACGTTGTTGGCTCATGTCCAGCTTTTTGTTCACCAGTACCCCCGAGCCCTTCTCTGTAGGGCTGCTCTCAATCTCTTCATCCCCCAGCCTGTACTGATAGTGGGGGTTGTCCTGACTCACGTGCAGGACCTTGCACTTGGCCTTGTTGGCCCTCATGAGGTTCTCTCAGGCCCACCTCTCCAGCTTGTCTAGGTCTCTCTGGGTGACATCCTGTCCTCCTGGCATGTCAGCTGCACTGCTCATCTTGGTGTCACCTGCAAACTTGCTGAGGGTGTACTCAATCCCACTCTCTGTGTCACTGATGAAGATATTAAACAGCACCAGTCCCAGTATGGACCCCTGAGGGACACCACTTGTCACCTATCTCCATCTGGATGTTGAGCCATTGACCACTACCCTCTGGATGTGACCACCCAACCAATTCCTTATCCACCAAACAGTCCACCCATCAGATCTTTATCTCTGCAGTTTAGAGAGAAGGATGCTGTGGGAGACCTTGTCAAAGGCCTTACAGAAGTCCAGATAGATGACATCCGTAGCTCTTCCCTTGTCCACTGATGTAGGTACTCCGTCAGAGAAGGCCACTAAGTTGGTCAGTCAGGACTTGCCCTTGTTGAAGCCATGCTGGCTGCCTTGGATCACCTCCCTGTCCTCCATGTGCCTTAGCATATTTTCTAGGAGGATCTGTTCCATGATCTTCCCAGGAACAGAGGTGAGGCTGACAGGATGGTAGTTCCTGTCCTCTTTTCTAGCCTTTTTAAAGATGGGCACAGTGTTTCCCTTCTTCCAGTCCCCAGGGACTTCACCTGACTGCCATGACTTCTCAAATATCATGGAGAGTGGCTTAGCAACTATATCAGCCAATTCCCTCTGGACTCTGGGATGCATCTCATCAGGTCACATAGACTTGTGTGTATCCAGATTCCTCAGACGGATACGAACCTGATCTTCACTTATAGTGGGAGGGGCTTTATCCCCCCTGTTCTCCATCCTGCAGTCCATTGGCTTGGGAGGGGTGATGAGAGAGGTTACCAGTGAAGACTGAGGCAAAAAAATTGTTGAGTACCTCAGCCTTCTCATCTGTTGATACCAGTCCATGTGTTGATTTATCTCAGGTTGTCCCTAACCAGGGGGAAAAAGGGCCTCTGGGAGCAGTTAGAAGCCTCCAAGTCCCCAGGCATGTTTCACTAATCCTGGGAGAACTGCGAGCTAGCTATGGAGCTGTCTCCCATCCTTCCTTTCCACTGCTTTCTACAGGAAAGGACAGGAGAGACCTGGATGTGCAGAAAAGCAGCACCACTGATACATCATGGGACACATCTATTATTCTTGCCGATGTGTCCTACTTTCTCTCATTTTTCATCTGCACATAAAAGCAGTTGTTTAGTAGCCTATTTTGCCATCTTATCTGTAGTGAAATGATTTGACTCAGTGCTTTCCTTCACTGAGTTACTTCCTCAGCAATACATTTACCACGTGTTTTATGTGATTGTACAATTAAAGTCTCAGTGTTACCGAAAAATGCGGTAAAATCAGAAACAACTCTTTAACACCAATTTAGTATTAAAGAGCAGGCATTCTTTATTCACGGCGCCGGATGCATGGGGGATCGCTCCTCCTAACGTGCATACCTTACACACCTTTCCCATACAATTTATAGATCGAAAATTTACATATTCATTCATATTCATTATTGTCCTTTCTACTGATTGGTACAAACTTGCTCGTTCCATATTTAGGTTACTGCGCAGACTCAGTTGTCTGCTTCTATTGTTCTCTTTTGAGTAGGTGGCATTACTTGGGTCGGTGGTCCATGAGTCGGTGGTCGCGATCTCCCCCTGCCGGAATTACCTTTTACCTACTTGGCTCTTAATCTTGGAAGTCCTGGCCAGTTTTCTCAGTCCACTACACGAAACCACATTTTGTCATCCTTTTCTGACAGAAGCACATTGTCTATTGTTTCGTTCACATTAATGACTGCCTAGGGACTAAAATACAGATCAAAGAATACACTGATCGGTATACTCCATGTCACCAGACTTAACATCCAGTTGGATAAGGCTGTACAAGCAGTATAGCAACATCTATGGTTGGTTAATTCTATCACTCTGGTTACATCAGGATCTAAAAATAAAATACCAAACATGTCAGCTTTTATCCTTCTTCTCTAGAAAGTATGTTGTGCAGATATACTCTGGAGACTGCGCCCCCAAATCAGCTTTCCACAAAGCAAAAACATCTTGCTTTATTTCTGGAAAGTAAAATGGGAGCATTTTCTATTTAGCCTTAGCTTCAGGCATCAGGGTATGACAACAAGCTTGTGAAGCTGAGTTTTACTCTTGGTTTTCTTCATTTTTGTTTAATATGAAGAAAATCTGGAACAGAAGACAACATATATCAGAGCAGTGGGAAATTGTGTAATTGGAGCAGCTTATTGACTTCACAAAAAAGGACAGTTTACTATAGGTTTCAAGTGTCTCCTTCACTTAGATTTGTTTTTTTGTATTGTGCATTTCAATAACCTGGAATTTTTTTATTTTAACTTCTCAATTACTTCTTGCAGAAATGAAGATATACAAGTATTGACAATAGAATTTTCAAATGTATCTAATCCAGATGGATTTTAGTAATAAAGCAGTAAACAATGTTAGTTCAATGCCATTTTTCCCTTTTAGTATGTGTTTGTTTATGGTGTATTGCATTAGTAAATAACCACACAACAAATGTCCTTTGTTCTCCATAAAAGGAAAATAATGACCCTGAATGAATTAAATTAACAGACCAAGTGTATTAATTTGAATAATTACAGCAGAAATGGCAAAAGTATGGATTGTTTATTCCATTGTCAGGTTGTTCTTTTATGCTAAATTCTTAATTTTCACTTCTCAAGATGTAATGAATAACACAGCAATTTGAAATTATGTTTGTCATTTCTGTTCATTAAATGAACAAAAAGCTAAATCTTCTAATGGCTAGTAAGTAGATGACAAAGTTCAGTCAGGCAGATAAATAAAGATAAGTCTTTAAAAAGAAAGATATCAGGCTATTATGTTATTCAAAGAAAGGTATTAAGAAGACAAAACATCAAGTATAGAACATTAAGTATGAAGATGAGCAATAAGGACAAATGATGAAGCAGTGAAAACAGCCTCTGTGCATGATGCAGGCTCGGAGGAAATTCTTCTGAAACAAAAAAGGAGAAATGCTTACAGAGGATACCACTTCCCATACATCTGCCTTGGTGCGTGCCTATGCACCTCACCGGGTGAAGGTCCTACTTTTTAACGGTGCCTGCCTGGTCTCTCCTTCCTGGGATGGAATTCCAGGGCAGTTACATTACCCTTCTTTTAACATTTCAATTTATGTAGTGGATTTTAAGAAAACAGGGTATCAAATGACAGCATGCTGGTAACAGTCCTGGCTTTATTCTGCACTTTGTGTACTAGGAATAAAAAAGAAAAGAGACTGGAGAAAATGGCTTAATGCTCTAACACGACTGCATAACTGAGATAATTTTTTGACCAAGTATGTTTCTACCAGAGGTGTCCTGTTCCCACCACCTTGTCATTCATGTTCTGTATTTTATGTTTGCAGTTTCAGTTACATGATTGATCTGAAACACATCTAACATGCTTTGTGCCTTCCCTCACTGACGGTTCTCTGGGCCCAGTGTCCTGGAAGCTGCCATATTCCTTGTGCCTCTATGACAGAACATCATGTGCTGCCCACTATGGAGATGCAGGCACTAATGAAAGCAAAAGATTTCAAGAACTGCTTCTTGCATCCTTCTTGGTCCTGGAACAGAAAATGACTGATTGAGATACTCACCAGCTTCTTCCACACAGATAAAGATGAAACTTTTGGAGCTGAAGGCATGGACCCTAAAAGAGCTTGAAGCTGAATTGAGAATAGAGAAAATCTGTTGGAGTAGAGCTGTCAGAAATGAGTCAGAAACACAAAGTTTTTACCTCAAAGTGCTTGTGTTTAACACATGAATATGTGGGTGAAACTCTCCAGGATGCAGATGGCTCTGAGTACTTTCTGTCTTTAAAAGGCATGAGGCTACACACCTCCCATTCAATTGCAAACTGAACAAACTCCTGTCATCTCAGATTCAGTCAAATGCTAGCCCTGCAGCAAAGATTTACGTGAAAAATGTTGCTGGGAAATTACCGGCTGTATTTTTACAGTGCTCCAAAAAAGAAAAGAACCTAAACACATTATTCTTCCTTCCTTGCAGGTTTTTCAGGTAAAAACCTGGCTATTAAAGCAAGATGGGAGTTTTGCCATCTATTTCAGTGGGGTAGGATTTCAACCCTTGTTTTTGTGTTATGAAATGTATAGATCAAACATTCCTTTCATGCTTTAGGCTTTGGGACCATTTCTATCACAAACGTTTTTTATTCATAGCACTTTCTATTCTGTTCAGAAAAGATCTATGATCCTGAGTGAGATTTTTAGCTGCTTTTCTCAAAGAGACAGCATGAGCAATGGAGAAAAAGAATCATTTCAGTATCTTTGTGCTTCCCTAAATCTGGGATTCTGCAGAAATAGTTCAGCACCTAATGTGAATTGCATCACTCTGGAGCTCTTCCATTTTCTTCCAGCTCTCCAAAAATATCCCTCCCTTTTTTGAATGTAAATTCCAGGATTCAGGGTATAAAACTGATTTATTCAGAGATAGATAATGTAAACTATTATTTGCTAGCTATAGAGTAATGCAGCCAGTAGGACCGATGTAGTTCTGGATATGGTATTTAAAAATGTTTTTGAACCTGAAATCAGAAAGGGCATTTATCAAGTTCCTAGCAGGATAAAGGTAGTAGAGCTATGAGCACCTATGGAAAAGAATAGAATGCACAGAAATTGCAGGTTAAAAGAGAAAATAAATCTATTTGTGGAAGCATTGTTCCCTGGAATTCCCTGGATTATTCCCTGGAATAATCTTCCCAGGGAAGTGGTTGACTCGGCCATGTTGGACACCTTCAAGAGTCGGCTGGACAGGGTGCTGGGCCGTCTTGTCTAGACTGTGCTCTTCCTAGAAAGGTTGGACTAGATGATCCCTGAGGTCCCTTCCAACCTGTGATTCTGTGATTCAGTGTAAGAAAAGCATCTTCTTAAACTAGAGAGAGGAGTCTGTAAAAACAGAATTTAAGGGACATTTGCCAGTTCCATAAATAATATTTTTAATAAAAACCCGTGTAGTGGGTCCATTTAAACAAGGCCTATTTAACATTACATGTTTTCAAAAGGCTATAGTTGAAGATGCTTGACAAAATGCTTGGATTGTACTCATTCTTCTGCAAACGACAACAGAAACTATTGATGAGTCTGTCCACCATAACCAAATTGTATTGCAAGTGTAAAGTATCCGCATAGTCCTTCGTTGCTATAACCGCAGAATATACATCATTTGCTTTCACTTGCTTTTAGTATTCTTTTGGTTGTGCTTGTTATGTCACCAAATCACTTCTCTCCACAGTAATGGGCTCAGATCAAATGACAAAGATAAAGTCTACTTAGTAATTTGATGCACCCGCTGTGTGCATTAAACTACATTGTGTTTGGTTAAGTTTAGCTGCAATCCACAGGCATTTAGAAGTCTAACTTTTCCTACAGGAGGAATCTCATATTTTTTCAGTTAATTTAACAGGAACACATTGAGAATTACAATGAAGGAACATTAAGTAACTCTAAAGAATATAGAGTATTGTGATCGTTTCTTTAGTTTATTTCAAAATGTTTATGGTTGCAAAATAGTAGAATATTCTATGTAATTTTGAGGTATTTTTATCACAATAGATAAGAAATATTATTATGTACAGTAAAATACATTTGATTGTACTAGAAAACATTTTGTACATGTTTTTGTGTTCAACTTGGTAAGTGCAGATGACAGCTATAGTACGTCACTAGACATATACTGACAGGGACCAGGAGGGTGGGGGCTGCGTCAAAGTGGGACCCAGGAGCTGGGGCAACCCATGCACTAGCAGGGCCCTGCCTTCACCCTAGAGCCCCTGACTGATTTTCAGTTAGCTTTGGTAGAACTGGGAAATTGATGTAAAAATATTATCAGCAATGTTTCGCTCGCAGCCTTTTCAAAACTTAGTTGACTTAACAAGATTCAGAATTATGTCAGCACAGATGATTTTTTTGACTAATTTCCCATGGATATTTTGCTCTTCTTTCTCTACATATTTTGTTAGAAGGTTGAAAAAAATTGTAAAAATGCTAGGGTAGCAATGTACGATATTGCAACTGTATAGGCAGGGAGCAAATACGTTTTCATGCGCTCTTTAAAACATAATAAGCACATCATACAAGTTGTAAGATGCTTTATGATACACAAGTAAGAGGGCTTCTGAATTTTTCAAGTAAGTATAGGCACAAAGTTTAATAGAAGCACTTAAAGCATTGACAAAATATGTAGTACTTTCATGTATTTTAACTGTTGATGCACAGATGCATCACAAAGATTCACGCTAGTTCACAGTTTGATATTAACACTTCAGTTGTCTCAAAAGGAGCCATATATCTTTCTGCATTTTTCAGCAGATTTAAAAGTGCTAAAAAGGCACACGTTACTGAAAATACAATTAATTTTACAGAATATAGTGTGTAGAATTGTAGCTGGTTTTCCAATATAGTTTTGTTGATTTTTTATACTAAGTCATATGAAATCACATCCAAAACTAGAATGATAGCAAGATGTAATTTCCCTCTGTATGGTCTTTACAATAGCATGCTAACCAGTGAAATTAGTAGAAAAGTAGAAATCAAAATACTGGACTCACAGCCAAGTGGAGATTACTAGCTTTTTTCCGAACTGTGTAAATAGATAAGAATATTTAAATATGTTTATTTTATTTAAATCTAGGCTTGGAAAGAATTAAAACAAGAGGAACCAAAGTTGCTAAAGAACTTTGAAAAACTAAGTAAATTCTTGATTTCATCTTTAGGAACCTGAAAACCCTTCTAAAATTATGGTTTATCAAAGTAGGAGCTGTTTTTGAAAATCAGGAACCTCAAATACTTTGTACTGATGAATTCATAGAATTGTAGAATAACCTGAGTTGGAAGGGACCCATAAGGATCATTGAATCCAACTCCTGGCCCAGCATAGGACAACCCGAAAATTCACACCATGTGTCTGGGGACATTGTCCAAGTGCTTCCTGAATATTGTCAGGCTTGGCGCCGTGACTGCCTCCCTGGGGAGCCTGTTCCAGTGCTCCACCACCCTCTGGGAGAAGAACCTTTTCCTAATATCCAGCCTAAACCTCCCCAGGCACATCTTTCTGACATTCCCTCGGGTCCTGTCATTGATCACCAGAGAGAAGAGATGAACACCTGCCCCTTCTCTTCCCCTTATGAGGAAGCTGCAGACCGCGATGAGGTCTGCCCTCAATCTCCTCTTCTCCAGGCTGAACAAACTAAGTGACTTTAGTCAATCTTTATACAGTTTCTTCTCTAAACCCTTCATCAACTGTGTAGCCCTCCTCCGGAGACTCTCTAGTAGCTTTGTATCCTTAACTTATTCTGATGCCCAAAACACAGTTGGTGATTGCCCAGCTCTCCAGTCTGTCCAGATCTCTCTGCAGGACCTCTCTGCCCTCGAGAGTGTCAACAGCTCCTCCCAATTTTGTGTCATCAACAAACTTAATTGGTATTCCTTCCAGTCCTGCATCCAACTCATTTATGAAGAGATTAAAGACCACTGGCCCTAAGATGGGATCCCTGCAGAACCCTGCTAGTGACTGGCCACCAGCCTGATATAACCCCATTTACTATGACCCTTTGAGCTCGACTCATCAGCCAATTGCTCACCTATGCTTTACGTGTTTATCCAGCTGTATGCTGGACATTTTGTCCAGGAGGATACTCTGAGGGACAGTATTGAAAGCTTTACTGAAACACAAAGAGATTACATTGATTGGCTTTCCTTGGTCAACTAGATGGGTACCCTTGTGTAGAAGAAAATTAAGTTTGTTAAGTAGGACTTTCCCCTCATGAACCTGTGCTGGATAGGACTGATGATTGCATTGTTTTTCAGGTGTTTTTCAATAACTTCCAGAATACTCTTCGCCATAATTTTGCTAGGCACAGAAGTGAGGCTGACAGGCCTGTAGTTACTAGAGTCATCCCTGTTGCCTTTCTTGAAGACTGGGACAATGTTTGCCAGCTTCCAGTCAACTGGGACCCTCCAGGTTCCCAACAGCATTGAAAAATCATGGCGAGAGGTTTCTCTATGACATCAGCCAGCTCTTTTAAGTACACTTGTATGAGTCTCACCATGCCCCATCAAATTACAGGGATCCAGCTGGAGCAGCAAGTCCTGCACAAGTTTGGTGTTGACTGGGAGTTTGTCATTCCCGTAGTCATCATTCTCTAGCCATTGGTGTTGAAGACTGAGACAAAGAAAGCATTAAAACATCTCTGCTTTGTCTATGTCCCTCTTTGTGAGGTGACCATTCTCATCAAGTAATGGGCCAATGTTATTTCTAGCCTGCCTTTTGCCGTTAACAAATTTTAAAAAGCCCTTTTTATTGTCCCTCACAGTACTGGCCAGATTAAACTCTAATTGAGCTCTGGCCACACGAATTTCCTCCCTACAGTGGCAAACAGCATCCCTGTAGTCCTCCCATGTCACCTGACCTTGCATCCACTGGCCATCTACTTTCTTTTTTCTCCTTATTTCTAGAAGAAGATCCCTGCTCAGCTAAGCCGGCCTTCTGCCTCACCTGCTTGACTTCCTACACTTTGGAATTGCCTGTTCCTGTGCTCTTAGGAGGTGATACTTAAAAAGTGACCAGCACTGATGTACCCCAGCACCTTCGAAAGCTTTTTTCCCAGGGGACATTACTAAGTAGTTCCCTGAGCAATCTGAATTCTGCTCTCCTTGTATCCAGAACTGACGTCTTGTTGGCAGTTTTCCTCCTTTTACTATAGATTTTAAACTTGACTGCTTCATGGTTGCTGTGTCAAAGGCAGCCACCAATTTCCACTTCACCCATGAGGCCCTCTCTGTTAATAAACAACAAATTGAGGGGGGCACCTTTCCTGATTTCCCTTTGTACCTGTACCAAGAGGTTATCATCCATATGGTTTAGGAATCTTCTGGACCTGTTTGTCCCAGCTGTGTGGTATTCCCAGTCACCATCTGGCAAGTTGAAGTCCCCCATAAGGACAAGAGCAGATTACTTAGAGGCAACCCTTAGTTCCTTAAAGAATCATCAGTCTCATCCTGGCTGAGTGTTCTATAGTAGAATCCCACAACAACATCCATTTTATTTGTCTGTCCCTTAATCCTTATCCATAGGCTTTCAACTGTGCCATCACCACCTGCAAGCTCTATGCATTCCAGCGCCTCCACTACATACAATGCCGCCCCCCCGCCTCACCTGCCCTCCCTAACCTTACTGAAAAGCCTGTAATCATCCATCATGGCGCATCAGTCACAGGACTCATCCCACCAGGTTTCACTTATGCCAATGTCGTACCTCTGAGACTGGGCCAAGACTTCTAGCTCCTCTTGCTTGTTCCTCATGCTGCATGCATTTGTGTAGAAACACTTCCAGTGCAGTTCATTGTGCCTATCACCACATGGAGCAGTCTGAAGAATCTCACTAGCACACAGCTCCTCAGACTTTGTGTGCCATCTGTTGCTCATCACTGACTAGCCTGGTATTGTCTCTTTCCCCCTTCCACTCTAGTTTAAAGCTCTGTCAATCAGCCCTGCTAGCTCTTGAGCAAAGACCCTTTTCCTCTTCTAAGAAAGGTGCATCCCATTGGATGTTAGCAGACCTGGTGTTGAATAGACCATCCTGTGATCGGAAAAGCTGAAGTTCTGCCAGTTACACCGGCCTTGGAGTCACGTGTTGATCAGCTGGGCTGGCCTGTTCTGTTCAGTATTCTTCCCTGCTACTGAAAGGATTGAGGAAAATACTACATGAACAGCTGATCCTTCAACCAACGACCCCAAGGCTCTGAAATCCCTTTTCATTGCCTTTGGACTCCTGCTAACTTTTCTCTGCTAACATGAAGAACCAATAGTCTGAGGGTAATAGTCTGAGGAGCTTACCAAACTAGAGAGTTACCTAGTGACATCTCTCACCATGGCCCCATGGAGGCAGCAGACTCCTCTGTGAGTTGGGTCCGGTTGGCATATTGGACCCTCCGCTCCCCTTGGAAGGGAGACACCTAACAGAAATACCCTTCTTTTTTTCTTAACATGAGTGGTTGTGATGCAGGGGGTAGGCTGCCTAGATGACCCCTCCATCCCAGAAGGACCTTTGTCCACATCATCAGCTGTCTGCCCTTCCAATTCCAGGGCCTCATATCTGTTGTGTACGGGCACCTGGGAATGTGAGGCAGGCTGAGAGTGGATTCACCTGCTACCCAAGCAGTAACTTGCTTCCATTCTCCTGTCTCCTCGGTCTCCTCCTTCTGCCTAGTGGTAAGGGCATAGCAGGACCTACCACTTGTGCCATGGTTGGCTGGTGCATCTGTCTCAGGGATGGTAGACTATTTTTGCACCAGTCACTCTCCTTCACTGACTCCCTGACACTCCTCAGCCTGGACACCTCCTCCCAAAGCTCTGTCACCAGGTTGAGCAGCTCCTTTACCTGGGTGCATCTCCCACAGGTGAGCTCACTGCTGTCGCCAGCTACTGACCTGATACTTGGGCACACCCTGCAGCCCAGGACCTGGACGGCTGCATGCTGCCTCGAAGACTCTGTCTGGGTGGCTGCATCAGTTATTGAAGATGGAGGGGCTGCGAGGGACACTGAGGGCACAGCTTTTTGCCAGGTAGATGCCATGGCTCCTGCTGTTCTCTGCTCCTTGCAAGTGGGTTGCAGCCTCCATCTGAAGTGGCAGGGCCTTCCCTGCATGTCCTGCCTACACAAACTGCCTGCACAAACTGTTGTACCATGCCGTGGCTGATGTACCACGCCTGTTTGTCCATCCTAAAGAGCTGTCAAAGCAGAAAGCTGAATTAGTTATTCCTTACATTTTAGGAATCAGATAGTAATGAAGTAAAGAAATTAAATATAATTGCCTAGTTGGAAACTAGGTTTTGTCAAAGAAGATAATTTCCTGATTGATGAATGTTCCTGAGCTGATGTGTAAACAAAATAGCTATTTTAAAATACAAAGTAATGGAGAAATTAACCACTGTAAAAGTCTATATATCTTTGCTATCCTCAGATCAAGACATAAAATGTTTCCACAAGATTGTTTCAACCTAGCACAATTTTTAAAGACAAATACACCAGGCTCAATGCAGGAGTAACTAGATGAAAATCAACAACTTTTAGACTGCAAAAAGAGAGGATAGACACTCATCAGTGTCTTGTTAGTCTTTAGATCTGTATTAGATGAATTATTTCCTGATAACTCTCTTTCATCTTTGAAGTGTTTTAGTCATGCAATGAAAGAGATCTTGGCACTTGGGGCCCTAATGGCCTCCTGAAAGCTCTTTTAACTACAGCACAAGTGAGGATTCCCAGAGCAGCTTCCAATTTCTGTATGACTCAAAAGATAAGCAGAGTGAGATTTCCAAATGATAAAAAGAGATGTAAAAATATGTCAGTGTATGAAAACCACATAAGTGTTCTTGCACAAAGTATTTGCTTTCCATATTTATGAAACTGATCATTTGGCTGTGAGCTTATGACATCTGCCAGAAATCCTGAACACAGAACACAGAGAACAGAGTTAAAAACATGTAATAGCAGGCCATAGAAGAAATCCTACTGGACCAGGGTAGTTGTTGGAAGGCAATTTGTAGGAGAAAATTAGTTTTCCAGGAAATAAATGGGAAATCGATTCTGCCGGTGGAAGAAGACCTGATTGTTTATTTTTTGCCCCCCTGTTCGGTTCGGGGTAACCATGGGTAGTCTGAGTAACATTTGTCATACA
The DNA here is from genome assembly GCF_949628215.1 of Phalacrocorax aristotelis. Taxonomy (NCBI): domain Eukaryota; kingdom Metazoa; phylum Chordata; class Aves; order Suliformes; family Phalacrocoracidae; genus Phalacrocorax; species Phalacrocorax aristotelis. Next base: position 107,247,657 of record NC_134276.1, on the reverse strand, counting down.
GGCTCCATATAAAGTTAGAGGAAAAGAAAAAAGACATTTTATTTTCTTTTGTGGATGTGTTGCAATGTTATTAATTTGCAATACGTTCTGTTTAGAGCACAGGTTATCCACCTAAACCTTGTGAGACATACAAATTGACAGGTGTCTTCAAAATAGAGACTACTACATTTTTAGGGCTCAGAGGAAATTATGAAATCTGTTTAAAGAGGTACATAAAATCTTAGCCTCTTGATAAGCGTTTTGTTTCATTTATGTCTGGACCATGATCTTGACAGTAATTTCTGTACATTTAAAAACCGTTCACATGAGTAATGGGACTCAAAGATCTATATAGGTGTATATATATAGGAGTTCAGCTTTGTAGCAGAGTAGCTGATTAGAAGTCCTTGTGAGAACCGTTACATTAATTTTAGATGGTTGTATTCTAAAAACAAACTGGGCTTCAGTGCTGCTTTCAGTCCTTTAGTTTCTGGTACCACCATGAATCGGGAGCTGTGAAGAGACACAAAGCTGAAACATAATAAAATAAGCAAAATAAAAGAATCTCAAGAATTCTTTAACACAAATAAGGTTAATTTTCAGCCAGCAGCACTGTTTGCTGAGTGACTCTTCACAGTTTTGTGGGATTCTTTTCCAAACGCAAAACACTCTCATTATCCTAATTAGTTGTACCAAAACCTTAAATAATCAGGAACTGTATAGTTATTTAGAAAGCTCAGATTTTTCCCTAAGGAACACAGCTTTCAAAGAGTGTTAAACTGAACATTACCAAATGACAAAGAAATCTAAAAATCTTGCATTTTAGTAGTTATGAAAGACATCTTGTGAACGCCTACTACAGCTATAAAATGTACTCATATTCTGAGAGATTTTTTCAGACCTCAGTCCAAGCTCTCTTTGCAGGTACTATAGATTTTTATTTTCTCATTCTTCAGTTAATGCATTTTTGGTACAAAATAGAGAGTGATGGAGAAAGAAAGTAAATCTCTTCCAACCCAAACTGGTTTATTGTCCAACAAGTTTATCTGCCATATGTGAGATACTAGTTTGAGTCACTGACCTGATCAGTTGAAACAAGAACTTGAACCAAATTCTCATACATCAAAGTGGATACGACAAAGGGCAAAGCAATTGTTAATATAGACTGGAGAAGGAATGGTTTTAAGTAGCTGAAGGAAACATAAAGCAAGTAGAATAATACAGCTATACTATGTAACCTGTCAGTCACAGAAGCATTTCAGTGAGTGCAAGAATGAACATTAGTTGGATCAATTTCTCATGCAGCTAATTCTTTTAAAAGCAAGAAATCTGTCAAAATAGGGCTTTAAAAATAAATGAGGCTTCCAAATGAACAGCAACATGGAGGATTCTAAAGACAAGTGGTGTAATTTGAAAGATATGTTAAAGGTGAGCCACTGCTAAAAAAGAAAGGAAGTAAACAGATCTATAATAGTTACCATTTAGATACACAGGAGAAAACCAAGACCGAAGTGCATGTCCCATTAACTCAGTCTGCCTCAAATCCGGATGAGAAAGCAATAGAGATTTTATCTTTCACAAATAAATGAATGTAGTTTCTGTAATTATGTAGCTATTATTTATACAAAGGAGGACAGGGGAAGGTGAACACAGAGAAACAGAAGCAGTGCATTCCAAAAGTATCGCATTCCAAGCAAAATAGTCTAAAGATTAGCAATATTCAGAAGGTACCACTGTACCGAAAGATACTACTGATTAAATAATCCAGCACAACCTGATCAATAAAGTGCACTGAGGGAAACAAGTTCACTGGAAGACAATATCAAATTATAAAATATTATAATGCATCTCAACTTAATGTGATAAGATTTCCAGATGACTAAGTCATGGTCTGGAGGCCTGGACGTGAGGAATCCAGCGGTCCTTTGCTAATAGTAACAATAATAATAAACAACAAAATTTTGAAGGGAACAATGACACTATATTGGTTCAGAATCTGTCCCTTTCATCAGCTGAGTTTCACTGACTTCAGATTCATCTTCTTTAATTAACTTCCTATGGTAATATGCCTTTTCTTCTCATATTAGACTCAGTATCCAAATACCTCTAATTTTTCTTAATTTTTCTGTTGTATTTTTTCATTTGAGTGCCTTTCATTTGCAGATGTAAATGACCTACTATGCTTTCTGGTGATCAGCTGTATCCGTAATTGTTTCTTTTGGTTCCATAGCTGTGTATGTATATTCTGGGAAATCTGCCTCTGAAGTGTGAGTTGGTAACTCATTCGTATGCCTAACTTGCAGCACGTTGTCATGAACGTGCTTTGAAAGCTTCTACACTGAGAGAAGACTTTTGAAAATCAAACCATAAAACAAGCCAGTTTAAATCAACCTAGTCTAAAATAAGTATCTTGGAGGAAAGCTAAATTAAACAAGTATTAGCAAGGTGGTAAAAAAGTCTTACAAATTCAAGCAGTGAAAAATAATTCTAAAACCACACTGAAAACTATGAGAAGCATTGAAATACCTAAACTATTCTTTAATTTGGGCTTCAGAAGTCATTTGGTCAATGAGATTTGACATCCTCTTGGAAGAAAAACACACTTGGTTTTTTCAGAATCAATTTTCAGTCTACAAGGAAAAGCAACGTGTAACCCCTTTTTAGTTAAAGTGGATTTTTTTAATTTTAAAGTTCTTTCTTGAGTCCCTTTAATATTTCTACTTGCTAAAAAAATAACTGTCACTAATGTTGTTCTACTGCCTTTCTTGAGGACCAAGTAAGTTTTCTGTAGATTTGAACATGGAATAGAATCCATATTATCAGGTTTGGATCTAGAGTTAGACCCACTATCTAGTGTTTTAATTTTGAAGATGTGAGTATGTAAGAATAGAGGTCAAACCTATGACAAGGTATGCATATAGGTTAGTATACTAAACACAAAGCCAGTAATGAATGGGCTAAAGAGGTATTTCTTAGTTTATCTCTTAGGCTGGAATTTTCAAGTTTCATAAACATGCCATCAGCTCCTAACTAAATCAACAGTATGTCTTCTTTATAATCAGACAAGGTGGGGCTAATTTAACTAAAATTGAATACCTATATCTCAAGTTCTGTCTAAGACGTATTTGCAGTCAGTATAGTCTAGTACACAATTCATCCCTTCTTAAACAGCTAAAAGAAATCAGATCTTATTTTGAAGACCTATTTATCCCCATTGAGTATAAAAGGAAAGTAAATATGCTAAGCATTGTACAGCTATGAAGGATACACATAAAATTATAATAATTTTAGTAACAGTAGAGTCGTAGAGACGTTGATTGAATGCTACCTGTGGAGGTCATCTATCCAAACCTCCTGTTCAAATCAGGTCTATTGCCAACACAATATCATGTCAGCTGTAGCTTGGTCTAGTGAGCCTTGAAGGCCTCCAGGGGTGGAGGTTCCTCACCCCCTCTCCATAACCAGCTCCATTGTCACTCTGATGGTAAAAAAACTTTTCTGATGCCCAGTCTGAACATACCAAGTCACAATGTGTGACTACTGCCCCTTGCTACTGCCATTTTGCCATGGATTGTTTTAGCTTTTTTTTTTAATTATAAAACTGGTTCTAATCTTTGCGTATGCAAACTTGTTCTCCCAAAGACATTTCCAATATAAGCGATACAGAGCTGTCTCCCTGAATGTTTCCAACAAAGAGCTGTTTTGGAGAGTATTTATTTTCTTCAGACAAAAAAGTGTTTTGAAGTGACAGGCAATTTCTAAACCTGGGTAATACAGTTATCAAATCCATACTGAGCATCATTTTTTAAAAGTTAATGGGCCAGATCTTTCAAAGGCTGCACTGAACAAGCATGATATTTGACAGGATCTTCATTCTGAAAATATTGTTCCTTTCTGCTCACAAGTAAACAGCCTACATTTTGCTTTCTTGTCACTCTATTATGTTTTTCCAGTGTTACAGGAGTTTAAAACAGGTAGTAATAATATACAGTATGTATATCATAGGCAAGTAACAAAGGTATCATATGTGACTGGTATGAGAAAAAAAAATATCTGGAAAGCCGCTAGTTACTCGATCTTCAAGTCATAAATCTATCCCTTAGGGTTTTTTAGTGTTGTCATGGTTTAACCCCAGACAGCAACTAAGCACCACACAGCCACCAAAAAGGGTTCTCAACGTGTGACTTGAAGGGTTTGAGGTGATGATGGATTTGATTGGAATGTGCTTGATCAAATTTATAGCTGTTTTTGCTGTTTAGCTATTAATGGGCAGGCTCCTTTGCTTACCATGGGCTTGCTTGCCTTACTGTTTATTAGAGCCTTGTGCTCGTTAGTGGCTGCTTTTGCTTTTACTGCTTGTTCTGCTGTAGTACTGCTTATCATCTTACTCTGCTGTGTCTGGGAACATTCTGATAACAGCCATGGCCATGTGCCTGGGCTGGTAGATGGCCAGGGCCCCGCTGCTGTTTCTGAGCTACTGTACTGGACAGGCTGGAACCCCAGTGTGAACTTGAGCTGAAGGGACTGTGGCTGTGGGTAAGGCCACACTGCAGCAGGTATATCTCTGAGGGCATTGTGGCCCATGGAGGAGGCCACACTGGAACAGGTGCACCCCGAAGTGACTGTGGCTGTGGGTAAGTCTATGCTGCAGGAAGTGTACCCCTGGAGAGACTGTGGCTCAGAGATAAGACTCTACACGGAGCAGGTACTCCCCTAAGGGACTGTAGTCTGTGGGTAAGTCCAAGCTGGAGCAGGAGCAAGGGGAGGAGTTCATTTCAATGTTAAACCCAATGGTCTGGTCCAGTGGGACCAGGGGTGGCGACTGTAATGGAAATACCTTCAAATTGTTGTAACCCATGATCTGGGTTGCATGTTATAGGAATGACTACAGCAGGAACCACCCGAACCAATGGAGGACAAGCCTTACAAGAAGCAGTGCAAGTGCAGCGGGTGACCTGACCTGAGCTGGCTTTGGTGCCCAATAACTCCACACAACACACCACCTCTCCTGTCCTGAGTGACCACCATAACAGATGGAGCCCAAAGTCGTGGACTGAATGAACTCAATGGACATTTTGTGGACATCTGTGGACATTTTAAAGATATCTTATGGGGGGGCCCATAGGCTAAGGGAGTGATATCTGTGTCTTATATTGAAGGATGGGAAGGAGAAGGGTGGTTAATGAGGATGTATTGGATATTGTGGGACCTGAGCATGACGTAAATGGTACAGAATAAGGGGTTGAGAATGTGGTGGGTTTGGCTGGGATAGAGTTCGTTCTCTTCATAGAAGCTAGAATGAAGCTATGTTTTGGATTTGTGTTGAGAACAGTGTTGCTAATATAGAGACATTTTTGTTATTGCTGAGCAGTCCTTACACAGAGTCAAGGCCTTTTCAGCTTCTCACACCACCACACCAGCGAGTAGGCTGGGGGTGCATAAGGAGTTAGGAGGGGACAAAAATGGGACAGCTGACCCTGACTGACCAAAGGGGTATAAGTAGTGTTGGGTTGACAGTTGGACTTGATGATCTTAGAGGTCTTTTCCAGCCTTAATGATTCTATGATTCTGTGATATTCCATACCATATGACATCACACTCAGCATATAAAGCTGGAGGAAGAAGTAGTCAATGGGGGATGTTCAGAGTGATGATGTTTGTCTTCCCAAGTATCCATTACATCTGATAAAGCAGTGTTTTCCTGGAGATGGCTGAACACCTGCCTGCCCGTGGGAAGCAGTGAATGAATTCCTTGTTTTGCTTTGCTTGTGTGTATAGCTTTTGCTTTAGCTATTAAAATGTCTATATAAACCCCTGAGTTTTCTCACTTTTACTCCTCCAGTTCTCTCTTCCATCGCACCAGAGGGGAGTGAGCAAGTGGCTGTGTGGTCCTTAGTTGCCAGCTGGGGTTAAACCATGACAAGCATGTAAGGAAGAAGAATTACTGACTACAGTTCTAGTTCTATTCTATCTTTCATTCATCCACGACCAGAAGTAGCACTGGCTTTTCAGCCACATACCATGTATTTGGTATTTATACAGAAAAATATTTCATTATGGTAACAATTTGTAGGCAGGTCTGCAGGATAATTTCATTGATCTCTTTTTCTTAATTTTGTATGACTTTCTGCTATTCAATGTATATTTTTCAACCTTTTTTTTCAAAATTAATGTAGGGTACAAGGAGAGAAAGAATAAATGTATATTTTAGATATTGGGGTAGTCACATTATAGATAACAGATATAGTTAACAGCTATAGATATTATAGTCATGTTACAGTTAACAGTTCTATAAGAATATAAACCGTGGGAAAATTTTTTATTTAAATCATACAGGAAATAAAATGGGAAATAACGTAAAAGACATCCCCAGAAAAGAATTCATAAAACGTCATGCTAATTCTGGTTTGGTTTTGCCCAGGTGCTACAGCAATGACCTCCAGGATTCTAGATTCACTAACTTACTACTGTCCATGATCATAAGTTGAAATGGGTTTTCCTAATGCATGCACTTTTAACCTTAGCTTGTAGTCAGTGGTGAAAGGATTTTGATCTAAGGTTTAAATAAATGCACAGTGAAGTCTAAAACAGAGGCCGTAGACTGTTTAACATCAAGAAAAATGATTCGAATAGTTGTAAAAAATAACTGAAGTTGAGTGCCATGCTAATTAACTTCTCCAAGTACTCACTAAATAAATTGTGTCAAATATGCTACTAGGTTACAGTACATGGTTTCTACAGTTCTGTTGTTAGTACAGGTTATGATGAAATTTATCAATAAGAATCACAGTATCTTGAACAACATTTAATATTCATTCTTTACCACCTAAAAAAATCTGTTTTAATTTACTTCTTGATTGTGCTAAATTATATTTATTTAAAAATCTTATTAAATATCACCACCACCAACAACAGCTAAAAAGTTAAAATTATATTTGAGAACCATAAGTGCCAGAAAATGCATCATTAGCAGGCTATGTCAATCATAATGCTGTGGTTTGCTATCTTATGATAAAATAAAATTTGCCTGTGACACAGTATATGATAATCATTCTTTTGTTTTGCCTTTTTTTTCTCACAGTAGAAGATATGAAAGCTAGCGTAGACATTCTTGCTGAAATATTTTATTTCCTTTTATTTAAAAAAAGAGAAAAATATACTTTCTGACATTCTTTCAGTGCTTGTTGGTATGAAGTTGTACTTGTGTATATTATTCAAAACAACAATAAAGAGCAGTGTACAAAAATATTCCATTTGAAGGGAGCAATGTTACAAGCAGAGGTGAAGACTGGATGATATCTTGGCTCTGCCAGAGCACTGAAAAGGTCAAAACACTTGAGCTAGAAGAGAAAAGGAAGAAGCATGTGCCAAATTGGCACATAATCATTCTCCATTTGAGCAAATGAGAAGTAACATCCAGAATGTGGACGCAGGAATACCTTCCAGAACAGCTCTCTAGTTTCACTTTTGCTCCAGCTGCACAGCTGTGTCCATTCCTTTTTGAAGTGGAATCATAGGTATTAATGAAATATTTTTCCCATACTAAGAACTTTTGCTTTTTTCCAGTAGTTAGGGAACATAGATTATAGCTATATCTAGATTCATTATTCAAATTCTAATTTATTGATAAAATGAGATTTTCTATGTCACAGATCAACAAAGCACATAGAACAGCATGGTACATTGTACAAAATTCGTAAAGAAAAAATCAGCATTAGAGTTCTTTAGTTTTTCTAGTCCCTTGTAGTGGCATGTGATTAATTTCCTTATGTATTTGTTATCATCTCCTTTCTTAACTGAAGAGATAGCAGTAAACTCAATCTGTTTAAATTTCTTCTTGACTGTTCTGAGGCACTTTTCCTATCACTAGCTAGAGTCAGTTCCTAGATAGCAACAGAATTAAAAAGGCTTTATTCACATAAATTTTCTGGGAGAGAACAGGTCAATCCTCCTGCTCCCCCCAGCTGCTGGCACAATTCCTGCCTTTGTCTTTTTCAATGTGTTTCATGATTTCCAGACTCAAAAGTTGCATCCCAAAAGATCAAACTTTTGCCATCCCATCCTTTAATGGCTGCTGCTCTCCCTTTTCCTCTAAATATTCTACAACTACGTGCTGTAAAAAAAGAAATTACTTGTTTTAAAAAGGTACAGCTCTATGATCAGTGGTACGCTCTATTATATTATGGAATGTAAATTAAAAAAAGCTACATAAACAGTAGTTGTAGTTGGCTTGTAAATTAAAATTAAAATCTTTATCACAAGGTATTTCAGTACTTGCACATTTAAAAGGCTATGGTTGCACCATCTAGATTTTAACATTTTGTTTCAACTGAAAATGCCTATAAAAGTTATTGTAAGATTTGGAGAGCTAGTAGTAGGAATAGAAGGTATTTTATGGCAGAGTGCCATTAAACCATTAAAAATACATTCTATGACAGTAAAAAGGACAAGACTTTCTCAGAGGAAGTGCACAAACTCTAATCTGCCCAGGAAAAGGTATGGGCACCAGGGAGTTGTCTCTTGGAGTTGTACTAGGAAAGCAAAACAGCAGGAAAGCCACCCATGCCAGAGAAGTTGCAGTGGCATTCAGTTTTAAAGGTGTGATGGAGTACTGAGCAAACAGATAAAATGTAAGGCACCTCACAAAGAGTGTTTTAAAAGGCTTTCTTCTATTGGCTTTTATGGCATTATAGGGAGTTCTGGGATTTCCACCGCCATGAATTCTTAAAATATGGTGCATGTACGTGTGTTGGGTCATTCATAAAATAAAAGTTGCCCTTAAAGCCACGTAACCAGCAAAAAGTGTCAGTGGCAAACCATTGCTCAAGTAACTTCTCTGACACTTTTCTTAATGTGAAGGAGAGTAATGTAGATTAAAGGGGCTAAATTCAGTGTACCATAATGTACCACTCTTCAGCCTTTTGCTCACACTGACAAAGAGTCAAAGTTTAGTTCTCAGGCTAAACTGTCAGGAGATCAGGCTAATGAAGATTATATAAATATAAGTAGATAAAGCCGTTTCTATATGCAAATATATATAGCCAAAATAGCACAGCAAATCCACACATTTCTGTAGATCTGCTGTTACAATTTTCCCCTTAGACCTGAATTTTGAGTCACTATTTTAGATACATTTTGAACAGAAAGTATCAAAACCAGGAATTAAAACAAAACAAAACAAAACAAAACAAAGCAACTTTTATTTACATACAAACATTCTTGGTTTTCCCTAAGTTAGGGGGAAACATATCTATTTTCAACTTTGCATTAGTGATTCTGGTTTCAGAAGTCATTAGCTGTAAGCATGCAGAAATAAATGTGATTTTTTTTTCTAAATAGCTATTAGCTGAAAATTATGAATGAAGGAACTTCTGCCATGTATCTTATTCTTAGAAGTACATATTTGGAACAGGAAGACTTTTACACAATAGTATTTTGTAAGCATTAAAACAACAAAATGACAATGCTGTTGCTGCAGAGTTACTGTCAATGTTTTATGAAGAATACATGATATGCCAGTGTACCTGTCACCTTTATCTACTCACTTTTTATAATGACTAAACAGAATATTATTGAACCAAAACAATCCAGGGTAAGTAATACTGAAGTATTAGGCTGTTGATAAACGGCTTGGTAGTACCTAGAATATTTTATATGTCAGATATAAAATATCCATGTATGCTGTGTTGAAAGTAAATAATGCTTGCCTTTATTGCCTCAGGAACCTGCCTTAGGAAATAAACTACATAAATGATTATTGGGAAAGAAGCTAGTCTACTTAGTACACTTTGAAAATGACTCATTTCTGTGGCAAGTTTGTCTAAAAAACTATAAACAAAAAAACCACATATGTAAGTGGAATATATACGCTAACTGTATAGCAAAGCCAATTCCGTCAAGCTTCCTACATCAAGCAGGATGGAGAATACCAGAATAATACTGGCAGTTTCTTCTGTCTTTCAGTGTGACTTTTGTTCATAGTTTCAGACCCACAGAAAAATTAATATTCTCATTGTTTGGAGTCAGTCAGCTGGAGGAGTAGGGAAAGGTGAAGTGTGTTACCATTCCTGCAAGTTACAGTAATGCCAGGCAACAGCACTTAAATATTGAGAAAAGGGAATACAATAAATGTGAAGGATCCTTGCATTTACGACAGAGCTACTGACTGACACCTGAGGTATGATTGCATTATGAAATGTTCGGTTTTAGTAAATACTTAAGCACAGGCCTTAGTCTTACCAACAAGTATATACTTTTTTCCACTGCAATGGCTGGCTCAACTGACTTTCTTTCAAAGAATAATGTGAATGTGCGTCGAACGACTGGACAGAAACCAGAATGTATGTGCAGATAGCTAATGGTAGTACAGATAGTGCTGAGAATTAATGTAGTCTTATTATTTTGCTTTCTCTCTCTTTCACCCATGGCTAAATTAAATTCAAAGCCTGAAGTACCATCAGGATAAACTGTGAGATATAGTGTCTTTTTGCAAATTAAAATGGGATTCTTTTAATAATATAATTAACAAGTCTTCTATACTGGGTAATGTTACAGTGTCCTTATCAAGTACTTTAGAATCTGAAGAGAAGTGAAAATATCTCCCCTTTGCTGGGTATAAACTTCAGTAAGCTTCCAAACATTTCCTCCCACCCAGCTTTCTGGCTCACTGCTCTCCCCAGCCCTATTATGAGGGGTTTAGAATTTTTAGTTCTCTGCATAGTGTTTGACTCTTAAGAACAGCCTTCAATAATGTGATATCAGTCCCCACAAAGAACTGGAGATATGTCTGGACTTGTTCTTGTCACAAGATGCAGAAAAAGATACAATTAAACAGAGCATAATTTGCTAGTTTTCTTTGCAGAAATCCGGTTCTGTTACATGATTTTCAATGCAGAATGAAACATTTCTTCATGTTCATAATTTTCTGAAGAATTGGTATGATTCCATCTTGAAACAATTTGTCTGATAAGAGCTAACAAAACATAAACCCTTGTATCATTCAGTCTCTGCGTAAATGCTTTCATCATTTAAACCTGTCCTATTCGCCAGCCCTTGCTTCTTTCTCTGACAGGAATAACCAATAGTTAGGAAAACAATATGTAAGAGAGCATGTTAGGGCAAAACTTTCCAGGAATATATCTTTTTTATAGATTTACATTTATTTAAGTAGATTTGTTTTCCATGGTTTGCAGAATGTCCAGTCACATCTTAATGGTTATTCAAAAACAAAATAGTATTCTTGGCTACATAACAGGGTAAGCATAAAAAGGCAATTTTTTCCAGTAAGTGTATAAAACAGATACACCAAAGACATTCTTCGCTAAATGTTACAAAAGGCAAAATGGGTTATTGAAATGTTAGAAAGATACATTACCCAGCTATGTTGTCAACCATCAACTGTTCCATGATAAGAAGCCTTGAAGCTAATCAAGTCCATGTGCATATTGACACAAAGATGCTGAAGGGCTATTGTGAGAAAGAATCTAGTAATAAAATATCAGCACAAGGAATATTGTAATTATTTATTATGATATCTTGCAACAGGTGTTTTATGATGACTTTTTGCACCCAGGAAAGCAAGAACATCTAATCCCTAGAGTTATTAGAAATGTTTGTTTTGCTGTTCTGTACTATGCATTCAGAGCTCTCACTGAAAACTTAACAGCTTACTGAAACAGGGATTACTGAACTGAGCATTTAAATTCAGATTCGCATAAAAGACAATATGCTATTTGTAAAGCTATATGAAAGGAGAATTTAAAGAAAGAAGGTAATGAACTGTCTGTGAAAATGAGCTTGACTGCCATGACTTCTGGTCTTGTTAATGTCACCTGTGCAGACAGAATTAAGACTTAAGATGTTGGTGAGGAAAAAGAAGTCTTATGGTATTTGAAGGATAAAGGGGTGGATATAGAAAATTGCATTAGCCAAAGAGAGAGCTTAGTATATATGGAACTGTGGCAAGATTTCTTGGTTGATGACATTCTTTTTTAAAAGCCTATACGGAATGATTCCCTTTTGGTTCCTAAACAGACTCTGCAAAGACAGCACTCAAAAAATTTCAGAGAAGACTAGAGTGAAAGACAGCAGAGAGTTGATGAGGAAAAGATACAAGCTAGAACTATAGAGCCCCACAGTTTAATGAATCATCCCCCAAAACAGACAGGAGTCTCATCATCTGCATACCCTTTTTGTCTGTGAAACCTCAAGAGAAATGGATTATGCAGAAATTGCAGTGTGACAGCATGTATAGGGTTTGCACCACTGGCTGATAAATGTATTTCTCTGGCAAAGACCTTTGTTGCTTGGTTGTGTTCTGGATATTTTATGTGACCAATATTCTGTTCTTCCTTATAGGTGCTACTGAGCAGGTGCACCGCTTGTGTGAGTTGGAAGTGTATTTGGGTAGTGATTACTCTAGTGTTTTCCTAAGGGTATCTGGTTTTGCACATAATGAGACAATTGTTCAGGTATTCTTTAAAATACCAGTTGAATCGTGAAGCAGTTTAACCACTTCCCCAGGAGCCCAGATGCTTCATCTGTCTGCTTGGGAAAAAGTGGGTATGGTTACAGTTGCCAATATTGTCCAGTTCTCCATATGTCACCACAGTGTTAATAAGGTCATTTTACTGTGCTGGGAATCCACATACCTTGAGAAGAATTTACAGCCATAGCATCTGAATACTTGTTTCAGAACTACTTTTGAAATGGGATTTAGGACTCAGTAATTTAGAGCCGGTTTTTTCATCCAATTTGTGCTATATTTGGTTTGTTCCAAATTGGATTAGCTGCAGGATAGTTTATTTGCTCGTACTCTGTAAAAAGACAAAACCAAAACCAACCCAAAAACCACAATCAAAACTGGCTCTGAGTGAAGTTTTCCATGAATTCAGCTCTGTGTTTTATACACTGAAAATTCACATCTTGTGAACTGTGTGCAGTTCTAGTCTCAGTTCTTCACCGACAGCATAGCAGAGGTAGAGAGAAGGTATAGGAAGGTGTAAGAAAGAGCAATTATTGTGGTCAAAGGGATGGAGCAGCTTTATAAAGTGAGACTGAAAGGTCTTGCTTTGGAGAGGAGAAGGCTAAGAGGGGATTTGTCTCAAACATAGAGAACTATGAAGGTAATAGATAAGGTAAATGCCAAACAATTATTCACGAAATCCCACCACACTTTAGAGCTTTCAGAAAAGCTAGTGGAAGATTAATTCAAAACCCACTTTCCAGTCTTGTGCTGATATTCTCCAGACTTGTCTGAGAGGGTGGCTGTGCTGTGCTTGGCCTGAGCTGAGTTTAGCAGGCAGTCCCTGTGGGATAAACCCCCAGGGAAATGGGGGGTGCTGTAGGGACAGCCTGCATCCCTTTCCTAGGAGCAGGGGCAACAGAGAAGGCTGGGTGAGAAAGTACATAAAGATGGTTCAGGACTAAGAAGGAAACCCTAGCATAAATATCACAGTTCCCCCTGACAAAGACCTAGGGATGACAATGACTTGTCACAACCTTCCTCCCCTGCCCAGTTTTTGAGGAAGACTGATACTGTCAAGTGTAGGATGCAGAGGGGCATCAGAAGGGTGAGCATAACACCAGGAAAGATTGTTGGATACTAGGAAGGGCTTTTAAAAAATACAAATAATTTTAACAACTTTCATTGAAGATTTCCTGATTTTGATAATTTGAACTACTAGAAAGCTAAAACATTAATTGAACTGTTTATAAATTATGGGCTTCATATATGACACATTCCCTATTTGCTCATTTCAAGGTTTTGGGTGTGACACTGCCTCTCCTCCCAAAGTCCTTCCATGCAAAAGATGTGAGGGAGAGTTTAGCACAGGCAGATGCTGTCTTCTGTGAAAGGGGAGTCACATGCACCAAAGTGATACAAGTTGCAGCTGCAACCCATGTCTTTAGATACAGCTAAAGGTTGCTTGGTCAAGGTGCTCATGACTGTGGAGGTGGCCATAAGAACAATGGTGATTGCTGTAGTCTTGATGGAGAAGGTTCAGGTAGATGTATTTGATTATTCTTCTTGGTGTATGAAAGGTGGTGCAGAAGAAAATCCTCTGCAGAAACTGCTGCTCCTGCTGTTGTTGTGCTTGGTGGGACCTTCACACAGACCCAGAGAGAATGAGGAATGGGTCCTTCTCTCCCTGCACTGCTTGTGGGTTCTGGAGTTTGTGTGGGCATGGACAAGCTAACATAGTCAGGCTGACATGCTCCTCCGAAGCAGCTGTCTCATATATGGTGGTAGTGTTGTGACTGCTGGAGACAAGAGTACTGGGCAAGGAAGACCATTGTTTAGGGTAGTAGCATTTCTGTTATGATTTTGCTCCTGTTTATAATTCCTATGAATTTCATCAGTGCAGGATGTTAAGATATGTTAAGTTTATAATGGGAGCTAAAAGGGACACCCATGCTATCTGCTACAATGATCTCAAAATACAGATTATTAGATATTGTCTAACTGGCCTGGGAAAATACCTTGACCAAGTCAGTGTATAAAGCTGATTACTCCAGAAAAAAGTGTGTCTTGCAAGTGCAAAGCCTCTGTTTCCTTCAGTACAGTTGCTTTCAAAAAAATATGCAGATATTTCTCAGAAAATAAATTACTGAAATAATTTAGCTGAAGCTTGGCAATTAAATGTACTTACTAGGAAATTAAATATACATTATTCTAAACCCATACTTAAGCTGTCATATTTGTGTAGTTTATGTACTAAAACCAGACCTCTGGCTTGTTATCTGTTTCTATGAGAATTAATTCACAACAGGTGACCTCCTTGATTTTGCACAGTAAAAGTTCTTCAGCTCAAAAGTGGGGTCCTTGGATATTCTTTATGTGGTCTACTGGGGTTTTGTTTAATTAATTAATAACTGTGCCCTTTGTTTCTCCTTAGGCAAATTACTTGCAAAATAGCTATTGGATGGACACTGAGATTCTTAGATCTGTTTCTTAATGAAACGGTCATCACACACAGTCGAGGAATTTCAAAGGTCAATGAATTATTGGTCATATGCATAAACACAGGAACACACACACAAATAGATATAAATATCCACATATATCCCTGCCTACATGGAGAGACAGAAGCAGAGAACATACCACTTTCTTCAGGAGAACTTAGCTGATTTTCTTTTTTAAACAGGGTTAAACTGTCAGGATCACACTCCCAATAGTCATCTACTGTGCTAAGGAAACCATTGTCTCCTTTACGTTAGCCCATCTATACTGTAGCACCAGAGCAATAAGAAATAAAGCAAAGTCCTTGAATCACAATGTTTTTGTAACTATATAAAAAAAGACAGTTGGGTGGTTAGCATGTAGAAACCAAGCAATGTTCATATTATATATTTTGTAGTGACATTTATAACCATATGTTTCACTAGTGCTGCATTTTTTGTTTGTTTTCTTCCATTATACAGTTTGTACATATGCTCTTTAGCTCTGTGAAAAGCTAAGTGACCTAGAAGCTTATAAAAGTGCCTGTGAGTTGGGAGGGAGAGCTTGATATGAAATAAATGATGATGATTTATTAATAAGAAAGGAGGATAAATCAGATATACACCAATTAAACAATTAGGATTAAGCCATTCTAGTCTGGTGGCTAGAATAGTAGTTTTATAGCTAGATGGTAAATACACTTTTTTTAACCCTACCTGTCTCAGACAATAAGTGGTCCACCAAAGGTACAGGTGATTGCACAGTTTAGAATACATATTATCTTCCCTGGAAAACTATCTGTCTGAAAATAACATTAAGGAACCCAGTATTAAGTATTTCACCATAGGTTATGTTTTTCTATAATTGTTTTCATAATATTAGAATAGTTTATTCTTGATGTTTTACTCTACATTACATAATTTTTTCTTGTTATTATGAAAATTAATGTTTTGTAGGTTTTTATTACTTCGGTGGTTTTTTGTGGGTTTTTAATTTTATTATTTTTAAATAGTTTCGTAAGTAGCTTTTACGTGAAGATTATCTCAGAGTGCAAGAACATTTTTCAAACATTGAAAAGGCTTACCAGAAACCCCAAAATTACAAAACAGCACGCCAAAAGATGAGAGTTGTCAGAAATCAGGTGACAAACTGCTGTTCAGCAGCTGAAAGTCTCCTCCATGTCCCTCCCCTGTGCATGACACCCCCTGGTAGTGAGGGGGGGCTGAGCGGGTGCATTAGCGGACGTGTTTGGGAGCTTGTTGGACACAGCTCCGTTCCGGATCCTGTGGTTTCTCTGCATTCCCGATCGCCTGTGCTGTCAGATGTCTCAGGGAGAATGGAGCTGTGTGATATCCTGGCACGCACTGTGTGCAATGAGCATCTGAAAGCCTTCCCTGTGCTGGCTCTGAATTGCCACAAAGCCATTCCCCTGCTGCCACCTCTCCACCAGTGCTGCGTGGGGCTGCGCGTGTCCAGGGAGGGTGAAGCGCTGTGTGCCCAGGTGCCTTCCTATTTTCTCATTCTGCAACATACTGTCAAACCACTAACAAACAAAAAATGATGCAAAGATGGGTGAGATCCTGAACCCAGAAACAGAGATGAGTATCTCTGTATCAACACCTTGGTCCCCTGGGCCACGTGATCTCTTTTATCAGTCCGTGTGTATCCAGCATGATGTCACCTTTCTTATCTCCTTACAGCCTCGTGGCAGCTATTACAGACTCATCTTTCTGTTGTTGCTACTGTAGTTTCCTTATGCTTTCACTTCTTTCTTATGCATTTCTTACTTACAGTAGGAGCCATTTTGACACATTGAACCTTTAAAAATAAATCTTGTTTTCTTTTTTGAACTTTAACACTGCACATTTTGGAGAGCCTTAGACTAATGGTCTGGAATTTCTTCTTAACAAATCGCATCCTTACTTAGGAGTTGAAGCTTCTACAGCAGTTCCACCATAAAAATCCTGCCTGAAATTTGCAGAAATGCTGATTTTTAAATAGCAGAGTGTGCAATGTGGATAAGAAAAATAACTTGAGAGCTTGTAGACAGTGCTGTTATATTTTAGGTGGAATTTCTAAACAACATGTGGTTCACCAAAATAGTTCTATAAAATTCTCTGTTAATACGAACCTTTATTTCCATTGTCTATACCAAGCATCAACTTTGATGTCAGACAAAAGAATTTCTTTAGTGGGAGAAGACACCCAGCCCTTCACCCTAGACCTGCTTTATCCATTTTCCTAATGGCAGTTTCAATAGCTAATCATATCTTTATGCTTTAGAAGAAGCTGCTTTATAAAATCCTAAGATTAAAATTCTTTGAGATTCATTATTTATTTAAGAAAAAATTCTCCTTAAGTTCATAAAATGTGTGAACTCAGGCAGACAGCCTGTTTGAAATTACACCAGATACTTTAAGACATCTGAAGAGGTAAGAGTATTTTATCAAAGATCTGAACCAGCCAGAACTGGGCACACAACAGGCTCTCTCTACCCTCTCATTTTGAGTTAAAGGAAAGGGAGATCACTCAGCACTTCAAAGGATCTTAGGCTCTCAGGCTTTACAGATAAACAAATCAGTGGCCCAGTTCTGCTTGTATACATCTCAGAGTGAAGGTGGGAAGAGTCAGGGATTTTTTTTTTAATAGAATTTATTTAAAAATTCAATATTTTTTCATAACCTAATTCTGTTGATGTAGGATAGAGACAGTACACTTGCATAAATAGGACACGCGTGGTTGTATTAGGTTGTTTCTGAGCTATGGGAGAGACCTACATTTTTTTTTCCTGTCTTACCCACGTGAATTGGTAGAACTCTAAATTTTGCTTGTGTATGCTGATTTTCAGTGTTTCCAGCTACACCCTTTTTTTCCCCCCAAGGTAATACAGAAATGCTCGACACAGGTCAAACATTTTTTATTTTCACACAGATTTTTATTAGTGTTTGTTTTCTTCAGTCTCTTTATTTCATTGTGATTATCATCTTCCAGTTTTAAAAGAATGCATTATGAGTACCTAGGCAAATCCACTGTAGTAAATTCCCAAGACCTGTCTTATTAGTGACATCTTTAAGTTTGAAAGTTAGAATGTTATCTGTTGCTTTCATTCTGCCCTCTGTTTTCAAGGTGCCTCTACCAGGTGTGCTGGGGCTACCTGCGGCACTGTCTGTTTCCCCTTACCAAGCCCCTGGGGGACTCCTAAACTATCATGTGCAGCCATTTTATATTTAAATTATACTACAAATTCAGATAGCAAAATATTAAAATATCAATATAATCAATAAGCATTTCTCCTTCAAATGTTATTTACTTAAAAAATCTACACCAGCACTGTAGTAACTTATGTAAAAGTACATAATGTCAATCTGGGCTATACAATACCTGAAGTACGTATCTAAAGAAAAGTTAATTCTGTGTGACCATAGAGAAGCAGAATGCATAGGTAGCTTATGAGACACTGTAGTTTATATTTGGAAATCTAAGAACTAAGCTTTTACAGTTAGTGTACCCCAAGCAACCGTAAATGAGATCCAAAGACTAAATTAGAAATACCGCCTTTCTATAGAAAGAACTTTTGAACAAAATTGTGCCTATTTTCTAATGAACAAATATTACCTACAGTCACAGAATCACAGAATCCCAGGTCGGAAGGGACCTCAGGGATCATCTAGTCCAACCTTTCTAGGAAGAGCACAGTCTAGACAAGACGGCCCAGCACCCTGTCCAGCCGACTCTTGAAGGTGTCCAACGTGGCCGAGTCAACCACTTCCCTGGGGAGATTATTCCAATGGTGACTGTCCTCACTGTGAAAAAATTCCCTCTCGTTTCCAATCGGAATCTCCCCAAGAGCAACCTGTGTCCATTCCCCCTTGTCCTCTCCATGTCACTCCTTGTAAAAGGGAACCTCCACCTTCTTTGTAGCGTATTTACTGCTTCATGTTTACAGTCTGTCAGCACCATTTAACTGTCTGAAAATACAGTCCACAAAGAATATCCCTCTCATGGTGTACCTTAACATTTGAAGAGATTGGCATTTTAATTTGTGGAATGGGTGACATTTTCTCTACTGGTTCTTATGCAAACCTGTAATAATATATCAAAAGGGAAAAACTGTAATGTTTTACATAGCTCTAAAAGAGATTTAATACTTATTTCAAGCTGGTGGATAAGTATTTCATACGATATTTGAATTGTTTAATAAGTATACATAATTGCTATTGTTATTGAGAGTAATCAAAATGGCTCTGACAAACAGAATATTTCTTAAAGGAAACACTCTTTAATTTTTTCACTTTTCCTTTCTTTTACTTTCTTCAAGAATCAGTGGGCACAGAACAAAAACTCAGCCTGAAAAAAGAACTCTCTTAATTTTATTCAGAAAAACTCAAAAGTTTTACCTGGAATGACTTTTTCTTTTCTTTTCAGACCGATTTTCAAATTCAGAAGAATGATATTTAATCAATTTTTTTTTCTTTTTTGAGATGAATCATTGCAGTTTATAAAATGATCACTAGAATCAAAGAGTGACATTTTAAAGCATTTAATGGTTTTAGCTCCAAATTTCACTGTACGCTATTGATTTTGTAAAGACTTATGTGCCTATAACCTGAACTTTGCACATAAGAAAGTGTTAGGGCACAGGCATACATAGGGATCATAGTTCTGAGCCTGCTTTAGAATTTGAATATTACTTGTTTATTTTATTAATATTATTTTATATGAACCTTCACTTAGAAAAATCAGGAAAAAGAGATGTGATATTTTGCTATAAGTGTTTGAATTATATCTTAGAACCATTGAATCATAAAATCATTATGGTTGGAAAAGGCCTCTAAGATCATCAAGTCCAACCTTCAACAATGCCTCCTAAACCATGTCCCAAAGTGCCACATCTACGCATTTTTTTTTTATTAACCAGCTTTGGTTAATAACAATGTGCAAGTTTAACTTGCAATAATAAGAATATAACCCCAGTAATGATAAAAAATTCAATGGAAATTACTTGTGTAATAAAAACTACCTTAATGTACTATTGTGGTTGAGAATTGCTTAAAATGAGATTACAATGTACATAAAATAAGATCTAATCACATCTAACAGTTTGGGGTTTTGTTAGGTTTTTTTTTTCTTCAAATCTTTCCCCAGTGTGATGTTTCTAGATTCTTGGCTCCACTGAGATAAGAAAGTACTTTCCTTCTAGCAGGAAATGATCAGCTTATTGTGAACTTGTGCTATTGTAGCTACATGCACTTTGTATTCTCCCTGCTGTGCAGAACTGAAGGTTTGTTTTAATTTTTCCTGATTATTGTTTCATCTTATTCAGATTTCACTCCTTACTTTTTTCTAAATTTGATTTACTTCACTATCATCTTACAGATTTTCTCTTACAATATTATGCTTTTTCCAAATCCTAGGAAATTATGTTGGCCAATAATGCCTTTTTACAAGTTTGCATTCAATAAAGAGTAGGAAATTTTTTTAGCTTTGAGTAGATATATTTCAAACTACTTAAAATAATTTGGATGACAGTAAAGTTAAAGCGCTTACTGTCTAATGAACATGCAATCTAAATGCTTTCTTCAGTTTAGCTGTAATTTTTAAACTAGTAAGTGGCTGCCCTTACCTATATGCAAATGGCTATGCAGAGATGAAGCTAGGAACTAATGCTGGATTGCATTTTGATGAATTTAGGTTGAATTCTAGAGTGATGCTTTGTACATGTTTAGAACCTGCTTTTCAAATCAGTTTGAAAAACAGTAAATGGAGTATTTGCTGCTTCTGTGATTTTTGAAGATACATTTCTCATGACATAGTGACATTAGAAACTTAGGAAGGTTTTGAACCTAGAACCACAGAAGTCAGTGACTAGGGTCCCAGTGATGATATGATGCAAACCCATGGATTCTGAACATAAGGAAAGTAATAGGAAAGCTGGGGAAAAGAAAAAAAAAAAAAAGATTCTGTGGTGATAGAAACTAATTCAGCTGAGGTAGAAGCTGAGATTTGAGTTTTTCACTTTGAAGCTCTAGGGATCAGACAAAACTTGCTACTGAATTCTGAAATCAATGATACAGTGAATCTGATATTTTAACACACATGCACAATACCACAGTGACTGGAAGGCAACAAGTAGAAACATGTTAGTCTGACCATGCTAATATGCAAGACTTCAGGAGAGATTTTGAGTTTACAAATAGTTGAAGAAATTAAGACAAACTGACCATTTTACGAGATCCTGGCAAAAGCATTTTTGCAACTCTAGAATTCATTCTTCAGAGTGGAACAGATACAGTGAAGGAAAAAATCAGTAAGGAAAGCCTTTTTATGGTAGGGAAACGTACAGGGTATTTTTATTTAACAAAAAGAGAAAGATGTTTGCTGTCTGTTATATATTGGGTGGGTGAGGGGACAGAAGATTTATTAAAAGAAATTAACACAAGAAAATAGAAAAAAACTAAAGTAATTAAATTAAGGTGGAAACAAGTATAGCTTTTTTTAACCATGAAAGCAGTGAGACTTTTACAGAATTGCTTGTAAAATAACACTTTTAAAGTTGGGCTTGACCCATTTGAGTAAAGGACAATATTACATATTTATTTATAATAAAGGGGTGGTGGCAGAGGGACTGATTTGTGGAGATGGGGTGGTAGGAAATCTATTTCAGTTCTACTTTTTTACATCTTATGGAGGAACTTCTGGGTCTGTTCTAGCAAGTTGTTGATGTAATGGTAAGAAAAAAAAAAACCCTATATATTTCTGAAAGCCCATTTTTTTGATAAATTACTGACTTTTTTGCATCCCAGTTTGGGATACCATCAGAGCACAGGTTAAATAGAGTATCTGTAAGGAATTAGACAGCAAATACTTTTTTGTAGTCTCTAACAGAAAAAAAATCTTCAAAATGTTTCGCTTTTACTGTATTAAATTTGGAGTCTAAGGAATGTATCTGGGTGGCAATTTGTGCATTTGTTCTGGCCATATATGGTCCAGTATTATAAACAATTTCTACCATTTTCAAGGAAGAACTTCTGAGGGATAGGAGTGCAGTGAATACACTATGCAACTATTCTGTGTTCCTCTGTGGTACATGTGTGTTTGCCCTTGCGTTTCACCAGACTCACTCGGAAATGGCGTATGGAGGGTGAGTTCCTTTTGTTTCCTCGTATTTTCCCCATTTGGTCAAAACTATTAATTTATTCATCTTTTTTGAAGGAAATTATATTCATTACATTCAACTGAGCTAGCAGAGCTTCATAAGTTATGGTTTAGTAACTTAGTAGAAATATACAGTTGAATGGATTTTTAAGAGGGACGTTAATGTCTACTGCCATTTCTAAGCCTGATGCTTTTGGGATGGCCAAAAATTATAATTGACAGGAAATATGATGCCATCAAAAGTAGTGATAAACATTAACTCTCTTCAGTAAGAAAAGGTCTGGGGTTTTTTTTTTCAGCATCTTCAATATGACAATCATATATTAAAAAAGGTATTCTTTAAAACCGCTTCTCACCTCCTTTAATTTTTTGGCCATCAAAACAAACACTTTTATGTTTGAGATGAAAGCGAAGTATGCTTCTGTTTAATCATTCAGAGGTCTTCTTTTTAATATTTAGGGTTTCAATAACTGAGTAGAAATAAAGAAGTTTTCTTTCAGTCAAATTCTGAAAATTTGGGGGGTTTTATGTTAAACTTCATGTTTTAACAGCATTTAACAACCCAAGGCAGTGCTAACACCAATGATTTGGCATAGTTTTTACATGCACAGTCAGAAGAGTTTTAGGTTGCTGGTTTTACATTCCCACAAGGAATGGTTGCTAGTGAGAAGCCAGGGTTATGGACGAATTACACTAATGTTTTCAGCTGCATTACTCCCTGATGTTATTCCCTGTTCTTCACATTCATGGTCAAAAGGTAGAAAATATTTTACTCTAGTTCAGCATACCAAAGATGGGAAAGGAGCTGCAGATAAAATATATGTTAACATCCTACATTGGGAAGGGCACCAACACAGAGCACAATTAAATACAGCGTTTATCTCATTGGTCTCACATTTAAAGTTAAGCACATTTCTACATACCTAATAATGGGGGCACATACGAACTACTTCCTTGTATATTTTAAATTTTAAGCTAGACGTTTTAGTTTTATGGGAAGTTCATAATCAAGGTAGAACCCACTTGCAATTCCACATTATTCAACATTAATCTGATCTCTTTCTCATTAATATCAAAGTAAAATTCCTGGTTACTCTGTGGAAATAATAGAACTTTTTTCATAATGAATGAGATGAACATAAATGGGATTTCAGTATTAACTGAAATTAATAGAAGAAACATATAATAAGTAAGTATGTTGAATTCAGATATTTTTTTCCTTTTCATTATGCCTATATGGTTGCCTAAATAGATATTTTATGTGACTGGCAAACTATTAATCTTACTTAATTTTGCAAAGATTCATGTTGAAGAACCTATTTTCATTCAGTCTGTGATAAGTACCATTAGAGTTTAAGGGGGGCGTACAGACACATATGCAAAGCAGCAAATTACTTAATAATTCCTTAGTTTTGAGCTGTTCAAGTATTGGCCAAGAAGCATTTAAAATTTTGTCAAGGTTCACTAGTGAAATCACAGAATAAAACATTAATGTAAGGTTTTCTGTTATTAGAAGAAGCAGTACATTATGTTGGAATATAAATACATCAGAGTTTTCAGTAAGTTTTACCTTATACCTTTACTAAAATAATTTAACTTTCAAGTTTACTAACTGCTGTAAATTCCTCATGAAAAAAATGAAAATTTAAAACTTCCCCATCTTTAAAGAAGACAGCAGTGTTAATGCTTGCTGTGATGGACTGAGGTTTTAATTCTACATACTTAAGAGTGTAGGAACAGTATTCCTTCAAACACTATGGGATTTACATATTTATTTATTTATTTATTTATTTTTTACCCCATATGAGAAATAAGAGATTTGAAAACCTAAGATTTTCTGACAACTTCTACCATAAGTTATCTTAGATGTTAAAATCCTATTGTGATACAGTTAACTGTAGTCTTGATAACTATTCCTTTCCTCTGAAAATAACTGACCATAAAACAACTTTAATCACTTTATTTTCATAAAAGCATTTAGAATTCTTATTTGACACAAGATAGCAATCTTGATGGACCTGGAAACCAAAAAATATGTACTGAAACAACCCTACAGAATTAATCTGTAACTGTACTTATCGGCAAAATTTTCCTAATACTTGTCATAACCGCCTCATGCTCTGTTCCCTGCTACCCAGTGATGGGATCCAATTTCACGATTTTGAAGAAAAAAGAAAAACCAAGCTTGGGTGACTGCTGTAAAATAACTTTTAAAATAGAGAAAACTGAAAATACTACAAAAAATAATTAATTGCTTCTAAATTTTCTTTAAAAAGAAAAGGCTGTTTGGTGGAACTGATGCTTACAAATTCCTAGGCATCTAGAATTTTTGTGAAAAGTCTAATACAATCCTGGCCATAAGAGTAATAAAAATGAAGTCTGCATATTTCGTTTGGTTGATACGTCTGCCTCAGTCCTTCTTAGACTCATATTGTCCTTACTGAAGTAAGAACTTTTCACTTGACACTTTATTCTCTCTTTCAGTAAATATCTTTTAATTATTTTTGTGTTTTCATTTTTTCTCTTACTGATTGTCTCTGGATGTTCAAAGCAGCACAATAATATTTCTTAATTGTAAAATTGCCATTGCTATCAAATTATAACTTCTAATAATAAGCAAACTGACTAACCATACGTGCTCTGGCCAGCTCAGTTTACTTCTATATAACTCTCATTTTGCAAAGTCCAAATATGCGAGACATTTATTTGACAATTAAAAAAAAAAGTGACAGACAAGGTAACTGTATTAGCTGACATTGCGTTAATGGAAATAGATTGAAACTATTAACATAAATAGCAATTTTTACTTACATACAGTAAATCAATGTGAGCTGAAATTTAAATGCATAAATTGTTCCAACTATTCCACAACGAATACTATGTAGCTTTCTTTCCATGATTTTAGTATTCCGATATTAAAAATATACAAACAAAGAAAGTGTCAGCAATGTGTGGAAAGCTTGTTAGTATGGATCTAAACCAAGCATCATTCAAAAAGCTTGTCTTTCCTGCCAGAGTTGAGCTTGCAGTATTCAGTATTTTTTCCTTCCTTTATGGTGGTGGGGAGGTAAAGAGTGAAGCTACTTTGTTTCCTAGAAAAAGGTGCACAATGAATGAATTAACGGTTGAATGCAAAATATTCATTTATACATAAAAATCATCCTAGCCTGGAAAAGGTTTAATAACCTTCATCAGTGGTAGACCACACATTGAGGAAGTATTTATTCACAACAGCTCCTAGAGGTAGCACTGAGGAAAAATGCTCAATGTTCACTGTTGTGCTTGGTAATATGCTGAACGATTCCTTTATAGGAAATGCACCTTCATTTATTTGACTGTCAGAAAAGGAGAAGCCTAAAGGCCTGAATTTGTCACCAGCCCTGTTTCCCCTCTCAAATTTTAAGCTTTTTCATCCACTCAAATGTCCTTCAATTCTCTAAGACTGGAAGCTGGATGCTGCCCACTGCTCCCTTGGCACTCTTTCCTACCCCTTCCTGTTCATATGCTGAAGGAGCTTATCTTTTGCTGGGACTTTTTAAAAGCTTCATCAGCCTACATTTGTTACTGCAGTTGAACATTCTATCCTCCTGTTGGTACATGTGAACTACATGCTTTCCTATTTGGAAATGCTTATTCTATCTTGACAGTCCCAGAAGAAATTTTAGTAGTTGACCCTTCAGACATGTGTGTGACTCCAGAAGCATTTAAATTTTGTTTCCATAGGAGGTCTGTAGCTTTTAATGTCATGTGACAATACCAAAAAGAGGTTAGTTCATTGTCATTAATGTTTCTTTAACTAGGTCATCATAATATAAAATCTAACGTCAATGGCAATTAATTGGCACTTAAGCAAATATTCAACAACTCCCTTGTTAGTCTCATAAAAGCATCAGCTTTGTAATTATCACAGCCAGGCTTACTCTATTCTAAAAAATTTGGAAAACATAGTGTGTGATGTGTATTTCACTATGGATTTAATTCACTTAATAATGTAGCAGAGAAAAGAGAGAAAGGGACGTATAACTTCATTGGCTTTGATTTTAAATTATTAGTAGATCACACTTTATGACTAGATTCTACTCCAATATTTTACCAATCTCTACTAAAGGCCTGAAACTTCATAAATTCTTTAAAATATAACTCAAATAGCTAGTATTACATAGTTTTAATATATTCTAACTGATTCTTAGGAGACACCAGAGAAATAACAACCCTAGCTATTATTCAGGAGTCATTACGTTATGCAAAAATATACAGTTGTTATTTTTATTCATAGGACAAGATGTAGGTTTTCTGTTTAGTTTTGGGGTTTTATTGCCACTAAGATTGTGAACAGAAACCAGAACTGTATTAATATTATATTTATGTTAATTAATTTACTACCTAAAGTAGTGTTGAATCCATTTTTTGCTGTTACTAGCAGAAGGTCAAAGGCTGTGGGCTGCCCTGCCCATGCAGGTCCCAGGGGGTGGCTGGGCTGCCCTTGGCCTGAGCGGGGCTGAGCTGGGTTTACCAGGCGCCCCGTGGCCGAGTGCCCATTGCCCAGCCTGTCTGAGCTCCTGCTCTGTGAGTGCTGCCGGGGAAGGGGCTGACAGACCCAGGCAGTCCCTGGTGGTCAAATGGCCCCTGAGGGTGCTGGAGGGCTGTGTGGCAGCTTTCACCCGTTCCCTGGGAGCAGGGGTTAGGGAGAAAGCTGGGGTAAGAAAGTATATAAATTTTGCCAAGTGTAGGATGCAGGCAACATTTGAAGGGTGAGCACAATACCAAGGAAAATAGGTAGACGCTAAGATAGGCTTTTTAAAAAAATAAAGTGTATTGTTGTTGAAAATTTTCTATATATCATAATACGCACTTTTAGACTGTTAAAACATGAATTTGACTAATAATAAATTTTTGGCTCCACATACACATGATGTGTTCCCTTCTGGTCTTTGCAAGATACCATATGTAAAAAACGTTATGTGTACTTTGCTAGATTGTGCTTTCACAAAAAATGTAGGATTTCTCTGCTGTTTATATTATGTAAGACACTGTTGGCACATGGTAAGTAAATAGTCACAGGGCACAGATGCATTGAGAAATCCCACTGCAATGTTTGGCAAATGTCATTTAAGGAAATGTTTGAATTAAAACAAATTTGTATGGCAAAATTAGGTGATACTCTAGATTATGTGATGATAGCATTAAGAAAAGGCACAAATACCTCTGTGGAAGAGAACAAGTTTATTTCTGTTTGCAAGCTTGATTTTCAACCAAGTAGTAAGGGTTCAATTCCTGTAATGTGGCCACCGAGTGTCATTTGAGTTCCTGTGATGTACGGTGCCTGGTGTCCAGCAGCTGGTACAGAAATGCCCAGGTCTGCCATAGACACGTCATGTGCGTACCTTGAAACCCTGGGCCAGCTCAGGCAGTACATGTTGTGATTTGGTAGTTGAACCCCACAGAGTTTGGATTAGGATTGCTGAAGATAGCACTTCACTTAAAAGAGTGAATGAATTGTCCTGAGGACCACAGGGAAATGTCTTACTGGACACATTATTTCCGAGTAAAAGTGAGAGTCATATTCTGTTTAAAAATGTTTGATTAGAAATAATTGTCCTTTGTTCAAATTAAGCAGTCTCTGAAGAGACTAGAAACAATCTTAAGGGGGAAGAGATTGGGCTGAAAAGTATATTAAAACCAGAAACGATTAAATGAGCATTGTCTTTCAATGTTTTTTTTTGCTGTCCTGACCACTCAGCTAACTGAGCACTTCACATAATTAAATATTCCACTATGTCTGGTAGGAAGCCAAACAATTCTATTCTTCATAAATTTGCTGTGACTCAGGGGCATCCAATGAGACTTACGGCATGAGAAAATGTGGATGATTATTTTTTCCAGCTATATGACCACACAGTATATTAATACTAATGAAATCTCTCAGATTCATCCTGCTGATGCAAATCCAGAGGGATACAATGCCTTCTTTAAGTCTGCCACCAGTATGAGCTTCATTATCTAATAACATTAGAACTGCAGTCAATCCCACATATCCTTCCTGATAGTCACAATTGCAGAGAAGAAGCTGAATTAGTTTTCTGACATTTTAAATACTTTTGTAAAACACTTTTGGTATTTTATTTATAAAGAAATATATTATTTTTTGAAAATGTAGTTCATTCTCTGTATAGATGCACATTTCAGTGAATTAATAGGAGCATCCAGTTACCATGAAGCTTATGTAGAATCACCTTATTTTCTAAATGTGTTTATCCTCTGGTTTTGGCTTCTTTAGTGTCCTGTGCTGGACATTATTTGGTAATAGCTGCAGGTACCAACAGAGAGAACAGTTGACTTAATTTGCTAATTTTATTAGATTACAAAATGGTTTTGGGACACATATCTTTGGTATTATGAATGTCTGCAGGGTTTGGCTGACCAAAACTGATTTTTTCACAGGTATTGAAACAGAATGTTTTGGCGTAAAGGTTTAGATAGTTGCACCTAAAGACAGTTTGTTAGCTGCTAGTTCATGCCTGTAAGTCAACAATTTAATGCTTTTAAGATTCCAGCACATACTTAAGGCTTACCAGTTTAGTAGATTATTTAAAAGTCAGTTAATATCACAGACAAGCTTACGACAGAACTAAACAGAACGAAAGAAAAAAAAAGAAGCGTGCACTAGACTTCATTTTCTTCAAAAATATGTACAACTGAGATTTACATTTTAAAATGAGGTCATGCTTGACCATACATTTCCATGAAATTTAACATCAAGCTTTCTTCCATATATATGCACAAGAATATGAGAATTCAGTTTTCTTTTTTTTTTTTCAAAGAAAAATATCCAAGCTTTGAAGTATAAAAAAATCCCATTTAACATGGAGAGATGAAAGTATCTATGAATAAGTACACAGAACTTGTAAATCTGACATTTAGAATAAAAATACAATTCACTGTCTTGGCATAAATTAGTGTGCAAGACCTTGCTGGGGGGGGCAGGTAAGTTAAAGAAATCTGCTGTTTTTAAAAATGAGTTAACAATAAAACAGCATTGAGGATGAAGAAAAATTATATTAAGCCATCTGATGACAGGCAGAACCTTCTGTTAATATTCACTCATATTTAAAACAGTCAGTCAAGACATCTGCAGAAAGCACACATTCAGTTGTCACTGAGGAGACTTGGTGTTTCAGGCCCATACGCTCTTTTTCCTATAGTTTATAGTTTGTATCATGTTTGAAGTTTATTTGAACAACAGAAGCTGTGGGTTTTCTCCTTTGTCCTCCTCATTTCTCTGTTTATATAGAACCAGACTGGAGGATTGCTTGAATATAATGGAGAAAATGTCTATTTATCTTACCGTCAGTCTGTATAAGGTTTGTACTAGCTTTGTGCCCTTAGGGCATATCCCTTTTTTTCTAGAAGCTATGCTCTTGTGGAGTTCTTTAGTTATGAATAGAAATTATCAGAAAACAACTACATTTCAGGCACAAGATGTTCTTTTCTTTCCTTTTGAAACATTTATGTGAACAGAACTTTGTTGGAAATATATTTATAACCACTATTACAAGAAGGGTTAATATTTACATAGCACCAAAAGTCACTTCGGGGAAAAGATGACTAGTGTTACAATTATTTTTTTAGAAATCAATTTTTCATGTAGATGATAAGTGACTTCGAATATGTTGAAGCTTATTTCTTCTGACAGAATTACTTTGATATAGGCATTTCTAATAATGTGCTGCTTTGAAAACACACTTTAGTCTTAATGTGGTGTTATGGACACTGTCTACACACTTATATTTGATAACTTCCTTAACTTTTTTTGCCAAAGGTTTGTACTTTGTGATGTTGAAGGATGCTAAGGTGTTATTAGAGATAACATCTTAGCAATAAAGGCAAGATAAATAAAATTATTTAAAGTACAAAAAACCCCTTACTTCTAAGAAAAATTACATTACACTAATACTCTGACTTCAGTTTCAGTAGAGAATATGTAGGGTGCACATTCAAATTTGTTATTAGCAAAACCTAGGTTTTATCATCAAACTTCAACACCTCATTATTTTTTCTAACAGTGATTATAAATAATTTGGATTGTTCACAGGGGTAGTCATATATGTTTAAATGTGTCTACACTGAAAACTACATTTACTGATGTCCTGATTTAGGCTGGGATAGAGTTAATTTTCTTCATAGTAGCTGGTATGGAGCTATACTTTGGATTTGTGTTGAAAACTGTGTTGATAATGCCAAGATGTTTTAGTTGTTGCTAAGTAGCGCTTACACTAGTCAAAGATTTTTTCAGGTCCCCGTGCTTTGCCAGCTGCAGAGGAAACTGGGAGGGGACACAGCTGAGACAGCTGACCCCAACTGACCAAAGGGGTATTCCATACCGTATGACATCATGCTTAGTATATAAAGCTGGGGGAAAAAGAAGGAAGGGGGGACATTTGGAGTGATGGCATTTGTCTTCCCAAGTAACCGTTATGCGTGATGGAGCCCTGCTTTCCTGGAGATGGCTGAACACCTGCCTGCTCATGGGAAGGAGTGAATGAATGCCTTGTTTTGCTTTGCTTCCGCGTGCAGTTTTTGCTTTACCTAGTAAACTGTCTTCATCTCAACCCAGGAGTTTTCTCACTTTTCCAATTCTCTCCCCCATCCCACCAGGGGCGAGTGAGCGAGCAGCTGCGTGTTCTTGGTTGCTGACTGGGGCTAAACCACAACAACTGTAGAGATACCTGAGTTAGGTTTGCTCAGGTATTCAGAAACAGTCCAGCTCTGACTGCCTGGAGCTCAGAGTGTCTTCATTTACATGTTTTTTTGACAGATTGAATCAACCTGCAGGAAGGTGTAGTGTCTACCCTGCTTTACATACAACATACATAAATTAGTGTGTTATGTAAGTTAATAATAGTTAGTTTGGGATATATGCATGCTAAGAAGTTAAATAACAATTTAAAGACAAGAAACAGAGAAGTAAAATGGATGAGGAAAGGATGGCAGTAGGATTCAGTCTGTTAGAGGGGGTGTTCTTCAACCTTCTAAAAAGAACTAGAACAAACCTAACACACCATATGTTCCAGTTTAAGAAAGCTTTTAGCATTTATTGTATCTGTCTTGCACTGTCTCTCTGGGACAATGGTGAGTTTCCCACTGTATAATTTATTTATTTAAAGCAACACTAGCCTTAAATAAATGGAGTGGGATATCAATGGAAGAATCATCATAATTTCTTTCTCTTTCAGTAAAGTATTGAACTTCATAGAAATATGTGGTATAAAATACCTGTGTTTTCAATATGGCTTCTCAGAGAAGAGAGTTTTTCAACATTTTCTATTCTTTCACTCTTATATTTTTATTGACATTCTAATTTCTCTAAAATAATCAGTTAAAGTACAATCATTAATAAGCTGTTTTGTCTTTATATAAAACCTATAGACATAGGCATATATAAAGCATAAATACATGATTTATATGGTACATATATATATAGGTTATATACACCATGCTAAATAGGTATTGAAAATTTGTTTAGCCATTTCATTCTTCTGACTTGAAATAAAAAACAATCATATAGGTCCATTCTCTGGTGTGAGGGCTGTTAGAATGGCCTGAATTAAAAAAAAAAAAAAGTCATCAAAAATACCTAACCTCTGTGTGAATTCAGACCCCCTATTTACATAAATCAGGAAGGAAACTTAAATACTTAAATTTATACTCTCAGTTTACTCTAAATTTATCTGCTTGAGCCAGTGCTAAAGAAAACTACCAGTATGAAGTCCAGGCTTCCTGAAACTAAAATAAAAATTGACTTCATTTTGAATTCAGGATGAACACTCATGTCTCCCTGCCTCTGTTCTCACCATTGACTCTGTCTTCCTGCTCTGTATCATTGCTGGACTATTTCATTTTCACTCTCATTAGTCTCCCCCCTTGAGAGGTATGCCTGGAATTACCTGTGGGCAGACGAGTCTCTTGAGCAGTCGATTCCACAGCAATTGCTGATAGCGCGGTGTGAATAAATTCTGAACAATACCTGCAGGCTCTGGCTGAGGCAGAAAGACTAACAAAACCATCACAGCTGCTGTAAAAATATAGAAATGTTGTACTACCATCAGCAGTGTTGCCATTGTCTCATATTTAACACTGGGCTAAATCGTGATCTTTTATAAATGAACTGTATAAATGCTAATGGACATATTGTCAACAACTGCAATTGTAAAGGAATTCACTGTATCTGAGTTATACCACTGCTTTGGGGAGATGCTTGGCAATATGGGACTTTGGCAGACCTTTATGATTTCTCTGAATCACATGTAGGTACTGAAAACCTCTGAAGACATTCTTAATATCTCAGTGTTGGGCCCTAAGTGAACAAGATGTTTATAATGATATTTAATTTGAAGCATCTTTAGATTGCCACTAGCTTCACTGGGATTTCTCATTTTCTTGCAATGTAGGTATGAGTTTGAACAATGAAAAGAAGGACTGATTGAAAAAAAAGTTTTAAAATATGATTCATAAATAGACAAAATACTGCTGTTTCAGAATCCTGTAGATCCCATCTGAAAAACAGAGCTGTAACTATGTGGGAAGGTTCTGTGCAAGGGAACACTTTTAAGGGATGAGGTTTATTGAATCTTCTCCATCCATATTGTCGTTTATCATTTACAAATTATTTTTATTGTAAAGTTTACAATGGACAGTGTTGTTTTAAACCATTTCATTCTATATATTTTCACATACGTCATTCCTAAAAAAAGAGAGCTTTTGTAATTCTCGTATTGAAGCAGTCCTTGTTACACCTTTCATTTGTCCCTCATTGGAAGGAACATTTCATATATTTACATATTATATACTGACACTGTACCTAAGACACCCATCAGCCTGGAGTAACTCTCCTACAAATTTAGAGGTATGTTTAATCTCAGTACATACAAGTAAATTCCAGAGAAGAGGAAGGTGAGCCCTTGAGAAAAATCTGTGGCAAAGAAGGGAAAATGTAAGGTGAAAGAAAGTAACCTCTGCAGTGAGATATTATGGAAGCTGTTAAATTATTCTTTCACTTTTTTTGAGATATACATCAAAGAAGCCTAACTGGACCACTGAGGGAAATAAGATAGAGCTAATGAAGGCCCAAGGAGTGGTCTTTGTTAATATTTACTATTTCATTTAGTTTTCTTATTTTGAAATGGCAAAAATAACATGTGATCATGAAAATGTAGAAACAATACTGTAACAGATATAGATACGCTGTGTGAAAAAAGGGCATTCTCTGTATGACATGCATTTTATTCTGATAAAATGATATATGATATAAAAAAAAGAAACAGTTGCAGGTTTTAAAAATATTTTCCAGGCTTAAGAAAGTCTATCCTTACTGAACCTGTTATAATATTTAACTTTTATAATTTAACTTTTTAGAGTTCTAAAACAGCCGCCCAAGAATAAGAAAGGACAGGAGACATCTGAGAAGGCAAAAACTACAGCAAGAGTGGTCACACATTATTTGAAATCAATCACCTTAAATATGGTTTTGGTAATGGATAACAAACAAAACTAATGTTTTCTTGAAATTCCCAATGTGAACTCGATTGACCACACTAGGTAACTAAGTAACTAGGGAAGTTACTTAATTTTGGGAGTCTAGATGCAGAAACTTGGCTAGTATACTGCCTCAAAGCCACAGTGAGACCCAAGAACACACAGACCCTGGGCAGCTCTCTTATTTCTGCACAAAAGCGAATCAGGGAATAGCTCAAGCAGGGCTCAGTTGTGCTCTAGCAAGAATGTTTTCAATAGTGATTTCAAAAAACAAATTCATTCTTAAATAAAGCAACTGAAAGCACTGCTAGATATCAGTCAGCTGGTGACAAAGACTAAAGGATGGTAATATTCAAATCAGTGAAAAGAGATACCTGTATGTGGTTTTGAAGAGGCTTTAAATAAGTGGTACTGATTCAATGCTAGTTCCCCGAAGAAGTGAAAAGTTCCACTTTGACAAACACTATTTTTGCTAGGATCCCCATATTAGTATATTCAGAGGCAGAGGGGTTTAAATTAAACACAGACAGGACCCATCAGTTTTCAGGCAGGGCTATAAATGGCGTCCTTTATCCTGAGTTGTAATTTTCTGACTGCATAACTTTAAAGACAGGCAATCTATCTTACAAGATGACAAGAAAGAGATAGAAAGAACTAACTCAGGACACTGGCTGGGGGGGGAATACCTTGTAATTTTCCCAGTAGATTTCTGTCCCTTTTATGGCAGCATAGATCTACATTCAGTGCAGTTATTAAACTGTTTTATATTAGATATCTCACATATAATATTACATATCATCATATGCACCAGCATGAAGAAAAACGACCAAAATAAATACAAAATAATGTAAAATAACTTGGTATTAACATATTTATGTCATTTTATTAAAGTAGCATTTAGTGTGTAGTGTATAGTAATAGGTTTACTTAACAAAGACCATTGTCGGGGGTATTCATGAAGATCTGTGTTTTCGTAGTTCTGATTGGGACCTGTCTTGTGTAAAAGTTTAGGAGCTTTTATCAAAACACTACTTTTAATAGGCATTCACAGATAAAGTTTGCCTTACACAGAAGCTATAGACCCTTAAGGAAATATAAACTGCTTTATTTTCC
This sequence comes from Phalacrocorax aristotelis, assembly GCF_949628215.1. Lineage (NCBI taxonomy): Eukaryota > Metazoa > Chordata > Aves > Suliformes > Phalacrocoracidae > Phalacrocorax > Phalacrocorax aristotelis. Next base: position 107,212,937 of record NC_134276.1, on the reverse strand, counting down.
CAACATATTAAAAATCCTTGCCCTTCCATGTTTCTGATGCTCTCACCCAGTGTTTCTAGCAGCTGATTAAGTATATATCAGGCTTTCTTCTCTTTGTCTGAAGACACATCATATATTGCTGGATAATGATTAAAACAACCACTTTGAAAGGTCATATTGTATAATTCATAATTTCCCATGGCTCACTTTTTACACATTATTAAGAAAAAAACCAGCTAGTGTTTAAAAAGTAAGTTTTTTTTTTTACCTTCTGTTGCTGTCAAGTCAGCTTACAGCATCTCCGTTTTGTTAATAACTTTAGTTTTCTGATGAGTTTAATGGCTGGTTCATCACTCTGGAAAGCAGGCTACTCACTTCAGGTATCTTTGAAACCCAGCAGGGTTTCTTCTATTGACCTTGATTTATTTTATATCAGACCTTTGTCTTTTTTAGACTATTATTTATCATTTTCATAAGCATGATTACAGAAGAGAGTATACGACAAATATATCCTTTTAAATGAATTTAAATTATCTTTCTTTCTTCATAATGAGAAATATAACTAACTTCAGGCTTAACCCTAAGTGTATCTTTAAATGCTTTAAAAGATTGGTCTTACGGGTCTAAAAATATCATACCTAAAAGAATGTATCCTGCATAGTTTTTGAGACACTTATTCTCTGAAAAATATCCTGCCCTACATGGAATTTATATGCTCATGCTTTTGAAATAAATAATCTGATTAACTGTAAGATATATTGACAATAATAATAGACAGAGATAAGAAAACACTGTTAATATTCTTGAGAAGAGGGCTATTCATCTTTAAAAGTGATAGCCTTTAACAGTTTAAATCACTAATGATTGATTTATTTCTTTTAATAAAAATAGCCTTAGTATTTCTGAAAGAGTGAACTGCTTTTGTGAACAAAGTGTAAGCGCATAATTCTTATTGCAATGGTTTGCCTGGGATAGAGTTATATTCCTTCACAGTAGCTGGTATGGGGCTGTGTCTTGGATTTGTGCTGAAAGAGTGTTGATAATACAGGCGTGTTTTTGTTACTGCTGAGCAGTGCTTACACAGAGTCAAGGCCTTTTCTGCTTCTCAGACTGCCCTGCCAGCAAGTAGGCTGGGGGTGCACAGAAAGTTGGGGGTGAGACATAGCCAGGACAGCTGACCAAAGGATTATTCCATACTATATGATGTCATGCTCAGCAATAAAAGCTGGGGGGAGAAGACAAGGAGGGGGGACATTCAGAGTTATGGCTCTTCCCCATTGTTTGTTGGATTCTAATCTCCCTGACAAATTTTACAATGTAATGGCCCAGACTTTTCAGAGCTGTTGTGTGTCCTGTGTTTATTTAAAGTTATTTTAATTCTAGCAACTTTGGGGGAGAAAAAAAATGTGTTGTGCTTTAAAGTGTGGAGGCCTTTAAAGGCAAACACATTGGCTTGATATCATCAGACCATGGAGATTCATTAGCTTCCTAAATGTGCTAAGGCTTTGATCCCACAACAAAACAAAAGATATGAAATACTTTGACCAAGATTTACTTGCAAAAATATTCTGTCAGTTTTTGCCTAGAAATCTAAAGTTCGTGTTCTCAGTTTCACCAAAAACAAATGTTTTCTTGAGAGCTCTATTTCCTAGCAATGATCCTATAATTTTAAGTAGTACAAAAGTAAAATAAATGGTGAATAGCTTTCCTTTCAGTGTTACAATGGTGAAACACTCATCTACACTCTTGACATTAAGTTTAGACATATGTATATCACCATTTCTTGAATGTCAAGTACATGATAGGATCTGCCAGATTTTCAAATCAAACACCGCAGTATCTGTGTTTTGAGTCAAGGAGGTTCACTGTATTCCATGAAGGAAGTGTAGTCTCAGCTAGCTACTTCATTTTGGAATACATACCGAAATAAAGTGATCACTTCGATGGCATTCTTCATTCCTTCAGCAGTTGCTTCATTAACTTTACTACCAAGTAAAGCCAATTGAGCAGCTTGGGTTTTTCTCCCATCATAAATCTACAGTTGCTGTAATTTTTGCATTGGTTTGTTAACTGCAAAAAGAAAAGCCTATTAAGATATGCACTTCAGAGGACTCCCTGAAGTTGCAGGGATTTAGTAACAGAGGCAGCAGGGCTGAATGTTGAAGACACGTAATATTGAAAGAACTGTACAGTTCTGGAATTCTCCAAGATCTAAATTTATTTCATAGGAGAATGAAGCAGGAAGACTCAGCTGAAAATCTCAAAAGTCTTTAATTTCATAAATTAAAAGTGTAGAGTGTTCCTTTGTTTTTCTTCCTCCCTCTACATCTTTGCCTGCTCTTGAAATAGAGTAGCCAACAGGAGTAGGGCAGTGATTGTGTCCCTGTACTCGGCACTGACGAGGCCGCACGTCAAGTACTGTGTTCAGTTTCGGGCCCCTCACTACAAGAAGGACATCGAGGTGCTGGAGCGTGTCCAGAGAAGGACAACAAAGCTGGTAAAGGGTCTGGAGAGCAAGTCTTACGAGGAGCGACTGAGGGAGCTGGGGTTGTCTGGAGGCAAGGAGGCTGAGGGGAGACCTTATCGCTCTCTACAACTACCTGAAAGGAGGTGGTAGTGAGGTAGGTGTTGGTCTCTTCCCCCAAATAGCAAGTGACAGGACAAGAGGAAACAGCCTCAAGCTGTGCCAGGGGAGGTTTAGATTGGATATTAGGAAAAATTTCTTCACTGAAAGAGTGGTGAGGCATTGGAACAGGCTGCCCCGGGAGGTGGTGGAGTCACCATCCCTGGAGGTATCTGAAAGATATGTAGACATGGTGCTTGGGGACATGGTTTAGTGGTGGACTTGGCAGTGCTAGGTTAATGGTTGGACTTGATGATCTTAAAAGTCTTTTCCAAACTAAACAATTATATGATTCTATGGCTATCTAGCATAAATGCACTTGCTATTAGTTTACCAGCTCTTCAGATTTTGAAATCATACATATATATCTAAAACAAGCATTCACCCAGTTAGTTTCACAAGTGAAACAATGAGGACCATTTTAAGGTAATTTAAATATGTGAGATAATAACAAAAATTAAGTAGCTGTTGGTGGCACTTATCTACTCTGGTAATTTGATGTTTAGGTAATTGTTTTACCTTTACTTTGTTTCATGTGTCATATGCATGGCTTTCAAGCAACGTTCTTTCCTAGAGTTATTTGCAAAAAGTTGAGCAATTTTTTCTGATCTGCTAACTAGCTTATTGCTACAGAAATTTTTCAGTATTCTCACTGGCACCAATGTGCTCAATCTTTTAAAATAAAGTTTAATTAAGTGCTTATATTTGTATGTTTCCACAGAATGTGAAGCAACATCAGAAAAACAAGTTGACAAGCAAAGCAGCACATACTTACAGGCTGATGATCTTTTGATGATAAACAACTTGCATTGGAATTTTCAAATGTGCATAGGGGAATTAGGCACTAAATTTCACAGGAAATACTTCTCAAGGGGAATTATGCTTTGATCTAAAAATAATTTAATTAACTTAAAGGAAACAGTAGTCAAGTCTCCAGCATCTAAATTCAAAACTGTAAAATTTCCCTGTACAAAGGCTGCCTTTCCTGAGTCACATCTGAATTCTTTTGGAACCTCTTTTGGCTTAAAATTTCTCTAAATAACTGTAGAATTTACAAGGACATGTATAGATATTTTTGCTGACTGATTTTCTTTTACTGTGAAATTCAGTGAACATTGTCTGGCTTTATGTGATTCTTGGACAATTAATATAAAGCAGCTATATTCAAGCTAAAGGTACTATTATATATGAGATCAAGATACATGGTGTCTAGCTCAAATTATTTTTCGTTCTAAACTGTAGAAGTATTTTGATTGTTGTGATTTTGTGATGGTTATTATGAAGTTTTCCCATTTTTATAATGAAAAAGTGATAAATACTGCAAATGGAAGTTAGTTTAACATCACCATACCGACTGTTCAAAAGCCTAACAAACGTAACAACCTTAGGAATTCTATTGGATTGTACATGAAATACTTGTAGTTGCCTGGAAGCTAGCAGGCATCTAGTGTTACATCCAGAGCCTTTGGGGAACAAACACACAAAGGAAAAATAATCACTTCTGCAGGCTATGAAATATTTTCTTTGTTCTAATTTGATCATGAGGATATAGAAGTATCTTGGCAGGGGAAGAACAGAAGATCAATCATCTGGTAAAAAAAAAATAATCCCCAAATTAAAAAAAAACCCACAAACCAAACCATACCAAACCAAACAACCCAACTAAATCCAAGAACTCTCATTAACTGATGTGAGAAATTTCCTATCGATTTCACCCAGCTGTTATCAAGATGTGACATTGTTTGGCTAACTGTCCTAACCAGAGAATTCAAATACAAGGGAAAGAATTAAGATCTATAATAGCTTTACCTGTTCCTTAACATATTGGAAATAGGGTTCCTCTTTTTATTTGTATTGTATAGCAAATTGCTGTCTTTGTCATGGGTGAGTGAGTCACTAATTAAATATAAGACCAGATCATCAACCAGCAACCAACCTTGCTCATGAAATCACTGGACCAGCGAAGGATCTGGTACATTAGCATTTTGCGCTGCTACTGTATTATCTCTAGTTACTGTAATAAACAGATCGGGAGGATGTTTTACCCCTCTGTTGTATTACCCTTCTATTCAGTCCAGCTCTTGGTAGCTGAAAAGATTAGGGAAAAAAAGGAGGTAATGACTTGACTGATGAGTATGTGTATTGAAGCATGTAAGTGAAAGTGCCTGACTTACACCTGGAGAGAATTAATCAACCGAAAGCAATGCCAAGTAGGATATTATATGTTTGCAAAGTACATACTCAAAATGAAGTGAATGTTTTATTAGGAGGTTATGATTCAAATGTTTAGTTTGATCCCTTATTATCACTGCTAACATCAAATATAATTTTTTTCCCTTCACTTAATCTCTTCTCCCTGAAATCCATCCATTATTAGGCCATAATTCTTGCTTCTGATTGTATTCTAATGAATATTGGTTCATTTTAGTCCTTGTATTGGTGACTTTGTGTTCCTTTGGTTAATGTGGTTTAATAGTCCAATACAGTTAGTGGTGTTTCACTGAACTGTACTTGTACAGCTAATGCTGCATAATAGAAACTTTTGAAATAAGTGAATATTTACCAGAAATATGCATTCTTTTTTTATTGTGTTTTTGAGATATATGGAAACAAATATTACACCATGATCTTGAAAGTATCAGAATTTAGGAGCAGAACAATCTGACCTAAAAGAGGAGAGGAAATGGAGAGGGGATGGAAGAGGTCTGAGGAAAAGCCAGGAGATGTAAAGGAGGATGAAACAGTCATTGAGGGCTGGAAGGGAGATAGAAGTGGATGAAACAATTGTAGCATGAGGAGAAAGAGCAGTCTGGCTCAAGAACAGCGATGGTTCAAGGCTTTGGAGGAAGAAAGGAAGATTACTGTCTGTGAGCTAGGTGAGAAGAGGAAGACAAGGAAAAGCAGGGGAAGAAGAATGGTTGTATATGAAAATTGGGATATTTGTAATTGCACAATTTATTACTATTGTTTTAGTAGCACTATTGATAAAATAACCTGACAAAATATATGAGTTTCTTTCTTAGACTGTGTGCTAAGTACTATTGATATGACAATACGACAAGATAACAAATAAAAGACCATGAACATTCAGTTGAAATTTCTTTCTCAGGAAAAACAATGCTTACTCAGTCCCCTAAAATGTAAAATTCTCAAATCCATGTATTAAAATGAACTTAATGTCATGCGTTAAGTTGGCAATACTGCTTACAGTTAACACTATCTGTGAAATACTGACTTTGACACTTCACTGTGCTGCACTGTGGGAAGTTCAGTTAGCTGTAGTTTAAGCTATTTGGTCAGGCAATAGCAGAAAACTCAAATTACAAACCCCTCAAATTACAAATTATAGAATAGATTATTCACAATAACTGTAAAATCCAGGATTTGCAAAGGTATTTAGAATCATAAATTCTTCTGTAACCAAGGGGAATTAGTTGCGTAACTGTTATGTTAATCTGTGCTTTTATAAACACTTAACTGTCTAAGCAAGACATTTGATGAAAAATCCAAGGAAAGGGACAAGTTCATAGAAATAAAACTCTAATTTTTTTATGAACAAAGAATTTCACTCATGGAGGAAGTGAATCACTTTCTTAGGATGCTAACTAACAGTAGCTTTTAGCAAGGTTTTGATTTGTTGAAGACCGTGCTTCTTTCCTTTGCCTTTGCTGCTACTTACACAACACTTATGACCTTGTCTACCTACAGATACTATATCCATTAAATCCTGTTATTACAGTCTTTATTCAGCCTCATCAACTTCTCCAAATGGAGTTGAGAGAACAGGAGAGGGGAGAAATATGAAAGTAGATTTAATAGGGCTAGATAGTGCTTCACAGTGTTTCATAGATACCATTAAGATAACAAACAATGTATTCTCAATGAATAAATAGGGTTTTATAAAAGCCTTCCAGCTTGCTCCTGGTGATAGCTTTTAAAGTATCAAGAACCAAAGCATACATTTTCTTCAGTCAAGGTTGTACTATGCAGTCATGGGAACATTAATGTTCTAAGGGGCTCATTGAATGAATGTCAGTCTTCTTTTATACTCAGTGAATATATCTTTCTTGGTTCATGAATTGAGAACAGATTATGATTTTTATGAGCTTGTTCTGTTTGGTATTGTTCACTGTATGTTTTTGTGTGACCCTGCTGACTGCAAGAAACACAGTAATGATAAGATAGTGCAGGCATAACTGAGGGAAAGTGGTATAACAAGTCAAATACAATTGGTATTAGTTAAATGAATGAAAAAAATTCTGTCCATTTTGATACCTGAGATGTATTCCAGTTGCATTACAACTAGTACAGTAACTCTCTTCTACTTTTATAGTGCTCATATGCTTGAAACTATTTAGACACCCATCTGAGTTCAAATGGTTTTTTATAATCCCTTTCATGTAAAATTAAAGAAAAAGTTACATTTTCAACTATATCTGTGATTAAGTATGCAGCTGCCTTGCTAAATATGTTTATGTAATAAAAGGTCCCTTATGAATTCCTGTATTTAACATGCTTTTACCCTATTTTTTTTTCCTGATTATCTAGAATTAGACATTGGAGAGATTTCTTTCTCTTGTAGAGTCTGAGAGACATTGTTACTCATAGCTGATTTAAAGTGTTTTAAAGTGTCTTTTGTTGCAAAATAAACACTTGAAATATGCCGCTGGGAATGAGGAATAGTCTGCATGGCAATAGTTTATAGTGACAAAGCAATCAGTTGTAGGTATTAGTTTTCAGTATAGAAAACATGTATCAGTCTCTTGATCAAAATTAAGTTTCACTTATCTTTCTGATTAGCAGGACTAGGACTACCAAGGTCAGAGAAGACTAACATTGGGAGAGTATCTGGTTGCATAGTTTGTTTTATTATTTGTTTGTTTCTCTCCAAATTTACATTCCTATTTCTACTGATTTGGTAACTGTTCATAAGAAATTTTTGAATGCATGAAAGAATGTTTTCTAGCTTGGACTATGTTAGAAAACAAACAGCATAAGTGGAGGAAATCATCCTTGTAATCCACAGAAATCAGCAGCAGAATGAGAAGGATTTGATATTCTGAATCCTCTTGCATTGATGGAGTCTACATTTATCTTTTGTTGACCTTCATAACATAAAAAGGAAATCCATTAGAGTTTCATGGATGTGTCAACAGTGAAGAGACATGTACAATGCACTAATATTAGAACTCTTTTATTGTTTTGAAAGGAAATAGTTAATCTAAGGAAAGTAAGATCTATAAAGGAAAATATCAGAATATTGGTAAGCAGATGGACACAAAATATCCTATTAATCAATCAGAAAAATCAGTAATACTATACATGAAAATACTTTTACCCATTCTTGCTGGACAAGTTTGAGTATTTTAAGGAACTGTCACTTTGAAGAATGCATTCTTGTTCTAGTCTGAGGCAGTACTGAGTGAAAAGTTGAATGCTACTTCCTGTGGAACTGATGTCCATTATCTACTTTAGCAGTAGTTATAATTGGGGATTATAGATGATAAATGATATGTTAGATTGCAAACAGTTTCAGAAAGTAGAGGGCTCTTTCCATTAGCCTACTAAAATGCTGGACTTCATGCTCCCTCAGATGGAATTTAGTTTGTAACAGAATATGTGATTATGAAGTGTACATTCATTGATGGTGGTTCTTTTGCTATATGCCTGTCATATGCATTAAGTAATCTCTTACAAGGTAAGCTGTACAGCTGTACCATTGTAAGTCAGACTACTGTGGAAAAGCATTAAGAACGTGTGTGAATGTGTGAACTGATTCTGTCAAGGGTCAAGTACAATAAAATATGAATAAGGACTACATTGCATTTAAGAATCTTCATCCTTTCACCCCTTGTTGTTTGACTTTTTACTATTTATTTTCTTTATTTAGATCTTTTATTTGTGTGTGGTTTTACACAATCAGGAATAATCAGAGGTCAAATGCTACAGCCGATGCTATAGGCAACTATAACGTGTTCTGCAGTGTCTCAATTTTAAGTACCTGCTCCTCCAGGGAAAGTCGAACTACAATTAGTCATTTAGCAACCTAGGAACACTGCCTCAGTGTTACATTAGAAGAATTTTGTGCATAAAAAGATGACCTGAAAAGCCTGGAGACTGAGAAGCAGCTGAGATATGACTATTACCAAAGGGATGAGTTGTGAATTCCTACCTCTCTAGATGCTAAGTGCTTACATGTTGCAAAGCAAGTACTTCTGTCCAACATCTCTGAGGTTCCTTTACAGCTCAGAGTTTTCTAAACTCAGTAGGGACTTCTGTACACTTAAGAATATTTTTCAGAAGGACTGAAGAGGTCTCTCTCTATAATTTGCTCCTATTAACAGCTCAATAGATTTGCAGTCTGGACACTCTGAAAGGAAGGAGGACACAATCTGATTAATGCTTTCAATATTGGTACTGGAATTTTTAACCTAACATCCAGTTAAAAGTTGAGATTTAATTTTCACAATGAATATTTATATATCTGGAGCTCTTTTCTAAAGTGAATACTTTTGAAATGAACTCTTACATATCTGTGAAAGAGAGATAAAATAATTTCTTCTGTCCTTGTCTCATGTGTGCTGCATTGGAACAGAGAAGGAATTCTGCAGCATACAGCACCCACCTTTAAAAGCCTCGTAATTGTTACATCAAGATTACTGAACCAGGACACCTTCCCAGTCTCCAGGTCTACAGGCATATCTTCTTTCTCTACCACAACTCCATCATAAGAAAAGACCTAGGTTATTGCTGTTTGTCAGATACTCCCTTATAGACTTGTTTCAATACAAATGAAATAAATTGTAGGGTATTTTTTTTCTGCTGGAGGAGATGCAAAATATTCTAATACTTTGATCTGAATAATTGGAGAACCAAAATTACAAGGATCACTGCAGGTAATCTCAAGGGAGACCGTGTGGTTTCACAAGCAAAGCAGAATTTAGCAAAAATGTCAATATTAGAGTGTTACTTGTCATTCTCACTCTGAAGTAAAAACACTTATTTAGGAGCTACTACAGCCATTAAATTAGAATACTAGCCTCAGAGTAAATCTACTTTTGGATAAAATAGTTGTAAATGTTCCTTCTCCCCCTCCTTGCTGAAGTTTCTTTCAGTTCATTTATCAGGATCTGACTGCAAGGAGAATTTTGGTTCAGGTATAAAGTATGTCTGTCTTTTTCAAGGAAGAATGAAGAATGAAGAGTTAGTTGTTTTCTAATACAAATTTCTGAAGTTTCTAAATAAGACTGGACCCAAAACAGAGCCCTGAGGAACACTGATTGTAACCGGCCACCAAATGGATTTAGCTCCATTCACCACAACACTCTGGGCTTGGCCATCCAGCCAGTTGTTTACCCAGCAAATAGTACACCTGCCTAAGCAATGAGCAACCAGCTTCTCTCGGATAATGCTGTCAGAGACAATGTCAAAGTCTTTACTAAAGTCAAAGCAGGTAACATGCATAGCTTTTCCTTCATCCACTAGGCGGGTCACCTGGTCATAGAAGATCAGGTTGGTCAGGCAGGACCTGACTTTTATGAAGCCATGCTGGCTGGGCCTGATCACCTGCTTGTCCTGCACATGCCCGGTGAGCTCACTCAAGATGAACCACTCCATAATCTTCTCTGTTACTGAGGTCAGGCTGACAGGCCTGTAGTTCTGTGGAGCCTCCTTATGGTCCTTCTTGTAGAGGGGCATCACATTGGCAAGCTTCTAGTCATCTGGGACCTACCCTGTTAACAAGGACTGCTGGTAAATGATGGAGGGTGCCTTGTCAAGCTCCTCCACCAGCTCCCTCAGTAGTCTCAGGTGGATCCCATCTGGCCCTATAGACTTGTGAGTGTCCAGGTGGAGCTGCAGGTTGTAAACTTCTTCCTCCTGGATTATGGGGGGTTTATTCCACTACCCGTCCCACCTTCCCTGGGGATACCTGGTCTGACTGTTGAAGACTGAGGCAAAGAAGGCATTAAGTAGCTCAGCCTTTTCCTCATCCTTGGTGGCAATGTTCCTCTCTGTGTCTAATGAGGATGGAGATTTTCCTTGACTCTTTTTGTTAATGTTAGTGTTTTGTTAATGTATTTGTAAAAAACATTTTTGTTATCTCTTACAACAGTAGCCAGATGGAGTTCTAGCTGAGTTTTTGCCTTTCTAATTTTCCCTCTGCATGGCCTAATGAGATCCCTGTACTCTTCTTGAACTGCCTGTCCCTTCTTCCAAAATTGCTAAACTCCCTTTTTTCCTGAGTCCCAGCATAAGCTCCCTGTTCAGCCAGGCCAGTTGTCTTCCCCACTGGTTCAGTCTTACAGCACACGGGGACAGCCTAGTCCTGTACCTTCAAGGCTTCCTTCTTGAAGAGTGCCCAGCCTTCCTGGACCCCTCCCTTCAGTACTGCCTCCCAGGGGACTCTGTCAACCAGTTTCCTGAACGGGCTAAAGTCTGCCTTCCAGAAGTCCATGGTAGTAGTTTTGCTGATCCCCCCATCCTCACTTCACCAAGAAATTACTAGATTGTACTTCTGGATTGCACGTTTTTACTGTACTTCAAAAGTACAATAAATTTTAATGTATTTCAAAAGTACAATTAGGTGCATTTGGATGTTAATAAACAGGATAAATTACAGAGATTTTCCAGTCAACAAAAAAGATTTGAAACTGTACATAGCTTTCTTGCTTATTTTGAAACATAACAATTTGCACTTTACATGATCTAAATCATACATTTTAATTAAAGATATTTTACCACAAGGATTACACTCAGAACACAGTTGCTTTTCACTGTGAATCATAGCCTCCTAGCACTTCAGTGGTCACAGTGTAAATACTGCTTGTCTGCATCAGCTTAGACAAATCATTACTTTGAAGCAGGGGTGGTGATTGCTGCAGTGCACTGAAATGATCAGCTGCAGTAATGAAAATGGAGATAAACAGGAAAACGTACATCCTGTGTGTAAAACATCTTTTCCAGTTCATCAGGATATAGTTAAAATTCATGAGACAGATGTACACCTTGTTTAAAGAAGCTAAACTAGTTGTAGGTAAGATGTAATTTCTTGGAATAAGTTTTCATTCTGAGCCACTTTAATTTCTTGTGGGTGAATTAAAAAAAAAAACTGCACAAAAAAACCCCTGTCTAATTTTCTATTCTCTTTTTACTAGGTAGTTAAATCCAAATTACTAAACAGGTTTTTTTTAATTTTTTTACACTCAAAACCTTGTAATGGTAAAAGAATGCTAAATCTAACTATTGCCTTCAAGAAGTGATGTGCAGTTTGACAACCTGGACAAAACCTTCAAATAATGAAAAACAGATTAAAAACTTTGGGTTTTTACCTTTATTTACACCATTACCCTGTCTTTTTTGTTTGTTTCCTGGGCTGAATGAAATCTATTGATAAAACAACAAAATATAATGACACACTACTGGCTAGAGTATAAATAACAAGGAAATAGGAAATCTTCATAGGGCTGGTTTAAGATAACATTAGGAGAAATTTATGCCATTTAAGTAGACTTAAAAGTCAGAACTGTAATATTTTTATAAATACTTACTACATTATTTTTTAACTGAGTATTGTGCATGGAAAAAATCAGCTTTAGCTTAGTAATATCTGGAGTAGAATGGGTTATATTTTATTTAAACTCTTACATTGTTTACTAGGTTGGAAATCTAAACTTTTTTTGCTTGGCACTTAAGGGATTGAGATCTCTAGGATTTGAAATTTTTGGCATGTTTATGGTATTTTACTATTTTAAAGGATATCCAGTTGGAAAATTTATCTCTTAAAATGACAAAACCTAGCTCTTAGTGATGTGAGAGAAGAGCCTAGTTAACAAAACATGTAATAATTCTTTCTGACTGCCCAAGAAATATTTTATAATCACAACTGTAAATCATTTATTTCATTTTAAAATCACTGTAAGATTGCAATCACAGTACATCCAACATGAAGAATTATCTGCTAACATCTCTCTGAGCCAAAGGGAGGTTAAGCTAAAGCTGGTTGTTTTCTAGCTTACATTTCCACAGTGCATGAATTGCCTACATGTTAGAACAGGGCTCAGTGTTACTTGTAGGTCCATGTGGCATGTCAGTACATACACTGAGATGAATCTGTCTTTCTCACCCAATATTTTATAAGCATCTTCAGGGTTTGCAGTGACTTTTTTTTTATTGCTGAAATGAGCATGTTCTCTTTGTTTCAGAAACAACTTTGTTTTCTCCTCATAAGTACATGTTCTTAGAACAATATGAAGGACTCTTGCAAGTCGATTAAGGGAAAAAAGTGTAAATAAAGTGGCTACACAATAGGTATACTTTGTCCTACAGACAGCTGCATAAACTCACCTTTCAAAATAGTATGGAAGTGCGTAAGAATATTACAATTAGTACAAGTAGTTAGTATACATTAACACTCCCTAATGCTTTCTAACAGACTATTTTACTGATGTGATTCCCATATCTGGAGTTATTTTTAGTTCCCCTCCTTTAAATTATGAGACCAGAAGATTGACACAATCTCTTTTAGTAGAAAAGAAAATGCAAAATGTCAAAATCAATGATTTTTTTTTTTAAAGGCAGCCATATATTTACTATGAAACAGTGATTCAGAGGTAGTTTCTTTTCCCACACCTTTTCTCAGGAGCTAGTACTTCGCTCAAGAGTAGTCCTATTGTTCTTTATAGGAAACCGCATGTTCTAACTCCTAATTTGATTGTTTGACCATATCTAGGTTCAGCCTCAAGGGCTAATCAAGCCATTTGGCTCCCATTAACACCATGTGTGCTATTGCGTGGTTTCTATGCCCCATCACATCAATACTGAAGTAGGTTGATTATAATGCTGTTTTCCAGAATCTGTGCAATCAGTATTGGAGCTACTAAATTAAGCAGTTGCCTAGCAAACAATGAAGCAAAATCAATGCAAACCTGTTAAGTTTTCATGTTACCAATCTGTGCATTTCTATGAAAATATTGCAAAAATATTTCATTCAGTTCTACTTTTTCAGCATCAGATACTTACCTTTGACGTCAAATGTCTTAAAATGACCATCATACAAGAATATCTGATAGTATTGTATTTAAAGAATAATTATATCTTTTCATTCTTCATACCTAACCTTAAGTTTCTTGTAATCAAAATGAGATTTTTCTTTTTGATTAAGTGAATTAAGACTTTAATATTTATAAATTAATTTCAAAGAGACTTCCTACAATTCTTTGTTTTAGAAGTGAAGTACTTGTCTCTGAAAGGAGGTAAACATATCTTTGTGGAGGACCATTCAGCTTTTGTATCCTTTGTATCAATACTGTTTCTTTCAAATACCTTTGGAGGAGAGTATCTTCACGTTCTTTATAAAAGGATAGTTACTGCTCTTTGCGAACAAGTTCTTGTTGGCTGTATGTTTTCTTGGCTAGTTTATTCCCTAAATAATGGTCTTATTTTCATAATTTTAAGTTGTTGCTTAACAACCCTTACTACATCATGAAAAGAAACACAATAGTAGAGATCTGGGTCTGCCTTTCTAATCTAGTGTATATTGTAAAAGGAATACAGAAGTCCAAACATTATACTAGAAGTGGTATGTACTAGAATTTTTGTGGTAAGATATCATTATCCATGGTACTTTTAATAACAGAGGGAACTTACACTTACAGAGGGAAGGCAAAGGTAATGTAGAAGTTCGACTAATTAGACTAAGCATCTAATTTAATAAAATTAGCTATGCAAAAAGGATGTGCTTAACAGCTATATAGCTCTCAAACCATCCTGCAGAGCAAAGACAAGTTTATTACAACTGAAGATTACCATGGTATATTTTTGTGTCAATGTGATGAGGTATATTTTGATTTCCCCTTAAAGGCAATTGTGTGGTGAAACTTAAAGATATCTTTTTCCCCTTGAGAACATATAGCAATCTGCTTTGTTGCTTACTTTACTCTTTACCCAAAAAGCTGTGTGGTTGCTGCAGCAAACATCATAGCTTGAACTAAGAGGAGAAATTGTGGAAATCAGCGCCAAATCAGGGATTAGGGTCAAAGACTGTACAGAACACTCACCAGCATTTCTGGTCACAGAACAGACAGAATTTCCTTTTTTTGAACACAAATCTAGCAAAATACTTACTCATGGGAGATGAAGCCAAAAGAAGCCCGCATGTGTTGGAAACGCTTTGCTGGATTAGGTCTGGAGAGGATGGCCAACCTTTGCTTGCTACATTGATTTCATGCTCTGTTCATATGTTTACAGTGAACTATTCTTCCTGGAATGCCTTAAATCTGTTTTACAGGTTATATAGAAATTGCTTCAGCCAGTTCTGCAGTACATTTGTGGTATAGTATGCCACAGTGGTTAGAAGAGCACAGCCACACTGTAAAATGGCTTAGAACAAAAGCAGAAGAATTCTGAGTCTAATTAAAGACTCAAGGGAAAATGGAGTAGGCAAAGTGTGATTGCCTCAGCTGAAATTTAGGCAGGGAATCAGAATTAAAAAGCTTATTCTTAGGAAGCTTTCTTGACTTTCTTAATAAACTTTAGAGGTGCGGGGTATTTCTAAAGTATTTGCCTATACAGGTTCACCTGAATTTGCTTTGAATTAATCCAATTCCCTCTTAACATTAACATACTGATAAGCTAAAAGTTAAGGGTTACTTAACTGCATGATTTATATGGCAAGGAGTTATGCCTGCAGACAAGTTATTCACACCTTTATTACTATATTTCACATGAGGTATAGAATGCAGTTGGAATGCAGGCTACTCAAACCCTGTTATTGGAGCCTTGACACAAAAGACTCATGATAGAACATCACAGCAAGGATAGTATATGCTCTTCAAAGACAATCCAATGTATGTTATCCATATTTGTATTTTCTGCATGTAGTGGAGATGATGGCTCTTGTCCAGACCAGTGGATTTGACAAACCCAGTACATTTTGTTATGGATGGGTGGGTGGGCGCTGATGTAGTGATGTCAGAGTGCTTGATTCTTCTTCCACCCAGGTTCTCCCTCACTGGCTTCCTCCTGATCAAGGAAGCAGATTTGACTTTTGTGTTATAGTCAGAAAAATGTGTTTGCTTTATTGTCCTGCACTAGCTGTGGTGACCACATGCTGGGCTTCCTAGCAAGTACAGCCCTGCTTATGTCATTTTGGTAACTAATTATCCATTTTCTGACTCTTCTTTTTGGTGCTCTTGTATTTCCCTTTCTCCAACCCAGTCTTTTCTCAGACAGCTTGACCAATTATGTTTTCCCCAGTGGTTCTAGTTTTGCTATGCCTATACTCAAATCTCAACTTATCTGGTATAAATGATGTTTAGGCACTGTTGGCCTTGCAAGGTTTTAGTCCCCTAAACATCCCCAAGACTTCCCTCTAAGAATCTGTGAAGCCTGGTGCAGACTGGCTTACAACTCCCTTTGTAACCACCTGTGAAATCCAACCATCTCTCTCAGCATTGTCTAACTTCTGTCAGCTTCTCACAGTGTTACAGATACAGCAGTTTCCCATGTCCTGTCCCGTAGTCTTGCATGTCCTGTCACTTAGCATAACCTTGAGGGCCTAGGGAGTTGCCCACAGCCATAACATACTTTCCATGGGACAAACACTACTTGGTCCACTGGTGAATTAGAATTTATGAAGCTGATTGTAAGAGCTTGTCATCTGGCAATGATCTAATTCACACTTCAGAAATATGACCACAGATGTGAAGTTCACAATTACTTTGTGTGTACAAAAATATGGAATGTAACTTTAATCTGTGTCTCTAAATAAATTTTAGGGTGGTCTAATGATAGAGAAAGAATGCAAAAAAACGCAAATATTGGGTGGGGGGAAGAAAAGGTGCAACATCTGCAGTAATTACTTCATCTCATTTGTATTCATAAGACCAGTGTGAATAGATTTTTGGTGATTGCCACCTACATCTGGGCTTCTGAACTTCACCTAAAACAGTGGGAGTGTGTGTCTTCAGAGAATTTCAGGGAGAGGTCTCAAACAGACAGAATGACCTGTAGGATGCTTGCAGAGGGTGACAACGGACAGAGGGGATTCAGAAAATCTGATGGAGTTTAAGTTAGAGATTTGAGGCATGGAGGAGAAAGGTGTATTGAAAATAGTATGAGGCCATGAGATAAACTGTGGTCATGAGCTAGGAATTTGGTTTAGAAACCAATGAAAGATTCTGGGTAGGAGAAGTTAAAAGCTATGTGTGGGTTAGAGGTGGGTTAGTTTTTGAAAGCATGAAAAATTTAGGTTTCTTATGCAGCAGATCTTTACTGCTTACTACTTCTCTCTAACACATGGCACCTCTAGGCAGCCTCTTCGTCTTCACTCTTCTCTCCACTGTCAGACATGTGGTAATGTAAGAGCACAACGCCACAGCCTCTGGAAAGAACAAGTACTGTATATGTTTAATTAGCATGAGTCTAGACTCCATTCTTTTTGATCAAGCACTGTTTCATGTTTTAATCTTTAACCTAAGTTTAGGGACGGGATATCTTGGCCATCAGGGATTATCAATTTAATCAAGGACAAGCGTTCCTTTTAGAAGAAAATTAAGGAAAATTGGCAAGAGAAAATAGCCTTGAATTATCCTTGCATAACATGTGACAATATATGGGTAAAAAGGGTTAGGGTACTTCATCTGTAAAGACCACTGAAGACCCCCAAAGAGACAAAGGCATGTGCAGAAGAATCAGAAGCAGAGCCAAGAGGAGTGACTTAATGCCATTATGCAACCAATGTAGACTAGAATTAATATAGGCAGAATATGTATAGACTTATTGTATAAACATAATGAGGTAGCTGGCTTCGCTGTGCTAGATTTGTGGAAAACCACCAAGCACCCAGGCTTGTGCAATCCTGAAATAAATTAGCAATGTCTCTCCTGAGTGTGTGATTATTTACTCATTGCAAACTGGGTGATGAATCTACTTTTCGGACAACAGTAACCTTATGTACCCATCAGCTCAGTGAGAGGTGAGCATTTAGCTATGTTTGCAAATCTTGAAGCCCCAGAACTAACTACTGTGACTTTCAAGATGAATGAGAGTTAACGTTGTAATAACTCCTGTGACTAACAATAATTAAATGTGAATTTTAAGCATCAGACCTCAAATAGAACCAATGAGAAGATCTTCATAATCAATTTACAGATTAGAAAGAAGAAAGTTTCCCCTGTCCTGGTCTATTAAAGCTAAAAAAGGAGTTTCTTCAGGGAACTTGAAATCAGTGTACAGACCATCCAAAAGTACCAAAAAAGGGGTCAGTGATTCATTGTGACTTGTTCTCTTAAGAATTTAATAGAACAAATGAATCTGCTTATTTACCTTTCTGTCTTATCTTTTTAAACAGAATGCTGTTTAGCAAATTAATAAGCTGTCATTCCACAATAAAAATTAGATATTTAAACTTAAAATGTATACTGAATCTGTCAAGAAATGTATCATGTTTGTCTGATTTGTACAAGATTCATGGGGATGATTTAAATATCTTCACTAATAACTATTCACTTAGGCAGAAGTATCTCCAGGCATTCATAGTTAGATTTTTTTAATAAAAGAAATTGAATGAGTCAAAAACATCTGAGGTACCTAAACTGACTTTGAATATGTTTGTGGTTTTTTTGAGTGGCTCATAAAGAAATTTGAAGCTGCTATAAAACTGTATGGTCATTTTGCTAGCAACACCTTTAGCCTGTGTTTTACTCTGACTGTGCATGGCATTGGGAACAGACGAGCATTTTGTGATATGAAACTCCCTCCTGTGTCCAGCCAGCAGAATAGAGTAGATCAACCAACTGTGACTTCCATCCACTGCCAAGGTCACTGATTTCAACCAATATGGAGGAGACAAGTAATTATTTTCAAATGTGAGTCTATTGCGTACAGAAAGGGTAAACTCACCAAGAGTCAGTGGAGCAGTGCTGTTTCCATTCATACTCCAGCAACTCACATACAAGGAACTCAGCAGAAAGATGCTATAAAATTAAAAAAAAATCAGCAGTGCAGTAGAACAGCAAAGTGAAACTCCTTTAGCTACAAGAGAGGGTCACATTGCTGCTCAGTTGCATTCACTTGATTTATGTATTTTTCTTTTGTGAAACTTTGCTTCACTTTAGGATTTGTACAGTCATAAGTAGAAGGAAAGAGACCGTGGTTCACTCACTGATATTTTCCGATAAGTGATCTATTTTCATTAATAGTCAAAGAAAACTTGTTGGTTTTATTTACTTTTTAATTAAGTCTTTCATGGTAATATTTTTTAAGTTATCCAAATGAGCATCAGCAAAATAATATTCTCACTTTATCTGCATGTGTAAGTATTTTCTCTTGTTAATGTTATTGTAAACATTGCAATCATTATTTTGTCTTTCAATTTGTACTTATTAAGTGAACATTTGAATAAAAGCAGACAATTTAAGGAACTTGAACTGCACATTTATTTTTTTAATATGTGATTTTCTTGTTGATTATCCTTCTAGAAAATATATATTTTTAGTTAGTTAATTCAGACTTTGACTTCTACATCCAGATTATATAGAAATGTCATGGTTTAACCTTAGCCAGCAACTAAGAACCACGTAGCTGCTCGCTCACTTCTTCCCTGCTGTGATGGGGGGAGAGAATAGGAAGAGTAAAAGTGAGAAAACTTATTGGTTGAGATAAGAATAGTTTAATAATTGAAATAAAACGAAGTAAAATAATAGTAGTAATAATAGTAGTAGAAGTAGTAATAACAATAATAATATTCAAAGCAAGTGATGCACAATGCAATTGCTCGCTACTCGCCAACAAGTGCTCAGCCCATCCCTGAGCAGCAATCGCTGCCCTCTGGTGATCTCCCCTCACCTTAAGTACTGAGCATGACGCCACATGGTGTGGAATATCCCTTTGGCCAGCTGAAGTCAGCTGTCCCGTCTGTGCCCCCTCCCAGCTTCTTATGCATCTGGCAGAGCACGGGAGCTGAAAAGTCCTTGACTAGTGTAAACACTACTTAGCAACAACTAAAACATCAGTGCATTACCAACATTATTCCCATACTAAATCCAAAACACAGCTGAAACTAGGACAATTAGCAATTAATATATCCAGTGACTTATTAAAAATGTGTGTGGAGCCTTTTTTACTATGCTTTCCTCTACAGTGTTCCTATCATGTATGTAATCTTGTGTCTCTGATTAATACTCTCCAAAATAGAAGTGTGCTCTCTGCTATAAAAGGGGAATGTAGTGGCAATTTCACTTCTGATATTGTGATTTTCTTGGAAATGTGACTTTCCAAGAAAATGACGAACACCTATGAGATAAATAGGAATAATTCTTTAAAGGTCTGATTCCTGGGCTGAGATGTCAGCTGGCTTGAATCAGCACAGAACTCCTGACTTGGTTAGAGAGGCAGTGATTTAGGTCAACGGTAGATTAGTTTCATTCTCCTTAACTGAGATAAAAATCTATAGGGCAATTATGTTATTAAAAATCTGTTGTAACTTGCAGGAAAGCTGTACAAGCACTGTTCAGAAATAGACAGGACATTGGTGTGTTATCATGATGGTTTCAGCCACAAATCTGAAGCACAGCACCATACAGGCTGCTAGGAAGAAAATTCCCAGCCAGATCCAGTACAAGGAGATACGGTGTTACTTCAGGAATAGGAGAGTGAACTGACACAGAAGTTCTCAAGTTTACCACATTCTGCACAATCAGGCTATTATCTAAAATTCAAAGTAATTTCTCTCTTCCTCTCAGGGTTGATTTTTAATGGTTGAGATCTGTCCATTCACTATGGGGCATCACACTACCTTACATGGTGGTCTGATTCTTAAATGACTGGAAGTGCACTTTCATCTCTAGTTTTGACTCTGTCATTTAAACTCCACAGAGCACTTGGCTATCATAAGCCATTTCTTTCCTCCTTCCCTCTCCCTGCCCTTCCTCCCCACTCCCTCTTTCTCTTTCCATCCCCCCTGCCTTTTTTTCCAATTTACCCTTTGGGTAAATCCAACTCTGCTTTGGATTCATTATTAGGGTAAAGATACTTAAAAGGGAATACTCTCCTCAATCTCTGTTTTTGACTTAGATGGGAGAAGGGCCAACTGCTCAGAGGCTGCTTATCTACAGCTACTTGTGGTCTGAAAGTTCATTGCACACATTGCAACTCTAAGAAAATAAATCAGTTCTATGAACCAATTATGGATTTTATAAAAGAAAAGCATAAGCAAGTGAATATTCACTTAATGAGACATATTTCTAAGCTAATATGCCACAGTTTTATTAGCTAATTAAAGATGAACAGTACAATGATCAAATAATGGGCACATTTAAAATTGAGTCAATAAATCAGTCATTTCCAATTATTCAGTCAATAAATTATTGCATCAGCTCAAGTTATGAGTTTGACATGGGAAGGAATTGCTCAGTGTTAACTTTGTCTTGGGAGAATTTAAGAGGGATCTAGTTACCTTTCCATCCTAGAACCCGTACAAATTCGTGTGAATACAATACATATTCATTATATCTTTTGGCCTTAAACCTTAGATGAGCACCTAAACTGGGACTAAGCAGGAACTTCTTACATTCACAGATGTAATCAAGTAAAACCTTCTGCCACAGTTCAAGGAGCATCTGGATGATGCTCTTAGTTGTATCATTTAGTTTTAGGTAGTCCTGTGAGGAGCAGGGAGTTGGACTCAGTGATCCTTTTGGGTCCCTTCCAACTCAAGATACTCTATGATTCTATGATTCTTTTATTTCCTGTGTGCCTGAAAGTCTGTAGGTAGCTGGTTTTGCCTTAAAAGTCCCATAGAAGTATTGAAAACTATTATGTATGCACAGAAGGGATGTTCTATGTAGAGGACTGAGCATTTAACCTTCCTACCCACATTTAAGTTTTCTATAGGATGTAAAAATATAGGCTTTCCTATGTCTGTAGAAGAGTTAAATAAATGCATGTCTTGCATCTGCTATTAACATGCTTTTAGGACTGAGATCTCAACAGGCAGATGTCCTTGCTTGCTATTTAAGCCATGACACTAAAAAAGAATGCAAAATTCCTGGGAAATAAAAAAGGAAAAGTCACAAAACTGTTGATCTGTGTGGCCTTTGCTTGGGTCAATCAGCCCTGCATTGTGGCTGGTTGTGGCAGGTCCCAGGGGTGCCCTTGGTCTGAGCGGGGCTGAGCTGGGTTTGCCAGGTGCCCCATGGCCAAGTGTCTGTTGCCCAGCCTGTCTGAGCTCCAGTTCCTGAGTGCTGCCAGGGAAGGGACTGAGAGCCCCAGGCAGTCCCTGCTGGACAAACAGCTCCTGGGGGTATGAGGCAGCTCTCACCCCTTCCCTGGGAGCCGGCAGAAGGGAGCAGATGGGAATGGGAAAACAAGCCCTAAATCAGAAGAGGCAGGGACCCCCACTAGGAACGTTACACTCCTCCAGTGAAGGTTTTGGATGCTGTTGGCTTTCTGTGACACTCCCTACCCCAAAGTCTACTGAAGGAGGTTTTAAGGATGAAGTTGTCAGTCTTAAGACCCAGGGTAAGCATAACCATCAAAACTACCCCAGAAAAGAGTAGGCAGTAGGAAGGCATTGTGCAACAGGTTTAAGAATGTTATCATTGACGTTTTCTGTATTAGATAATTTGGACTATTGTACTGCTGAAACACTAATTAGAGTTCACGATAAATTCTTATACACAATATCTTCTCTTTTATCCAAATAAAGTTTTTTCATGTAACTTCAGTAATGAGAGAATGAGCTTTGAGTTCCTGACCTCATTATTGCTCATGTACTTTTACATTAAGCCATTAAGTGTAGTATAGAAATACTGTCTTCCCTATAAATATTTTGAATAATTTTGCCTTTAACCAAGAGGAATATAACAATCCTTTCAGTGGCAGTGTATTATATCAAAGTAGTAAAAGTAACATTCCTTCCCTCATACACACATCTCAGGAAGTAATGCTTCTTTAATTTCCTTCAACATGTAGATATTTTAAATAATAACTCATTTAGAAAATAAATAAAACATTTTTTTGCCAACTACAAGCTTCCAGAGACTTCATTGAAATTGCTGCAAAATTATAAATATATTGAGGTACAATAATAATTGTTATATCAGAAATGTGATTTTTAAAGTTTATTAGTTTGTTTTATTTTTCAGTGTGATTGCAACATGATAAGATGATATGCACATTTAGTACTGTTAGAATAGAAAAATAAATGTGTGTCTGCATGTGCTCAGACCTTAATAATAACTAAAAGTGCTCCTAACCAGAAGGTTGACTCTATGACTGAATTTCATATGACTATTCCTTTGATGATGGTTTTCATTATTAAAATCCAGTTATATATGCTGTATTGAATTTCCACTGCAGTTGTTATCCTTTGTATACGAAATACCCAGTACAACAAATCCTTGAAAATTATACTATGCTTTTTTTTATATACTTGTCACTGTAGTAAAAATTCTGTATAAGTGGAAAATATAAAGGTTAAATTTGTCTCATATTCAGTAGAATATTTGCCTCTAAATGTCTAAGTTATTTGATTTATCTCTTTCTTTCTGGGGATTTGATTTTTTTCTGATGATGTCTGATTCAGCATTTCCCTGGAACAGCATACTGTTCCTAGTTTCTTGAGACAGCATGCGCACTGAGCATTTATGAGTTATATCTTTAATCAATGCTTTCAGCCGCATGAAATTTTTAAAATTATAAGTGTTTATCTCAGGTTTATTTGGTCAAAGTCCTTTGTATTCTGGGATGTATGACAAGCAGAGAGTTTTGAGAAACAGAACAACCAGATTCTGGCTATGGAGCCTTTGTGAGTGGAACAAATTATCACAATTGTCTTAGATTGTTCAGCTTTCCTGGTATTTATTTTTTCCCCCATTCATTATCATGCAACACATATTCTGAGGTATATACAATGTCTTCATGCTCTGAGTTTTCTTGATTTTTTTTTGCTTTGGATAACTTAATCTATAGAACCCTCCAGATTTGTACATGTTTATCCTGATTGCTACAGGTTTTTAATGCTTCCAGTTAATTTCTAGCTAGAGAGTGTAAGTTTAATGGGCCAACCCAGTGGCAGCTCATTTTGTATAAGAGGATTTAAATGTAGAGAAACCCCACTCAGTCCATTTCTGCTCTTGTTTGCTTTCTTTATTCGAGAAAGGTTTACAGAGAATTAGGTTGATTATGAATCACTTAAAGGTATTTTAATTCCATTCTAGAGTGCAGCATGAGCCGGTTTCTGTCTTCTCTGAGCTGAAAAATTAATGAAAATACAAGTGAACAGAGTATTTTTAATATAGTTAGTGTAAATATATGTCTATATATACTACATGTGTATAAAATATGTGTATATAGCTAATATGTGTATAAAGTTTTCAAGATTTCTGTTACATATTTGACTAGAAAACCATTTACAGAGCATATTTAAGAAGACAGTCCCTCAAAGGGAAAGTTATTTATGGGTATCCTTGGACATTTGCTTAAAAAATATTCTACTTCCTCCTGTCAGAATTAGGAAACAACATAATATGAGGAATTGCTGTAATCTAATTCATCAGTTCCCTTCTCACCACTATGCTGGAATCATCCTAGGTATCTCTGCTAAACAACCTCACACCAGCTCTAGCAGCCCACCATTCTCCACTGCCTCTTATGAAACCTGCTGTGTATTGTGTACCATTTTGGGAAAATGGCAGATCAGATTTCATTAGAAGGATTATCAAAGTATCAACCAAAACCTGATGAATTAATATTACCCCATATTTTATAGAAAGATAATTTTGGGAATAGCTTTCTCCTAAGTGAAATAAAAACTTTCTTCCTTTTTTATTGGGATAAATATATCCTGCTAAAACACATGCAGTAGAAACTGGTGTTAGTTCACTAACATACTTCATGCTTTCTGACAATCCCAATTAGCATGGATCAGTAAAAAGAAGGTGTTGGATCAGGCAGCTTCCAATGATGCATCAACAGTTGAAAATTAAATTTTGGTAGCTTTATTCATAAAAGAAATAAAGAGATTTAATGGCAGATGCCACTTGCAAAAAGACCAATCATTCACAACTCAGCTGAGCGCCCGGGATAGTTTTTGGTACAATTTGTTTGTTTGGTGGGAAGTTTATTTATAGATTTTTCATTTGATTTGCAGGAGGGCTAACAACCCTATTTCCTGCAGCTGGTTTGACAACTGATACCATCTGGTTCACTGGATTAGCAGCTGTAGTTCACAACTTCTATCACTGCAGATATGTTTGGCAAGAGTTCTGCATCTTTGGTCTCTTCCAATTAATTTCCCGCTTTATATGCTGAAATCTGTAGAGCTTCTTCATTGCAAACCAAGGTGTTCTTAATTTATAGCACAGGGATAATAAGATGATGGTAATTATTATTCTAGACTAGTTAGAACTGCAAAAAGCTTTCATCGTGCCTACAGCGAACACAAGGGGATGAATTAACATTGGGGGTCACATCTGCATTTAATTCCGTGGAGATGGAGGGTGCTCAGTATCTCAGAGGATTAGAACATTCATCGTGAAGAAAGTAAATATAATTATCGCATTTTAGAAATTGATATCAGGTCTATGTGATTCTTTGTTCATTGTCTCGTCTGCTGTAACATGACCACCTGACAGTTCAATAAATGCTTCAATATGTCTCTCATAATGTGAGAAACAGGTAAATTTAAACCTGTGGTTTCCTTCATATATACTTCATTTTAGAAGAGGAATTGCTCGAGGGACACACTGCCCTGCTCTGGGGACATAACTTAACTAGTAGGAGACCTTGCTTCTGCTCTCCATGTGCAAGTTTGGTGTCAGTTAACTTGTTCTTAGATTTCCCAACCCCACGGTATGATGAGATAGAGCCATGCAGTGGTGGCCAATTAAATCGTGTTTCTGGAATAGTAAAAATAAACTAATTAAAGGCTTTTTGGTGATTACCATAGAATGGTGTTAATTGGGGTGGATTACTCCCTAGCATAATTTGTGGTGAACCACCACTGCTTATCCAAGATTTGGAAAGAGTGTAATGGAAGGGAGTATCATTGTAATCATGCCCTGTTGTCATATCGTTTTTGCTAAACCTTCCACCTTCTCAGTCCCAAGAGACAAAAAAAGCCCCAAACAAACAAACAAAAAAACCCACAATCAACAAAAACCCCATGAAAAAAACAAACTTTTGCTTTAACTAGACTACTCTCACATTCTTATGTCAGGCAGATTTTGCCAAGAATCTGTATTTTCACTGGCTGAACACCACCACATAGGGCTTTTTAGGTCAAAGGACTGCTAAGTTCTGTCTCACCTGCTGAGATCCTGCTTCTCTCAGTGTATAATTTTATAATGGCTGTATAAATGCTGAGGAACTAGAGTCCTTTCCAAAATGGAGGAAGTTTCTGGCATATTATCCTGCTTGAAAGTTCCTGAAGAGAGCAAATGTATATGCATGAAGGACATGTAGGTTGCTATTTCAATGTAGCTTTAACAAATAAAACGAACCTATATCTCATTCATATATATGTCCATGATTTTTCAAACCTTAAAAATACCTCAGCCTGTTTTACAAGCTTGATATGCTCTTCAGGTGTCTCTATGATGATAAGGTATAAAAATAATTCCACCATTTGATACCGTGTGTACGTGTACAAAAAATTCCAATGCTCTAGTATAGAAATATGTATTTCTATTTGTATATAAATATATATAAAGAGAGAATCTTTAATGGGCATTGCTTTTGGAAGAGGCTAGGCTGAAAATACACCACACAAGGTGTTGTGATTGAAAAAAACAATGAGAAAACTGGAATAAATATTTCAACTCTATCCATTTAGCTGGGATTACTATCATCTGTGTGCTAATACTAATAATCAGTTTTCAATGTACAAAGTGTAGCTCAAATATTAACCAATTAACTTGCAATGTTTGATTAAAAAAATGATTTTGCTAAAGTATAAGTTGTTTTACATGACCCATCAGTTCATTAAAAAGATTTAAATTAATGTTTCCCAGTAACTGAAGAATACATTTCTTAGCAGGGAAAGTTGCCAGCGCTGAAGCTTTTGCAATATATTCTCTCCCAGAGAATAAAAAATTCAGGTCTTGTGAGCGCAGGTACCTAGCAACCTCTTTCTGCTCTTGCAGCTCACTGTCAACAGTCTGGTTTTTGAAAACATGTTAATTAGTAGTACTGCTATTTCCTGGGAGAGAAGGCTATCTTAACTGCTAGCTACTATCCAGAAAGCTATTGTTTCAGAACTATTTCAATGAGAAAAAATAAGATAAATGGAAACTCAGGTTTTCCCGTGGTGTTTAGATATTTTTGTATTGCAGTATTTTATAAAATGCAGCAGAAACATCTCTATTACAATTTGAATAGTTTATTAGTAGCACTTTCTACAAATGCAGATATTTATTTTCCATATATTTTAAACACAATTAGGAGAGGAAACATAGTATCTCAGATTGACACATAGAAATGTTTTTATATATGTGTATGCATATATGCATGATATACAAACATTTGTGTGTGTGTATATATATGCATTTTACATATATGGAGAAACAGAAACTAATATGTAGCTTTTATTTGTAATGTAATTGGGTAAAAAATAAGATTTGCTACCATTTGGATTTTACATTTACTGTATACTTACAGTAAATTGACCTACTACATTTAATGATGAATTATGAAGTTTTTCTCAAGAATCATAAAAAAAAGTCTAAAGATTACCATTTAAAATCTCTTTAACATTCCTTACTACAATTTTACCTCTACCCTAGCTTCAAAATTCATGCTTATCAAAATTGGCAATAACAGTAAGATGCTGCCGAAGACAGTAGGCCTAGAGGAAAAATAGTAATTACTATGAAATCACTATTTGCTTAGTGCATTTTGAAATGCAGAGACTTGTATTCACAATAAGAGCATTCAGATACATACAATGAGATTTTAACAGAACATTGAAATCAAAAGTTTCTTCCTCATATGAGATTAAGGATAAAATTTGGTTGACAGCGTTTCTTGTAGGGAAGGATTGCTACTTTCCCCACTCTACAAATATGTGTGAGGGTGGTACAGAGGAGTCCAAGATTTGTGCTGAAGCAGGTCATTCAACCTGGTGTTAATGTCCTAATCAAAACAGAAGGCTCACTTTCAGTCAGATGCTTGTTAGATTTGGTAATTGGAAAGACATATGCTGGTATAAATATACTCTAAGCACACCAGTAAGACTAGAGTATATCTGAGATGTCAGTGGAATAAAAATGGATGGACAAATTCAGAACACATGGTTTAGTCAAAGAATTCACAACTGCTGAGAGTGACAGAAATTTAGTGCAATGGGGAATTTTGTGATAAAATTTTCTGGTGTTTTCTGAAAAATCCAACAAGTCTCTCTTTTCATCTGTGAGAATTTCAGAGTCTTATCAAGTGTGTTTTTTGGTCTAAATTGTTTCTGAACTAATCTACAGAAAGCCATTAGACTGTAGGTGGTTCTCAGTCCATTGACAGATACCTGCTTTTGACAATCGAGGTACATTGTGTCTAGTTTTGATTGGACACATTTAAATTCCTGGACTACAATGATTTAACTTATAGAATCATTTGACCTGTATAAAATCAGAATACATTAATCTAACATTCACTTCCCATACACATCCTGTAATATTCACTTAAAATATATTCTAGCATAAATATTATTTTCTAAAAACTTAGTCCACAGTATACTTTCTGAAAGACAATATAACAATATATGAACAAACAAGTTATATCCAGGTGAATTTTCCTGTCTTTTTTTAAATCTTCCCCTATCTCTGGTAATAAATATCTGTGTATAGTAACATCCTATCAGAATTTAATTCTTGCATGTTTTGTTTTGAAATTACTAAGACATTTTCTCTTCAACATTTTTTAAAATAAAAATATTTGGAAAATTACAAGACAAATGTGTGTTACCGGAATGCAATTAAAATATATTAAGGTATCAGATAAATAACTAAACTAGAAGAATAGTTTTGGGAGCTGTGGATAAGTGTGGTGCACAATACCCTACTGAAATAATGTGAACATTTTCAGTTAAATAATGTTACTGAGAATCAGCAAAGTTATTTTATTTATGAAGTCACATTCACATTACTGTTATCTAGTAGTTTCATTTAATTGTGTTCAAGATGCATTTGTAGAATTACATTTAAATAAGGGAAATAACTCCACAGAGCTGCAAACTATAATTTGTTTTCTACCTCGTTATTCTGTCTAGAAGGTAAATTTAAAAATTGCATAAAATGTTCAGACAGTAGCTGAAAATGGCGATGAAGACTGTAAGGTAAGAAAGTTCACTTTTCCTTTAACATTGATAGACTGATTGGAAACAAAAAAATAGGAACATATTAGGATATTAATTTATTTAACAATTTCCAAAACATTTATTTCTAAAAGGTTCTGAATGAACATATAGTTTGGGATCAAAAAAGCTTTGCAGGTTCCAATTACATTATAGGCAGGATAGGTCTGCTGTTGTAGTGATCTACCAAGTAGAATTTCTGGGATTGCACAAAGAATGAAATTATAATGAAGTTAAAGGTATAGACCTGAGCCTCAACAAGTCTCATATTACGTTACTATAGGGTGGGGTGAATGTATTAAGTCTGATCTCTAAAAGGAGCACAGCAGGGCCAATTTTGTATTTCTGGCCTCTTTTCATGTGCTATGGTCACAGATTCCAACTAAAACTTTCCTCTCCTCCGCCTTAACACATATATTCCCCCAGAAAATATTTTTTTAAAGAAAAGCCCTTTAAAGATGTCAGTCCCCTCAAGTGGCAGCAGATACTGAGGCACATTCTCACCTGCTTGTTTCCTTGTTTCCTTTTCTTTGCTGAAGGATCCAAGTGCTTCAGTAATACACATCCTTGGAAATACTCCCACATGTATTTTATTGCCACAAGTTGTCCTAGTAAAATCAGTGAAGCTAGTTGTGTTGGAAATGTTAAGCAAATGTTTGCTGGATTGGATCCCAAACAGCGTGGCTGATATTTGTCATGTAAGGGTCATCTTTTCTAGAGAAAACTCTGTCTCTGTGTGTGTGTGTGCGCGCATAAAAGGGGAAGAGTGAAGCTGAGAGAGGCAATGACATAGATCCATGCTCAGCACAATCAAAAATGTGCTTTTGGCAGCATTGGACCATTAGACTTACCAGTTGAGATCCCTCAGATATTATGTTCCCTCGCATAGATATATCTATAACAGGAATTAGGAATACAAGCTTAAAAGTTGTCTGTGTTTGCAGGGATGTGGATCCCTTAATGGGACAAATGTTAGTTTAGTTTAAGAAACAGCAAATACTTATATAATCTGAAAGTATCATACACAATTTCCTTTCTTCAGGGAACAGACCTGAACAATGACAGAAAAGAAAGTGATCATCACACCCATTTGAAGGCTAAACTAATTTTGATTTGGATATTTTCTGTTTAAAGGGAAAACAGAACAACGGGAGGTAACAAGTATTCAATTACATACTAAGAGCATAAAGTGTTGCCGTTTTCTCTTTGCTGAGTATACCTCTTCTGGCCATATGATCACATTTCAGCTGTGCAAAAGTGCTCAACAACAAAAGCATAAGCAAATGTATTAAAGAATTGCTAATAAAGTCTAAAAGAGACAGTAATGATGATACAATTGGATTTAGGAATCGGTACTGTTTGGCACACCTCTAGCTTTCTGTACAGTTCTGTCTTCCCCAAGGGTGATGGGAGACTTTTTAAATACTGCTTTTGCCAGCCGTGCACTCCGTGAGTCTGATTCAAAACCCACTGACACCAATGTGCTTTGGTTTAAACCAAAGCCTGCGCTGTTATTTCAAACACTCATAAATCACAGACCAACTCAATTTCTCCTCCAAATTATAAACTCTAATAAAAATATTGCTAGGAGTTTTAGAAAAATAGTTCTAGCTCCTCAGTCTCTAAGATATACTTTTGACTGTGAAACAAAGTTATTTTGAACTAGTTGAAATAAAAAGGAGTTTTCTGCAGGTTCATAAGCCACATAAGCATTTCTGATTTTGAGCTTCAGGTAAAACACCAAGCTCTGAAGGAGTCTTAATAAATCTTAGATTTTTGGCAATACTAATTTTGCAAAATGACTTCTAATACACATTGCCGTTTCATCATGCAGGTGTGGTTAGTAAGTCCCTTGGACTTAGGCTGGAGGAGTGAACTTCACGAAATTCAACAAGGACAAATGAAAAATTCTCTAGCTGTGAAGGATAATAATAACTTTTTAGCAGCACAGGCTGGGGACTAACCAGTTGGGAAGCAGCGCTGCTGAAAAGACCCTGGGGCTCTGTGCTAACAGCAAGCTAAGCATGAGCCAGCCAAAACAGCCAGCTCTGTCCTGGGCTGTATGAACAGCCAGTAAATTGAGGGAAGGGATTACCCCTGTCTACTCAGTGCATCACATGCTCCCCAGTGCAAGAATGATGCTGGTGAACTGGGACAAGTTCAATGGAAGGCCACCAAGATGTCTGGAGCTGGAGCACTTCCTCTGTGAGGAGAGGCTGAGGGCCTGGGAATTGTTAAGCCCAGAGAAGAAAGAACTTTGGGAAGTCCAACAGCTGCCTGCCTGCCTGCCTGTACCTAC
Organism: Phalacrocorax aristotelis; assembly: GCF_949628215.1. Classification (NCBI taxonomy): domain Eukaryota; kingdom Metazoa; phylum Chordata; class Aves; order Suliformes; family Phalacrocoracidae; genus Phalacrocorax; species Phalacrocorax aristotelis. Next base: position 107,181,692 of record NC_134276.1, on the reverse strand, counting down.
AAAGAGGGTACTAAAGGGACACAGAGAGACTCTTTACAATGATACCTCATGGGATGACAAAGAAAATGGGCATAAAGTGAAACAGGTCATTCTGACTGGGTATAAGGAAAAGTTTTTCCAAGCTGAGGGCAGTGAAACCTTTGAGCTGGCTGTCCAGACAGGTAATGCAAACTCATCTTTACAAGCTATGAGCAGCCCATTTAATGCTAGAGCTGGCCGTGCTTTGGGAAGGAGGTTGGGCTTAGAGCCCTCCCAGCGGGTCCTTCCAGCCCAAGCAGCTCTCAGCGTCTGGACTTGTGCAGAGTGCTGCACAAGTGAAACTCCCCATCATTGCCAAACATGTGGGTAGATGTGCAATCTTTCAAAATTATTATTTGTTTGACTTTGTTAGAAAAAAACATAGACACCTAGGAATTTTCCACTCAGTCCGTTATGGCCAAGATGTTTCTAAAGTGCTGCTTCATTACATGCTTAAGTACTTGGGCAGAGTGGTGGAGAACTGTAAGGTATTTTGCTGGGACGGGGGAGAGCAATGAGGTGGAATAGACCGAGATTTCCCATTGAAAACTCATCTGAATCCTGTTAAAATCTTATAACTATTAATGAGAAATGAGGACTGAGCTGATAGTTAGGGTTCAGTTGGCAATTATTCAGTTGGCACCCATTATTATATTTATTTCAGTCTGGATCTTTTTTTTTGCTGAAATTCCAGAATTGTCCCATGTGATTCAGACTGAGATAATGCAGTTCATCCAATTGTATGGTACTTCAAGGCTGAATCTCTGTTTCTTGTAAACCTAATGTGACCTGTTATACTGCATCTGCCATTTGTGAGGAATTCTCTGCAGGAGACTTTAATGGTGTAAATTTGTACTGAGATAGAAACAGAAGCCACAGAACAAACTATTGTATATATATTATTTTATCCAGGGTAAATAGCAGAGGGAGCAAAGAATAATAATCTCTCTATATATTTCTCCTTATCCACAGTTCTTCATGTCAGTATTTTCTTGCATGGTTTTGTGAGTTTGTCTTGGCTGCTCTGCTTGCCCTCCCTTATTGTTTCTGGAGAAAACAGACTGTCTCAGCACACTCTCAGCATGTTCCTTCTATCTCCCTATGTCTTTTTGTGTGGCTAACAGCTTTCTCTGATACATTGTGGGTGGTCCAGTCTCCTCCAGTGTCTAAACTTTAGGAGTTTTGGTGTCATGCCAGACTCCTGGGTAGCATGCCGTTCTCCTTCTCAAGATTGTTCCCTTGAGCATTTCTTCCTCACTGATTCAGTTCCTTTTTGTTTCTTCTCTATCAATCTCATTTAACACCTTACAGTCAGACAGATTAGTGTCATGAAGATAACCTTACTTCTTTCCTGGAATTCATGCCAAACTATATGTTTGTGCAATATCCGATACTGTAAGGTCCAGACTCTTATCAGGACATAAAAGATTAGAGAATAACTATTCCCTCCATATACATCTCATCAAATGCCGGAAGGATATTTGTGTTGTTTATGTATCTGTACACTTCAGAAATGTTCCCTGTAGCACACAGAAGCAATACATAACACCAAGACATTGTTGTGAAAGCACTCAGTGTCTGTCCAGAGTCCAACTTTATCAATTTCTATTGAAAGGAACTGTACACCAGCTTTTGCTTTATTCACTAAGGAAGGGAAAGAAAAATGAGTTCTAAGCTGGACAAATCATTGTGGCAACATGGTGCACAGCAGGACAACATACAAAAATATCTTGGTATGTATCTAAAATAGTCAAAGTGAAAATATTTTAAATTAACATTTGCACACTATCAGGTTGTTTCTTAAGCTAGTCCAAGTGCCTTGCATATTCATATGAGAAAGGCAATATATCTAACCTTTGAAGGGAGGGAATAGCAGGTCGTACATAAAAAAGCTATGTTTGCCCCTTAATCTGAAGTCAGACTTACTGGGTATGGAACTGGAATGCAGAGATAAGGTGCCTTCACTTGCAGGAACTGCTGTGGGATGGCTATGGCTGCTCCCATATGGTACCTGGGACTCACCCTCTGAGTCACAGGTAGCTGCTCTACCTCAGACAACAGCAGCAATGGAGCTTGGAAAGAACTCTGCTCCTTTAGGGAAGGGAAACAGACCACCTTTAATTAATGCTTCTGGAGAATATACTCCTGGATGGTTTTGCCTCTGCCTTCCCTAAGCATCAGAATCACTGCATTACAGAGAAAATGTGTTTACTTATCAGGTGTTCTTCTCCACCATTATGATCATCTTCAGATCTTGTAAGATTGGTGTGAAGCTGAAATAGATGTGAGCAAGAGTCTAGCCTGCTCATATGCACTACAAAATGTAATTACGGAATCTGTCTTACAAGGCTAAGAGGTCCTGAAAATGACGTATTGCAGGAAAAATGCAAACACTAGCACTATGAGAAATAATTTAAATTGTAGGTGGGACTGAGACTTTGAACTCAGAGATCAGGATGTCAAGTGAACCAAAGTTATAAACCAGATAGCTGCTCCATAACTATGTCCCTGAGTAGCTTCCTGGGGCCCATCAAAATTAAGTAGCAAGAATTATCTGTCAAACAGAAAAAATCTACAAAGGCAATAGAGGGTCATTTATTTTTATCAGAAAAAACCACAAAAACCTGGCAGTACAAATGCCAAGAAATTTTCACCCACAATGAAATATACTGGCAGAATATATGAAAATCACAACAAACAAAAAGGTCAAATTTAATTAGTTACAATACAATGTAACTAAAATAGAATTATATTTGGTGTAGTCTTCCATGGACTAATACTTAGGAATTCCTGTTCAAACACCAGTTTATTGTTAATTTTGTTTTAGGCCAACTCAGATTAGAAAAAGTTTAGTTAAGAGTCTGATCCTGTACCTGTCAGGGACAGTTCCAAATTGAATGCTCTAAGCCACCCACCTTCTTGTGATACAGGAATCCAAGTTCAGTTGTCTTAGATGAAGGCTGGACTTCATAAGCAACCTTAGACTCATTGGTTGCCTGCCTATATTTTTACTTCAAGCAGACACATGTAGCTCTGTTTTATATCTGATTTAACACTACTAAAGAAAACATGGAAGAAAAACAAGAAGCAAAATATTTAGCCAAAAATAGTACTTTCCCCTTAAACTTCACAGGGGAAATCCTTTCAATGCACCTCTTTTCTGGAGTAGTTGTTGTAGCCACCAAGGCCTGGGCTCTGTTACTGTCTCAGTACATCCATTTCAGCCACCCCACATGCCTCACCTGTTCCTGGATTTCTGTGGTTGCATTTTCTGCTTTCACTGGGTAGTCACCTCTTTATGCCAGCATAGTGATATTAACATTGAAACTATATTATGTACATATACCAATACCTTCTCTCCCTACCCTAACTCACTGCGTGTTTGATCCATCTTTTTATAAACCATTGTGGAAAATCTGTTGTCTGTTAAAGTAGATGTTTCATCTAGTAAAAACTGTTCTGAACTGTGAGCAGTCATTACTTCAAGTAGCTCACTAAAAGCATGTAATTTTCCCAGTACCTGCAAATAAACATTGTTAGCAATTGTATTTTTTTCACCATAAGTATTCTATCTGTATTGTCTAGGCTTATTTTCTGCCATTCTTGTAAAAATGCAGAGGCAGCAGCTGTGTATGTGTAAGAGGCTGAGGCAGATATAACGGTCAAGGTATGAGGGTTATATCTCATGCATTTTCAGAAGTGCTTTGTGTTGCTATCTATTTCTTCTTGTTCAAAAAAAAAAAAAAAAAAAAAAAAGGAAACTGGGAATCCCCCAAGTTTTAATGCTTTCGAAATAAGAGGGTTATGCAAAAATAGTGATTAACATAAATCTTTCAATTGACAAGCTGTAAATTTTTTCACCTAAAAATTCCGGAGGTGTTGTCACTGTCATTGACTTATTTTATGATAGTGTGAAAATGGATAAAGACAATACATGAAGAACAAAAGCATCATAAATCTTCATTCAGAAATCTCTTCTATCTCCCAGTATAACAAGAAAAGTGAAATGAACAGATTGCATACAACTAGGCATAGCTGTATTACTTCACAAAATTAAATGATCAGCATGGTGTTGTGTCAGTTCATGTTGTTGCAATTCACAGAACACTTTCAAAATGAGCAGGTGTGCCATCAATAAAATATTGTGTTAAATTTTGTTTAAATTTTTGTGTTAAATATTGTGCAAAGATCAAATTAGGTACCTTGAATCCTTTTCATGAAAAAGGAAGCTAGTTTATGACTCCTTTTTTCCCCCCAAAAAAAAGTAAAAAAACTGCTGGAATGGACTGACCAATTAGCCTGGTTGGGTTAAGTGTGTTACGTAGTGACATTTTGTCATAGAGAGCTCTCTAATTGAATAAAGTCCTATTAATTTCACTGAATCATTCAAAAACTAAATATGTCCTATAATGACTATAGAACCTAACCAAGTACTACATTTATTTTCTTAACAGGACAATTTCTGTGAGAAAGCAAAAGAAGCTCACAACCAAGCTACTTTTCAAGAAAAGTATATGGTTTCTTGAATTCTGCAAGTCTGGGGCATGTTTTCAGGCAACAAAAGCATCATATGCTGATTTGAGATCAGTTCTTAATTTAAAGGTGTTCCAAGCTGCTTTTACTATGCAGCAGGTAGATTTAAAATGGAACAATTTGATTAATTATAAAATTACAGTTTGTTGGAGGAAATTTGATCAATGTTTTGAACTCTTGCATTGTTTTTATGACACAAGAAAAGCTGATCTCAGAGGTCTTTCTACCAGCTGATTCCACTGAGCCCAATGGACATAAGAAAAGAAACAAAAGGAAGAATGTCATCTGAACCTTCAAATGCATAAAAGGCTAAGTATAATTTTGATTCAGAGTGACTGGCACCTTCAAAGTAAAACACTGACATACATAACTATCATGTGTTTTTGAGGAATTAGGTTGCACTTCCAATCACATTTTTGAGCTTCAGAAATCTCTTGTGGGACTTAATATAGCCACCATACAGGTGGAAAAAGGAGTCAGGTAGAGGATGAAAGGGACAGTTGGAAAGCTGGCATAACATCTTTGATGAGTACAAAAGTAAATGATGAATTCACATTAATGAACAATAGACCATAATGAAAGTAATGGAAAGCTAGAGGCTTCACAGAGAAAATAAAACTAACATAGACAAAGAATACTGTAAAATATACAAGAATGGATACATACACTGTCTGACCTCAAAATAAGGAAAGTTGTACTTAAAACATTCAGAACTTTCACTTTAAAACTACTATATTAAAGGAGGAAGTGTTCAAGAAAGCATACATAGATTAATCACGTCAATAAAAAACCAGAAGTATTTCACTTCACAAAACCAGTGAAGAAATATATTGATCAGATTTTAGACACCACTACTATTTTCCCTAACTCTGGAAACCTTTTCTTAATCACAATTCCTTTAAAGCATTTCTAAGATGCTGTTCTGTCCCTCCTCCCTCTGCCCTTTCATATTTCCATGTCCCAACTCCCTTGCTTCCCAACATACAGATTATGTCAAGGGATAAAGAAGACAGAAAGGGGTCATGGTTCTAAGGGACTTATTTTGAAATGTCAACCTTTTGAGGTCAGAGTCTTCTCCCATTCTCTCCTCCTCTATTTACCAGTTCAAGTTCCTAACATTTTTTTTTGCATAATCTTAAAAAAAATATCTTTACTTACAAAAGCTGGTTATATTTTATTTCCTTATTATTCTCTTTCAGAATATTTTTAGAGAGAAAATTACTTCTCTCTCAGAAATTATTACTTATTTCTCATTCAAAAAGAGCACTGAAGAGTAAATTCCTAGTGTATGACTTCTTCCTTCAGACTATTCTTCATGTTAGGTTTCTTTATAAAAGACCCCACACCTTAACTTTTTTCCTTAGGTACCTGCTTCAGAAAGGGCAATATGACATGTTTGATGGACCTTAGGCTACATATTTATTTATTTTCACTTATTTTCCCTGCTTTTCCTTTTGAGCTATTCAAATTTTCTCTTTCTATGCTTCCATTTGGTCACAATGATACTGATTCCTTGAAGACCTTCATTTTATTAGAGGTTTTGAATAGCCAGCTAATATACTGAATTGCTTTAGCTCAGATGATGAACTACTCAAGAGTGAAGAATATTCTTGCTTAATTTCAAACTGACATATTTTAATAGAAGGGAAAAAGACTAATGTGTTGTTACTTCACATAACATTGATACAATACAATGACAAGCATGCCAGATACAGCAGGTAGGTCTTCACTGAAGAAATTATTGTCTGATTGTAAACCTTTCCTTAAAGTTGCTTCATGTGGAAATTATCTTAGATAAAAGGCTGAAAGTAGCTATTTTTTATACTTGAATAGACGGAATATTCCTATATCATTTTTGTCTAAGCAATTTCAATTCCTTCTGTTTTCACTGTCATCCTGCTAGGTCTTTTCAAAACAGGTGAGTTTAAATCCTTTGACATATTATATCTGCATGGTCTTTGATTTATTCTCCCTTTGCACTACTAAAGTTTCCCATCCCCGCAAGAGACAGTTATCAGACTTTTAAGAAATATGACTTGTAGATTTATTACTTGCCAATACTTAACAAGAGTGTTCTCCTTGTCCATATAAAATTTGTAATTGGAACAAATTTTAGAGCTGAAGAAAATTGACTTCAAACTAATAGAATTATTATTTCATTAGATTTGTCTAGTCCCTAAGGACAATGGACACAAACTTAAAATATTAATATTAATATTCATAAAGTATTCAACAGAGATGTTTGAACTGCAGAAGTACAGTTGTTGGATATCTACTCACTCGAAGTAGCAATGATTATTAATAATGATCAAAAGTTCAAAGTTGTATCTTGTGAGATAAAGGTTAAAGTTTGTTCTAATGAGGACAGTTCAGTCCAGAAGGTAAGCTGAAAATGCATCATGTGAAAAACATAATGGAAATAGAACAGCAATGAAAACCAGTACAAAATACACCACATGCAGCAACTTTAAAAAAATAAGGTAATCCATTTCAGAGATAGTTTAAGAAATGCCCTTAAATTAAACAGAATTCAGATTAAACTATTTTCTCTCGTGGTTTGCATACAGTCTCATCACAGAACAAACTATGGCTGAATCCATAAATATCTAGCCTTGTACAACAGAGGCCATTGTACAAGTCCTTTTGCACCATTTAACTCTGTTAACAGCAGTTAAGAGTTATTTTGGATAAGACATCAGTAGAAACTCCATATGTAGAACAATTTTAGCAGATGCACATACAAACACCCCAAGGCAACTGATACCGCAGCTGCCAGGGGCTGACACTCCACCCAAAAATTGTTTTGAGATTAATACGAAAGCGCATACATCATTTACAAAATGCTAAAAATTTAGATTTCTAGGCTAGAATACTCTATGACCAGACACTGAGTAGAGGGCTGCCTTATGTCCTCATACAACATATGAAGCAGCTAAGAAACAAACTGCGTCTTCAGCTGTGCTCCTGTCTGAAGGTCTTGTCCTTGGGTACTGTAGACCAACCCCTTTGGTTTGTTGGTTAGCTGGGTTTTAATATTCATCCTTTAAAAGTTCCTTATAAAACTTAAAATGCTTTTCATTATAAAATGTGGCATAAGAAGGATAATGAAGAGGAAAGGAAGGAAAAATGGTGTTGTAGTTATGGTATCCAGCTTTCTCACAAAAGCCTACCATTAGCATATTCTCTTGGGAAGTAGGGTGGGCAACCACATGGGAGAACCAGTCCTTAGTTCACGCGTTTGCTCCAAAAATTGTTGGTGCACTTTACATTGCGCTGTCAACAGTAACAATCCAGGAAACCAGGATGAGAATCTGACACAACCCTCACTGCTTGTCTACAAAGTCACATTTACACAGTTTTGATCTAGGCTGGGTCAGTAGTCATACCTCATCATTAAAAGGGCATCCTTTATCCTTCGATGCAGAACAAATTACTGGTGATTGTAATATATTGTAACATATGAAAACCATGAACTTTCATTCCTCTATTGCAAGGTGATGGGCAAGCACCTCAGTGTCTTATGGCTGAGTTTTGGGATCATAAGTCAGTTTTGTGAAAGGATGTAGGGAACTTCTGTTTCTACTTCTCTGATGAAACCAGCAACAAAGTGCATTTTGTGAAGCACTGAATCCATACCCCTTGTACTAAGTGTGTTCCTAGGTCAAATTGTTCAGATAAATTTGTATTTATTAATAAAAATCTGGCTCCTACATAGGCCTAAGCTAGCTAAGAAATACCAGCTGCTAAATGTCAAGATGAAGTCACATGCAGGCACGTGCAGAAGCAGACCTCTGTAATGCCTGGAAAAAGGTAACAAAACCACATCATTAATTCTGAAAACAACAGAAATAAGAAATTATACTTTCTAAACAGTTTTCCATTCTACAGTGTCTTTATTTTTTTGCAGATACATTTAATATCTATTAAAAATTAATAAATCTGCGTATTTTCCATATGTAGCGAAAGATATATAATTTATTTCTTCTTTATTTTCTACATCCTTCCCTTTGATACTATTTTTTCATACTCTGTTTCTCTGAAAGCATAATCTTTTATGGCCAAAACTATGTCCTGAACCAAATGAAAGAGCAGAAATAATCTTTTATATTATACTCCATTATATTGCATTATACAGTTACATTAACTAGATTCAAACTGACTGACAACTATCATCAGGCCAGAAAGGTTCAAAAGTGACTTTGTTTTGTGGAGAAGTAGAATAAATCTTCCAATATTTTTTATTCAAGAGCAAGCAAACAAAATTTTTACTAGTTCTGTCTGTCTTCCTCCTAGTATACGCAAGTTAAATGTTTCTGTATGCAGAATGTATAGTCAAATAAATCAGAAACAGTAAGATTTCAGTTAAATGGTCCATTCAAAGGTTTCATAACTCTAAAATATTTTCAAAGTGTCAGCCTCCATCTTTTAATAATATTTTTACCAGGCTGTGAGTCAACAGTTAAGAGATTTTTTTTCTTCAGAGGCATTGGCTTGTTCTGATAGAATATTTACATTGTAAATTAAGATACAGGGGGAAAGTTAAGGAACATGAGGGATTAGGGGACTAGGGTTTTTTTTAAATGTCTGAATCACAGAATCCCAGGTCGGAAGGGACCTCAGGGATCATCTAGTCCAACCTTTCTAGGAAGAGCACAGTCTAGACAAGATGGCCCAGCACCCTGTCCAGGTGACTCTTAAAAGTGTCCAATGTGGCCTAGCCAACCACTTCCCTGCGGAGATTATTCCAATGGTTTACTGTCCTCACTGTGAAAAATTTCCCTCTGGTGTCCAACTGGAATCTCCCCAAGAGCAACTTGTGTCCATTCCCCCTTGTCCTCTCCATGTGTCTCCTTGTAAAAAGGGAGGCTCCACCTTCTTTGTAGCTACCCCTGAAGTACTGGTACGTGTTGATGAGATCCCCTCTGAACCTCCTTTTCTCAAGGCTGAACAAACCCAGCTCTCCCAGCCTATCCTCCTATGGCGGGCTTCCCAGTCCTTTGATCATCTTGGTGGCCCTTCCCTGGACCCCTTCCAGCCTGTCCACATCCTTTTTGTAGAGCGGGGACCAGAACTGTACCCAGTACTCCAGGTGTGGCCTGAGAAGCGCTGAGTAGAGTGGGATGATGACTTCTTTATCTCTGCTGGTGATGCCCTTTTTGATGCAACCCAGCATCCCGTTGTCCTTCTTGGTTGCAGCAGCACACTGTTTACTCATGTTGAGCTTCCTGTCCACCAGGGCCCCCAGGTCCCTTTCCACAGAGCTGCTCTCCAGCCAGGTGGATCCCAGTCTCTGCTGCACTCCTGGATTATATTTTCCCAGGTGCAAGACCTCACACTTGTCCTTGTTGAACTTCATCAGGTTCTTGCTGGCCCACTCTTCCAGCCTATCCAGATCTTTGTGAAGAGCAGCTCCGCCTTCTGGAGTGTCTACTTCCCCACTCCATTTGGTGTCATCCGCAAACTTCATCAGGCTACACTTGATGCTGTTATGTAGATCACTTATAAAGATATTGAATAACATTGGGCCCAATATTGATCCCTGGGGACCCCACTAGTGACAGGTTGCCAGTTTGAGAAAGAGCTATTTACCACGACCCTTTGGATGCGGCCTGCCAGCCATTTGCCCACCCACTGCAGAGACCACTTATCTGGGCCATAACACATTATTTTCTCCAGGAGGAGGCTGTGGGGGACTGTATCAAAGGCCTTGGAGAAGTCCAGGTAGACTATGTCCACCACCCGACCCGTGTCAACCAGACAAGTCACATTTTGTCATAGAAGGCCAGCAGGTTGTCAAGCATGCTCTGCGCTTAGTGAAGCCATGTTGGTTTTTCCCGATCACATGCTTCATTTGACTTGTGATGGCCCCCAGGAGGATTCATTACATAACTTTCCCAGGGATTGAAGTACGGCTGATGGGCCTATAATTACCCAGATCCTCCACTGAGCCTTTAATCTCGAGCTGATAACCTATATTATTACATAAGAGATAGTATCTGATGCTAAAAATAATAATAAAAAAAAAACAGAAGAAAGGAAACCTAAATCTTTAAGACATTTGGGGAAAAGAAAATGGGTCATATAGTCTTTTAAGAAATAAACAACACTTTTAATTATGACTAGTTATCTTAGCAGACAGGAATTTCTATTTCAGCCATTTATCTACATCAGTAAGCTGACCTAAGTATGTAGTGTCTGATGTAATCAGATGTTACATCTAATGTAACAAGATATTACATACACAGTATGTAATTTTTTAAAATACTAAAAAAAGCAGTGCAAAAACATCTGATCAATGATATAGTGAAATAAATAAGAAATATTATAAACCTACCCTTTTCCTTAAAATGAAGAAACAAAAACTAGCTTCTAAAGAAATAAACAAAGTCATAAACCATCCTCTCTGCCCCCAGTTACTGGATGAGAAGTTGGCAAAGGAATTAAATTTGATTAAAAATATATTTAAATTATTTAGGCTTAAGTAATAATAGTTATTTATTACCTAAGCTGGTCAGTTTATAAAGGTAGATGTCATTTGTCTGGAGTTGGAAATTTATATTAATAAGGGACTGCAATATTGTATTGATATAGGAATGACTACAATAATTGCTGTGTTAAAACTTTGGGTAAACGTTTTCACAGTCCAAATATGTTTATGGCTGTAATAATGTGTATCAATGTTTTATTCTGATGAATCCAAAATGCTATGGAAATAAAACGCTTTACTTGTTATTATTTCCTCTTGTATCTTACTGAAAGGTTTAAATAGGCAGCACAATATTATTTAAAACAGAGTGAGGAAAAGAGTACAAATTTTAAAAGCTGGCAAAACCTCTTTTCTTGATAGAATATTTTCCATGTGCTTTTTGCAAGAATCTCAGAAACAAATGAAAAATAATTTACAGAACAGATTCTTAATCTAGAACAAAGGGACAACTATAAAAAATGGGAAAAGAAACTTTTCTCATGAAATCTGCATAGTTCTGTTAATCTTAAATACAAACACACATGGGAATAAGAACAACAACCACCTTGCTGTTCACGTTTTTGTTTTGGTTTTGTTTTGTTTTGTTTTTATTTTCTGTGTTTGGGTTTTTTTTTTTTTTTGTGTATCCATTAGTATTCATTCTGATAACTGACTAAGTATTGTCTGAATATCAAATGCAAAATGGAGCATTTTACACGTCTTAGCTTTTCTTCAAAGATAGAAAGATGGATCTTCCCAAAACCCTGCCAGATTATTTCAGAAATTAAGGATATAAATCAAAATGGCTTTTGAAATATATCTAAAGTGCAAGACTTCTTAGATTGTGATTATAATAATTTATATCTAAAGCCACAGACTTTGATTTAAAGAAGTTTCCTCAGTGAGGAAAGTTTCTTCCCTGCAATCACTTCTGCAACCTTTTTGCACATAATATAGCTAGTACCGCCACTAAAATCACAAACAATGTAGTCAAAACATTGACCATGATAGAACAAGCATTAGTAATGAGTGTAAAAATTTTGTATTGCAGTGTGAGACAAAGACCAAGAGCCAAACCATGACTGAAGCCAAACAGATAGGTTTTCATACCTAATGTTTCAGTTAATGTAGACTGCTTTCATTTTCTATAGAGGTTAACCTGAAATAAACTGAGTCTTTTCTGAACCTCAGGCAATCCCCCAAAATATTTTTGTCCATATTTCTCTCCATCGTCTGAGCAGTAGATTTCTGACTCCATTTACTTCAGTGCAATCGCTTCCAGTTCTGATCGTGTTCTCCCTGTAAGTTTTTCCCAGAACTAATTTTGGAAGTGCCAATTTCTTCCACAGGATTTCCTTTGAGGATTTGTTTGGTTCAGAAGCACTCCAGAAGAGACTTCTTTTCTCCTCACTTCAAGGAAGAACTACTGCAGCTGAAAACTGGATGATAGACTCCAGTATCACCCAGGCACATGAAACATCTGTGTCCCTTCTCCTCCAAGATGACAATCCTGCCAGAAGGTGGGTAAACATGCAGAGGAAGAAACTAGAAGCCATAAGACAGTGAGTGCTGATTGAATCCTGACTTTCAGAAACTCAACCATTTAATACTCTTAGTCTTTTGAAACATATTGTATTGAGCCATTTCTGCACAGTACAGCAATGTCAAGTGCTCCCCTTGATGTTAAATGTGCTTATCCAGTCTATAATATATATATAACATCATATACACTAGAGAAAGTCAGGTGGAGTCAGCCATCATGGAAGTTACAGGAATGTGTACTTGGTTTTGTTACTTGTTACTGCTCACGGTGCTCTGTAATGTGTTCTCTAGACACACTATAATACTGGCTATACCTTTTTCCCAACATTACGGTCGTTCTACTCAAAGTAATCCACAGCGCTCTGTTAAAACAACTCAAGTAAAAGCAAAACCATGTGTAGCAATTAACTCTCATTGTGTAATTGTGTTTTCTGTATCTGAAAGGAGAGGAAATTACTTGAAAAATCAAAGCTGAATTTATTTGAAAGAGAATGCACTTTGTTTTCTCAGTGTTGTCTCTGGTCAAGAGTGTGCAGCACAGTATAGACTCCAACGGTTAAACTGCTGCTGCTGCCCTTGATAGTGTCATTCAAATTGCTTTGGAGGTTCTCAGCAAAAGAGACTCTGAGCTGTTTGACAATTAGATTTAAAATTGCACAGAGGAAATAACAGTCCATAAAAGTGAATGACATTCTCAGAGAGACCCTACTAGCTTTTTTCCTCTCAGTGGAGAAACAAAAGGATGACTGCAGAGAGGAGAGTATAGTTGTAATTAACTTGTCATTTGTATTAATAATTATACTGTTTCAAGACTGCATATTTTTACAGTTAAGGTCATAGACTAAAATGCAGGTTCAATTATTGCTTCTCTTAGGCTTCTCATGGGACACTACACAATCAATTTACCTTTAAGTGCATTTATTCCGTTTATTGTAAAAATGAATAGTAATATTTTTTCCCCAGTCATTTATAAAATTTTACAATTCTGTTTTAGTCTTTTTTTTATTAGAAATCAGATCTAATAAGGAATTTCTAATTTATTTTTTTTTAACCAGAAAATGGTGAATTTGGGGAAAGAAACATTTTATTAAGGGATTTAATTCACAGATTTCCCAATTTTACTAGAAAAACTTTTTTTCCAGCTCATTAAAATTCTTTATAAGGTAACTCAATTTTAAGTTTAATTAAAATAAAATAGACATTTAGTTTCCTCAGACAGATAGATTTTTCTTCCTTATTCTTCATTTCAGAAGGTTTAGAGATTTAGAAAGGTTAGTTTAAACAACAGTATTAACTTAATATGGAATAGAGATGGTCTAAAGGAATGCTGATGATCAAAGATGATCAATGGGCTGGGGAACTTACTGTGTGAGGAAAGGCTGAAGGAGTTGTGTCTTTTCTCCCTGGAGAAGAGAAGGCTCAGGGGGGGATGTCATCACAGTATGCCAGTAGCTAGAAGGTGGCTACAAAGAGGATGGAGGCTCTCTCTTCACAAAGACCACATGGAGAAGACAAGGGGCAATGGGTGCAAGTTACACTGGGAGAGGTTTCATCTCACCATAAGAAAAAAGTTTTTTACAGTAAGATCAGTCATTCAGTGGAACAACCTCCCCAGGAATGTGGTAGATTCCCCATCACTCTAGGTTTTCAAGATGTGATTGGAGAGGTTGCTGGGCAATCTCACCTACACTCCGTTTCCCACAAAAAGTTGGACCCGATGACCTTTTGAGGTTCCTTTCCAATTTGGGCTTTTCTGTGATTCAAAGATCTTCTGAAGGTTTACTTCCTAGTTTCAGCTGAGGGTGGGAAAAATGTGTGTGAAGTCCTTACAGAGCTAAAAAGAAAATCTTTCCTTTCACTTTCAAATTTACTGTAGGTTCAGTATTTCATCTGCAATTTTGCATTAAACTGTAATACAAAAAAGAAGGTAAAGAATAACCAGCTGAAATAATATGTAATTTCCACCCTGAGTTAATCCCTTAGTAACATGGTAAATGTTACAAATTTTGTAAAAATAAGAAACCATGCAAATTGTAAATTTATTTAAACAGGGAAGGGAGTAAGTAATTTTTTCATTTTCAAGACAGACTGGGTCCTGCTTGGAATCACACATACTGGCTGAAAAGCAAAGGAAACAGGCACGGAATAGTGGTGCAGAATAGTGGCAAACTCCATACTTTAAAATTCCTTACATAGCATGTATCAGGTTCTATTACTTAAAATTAAGATTAATGCTGAAAACCTTTACACTTTTTCAAGATATGAGAAAATGCTCTATGTTAAGACTAAACAACAGTAATAAAATATATGGCAGGCATTTTTCATTCATTTATATGACTGAACTGGAGAAAATTTTGTCTGCTTTTAGCCATTAGATACCCATCTAATCTCTGACATCCCACTTTTTTCAGCTAATTTATGCATACAGAGGCACTAAATATGGATTTCTGGATTTTTCTTCTGAGTCTCAGAGGACAGACCAGACAGAGCTAGTGAAAATTATTTTTGCACTATCTCATTTAGTTGTTTCAAATGGAAAAAAGGGTAAAAAATATTTGTGCACCATGTGGTTTTTTTACCAGGTTAGTCTAAAAGACCGTGTGGTCTTTTTACGTGGTTAGTTTAGAAGCATTCATCACGCTATTTATGCCTCACTAATATAATTTTGTTTCCAGAGATATACACATAAATTTAGTTCCAACATATGAGAGGCTGTGATGTCTTAGAAGTTTAGAGCAGAGCTGTGTACACAGTTTGGAAAGCCTATTTTCCATGAAAAATGAATATTCAGGTTGAGAAGGATACATTCAGATTCAATTAAATATTTAATTAAGTTATTTCACTGGGAAAAAAAAAAGGACATTTCATTTTGGCATTTCCTGAATCACATGTTTCTCTTAAAAATGTACTTCAGTATTACTAAATACTAACAAGACTGAAGAAATTTGATTGAATGAACCTTTTCACATTATCTTGACAAAACACTAGTTTGACCCCAAACACATTTTTTTCAGCAGTATGGGTTCGTAAAATCATAGAATCATTAAGGTTGGAAAAGACCTTTAAGATCATCGAGTCCAACAGCTAGCCTATCACTGCCAAGTCCACCACTAAACCATATCCTCAAGCACCACATCTGCCCTTCTTTTAAATACTTTGAGGGAGGGAGACTCAACCACCTCCCTGGGCAGCCTGTTCCAATGCCTGACAACCCTTTTGGTGAAGAAGTTTTTTCTAATATCCAATCTAAATTTCCCCTGGTGCAGCTTGAGGCCATTTCCGCTCGTCCTATCACCTGTTACTGGGGAGAAGAGTCCAACCCCCGCCTCGCTACAACCTCCTTTCAGATAGGTGTAGAGGGTGATAAGGTCTCCCCTCAGCCTCCTCTTCTCCAGACTAAACAACCCCAGCTCCCCCAGCCGCTCCTCATAAGACTTGTTCTCTAGACCCTTCACCAGCTTCATTACCCTTCTCTGGACACGCTCCAGCACCTCAATGTCCTTCTTGTACTGAGGGGCCCAGAACTGCACACAGTACTCGAGGTGCGGCCTCACCAGTGTCGAGTACAGGGGCACGATCACCTCCCTGCTCCTGCTGGCCACACTATTCCTGATACAAGCCAGGATGCCATTGGCCTTCTTGGCTGCCTGGGCACACTGCTGGCTCATGTTCAGCCTGCTGCCAACCAACACCCCCAGATCCTTTTCCTCCAGGCAGCTCTCCAGCCACTCTTCCCCAAGCCTGTAGTGTTGCATGGGGTTGTTGTGACCCAAGTGCAGGACCTGGCACTTTGCCTTGTTGCATCTCATACCGTGGGCTCCGGACCAATGATCCAGCCTGTCCAGGTCCCTCTGTAGGGACTTCCTGCCCTCCAGCAGACTGACACTTCCACCCAGCTTGGTGTCATCTGCAAACTTACTGAGGGTGCACTCGATCCCCTCATCCAGATCATCAATAAAGATATCGAACAGGACCAGCCCAAACATTGAGACCTGGGGAACCCCACTCATGACCAGCTACCAACCGGATTTGACTCCATTCACTACTACTCCCTGGGCTCGGCTGTCCAGCCAGTTTTTAACCCAGTGCAGAGTACACTTGTCCAAGCCATGAGCAGCCAGCTTCTCCACGAGAATGTTGGGGAGACAGTGTCAAAGGCCTTACTAAAGTCCAAGCAGACAACGTCCACAGCCTTCCCCTCATCCACTAAGCAGGTCACCTTATAGAAGGAGACCAGGTTAGTGAGGCAGGACCTCCCTTTCATAAACCCATGCTGGCTGAGCCCTATCCCCTTGTTGTCCCGCATGTGCTGCGTAATGGCATTCAAGATTATCTGCTCCATGACCTTTCCCGGCACCGAGGTCAGGCTGACAGGCCTGTAGTACCCCAGACCCTCTTTCTGACCCTTCTGGTAGAGGGGCATCACATTTGCTAGTTTCCAGTCATCTGAGACCTCCCCAGTTGACCAGGACTGCTGATAAATGTAGGAAAGAAAGTTTGGTAAAACTTATACACTCACACACACATATATGTATATACACACACTGATATCTGCTGCATGTATCATAGAATCATTTAATCATAGAATCATTTAGGTTGGAAAAGACCTTTAAGATTATCAAGTCCAACTGTTAACTTAGCACTGCCAAGTCCACCACTAAACCATGTCCTCAAGCACCACATCTACATACCTTTCAAATACATCCAGGGATGGGGACCGAACCACATCCCTGGGGAGCCTGTTCCAATGCCTGATAACCACTTTGGTGAAGAAATTTTTCCTAATATCCGACCTAAACCTCCCTTGATGCACCTCAGGCCATTTCCGCTCGTCCTATCACTTGTTACTTGGGAGAAGAGACTGACACGCACCTCACTACAACCTCCTTTCAGGTAGTTGCAGAGAGCATTAAGGCCTCCCCTGAGCCTTCTTGTCTCCAGACTAAACAACCCCAGCTCCCTCAGCCGCTCCTCATAAGACTTGTTCTCTAGACCCTTCATCAGCTTTGTTGCCCTTCTCTGGACACACTCTATATCTGTTACTGATGTCAGAATTTGATACTCAGGTAAGGGAGTGGAATTCACTAATTTGATTGTTAGAGATTTCATTTCAAGTGTGTCCCATGGGAAGTTTTCAGGTTTTTAAGTACTCTAAAAGACAACCTTGCATACCCCAGTCTTGTCCATTCTACATGTAAGTAACCATTGACTTTGAGGGTAGCTCTGAAAGCAAGAAAGGAATGGTTTAGATTTATCGTCAGCTCTACTGTCTAACAGAATTTGACAGCATGAAACTATGAAATGGATAGAATGATTAAAATTTAAATCTAGCTGTACTTACAGTAGGTATTAAAGTCAATGCACATTCTAAGCCAAAAGTCATTGGAAAGAGTTAAGGCAGAAGCACTGAACCTTTTGCGGTCCATCAATTTCAATTCATTTGCTCTGATTTTATGGATCAGTACTTGGTCTCTTCACTCTAGTGTCTATGAAATGTCAGTCCTTCTAGTGACAGCTCCCGAATAAAATGACCTGCATATGTAAGTATAATTTCAACACTTTTCCAGCCTTCAAATATTTAACTGCACAATGTGTGTCTCTTAGAATCAGGTTGATGCAGTGGTAGAGTACATCTTGCTTTGTTTTATCTTGGCACTGCAAATGGTATAAAATCCAGTCGACTACCCTTCCATGGTGCATTTCTATATAGCCTGAATAGTTCTGGTTGTGCAAAACAGCTGTGGTTTACCTCTTGCCATATATGTTTATAGGAGGTATATATTAATATACTATGTAAGCAACTAAATTATGTAAAATACATAATAATTACATTTTTAAAGCATCTGGACTTACTGTACTAACAATGTAATTGATAGAAACCACAAAAACATTGACATTAAAACCTAATTGCCAAATTATACATTATATTTGTTCAGCACAACCAGAATGCAAAATATACATTATCCACAACAACTTTGAATCTGAAACTTTCATTTCACAGGAAGGAATGCTTAATTTTCTATACAGAACATACTTTTAATAATGACTAAAGGTGATATGATTTTTTCCATATACTGAAACAGAGTTAAGATATAGTTGTTCTACTACATTTAATGAGAATAAAATATTTTAAATGGCAATCAATTAAAAGCCAGACTTTCAAAGATAACTTTATTTGTAACCTTAACAGTTTTTCCTTATGGGTATAAATATATGTGCAGGTGCATCAGCGGTGCATGTGCATACAAGTGTATTTGTTTATATGCAAAACATGGTATTTAGGGAGATAAAGAGACACTGATGTTTCAAATATTTTGATCATCAAACTTTAGAGACACAGAAAGTAAAATGGAATATTTTAAAATCCACTGATTTTTATAGGCAAGGCTATTAAAACAAATACACAATAAAGGCATTTTCCCCAATTTCCTAGTAAGGCAGACATTTTCAGGATAGCTTGTGGAAAACATGTTAAGCAACAATCATTACTGATGAAGAGCTTTACAGAGACCATGCTTGAAAGTTTCGTGCTGCTTCTTTTAGTTCTAAAATCAGTTATCTATTTTGTAATGCTGAAACCATAATATAACACTTGAGGCAAAGTTAAAACTTATATCCCATTTGACATGTGGAAATATAAATGGAAAACATAATAAAATTATATCTGTAAAAAAAAAAGCTTATTTTAGAAAAGCAAAATATACTATACTATATACTATAACAATTTTTTTGTTATTCATAAGAAAAATCCATTAACAATTTGCAAGAAGGAAAAGTGACTCATCCTCATTTTAAAGGTCAAGTCACCCCATCAGGAAAGAAGAAAAAATTGATATGTGGCATCAGTGATCTGTCACATTTTACAAATAACAAGGACAAAATGCCAGATCAGTGCGCAGGAGAGAAAAATGTGGGGTAAAATTTGTACAGGTTATATCAAAGTCTAGTGGATACAAACACAAAAGTTTATAGCAACCACTGTTTACTTGCAATAGATCAAAGGAAATTCACTAGGTAGATTATGCACTGGGTGTAATTGCATCTTTAATATAATCCAACATTATATTTCCTTTAGAAATCCAGACAAGCTTTATATCAGATTTTTATGACATGGAAAGACTGCAGCCACCGATAGACACCATTTCTATTTATCTTAAAAATAACTAGCTATTTGTCCTGGTTTCGGCTGGGATGGAGGATTTTTTTTTCCCTCCTAGCAGCTGGTGTAGTGCTGTGTTTTGGATTTAGAATGAGAATAATGTTGATAACACACTGATCATTTGATGATTTAGTTGTTGCTCATCAGTGCTTACACTAGTCAAGGGCTGCCCTGCCAGCAAGAAGCTGGGAGGGGGCACAGCCAGGACAGCTGACCCAAACTTGCCAAAGGGATATTCCATACCATATGACGTCCTGCTCAGTATATAAAATGGGGGGACTTGACTAGGGGGCTGTGACCACTCCTTGGGAACTGGCTGGGCTTCAGTCAGCAGGTGGTAAGCTATTGAATTATGCATAACTTATTTTATATATGCTTTTATCAGTATTATTATTACTGTTATTTTCCCTTTCTTTTCTGTCATATTAAACTGCCTTTACCTCAACCCACTAATTTTACTTTTTTTCCCAATTCTTTCCCCTATTCTACTGGGGTGGGGGGAAGTGAGCGAATGACTGTGTCGTGTTAAGCTACCAGCTGAGGTAAACCACAACACTATAACATATCTAAATTTGTGTTATGTATACAATAATCTACTAAATTCCATGCAAATACAATGAAAGCTTCTAAAACTACTTTTCAAATAAGGGAAAAAAGTCTAACAGAAGGAGGCTCTAGGCCAGTAGAATAATAAGGCACCTTCTAAGTTATATAAAAATAAGATTATGCTCTCCTTAGTAGAACCAGAGGTAGGCATAATAACCATGTAAGGATTTACTGCGGTGAGCCTTTAACCTGTTAATGCCACTTACCTCTTTTATCTCTATCCTTTTTCTCCATTGCATTATTTAAAAATACTAACAAGTCATTCAGCCCTGTATTCTCTGTTTGACCTGAATTATCAATAAAATTAGTGGAAACTCTTGGAATATGTATCCCATGGGACACACAAATATTGGATAAATAAAATCATACCAATATTAAAGACCAAGAAAATAAATAATAAAAAAACCACATTCCTACAAGCTAAATGCGGATGAAGCTTCACCTTTAATTAACCTGTGACTTGAGTCCCAGACCTGGTATGCTATCCTTTATTTGCAAGTATGTCCCATGCAGCTCAACAGATATCAGTAGAGGGTTGATTCAACAGAATTCCACCAATGTGTGTCTGTTGTCACTGACAGAGAAAGATGGACAAAATCTTGCCTGCTCTTAAGGCAATAAGAATTTTGCCATGGCTTTCTGAGTGGCTATGGTTTTGTGCAAAGTCAGCTGAAAACAGGCAGATTACCATGGCATTTATTGAAAGTGTAGGCCCTGAAATTTGTCATTGTACCTGTAAACATCTTAACAATCCATAGGTGAAGAGACTGGGGAGTAAAATCTCATCTACTGTTTATCCTTGCCCATTTTAATGGATTTTAATGTCCTAATGCCTTTTCTCAGTACAAAGATAGGTATGTTCAGTAGCAATGGTGAATACCATTATAATTTGATATTTGTATGAAAAACATGTTTCACATGCTAAGTACATTGCTTTTGTGCTTCCATGATATTTTCCAGGAGTTGTTTTCATGTTCCCTGCATCCTATAAAGTTCAAGAGGGGGAGGAGACATGCTAAGACTACTAAGATCCT
Source organism: Phalacrocorax aristotelis (assembly GCF_949628215.1). Classification (NCBI taxonomy): domain Eukaryota; kingdom Metazoa; phylum Chordata; class Aves; order Suliformes; family Phalacrocoracidae; genus Phalacrocorax; species Phalacrocorax aristotelis. The sequence goes on along the minus strand of NC_134276.1, from coordinate 107,160,334 downwards.
TCGAAGGGAGACAAGGAGACAGTAAGTTTTTAGGACAAATCAGTTTGTTTCATTCTGTATTGAAGGGAAAAATTTTCCCAGTCCCATAGATGATCAAGATTTCTTATCATAGCACTCAAGAATCAAGCCTTGAAGAGTGTCAGGGAAGGATGAGTCATCATTGTGCTTGGGGGGTGACAGGGGGAAGAGGAACCCTTCTTAAATTTTTTATGTCTTTTAATTGCAGTTACCATTAGTAATGTTTCAAAACATTTGACATTGTGTGTTGATTTGGTCCAAAATTTTAGAAGGTATACTCTTTAAAGTGCGCAATCATGCTTTGTCAATATTTTTAACCATCATGTACATAATAAGAAGTAAAGAAAACAGGCAAAGTACAGAAGCTTACCCACCCATTATGCTCATTCTGCCATTAAAGTTCACTGACTAATGGATTTCTGATTCAGATGGAATTTTCTGCGCCATTGAGGTATTGCTTTGACAGATCAGGCACAATAGCTGTGACTGTTAGTCTTTCAAATCTGAAGGGTTTTCTTTCATGGCTTCAAGTGAAGCCTTTCCAGAACAGTGAGATATTCACAGCAGCCAAGTTTTTAATACAGAAAAAAAAAAAAAAAAAAAGTTGTTTTCTTTTTTCAATTACTAAGGACTTAACAAGCTTGCTTCAATGCTACAGGAATAAATCAAGTTAATTAGACAAAGGTAAAGAAAAGTTCTTAAAGGACAAATGAAGATCCACCAGGTCCACATAATGAAAAGTCATCTTTGAAATAAAATATTCCAGTAACTTGAATTATAGTTCCAAAAATATTAAAAAGGACTAGTAAATGTTAATAAACTATGCCATGAGCTTTCTGAGTTTATACCTTAGCTTGTTAGAAAGGAATAGACAGGTATCTGAACATGTTATTCCTAAGAGAAATGAATAAAACAATTAAACACATATGAATGATCCCTAAGATATATATCTATAAACATGAAAAATTTAATTCTACTACCTTCTACTGTCTTCAGTGGACACTGAATTATATTGTGAAGACCTTCCTTTGATTACCAACATCTTCTCTTACCCTTTTTCCTACTCTTCCTGCTATTTACTTTACAGAATTTAATGATATTTATTATACAATAAAGAGTTTGAAACCCAAAGAGAAATCACCTTTTATTATTACTTTAATCTTCTCTTTGAAAAACGTTTTTAATTTCTATGGACAAGATTGAATAAATAATACACTTCATTCTGAAAGAGAGGCAAATAGATGTACTGGTAGTAGAAATCGATGTAAACCTCCATATCACTATTAGTAGTCTAAATGATGGCACACAAAGCACTGGAACATGTTCATGGGACTGGTAAAACATATAAAAATGTAGTATAGTTTATAAGACTGGTGTCACAATTTATTTAAGATTCTAATAAACATCTAACTTGGGAGCAAGGTATAATACTTACGTAAATTCCCTAAATAGTAAATGGAGAAAGGCAAGAGCCTCTAAATGGTTATTCTGAGTATGAAGCTAAATGCATTGATACCAATGGGCCCCATAAACCTCAGTTTCTCACTGCCTTAGAGGGAGAAAGGGGCAACAGCACTTATTGCTTCACGGGACCCATCCCAGGGGAAGCATATTTAAGGTCTGGAGGGCATGTGAGAGCCTACGGCAGAGATCTTGACCTGTTGTACGCAAGATATGCAGATGGGGGAAGTGAAGGTGTTTGTGTGCTCTGGGATACACTGCTGTAGGACAGACTGCCTTTTGCCTACACAGTCAACACAGGAGCCTGGCCATCATGGCACTGTCAGGAAAGCACCTGAGAGTTTCCCAGGCTCAGAACTGTATAATTATGAATGTTGTGCTTTTTCAGCAGTTATTCTCCATTAGTCTTTTACCTCACTACTATCTCCTATTTGTCTTTCTCAGTTCATTTCAATGTCACTCAGAATACTTGAGTCACTTAAAATAATGAATACTGTAATTATTTATTTTAATTAAAAGTATAGTTTTTACATACCAATCGCTTGTACTGCATCCCCTTTTTACTGAGCAGGGCAAGCAAGGTTTTCTTTTTTTTTTAGAACACTCATGTGAGGCAAAACATTGCTGCTGGTTCTTACTCTCTTCTCAACACTTAATAAAATGCAGCTTTCTTTTATTCCATACAATTCATGTGTATAAGGCTACACATACTGGCCTCTGTATCTACTGTAATTGTTTCTTCAATGGTATTCTCACCCCTTGTCCTAATATCTTGCTTTCTGAAGCCCTACATTCTTTATCTGCTCTAGCTGAGTTCTTGTTCCCTTTTGTGAATTATCATTGGAAATATCTCAGTGTTCTGCCTAAGCTTCGTTATTATTTGGTACCATGAATCTCCCCTATCTATATCTGACCAGAATGTCTGTCCCTTTTTACATCTGAGATACACTTTATGGAGACCATGATCAGATTTGGGTATTAAAATTCCATGTTATATTTTATAAGAAAAACTACAATTAAATATGCCATTGCTATATTCACTCCAAAATGTTACCTACTGAAACTTTAAATATATGATTTTTTGAGCAATAAGTTAAATTAGTCTATTTTCAGCCCAGACTCCCAACTACAAATGCTCTACATACTGGGTATGTGCTGGAAATGTACCTTTAATAAGAGGTGTTAAGTTATTCTTTTTAGGCTAGTTTAATTGTGTTTAAATTTAAAGGACTGAGATTCTTTAAGTAGATAGTGAAAAGTAGCATGGCCTTGACCACAGCTTGCAGTTATTCAATATCCTTTTAGTAACAATATTTTTACTATTTGCTCTTTCAGTCCTGTTTTGACCTCTAGACCAAACCAATTTGCTTGTCCCAAATACAGGGTTGGTTAACCTTTTACTAGGTGTGCAGTATTCTACTTTTTGTCTAAATTCAAGGGTTTCTCCCCCTCACCCTAAATTGACTTCCACTGTTTAAACAACTTCTATGTAAATAATTACTCATTAAAATTATGCCAAAATTCATTTGATAACAGGTCATTGGATGAGAAATTAATGGAAAAGAAATGAATAATTCAGGATTTTATTTGAATAATTACATTCTAAACTCTTATTTTAGGTTGTCATGTAATTTTATTTTGGTTTAGAGAAAGTCTCGTTTGTTTCCATGTAAAAGCATTACATTACATTCTTTAAGTACTGTTATTTAGAACTTGGCCTTATATAATCCTTATTCTGTCTTCAAAACGTTCAAGTGTTCAGGAGTATTATTGTGGAAAGTAGGTCCAGGAAAGTCCTGTCAGGCTACAGAGCTGTTGGCTGCTACTGCTTTCTCCACAAACTGCTGCTACTGCTCCTGTCTCTCTGCCATCGAACTTGCCAAGGGAAACAGTGGCAAGCTAACTTCTGTGTGCTATGCCTGCAGCCCAGGGTCTGTCATACAGCAGAAACTGGATCCTTGCGTGAAAGACTCATGGAGAGAGGGCTAGGGTCTTGGCAATAATCACCTCCCCCCCTCAAATCTGAAGAACAGAAATGGGGGAAATCACAATGAAATTTTAACAAACAATATAAACACCAACCAAAAAAATGTCTGCATTCATGGTTTGGCTCAACGTTGGCCTATTTCTATCCTGTTAATTCAGAGCTAGACATCTTACTCTATACCTTGTGCAAACTTCAGTAGGACCACCTTTTTGATCACAGGACTTGTACCCTTGTGAGAAGAACACTTTCAGACATGTCATTCATGGAATGATCTCCTGAATTAGGTGGTTTTAATCCTAACAATAATATGAATAGTCTTATTTTGTCAGGCCCACACTAACCATCTATCCTTCAACAGAGAAATGCAGCTTCAATGCATTTACTTAATTAATGCACCTTCATGACATCAACATGAAAAGCAAGTGCAATCAACTCTATTGCAGTTTATCAGGTCAATGATCCTTGATCTAAAAGAGATTTATGTAGAACCTATAATGAAGTAGTAGCAGCTGTGTGGGTTTTTTTTAGAGTACTTTTTCATCTCCTGCTTTTAGCAATAAAATATTAGGACCTTGAATTGAATATAGTCACTGACAAAACATAATGCACCCATAGGACTCATCAGAATATAGAGAGTAAATACTGTGTGTTTGCCAACCATGCATTGGTGTAGCATACTGGTTTGACTGACAATTTTTCTGAGGGCCACAAATATCACAAGAACATGCTCCAATCAAACCTTCAGAATACATTTGTTTATGTGGTTACTTGTTTTATGGAAAGGTCAAAAGAAACACCTCATTGGAATTGCACAGATTTGCTACATTTTAAAGCTCATTACTAAAGTTAGAGTTCTGCACTGAAAAAGTCCCAAATCCAAAACAGTGAAAGCAGGATAAGAGAAAGGGGTTTCCAAATTCCTTTGGATTTCTAATACTAAGGTAGAAGACATATAGTAAGGGCTGAAGTATAAAAACCAACATTGACCCTATAACAAGAAGTATGTGAATTGTCACAGCACTAAAGGGAGGAAAAAGTCAGATTATTGATCTTTACCTTTCTTTATGTAACAATATTGTCACTTAATCAAGGTACTGACATAAAAATCTTCTACCCATCTGTAGTATGCACTTAGATTAAAAAGTATTTGTGGCCTGTTCCAAATAACTCTCATGCTTTGTCCACTCTATTTTACTGGTGAGCAACCAACATGCATCAAATTCCTTATAATTACTCAGAAGACCTGAATCAAATCCATATATATACATTCATATGCCTCTAAATGACTTTTTTTTTTTCACCAACAGTCAGAATACCTTCATATTTGTGTGCTGTTCAAGGTAGGCAGCAAAAGGCTACACAAATCATCCCTGTATTACAATACCAACTTTATTATAAATTCACCTATATTTTTATCTTTTCTGATTACAGGATCAGTTCCAGAGCTCTTCTTGCAAGTTGAATTCTTGTGCTGAAACACAAGCATGGCAGTACCTATATGACGAAATTTAAATATGATAACGTGTGTGTAAACTAAGGAGAAGTTTTATATCTTTGAGATTTTGTTGTTGTTTCTGCGTTTATAGGTCTTTTGGTAGAGGTTTCATATTTTCTATTTTCCTTCAGTTGAATGAAGGTAAGAAAATAGAGATTCTGATGTAATAACATAACTCCCAGTTGTCTTTGAGAAGATTCAAAGTATAACGGAACAGGCAGTAAAATTGCAAAATTTAGCAACACTGCTGGGGTAGATCCTCCTCCAATATGTCAGGTGCAGTCACTGAATGGGCCTTCTGGACAATTTTATATCCTCGTCTCCAATTTGGTTTGATTTGTCTCATTGACTCTCAGACTGCTTAGCTTCCTGTCAAAGCCAGCACCCCAAACTGTTGCCACTTCAGGTTCTTTGACTTACTGCTTAGTACAGATGTATTTCTGAGTAGTTATTTTAATCCAAAATAAGGTGTCACAAATGGAGGCTTGTAAATATAAGCCACCTCTACAGTGATGACAAGCTTTGTTTTCTTGCTAGCAGGACGTTTAAATTGTACTGCTTGGTTGCAGATTCTCACATTGTGCTGCTGTATTCAGAAGCCATTATCACTGTAGGAAATAATGGCAAGCGGGTACATTAACTAGGAGTTTTGCACAATGATGATGAAGATAACGTGTGTCTACATCTCTGTGATTCACAGATATGTAAGTTAGAATAGCTAAAGAATGACATAGTATTTCAAGTAATTGCATTTTACTGTAAATAAATTCATCTGCTAAATAACAATGGGCTAGACAGAGATCTGTAGAAAGATAAATTCGAATGAGATTATTTGACACTGAAGTTCATATGAGATACTTACTTCCTCATAGACGAATGAGATTATTTGACACTGAAGTTCATATGAGATACTTACTTCCTCATAGACCTTGGACAAGTCACTGGACTTTGTTTCTGTATCTCCAAAACAATATTGAGGATAACATTTAATAGTTTCTCAGAGGAAGATGATTAATGAAGGCAAAGCTGCTTTGGTGTCTAACCACTTAGCATTATTATCACTGAAGTTTGTAGACTGAATTTAGAAAGATAAATGATGTCATTTAAAAGAAAATCTAATGATCTAAGACTATTAAACATTAACAGTTGACCTTAGCTGCTTCTATCAATTTTAACAAGCTATTTCTAAAGAAATTAGAAGATATGAGAAGAGGAGGGGGGTCCAAATCCAAAGAGCATACTAGACTAAGTTTGAGAGAATTCAGAAAGCTTCAGACATTTTTTCTTTCCTCAAAGCTGTGACTTTTTGCATGCAGCTTCCTGAAATACCTACCTTAGCTTTGGTACTGGACCACTTTTTCATAGTGTAGTCAACAAACAGCATAAATATCACCAGAAATACTCTCTGACAACTTTTGTAATAAATATTGCTGCAATGAGAATTGAAAATTAAAATCTTCCCTGATATGTGATGTCTAAATAAAGTCAATATAATTCTGCTTATATTTCAGTTTAATCTGCCCAGAATTTTGTATCTAATACAGAAAAGAGAGATTCAGTAGTGTAAAATGAAACAGGATAAGCATAAATTCTCAGATGTAGCTTGGGAGAAACTTCTTTAGAATTTTACAAAATATTTGAGGTTCTGTAATGGAAGTAGGAAAAGAAAAGGCCTCTTAAAGAGAATAGTTATTGAAACATTGTCAGAGATAAATTCAACTTGAAATATTGTCAGAGATAAAGCAACTGACCTTGTAAATGCATATATATATAAGTATACCTGTGTGTTTTCAGTTTGTGCGTGTGTGCAGGAGTCTTCCTCAGTTACACCACCTCTGTATATGTAGCAAAATCCAGGCATACCTTTTCTTCCTCATCCCGAGTTCACCATGTGTTTGTATAGAAAAAATCAGGTATGACTAATATGAGAGACACAGAATGTCTGGCTTGTTGCTACTCTGGATAACCAACAGATCAGGACAACAGAAACACCACAGCTGCACTCTGTGAAAGCCTGGTGATGAATAAGCAAGGAAATACTGTAACTGCACATGACTGTGATTGACCGTGGTTGGAATGAATATTGCAGGAGAAAGGTAAGAAAGTGTAAAGCTGAGCATGAACACAAGACTGGAAAGAGGAGAGTGGGGTTGAATGCTCTATGGAAGTGGTCTTTGTGAATACTACTTTTTAATGGCACACATACAACTCATAATGCCAATCCCGGAATGTAGGAATACCTGATTTTTCTGTTTTCTTTAAGTCTAGAATGTTACAAAATTAAATAGTTGCAATGGTTTCCCATAATAGTAATGAAAAGTAGTACACCCTAAGAATACCAGACTTTAGGACATAAAATACTTTCTTATTTGGTGATTTTACTGAGACAATAATAAAAACCCACAAAGTGTAGTACAGAATCCTGGGAATTCCATTTAAATAGCATAATTTAAATGTCAATTTTGTCTTTCAGAGCTCATCTACTGTCCTGACTGATAAATTATACAACAATCTTTGCTGAGAAATAAAACATTTTTTTTTTTTAATACAGTGCTAAGGAAAGGTACAAATCTTAAATTAAGTTTGTTTTTAAAATTGCTTCACAGGAAGACAATGTTCATAATTTGTACTTAATATTTTTTGCATTGAACCTCAGTCCTACAAACTCTTATGCACATGCTTAACTTTATGCACCAGGAGTCAAATTATTTATTTCACTTTTTCAGTTGTGTTGTATTATACTCCTTGCAGCTGCCAGGCATTTGGCTCAGCTTTTACAAATATCTGTATGTACAAAAAATGAAATGTATCTGCAGCACTTAAGATAACACAAGGAATAGAAAAGGATCATGTAATTTATCTTAAAGATTGTGTGCTTCCTGATTTGCATAAACATTACAATGTATAAGTATTGGCTCAAGAGAATTGAAAAGTGTCTGAAAATATTTTGAATCCTTCTGTGAATGCAAAAAAAGCCCAGTGAAAATGCAAAACATTGGTGATAGCTAAGGTATTTTAGAGAATGTATTAGATAGGAAGGATACCAAAGAAATGATCCAAGAGAATATGGATCATTTGCTGGGTTTTACTATGAGGCCAGCAATTCTCCACTGTTGCCTTGACTGCACATTTCCCAGTAATTCCACAGTGAATAATTCCAACTTGCAATAGAGTTCTTCATGAAGACACTTCCAGGATGGAGCTTGACATTATATAGTCATGAAAATCCAAGATGTTTAAAATGTGCAGGAGAAGAAGTTGTGCACATTGTAAAAACATGAGATGAGGATGATGAGATGCTAAGAATCACAGAGGCAAGGACAAAAGCACAACTTTAGGTGCCTGTTTCAGTCTCAATAAAGTAAGTATCCTTACCCTAGGTTGATATTTGAGCAGAGATTTAGTCATGTGTGGATTTAGCTCTAAGAATGTTGAACTTCACAATATTTTTAGAATCTGATGGAGGTAATGCGGAGTTCACTGCTTCTCATATATGATATGCTGTCTGTCTTACATGGAGTCAGGATTCAAACACACAAAAAAGACACAAATTTTACTCCCATAGTCAAAAGTTTATGCTGAAGCCTGTATTTTCAGTATCAGTCAGAAACTGCAGCTTCAGGAGGATATAAATATAAAACAATGTTTCAAGAGATCCAGCTTCTACTGCAGCTCTTTCACTGAGTCACTGGTAAATCTGTTTATTGTAAACTCCTACTTTCATTGTAAGAATGAAAAGAATTATTGTTCAAGACTATCACTGTCAAAACATACAAAATATTCACTCTCAGTATGTTTTTGTACAAAATATTTACTGTCACTATATTTCCTAAAATTTCTTTGGTTTGTCCTTTTAGGGTTTGTTTTGCTTTGGCTTTTTATTTATTTTTGTTTGAATGAAATAAAAGTTGTTCTACGGTAGGTTAGTTACTTATAACAATTTAAATCATAATATCATGATTTTCGTATTACATTAATTTTGTAATTAAGTGTCGTGGTTCAGCCTCAGCTGGCAACCGAACACCACGCAGCCGCTCTCTCACCCCCCCCCACCCCTGTGGGATGGGGAAGAGAATCGGACGAGCAAAAGAACTTGTGGGTTGAGATAAGCACAGTTTAATGATTACAATAAAATGATAATGATAAATGATTATGATAATAATGACAATAATATTAATATAATAAAAGGGAAAAGGAAGGAAAGGGAAAACAGGAAAAAAACCCGCAGAAACACGAACGATACAGCCGCTCACCACCCGCCGACCGACACTGCCCGTCCCCGAGCCGCGATTGCTGCCTCCCTCCCCCGGCCAGCCCCTCCCAGGTAACATACTGGGCATGACGTTACATGATATGGAATATCCCTTTGGTCAGTTTGAATCCGCTCTCTTAGCTGTGCCCCCTCCCCTCCCAGCTTCTTGTGCACCCAGCAGAGCATGGGAGGCTAGACATGTCCTTGACTAGTACAAGCGCTACCCAGCAACAGCCTAAACATCTGTGTGTTATCTCAACAGGTTTTTTTTCCATGCTAATTTCAAAGCACAGCACTGTGCCAGCTGCAGTGAAGAAAATTAACTCTATCCCAGCTGAAACCATGACATTAAGAATGAGAATGGAGATTATGGCTGGCAACATTCACAAGTCAGGCTTCTAATTCCTTGATTAGCGGCTGGACAGAGAACTAAAAACAGACATTTTGACTTGTTTTCCCCATGGGAATGCTGCAGGCATGAACAGGAGTTACTGGAAAAATGAAAACCCAACCCAAAGTGTCCACCTGTGAACCAAAATACTGAATTAGTTAAATCTAGTTTATAGTATAATAGTTCTTGATGTGAATTCTCAAAGATTATTTACTAACAGTGACAAAATTGTATACGAAAATAAACAGGGCTTCTTCTATATATTACATTATTTTATGGGAAACACTGGCGTCTAGACTTGGAAAAAAAATTTTGCATACATCTCCCTGAATATTCTTGGTAATATTTTCTAGGTAAATACAATCTGTTTGCACCAATTTCCACAGAAATAGGTGCTAATTCTGTTTGACTTTACATGACTCAAGCTCATATGCAATTTCAAGATTTATTTTTCCCTGAAATCTTTGTCATGCCATTCCACAGCAGACTACATTCTTCACAGTGGAAAGACTTATTTAGCCTAAGAAGGGATGGGAGGATTGACATCTAAATAAAATAAAAATAAATTAATAAAATTATATTCTAATTTCTTTTAGCCCATATAATTTGTTGTTTGGTAAATAAATAGACCTCTGTGAATCATGGATCAACATCAAATTACAAGATAAAGAGTTGTTTTCTCGGATTTTGGAGAGACGACCTTTACAGTTTTCCTACAAAAGGCCTCAATATAATTTAATCTGGTTTTTATCAAATCAGGCTTCTGTCTGTGCTCAAATGAGATTGCCTGAACCTTGCAACTCAAGGATTTGGAACTGAATATTTCACCCATTAATAAAAGATGGGCTTGCTTAGTATGGGGAAAACTAAGGTAGTCACAAATTCACAGACAAAGTGCTGTATATATTCCTACACGGTTGAGTCCAGGATAACACAAAATTCAATATTCATTCAGAAAGCATGATATGTTCATATAATACTGTGCTATATAATTTTAAATGTTTTAATTTCTGTGGTCCAGAGAGCTAATTTTTTTATTTTTCTCTGCCTACATTTGAAAACTTCCTACCTAACTGTTTGTGAAGAGAAAGAAGGGAAGGTGTACTACTGTTTGCAGGTATAAATTTTACAACTGTGCTGTACAAATTATAAATAGTTCACATCAGGGATTTTCTATAGTTCTGCACTTATATTACTTAGAATGGTGAGTATTCAGTCTTGACAGGTACTTTGACACTGCTGTATTAAACATGACTTAATAATAATTACAGTAGTGTACACAGATATACATTTTTAAAAAATCTGCTCTGACTGCTCTCAAAATTAATAGGGCTGTATCCATTGGGCAAGGATTTCGGCAAGTAACCCTTAGGTAAAGTCAGCATTATTGCTGAGAGACAAAGGAAACCATCAGGTACTTGCCTCCAGATCTTAGTCTCCATCTGCATGGAAGGCAGACTCAGATACTAGCTGAATAACTTCTTCAGTGTCCCTTTTCTCTATCTCATGAGGAAAGGAAATGTGAGTCTCTTATCCTTCTTAATCCACAACACTCAAAGGAGGAGCTGAGCTGTTTTTTCTTGCTCAGTCACAGAATCACAGAATGGTAGAAGTTGGAAGCAACCTTTGGAGATCATCTGATCCAATCCTCTTGCTTTAGAAGTGTCACCTAGAGCAGATTGCCCAGGACTATGTCCAAATAGCTTTTGAATATCTCCAAGGATATTCCACAACCTCCCTGAGAAACTGTCTTTCCTAATCCCCAGTCTGCATGCTCACACACTGTCTTCATATTCCTCCCAGGTTATATGTCCATGCTTCAACCTTCTGTATACTTTCTCCCTGCTTCCACCTTCTGTGTATGTCAAAGGGTTAAGCAAAAACCCAAATGCAAATTAGCCTATGTGTCAGAAAGGTCTAGGTTGCCATTTGATATTAATATTCAAGCTACTTGATAAGACTTATTTTACATCAAACCACATATTCCCAAGGCTGACTGTCATGCTCATCTCCTCTATGCTATGACCATATTGCTCCTCAGACCCTGGACCCTGCTGGACTTATGTCACAATTTCCTATGAGTCACTGCCTGCTTTGTGCTTGGAGTTGGACAGAAACTCTGAAAGTTAAGTTTCATTTGGAACATTAATATTTAAGGGAAGAGCGTCACCCTAAAGTCAGTGAGAAGAGGAAGAGAAGATCAGTTTCAGCACTTGTTTTCTCACACACCCCATTAAATAATTTTCCAGCTCTGCCCAATGGCTTATAAATGTAAGGGACTCTGCTTCCAATAAATCCAAACTGGGCAAGTAATACAAGAATTTTACAATCCACCAATTTACAATTCACCAATTCCATTTGCCCATTCTCAAAGTCTTTTGTTTAGAAGAAAGACGCTGTGTGCAGAAAATTAATCAATTCAATAATTTTTCTGACAGCTAATATTTGCTTTCCACACATTCTACCACTCTTAATTTATACTTAGGTGTTCCAGTCATTTGATTACACAAAAAGACACTAATGACATTTCCAGTCATCAAGATTAAAAAGAAAAATACTTTAAAAGGTAAACCTAACTCTTACAATGCATGTGAAAAAGATAAAAAATACATTTTAGTTAATTATTCTAAAGTCTGGTTTTAATTTTTTTTCTTTTTTTTTTAAATTAAGGAGTCCTTATTTGCATTACTGGAATGCTTTGTGTTTACAACACTGTCTACAGCTGTTGGGTCTTTATTTATTTATTGACTGAATATTAGGCCTACAAACTGCCAACATCAGACAGTTTTAATAGGAAAGAGAGAAGATTGATTTCATTGGCATTTACCTGACACTCAGATGCCACGTATCCATAACTGAAAGGCCTGAAGCTGCCATCAAATTGGATTATAAAAAGAAGAGAGTGTAATCAACAAGAAATGAATTCTAAAGGCTATATTAATAGCTTAGATGGAAAACAAATTTCACCATTTATACTGTAATTATATTCCATCCTCACCTTCTAGCTACTGTTAGAATAAAGCTGACTTTTGAAAATGTTATATATTAACTGATTCTCCCACCAGAACTGATTACTCTTAATCAATACCAACTCCTTCTTTTGTCACATTTTTCCCCAAATGTATAGCAATCAAAAATGCGTGCTGTAATTTGCTGCTGTTTCAAAAGACTTGAAGTCCTATTGTACATTTTAATTAAAAAAAAAAATCTTCCTATGTGCATGTGTTGTTGGAGGTGAACACAAATTGTCAATAACAAAGCCAACAAAGGTCTTTTGAAAAACAAAATTCTGTATCATAATTTTTTGCTGAACTCTCCACTCCACTCCACTTCTCCTCTCCACTTTGAGCTGCACTTTTTTATACCCTCAGGAGATTCATTGGAAAAGTACTGACTAGATGTTGCCGCATGCGTGGCCAGCGCATGCAACGAGGCCTGCCAGGTGCGTGCTCTGCCGGCTAACAGCGGCTCCCGGCTTGCAATACCGTATGGTTCAATAAAAATCCTCCCAGTTCCCTTCTTCAAGGTTGCATTCTCACAGCTGTGTTCAGCTTGTAATTTTTCTGTTGTGGCCCTACACAGACCATCATCTAAAATCCCTCACACAAAACTGTACAGACTCTAATAATGGTGACAGAATGTTGTTGTCATATTTAGCCCATACTTTTGGTTGTCCAAATATATTCAAAGGTACTTTCATAATGTGCAGTGAAATTTACATTACATTTCTAGCTTTTTGTAAATCTGTTTGGTTATACCTGAACCGCCAAATTCCTCAAAACACATCTGGTAAAAAACAAAATAAAGATTAAAGAATATGAATTAGCTGAATGGAATGTTTAACACTACCATCTTACCTGAAAATTAGGGTTTTATCTACAATAGGGTTCTCAGGCACTGTGTGAGCACTAGTCCAACTTCCTAATGAAGTGAGTTGCAATCTTTAAAAAATGTGGTTCATTACAATTTATTGGCAGTCCAGAATTTCAAACTTGCAGTTCTATCAGTAGCTAGAAATTCTGACATAAAGCCTTTCTGCAAGTAGTGTTTGGAGTTGGAGAGAGAAGGTAAATCTGTAAATCCAAAATCCATCTTGGGCACTGCTAATAAATGAGATTACAGCATGCTAATAAGTGGCATTAGAAAGTAGTTGTGGAACTGATTAATGAAATTGTATGTTGTTCACGTAAGGGTAAGGACAAGAAGGTCCTGGTTTTGGCTGGGATAGAGTTAGTTTTCTTGCTAGTAGCTGGTACAGTGATGTGTTTTGGATTTAGGATGAGCATAATGTTGATAACACACTGATGTTTTAGTTGTTGCTAAGTTGTGTTTACACTAAGTCAATGACTTTTCAGCTCCCGTGTTCTGCCAGGTGCACAATAAACTTGGAGGGGGCACAGCCAGGACAGCTGACCCCAACTGGCCAAAGGGATATTGCATGCCATATGACATCATACTCAGTATATAAACTGGGGGAATTGGCCAGGGGGCAGTGACTGCTGTTCAGGGATGGGCATCAGTCAGCAGTTGGTGACCAATTGCATCATGCATAATTTGCTTTGTATATTTTTATTATAATTAGTTTATTATTATTATTATAATTAGTTTAATATTCTATTATATTGATGATAATAATTACTGCTGCTACTACTACTACTGCTACTACTACTACTACTACTACTATTATTTTACTTAATTTTATTTCAATGTCTAAACTGTTCTTATCTCAGCCTATGAATTTTCTTACTTTTACTTTTCTGATTCTCTTCCCCATTCTACATGGAGGGAGTGGGCAAGCAGCTGTGTGGTGCTTAGTTGCTGGCTGGAGTTAAACAAGAACACGCACAAAAAATAAAGTTGTTATTCCAACTTCATCAAGATTTCTGAAAGTGAGTATGAAACAAGAATATGCCTTGTGATATCTTTGGGCAAAGAGAAGAAAATATCTTTGAGCCATAAATTATAGGCAGTTAAACGAGTGTTTGGGGAAGTGTCACCATACACTTGCCCTGTTTTTGTACTCTTCCCTAGGCATCTGCTTTTGACCGCTGTCAGGAGAAGAACACAATACCAGATGGATTTTTGGACTGTTCTTATGTTCCCATGTCATATTTGAAGGCATCATGGTAAAAGCAAAAAAAAAAAAAGTAACTTGCCAAATGTTAGACAGCTCATAGGCACAGTGAGAGTACATATGAGATTTTCTGATTCTTGATCAAGTGGTTCACATTCAAAAACAGAGTCCCCCTGACTGTTTTAACTAAACATACTCACAGATGACCAAGCCACTAATTTAAGGACAATTTTATCACATTCCTGGAACACACAGAGAAATTTTTCAGTAAAACTTTGTTTAGATATACTAGTGCAAATATTCAACTAATGGCAAAAGAAACATCCCTTAGCACATAATTTCATTTTGTAGTAAGTTCTTGAATCTCTTGTATATTTCAGCATGAATTGTTGCAAACTATAAATAAAATTATTATCAGATGCCCTGGTCTCGGGGCATTTTTTTCACCTCTGATTAATGAATGTTATGGATTTATTTTTCCATCAGACGTTGAGTTTGCCCAGTGTGAGCTGTATCATTACATAGTCTGTGGTACAGTGACCCTCCCATAAGAAAGCTATAATAACGTGCAGATATTCAGTGCAGCATGAACAAAAGACAAAGTACTTTTTACATTCATTTTATAAAGACAATTTATCAATGAAATGGTCAGCTTTTTCAATAGCATTTTCAAAAAAAACCATCTTAAAAGTAGAAAACCATTGATTATTGTATTAGAATGGGCAATAATTTAGAATTTTTTTTTTGGAGGTTTATATTCTTTTTTAAGAATTGATTGTTATTTCTGTACTTGGGAACTAAATTAAATGACGACACCTATGGAAAATGTATGGCTTTGCCCTAGAACTCAAATTCATGGGAATAAACATTTTTACTCATATTGTTCATGTGAGAATATCCCATATTTTAGTCACATTTTAAATATATTGTGTTTAAAGATAATGCTATGTTAAGTTTAAAAAAATTAAAACAGAAAAAAAAATCCAAATATGTTGTTTTAAAGTTCAACCATCTGTACGTTGCAGACAGTAGTCAAATAAAGCACTAACAGATATAAGCTGAAGGTTTGCTTATATATTATTTTTCTAACTGCTAAAAAGGTTAGAAAAAAAAAATCTTATTTTACTTTTAAAAATAAGCAATACAGATATTTTCTGTCCCAAAAGCTCTGTGGTAGTTAGAAAACAAATGAGGTCTCATAACAAGTTCCAGTTCCAGTTAAGAAACTGGAAGCTGAATGACCAAGTGGAAAAAATGGCTTTTAAGACGTATGGAGCAGCTAACATGGATTTGTCAAGAAAAAAAGCTCTGTCAGACCAATTTAATTTCCTTCTCTGACAGCAAAAAGACTTGTGGATAGAGAAGTAGCCAATGTAATTTTTCATGCTAGTAAGGGTGTTGACACAACATTCTTATGTGCAAATGAGGAAGCATGGTCTAGCTGAAAATAACGTACTGAGCTGTGAACTCATTGGAAATCTAAATGACTCTCAGTGGTTTGCTATTAACAATGGAAGGTTAACAAGCAGAATCAGAATTTTGTTTTCAATTTCTTTACTAACAACCGAATGATGAAATGTGCTTATTCAAGTCACAAATTACATCACTTTGAAAGAGATTGCTCAAATACAGGAGAGGGAATTTGGGACTCAGAATGATCTTGAAAAATTGTGATATGTGACATGAAAGATGCATGATGTTCTTTAACAGAGGAAAGGACAAGGTACTGGCACTTAGGCACATTTGTGAAGTAATCAAGAACTTTGTAGGTAACAGATATCCAGTAAAGGCATCAGGGTACATTGTTGAATCACAATTTAAGGGTGAATCAAGAACACCTCAAAGTCCTAAAAGAGAGCGATCTAGTCTAGTTAGTGACCAATAGTTGACCAAAATATTTCAAAGCTGACGAAAGGAACAATTAGAAGGGTTCTGAATAAACAGATGCATCCTACACTTAACTGGAATACTTTGGCCATGTGCCATGCTTCAAGCAGATGTATTGCAGAAGTGAGAAAAAAGAATGATTGGTCACCATTTAAATATATCCTACTTTGGGTCCTTTAGTCAAAAGAAACTAATAGTGAGAACAAGTTACAGATTTCCACAGACTTAAAAAGGCTGCTGCAAGAAAGAAGACCTATCAAGACAGGATGTCCATGTACAGTTTTCTACTATGGAAGTAAGTGAAGTGGTCTTCACCCATAAGAAACTTCAAGAATGAACTACAAAAGACCCTGGCAAGTAGGTTATCATCGAAGTTATCATGCCCGAGGGCAGGGGAACAGACTTGCTGATCTCTCACAGATCTACGATTCTGTGACTTCAAACTCTTTCACTTGTATTTGTTTTATTGAGTGGAAATGAATGGGTTTTTGACTAATGTAGTTTTTATTCAATTTACTTTTTTCAGTATATCTTTAACACTACCAGTAGAAGTAATCTCAAACAGTTTTAACCATCTAAAATTGAGATGTTGAGGCCAGATTACCCATTTAGGTTCTATTTAGCCAAGGTGGAGTAAGGATCTCTTCTGGAAAATTAGTTAGCCCACCTCCCTTTGACAGAGGAGTCAGGATGAAATTTCCAGTGGAGATACTTTCTTTTTCCACTGGCTACAACAGAACCTGGGACTAGTTAAGACCAGATGTCTGATTTTCATGGCTAGCATTCAGTGAAAGAAATTGCACTCCCTCAGTTCTAGACCACATCTGCAGATAAAACAGTACCTGGCACTTCCAGTTCATAAGCAAATGCCTGTTATGTGCATCCTCATAATTCTTCTCCAGTAGTACTACCTATTTTTCACAATAACCTTCCTCTTTTAAAAGGGTCAATATCTTCCTTTTCAACTTCTTCTAAATGTTATGTCTCCTCTTTCTTCACATTCACATCTCTTTTGAGTTGCATGGGCTACTGGTCACCAAGTAGATTGCATTCCTTTCTAAACCTTTCCCTCCTGCCCCATCCAGTCATTACAAGTAGGCCACCAAGATGTAAAAAAAAAAAAAATACAATTATTAATGGATTTTTTTTCTTCTAGGAGGATTTTGCATGAGTAATGCAATTAAACCCATACTTTTCTTCAAGGATATGCATGATTAATTATGGTTACATGTAAGTAACAGAAGTCTACATGACTTTGAATTCTATCTGACATTGGATTTTGTTTGTTGTGGTTTTCTGGGTTTTTTTTTTAATTACATTAGTTTTGCCTGAACCTGGTATCTGATATAATGTCTTACACATACAAGATAGTTTTGGAAGGATTTTATAGGAACAGCAAAGTATAACATAACAATAGGCCATTTGTGGCTTTATTCCACTTTCAGATGTCAATTATTCACCATAATCCAATTCAATGACTATGGAAAGTGATCATTAGCAATGCTTAATTTATATATATAAATCAGTTCTGTGCATGTATTCTTGCTTTACTTAGCTACATCTGGGGAAAGGCAAGAAAAGACTCATTTTTCTGATAGAGGATAGTCTTCCAAGGGGTTTTTCAGTGGCACCTGAACTATGCACAATTAGGTGAAATCACAATTAACCTTTGCCCACAAAGATCTTGCATATTTTATACAGATGTGCAAAAATCTGAAATTAGAAAATAAATATAGCTTTTTCTCCTTTCAGACATCTTGTATGATTGAGCAATTGGGTTTTGGTTACTTTCTAAATTTATCTAAAAAAAGAGGCAAATGTGATCCTCTTTATTTATGCCATGTTCATTCTTACCCAGTAAATCTATAAACAAAAAGCTAATGTCCAAATCTCTGTTCTCTGAGAAAATGGCAGGTTGTCCTTCGTAAGCAAAAGTGATAGAATCACCAATAAGAGAACACTCATTGATAAATTCACAGAACATATTAATGGCAGAAAAAAATATTCAGCTGTAATAGAAATTATAGATAAGCTTGAGTATTCATCTGTCAGCTTTTTGGGATAATACTTTATAGTCTCTCTATTTGGAAGTAATTAGGTGTTGATAATACGATGACATGACAGAAGAGAGAGGAAGAGAATACTGCTGTGCTATTTTTATTTTATAACCAGATAGTTTAGAATAGCATGATTCATTCGTTCATTTAATTAGCACTAGAACAAATTTCTTCTTATGGCAGGTGCTGTTTTTGCACTCCCAGTGATTATGGCAAGCAAGCAGTAGAATTACCAACTCCAGAGCGAGCTCATCTAGAAGTTCTCCAAGTCCTACTCTGTTTACCATCTCCCAAGACACAGTACACAATTATCTTTGAACTAGTTTAGTTTGTTCAGTACTTGAGCACCAAAAGAGTCTGAAATGGTGCAACGTCATAACAGGATACTACCTTGCATTTTTCATCATTAGCAGGACCTTTTACTGTCATGGTTAATCTTAGCAACCCTTAGTTGCAAAGAAATTATGCAATGTGTTACATAAAAACTAGAATTACACATCTCTCCTCACCGACATTTA
The DNA here is from genome assembly GCF_949628215.1 of Phalacrocorax aristotelis. Taxonomy (NCBI): domain Eukaryota; kingdom Metazoa; phylum Chordata; class Aves; order Suliformes; family Phalacrocoracidae; genus Phalacrocorax; species Phalacrocorax aristotelis. The sequence continues at coordinate 107,141,194 of NC_134276.1, read as the reverse complement.
AACGCTGTATTGATGTGGAAGAAATTTAAAAAAGCATATCAGAGTCTTACTAAGATTGAGTGCCAGGGTATCTGCTCTAAGGGAGGCTTTTCTGTAGCTGAGACAGGTACTTTGTGGTAGAGGAAGGTTATTTCTAGCCTTCTCATAATTTTGCAAAGGTACAACAATGTAAGCAAATGTTCAAGAACAAAGTGGCTCCCTAGAGTTGTCCAGAACTAAAATTTTGCAAGTGATAAAGTTCAGATAATTTGGAAAGATTTTTACATGGATTAAAAACACAATCTCTTGTTGAAATCTAGACACCTTCTTACCCTCTAACAAGCAAACAAACTCTAACAAACTACACTCTAAAATCAAGAAAAATGCTCTGGATTTTGTGTGGTTTACATTATAAGTTCCTCGCTCTTCTTCTTCTGGATCTTAAAATATCTTGTAACATTTTAAACCCCATGGAGAAGATCCTGTACAGCACAAACAGGACAGAAAATCATGCAATAGGTTTTAAAATGCTGAGAGTTCGAAGTCACAGGTCCTTGAAGCAAGCCCAGATTAACACATTACAGTAAAGACCTTTTTTTTCAGTAAAGCCAAAGTAAACATTGATCCGTTTCAGAAGTAATATTTATAAACATTAGTTGAATGTTTGATTTATATCACATGTTTAAAAAATCTGTTTTATATTAGGAATAAGTTAGAAAGAAATACAGGTTATATAACTTAAATTTTGCTTCATTTTTTATTAAAAAAACCCACCACAACATTATTGTCTCTTTCAGAACTGGAGTTCTGCTTCACTAAAAATATCCTTTATAAAATATTAATTTGTAAGGTAAACAGGAGAGAAAATTAAGCTATGCCCCATCTTGCTTTCAGCTGGGAATCCACATACTCTCCAAGCATTTGAAGAGCAATACTAGAATTCATTTTCAAGAGTACAGTTTTCTCCACATGCCCATTTAATCTGATCAAAGGCAAGAAGAGGGAAAAAGATAGGAGTGTATGAGCTGGCAGGACCACAGGAGAAGGAGAATATGGTGCTTCCTGTTAATAGATGGCCTGACAAGAAATTTCCAGGGAGCATGGTGGGATGGGTCTGGTGCCAGCACTGGCAGGGTTGACCTGGGCACAGGCAGGGCCCTGCCCTCACCCTCCAGCCCCTGATCATGGCGGGCAGAGCTGTGGGAAGCAGTGGGCCCCTCAGCAGCCCTGGGAACGACAAGGGGACAGCCTGGGGCTGGGGCCTGACCTGGGGACATCTGCCAGGGACAGCAGAAAACGGGGCTGGGGATATGGCTGCAGCTTGGGTCTGAGATCCACCCACGAGCAACCAACCTGCAGGAAGGCAGGCCTGCAGGTCTTGAGCTTGCATGGGGCTTCTCAGCCCATGGGCAGGGCTGTGGGTCCAGGTCCAGGGTAAGGCCACTGAGTGAGTCAAATGCTTAGGTTGCAACCATGTCAGATTTTTCTGGAAAAACACTTCAGAGTGGGTCTGTCTGAATGTGGAGAATGTTTAATGATGTGATGGAACAGGAAAGTGCAGAAGCTGCGTGCGCAACTCCAGAAGTGTTGACATCTGCAAATGGAAAAAAAAACAGGACTAACAAAAGTGGTGGAGTAGGAAAACATTGCATCCTGAAGACTGGAAAAAAAAAAGAAATAATACAATCAAGTGGGAATAGAATACATACATGAGGCAAGAAAGGCAGACAACATGCTAAAAGTAAAAAAACTGTGGAAGATAGAAACGATAACCTGAAATGGAATTATGTTGTTGGTGTACCAAAGGCTTAGCAAATACCCATGTTTACCACATTTAGAGAAGCAGGAGATAGAGTGATTTGCAGACTCTGTGGAGGATGGATGGACGTAATACTATTACAGGTACCAGAACAGACAAGTTTGATGGTTGGGAATATTTTGACAGGATAAGTAGAGAAGCCTGTCACTCAGGAGGATCTAGGGAGAAGATAAATCATCTTCAGGATTCAATATTCGGATGTTCCTCTATATGAAAAGGGCTTAGCTGGAATCCTATCTTTACAAATTTCAAAAAGTTAAAAGGTTGTCCCTGTATACCCTATATCAGTATTTTTTTTCCCTGGTGTAATTAATTTGGTAAACATACTTCATCATATACTCTGGATCAACAAACTGTTCCAGCAAAAGTTTGTAATGCAAATTTGGTCTGAGAGTATTGCTTCTTTTAAGTGTTATCTTCACTTGAGCAAAAGAACAGATCAATAGGAATTTTGCTTGCTGACATAGCCCTGAGGTTATCTTCTAAAGAGAGAATTCTGCTTCATAGAATGTGCTGCCTTCAGTCCAGCAAAGCACTAACTTTTGTTCTGGTAATACCAAGGTTTTCTATAAACAATCTGGTACTTCATTGCTGTTATGCTCAAAATCTTTTTTGTATGCAATGAGAAAACATACGTTATATATATAAATATATGTATTTAAAGCCAAGAATTTATTGCTACTATGACTTAAATCTTAATAGTATAATTCAAGAATTATGAGTCTAGATCTAATTGTTACAGAAAAAAAGAAGGAAAAATAATGCAGTTAAAATTGTTATACACATGTCAGTTTCTATTCCTTTTCCTGGAGCTATGCTTACCTTCCCTGTCATTCTCTGAGTCCTAAGGTCGGGGGGGGGTCATGCTGGTGCTGAGATGAAGTGTGTGTTATGCAAAGTCTTCAGTATCTAGAGTCCTTCCCTGGCAGGATTACGATGCTGAGGTTGATTGCTGCTTCTTCCTTGGCCTAGGATTCACTGTGGGTTATTTTTCATATATTTGGTAACACACTTTATATCTTTCTGCTACTTCACTGGTCTGTAGTTCCATGTTACATCCAAATTTACCATATATGGTGGCTTTTACATATGTTAAAAAATGTTTCTGTGCTGTCTTAGTCACTCTAAAACCCATTTTGTCCAAGTCTGCATTTCTGTAAAGGACCATGGGTAAGCTATGTATAGCCGCAAGGCCTCCAGGGCCACCCTGTGTCCCATCTCTGACCATCCCATGCCTATGCACCTCTGCACATGATCCTGTGCTCCACTTGACAAGGCCTCTGCTCTTGTACCAGGGCTGTGTTTCCCTACACTGTTTGTGTTGGTTTTAAATATCTTGTTCTGTGCAGAGTAACTGCTTGTTGCTGTTATCTATTTAAAACTGTGCTTGTATCACACAAATATAAACAAAACTAAACTGATCTACCATGGACACCTGGTCAATTAGAGAAACTGATGTCACAACTAAACCAATAAAAATGAAGCTGCAGGCAGGTCAAGAAAAGTTAATACAGAGCAGGACTGACAAACCTCAGTCCTGAGACCTTATAAACTCAATACAGTGCTTATGACTCATTACTAACAATGGCAATGCTGTACTACAGGACTACAGGTCTACATTGTGCAGGCAGCAAGCAGAGAGGACCAAGAGATGAGCTCCAGGCACTGGGTTTTCTGATTAAAGCACATGTTTAAAGTTAAGCACATTAATTGTTGTTACTTATTTCAGTTCTAGCAGTGAAGTGTTCACTGATTTCATGCCACTGTTTGTGAGCCTCAGTAAATACTACTATAATATCAATGAATACCACTTCATTGCTGTAATTGAAACCAGAAGCTTAGATTGAAGCATATTCTTTAAAGACTTTTTAAAGTAAAAGTAAAGTGCTCAGTATAATACAGCATTAAAACTGATGAACTCCTCACAGCTTCTCATCAATGCAGGATTATAGCAAATGTTAAATACTGTTGGTTGAAGATGGAAAAACAGTTACCATGATGCAAAAGTGAAAACTTTCACCTTTTTTGAAAGAGGTATTTTTTATGAAGTGAAATTTTGAGACAACATTTTTCCAAAAGACTGATGTTAGTCTTTATTTTCCCCTGGTTTTATTTACATCCTCTGCAGATCCCTTTGTCTAACAGGTTTTGGGTGTCTTTTCCTCCTAAAAATTAGTAGAGAAAAGGTAAAGCACAAGTAATTAAAAAGTATTAGAAAAGTAAAACTTGTTAGAAATATGATGACCTTTTTTTCTTTAATAAATACTAATTCTGAAAAAGAGGACCTGTTTTAAAATATTTTGAAAAACAATTAGCCAAAAAATTACACGTTCTTGTATCATTCTCAAATTCTATGAAAAAATCTCCTTTCTCCTTTCTTATAAATAAATTAGCTGCTTAAATGATGACAGTACTTCAAACAATGTAAAACATTAAGGCCATTACAACCAATGGGCTTCATTTACATAGAATAGACTTATATATGGTATTTAGGGACTAGCTTATGTACCAGAAAATTTACTTTTTGAATGGCATATAAAATACACTGGAGTGTATAGATATCCATACACATATAACATGCATATGTAAGGTGAGAGAAAGCTTGAGAGAGAGATTGTACAGACTACATGTGCCTTTTTGAGAAGCTTTCCAATCTTTCCACAAGGTGTCATAAAACAATGGGGAGGAGCATCTGCAGTTTAAATTCCACTCTTCTTATTCTATACATATGGGAAAAATTAAGATGAGTGATTACAATCAACATGAGATATTTAGGAAAATGGGTCAACTAAACTGCACGCCAGGAGAAGTATTCACAGTTAAGCAGAAGGTACAATAACATATTTTATCTTCTGTTTTAAAACTGCCTTAAATTCTAACTGATTGAGAATGGAGATGCTTGTATAGTATCAGCTGCTTTTTAAGGGGAGGCTTAAAAAAATTAAGGTGATTAACTACTGGTAGCAAGGATACACTGCTGTCCATAGCAATTCTAATGCAAAAGCCAGAAAGAGAAAGTACTCCTAAGAATGCCAAGGAGTTCTGTTGCACTCACTTAGGAAGAGTAATTAGACAGTTCCACTTAGCTCAAGGAAAAATTCTGTTGTACCTTGCAATACATGATTTAAATAAGCTCATAAAGGAGCCTACTAAGCAGTTGTTGACAATAAGCAGAATGTGGTTTTCAGTGGGTTATGTTTCCTTTGCCTATTTATGCATTCCCAGCATGACTGAAAGATACATAAACTGAAGTTTTTTACGGTGTATATTAAGCACAACCCTACAAATGGACTAACACACAAACACTGAAATATACTTGCAAGCTAAGAGAATTTGCCACTAAAATTACTGGAGTCTAGCTCTTACTAGATTGGTATTACATGAGATAAAAGTTATGTAAAACCTTAAGTCTCTAGAGCAAGAGAAAAACCCTACAGTTTAAAATAGAATCTGACAGCTGTTTTACTGCTAAATTTTGAAAATTCCATCAAACAATACATCATTTGTGCTACATGTGATTTCATCTCAACTTTTTAAAAACAAATCCCACCTAAAATCTTGTGAGATATTTTGGTTTATAGCAGAAGCTAATCCAGAGTCTGTCATTCTGGTTACATACCCTAAAAGTAAGGGACAAATGAAAATGTTCAGTGGTGACATGGCTGAAAAGGTGACACATGTTGAAGTAACTAGGTTAAATAGTAGTCTTATAATAAAATTTTGATTCATAACTAGATCTATATCCAGACATGTTGACTGTTTGGATGCATACATCATCATACACTCTCATGGCAGTAGGACTCCAAAATGTCAGTTTGATTTAGGAGTCATAAAATATAAGAAGAAAGGATACCTTGTCCCCTAAAAACAAGAGGTCCCCACCCTCTTTCTCCAAATCTGGCTCTTCAAGCCTACTTGAGACATTTCCTGAAGTGATCTGGACCTTGACTGCTGTTAAAGTCTGTTAGATTCTTTATTTTTTAGATCCTACCATTAGCAATACAGTGTATAATGTTTCCACATTATATCACATGTGCATGGTCAGACTGACACCAAAATACCTTTTAATACAATAGAGCTTGATGTCAAACCCCCTTGTCCATTGACATGTGCCACCTTCTATGAACCCATTTGTGCATTTTATTTCCTCAAGTATAATCATACTGCCACTGAAGTTCATGGAATCATGTAAATGTGTGATTTGACTGTTTTGATAATGTGTTCTGGCCATATGCTATAACACCCAGCCCACCTTGGCTGCATTACTGACAATTTAAAATGGATCTGAGACCACAGATCAAAGAGCAAGCTGACATCTCACTATTTCCTTTTTCAGCTTTCTTACCAGATAGTTTTCCAGGGTTGACCACCTCCAATTGAGTAACTAAGATATTGGCTGCTGTTTCTTGATGAACAGGGAACTGAATGAAGGGATCCCAGAGCACACATAACAATACTGTAGGACCAGACACTAGCGGTCTTGTATATGCTTAAAATAAGTACAACAACTTATACCAAAAATGAGTTGGAAGAACCAGTGAGACATGATATATAATGTTGGGACCTTGCTAATGAGACAGTTTTTGCAAATCCCTCATTCAAGTAGCAATGGATGCAGTGAAACTGCAGTCTGAATTCAAAAATATCCTTAAATTTGGACATAACTTTTTATGAACACCAGGCTATTTTTTTATTTGTTATACATGCAGTCAATTTAATTAACACTCTGAGTTAATGATCAAAGTAATCTGCTTATCTGTTTTTAAATTCTCTTTACCAGAATTGTACTGCTACTAAGATGAAGAAAAATTAACCGAAGCATTACATACTGGATAATATCTATGCTCACTCAGGCTTCTGGTCCACCTTTCAGGACAGTACTGAACTTTAAATTATACTTTGAACTCCAACTCTGCTGCATTTGAAAATGCTTTCCCTCCTAAATTCTGAGTACTGCAATATAAGCATACTCTGTTTGACCCAAGAAGCAAACCCAGATTTCCAAGTCATATCTCACAGGTCTACTCGCTTGTCATGGTTTAACCCCAGCTGGCAGTTAAGCACCACACACCTGCCCACTTACCCTGCCCTGGTGGGATGGGGAAGAGAATTGGAAGAATGAAAGTAAGAAAACTCATGCAAGTAAAACAAGGAATTTATTCACTGCTTCCCATGGGCAGGCACATGTTCAGCCATCTCCAGGAAAGCAGGGCTCCATCAAGTGTAATGGTTACCTGGGAAGACAAACACCATCACTCTGAGTGTCCCCCCTTCCTTCTTCTTCCCCCAGCTTTATATACTGAGCATGATGACCTATGGCATGGGATATCCCTTTGGTTAGTTGGGGGTCAGCTGTCCTGGCTGTGTCCCCTCCCAAATTCTGGCTTAGTTGCCGGCTGGGGTTAAACCATGACAACTTCTAAGACAACTTCTAAAATTTCTTATCCAGTGTGGCAGATTAATGTTACATTCACTGGCACTGTCAGTGGAAGGGATATACCTGTTGGTCAATGGTGACAAGAAGGCATGCTTATATGAGTTACGTCTTGCAGAGCGGTGTTCAGCTGCTGGTCTGGCTTTAGACATTTCAAATGTAGGACATTGTATAAGACAGTCTAAATCACTTGAAAGGGATCCAGCTTTTCTCCTTGGCCAGGGTAGCAGTTTTTCTTTCAGTACCTGTAACCTAATCCCATAATAAGGACCGTATCCTAAGACTTGCTTAGAAGTACTGTTTTCATTTACAACAAGTTTACCTGGTGCAGATCAAGCAATATGAGTAAGGTTAGGATGCATCATCTCTGCAGAGGAAATGAAGCCAAATAATGTGGTAGTTCTAGTAAAGCTTATGGTTTGTATTACAAGATGTTTCTGAGGAGCGCAGATTTTAATGAATGCCTATGTTGGGTCTTGTAGGGTGTGATGCCAAGTCTGAGGAAGGATTTTCCCCTCTGGTAGGCACAAGCATACATCCCTGCCACAAGGAGAAAACAGCTGAAGGATAATTTCCAGCTCCAGGCAGAGCTGGAACATTGCTGTACAAAGGGGATCCCTGAACTCAGGCTGAAATAATCATGCTTTACAAAAATACCGTATAGATATTTTGTCTTCCTCATATTAACTCTGATTGGTTGACAAACATTTTAACTAACAGAATGAAGAAGATTTGCATAATTACCCTGTATTTTTTAAGAACTATACAAGGAATATGCAAATTTGTGTTTGGCTTCTAGTATAACTTTGCTTTTATTGGCTCATCTTTTTATATCTCCTAGGCTGTTGCCCAGCAACAAAAATGTCACAGAAGTTATTCACATCCATCTAGTGGAAAAGTCTGTCCGAAAGGAGATGAAACAAGTTATCTGAAAAAACCTTTCCCATTCTAAATTATATCTACCATATCTCTCTCTCTCTCCCTCTCCCCACCTACCTACCTACCTATCTACAGTGAGCTGTTAATGTTCTTTTTGTCTCTTTTCGCACATCAGCTGCGCTCACAATTTTTCACTTCAGTGATTGGATACACTTATAGGAGAGGAAGACCTCTATGCCTAGGAGAAAAACAATGTTCATAATGTTGTTTGCTGTATTATTTCATAAAAGTAGAGTGGAAGACAAAAGGGCAAGAGTTTGGATCTGAAAAGCTGATCACAATTTCTGTGCCTAGGGCTGTTTTGAAAGCCACCTTTTCCTTTTCATGTCCCAGTCCACACAATTTTCAAACATGAAAATCTGGGCTTCAGTTAAATCAGATACAAATCTTCATTGGAAAATGTCAATAGAGTGAGTCATAATGTTTCATCTGTTGCTTCATATCTGAAAAGAATTAATACCACCAAACTTATCAAAAATGGCTCCCCTAATAAAAAATATGTAAATTAAAGAAACACACAACAAAACTTGCAGTTAACACCAAGGCAGAATATATGACAGGAATACCCTAAAATCCTATAACAACAAAGAATTTGTTTTACTTTTACAACAAACCTGTGTCATAATAAAGGCTGTTTGAGGTAAAAAATTCTGCAACAAAACATTTGTAGCCATAACATTTATGTGTTCCTTCAAACAATAGAATGATACAAACACTGGAATCTTTTTTGCTACAGATCCTTCTGTCCTCTGTTCATGGCATATAAACAAGCAAACCCTTTTTTAAAAATGTATAAAGTCAGAATAATGTAGGTTGCAAGGAACCTCCAGAGGTCGTCTAGTCCAAACCCATGCTCAGAGCAGGTTGGCATTTTTGTTTAAATCTGAGATGTGAGAGTGGAAGGAGCATGTCCTTGACCCAGAATTCACAAGATGAGTGATCCACAACTGGGCACCAAAGACAGTATGAGAAGTTGCCTTCTAAGTAACGAATCTCATGGTACATAGAGGAGGTGGAGAATGCTTGCATTTGGCTTCCAACTTAACTAACACGAAGGGAGTGGCAGGGATCAGGAGAGCTCAGGATGAGCAAAGGAACTAGATGGTGTGCAAAGGAGCCCAGAGGGGTCACTTAAGACTGTACATGAGTGCTATCTTTGGCACCAGGAGGGTGGTAACATGCCACAGTAGCTGCCTTTGGCACCCTAGAGGCCTCGACCCATGCAGAAACCTGGGGCATAATGCAATCATCCAAGCCTGCCCTGCCTTGTGCAGAAGATCAGAGAAGCTGACCTCCAGAGATTCTCTCCAAACTAAACTCCTCTATTACTCTTAAAAGGCAATGGTTTCTGCCAGAAAATAAAAAGTATTTTACTTTTTAAGATTCTCCCTTTCATAGACTCACATAATGGAGGTTTTCTCCAGCAGCTGAAAATTTTAGCATATACTTGAGATTAAATTAAGATGCAAGAAAAATACTGCATTCTGCTAAATAAGCTATTAAGTAGAGCCAGATAATGATATTAAATTCCAGGGTTATGGTTTCAAGTAATGTTTTCTCAATTATCTCAGTCTAAAGGCCATGAAGGGCAGGTCTACATACCACTCTTCTGTGAAACATCTAACATGGGGAAGCAATGTTCATTTTATTAAAAATAGCAATAAATATAAAATCACTTAACGCAAATTAAAAGGTTGTCTTCTTACATTTCCTACAGTGTACAAGAAGGTGCTGAGTGACCTAGGACTTTACTTCAGCAAAGGGCAGTCTGCTAACCATATTTTATGTGTGAGGTTTTTCTTCAGCTGGCAAAAAATGAGATTAACAATAACGCCTGACAGAGGAAGACTGGTTAATGTGAAAGTCTGAGGCAACTATAGACAGGATTCTTATACCATACCTGGTATGCAATGCAGTATAGGACAGCCTGAATTTTCACTTGTCTCTGGCCTGCCAAAATCCTTTAAATCTTTAAAGTAAATATATTTATATAGCCAGCATTATCTTTAAAAGGTTTTAAACCGACTTTATTTTCAAAGCTTTATTTTAATATAATTAATTATTTTTCCAGTAGATTTAACTGACAGTTTTCTCCCCACCTTGACACATGAACATGAATGTTTATATGCACACTTACAACCTGCCACCAGCAGTTTTTCCTGTCCCACAGACATCTTGTTATACCACATAGCATTCTCCAGAGTGGGTAAAAAATTATATACATACATTTAGTAGAAAATATTTATTATTGGTGCTCCGCTTCCCTGCTAGCTATTCCACGTCCCTTAATTTTAGTCACACTTCCCTACAATAATGTAGGCAACACCATAGAACTTCGGAGGTGCCAGCACAGGGTAACCTACTACCTGGCACGTCATGCTCTTACTGTGCCCTCTAACCTAGGGAAGCAGCTCTTGGGTTCTGAGACATCACTGCGCTGCCTTGCAGAGCTCATACTGGCACAGTGGATTCAGGCTTTGCCTGAGCCATGATGCCAGGGCTCTGGAGTGTTATCATTCCATTTTGTATCCTGATATAGTCTTAGGATGTTGCAACTTTAATTGTCGGGAAAAAAGTAAATCTCAACGATGGAGTATCGTCTCCCCCATACCTTTACTTTTTTTTTTCTCCCTTAAATGAAAGAAGCAATGTATACCTACATTGCTGCAGCTAAAAGCTCAAATGATAGATCATTCTGATGGTTTCACTATGAGGCCTTACGTACAGTCTTAAGTAAACTTTTCACCTTAGTACAGCAGCAAAGGCATAAAATAACACTAGAAAATAAATGGACAACTACATAGTTCAGTGCGGGTGTAAAATTTGTGTAATCCAGATCCAGGATTGTGTCAGAGAACCTACTGCTAATATTCTGACTTACTCAATGATGCCAAGGATTAACCTCATACGCGTCTTTTCCAAAGCTTTAAAATTGGAAGTCTATTTGCCTTCCATTACATCCTGTCTTTGTTTAGCTCTGCTGCGGTTACATGGTTAAGCATCTTCTTAGCAGAAAGATCCATTTATGTGCATTGGCATTTTAGTCAGTTGTCTGGTAAAAATTTGCAGCTCTTATCCAGGTGTGTAGTCAAAATATAATTGTTTAAAATATTTTTCAGTATTATTTACCAATGGGAAAAAAAGATCCTATAAAGTAACAATTTTCAAAAAATTCTAACAATTCTTATAACATATGCTACCTGAAAGTTGGGTATTTGCCTATGAGCATATTTTTTAAATCCTAAGCCTTGTATTATCCTGAGTGTTTTCTGTAGTTTAAATGAAGACCTCTTTTTCCAGTCACAGTATCACTACAATAAAGCAAGTGTCTGACATTCATAACTATTGAATGAAGTGAACAGGTACCTGCTATAGATTCCCATCCATACCGCAACTTTCAGTGGCACCTGTGACTGTTCAATCAATTTCAGCAACCTTGGTTATAACTTGCTGGACTGAGCAAGACCCTTAGGAATTTCCACTTCATCTTTGTCCACATTGGACTATCAAGTGCAACCAAGGGACCACTTGACTAGGATGTCCAACTTTCTCTCCATAGTATTAATAAATTATGCTATCATAAATTAAACTCTTAAAAGGCACATGATTATAAGAAGTAGGACTTCATTTGAAAGGAGTTGTTAAGTGACTCAAAGGAGAACCTTCGATACATGATTTTTTCCCTTAAGTGTGCTTATTGAACTTTCCTATGCACGCTGAGCTACATATCACTGTCACTGTCATTCCTAAGAGAAGGTTATAAAGAAATCCTCTTAGGAAGGCTTCTGATACAAAAAAAAATTGAACAGTTTATAAAATGATATTGAAACCGAGTTATAAATATGCAAATTAAACTTGCCAGGTGGCAGGAACTCTTTCAATGTTCCTTTTCACCTTTAGATAGAGTCTGAAAGTCTTCTGCAAGTCTCTTGGTCTCAAAGTGATTTTGAGGAATACTTTATGAGCAAATTAAAAATTGAAAATTTATATTTTCAAGGTCATTCTTGTACATTAAATTAAACACTTCAAGAAAAAATATAAAACAGGTATGAACACTGATAATGAAGAGAATGCCAAAAGCAAAGGGAACAAAGTCTATGCAAGGCTGGAATCAAAGGGTAGAGGTAAAAGAAGAGTTACACCTACACAAAATCTCGTAAGTACCCATAATGCGTCAGAAGCGTTATCCATTTCAGCATGTGTCCTCTCCTGACTGTGCCTGGGAGTAGGGCAGAGAACTCAGAATGAATCTTAGCTGCACAAGAAGTTCTTTGCATAGACTAAGATTACCGCTTTTAATAGCTGACAATAGAAAAGTAAAACGCTTTATTGGAAAGCTATTTTTTAAAATTGAAATAATGGTTAATATAGTTTTAATGCATCTGCAATAAGTGTGGCAGGTGAGATTACATCATAGTGATAATTTACATGAAGTACTGAGAAAACAAATGCAACATTTAAAGAACACTGTGACTATATTTGGTTTGCCCAAAGTTAAATGTTAATGAAACAAGTTAAGCTAGCAAGTATTTTACGGTTATTTTCATTATTATTGTTACTGCTTTGCTTCCAAAAACATAGTTTCAATCAACTCTATATAATGTAAAATTTGATGAGACTTTAAACTATTTTATTGAGGCCTGTTTGGTTTGTTCAGTGGTAACCAATGCAGCAACAAAAGCAGAGGAAGAGGAATATTTGTATAAACTAACCACTTTTTTTCCTTTTTGGTGGGCACAGAAAAGGAATACTGAAACATATACATATCTTAAGTGAAGAAATGATTGAACTAATTCTGTATTATATTTAATCATCTAAGACTTCAAGAAAGTTGGAACATATACTTTCAAGTTTTCTTTCTTTTAAAGTAGTAATTTTAGTAAATCAGTATCTCAGATGTTTACTTCAAACAGAACTTATGTCACAAATATTTCAGTGTGCTCTATTAGTTTCTTTTCCCAGTCTTTTAAACTGTCTACTTAAAGGAAAGGAATAACTTCAGATGTGCTTGTCTGATAAGGATCTGTGGTGAGGAAAAAACAATATCTTATGCCTTTAATAAGGGATTATCTTTATGGAATTGTCTATTTTCAGGGGTCAGGATGTATTTCCTGTCAAACGTATCATATAGGAATTAAAAGCAGTGCCTATATAGTCCTTTTGCTTAGTTTCTTTCCACACAATTTTTTCACTTTAGAGAGCAATTATAGTATTCAACTACAGTTCAGAGAAATTTTTACATGTCTTAATTGATACAACCCATAGCTCTAAGGATATGGTCATTCTGAACTGTGATTTGGAAAAAGGCTTCCATTTGTTCTTTTTTTAGCCTGACTAACTAAGGGTTTAGTTAGGCACTTGGCAGCTTTTCATGCTTTTGCTGAAATTATTTTGCTTCCTTATAATCAGATTTCATCTACCTTGCTCTTACTTTTGGAAATTCTGGGATAGGAGTGGTCTGTTTCCTGAAGAAATTTTAAATTTTGCCGAGGAGATATAATTTTTTTTAGCTGATTTCAGGTTGCAGAACTAAAATGTTACTGTACTATTTCCTGTCAACCATCATTTCATGGGGACATAGCTCATACCTTTTGAATAAATCTGAATGATCTAATCTCATGTTAGCAATTCTTATTTTTCCACCATAAAATGAAATTAGAAATATTTATTTGCATCTCTACACTTATACATAGCGTGTGCCTCTCTTTCTGTATACACACACACACAAAATCTGCTTATTATACATACATGTGAGTGTGCATATGCATATTGTAGATATATACATTTGACAGTAAGTCATTGCTTGGTGGTTTGTTTTTTGCTTGGATTATACTTTTCTTCTACTTACCAACAAAATATCTCTTCTTCTCACTGCCATGTTTCTGACATTTGTTTGGTTTTAGCAAGATACAGAGATGGCTATATCGAATTAGTGCAGGCATTTAGTTAGACATCCAGGCACTCTGAGGCTGAAAACTTCCTTCTAGTTCGGCAAACTGAACAGTGTGTTCCAGTGGAATGGGTATTTCTATGAATACCTCTTTATTCCAAGAGAATCCACAATGGGACATCAGTTGGGCCTTTAAGGAAATTAAATTATTTGATGTTAAAGCAATAATTTTTCCTGGAAGACTTATTTTACTTGAGTATGATTGAACTTGTAGAAAACACTGAAAGAAACTCAAAGAAAACAGGTGTGATAACTTTTTCTAAGAATAATAAATTTCATTCCTGCCACGCAGATGTGATATCATTTGATTGTATAGGTTATTCATGCAGCAGCCTAGATGTGTCTAGTATAGTAACAGAAGGCAACGAGAGAAGAGTGTTCTTTCCATCTACTGATGTAGCAGCTACTGTCTAAACAACTGAAAGTAATGGGTTTAAGATACAGGTTGTGTATGTGTATTCTGAAGAAAGGTTTTGCAAAACAGTTACCTAAATTAGTTATGGAAAAAAAGATGAAGTACAAACTGGAAAATAGCATAGGAACATAGGAATTAAATGATTAGGAAAATGAAGAATAATCTATAATAATTAGTGAAAAATCAAGCTAAGTCAAAGAAAATTTCACTAATGACTAAATGGTGGTAGGCAATAGTCTATACCCTTCTAGTTCTTTATTAAGACTTTTCGGAGAGCAGGTGAAGAGCTAGAACCTTGCTCTCATATAAAAGAAAAGGGTAGAGAAGTACTTATGTCTGACAGGAAGCATGACTCTCAAAGACTGCATCACTAGCAACACTGTCTGGTTTAACAAAATGTGATAAATAGAGCAGAGGCCCAAGCGAGGGCTTAGACTTTACTACACTGACACATGATTCTCAACCCATCACTGTTCTTAAGAATGATTTATCTTGCAACCGTAATTTTGGTATTTTGATTTTACTGTCTATGTCTTTCATAGGGTAACTTATGGACCTTTTAAGGGTAATTTCCAAACCGTTTGGTTATAACAGAGTTCCATTCTATTACACTTAAATTTGAAAAAGTGTCTGTCTTTAAATGTTGACCCTTAAGTGCTCTAAAAGCCGTATAGACACTGAATAGTGATACAGACTACCATTATCACTCCAAAACGGGGAGCATTTCCTGAAGCACAATCCATTCCACTGACCCCAAAAACTCCATATGAAGATAAAACCATACCTTAAAATTGTGTCCAAAACAGATTTAGTGGATGTTTTAGCTTTTAGACATAACATACCCCCTATCCTGTGTGTAGAGATAGAAACAGATAACAATACTTGAAATTGTCTGGATCTCACGTGTGAAATGGATAACACTGGATTAAGCTGGTGCAAAACCCAAAATCATTAACTGATTTCTCCTAAATCTGTAGTCTCTATAGACTGCAGGGATGAGTGTACTTCTGTGTTTTGCATGAGAAATTAGCACAGTTTTGCCATGGGCATCACAGATGCAGATTCTTCTGTTTGTTGTGACTGTTTTCCTCTGTTGCCTTTTGTTCTGCTGGTTTAGCTTAGTGGTGCTGACAGCATCACTACAACCACCACCTCTGGCAGCTCTGCCACCAACACATGGACCAGAATAGTAGTTTCCCATGTTGTGGAACTAACATCAGACAGCTAATGATTTGCTTGAGCACATTTTCTTATGCGCTCATTGGCCTGCCTCCTGGAAATCCAACTCATTTTTATCACCTCTTGAGATAGTTCTAGGCACTTTGACATATAACTGATCCTATAGGAGTGTTGCTTGAATGCTGAATATTTGACTATAACTAAATTGTCTACAATTTTCAGCCACACAGGAGAATGGGGATTAAAACTGCATAGTGCACATTTACTTTGGTTTGGATTCAGATGCTTATTTCCCTCTTGAAAGGCTGTTTTAATCTCCTCAAAAGCTGCTCAAGCTTTTCCTCTGCTCCATGGGACTTCATCATCAATCATGACACTCTGAGATGGCACACTGCCACAAGGGCAGAATAGCCGGTGCTGCACTGTCAACAAAAACAACTGGCTTGACTAACTTTCCATTAGGATATGGCTGGACCCAGACCTCTGTTTTTTAAGCTGATGTTTGGGCCAAACCACTTAGCAGCAGGATCAAAATAGTAATGTGCTACAAATCCTCTAGTGTGTGTACAGTCTGTATTGAGTCATTAGCAAAGAGTAGGTCATGGACCAGGAGCTCCACAATCTTTGACTTAGTGCAGTCTCTGTAGGCAAAAAATTGCATCATTATTAAAATGTAAATACAGATTTCTTTATTACTGATTCAAAATCAAGAGATGCTGTAGGAAAGATGCTTAAAATAACACAGTCAGGACCTGTTTTAAAAACCAAACCAAAACAAAAAACCCCACCCTAACCCTCCCTCCCAGAAAATCAAACCAAACTCCAAACTTCCTTTTGTCTATTTTCAACCATGAAAGGTCTAACACTCCACTTGAGCTCATGATTTTCCTCAACATGTCATCAACAAACACCTTAAACAGGTTTGTGCAGAAACCTCTAGGGACCCTCATGGTGACAAAGACTCTAACTAGGACCCAAGTCTACCCTCTGACTTTTTCTCTAAGCAGCTGCCTGCAAAAATTTTATCAAATGTTTTGTTCAGACCAAGGACTTATTTGTAACCTTACTTGTAACAATCTTTTTCATATAGTTTGAAAATAATAAGAAATATATATGTATTCATATCTTTATAACTATAGCAGTAAAAATCAAAGACTTTTGTGCATGCTACCAGCCAAGCTACTGGCACTAGCCAAAACAGCAGCCCATTTTAATGATCTGGGTGCCAGTTGTTTATTATCATAGTTGTCCCATCAGCAACACAAGCATGACATCATATTCCAGAAGCCTTGTGGAATCTTAAGAAGCCTTCTAATCTAGCAAACTGAACTACATAAGGTAACATGCATAAAGAATGAACCAAACCCACAGACACGCTGGGTTATGTCTAAACAAACATCTGGGAGTAGGAAGGTCTCTTGCAGCAATGACTCCAACAGCAGCAGGGTCTGGGATTTTTAATTACATATTTGTGGAAATTGCATTAAAATATAATTGTTGAGATGCCTTCAGATTATTCTTAAAGGCAAAGTATTTTAAATACTGAAATCCTTCTAGGAAGAGAGGATGAAAGGGCAGAAGACGGAAGGAAAATAAGGGTTAGGATTTCAGACCGCAAAGGATCTCTTTCTTCCTTTTCTTCCAGCATGGTGTGGTTCAAAGGCTTCATTTGGTTTCTGCTGAAGCTTCTCTATCTCCTAAACAATGAATTCAGAAAGTGCAAGCTGCTGGTTTTATTAACTTATTCATTCTGAGAGTTCATTCTGAGTTTAGATCTAATAGTTTATATAGCTTATCATTAATCATTTATATATTTCATCATAATTACTTACCCTCTTTACTACTGCCCACTCATTTTTTATGAAAAAGAACATTTTAACAAATTAATGTTTAGCATCATTCTTATGCAGTATGAATAAAAAGCTCCTACAAGAAGTTATTTCTAGAAAAATGATGAATCCCTCTGGCACAGATGACCTAGCTATTCCCATTTAAGTTAAACAAATAGACTTTTTCATTTCTGAAGTAATGTAATTGTCTCACTACCTGCCTCTCCCATGCATTCAGTTGTGCTGTGCTTTCTCTTTAGATGCAAAGATCACTGAAACTACATTTTAATGGGGATGCAGATAGAGTTAATTTATATTAGAGGCAGAAAAACAGAAAAAGCTTGTGTTTTGATACCATTAGCTGAAGAATCATCTGATATCAATTAATGGACTCGTTAAATTAGACAAAAATTAATTGTGTGCAAACCTTGCACAGTTGTTCTGTCATGCTCATGTTTGAAAAAGAGTTACAATAAACTATTGTGGGGGAGGGGAGTGACAGTATTCACCTTTTACCTTACTTTTATTCAGAAAGCCAAAAGGTTTTTTACAACTTCAGATTAAGAGACCCCCAAACTCTCGTTTTTCAGACAAAGTAATTACATTTGCCTTCAGGAAATTTCAGAGTGAAAGTGCCAAAGCAGGACTTCCCCCTCAGCCCCCTGCTTCCCTGAAACAGACTCCAGCTAAAAGAAGCCAATTTCATGAAGAATTTCAACTGACAAAACTTCATGGTTTGACAGCATATGGTTCTACTAGAGTTTACTGAATCAGCTATTGTCAGCCTTCAGGGAAGGAAAACAGCTAGAATAAATTAGAATAACTTATTGCAGAGCTGGCTCCACAGCGAGAGAGGGTTGAGAACTAAGGAACAATAACTGGGGGGGGGAAAGCACATTTTCTGCAGAACTGACTTTGAAGACCAAAATTCCACCCAGACAGGGCAAAAAACTTAACTCAGTTTTTGATTCCTGTAAGTTGTAACCCACCATGTTCTGAAGCAGAAATATGACCTGCAGAATACCCAAGCATCTATGGACATGAACTTTTCCAGTCTACCTAATCTTTCACAGTTTTCAGTAGCATTTCCACAGCTGAACAGAGCACCCACAGACACAAGCTGAGAAAGGACAGTGGCCACTGCAAAGGCAAGGCTTGTTCCTTACAGCTGCAAAGGGTATCCCTGCCACCTCTGGCTTTAACTCTACACCACCTTTCTTTCAATTAAAGGTGTGGAGGTTTTCAGTCTTGGAGAGTTGTTGTTGTGAGCTAATTAATTAAACAATTTATTAACTACTAATATCAGGCATTAATTACACAGAACTAATTAAGCTATTCATCCTGCAGACCAAGCAAAAGCTTGTTACCAATTGCCAGACTTATATATATATGTGTGGTGCCCGATACCTAGAGCAAATATCTTTTCCTGTTTTTTATCGAGACAGCAGCTGTCCTGGGCAGTATCTTTGGATAGCAGTTAAACTTTCTTAGCCAACCTTATTTTTCCAGTTATATTTAAATAGCTGTGCTTCTTCCTCTGCTTTCTGGAGATGTTCAGCATCACAAATAATTCTGAATAAATCCTGTTCTCTTCCTCACTGTTGGTCTCTCTTTATCTGCTTCTCATAAAAAGAATGTAACAAAAACTAGAATGGTTAATCCCATATAAAGTGACTGTTTTGTCAGTCATTACTGTGTCAACTTCTGTGTTTTATCTCAAACTAGGAAAATGCCCCATTCATCCAGTTAGAATAATCATAAAGACTTAGGCTGAGCACCCATAAGCAGAAGTTTGTTACACCAATATGAAGAGCTTTTAAGGGAATCCCCTTAAAATAAACGCACACACACATACACTGCACTTGTTAAAACAAAGAATGACCTTTGCTGTGCTTTGATCAAAGGCTTCAAGGTGAAACGGTCTTTTTCTTAAAAACAGTTGTAATAATAAGGAACATATCAAATAACTTTTACTCACACTAGTAGATCCTAAATAGTGAGGTGGCCTAAGTTTCTGAGTAATGTTTCTATTTAAAACAAATGACCAGAGGAAGGATGAACCATTTGTCAAGACAAGATGTATTTGTCTCCAGGATTACAAAATCAAATTTTAAAATTATTTACCTTGTTTATTTTTATTTTTTATTGTTCTTGGGTTTATATTATGTCCTGAACTTTATTCTTGCAACAAAAACATATTTTCCTTTAAAAAAAAGAAAATTTTCATTTAATAATTTAATTCCTAAAGCCAGAGCTTTAGGAAAATTTTTAACTATAACAGGCTTGCAAAATACGGTGACCTTTTTTTATGTTTTGAGTTGTGGTATTGTTTTTGTTTTTGTTTTTAATGCATGGCACAGCACAACAGGCTGCTCTTCAGACCTACCACAGATTTCATATGAATAATGAGCAGCTGTTTCCTACTGAAACTGTGACCCAACATATAAGTTATATGTTGGCAAGTAATTCATAACAATTTATTATAGTTTAATTCTGTTTATATGCTTCCTGTAAATAAACACTTACTTCATGGTTGACTTTCATTAAAAAATATCCAAACAAACTAATTTGGGTCTCCAGTTCACATATGAACCATTACCTTGTCATCTGACAAATTGTGTGCACTAACTCCTGATCAGTAGCCTTTAAAGTACAACTGCTTTTAAACATTTGTATTTTGTAAGTCCAGCTGTTTTGATTAAACAGAGTCATAAAATCTATTTATTTTATTTAATGAACCAAAATCTTATAATGAGATTTCATTTGTGAATAATGTTGTATATGAATGATAGTTTATTCCTACAAATATTTGGCAATACACAGGTAAAATAAATTTCATATTAACATTCATGCCAGTGAACTAATTTGCTCATTATTTGCAGCAAGCAGAGAGAAAGGTGTAAACACAGTCAAAGCAAATGCAATTAAATTGAAAAATTGGCGGAAAATATGGTATCGGTACAAGTGCACTTAGGAAAAAGTCTTAAAAGGTTATTTATTAAATGTTTTATTTTATTGACTGTCATATTCCCCTTATAAAATCAAAGGCATATCCACTCATCTGACTGCCACATCACTGTTTAATCTTTGATTTGAAGTGTAATTGTAAAGAGATGCGTAAATTAGAAAAAAAATTCCCTACCAGTTTTATAAAGATTGAAACTAGTTGAGAATGCTTAATTCAAAAAGACTTGTCATGTTGTCCAGGTCTTGCACTCCAAAACAGAATGAGTCATATGGAGAAGCTGTTATAGACAGATCTGAAGAACTAAAAAAATCGTTGAATATTAATTTGGAAAAAAACAAACATGGCAAACAAAGCTGCTATAATCACTTCATTCATAGATTACTATTGTTAAATAAGACTGGTTTTATTTAATAAAGACTGTAATTTGCAGCTATAACAGAATATTTGTATAAATCCAAAATTCATCATTTTGAACAGCTCTGTTATGGAGATGATTTATTGATACTCTAGCAACTGTGATGAAACTTACTTAGAAGGTCTGTGTCTGTTTAATGATTAAGAAAGGAAGCTGTAAATGTTTCATCATGAAAATTACACTCTATTTAAAACCTTTAAACAAAACTATGGGTAATTATAATACTTGTGAAAATCTGACTAATTTATATAAATGTATATTTTTACAAGATTTTTTTTAAACTCGAGTTAATTCTAACATGTCTTTACAGTGACTAAGACTTAACACCATCTCTAATTCTTACAAAACCCATTAGAATGAAGGAAACAAGGGCAGCAGAAAGAGAAGTGAAGTGTGCCCCATCTGCATATTCATATATAGAAAGCAGCCTAGAGAACACTAGTGACCAGGAGCGCTGTCACCAGAGTGGGCAAACAGGGTGTAGCACATCAGACAGGGTGCAGCATGGCAGTCTGTGCAGCAGTTTGCACAGAAAGGTGCCCAGGAAGAGCCTTGTCACCCTACCAGCTCAAAAGGTGAGTTCAATTGCTGACCATCACCCTCCCAGAAGGAGCTAAGCTATGGTACCTACCTGGCAGAAAGCTATGGCCTCTTCACTCACCAGAACTGATGTGGCTACCTAGGCAGAGCTCCCACAAAAACATGCAGCCATCTAGGTCTCAGGTTGTAGGGTGTGCCAGAGACTTTCACTGATGATGGATGGCAGTATTGAGAACAGCTCTGTGAGGTGTGACCAAATGGACAAGCTTCTCAGCCTGGTGTCAGAGCTATGAGAGGAAGTAGAAATGTTAAGGTGTATCAGGGAGTCTGAAAAAGAGATAGACTGGTGGAACCATGCTCAGCCCTCCCTGAGACAGAAACAGGAACAGCTACTAGAAAAAAACACAGGATCAAGGGGATCCTGTATCCCTCATCCCTGACCAGGCAGAAGACAGTAGCTTAAAGGAAAGGTGTGAAAGGAGGTAAGTCCATGCTCACGGCAGCAGGTGAACCCCCCTCCTTGTCCACTTCAGCTTCCCAGGTGCCCCTGTACAACAGGTATGAGGGTCTGGATGTGGAAGGCCAGCCAACAGATGTTGTGTTGACACCCGAGGTGTTGCCAAGGTCAGAAAGTCCTACCACCCATATCACAACCACCTCCATGAGGAAGAAAAGATGGGTTATAGTTGTAGGTGACTCCTGAGGGGAACAGAGGGTCCAATATGCTGGATAGACCCTCCTCTTAGGGAAGTCTGCTGCCTCACTGGGGCCTGGGTTAAGGACATCATTAGGAAACTTTCTAACCTGGTACGACCCTCAGACTATTACCCATCATTGCTTTTCCATGTGGGTGGCAATGAAACTGCAACATGTAGTCCAAGGGCAACTGAAAGAGACTTCGGGGCCTTGGAATGGTTGGTAAGGGAATCTGGAGCACAGGAAATTTTTCCTCTATCCTTCCAGTTGTGGGCAGTGATATTGCAGGAAACAGATGGGCCCAGTCTACTAATACATGGCTCTGTGGCTAGTGTCACCAGTAGAAGTTTGGGCTTTTTGATAATGGGATGTCCTACACAGCACTAGGCCTGCTGTCATCTGATGGGTTCACCTTTCTCAAAGGTGGAAGAAGGTCTTTGCTCACGAGCTGGCTGGGCTGATTGACAGAGTTTTAAACTAGACTTGAAGGGGAATGATATCAGCAGGAGGGAGATAATATCAGGCTTGCCTGTGACAAGCCATGGGACAACATGCCAAGGTAAAAGGGATAGGGTGCTAGCAAGGACCCTCAGCCTATTGTTCTGAGACATGCTGGGTACACTGCAGTACATCTGAAGACTTATAGAGATGAGCTGGGGCTCCTGAGCTAATAGAAGCCAATAGGGGAACACTGGTGAAATACCTCAAAGGTGTGTTCCTCTAAGAAAGTGACACACTGACAGCCCAGCTGAAGTGTCCCTACACCAGTGCACGCAGCATGAGCAACAAACAGGCGGAGTTAGACGCCACCATGCGGCTAGAAAGCTACTGTCTAGTTGCCATTACTGAAACTTGGTGGGATGAAGCCCATGACCAGAGTGCAGATATAGATTGCTACAAGCTGTTCAGAACGGGTGGGCAAGAAAGGAGGGGCAGATGGGTTGCCCTTTATGTCAAGAATTGGATAGATTGTGAAGAGCTGTCTCTGAAGAATAGCCACAAACAGGTTGAAAGCTTATGGATAAGAATTAAAGACCAAGGCAATAAAGGGAACCTTGTGGTTGGTGTTTACTACAGGCCACTCAATCAAGGAGAACCTATTGATGAAGCCTTCTTACTTCAGTTACAGGAGGCATTGCGCTCACAGGCTCTCATCCTGCTGGGGAACGTCAACCACCCCAATGTGTGATGGAAAAGTAGCACAGTGAACTGTAAGCAATCTAGGAGAGTCCTGGAGTGCATTCAGGATAGCTTCTTAAGTCAGCTAAATAGACAACTCTACCAGAAAGGATGCATTACTGGATCTGTTGGTCACCAACACAAGTGAGTTAATCAGTGTCATCAAGACTGGAGGCAGCCTGGGCTGCTGTGATCTTGCACTGGTGGAGTTCTCAGTCCTGAGGTATATGGGTCAGGCAAAGAATAAAGACAGGACCCTGAGCTTTGGGAAAGCAAACTTTCAGCAGTTCAAGGAGTTAGCTAATAGTACCCCCTGCAAAACTGTCCTCAGGGACAAGGGAGCAGAACAGAACTGGCAGATCTTTAAGGATGCTTTTCATAGAGCACAAGGGCTCTCGATCCCCAGGTGTAAGAAATCAGGAAAGGAAGGCAAGAGATCGGCATGGATGAGTCAAGATCTGCTGGTCAAACTAAAGGGCAAGAAGGAAATGCACAGGCAGTCGAAGCAGGGACAGGTATCCTGGGAAGAATACAGGGATGCTGCCTGGTTGTGTAAGAATAGGGTCAGGAAGGCCAAGGTGCAGCTGAAGCCAAACTTGGCAAGGGACACAAAAAATAATATGAAAAGCCTCTATATGTATGTTAGACAGAAAAGGAAGGTCAAAGAAAGCATACCCTGCCTGATGAACAAGGCTGACAAAGTGATAAAAATAGATGAGGAGAAGGCTGAGGTACTCAACAAGAACTTTGCCTCAGTCTTCAATGGCAACCTCTCTTCCCACACCTCTCAAGTGGATGGACTGCAAGACATGGTCTGGGAGAACAAAGTCCTTCCCACTATAAGAGAAGATCAGGTTCATGACCACCTGAGGAACCTGAACATACACAAGTCTATGGGACCTGACAAGATGTATCCCAGAGTCCTGGGGGAACTGGCTGATGTAGTTACCAGGACACTCCCCATGATATTGGAAGAATCATGGCAGTCAGGTGAAGTCCCTGGGGACTGGAAAAAAGGAAACATTGCATCATTTTTAGAAAGGAGGACCCTGGGAACTACCAACCTGCCAACCTCACCTCCGTGCCTGGGAAGATCATGAAGCAGATCCACCTAGAAGCCATGCTAAGGCACATTCAGGACAGGGAGGTGATTCACAATAGCCAGCATGGCTTCACCAAGGGCCTGACCAACCTAGTGGCCTTCTATGATGGAGTGACTACATCAGTGGACAAGGGAAGAGCTATGGATGTCATCTATCTGGACTTCTGTAAGGCCTTTGACATGGTCCCCCACAACATTGTTCACTTTAAATTGGATTTGATGGATGGACTATTTGGTGTATAAGGAATTGGCTGGATGGTCACATCCAGAGGGTAGTGGTCAACAGCTCAGTGTCTGGATGGAGATCAGTGACAAGTAGTGTCCCTCGGGGGTCTGCACTGGGACCAGTACTGTTTAATATATTCATCAATGACATAGATAGTGGGACCAAGTGCACCCTCAGTAGATTTGCAGATGACACCAAGCTGAGTGGTGCTGTTGACATGCCTGAGGGATGAGATGCCATTCAGAGGGACCTGGACAAGCTTGAGAAGTGGGCTCATGTGAACATCATGAGGTTCAACATGGCAAAGTGCAAGGTCCTGCACGTGAGTCAGGACAACCTCCAGTATCAATACAGGCTGAGGCATGAAGGGATTGAGAGCAGCTTTGCAGAGAAGGACTTAGAGGTACTGGTGGACGAAAAGCTGGATATAAGCCAACAACGTACACTTGCAGCCCAGAAAGTCAACTGTAACCTTGGGCTACATCAAAAGAAGCGTGGCCAGCAGGGCAAGGGAGGTAATTCTGCCCCTCTACTCTGCACTGGTGAGACCCTACCTGGAGTGCTGCACCCAGCTCTGGAGCCCTCAACACAGGAAAGATATGTACCTGTTGGAGTGGGTCTAGAGGAAAGCCACAAAAATGATCCAAGGGATGGAATACCTCTTCTATGAGAACAGGCTGAGAGAGCTGGGGTTGCTCAGCCTGGAGAAAGGAAGGTTCTGGGGACACCTTATTGCAGCTTTTCAGTACTTAAAGGGGACTTATAAGAAAGATGGGAACAAACTTTTTAGTAGGTCCTGCTGTGACAGGAGAAGGGATAATGGTTTTAAACTAACAGAGGGTAGATTTAGCCTAGATATAAGGAAGAAGTTTGTTACAATGAAGGTGGTGAAACACTGGCACAGGTTGCCCAGAGAGGTGGTAGATGCCCCATCCCTGGAAACATTCAAGGTCAGGCTGGACAGGGTTCTGAGCAACCTGATCTAGTTGAAGGTGTCCCTGCTTATTGCAGGGGCGTTTGACTAGATGACCTCTAAAAGCCCCTTCCAACCCAAACCGTTCTATGATTCTATGATTCAGGGCTGAAGTCTTAGGAGGTGAGGAAATCCATAATATTGCAAAACCCATCAGCTTGGCTGTTGGCAGAACAGCACACTGTGAGAGCTGCTGGGCACTACAGGACCAGTCTGGCAGCTAATCAAGGAGTCATCAGAAAGGCACTCATGGACATATTGTCCTCAGTGAATCAGGAATGACAGATAGAGAAGACAGTTCAAGATTAGATGGGTGCCCATGACTGGGAATAGGTGGATGTTTTCTGCTCTCCTGACTAAAAGCCACGAATCTTTTAATTACCTTGGTATAACTGCCCCCCTTGGAAAAAAACTTGAGAGAGACACCAGTGTATTCAGTAGTTATACAAAAGGACTGCTTCCTTGGAGGAAGGAGCTGTGCTTCCAAGAGGCAAGATTTGAAGCAGAGTTTTATCTGAAAAATCAAGTATGTGATAATTTAATCCCTAAAGCCATCGCCTTTACTGTAAAGCAGCACATAAAGACAACAGGCTATACCTGGGTACTGCAGCACAATTCCAGCTCAGGAAGACTGCCAATAAGTAATGCAGACCACAGGCACTACCATCTCACAATGCACCTGCAGTTTCTTGGGAAAGAGCAGGTTTACCTTCCCACTGGGAAAATCACAACTCATTGACAGATTTCTTTTACTATTGAATCTCTAATGCAAAAATAGCTTTGATACATCACACCCATTTCATTCTCAAAAAATTACGCATACCCCAACATTCAAAATAGTGCTGCACACTATGCAAAGGGCACATGAAGGGAAAGCTAATTAAGTGGACGAGGAAATTGCTAATTATGTATCACCATACTTGCTGTACATTTGTTACCTGTTATCAGAACCATAATAATTCTGAACCTGTACTAGCATCTTTGGAAATTATTAGCTTGAGTAGAGTTGCTGATGAAATTTTCATGTATATTTCTTCTGACAACTTCTAACATGTCTTTCTTGAGTACAATCTGAGATCTATAAATTCACATGCATACAAAAGAGCGTAGGTGCACCCTACACTTGAGTCTAGTCTCCCTAGCCACATGCATACAATAGATTTTCACTTGATATTTGTTTAAAAGTTAATTGAAAGGTAACACAGAAAAGGAAATATAGTGGTCCTAGTGGTAAGTTAGCTTCATTTTTGTTTTCTTCATTATAGAAAGGGGTCTAAAATGGGCACCTAACCTTCCTTTACCCATAATCATCATAGAACAATTTATTCATATTTATATATTTATTTATTCTAGTACTTAGAAAATACAAAAACTATAATGTCTCTGAAACCCCAATAATACAATCCAGAAAACACTAACTTGTACTTCAGTCAGTTATTTATAGGACATCATTACTGTAGTATTTGACCAGTACAAGCTCTCATATATATATATCTATGAGGTAGTCTACTACTTTTACTATTGTATAAATGGAAACCGAGTTCTGCAGAAAAATATTTTCACACAAATGGTGTATGGAAGAGAAGGTATTTATTCCCTTATCTCAGTATTTAAAACAAATTAAATGATTCAATGAATTTTGCCCTAGAAATGTTATTAGACTCCAGTTCTTCCACTGGCAGTTCTTATAGGACTATTTATAAGGAAGGTATAAATCTAAAAGTAAGTTATTTCTTTTCTAAAAGTGTGGTTTATCACTGCTTAGTGAAGGAGGAAAAGCAAACTCTGAGGAAAAAAGAGCAAATTCATGAATGTGTCAGTAAAATGCCAGTTACAATAACACTAATCATTGGGAAGTGCCTATAATTGAATGGGACTGGGAGAAAGCTCACCAAAAAAAAAGAAAAAAAAGGCTTGATCCAGAACGTGCTTCTCAAAAGTCGGGGAGAGAATCAGAGAATATTAGAGTTTATGTTGATATTGTCACCCATTTAGCAAAATCCATAAATAGACAGTGACAAATATTGTGAGTAATAACCCTCTAGGTGTTATGGCTTGTTCTAAGAATGTTTATACTGTGGTCCACCTCCACAGTTGTGCATCTTAAAATACTATGTTTAACTGCAGGGAGAAGCACTGAATTTGATGCAACAGTGTGTAGCCAAATGGAAATAAAGTAAAGAAGATAAATGAGGCCAAGCACAGGAACTATGCAAAACTGAAGAAAGGCAAGACAGGTAAGCCCTAACAAAAAGACAGTGGAAGAATCTGTGCCAGAAAATGCAAGATTTCCTGAACTGGGGAACCAAAAGGTGGATGGGTCCTCATGAGGCTCCAGTTTGTTTATTTTTTTGTATTTAATTTTTTTTCTTTCCCATCCCTCCACATAGGGGCAAAATACAGCTTCAAAAGATGACTCTCCAGCTTCTTTAGTCCTGGGTAGAAATCCTATTCCTGTCAAGGCCCTTTTTGCTTCATGTGGGTAACAAAATAGTGACCATTCAAAGAAAAGAGTAAAATATATAATGAATAGAGATAGTTCTCTGTCCCAGAAATTTCTGGGATTTTTTTCTAAAGATAATTTTAAACCTGGGGATGTGTATGTTCATGAACATATATGCATGTGGCAAAAGACGGCTGAGTCTGTGCATGTGATGAAGGAGAACAGGCATAGGCTTTTTAGTTTCAAACCTGGTTTTTTTTATTTTCACTTGTTCTGAAATGCCAAACTGTAAGTACAGAACATTCTCAACTTTGCAGTTGTCAAGAGTTACTTCTCAGACTGAAACCTGAATCAGACAGTGAAGGCAGCTGGACTATTAAAAAGTATTTTTAGGAAGCTCAGAAATTTTTATCGGAGTTTCAGTCAAGAGTTAATCCTGTAATGTAGTCAGACCAAAGAACTATTATGACCAAAGGGTTCATGGCACTGACTGGAATTTAACAGACAATTTAGTGCTCAAAATTGATGAGCACTAGTAAACTGGTACAGTAAATAAAAATCATACTTTCAATTAATTTTTTTCTTTGCTTTTTTCACACTTCCAAATGTTATTTGAAGGACTGAATCTGATGACAGCCTGAAATTCTACTCAGAGGTGCTATGGAAACCAATACATTTACATGCTGAGGGATAATTTTTGACAAATATTTTTATATTGGACAATGAAACAAAAATGTTAAATAATGTTTAAACACTAGTAGCTAAAAACCCTCTGATTATAATTTGGATTATTAATTACTAAACTACAAGATAATAATGGAGCTAATATCCAACTGAAACTATCTACAACAGAAAATAATTATTTTCTTTAACAGGCCAATATGTAGTCATTATAGAATACCCACAGAATTAGGACCCTGCTCTAATAGACTGCTCTGTCACCACCTACTAACCAGTCTATACTTGGGATGTCCCTAAGAAATCTGGAAATGCCACAGTGTCGAATGTTGGAATTAAATTCCGACAGACCTGGGGATAAGGGAAGAAAAAACCATAGATGCCTTTCAGTTTTTCCTATGACTAGGGTAACAAGGATCTATGAGAAGTGTGACAAGGATCTATGAGAAGTGTGTATGAGGATATATTGATAATACTGGTTGTGCTAACTCAAAATTACTGCAGAGACAGAAACATGGAGCATATTTTGAACCAAAAGCTTGAACTGCTTAAGGCTTGATCTCATTGGTTAAGGGTTAGTTCAGAAAGGATCAAGCTCTATGCATTCATATCCAGTGTAAGACTGTCATGAAAGTCTTTTCATCAAAATTTGAGGATTAGAACCATCTTTTAATGTGTTTGTGATACTTAATTTGCATGATGGGTTGACCTTGGCTAGCAGCTAAGCCCTCACCAAGCCACTCACTCAATCTTTCTGCGGCGGGTGGGGGAGCACATCAAAATGGCAAAAGTAATAAAAACTCATACATCAAGATAAAAACAGCTTAATAAGTGATGCAAAGCTGCATGCACAAGCAAAGCAAAATAAGGCATTCTTTCACTACATCCCACTGGCAGGCAGATGTCCAGCCATTTCCAGGAAAGCAGGGCCTCAGCAAGTGTCACAGTTACTTGGGAAGACAAATGCCATAACCCCAAAAGTCCACCCTTTCTCTTTCCCTGAGCTTTTATTGTTGAGCAAAAGTTCATATGGTAGGGAACATCCCTTTGGTCAGCTGAGGTCAGCTACCCCAGCTGTGTCCCAGCCGCTTGCTCACCCCAGCCTACTTGCTGGGAGGGGCAGAGAGGGAAAAAGAAAAGGCCTTGATGCTGTGCAGGCACTGCAGGCACAAAGCCAAAGCAGAGCATCATACAGGCTCCATTCAAATAGTGTTGCTGAATGTTATGAGTTTAGTAGAAAAATACTCATGTATAGGCTCAAATCTTTGAGAAACCCATGGCTTCAGTAATCTAAAATTTATTTTTTAAATTTGCGTCTTATCCTTTAACATTTCAGTAGCTTCAGCAATATGTCAGGATCCTTGGGGGAAACTAAGAGATGAGAACAGAAGTTAACTACGCAGATTTCTTATATTTCGTTATGCTCTTGGCTTGGCATGCCACCATGTCACAATTAGGGAGGATATACTAGCTCTGTAAAACTTATTTTGAGTGATCCAGAAAAAAAGGGATGATCCATTCGTTGTTAAGGCCAGGAAGTGATAAAGCTGTCATCACGCAACTGTGGATGACACTGTTTATTATGATATGAAAATGAAGACTAAGATGTGCCTTCAACTGTATAACAAAAGGATGATATTGAATCACATAGTTCTGCAAAATTACTTTCTTGCTTGATTTCTTCCTTACTCTTTCAACTCATATATTTTTTTTCTTCTTCAATAAATACACCAGGAGAAACAAATATTTTATAAGAATCTTCTGTAGTGATAATGACTTTGCTTGAAAAAGTATGCACTTTGGTATTAAAGGCTTATAAAGGACTAAAGCTGAGAGACATATATTATTTAAGGCAACTACAGAATTTTTACTCTTCTTGTAAATGCTTGGCAATGTTGACAGTAAAGCAACACGTCAGTGGACCTGAGGAGTTAATAAGACTCCGCGAGCTTGTCAGCAGCTATGAGAGATGCAGTCTAGACAGATGTCTAAGGAAAATATATATGGGATGGAGACTAAAGGGGGCTTAGTTGACATTCTGAGCTAGAGTTCATAAAATTTCTCCAGCTCTTCTTCTTTTCTTTTCCTCTATTTTTGTCTGTCTGTCTTTACCTCCAAAACCAATTCCAGTTTGACTATAGGCAAGTTCAATTTTAACTACATAGAAAACAGTTATATCCTGGTGACTCAATCTCCTTTCATAAGCTGAAGAAAGAAACCTTCCAAACAAAGTGGGAAGGTTCAAACCATCAAGGTTTTGAAAATATTTCACAAATGAAATGCTGCTTCATCACCAACATCATGTATTATGTTAGTGTAGAACATGTCAGAGTATTTAGGCATGTGATTTTTTTTCTTCTACTTTTATAGGCAGACATACAGCAACACATTCTGGCTGCTTAGATATTTTTGTTTGCTCCCTACCAAAATGATCTTTCACCTCCTGTCATAGGTGAAAAAACAGCTTACACTGTGAACACCAACAGACAGCAGATAATTGGATATATGTGGAGGGGGTGTGGAGGGTGTGGGTGGATGAATGTCCAAAATTGAACTTTTGAACTCTTAAGCAGAAACCCACTGCTTAGTGGCAGCAACAGATATGGGCTGTTTGTATATTGTGTCAGCATTTGAACTAAACAAAAGTGGCATGCCCTGAATCCTCCAATTAATAAAGGAACATAAGAAAGATCTACTAATTAAGAGGCTGATCATGTGTTGTGATTCAGCATATAGACTGTTTAAAATGGAAAACAGGATAACTGAAGCTTTGGAAAGAAGGACTTGCACTGAAAAGGATTCCTGTAAGAAGTGGTCTTGGAAGGAAGATGATCCTCAAAAGGTGAAGATCTTGGCTGGAGGAGAGATCCTAGAAGTGGGGGAAGATCCTGGAAATCAGGGAGCTGCATGGAGACAAAGACCAAGGGATGCCTGAGGACCCTGGCCAGCAACACCCAACATTGGTAATGATGAGCAGCAGCACAGAAGGAACAGACCTGATTTTCTGGAGACCTTCCTGTTTCAGCAGTGACCTCCCTGTGGTGAAGGGATGGTGAGACCTAGGGAACATAGTGCTGCAGGGGAGCAAGTGACTGAATGTGTGAGATAATCAAGCAGGGTAAAAGCTCTCATTTTTCTTGTTCCTAAATAAGCCCTTGTATCCAGATCTACTCTGGACTGTCATTGACTCTGTCTTGCCCAGGATACTCATCACTGGTCCTCCTCTGTCTTTCCCTACTCATTTCCCTGTACCTGCTGTGATTTTCTTTTTCCCAGTAGGATCAGGTGGAAACCTGATCCGGCCTGTTTTCATCTATTTGTCCCTGGCTCAGAGCAATTCCTGGAATAGGTACCCCTTTTCTCTTTCTCTGGTTCTGTTTGAAGAAGCCCTTGCATTCTTTGCTTTGTAGCAATCATGCCCTAGCCATTAGCCTGCATCATTACCAACTGATACATGAGCATGCCACGTAGCACTTACAATGAAGGAAGAGGGTGAAGCATGCAGAAGTAATTTTCCACATGACCTTATTACCCTGAAATGAAAATACAACGCAGAGTTTTTTGTTCCCAAAATAAGGCCACATGGATGAAAACTATGAAACCATTTGTAGCAAATAACAAAACCCAATATTTTAACAGGCAATTTCTCTGAGCAATTTTTTGAGCAATTCAGAATTACTGTTGCTTTGATAGAGTCCTGGTATACATGTTTAAACAACGTGTACAGTATCTGTTCTGTGCAAATAGTTTAACTGGCTAAAGTTTCTGATTTCAGTGATTTGACAATGACCTTTCTTGCTAATACATGCACTAAAAGCAAACATGGAAGATACACACAGAGAAAAATAATTTTAAAATTCAAATTGATCTGCTAAACATCTTTTTTTTTTTTTTTTTCCATTATATTCACATAGAGGGCAAAATTGACTGTTGTGGCATTGTGAGCCTCTAAATTTTTCTCCTATATTTTCACAGTATAATTATTTAAAGCCAAAGCTTAAATTCCATGACATGTCATATTGAGAACAACGAAAAACAGAGCAGCAAAAACATCTAAAATGAAGCGAGTAGCTTTGTTTTTCTATTTTTAAGTAAACTCAATACTGTAATAAAACCCAGCTGACTTTCGGCAGAAATTTCAGGGTTCTGCATCATGGAGCCAGTAGGTTGCAACAAGAACTAAGCAGAGAGAGTATACTTTTAGGCTCTATTTTTTATACAAGTATCTGCCAATACTAATTCCTCATCCAGATTTAACACCTGAGACATTCATAGTGGAGAAAAGTAAAGTCTGTGGGTACGTCTGCATTGCAGGCCACAAAGCCTGGTGAGGTAAGGTGAAACTCTGTTTAGTATCATCTCCAGGTGTCTTGGTTCTGAGGCTTGAGCTTGCTAGGCTGGAACAGTTCAGGTACAGTTTCAAAAACAACTTAGTCTGCACAATACTCATATCCTTATTTTGGTGTTTTCATTTTAATGCTGCACCTAGGAAATAAACCACATTCATTCTTTGTGGCTCAAGCCTAACAGAGAAAATTAAAAGAACACAGCAAAAGCACACAGTATTCTCAGTGGAAAAGTGAAACATGGAAAAACACTGTGACCCCAGAAGGGTCCCAGAAGACTGATCATTCCAAAAGTACCTGTTTCTTCAGGTAGTCTGATAGCCTGTCCTCAAATTAAACTGCAGCTCAGGTAATAAATACTTCTAGGAACCCGCAAGCGTGACCCAAGCCATTCTGTTTCACAACAGTTATATGAAGCAATGACTGAGATGATCATTTCCACCTGCACCCTGTCTCTGGCACCAAATAATTTAGTTTAAAGTAGCTAATCCAGCACACATTGATTTAAAGTGAAGTGCCATCACACTCATCTAGCTCATTTTGTCCAGAAAATCAGTGCACATTATTTTGAGAGATCAGTGTCAGAAGGTGACTTTGACCCTAAAGCTGCCTGTAGTTTTAATGTCCACACTGACTGTCATCCACTGTCTGTAGTTGATAACATCCAACAAGGGGAAAGTAAAACAAAAAATATTGAAATATCTAATTATTACCCATCCTTTAATGACAAGAATGTGGACGCTATGCCTATGCAACTTCTGAGATGACAGGTTTTTATATGAATAGCCAATATCTGAATGTTTTTTGTGATTCTTATAAATTTGAAGATACAGCTACAGATGTGAAGCTCTTGTACTTACAAAATGGCATCTCGGCAGAAGCTAGATAGTACCAAGCAAAAAAGTACATGTTGGCAGGATGGTATTAAAAACTTGAAAAATTTTGCTTTCTCAAATTAAACTACAAACATTCTCAAACATTTACAAAACGTATATATAAAGGTTCAAATAATTGGTCTTTATTCCTTTACCAAAGACTATAAACAACATCAAACTATAAAATTTACTAAAATTATTGTTGAAACTCTTCTGCATGTGTTTATCGAGACATTGAGACAGGCATTATAAAGTACGTTTAGATTTTACATAGAGGTAGGCTTAAGAAACAAAATGATGGCATATGTATGTATTAGAAGTTCAAAGAAAAGTTCATTAAAGTTTTGTTGATTTTGAAAAGACTGTTGAAAAACCCAATATGTCAGATTAATACATAATTTTGAATATGTAATGGTGACATGAAATATGCAGCTAGTGAAAAAAAATGTGTACTTGGGGAGAAAGCAGCTATATAAACAGACTGTGAAGCTTCTAAGGAGTGTAACATCAATAGAGATGTATGCCAAGGTTACATACTTTATCTCTGTAACTATTCAACACAGATGCAGAAAGTATAACAATCTGCAGAAGAGTCAAGAACATTGTAAATGAGACATTTGAATGAGTGAAGTAAATATTAACAACACTGTGTGTGTTGGTGACCTCATTTGAATATCATTGACTAGAGCAGAATTCAGGAATTCACTGGGAACAGTATAAGCAAGGATAGCAGAAGAGTGAAAAATGGTAAGGAAACCATGGCAACAACATGAAAAAAATGCCAACTTCATGAAAACAAGAATAGAGACTCCCACATCTTGCTGGACTGACTGAATAGGTCCTCAACTCAAGGAATTTTGTAATAGGTAAGAAGTAAGTAAAGTAAAATGGTAAAAACATAAGGAAAATAAATTGCTGAATCTCAAAAGGCTCCACAGTATAGAAAATTTCATTTCTACATCTGCTTAAGATTACTGATGATCTTTTTGTATGTTTGTGAAGACTAGAACCACTCAGAGACAAGTGAGAACTTTTGAAAGTTCCTCTAACAGTTGTGTTCTGTAGGTACCTATATGAAAAACAAATGTGTGTGGAAAGCCAAAAGAAAAGCTTTGACTCCTGAGGGCTAAGTATGCTAATGTATCACTAAGAATCTAAACATGTTATGGTTTTCCATAGCTTCCGTGCAAGCTCCTTGTTGGTCTATGGATAATAATTACCTCTCATTCTCTTTCTTTTCTATGAGGGCTTGTGACCTTATCACCTTTCTTGTCATCCACCTCTTCTCCCCAGGCAGCAATCACCTTTTGTCTCAAATTGTTTCATCAATTAATATCATCAGGTTAAACTGGAAAATTGTGCTCAGCTTGAACATAGCTTGAAGATTACTGATTCTGCTTCAGACCTTTTCTGCTGTTGAACTATTTCTCTCATTTGTACTCCTTTTTGTTGTCACTGCTTTTATCATCTCTACTCTCTCTCCTCCCACTGATGTCCTTACCAAAATGTTTTAATAGAAACCATGAGTATCTTTGTTGACAGCTCTATGGTCTGGTCTTTGAAATGCTGTACTAAAAATAGAATTAAAACTTATCTTCTTACAGCCACCAATTCAGAAAGTTTTGGGGTTGGTTTGGGGGCTTTTGTTTTGTTTTGTTTTGCTTGGTTTGGTTTGGTTTTTATGTATGTACGTATGTATGTATTCATTTATTTATTAAAGTGAAAAACAGTTTTTTTCATCAAAACCCTTCAAAAGAGAGTCTAAACCTGTCCTAAACCTGCTGTTCAATGCTGCCACAGAAATATCTCCTTTCCTTTTGATATTTGCCCTATATATTACTACTACTTAATAAGAATATAGACACTTTGAAAATTCTTATATTCACCAATTTCCTTTCTTGTTAATCTGCGTAGCTCCACTCATCTGAAGGAAGTTCAAGTCTAAATAATCAGGATTCCCTGAAGTTCTGACTAAAATCTTTAGATAGTTTAAATGTTATTAATACCACATTCATGTATTCCAAAACCCAACAGTGACTAGCATAACACAGACCTGTCCTTACACAGACTTCAGGTTTCCATAAAATTCAGCCAATGAATACTGATTGTAACTATCCTTATCATAATTTGTAGTTAGGCACAACCATGATTACTGTGAATAACTGTTCAAACCATTTCGATATGCACAGAAGTCAATTAGTTGAGTTTATCAACACGGTTAGCCTGGGAGCCACAATTGTCCAGGTTTTTTGGTCCCAGCCAGACTTCAAGATTCACTTGCTCAGATGTTTACATGCACAGTTTCTTATATCAGCCTGTTTGGCTGAAACTGTAGTAGCTGAGAAAATATTCTCCATTTGCTAAAGCTAGATGAAAAATAATCCTTGCACCAACAGTAATTTATTAATGATTCACATAAAGATCAGCATCATTAGATTGAAAAGTACAGCTGGCCTCATCTTACTGAAGAAATAAGGGGAAAATGGTTATTAAGGCTATTTTAGATACAGTACATTGAAACAAAAAAAAATCCTATTGCAAAGTCAGATACAAATCAGTGCTTTAATATTAAACAATTTTAATCTGAACGTCTATAGTTGAACACAATTATTGCCTTATTATGCAGTATGTTCAATTTATGCAATGAATAGATTGGCTTCATACAGAATGAATCAGGAAATGAAATTTGAGTATGGGAGAAAATAATCCTACTCCAAATTAAAACAGCTATTCAAGTACATCTTTTCAAAACCAAAGACATCTGGGATGGTTTTTTTTGTCCTCTATAGTGTAGTAAGTGAGACAGTAAAAATAATCTTGCCAAGTAGAGGTAGACAAAATCAGGAGCAACTTTGAAAAACCTATTACTAGAACAGATTCCATGGCATAATTCCCACTTATTCAATTTCTAAAAGGGTAATTTGTGAGGTTCTGGTCACCTTGTCTTTCAACATGTTGCATACTGTAAAGAAATACTCTGTAGTCTTTAAAGGTAGACCCAAAAATTAGGAAGGAGCAGTTGAGTGTTCCCGTATGTAATAAGTGAGTATTTTTTTTTGGTATGGCTTGCTTTGTAACAGAAATGGGGAAAAAAACATGAGTGATTTTTGATAGTTTTGATATTGCCAAAACTGATGGGATTAAAACATTATTCTGGTCTGTTCCTAAATACAGATAACTCCTACATTTATATTTGCATGTTGATTCCCAAAGCCTGATAATGCAATAATCAAACAACTCTTAATGAGTGCATGGAAAAAAATAACATAAAACCACTTACATGAATTAGTTTAAAAAGCTCTCTAAACCAGGTCCTATATTTTTATCTACATTTTTCAGGCATGAGGTGGAGTGACCAAGGACCAAAATTTCCCAAATTATCAGCAGTGTATTATGTTCTGCAAATGAATCTTCCTGAAGATTAATACACAATTTCTGACTAACAGGGCAGGTTAAATTTAGTTGAAATCCCAAATTCAGAGCACAAAGCACAAAGATTTCTTTGAAGCTGTACTCACTAAAAGACTGTAGTACAATTCAGGATAAAATGAAAATAATTTTACAGGCAGTGAGTCATTAAGTTATTTTAATTTTCATCCTCTAATGTAGCAGAAAAAGGTCTGAGGCAGATGGATTTTGCAGGTATTGAAACAGTTTAAAAGAACTGGGGAATTCAGGCATAAATGTTTTGGGGGCAGAAAAATAAGAAAACAAGGTTAAATGACATGGAAGACCAGAGAGAGAAAAGAAACAGAGCAAGCAAGCAAACAAAAATGCTAGATTTCAAATATTGGCAACATCCTACCAACAAAGTAATGCATTGCATTGTTAAGAAATAGTACCAGCCAAGAAATAAAGGGTAGTGTTTTGGAGAGAGGTGTTTCCCATGAAAATTTATTTCAGTTTTTTTCTTTTATTCCCAGTTGAAGGAATGTTGACCTGGGATTGAGATGCTTTTTGTAAACTTCTGCAAGCATTTGTTAGGTGTATCAAAAGTTGATAAAATCTTTTCACTTCTTTCTAATGAATTTATTTATCTTGTAGGTTCTTGCTTATGGAATTAAATTGAAATATCTTATTCCCTTGTGCTTCCTTTATGTGTTTTGAAATACACAGTAAATTCTCACACATTCTGCAATGCCCAAAAAGCAGGGTTAAATACACAATCTTTCAGTTACGTTCTATGGCAAATTAAAAAGGGAAACATCAGACGGATGAAGCTCCATGGTCATGCAAAGGGAAACTTCTTGGTAATGATTTCATTAGTCTCTCTGCTTTAAGGTCTGAATGGGTTTGCAGCATTAGCTGTTTTCAGTATTTTGTAGGCATTACCTCCTCCTCCCCATTCCAGGCAGCAACTGCTATAAGGTAATGCCCTTCCATGATACCATTTGCAGCTCAGATGTCCATGCTTACTATTCTTTAACGACTCCAGTCATGAGAGACTTTTGGCAAATTATCTCATCCAACCCCCTGAAAGTTTATTTCAGAAACATAAGACCTATTGCTTGGTCTGTTCCTTTATAAATCTTTTTTTGTCCCTGCCCTGCAAATAAAGAACATGATCAGTGGAGAAGTCATCCAAAGACCAGTTACCTGGGGGAGAGCAGGAAGATACTGCCATAAAGACACAGCTACAAAGTGGCTGCTTTAGGCTTGACACTGCTTCTCTTCCTAAAATGCAAAAATAGAAAACAGAAAAACAGGATGAAGAGAGTCTTATAAGTGATTGTGTAAGAGTTGTGTAATATGATTTCAGATGTGACTAAAGGACTGCCTATGGTCTTTTTCATATTAGAGATTCATATAATCAGGCCAGATCTTCTGTATTTTTATTGGCTTTTATTTATTTATCTAGTATAATAAAAGCAAATTTCAAAACATAAACATTTTCTAGTATTTAACTGACACATTTTTACTTCATTTCTGTGTACTGTTAAAAAATCCATACTAAGCCATATTTTATGCACAACAAAGCCACACCTAGTAGCCTTATACATTTTTCTTTTTATATAAAAATTAATAGAAAATGTAAACATCAAATTAAGAAATATACATTGGTCAACAAAGTGTAGTTATCAGACCATGTCTTGGCTAATGGTTATTTTTGTGTATTTTTGTATTATTTAGGAAGTAACTTCTGTGATAAATTTATGACGGCATCTTAATCCATTCCCTACTGGATTAAAAATTACTATTTGGGGGCCAGTTCATGCAAAAACCCCATTTATACTCCAGACATAACCCACATAATATTCTTAACTCAGTGGAGGGCCTTTCTCTGCAGGACATGAATTCTGGAATGTTCTCTATATTAAACTACTGTAACAACAATAAAAGCAAAGAATGGACATACATTTTTTAATTTCTATATCAGCACAGAAGCATTGTTGCCATATTTGCAGTATTAATATTTTGAATTTGTATAATGTATTCCACAGATAAAATGAGTCCTAAATAAAAACCTGTATGAGTAAAAATTACTAAGACATATATACATGCAAAGCTAGAGCTGAAGTTTTAGTAACTTAGTACCAAATTTAGCTGACTCAACACAAGCTATTTTTTAATTTTGGATAAAGAACTCTTTCATTTGATAGTCTTTAAGACACTAAAAATTAATTTAGGTAATTTTTTAACTTCTTAATTTATCTGTCATATTAAGATTAACTAGATTACTGAGTCTGTTCACCTTAAAAAGAAGCAATCATTGGCAAAAACGGTATTTTTTTTATTCAGCACACAATTTTTAGTCATTGATTTTGGGAGCAAGAAAGAGACAAAATAAGGCTTAAAAACATTTATAACCTCAATCTAAATATTTTTATATACATGTAATATAAAATATGTTACCTGTCTCTATATAAGATTATATTATATTGGCCTTTGTAGTCAAAATATCCATACCTGGATAATTTGTATGTATAGGATTTCACATTTGCCAGGGCACAATGCTGGAGCCTATCAAATCTGTATGTAGCACTATTGCATAGTATGGACTCCCTTTTCTTTCTGTAAGGGACCAAGACCTTGCTGTCAAAAACAAATATTCCAAATCATACAAGGAAGCATGATGACCTATACCATAACTCTTTCACCTTACCAAAAAAAAAAATCAGTAATTAGGATCCTTGCTTGACCTTTTCTCAAAACTCTCTACAGCTTTGGGTTAGGTGTCATTTTGCAAAGATGTTGAAAAGAGAAAGAAGGAATTGAGAGCATTAGACATCTTCAATATATCTGTTCCCATTTCCTATTTAATTGGTTACTGTCTCTTGAGATTCAGTTAATCATACCCCTTGTGGTTCATTCCCACTGCAACAATTTAAGAGCAAAAAAAAAGGTATTGTCAGATAAGGATATCAATGCAGAGTTTAATTAAGTCATAAATTATAGCTACAGTTTGTGATTTTAACCTCAGTCTCTTTTTTCCCTCAGACTTCAGAGATATTGTATCTCATATTTTAATGATGCAACGATGACATTTGATTGATTTTTCATTGTGCCTTATCGACTATATAAAAAGTGAATTAGCAGCTGTATCCAGGGTCAGTTCTATTTTGGAAGGACACATTTGTCAGAGT
This sequence comes from Phalacrocorax aristotelis, assembly GCF_949628215.1. Taxonomy (NCBI): domain Eukaryota; kingdom Metazoa; phylum Chordata; class Aves; order Suliformes; family Phalacrocoracidae; genus Phalacrocorax; species Phalacrocorax aristotelis. The sequence continues at coordinate 107,100,625 of NC_134276.1, read as the reverse complement.
GCATCTCTGCTGCTTGACAGTGTGTGGGTCGGACTATTAGCAAAATGAAATATAAGGTGCATTTCAGTCTAACCTCCAGCCCTGTGTTAAAAGGAGAAAGGAGAAAACACTGGCTGAGCAATAGGAAAGTAGAGAAGAAAGTGTGAAAGGTGAACTGTAGGCATTTCAAAAGCAGATGGGGATGTATTTCAGCTGTTGCCTGAAATGACTGGGCAGTTGAAGGAGAGAAGGATGTTTGGATGGATGGTAAGTAAAATGTGTCTGCACTTACAATTTTGTTTTTCTATTTTTTTTTTCTTATGACTTTGACCATTTTTAATCATCTATCTTCTCTCCATGGAAAAGAAATATAATGGAAAATGTCTGAATCATTTAATCTGCATGATAGAGTAAGTTTAGTACAGAAGTCAGCAGAACAGTAATAAGCAAGGGGCAAGCAGCTCACGAAACTATTGGAGATATATGTCCAAAGTTTTATACTTACTGGCTGGAAGCAGCTTAGAAAGAGACTGAAAGGCAGTGGATTGTTCCTGGATACCTTTTCAAGCATCTTCTTGAAATACAAACTCTGAAAGCACATATGAAAAAAATGGGAGCCAGAAATCACATAAGAAATGAAGTAAAGGGAAAATACACATTCTGTTTGTCATGGATAATGTGCCTCCACCAGTAAATGGTGAGGGCTGTATATGTCCAGAGTAGCTACACAATCTTGCCTCTCCTTTGAAGATCACAGCTAAATATGAAAGGGCTACTCTGGGAAATGGTGCAGATGACCAAATGGCTTCTTTTTTGCTTTTCAGAAGATAAATGGGAAAAGGTCGTCTCTCTACACATTTTTCAGACTTGTGCAAAGATGTGATACTGGTCAATGAAGTCTTCTGCAATTGACTGGTATTGCCTTAGGCTTTGACATATCTACATGATTTGGGCACTGTAGTCTCTGATTAGAAGAAGAGAGGACATCAAGGAGTTCAGCTGAGTGCACCTTATGTTTCTGGAAGGTAAAGGACTGAAGAATGTGTTGGCATGTTGGCGACTTATGATTTACGGGAGTAGATGATGGCCCAGATGCCTGCATTGGCTGGTGTGAAGGTGAGATTCTGATATTTGGTACATCTGAGAGATGTGGGTGTTCTTTGCCATGTTTTCTCAGAGTGTATGTATTCACTGGTTAATGAAGTTCATCAGGGAATGCTAGGAGCTGAGTCATCCAACCATTTTTTTAGAAAGTACACTGCAGAGTGCTGGAAAGGCCACAACTGAGACATGTCAACCAGTCTTTTCTCAAAATGGTCCCAGAAGACAGAGAATTTGTCTCTGAGGACATTTCAGACAGAACAGAAACCACTGGCTTGGTCTAGTAGAAACTGAGTGTAAAATACAGAACAATGCCAAAAATAGGCACTGAGAACTTAAAACAATGAGTCATGGGAAATTATTTTCTTTTTCAGTGGATTTTTTACATTTCCAAAAATATTCTGCTTTTCAATTCTGAACATATCTGAATTTGTCTTGGAAACATCATGAAATAGTTTCACATTTTTTTTCTAGTAACTGAAGTCTTCTGTCCTTCACTTGAAACACATAGCTGTCCCATAGCTGGTCCTAAAAATTTTATGAAATTTTTTTTTTTTTCTCTCCCCCAAAAATTCCCTACAGTTCTCCAGTTTGTTGCTATTGCTTCAGAGCCCCAGACCACTTGAATGTTGTGATTCTGTGTTTCTCATTCTGTGTGTCTTTCCATTGGCCCCTAAACTCCTTCATTAATCTCTCACAGCTATTTAGATTTTTTCCGATGACACTGAAATCTCCTATTTCAGGCTCTCTAACTTTCTTCAGACTCTTACAGACATTTCTGTAGTTCCCTATTCCTTTCTAACACATATACATTATAATAAAGCTCATCTGTGTCAGCAAGCCTGACAAACCCAGCAAATATTTGTTGTATTATTAAGACCATTATTTTTGGGGAAAAATTGAACTCACTCACCTAAAGGCTTTTCTGAACTGGTTCATTTCTAATAACTTCCACAGCACCTGAGAGACTGAAGTGTTAAGGTCAATGACTCACACATTCTTAGAAAACATTTAGTTTAAAAAACTTGGTCCTGCTTTAGAAAATACATTCCTGTCTTTAAATAGGTAATCAATCTACTAAGTCTAATTGGGCTAAACATGTTCTAATAAGTAGACATGTATTATTAAAATAATAATAGTAAAAAATCCTGTCAATTTTGTGTGTTTGTTAGAGCTATTTGAGAGACTATTTATTCAAGTCATTCTCTTTCATTGATTCAAAAAGAGAGACAACACCTCTTGTTTGAGATCTCACTCAAGTTGTAAATACAAAATTACACCACATTGAACAAGTCAAAAGAGGAAAAAGCCACCATCTTCCTTAGGTTATTTAAAAAAGCAAAAATTAAAACACACCTCTTATAAAAATTCCAAATTGCAATTTCAGATAGTTTTTTCATAAAAGTGATATTACAAATATATCTGAATCAATGTATTTCCAGATTTAAGCAGGTATTGTTATGAATGCGTAGTTTTATTTAAATCAAATCACAGTTTAAAAATACTCCATAGAGAAATATTTAAAATTTTTGCAGACTGTCTCCCTGCAGATAAAGACTGGTGTTGTTTAAAAGTGCATGGTAGCTGCCTTAACTTGTCTTTTGATAATAAAAATCACTTGAGTAGCTGCACATTCGATTACTCTGTGCAACTGTTCTGATCACAGTGGGTTGCTTGGTCACTTACTTTAGATTAGTGTAATCAATAAAAGAATTAGGTCGTTAGCATCAAGTAGTAGCAGTCTGAAATCTGGAGATAGCAGTTAACACCTACCTTTCAGTTTATCTTTCTTTCATCCAGTAGTGCAAACTTAATTGGATCACGTTCATTTCATTTTCAAGTGACATGCACAGCTGGTACTATTTTAAATGATAACGTAGCAAATAATAAAATAGGAAAAGGGATTGGGCTGATTTTGTTTCAGGTTCAGACAAGTCTGAGCTACTTTAACAGCACAAAATAAAGTCTGTAATTATTTTAGCTAAGAAGCACAGAATTAACAAAACAGTTTTATTGTCGTGGCCATAAGTTCACACAGGAGTTCTGGATTACTCCATGTCTGAAAGCATTTTAAACTTGTGCCCCGGACCCCTTATCCCTTTTGACACTCTTTCCCACAGAGTTCTGGAGAAAATGGCTGATCATGGCTTGGATGGGTATACTCTTCACTGGGTAAAAACTGGCTGGATGGCCGAGCCCAGAGAGTTGTGGTGAACAGAGCTAAATCCAGTTGGCAGCCAGTCCCGAGCAGGGTTCCCCAGGGCTCAGTGTTGGGGACAGTCTTGTTTAATACCTTTATCAATGATCTGGATGAGTGAATCGAGTGCGCCCTCAGTAAGTTTGCAGATGACACCAAGTTGGGTGGGAGTGTTGATCTGCTTGAGGGTAGGAAGGCTCTGCAGAGGGACCTGGACAGGCTGGATCATTGGGCTGAGGCCAATTCTATGAGTTTTAACAAAGTTAAGTGCCAGGTCCTGCAATTCAGTCATAAGAAGCCCATGCAACGCTACAGAGCTTGGGACAAATGATTGGAAAGCTACCTGGCAGAAAGATACCTGAGAGTGTCATCAACAGCTGGCTGAGCATGAGCCGGCAGTGTGCCCGGGTGGCCAAGAAGGCCAACAGCATCCTGGCTTGTACCAGAAATAGTGTGGCCAGCAGGACTAAAGGAGTGACCGTGCCCCTGTACTTGGCACTGGTGAGGCTGCATCTTGAGTACTGTGTGCAGTTTTGGGCCCCTCACTACAAGAAAGACATTGAGGTGCTGGAGCGTGTCCAGAGCAGAGCAATGAAGCTGGTGAAGAGTCTAAAGAACAAGTCTTAAGAGGGGCAGTTGAGGGTCCTGAGAAAAGGAAGCTGAGGGGAGACTTTACCGCTCTCTACACCTACCTGAAAGAAGGTTGTGGTGAGGTGGGGGCCTGTCTCTTCTTCCAAGTAACAAATGTCAGGATGAGACAAAACAGCCTCAAGTTGTGTCAGGGGAGGTATTGATTGTATTAGACTAGGAAAAATTTCTTTACTAAAATGCTTATCAAGCATTGGAACAAGCTGCCCATGGAAGTGGTTGAGTCACTGTCCCTAGAGGTATTTGGATGACGTGTAGGTGTAGCACTTAGGGACACGTTTTATCAGTGGACTTGGCAGTGTTAGGTATACAGTTGGACTTTAAGATCTTAAAGGTCTTTTCGAACCTAAATGATTCCATGATTCTGTTCCTGACTAATCCTTACTGACATAACAACCTCTTGGGTCTGCCTACAGCTACAAAAAAGACCAAAACTTAAAAACTTCAGCATCAGGAATTGCAAGGCATCTCCAGCCCTGGAGCTATACTTCATGTTCTTTAGCTACAGGATGAGATCAGGTCTATTATATGCTAAAAATCCCTTTATTTTAAAGCATTTATGCTTTGGGATAAGGAAAGACCAGAATAGAATAAAACAAAGCCACCTAGTTAGAAAAATTTGAATTGGCTTCTTTTTAAAATCATATGGGTTTTTGTCTGTTAAAAATATATAATACCCTAACTTGGCCTGAAGAGCTTATAATTTTAATGCCATAGAACCATCTCTATAGTAACATCTGAAGTTTTCACCTCTAATGTTTTTATTCTCAACTTCCCTTTGGAGCATGCAAATAATACGACCATGTTTTAGAGAGAGACACAGGCGCACATCATCAAAAGGATTTGGGGTGTGTTAATTAATTCCCAAATGAGTTATCATTCTCCTTTTTTCTTTGGAATAAATACTGTAAATCTCTTTTTCCTTGTGGTACAGGACAACCACATCTACAGCTCTTAGAATATCTTCTCGTATTGACGCATTTTCTCATACAATAAAAACAAGAGAAATGCAAGGGGAATGCATGTCCAGTCTTGACTGAATTGGTGTGGACTGTGGTCTGAAAACTCCACCAATCCAACATTATGACAGAAGCACATATGAAAGTAGTACTGTCCCATCTGCCTCCACAGGAAGGAGAAAAAGGAAGAAATACAATGCAATGCAAAGCTGTTCTTGATCGATTACACAGATCTTTGAAATACTTGTTAGAAGAGGTGAATAGCTAGGTTATTACCAGAGCTCAGAAGATTATTCCTATGAGTATGTTTTAAATCTTCTGTGACTCTTCATATTTCATGGCCATAGACTTTAAAATTCAGTAAAGCGCGCTCTCCTAAATTGCTTCTGGAGGAGATGTGAGATGTCATTTATGCATCAACTAGTTCTGTACCATTAAAGCAGTGGGCTTCCTCTGTATTTAATTTTTTCATAGAGTCCTGAAGCCACAGGTCGTTCAATTATTACAGGGAAACTGGAAGAAATTCAAGATGTTTTAATGAATTATGACCAGTTAAAGGGTTGGAGGGAACCAGTGTTCTGTCTGTAGCTGTAAGGAACTGAGTCTGTGAGGACTTCACCCTTTTATCTTTCTGAATGCAGCACCTGCTGGATCAGTATGCAAACTGAGAGACCATCAAGGCAAAAAACTCCAGTTCATGAGTTCATGATACACAAGGACTCATAGGCTAAGTATTACTGTGGTTAAAGCTCAAAAGAGAATTAATGTTCAGTGAATGTCATCCCAAGCAGTTAGGTCAATACTGAATAGCATTTAAAAATCAGAAAGAGCAGTGGAGGGTGGGTATTAGAAATAGAAAAATGAGAGAAGCAAAAAGATAAAAGACTAAGAGAAACAGATAAAGAATGCTACTGATAACTTCTTTAGTTAGAAAAGTAAGATAAAACCTAGTTTTAAAAAAGCAATTAAAATGGTATGTTTAGAAAAATCATCACAAAAAATTCAAATAGAGCTAGCTGAAAGCTGTGCCATCACAAATGTTGCTGCTTAATTACTCATTTATAAGGTGCAGTAGATGTCAGGAGTCTAAAGGCAAAACTATTCTAGAAAATCAAAAGCAACAGATCCATATATGCACACATGCAGTCAGTAGCTTGGTCTTTGACCTTTCTCTCTCATTTTTAAAAAGAGTGATTTTTAAAACAGCTTTTCCAAGGTTCTTCCTTATAACATGATTCATGTTTCTTATTAAATTAAATTTAAATGTTAAGCATGGTATTTGAAATGAAAAAAAAAAAAGTAAATACTGATTTAAATGTGTCTTAGGGTAAAGTGTCATAAGTTACATAAGCAAGAACTTGGATGTGCTTTCCTCCCCCAACCCCCACCCCATAGAAGGCAGAGTTATTAACAGTTATGTTTTGTTTCAAGAAAGTACTTTGTACTGCCATACCAACCACCTTTTAGAGGTTTTAAAGACCTTGAACATCAATTAAGTCAGCTGAACACAGTGGTGAGATTACAAATTTTACTGAATTTACCATTACTTGTCTACATATAATGCCTGGATAACCCCTTTATATCAGGACTTGAGAAAAGTGTTGAATCCCAAGTATTCTATAAAGCAAGCAAGCAAGCAAACAAACAAAAGAATCTAACTGCCTTTTCTTTCAAATCCACAACTGAATATTTCTGACTTTAAAGTACTACACTGCACATGATAATTAAATACTATTTCTAGTATTTTACAAGTTAACTGTTATTGACATCGCAGTTCTAAATGAAAACTCAGGAGAACGTTGGGGTTTGTTCTATAAGGTTACAGGGGGTGATGACTCATGGGTAATAGCTTTGATAAGGTCTTCGTGGATCTGTCAACTTTCCTTTTTGATTCCTTACAACTGGCCAGAGGACAGCTAGGACAGGGAAAGGAACAGGGGGGTTCTACTGCTTCAGTGCACTAGCAAGTACAACTTGCTAATGCGAAGGAGGAAATTATCTGTTTCTGATGGCAACCACTCACTGCGGAACTGTTCCTATGCACTTTGTCTTATTGAGGTCAGAGCATGATTTGAAAATTATTTATTCTGTTTTTTAAAAATAAAGGTATTCTCCATATACAGAACCAGATAGGTATAAAGCACACTTTGTGTACTCTGCTAAAAACTCTGACAACACCATTTTTAAAGACCCTTATTTTGCTGTGAAAGAATTAAGATTCTAGGCAGCTCTTTGTGCATTAGGGACTGATATAAACAATATTTATGTTTAATGCCTAGTAAAAAGTTGAATGACATTTTACAAACAGAGGGATGAACATTTTGTAAGGCTTTCCTGTGTTAATTATAGCCCATACCTTGTCACTCTCATCTGCAACTGAGACTAATTATCTGCCATATAAAGAGACATGCTTATTGATTTTGCAAAGGCTGGAACAGACTAAGCTGTACTCTCTTTCTATTGATATAAAAAGCATCGCCTGCCTGTATTGATTGCTTACCCCACAGAGCAATAGCAAATTGCTATTGTGGAAACATAATGATGCTGAACATTTGTTGCACAGATGATAGGCTAATGTTTAAATGCTGTCTGTCCTGTTCTTTGTAGATTTACTAATAACGCCCTTAATCATTCCTCTTCAAAATACCATGAATCCTGGAGCAGACGCTAACCTAATGATACAACATCATTTATAGACCATAGCATTTCATAAATTCAGAATGAATTAAATGAGCTATTTTTTCATCATCAACTAGACTGGATGCCAATTTTGCTTAATATTTTGCAAGGCCTGGGTAAAAATGAAATATATTAGCTAAAGCAAGATTCTTTCAGATCTTTTTAATTGTATTACTTATTTGGTGTCTAGTCACACTGAAAGCAGAAGACTTACTGGAGGAATTATAAATTACATACTGTGAAAAAGACAGACTGAATCTCGTCCTTACCTCCTTTTAAGATAAAGTTTCATAACATTTTTAGCTTTATTTGTATGATGTTGGTAATGTGGTCTGATTAAATGAGGTTTGAAAAAATGTATGTGATGTGAATTTTATTTAACTGTGTGTTATTTCTTAATATAGGAGTTATGAAAATTCATTTGTACTGAACATTCAATTAAGATAAGAACTATCCATTTTCTAATGTTATTACAAATTAGTCTTGTGAAATCCATGCAAACTGGTGTTGGTAATTCCTTTGGCAAAAGTAAAGAATTCCTGACATGGCATTTCTAGCCAATATAAAATCCTGATAGAATAAAGAAATTGTTTACATGTTTTTGCTTGCTTATTTGTTTACACAGAATAAACTTAAGGCTCTTCCTGCACCCTTAATCTTTTCTACCTTTTTTTTTCTGTCATAAACTTCTCCCATATATCCTGAAAAATCCAAACTATATTTAAAGCCATTTAAAAGTTAGTCTTACAAATCGTAAGCATCTATGGTGTTAAATATTAGAAAATGTAGCAAGGAAACTGTTCTGGATTGTCCATATTCCCAGGATCAGACAGCACAGAAAAGAGAGATTCTTCACTTAAATGCAGAGTGATAAGGGAAAAGCTAAACACTGTGGAAGAGGGATTGTATTGCTAGGCAGAAGGACATGAATTTAAATAGGAAAAAGAAGATGAGAAACCAGAGCAGGAGGAAAGGAACAGGAGGTGTCAAAGACTGTGAAAGCATTGATCAGAGAACAATAGAAAAAAAAGACATGTCCCATCAGTGTTTGAATTCTAGCTGACTGTACCGTATAATTGATTTGTATGAGAGCCTTTAAAGATGATGACCCTTCACAAGATAAGAGCATCCACTCTATTTATTCTTTCCTGGCTCCCAGATTGATATAGGACAGAGTCTGATTTTCATATTTTCTGAGCACAGCACTAACATAATATTATTATATTCTGAACATGTGCTATAAAATACTGACTGAGCTATTTGAAATATCCAGCCATACTCTTTTCAAATGGTCATCCCAATAAACTGATACTTGCTGACCTTAATCTGTGCTTCACATTTGTTCAAGAAAATCAGTACTACTTTTCTTATTATGGAAATACATATATTCATGCCAGTTAATAAAGTTCTGAGAAGAAACAAAAAAATAATCTGAGAAAAACCTCTTTTGGAAATAACTGATGATTATTCCATGCACGCCTTTCTAAATCCAGGAAAAATATGCAGACAGCCATATAAAATGACAAGCTAAAAAAAGTGTAATAAATTCACTAATTCAATAAGGGCTGTCTATTTCATGTTCTGAAAAAGGTTCTGGGTAAGAGGCTGTGTAAACATGATCTCTATAATAATGCAACTGATTTGGTATTTCCTCTCTTCTGAATGTTTGTCCTTGCAAACCTGACATTGTTTTGCAAGGGTTTCTCAGGAGGAAGGGGCTTAAGGAGTTTGGAAAGGGAGGGGAGGAGAATACTAGAATTTTATTATTGAAATAGGAGCTGAGGCTGGGTTCTGTGTACAGTAGGGATTGTATGGAAAAGCAGTATGAATGTTTGTCTAGAAGTTACAAAGACTGAGAGCCTCAAGATGTTTTGATAAGTTAAAAGTAAAAAAGCGGCTAAAGTCACTTGGTCTGTTCAGCCTGGAGAAGAGGAGACTGAGGGCAGACCTCATTGTGGCCTGCAGCTTCCTCACAAAAAGAAGAAGAGGGGCAGGCACTGATCTCTTCTCTCTGGTGACCAACGACAGGACCCGAGGGAATGGCAGGGAGATGTGCCAGGGGGGGTTTGGGTTGGGTATTAGGAAAAGGTTCTTCCCCCAGAGGGTGGTGCTCCCCAGGTTGGTAGTCACGGCACCAAGCCTGGCAATATTCAAGAATCACTTGGACAATGCCCTCAGAGATACAGTATAAATTTGGGGTTGTCCTGTGCGGGGACAGGGGTTGGACTCAATGATCCTTGTGGGTCCCTTCCAACACAGGACATTCTATGATTCTATGATTCTATGATTCTATGATTCTATGATTCTAAGTTCAGTTGTATATAAGTTCATTTATAAAATGAAAAAATAATGAAGAAAACATTAGCTTTCTTATTTTTCTCTTCCCTGAAAAACATCCTTCTATTATCACTATGCATGTTGAATCCTTGTTGATTCAGTTTGCTCTACAGACCTGCATTGGGTCACATCTTCTTCCAAAAGTATTTCAGTAAAGAAAACCTGTGACATCTATACCACCTTGCACTAAGTAGCATATCAGTGTAAAGGAAAAAGATTTACAGTCTATTTGATGCTTGGTTTACCTCATGGCTGTTTCTTGCAATGACATATAGCAGCCTTATCTAAAGCATGGGTGCTCTTAAATAAACTACAGATATTTTTTTTTTAGTTCATGAAAGGTACAAGGTAGTTGCGTATTGCATTTTCTTTTCATTACTGGGAAGAAAATCAGGCTAGGTAAAATACAAGCTGAGATGGAGAACAACATAACCTTTGCAACATCTGGATCTGTTTGTAATCTATATGCAATAAAATCCAACAACCAAATCCAGTGAAGAACTTCAATTTACTTTTCTTCTTTTTTGGTCACTTATACATGTATGTGTTTTGACAAATTAAATACCTGTATTAGGAAAACTATTTCAGGTACAGATCTGGTCATATTAGCAGCGTTACATACATTTTTTCAGTGATGAAATTTACCTGCTGAGCAAGATCTCCCAAGGATTTTTAAGAACCTGTGCTTATATGAAATGTAAGGTTTTTCATATTCTCTCTGCCACATCTCTGCACAGGTTGAATTTCACCCTTTAAGCTAAACAACATGTTCTGTTCTCTTACTTTTTAAAGTAGCAATAGTCATGATTACTTGACAACTAGAAATGAAGCTGCCTTTTCATGAAACGGGTTGGAAAACCTGACTGTTTTTAAATTTCATTTTTAACTTTCAAAAGTTTCTAACAAAGTCTCTTCTTCTTCTTCCTTCAAGAAATCACCTTAGCATATGTTTAAAAATTGGTTTCTAAGCCATTTTCCTAAATTGCTTTGTTGCTCAGTTCCTAGTTAGTTCAACATTGTCTGAAACCTTGAGATAAAATTTATTTTACATTACAGAAGTTAAAACTGACAAAAAAAGTCAGTCTTTAAGCATTAAAAGAGTCTTCCATTTAGCTTCTGCAGTAATTTTACCTTCATCATTGCTTAAGGGAAGTGCAGGAACTGAAGCACTGTCCTACATTTTCTTTAAATTGCAAGCTATTTCACTTTATATTCATTCCTCATTATTTTTTATCCTTTTGTTTGTATTTTTACTCAAATACCATTTTACCAATTTAAATTAATCTAAAAACTATTTAACTCCGCATCTTCAGAGTTAGTTAGTTATTGTTTGTCTGGTGGAGTTTGGTTTGTCTGGTTTTGTTTTTCCTCAGCACAAAAAGGCAGTGAATGAAATTAAAGAAATCATACCACTCTACTACTTCTACTACACCTACAGTTTAAAACCTCATAGAAGACAAAAATATATGGAAAAAACTTGTGGACATCAAATTAATCTTGTTGATCTTTCCTTCAGCTATTAAGGCTGATTTTTAGAAAATTTGTTATGGTTTATGTATATGCATTAAATGGCACCTACATGCAAGCAATGCACCTCTTGTCAGAGAGGTTAGCTAAAGCTTTTGTCTTCAAAAAATAAATTAATCTTTGAAGAAAATATACACAATTGAGAATGACTATAGGGAGTGCTAAGAATGTTTTCCCCAAATTGTCTGTTATTGTAATTTAGATTCTGTACTGAAAGATCAAAAAAAAGAACCCACCACCACTGTTATGAGGTAATTTTTCTATTTAATTATCTTGAACAAAGGATCAAAGAAACTAGAATGCTAAAGATAATTGATCATAGTAAATCAGTATTGCTTCAATGAAAGATTAGTGGAAATGCATTATTGTTATGAGGACCTAGCTTAGTAGATGCCCTACACTTCTGAATATACAAATAAACCTTCATTTAATGTTCAGTAGCGTATATTCTCCAGTCAGAAATACTTCTACATCTTGGGTCCATACATAGAATTTGTTGAACTCCCTATGAATAAATAGGTTCATTGTGAATACTATTCACTTTGAACTCAGTCACTATAAAAACTAAAACATCTGTCCTCTCTGCAAGGTATTTAAGGTTCAGACAAGGCAGGAAAATAATTTTGAAATATTATCCTCTAGCTGAGGTGAAAGAATGATTCAATTATGGTGATGGGGTGCACAGGGATGATAATGATGCTGATATGCACTCCTCCTTCATAATTTCTTGACTCCCTGCAAGTTAAGATATAAAATCTTTAATTCATTGCTAAAGCGAGCATGCTTACCAGCATCAGGTGCATGTGAAAGCATCAGTAATTTTGTCTGTATTCTCAGGAGTTCCTAGAATGTATTGATTAATGTTGTGCAACAGGCTTGTAATGTTTCAAATGGTTTTGAGGAACAAAGCCTTTTCCATGAACTGATGTGTCATGGCATAACTTCTATATTATTACCGGTCAATTATTATTTTCTGTTTTGTCTGGGTTTTGAGAGGCTTGTGGAAAGGCAGAAAGGCAAAGTATTTACCCAGATGGATATTTCTATAGGGAGTGACAGCTACTTTAAAGATTTTTTTAAAAAATTGTAAATACAAGATTTACTCATGACGATTCCCTTGAAACATGAGATTAAAGATAATTCAGTCATTCTTTGCCACTCTTTTCATTATCGCAGAGCTTCCAAATTTTTCTTTCACTAGTACCTAATTAGTGTGTTTACTTTGGGGTTAATGAAATCAGTTAAATTATTTGAAATAAACTTCTGAGAAGTGATTTATGGTTTTTTAGGAATTACAGAGAACAATTTCTTTTATTACCTGGCTAAATTGCTGTTGCTTTCATTTGAGATATGAAAGTGGTACAATAAACATACCTAGAAACTCAATTGCAAATAATAATTTATTATATTTTACATTATATTTGCATATAAAAATGCAATGCAACTCCAGAATAACTTGCATAGAATCACACTTATAATAATTTAAATATCTGGGGGGCAGGGTGGTGGTGGCCAGGGAGAGTATTTGCTAACTCAAATCAGGAAAAGAGGCACAATATTGTTGGTGGGTAAGATAATGTGCTTGATCTTTTATTGCTAATAAGTAAAAAGCACTTAGTATTAAAACAATGCTATATATCCTCAGTGCACTGAAAGAATACTGTATTATGGACTTGGATGAAAGTATAAAAATGAATTGATCTTTGAAAAGATTATTTTTAAGACAACATCGTAAAGTGATTTCCTAACAAATATTGATGTTAACTTTTTCAGACTGTTTTACTAGAGATCCTGGAGAAGAAGACTTGCATATCTTCATAAAAGGAGTGGGTTTAATACTTAGCAATATGGTGTTATATTTCTCTTTAATATATCAATTTGAGGAAAAGAGGTACTAGTACCACCAAGAACTTAAAAATAGTTTCCCATTTCAGTTGGTCAGTTTTACTGTGATTTAGAACTGCTACAGAAATTGGTAAAGACATATGTTTCTAACCTAAAAGGAAAAGAATCTTTGTACAAACATGTATACAGTTCTATCATTTCTAGATCATAAGAAGAGTAAAATCTCATTCTCCAGGCAGAAGACCTGCTCAAGAAACTAAAAAGAATGTTATTTAAGAATTATTTGAGTATTTTACCAGTAAATTGGAAATTCGCTTGGAGGAGAAGAGTTTTATTGTTGCCTGACCTTTAGAAAACAGGAAATACCAACAAAACAGGGCAACCAGAAAGTGTTATTTATTTAAAACAGGAGTGTTTAAGCTTTAAATGAAACGGCGCTACCATCATATCAGTATGTGCCATGACAGAGTGGATGAGATGGGAAACAACCAGATGTATACATTGCTGATTCTCCTCACTTTAATTAAATTCTTCTTTTGTCCTTTTCCTTTACAACATATATACAACCTATACTGTTGTGGTTGTTACCGGCAGGCAGCTAAACATCACAAAACAGTCCACTTGCTCCCCGCCCCTCATGGTGGGATGGGGGAGAAAATCGGGTGGGGAAAAAAGGTAATATTCATGGCCTGAGATAAAGACAGTTTAACAGAACAGAAAAGGAAGGGAAGTTGCTGTTGTTATTATTATTACTACTAATAACAATCAAATTAATAATACTATAAAAGAATATACAAAATAACTGATACAGAATGCAATTGCTCACCACCGACTGACACCCAGCCAGTCCCTGAGAAGCAGTCACAGCACCCAGACCAGCTCCCCCAGTGTATGTACTGAGCAGGACATCATATGGCACGGAATATCCTTCTGGCCAGTTTGGGTCAGCTGTCTTGGCTGTGCCCCCTCCCAGCTTCTCGCTGGCAGGGCATGAGAAGCTAAAAAGCACTTGACCAACACAAGCAGTACAAGCAACAACTAAAACATCAGTGTGTTATCAGCATTATTCTCATACTAAATCCAAAACACAGCACTGTACCAGCTACTAGAAAAAAAAATTATCCCTGCTGAAACTGGGACATATACAAATGGTTTTCAAATATCTCCTGATGATATTTCTTTCTAAAGATCACATTACAGACTGAGATTAGCCTCTGATTAGGATGTGATGGCTATTATCTTGCACTGCAATATCTGAAGGAAGTTTTTCTCTCTACAACTGTGGACAAAGCCTTAGAGAGGTGTTCCTCACAATTTATCTAGAAATTTTTCTTTTCAGTTGAAATTTCTTTGATGTTTTCATAACAACCCACACAAAATAGAATCTAGTTATATAAATGTTCAACAAAAATCAAGAAGGAAAAAAATGAATAAGATAAAATACTATAATAAATCTCATATGTTCCCTTTTCATTACATGTGGAAAATGCTCTGAGGAATGAAACTGTGACAAATCCAGCCAGTATTTTTGTTTTTAAAGAAAATATTTTACACACTATTGTCATCATAACACTTACCTTCTCATAAAGACCTTCATCTGGAATTCCAAACCACTTGCAAACAATAATTAGTGCATTATTAACAGTACTAATAATTTGGTGCTGCAATGATAATTTCCTGAAGAATAGTGAGAATACTTCAGATATCCTAGTTACTTTAATGAATGTTATGGATGCTCAGCACCTTCCAGAATTTTACTGAACAGAACAGAAATCTCTTATGTACTATAAATTGTCTTGATAGATTTGGAATCTGTTATTGCAATTTCACTGCAGACCTTACTATTATTTCAGAATGTTTATCAGAAACTAAATTAAAAAGAATAAGGATATATCCTCCTCCCTTTGTCTCCAGGTGCTGTTATAAAGACAAAGAAGTACAATTCTAAAGACTGGATCAAGGGAAGAATAAAAAAATATTGCACAACATAGTCACGGACATCATGACTGATAGACCGAGTGCAAATATAGTAGTATGCTAGATGAAATAAGCCTTCCTGCATGTCTCTCAGGAGAGAAAAAAGAAACCAAAGTGCATAGTTCCCTTGCATTGTATCTGACAACAACCTCACTTCAATCTGTCAAACAAAGAGTATTGCAGTCACTTTATTAGTGACCTTTGCAGTTACCGACTTTGATAAAAGACCTCCCAAACTGAAGAAAGTTTATTTTCTTTTAGTTCTTTTCTATAGTATGTTTTGTATACAACATTTTTTCTTCATTTAAGATTACATGTACAGGATAAATATTTTTCTCATTACTGATATATACATTTTACTCAAATTCATTTTTCATTAATAAGTTTGTCCAGGCATCTCTCACCTATAAGACTAACAGTTTATTGCCCTCACTTTAAGCCAAAATTTACCTCATACACAAATCTTGATTTTTTTTCCCACCTTTATCATTGTGAATTGCAATGTAATCAGAACACTGAGACATGAAACTGATCACATGCTGCAGACCAGTTGTATGACAAATTAGTCCCTCTTTACTTTGTGCCATGCTGTTAACCATATCTGCTGGTAAGCATTGAAATGTAGGAAGTGTGTCTACATACCTACAGGTATTACGTCAGTTTTAGACTCACTATATGCCTTATCTATAGAAGGCTCATTGCCTTTTAAAACTATTAGAGGCTTCCTGCAACTTTTATAACACATGGATTAATATACTATCTCTTCTGGATACTGATGGATCGGAATACGCCTTTTTATATTTCTGTCAAGGAACTAGTTGTTCATGGAAGATGATTGTCCTTTTTCAAGCTGTGCAACGCAACCACAGAAATGTACCTTATGTAACCCTCTTTCATGTTCATGGTCATTTACTCACATGACTGCTCACACTGAAGTTGCTAAGACGTTTTATATAAGAAAGTATTTGTCACTGTGAATTCATGTTGCACAGTTCTTGACGTAAAAACAGTACATAATATTTCCTATATACAGTTGGTCATTACAGATTTCTTTATTTTTCTTCCTTAAAGAATACCTATTGCCTGATTCTAGAGTTAAGTAATACGAAAAAAAAAGACTAATGGCTATTTTGTGTTTTTCATAAATACACAGTTGCCTGTTACAAGACACAGTTTCACAGTGCCTATCTATAGATAACTTTCTATATATATAGCAAGGGAGTTCTAAATTATAAAATAATAAACATAATAATTACTTCTGTGATAACTATATGTTGAACAGCTTCAGCAGCAATGAATATGGTAAAACTCTTAATAACTCTTCCATTATATATATAAAAGTAGCTCTCAAAAACAAAGTATCAAGTAATTTTTTAAAATGTGTTTAGTGTTAAAAAGATGCACTTAAAGGGATAAAACTGCCTTTCCATTATGAAATGAATGGATAATTGGATTTCCCACTACAAATTCACTTTGTTTATATTCAACCTTCTTTTTCTGCAACAATGCATTCTTTCCTTTCATGAGAAATGTCAAAAAACAGCATACTGTTTTCTCTTTAGTTCCCATATGTAACTTTTGAATAACAAAAGAGAAAAAGAAAAAAAGAAAAAGGAGATGCCAAATGTCCGTTAGGTGGTACTGAACACCTATATAATGTAAGCCTATTTTCCTTCCTACTTTCATCATCAGTGGGTCTCCATTGATCTCCCACTAAATAAGCAGAAATATGAAAAAAAAAAAATCAACAAAGTATTATTATCTTCATCTACACTAAAATCTACTACTATACAAGCCCCTACTCTGCCAAACCTTTTGCCAGTCAACCATTGCATTACCTGCCAGGTGTGCAGTCACAGACAGTACACTGGTGAATACCAAGTAATTACACAGACACTAACATTGCTTCTTGTAGCAATTTGTTCTACTCCTCTCCCTTCCTCACTCAGAGATGACCATCGTGGCAATCAAAGTCAGTTCTATCTGTGTTTTCTCAGTCTGCATAGTGGTTTTTTTACCAATGGACTGATGGGTTTAGGTAAAACTTGCAGGAGAGAGAGGGAGATTTCTCCTGCTTTTCAGAATCATTTGATCCTGCTCAAAGAAAATACACTTTGGAGAGGATGAAGGAGGTGGCAGGTAAAGGACATTTGCAGGAGGGAACAGGAATAGCTCATCCAAGGATGGAGAAATTTTTGAAACAAACAGGGAAGGAGATCCACATCCTACATGGATAACAGTACGTTTAGAACCTTATGTATAAATGACCTATATAATTTATGCCTGTCACTAGAAACAACCATATTCACTACTCTAAAAATAGTTCAGAACTTTGGCAGAAAGATGTACCCATCTGATAAAGGAAAGCAAAGCTTCAAGAAAACTTGCAATGCAGTGACATGCATCAAATTCCAAAGGGGTTTTAAATACTTAAAGTAGTTCTTATAATAAAAATCTTCATCTATGGTGTATTTAACACATATTGCTACATAACTTTATCATTGCCATTATTTCTAGAATGCGTTAACGCTATTCAAATTCTAAAAAAACTGAGGGAGAAAATGCACATGCATTCACTTGCAGATCACATTCCAGGCAAAACAGACTTTTCAGTATTACCAGTGTCCCCCAAATAAGTGGAAAACTACTGAAAAAAAGAAGAACCAGCTGCTGGGAGACAAGAAACCTTTACCAAGGTGACCTTTAAAATCCCTGTAATAGAAATGTAATAATAAAATATTTAAACATAATATTTCATGTGTATTTGCATGGTTACTGCAGTATGTTTGCTCTCCTAAAACTTGTGACTTAGCATTCTGCCTCCCATTTCCATGGTGCATGATGATTCCTTTAGTTTCTAATAACATCCCTTTGTTCAAAACTCAGTTCAAAATGGCAGGTTTATACCTTATATAGGAAAAGAAGCATTAGAAGTGTATAACAGGCTTTCTTCATATATTAGGTGGTATTGGGCCATATATGTGTGGCTCAGTGAGTGGATCATCCATTAACACTCATAACCCTCCACCGAAGACAAGAAGTATGATTTTCCTAATGTTCAAATTGGGGCAGTCTTATGGCAGCCTCTTCTCTGAGGACAGCCAACAAAATAATGACTCTGGATTCCAGCAGAGTGGGCTTCAGCTTGTTCAGAGAACTGGTAGGCAGGAACCAGTACAGGGCAAAGGGACAGGGAAAGCTTTCTGGTTATGAAGGAGAGCCTTTGCAAATAATAATCCATTCCAAAGTGCAGCAGAGTACAACAGTAGCAGGTAGACAGTATCACTGAAGACAAAACTCTTAACTGAACTGAAGCACAAAGAAGAAGTGTAATAAAAGAGGAAGTGAGGATACGTTAGAGTCAAGGAGTATTATAGAAGAATTTGGTGTGCATGCGTGTGTGTGAAGGGACTGTGTTAGAAGTTGAAACTGGTGGCAGATGTATTACCTTCCAACTCTTGTTATGGGCAAAATGAGAGAACTTTATCTGTGGAGCTAAAAATTTACCTGTAGTCAAATTTAAAAGTCTAAATAATAAAGCAAATAGTTACTGTTAGTTTATTTACAATTATAGAAATTCCTATAACCAAACAATCTAATTATTGAGAAGCATTAATACAGACAAAGTTGTTCTATAATCTATTCCTTTTCTCTGATGTTATGCTCACCCTTCCAGTATCTCTCTGGTTCCTAACATTGACAGTTTAAGCCCTCTTCAAAAAGGCTGAGCGAGAAAATTGTCAGCAGCTTGAGATATTTACTAGAGTATGAGGCTCATGACAGGTGTCCCTTCCTTATCAGTCTTGAGGTTTGCCTCAGGCAAAGCAGCCTCAGGCTACTTTTATGTTTCCTTGCCCCATCCTGCTCCCTTTCCCCTGCTCCCAGGGAAGGGTGAAAGCTGTCCACAGGTCCTCAGTATAGCCCAGGAGCTGTTTGTCCCACAGGGACTGCCTGGGGATGTCAGCCCTTTTCCCTGCTGACAGTCATAGAGCTGGAGCTCAGACAGGCTGGGCAATGGGTACTTGGCCATGGGACACCTGGTAAACCCAGCTCAGCCCCACATAGGCCCAGAACAGCCCAGCCACACCCTGGAGTCTGAAATGGGCAGTCCCAAACCTGTGTCCTTCTGTTAGTAACAGCAAAACTCACATTTATTAGGGTATAATACTCTTTATTGGTTCTCGGCTAAAGTATGTCTGTCTTCACCTCTTGGGTGTTAGTTAAACCTACGCAACAGACTTCTCTAGCTTAATTCATATAAAGGGCCAGTTTGATTACTTAATGACTACATGGGTTTGTCAGACCCTTACAGTATTCACAGAGCTAAGCTAAAATAGTCTAAACAATAGCCAGCTGGCAGATGGGCTGTTGTTAGCACAGATAAAACAGCCTAAAATCAGCAGAGGCTAAGACAGATCAGCTCAAGTCCTAAGGCCCTGTACTATCGGGTCAACACAAAGGCTATGACTAAAGTCATATTTACTGGCCTACAGATGGGAAAAAGCAATAAGGAAGTCTTCTACAGGTGGAAGCAGCAAGAGGCAGGACAAGGAAGGGTCTAATGCTGAACAGGACAACAACCCAGTGACAAAGGACTTGGAAAAGTCTGAAAGTACTCAGCACTTCCTTTGCCTTGCTCTTTAGTGGCAGGGTCTGCTCTCAAACTGTTACGGACTGTGGCTAGCATCAGAATCTGGGTGAGTGAAGATAGACCCATGATAGACAATGGTCAAGGTAAGACCCACTCGAGTAATTCAGAGACAAAAATTCACAGGACTGGCTTGGATGTGTACAAGGATGTGGAAAGAGCTGGCTGATCTCATTGAAACACCAGTTTCTATTATCTCTAATAAGTCATGGTGACTGGGTGAAGTCTCTGATGGCTAGCAAACATAAATGTGCCTGTTTTCAAAAGGCAAGAAAGAGGGTCTGACAAACCACAGCCAGCCTAACCTCAATTTGCAGGAAGGTTATGGACCAAATGTTCCTGGAAACAACTAGACAAATGGCAGACAGGAAGGTGATTGGAAATAGCTAACACATAATCCCCAAGGACATACTGGGCCTAACCAACATGACTATAATCTGTGGTGAAATTACTAGTTCTGTGAATGAGAGGATAGCAATGGATGTCATTTACCTTGAACTAAGCAAGGCCTTAAAAATTTTAGGCAGAAAATAGACTGGACCACTGGGCTGCTGGACTAGTGATCAACTGTTCAAAGACCAGTTGGGAGCTTATTATTTATAGCACTCCTTAGGGTGTTGTATTGGTACTAATACTGTTTAGTATCTCCATTATTGACCTGGACAATGAGATAGAACACTCAAAAACTGACACTAAACTTGAGGAAGTAGAATATGTTTGGAGGGTAGATCTACCGTACAGAAAAACTGACAGCTTGGAGCTGGCATCATCAGGAACCTTATGAAGTGCAACAAACACGAAGTCCATCACCTGGAAGAATAATCCCACGCGATGATAATTCAGGATGGGTAGTTGCTGGCTAGGGAGCTGCTTTGCAGAAAAAGCCTGTGGATTTTGAGACAATTAATTAAATATGAGTTAGCAGTACACTCTTGTAGTGGTGAAAGCAAAGAGGATATTGGGATACATCAGCAGAAAAAGAGCTGGCAGAATGAGAGAAGTGACTTTTCTCCATGCCACAACACTTGCAAGACTACATCTAGAGTACTGCCTAGTGGAAGGCCACTAAAATAGTTTGGGACTGGATCACATGACATAGAAGGAAAGCCTGATAGAGGTGGGCTTGTTCATCCAAAGGCGGGTCAGATAGCTGTCCTCAATTACTTGGTGAGGGGCTGTAGCAAGATGGAGCTAGACTTCCAGAGATCCACAGTGACAGGACAAGTGACATTGGACCCATGTTGCAGCCAGGAAAATTCTGATTAAAAAGTAGGAAAAAAATCTTCACAGTGAGGATCATCAACCACTTGAATAGATGCTCAGAGAGACAATGGGAACTCCATCCTTGGAGTAATATTAGCAGTAATATTACCATTATTACCATGCAGTAATATTTGATACCATAGGACAAATCACTGCAGTCATGTTGTGAGTAATAATTCTTTTCATTATTTATTTCCTAATCTTGAAATATACACAAAATTGTTTTGAGTGGTATTTGTATATTAAGTGTATATCCCATAGGGATTACCATTTATTTGTGTTTTTTTCTCAATCTTTCTTGACTTAGTTACCCTACTTTTAGACATTTTAGACAGAAGTAATTGTCTAATAATACTTGAATGCTAAAAGTTGCTAGGGTGTTTGTCCTTCCTAAAGAAGGGAAGAATAAAAAGCTGAAAGAAGGACACAGGGAAGTTTGAGAAAGTCAGGTAGAGCCGCCTGTTGCGGACAGTGCTCAGAAAGGACTTTCAATTTACCTTCTGCAAGTTTGTATCTCTTGGTAATACAATTAATGGAAGCACCTGAAAATTGCCTGAGAAAGCCAGACTTAACAAACTATAGACCAGAAAAAGAAAACCCCTTCAATTAAAGCAGAAACTTCTGAAAAACACCTCGGTGTGCACTGTAGAAAATGTGAAGGGTTCTACAAAAACTTTTGACACCAAAATAGGCTTTTTGACCTTTTCTGTACTAGAAAATTCACTGTGCAATGCTACCAGCTTGTTAGTCTAGATATTTCCCTAATTTTGTTGGGTAGCTAAATAGCTGAACTGCAGAGAGGTTGAGGACCCTGAAAAGTCTCTATTATAGTTTTAGAACTTCTGCAGAATACCCAACTCTCTTGAATACCAGCTAATTATAACTCACTGTTTTTTCATTTTCCTATACATGATCTACTGAATCTAGGTATGAGTCATGTCCTGAGTTAATCAAAATATTAACATACCTGAGAATATTATTCATGGCAAACTTTTCTAATTATTCCTAAAAATTTGTAGGTATGTAAAACATTTTCTAGCTTATATGAAACTGTGGGAAATTAATCTTTTAACTTTAAAATATTCTTGTATCCTTGCTGAATCTGAATCATTTGACCACAAACTTTATAATTGCTCTGTGGTCAAGCTACAGTGCCATTTGAACTCTTAGCTGAGTTCTTTAGTGATTAACTCTTGATTTATGTGGAATCTAATAATTAGTTATTAAAGGATGTTTGTGAGGTTTTTTCCATAGCTGCATGTCTTAGGGGAAATTGTGAAGATGAATCAACTACTTTCTAACTGGGGATTAAAATTTTTAAATGGAAATCAACACAAAGTTTCCTGAAAAAACCCATGTAGTAGCATATATTGTTAACTTCTGGCCACTTCAATACAGAATCATAGAATAATTTAGGTTGGAAAAGACCTTTAAGATGATCGAGTCCAACTGTTAACCTAGCACTACCAAGTCCACCACTAAACCATGTCCCTAAGCAC
Source organism: Phalacrocorax aristotelis (assembly GCF_949628215.1). NCBI lineage: Eukaryota > Metazoa > Chordata > Aves > Suliformes > Phalacrocoracidae > Phalacrocorax > Phalacrocorax aristotelis. The sequence goes on along the minus strand of NC_134276.1, from coordinate 107,077,966 downwards.
CACATCTATATGTCTTTTAAATACCTCCAGGGATGGGGGACTCAACCACTGCCCTGGACAGCCTGTTCCCATGCTTGGCAACCCTTTTGGTGAAGAAATTTTTCCTCATATCCAATCTAAACCTCCCCTGGTGTAACTTGAGTCTATGTCATCTCATCCTGTCCCTTGTTACTTGGAAGAAGAGACTGACAGCCACCTCGCTACAACTTCTTTTCAGGTTGTTGAGGACAATGAGGTCTCCTCTCAGCTTCCTTTTCTCTAGGCTAAACAACCCCAGCTTCCTCAGTCGCTTCTCATGAGACTTGTGCCCTAGACCCTTCACCAGCTTCATTGCCCTTCCCCTTCTTTGGTTTCAGTAACAGAAACAAAGTCAAGAAAACATCCAAACAAAGAAGACAGTAGAGACTAACACACCTTTTAAACAGTAACAGTGCAAGTTAACTAGGAATAACAACTGTCTATATTTTTTAAGCCTTTTAAAAATATTGTCTGCAGAGCAATAGCAGAGATATCTTAGAGGGAAAAAAACCCCTGTATCATTTCCACTGTATTGCTATAAATCAGCTCCTGACCGCACAAACAGCCAAGTAAGGGTACTGATGTGATCTCTTTAGCCACCAGTTGTTCATGTGGACCCACGTGTCCCACTTTGGATTCCACCCATTCTGCTTTCCCCAGGCCCCAAGATTCACTTCTCTTCATTCCAACTTCCCAATTCTATCTCCTAAAAGCATAACATTAGAGTGATTATTTTTAAGTAAATAATAAGAATTGCAAAGAAACAACATTGTTGGTTCATGCTTAGCACACAGCCTAATCACTCAAATCTTGGGGAAATGGAGAGGAGAAAGGAAGAAAATGGAAAGGAGCTGGAAGCATCAAATGGTACTGGAAGGCTAACAAGCAGTGACATTGTTGTGACAGTATCACCATTTGAACAATTTCCTCTGGTTTTATTTGGCTCAAAGAACTGTATTTGCCGCATTCAAGGGCTGTAGCATGGCTGGGCTCAAGAGCAAGGCTGGAGCTGGGAGTAGCCATTGTGCCAGCAGCCCCAGGGGAGGCCTTTCCCTGCCTGCCCCCTCGCAGCTGCCTGGAGCCAGCTGTGCCCACCAACCTCAGGACTGCCTTCCCCAGGGACCACTGCCTGGACCACGGGACAGGTGGGGAAAAGGAGGCTGTGTCCCAGCAGCTGCCTCTCCTGCTGTCTCTGCAGTCTCTGTTGATTTCTGTTGCAGCACCATTTGCCTCTAAGAAACTCGCTTGTTGCACCCATTTAACCCTTAAACCTCTCCTCCCTGGCTTCTGTCCTCCATGTCCCTGGGTTTCAGCCTTCCTACCTCAAGTCTTTACACAAACTTCAGTCTCCCTCAGTGTTTTGGGAGGACAAACTCAGTTTTTCCTCACCCATTTCCTGTCAAAACTGGCTCTCCTTTCCTCCTGGCTTCTCTCAGCTAATTTTAAAACTCCATATAAACTAATTTCCATTTCCTATTGCTTTCCAACTCCACTTTTTTGGGGTGAGACTTCCAGTTGCAGTCTCGGTGTCCTCTTCCCACCTCTCACTCATCCTCAGGCCTTACCACAGGCCCCTTCAGGGGTCCTGGTTTTAGGGCTGTTCTCCTAAGCCCTCCCCACAGCAGAGCCTATTTATGGCAGCATCTGCTCCAAGTAGTTTCCTTCTCCTTTTCTCTTCCCTGGCATTAGCAAATTTACAGTCACTAAGAGGACAGGAGGCTGACTCTGTGTTCCCTTTTGACACAAGGTTTACGATATAATTTGTGGAACACAGGACACCACATTTTTCCTGAAACCACTGACCCATGTCTTTTGTTCAACACTAGGAAAATAAAAAAAGAAAGTAGCAATAAAGCACCTGGCATCATATTTCTCTTGACTGACTCCTGATAAAGTGACAGGTTTGAGGTTAATTTTCCCAAATGTATTTATTTCTAAAACAGAGCCTCCCAATGCTGTGAAAATATATGTATCATATAATTTGAAATGTTTTAGAGTAACAGTGATGACAGCTTAAAGGAGAATACAAAAAGGGAAGTAAAAATGATTTAAGACTCCAAGTGTGTCTCCGGCTATGTGGATGAACCTACTATCATAGTTAATTGGAGTCATACCTAGAAAGAGAAGAGGAAGCTTCCACCTTCAGGTGTAAGAAGACAGTATAGTGAAAATACCAGGCACTATACCTACCATAATCAACCTAGACGTTAAGTTTCTTTCCCAAATGTATGTTCTAAATTTCCCAGGCTCCCTGTGAAGCCCATGCTCCTGCAGTATCTGACATGAGCCACACTATGTCTTCACATCAGCCAGCTCATAGTGGTAATACTGCTTTAGAAGTACTGATAAGAATACCCTGATAAGTACCATAAACACCAAATACATATTAAATGTCTCAGCAATGAAAGCATATTGATACCAACTAAAACTCAACTTATAGATGGGAGTGTGTTTTTGAGTGTACTCTCAAGAAGAAAGATTTTAAGAATTTTTCAGTCCCCTGAAATACACATGCTACTTTTTTGTTTTGTTTTGTTTTGTTTTAATAATTGTGGGACTCCTAAATTGCTGTTGGCATGATTAATGGTATCTATGTGTGTAAAAAAAAGTAGCTCTCTACATCATTACATTAAAGTAATATCAGAAAAACAAGATGTTATTTCATACCAGTATTAGTAAACTGGAGTGCAAATTATTGACACAACTTAGCATTAATACGATTGCCTCTGCTGTTCTGTTTATAGCAATAACTTTAGGGCACTCTCAGGTATATTTTTGTCAGATAGTGTATCTTTTTATGTTGGATTTGACATATTGTGTAAAGGCCATTCTTAACCATATTACTGAAGAACAAGAACATTCTTAACCATGTTACTGAAGAACGTTTTTAAACCGGTAATAATTAACCAACATACCGCTCATCACAAAAGCAATGAATTTTTGTCCAATACAGTTCCTCCATTTTGTCACATAAGTAGTTCTCTTTCTTAAGAGTCACTATTACAACAGAAATGAGACTACGTGAGCAATCCTTTTAATACCTTCAGCTTTTCACTGGTCTGGATATTGTGCTGTCATCTAACAACTTTGACTTCCTTTTGTGCCTACACATTTCTCTGTGTTCAAAACAGTTATGATCACACACGAAGTAATTTAAAACTTGGTTGCTTCTTTTCAGGTGAAGTTTTGCAATTCTAGCAGAATGAACTAAATCAGCATTGATTTTTCTTACATTTAAAAATATTACTTTGACCCATTCTCAACTCCATGCAGACTACCACCACTCTAGTTGTGAAGTCTGTAATCAGTTGACTAGGAAGAAACTGAGAGCACATATTTTTCATTAATATGATTCAAAGAAGCAAAGCAGTGTTCTGCTGTGGCAGCATGCATAGTTCTTGTTTCTCAGTCACCATTTAGTGAACTCAGGTGCTCTTGAGTGCTTTTGGATTTGTAGTGCAGTCCTAAACAGATTTGAGAAGAATATGGTTTAAGGACATTTGTTCACTTTCTTCTCAGTTGCCTGTAGTCCTTTTATCTAGGTTTCTGTTTAGTGCCTGTTAAGTAAGCTAATGAAAGTGACCCATCCATGTTTCAGCAGACTTGTAACTGGTCTGCCTTCTTGGCAATGAAGTGTGCAGACTTCAATGCAATCTCATTGTCAATTTGAAATATTTTTATTGGTATTTCAGAGTGACTATTATGGGACTGGGTCTTAAACTCTGTCCACTGATGATATTTTTCCCCCTAACTGAAGCAAATTTTAAAGTTTCCTGTCTCCCCCCCCCCAGCAAGAGCAATGCGGTATGAAGGAAGTATGAAATTAGTATCTATTGTGACAACTACAGTAGACTAGGAATTCCTACCAAGATTAATAATTGCTTTGCATACTCTAAGAACATAGGAAGATATGAACTAAGAAACATTGCAAAGTGAATAAATGAAACACTGAAAGCAGTGGAGCATATTGATGGAGGTTTTCTGCAGGAAGTGAAAATAAAGAACAGATAGCTGGAAATCTTACTGCACATTACCATGGATACAAAAGCTTACAACACAGACTTAGAGAAATAAGTGACGGAAATGCCTAGCTACTTTCAGTTAACGGTTTATTACAGATGTCATTGCTGCAGACATCAGGAATCAAGGAGTAGTGTCCTTGCCTAGTAAACCCACTTTATGCATTAGAGAGAATGTGGATGGAAGTGCTTGTGAGAGCCTAAAAAGCGAGCAGTGGAGAAATTTATATTGCAGCTGCTCAGCCACACTACAGTTTCCTAACGCTCAAAGAAAGAAGCCAATCTACTACCTGTCTGCCATCCCTTCCTGAGTTGTAGCAAGAAAAGCAGAGGAAAAAAAAATTGTCAAGGTGCCACAAGGTCTAGTGGCTCCCTCTGTGCCAGGGCAGCTGCGGGGCACTGGGTCAGCCTTGCAGCAAATAATTTCTGTTTGCCACAGTAATATTGACAAACAAATACAGCACATGCATCCACATGCACATTTCAGTACTGAACATTTTGGAACTTCAGTATCACTTTACATTTCTCATGTTTTCATATTATTACTAATACCTCTTTTTTTTTTTTGTCTAATTTTGTACATGCCAATATTGAGAATTATTATTGTGATATATATAAATTATATATTTTATATATTTATATAATTAATTATATATAAAATATATATATGCAGTAAATAAAATAGTTACTAGTATATAAACATCACTTGATTATGAAGAAGCAGAAATATTTCAGAGTGAAAAAAACCCCTATGGACTTGTGCAATATGAAGCTACATCCTAAATGACAGACTGTTAGAAGAGAGATGGATCAAAGGACCATTGCCTTCATTTTTCAGAAAGGACCTGAGTAACATGTTTAAGAATTTGAGAATTTAAAAATCTTTAGGAAGCCAAAGGTGCTGCTAGTTAAGATACAAGATATTTCAGGAGTGAATTGGAAGAAATTACCATTCATTTCTATATAAATATGGACCATCTCTTAAAAATTTTTTAAATCTTTACATCTAACTTTCAGTGGGATTTAAGTATCTTTGAGGAGTGGAGCCCTGGTGCCTATCTGCAGAATTAGGTACCTAAATATCTATATGTATGTGGACCTAATTGTTATGTCTATAATTCCAGAGTCAGAAATGAAACCAGATTGTTATTCCTATGTCTTAGATGAAAATCCATCTTTTCTTCATATTTATAATTACAAAAGCTTAATTAACTTCTGGCCTGACTCTTACTCATATATGTTATATTGTGTTTTGTTGACAGCATAATAAATTCTGGAATGAGGAAGAGAGAATGAATCAATAACATTTCCGCAGCAGTGATGAAAGTGGGAAAGAAGTGTGGAGTTTCAGCATTAGCCACATTTTTGCCAGCCATTCTCCCAAGAAAATTCAAGGCCTCTGTAAACAACCAGCTCTAGAAGGAATAGGACCTACCATTGACTCCAGTATCAATGAGAGCAGGAAGTAAGTGATAGCAATACCATTGTGTACTATAGAAGTAATGTTCAAATAGGGCAAGTCAGTGAAGTTGCAGTCTAATAAAACTATCTTTTAACTTGCATTTTTCTTTCTTTATTCTGAGTTGCAGGGACAGACAAAAACAAAGCAATCTGCTTAGTTTTCTGTTTGTTATTTTTAAGCACATTTACCTTATACAGCATTACTTTTTAAGAAAGGATTTCTAAATAACTGTACTTTACAGTTCCCCCACCCCTGAACAGGACAGAATAAGATAATTTCCTTTGAATATGCAGAATAAAATCAGTAGCCTTTGTATTCTAGCTGTGTATTCACTGACTTCCTTTTCCACAAAAATTCATGCCTTCGAGTGTACCCATTAACTGTGTGACTCTCCTGTCATCCTTTTTGAAAACAGATGTTATCCTAAGATTCAATAGAGTACTCTTGACATTCTTACAACGGCTTGAACATTTCCTTTAAAATCATTCAGGAAATCTATATTTATTTGATGGACATTAAATTACTTAATAGGTAATTAAATCTTGTCAGTGTGTGAAAAATGTAATATGATCATTTTTTACATGCAACCAGTCATAAGATTCTCCTGGATGATAGGTGCACAATAAACTCTGTTAGGATCAGATTAGCAGCAGTAATTGTAACCCAGCTAGCTACACAGGTTCAGAAATAGTTCCAATTAAAATGTCTGGAAATTAAAGTAGAGGTTAGGTGGAAGTAATGCCTAAATCTAAAATGATTCAAAACTAGATTTAAGATTTTTTTTAGAACTACAATGTGAAGTGCCATGCCCATGAAGTAATAGTAACAGCTGACTAAAAGGCAGGCCAGCAAGGTTGCCTTCATTCTTCAGCCTATTTGTTCCACTTCCCTCCAACTTATAGGACTAAGCTAATATTTCTGAAGATCACATATTAGCTCATTTGGTGAATTGCCACTTGATGTGTATTTTTCTCTAGAGAATGGAAAAATTTAAGACATGCATACAGCTTGGCTTCCCCATATCACAGCAGAGAACTGTTAGCTATTATGAATACAAATCACAGAGTAGAAAGCCCCAAAATAGGGAATTCTCTCTCCAGGGTCTACTTCTACCTTAGAGATGGTCAGATATATTGCTGAATCTAGATACTACTGAATAAAGAAATATGATGGTTCTCCAAGAACAAAGTAATAGGATCTCTCTCCCCATCACATCCCCTGATCCATCTTCACAATCTGCTCTCAAATTTTGCAAGAGGTGAAAGAAAATCAGAGTGAAAGTAGCATATTTGGATTGCAGTAGCATTACTAAGTGGAAAGTAGAATTTTATCTTTGCATGCCAGAACTGATGTATACTATTCATATTGTGATATTGTACCTCACCTTTTTTGACAGCCATATGGAATACTTCAGTTTATATTGGCATACATACGAGAATAGCTATTGCGTATGAGATTAATTACATTGATATGAGAGAACGCAAGCCTCCTTCTATAGTTACAACATGAACACTAACTATATCAGCTATATATTAATATTCTGCTCATGAAGTTTAATTAGTAAAAAAATACAGCTGGAGAATTATTCATTACAACCAATTGTAACTAATTGTCACCAAGGTTTCTTAATTATTCACTTTGGCTGGAAGCTAATGAGTTTCATGTCCTACTTGCTACTTAGCAAAGAAATACATTTTCACCTATATATACCAAGAGAGAAAAAGAGTATGATTATTTGCAGGCAAGTTTTAGCTTTCATGGAAGATATTTGTTTCAGAAATCACAAAATTTTTACTGGTTAATCAAAAAAAAACTTGTGGCGTGTCTTGAGGAGAACAAGGGGCATAGTTCTTGGAATATAATAAACAGTCTATCATATTTTTCATTTCCACTTATTTTTGTCTTGAAGATAAACTTTTCCTATGCAAATCATAAAACTGTATGTCCTTTCCCACCTTGAAAGCATCAGTTATTCGAAGAGGAGTTGTTGTGTTAGGGCCTTTCTAGCTTCATGTTAGATCATGCTGCTGTCTCTTATTTCACACAGTAGTTACCCCACTTGATGTTTTCTTAATTGTCATAGAATCACGGTTAAGGTTGGAAAAGACCTTGAAGATCAAGTCCAACCGTCAACGCAGCACCACCATTCCTCCTAAACCTTGTCCCTAAGTGTTTTTTGAACACCTTCAGGGATGGTGACCCCACCACTTCTCTGAGCAGCCTGTTACAATGTCTGACCACTATTTCAGTGAAGAAATTTTTAGTAATATCCAACCTAAACCTCCCCTGGTGCAGCTTGAGGCCATTTCCTCTCATCCTATCGCTTGTTACTTGGGAGAAGAGTCCAACCCCTGCCTCGCTACAACCTCCTTTCAGGTAGCTGTAGAGAGCGATAAGGTCTCCCCTCAGCCTCCTCTTCTCCAGACTAAACAACCCCAGCTCCCTCAGCTGCTCCTCATAAGACTTGTTCTCTAGACCCTTCACCAGCTTTGTTGCCCTTCTCTGGACACAGTCCAGCAACTCAATGTCCTTCTTGTCGTGAAGGGTCCAAAACTGCACACAGCATTCAAGGTGCGGCCTCACCAGTGCCGAGTACAGGGGCACGATCACCCCCTCAGTCCTGCTGGCCCCACTGTTCCTGATACAAGCCAGGATGCCATTGGCCTTCTTAGCCACCTGAGCACACTGCTTGCTCATGTTCAGCTGGCATATGGATCTTTTTACATATGGATTAATTCCTGTTAAATTAATAGCTGGTTATTTAGATAAATTCAACATTTAGCTAATTGTTTTAGAACTCTAAATTAAAACAAAATTTTCCATTCATTTTGCCGTCTCTCCTTCCATGTCTGTGTTTCTTTCAGAGGACACTTACCTTAGCAAGCTAAAGCAATTTTTATTTTTTTTAATGAGAAATCCCTTACGACTTTTGGTTGCTTTCAGTTGTTTCTGTGGTCTCAAAGTGGTTTTGGTGTGTTTGATCTAAATTCCTTTTGAAGGAAACTTTCTGGGTAGGTTCCAGAAACTCCCGCAGCATGTGCCTAGTACACTCCACACCATCCATTCATCACCAGCTGTCCCTGAGATCCTTGGGAGATCCACTTTCAGGTGGTTCATATTACAAAGGTGTTCAAGTGTTGCATTCTCCCTTTGTATGCAACTCTAAGATCCTTACAAACCTCTATTTCTGTGCCATTCTGACCATCTAGTTGTTCATCTTTGCCTGTTACCTTTTCTTAAATTTCCTAAACAACTGTAATCTACCTGTGACCTTTAGCAACCCCTTCTTCACATCCCAACTTGTTCTTAACTTTTATTTTTAAATTCTTTTTTTTTTCCTAGTAGATGTGTTCCAGATCCCATTGCAAAGGCAGCACCAGAGAGGAGCAGCTTATGTCTCTGAGCAGACTGCCATATGGAAGCAGCTTTCCCATTAAAGGACTGAGCATTTCTCAGAGATGCAGTCACATCATAGCAGCCTTAGGAGGCAGAGAATCTTCTATATGTGGGACCAGCATTGGTTCAAATTCAGGATGCTGAGGGCAATCCTTTTGAGTTACAGTCACCGATGGTGGCAGCACCACAAACCCATTTCAGTGATCTCAGTTAAATATTCAGACAAGAGGATACTAACAAAAGGCTATCGTTCTTCTCTCCATGGCACACACAGGAGAATCTTCCAAGAAAAGGCATTGTGCTTTGTTACATCTTGCAGTCTCCATATGTGGCCTCTGTCAACACCTTTTACAAAGAGTTGCACCAAACTCGATATAATTTTTGCTATTCCCTACAGCTGTCATCAATTGTTTAATGTGTTGCACCTTCAGTCAACACACCCATTTCTAGCCAGGATAAGTATACTTCTTTGACAAGCATGTCTCTTGATAGGGACAGATAGTGGGATATATATTAAAATAAGTGGTTCCTAAAGCTGCAGGTGAAACTTTTCATTTGGCTATTATGCCAGAAATTTCCTGTCTATTCCTTACCTTTTTTGAGCACATAGTCCAACTTTGCTACACAGGTAACATGACATGATACTAGAGTAATCTTTAGCACTTCACGATGTAGTGTGCTGTAGCTCGTATCTGTAGAAGAATTACAGTTTCAAAAATGTATGTATCTTTACATGTTAATTGATGATAAACGCTTTTCCTGTAGCTGTACCAGATTGTGCAATCACTTTGCTCTTGATGTGGCTGAAGATGACAAATGCTTCCTAGTGATCATAGTTATCCTTTGTCATACCTAGTAAGGCTGTGTTGTGTTCTTTGCAGACATGAAATAAGAAAAGTACCATGGCCAGATGCACACCATCACCCAGAAGCTGCATACCTAAGCAAATAAATTAAGCAATTATTTCCTCCTCATAACCACTGCCATGGACAGCATAAGAGCAGCCAAGCTGTAAGCAGAAGCTAGAGACCATCTCTTTAATTTTTCATGTTAACAGTTGCCAGCTAATGCTTTAGAAGTTATTTTGGTGAAAACAGATGCATGAGAAACTCCATCTAAATTCATCTTATCTGTGAGAGGCGCATAAATGTCAGAAGGTCCAGTAACATGCTGCCCAGACTAAGCTTTACTGTTGTATGGGAAGGTATAAACTAATCAAGTTTTAGTCACACAAATGGCTACTTCAGAGAAGACAAAGAAACAATGAGTGGAGGTTAATTATGTCTCATTCCTCCCAGAACTCAAGAGAACTATTATCTTACATACAGAGAATAATAATTCCTATTACCCTGAGAGAGCTTGAGTACACCTGGTATTATATGAAGGTTCTCTCTACTAACAAAAAGGCAAGGATGGAGAGTTGTGCTGTTCAGTGTTAACTGATACTAGTAGCCCTGTTACCAGTCAGGACAATTTGTGCCACAGCCACTCAGATGTAAAATTTCTAAATATGTCTTGCCAGTTTAAAAAATTAGGTTAACTGTACCCAGTTAAATCACACACTTGCCACCAAAGAAACTAGCCCCAGTCCAAAAGATTTCGACATGTCTCTGCCCCATCTTGCATTTTGCAGCAACACCCTCCAAGCGCTCTCAGGGGAAACCTCTACAACCGCCTGTAACTCTGGAATCATAATCATTCACCTCTGTATTCAGACACGCTTTGCTTGAAAGCAAGGATGTAAATATTTATTTCTGTGTTGGAAATCTTATGTAATTTTGCCAGATGGCAATTAGATCCACAGGCTGTTCTCAGCTGTTGAAGGTCCCATGTTCCCTTTTACAACACATGCCTGACAAGTGAAAATGTGACAGAGTATTTTGTATTCTTTTGGAGATGGTTGTTTTTCAGAATTATTATTCAAAATACAAGCAAATGCATTTTAGCTACTGATTCTATCAATCTTATCTACTTGCATTGTTACAATCAACTGCCTGAAAACAAGTTTATGGACTGATTGCATTTAGATTTGGGCCAAATCTGTTTTCTTTTCCTATTACTTATCTTAGCTAAACGCTTACACATTTAAATATCTTATAACTTTTTGACATACTATCTCACTGACATTTTTTCCTTTTAGAACCTCTTAAACTACTTCTTCAAATACCTTATGTGTTGCATGTTTAAATGCATAACTAAAAAAAAGTTCTGCAAAATAAAATGAGATGGTAAAAACTTTTTTTTTATTATTTGTATTTACTCAATTTAATGTCTGGCAAAGACCCCTTTCAATTCATGTTCATTTCATTTGCTGTAATTATTTTCTCCCTTTCTTCTCTTTTCTGACAGGGATGAATTGCCCATTAGTTCTCAAAGAACCATCTCTAAACCTTTTGAGTTCCTTCTGTGGTTCTACCAAATGGGGATCAGTAAAATTTAGAGAAGCATGGAGCTGGATCAAATGTTGGCAGAGGAATCAGTCCCTGTTTGAAAATCAATTAAAACACTGTGTTAACATGTGGTTCTGAGGCCATGATACATTAACCATAGACTTATACAAATATTCTTGGAAAAATGGGAAGAAGGTTAATCAGGGCAGGTTAAGAAGCCCTGATTACAACAAGCATTCAGATTCTATGTTTTCCTTAGTGGTGTAGCTTAGGCTGTTGTTTAACCCTTACCCTAACACAGAAACACAGGCATGTTTGAGTGAGGTTCTCTAGAAATTATTATCCATGCATCTGAATTTCCAGTTTGTCTCCTGGACACTTCTCTTTTAATCACAACTGTGATATTTCTGTTATTAAATACAAATGAGTGTGGTAGATTTAAAAACAAAAAAATACCAAGTATTTTTGGAAAATTTATTTTTTTTCTTTGCAAAATTTTCCTTTGCTAATTTAATTTTTAAAGTTTTACTTTTCAGTATTTTAACCATCTTACCAGACTAATTCTGGACTACCTCACGGGCATTGTCAGCCATAGTAACCCATTAAAGTAAGTGTACAAGGCTGACTGTCAATGAAGGAAAGCCTTTAAAGGCAACAGTCAGTTGAGAAAATATTGGTACTTTTCTTCAGGTTTTTTTGAGATAAGGATCAAATTGTATTTTTTTTCATCAATATGACTAGCAGTTTAATGAAATGTGAAAATTTACTCATTAATAAAATTGCATTTTTAACATGATCATCTTGATTAAAGAAAAATGATGAGATTTTCTACTGCCATCATACAAATTTTTTGTTGTATAGGAAGAAAAATCACAGAAAAAAAACCACCAAAAGAACATTAGTAATTTCTTTGATATCTTCCTTTTTAGTTTTCAATTAAAACTTAATAGGAATAGGCAATAAACACAATAGTTATGAATGTCCAAAGGAAGACTAAGGGCAAGGTATTTGGATAAGCAAACCTTATCAGATTCAATTATATAGTATCCTTAGTAATCCTTATATTTCTACCTAGTTTAAGTGTTTAGTTATACTAATTATTGCTGTACTTTAACAGCGCTTAAAATACATCATGTTGACAACATCTGATGTATGTTCTCTTATGAAATTTATTTTCAGTGAGGCTGTAGGATAGGACTTAAAGTCATGCCTTCCAGGTTCTAATTCCTATCACTGATTTTAAATTTGAACATCTGATTAAAAACCCACCTGAGTTATCTAAAAGCTTTGCATCAGCCTCTTGAAAAGGTTCCCATGCAGCTGCCTGTAGAGATTGCTTTATGCACACAGACTCCCAAAATGGGAAATATTATAGCAATTCTGTAAAAGATTCAAGCAGGAAAAAAGGAAGAAAAAATGATGACAAGGAGAAAATAAAATTATTATAAATGACATTCTTGAAAGGAAGCCCTTAATGAGAATGAAACAAAAATGAACAAATATATAACATATACACATTCTGCAATGAAACAATTAAAGTAACACTTGACTTTTTAAAATCACTCTTTCCAATGTTAATTCATTCATTTTCTATTTCTGATTTCTTATATGACATTTCAATCACATTTTCATTTTTTTTTCCTCATTTTTTCCAGTCCTGAGTTTTGGTGCTTTTTTGTAAGGGAGAGAGGAGAGGTAATTTTTCTATACCTCCTCAATATTTTACCATATTCTTTCCTTCTGTTCCTTCTTCCAAATACTTGTCTAGATTTAGTAATATTTGTTTATCCACATATGACGTAGGCGGTTAGGAATTACAAGTGAAATGTCAGGTTTAAAAAACTATAATACCACATTAATTATTTTCTCCAAGTAACACTTTTTTTGCTTCACAGTGTTCCTCTGAACATTATTAAGTGTTGGGTGTGGGTTTTTTTTTTGTTGTTGTTGTTTTGTTTTGGGATTTGGTTGTGGTTTTGTTTTAACAAAAGGATAATTCTGACCAGCATAGGTATCTTCTAGATAAATCATATCTGTGACTTGCTTGTGTAGAATCTTGCAGTAATTTTGAACTTGATTGAACAGGGTATTTAAGCTAAAGACAAGGTTTCTGCATAAAAGAAGGTTATCATAAGGTTTGGATAGAAAAATGAGAACAGTTCCTTTAAAATATTTTCTCACTTAAGGCTCACTTTTGATATACCTGCAACAGGTATTAACCTATTAAAAAGTATAATTTCAAGCTTTTAAATTTCTGAATTCAAAGGAAGCTTGAAAAGACAGTCTTAATACCTTGTTGTCAAATATACAGGTTAAAATTCTGGTAATAGTGAAATTATTGAGAGTTCTACCATTGGATTAAATTATTTTATCCACTATTTTTCTGCAGCTTTATTTCCCACAGTTATGTGCCTTCTGTTTCACTTTAAAAACTTATGAGAGAATCTTGGAAATGAATCCTACCATGACTGTTTAGGTTTCTGAACCCTGGAACATACCCTAACAAAGTCTTTCTTTTTAAACATAATCAGCTAAAATCTTCCGAAGCACATTTCTGTGTCTTTTCACGTAACTCAGTTTTACTTCCTCTGTATAGATCCCACATGTCTGGTTTGGCAATATGGCATCAAAGTGAAAGGAAAACAGTTAAATCAATACATTTGCTGAAGAATTGTTTCTGCTTCAGTGTACACAGCTACACAGAATCCTGAAACATCTTAGATCAAATCTCCCTAGACATTGTGACATAGAGAGCCAACGTCAATATAACCTGTGACTGAAAAAAGTTACCCCTATATAAATTAAAAAAAAGATATTACTAGTTTAGAGTTTTTGTGAAGAGTTTTACATAGTTGTTTTATTTGTCAGTTAGTCAAACAGGGCTGGAAAATCCCAATCCTCCAGAATATTCTTATAAACAACTAATAAAGCCAAAACCCTTATTGAGCTTTTCTGGACGTTCCCTCAGGTCTTTCAAAGCAAAGAATGGAATTGACCAGTTTAAGACTCAGATGCCTACCACTGCAATCCTCTCTGTGCTTCTTGTCAGAAAGCATGGAAAGCAGCTCTGTATGTCACTGGTTTTACTCTGATGTGTAATATTTAACGAAGATATGTACATTTCCATCAGATAAAGTATTGTAGCCAAAACCATCCTTTAATAAGTTAATAGTATAAAATAATTGACATCTCCTTTGGTGTCTCTCTCCCACTCTCTTTTCCATATAAAATTATCCAATATGGCTTAGCAATTCATCTCCACATACAGAGAATCCAAGCTGCTTCTTAAGAGTTATCCCTTTCTTATACAGCTTAATTTACACATCACTGCAGTGTTTTAACAGAACACAGCAGGCTTTTAACTTGCAATCACTTTTCATAGCTACTTAAAATTTCAGATACCTTTAACTTTTGCTGACTTGCTCAGCAGGGGCTCCAATGCTCGTTTTGCTCCTGTTCCATTAAGAATTGGGAGCTGCAAAAGCCCTAAAGCCTAAGCAAGATGATGGCACACACTCAGATATAAAAGTTTAAAAGTCCTCTGTCCTTTGGGTATTAGAACCACAAAATGCTGAAATCCTCCTTGGAAATAAACCCATACAAGTGTTAACATCTTCAATACAAAATCTGAAAATAAAACATATTTTAAAAACAAAATTAGGTATGACAACTCTTACAATCTTTTTTTCTTTGCAATTTATTCACAGGTCATTAAATCCATTAAGCTGATTTTCTCTAGATTTGGTATTATGAATGATTGCCTGCATCCTCACAAAATGCCTTTTAAACTTGTTAAACCCAATATGGTTGCTTTTATGCTTGTTTTAATAGCATAGTGCACTTTGCACTTCATCTTGAAATATTTGCAAGTAAGAGTAATTAATTAAATAGTCTAAAGTTTAATAAGGTGGTCATTTTTTCTGGGTACGTACCTTCCAGTCAAAGGGAATTCAGCATTTGAATGAATGCACTTAGTAACTGAACGTTTTTATAAATGCTCGTTTATTAATTTACATCTTTGCAACATTAGGCATCAAAGATGCTTAGAGAGACGTCTTTTGCTGCTATGGAAAAGCTCAGTGGCTTCCACTGAAGAAGATTAACAGAAGTAAAAGCGTTTTCCTTTCAATTTATAAAGCAGTTTATCCTAAATTCTGAGTGAATAAGTCAATAATTGCTTAGCAAATGCAACTTGATGGATAGATAATATAAATGTTTGTAGTAGATATTGGTCTGTTTTTTGATGGGTCTCCATGGCTTTGTCATGCTTTCCACAGCAGTTCTTCCTCCAAACAAGCCAGGCCTGCATTTCTTCTAAACCAAGTAGGTTTGCTACTGATGTGCGATGTATGCAAAAGTTTGATGAAGTCTGCATTAGCCTAAATGAACATCTGTGAATGGAACAGGATTTGCACTTGCTCAGAAACATAAAATCCACTTCTGCCTGGAGCAGTTTTTTTAACTGCTACTTTAAGGAATCTTACATGGACTAGTCTTTCATAAGAAATAAGACTAATAGGGATTTCATGATTGAGTAAGCTCTTTCTCATGTCCTCATGTGATGTAGTTTCCTCTTCAGAAATACTGTCTAACTCCACCTCAAAAAAAGGTCCATTTCTGTCCCCAACACCTCCTAAAGGAAATCTGTTAATTTTCCTAGTTAAATCCAGCTGATATAAGTCTCTCCAATTTTTAAAGGCATTTAAGTGCTTCTTTTCCATTCTTCTGGCAATTTGGTCCTCTTGCCAATTCAGTACGCATAGGAGAGACACTCTGCTTTACTTAGGAAAAGAACATGATTAATGAGAATAAATATTTGGAAATTATTGCTAAAAAAGTCTGTTCAGAAATAGGATACAGTTATTTAAGGACAGAAATTAACAAATGGAATGACTTAGCTAATGGTAGAGCACATTTTTTTCATCATTTGTATTGCTTTTGGACACACCCCTTTAAAAATGCTAAAGCTCGCATAGAGCTTATAAATTTGACACACATAATATCAAATAGAGTTGATTAAAGGCATCAGATCATATAATCACGGTGTTTTCTTCCAGCGCTCAAAAGACCTACTGGCCAAATATATCGTTATTGTATAGCAGTTTATATATAAAAAAACCCTGCTATTGTATAGCAGTTTATATAAAAATATATTTATTTGTATGTATATAAAGTGTATATGTATATTTGTATGTATATAAAATATATGCTGGTGCATCCAGAGAAGGGCAATGAAGCTGGTGAAGGGTCTAGGGCACAAGTCTCATGAGAAGCGACTGAGGAAGCTGGGAGGAGACCTCATTGTCCTCAACAACCTGAAAAGAAGTTGTAGCGAGGTGGCTGTCAGTCTCTTCTTCCAAGTAACAAGGGACAGGATATGATGACATAGACTCAAGTTGCACCAGGGGAGGTTTAGATTGGATATGAGGAAAAATTTCTTCACCAAAAGGGTTGCCAAGCATGGGAACAGGCTGCCCAGGGCAGTGGTTGAGTCCCCCATCCCTGGAGGTATTTAAGAGACACATAGGTGTGGTGCTTAGGGACATGGTTTAGTGGTGGACTTGGTAGTGCTAGGTTAACAGTTGGACTCGATAATCTTAAAGGTCTTTTCCAACCTAAAATATTCTATGATTCTATATTATGAGTGTATAAGTAACTTCATTCTAAATATACTGATACTGTCTCCCATAAAATATTCTGGGTGTATTTGTGTTGAAGGAAATGAGGTTGAGAAGGAAGAGGACAGAATTAGATCTTAACTTATGAGCAATTATGTGTATATATATAAAATATATATTTAGAGCATAATATCCATACTGTATATAAATACATACATATTATATATAATTATGTATATTCTTTTCAATCTATAAAAATGTTTGAAAAGTGATTAAAACTAAACATCTTTTGAGCCTCAAAGGAAGGGCTAATTGTCTTTAGATTGTATAGGTGAGTTTGATGTGCAAGCTGAAGCAATCCCCAGGCAGTTCGTTTTTTTGAGGGGTGATATGTACAGAATTACTATAGATGTCTTTTAAGATTTATTTTATGCTGGGGCACACCTAAGATATTTCATAAAACAAAAAAATCTATTGCAAATACTGAAACTCTGTAAATCTCATTCCTTTTTTATATCAAGATAAAAGATGCAACATACCATAAAGGAAAAAATATAAAGGAACACATAAAGTATTTTATTTTTAAGGTTCTAATCTAGTTGTGGAAGAATATAAAAATTTTGCCTGTTATTCATGGTGATTTGCCATTGGCATAACACAGAGTCCATGGCAAACAGGAGTATTAACTCAAAGGACTAGCACTATTGACACAAGATCAACACATACAGAAATACAAAGACCAACTGTTCAAACAGGGACTGTCTGTGTGTCTGTCAGGTATTTATGTATATTAAAATGTGGTTTTTTCCACTTTTAATTATTTACCTATTTCAATTACTTTAAAGCAAATATAAATACTTTTCCTTGTATTACTGGCTTCCAGAGTCTCATTATAAAATGTATCTGTTAACACTTTTCCATATCAACAAAGGATGGATAACTTTGGTTTTTCTGGACTGTCACTGTCAATTATTTCTTTGACAGCCATATATACTGGTCTCAGAGAACACCGTGCACTTTTTGTTCAAGGCACAAATACACCAAGTCACATAGCTAATAACAGTCAAGAATAATCTAAATAGATAAGACTGGAGTCTAGAGGATGCAAACTAGACTAAAGGCATCATTCAATCTATAGAAATAAGAAATATTCTATTGATCTTTTTATAAGAGTTTGTAGGCTTGATTCTGCCACCATGTGGTTCTTGGAGTCCTACACAGATGACATAGTCCAAAGCCTGCTAAACAGTTTGGAATGTGTGGGTCTATATAAAAAACAGTGTATATTAAAAAAAAAACAACTCAAAAAACCAAATGACAACCAAGAAAAAAACCCAAGATGTTCTTTTTTAAGCTGCACAGGTATCTTCTGGAGGATGGCTGGCACAAGAAAAGTTGTTGGGGACTGTGGAGTCTTTCTTGCATACATCCACTGGCCTGCTCTCATGCTTCTGTAAAGAGTATATCCAAAGACAGACTCTTTCCCTCCAAGAAAGAATGAACCGTAGACATTAAGATCTAGCAACCCATTGGTATAGAAAATGCAGTTATGAATGTTTACTGAAATAAAATAATTTGAAATTTTAAATAAGTTTTGTCATTAATTCTAATTTGAACACCTGATTTCATAAGGAACTCCCAAGCCACCTCATTTTGGGGGTTTGTTGTCATACAATATTACATATATATGTTTCCAGACCATGTAAAAATGCTGATCCATTCTGTAGAGCTTCCTGTGCTCTGGCTGCCTGTGTTACAGTGCCTGAATTACCGGGACATGGAAAACAGAAGTAGTAAACTTAATTTCCTATTATAGTGTGAGCACTTCTCAAAATCAGGAAATGACAGCTTCAGTACAGTGCTCTCTAAAAATAACATGAGTAACTGATTTACCTGTTTGTAACTCTACAGTGAAAAAATGCAGAAGAAATTAGTTTGTATGTTCCAACTCTGCTAAGTCATATTTTGAAACTAAGAGCATGGAAACACACTATTGAATTAAAGACTTCTTACAGTTAATATAGCAACAATTCAGAAAGTTAAACGCAGTGTAAACAAACTGTTAAGCAGGTGAAAACTTCACTCTTCATTAGATAAAAAGTATCTTTCTTTCCAAATATTTTGTACAGAAGTACAGTTTCATAAAATGTGTTTCCCCATTGCCAGTACAAGCATGTGTAATTTATGTATTTTTTAATAAGGACCAGTATTTTTAGATCATTTTAGCTAGGGAAATATCTCTGAATCTCAGAAATCTTTTGTATCCCTTGCAATAAAGCCTTTCTGTATCCTAATGATTTTTTTTCTGTAATGTTTCAAGTCTTCATATAAATTCAGTCATGAGTCTTCTGTTGAAGTGTATGTCTTCTACACTTCTTTGAAAATAGATGCCTGTATTAGTTTGGCAATATAAGACAGAATATCGTTTTCTCATTTTTTCATAGAACATAGTACGAAGTTCATTTTTCTGAGGTAACAAAACATTTTTAAGTACTCCTTGACGGAAACTATTGTACTTAAATAACCATTTTGTTTTCACAAGACAATAGTATTAATAATGCTCATTAAATCATTCAAAGATTCCTCTCTGAACCAAAAACAGTTCTTCTAAAGCCATTCAATACCAATATTATGGTACCTAGCTATCAGATTGAATTTCTACTATAATCAGTATTTTCCACCTTGCTTGCCATATTTTTTTCTTTATTGGTGTATTATCTTCAAAAGTACCAAATCGTCATATTCCTGACTCTAAACAGCAGAATACCAGCCATCAATGAAAAAATCTTTTTCGTGTTATGGAAAAGGTACATAATATTTTTGTGCAATCTAATTTTAAAAAGAATCTGATTTTCTAGAAAACAGTGTTAAAGATTGACTAAAATAAATTTGTGCTAACAGTTGGATTTTATTAATGACCGTAACTCAAATTCAGTGTAGTGAAAAAGCCACTATTAGTAGACATTAAAAGCCCTCCATTCTTAATATCTGAATATTTAAATTACATTGTGATTTATAGCCAGTGTGTGTTTTTTGTTGATGTTAGTAGAAATTGCAGTCTTTATTCTGAGAATCTAAACAAATACAAGCATCTGTCTGGCATTTAGACAGTATAGAATTAATAAATATGTTTGGATTTGGGGAGATAGTGTATACTAGGGTTAGCTTATGGAATTCTGCCATATGTAGCATGTTGCATCTGTACATTTCAAATATAATCAGATATTTGTCCCTTTGGGGTTTTTTTTTTGTTTTTCTCCCAAAATGCAAATATCAGCTTTTGCTCTCACACAGCTATACAGAGAGAAACGAACTATATTTAACAGGATTATTTTTAATATTTGGAACTTCTTATGGAAGTTTCCATTTTGACACACACTCTTTTTCTTTCATTTTCTACTTCTAGTATAATTGGTTTCATTATATTAAAACTTAGTATTCTCTGAATTTCAGTACATGTTTCATTGAATTTCTTGGTAATAAAAAACATATATATCTTTATATAATTAACTTCCCCAAATTATTTTAATGGATTTCAGACCATGTCCTGCATTCAGAGGTCACAAAAATTGAAAGGAACCAGTACCAACCATATGCAGATTATCCTAAATAATAGAGTAGCTCTACAGTAGCTTTCAGACACTGTTGGATAATTACATGCAGCTATTGACAAAACACATAAGTGAAATATAATGACTTAACTAGTAACAACAACAACAAAAAAAGAGACTCCATATTGTAGGCTTGTTTTGGGTTTTTTTATAGGAAGACAAGGAAGAGATGCTGGTCATAATTACTAACTTCTAATAATACTTTATAAGTCAAAACTTTTAATTCAAGCAATATCATTTATTCAGTTATCCATTTTTCTACATGAACAGAATGACCTTCTGTTCCACATAGAAGCTTAACTTCTCATATTTTTTTCAAATGTTCTGTTTCCTCTAGCCATAAAAGAAGCACCACTATACTGAAATGATACTAAGCTCCCTTATAATTATTATAAGGTCTATTCAGCACATCCCATTAATAGGGAACATATACTGAATAATGACCTTTCATTTTTTATCCATTAAAGGTAACCAGTTACACTCATGATGAAGCCAATGTTGACAGAACAACTGTCTAATGGCCAAGACGGAAAATAAACACCTATTAAAAAATATAAACTCACTCATTCCAGAGCTTAAGGGAAAACAAAAGTGTAAGATGCAACTTACGGAAATATGAACTTCAACAATCCAGTTAAGAAAACCCAATGAAATAAGGAAGTCCTTATGCCTTAGAAAAAGCAAGAGATGTAAAGCTCTATGTTTTCCAGATGACATTGATTTAATCACAAAACCAACAGATATAAGAGAACTAAAGCTGTTGAAATGAGGCATTCTGTGACTGAAAAATAAGATGATAAATGTACCTCCCCAAAACTAAAATTAATGTTTCTATATTGTCTGTAGAATGAGGTATTCCCCTTCATTTATTAGTTTGTATATCTTATCATGGTCAAGTCACAGCAAACTTTTAACTGAAATTATTTAGCACCATTGAAAATTCTTTTTTAATCTTTGTTTTAAAATAAGTTGAACTTTTTCATGGAGGGGACAAACAAGGCAAAAATATTTTTTGACAACTGAAAGTATGCTTGAGTTGAGTCAAGAAGCGCAAATACTTTAGGACAGAAGTGTTTTCAAAGCCAGAACAACCCATTTAGCAGAAACCACATAAATAAGGCATAAATACAGCATTCTATATATATCTTACTGCTGAAAAAGAAAAAGGTGGGATTTTCACAATTTTTTTAAAATTGATTGATTAGACTTTCCTTTAAGTTTCCCAAATTACCGTTTGTGCTTAAATCAAATCTAGCAACTTTACAGTTCAAAAAAGTGTTTAAGAAGTTCTGCTGACTTGAAGACATACACCATGATGCTTACTATACATATGATGTACGCAAAGCAATTATACATAACAAAGTATATAACTTTCTCCTCTCTGAGAGGCAGTTAATAAAAATCAAAAGATTTATTATTTTTTCTAACAAGACCCTGGCTACACATTATGTTGAAGTCCTTTAAGTGCAGGGTGTTATTATATTGATTAATATAAGTGTACACAGTGTTACATGTGGCTGTGATTATTCTGAACTTTAGCTCACCCAGAGCTTCTGTTTAGTTGACTTGTGATATAGATATTGTACTTAACCTGATGTCAGAGCATTCAGAAAACATGCTACACTCATTTAGGCAGCCTAATGTCTATAGTACTTCTTTTTATAGTCAAAGATAGATAAAGTTTGGAGATGGACATGACAGGGAGTAGCTTAAAAGGTAGGGATATGCTACTTCAATTGTACAATAATGAGCCATAACTATGGCAAGAAACAACAAAGATGGGTATATACCTTGCAGAGGAAAAGGATAGAAAGACTGATTGGTTAAAATAATTCAGGTAAAATAATTGGGAAGAGGCTTGAATGCTGGGAAGACCTGTGAGCCTCTCTTTACACACACACCTCCCAGACAATTCAGTTGTTCCCAGCCCAGGACTAGCCCATGTGCAGAATGAGCTGACTGCCCACACAAAAGCAGTTTCTTGGTGGCAAGCCTGGTCCACTCAACTCCCCATCAGGCAGGTGACACATAAACCATGCTGTTGGGTGGTCATACCAGGTGGGCAGCCCTGGAATGATGTTACACGGCCCACACAGGAGAAGGTGGAAGTTAAAGCTGATGATGGGTCATTAAGTGTCCAGAAGACCAGCAGCTAATCAAAGCAATCTAAATGTTATCTAAGGCAAAAATTCAGAGTATAATTCTGGGAAGGCACTCGTAGCAATTTATTCTATTCACTCACAATCCCCAGAAATTAAAATTTCCTTTCTTGTCTAAATGATTTAACTGTAAGTCACTGTAGATACAGTGGACTGATACCCCTAATAGTACTTAGTTATGAATTGTCCTGAATTAATGATAAATAATAATAGGATAAGATAGTCTGATGATGTAATTGGACATTACTCCTTTGATTTCAGTGTTATTGTTACAATTTATAACAGCTGAAGATCCGTGTATGAGCATTTCACATGGAGCCACTGCGATAACTAATTTTTTTTTTCCTTTTCCTTTGGTCTACACAGCTAAGCAACCCATTAAAAGTGAATCACTTCACTGAGCAACACCATATGATTAGTAAACAAATGCCTAAAGCCTGAAAGGATTTTTCCACTTCCAACAGCTTCCAAGTCTCTTTGTCTCTGATTGACGTTGAGGAAAAGCTGACCTGAATGCTAAGCAAATTGAAAGTGCCACAGTGCCACAGTGTCTAAATTCTTTTGACCTTTTACCTACATCTGTAAGAGGGAGGGTTCTAAGAGGTAGAAGAGAGCTTCAAACTCACTGAAGTAAAAAAACAAAAAAACTGTTGAAGTGTTCAGATTTTGGTGGTGGTTTTGCCCTATCCTAATTTCTTTAAAAAGTTTGAGTTGCAGGGTAAAGATATTTTACTTTCTTGCTTTCAATAAGTTTATCTGGTGTCAGCTTTCATAATTCATATTCAAAATTGCTTTTTCTGACTTTTGCTTTTTTCAGAGACATTCATGTGAGTTCATCCTCTTGTTTTTCAGCATAACCCCCCCAACAAAACACCCCCTGCTTTGGAACATCCCATAATAGAAATGGTCTAAGATTCTTATTGACTTCAGTGTCTTCCGGGAAGAGTGAAAATCAGTAACGACCGAATGATCAATACTATTTGTTTTACTGTTTGTGAGGGTTTTTTTTGGTCAGTTTTCTTTTCCTTAGCCAGCCTATCACAGGTAGCTATGATATGGTCCACATGATCAATGAAGCTGGATACATCACAGTTCTCTATAACACAGAACAATTCAGTGATTTTATGGGAAGTATTTTGTTAATGTTGGATACAAAAAACAGAGGGCCCAGAATGAATTCAGCCACCTAAATCCAGAGATTTCTGTCTGCAAATTTCACCTAGGCTGTGACTTCAGCACACAAACTGTTCGGGAGCAAGACTGATTTAAGGCACTCCCATTCTTCTCAAGTGTTCATTACCACCTATGCACTGCACATCACCACTACGCTAGCACAGCTGTTTGTATAGCTGGGCTATGAATCTGATTAGAGAAAAATGACAGCTTAAAAACAGAAAAAAAAGGAACAAAAAAATGCCCTTTTTGTAACTGTTTAATTTTCTTCAGATCATTTCTCAGATGCTGTTGGCAGTGTGTGACAGAACATGTGAAGAGATGGGAATGAGCAGTGAAGCCACTATGGAGGTAATGCTCCAAAGCTAGCATTGTCGCACAGCATTTCATGTTATTAAACATAGCATCAGTTTTCAACATTAAGGTTTCTAAGATGAAGTCTTTGTTAAGCATATAACCACACATACCTTAGTCTTGAAAAGTCTAAGCTGCCCAACATAAGCTTACACCTAACCTATCCATGAATATTTAAATTGACACGCCTTTTCTTGCCTGCCCTTTAGTAGGTATTGTTAGGACATGAGTATGATGAAAACAGGATTATCATAAAATACAATGTAAACTGTTTTCTTCATTGAGGAGAGGTTTGTAAAGAAAAAAAAATCACCTAAATGAACTTGTTGCAAGAACATAGAAATATTATCTTCTGAAGTACAGTTTGGTATATGCTCTTTTAATTATAATCCAGGACCCTTTAAAGAATGTAAAAGATAAAAAACTAAAAGATTCAGAAGTATGGTGTGCCACCAGTTATTCATTTGAATGAAACTTGCACAGTTCCTGAATGTCATATTTTGCATTTCTTGTACACCTCTGGCTGTTCACTTATAGGCAAATTAAGAAGATAGTAAACTCTGCAGCAGCTCTTAAACAATCCTTGGGCTAATAGGCATGTTTATGAAGGAAGATCATAGTTAGCCACCAAGAAAAGAGAAAATGAAATTTGCTTTCATTTGTAACCCAAAATATATATTTGTATGAAATATTGACCAAATTTGCATATGACCGTATTACTTATTACTGCAACACCTTTTTCTTTTCCAGGTTTCTTTTTGACAAAACGTTCACTAAAGTGCAAAATTAAAACCAGTGGGCATAGAAAAAAGGAGTTTTAAAATACTTAGATTGGTTTTATGGCAGGAGAGGATCTCTCTTAACCATTTCCCATGAAGTGGGGTGAGTAACATGTTGGAATAAAAACTCTCAGGGAAAGAAGTTCAGTTCTGTGCACGAGGCACTGTGGCGTACTTGAGAAGAGAAACTAATATATGCAAGTAGACACAGGAGTAAATTTCCATTTTGATAGTTCTTTGCTATGTGCTGTTGAGGAGCTCAGTTTACTATATTTAAATGTGTGTCTCTGTGTCAGAGACTTGGTGAAAATTGAGAAGAGCTGTCAATTCACTAATTCAAAGGCAAGAGTAGAGATCAGAATTACTTTATTTCATAAGAAGATGAAGATTTAAATAGGATAGTGCAGGATTTCTTGGTTTGAATAGGGAAAGACCTGATTTCAGGCAAAGGAAGAAGAAGAGTAAAAGCTATGGCTAGGTTATAGAGGGGGTAGGAGCATGGTACAGGGCACAGCTGATTACTGAATGAAGGTATGGCAATGATATCTCTCTAGGGAAACAGCAGTCCTGATAGAAATATGTTTTCTGGGACTAAATCTTAGTAGAACCAATTGTAAAGGGATTAATTTCAGACCTCATTTCTAAGAATGCCAGGAATTAATCGGCTAACTCATTTAAATTGGCTAACTAATTTAAAAATAGTAAACTGAGTTCCTCAATGGCACATAGCAAAGAACTATCAAAATGGAAATTTACTGCTGTGTCTACTTACATATATTTGTTTTTTGTCACTCCAATCCTCAAAAAGGGCAAGAAGGAGGACCTGGGGAGCTATAGGCCAGTCAGCCTCACCTCCATCCCTGGAAAGGTGATGGAGCAGTTCATGCTGGAGGTCATCTCCAGGCATGTAGAGGACAAGGTTATCAGAAACAGTCAACATGGATTCACCAAGGGAAGATCATGCCTGACCAACCTGATAGCCTTCTATGATGGCATGACTGGCTCGGTGGATGAAGGGAGAGCAGTGGATGTTGTCTATCTTGACTTCAGTAAGGCATTCTACACTCTCTCCCACAGCCTCCTCACAGGTAAACTAAGGAAATGCAGGTTGGATGAGTGGACAGTAAGGTGGACAGAGAACTGTCTCAACAATGGAACTCAGAGAGTCGTCATCAATGGAGCAGAGTCTAGTTGGAGGCCTGTCACTAGTGGTGGTCCCCAGGGGTCTGTGCTGAGTCCAGTCCTGTTTAATATATTCATCAATGACCTGGACGAAGGGATAGAGTGTAACCTCAGCAAATTTGCTGATGTTACTAAGCTGGGAAGAGTGGCTGATATGCCAGAAGGCTGCGCTGCCATCCAACAAGACCTGGACAGGCTGGAGAGCTGGGCCAAGGGGAACATCATGAAATTCCACAAAAGCAAGTGCAAGGTCCTGCACCTGGGGAGGAACAACCCCATGCACCAGTACATGCTGGAGGCTGACCTACTGGAAAGTGGCTCTGTTGAGAAGGACCTTGTAGTGCTGGTGGACGGGAAGTTGACACTGACCCTGAGCCAGCACTGTGCCCTTGTGGCCAAGACGGGCAACAGTATCCTGGCGTGCATTAAAAGGATTGTGGCCAGCAGGTTGAGGGAGGTTATCCTCCCTCTCTGCTATGCCATAGTGAGACCACATTTGGAGTGCTGTGTCCAGTTTTGGGCCCCCCACTTTAAGAAGGATGTGGAACTACTTGAGCAAGACCAGCGGAGAGCTATCAAGATGATCATGGGACTGGAGCATCTCCCTTATGAGGAAAGGCTGAGAGACCTGGGCTTGTTCAGCCTGGGGAAGAGAAGACTGAGGGGGGATCTCATCAATACCTATAAATATCTAAACAGTGGGTGTCAGGATGATGGGACTAGGCTCTTTTCAGTGGTGCCCAGTGACAGGCCAAGGGGCAATGGGCACAAGTTGGAACACAGGAAGTTCCAGCTAAACATGAGAAAAAACTTCTTTCCTGTGCGGGTGCCAGAGCAGGGGCACAGGCTGCCCAGGGAGGCTGTGGAGTGTCCTTCCCTGGAGACATTCAAACCCTGCCTGGACGCCCTCCTGTGCCCCCTGCTTTGGGTGTGCCTGCTCAAGCAGGGGGGTTGGACAAGATGATCTCCAGAGGTCCCTTCCAATCCCTACCACTCTGTGATTCTGTGATTCTGTGAACTCATGGGTTATAATCTATCTGATTTTCTTCCTCTTTTTTTCCACAATGGAGTAGAAATACAGTGAGAAAACTAAAGTCCTTCACAAAGATCATCTTATATAAATGAATAAAAAAGTAAAACTCAGGCACTGTTATCTCAAGAGAGACAAATAAATTTAGCCAATAAATATTTAATATCCATCACCATTCAGTTTTGAATACTTTTATAAGAGTTAAAATCTAGTTAGTTAAAAATTTACTCCTTTTAGCTACACACTGACAGACTCTGGTAATCATCTCCTAACAAATGCATGCATTAAGACTACAATATCTCCTATAGTATATTAGAACAGTCTCTTTTACTCAAAATTTCTTCTGTTCCACAGAATAACAGCATGATTTTTGTTGCTTTGTTGAAGGATACCACCTTTTATTATAGAAATTCATCCTTAAGGCTGGCATGATTTTAATGAGTCAGTTTATAAAATATTACAAAGTTTGGCATATTTGTTAAGTTTCCCTTAGGAAACAGATGTTCATTTTTTCTACTCTTTCACAGTCTGAGTCACTTCAGCAGTTTGTATGCCCCAGTTCCTCCCTCTGAAAAAAGAAACTATCTGGATTTTTTCTTCCATTTATTTCATTCTCTGTTTTACTCTTGTCTAATAGTAAATGTTGCAAAGGAGTTACTCTCGGTTTTTGTAGGCTGCCCATTATGAGACCTAAAACCTGAATTGGAATAATTATTATTAGCACATATTAGCTGTTGTTATTATTAGAAGCTTATTAGCAGTGCTACATTTTCTTATGTAAGTTTTCTTTTTCCATTTACATCATATGTAATTGCAGACATAGTGCTTAGATTTCTATTACTGACCAAATCTGCACAACAGATGTAGGTTAAAATGGTTCAGTTTCAGCTCTACATCTCAATAATTCCAATGCTGACTTAAACAGTTAGCTCTACATGTAGTTTTAGAGAGCAATAAGAGCACATTTATATCAATAACAAAGGTAGTTTTAATGATGCTTTCCTAACCAAGATTTCATTCTACAGTATCTGAAGATATATATTTGTATATTTTTACTGACAGACTGGAAATGCACTTTTCAGTTTTGCCCTATTTTTTCTAATTTAGATGAATATCAGTTTAGCTTCCATCATATTAATTTTCTTATTAAGGGTATGCAAAACAATGTTTCATTATATATAAAGAAAAGCCTAGTCAGGAGGCTAAGTAAAATGTTTCTCAAGATTAATTCAAGCATAATTAATAATTTAATTCTTAAAATTATAAACTCATGTGTTCATGAGGACTCATGTATCATCCCAGATGTTTGTTAGCAAAAATGGCTTACATCATTAGAGAGCTGCTGTTTCAGACCAGCTGGGGATCTGACCTCCAGAGTATCCATTAAAATGCAGGATTTCTGGACAAGTATCCAGAACCTGGCAGCCAACATAATGATTGTCCCACAGGAGTAAAAATAGCATTTGGGAACTATTGAAATGTCCTTTTTTTTTTTCTGCTTTTTGTTTTCTTTTGATTTCCTGCAAAGCGCTATCACACTCATTTGGGTTCCAGTACTGATACAGTCACCTAGTGTTTGAGTGCCAACAATCCACAGCATATGCTTATGTTCTGCCATATCTAATATTTGAATTTGAAAGGATGGATTCAACTTGAATGTTTATTCCATTGGTGACTGATAATGCTATAATGGCGATAATGCTGTAATATTCAACAAGCAGGAGGTGTTCACATTATCGAATGGTATACAACGAGGCTGGGGTTTTCTACATTTCTGTTTACAGTGTGCAGCCTCATACTTGTAAGAGAAAGAATCACAACAGTGTCTCTCAGCTGCCCTGTGATTGAAGTTTTTTTACATTAAAACA
This sequence comes from Phalacrocorax aristotelis, assembly GCF_949628215.1. Taxonomy (NCBI): domain Eukaryota; kingdom Metazoa; phylum Chordata; class Aves; order Suliformes; family Phalacrocoracidae; genus Phalacrocorax; species Phalacrocorax aristotelis. Next base: position 107,048,907 of record NC_134276.1, on the reverse strand, counting down.
CAAAAGGTTGTGGTTTACTTCCCATTGGAATCCATTAACTGCCCTATAGTAGAAACAACCAGCTCTATTCTCTCCCTAGCCATCTTCACTTGTTTTTTTTAGTCACTCTTTGAAAGTAAAAAATAAAAAACACAGCGTCAACCCTTCACCCACAGAAAGTGTGTTCAGAAGATCTGGGCACCCTAATATACTTCTGCAAGTAGGGAGTTGACTCCGACTCTCTATATGGACCAAACAGGTTGCAAAGAACTTTAATATGTACCTGATGAATTCTACATTTCAGTTCACTCTTAGGTTGAGAACTAAAAGACCAGAAAGGCTTTGGTTAATTATAGACAGAAACACATGTAAAACCTGTAAGGCAAAGGAAGCCATCTAACAGCAGGATATATTTAGATCTATATTCTTAGGTGAGATTGCAGAGTTTATTGTTCTCCAGACATAGATTTCTGGAAATTTAGACTCGGATGCTGTACAGACACAACCTAATTTGCACAGAAAGAATCTGAAGTTAAAAAAAAAAAAAAAGTAACTCAGACAAAACAGGCAAATGCCTTACTTTACACTGAAGAACTATATACTGAAGAAGATTTATACTTGTGTATTTGGCTGCTATGTTTGAGGTACATTTTATTATTTGTAGCAACGATTACACTTGTGTTCATCCTGTACTTAAGACAGTAAATTGCCTCTCTTGTCCATACAGTGCCGCTTTTTAATATGGTCCTTTGCAGTATATTTGAAAAGTATCCAGCGTCTGATTATTTACACAGTAATTACAACATTATCTTGAAGACTGCTTCTAACTCCTTTCACAGCTCACTTTTGCACTGAAGCTAAATCCAGATCTGTGAGACTAATCAATACTGGGAAGATTTATGGTATTACTGTATACTATAACTGAGAACAACTTAAAGCCCTTTGTTATAATTCAGAATATGCCTATCAGCTAGGATAAAGAGAGCTAAAACTCTTCTCACCTCAATAAAAGATAAACAGATACTTTTCAAAAGATACCACCATATATAACACAGACATCCACGTCAGTATCATGAGAAGGATTAGTAGATTAATTTACTAGGGTATATTGATCTTTACTGCTGACAAATTAGTCCTTGAAAATACTGGGAAGTAAAAGAGAAAAAGTGCTTCAACTAATCTATTTTCTTAGACCACGCAAATAGCCTGTTACGAGTTCTTTGGCATTTTTTCCTTTAATTTCCTTTATATTCTCATTTTATATTTAGCCTGGGCAATTCTCATTTTATACTTAACATGGGCACAAGCCAGAGCAAAGAAAAAACTATAAACTTGACAGATATTCCTGTACTTTCAGGTTCAAGTTTATGTTAGATGCAACAGCTCAGAGAGAACTGATGCATTTAGCTTTAATGTGCATTCCAAATTGGAAAACAGTAAAAAAGAAGAGGTAGCTATGAAATTTATATTACAGTTAAGTATATTTTTCATAATTTCATGTAGACATGAAGGAATGTGTAGGAGGGGAAAAACAATTATAAAGTTTTGTGAGAAGTTTTGCAGGTCTGGTTCGGTTTTGGGGATTTGTTTGTTTGTTCTTGTTGGGTTTTTTTCTCATTCAGAAAAAGAACTCTGCAAAGACTGGACTGTGTAGCCCTGCCTTCTGATACTACAGACCATCACTTCATGTAATAACTTTCTTAAGTGGTTTACTTCAAAGCTCCAGTTTAAAGTAGCCCAGTATTTGTCCCAGTCCTGTACCTCTTTTCACTCCCATGTCTTCAAAACTCCTAGTGAAGTTACAATGCCCCAGTGCCTCAAGGTAAAGATATATGACACAGATATCAACAGCCTGCATTTCATCGGTCATGAAATGACAGCGTGAAGAGTTAGGCCTAAGCTCTCTTCGGAGCTGGTAGATGAATCAAGCTGTTTGTCAGGACAGGACTGGACAAAAGCAATGGTTTTCCATGGGAGGGAAAGAAAAGAATTGCAGAAATGCTAAGGTAGATGGCACCAGGATGAGAAAAATTAATAGCTTCTTCTACTGGGAGATAAGGATAATGGCTGTTCTAAGGAGGTCCTAAGTGGATAGTGGTGAGGCCTGAAGTCTTGAACTATCTGAAGATGATATGGAAGTTAAAGTGACTTTTCTTCATGCAGAAATCAGACTTCTGAACACAAGCTTTTCTTCCTTGCTCCATATAAGAACATATGTGTTTTGAAACAGCTGGTAAAAAGAAGATCACTGGCCTTTGAAGCTCAGTGTTCTGCATACTTCACTGGATCAACTGTTTCAAAAATAAATTGATGAAACTATGGGTAAGCAGTATTTCTCAAGTCAGTAAGGTTTTCCCAGGTCAATAAATCTTAAATGCTCTCTTGTTCATTTAACAGATTTGTAAAAATGCCTTTCCCAGACTAGTCAGGTTGAAGACAGTAAGCCACCTGGGAGTCCACAAGTACACAGTACCAACGAATACTGAGGCACATCAAGACTGTGCCTGGTGAGGCATCAGGTGCGGTAGAAAGGAGGGAGTGGCTTATTATCCGTGACTATCTCCCTACAGCATATGTGAGAGAGAGAGAAAAGAGGACTCTAACTGTGAAGCTCTTTCAAAAATTCTCTCACAGATTTCAACCCTGAATGCATCGATAGCCAATGTTTACCCATTTATTTTTGTGCCTTGTGTCTTTTATGAGATATAACCCGTTTTCCTTTCTTGTGTTAATCCCTCAGTATGACATGAGTTATGTCTTCTACACCTTTATGTTACTAGGCCTAACAAGCAACAAAACTGCATATAAAAGTCTATACAGCAAAGGTCTTTAATGCATTTTCCAGCATTTTGAATCTGACATCAACTCCTAGAGGAACATCCTGTAACATTGTTGGGGCTGGATAGCCACAGTGATGGCGCCTTGAGAAGCCATGGTGTGCCTTGGCTGTGCCTGCTGGTCAGCTCTGCTTTTACATTATGGAGGCATGACTACCATCTCTTCTGCTATTCCTAGTAGGCCTTTTCTGTTACTTACAAAGAATAGAAAATCTATTAAAGGCTTCACTATTTTTATTGTACAGTACAAGTTTTGAAGCAGATGGACTGTAATGAATAGATCTTTAAGACAGGCCCAAAATTTTAGATGTACATATTCAATGCCTGTTATTAATGCATAAGTTATTTTCAAATAAAATTTAATAGTGTGCTCTGCATCACTTTGTATTTTACTTAAACTTTGCCATACTTACAGATACATTCTTTCCAGAACCACTGGACTAATTTGCATTCTTATAAACCTGTGGAAATTGACACATGAACTTCCCCAGTTGGCATGCTGCTGTCTGAGGCTGCCTACTGGTCCAATCCGTGGAAGTCACTTAACATAGTACTGAACCTTTGTTGCTCCTCTGTTTTGTCAAAGCAACACAAAAGCATGCCAGTTTTTGACAAGTAGCACTTCTGACATGATCCTTACTGCTTTCTGAAGCTGGTTCTTGTTTCTTGTTTACTGTTCATGTAGATGTCTATTAAAGTTTATGTGCCTCCCAGATCATGTGTGTTGCAGAAAGTGTTTGCCTCCCCATCTCAGAGCTTGAAGACTTTTAAATTTATTTTTAAGCACTGAAGACATCAGTTCAGAATCTCATCCTACATGCCTAGAAGTTAGGCATTCCAGGATCAGATTATATGTTGATGGAAGACAAATTTCTTGTTTATCAGACACCTGGACAGGAAGCAACTTATTTCAAAAGTAGGAGGGACAACGGCTGAATGACAAGAAGGAAATTAATAGAAACCAATGAAATGAAATCCAGTGGTAAACTTCTGAAATCAGAAATATAAAACCTATTGCACAGAACCAGATTTACGATGTGTCTAGAGAAAAGAAAGTATTTTCCTTCTTTGACATTTGTATGCCATGATCAGTTTTATAATAGGTGATAAACAGAAGCACACAATGCATATTATATAATGTATAGAAAACAAATTACCTTAAGTCTCTCAAGGAACTGCAGAACTTCCTAATTAATTATTTGTATAAGTTAAAGCAGTGTTCTGTCTAGCTCTACTTCTATAAACATTTTAGATAGCATAATGGGACCACAGCTGGTCATTCCTGAATGACCTTCTATTATGCTCAGTTGGACAGAATATATTTTCTAGTATTCTGTGCATCCCTGAAAACTAATACATTTTTTAAAAAAGTAATAAGATATCAGTTACATGAATAATTGTGTTCAATTAAAGACGTTGCAGCTTCTTTTTCTCCAGAGTAGTGCCTCTGAAGAGAGAAAGAAATCTGTCCAAATGCATGTTTTAAATGTATCCTATGTGTTTTTGATGTCAACCGCACTCCATACAAGTGACTGTTTACCTCCCTGTTACAACTTTCTAAATTGAACCTCATTTCTTATAACCCTCTGTGTGGATTTATTTTATTTACTTACAACACAATGCTTCTTATCATTCTCACACTCTTCGTATACTTTTTTTATATTTATGACATTATGTAACTGAATATCACTGCACTAGTTCATCATGCTTTCAGTAGAAAATAATACACTGACCATTATTGTACGCAGTAGTTACCTGTTACAGTATTTGTAGCATATTGTAACTTATTCTTGTCATGATTTTGTCACAATGCAGTGGAGTTTTGTTGTTCTTTTTATTTCTCCTATAGCACAGAATGGTTCTTTGCTACCATTTGCAGTGATTCCCAGCATCCCTATCATCTTCTTCTATTGCTTTTTCCCACAGAGGGTTACATATTTTAGCCACTTTGCAGTTTTTTTACACAACATTCTAGGCTTGTCTGGAAAGCTTCAATATTATTGTACAAATACTGGAAAGGTTCAGATGAGTCCACCCATTCTGGTATAAAATTGAGTTTATTTTCTTCTGTCCTTGTCCCAGAATATATCTTTTTCAGAAATATCTTTACTCATAACTAACAACAATTTACTGAAATTAACCAGAAAGGAACCACACTTTCTTCAAAATAAGTGTTTCCAGAGCAGCTGGACCATGTGTCTTTTCTGTATATTTACTTAGCTCAAGCTGATGGACACCAAACCAAAATATCCATATGTCTACTGGTTGAGCAAAATCCACTTGTCAGCTAAGCCACTGTGAATGACTCTCCATGCATTCTTAGATTATTGGTGTAATTAAATATGTTGATTTGAACCACCTAAGGTGTTTTTGTACTCCTCACCCAGAGGTTTAAACTAGTTCCTGCATAGTCCATTTGAATCACAGGAGTTTCACTGTTTTAATCAGTGTTCTGCCTCCTTAAAAAACGAAGAAGTAAGGCTAGGCTTTAGTTAGCTCTCCCCATAACACTTAGGCTTAAGAAATGAGAGAAGAAATCGAGCAGTGCAACAGAGGGCTCAGTTTTCTGCAGTGCCAGTGAGGCCTGGCTAGGGCAAAGAAGCAAACTCCTTCAATGCAACAAAAATCAAAGCCTCACTAGTATGAATTCATCTTTCTAACATGGGAAATGTCTAGGCGGCTACAGAAGATGAACAAAGAATAGGCAAGAAAAAGCATCTTCCAGAAAAGTGGCATTACATGGTTCAGGAAGTGAGATAAAGATCTGAAAATTTCCCAAGCTAAAACTTCAAAAACTAGGTGGGCAATAGAGTCCCAACAGCCTAGAAATAACGCTTTTCTATGAAGGGAAAAAGTGTTAAATTTGAAAAAGTAAGCTCTAGAACTGGGATTTAATTTCACTTTTTAAAGGGTAAAAAGAAATATAAACTACACCCAACTGGAGAATCAACGTATGGCTTCAAACTATTAGGGTCCTTGAAAACAGGATAAAGGTAATGGGTGCATAGTCCAGGGTCCTTCAGAAGAAGTGTCCTCCAGAAAACCAATCTGCTATTATGCAGCTCTGTTTTTCTCCATTTTCTAAAGTATTTTTCCAGTCTCCATCTAGTAATAGGGACTGCTAGAATTCATACCAGTTTTGCCTTACTGTTCTTTGAATGTTGCATTTTGAAATGAAAACGAGGTTGGTAATCAGTATTTATGCTACGTACATATCATAGTGTGCATGTGTGTGTACATATACATGTGCACATGTATACTGTTTGTTCCTTTTTGTACAGTAGTAATATTATAGCAGTAAATTGCTTTTAATACATAATATATGACATTATTCAAAAAAATTATACTGTTGAAGGCCAACCTACTGCATGAGTCCTAGACTTAGTAATTATGGAGTAAGCTTTTCAAGATCCTAAGCTTCCATATTAACAGTATGAAGGTTTTCTTCTTTCTAGGCTGGTTTACTAAGAGGAAAGTTTACCAGAAACAGAACATCACTTAGGAGCTTCACCATTGCAATTTGTAGTGTAAATTGAAAAGCACTTAAAGTCACTCTTATACTTTTATTCACACCACATTTTTAAAGTATTGTCTCCTATTTTAGCTTATTAAATATGAAATTGATTTTTAGGTGAGAGTGCAAGTGATATTTCAACTAAGTTTATTTTCCCGTTGGTATTAATTTGTAACCTTTGAAGGCTACATGATTTGAAATTGTACAATCTTTGTAAAGAAATATGAGCATTCAAAGCTTATTACTATCCTCTTTATATATATTTTAATTACGTTATCTGGTGTATGACTACAGATACCTATGGATAGAAAGGGTTTTTTGAATACATACCTGCTGTAAAAAATTGTATGAGGAAGCGAGCATCTATAACCTGAGTTCTTTGAAATACAGGGTGGCAGGTTCATTGCCAAAACAGACACCTTGTTATCTACCAAGGCAGTAATTGCACAGATATCATGTATTGTTTTCTTTCCTCATAGCTGCTATGCCTGTTGTATTAGGTTTACAATGCAAGGTTTTGGTAGTGGGGGGGCTACAAGGGTGGCTTCTGTGAAATGCTGCTAGAAGTTTTCCCTATGTCTGACAGACCCAACACCAGCCAGCTCCAAGATGGACCTGCCACTGGCCAACAAGCCTAGGCCAATCAGTGATGGTGGCAGTGCCTCTGGGATAATATATTTAAGGGGGAGAGGGTGGGGGAGAGGGGAAGTGAGGAAAAAAAAAAAGACAGCACAATTGCAGCCAGAGAGAGGAGTGAGAATATGTGACAGAAACAGCCCTGCAGACACCAAGGCCAGGGAAGAAGGAGGGGGAGGAGGTGCTCCAGGCACTAGAGCACAGATTCTGCTGCAGCCCCTGGTGAAGACCACAGTGAGGCAGGCTGTCCCCCTGCAGCCCTTGGAGGTTAGCAGTGGAGCAGATATCCACCTGCAGCCCATGGAGGACCCCATGCTGGAGCAGGTGAATTTGCCCGAAGGAGGCTGTGACTCCATGGGAAGCCCATGCTGGAGCAGGCTCCTGGAAGGACCTGTGAAACCATGAAGACAGAAGCTCAAGCTGGAGCAGGTTTGCTGCCAGGACTTGTGACCCCCATGGGGGACCCATGCTGGAGCAGTTCATGAAGAACTGCAGCCCGTGGGAAGGACTCATGTTGGAGAAGTTTGTGGAGGACTGTCTCCTGTGGGAGGGACCCCACATTGGAGCAAGGGAAGAGTGTGAGGAGTCCTCCCCCTGAAGAGGAAGGAGCAGCAGAACGTGTGATGAACTGACCACAATCCCCATTCCCCGTTCCCCTGTTCCACTGCGGGGGAGGAGGAAGAGAAAATTGAGAACGAAGGTGAGCCTGGGAAGAAGGGAGTGGTGGGGACAAGGTATTTTAAGATTTAGCTTTTATTTCTCATTACCCTACTCTGATTTGATTTGTAATAGATTAAATTAGTTTCCCCAAGTTGAGTCTGGTTTGGCCATGACAATGATCTCTCCCAGTCCTTACCTCAATCCATGAGCCTTCCATTGTACTTTTCTCTTCCTTGTCCAGCTGCAGAAGTGGAGTGATAGAGGAGCTTTGGTGGGCACCTGGCATGCAGCCAGGGTCAACCAGTCACACCTGTAAATGTTTGCACACATGATATTAAAAAGGGATATACTGCAAAAATAAGAGGTAAGGTTTTCTGGCAAGATTATCGTTGCCTCATTCTAGATGCAGACTAGAATGAGGCAAGGATAATCTCATGAGAATTTCTTCTTCCTCAGGAAGCCTACAGCTCACAAATGAGCCAGCCTTTCTGTCTCCAGTGAGGCATCATATCCATTGCTATCCAATATCACATCAGGCAAAACAGCTCCCAAGCGTGGACCAGCTGCAGCTCATCATTTTACCTAGTCCTTAAGTGCAGTACTTGCAAGGTATAACCAAAAAAAAGTATTTCACACCTGTGAATATTCATTCTATTTCTGTACATGCAAGCTGTGCTGGAAGTTGTTAATTCTGGTTCAGTTCTGTTGAACTTAAAATAACAACAAGTTCACAGGCAGTTTTTATTCTTGCTTCTCTGCAGCACAGCCCTGATCCCAGGGTTTCCACTGCCACAGACAGCCCAAGTTCTCACCCTTATCCACAAACCTCAAGGAGGGACATCTTAGATGGTTAAGCAGGGGAGATGGGGGAACTGCAAAAAAGGCTTAGAAATGCCCATTTCTGATATGATTTTAACAGGCTGTTTCTGCTCCTCTTTGAACTGCTCAGCCTCAAACATAGAAATGATGGTGAAAAGGAAACTGAGGGGAGGAGAAGTCTCATGCACCCTTATCCTGCTTCTAGATCAGTTGTTAATTAAAGGGTAATGCAGTTTTCTGTACTTGCTGAGTCATTTATGTGCCTCATTAGTTGGCAGGTATACTCAAGACACTGATGGGTACAGATTTTTTTGTCAAAAGCACATGGAGAATAGCTCTGTTCTGTACAAATAACCACATTGATATGTAAATGGAGATATTTGCTATTCATAAATACTTATTCTCGTTTCAAATGTTTCAGCAAATTGCCAGGCATAAACAGGACCATATGACTTTGATACATCAAACACAAAAGAAATGAAGTAATAATGAATAAACAGAAAATCTGTGTAGGTTTGTTCAAGCCATTATGAACAGTAGTTACATTCATAGGAATCAGTTTGATCAGAAAGGGGAAAGCGGATGAAATTGGTCAAAAACTATTTATTCAAAATAGCTTAGCTAGCTCTAGTTTACAGAAAAGGTTGAGTTAATATTTGTTAAAACTTTGATCCCATTAAAGCTGAAAAAGGTTTCATATCACTTACACTGGACTGCTTAACTCCTAAGAACTGCAACTACCACTGAGCTGGCTTAATATTTTTTTCCCTGATTTGATTAACTATGAAAAGCCTTAAAAACAGTTAGTAATTTAAAATAGTAACTCCATCATATAACTGTGAAAACAGTTGAATCTATACTCTTACTGAAGTGTCTACACAATTATATTCTTTGCTTTCTTTAGGACAATATGCATAAAATCTTCAGAACCATTTATTTGATTCAAATTGTATCATCAGTTCAAACTATTAATTTTCTGAAATATAGAAGCCATGGATTATAAATCACTCTTTGAAATAATATTCTTTGTTGACCTTTCATCATTTTACCTCTTGCAAATGTTTTCCTTTTTAATTCACAAACAATAAACATTTTGAATACTAATTGTAGCTTTTTTAATACAGATATAAACTTATGTATTGGTAAGTCAGTTTGTGAGCTCATCTAACTGGTTAAGAACAATTTTTCCGTGGTAAACTATGCCCCAACAAATTTTATGCAATGTGTGAGAACATCTTCCCAGGATGCAGTCTGAGTCTTTGTAGCCTGTGGGTTTTTTATGTAACTCTGTGGCATAAATATACTAACATAAATCAGCATTTATGTGGGATTTACCTATTAGATGCATAGTAAAACCTGGAGTTAAAAGGGTCACTGAAGTTCTTAACATTGTGTAAAAACACTGAACAAGATGTTAGGAGGCCTAGAACACATACGTAGTGCATGGAAGCTGGGAGAGCAGGCTTTATATAGTACAGCACAGAGGCAGTTAAACACTGATTTAAGGGCAGCGTACAGACACCTGAGGGGGTCACAAAGATGATGGAACCAAATGCTTCTTCAAAGTGACACCCCATATAAGAAGGGGAAATGGCCACAAATTGAAATGGGAGAGGTGAAGATGGGATTAGGCAAAGCTTCTTCACTAGGAGGGTGGTGCTGCAACAGAACAGGTTGCATCAACAGACTGAGGAAAAGGAATCTCCATCCTTGGTGTTTTCCATGCTTGACTAAACAAAGCTGTGACTGGCCCAATCTAGTGTTGGAAATAGTAATTCTTTGCCAGGATGTTGAACTAGAAGGTCTCTAGAAAACCAACCAACATTTCTCTGATTATGACTTTCCAAGGCCATTTGTCAAAGGGAGATGGCTGGACTGCAACCTACTTTGGCTAAACCCTTTAATGAATCATGTTTCACCGTAGCTTCTGTATTCCAAGGATGTTGGAGGACACAGACATGAGAGCTAGTTACATCATATTGAGGAAGACTTTGTTGCATCAGGTAAATTTGCAGCTGTAGAACCATAATGAGACTTTTCTTTAATGCACAGCAAGACTTCTTTAGTCTCCAGGATCTCGTAGAATAAGCTTCAGATACAAATTAGATTAACATGTTTTAAATGCAGTTGTTTATGCAGAATAATTGTAATTTATAAATTAAAACACTTAAATGGATAGAGTTATGATCTTTCAGTAACATTTCAAAGCCTAGGTTAAAACCTGAGTTTACATAGTACTTAAATTGTCTCTCTGAAACCTTAACTATTTCTTCTTCTCCTCAAACTAAACATAAAAGAGGTCAGAGGCTTTTATGGAATTTTACCAAGTGAGTGTTGTAGCCAAAGAACTGAAAAATTACATTACTATATTATCTCATTTCAGTTCTAATGTCTAGTACCACACTGCAGTGAAAGAGTTAAAGGTTCCTCCATGCCTAACTCTATGCTAAATTTTGATATACATCATTAACTATAAGTGAAATTCACCATGCATATTTCTATTTATATGTCCTTGGAACTACTTGTTAGCTTGTGAAATCTCTGTGTGATTGTCTGAAGGAAATGGATTTCTTTTTAAAATAGCATGAAGCATATGGTAACTGAATCATCTGTCCTGAACTGCCAGGTGTGTTATCTTCTTTTCTTTAATGGAATGAAGTCCCTCCAGAATGTCCCAAATCAACATAATATTGAAGTAACTGGGCATGTAAATTTACAAATATACAGATATGTCCCTGTTGAGACACGTCCCTGGTGGTTTCACGTGAGGCATCTGCTAGCTGTCAAGTTATTATGACCGAAAGTTGGAATGTATTTTACCATCTACCGTGTCCATCATTTAAATTAAGAGAGTAGATGGAAAAATCTAATTCAGTGAGAAAATGCACTCTCCTTTAAAGGAATCTATCAAGCTTAATGTGGCAGATGTGCAAAAAGGCATAAAACAATACCTGGAGAATGACACATTTCAGGATTACAGAAATGTTCATAAGAAATACATACAAATGTCTCTAAATGAATGCTTTGGACTTGTTGGTGTTTCATCTGACAAAATAATTCCTTTCCATTGTGGACAAATAGAATATTCATTTTTAACAGCTGCTGGGCAGACCTCTAGACAGCTCTTTCTGTGAAAATACGTTGAAGTCAAAATGAACACTTCTGGAGAAGAGAAACAGTCTCTGCTGGTGCCTCATTCTGCCATACTTCAGGGAACAGTGCAGGGAGTAGTTCAGGGCATTCCTTACCTCCAGTGTTTTAAATGGTAGAAGCTATAACAAAAATAATGACAAAAGCTTTTACTCTGAGGATCATGTGGAAGGTGGGATTCTGAAGGCAAAAAACTTTGTCAGAATCTTGCAGGGTAAGTTCCAAGGGTTCAAATTCATAATGTACAAATGGCTACTCAATGTCACAGGGAGAAAATAAGAATAAGTAAGAAAACAGAAAACCAGAGAAGGATCCATAAAAAGCAAAGAGAACACCCTGAACTAGTATAGTCTTGAATCTGTTCTTGGAATGATTGCTGAGATTATCAAGAACAAGCTATCATGAACAAACAAAAAATAAAACCCCCAAAGTGATGTACGGACAGCTGCAAGGCACAGAAAGAAGACACTGCAAATAAAATAGTTTGAAAAAATGTGTTGGGGCTACTTAAAAAACAGCATTAGAATGATTGTACAATAAAATATTTAGCTTAATGTACATACCAGAAAAAAAAAAAAGATAGTTTATTACAGAATTTTAGTAAATTCTTCCATAATTAAGCCAAAAACCAATGCATTGCTGGTGTAGCAAGCTGCTGCTGATATTTTTTTTCCAGTCCTATACTTAGACTTTGATAAAAAGTCTGGTCCTTTACTTACTGCATCATTATGCCTACAAAGTGGTAATTTTAAAAGAATCATGGTGTTACAGGAAATTAATAATCTGATATTCTGACTCATGCATGGCAGTTCTGCATCAGCAGTTCTGTAGCCAGTGTATACTGTATACACCAGCCTGCTATCCCAAGCCAGTTGTACTTGGACAATGCATTGAGAAGATTCACAGGCATTGTCTGATGATAGGAATAGCTAGCTGGAGAGAAATGGTTATATATATATTTTTTAATTAATATTATTTTTCATGTACACATAAGCAAGTCACAAAAAATTACTGAAAACATATAGCTCTTAAAATTATAAGAGCTCGTAAAAATATCAGTCAGTTTAAAAAAAGTAATTAAATACTCTGATACAACATACAGAGAAAAGCAGAAAACTTACATCAGTGCCTTTTTCTTCGGGAGAAGGCAATACCTCCACAGGGAGATGCTGGAGGTATTCACATTCTGGGAGGTGGAAATCGCCTCAAGGTGCATCAGGGGAGGTTTATATTAGGTATTAGGAAAAATTTCTTCACAGAAAGAGTGGTCAGGCATTGGAACAGGCTGCCCAGAGAGGTGGTGGAGTCACCATCCCTGGAGGTGTTCAAAAACCATGTAAACGTGGCGCTTCAGGACATGGATTAGGAGGCATGGTGCTGTTGGGTTGGTGGTTGGACTTGACGATCCTAGAGGTCTTTTCCAAACTTAATGATTCTATGATTCTGTGAAATTATTCTGTTATTCTGAGTAACAAGTATAGCAAACATGGCAGTTTGTTAATGTGAGCTAGCAGATACATTATGATGCCTTTTGAAAAACAGAAGTGGTTCATTAGACTGAACAGGCATCTTAGTTAAGAGTCTTTAGTGACATTTCTTTATGGGATGCTGGAATATTCTTAAGGTAATGGTACTAAAAATATTAGTCCCGGAGGGAAGATTATATTTACCTAATTTCTGTGAGTGTCAAAAATATTGGTCAGGAATTAATAACACTTTATCTGTTCTTATATGCAGCAGTGGTAACACTCATTATCTACTTTTTTAAGTTCTCAATGGCAAGTCAAAGAATGATCATTGTGTGAAGTCACCTAAGCATCTAGCTTTACTGAAATAATTACAGAAAAATCATACAGGCAGAAAAATACAGGTTAGTGATCAATAACTAAATGACTAGTAACAGTCCCATGTTCAGATAACTTGAATTGTTTCCAACACAAGTGGGCAAACAAAGCTTTGAAATAATTTTTTGACCCTTTAGACTGTAAAGAGTAGAGCTTATAAAAAAACATCCATTAGCCATTAATAAACTAATGCTTAAGTTAAGTAAGCATTCGTTTATTAACATTTATTAGTTTATTAGATGGTGGCACCTCTGGGAAAGTGTGTGTAAGAAAGGGCAAAATGGTGCCCAGGAGTGAGGAAAAAACCATGAGAAACAGCCCTGCAAGCACCAAGGTGAGAGGAGGAGGAGAAGGAGGTGTTCCAGGCACCTGAGCAGAGATCCCCCTGCAACCCCTGGAGACTCCAACACTGGAGAAAATATTTTCCCGAAGCCCATGTAAGAGCCCAAGCTGCAGCAGATATCAACACCACAGCCCAAGGAGGCCCCCAAAGCAGAGCAGGCGGTTATTGGAATCTGCAGCTCTTGGAGAGGAGCCCGTGCTGGAGGAGTTTTTGAGGAACTGCAGCCCCTGGGAAGGACCCACAATGGAGCAGGTTTATCCTGAAGGACAACAGGTTGTAGAAGGACCCCTGCAGGAGCAGGGGAAAGGTGTGAAGTAGGAGTGGCAGAGAGGAACTGACATAGACTGGCCACAATCCCCAGTCCCCATTCCCCACCACCCTGCACCACTCAGGGCAGAGTGAGGAGGTGGAGTCGTCAGGTATGAAGAAGTGAAGTTGAGCCTGAAAAAAGGCAGGGGAGTGGGTGGGAAGGGTCAGGTCTTTTCAGTTTTGTATCTGTTTCTCACCATTCTACTCTATTTTTAATTGGCAAAAATTAAATTAATCTTCCCTAAGTTGAGTCTGTTTTGCCTGTGATGGTAATAGATAAGCAATCTCCCTGTCTTTATCTTGATCCACGAGCTTTTTCACCTTACTTTCTCCCCCTGTCCTGTTGAGGAGGGGGAGTGAGAGAGCGGCTGGGTGAGCATCTGGCAGCCAGCCAAGGTCAAATCCACCACACTTTCTAAAGAAGACATTGGACAAATACCTCTCAGAAATCATTGGCTCTTAACACAGAGAAGAAGACGGAGATAATAACAGAAGATTTTTGACATTATAAGATGAGATGCCAAACAATTGTTCCTTCTCAAACTAAAGTTTAAACAGAGTAAACTGAGCAGGTGTCTCTAGAGAGCAAAAATATATCTCATACACTTCATACCATACTATGCTTAGACTATTTGGATATTAAATCAAGACACTGTTGAAATTTCAGGCTTACTAGTGCATCTTATACCTTTAACAAGACTTGTTTAAATGTTCAGAAACTAAATTTAGAAACAACCTTAAATTGAACTAAAAGAATGTCAAACAAATAAATGATGCCATTGTCACCCTGTATTTCACAGTTTTAGTACCTGCTTCTGTGTAAGACAAGCACTAATAAGAAATCTGAAGATGCTCAGAAGCCCTGAGTGATACAAAATATGTTCCATGTCCTCTGTACCACAGAGCAATGGGTGTTCTGTTCTTCAGAAATACACCCAGAAAGCAGCACTGCGGGAAACTCTTTTTTTATAATATTCAGTGGGCATTGCCTATCTGCAGGGGAGGTAAGCACAGGGCTCATATAATTTGTTTGGCTGTTTTTTTCTGTTGCGTTCCTATTAGTACATGGACACATCACTGGATAATAGGGAACAACTCTGCCTCAACAAAAAATGTGCCTAGATCACAACAAAGTTATTTTCCATTCACTAGCTCTCTTACAAGAGGAAGATTGTAAACTTGATTAGCTTGACATTATGGTGAGCCCTGATTGTACTTTTCTCTCTCCAGTTCATATTTCAGTCTATTTCTAACTGTGCTGTGAAGAGCAGAACACGTTTACAACATTAATGAAGATAACTTCAGTCTGCCTGAATCTGCAGTGTGGAGTTAAGGGCTGAGGAATGGGATGGCTCCCAGCTCTTGCACAAGTGGCTATCTCAAAAATGTCTACAAATGTAAGTGTCAGCGCAATAGGTACAAAATAAGAGTTGCAGCTCATCTTTTATCGGTGTAGTCAGGGCACTGTAACACTTTAGGAAACAGGTTATGCTAATTCAAGCTACTTTTGTTATGCTACCTTTTTGTCTTCCATTCATTCTTGTGTCATACTTACTCTTGATTTTATGATGGCATTTTACTGGGTACAATATGGCTCATTGAACGCCCATCTAATCCAGACTTGGATGCACTACATAATGGGATGTAGGAGCATCCCTTTCCATCCCCTGGCAAGGTCCTCCATGTTGGGGTGGCTTGGACCAATGTCTCAGGGAGAGGTTTTTGTGCTTCCCTTTTCCTCAGTAATGCTTGGAGTGTTTCTGCAGCCCAGAGAGAGCCCTGGTGCTGCCAAACAGGAGAGAGGAGATGGGCAGTCCTCGACATGTCCTGCCTCTTAACTGAAGAAACCCTACAGTAAATTCATATTTATATTCAGTTCTCAATGGAAAGCTTCTTTTTTCCTCTTCATTCATCTACTTTTGGGTTTTATGTTATATTAACTTTTGTAGCTGTACTACTTAAGAGTGACAAAGTGTAATGGAATATGTTTTGTGTGAAATATGTGCATAAAATTGTTACAGTTGTCTAATACACAAAAAATACTTTATTGCTGTCTCACAAGAGACTTGTTTGAATTAGTTGATTACTGATACAATATTTCACTGTTAGAGCACATTTTACATCTCAAAAAACAGGATTACTTAAAATATAAAAGAAGTTTACCTGTATAATTTAAACACCTAGCAATAAGAAATGGGTCACCTGTTTTGAGCTTGTGCTACATGAGATGTCCTAAGAACATGAAAGTGTAACTAAAAGTCTCTCATTTAGTCATTAACTGAAACTAAGAGAAAGAAATAAGATTCATGCACTGAATAGATCTAAGGTTCTATGCAGCTATCACCACAGAATATCAAACCCCAGATGAGCAGCATCATCACGTAAGTACAGCAACAGTGTTTACAAATTATTACAGTGAAAACTGTGACTAATCAGAGAAATGAGAAGAAAACAGGTTGCAACTTGCAAAACAGACAAAATTTATTAATAGACCTCCAAGTCAGCTGCTTGTTTAGCTTTTTTTCTTTAGGGAAAGAACTCAACCCTTTAAAAATATTTGTTTTCTTGAAGGGTCTGAGAAAAGGAGGAGACAGTTTAAAAAGCCAGAAAGGAAGGAATAAAGGTTTTAGAGCAGAGAGAACTAGTAGTAATGTTTCAATACTGACTTCTATATTAAAGGAGCTTATTGAAACCTTGTCTTTAATGGGCTTTGTGAATGCTTCCTGAAAAACTGAAGGCCTGAGAAACCAAATTGGTAGAACCAATACACTGATAGAGTCAGAAAAGAGTACCTGCTTAAAATCAAGAAATCCCAATAATAAGAGAGAAGCAACATTAGTTCAGTAAAGACATTATTCTACAGTTTTTCATGTTTCAGTCATAACACCCTGATTAGACTGAAAAAAGCAAACTAAACATGACAGATGTACAATACCAATAAAGTCCTTAAATCACTATGAAGTTGCTTTCAGAAATGGAAAAACTAAAATATTAATTCATTCCCAAAAGTTGTTTCCTAGAGAGAATGTAAAAGCACAAAAATATTATATATAACCAGACTCTGGTATATTAGAAGACATTTTACAGTAAACTACAACTGCATTTATGACCAACAATATGAATGTCAGGGAATATTCCTTATACTACTAGCTGTCCTTGGAAATAGATGAACCTGCTCTCTACCTTGTTTCCTTACTACTTGGTAAATGACAAGAGAAATAAGCTCTGTTTTTATCTTCCTTTGCAGAAATCTGCACACTCTGAGGATTCCAATCTGCATTCACACAGGTGGAAAAAAGATTTCTTCTTCCAGTATTTTCTGCTTGTTAACATGATCTTTTCCTCTAATAAAAAATGAAGCAAAAAGCTGTAGTTCCTTCTTTCTTGCCATTACCAGAGGCGTGTATACAATGATATACTTCTTTTGTTTCCTTTTCCATTTGCCTTCCTGCATTCCTCTGTTCCTCCCTCTTTCTCTTATATGCATCCTACAGTGTGCTGGTTTTGTCTGGGATAGAGTTAATTTTCTTCACAGTAGCTGGTATGGGGCTATGGTTTTGATTTGTGCTAAAAACAGTGTTGGTAATGTGGAGATGTTAGCAGTGCTTACACAGAGTCAAGGCTGGGGGTGCACAAGAAGCTGTGAGGGGACACAGCTGGGACAGCTGACCCCAAACTGATGAAAGGGATATTCCATACCATATGGTGTCATGTTCAGGAATAAAAAGCTGGGGGGGGATGGTTGGAGTGATGGCGTTTGTCTTCCCAAGTAACCGTTATGCTTGATGGAGCCCTGCTTTCCTGGAGACGGCTGAACACCTGCCTGCCCATGGGAAGGAGTGAATGAATGCTTTGTTTTGCTTTGGTTGCACGTGCAGCTTTTGCTTTACCTGTTAAATTGTCTTTATCTCAATCCACGAGCTTTCTCACTTTTACTCTTCTGATTGTCTCCCTCATCCCACCACTGGGGAGTGAGTGAGTGGCTGTGTGGGGCTGAGTTGCTGGCTGGGGTTAAACCATGACATACACCCATAGGCTGATTGGAGGCCACTGGGTAACGTAAAATGACAAGTAATCAAGGTTACCTTATAACTGATTAAAACATTTTATCTTTCATGAAAAGGGCACCAAGAATAGAAAAATGAGGAAATTCTTAAAAGGTTTCTGGAATACCTTAATTGTGATATTTTTTCCCTTAAGTTGACCATATTTTATATTTTCTTAGCTTCCATAAATCCCAGTGTTCTCCTGAAGACTAACTGCGAGTTATGATATTTTTCAACTTTTTATCACTTTCTTGGATTATTTTGTCTGAGTTTACTATTGCTTTTATATACTGCATCATCCCATCTGCTCATTCTGTTCCAGAATGATACTGGAATATTTTTGAAGAAGGGAAATTAAAAAGACTTTTTATATACGATGTGGGCCAGCTGCAGATTGTAGACTGGAGGGTTGGGGTTTTTTGTGCATATGTGTGTGCGTGCATCTGTGAACTCAAGAGTGGTGTGACTGGCCATTAGCTCTATGCACAAAGAGGCAATCCTCTTGGAACAGAAGAGTTTACTTTTACTTGAAATTCCCACATACATACCAACATTGACAAAACAGCAATTAGTAGGAATGATGAATTGCTGCTTTGCAAAACCTTATCAGTACCATTAACTACTTTTACTGAATATTATTATTTTTTACTTCATGTTAAACAAAAACATTGTACTGTCTCTTTGCAAAATTGTGTCAGCTAAACTGCACCAAAGACTCATCTTGTGGATTCCTCCCCAGAGATTTGAGCTGCCTTAGCAGCACGGTATGCCAGATTGCCATATCCTCATGGCCTTGATGGCCTAGCTCATCAATGGGAAAATCTTAAAAGGGTAGTTGTGAGTCCTTACATATACCCTCTACATTTATTTGACAGAAAAAAATCTATGATCTTTCATCCAAGGCTCTGCGTGAGAATCAGGCTTTCCTTTAACATCACCTCCATCTTCAAGACTTCAAGTTCATACAGTAGATCCAGAGACCCAGACTGCTAATGTTCAGTGAAACAATAATCTTTTTCCTACTTAAGAAAGAGCACTCTGTTTTATAATGTGTTGCTATGCCTGTCATCTCACTTCCTAGTCTAAAAGAATATTGCTAGTTCTGAATTTTCCTCCTTGAGAATCTATCCTTGTAAAGCTTTTCTTCTTTGGAAATACCTATCATGTGTTGGGTTCATCACCCAAATAAAATATCGTGTGTATTTTCCTGTTTGAATGGTCTGCTAGGAAGGCACCTGACTTTATTTTCCATGGCAACACCATCTATCTCTTTTTCTGCAAGAGGGTATGTCTACGCTGCATTTCAAGCTCAGATGCTGTTGAACACAGTGATGGCAACCTCCCACACTCAAAGCCAGTTGGAAGCCAGCCACTTTCAAATCAGAAACAAAGTAGATACACTAGATAATGTCAAATCTGCGCTAATAAGCTGCGATGAGAAACAATGTGCATTAGCCAAGGTTCATTGTCTGACACGCACATCTTCCAGGCAGGTTAGCAAACTGGCAGGGCAAATTCACATCTGCCTGCAAAACACTGTATAGATATATCTTTCATTAGAGCAGATAATAGAGGTCCCATTATGGGAGACTAGATTAGACATGAGATCCTATTCCCACTGTGACTGTCCCTTCACAGAGAGCCTGATCCAGCGGGAATTCAGCCAGCACTAAATCCTGTTGGCTTCAGATGATATTTTCTAGTTCATTAAGCTTGTCTCGCTATTTTTCTCTCCTACAATACCATCCTGTTCAACAAATTCATTGGGATGTGCCATGTAGTACTGGAATTTTTGTTCAAAACCCAAAACATGAGGGACTTTTTATAAACTTTCCATTTTTGGAAATGGCCTTCTGTAAAGAAGCATAATTTACTTGGCATTCGTTATGAATATTAAATCAGCAGATGTGATTACATAGCTGACATTTCATCCATTTTCCTAGCATTATGGAATCAGTGTTGCTGTTTCATAAAGCCTAGGTCAAGTTCGTACATTTGTAATGCTTCCAACTTGTTTGAACAGGTGTGCTCTTGTCTCTGTTGGGTAGTTTGGCAAACTACCTTGCATTTGTAAATTTGGAACAGATGTCCTAGCTTTGAAGCATATGTATTATATAGTCTATAAACTCTATGAAATAAAATTATCAGGACATGATAAATTTATGAACTGACTTGCTGAAATTTTGACTAGTGCACAATCCATTATTGCTTCTCTGCTGTTGGACATTCTGATTACAAGGACTGCTGTGTTGTTGCTTTTCTCCATAGGTATAAGCAGACGTTTGCTAAGATGTCAATGTACCAAGAGACATTAGAACCCAAGTTTATCTTCATGTGAGCTAATTGGATGATTCTGATAAAACAAAGGAACTTTTTTCCTTCCTTCCTCTACGTGAACTGACTTGAAAACTATTCTGTCTTGGTAAATTGGAACATGCCAGATTATTTTTCCATTTTATTTTTATTTATCTTGTAAAAGCTTTGTGTCTTGGTTCTGCCATCATCCAACTAAGACTGGACACAAGACACCAAAATGCCACAGGCAGTTCTCACAGTGTTTACTGCCAAGACTATCAGACCCGAAAGGTTTGAATAGTCAGGCTGGATCCTGGATAATATTCGGACATCTTTTGTTTTGTTTTGTTTTGTTTAAACTGAGTTGCCAAAGATTTTGAGATTTACTCACCACTGGTTTAATCCACATGTTGTTTTGTCTTGTATTGTGCGGACTGTGGCTATACAACACTGTTTGGCCCCAGATGGAATAATGAATTTTAAATATCCCATTAAAGTGTTCAGCATTAAAGACTACATAACAAGGTTCTGGTATTTGCCTTCATTTTGAAAGACTGGTGAACTATACAATTATCAGCTGCATATACAGCCTTTTAGCATGAATGTAAAGTACATAATTTTAATCATGTCATATATAATATATAGTTTAATCCATACATATTATGTTTTGATTTCCTTTATATTCAAAATGTTAAATGTAGTTTTCGATATAACTTTAGAATGAAACCTTAGTACACATTAATCCTCCCAAAAACCTAGTCCCCCACCTCTTAGTCACAATAATAAATAAATAGTCACAAATAAATATTTGTTAATAAATATTAAAATGAAAATAATTTTTCTAACAGTTAATGCATTAAATGCATTTCTTCCATCTCATTCAGTGACCATATCAGATATGGCTAAACCTCAATTTCATAAAATGTCATTTTTTCACTGTCAAAATTTAATTTACTGGTAAAAGGACAAAACATTTAGAAACAAGCTACTCTTATCTTTTCTTACAATAGTGCTCCCAACTTAATAATTGGATTTTATCATTTCTTATCAGTGTGTGAGGGAAGAAAAACTACTATGAGAAAAGAGAAAATAAAAACTAGTATATACTTCAGGCTAGAACATTATCACACATATTTTAACTTCCAACCAAGTTATCTGAAATACTGATTATTTAGCAAATGGTGAGGCACTTTTAAATGCATTAAATCACTGAGACCAGTGACATACTCCTTATACCTTATCATGGAGCTTGTAACAAAAATATACAGGTTACTGCCAGAACTCCTCTGGTACAGAAAGACAGAAGGATATTCAACGGGAATCCTCTTCCCCATTGCATCTTTTTCCTGGGCTCCAGGGAGGTTGTTTCTGGCAGGCTGGCTGACTGTGACCATTGCTCTGGACAGTTCAAGCAGAACAGAGTATCTCTGCTGTTCCCACCCCGCATGCCAGGGGCATCTCTTGAGTCCAGCCAGCAAATCTCTTCCCACAGCCGATGTTGATTTTGCTCATAAGAGCTGGGGCTGCACAACAAATTTCACCTCTCCAGCTTCTGAGAGATGACAGATGAAGCTAGCAATACTCATATCACACAACATCCGGATTATGAACTGTTGAATTTCATATTTCTCTTTCAGCATTTAGGTGATGTCTGATTATAAGGAGAAATAAGAATCAGGACTAAATCAGAGTTTCTTAGTTGACCATTGCCCAGAAACCCCATTTACAGTGTGTTCGCTTTTCTGTAAGCAAAGTATAGTCTGTGCTGAAGAGGTCATATGGAATAGTATTTGTGGGCATCTCAATATTTAAAAGATTTTTACTTTTGTTAATAACAACAAGTCATTGCCACCTTTCCCATATAGGGAAAGAGATAGTCAGAGACGAACTCCAGTTGAGAAGTAAGGAGTAATGCTTAGTATATCTCACACATAAAAGATTAACTCAGCTCCATTTGAGATTAGCAGTAATGAGAAGCTAATTATTCTTTCTTCCAAAATTATTTGATACAGTCCATCCCATTGCAGACACTTTTTTCCCTGCAAATATAATTTCATTGAATGTATCTGCTTTACCTTAAATGAAAGTTAGGTCTAAGATATGTTCCAGGAACAGTGTCAAGGTTGGAAAAATCTTTCTAGTAACCAAACAAAATGCTCCCCTTGAATTTTGTAGTAGTAGCCATAGTAAAAAATATCAAACTATATTAACCCAGGCTAGGCCATATGAGTACAGGTTCAATTAAATTAATTGATGCATTAAAGTTTCCATTTACTCTAAAATGGTACCATTAAACATGCAATTCAAAAAACAGAACAAAGCACTTAAACTTAAAATCTACTTCAACTGTACAGAAGTAATTTTTGTGTATCTTCTGTAAGGTTGGAGTTATTAGGATGAAATTTACATTCTATAATTTTTTTCATAAGTACATATATGTAAAATAAAAGTGTTCCTAGGCAAAAATGTTTCTAGGTAGAATGTTTCTTTGGGAACTCAGAAGGAATAAAAAAAATCCAGCTGTGCTCCCCAAGAGAGAAAAATTCCCATTGACCTGAATGAGATTTGGGATCACTTTAACAGATAATCTTGTACAAGGTGCCTCAGAGAAACAAAGGTATAGACTGCTATGACACATTTTACAGTAGAGACATAGGTTTTGTCTACTGGTAACGCTAAGATCTCTGCAAAACGATGAGGCACTGTCTGCACTGCAGTTTCACTGCTCATGTAAAGGAAGAAAGCAGTGACATATGCTAAACCATATCACCTGCTGGGGACCGGAATGTGTGTGGTCTTAGTGCGTGCACACTGAAAGTAGATGGAGATTCCTGCTAAACGAGTGGAAAGACTCCTGCAGAATTTGTCATTACAAGTTCACAACCATATAACAGAAATTAAATAACTTCCCAACAGTTTGTCTAAAGTCCTCAGTAAAATATATGAAACAGAAGCCAGCCTTCTTCCTCCTCAGACACAGGGTGCCACAAGGGAACCACCAAAAATGTTCACTCAGGGCCAGCTAGTAACTGTCGATGTTTAACTATGATATCTGTGACTTCCTGCCCTGTTCCTGCAATGCTGTGGTGGCAAGACAGCAAATGCTGCTTGTGCTTTATTGTAGACTTCCAGAGCAGCAAACAACTCAATAAATTAAGTGTGTTTGGAAATAGATATCTTAAAAGATGAAGCCTTGTGTTAGGTTATACATTCCCACATTTGGGAACCAGCCTGTCCTAAACTGGCAGTTGTAGCAACCCAGATTTCAAAAAAGCAACCACAAAGCAACTTCAAATGGGAGTTGTGCAAACCTGAATTGACTGGAATTGACTGGAGAAAATACAGTTAATTGGCAAGGTGCTATTAATATAAAATTGGATATCTCTAATTTAATAGTGATGAGCAGAAAGTCAACTTATCATAAAAGTAAGGTATCCATCAATAAACAATCCCCAAATCATAAAGCTCACTGACACAGCAAAACCACTGACAGTATTATTGAAGCTTGCCTTTCAAAATTTTTCACGGCAATAGCAATTTATTTTATTACAAAGCACTATTTTTCAGGAAAGAACCAAATATTTTTTCCCTTCAAAATAACATTTTAAAGAACATTGCTA
Organism: Phalacrocorax aristotelis; assembly: GCF_949628215.1. Taxonomy (NCBI): domain Eukaryota; kingdom Metazoa; phylum Chordata; class Aves; order Suliformes; family Phalacrocoracidae; genus Phalacrocorax; species Phalacrocorax aristotelis. The sequence goes on along the minus strand of NC_134276.1, from coordinate 107,024,855 downwards.
TAAAGACTGCAAGACTTTGAAAGCGAGTTAAGACTGACCTGTCCAGACTGAAAGTTTGTATTTATTCTATAACAGTGCTTATTACTCTTTCTAGGATCTACCTAGTATGAAAAAAAAATATTCTTCTTCTAGAAACCATCATATAGTTGGTTGGTTTACCTCAAAAGGGAAATAAAAAAAGCCAGTGACAACGAATGGAGAACAAATTAACAAGGGCACAAAGGACTACCCCAAACAAGCCTAAAAGAGCATAACTCTACAGTTCAGTGTGGAGTTCCTCGTTCGTCCATGCCCAGTGCACAGCTCAAAAGCTTGGGATCTTGGGTTTTGAGTACCTAAGATACTATGGTTTTCTATGGGCCAAATTATATTCTTATTCTATTTTGTGAACCTTCTTTAAGGATATTTCTTTAAAAGAATGATATTGGAGGGATGTGACTCAAATTAAATAAAGCTTTCTACTGATGCAAACAAAATAAATTATTAATTAATTATCTTCACCAGTTTTATTATTAAAGAAGAGAAAGAATCCTTGAACACTCCTTGCACTGGACTGGACTGTGCATGAAGTTCCTATGTGTCCAGATTTTGTAGATAAACATAGTAAAATACGTCCTTTACTCTAAGGCCCATAAAAGCTGAATTTAGAATGGGAGTCCAAAGATAAATACATACAGGACTCCAGGGAAAGAAAAACTGATGAAGAACATGGTAGGTTCGGAAACAACCAACTAATTTATTAATAAATTGCAGCCATCATGACAAAGAAGGAATTTTAGGAAGAATATTCACAAATCCCTACAGTTATATCCATTATCTATTACATATCTGGGAAAGCTGAAAATCTAGCAAGTGAATAATACCCACTCATAGAATGATGAGGTGGATTCTGTTGTTATAGATCTTAAAATTGTGTTTTAACAAAGAGCTTAAAATAACATAATATTTGCATTTACTGTAGGCTAAGAGCTAAAAAATTAACAGCTACTGAAGTTGTGTTGGCTTGTGGAACTTAAATAACTTATAACTTGACAGATTGATAGAAGACAGTCTGTAGCATGCTTTGAAAATGAAAACAAACACAGTATGTTTGATAACTAGAAGTAAGAAACAAACCAAAGCTAATATGGTCAAAGTGACACGCTAGGAAAATCAATAACCCCAAAATGGATGGTATAACAACATATGCCAGTGTTAGCACCACATTCTTTTGAAACCCTAGAAAGGTTAACATCAGTGATTCTAACTTGTCTAAACTGCAGAGTATTTCAGTGTAAGAATGCACATATTTTTGAGAGGGAAGTAAATTAATTGCATTGTTGATCTTTGAAAATATTAAACTTGTTTTCCTTTCCTATATTGTTTAAGGAACTTAAATCAAGTCTAGAATATTAAGGAGGTTGTAAGTGCCCTGCAACTTACAGACAGGAATAACAACTTCTGTGATTTCTGGTGAAATAGCTGAATTTCTTATATGCTTACATACTTAATGTCTGTGAATGAAAAAAGCACTGAAGTTCAAATTACAAAAATAACATTTTCAAATGAGCACTTGGTCAAGTGAACTACAAAAACATAATAATTATTCCACAGCAAAGACACAGAGACAGTCAACATTTGTTTTGCCAAATAGAATTAGTGGCAGTCATAAAGATCCCACTGCAAAATATACTTTGTTTATCAAAGTGTTGAGAGTGACAACATAATTTTGCTACTTCAGACATCTGACTTGGAAGATCAGACTGCTGTATCACTGTCACATGAGACAGTTGAGCACATTTCTTCCAATTGCTTTATTCAAAACATAAGATAGTAATCCTTTTCATGCTATTTTGTTGAAGAATCATTGTTTACGCTTTAGAGATTAAGGAAATCTCTGTGAGGAATCTCATATAAAGGTAAACATACAAATAAGCTCCAAATATTGCATTTGACATATTTTTTAATGTCACTCAGAAATGGCTTCTGCAAATGAATGCGAGATCTGTGGTTTTGGATGCTAAGACAGGCATGATTCTTACTATTGCTGTGGTATTGTACATCAGCTGCTTGTGTTTCAAATTCTCTGGAAGAGAGAACTCAATAATTCATTTCTCTGTTAAGTCATTTATCTTTCTCTTAAGCTCTGCAAATTAAAGTACCTCACAATCAATATAAAATAATCTGTCAATAACAGCATAATAATAATTTATCAATTGCAAGTGAGAATTCTTCATAAGGCATTATTAAAGGCAACACTTTTCCCTTAAAATACTTCCATTACTGTAGGCAAGGATACTGTTATATGAGTAAAGTGACCTTTTACTCCTTGAAAGTATGAAGAAAATTGTGTCTTAGACCTATCTTTTAACTATCTATTGATGGAAAATTTGAAAACAAATAGAAGCCACTTCTCCTAGTCATGAAACTTATCAATAATATATTATCACTCAGCACAAAATATGTCAGTGCATTTTAACAATTGCTATGCAATTCCATGACAGGTAAGGAGAGTATGAGTAAAGAAAATATTTTATTTAAATTGCAAAACAATATTATCAAATATTCCTAAAACAATATAATATCTTATTTAAAGATAGCTGTTTCCTGTCAAGGTTGATGTTGCCACTAGTTCCCAATGTACGCTGAGTTTCCTACCAATGGGCTTTTGAGAAACAGAGAACAGAATATGTACGTTGTGCCAGAGGCACTGAATTTCTTACAATGTCTTACAGTTTCCCAAGATATTTTTGCTAATACTGAAGATCTCAAAGCTTTGTTCAGTTAGAGGCATGGCAAGAATGACAAATCTAGAGACTTATTAAAGCAACAAGTAAGACTTAATCACTCATAACCTCCAAAGATAAATTAGAATCTATTTACAAGCACTGTGAGTATCAGAAGGAAAGGATGTAAATGAACAGTATTATTTACCAAACTTCCAGCTTATATTGCCTGTTTAAACAGTTGCATGTATATTTTATTTCATAAAGAAGAAATAGTTGCAGACAGAAACAGAAACCAAAAAAGTGAAAAGCAAAAACTAGATTATAGATTTATAGTATGTAAGATGTCTTTCCTCTATAAATGCATATGTGACACATAGATATGTTTTATACTGTAACACCACCATGCTTTGTTGAGTCAGTCTTCCTGAGGTAACGCAATGTTTCTTATGGATGCACTCCCAGTACAATACAATTTTTATGCGCAGAAACATTTTGGGAGTGTCTTGCAAATAGATGGCACTAATTTACTTACATGTATCCATTTACCAAGTACAGAAGTTGCATTCCCAAATAGTTGCCCTTTGTAGATATTACTGCCATCAGGTTGAGATTTTATTGCAGAATCAGGAACAACAGTAGATCTTCAAACTGTAATCATAAATTTCAGTGGTGTGCATCACATTAGCTATTTCATTTCCCTGTGGCACCCACAGCTCCAACAAAGGTTATCTTATTGTCCAGTTTTGTCAAGATCACAAAGCTGACAATAAATGCTGTAGCTGAGATTCTAAACAAGTAAATAGACCCTTGAACTACGCTGTAGCTTCTCAGGTGCAGTGAGTGTCCTGTCCTGCATTAGAACATCAAGCTCAGAAACTGGAATGGCTGAAAGAACCTATCCTGTTGATTGTGAGCCACTCAAGGGAAACAAAGAAAATCCTAATCTGTGAATTGTAACAGAATTTGCATTTATATCACATCTCTTACTGCACATTACAAAAGAAAGCTTTCCTTCCTCCTAGGATGACAAAGGACTTTACTTGATACTTTCTAGTTGAGGGTGGGAGTTTGCTCATTGCGTGGTTTTTTGTGTTTTTTTTTTTGAAGAAGAAACGTCTGAGCCTATATTAATGCAATAATATTGGCTTGCAAATATTTCATGCATTCTTGGATAATGTCCAAAATCTATTAATTATCTACCTTTCCTTTTCCTCATTAGTGTACAGGAATGAAAGATAGATTGATAACCTAGAGAGACAGATAAGATTTGCAAATGCAACTACTACTCCATTAACTAAGTTTCTGAACAGATGATATAAAATTAAAATGAACATGACTTTCATGGGATAAAAGTTTTTCAGACTGAATCACCTAAAAAGCAAATAATTTTTAGAAACCTTGGCATTCCAAGTAAATTGAATAAATTGAGAAATACCTTATTGGTTTAATTTGGCTTGCTTTTCTGCTCAGACAATGCCTCAGAAAAGGTTTATCTTTCATTATTAGTTTCTTTATTAGTTAAATTTATTATGTTTTTTGCTAGTTTTTTTGAATTTATGGATGAACTTAGGAACAGTTGAATATTAATATTAATTATTAAATATATTTTAATTAAAATATTGTATAATTTAGTATAAGTTACTTGAAGAGCATGGAATACTTTATTTTCACTGACAGGGTTAATCATCTGTCCACATACTGGTCCATAAAAAGGTTTTAAATTTCAAATTGTCTGAAGAAAAGGACTAGAGAAGCACCAAGACTGTCATACCCTTTCCTCTTTGAGCCATGTAGGAACTAGCTGGCGCCTAGCTTATAAGAAAGAAATTAACACTGTGAATTTGAGAAGTTTTGGGTTGAAACACATCTAAAAATAATGTTCTGAATAACTGAAACCCGTCCTAGAAATATTCCTAAAGGACCCAGATGAAATCTTATTTATAAAGTGATTCCTTAACTCGTTCCAAGACTTATCATTCTCAAGTATTTTTCCATGAATAAAGTTTGGAAGCAACTCTCGGGTTTTTTTCCACATGAGTTACAGAATTCTTGAACTGATATGCATTATTCCCTCCCTCTCCCTTTCTCCAACCTTCTACCCCCCTGCTCTGCCCCCCCACCCCTCAAAAAAAAAAATAAAAATTGGAAGCTGACATGCTTTACTGTATGAAAAGAGGTGGGGTTCAGGTTCTCCGTTGCCATTTTTCAGCCATGAATAACATTTCAGAAATATCACCAAAATCCTAATAAGGATTATATAAGAACTATATAATATTTTCCTAATTAATTCTTCGCATACTTTCTACACACAATAGAAAGAAAACCACCGAAAAATTCATTAATGCAAATATACTCAAAGACAACCCCCTGTCTTGAACCTCAGATTCAGGTACACTTAAGCAGAGATTCCTGTTGTGTAGTTTTTGTTGTTATTACTTTTTATTCTCTTGCTGTGGGAAATTAAAATTTATAACAAAAGATGACAAAATAGAAATAATAATATGATGGTGAAATTGCAGCTGAAATTTTCTTACTGAAAGCTAAGATTTAGATTAAACAAGATATTTGTGAATACATGCCAAATCCTTTATGTTAGTTTTGAAGACTTTTTTTGTACTGATATAGTGCAATACTACATTTTCTAACACCGAAGACTGCAGTGGTGACTGAAAATCATGCTGCAAATGCTATCAAATCTTCAATCAATATTTAATAACTATAATAGGTGTAGCATCTTACCTAAAATAGTTGCATGGCACTTATTATAATGTTATCTGAATGTGTCACATTCAATGTGTTCCAATTTATGACACCTGTTGGGGAAGAAAGTCATTGTCTAGAATCGTAAGTGAGAAATGGCTTCCAAGGTTGCCCTAAGGAGGATATATCAGGCCCCTTAATTAAAAAAAAAGAGCAACAAACAAACAAACTGTAACTAGGCAGTGCTTAATGAAAGTTCCCATCCAAGAGTGACAGAGCATGGAATGAGGAGATGGAAGACTATCTTTTCAGCCAATGTCCCTCATGGTCAAATAAATAACAAAAGGTTTGCCTAGAACAAGGATCATCCTAGTGTTTCAGTCAAAGAACTCATGTTCTGGTAAGGTTTATACACAAAATATAATATTTTCTTAGCCCTTCTAAAGTAATTAAGAAATCAGTGATTGTATCAGAAAATCTATTGCCACAGAGTTCACCTTACAGCTGCACCAAAATTTCAAAAGGGATTCAAAGCATCCACATGTAGGGGAGGCTTTGTCTAAGTCCTCTCTCTTCTTAAAAATAGACCTGAGGTACTGTGCTTTCTGTGTCCCAGAATTGGGGCCAAGAAAAAAGCAGTCAAAGCTTTAGTAATATCAGACTACTCTATGTCTCCTTCTTTCTCTGCCTCCTTTTTTTTATCTTTAACTGTATGAGGAGTGAAGAAAGAAAGCATTCTTATACACCTTTTGAAAAATATATCCTTTAAAGTCCAGTGACAAATACATGAGTTATACCTGCAGTTATCAGAGAGACTTATTTTTGTCATGTTTTTTCACCCCCCTTATTTAGATGCAACAGAAACTGATTATAAAACTACAATTGTAGGACAAATTTTAAAGTGTGTATGCTTATAAGATTAGTGCCTATTTAAATCAGATATAGAGTTTGCTGCGTATCCACTAAAGTTTTAAAAATCATTTGATTGTGCTTGCTCTTCCACAGCTCCAAAAGAAAAAACACTTCTAAATCTGTAACTACTATATTAACTCATAATCTTACTAAAGAGTATAAAAGACTTTCTCTTAAATAGGGTGAGCTGTTTTCAGTAGCGGGAGCAACTGTGGCTAGTAGGCATATCCCATTCAAGAGATTCAGAGAACTCTGGTGTCTGAGGCATAGGAATACCACTCTATCTTCAACAGCAAGTATTTCCTTTTATGGTAAGGAAAAAGCAAAGTCAGGAAAGAATTCAAAATTTTCCTTATTATATTTCTTACACAAAAATTGCCAACTCTCTCTCCTGATCAACCAGAGAAAGCAATAAAATAACATATTGAAGTTCAGCATCTGCTCTCTCTCTGATGATATTTCCTAAATATTTTCCTGAGGCAACATATTCTGCTTATGGGGCTGTTCCACTTATATCTTAATTAAGATGTACCATAAACAAAGCAAACTCTATGTCAAGTCAAAACTCACTCTAGTGCAAAGGAATATATAAATGACATGCCAAATGTCAATGAGGAGGCTCAGGTTTAAACCTGAATCCTGACACTTCAGTGCTTGGTGCTGTGAGCTCATGTGGGCATGCTGAACTCATGACATTTAGGGTTGACCAACACAGAGGAAAACTCATAGGTGTGGCAGAGAGGGGTGAGTGACTTGCTTGAGCATGTATGATTTCTGCAGGCACCTGATAAGAGGGATAGAGTGCCTCTTGCTCATAATTCAAGGCAGCGATCTCACCTTCATTACTTTAATTCAAAAGCAGACCCTGCGTGAGGCCAACCATGCTGGGTGAAGCATGACCACTCACAATTTAGGAATAAAACTATGTGCGGGACAAGGGGTCAGCAGGGCATGCTGCTCAAGTGAAGCAAAGATACAATCAAAGAAAATAGGTGAGCTCGAGCAGATACTTCATTTGAATATATAAATGTTTCAGGCCTACACTGAGGTACAGATGGCAAAGATAGCATAATCATACTCCCTATGCTGCAGAGGTCAGAACAGATGCCTATAAAATGTACCTCTGTGACTGACTCAGAATCGCTTAGGCCATTTTTTACATGCAGAAAATGGAAATGCAACCTACTTCCTTGGTTTTAACTCCCTTGTAGAAGAGGGAGCTTCTCTACTTTTCTGCTAGAAAGGAAAGGAAATATGTACAGAAAAATTATTTGCTTGACATGTTTTTATTCCAGATGAAAATACTTGGCTCCTTAGCATCTGGAAAGGACACTTGCCCATATAAGTAGTTACTCTGCATTTTGAGGAATCACTGTGTGACACTGAATGTCACTTTGTGAACGCTGTATTCAATTTCTTCCAAATACTATTCTGCCAGTACTTTTTAATTCATTTTAACTGCTACTACTTTGTGTGTTGATGCTACAGACATTGCTCCTTTCTTTCTGGAAGTTAAATGATTTTTGTAGCAGCACGTGTTTCCTAGACACAGGCATCTGAAGAGAAACAACTGATCATTTGTAATTCTTGCCTATTTCTATATTGTTTACCCAAAGGCAGTATGACCTTGCTTTCTAAGTGCTTCCTTTTCCTCTGCACTTAAGGTAGTACCTTCTAAGCAGCACAGATACATTTTGTGCATCTATAAACCTCCCTGTGTGTTGATATACACATTGTTCATAGCAAAAACAGTGAGTGTGGCATCTCAAATACTTTCTTATGCACCTGTGACAGAAAGAATAATAAATCTTACTGTTCAGTCAAAAAAAAAAAACAAAACAGCAAGTTTCATCCTGAAACTTAACACTGGTTCTTTTTCAGATTATATGGAATATACATCCACTTGTCTCTTGGCTTTGCAAATGTTATATGAGATCACTTTGGGCTGCTAGGTAGAATGACACCTACTGAATCAGGACAGAGGATGATTGTTCTTATATTGGACATCTGAAATGCCACCAAATATTTTCCCATAGTATCAATAGGTTGATGGCCTGACTAGTTCTTTGGAGGTCCGCCATCTAGTCAGACAGTCCTGGCAGATCTGTTTTTATTTACTTGAGCAATTGACAAAAGCCCCAAATCCAGGTTTCCAGGACTGTCATTTTTCTTGAACTATCTTCCAGTTCGGATTTTCGGAAGAAGAGATCTTGACAAAGCATTTGATCAGTTAGCCATGTACTACATGTGCTTATAGGAAGCTATTCCTCACAAACTTATTTTCTCTATTTGTCATTTCCAGTCTCTCAGTTTATTAAAAGAAGTCTTTGCTCACTATCCTGAAAGGGAAAGGTTGGGGCCTACTTTGGTAAAGTTTTCTGGTTCCACACAGGAAGCTGGATGATACCTGCTAAAGGTTTTATAAGCCATAGTTTAAGTATTACATAGAAGTTTAACTAAGTAAAATATCCATATCTGTCTTTAAATCATCATGTATATGCTTTATCTGGCATTCTTAAAAATAGAATGGGTCACATTTTTACAGCTTTAACCTTAAAAAATATATGTTCTGGCTCCTTCAAGACCTATTTGAATATTTTATAATAATTTTCATATGAAACATTCCCCAGATAAAACACACAAAAGTCTTTTGGATATGTACCAGAAACTACAGATACTCTTCTTCCCATGATTGCTTTTAACTTGTGTTTGAAAGAGTTGTTCTCTGCCTGTGAATCCCAGTGAATTCTTATCCCAGTGAATCCCTAGGTATTTGCTGCCATGTAAAACAGTGTCTGTAATAGAAATGACTGTGCCTACAGCTGCCTAGTCTTTACTCCAGTGACTACGGAGTTCCCCCAAGAGACAAGAGGGCATTACTGAGATATACCATACTGCTGGAGAGGGCTACACACAGTGCTATTGAGTAGGATGGGATTTTGTTCTGTCTTAAAATAAAATTTTCTGCAGTATTTCAGAAAAAATATCAAGACTCTGAGCACTGAAGGGTTCACACCTCTGTGCACCACAGAGACTTTTCTCCCTATTTAGTTAACTGTTTATCTAGCTGCTACCAAACAACAGGACATAGGGGAGGGACACCTCTGCCTTCAGCACTCCTGGGCTACTTTAGATGGAACTACCTTGCAACTATAGGCACTTAACCAGAGAGGTTTACCTGAGGAGTGGAGAGGAACATGATGGACAGATACCTACAATATTTGACAGGGATACAAATTAGGTCCTTTCCTGTATTGCAGAATTTACACATTGTTTCCTGATCCATCTGCTTTTTCCATGAAAAATAATTAATGCACTCATTCACTTTCTTGAGGCTATTCATCAGTGTATCATTAGCAACTGATTGGTCAATAACAAAACTGCCTCTGAAAAATGTCACAAAGGTCAAAAATGAGAGCCTCGCTATTAGATTGCCAAGTTTAGACAAGGCATGTTTATGCTTAGTCTAATCTTCTATATTTAATTCAACAGCAAGTGCAAGGAACTAGAAATAACACTTTGTGGTAGTATGAAAGTATGTCTGATTTATCATACAGAATGAAACACCCAGTGTGCAGAAAAGTGGTGAATGTGCAAATGGTATAGAACTGTTTTGATCTGATTAGCAGACTTGTACTTCCTGACATTCTGTAAACTTTTATGTGAGGAGTACAACAGGCTGCACTGTGACATAATCTTAATTTTAGATAGAATTTTCGATTCTTTTCATCGATTGACTAATCCTAGAAATGAACGTATTGTTTATTTGCCAGGTACACAAAGAAATCTAGGAACGCTTTCAGTAATGGGATTACACTTTTAGAAAATTCTAAACTAGTATTTTCTGTGATATATTTTTTTAATATATATTTTCAGAAATGGTTATGTCCGTACATGGGGATTGAAGACCTCTTTTTTAATTGCAACTAGTATACTTTTTTGTTCTTATCTAACCAGTTCCATGTTTCCACTGGAACACAAAAGTTACCACTGTCCAGTATAGAGGTAGTTCAGTAAAGGGCTGATCAATTCAGGGCTGATTATTGAATAATGAATTAAGGGAAAAATTAAAAAATTGTTATAATTTTAAATATATAAATTTTATGTTAAGGTTCCAAACAAAATGGAATTTAATAAGCTTTATGACAATCCAGGTCTGCTGCTTAAACTCTTACAAGTTGGGGTATCTTTGCAGCTAATAGTAAACACTTGTATATTTTCCACTAACTTTGATTTTACTCCTGCAATTATTAACTAATATATCTTCAATAATCTAATCCATTATCTCCATTAAAGCTTGAAATCAGCAAAGACTTTAAAAGCATAACTAAAGTTCAAAATATTTTATTTCTAACAAGACATTTTAAGCAGATGATAAATAATACTGTTGAACAGTCTTTCCTTTGTTCTATATGAGTGCTAATACACTACCCCACTGTTCTAATTTTCAGGATTTCTATCTAAATATCACTTTTAAGAAATGTGAGCTTTTCCTTGAGATACTTTGCTTTGGGTTACTGCAAGCGATTTTCATGCTGATATAATGTCCTAAGTACAAGAGAACAGCAAACACATTAATTTTGTTTTTTAATTGTGCCTCAGACCCAACAACAAATAAGTCTTCTTTGCACACAGGAGTGTTACAAAGACAGCTGTATTCAAAGACAGGTGAAAGGAATATTCTACTTCTCCATTCAAGAAAGCAAAGTAAAATGAACTACAGATCCAGTAAGACCATTTTATTCTGAAGACAGTTTCAAAGTGCCAAGTAAAAATTGCTTTCTTTTGCTTTGATTATTAAAGAAAAATCAAATTACAGATGTTCTTCAATTTGTTACATGAAGTTTAGATGGATGTTATTTGAAAAACTTCCTCCTTTTTACCCCTGAAAGGCAAAGGAGAGGAAAGGCTTTCAACTAAATAAAAAATGTTGTTTTTTAACATTAATTATGCACAACAGAGAATAATTGTTTGAGACTGTAATTTGTGTAGAGAAAGCTTTCTGAAAGGCTTCTGAAAAGCTTCACTGTAAGGTCAACTTCATGCAGAACAGACATCTATTAATTAACTTATGCTTTTTGTGGATGAAAGTACATAAAGGGCATGCTTTGGTATGGTTAAGTCATCCCTGAGACTGAAATATTGTGCTGGTCATCAAATGCATACATTTGTCCATCTTGAAAAGACAATCATAAAAGCTATATTTAGTGTAAAAAAAAAAACCTGTAATAACTTGAATATGAAACTTACACATGCTTATTTTCTAAGCTGTGAAGGAGATTTCAAGAAATCAAAGTGGATAAAAAAATGTAGTCTGATAAGAAAGTGCAATAAGATTATCCAAAGCTATGTTTTGGTGTAAACAGGAAATTAATTTTTAATATTAAAAGTTCCACTAAATTCTGAATGCCACAAGAAAATAAGAAGGAATGTTTTTGAATAAGTACATTCCTCATTTCACACAGATAAGTATGATCTAATCTGGAAATATATTAATGAAAGGTATTAAACTGAAGTTTAATAAAATAGAGAAGAAGAAAAAAAGAAAAATTATTAATGTAACAATTGGGTTTAAAAAGCTATCTTTCCTTCCTTTTTTTTTTTTTGTTTACAGCTGAAATTGTAGCCTTTCTTCATATGGCCTATACAATTTGAAGTTAAGCGCAGAAACTGGCATTATTCTTTATTTTTATATCTAGACCAAAATTTTATAACACCTGGAATAATCTAAATCTTTGGAAATGTACCAGAAAAACAAAAATGTAAATCAAAGGCTTTTTAATTTTTTTTTCTCTCTTGAAAAACAAGGATACATCTTGGATCTATTAAAATAAACAGGGGTTTTCCAACAGGAGTTACTGGATCCATGCTCTTCTGTCAGTCTCTGAGTTCTGCGCCCCTTCTGTCAACATTAGCAATAAAATGCTTTTATACTGCCTGAGTATTGACTTGATCTGCTAGCTTTGCATGTAGCACATTGATCCTTGTGTTCTTAAAGGGATATTCTTGAAAACAGAGGTCTCTTACATTTCCTGCTATCTGCTCACAGGGCTTTCAGATTCAGTAATGCTCTGCAAACACTTTGTGTTTTTCTTCAGAGGTAAGGTCTGAAGGTGAATGTATAAAATAACAGTACGAAATACAGCAATTAATTTCGAAAGAGATATATGAAAACTGTAATATGTTCAGAGAAAAATTAAAATATGAGAAGGATTCCATACGAGAAAAATTCTAGTACCCAAAGGTCCTCAGCTTGGAAATAAAAGATTTACATGCATATAATCAAGTTCTATGAAACTGGGAAGAGCTAAGATAATCCACTGTTCACTTCTTTTTCTAATAGAAGAAAAAAGGACTGTGAAAAGAAGCTAATAGGAGCTTCTAAACAAATACAAGGATGCTTTTAATAGAACAGGTAGCAGCATCCTTGAGGAACCTGCCAAAATGTATCATAGATGCAACCTGTAGATGCAGATACTTGATCTGTTTTCAGACTTTTCTAAATGTCTGCAGATGGCCACAGCTGGCGGCAGAACACTGGCCTAGTTGGAGTCTCATTTTGAACCAGTGTGTTCTTCCAGGGTTCATTCTAGGGAAACAAGACTGAAAAAAAAATGTCAGTCTGAGGATACAACAAACCATACTTATACCTCACTGTATTCCAACCCAGAAAAGCATTTCTCAAATGTTTAATCTGAGCATCGCTTGCAAATTATCATAGTGATCTAGATGTCAGGGGAACAAACCTTTCTGAATATTTCATTTGACTACTTAGGTAATATAACACCAAATATTTCATACAAGACTTCATTCATTCATTTATTCAGATGTTCAAATCAAGCATGAATTTGACAGCTATTTTTTATTTAAGAAATATAAATGCTATGTTAATATTCCATCTAAAGATGGAATGCACTGTTTCTCTACATTGTATTATTAAATATGACAGTAGTCTCTTCTTTCAGCCTTAAGCACCATGATATAGTCACATTACGCTACTCTTACTGTTTTTTCAGAAAATGTGTATATGCTAATCAGAATCACATCTGATTGCAGAGTAGGCATACAGTGTGTCTGACGTGGCCTGTCAGCAAGAAATTTGTCGACATCTCAGCCAGGTACGCAGCCCATGCTGCCTTCCATTCTGCTGTGGCTAGATTGGGCACTGGTACCCAGTCTAACTGCTCTGAAACTGGTTTCCAACTCTGCACCTGTCTGATTAAAATCTCATTTAAAAGGCACTGAGGATGGTTCCAGTTATTGAACATGCCTTTTAAATCTTGCACATCCAAGCTTGTGTCTATTTTTCCTTTATTATTCCTCCTCATTCCCTCAGTATTCTGCCCTTAATTTGACACTTAATATTTAAAAGTTCTTACCTTCTCTCTTTTTTCCTCCTTTACCTTTAGTTCTTCTAAAAACACACTTTTTTTTCAAGATTCCTGGTGCTCATTTGTAAAATATGAACTGTGGCATTACAGTATAAATACATATGGAAAAAACAAGGAGTAGGGTGTCCAGAAGGGGGCGACAAATATAGTGAAAGGTCTTGAGGGCAAAACTTAGGAGGGGTGGCTGATGTGACTTCGTTTGTTCAACCTGGAGAAGAGAGGGCTAAGGGGTGACCTCATACCTGTCTATAACTTCCTCAAGGTGGGCAGTGGAGGGGGAGGTGCTGATCTCCTCTCTCTGGTGACAAGCAACAGGACAGTAGGAATTGGAATGAAGCTACATCAGGGGAAGTTCATAATGGACATTAGGAAAAGGCTCTTCTCCAAGAGGGTGGTTGGTCATTGGAACAGGCTTCCCAGGGAAGTGGTCATGGCACCAAGCCTGTCAGAGTTCAACGAGTATCTGGACAATGCTCTTAGTCATACGCCTTAGTTCTAGGTAGTCCTGTGAGAAGCAAGGAATTGGATCCAATGATCCTATGGTTCTCTTCCAACTTCAGATATTTTAAGATTCTATGGTTCTGTTATACTTCTGCTAAGACAAACACTCAAAAATTTAAAAAAATGCATGAATGCAATCTTAAGCTGATAGTCGTGCAATTATTCTTTGGTAGTATTTAAATTTTTAAAATGTACCTTAAGAAACAAGAAGTATCTTATAGTACCTAACAACTAGCATCAGTTTTAGCTACACAGTACAAGTCACCTGTTCAGCTAGGCTTGAAGGTATTACTCATGATAACATGGTTCTAAGATGACAAAATTTTGCAGGATAAGAGGTATCTTCACTGTTCTGCTGATGTTTGCTGTCAGCAGGCATACAGCAATTATGGAGTTCATTTCTGTTTGGTTTGGTTTTGGTTTGGTTGTGGGTTTCTTTTCTTTTCTTTTCTTTTCTTTTCTTTTCTTTTCTTTTCTTTTCTTTTCTTTTCTTTTCTTTTCTTTTCTTTTCTTTTCTTTTCTTTTCTTTTCTTTTCTTGTATTTTATTTTATTTTATTTTATTTTATTTTATTTTATTTTATTTTATTTCATTTCATTTCATTTCATTTCATTTCATTTCATTTCATTTTTATTAACTGGAAACAACAGGTCTGTATTTCCCTTTAGGCTGACCTTCTCCCATTCTTCTTCCACCTCATCACCTCCTTCTTGGTTATTGCTCCCAGGATCGACTCCTATAAGATCTTTTCTTCTGGTATTAATATTTTTCTCTCCCAACCCTTAAGGCTTTTTAGCCTCTTTCAGTCTGTCTGTTACTATCAAACCTACTTACACGACAGATGCCATGTCCAGCCATTGGGACTAATACCCTCCAAAAGACTTAATTTGGCAGAGCAAAGCTAGTAAAAAGCACCTGTCCACTTTCCAGTTAAATTGCAAGTCCCTGCTTCAAAACACAGAGACTAAAATTTCTCAATGAATAGCAGTAAGAGTTTTTAATAGGAGCAAACCAGTATATGTGCCTCTGAACTGATTCTTGGGAAAAGCTATTGGGGTATTTTTTCTTTTTTTTTTTTTTTTAATTAATCTTTCAAAAAAAATCAAACTAGGGCAAACATCAAGTGGGAAATTAAAGACCTGCAAAATTCATCAAAAGATTTATGATTTGACTAAATGTAAGAACTGGAAAAGAGAGTCATATAATAGAAAATTACGAATCCCCTTCATTACTGGAAAAATATAGCTTCTCCCTATATCAAGAACTGTATTTAGTTCTGAAGGTAATTTTATGGATCATCTTCATTCAAAATAAATGAAGCCCATTAGGTTAAGATGGTTGAGTCACCATCCCTGGAGGTATTGAAAAGACTTGTAGATGTGGCACTTGCGACATGGTTTAGTGGTGGACTTGGCAGTGTTAGGTTTGTGGTAGGACTCAATGATCTTAAGGGTCTTTTTCAAGTTAAATGATTCTATGAGTCTTTGATTCTAAGAAACACTTTGCATGCCTATTCAAAAAGTCATGCTGAAAACATATAGAACAAAACTGAAGTTCAGCAAAAATGGTAAAATAACTTTTTAAACACATTTTACTGTCAGCAGCATTATAATGTCCTTCTTCTTAAGTTGCTTAGTAATTTATTCAATAAGCTGTTCCTTTTGAAGTTATGATTCTCAGTAGCAGATAACAATGAATGTGAATAAAGTATAAGAACACGGCCCTTCATCAGAGAATAAAGACATTGAAGAAATTCATCAAGCCAGACAGTGAATGCATTCTCATTTTGTAATGTTATGACAGGGTAAGAATATACGTAGGAATTACTATTTAATGTCTTTCAGGACAATTCATTGTTGAAGTAAGTTAAAAAGAAATTAAAGTTGAAAAGAGTTTGCTTATTTAAATCAAAATTATTTGTACTTGACGTGGATATAACGCTCTTTAATATCTAGTTAGAAAATACTAATTTTCAGGTTTCATTAATTCATGGAATTTTTACTTGCTGTCAATTTAAATTGTCATTTAATATATATTCTGAGTTTTTTGATGACCAAGGAGTACTCCTCAATAAAAGTTAACAATAAAAAGACAAGAATAAGCCTCCCATCCTCATAATTTTAAGTATCCTCATACTTTATAATAAGAATTTGCATGGCATTGTTGTTTAAAAAGATACATAATTTTTTCATATTATGTAATTTATCTCAAACAGCTGAAAGCTGAAAAATCCAACATTTATATATAAAAATCTAATTGAAAAATATGTGAAAGCATTTATTTACAAATTATAATTAGTTTTAAAATGTTCCACATTTATAAATTCTAATGTTTCATTTTATAATTTCCTTTAACAACATCAAAAAAGTAACTAGAGGTCGCTAACATTATATGCAAGTTGTTGCGTTAAGGTGAGACAATTTTCATCTCCTACACAGCACCCAAAACTGTATACTAGTTAGTTATTATACAAAATTGGTAGTTCTTCTGAATATATTTTAGAGAGGAATAAAAGAAATAACCTCCAAAAATTGGAACTATTTTTGCCACCATGATGTCTTTGATATGTCTAGATACGGTGAAGGACCGAGCAGAATTTATATCCAAGAAATAAGTAAAATATGCTCTAGATAATCCAGACTTCCAATTGTACTGGAAGCCAGACAAAAACCAAATGACACATTGCTCAGAACTTCATGAAATCAAATCAGTTCTTCATCATCCCACATTTCCAGTTACTAGATGACTAATTTGTGTATATTAAATAATAACTTGAAAAGGAAACAATTTAAACAAGAAAACAACAGTAAAATCTCCTCTCTGCATGCAGACCTTCCAAAGCAGGTTTCTACATATATAAACATGTATACATACAAAACTGAAGCATATCCAACTACTGCTCCATCTCCTTTCTTAAAGCTGGTCCCCTTTCTCCCCTGGTTATATCTCACCTTGCATATAATTAATGAAAAAGAATTATTTTCCTATAAACACAAGTGCAAGTAGCATCTTTACTAGATCCCCTAAACTGATACGATTAATTTATTTTGAGTCACATGTACATTTTCACTTGAAGTTATGTAAGTTATACCAAACCATGACATTCTCCAGGAGGATTTGAGCCCTGGGGTGACTCTGACAACTCCTGGCTGTGGGACATCCTGCTGAAGCGGCAGCCATATGTCCCCTCACCCCTCGCAGGAGCTGCCAAGCAGTGCGCTCTGCAGCCAGACTGTAGCTCTCTGGATCCTGGCATTTCAGTCATGTAATTCCAAGGTAATGAAAGGAAGAATCATGTTTGTTAATACTTCTATGGAGCCAGAGAGACTTGTCTAAGCTGTATTTGTTCCTCATAATGATGTAGAAACATGTTAATATTCCAATGTGAGTCAAGCTCCATGCAACTCTTCAAGGTTCATTTGGTGCAGCACACATTAGCCAGAGATTTGAGATGGGTCTAACTAGGTCCCAAAATGCCTTTAAACTGTAAAGCCGGTTTTATTGGACAATCAGCTTTGAACCAAACATTTGAAGCAACGTTTTTTATAGAAGACTCTTACAATATAAAAGGCAATATAAAGAAATGTATCCCTCTCATCTGTGTACTCCCAAACAGACCTTTTCTTTCAGGCTTAGTTTCAAACAATCAGCTCAGTTATTTTCCAGGTTGCTGAAAACTTTGGACAGTCCCTGTTTCTCCCTAGGAAATATAATCTTTCTATCTCTCTGCTGAGCTGCCTGTGTATCTGTTCCCTGCTCTTCTCAGCAGTCTCTCTGTTCCTTTATGTGATATGTCAGGTCAATAAAAGTAGGGCTTAGTTAGTAGAAGTGAGGTGCATCCAAAACTGGTGTAATGAAAAATAGAATTATGGTAATGCGACTGAACATGACGTTCTAAACTACTTAGAGAGCTTAAATATCAAGTGGTTGATGTAATAACAATGTACAATAACTCTTTGAAAACAGTTTCTGTTCCAGAAGATGAGATGGTACTAACTACTATCTCTTTTTTTAAAGGGCTTTTGGGATTATTTTGGAAAATTTAGGCAGCTAGGTGCCCCACATGTGCCTAGCAAGTTACTTAGCATATTTTCTTTAACCAAACTAAATTAAGTAAAAAAGAATTAAAAACTTAACTTTGAAAAGTAAGATATGTAGAGGCTGCTCAGACTCTTGCTGTAAGGGAAAAATGGATTGCTAATCTCTTACAACACACTATCAGGATAGTTGCAAATTATCTTCTCTTTCAAGATCCTTCTGCTAAACTTAAAAAGTAAAAAAATAATTAGCAAGTTACTTTGTGAGGAATGTCAAAGGAACTACAACAATGTGTCCTTCGTTACAAAGCAAAAGCACCACTTCATGACTTGAGATAGCATCTGATAAATATTCGTTACAAAATTAAATGCAGAAAGCTTCAGTAACATTGATTTTGTACATTTAATATATAGAATCCTATTTTTGAGTTGCCATATTTTGTTACACTTGGCTATGTGATATAAAAATTCAGTAACATAAAAATGCAAGAAACATTTTCATCTCTCTGGGTAGTGTATGGTTAGAGGGGAAGAGGGAACTCCTGTTGCTACCATGTCATCCTAAATGGAGAAAGGTACTATTGATGATGTTTGGAAGAGAAGAATCCACACATTGTTTTCCTCCTCTGGAAAGTGGAGAAAGGGTCTGGCCTCACTGCTACATAAAAGGAAATGAAATGTGACTGGACACACAGGCAATTGATGCCATGCCCTAGTTGCCACTAGTTTTCATGCTTCAGACTTGTTTAACACTAGTCAGAGTGGAACCCCTGTGTACACAGACTCGCAGTCTTCTCTGCAAAGTAATATCATCTTACCCGCACACCTGAATATATGGCACTGAAAAAGGACACTTTCAATGACTGCAAACTGCTACTTGCACTCAGTCAGAAATACTTAAATTATTGTTTTCTACCTACTGCATCAAAATTCTGATGTCAAAATATTGTACTCAATTACAAAGAAATGGAAACAGAAATTCAAAGTGCAATTGCTGATGAACCCAGGTTCTTTGCAATGTCACTTTCAAAGTCTGTGAGTAATTCACATGTCTTAGTTTAACCTCAGCTGGCCACTAAGCACCACACAGCCACTTGCTCACTTGCCTGCAGTGCGATAGGGGAGAGAATCAGAAGAGTAAAAGTGAGAAAGCTCGTGGATTGAGATAAAGACAGTTTAATAAGTAAAGCAAAAGCTGTGTACACAATCAAAGCAAAACAGGGAATTAATTCACTGCTTCCTATGGGCAGGCAGGTGTTCCACCATCTCCAGGAAAGCAGGGCTCCATCCTGTGTAATGGTTACTTGGGAAGACAAACGCCATCACTCCAAACATTCCCCCCCTTCCTTCTTCCCCCAGCTTTTTATTGCTGAGCGTGACGCCATATGGTATGGAATATCTCTTCGGTCAGTTGGGGTCATCTGTCCCACCTGTGTCCCCTCCTAGATGCTTGTGCACCCCAAGCCTGCTCACTGGTGGGGTGGGGTGAGAAGCAGAAAAAGCCTTGACTCTGTGTAAGCACTGCTCAGCAACAACAGAAACATTTCCATATTATCAACACTGTTTTCAGTACAGATCAAAACCATAGTCCCATACTAGCTACTGTGAAGAAAATTAACTCTACCCCAGCCAAAACCAGCACAGCACAGCAGACACAAGGGTATTTATTGCTTCAATTTGTACCTATGCTAAGTAAATTATAGCAAGAGGGGAAAAGGAAATCTCACTTAAAATTAAAACAAGGAAGCATATTTGGCAGGTAAATACACCAATCCTGCTCCATTTTGATTACATGAAGAGTACTTGTGCTTTTATTTTTGTTTCACATTGTTATGCATACCTCCTTGCTTTACTACCTCTGCACACTATACTTTTTCTTTTCCTTCTAACAGAATGCAAGAAAATCTCTCAAGGGTTTAAAAGGCCAATAAAGCAACCAATCAATGCTATTCAGTTTTTAAAACTCTTTAATCCCTGTAAGAAATTTTCTTGAGAAAGATTTACAAGATAAAGTTAGCAACAATTAGCTTCCAAAGTGTTCCCTTTTCCAAGTGGTCGACATCGTGCTTATCCTGCTGAAATTGATTAGGTGCATCTTACTGGAAAATCTTTGAGTCTCAACACTTCTGTGTTTAGGGCATAAATTATTCTGAGACAAGCTGGTTTTTGGTTTTTTTTTTTTTTGTAAGGGGAAAGAATCAGGAAGAAATTTCTTATTGTGAAAGAATTAAATCTATTTTAGGGTAAGACATTTTCCCAAATTACAGCTGTTTGTTGCTGCTGAGAGATTTTAAATGTCCCAGTAAATCTTGATATGATTAGTGATCTTTATATAATGTTAGCAAAAGAGAATAATATGTTGTTTTATAATCTTTATCGCCATTTTATGAAGTAGGTATTTTTAATACGTGAATGTGAATATACTGTAATATGAAGGGTCTTGCAAGAAACTGACATTTAAAAAATACACACAGGAACAAGACTGAAAATAAAACCTATCCATTCAAATAGATGTTTGGACTCTCACAATGAATTGGAAATGGCATACATTTAATAGCTCCCAGTTATATCAGAAAGAATACTTAGGTAGGAACTGAAGCTGAAAAAATATCACTCCCTGGGTTTCCCACTGAGATCACACACATGCAATTAGAAAAATGCATAAGCATTCCTAGATAAATTATACATGAATCTGAATAAGCAATTAACAGCTTGATTTGATTTGCTCAATTTAAGGATCAAAAATATCAGAGCACAGCTTCCAACACAAGAAAATCACTTCTATGTTTCTGGGGAGGGAGAGAAGGGAAAGCCAGAGAAGATGCAGAAGGATGCAACATCCTACACCAATTCTTTTGATGAGATGCTTTTTTAAAGCTGTTATCTAACACATTTTTTAAAGGCATAGCCAATCAACAAAACACTGATTTCTGTAAGGATTTTAAAAGAAGACTTTAAATAAGGATGTGCAAACTGGTTCTTCTGATGACTTCTCTCATTCATATTCTTCAGCCAAGTCAGACATTTCAGGACGGAGAACTGGAATTTCTTTGTTTTGTCTTCACATTTCTGCTATATACACAGGCCTTTGAACATCAAGATTTCCAGTCTTATTGCTGGGCCAATGTGAAACTCTCTAGGGTACAGAATAAAATAGAAAAATTACTTAAGAAAAAAAACCCAAACTAACAAACTCACAAACAAACTACAGACTACTCATAATCAACAATTTTTTCTCTCTAGTTTTAGCAGAAAACTTCAGCTAATCTTCACCCTTTTTGGATACTGCTGATACAGTGGAAAACTTGAAATTTTTTTCATGTGACACTAACTAACTACGAAGTGGCTTACCAAAGCATCCAAACCTCTCATATTTTCTCACTAGTAACACACAAGTGCTAATGAGCACCAAAATAGAATTTAATACAGAAAAATACTTTATCACTCTTTCTTGTTCAATGCAGAGCCACACTGAACTGTGGGGCACACCATATTAAAATATTATTTTTATTATGATTTTTCCACACAACTCCATTAATCTCAGCGAGGAAGCATTTCCAAGACTAGCTTTTCTATAGTAGTACAGACGTCAAAAAAGAAAGTTCACAGAATAATAGATTCATATAACTTCTTCTCATACCGTATCCATAATGTCCCATTCAACTCTCTGTATGTTGTAAAGTGTTGGTAATTTACCTAGTTATGTATTCCTTAGAGAAAAGAGAAGGGGGAAATGGTTCAATTATTATTTTAATTTAAAGCTAAGTTCAAAGATGACATCATGAAATGTATTTCATCGTTACATGGACATTGTGTTCTCCTTTTGGAGTATTACCATTTTCAGTCAGGCAAGAAGTAGGGCAGTTATCTTTAAAACTTTCTCCTTAACAAATATGTCTGCTTTTCCCTCTTTTTTGATGTAACATCCCCCTTTATTCCCTTTGATCATCTATGAAGTAGGTAGAATATTAAAAATGCTTGGCTTTATTTTAGGAGCTGATAAATTAGTAAACTAGACAATCTAAACTAGAGAATCTTCAGAAATTACAGGCTTTAAAGCTTCATTAACTAGTTCCAACTTTGCATTTGATACATAAGTTTCTCTTTGGAGTGACAGGGAGAAAAAGGAATCTTTCATACCACTAGCAGTTTTCTCCATTAAAAAACCCAAAACCCTCTGAAGGGTGACTTCATTAAATTTTCCTCACAGATATTGGATTTGGTTCATTCTGTTTCTCCTCAGTCTGCAGGGAGAATAACAGCTCACTTCCAGTCATGATCGCAGATTATTCTTCTGTCTCCTGGATAAAAGACGTGACCTTTCCTCAGATGTATTCTTTCTTTGGGTGTTCACTGACTCTTACCCTGTGCAATGTAAAAGCCCTGTTTTTCTGCATCACTAATCACACAGATGCACCATGTATTTGTTGTGCAGTTTGAAACCCTGACTTTTGTGCTGTTAAAATCATGCTCCTGCCACTAGAGTGATACCGTTATTTGTACATTAAAATGTCCTGTTCACTTGCATATTAATCTATATTTACAGTTCAGCTACTTTGATGATTGATGCATCATTCAAATCACAGTTTGTAGATGCCACCAAAGCATTTTCTGTTGAATGTTTGAGTTTGAAGAATTTTTGCAAGCCCTACAGCATGTTATCTGATAGGATTGCCTCACACAAACTGGGAAACACATGGCTGGTGTAATATTGATCTTCATATGAAATAAATTGTCCCAAGTTCCATGACAGAATGTCCAGAGCTGATGACCCTTGGAAAAAATCACTCGCAGGATATTTTTATAAAGCTTGGAGAGGAAAAGAGAAGAAACTGTAATAAAAGGGTAGAATAACACTATATTTCAATTTACATAGTAGATGAACTCTGTAGGAATACGAATTTACTCATGTGAGAATCTATTATTTTGGTTTAGTCCTATAGAAATCTCTGAAGAATGGAATTTTCAGAGGAAAGTATTTTGGGTCTCTTTAGGTTTTATTTTGCCAATCATATTACACACTGCATTACAAAACAAGAAAGTTGTTTTGAAAATAATATTAAAGGTATTTCTAGCTATTTGCTTTAAAACACCAAAAAAATAAGAATTTACAAAATCTTACCCCTTTTCTCTGGGCTATTCACATGGTAGGTTTTGCTGCTTCTAAATAACTATATTCAGATGGAAAATCATGTCCTAGAAAATTGACTCATTTTCAAGGTTATTTTTATTTACATACACTACAACCTGTAATTTTTTTAGATAATTTTAAAAGCAATATTGAAATAATATCTAAAAAACTTACTTTCTGCAATTAAACATTCTTGGTGCATTAACTACATACTGTAGGACACAAATATGACAAAGCTGCTGTAGATTCCCAGATTTTTTTAACAGATTAAACATAGAAGTTAAAATTTTAACTTTTATTTTAACATTCACAGCATTTCTGAATAATCTACTACGAAAGTAAAAATCATAGTTTCAGCAAAATTTATTTTTGTAATTATCATTAACCCAAAATGATAAGATAGATCTCAGTCAAGCAGCAGGAGTGGATGACTTTAACACACACACTCTGGAAAAGTTCAAAAGTGGAACTAGAGGACTTCAGCCAACTGCATCTGCATTGCACACAGTTATAGTGCCAGAGATCTGCTAGGCTGCCTTCATAACTCCCCTCTAGACAAAGGGAACTCCATAGGATACTCGGATACTCTAAAAGATCTCCACAGAGTAGGGTGTCCCTAGAGTAGGTTCCTATAGAGTATCCTGGGAACTTCAGGGTGGTGAGTCTGGCTTCCATCTCTTGTAGGGTGGAGGGGTTTGTAACCATAGATATGATCATCGAGGCTGTGGAGAAAGTCTGTTGGGAAACTGACAGTCTGGCTTTTCCTGGCCACTAGCCTGCTGGCATCATAGGAGACTTAATAAACATATGGATAAGGAGCATCAGGTAGGCACAATACATTTGGATTTTTAAAAACCCTTGACAAAATTCTAGACTAAAAATAATCAGGAAAATGAGCTATCATGCATTGAAGAAAAGTTGCTTTCTTTGTAGGAGATGTACCTCTTTTTCACTGATAGAAAATTCCTTAAGAACAGGAAGAAAAGTCTTAATTATCAAATATTATAATAGGGACAAGTGAGAGCTGGATCACCAGTGGATCAGTTTCAGACCTGGTTTTATTAATATCTTTATAAAAAGGCCTGGAAAAGGCAGTACAAAAGGTAATCACCATGGCTGCCGAGGAATAAGCTCTTCCAGGTAGTCAAATACCAAACCAATAGTGACAAACGGCAGAAGGATCTCACAGAATGGAACGTGGCAGCAAAAAGTTGGGAAATGAGCTACAGCGTAGATGAACGTAAGGTAACACATGTAGCAAAAATAATCTAAACCACGTCTATGTGATGCTGAACTCGGAACTGGCAGTCTCAGTTCTGGAAAGTGATCTGTCAGTTTTCTGAAATAATCTACTCAGTGTTCAGTGGCAGCCAAAAGAGCCAACACAATGTTGGGTATCATCAGGAACGATATTGAGAACAAGACAGATGGTGTCATTTTGCTGCTATACAAAGCCTTGGTACACTTCTTGAACACTGCATAAAATTCTGGTCCTGTTACTCAAAGTCTTGTAATTGGCAAAAGTGAACATGCCATATACAGAGCCAGGAATGTATTGTTTGTTTAGGTATTGTTTTAACAGTTTAAGAGTCTAAATTATCTAATTAATGCAGAAAAGCCATATTAGTAGTATGTTTATAACTGTTAGACAAAAACCCCTTCCTACCATCCACCCCTTTTCTCTGGTCTTATGTTTTCTCTTCCAATGCACTTTGGGTGCTAATCTCAACAGCTTCGCTCTTTTTAGAAAAATAAGACGGGGAAAGTCTACAACAAGTCATTAATTTCCTGAGTTCTTCACTGGGAGGCATATGGTGTTCCTAGGGGGCATTTCTTCCTCCTATGGCTTGGATGTCCTTGGGGTTATCTGAATGCGCAGCCTGCTCCCTTCCCACTGCAGGACTGGCCATGTGCCTGATAAAGACCAAAAGGGCAGTCCAGAAGGCCATCCTTATTAATCCACCCATGTGAAACACATTTGTTTTCACGGGGTGCTTGCAAGTAGGCTGGTTTGCTTTTTTATACTTTCATTTAATATGTTAAAGATACCAATCAGGCTCCAATTACTTATTTTAGATAGGACATCTAAAATGTTCTAGTCCTTCTTGTAGTCAGGAGGACCAAAGCAACGTCCACTTTCAGTGATTTAATGTGTCATTTTAGAATTGCATTAAGGGGATGATTTCTTAATTTAAAGGTATTAAGCCCCAAATAATCCCCACCTTTAATTTAAAACCAAACATATCTTCACCTGGAGACATATAAAATATGTGCCCATCTGATTGTAAATTTACTGTTTACTGTCTTTTGGGTTGCTCTTTTCCTGGTTTTTTTTTTCCCTTTTATTGGACTAGTAAAATTGAGTTTGTTTTGTTTTCACCACATAGAGTAGCAGTAAATACAAAAGTTGGATATTTTTCCTCTTAACTATTAAAAATAAGTGGAGATGCCTGGAAACCGAGAGCAACGTAACACAGCAAATGCCAGTAGTGGCCAACATAAGAACAGAGAAATGCCCCAGACTAGGGCATTAATGCCTAGGAAATTAGTATTACCTATTTTTATTAAGTAAAAGAAAAAGATGTTTAAATAATTTCTCAAACATGCTTACAAAATAAAAGCATATCACATTTAACACAATGGTTCTGTTTTCGTATACCCTCTGCACTCAGGTCCATCACTTTCCTTTACAAACAATCCTGCATGCATAGATGGGCTTTTACAGACTATTCCAAGTATGTATAAGTAGTGTCTTTAATGCATGAGTGCAGCAGTCTCTGAGTGCTTTGAGTATACTGTGCACAACTTTACAAAGCTGTGGCAGCTCAAAGAAGTTTAGAAAATGGCCTTGATCCTGCAGCTTCCAGGCTCAGGCTGCAAGAATCAAGATCAATAGCACCTTGTTATAGTGCAACCTCAGCACTGCTATCAAACAAAATCACAGAATGGCAGGGGTTGGAAGGGACCTCTGGAGATTATCTTGTCCAACCCCACTGCTTGAGCAGGCACACCCAGAGCAGGGGGCACAGGAGGGTGTCCAGGCAGGGTTTGAATGTCTCCAGGGAAGGACACTCCACAGCCTCCCTGGGCAGCCTGTGCCCCTGCTCTGGCACCCGCACAGGAAAAAGTTTTTGTTCTCATATTGAGGTGGATGTTCCTGTGTTCCAACTTGTGCCCATTGCCCCTTGGCCTGTCATCGGGCACCACTGAAAAGAGCCTAGTCCCATCATCTTGACACCCACCCTTCAGATACTTATAGGTATTGACGAAATCCCTCCTCAGTCTTCTCTTCCCCAGGCTGAGCAAGCCCAGGTCTCTCAGCCTTTCCTCATAAGGGAGATGCTCCAGTCCCATGATCATCTTGATAGCTCTCCACTGGACTTGCTCAAGCAGTTCCCTGTCCTTCTTAAAGTGGGGGGCCCAAAACTAGACACAGTACTCCAAATGTGGTCTCACTATGGCAGAGTAGAGGGGGAGGATAACCTCCCTCGACCTGCTGGCCACATTTCTTTTAATGCAGCCCAGGATACCATTGGCCTTCTTGGCCACAAGGGCACAGTGCTGGCTCAGGGTCAGGGTCAGGGTCAGCTTGCTGTCCACCAGCACCCCCAGGTCCTTCTCAGTGGAGCTCCTTTCCAGTAGGTCAGCCCCCAGCCTGTACTGGTGCATGGGTTGTTCCTCCCCCGGTTTTGGTACTTCAAAGAACATTAGTAAACTACACATTCAAGATGTCAATGGGAATTAATACTACACAGGCAACCTAAGAATTCCTGAGCTTTAGAATGATGACTCAAGATGCACAATCACTCACCTGATAAGGTGGAGACTTTCAACCTGGAGGAGTCACCTTGAGCTGCATCCTGACCCAAGGGGAGAGACCCTGACTGCAGATCAGCTGCTCTAAAGAGGACTGACTTAATTTAACCCCCCCAGCAGGGCTGCATTTATACCCTAATTGAATCTGACCTATGGTCATTTATGCTCATGTCCTTTCCTACTGGCCTTGGGCTCTGTCTGCTGGTGACTGTATACAGAACAACAGCCACAGCAAGGAAGTAAGGACATGAAAAGTAAGGGTATGAAAAGAATTAGCAGCTGCTATGCTTCAGTGGTTAGAAAACCCTGGTCTTTATCAGGGCGGGTGCACCTGCCACAGTTGGACAAACAACAGGTAATCTAGTTTCTTATGTAGTCTTGTGTCAATGTATTTCCTTCATTTTATGTTTAAAGATGTGGCAAGCATTATGTTAAAAACAAATGCTGCGTATAAAATTCTCAGCTTGGTAACATTTGAAATAGAGTATGTTATCCTATCTCAACATCACATTATCAATGTTTGTTTAGGAATACAAAGACCTTGATCTTTCAAAGAATCTTTGATGCAGTCAGCTTTAGGTATGTGAGAAGACTAAATTCTAACACTTTAATGAGCATATAAAGTAAAGAAGCCGTGGGAACACTTCTATGATTAGGGTTCTGTTATGAGAAAATGCCAGTCATCACTGATGTAAGAAGATTCAAGCAGTGTGAAGCTTTTAAAGGTAACACAAAACCAAGTCATGATGATAAATAAAATTATGCTAGTTCTAACAACAGCACCATCTTTAATATGGTCTGCCAATAGTTAAAATTCTTTAATGTTCTATGTTTATGAACTTTTACATACCCAAAAATAAACTTCACTAAAAGACTGAAGATGCAAGCAGGTTTTATTAGAGTTCTTTTGCAAGCCAAGCAGTTTCATGAGCACCAGAACCAATGAAGCCTGGCTTCCTACAGGTTTGTGTCTCACCATTGATTTGTGAGCCCTGACTGATGAGTTCCTTGCAGCAGGGATACATTAAAGTCTCTGCTGGTGTGGATTCTTTCTAGTTTCATAAGGAGTGAATTTCTGCCTCAGGCTTTGCCTTAGGTGGGCAAATATGTGACAACATACAGTATCATTTCTCTTGAGCCACTTCTACACCCAAAACATGTTGAAGATCTAAAGATTCTGACAGCTTGCTTAAAATGAATTATTGAGTTTAGGAGTTAGGTGGTAGAGAGTGGAAGGGTAAAGATAGCTCCTTTTCCACACCTGCACATTAATATATTGTCATCAAAACAAGAAAAACCATACCAGTCCTGTCCATTGTTTTCCTTTAAATATGTACCTATGCCAGATAAATTAATTTAACCCTAGCAATGTGTATTGCCCTCTTAAGCCTAATGTGCTCCTCTTTTTCCAGTTAGGCACAAGCAATAAACAGTTGGCTGTTCCTGTGCTGTAACCACATGGGCCAATTTTAGTTTCACTGTATGACATATTTCTCTAAACATTTAAAATATATTTCTACTTATATAAAATGAAGACTGTAAATTATTTTATCAAGGAGGTAGGCATATTCAAAAGTACAAAAAAATCAATGGGTTGTCTGCCACTTACCAATTCTGCTTCTGAAAAATCACCTTTTTCAGTGGAGTGTGTTAACTTACAGTAGCAAGCAACAAAAAATGAAAATGTTGCAGAATATTTACATACTTGTGGAATTGCAGAATTCTAGCATATGGCAAGCTTGTGTTCATTATTTATTACTCATATGAGTTGAAATACAAAGGAGGAAGAATATTGTTTGATTTTTTTCTTTACTGTTCAGGAGGGAAGAAGAGTGTTAGTGCAGGCAAGGATGTTTATTCTTTTCCTAGAAATGAATTTGTAAAACAAAACAATAATCCACCTGAAGGATCAACGTCCTGAAATCTTTCTACAAAAAATGCTATTTTCCCATTTTTCCTTAAAATTCTACAAACACTGTCACGTCCTGAGATAATTCTAGTGTGCGAGCACATTCGCATATCCCCCCCAAACTATGTGTCTTTGTAACTGATTTCTGTTTTGTACTTGTTCAGGCACTTATTCCTGAGCTGCACAGATTTCCAGACACATTTGCAGCTAATAATACTTCGAAAAGCTGACTAGCCACTTGAAGAATTCACAAAATTTAATTAAGTGGGTCTTTTATATATGTGACAAAAATGAGACTGCATTCTACCCATTTTCTGATTCCTTTGTAGAGACGATGATGATTTCTCCATACAGTATAAAACGCAACACTGCTGATTTGCTGCAGGATAGACAATTTGGAATCTCACAAGCAGAAATTCATACTCAAAAGGAAAAGCTCTAAAATTAGCAGTCCTTTCTGATCTGTTACACCACTTCAGGAAGGAAAAAACATCACCCCATTGTCCATGTCAGCAATTGCATTGTGTAACTCTGCCAATAAAGAAAAAAGAGTGATACAAAATACCACTTAGGGAAAAGCAATGTATCCTTGATCTTGTGAGGAAAAGTAGTGACTTTTAATGGCCCTTGTTACCTCTGAAATCTTTCTTTCTAACCTAATGAGCAGGTCAAAGGAAAATAGATGTGCACAGATATGAGAGTCAAGTGAAATTATTCTTCTTTTTTTCTTTTCCTATAAGTGATAGTCAACTGTTGAATAACAATTTGTGACATATTTTCTTGTTTTTCTGGATTTGATTAACTTATTTTACTCTAGTATGAAGGTTTTTGGAAACAATTACATATGAAACAGAGAATGTGTTTTTAATCTTCATGCTCTGGGCTTGTATAACATTTTCATTATGACCTATTCTAATTGAATCAGAGGCCATGAATATACTCTTCAAAGGAATCACACTCTTTGCAGATTGATAATTATAACTCTTGTTTGTCAGATTTATCTTAAGGTCTAAATGACACCATAAAAATGCGAACCAAACTGTTTGGAAGAAGATTAGACTTCGCATTCATAACTCTGAGATGCTTAAAACCTTCACTTCATCTGAATGAAGCAGTAAACTTAGAAAAAAAAGTCAAGTTTTTAACACTGTAAACTCTATTTATTATCCAAGATATAACTGCTCCAGATACAAAACCCTAAGTGTCACACAAAAAGCAAAATGAACTCTTACATTTGACATTAGCTTTAACTTCAAGTTTTATATAATATATAATATATATATTTATATAGATAAAATATATATATTATATATATATATATATAATACTAGTTTACCAGTACACTAACCCACTTCTATTCCTTCAGTCCTAACAGTGGTCAAGTTATCTTTCAGCACTTTTTTTGAGAAATTCAGTTATTGCAGACTAATTGTTTTACATAGCTTAATATTCAACAAACCTCCTCCTATTCATGCTTTACTTCTATTCAAATTATTTTTGGAGGGCATTTTCCTGTTATTATATCAAGAAGGGGCATCAGAGATGAGGAACAGTGAACTCAAACAACCTGTGAAATACTTCCCCTACCCCCAGGAAATCCTGATTGAATCTGAATCAACAGTGTTAATTAGATGAATTGGCTGATTGTTCAGTCTTTTACTTTAGGCTGTTAAACTCTGAATGTGTAAAGTTGCAATTTCAGTGCTCTGTAGCCCTCAGAGAAATTGCTTATTGGAATAATCAGAATATGTTTGTGGCGAGATAGTAGAGTTAATTACAGCTTTATTGTCTTATATGAATATACTTCCAATTTCTTTGGTTTACAATGGAAGGAAAAATAAATGTTATGGTTTGGATTGTTGGTTTTGTTTTTTTAATCTCATTAAACATGGGTATTACCTTTTCAAGTTAAAAATAAGGGAACTATAATACTATAAAAACCTAGGATAGTTTCAGGTTTTCTCAGACATTTAGGATATTTTAGTAAATGCACATGTACAGTACTACAGAGCTAAGGTGAATTTTTCTCCCTTTCTAACTTTTTATGAATGACACTGCTCATGCAAATCTGCAGATAGTGGTATTTGGAGGAAATAATAAAATGAATGCACATATTCAGGGACTGGACTTTTTTCAATAGTTCCCAATGACAGGCCAAGGGGCAATGGGCACAAGTTGGAACACAGGAACTTCCACCTCAATATGAGAAAAAAACCTTTTTCTTGTGCGGGTGCCAGAGCAGGGGCACAGGCTGCCCAGGGAGGCTGTGGAGTCGCCTTCCCTGGAGACATTCAAACCCTGCCTGGACACCCTCCTGTGCCCCCCGCTCTGGGTGTGCCTGCTCAAGCAGGGGGGTTGGACAAGGTGATCTCCAGAGCTCCCTTCCAACCCCTACCCCTCTGATGCTGTGATTCTGAAAGTGACTTTTTGATTGTTTACACTGAGAAATGGATTGCAGTGCAGAAATTCCTGAGTTGGTCCCTGGGAAATTACTACATTGCTGGACTCAGCATTCAGACAGCCACACTCACCATTCTAGCACTAGCTCAGGGGCTGCTAGTTCAGAAGTTGCTGCTTTAGGGCTGAAAGAAACATGGTTTGGATGGGAGAGAGGAACAGGCTGCACTTCATAACTTTTGCATCACAATATCAGGAACATGAGCTGAACTTGGCAATGCTAATGGGGAAAAGGATGGTTTTGTTAGTCCCGGAGGACTAGAGGAAATATATGTCTAGTTCTTTGTTGGTAGACAGAAGACTTCCCTTAAATATAATTTCCTTTTTCACTTTACCAGAGCACAAACCCTGACAATGCCGAGAAAAAAAACACCTGCTAGTCTTATCTAGTTTGTATCAATAGGTATAGTTACTGACAGGAAAGAGAAATAAAAGTTAGGTGAGCAAAAAGCAAAACAACACAGGACAAAGTAATTGTGACACTTAAGACCTTAAACTGAACAGTAGGTGTGATCTTTCTTCCATGTTTTCTATCAGAGGAAAAATGTATGTCCCTTGTTGAATAACATAATAATGGTGATAGACTTATTTTTGAAAATTACCATGAAGCACATTGTTAGTACAGCAGAACCATGGCCATGAACAACTATTATAGGGAAAGCTTTTGTACCTTTTCTAGGAATTCAACACAACTGGATACATCCCTGAAGTGCCTGTATGATCACAGATGCAACACAGGGAATACACAGGAGAAATTAGAAGTCTGTGTGCAGCTACAGGGCAATGAACCCACTTGGTTTACAGAGACATGATGGGATAGTTCACACTACTGGAGTGCTGCTAAGGATGGCTACAGGTTGTTTAGAAAGGACAGGCCAGGAATGTGGAGAGAGCAACTTGCCCCTTTTGTGAGAGAGCAGCAGGATTGTGTAGAATTCTGCTTTGGGGCAGGTGATGATACGTCTGAGAGCTGATGGGTCCAGATTAGAGGGCAAGTCAGTGTGGGTGATGCTGTGGTGGGTGTTTGCTGCAGACTGCCAGTTTAGGAGGAAGAAGCAGATGAGGCCATTTTCAGACAACTGGAAGAAGCCACACATCTGCAGGCTTTTCCACTCGTGGGTGACTTGAATCACCCTGACACCTCCTGGAGGGGCAACCCAGAAGGGCACAGGGAATCCATGAGGTTTTGGCACCACATTGATGACAATATCCTGATACAGGTGACAGAGGAGCTAACAAGGAAAGGTGCTCTGCTAGGCCTCATACTTACAAACAAGGAAGGGCTTGCTGGGGATGTGAAGGCTGAAGGCAGCCTTGGCTGCAATGACACTGAGATGGTGGAATTCAAGACCCTGAGAGCAAGGAGCAAGGCAAAAAGACCCAAGATCACATCCCTGGACTTCAGGAGAGACAACTTTGATGTCTTCCAAGATCTGCTTGGAAGAGTACCATGAAATAAGGCTCTGGAGGAAAAAGAAGCCAAAGAAAGCTGCTTAATACTTAAGGATAACCTCTTCCAAGCTCTAGAACCGTCCATTCCAACAAGCAAGAAGTCAAGCAAAAATGCCAGAAGGCCTGCGTGGATGAACAAGCGGCCCCTGGCCACACTTAAACATAAAAAGGAAGCATACAGCAGGAGGAAACAGGGACAAGTGACCTGGGAGGAATACCGATATACTGTCCAAAAATGCAGAGATGCACTTAGGGAAGCCAAAACCCACCTGGGATTGAATCTGGTAAGGGAAATCAAAGGCAAAAGAAGGGCTTTGTAAGTACATATGTGGCAAAAGGAAGACTAGGGAAAATGTGAGCCCACTTCTGAATGAGGCAGTGGACCTGGTGACACAGGTCTTGGAAAAGACTGATGTATTGAATGCCTTCTTCACATCAGTCTTTACTAGCAAGATCAGCCTTCAGGAATCCCAGGCTCCAGAGACCATGGAGAAAGTCTGGAGCAAGGAACAAGTACCATTTGTGGAAGAAGGTCAGGTCAGGGAATACTTAAGCACACTGGATGTACATAAGTTCAAGGGGCCTGATGGGATGCACCCGCAAGTGCTGAGGAGTTGATGTCATTGCGACACCATTCTTGGTAATCTTTGAACAGTCATGGTAACTGGGAGAGGTGCCTGAGAACTGGAGAAATGCAAATGTTACTCCTATCTTCAAAAAAGGGCAGAAAAGAGGACCCAGTAAACTACAGGCTAGTCAGTCTCACCTCATTCACTGAGAAGGTGATAGAGCAACAAAGTGATTGAGAGCGGTCAGCATGGATTCACAAAGACAAGTTCTGCTTGACCAACCTGATAACCTTCTATGATGAAATGGTTGGTTTGGTAGATGAGGGAAGACCTGTAGATATTGTTACCTTGATTTCAGTAAGACATTGACATTGTATCCCTTAAGATCCTCATAGAGAAGCTGGTGAAGTATGAGCTGGATGAGCAGACAGTGAGGTGGATTTAAAGCTGGCTGAATGGCCAGTCCCAAAGGGTGGTGATCAGTGGCATGAAGTCTAGTCAGAGGTCAGTAACCAGCAGTGTAAATCAGGGGTCAATACTAGGTCTGATCCTGTTTAGCATATTCATTAACAATCTGGGTGATGGGGCAGGGTTTACCCTCAGCAACTTTGCTGATGACACAAACCTGGGAGGAGTGACTCATACACCAGAGGGTTATGCTGCCACCCAAAGGGGCCTTGACAGGCTGGAGAACTGGGCTGACAGGAACCTCAGGAAGCTCAGCAAGGGGAAGTACAAAGTCCTGCACCTGGGGAGGAACAAGCACATGCAAGAATATA
Organism: Phalacrocorax aristotelis; assembly: GCF_949628215.1. Taxonomy (NCBI): domain Eukaryota; kingdom Metazoa; phylum Chordata; class Aves; order Suliformes; family Phalacrocoracidae; genus Phalacrocorax; species Phalacrocorax aristotelis. The sequence continues at coordinate 106,990,494 of NC_134276.1, read as the reverse complement.
TGGTGGGGCCACCCATCTGGAAAACAACTCTGCAGAAAAGGGCCTGGGGGTCCTGGTGGACACTAGGGTGAACATGGGCCCACAATGTGCCCTTGTGACAAAGATGACTTATGATATCCTGAGCTGCATTAGGAGTGTTGACAGCACTCAGGGAAGGTGGTCCCCTCCACCTATTCAGCACTGGTGAGGCCACACCTGGAGTACTGTTTTGAGTTCTGGGCTCCCAACTACAAGTGAGACATGGACATACTGGAGTGAGTCAAGTGAAGGACCACTAAGGGGCCTAGACTAGAGGACTGGAGCATCTATTCTATGAAGAAATGTTGAGAGAGCTGTGAGACCTCAGAGGGGATCTTATCAATGTATTTAAATACATGAAGAGATGGTTTAGAAGTAGCCAGGCTCTTTTCACTGGTGTCCAGTGACAGCACAAGAGGTTTGGGGCACAAACTGAAACAAGGGAGTTTCTATCTTAAGGAAACACTTTTTTACTGTGAGGATGACTGAGCACTGCAGGCAGATTTCTCAGAGAGGTTGTGGAATATCCTTGGAGATATTTAAAAGCCATCTGGACATGGTCCTGGGCAACCTGCTCTAGGTGGCCCTGCTTGAGCAGGGGAGTTGGACCAGAAGACCTCCTGAGGTCCCTTACAACACCAACCATTCTGCGGTTCTGTGAACGTCTTGAAATCTCTAAGATGTTTGAAGACATCTGAAGATGTCTGATCTGAAGAGGCATCCAAAAGTTAAGGACAAGAGTATGCCTGGGAATGATCTTTTACTTTACTTGCCATTTTCTTTCTAAAATACATATCATATTGAAGAAGAACTCAAGGTTTCTTCAATATTTGAAAGATACAGCAGAAACATTATTGTGAAAAAACATGTTTGCATAGAATTATCAAGTTATAGTACCTCACATACTTTCCCAGGGAGGGGGAAAGACACAAGAAAATGAAGGTAACAAAGAGGAAGTTAAATAAGTGTTGTCATTATTACTATTACAAGGTTTTCTGGCACATAAACTGTTAAGCTATTAAAATTTAAAAACCTTTCTATTATATAGAATCAGTACTAAAACTTACCCTGATCTATTTATTAATGTCATAAGTATGTTAGGACTGAATAGAGAAATATTCATATGCATGGATATATGTGTGTGTAGAAATATATGTATCATAAATTTACAGGTTTTTCTCTATATGTGTACATCTATGCAGACACATGCCTAACTGTGTGGGTACATTTATATGTATAGAAACTGTATTTGGGGAACTAAGAAGTCACTTAGAGGCTGCATTAAGAGACTTTTAAACATGAAAATAAATACTTGAGTTTAGGCACCTGGAAGTGAAAATGTAGGCCCTTATCCTTCACTTATTCATCTGAGGAGTTTCTCTATATTGCTTAAAGAAAGAATTGTGCCTAGCTATTTAAAGCACTATCACTGTTGACATCCCACTATGTTCTATGTTTCCAAGTACAGTTTAACTACAGGAGGACCCAAAGTTTTGTAGTACTATGCAGAAATTTAGAGGTTTCTGGTCACAATCATAGAAGAAAAATTTAAATAAGTAATGACACTGAGGTGTGTTTCTTCTTTAAAAATAGTCTATTATGGCATACAAAATGAGTAGGTGAAAACAAACAAGTAGAAAGACATAAGCAAATTAACCCCTTTTCTGCATTGCTTATGAAATGCAAGTGTTGTAGAAGGCAGAAGGGATAAGGGGAAAAATGTGATTCCATTTCCCAGAATCTGGGGCAACAGCAGGTCAGTTTCCTGGGAGGAAGTTATAACCTGAGGGTTACTTGCACAGAAGTAGAAACCTTTGCAGGTGCAGCAATAGATAAAGTTTCAATCTATCAGTTAATTTCCTGATTGTTTTAGGCAAGCAAAAGGTATTTCTGAAATTCCTTTTGACTTTATATCAATTTCAGCAGAGAATATTGCAAATATTTTTTGTTTTGTTTTCTGTTAATTCTGTTTAGGAATGTAAACATTTTTAAAGTAAACATATTTTTGAGGTTTAATAGAAGCCTTACAATAACTGCATAATGACAATGACAAAGGTATTTGGATGACCAGTTTATCAGTGCTACAGTCCTTGCTTTTGCATATAATTTTACTGACATCTTTTTCGATAGCAAAATATTAAATAACCTGTTTAAAAGTGTGGATAGCTGGAGGTAGTGACTTCGAAGTTTCTTTGAAGAATCTGTCTGGACCAACAGCTTTACTCTCTGCTATGTCTTTAAAACCGTTAATTATTTCTGCTACTGTTATCTTGCTATTTAAAGCATCACATTGTTCTGTGGACAATTTAGCTAATTTTAGATTTTAAGCTGTTTCTGTGGTTGACTGTTACGAAGATGCTGGTAGCTATATAATGATTTGAAATAGGAAATGAATTCCTATTAATCTCCTCTCTATTCTCTAAAATAATGTCACTGATTTTTTTAACTGCAGAAATTATTTGTCTTCCCAATCTCCAACATCCAAATACACACTTTTATATTACATAATTCTCTCAGTAATAGATTGTAACTCAATTCTGAATGGCTTCTTACATATCATGTATACTGATTTCCTCTCCTAATTCTGCAATATTTTTTTTAAATACCCTTTGCCTATTGTTTTTAATGGTTGTTTAACCACAGCTAGCAACTAAGCACCACACACCTGCTCTCTCACTCCCCTTCTGTGGTGGAATGGGGCAGAGAATCAGGTGGGTAAAAGTGTGAAAACTTGTGGGTTGAGATAAAGACAGTTTAACAGGTAAAGCAAAAGCTGCACACACAAGCAAAACAACACAAAGAATTCATTTACTACTTGCTATGGGCAGGCAGGTGTTCCACCATCTCCAGGAAAGCAGGGCTCCATCACACATAATGGTTACCTGGGAAGACAAAACACTATCACTCCAAGTGCCCCCTCCCTTCCTTCCTTCCCCCAGCTCTATATGCTGAGCATGATGTCGTATGGTATGGAATACCGTTTTTGTTAGTTGGGAGCTGTCCCATCTGTGTCTCCTCCCAGCTTCTTGTGCACCCCCAGCCCGCTCACTGGTGGGGTGGTGTGAGAAGCAGAAAAGGCCTTGACTCTGTGTAAGCCCTACTCAGCAATAATGAAAACATCCCTGTGTTATCAACACTGTTTTCAGCACAAATCCAAAACACAGCCCCATGCTAGTTAGCTAATGTGAAGAAAATTATTTCTATCCCAGCCAAAACCAACACAATGATGCTCCTATAAAACCTGGATTTTGCTTTGGGAAGGAGCTTATTTTATGTTGATAGAGATGTAGATTAGACTCTGGATACTCATTATATCTCAGAATAATTACAAACTTATCCTGTAAATCAATGTTTTCTATGAAAAGTTAAAAAAGGGATAATTTACATGTGAGTGCAACCAAGTTTTTTAATGACTGTATGATGAATGAACCTTGAAAACTGACTGAAATCTAGAGCAGCATGGGAATAAAAGAGAAACAAAGCGATAACTAGAAAGCCACTCCAATTATGGCTTCTCCCAAATTTGGTTTTAGAAACACAGTCTATATTTTTTTTCATCTACCTGTTCGCTGATGATGATTCATTTGTTGACGAAGAACTATTTTAGTGACCAATATTATTTTGCTTTCAAGAAGACTTGAACACTTGGCATCATCACTTTGCTTATTTTTTCCTTTTTTTTTTTTTTTTCTTTTGTCAGAAATAGTACACTACTGTGGACATAAAGGTAATGGAGATATCTGAACTGTAATTTATGTAAGAATTGTAGAGAAAAGTTTTTTGAACAGTTTTGAAAGGCTCTAGTTGAGCCACCTGAAACAATGGTGCTCAGATAATTACACTGTAATTACTGCTTGCCTTGATGTTGATAATGATGGCTGCATACAGATTGCTATAGTGGCAAGAAAATAAATTGCTGTCTTCCACAACTACTCATCTGGCTCTGATGTCAATCAAATCTTACACAGAAGAACTAAAGAGGTACTGAAAAAGATGTATCAGATTGTATAAGGTGGGAGGCACAGGCTCAATTCATTGTTCCTTCTGCTAGCAGAAACCCCTCTGCAATCTTTTGAAAGCTCAGACTTGGCTGAAACCAAAAAGTTCAAAGGCTACAGGTGTTTTAGCAAATCATTCACTTTGGACAACTGCTGGCCATGACTAAGCTCACCCACCCTGTCTTTTCTCAGCACTCTGGCATAAGGCTCCCAGAGACGAGCAGAGGCATTACAGTGCTACGCTTATGTGAGTGCAAATTTCTAATGGGGTATGAAAGTTTGCTTACAGGAGTGAGCAATTGGTGCTTATTCAGTTCACTTTGCAGAGCTGAGCTTACTTAAAGATTTTTGAACAAGGTTACTGGCAGCAAAGATATGGGCTAATCAAACTTCAGTAGAAGTTGTGTATGTCTCTGCCTGAGATGGAGCAATTTACCCGATGAGGAGAATAGCCCTGATACCTTTAGTTTATGAACATTAAAGTATCTGGATAGAAAATGTAGCCTTAAGTGATAAAATATGCATAGATCATCTGAGGTAAACATATTGCCTGCAGATAATTGTGGTAGGAAATAACATTTCTCTTTGGAAAGCCCAGCGTTCAAAACTCTTTGCCAACTTTTAAAAAGATCTGCCAACCTGACACAATAAGCTAAAACAAATGCTTATGACCAATGAGACTTAGAGATATATAGCTCTAATTTTGCTTGTCCAAGAGTGTGTAGTACAAAGATATTACGCTATATTAAGGTATTTGTTATCCATTAAAACTTCCTCCCCATACATACATCTCAGACAAATGATACAAGAAAATCTTCAGACGATAATAATAATTTACCTTCTAGCCACACTAATTTGACAGGTTTAGTGAAGTGGTTATATGGGCAGCCAAAAGAAAGATTATTGTGTTTAAACCAGATTAAACCAATTGGACTTGAGGACACTTGATACCACAGGTCTGTGTAGGTAGAAGCTGAGAGTGCTGTCACCTAAATGATATGACCATTTTAGTCAAAGGAAGCTTTAATTTTAAGAGATGGATCTATGAAGAAAAGGTCCAGCACACTTGACTACATGGTGGAGATAATTTTGCAGTAATAACTTATGTTTTGAAAGCCAAACACACTCCCTGGGAAGCAGTGTTATGACAGAAGCTCATTGTTGAGTATGCCCAGCCTTGGGAGGTGGTCCCAGGATTGCTGCAAGCACACTGCACCCAAGGTGCTGGAGAACACACTCAGGGGGTGGTGACAGTCTTTCCAAGATGCTACATGGCATCATCTAGACAACTATGTGCTGTAGCCTGGCAACAATATGACACAAAAGAGAATAAACTTTTGCTGGAAAGGCCATATGTATTGTGGTGTGGTTTTTTTTTTTTTTTAATTTACTGTGCTACTCAGGGAACTACATGAGCATAAGAATCACATACCTGAAGTGTACAGACTTCCTTCCCTCCTCTTTTTCCCATCCAGCTGCCACTCCAGACCTAGACAGTTAACATGCTAGTTAACATCCTTAAGTGGTCGTTGCTGAGACATGGATGATTAAGTCTTTGGTTATCAAGTGACCAAATTTACCTTTCAACCATGCAGTTTTGTCTGCTTCCTTTCAAAATACAGCTTGAAGAAAGATTAATGGTAGAGGTGATGCGGTCTCCTGGCATTTAACAGTTCAACTGCTAGCTAGTGGGAAGAAAAAGTTGTGGACTTAATGCACCTCTAGTCTGACCTTCCTATTAAGTGACCAGTTAAAGATTACCCTAAAGCAAGAAAATATCAAATTCTTATTGATGAAGAGCCTGCAATGTCTTCTAGAGCATGCTGAGGAACTAAACTACAAGAGTAGGGGGTACCTGGACTGGCAGGGAGAACTTGCCCAGTTCCCAGGAACAAATTGATTGAGAAAGTATTCACTACCCAGGTAGGTAATGCTGACAGGAATCAGCCTTGATAGTAGTGAAAAATAACATTTGCTATTCTTGATAAACTCTGTGCTGTCTCCTGTCTCGGCACCCTCAGGGAACAATACAGGCATAGCCCATGCAGTCCTAATGGTCTGAAGCTCTGAGCCAGTTATACACTTAGGCATGTTCATCTCTTAAAGGCCATGTATAAATCTCATTGAATTCAGCAGGGCTTTAGCATATTCTGAATTGCTTTTCTGTATTAGGGCTTTAGGTAAACTGTATGAAAAAAACCCAACATTACAATGTTCACAGGCCATTGATATTTATGTTTCTGCCCTGGAAGTGGCTGCATTGTAGGAAAGAGAAGATCCATCCTAAGGGTTCAAAATCATAAATGCTGTTTATAAAAATTGTACTTTCTATAAAACCAAGAAAATTTTTATAAAAATCTTAATTCTCTGCTATTTTTTTATTTTCTTATAATAATCATTAAAAGGAGCAGATGGAGGTTTATTTCCAGTTCTTTATACAAGAAAGAAAGCATATAGACTTTTAATTTGCAGACCAATCTTCTTATTCCTAACAGTTTTACTGATACAAATTGTCAAGCTTTACTTCTTTCTCCTCTTCCATCACCCACATAAAGTGCTCTGAGTGTGGCTATTACAAATAGAGATGCTCAAGGGATATTGTACTGTGGGAAAGATAACTTATTGTCTGTAACAGCTCTTGTATCTGGTATGAGATAATCTATATGCAAATAGTAAAACTGTTAACTATTGTCACCTCTGTTAAAAGAAACAATAGAACAGAAATGCCACTTCTATTCAAACAAATTTAGAGGAAAACCTAACCCAAAACTGCAAATACCAGCTGAATTCCAATTTATTTATTATAATAGATTAGTATAGAGAATGAAAGTTTGTTTGAATTCTGAGAAAAATACTAATAGTTTATCCATCAAGTAGACGACCTTTGTGTTATAATCTTCTAAGTTGCAAGAAAGGATTGAATATTTGCAACAGTAAAGTAGAAAGCTGGATGCTGAATGAAAAATTAAATAATCAGTGTTGTCTGGCAGGACTTAACCTCACATGAAATTGTGCACAACAACTTAAAGATGTTACAGGGCAAACAAAAAAGGGATAAGTGCCAAAATGAATTTAAATCAGAGGAAGTATGACTTGTAGCAGGAAGTATAGCTAGTATTTTTGACATGGATGAAAAGAAACATTGCAGATCCAGTGAGGTTTAAAATGCAGGAGAGTACTCACTGAGATAATGAATTCAGGGTTAGAGGACAACAAAAATGAGAAGACAGTAAATGAGTGCATTCAGTCAGGACAAAATTTTTAAAGTTAACATCAAGCTTACACTGTTTTACCTGAAGTTGAATGATCCTGAGAATATGTTATGATTTATACTCAACTTGGAGGAAGAGCTATCATTTAACCTCTTAAAATAGACCCAATAATTCAAGTGATTGTTATATAAGAATCCAAATCAAGATATAAAGCCCTAAGACATTGCCAATGTTTATATGAAACCCAGCACCTGGTGAAGTCAATTGTAAGGGACTTCAGTGGGTCAATCACTATTTGTTTTATATGCTATATGTGCCTGCTTATCTAGACGTAGACAAAATCATCTGTCCAAAACATCTTTCCTAATCAGCAAATTAGATTTCATGAAAATGCCATACTACACCTGAACCGGTTAACGTTAAAGTTGGTGGGTTTTGTTTTGTTTTGTTTTGTTTTTCTTGAAATGAGATTTTCAAAAAAATAGATTTTGGAAATCAAAATGTATTTGTTGGCTGTTCTAACAAGTGGACCTCGGTTCAGTGTGTTCCTCCAGATCAACCCTGTATCTCAGTTCCATGGAAGGTGTTCTAACTATAAGACTAGTGAAACATCATGTATAATATGATAATAAATAATTTCCTACACATTGGGCCACAGAAAGCACAAAAAGTGCACAGCTCTGTAACCCAGTGGTTACGCTCCCCTGAATGATCATAAACCCGGATCAAAAAAAATGGCTTTTACCCAGTGACTTCTTGGTATAAAGTACATAAACAACCATCATTCTATCTAACACTCTGTGCCTTAGTTTCCATCTATAAAATGAAGATGACTGGTAGTTCCTTATGTTATGGAGTTGTTTTGAAAATAAACTATAAATACTTGTCTAAATTCATACAGTTTCTTCAAATAAAGCTACAGCATTTGCACGCAAAGCTGTCAAGCAACATTTTCTGTGTGTTTAATAAGCTGTGTGCTTTATTGACTACTTTAAGAAATATATGCTATTCCTTTTTCATTACTCCCAAATGTCATAGGAAGGGTGGGGTAAATAAATAAATATTAAATATCTAAAAGAAAAAACTGCATAGGTTTTACTATGGACTTCATCATTCTAAATGCTTTAGAATGATAAATGTAGTTTTCCAGGTTATCTGCAAAGGCATATTCAGACCATAATCTTAATTCTCCTGTGATAAAGCTGTTCACAAACCTTTCACAGTGATGGATGTAAGCAGTATCAGAAGCTCCTTCCCTCACAACAGAAAGAAACGTTATCAGATTTATCATGCATACAGTGTCTTGTTTTAATTGAACTAGAGAAAGGTTATAGTTGCTTGCTTTTTTTATGAGTTTGCACAACATCTTGAGGACAAATGCATGGCACAGTAACAAATAAATCCTAATAACCATTTTAAAATTGGCTCAATATATGGATATATAATTAACATGAGTTGTAGCAGAGTTGCTCACCAAATCAGTGAGGTTAAGGCACTTAGGAGTATGAAACTGTTTGAATATACCACCCTGTCATAATGCAACAGTGGTGAGCAGAACTTCAGATACACATATCAGTCTTCACTCTGATAAGGCCAGAATTTTACTTCCCCAGTGTGAAGCATCCTCAGGTTAGGGTTGTTGTACCTCATTTTCATCATTCAGAAGAGTGCTGAAGATGCTCCAGCTAACCACTTCAGACATATCAGGTTTGGAGACACTACAGCTGTTTCCATACCAGTTCATTTCCTCTGTGTATTCTTCCTCTGATGGAAGATTGTGGCTGTGTGCCATAGTGCCTTAGAAATCACTCAAACAGCTCATGTCACCTGTCACTGTGAGAGTACTTCCTCCTCTGCTTTTAAAAGACAAATCTAAAGTATTTAGGATACAACAGGTGTGTACAGAGACAAGTATGCTACAAGAAAATCAGAAATTGTGTGAAAAATGGAAAAAGTGCATGAAGATATTAATTAAGACAGATTACCATCTCACCACTGCACGGGAATGTGGTATGCACAATAGAGCCACCTAACTGGGGTTGAACTGTAGGCATTTGAGAAAACATGTCCATTGAAAAAAATAAAATCACAGAAGGCAGTGTTCTACTTTTTTTAAAAAAAATGTAGTAGCTACAGTTTACATCAAAAAAACCTTGACTCTACCCTCTTTTGTCCCAGTTAAGTCTTATTTTAACCTGGATGGAATCAGAAGATAAATGAGATAGGAAGACCAATCCATTTTACAATTTCTCCAGACATCACTGTGTCCTCAGCTGCAAAAGGGAAAGTTTATTGCCATTAACACATCTTAATATCTCTACAGAGATCATCTGTTAGCTACCAGGGCAAGGCAAATAGACAGGAGACTTTCTAATCTGTAAAGGCAGATTACTTCGTGCTACCTCCATCTTCTGTGGGTTCCTGACCACCAGGCTGGTGAATAAACGAACTGTTGCCTTATTTTTCATAGTTAAAAAAAAAAAAAAGTTGGGAGGGAAATAGCCACTCTCCTAATTCTAGTCCTCCTTAGATCTGGGAGAAGACAATTATTTCTCTCTAGTATTTCCAGTGATGCAGCATACTTGAAAAAGAACGTGTTTGGAGAGCTTCGCTAGTATTTGTCTTTTAATTAATTGCTTTCCAGAATGAGAGCAGAATTGTTACTATCTGTTCTCAATGCCTGTAAATACTGCGGTCATCTTGTTACCAGCAAATTGTTATCTAAAGTCTGGAAGCAAACTAAAAGGTGTAAAAGAAAACAAATATTTTTTTTTCTTCATTTTTCTTTCATGCAGCTTCAGCATTAACAAGGCAGGTAGAAAAGTGATGTCTTGAATTAATGGAAGTAGACATGCAACCAAAAACATAACAGGCACACAGTAACAGCATAATGTAGCTGGAAACATACTGTTCTAGTGTCTAAGTTATTATACTATACAGCTTTTGTTAGTCCCTTAAAATACTTTTTTCACCCAATATGCCCTTGGAAGATAGCATTCCAGAAAAATCAACCAGATGTGCAAAATTCTGTAAAAAAGAAAAATTTGGCTGATATGAAGATTAAAAAAGCAAAACTCCATTGTGGATTCAAAATCTTTAATGTCAAGATCTTCTAGAGATCATATATATGTGTTTTATTTTTTTTAGGAACAAAACCTAGATTAAAGAGGTAAAACTCTTGGAACAAGAGTTTTGGGTCATTAATAAAATATACTTACACTTGCACCTGTTATGTATAAAATACTTAAACTACCCTTACTTACATAGCATGTGCATCTCGCTATTTGGATGCTTCAATTTTGGACCTTTCCCCTCTTCATCAGCCTTAAATATGCTTTGAAGTAAATAAATAGGGATCACATTTTAATTTTCGAGTAAAAATCTAAATGAGGCTGTGAAACTGCAAGTCTGTATGAACACGTAAATTGCTCTTCCAGCTTCCCCTCCACAGAAATGTAAAAATAGATGTTCAATATTTGCCATTAATCAAAAGCTTTATATATTTTCAAATGTTTGGACTAATTAAAATAATTTATAACAAGCTAAGCACATACCATTGATAATTTCAAATATTTTAACTCCAGTAATCCTGTAGATCAAAGATATTACTAAGTGTAATTAGGTTAAGTCATATTAACTTTGATATCTGTGGCCTAGTAACTATGACCATACTTGCCACTGCTGGGAGCAGGTGTCAGGCTGTGCTGGGTCCCAGGGGCGGCTGGGCTCCCCTTGGCCTGAGCAGGGCTGAGCTGGGTTTACCAGGTGCCCTGTGGCCGAGTGCCCATTGCCCAGCCTGTCTGAGCTCCTGCTCTGTGAGTGCTGCCAGACAAACAGTTGTGGGTAAAGCAGCTTTCACCCCTTCCCTTGGAGCTAAGGGAAAGGGAACAGGCAGGGATGTGTGAAATGAAAGGAAGATGTATGAAAAGAAAGCAAAAAGGACCCCAGGACTGAGGAGGAAGGGAGCCCACCTCCAGTACCACACTTCCGGTGACAGCCCAGGCTGGTGTCCATGAGGATGATGTCCCCATCCCTCCCAGGCCTTTCTGTAGGAGATGGAAGACGGAAGCATCAGCTTCAGCCTCAGGCCATGGGAACATTGGACCACAGCACCAGAGACAAGGTATAGGTGCTGGGAAGATTTGCTGGGGCTTGGTAGTGTTTTTAACAGTGTTGTTACTGAACTTCTTCTTAATGGAATAAGAACTGTTAGTCCTTATTACTTGGACTAACAGTGAATTCTTGGCTCCATATGTATAGTGTGTTCCCTGAGGCCTGCCAGAAGATGAGCATGACGTGTTCACTAGCATGAAAGGAAACAATGTTGTCATCATCAGATTCATTTAGCTGCGCTTAAACTACCTGATCTCAGTTTAGATGTGATAAAGCAGACCTAGACTCTGGGAAAGTTGCAAGCAGATCTAGAAGTTATATTTGGGAACCCACAAGATGTACAATCTCATTTATTCAGTATTGTCATACATAGGTTTTAAGTGCCTGATATTTTCTAGTCTGTTATGCAATGATATTTTTAAAAGACTATTTTTACAGAATATCTTCAATTTAAAATTTGTATGGTGACTATTGAAAGTGTTAGCTAGTCCCTGTCATGCCATGTTTTTAAGGACTTTGTCCTACTGCTTTTACATAACATAAGAAACTTAGATAAAATAACTTCTCACTTAATACTATAATACCAACAATATTATTACTTCACTGAAGAATCCTCATTATATTATCTATCTTTGACACCACCTATCCTTCATATCAATTATGTTGGGTAATGGCTCCAAATTACATTGTCTAAATTGGTTTACTGTGAAATAGTTTTTAATTAATTTCTTTCTCATTGTCACAGTTATTTATTTGTATTTCTCAATTTTCTTTAAACAATGTAATCTAAGACTAATAAGTTTGATTTGGTTTATAAAACAGACAAACTAAATTCCCACAGTCTCATAGTTTTGTCAGTGTGTTTCTTTCCCAACACTCATGTTACTAGTTGTGAATGTCAATAGGTCAAAGTGATACTGAGACCTATAAAGTGTACACAAATGTGAAGCTTATTTTGTCAGCAGAAAGAAGTCACTATTACCCATGAAAATACTTTAGGGGAACAGGCATCCTACATGTCACATGAAGATATATTTGTTTATTAAAACTTTCACATTAATTATCTAGTAGTTCTCATTATGAGACCTCTGTGAAAAGTTGTAAGGTTATTTCAGTTACAAAAAATCCTATCAAAATAAAGTGTTGCAAAAGACATTCATTTGTAAGAAGTAGAATATAAAAACTTCTTGACCAATTAGGCCCTCAAGTTGTTAATCATGTCCATAACTGGTCTTATTGAATGAGACTTACTAAAGCAAAATTCCTGTAGATTCTGTACGGGAATAGAGTCAGTGAGTTATGTCAGTAAAAATGCAGTTATAATCTGTGATAATGCAAAAAGTAAAAATCAGTTTTACTTGAAATTTGCTCCAATCAACATATCTACTGATACATAATGTGTCAGATGTGACATCTTTTCCTAACACTTTTCCAAATGAAGTACCTATGCTCATCTCATTATTATAAATCTACCTCCAGTATATTTCTTTTTTATACTTTGCACCACTTGCACTTGTTATGAAGGTAAGACAAAACCCTGCAAGGCTTAATGTTACAATAGGTGTCAACAATGAGTGTGAGGGACACAAAATGACAAGAAGTTGTGAAATCAAGCAACAATTTTTCTAATTTTTATATATTACTTCTGCCCTTGCAGATCTACATAAACAGACAGACACACAGACACAGATACTTCTCCTTCAACTCAGCTTTGTGGGATTCTTTGGCACTGATGCACTGTGAAATCTTCTAGAAGACAGCCTTAGCAAGAGTCAAATATAAAAAAATTGATTCTGCCCAGAATACTTGAGAAAAACTCTCATGAGGTGAATTTTTGTGAGATATGTCAAGAAAGTCACTTGTGCAGCAAGTGCTGGTCTCCACTTTCTTCCTGAATTTGGCCTCCCCAGTTTACTGCTCACAGTAGCTATCAGGAGGCCTCTCTGGCCAAATGAGTGATGACTTCTTCCCAGAGAATGGTTAAGATGCCCAGGAAAGAGATACTGTTTCAGTCAAAGGAATGGCAGTGTGTGCTGGTTTTGGCTGAGAAGGGGTTAATTCTCCTCACCGTGGGGGGGCGACTACTGGCCTTTCCAGCTTCCCGCGCTCTGCCACGTGGTGGGGGGCTGGGAGGGGCGGGGCCGTGGTGCGGGCGGCTGATCCCGACTGGCCAATGGCAGGTTCATTCCATACCATGTGACACCAGGACCAGTATATTGGGGGGGGGGCAGTTGCAGCGCAGGAGCGGCGCGGCCTCGCGTCGGCTGCGTTGCATGAGTTTCATTTCGGCGGTTCGTTCCCCTCTCCCCTCCTTCCCTTCCCCCCTCCCGCCGGGGCTTTGCGCCTCTCGTTGTTCTCCTTTCCATTGCATTTCTGTTGTTGTTTCTTTTAATTTTAATTATTAAATTGTTATTTTCCCAACCCACGAGCGTTGCCCTTCTGATTCTCTCCCCCATCTACCGGTGGGGGAGTGAGCGAGCGGCTGTGTGGGGCTGAGCTGCCGGCTAAACCACAACACTGTTAGAGGAATCAGACTGAGATTCAGTCTCCAGTGTCTCACCGCTCTCATGACAGAAAAGTTTCTTCCTAACGTCGAATCTAAACTTATCCTCTTTCAGTTTAGAACCATTGCTCCTTTTCCAGTCACTACAGGCTTTGGTAAAAAGTCTCTCTCCATCTTTCTTATAAGCCCCATTTAAATATTGAAAGGCTGCAATATGGTCTGCCTGGAGATTTCTCTTCTCCACCCTAAACAACCCCAACTTTCTCAGCTTTCCTTCCTAGGAAAGGTGCTCCAGCCCTCTGATCATTTTTGTGCTTACACAGAGTCAAGGCCTTTTCTGCCTCTCACCCCACCCCACCAGCGAGTGGCTGGGGGTGCACAGGAAGCTGTGAGGCGACACAGCTGGGATAGCTGACTCCAGCTGACCAAAGGGATGTTCCATACCATATGGCATGCTCAGCATATAGAACTGGGGGAAGAAAGAGAAAGCGGAAGACGTTTGGAGTGATGGTGTTTTGTCTTCCCAGGTAACTGTTATGCGTGATGGAGCCCTGCTTTCCTGGAGATGGCTGAACACCTGCCTGCCAATGGGAAGTATTGAATGAATTCCTTGTTTTGCTTTACTTATTAAACTCTCTTTATCTCAACCCATGAGTTTTCTCACTTTTACTCGTCTGATTCTCTCCCCATCCCACGCAGGGACAATGAGCAAGTGGCTGTGTGGTGCTTAGTTGTCAGCTGGGGTTAAACCACAACACACCTGTACCAATCAGTCATTACCATTTTTGTCATTTGGTGGAAGGACTGAAATACCTGTCTTTCATGTGCAAAATCCAGGATCATTCTGGGAGAAAGGGACGGACAAATAGCTCTCCACTGCTAATTTTATATCTTAAAATGCCAAATCATTGTTTATATTTATCCTGTTTCCCTACTTTCGTGTTGAATCAATGAAGCAAGTGAAAGGCAGTTGTTTTCAATGAGGAAACAACTCAGAATCCTCTGCTTTCCACTTCATAGATCTTATATTGTAGTGCAAATTAAACAGTGACACATACAAGATATTTAAAACACACCTTGAAGGAAAATAAAATCACACAAAAGCAATCATTAAGAGCTATATTATTTTTAAATGCCAAGAAGGTTAGGCAATTTCAATGAAATAAGATAACTGATCTAGTCTTAAAAGGTACTGCTGAGATATTTTACTCCTAGGGCCTTTAGTAAGAGTGCTGTTTGTTCAATATCTCACATTCTCTGGCTCTAAAAGAATGACAACAAGAAAATGAGTTAGATTTTTCTTTTTTGTTAGGGACTGGTAATGTATCAATACAACTTGGCAAGATGCTTCAGGACCAGACAGTCCACCTTAACCTAGACAATTTTAGAGATATAAGAAATCCTGAATTTGCTGTTCTAGCAGCAAATAAAACATCTTAACTTGAACTATTTCAGTAATCAATATCTAATCTGCACTCACAGCATTTATACTTCAGTTAAAAAGTAGAAGGGTGAAAAGGTGGACTGTTTTGTAGCCAAAGAAGCAGCTTCAGCTTTGTTACTTTGTGTCTGTTTTGACACAGAAAGTACAGCTTCATGTTTCCAGTATTGACAAAATAAGACAATCCATCTTTTCCGCTGAGTTATTTCTTGCTTTCTAAACACCAGCGTTATTTTATCAGGCATTTTTGTTTTAAGTTTTGGCTGACCCCATTGACCATACCCTAGCATATTATTTCAATGACTACATTGGCATTGTAGTGGTGTCTCAGGTATTCAAAGCATTTGCACCTCTCAACCACACCTTATGCTCTGTGTTGCAACAGAAACACGTAACATCACAAATTAAACTGGAAGACAAATGAAACTAGAAGACATGTCCATATTGCTGCATTAAAGCACAGCAAATTGCTGTTAAAATTATAAGGCACTTCATAAAGCTTATAGTTAGGCTACAGAGGTAGAATATTTTGAGCACATTTTTTCTGCTACTTTTAGAGATCTAGATTAGGTGAAAGGAAAAATACATTTTGTTATTAGCAAAATGACTGCAAACTGAACCTCATAATTAGTATTTCAGGGTCTGCTTATCTACTGCTTGTGCAGTATATCGTTATTTGAGACAGCTTTGTATTTCAGAGTGTGAATATAGAAATTGGGAACATATAAAAACTCATCTCTAAAGGTCTGGGAATCATTATTTTTATTTATTTACACATTTATGTATTTTTGCCAGAATAAAATAACTGTCCTTTGTTTTGCATGGCCAGGAAACTGCTATTAGTGTATTGTTTAAATAAAATAAACACGTACCCCCAATAGAACTTTTGCTTACAGACAAATATCCTAGAAAATGTTTTTCTCATGTTCAGACTGCACAGCCCATTTACAAATGAGGAACTGAAGCCAGTAGCTACTTATAGCAGTAAATGTGTATTAATGAAGGTGAAAAATGCACAGTATGCATTACTCTTACCTATTTATAATATAAGCTTTTTTCTGTTGTTTTAGCTGAGAGCTATTAGTGCAATTTATAGCTATCATTCAAGGACTGCATACTTTGGCTTGGTTATGAGAAAAAGTTTTCTAAAGGCAAGATGCTGAAAAGAGAATTGAACTTTGATTCGAGAGCCTGCAAAATCAAGGGAAGAATTCACAATGTAATTTAAAGATTTATAATATTAATAGAATATATATAATTCTTACAATAGAATAGTGATGTCAACCCACAGTAACACCTATATTTTTTAAGTTACTTTATAAAACAGAAGAGGAAATTTTTGGAGGGAATGTTTCAATCTTAAGGTTTCCATCTGGCTTTTGGTATATTCCCAAAATGTCTGTTCATGGATAAAAATTCTTGCTGGCACAGTTTATTTATTTTTAACATCGTTTAGACACTGGAGAAGAGTCATTGCATCTGTATGATGTTTTAACAAAGCAAAACACACTTCTTGTTGTTATCATCATGGATTTTAAGGACACACATTACTTTGCTTTTATGTACAGATCTACATAGATAGTTTTACAATAACAGAGATTACCTTTGATAGCTAATTTGATACTCATATTTGATGAACACTTTATGTTAGGGTTATTTCTATGAAATTTATTTTAAAATTTTTAAGATCAATATTAGGACTATTGAATTCCACATATTAAAAAAATATTCTGTTGACCATTCAGGTATATATAAAAATTAAGACATACAGATTTATCAAAGATGACAACTGGTTTTGCAATATTTCCTTGGGTTTTATTTTTAGTATCCTTCAGTAGAATTGACAGATTACTTTTTTTTTACACAGCAGTCTTAGTGGTTACATATAACAAATACAAACATAGCTGTAACATTAGAATCATGGATGTAACCTTAAAAAACTTATTTAACCAATATTATACAATAAAATATTTCAATATCTTATTGATATGAATATTAATATCAATAATCAGTATATCTTAGGATTAATCCATATCTGAGCATTTTATCGATTTGGAATAATCAAATTATGAAAAAGAATTTCCAGTAGAACAACTCAATTTAATAGTCTTCATACAATAGAAACTGTATATAGCTCAAATTTGTCTAAGCTGCAATCTTATTATATAGTCACTGAACATGTAATTACACCATCTATTATTATAATTGCTTTGTCCTCTGAAGACATCTGAAAATAATTAAAAAGACTGAGGAAAATTATACTTTAAAAACTCTTGTGTGGTACATCAAGAGAAGAAAATCCTTCCTTTAAAATTCTTATGCAATAATACTGCCTTCATTGTTTTACTAGAGGGGATGTTATAACCTTGTGAGCAGTGTACTGAAAGGTGTTTCTTTTTTTAACAAATCAATTTTTAGCTGTTTCTAAAGAAAATTATTGACCTATTGCAAATCATATCAGATTTGTTGGTTTTGAAAGAGAACTGTCAACCTCATCAATTTTTGTTACTGTAATTAGCAAATAATTTTTTATTGTGTTGGTATTAAAAGGGATTTGAGAAATATTAGCTTCACACTTCATCCTGGCTGTGATACATTAATTTTTATTTTCAGGTATCTGTTCCTCCTGCTGAGGAACCCTAGAAGATTCATCAATTTGGATCAACAGTAGAAAAATTCTAATTTTTTTCCCAAAATGTTTTGTTGTTTCTTGCTTTTCTTTTATGCTACTTATGCTTTTCCCCATGAACACTGAAATGTTTTTGGTACTTTGTGAAGTCATTCTTTTCCCACAACTACATGTCATTACCCTATATTCGATCTCATTATTACAGCCATCTCTTCAAGCATAGGCACTTATTGACTATTAAACGTATTTTAGATCTTTGCAGAAAATAAGGTGAAAAATTCAAGATCACTTTTACAAACAAAATCTTCATTTCTGACCTTTTTTTCCATAGGACATTATCATTTCCATAGAAAGCCTCACAAACTTTTACTTCCAACAAGCTATATTAAGATGTAGTCTGCATACTAGTCTTAATATTTTTAATTTTTAATTACCACTGCTAGCCATTAAGGGATATCAAATTATTATTCTTTCAGCTTTAGCTTACCTTTCTCACCAGATTAAAAGCATCAAATGTGTCAGGCATTGTGATACGGAAAGGCTCAGAACATGTGAAATAATATTAAAGGAATCCTGCCAAATATTGCTGTGGTAAGTGGCACTGAAATGCCATAGACTTCTATTGACCCTTATCATTTTCTATTCATTGTGTTACACTGTACAATAACACTACCATTAACCAAGATGTGAGCTAGTTTGTGCACAATTTATGTTCCAATAGTTGTAATAAAATGGGCACATATTTCTTATCCAATGTACTTATATCTCATACATATGCCAAATGATTATAATAACATATATCAGTGATGGTCTTCACATAAATATAAATTTAGCTACAACTTTGCTATATCATTAGCCATAAAACTTCTAGAGCACTGAGGCAATATGAGCTACCAATGGGCAAGCAGTACAGCAGTGTACCTTCAGGGGATAATTTCAGCAAATCATCATCAGATTTACTTTCATTAACTCAGTCAAGCAAAGATCAACAGTCATCTTGGTCTTGCTTTACTGAGAAGCATTATAATCCATGATAAAAGAACTTAGTTCATTCTTAAACAATACGTACAATGTGTATGCTAGAATGATTGTGACCTTATGAAGTTTCTTCCTAGCATAATATCACCATTTGCACTTGCAGTTTTTACCTTAGAAATTCTAGATTAACCTCTTTAATAATTATCTACATGACCTGCAAGTTGCTCTGTTATTATGAGCTCATTTCACTCTTATTGAGACCTTTATATACCCTATTATTAGTATGCAGTAAGAAAATGTGTGAATTCATATTTGCGATCCCTAAACTATCATCCATCAAAGGGAGAAACAAATGCACATTGTAAAAGACAATACTCAAACTGATATATTTTCCTTCTACAGCATTCTAATGACATTGTCCAGGTATGTCCACTTGTGAGCAGGAGTGTCCCAATAGGAACTTACTTTTTCCCAAAGGAACTTTACTATTTTGTTTGTTCTGCCATGTGTTGAAGCAGTTCTACAATCTCGGTGTACCATAACAAGACTACTGCAACTTCATTTATGCTGAAATATTTCACTGTCATTACGGCCAACTATCTTGTATTCATGTCAAACACAATCAGCTTTCAGACCAGGCAATGGAAACAATATTACTTTTGGTATAGTTGTGTTAGACTCTTCTGTAATTCCTTTACTAGGAACTATTATGTATAGGCTGTTGCAGGAACATCAGTCTGCTGATAGTTGGTGCCTGATTAGGGATTTATTGATTTGGAACTGGTTCAAGTGAGGGTGGAGAGAGGAAATCAAAATCCAGTTTATCAGTCTGACAAGAAAAAGAGTGGACAAAGTGCACAGCAAAAAGAAACAACAAATAGATATATAGGAGTGGAGAACATTGCACTTGAATTATGCTAAGTAATCCTGCTCTGGATTTTGCAGACTGAAAATCTCTAATTTGCTCATATTGTATGAACACTAAAATTTAGTCAGTGCCTGATGGAGGTCACTAGATGTCTGCACAGTTTTTTTCTTCCATCATCATTAATTTCATGCAAAGGTTACAACTGCAGTACGATATCACTCCATTAAGTCAAATTGCTAAGTCAGTTACTCCCTCTTTATCCCCAGCGTCTGTTTATTAATGAAATGCAATACACAACACTTCAACTCATAGAAAAATGTCAGCATAACAGTTAAGATATTCTAACTGTAGTGACTCTTCCAAATATGAATCATAGAATCATAGAATCATAGAATTATGGACTTATTAAGGTTGGAAAAGACCTTGAAGATCCTCAAGTCCAACCATCAACCCAACACCACCATGCCTCCTAAACCGTGTCCTGAAGTGCCACGTCTACATGTTTTTTGAACTCCTCCAGGGATGGTGACTCCACCACCTCTCTGGGCAGCCTGTTCCAGTGCCTGACCACACTTTCAGTAAAGAAATTTTTCTGCATATCCAATCTAAACCTCCCCTGATGCAGCTTGAGGCTATTTCCTCTCATCGTATTGCTTGTTACTTGGGAGAAGAGACCAACACCCACCTCACTACAACCTCCTTTCAGGTAGTTGTAGAGAGCATTAAATCTCCCCTGATCCTCCTTTTCTCCAGACTAAACAACCCCAGCTCCCTCAGCTGCTTCTTATAAGACTGTTCTCCAGACCCTTCACCAGCTTCATTTGTTTCTCTACCTTAGTAGTAAATCCTGTCTCAGTGACACTCCAGGTACTGCTGGAAGCAGACAAGTAGAGACAACAAATGCTGTGTGAAATTCAGACTTGGAGTGAGACAGATGTAGTGCCTGAACAAGGATGGATGAAAGCATGGGTAGGATTGAAATAAAAGATGGGAAGGGACTAAAATTTAAGAAATATAGGGAAAATGTGTTATGTCCCGTTCATGAAATGCATGTATTTGAATAAGAACAATCATTCTCCGAATCAAAGGCTAAGATTAAGCATTTGATTCTTAGCTGCTTTTCTCCCCCAAACTGTTTATGCAGTGGCTATCTATGTGTTTAGAGCCACTTGCCCCGCTTAATTTAAAAAACCAATAAGGCTTTGATACTGTGTTTAGTATCTGTGTTCAAACATCCATGATTTACTTCACGTGAATACCAGACTGTATGAGGTTAAAAAAACAGATGCAGAGCTTGCAAATCTTTTTAATAGGAGGTATGGATTTAATGATCAGTTGAGTTGCAGTGGACCTTTGAAACCTTATATGTTTCTCATAAATCTAAATAGCTTATAATATGGATAGAGTTGTAGCTAATCTAAATCACTAGGGAGTCATGGTTGCAAACTGGCAATTTAGCAATATGTAGTGGACAACAGTTTTAAAGGCAAAATTTTCCTTAGTACCATTAAGTAACATATTACAGACTGAAGACAGTATTAATTGTACTGATAGGACAGAGCTCAAGAACCTGCATATACAATACTGTTTTCTCCTTTGCAGCACATTTGAAATGCAACCTCATATTTGGGCTCTTGAGAGTAAATTCATTTAGAGAAGCATTAGAGACTAAAAATAAATTAGAAAAACAAATCTACATTTGGTTGACAAAATAACTTCTCATTCTGATGAAAAATATTTCTGTATTTTATAAATAAATCAGTTTTACTTCCCACCATTCTCTGAATGAAGTAGCTGAGAAGCTACTCCAGAATTTCACATTTTGATTTCAAGCTGAAGTGCAGAAAAACAAACCATCTGTGAAGGTCACTGACAATTCAACCAAGAGATTAAACATTATAAACTGTCTAGCAACATTTTAAATATTCATTTATTTATGAAAAGGCATCATACATCTTATTGTAGGGTTTTAAAATATTTTCTGAACAAATAAAACTAACAAGGGACTTAAACATTAGATAAACTATAATCTAAACTAGATTATAGGTACAAAGGCATTACCATCACCATTTATAGAAATAGATAAATGCTAATGTTCATACAAACTTTTTTATTTTGTTCGATCAGTAATTGGTCAACTTTTCTTGTGCAGAGGTCATGTAGCTTTCTTCTTCAAGAACAACACTGAATTTTTTTGAATAACACAGAAAATAATAGTTTCTATTATATAATTGTAGGGATTAAACTCACAATGTATTACAGAACACATCAAGAGCTTCAGTTTTCTGTTTTGTATTTCCTTGTGTACAAATGTGTAGGATGGCTTCCAGAATTACCATACTCATATATGATGTCTTAAAATGGTGTACTTTGGGCTCCTCTGATAAGACAAGACATTTGTCACACAAAGAATAAGTGAAGATCATTCTATGTCCCTTGTGATACATCATTAAAAGAGGGTGGAATACCACCATAGGACCAAGGTGATTGTGTAAAAAATCTCTTCCAAGGAACCTTAATTTGACCCACTTCTTATTAGAATTTTGTAGCAGGCTGTGCAAACTCAAAAAATGTTCAAGAATAAGGAACAGAAATTAAAAGTATATGCCACCTTTCTATAAATTCCACTACATTATGATGCTTATGATTTGACAGATGCAAGAACTGGCTTAGGATACTTGGGATATTGGGATACAGATCATCTCTTAAAAAAACTCAAGTAATCCATAGGTAAATGTATAGATAACTGAAGAGATTACTCTCTTTTTCTATATTACCATATGATGATCTAAGAAGAAAGCTCAAATGTGGCATTATGAATGTACAGTTTTACATTAGTGAACTGGATTAACCTGATCTGACAACAACATTCTATAAGGTGGAGTTTCCAACCTCATGAATTTTAGAGCTGTCAGTTACTGGAGAAAAAAAAAAAAACAACCCTAAACTTTAGCATAAAAATACCTCTAATTTCCACATTTATTTTACGGAATACGCATACACAGTATGTTTGGAAGTTACTAATTAAAATGCATTCTGTAACATAAAAGCTCATCCTTAAGAATTACTGAATATAGGATTTCTTCACAGAAGAGGGGTCCATTTCCTCTTCTTGGCCTGCAGGTAAGTAAATACATTATTGAAAAATCAATCTAGGCTGGTTTGATTCCATAAATAATTAAATGTACTGATTCAAAAGTCTATCTTTTTACTTATAAACTGCAGCTGACATATTTTTATGTAATGTAAGCCTCTGCCCATTACTTCCTTGTTAATGCTTTAATTTCCAAATATTAATAAGAAAAGAAACTTCAGATGGTTTTCAGCCATGCATTGCTGGCATTTCCCTATGCAACTCTGTAAATTTCATGAGGTTCCATATAATCCCTTGTCCGATCAGTGTCTTTGGTATCCCATCTGTGCTGAAGAGCACAGAAATGCTGGTATAGAGGCTGCTGAAGCAGTCAAAACTTCCAGCTGTGTGGTTTTCAGATGAACTGCTAAACTGTAGAGAGTTTTGTATACTCAATTTAAAAATCACAAGGCAAAGATTTGTATTCACATTATGATAAGATACTTCACAGTTTACAGATACAACAAGGTCTACAGATATATTCAACTGATAATGTTTTGTCAAAACATTTTCTCTTTCTGATCCTTCTTTCAAAATTAAAATAAAAAACAATGGTTATCTATAAGTAGATGAGGTCTTTAGTATAACTCTTACCCCACCTGCTACCTATGTGTCCAGGATCAATAAGTATGTCAAAATCATCATGACAACAAAAGTGAATTTGGGTGCTAAATCTAGCCCTGACATCACTATGCACTCCTGAATTTGAAATTTAAAAAAAAAGGTAATGTAATTGAAATGAAAACTCTAAAATCCCAGGGAAAATTAACATTAACAACATAAAAGACGTGTTTGTATTTATGTTACGATAAGGACAAGGAGTTGTTTTTTGTTCACTATTTTAGGATGCACACAAAAAATACATATAAGATTTCAGGTCAACCTAGTTAACAGGAATTTTTTTAAAAAAAAATTCTTGCTTACCAAATGAAGTACCATGGTAATTTAAAAACTGAATATCATAAGTTTCTTCTAGCTCGCTCAATTTCTCTGCAATTTCTTTGAAAGATTTCTCCAACGCATTCCATCTATGCATTTTGGGACTATGAACTAGGCTGAAAATTTCCTTGAAATTGGATTCTGTAGGTTTCCTCCCCCTGTCCTGATACTTGACCATGTGCTGAAGAGACAGGATACAGCTTCTTAAATAAAGGGGAAGTCTAAGGTTCTAAAGAACCTGCTCCTTTTTTTTTTTTTTTTTCTCTTTAAAACAGGAGACTTCTGTTGAAAACCTACAAGATGGAAATGTTTCACAAAACAAAACCTAAAAATTTGTAAGTAATTTCTAGTTGATTTTACTGAAACAAAAAGAAAAAAAAAAAAAAAACAACACAATACCCTCCCTGCCAAACTCCAAACCTAACCAAACAAAAAACCCCGCACCCACAATGTTTGTTATTGGATGGCTGAATTGTAAAAAACAGGTTGGTTATTGACAGACCCTACAATAGCAGTAAAGGTCTTGTCTTCATGAAATCACTTTGTGAGAAAACAATGTTTTGCCATGCAATTCCAATTAAAAATGGTACCTTCTTATTATCTCTTGTCCCTCCCCGGCCTCTTGGACTGTTCTTGGCAATGAAGCAAAACCATGCTATGCTCTTCTGCTACATAATATGCCTCTGGCAAGACTTACACCAAGAAATGTGAACTGGTATATTTGTGATTAAACAGTTGACACATTCTGGTTTTGTTCACAACACTGTAAAATATAAGCAACTTTCCCAATGCCACAGAAATACAAGACTATAAAACTAAAATGAGGGAAATTTTTATACTGTAAACACTGATTTTAAAAAAATCTAGCATAATATCTTCCATCACAATGTAACATGTAATTTCTCTTAAAGCTTGTTAACCTTCTCAAAATGAAAGAGCCAGTGAACTTAAAGTTGGCAAAAACTCCAAATGAGGTTTCATTTTCTTAATGAAATTTTAACAGAGTTTCTGTGAGTCAGTCCACACCAAAGGGAAGTATGTAACTCCAGAAAAGAATATTTAAAAACACTTTTGAAACTCATATTAACCCATCCAACACTCAGCTGTTTTCAATATTTCCAGATTAAGCTGCTATGAAAATTCCAGTCTCATTTGAATGGAGTATGATTTAACAGAACTATAGAATTTAATTTTCTGAATAGGGCCTGAACTGTACATATTTAGATTAGTGCATAACAGTATAGATTGAAATAAAATTGTTAATAAATGCATCTTTTTCACAACAATAAAATACTTAATGATATCACTGAAATAAGCTGTGGGAAGACAGAAAGTAAAAGAGAAACAGAACAACAGAATATTTATGCAAGTTGAATATAAAGAATTCTGAAAATTTCCTATTTTAACTTAAGCAAACCTTAAGACTTCAAAAACTTTTTTAAAATTAACCACAGAAAAGAGATTTTTAAATATAGATTAGTAGGTGCAAAACAAAGAGTATTCTTCTCTAAAACTTTCCTGAAGACAAATATACAGTGCTCATTAGCTGAGACAAAAAGCATAACTAAATCTTAAATACAGTTTGAGGGCAGGAGCATACCTGTCTCCAGTGCTAATGCTGAGGGAGAAAGCAAAAAAATCTCACTGTATAAGTATATCTCTTATTAGTCCTGCTAGGTATTTTCCAGTATAAATCTTCTTGAGTTAATATATAACAAAACTTCTCTGAACCAAAATATGATGTTTGGGTGGTCAGAAAACATTTATTCAGGCAACCTCAAGGATTTCTTGTACTTAACACAGATAAAATTCTTATACTCAGCACAGACAGACAAAGCTTCTGTTCTACTCCTAGAGTTGTCTGTACTAGTTCTAGTGATATTCTAGGATAACAATCCTTTGTTATTACCAAAATGTGTCAAAATCAGAAAACAGAACTAGCACTAAAAGAATAAAGTATATCATTTTTAATAACATTAATATATAGAAATATTATGTTTGAGATTGAAGCATACACCTATTAATATAGAGAAACTGTGAACGGAGTTGAGCTCGGGGATAAGGGAAGAGTGGGGAAGGTGTTTTATGATTTGGTTTTATTTCTCATTATCCTACACTGATTTTACTAGCAACAAATTAAATTCCCTTCCCCAAGGTGAGTCTGTTCTGCCCGTGATGGCAATTGGTGAAGTATCTCTCCCTGTCCTTACCTTGACCCATGAGCTTTTTGTCGTATTTTCTCTCCCCTGTCCAGCTGAGGATGGGGAGTGATAGAGCAGCTTTGGTGGGCACCTGGCATCCAGCCAGAGTCAACCCACAACGTTAATGCCTTACGATTTTTCATGTTGCTAGCTTACTGGCGTAGCAGCTGGCCAAGCCTTGGCCTTCTGTACTCATTCCCTAACATTTTCCTTCTCACAGATAGCATAAGAAGGAGCTGTGCCACCCCACCTCGCTGCCACAGAGCCTGAATGCAGCTCACATAGTATATCCCCTATACTTGCTTTCCTCATAGGAGTGGGAGGTTGGCTATATTGGGCTGTGAGTAGCTGCAAAGTGGTTTCTTTCCCATTCTGGCATCACTGTGACCCTTTAAAGGCAGTACAGCATACCCACAACAAAGCAAAATCAGTAACACTTCTGTAGGGCATATAGTACGCGTAGAAAAGTCAGATTTTTTGGCTCTGATAGTAAACACAATAATTTTGGCATATTGCTTTTTTTTGTCAGACATTTACCATTCTTTCCTATCCAAATTCACAGAAGTGCACTACACATGATTTTAATAATTATTTGCTCTGAATAGAACTTAGCATAAATTAAAGCCTAGGGCCTCATTGTGCTAGGTCCTGCACACATGTGGGATGAGAAGATTGGCTCTTCACCAGAGAGCTTATCATCTAAATTGTTCAAAAGTATGTGCTATTACAGAGATGACTCAAGCTATTTGATCAAAAAGCTAGGATTTTCAAAGGCAGATAAGAAATTCCTGTCTGTGTGCAACAGCATAAAGTATTCATGAGGTTTCTTGCATTACTCTCATTTCATCATTCATATAAACCACTGCCATACAATCATTCTAGACAGACTAAAAATTGCACTCTTGAACAATTAATAAGTATTAAAGAAAAGTTTCAAAGAGGAGGCTTAATTCAGCCAGTCTTCTGACTATAAATTCTAAATACTAATGTTAAAACTGAAAAACAGTTTTGTGCTTCTGCAAGGCATATTGCATCAGAGGACAATAAAACATAGCTAAGGACCCTTCCAAAACGTCTTGCCCTTTTGAATAATTTCCTGACTCCATAGAAATCCATGGGAAGCCTGCAATTGACTCAGACCTGGAACAGATTTTTAATTCTATTTACTACTACTGTGACTATAACAGTTTCTAGCATGATTCCTAATAAAATATTAGCTGGAACAACTTTTGTGTTGCACGCATCCAGAGAACAGATGAAACATGAAAATGGCTACTATTGCTGAAATGCACCACGACATCAGCACCAAAGCTGTGCTTGCATACGCAAATTGCCATCTGTGGAAGGAAACGATGCTGTGACAACTCACTATAGCAGGTTGTGCTGACAATAAGTTACATGACTAAACTAGCCTTACCGTGATGGGGAGAAGTGGAACCTCTGAGCTTTCTGCGTTACCACTCTGGGTAGTCTGCCCTCCACGTGTCTTCTCTACAAGGTGTGCGCCATATTACTCTGCGACTTGTATGTTTCGGTATGTAGGATCAGGGGTGCTGACACACTTGTGCCACGTGCCCTTCATGGAGTATTGTCACAATATATAGTCCCTTCACACTGTTGAGATATCCTATAGAAGCACTTGACTATGTATACAGCACTACCATCATTCAGCCTGAAGCTCAACAGTCAGGGCAATTTATTGTAATTGTGTCTCAAATTCAGCTCAGTTTTGTAATCTGAACTTGCTACATCTCTAAACCTCAGACTTGGTTCTAAAAGGACACATGCATACAATAAGGTTTGAAATAGTAAAGTCAAGGATATGTATTGTTTGTCTTATCTGGGGCTGCAGACAAAACATGCTTTAGAAGTGTTGTTAAAAATGCGTAATAAAAATGCAATTGTTAGTCCCCTTTAGACATCCATACTTAAAAGAAAATAAAGAAACAGCTATCTGATAAATTATTTAGGCAAGCATTCGCATTTTTATTGCACTTCTTCAATATACTTTAGAAGTCCCAAGTTATAAAAGCTTAAATTCAGCTCAGTATTGATTTTCAGCTGATAAGCTTCTTTCGATCTTCGGTAAATTAAAACTGTAAATTGTGGCTGCACAGTTACATATGATATTTTACCTCTGGAATGCCCTACAGGACTTTTCTACTCTAAGATGTCTTGTATGCAAAAGGGGAAAAAAAGAAATAGTCCTTCCCAATAAATTCTCTTAAGAATCCTTAATTATAAAGACCTTTTTTCTTCACTTACTTGAAAGCAATATCTGGATTTTTATTGGGTAAATGGATTGGTTTTTTTCCAAATTTTCAATCACCACTTGTCTTTTTAATCCTGCAGTGTTGTTCTTTTCTTAAAAACCATTATGAATACAAATTTATTCTCTATATGAGCAGATAATGTAATTTGACTATAAAGGATTATTATATATGCCAAACTGAAGGACAGAAAAACCAAACAGCAACCAGAAAGAACAAGATGTTGAAGGCAACTGTAATCTCACCTGAATGCAGATACGTACTGCAGACTTTACTACAGTGTCTCCCTATATCATTTTGTATGTAGGACCTTGAATGTCAAAATAAAAGCTAAGAAATGGGATCAGTAAACATAAAATTTCAAAAGATAAGGTGAGAAAAATAGTGAGAAATGTTAGTGAGAAAAAGAAATGGTAAAATAAGGGGGTTGCTGTAGAACCGAGGCACTTCTGGAGACCAAGGCGCACTTTTCTGCAGTGGAAGTCTCTACATCTCACTACACAACACAGAAATAAACGTCCTTGCTCAACAACAGTTTACAGACAGAGGAGGATGCTCAACCGTAAATGCTTTATCAGACACACAAGCCCATATCACGTAGATCTTAAAACATGAGATGTAATGAAGAAATGAGACTGAGGCTATCCTCCTCCTTCCAGTTGCAGAGCAGGATCAATATCAATGTGCAAGTGCAAACTAACTTCCGGTGCTTCACTGCCCCAGCAGAGTGGGAGTGCTGGGGCAGAGGTCCCACAGCCTCCCACAGCCTCACATGGTGGTGTTTGCTACATGGATTGCAGCTCAAACAACCGCAGGAGGAGCGTGAATGTGTCTGGCCTTGAGAGTGACAGGTGGCACTGCAGGAGGCCCAGTCACTGTCCCAGTACGATAATGATGGGCCAGCAGCTTAGCATGTGGTCATGCTGTGGTCTGAAACATGGGCAAAGTCCCTGCAGACAAGCTGGAGCTGGCTGTTAGAGGCTGCATTGAAGGCCATGCCACCTGTCAGTGCTGTTTGCAGTGCCCAGGCTGGAAAGCTGAAGACGTCTCCACACTCCATGACATCAGCAGAGGGGGTTGATGGGCAAGAATAACTTTTTGCTTTGTGGATCTCATTGTAAAAAACAGTGCTTCCCTTCCAGCCAGAAAAGTTATGTAGGTAGCAGCAAAACAGACCTGAAGGGAATAAATACTTTCCATGTCCAGATAATGCAATCATTAATAAGTTAGGGCATCTAATTAATTATAGCTAAAGATGAGGAAGCCAATGGTTCAGCAGAGAAGAATTTGGCCTTATGACTATTACAATGACCTTGAAATATTCAGAAATACATGATTTTCTGGAGGTTGTTATAGCAATAGAATCAATGGAAGAATCAGAATGGGGGTTTCCCAAAGAGCTCTTGATGAAATTACTGTATGCCATCTGAAACCTTGGGTTTCTTTATACAACAGTAAAGGATTGTGCTGGTTTTGGCTGAGAAGGGGTTAATTCTCCTCACCATGGAGGGGCGACTACTGGCCTTTCCAGCTTCCCGCGCTGTGCCACGTGGTGGGGGGCTGGGAGGGGCAGGGCCATGGTGGGGGCGGCTGACCCCGACTGGCCAATGGCAGGTTCATTCCATACTATGTGACACAAGGACCAGGATATGAAGGGGGGGCAGTTGTGGCTCGGGGGTGGCGTGGCGGCGGGTTGGCGGGCGGCTGCGGTGCGTGCGGTTTGTTTTGGCGGTTCGTTCCCCCTCTCCCCTCCCTTCCCCCCTTCCCCGGGGCTTTGTGCCTCTCGTTGTTCTCCTTTCCATTGCATTTCTGTTGCTGTTTCTTTTAATTTTAATTATTAAACTGTTCTTATCCCAACCCACGAGCGTTGTCCTTCTGATTCTCTCCCCCATCAACCGGTGGGGGAGTGAGCGAGCGGCTGTGTGGGGCTGAGCTGCCGGCTAAACCACAACAAGGATCTACACACTTTAGCTCTCCATTCACTCTAAAAATAAATAATTTTATACTTGAGTAATATATCTTGGACTGAAGAGTGTTATAACCTGTAAAACTCAAACATGATTTGGCATGAAAATGTAAATTACACTGTTTATTACATTATCTAGACATGTACATTTACTGCAACAATCATTTAGCAGTTAATCATATTGCCATGATTTTAATCTGTTGCTTGCTACTGGCTGAGATAATTTATAAATGGATTTTTCCCCTTGTTATTCTGTTAATGCATCTTCTTCCTTTGAAATTTAAAATTAACTGTACATGGTAGAAACATGCATAAGTATTATTATGAAAATAAACCAGAAATTATTATGTATCTGAACACTTCACATATATTGCAGTGAGCATTAAACTATTGATTTTCTCAATATATGTTTGTTGAAGGTCTTTGGTTAATTGTAAAAACTAATAATAGCTAAAAGGATTAATGTCATGATACAGGAAACCAAGATATGAATGTCTTTCTGATTAACCTGGCTTTTTTCTGGACCTCTTACTGTTATATAAATGTTTATTTCAAATCATCAGCAATAAATCCCTTAGAAACAATCTATTAATTCATCCTATGATACACTCTGAATAACTGAGAAATCAGGTTGGGATTGGAATTGTGAGACAAGTGTGGGGGCAATACAGTAGAAAACATCAGAACAAGCAGAAGAGCACCAGTGATTAGAAAACCAAAAATTTTACAGAAAGTGAGCTATTCCACATAGACTGAAAAACATAGAAATATACACTTTACTTAAAAAGAAGGGGAAAAAAAGAGCACATTTAAGATTAAAAAAATACTATAATGGGAGGAAAGAATTTAATCTATATTCAGATAATTAATATGAAACTAAATAAATGAAGAT
This sequence comes from Phalacrocorax aristotelis, assembly GCF_949628215.1. NCBI lineage: Eukaryota > Metazoa > Chordata > Aves > Suliformes > Phalacrocoracidae > Phalacrocorax > Phalacrocorax aristotelis. The sequence continues at coordinate 106,959,333 of NC_134276.1, read as the reverse complement.
TTGTGGAATAGCCCTTATTTTTATTTAAATATAGTCACAGAATCCAGCTGTGACTTGTTTTGGGAGATGATTGACAAGCTGTATTTGTGACTTAGGTTATTTCTTCCAATTTATGATTCCATTACAGCAATACTCCTAGTTATGTGTTCAGTTTTATGCAAGTCAGTAGAACTATAATAATTATTATGTTAAAATTTCTGTAGTGGAAATTCTTCTGTACAGCTTATTTTAATAATTTTTTAATAGAAATAGCAAGGAATTTATAACTGAAGTAATTAAATATTACAGACTCAGAGCCTTTACTATACCAGTTTATGTTTTGCTGTAATGCCCTTGCAATAATGTTTCATAAACTATATTTGCAACAGGAGTCGTCTTATGTTTTCAGAATTGTCTAGCCCTTCTCTTTCTGACGCTTCATGCAGTCTCTCAGCCAACTTCTGTCTGTTTCAGTTAACTTGAAAAGTGAGTATTAAAAATACATGTTTTCCAAACAGCTTTTCTGAAGTTGCTCGAATTTTGAATGCATTCAATTTCCTAACAGTCTTTCACCAAGAGTCGTCCCTAGCTTTAATGCAGTAAGCCAAGGGTCACCTCCTCGTAATTCTCTAGGCAACTACAATAGCAAATATTGTCCAAGGCCTTCAAAACCCACTGTAACAAATTTAGATGTGTTATACTGGTTATCCACTTGTCTTACCATCTTTAAACATTTATGTATGGTTTCTCTGCTTGTTCTTTCTAACGTCAATGAATCCATGAAACCACCCTTCACAGCTACCTTTGTGTTGCCCCTGTTTTAGTCCCATCATACAGAAGGGACAAAGTTAATGCATTTCTGTTATCAGATTAGCAGTGCTTTTGGGGTTAGTCAATATTGCAGATGATCAAATCCTTCCCTTTTAAAGAAGGACTTCAACACATCTGTTGGATCTTGGGGTACTTAGTGTGCATAAAAAAAGGAAGAAAATAAGGACAGGGTGAGACTTCTGTACAAATGTAGCTGCAAGAAATGCAGGCATCTTCATTTTGAGTGAGAAACAACAGCACTGCTAGGAACATTCTCAGTGGAGTTTTTGTGGAGACATTGGCATCTTTTTTCCTCCTCAGTGCTTATTCTTGGAAATAAAAATCCTGTTCTGGAGGTGGAACTTGAAAATTTTATTTTTTTCCCAAGAAATTGTGAAGTATTTATACTTTTCATTTTTATATGAGAAACAGGAGATTTTCTTCCGTTTAAGGATGCATTTTATCTATCTTTTACCATGAATTCAAATGTTTGTCCTCACTATATTATCTTCCCCAAAGTGAAAAGGACTCCAAAAAAGTCAGATGCATCAGAAACTCCACTGGGGAATTTGCTGTTGAGTTCAGAATCATAGAATCGTTAAAGCTGGAAAAGACCTCTAGGATGATTAAGTTCAACTGTCAACCCAACACATGCCTCCTAAACCCTGCCCTGAAGTGCCACGTCTACATGTCTTTTAAATACCTCTAAGGGTGGTGACTTCACCACCTCTCTGGGCAGCCTGTTCCAATGCCTGAGGAAAAGGCTTAGAAACTTTGGGATAGATGACAGAAAATTGATGGATATTTGAATGGATGGATAGATCGATGGAAGGGTAGACAGAGTCCTACAATAGTCTTAATTTCTTTAGCTTCAGTAAAGCTACAATCAATTTATACAAACTGAAGATTTGTCCCTATTTGTTTTGTTTTGTGATTTTTGTTCTGAATTCTATAGCATTATGTTAAGTTTACTGTGTACATATTACCATAAGTAAATAAAAAGCAAGAGATAGAGCCTGACCATGTACAGATTCAGAAATGAGAATGACTTTAACAGATGAGATAAAAGCAGGGAGTTACAATTCCCAGCGCTGCTACTGTAGGGATCTTGACTGAGAGCTGACACAGTGGGGCAGATACCCAAATGCTATCACAGAGAACATATTGTGAGCCAATTTAAAACATTTTTGATTCATATCTCCTCAACACTGTCATTAGCTTTAAAGTTTCAGTCTCTGAACTCAGCAGTGGTATCATTTACAACTGCTGCTTCTGCTATTGACTGATGAAATTAAAATGCACTTAAAAGCATTACAGAGAACAGACTTGCAGAATGTTGATTGTGGATTGGCATTACCATGAGAAACAGTATTGATTTGTCATATTAATTTGTGGGGTTATTTCCATGACAAATTTTTACTATTATTTGAAGAAGGTGAGAAGGAAAAACCCCATATATGATTCTCTTGCAGTCACAAAGACTGTATCTCCTCAGGTGGGTCCTGGAAGAACTAGAATTTTTTTTTTTTTTTCATTTGAGTGGGAAAACCTGCTAGCCTGTCTAGAATTTTGAGCCTCAAGTTTACACAGGGGAAGTTTATTCTGCAAATAATTGAGGGTAGGAGAATGGCTATTTCTTAACCTTTCTGGACATATGCAGAGCAGGCATTTATACCCTTTTTCTTCCTTTTCTTTTCTTTACTTTCACCTGTCTCTGCTTTGTGCAGTAGACCTTCCTTCTATATTCCCCCCCTACTTCCTCATCTAGTATGTAGAATGGCAAATGGAGCTAAACGAGACTGCAGAACAAACTCACTATTATGTCATTAATGTTTAAACTCCTATTAACTTTCAAGTTAGAATGTTTAGCATGAAATTACTCAAAGTGGGCTGTCAAAAATTTCGTTTTCAAAACCTGGTTTTTTTTGTGTAATTCTGGCATATAGTATTATTATTGCTATTATTACACACAGAAATAAATACAACCTAAAGGCTGTTTAGACATTGGTATTATAGGTTATTGTTTTAATAGCATGGTGGCACTGAAAACCATATGTACATGTTTATAAATAGCAACCATTAACTCACTTGCAATGCAGACAGTATTACCATGATGTTAAATGGGATCTTTATTAGTTCAGCCTCATTATCTTAACAATTTCAGAGAGAACAAGAGTATTGATGAGATAAGATAAGCCTTCATGTCCCTTAAAGCTGAAATAGTGAAGATTTTAGTTTCACCAATAAAATAGTGTCCCTAACTGTATCTCATGCTAAGAAGGATGTTATTGGGTAACAGTGTTTAAATGAAATATATCGTACAGTGATCATTTCAGGTAAAAAGATATTTTACAACTGAATTGCACAGTTTAGATGTAAACTAGAGATTGTTCTTGAAGTTAAGCTGACCTTATTAGTTGAAGTCCCAGCTCCAAACATTCCTAAACAAAACAGCTTAAGCCTTCCATCACTTTTCTACCAAATACTAGACAGATGATCATAAAAAATTGAAGCACATTTTTCAAGAAAATGAAATGTCTATTCGTCAAGAAGAAAAGAGTCATAGAATTTCTTTATCAAATATGCACATTAATGCAAAACCTGAAAGATTTATGCAAATAAATAACAGCTTAGCAGCTTTATACATTATTGTCCTTGGAAGTGTGGATGTTCCGTGGCTTTTTTCAGTAAATACATAATTGATATCAGTTGGTGCTTTAAAATAGCATTCAGAGTTACTCCTTTTCATAGAAGGTTCACAGATTATTTCAAATAATCTTTTAAAATGTCAATGCTTAATGTTGTCAGTGTATTTCATTTATCTAAGCCTTTTCCCTTATAAATCAAGCTTTGTCAGGACAACATACATTTTTACTAAAGGTAACTTGGATTTGGTTTATTACTTGGTTTCTCTGTCTCCTATATTTTCTTCACACTTCTTCCTATGGTCTAGTGAACAAAATCATCTGAGCTTATCTTAGTAATGTTTGGAAGGTTCAAAAAATTTGGAGAGTCTACATAACATTATTAGCTTTATTTTTGCACATCATCAGGAGTGCTGGTGATCATTTAGGTGGCAAAAGAGAGCTGCACTGAAAATGCAACCTAAAAAATCTGTGAAATTCAACCAGCTTATATATCCTAATGTTCTTTCTTCTCCCTTTATGATTGAAGAAGTAGCACCTAAGCTTATAAAATGCTGCAAATAGCTGATGTATGAAAGACAGTTTAAAGAGATGAATCTTTCTGCATTATGGAAGAAGATATTTGTATATATTACCTAGAGACACTAGAAGAATTTCTAATACTGTTCTTGCAAAAGATTTAAATGTATCTTATTCCATTACAGAATTTGGAACGTGACCATACCTTTTAGCACCACTTCAAATAAACACAATATCTACAGAAGTTTTTCAGATAGATTTTTTTTGAAATATATTAAATTATTACTTTTTCAGTGGGTATTGTTGTATCTATCTTGATAAGAGGATTAAACTTACATGCCCTAAGCTAAGGCAAAATGTGCCAGAAAAATGTTGATGACATAGCTGGATTTTTCATTTCAAACAACAAACTAGAGTCAGTAGAAAGGACTGATCACATTAACAAAGACTTCAATTTTATAGAAATCAAGTTATGGAAGAGACAGAATTAGACAGTATCCTCTTTTACATGTTTACCTTAAGTTACTATTATACTATTAATTTATGTTTGTATGCCAATAGTTATTTTGTATTTATGAACAATGTACAAACATATGCAAGTACATATACCCATAACTTCATAGTTTCTTGTCATAGTTTAAGCAAGTTTCTGTATATCGGCAAAGTATGACAATGTTGACCCAAACATTGTGTGTTGTCTCCATGTAGGTCTCATTTATTTTGAGTGGACCAGCTATCAAAAGAATTAATTTTTGTCTTTTTGGACTTTGTTTGTTTACCTGTCTAAAAGTAATCCAGATAAAATGTTCCTTACTTTGATGAATATGGAGGGATGGGGTGGTGTCTCAGTAATTTTTCTAAGCTCTGTACAGTACTAAATTGTACTACAGAGTACGAAATAACATTAGTCTACCATTCTGCGATTCTAAAGGACATATTTAGCTTTACTGATTGTATTTGAGTTTTGAATAATGGATATCATGTCCTAGATAGTTTACGTTTGCTTTGGAAAGGGAACTTTATTTGCAAGTATGCCTCACTTACTTTAATAGTACTTGTATGCCATTTGTACTAATCTAACTGGAGAACTGATGATATACATACCTGTCAACTACAAAGTATTACTGGCATATAGTTCATAGTATTTAACACCAAGAAGTAAGCAAACAAACGAATGAAAATTATTTAGCTATACAAAGTTGTAATAGCCAGAAAATCAAATCAGCAAAGGCAAACTGCTAACAAACTTACACTGAGTTTCTGCAGTGTTAATCTAGGGAATAGAACTTCTTAAGATGAGTGGAATTTCTCAAATTTAATATGACTGAGAACATATATTTTTGCCATACTTTCAGAGCCATTGAGGGGGTTTTGGTGTAGGTTTTTCTGGGTGGAAAATGACAATTTTTCATATCAATACACTTTTTGTGTATTCCTAGCTTAAAAAGACAGTTCATGGGGAAACAGAGATGCTGAAATTACTGATTAAAAGGACAGAGTGATCTAGTATTACCCATATTTCATTATTTGAATTGCCTTTTTTCTTTGACAATAACTGATGAAATGTCTACTAGGGCAGAAAGAGTGATGCCATAGGCCAAATGTTTAGAGAAGGTCAAAGTGGCAGAAAAATGTAGCTTTAAGTCTTCTTTTCAAATGGGATTTAATTATTTCTGCAGAGTGGACAACCCTTTCCCACAACTAAGTGACAATGGCTAGGTGGTTTGGGTAGGCACCAAGGATGTGAAGAAGTGGCAGCCTACAGATTTAGGTGCACCTACCGCATCATGGGGGAGGGACTTCTCCATTAAGCTGTTTACCACTTTGTAAGAAAGAAGCCTGATCAACAGATCACTGTATCTCTTTGCCCTCACTAAACCTGCCAAGGTACAAAAAAGTGTCTATAAACAACAGCTTTCAGTTTCACCCCAATGCACCAGAAGGGAGAAATTAAAATATTGAGAAGAGATATGGGCTGGAAAAATTGTTTCTTATCTATTATACTAGGATCTACAACACTTCTAGCTGCAGTAGTTAGAGGCAAGTTCCCTTTTGGCATGCCCCCAAATGGAGGCTAAATTTAGCTAGTGCAGTTAATGGGCAAGAGGTGGGTCAGCTATCTGAAAACAGAGCTGTCATAGCCTTGAGATCCCATTTGTTTTGAAAGACAGAGGCATATTCATTGCTGTGGTTTTAACACCAGTGAATTTAAAAGATATCAAGGTACAATACAACAGAAAAATCTGTATGGGAGAATGCTGGATTTTCTGTAGTTACTACACAATTCTTCTTAATCCTCTATGCCATATCCTAAATCACGTGGTGGGGAAAGTTTTATAAATTCTGAAAATAAAGGCAATCAAATAAGATGTTATGTAGTGGCAGGTAACTTCAAAGCTGTTTTCACAGCAACAAGCTAAGATCTATAAATACTGATTCAAAAGTATTAAAATTATAATGCATAATTTTTTATCACAAAGACAAGACAAATTTTATGTCAGTCTATTGACCTTTCTATCCCTATTTATGGTGGCTGAGCTGATTGGTAGAATTTTTGTCAAATGTTACACAGACCTTGACAATTTTTTCTGCTGAATATATCAACAGCTTCTGCCCTTAGCCTGCTTGGAGTTCCACTACTGTTCTTACTCAGAAATGTGTCTTTTGACCCAACTCTGAACATCAAAGAGTTCAGGGATGGCTTCTGTGCCTACATTGCTGTCCTGGTTAATTTTCTTCCTAGTAGCTGGTATCGTGCTGTGTTTTGGATTTAGCATGAGAGTAATGTTGATAACACACTGATGTTTTAGCTGTTGCTAAGTAGTGCTTGGGTAAAGCCATATTGGAGCAGACTCACTTCTAAAGGGACTGTGGCTGTGGGTAAGGCTATGCTGGAGCAGGTATATCTCTGAAGGCATTGTGGCCCATGGAGAAGGCCACACTGGAACAAGTGCACCCCAAAGTGACTGTGGCTGTGGGTAAGTCTATGCCGCAGGAAGTGTACCCCTGGAGAGACTGTGGCTCAGAGATAAGACTCTACACGGAGCAGGTACTCCCCTAAGGGACTGTAGTCTGTGGGTAAGTCCAAGCTGGAGCAGGGGCAAGGGGAGGAGTTCATTTCAATGTTAAACCCAATGGTCTGGTCCAGTGGGACCAGGGGTGGAGACTGTAATGGAAATACCTTTAAATTGTTGTAACCCATGATCTGGGTTGCATGTTATAGGAATGACTACAGCAGGAACCACCCGAACCAATGGAGGACAAGCCTTACAAGAAGCAGTGCAAGTGCAGCGGGTGACCTGACTTGAGCTGGCTTTGGTGCCCAATAACTCCACACAACACACCACCTCTCCTGTCCTGAGTGACCACCATAATAGATGGAGCCCAAAGTCGTGGACTGAATGAACTCAATGGACATTTTGTGGACATCTGTGGACATTTTAAAGACATTTTATGGGGGGGCCCATAGGCTAAGAGAGTGATATCTGTGTCTTATATTGAAGGATGGGAAGGAGGAGGGTGGTTAATGAGGATATATTGGGTATTGTGGGACCTGAGCATGACGTAAATGGTATGGAATAAGGGGTGGAGATTATGCTGGTTTTGGCTGGGGTAGAGTTCATTCTCTTCATAGAAGCTAGTATGAGGCTATGTTTTGGATTTAGTATGAGAATAATATTGATAATACACTGACATTTTAGTTATTGCTAAGTAGTACTTACTCTAGTCAAAGACTTTTTAGTTTCCCATGCTTTGCCAGGTGCACAGGAAGCTGGGAGGCAACACAGCCAGGACAGCTGACCCCAACTGACAAAAAATTTATTCCATACCATATGATGTCATGCTCAGTATATAAAGCTGGGGAAAGAAGAAGAAAGTGGGGGGATGTTTGAAGTTATGCTGTTTTGTCTTCCCAGGTAACTGTTATGCATGATGGAGCCCTGCTTTCCTGGAGATGTCTGAACACCTGCCTGCCTATGGGAAGTATTCCTCATTTAAATTCCTTGTTTTGTTTTGCTTGACCATGGGGATTTTTCTTTACCTTTTAAACTGTCTTTATCTCAACCCATGAGTTTTCTCACTTCTACCCATCTTAATTTCTCCTCCACCCCACTGGAGGGGGAGTGAGGGAGCAGCTGCGTGGTGCTTAGTTGCTGGCTGGGTTAAACCACAACAATCATGTAACATGGAATGTGAATTTTACTGATGCAGGCACTGGTACTGCAGAAAGCCATTCACCTGTGAACCATCTCTGGAAATCCTTCATCCGTCCACTCTGTGCCTATGTGACTTCTGTAGGTGAAATTTACAGTAAGGATTTAGGACCAGTCTTGGAGGACCTGGTCACCTCAAATGAGGACTTACCTGCAAAGCAGTTTGTAGGAATTGTTGAGCCATTTCTTATACAAATGAGTAACAAAAGCTGTGCTTCTCCTTCATGTCTACCCTTTCATCTCATATCTATTACTGGAGGCATAGAATCATAGAATTATAGAATGTCCTGAGTTGGAAGGGACCCACAAGGATTATCAAGTCCAACTCCTTTCCCATGCAATTAGACAAAAATTTCCTTCTCAAGTAAGGAATTGGGGTGAGTGGGACTTTAAAATCAATGTACATAAAAATATGTGTAAATTTATAAAAAATATTTGCTAAAACAAGTTCAGAAAAAGTTACAAAAGCAGCTTTCATCAAGTGTTCTTTAAAATGATGAAAGACATGGGTCTTGCTGGAAAATATTAGCCCAGTTATAATGTTTCGTAATTGAAAACTCCCATTTCCTCTTCTGTTAAATACTCAGACAACCTAAAATACCCTTCTCACTACATGCAATTGAGACCAGTTCCTCTGCACAGTTTCCATCTCAGCTTACTCAGTGGGCTTAAGTGGCATGTCAAGAATCAGAGTCCTTGGCAGGCTAGTCTTTCAGTTGCTTTTCACCCAGAAAAACAACTGGCATTCTCTAAAATTAGATTTCTATACATTGGTGTTAGCTGAAATTGGACAAGAATATTTTGCAGAGAGTGCTGAGAGGTTTCAGATAATTCAGAAGGAGTAACAACCTTGGAATTTACATCTCATGAACACCTACTACACACACCCCATTTCTAAACAAAACAATTACATCAATAGAGTTTCACCAGCATAAAACCTGAGCAATGAACTGGTAAACAGTCTCCCTAATCTCAGACCTGTCACTGTGTTTATGCACTGTTTATCAATATGGTACCAGACTGCCTAATAAGGCATTTCTATTTTAATGGGGAATTTTGTAGTGGAATATAGATCTCAGCAAAGAAATATTTAATGGAAGACTTAATTTCTTTATCTGGCTACAGTTTACTGTCAACAATAACAAAATCCAAATACAATAAATGCAGTCCTTGTAAATATCTGTGCAGTCATTTTGAGAAATAAATTAATTTATAACAGTCACATAAGATGAACTCTTAAAAGTACTGTAATATAACTGTGGACAACAAATTCTGAAAATGTCATGTTCCACTTTCATAACTGAGTCAAATCAGAAATACAGTTTCTAACTAGAAATATGTCACCTGACAAAGGTTTTTAACTCAGAACATGTTAGGTATGGGTAAAAAAAAAAATTTAAATAATCTTAGATTATTTTATTTATTTAAAAAAATCCCCAGAATTATTTATTGCAAGATTTAAATTCAAGTTTAATTCAAAAAATAGATAAAGTGGAGGGGGAAATGTCAGTCAGGACATGGTGTTACCTGTTTCAAGGTATTCTGAATTGAGGTTTCTGTGAGTGAGATGAGCAAACATGGATTTTTTTCACTTTAAAGTAGTTATTTATACATACACTAGTTATTTTGAACAAAACAGTGTTAAAGCAAAAGGGGTAATACTCACTGTAATATATCACCACATGAAGAATGTTTGGGTTTTGGAGGGTCCTCACAGATATCTTTCCCACAAGATTTTATGTGATTGTCCAACTCTTCTCCATGTTATAAAAACCTTCAAAGATGACTCAGCAATTCCTTCTAGATCTTTTTCTTACTCTGAAACAGCATCCTTTTGTGGCTGGTGGCAGAAATATTCTTCAGTGTTTGATGCTTTACTATGGGCAGCCACAAAGATGAATAATTTTACCACTTTTAACCAACAGTTGTCCTTTTGTCTTGAATTGGGGGTGCTCCGAGCTTCCTCAACATACTTGTTATACAAGCTGTATAACACAGATGCTTCAGATAGCAGAACTGGACAAGAAGATACACTCTTCCCAATGATAAGAAAGTAAAACTGGAGGATTAATCACTAATGGAACTTGCCCAGCTTCAAAAGTGTGCTTTGGTTTTAGAGGTGAGAGAAAGAACAAGTTGGAAAATGCTTTATCTTAGCAAAACAGCAAAATCAGCTCTGGAGGGCAATGAGGCTACCTCTTCATCTATTACGAAATAGTCACTCGTAGAGGTCAGGAAAAAAATTTTGTCTCAGGGTGCCAATTCCTAGAATTTCAAGGCATACTTCATACTTTCGCTCAAAAGTGGTCATCCTAAGAGGAGTAAGACTTAAACCTCTGACCTCTTGAACTAGATACACGATGAGCTAGATGTGCAAGTGCTGAACCGTAAAAGACAAAACAACAAAAAAAAAAGCATAGAAACAACAGTCCAATGTTCAAAAAGCTCATCATAGGTCTATATTATAAAATCGTGACATCTACATAAAAGTTATATGATATCTATCTACACATTCTGCAGTTGCATAGGAATGATAATTTCCACTGTGTGAGCTTTGTTCAACAACATTTTTTAGAATTGTGTTTTGCCACAGGAAAATTGTATGTGAAAAGGTTTCAGTTGTTTATTACGGAAAGCAGGAGGCTTTTCAAGTTCTTAAATTGTCTGAATAAAACTTTTCATTCTCCTGTTCAAAGTGACTTTTTGTTTAGACAATTTGTTCACTTTAAGAATAATCAATACAAAATAAGGAATTAGAAGGCTGGTTTTTAAATACTAAAGTGAAACATTTCTATGGAAAAAATAGTTTCTGTGGCTGATAGCTTCTTATCCAGGAACAGTAATTCACTCATGTGAAAGGATAAATATTTAATCTGAGTAATTACCTACTTCTTGTGTTTCACTGCAAATGACTTCAGATTTTTATAAAATAATATTTGCATGACAAATAAGAGAGTTCCTTTATAGTTTTTTTTTCTGGATTCTTTGTGTGTAAAACAGATTAAAAAAAAAAATTAGTGAATAATGCTGCTACCAAATTTTTGCAAGTGAGATACTGTAACTGTCTCCGAACTGAGCATTAGGTACAACATTTTTTATGTTGATATTAAGCCCTAACAGAATTGTCAAGAAAGTATTGCTTTCCTAAATTCAGATTTGCTCAAATCTAAAGTTATTATCTTTCCAGTTTCATCTGCAAGCAAAGCTAAGTCTGTAAAGGGACCATAGTGCTATTATTAGTTACCACAGGTACCTTTAATAATCAGAATATTACTATAAGTGAAGTATGTTTGTTCATTTTCTCAACATTAGACATAGAAAACTTCTTAATATTTAATATGAAACTGATTTAAAAAAAACCCATCTTCTATCATCTGACATCTGGGATTTTTGTTCATTAAAATTAGTGTGTGTCTGCTGAAGTCAATGGAGCTGAATTTCAATAGCTGTTCGCCCAATGCATTATTTCTAAAAGTGCAAATTGGAGTCTGTAAGCTTGGGGAAGGCCTGAAGTTTAGCTAAACATGTTTAGATAGCCTGTTTAACTTAACACATAAGAAGTCTTCCTGTACTTATAGCTAAGGTCCTAATCAAGTCTTTATAGAACTGGAGTTACAAATTAAAAATAGAGATATTGCTATTTGGTTCATATAAACTAGGACCAGAATAATTTCAAATTTAAACTCTTTTAAATCTAAGTTTTTAAATGCTTGGATGCCAGATAAGAATACAGAACCGAGAGCTTGACTGTATGCTATCTGCTTGCACTTACGTGTTCGGTATGATGGATAAGAAGCATACTAGGTGAGACAGAAACACTTTTAAAAAAGAGCTGAAAACCAACCATTTTTAGGAGGACAGGTCCTTATATATTGCTGACAGGTGAACGCAAAGGGTAAGGACCAAAGCTGAATGTGATGCGGCTCGCTCTGATCCCAGGACTGCACGTCCACATCACGTCTTAACCAGCAGTGAAGCTTGCACTGAGGGCCCAAGGCACATGTGGTGCATGCCTGGCAGGCTAAGGAAGGGATTTGTCTTTCTGCTGTATGTGATGGTCTCTGACATGTCCCCTCTGTGCTTGGTGAAGCATCCCTTCAACCTTGGACCCCACAGGAAGGAAGCTGTTTAAAGCTCACACATGGTGTCCTCAAAGGGACAGTGTGAGATTCCCAGCACATACACAAAAAGAATTTGTGCCAGGAAGGAACGCTCCAGCGCTAAATCGCTAGTGCAGGCACACAGTGTGTCTGCTGCAAGGGACCTACATAACCCTGAGTGTTCAGACTGTAAACCTTTTCATAAAAAGTGAAGGTTTTTTATATATAGCTGACAAAGGCTTGGTGGGATGGTAAGAGGAAAGGGGGGTCTACAGTAGCCTGATGGTGAGGGAACTCACCCAAAACACAAGACATCCAAATTATATTCCTTCCCATTCACATTTTTTGCATTACAGGAGAGACTATCAACTACTTGAGAATAGGATATGCTTTGCTGCCTGCAACAAAACCATTCAGCGCTTCTGTGCCAGGAGAGTAAGAAAATGAATGTGTCTCTATGACCTACTGGATAAGGCCCTCAGGTGGTAGGGTGGTTTCTTTACTTTCCAAAGTTTGTTGCAAGAAATTTATGCATTTTGCTTCATCACAGTTGGAACTTTCTAAAGTAAGAAGACATTTGGCTTCTTATAAAAGGAGCCTAGTGGAAAAATTCCTATGGATGGTGGAGTGCCTTAACCAGGAGGGGCAGAGCTGCTTGCACCTTCTTGCTTTGCATCCTAGGATGGGTAAGATTAAAGCTCAGTACCCCTTGGTGTCAGGGTGGCTTAAGGCTAAATTTGCCCACAGATATGCACTGATCAGTAGGATAGAACAGGCAGCTGACATTAGAGACTAGTGTGCATACCAGGCATGTTCAACATTCACCTATTGCATCAAGCCTTTTGGGGAATGGTGACCCATTTCTTTCTAATTCCTGGATCGCAGTGTGGCTTGAAAAGGTATTAAATTCTCTGCTGCTTACATGAGGAGATTTTTGACATGAACAGAAGGAGAATGCAATCAGATTCTGAGGTTTAGGTGCCTCCAGGCATACACAATTGCTGATCAGCCTGTCGATCCTCCTTTTGAACACGTTTGTCTATGCTTGCCTGTGTCTCTTTTTTTATAACTTTCTTTACAAATTTTTTTCTTGTTTGAATTGAAGTATATTAACTAATGTTTTAGTTGCCCTCATCAAGAACGATTTCTGGAAAAAAAAAAAAAAAGAGCTGTCATTTTTGCATTATGAAGATGCACTTGAAATTAAAATTTACTAACTAAAAATACAGAAGAAGATGCATATTCATTTTATTCTTCACTTCTCAAGTGTTCACATCATTAGGGTTAGCTATGCAGCAATTTCAACAGTGAGTGAAGACTGCCATCTTCTGACTTCCACAGTATATCTGCACGACTGAATATACAGCTTAGTTTGCCCTACTCCTGTTTATCACAGTGCTTCCAACTGGAAAAAACCTTCATCTTGATCCTGTCGTCTAAAATACTGTAGCTCAGCCAGGGTCTTGCGAACACAGTATGGTGTTGCAGCTGAGAAAGAGAAACATGTGTCTGTGACAAATAAAACTGGTTCACTCTTCTATTTTCTTGCAGAGCTTTCATAATTTTGTCATCTCATCCACACTTGCAATGGAATATTTTCTATCACCATCAGTTAATTGATCAGTTGACTGTTTTCTTAGTAACTTTAAGACTAAATGGTTTATGCTATGACAACATAGAGCTCATAAGTATAGCAGCGGTCTATCTCCCATTACAAGTCAACAGTATTCCAGCAACTGATATTAGTACCTTTGGAATGCCCACCAAAAAATTTCAGCTATCTGGCATGTGAACCTAAAAGTAAGTATCAGACATTTAATCAAATGCCTCAAGCTGTTCACCAAATTAAACCTATACTATAGAAGACCTGCAGCAAATGGAACAGATGTTTGTATATACATTCTGGCCAGTTGTTAAACATTAATTTTTGACTCAAACAACAGTCTGAGATAAAAAAAAAAAAAACTCTTTTAAGAGAAGAAAAGCATAAGTAACAACATCTAAACACTGCTGTTTACCACACCTTTTATTCAGACTTAAGCGCCTGGCATGCTGCTGACAGAAAGCACAGGCAGAGCACTTAAACTCAGGGTGTGGATGATCCAGCTGTGAAGCCTACCGTAATCCAGACATCATACATGGAAATACAACCTCTTCTAGCAAGAGTTTGGTGGACCTACCACTAGCACAGAAGACCAGCTGGTGTATATTCAGCAGGAAAGCATGTTCTCTGCTGCTAAAGACACCGATAATCCAGCAGGCTTCCCTGCTGAGGGGGAAACCTTTTGGCTACTAAAGTGCATCTAATACTTAGACCACTTTCTACCTGACCTACAGTACCAGCACCTATGCATTCTCAGTGTGCATCCTGCTATACAGCACAACTAACGCAGCAAATTCAGAATCCTACAGACAGGTCAAATTCAATACTCCACAGTTTGACCAGCAGTTCTGAAGAGTAAAAAAGTGGAATATAAGATGTCATTGTGGCTGAAGAAAGCAGACACCTGTATTTGCAACTGCTCTATTACGTCCACCTTTATGTTAAGGAAATTCTTTCTTCATATTATCTTTCACAACTTTCAGGGTGTTTTTATATCTTTTTAAAAAAATCCAGTACTTCCAACTCTTTCCTGAAGGAAAACCTACTACTTAGAAATACGTCATTTTATACAACCTCACCTTTTGCATTAATTCATTTCAGTGTATTAAAGTGCTAATCCAAGCTTTAATCAAATGTAGGAGTGTGTGCACGTGAATGTTTATGGAAGAATAGATAAATATCCTTCATACAAAGTGTTCAGTCATCCAAAAAGAAAATCCCACTGATTAGCCCTTCTCCCCCCCCACCCCTCCCCCTCCACCCCCGCAGCTATTTGAGGTCTCTGGTTCAACCATCAGATATCTTCTTAGTTCTTTGGCAGGAAAAAAGAAAAGAACAGGTGGGTCTTTGACAACCCATCTGTGGTCTAACGATGTCCAGTTCTCAGCTCCCCAGTACAGGAGAGACAGGAACCTACCAGAGTAAGTCCGGTGAAGGGCCACTCAGATGATGAAGAGACTGAAGCACCTTTTACATAAGGAAAGGCTGAGAGAGCTGGGACTGTTCAATTTGTAAAAATACCTGATATGGGGAGTAAAACAATGGAGCCAGGCCCTTCTTGGTGGTTCCCAGTGACCGGATGGGAGGCAATGGGCACAAATTTCCTGAATTCCAAATTGAAATACAGGAAAGTTGTGATTAAACATAAAGAAACAATTTTTTATCTTATTATCAGAATGCATATTGGGTTTGCACTGCTTTAGGGGGATATGTGCAACTATCTGTGGGAATATGTCATTCTATCAGAAGGACTGTGTGAATAATTTTTTCAGTTCAGCAATCAAACTAAAAAACAGGCAAAAAAACCCTTGACATAGAGCAAGCTAAGTGCCAGTTCAGGAAATTCTATAAAAGCGATAAGGATGCTGGCCACAAACCAGCCAAACAAGCAGACCTGAATCCTGCTGGTCAGTAGGAAAAAAAAAGAAGCAAAATGTCCATCTGGAGGTTGTAGTGCAGCCTGTACTGGTTCACACTCCACTGTCTTGTCTTTTCATAGTTATAAAAAAGTTAAATAAAATTATATCCAACAAGTCCTTTAAAGTTTCCCAACATGACATTCTTAATTTTACAGAAAATTATTCAGAACAAAAATGACTATGAATGAGGAAGATTAGGGTCCTGGTACTACTTCAGAGAATGCTTAATGATTAACAGAAGGTAAAATAATGTCAGCAGGACACCCAGCGCAAAGTAGCTCAGCTTCAAATGCCATGAGGCAGAAAAGGAACTATCACTTTATTTACAGTTTCTAAGAGTAGGAACATTGTGCTAAATTTAAAGATTAAAAGAAAAAAAAAAAAAAAAGAAGACATAAGTGTGATCTTTTAATAAGTTGACTGGGCAAAAATAACTTTGTTCATTCTGACCAGCTGAGGTATGGGTCAGTACCAACTTTAGCCCTGGGAATTTTGTCTTTTCTAAGTGAACTGTTCATCTAATAAATATCAGTACAACAGAACTTAATAGATAACCCAGATCTATTTTCACTGACTTAATTTCTCACTATACACATGCTATTTCAGTCCATTCATAGAATTATAAAATTAGATTTTTTTTGTTTGTTTGTTTAGTTGGTTTTTAACCAAAGTATCCATTTTGATCTCTACTGTGGTCTAGCCATCACTGAAAAGTATCTTGGCTTGACTGGTTCCACTTCCTCCTTAGAAAACAGAGAGGAGAATCACCAGCATCCACAGTCCTTCTGACCACAACATGTCTGACTACTAGAATACAAACAGATGCCAAATAATGTAAAATTCAAATTTCTTCTGATCCAAGCTTTCCACCAGCAAAGACAGCACCTTCTCATATCTCATACCCTGTATAAAAAAATGAACTTGGTTTTAAAGGATTATGCAGAAAATCTTGGACAATTTCACCCTTTAAGAATGAATAAAGCAAGGTGCAGCATTGTCTGCTTATTCTACGAATCTGTGTTTACCTCTTTCAGGGTCCAGGAGATGTCTTAACAGCTATAAACATTTCATAACCTCGTTTTCTTCTTAAAGCATTACTTTTCTACCTGCAAGAATATATTTATGATAATCAGCACAGCTAATACCCTGAACTATATGGATGATCAGGGTTAAATGAGAACCAAAAAATGGCACTATCTACCTAGAAAATGATCAGGTCCTGAACTCCTACGTTACACTTGTTTATGTGGGGTATCTTAACATGACATCATTCAAATACATTCACCTAATAGATTCTGATTTCACTTTGAATGCTCACTTGCATGCTAACATAAATATTGTGAATCAAACAATCAAAAAAGTGATCATGAAATGCTTATAGACATTAGGCAGCAGCAACATGAAGTACATTAAAAGTCTTTAAGAATTCAAATTGTGTCATTTTCCAGTGCTTACACAAGAGTGTTAGGAGTCTTACCACTCCTTTGCCCATGGTGAATCCTGATTCTCTTCAGAAAATGGCTATTAACATCGGAACCACCACTTAAAAGCTACTAAAGTTATTTTACAGTTCATTTAACATCCTGGACTATTCCTTCTTTTTCATAAAATTGAGAATAATATCTTGCTGTGTTGAAAAACATATTCTGGAAGATAAACAAAAAAAGATAAAAAGGTTCAACTTTTTTTTCATGTTCACTTAAGAATAGTCATATACTCGCCATATTGCTCACTGTCTTTCCAATTTTGTCACATGTGCACAATTTGACTAGCTAGTATCCTGAATTAATTAACTATGTTATATCAGTGAGAAAAACCTCTGGGAATAAAAGATGAGCTACATCAGGTATAAACAGAATTTAATTTTGCCAGATACCTTATTAATGGATTACATTTTTTCTTCATGTTTTCCTTTTTCTTAAAGTATCTTTAAATGTAACCAATAAATTGGAAACATTAACAAGCAATGTGAATACTCTGCAGTGCTCACATTCTTGATGAATACAGCGCATGACCATGTCCCTTACTGTGAACTGTGTTTGATACAACTGTCTTCAACTACCTAATGGGTGATGGTAGGGAAGACTGAGCCAAACTTCTTTCAGAGGTGCACAATGAGAGGATGAGTACAGCAAGGGAAATCCCAAGCAGATATAAAGAAAAATGTAATCAAGGGTCATGTTGGCACAAGCTTCTGGGCAAGTTTTGGAGTCCCTGTCCTTGGAGTTTTTCAGAACTGAACTAGACAAGGTCCTGAGCAACCTCTTTAAACCATCACAGCAGCCCAGCTTGGGGCAGGGGGGTGCACCAGAGGATGTTCAGAAGTCCCTTCCAGACCACATCACACTATGACTCCATGTCATTCATTGTGAGAAAATTTTGTTTTGTCCTTTGACAGCACCGTTTCCCAGGAAGTCCAACAGCCCGTTATAACAGAACAGGCCTTACTGTCATATGAGGAACACATTACACTTGTTTTGTGCCAAACTGGTTGAAACAGAATGAAGGAACTGGTTTTAGCCACTCATCTGCAAAATACCACTTGCCCTTTCCTTTGCAAATGCCCCCAAGGCTAGTAAGTTTGGGCATATTCCTCTCTGTAGGCCTGATGAGGATCCATGTGCGTATAAAGTGCTCTTATAAGGCCACAATTGCTTTTTCAGAATTCCACTCAGCTAAATGGTCGGCAACATTCAAATAAATTTTTCTTATTTAAATTTTAATTATATGGAATTTTGTAAAAAGGACACTCCAAGAAAAAAAATAAAAGAGTAGGAGAACACAAAAATTATATGAAACCCAGAAAAATCTTTGGCTTTTAGTTTCAGGTGCTAACCTTCTAGATCATATCTGGAAATTTCCCTAACAAAAGTATGTTTTTTAATTTCCTTCTTACTTGATTGGCAAAACTGTAATTGGTTTTGGTAAAATAGGTGCAGGCAATTATTTTTACATTATTGTAAGGGCTACCTGAATATGAGCATTGTTTTTGTTCTTTCTTGTATCTCTTCTTGACGAATGTTCTCGAAGAGGGAAATTGGCACACACTAAAATAATCAAGTCCTCAAATTTTAAGACAGTCCCATCCATGTGTGATATTTGATTGCAAAGCTTGTCAATAATAAGAGAAGAAATACTGTATCTGAAAAAATCACAGGTTCAGTGTAAATCATGTAGATTACTCTTTGTTAGAAACAATACCTTCTTAGAATTTGTTCTATATAATTTTGCATTTTGCATGTATGTGAAGGAATACAGAATGCATACAAAGAAAGAATCTTCCTTGAATTCAGCTCATTTTGCATGGATTATTATGCACCTAGATTCAACACAACTATAATTGAATTTAACTAAATTGAAATGGAGTTGTTCTAAATAGAGATGCATAATCTGAGGATTCCTTTTCATCTCATGTGCAGGGCCTGAATGCAACGCTTATGGAGCTTGCTTTTATTAAAAGATTAATGTACGTTCACTAATGTAGGTTTAAATGTGGCCTAATTCTTAATCAAATATATTTCATCAGCAGGAGGGCCGACATTCAAATAATGATTAATTGAAAACTTAATTAAATACTTCAAAATACACATGAAAGTATTCTGATAAAATTTCAGGTCATGCAGTTTGCATCTGAATCTGAGTAATGAAAATGAAGGACTTGATTCAAAAGCCTTTATAGCTAGTGACGGAAATTACCCCAAAGCTGCTGAAGAACCTCTAGCTTTGAATATTTGCTATGAAGTTTTCTGGGGTAGTTTTGCATTATATAGAATATATCAATAAAGAGTTGGCTTCACCTGCCTGTTCCAAATTCCTGAGCTCCTGTGTTTCCTGTGCTGTGAAACGACACTTTACTAAACTTTATCCAAAACTGCCAGAAAAAATATTTTCCCAGTCTAATTAGAACTGAGACTAAAAGATGTAAAGATTGTTTGTTTTAAGTAAATAAAATTTTATGGCTTATGTACTTTATTCTGCACAATTAGTCACAGCATACTGATGGAGAGCAACTCATGCACTTACTAAAAACTTCCAGATTGTAAAAACACTCTAATCCATTCACAATGGAAAACATTTGTTTAGTCATTTTCAATTTATGCCACGTTTTTCCCCACCCACAGGTGATTCATTTCATGTGATATCACTTTGGTTTAGCACCATTTATAGCCGTTCTAGTGAAGAATCCTGCTGATGGCTCACTGACTTGTTTTAAAATCTGTTATGGAAGGATGCATTAACATTGAGAGTCCTGTATACAATTATGATGATGTGTAACCTTCACTATATAAAATCATCAGGAGAAAGATTGATTTAAGTCATAGGAAATAACTTCACAGGTAGATAAGTCAAAAAGGGAAGACATAGCAAGAACACTTTTCCAAAATGCTTGTTTAGCAAGCAAACCAAATAAATAATTCCATAGTACTGTAAAAATATGAATGTTGCCTTAACTGGCAACTAGAGATGCAATTGTTTTTTTCATGGAGATAAGCTGCGATGAGGGGTGGAGGTGGGGGTGTACGTGCGTGCATATACATGTGCTTGCACACATCTGTGTTTGTGCACATGCTTATATGTGCACTGGGAAGAGAGGAACAAAACTTGCAGGTCTACAGAGAGACAAACAAACAGTTATTCCTATATATTTGCAAGGTTATGATTTTTAACAGCTGAGAAGAATATTTGGGACTGAAAATAAGGAAGGTTGGGCTGTAAGATGCTTCTGCCTGCTTGGGGAAATAAAACTGGTAAGAAGTGTTTCGCTTATGTATAGGTCTGGAAGAGTGAATGAACCACAGGGCAGTGACACAGCTCAGAGACTAGGGTACATGAGGAGAACACCAACCCTGGGCTAACCACTGGTCACAAGAAGAGCCATAAAGAAGTTATGTCATTTTTGCACTCCACAGCTAGCTTACAAAAAGACACTGCAGGGACCTCTGCATAGTGTTATTTTGTGCACTGGAAATGTAATCTTGACTTCTTTACTGCTAGCAGCATGGCTTCAGGAGAAAAGATAAGAGTATCTTCCTTATTCACTGGTGAGAAAACCCAGTTATCATCATGGAAACCCAAAGATGAAAATTAGTTTAATGTGTACTAATTAAAGGATGTCATGCCTCTTGTCTCAGTTTTTTTTTTTTTTAATGCAAAAGTAACTAAAATGCATCTTTCATTTTTCCTGTGTGCTCAGTTCAGCATTTCTTCATTCTGCATTGTCATTTAGAGCAGTGGAAAGGAAATATAAAATATTTAACAGGATCAGGTACCAAGGTGTGCTCACTTCATATTAGCACAAATTGCACAGGCTAGTGGCGAAACAGCTACCATGACACTTTTTTTTTCCATAAGAATTTGTGTCAGTTGAAAAAAAGCAGTGGAAACAGAGCTGTGATAGCACAGAGAGGAGCAGCTAATAACAGATGAAGAATAAATTTAATCTACTTAATACAAAACTAACAGGGAAAACCTGTTCCTTCCTACCTGCTGAAGGAAGTGCAGGAACACTTGTTACACCACCACAGGACAGGATGGGGCAGAGCCAGCACACCCATGCCTGCGTGTTGCTATTGGAACCTGCCCATCACACCCTGCCTGGCTTGGGGGAAAACACAACTGCTGGTAGATTTGGTGGTCTGAACGCTTGTCTGCCTATCTGACCCCTGTTAACATCAGGGTCAACTTCCTCTGGCCTTAACAACAGAGATAACTAGTCCATGACCAGTAACCTGTGAGAAATAAAAGTCAGCTAGACAGATCTGGTGTCACAGCTGAACATCGGTGGCTGAATGTTGATTTGAGGGGTAACAAAGTTTGAGTGGGAGCTGGGAGAGGAAGGTGGGAGAAAGTTAATTTAATGCGTTATTTACATTGGCATAATAATTGTTGTCTTATTAAGAGTGTGTATGAGCCACTGGCATTTTTCATGCTGTGGCACTTTGCAGGATTATACAGGAAAAAAAAAAAAATCCTCCCAAACACTTTTCCTGGTGTTCATTTTAAAGTGATATTTAATGAAAGCAAATACTGAGATAAAAACTCACCTCTTCACTGCTGCTGCATAGGCCCTGTCTGCCATACAGAGAATCTGACTCCTGGGACAGGCTTCCTGGGTGCACACCCCTTCCATAGCCCAGCTCACTTCTGTTTCCTAAAGTAGCGCTCTGGCCCATTTGTTATATGTCATATTCGTCAGCACACATCAATCAGCCCTGGCAGTACGAAACAATACACGACACTGTGTTCAAAGAACAGATGCTTTACCAGACTGCTGGAGTTGTATGTGGTCTATGCCCCAACGGGCTTACAGTGCCTTGTTAATGTGCATATAAATATGGCATATGTCTCCCCGGTGGTTGTTATTAAGGTCAATTTCCTCAACATCTATGGATTTTACTTTTCCAACTCCACTAAGTATTTCATTAAATTGTGTGATCGATTTCCCACTTCTGTCTGGTTCTTGCTCCTGGATGCCTTGCTGTCTTTCTCTGAAGTATAGAAAGGAAATTACATGATTAAGTAAGGAAAAGAGGAATACCATAGCTTGATTTCCACTGCCAGCAGCAGCATGTTATAGAGCTGCATATATCTGAGCCACATTTATGAAAATAGAGAAATGGAGAAATCCATACTTAATACAGAGCAAAGCTTCTCAACTATATAACCTGTCCTTCAAGAGAGGTATATCACATTCTGGTTACTATTAAGAAAAGAAAAAATGAAAGGTTAGTCCATAAATAGATTACTGAGGTAAAGCTTAAAAGGATACAGCATCCTTCAGTCATATCCAAGAGTGCCTTAATATCTGAGACAATGCATCCTACCTTGCTTTTTATATCCTTAGCTATACTAAAGATCTAATTTAACCTTCCTTATTTTAGCGATAACAAAACTAAGCACAGCGCCAATTTAAGAAGAAACAAAAGTCTAGAAAATCTGGAGACTCTTATTATCAACTTTGTCTATTCTTTGAAATGATTCAATTTTTTTTTGCTTTCATTGTCACTGTGTTTAGGAGTCACCACCAACACATATATTTCTTTATATTGCTGGCTTCATAATGGCGCAATTATCTCTCTGAATTTAATGTTTCCATACCCTGCCACAGTCATACTCTGTATCCTTAGAAGTGCAGACACTATGGACTGACCTTCAGCAATAAAGCTGATAAAAAATCAGCCTCATATTAGATGAGGCTCTGCCTAGAGAAAGGCCCATTCCAAGAATCCCACTGCTTTTTAAAAGCACAGGTTTAAAGAACCAGAGTAACATCACCTTGACAACCATCCAAACTATCCCCTGTGGAGCTGTTCTTCAGTCATTTTCTCTCTGAAGTTTCAGGTTGCTCAGATTTCTGCAGCAGATGTTCTAATAGGCTGTGCCTACTCTCATTCCTCTCTTTAGCTGAAATAAACAAAGCATTTATAATACACAAACAACTGTTATGACGGATTAGGAAATGATCATATGGTATAAAACACACGTCATACAGCGGTTTTGTCTTCTCCTTTTGCCTCCTTTCCCATAAAACTGTGAAAATCTAGAAAAAGGGGGTGTAAAAAGCAGCCATTTGTGTTTGTTCCCAAGCTTAAATTCTGGCTGCTCAAACAGTGCCTGTTTGTGGCCGGCCACCCTCTTTTTGTTTGCTTCTTTGCTAAGCCAGCAGCAGAGAGCACATATGATCCTGCAATCCTTCTGTAAGTAAATCCATAAGTGGTCTTGACCACTCTGCTTTGTCATTTCGACTCTTTCACTCTGAATGATGGTAGGAGCAGTCACACCGCGAATACACATCTTGGCATTTTGCTCTGTACAGGACTGGCATCCTTACAGGCAGCCCGCTGCCCTGCAACCACGATCCCCTCCAGTTTAATCAGCGTGCACAGACGTTCAGTGTCTATGTATCTACCAGAGGTTGCTGGCAGGTTGATCACACTAGGACTCTCAACATCAAATAACTCTGATCATCGATTTTCCTGAGTCCCCAGGGAACTTCAAGAAACATTCACCTTACATGTATTTGTCAGGTACATCATCTCACATGAGTTTTTCTGTGAACTTCCCCCCATCTCCTTCACTCTGTCTTACTATCTGTCAATGCATGGAAGTGCACAAAACAAAAGGATATTTAATTTTTCTTAAACCATTTTCCCTTATCTTAGTTACACATTTGTATACAATATTCAACAGAGGATGGAGGCAGCTAGATTCAGCTTGTTTTCTTTTTTAATTTTTTCCTTTTGTTTCTATTTATAATAAGTTGGTCTTTGGTTCATAAGCTCTTTATTTCATGAAATTCTGGGATGATATACAAAAGGCATGAATCGCTGCATATATAGCAGAAATGGAAAACATGAAAGAAGACTGTATGTTTCTTCTCTTGCTTCACTTACTCCCTCTCTTAATGGTTTCCCTAAGATCCACCTGATCTTGTAACTTTTCTGGCCTACAAATAATTCTTGCACTCAATGCCTTTTAGAAAATCCTTCCCCTAACCTGTAAGTGGCTCACAAAGTTCCTGATTCAGCATCATCTTCTCTAAAATCAAGTCACTTTATTGGCCTGATTCTTTTCAAAGTGGTTTTCATCTTCTCCAGCCAATCCAAACTGCCTTCAGAAAGACAGTCAAGAAAGCTATTTCCCCGCTCCAACTCTTCCATTTAACATTTTGTAACCACTTTACCTATGTCTCGTTTAGTTTGTCACCTAAGATCTGGACACTGTCAAAAACTTCAGTTTCTTCTGGTTCTTCTTTTTATCTCATCCACTGCTGTAGTTCTAATGTACATGTCTTCGGGCTAAATAACTTACTGCTACAAATAGCTGTCTTTCAAACAAATAATTTTCAAACTCCTTACTTTCCCTTTCTGAGCACTAGGCAATCTCAGAGCATTTAGACACTTGCTTCTTTATTTTCCCTCCTCCTCCCACTCTTCATTTCACTGCCTCAGTCTTTGCCTGTCAGCTTTGACCCGAAAGCTTTGGCTGTCAGGACAGAGAAATTAAAATTCATTCTTTTGCACTGAGAGTAGAGCAGAAGGAGGAGCAAAAGACAGTATTCCCACTGAGAAAAATATTCCCACCCAAGCAGGTTATGTAGTTTTTTATTTAATTGCTTCTCTTATTTTTCATATGCCAAATTTTCAGATTGTCCTTTAAGTCTCTTTTTTTTTTCATCTTTGCCCTTTCTCAAGCATGGAGTGAGAGGTTAGGTGTTTTCACTGTGTGTTTCATTGGGATACAATTAAAATATTAATATAATAAATTTTAGGACTCTCAAAGCTGTCCTACCACTGAACTCTGGTTTCATTCACAGAATGATACACTCCTGTGAATTGGGTTTCACAGAATCACAGGTTGGAAGGGACCTCAGGGATCATCTAGTCCAACCTTTCTGGGAAGAACAGAGTCTGAACAAGATGGCCCAGCACCCTGTCCAGCCGAATCTTGAAGGTGTCCAGCATGGCCAAGTCAACTACTTCCCTGCGGAGATTATTCCAATGGTGACTGTCCTCACTGTGAAAAAATTTCCCTCTCGTGTCCAACTGGAATCTCCCCAAGAGCAACTTGTGTCCATTCCCCATTCTCCTCTCCATGGGACTCCTTGTGAAAAAGGAGTCTCCACCTTCTTTGTAGCTACCCCTTAAGTACTGGCACATGGTGATGAGATCCCCTCTGAGCCTCCTTTCCTCAAGGCTGAAGAAACCCAGCTCTCCCAGCCTATCCTCCTATGGCAGGCTGCCCAGTCCTCTGATCATCTTGGTGGCCCTTCCCTGGACCCCTTCCAGCCTGTCCACATCCTTTTTGTAGAGCGGGGACCAGAACTGTACCCAGTACTCCAGGTGTGGCCTGACAAGCGCTGAGTAGAGTGGGATGATGACTTCTTTATCTCTGCTGGTGATGCCCTTTTTGATGCAACCCAGCATCCTGTTGGCCTTCTTGGCCGCCGCAGCACACTGTTCGTTCATGTTGAGCTTCCTGCCCACCAGGGCCCCCAGGTCCCTTTCCACAGAGCTGCTCTCCAGCCAGGTGGATCCCAGTCTCTGCTGCACTCCTGGATTATGTTTTCCCAGGTGCAAGACCTCACACTTGTCCTTGTTGAACTTCATCAGGTTCTTGCTGGCCCACTCTTCCAGCCTATCCAGATCTTTGTGAAGAGCAGCTCCGCCTTCTGGAGTGTCTACTTCCCCACTCCATTTGGTGTCATCCGCAAACTTCATCAGGCTACACTTGATGCTGTTATGCAGATCACTTATAAAGATAATTAATAACAGTGGGCCCAATATCAGTCCCTGGGGGACTCCACTTGTGACAGGTCGTCACTTGGAGAAAGAGCTATTTATCACCACCCTTTGGATGCGGCCTGTCAGCCAGTTCCCCACCCGCTGCACAGACCACTAACTCTGGAGGGTACAGAGACAGCTGGCAGCTTCCCAGTGAGTGTAGCTGCTATGGAATTCTCTTTGCAATTTGTAATGGAAAACATGCCACTCTTAAAGGAAAGTTTTAATTTTGCACCGCTTATAAAGCAATATATAAGTAGTATGGTTTATTCTTAATTGTGGGCAACAGTTTGACTCTCTAATCGAGGCAAATCCTACTTCTTTGTTTTAAATTCAGATCAAAGCACTTTTTCTGTGTTCTGGAATACTTACGCTTACTTCTGTGTTGATTTTCATCTGGTGAAAGGTTATGTTGATAAAATTGAAGAAAAATAAATAAAAGAAACCAAAGAAACATGATGCAGTGCGTGAGGTAAAGATAATGAGGTTATAGTTTTATTTTTCATTTTACAGAAAAGGCTTTGAGTCATTGCAGGATGGGCATAAATAGACAGTATGTAATATCCTGCAGTGTAAAGACTGTTATAGACAACCAAGATGCAAAACATGATGGTTAAGACAAGCCAAAATTCTGACCTCAGAGTCATAAGGAGAATTGTATTTTAGATGGACTTAGGTAGCTAGTTACAAGAAAAATGTGCTGTGAAGCTAGAGACTGCTCTACAAAGTCTTGTAAGAGTACTCTAAGGACTCACTATTTTTCCTCTAAAAATTAACCTTTCACATGCATGTTCTAGGAAATGTTAAAGCCAATGGAACCTCACAGCAAAGTATGAAAAAACAGATCACTTAAAAATAAATACACTTGTGTGAAGGCAAACTCTGTCATCATTTTGATTCTTCATTACAATATATGAAATGTCTAGTTCAACATATTTCATGATCTCATAACCAGTTAGCTCCTCTGAGCACTACCAAGAATATAATAATGGAATAAAAAAAAAAATAATTACCATATTTTTTTTTCCATGGCTACCTTCACGATGGTAAATTTAAAACTGATTTTAACATTTAAGAAACAGGATACTGCTACAGCATAAATTTGTGTGCATTCCTACTGTAGGAACACATTTTTTAAGAAGAGGTACACAGACCTTCCTAAATTATTTTACAATAATTTTATATGTAGAACTTCTCAAGGGGAACTAATGAAATGTTGTACAATTTTCCTTCCATTTTAAACTTCATGACTGTGTCCTGCAATGGTTTTATTCAGATCACTAGCACTTTTTTCTTTTTTATGCCACCATATTTTGTGGAAAAAGCAAGCCCACCTAGGTCTATTCAAATTGACTTGCTTTCCCCTTTTTCTTACTAATTTGGAAGTACATCCTTTTTTTATTTTTTTGTAACATTAGTTTTAAATAAAATATTATCTCTCTTGATTTTGGTGAAATTTTACATTTTTTTAAAAAAAATTCAAAGTAGCTGGCCCCACATTTTACATTAATTCCTTAAAGCTGTTGGATTCCACTTTAGAAAGTACACATTTCTTTTATGGTGCTTAACAGTTAGTCTTAGATGAATTTCCCAGTAGTGGCCGAGAGATTAAAAAGCAAAACACTTTATATTGTAGTGGCTAATTTATCTTAGCTATACCATTTGTGTCCTGTTATATATAACTTCTTTTCTGCTCCTTTTTAATTTTTTTTTTTTTTTGGTAGAATTTCCTTCAAAGAACAAGCATAGTTAATGTTTGGTCTTTTTTCCCCCCCAGTGCGATCTACTTTGTTCATCTGTACTTGCCGTAAATAGATTCCAAATGGAACTAATCTAGAATAACTGCACAGAACAATTTGGAATTCTTTCAGTGTGAACATTAACCATTCTTCCCCGCTTAAAATGCTGCATATGTAACAAGAAAAATGCAGACAACTCTCACTTCTGACTCATATTTACACATGCCCTTTATTAGTATTTAACATGCAAGATGTCTTTAACAGCTCATGTTATCAGAGAACTCAAACACTGATTTTGATGGATAAGTTCTTATTTGTAAATAATTCCTACAGCATTCAGAAGAAAAATGTGGAGAAGGGTTTCAGCAACCTGTTTGTTCATATCATGGATTTGTATCTACGTTATAAGTAATTTTGTAGTGAGGTATGGACAGGCAATCACTGCTTCATGCTGAGGAAATGACCACCAATGGAGCTCATGCCAAAATATTCCTGGCAGCCCTTAATATCAAAGCTATAATAAAGAATGAGGAATTTAGTCTATACACTTCAAAAAATACAGTGTAGAAATATACATATCATATACATATATAAATTATTTTACTATAGGTAGAATTATTTAGTGTGCATTTAATTGTAACTAACTCCTCACATCTAGAAACAGATAGATTTATGTGCCTTTGCATCTCACTATGAAGTTATGTATTAAAAAAATTGTACATATTTATTTTTAGAGATAAAGCTAAGCCATCAGTTTTCCCCAAATATGACTATGTTCAGATGTCACGTCTTGTTCTATATTCACCATTATATTCATATATGATTCTCATAAGTAACATAGAACGTATATTACAGGTTACATGGAGATCTTAAAACAACAGATCTTCACACATATCTAAGTCTATCTTAGCAATTTAACTTTGTGAGCTCAAAGTAAAACTAGTCTGTTTTGGTGATTTTACTTTGAGAGATGTTTCATTTTGGGCACCAGATTTAGCTCACTAACAAGGCTATTTGTCTCATCTCGAGTACTGTGTGCAGTTTTGCGTGCCAAAGTACATTAAGGATACAAAGCTACTAAAGCATGTCCAGAGGAGGGCCACAAAGTTGGTGAAGGGTTGAGAGGAGAAACTGTATGAGGAGTGACTGAAGTCACAAGGTTTGTTCATCCTAGAGAAGAAGAGGCTGAGGGCAGACCTCATCACCGCCTGCAGCTTCCTCACAAAGGGAAGAGGAGGGGCAAGCGCTGATCTCTTCTCTCTGGTGACCAACGCCAGGACCCGAGGGAATGGCAGGAAGATGTGCCAGGGGAGGTTTAGGCTGGGTATTAGGGAAAGGGTCTTCACCCAGAGGGTGGTGGAGCACTGGAACAGGCTCCCCAGGGAGGCAGTCACGGCACCAAGCCTGACAATATTCAAGAAGTACTTGGACAACTCCCTCAGAGACAGGTTGTCAATATGGGGTTGTCCTGTGCAGGGACAGGAGTTGGACTTGATCCTTGTGGGTCCCTTCCAACTCAGGACATTCTGTGATTCTATGATTCTATGAAAACTAACGTATGCATACATAATGCTAACAAAGTATGTTTTGTCCTGGACATGAAAGAAAATGAGAATGTTACCTGATATTTTTTAATATGAAAGGACGCATATACTAAGAGTGTACAACTATATTATGTAAACAGAAATATAGGAAGATAAAATATGAATGCAATGTTTCAAAGATAAGTTAAAGGCAGTCACTGCAGAAAACAATCCTTTTTCACCTTTCCTGTCCGCAGAAGGAATTTGCAGATGATCTAAAGATCACTGCTTTCTGTTCCAGATCCAAGACAGACCTTTTTAACCTGACTTCTCAAATACAAGAAAAACAAACAAACAAACAAACAAACATGCCTACAACGAAAGATGTCATGTATGTACAGTTTATCCCCAACAGAGAGAGAATGCAAACTCTGCATGACTATGTTAAGCTCGTTAGTTAATATAAGTCTAGAAAATCCTTTGATGTTACAGTGTTAAAGGAGGTGTAAGAACTCACATAAAAAGTAATTACTTGTTCATTAACACTTGGTCCTTTCTTCTATGATGTTATCCATAGTACTTTTGACTGCTTTATAAAATTAAGGAGTATAAGAAGCTTCACAACACTTTTAATGAATTAAAATTATCCCTTACCTACCTTTCATAGTACACTGCACTAAGTTAAATTCAGTCATTTGATCTTTCTTAGAGCTCCAGAGCCATTGCAGACACATTTTACAAAACCCTGGATTTATTCAACAATGACAAAACTCTTTACGTACTAAAGTGAGAGTGGATAACATGGTGTTGCCTCCATCTCATTGCCCTGAGCATCCTGCATCCTCACCATAAGTAGCATTTCAGTTTTAAATAGAGAATCAGACATTTTTGTAAAAACTATTAGCTTGCCGCTTTTCACTATGTTTTCCCAATTCACATTTTACTTGTCATTTTTTTGAAATGACTTAATTATTTTGTTCCTTATCCAGGATTCATATTCTGTAAGCTAACATATATTGGTGCATCCCATTCTAAATTTCTCACTTGATGCTGCAGCTTTATTCAGTGTCTCAACAGTGCAACAAATTTGAAGATTATTTAGTCCATTTTTCTGTTTCACATTTGGAAAAATGAGTTGTTTGAAGTTTATATTTTAAACTGATGGACCCAACCAGTCTATCAGACTTCTGCAAGAAAAATTCCCATTACAAGGAACACCTACCCTAATGAAGTTGTGAGAGTTTTGCTATTAAATCTAAAATTGGAAAGATTCAAAAGAGAAAGCTGCTTTCATGAAGGACTTGAAAGATTAGTCTAAAGTTCTTTCTACTTGATCATTAATATAATCTTGATTTTTTATTGTAAGTGTTCCTGAATAGCATGGGACCTACATCTGTGAATTATAAAATCTAGGTATTATGAAGTCATTAATTTTAATCCCCCCTAGAAAGGAGGGATTACTCTAAAGTTAACCACTGAGCCAAGCTTTTAGTTTGGTAAAATTAAATCTCCAATAAATATCTCTTTTGTGGTCTAACCTTACTTTAAAAAAGATTTAATTCATACTGATTATATTCTGAAAGTAGATGATGAACATGAACTGGGACCGGACAGGAAGTACAAAACAAAACCACTGGTATGAAGACGGCATAGATAACCCTATATCTTTGGCTTCCTATTATCCACAAGCACTAGAACATTTATATAAAAAACCAAACCAAACCAAAAAAAAACAGCAAGGAGAGAAACAAGGACTTCTGTCACTCGTTTATAGATAAGAGACATATTATCTCCATTAAATCTAAATATCAAGTTTTTTTCTGACTGAAGAAGAAGCAACATGGTGAAGGATAAATTCAGTGGGGAGGCTTGTGGAGCGGTGAAGCCAGCTCCTCTTTGTGCTGCCCAAAATGCAGTGAACACAGATAAAGGCTCCCACTATACCTATCATTGTAATGAGGTAAGTCAGCCAGACCTTCTGTTTCTAAACAGTTTTTAGTACAGAATCCACATAATAACTTGGACAGAATTATAAATACTTAAAGAAAAGGCTCCAGAGGTGGTGGATGTACAGAGGAATTTGTGGACAGTAGTGTTTACCTCTGTCAGGTGTTTTGCTCCACAGGTGCAACTGTAGGATGTAGTGCACCACCTCTTGACCCTGCACTGCCAGAACCTCACCCAGATCTTAGGCTTAGTTCAGTGGTTTCATAGTCCTATCCCATGCCAAAAGGTAGACACAATGGGAGAGCAATTCCAGGCTTCTGTCTCTTGAATTCACATTCCTATGCAGTGCTCATCAAAGTTTTTGATCATTGCTCCAGAACATCTACTCATCTTAGATTCTTATCTTCAGCATCTCAGTCCTGCACCTATGTCTTAGCCCGCTGCTCTGCAGTCAGGAATCACCATTCAGTAATCCCATATTTATTCCTTAGCCCTGGGAAAGACTGCAATTGTTTCTATCTTCTCCCATTGTACAATTCGGGCAAGCAGTTTATCATCTGCCTTGTTCCTAATGCTCTGGGAAACTGTTAGAGACTGGAAAGTCTGTTTGGGCTTGGGGAAGGAAAGGAAAAGGGACAAGAGGGAGTCAGGCTTATTTCTCCTGTTTCTCTCAATAACGAGGTATAATATTGCTTCCAAGCTGTTTTACACATTATTTTTCTCAACTATGCTCCAGCCAACTGACTTCTTTCCCCCTCAGCAGCTCCTCTCCATCCTCTGCCATCTATTTTCTTATTCTTTCAAAATAATCCAAAAAAAATATAAATGAAGGTATTGTTTCCTGTCAATGTCTGAAGTCATAAAATCATTGAATCTTAGAACAGCTCAGGTTGGAAGGGACCGTGAAACACCATGTAGTCCAACCTTTTCTAGAAAAGAGAGCCTAGATGAGCTTATCTAATACCCTGTCCAGTTGCATCTTGAAAACTTCCAGTGATGAGGACTCTACCATGTCCCTGTGGAGGTTGTTCCAGTGAATGGTTGTTCTTATTGTAAAAACTTTCTCTTACGTCAAGATGAAACCTCGCCCAGTGCAGCTTGTACCCATTCCCTCTTGTCCTCTCCATGTGACTCCTTGTGAAGAGAGAGCCTCTGTTCCCTTTCGCAAGTTTGGATCAGCTGTCTTGGTTGTGCCCCCTCCCCTCCCAGCTTCTTGTGCACCCAGCAGAGCATGGGAAGCTGGAAAAGTCCTTGACTAGTATAAGCACTACTTAGCAACAACTAAAACATCAGTGTGTTATCAGCATTACTCTCATACTAAATCCAAAACCAGATATAATGAAGAAAACGAACTATGCCAGCTAAAACCATGACACACCCTCAGTCTTTCCTCATGGGGCAGGTTCTCCATCCCTTTGGTCATCTTTGTGGCTCTCCTTTGGACCCTCTGCAGTCTGTCTGTGCCTTTTTTGAACTGTAGGAATGAGAACTGGCCATAGTACTCCAGGTGCAGCCTGGCAAGTGCTGAATAGAGGAGAATGATCATCGCTCTATCTCTGCTAGTGACAGCCCTGCAGAAGCAGCCCTGGGTCCGATTTGCCTTTGTTGCTGCAACAATGCACTGCTGACTCATGTTCAGCTTGTTGTCCACCAGGACCCCCAGGTACTTCAAAAAGATAAAATAAAGTGAGTTTCAATTTAGTAATTTTCATTAATAACCTAGTGATAAATTCCTTCTTAAACTGTATGGTAAAGTCCAAAGGAAAGTTAGTTCACTGGGGTTCTTATGTAATATAACATTTCTAATTCAGACTTAGTACCTGAGTTTAATTGCAGATTAAGGAATGTTGCCACTTTTTCTACATATAAACAAGATTTCAGTTCTTTTAGATTTTCTAGATGAAGGAAGGCATTTTATTATTTTAGAACATTCATTCAAAGTTTTGTATTAATTTTCTGAATTATTGTCTGTACTTATTTTATTATTCCCTGAAACCCTACCAAAACAAAATTTACAAAATTACTCTGCTACTAAATATTGTCAGGAGCTGAACATCTGTGTTGTCAGTGTGAGGAATGGTGAAACCTATGGTTTGGGACTTTCAAAGCTCATAGGAAAATGATTCCACAAACTCCCAAAGATAAGCAGTAAGCTGAGTGGCTGTCTGTTCGAACTGGCTTTATAAACACCAGCCATAATGCATAACATTTATATTTAACTCTATTTTGCAGATGAGCACTATTCTAACTATATTTCTGATGTATTGCTGTACTTGTTTCCACACAGAAGTTAAAAAAATATTTTAATCAATCAAGGCAGATGTGAGTTTTACCACTCAAAAAAGGTATTTGATTCCTGTCCTATTTACAGCCACTGTCCAGAAAACCTACACCAAAAAACTTTATCAGAGATCCACAGAAAATATCCTCCAGCTATATTACACATAAGTAGAATTTCTCCACACTTGCCTGAGCCTAATGTGTTCCAGAATCTGCATTTGCACATTTTAATTTCAATAGAAAACATTTAATGCTCCTACCAGGTAAAAAAAAAAAAATATCCAAAATTCTTATAATCTCTTTTTAATTTTTTTCTTCCTTGCTACATTTGCACAGTTTTAACTCAGGCTGGAATAACTGACTGGTGATAAGATGGCAGTGACCCAAGACAGCACTTACCTTGGCAGCATTAGGAGTAATACATGAAAATTATTTTCACAGGGATGAAGTGTCCTTAACCAATTTTGACAATGCATTAGACTCAGACAGGTTTTTCTTCAATATCAGGCATGGATTTTGCCCCTATTTCTCTGCAGAAGTGAGGCAAATTCTGATTTCAGTTAGGGAACTCAAGTATTGCTTCATTGAAAGAGGGAAAGCTAAAATAGCTTAGTGGAAGGATGAATTACAGCTACAGTATTCAAAGCCAGAGAGGCAATCTGAAATGAAAGGATTGTAATTGCCCAACTGAGTTGCTTCAGGCACATATGTTTGTGCGTTTTTATACCTTATGCAACTTCTTCATTAAATACATTCATAGCATTGCATTGACCAAAATAGAAAGTCTAGAATTTGAAACATGTAATTTGTTTTAGTGCACTTGCCTATAAAAAGCTCTTTAGTAGTAGCTTCATTTTTCAGATACTTAAACTAAAATCTGTACAGATTCATGGTGTTCCATTGACTCCATCACTAGGGAATATATTCTGGTACTATCTGAAGACAATTCAAAACTATTTGCCCTAAACTCTGTGTGGCAGCATTACCATTAAAATTATTGTCAGTGAAATCACTGGTGCTAGTGTAAAGAGAACTTCTCTTCTACTAACTACAGTAATTGTAATTTGCATGAAACCTTTTACTTTCATACATTACACAGAATTTACTATGCTTCACTGAGGTTATCAGACAATTGTGTTTCTATTACCATGTTACAAGCTCATTTAAGAGTCCAGACAAAGATCTGAGTGTAGGTACTGAACACACACAAAGAAATACAGAGCTTCTGTACCAAGGAACTTACGTACTATAAAGAAGAGAGGGAAAAAGGGGAACAGAGAGACAACGATGGAACAAAAACTGGATGAATCTTCACAGAGGGGCAGATCCAAGTATAACATCAGGTCCCCAATACCAGACTGCTAATTTTGCTCCTGTCAAAAACTTAACTGTGAACTGCAACCTTTAAAACCCATCCATCCTGCTAACACATAGAAACATATACATTTAGGAAACACAATACTGTTTACACAGTTATATTTTCAGTAGCGATCGCTTTTTATTACCCACTGTCTTTTTTTTTTCTTTTTTTTTCTTTTTTTTTCTTTTTTTTTTTTTTTGCTAGGTTAACATTCATTTTCTTTCTAGTAGCTGGTAAAGTGCTGTGTTTTGGATTTAGGATGAGAATAATGTTGATAACACACTGATATTTTAGTTGTTGCTAAGTAGTGTTTGTACTAGTCAAGGACTTTTCAGCTCCCCATGCTCTGCCGGGTGCACAAGAAGCTGGGAGGGGGCACAGCCAGGACAGCTGATCCAAACTGACCAAAGGGATATTCCATACCGTATGATGTCATGCCCAGTATATTAACTGGGGGGAGTTGGCCAGGGGAGCAGTGATCGCTGCTGGAGAACTGGCTGGGCATTGGTCAGTGATGAGCAGTTTCATCACATATTTTTCCTCGGTATTGCTTCTTTCTCTCTCTTGTTGTTTTCCTTTTCATTACATTGGTACTAATATTATTATTACTATTACTATTGCTGTTTTATTTTAGTTATTAAACTGTTCTTATGTCAACCCATGTTTTTTTTTCTACTTTTGCGCTTATAATTCTCTCCCCCATCCCATGGGGGGCAGGGCAGTGAGCGAGCAGCTGTGTGGTGTTTAGCTGCCTGCCAGGTTAAACTGCAACGCCCACCTTTGTACTTAATGTAGTTTTCTTGTTTTTATCATCCCCAATCCGTGAC
Source organism: Phalacrocorax aristotelis (assembly GCF_949628215.1). Lineage (NCBI taxonomy): Eukaryota > Metazoa > Chordata > Aves > Suliformes > Phalacrocoracidae > Phalacrocorax > Phalacrocorax aristotelis. Next base: position 106,923,585 of record NC_134276.1, on the reverse strand, counting down.
TTTCTGAAAGACAGGTTTGGTGACAGGAGTATGATCGCTTTGTCTCCTAATGATCTGTCCTCTCTACCTTCAGAAAAACCCCAATTATATCAAAAACGTCAAGGTTCCTCAGAAGATTGGTAGATGATAATATGACATACAATAATCTATATAAATGCACTCCAATCAAGCTCCACTTTGAAAGACCCCCTGAAGCAAGCAGGTCTTTCAGTTATCATAAAAATAAAAACCCAACTATCTCTCTCACCTAACATTCCACTGCAAGCAGAGATAAGGAAAATAAGACTTTCCATCTTTAGGAAATTCTGGCATTTTGAATGTTCATAAAAGGAAAAAGTCTAGCCACTATTTCGAGCTTTCATGTTGTGTAAAGCACTTCAGCAAAAGAACTTATTTCAAAGATAAAATGTGTCAAATCACTTTCAGGAACCTAAGTTATGGGTTGCTTTTTCTCTAGAAAATAAATATCTATAAAAAATTACCCATTGTTTTGGTTATTTAAGGACATGCACATTGCATACAGTTTTATGTCAAGCATTAAGACTTTATTCCTTATCTCCTGGTGTAACTGTGTCATGTACATAACAATGATTTATTGTGTTGTATTTTAGAACACTTAGAATACTTTTTTTATCTTTGAAAAAGTCCTCATGGATTTATAGGCACTAACTGTGGAAACACAGGTCAGGTTTATCTTCATCAGTTTCATAAACTGATAGGTTTATTTTACTTATAAAATAAGTTTCCACATTGGCACAGAGAAGACAGCAAATTCAATATTCCTGAAAACATTTTCGCATTTCCAAATGATTCTGGCAATCTTGCCATTACATTTCCAGACATAACTCTCAGTAATGCTGTTGTTAAATCTTCCCTGTTATACAACCTTTCCAAGTACAATAGATTTGAAATAACTTGTTGGAAACTGTGTAGTTCCACTTCATGATGACTAACACTACCCAGAGATTAGTTAATTCCTTTCTTCTTCCTTCCTGGTGACACTTATTCACATTGTCTATATCTACTGTGTAATTCAGGGGTGTCCTGCAGGCAGGGTTTAAGACCAAAGTTACTGTATCACTTACTTTCCAGATATTTCAAGGACAGCTGAACAGGTCTCTTCTGGAGCAGAAAAATTCACCTGATATGTGCGAGCCCAGCCCAGCCTGCAGGAACTCCCTGCATCCATGGGTCTTGGTGGCCCCTTCATGCAGTACAGGTACCCTCAAGCTGATGAGACATACTGGAGAGGCAAGTGTCCATTCCACTGCCTAGTAAGAATGCAGGTGAGATCGGTGGGGCAAGTTTATGTGAGCCATGTGGACCTCATAATCCTGGACATTCATCTTGGGAGCGCTCCCTAGAAAATTATTTCAGTGAGAAATGGCACAGTCAGTGATATTAATAAAATTATTTTTTCATGAACCACATTGAAAGAATGCTCAGCTCTGAAGCAAAATGTTCAGAAAATCAAATAATTTTTAGGAATGTCTACATTTTCAGTGAGTAATAGCATTAAATTTCTTATACTGTCACATGCAACCATTATCTTCTCATTGCTTGAAACCTACCTTTGCAACAGATGTTATTGTAGAAAGACAACATATTAAAAAAATTTCTGTACAATAGCAGTTGTAATATGTCCCTTAACAACCCAATGTAAGAGAATTTGTTTTAGTTTAATATATAGTATTTACTCAGAAAATTGAAATGTCTTGATCTTTCCAGTTACAGATGCAAATTTTTATGGGTTTATGGTTTTCTTGGTGTTTTTTTTTTGTTGTTTTTGTTTTTGTTTTTGTTTTTTTCTTTATGCATCACTTTTTATACATTTTAAACTGATCAAGAGAGAAATGGGAAATTTTAGGCCTACTTAATCTTATGAATATTCCCAGTGGATTCCCACTATGTTATTTAGCAGAGTTGTTCCTATAATTGTGATATAGGAAGAGAATTTTATATTAAATTAGCCTCAAAATGTGTCAGGTTTTTACCTCTGGAGAGGTAGATACAAACTGGCCCAAGGTGGAGGGCATTTGGGAAACTACTCAATCTGTTTTAAACACCAATTTTTCACAACACAGTTATCTAGACCATCAGCTACCTTAAACTATCAGGATAGGGATTTGTATATTGGAAATTATATATACAAAGCTCATACACATACTTACATAGATATGCACACAGAAACATAGATGATTTCCAGAGCAGAAGCAATCAACCAAAATATCCTTGATTTTAATGACTCTGCCACTTCAGATCAGAAGTATTCATTGTCAGTCTGCCTGGGGCTTTAGAGGCTACAATAACAGCACACATAGGTCTGGTTGTAGCTCGGTTTTAGAAAAACAAATACCTGTTACACCTTGTATGATAAATAGTCTAACTATACAAGTACAGTTGGGACCTTCCCAAATGCAAGAAATATATGACAAGTCACCTACTTTTACACTTGGTGTGTAGAGATAATAGGAAGTGGTTTAGTCATGCTAAAACACACTCTTTTGGATGAACTTGGAAACTTTATCACACTTGACCCCTTCACTTCTTTTTACTCATGATCCTCCCTCTCCTCATTTCCTGCCACATTGGTGATAATTCTGCATGTAATTTAGAAACTCAGGGCCTTTATCTCGCTGATCTCTCAGTTCTGAATCTTTTAACTGTAGGCCAGGAAATGGGCCAAGACAATTTTACAACAAGTGAGTCCCTCACCTTAAACGAAATCATAACCCTGAACCTATCACTGACTTCACACATATTTCCTTAAGGAATTGATAGGGGAACCTCCAACATTACAGTTTTCTATATGAGCCAAATGCCTATATTAGTGGAGTGCTATCTAACCAAGAGTCAGATTCTGAAACATTTAAAGTAAGAAGATATTCTCACATCTTATTGAGTTGTTACATCAGAAATTAGAATTTCGATCTGTAGCAACCAATAACATATTATTATTACTATCCCTATTTTTAGTACTGCAGCCCAAACTTCTGAAGCTGTCAGCTGTTTGCTGTGGAAAATAATCCAGTTTAAGACCAGTGCTAACACACAGATGTTTCTGAAACACTGTTTAGTAATTTCTTTAGGAAAAAATTTTAGGGCAATAATTGGATGTCAATGGCATTAATTAATATTTGCCAAGTAGTACTTAAGTATTGTGTTGTTATTCCTTTTTCCATCTACCAGACTTATTATTCTGTTCAGTGTTTCCAATGACTAAGTAAGATTATTTTACACACTATAGACTGAATTGTAGACAGTTTAATTTGACAGAGCCTGCAAATCTACATTTAAAAAAATAATTATTATTTAAGTGTAATTGCAGTTAAATAGCAATTATTACCTTTATCTGTTCAACCAGCAATGGCGATATTGTCAGCACACTAGTTCAAATTATGCTTCATTTTCTTAAAGTGTTTAAGAAAATAAACCAGTAAATATTTGTATTGGTTGTTTGAAACATAGATATACCATGGTTAAAAAAAAAATACTGTAGGGCTGCATATATAAACTTTATTAAAGACTGCTTCTCCTAAAGTTATTTTATATTTAAAATTTCTTAGTCAAATGGGAACACTTTTATAAGTTATTTGTAGTTTAAAACATCTGAATTATGGTAACAACTCAATAAAACTTAAAATATTGCTGTCATTCTGTTTACTGGACAGATATTCTGAAGTAACTGCAGTACGAACAGTGAGGCACTACTGTATGCTACAGTACTGAACAAACTATATTCCTCTCAGTTTTAATACAGACCCTGTCTGTAAAAAGATTATACTGAAAGTATAGGAAAATTCTTAATCTTACATTCTGGCCACGTTTACAATTAGTAGGCATGGATCGAATACAAGAATAATATACTCAGTGTTTTGTCTAAAGACAAACAAAACATAAATGAAAAAAATAGGCAAGGATAGAGTGGATTAGGTAGTGAATGTGCTTTTAATAAAGCTTTTCCAACTCTTGGCATCTGTGTGACACTGCTGGGTGGGTGATGATGTATCCCAGTGGTGGGTGGGGCCTCACCATGGCAGGATCTCTGTTCCTGCTATGCTGGTGTGAGTGCAGTGCTTTGAAAGAGACATTTCTGAATGGTGATGGGGGGGTGCAGGACATTCATTTCTCCTGTGCCTGCCTTAGCTGCACTTCCAGCTCTCAGAGCTTTTGCTCTGCATTAGGTCGTGCCTGAGCCTCACACTGGTGAAGCCACCAGAGCAGCCAGGGTCCTGGTCTGCACTCATGGTACTTGTCCCTGGCAGAGGGTGCCTCACTTGCAAAGCTTGATGGCCACATCCCTGGGATTGCCCCAGGGCAATGCAGTCAGGCTCCCAGGGCTTGGTTTGACTTGAGCTCCCCAGGCACCCGCTTCAGGCTCTCCATGACTCAAGAAGCAGCGGGCAGCCATGTACAGCAATGGCCACTGGATGCGATCAGCCAAAGATCTGCCCAGATCCCACATGTAATCAGTTTTCTTTTTCTCTTACCTCTTCCTCCTCCTTTTGTTGTGCATAATATATCCATGGGCCCTACACTTAATTCTGTTGTCAAGCAGAGGACTGTGGCTGCAATTACACTCTTTACTGCTTCTTTACTGCTTCTTCCAATAATACTGTATAAACTAACAGAAAAAAAAATTATATATATATATATATGTCTACATATCTAAAAGCAAATCCTTCCCTTCCTTTTCCTTAGTGAAACACTAAGGAAGTGCAAAGAGGAAGGAAACAACTTCTACATCCAAGTCAGTGTCATCAGCCCTGTGCAGCTTCAAAGACAGAAAATTTTTGAGATATAGCTAGTATACAGTAGCTATACCAAAGACACCTAAGGGCCCACCACCCTTTGTTTACCTTCCCTCTTTTCTGAATTTAGTAAATGTTAGGCACTGGGAAATAGCTGATCCACACTCATTAAAGACATCACCCAATATTTGTGTGAATTAACAGGAATTTTGCAGTAGCCTTTAATAGAGGCAAGATTTCAATAAACATCTGTGCTCAGCAGTAATGCAGAAGTTATGAAAAATGTCACACAAGTACAGCTACAGGACCTGAGAAAACTTTGATTACAGCTAATTTGACAAACGGTTTGTGACAGAATACGGATTGCTTAAGGAGTCTGGCTTTTTGCTCCTTTTGAAACCAGTATGGTATAAATTGCCTTGCCTGGCTATTATAAAATTTTTCGCTCAGTTTATTAACTTGGCAGACATTTTCGGGAACTAATGGACCTGTCTAAGACAAACAAATAACACAGGCAGGACCCTAGTGTCTCATCTGCCACAGGTCAGAGGGACCAAATTCCAGTGTCTCCCTGCTAGATGCCGTTGAAGATTCACAGTTCTGAGAAACTCAGCTCCTCACGGGGAGTTTGGGAAAGATCTGTATACTCTTCTTGGAGACATGCTATTGACAGCAGAATAATGACTGGAGAATATTATTACAGAGGAGATTCCTACAGGAAATTCAAGTCAGTTAAAACATTTCCCACAAAATCTTGGTAATTGCTGCAAGTTAGCTAACAAGTAGACCTTAAAAGAAGGAAAACAGTCAAAAGGAAAAGAGTTTTGAAAGAACAAATAGAATGATAAGACCTTACATAATATTTTCTTTTCCAGTACGAGTTACCTTTCTGCCACTTGATTTTTTGGATTTTTTTCACAGTAATCTGCATAACCTACAGTAGGTAGGAAATAAGAAAGTCTGGCTGCCAAATTCTTTTAAAAGTCTATGCCAAGTAATCTGGATCAGCAAGTTTCTTCTTTCCCACTCTCTCACTACCCTCTCTCTCCCACCAGAGAGAATAAGATTCAGATTATTGTCTGGTTATATCCTATAGATTTTTCCCTCCAGTAATGATATATAACACTATTACCATTTATCCTGACCAAGTGACCAAACAGACTGTAATGAATGGTAATTGCCAACCAGTCATGGCTGGTCTCATACTGGTTGTTATGTTGTGGTTTAGTCCCAGTCAGAAACTAAGCACCACACAGCTGTTCGCTCACTCCTCCTTGGTGGGATGGGGGAGAGAATCAGAAAAGTAAAAGTGAGAAAACTCATGGGTCACAACAAAGACAGTTTAATAGGTAAAGCAAGTCACATGTACAAGCAAAGCAAAACAAGGAATTCATTCACTCCTTCCCATGGGCAGGCAGGTGTTCAGCCGTCTCCAGGACAGCAGGGCTCCATCACGCGTAACGGTGACTTGGGAAGACAAACACCATCACTCCCAATGTCCCCCCCTTCCTTCTTCTTCTTCATGCTCATGCTGAGCACGACATCATATGGTGTGGGATATCCCTTTGGTCAGTTTGGGTCAGCTGTCCCAGCTGTGTCCCCTCCCAGCTTCTTGTGCAGAGCATGGGAAGCTGAAAAACCCCTTGACTAGCATAAGCACTACTTAGCAACAACTAAAACATCTCTGTATTATGAACACTGTTTTTAGCGAAAATCCAAAACGTAGCCCCATACTAGCTACTGTGAAGAAAATTAACTCTATCCCAATCAAAACCAGGGCTTTCGTATGGATTGATTGCATGAACAGAAATTGTTCATATAATTTCTCATATCAGCAGTGGTACTCTGCCCCTCATCCCTCCCATAACATGCACCTTACCGGATTGTCTTTGCTGCATATATTTTATATCACAGATCAAATCTAAGCAGCTTTCTGCTTTTTTATTATCTGGCCACGTTTTGGTTTTTTCCCCTTCTTTTTCTGTGTTTGCAGAGATTGCTGGAGGATGCAACAGTCAGAAGTAGAAATCTACAGAAAATGGAAAGAGAGTAATTAAAACTTCCCAGATGGGGAATCCAAACTGTAAGAAAAATTAAAAAATAAAATCACAAAGAGAAGAAGATAAAATGCTACAAAGATTCTTGTATTTTTCTGTACAAGTTCAAAAATGATTTTAAATGAAACTCTCAAATAAAGATTGTATCTCTTGGTGATTGTCCAGGGAAAACAATTACATTCTGAGTACAAAAACTTGAGTGTCAGGGCTTCAGAGATGTTTTGATTTGAATCTGTACCATGAGGACAAAAAACACACCCAGAGAGAAAATAGTATGCATAATATTCAGATTTATGTGCAAGCTAAGAAACAATGAAACAAAACTGATGTTCAGCTTTACATTGTCTGGAAAATCAGTACTGACTACATTTCCAACTGATGTTAAACTCCAGGAAATATTTTCCAGTACAAAAGTAGCCAGAACAGATACATATGTATTTTAAAAAATCATCAGTGGAACAGATTATAGGTGAATTTATTACAGACTTTTAGGGAGGATAAAACCCAAAACCCAAAACGCAGAAACCCTCCAAGAAACACATTACTTTTTGATGAAAAAATTCACTCTCTTAATATGAACTTCAAACATCATACAGGCAGGAAAACTTTAATTAAAGTTAAGGAATAAATGCTGTATATGAAACAAAACAAAGTACTCAAATGCATAAATTATTTTTTTTGGCTCTAAACCTTTGTGTTTGTATGCAGCTTGGACCAAGACTAAGAACATTCTACAGACAGTAGGCAAAAAATATGCAACTAAACATTTGCCCAGTTTTGGTCTAACACTAAACTTACTTATTTTGGAAAGAAGCTCAAAAGAGCAGAGATTCTGCCTGTAATGAAATGCCAGAATGAGTTTAAAGTCTGAAAAAGTAAGAAAAGATCCAGGGCTATGGAAGACGGTGGCAGGGTGCTGCTTGCTACGCATGACACAACTTTGGCCCAGAGACCACTCCCAAAGTTAAGAAGTCAACTCTAATATTCATGTCAATCCACTCATACCCTTTTAGACACTGGCTGGAAAACACAAGTTAGGGTAGATGTTACCAGCAATTGCCTTTAAGAAGTGGAATCAAAACATTTAACTCGCATGTTCCCTATTCAGGGACAAATTCAGGCCCCAATCTTGCATCAAACAGGTCTTCCTATGTCATTTGCTTCAGGATCTTATGTACATAATGAGACTGAATCCTTTCTAAAAACATTTTTTTAATAAATGAATATTAATAAAACATTTTTCTACTGCACGTTATTAATAATGTTAAAATGTAAAAAGCTACATAAATGTGAAAGCATAAAGCATAAAATATTTTGGAAGATACTAAAAATAATGTTACATTCAACCTGTGATTCCGTGTTTCTGTGATTTTTTAAACTACCATTGATGATTAGAAGCATCACAAATGGCCCATTATATGTGTCATATATTAACGGGGCATATATGTAAAACCAGGCAGTCCGTATCTCAATGATTCTGCAGTATTAATTCTGTGGGATGTATCTGTTCAAGATAGGGAAATTTTATATCAATATGTCTGCCTGTGTGACTGACATGCTAATTGTTAAATTATTTTAAAATAGTTTGGAAAACTTTTAAAAATTTTTTTCCCCAGGTAGAATTCGTCTAATATTTGCACCCAGAATCATGAAAAAAAATTTCAGCCACATCAGTCAACTGCATAGTTTTGAAAAGTCATATTTTCATGGACTGCAGTCTTTCAAAATGAATTGGACTAATACCAATGGAATGGGTGACAGCACTTATTAAGTCCACTGTCTTGGGTGAAATCCAGACTGTTCTGCCAGCTTGTTTCACAATGATGTTCTTGCTTTCAGGGCACTGATAAAAAGTTTTACCTACTGGCTGTGATATGAAACATTTTTATGTTAGAATGTATTTGCTTTTTATCTTACAACAAAAGTTAATTAGAGTAATTCAAGTTCCTTATATTTTAGACATAGTTATAATTCTAAATTGTTGTTCCATTTAGCTGACATATACTATTATATAGATTATATAAGTCACTAACATCTCAGTGAATATTTGGACAAATTTAAACACAGAGTTTATATTCATAATCAGTATTTCATTTATTTACTTAGAAAAGAAAGAAGATTGGTTGATTTGAGGAACCGGAACTGAAATTGCACAAAATTAGTGAAAATGAAGAATAATTAGCACAAGATATTTAATAAAGAGATCAGCTCCCATTAGCTAGTTTAGATATTTCACTTAACTACTGTTATGTTTCTGAGAAACCAGGGAGAATCTAACAGTACCCAATATCTTTAATTAATCATTTAAAGTAGCTGTTGTTTAGACCAGATTCAGTATTTACTCCTGAACTTCTATAGGAAGGCTCCATAGAAGGACCTAAATGATTACAGCACTTGCACAAAACTGTGAAAACTCCTCGGATGCATCCCTCTAAACAAGCACAGTAATGGAGGCTTAAAAAACCTGAGCATCTCAACATATCTATTGCAATCCCTGATTGGGATCCAGAAGACAAGCCTCCTAAGGATTTGGTCTTGTTGGTATTCCAGCCATGACTAGCCCACAGAAACAAAATCAAGGCTAATTCTGCTACTGAGGGGGAGAATAGTAATTATCTTATCGAGGCAGAAATGTTTCATTCAGACATCTCTGGTTTAATGAAACATTGCCAAATGCAATGCATTTTTCTGATAGATTAAGACTGTGAGCCAAATCTCCTCTCTCCCAGGTAACAAAACCATCAGGATTCAAAAATCATACTGAATCTGGATGACTCCTCCTAGCTCAGTGAAAGCTGCGCTCTTTGTGTCTCAGTTGTATCATTTTGAGAGGGGTACATAGAAAAATGTCTTCAGTCTATTACTTCAGTATTGCTTTGGGAGGTCTCAATGTGAAGCAGCTAAAAAAGTGCCTCTTTCTTCCTTACTATTGGATAAAACGCCAGAAAATTACACTGTCTCCATGACATATATTAGGGATTTTGGTTCCTACCTTTCCTCCCCAATGAAATTACTCACACATCTTCTTCAGAAGCAGACTTGTAGATATTTATTACAAGGAGAGACCCCTGCCATCTCCACTTGTAAATCTGAGCGGCAGAATGGCCACCCCAAACCCTGAGGGCCCTGTTTGTCCATCCAGCTAGCACTCACCTGAAGGGCAGTCTCCTGGCTCCTGATTAGCATGCTGCAAGTTTTAGATCTCATTTGATTTCCCCCGACATCCTCCTGCAAAAAGTACAAGGAAAGACCAAATATCTTGCCCAATAGTCATGGTATTGGGTCTAGCCTCGTTTCAACCTAGCTTGTTCCTGTAAATGGAATGGTAGACCTTCTCAAATGACACTGCTAATTTCTGAATACTCTCTCCCCCCTGCTACTGCTTTCTTCTGCCTTCTTATGTTTTGAAGGGCAGAAAATAATAAAGGGGAGTCTTCAGTCTATAGAGTGGGTCTTTCAATCTACAAATCCCATTTAAGAACAAGTGAATTTATCAAAACCATGCCTCACCTCTGGAAACAGGCAAATTGCAATGAACTACAATTTTTCTTAATACTAAGCTTTCAAAACCTGCTGCCTGTCCAAGTTCTGCAGTGCTTCAAGATGATTCCCTCTACCAAAAATATGCACAATGAGGTTTTGTTGAATATACTGTGATTATTAATGTAGATGTATTGAGGACAACAAGCTTTATTAATATTAATTCTTCAAAGGGGCAAATTTAAATGAATAATTCAGTGAACCAGTTTGGCACAAAAAATTGGCCAAGTAAAAATTTCTTCTTTCCCCCTGAAGAGCTTTAGTTACACCTATAGCACATCAAGCAGTAAAGGTGTCTTCATAGGCAAGTATGAATAGACATGTTTTCTTCTATAGCTATAAGGTAGGTTTGCCAAATGCAAGTAATTTCTGATCTGGAAACTACACAGGTCAGTTCTGCATCCAGGCAAATAAATAGCACCAAGGAAACAGATGCTTAAACATTGTTCAACACTGGCAGTGATATTTATGGTCAACTCGGGACACCAGCAGGGTGAATGAACATCTGCAGGCATCTGTTTGTACTGGCAGACAAGGGTGTTGACATGGAGGGAAAGACTGAAGGAGCAATGACTGGAAAACATTTTTTAAACAGAATTTGAAGAAATGAAAAGAGGGAATCTGGTATGTTGGTCAGGAAAGACATTACTAACATGGTCTGTAACCACAGTTGTTCAGAACAAGTACTTGTCAAAGATAGGAATATAACTGTTGCTAACAGCCAGCTGCAAAAGCAGAGTGTTTTGAATTTTAGCTAAGCTAACCACAGTTTCAGTCAAAAAGACAAATATCCACATCTCATCTGAAAGTATTTAACAATGTGAGTGCTTCTAACATATCCTGATTTATAACAGAGAACTGAAATATTTTAACACTGCATTACAGAAGGAATAAATATAAGTTACAGAAACACTTTTGAATGTACTAGGAGCATGCAAATATCACATGCAGTCACAGCACATAAAATTTAGCATTCCGAGCAGACTAAATATTGCTTATCAAATACTTGCCACTGCAGAGGAAAAATAAATAATAACAATTTAATAAGCAAATAAATAAGTAAAAGTGTGGATCCCTGCTATACAATTTCCCTTTAACTCTTGTTCTTAGAAGTAATTTAGAGAAGTGCTTAAGTGTTCAGTGTAACAGGCTGGTCTGGGATTCAAAATGTAGTATTAAATTACACAGGAATTCTACAGCTTTGTTCAGATCACTTTGTCACTTGTGTATCTCTCCATATTTTTATTTTTCTTCCACATTAGCCTGTCTTTTCTGCTTATGCTATAATCTCTTCATGACAGATGGCCTATTTGTTCACATTTGGGATCTGGCACAATGGGGCTGTAATCTCTACTGCATTACACATAATACAAATAATAATTTCAACCCTATCTTTTCTATTTACTTTTTCCTGTATAATCACACTTGATTGAAATCCTGCTAGTAAAAATATTGACTCAGGCAAATAATGTCTTCATTTTTCCACTCGCTCTTCTTCTCTCACTTTCTGTGGCCATCTGAGTGACATTTGAACAAAAAACTCAACCACCCCATACACACAACTATAAGGAGATGCCTTTCCACTTCAGTGACCTTTGTTTTCTTTTCCTTTCTTTCCTTGTCAACAGTCCTCATCCTTTGATACATGATAATGTGAGCTAATTCATGTCCTCATCTCATTCTGAAGACACAACTCCATTAATTTTGGATCTCTTCCTATTCCTTCCCTGAAACCAATCAGTACAATCTGTCATCATCCTGCCCTCCTGCTCATGGACTGTCCTATAGCTTTCAAGGCTTCAGTCAATGATACCCTATAAAGGGTCTGTTCAGGGACTCTGGCACTCCAGATGTCCAGCTATTTCCCTTTCTACATCTTTCCTGTAGTTAAATACATCATACGTTCTTGTTGTTTTGCTTTTTTCCTTCTGGAACCACATTATTGGTGGTGGTTTGGGCTTTTTTTTGTTTGTGTTTGTTTGTCTTTCTATTTAAGTTATTTGTGCCTCCGTTTTATAACAAATTTGTTTTGACAGAGACAGATTGAATGAATGATGCTATCCTTCGACTCTGGAGTGGAGTATACAATCTAGTGCAGCTCACAAATTAATGATCAGAAAATAAGATAAACTCAAGAAATGCACTTGTAGTCATAACAAAACCTCATTCAGACTTTTTTTTCCTGTTCTCTTTTCTTGTCTCTGCTGATGTTCATCTCAGGTTATTGGTTTTCCTACAGTCTTGGTGTTACAAAAAATCTTTTGTAACCATTCAGTACAAGAAACACATGGACCTGTTGGAGCGGGTTCAGAGGAGGGCCACAAAAATGATCAGAAGGGTGGAACTGAGAGAGCTGGGGTTGTTCAGTCTGGAGGAGGCTCCAGGGAGACCTTATTGTGGTCTTTAAATACTTAAAGTGGGTTTACAAGAAAGATAGGGACAGACATTTTAGCAGAGCCTGTTGTGATAGGTCAAGGGGTAATAGTTTTAAACTAAAAGAGGTTAGATTCAAACTACCTATAAGGAAGAAATTTTTTACAGTGAGGGTGGTGAAACACTGGCACAGGTTGCCCAGAGAGGTGGTGGATGCCCCATTCCTGGATAATTCAAGCTCAGTTTGGATGGGGCTTTGAGCAACCTGATCTAGTTGAAGATGTCCCTGCTCACTGCAGGGGTGCTGGACCAGACGACCTTTAAAGGTCCCTTCCAACAATGAAGCACTCAGTAATTCCACATTGATTAGGGTAAGCAACACAAGCTGTTTCACAGTTCTGGGGACCAGGCATTTCAATATATATTAAAATATGTTCAGGAAACCTATGGTAAATAAAATGGTGAAAAAAATTTGCCTTTTTTTCCTCATGCTGATAATTTAGTCATAAACAACTGAATGGTCTCATCTAACTTAAGGCAATATTTTACCTGAATTTTTTCACAGTCATCATCTTCTATCCTGATACTTAGTCTTTTGGGGATGTAGGGTGAGGTATGTAACATTTTTACGTCAAAAAGGGATGAAACTACAAAGTTCTTTGAAAATAATTCTTAGCTGTGGATGTAGTCCTTTTTCCTTCATCATCCAAATACTTGCCATGTTTCAAAGACTGTATTACTATATGTGAACACAAGCAGGTTGACACTGAACATGCTATCTTAAATCAGGCATTTCCTAAGCTTGAAAAAGCTCTTTCTTCCCTAACATGCTTTTAATGTTTTTGCATTAAACTCAAAGCAAGCCATATCAAAATTTAAAATTTGCAAGTGTAGAAATATTCCTGACACCCTGGAAAATAAACACAGTTTTAATTTGGAAAATAACACACACACTTAGCATATCAAAAATATAGGAAGGAATGATCTTATTAAAAAAACACATTTATTACAATATTGAATCATCTTAAGAAATGACAGCTAGCATTAGGCTTCCATAAATTTGCAACAGAGGGAAATTCTCTCATGGAAAATAAATAAAGAATTTATTTTTAAATTTGAATATGAATGGAGATGATGTGTGGCATTCAAAGGGTGGCTAAAACAGGCTAAGAGGCTGTTTTAGACTGATTCTGAGAGTGTAATATTATTTTGTGAGAATTGTTACACTATTTTTAGTTCTTGAAAAATTAAAATAAATATATGATAGAAAATATTGAACAACTGACATTTTTGTTTATAAGTTTGAAATATACAATGATGTTATGTGGAAGAAATGCATCATTGGCATGACCACAAGACTATAATGTTTTTTAACAGATATGCATTGTCAATTGTTACAAAAGGTACTTTCAAAACTATGCTTTCCTTCATGTTGGATTTAAGAGACTGAACTTACAATTTGACCTTCCATGAACTCTTGTGCTTGATAAGCTCAGACACATAAATGCTTCTAAAAAGCGGTTAAATAGAAGCACAAGCATGTTTCAAGCAAATTAATCGAAGAACTGACATGAAAATTAATTGAATTCTCTCTACTGGTGAAAAATGGTCAAAGTCAGGGTCAGCACATGTTTCAAATTCCCAGACTTTTATATTCATTCTCATTGCACTGTTTTAATGCTTTTCATAACATGTAAAATCCAGTCATGTCATGAAAAAGTGTAATTGATAGCGACTCTTCAAATTGTTGTCATTATAAACACTTTTGTCTGAATTAATTTTTTCATCTCCACAGTCTATTGACACAAAGAAAAATGTGAGGGAGATAAAGATTCAGCTTTCTGAAGTCAGACCACTCTTCCACCCAGCTTCATAAAGCAAACCAGAGGACAGTAAGTAGGGACAAAGGGAGATTTGTTTCAAAAATGCACTGCTGATCTAAGGTGATAAACTAATGTAGGTCCTGCCAGAAAGAGCTTCCCTAAGAGAAAGGGACTGTAAAGACTTTACTGTGATGTGAGAACCAATTTGGTTGATTGTAACCAAACCAAGAAGCAAAGACTTACCTTAAAGGGCACACAGAACTTGTGGAGTGTTGTATATAAACCCACATATTTTTTATTCATATCAGACCATGTCACTCTGAGTTTTAAAAAGCTTAATTATTCCAACCAATTTTTAAAAACTTTTGGCATTTTTTGAGGACCTTTCTATAGGCTATATCTAAACAAACCCCGTTTAAATCTCTGTCTGGGCACCCCATTCCATTTACACTGGCAGCTGTTATTGGTGTCAGACAGAAGTAGGCAGCTGAAGGTTTGAATACTGAAAATATCTGGTTGCAACACCTATCACTGGGAAAAACAAGAAACTTCACATATTTCACATTCATAATACGATATAAAGAACTTTACTGCATTTGCATTTCTGTAAACTCAAGGGCATAATTTTATATATACATACAGGTTGAGTATCCAGAAATAGACACAAGGGGAATTTTTTTATAAAGCAGAGTACTCCCCCACCTCACATACACAAAGACCACATAGTTGGGTAGAATATTCCAATACATTTTAGAAGAGTCCTGCTTCCCCCTTATTTTTATCAGTTATAATAACACTGCTTGTCACCAGAAAGTATTGCAAATGGCAACAAAATAATGATGTTAAGTGTTGCCTCTATTAGTGTAGCCAGCCAGAAATGAGGTAGAAGGAAAAAGTCTGATATCACAGTATGTGTTCTGCTGGTTTCCTTTGGGATAACTACAAGCAATTCTTACAGTTTATGCCGGTACAAACTGCCTAGGCAGAGCAAGTACCTTTGCTAGCCAGAATATGAAGAAAAAAGCAATGTGTTGTAAAGGTTAGTAAGATTGACTTTGTTGTCAACAGACCTTACTGTAGTGTAAGATATAAATTGAGTGTACATGCTAGCCACACGCAGTGGGCTGAAAATAGCTAGTGGGAATGTACAGGTAGATGTAACTCTGTCCTGATATTCTCCCATCCTCTATACACTTTCTTCTATCCACAGTAAAAGGCTTTTCTTTCACAGACATTGTCTCAGCAATGATGGACTCATAGTCCTTCATTCTACCTATAGGGAAGATATCATGTCCAGCATGACCAGGACAAACACAGTTCACCATAATCCCACACAGAGAAAGGTAACAGTACCACTAAGGACAAGACTTCAAAATGGGGGGTGGGGGGGGAAGACAAAGTTATTTTTCCCTAGCTGTGGTTTCTTCAGGGCCCTTAAGTGAGGGAGTAGCATCACAGCTGATGTCACTGCTTTTTCATTTGAATGCACCCATCTCCACAGGCATTTCATCCACAAGTTGGAAATTTATTCTTTTAATCCTTCTTGGGAGCACAGTATTGCTGTGTATTTGTCTAAAGCCATTTTATGTAACTTTGTCCATTTTTCTCAAAAGCAAGGAAGTCATCTTTATATTCCAAAAAGGATTAAGAATGAAAGAGGTGTTTTACCCTTTTGTATACAAATAAAGGAAAAAAGATACATGATTATCTGCAGCAAGGCTTTACTTTTCCTCATCTCAATATATAAGGAAACCCAGAAAGGAGAAGAAAACACACACAGGTTTAATTTTCGGTCTGAAATTGTCAAATAACAATCAACTTCTAGGATTTAGATGTTTATTGTTCATCTGCAAAGCATATACTGGGAGATATGAAAATGAAATACAGAAAAAAATTGGTTCCTATGGGGACACACCGCAAAAGTCACTATGAAAAAACTAGCTGTCTGTGGTTGGAAGTAAAAATCTGATTTATCAGAATTATAGCTGTACAGAAACAGAAACTGCAGTGGCAAAATATTTATGAAAAATTAAAATCAGTGACAGCCACTTTTAAATATGACATAAATATATAAACATCACCTCCTTGAAATGAACTTTGTCACCTTAAAATTAACTAGAGGAGTAATAAAATACATCATCAACAAAGCTAAAGAAAATTTAGCAAAATTTCAGTTTCTTCAGATAAAGAAAATAACAATACATAGTTACATAAAAAATGAACAAGAACAGAAATATGGAGAAAAAAACATCAAAAAATGTGCAATTATATTTTACTGTTAAAATTCCTCTTGTAGCAGTGGAAAATACCATAGCCCTTATTAGAGCACAAATACATGAAAGTTTAAAAACAGGCAGAAATAGAATCTTGAGAAATAAACAGATCATTCAAGATAATATCTCAGACTACAGTTTCATTGAAAAGAGAAGCTGGATTAGATATTGTCAAATATAAATTCTTCAGGCTGAAACTCCCCATTCCATAATTCAACAGTTTTCTCAACAATTTGGTATAGTCCTGGATTCTCTACCAAATAGCCAAGTGATTATGTATGTGCTAATTTTTAACCACATGGGAATAGTCCAAGATTCCGCTTTCACTGTTCTCCCTTGGTGCCTATTATTCAGACTTTTTGAAATATTTTGCTGACTGGTGACATCATCTTCTCTTTATAAAGTAACTTTGAACTGCAAATAATAGAATATGCATATGTGTTGCAAAATAGGTCAAAGTATTTTGTCTGCTCCTTCTGCAGTTCTAATGTCTCATACTAGAGTTGTGCACAGCATGTAAGACTCGTTCCTATGGAAAAAGTATCTGTTTATTAGGTGTTTCCTCCACAATTAAAGACTACAAACATGAAAATCTCATAATGTTGTCTCTTATCCATTTCTATCTCACCAGGATTATCTCTTTCTCCAGATGTTTGGAAACTGAATATCAAGGACTGGAAAAAGCCTAGGATGTCTCTTCAACCAGTTTATAGATATGAGACCTCTTTTCATAATATTTTTGGTTAACAATAACATTTTGTTAGTGTATGGCCTGCCAACAGTCTTTGAATAGTTATTCGAATGCAGAAAATCCACCCCTTTTACATGGTGGAAAAAATGTAAGCAATTCTGAGTTCAGATTTATTTAGATTTATGCAATGATGTTTCTTCACTTCCTACACACATACTTTTTTTTCTAGGAAAGGAAAACATCACTTACTATTTCATTGTGGTTTATTCTCCTAGAAGATTCTAAAATGATTACAAATGGAAATTAAGCATTAGTTATATTGCATTGTGTGCAGAATGCTCTGCTCTGCACCTCTTTGTCTTCAATATGTAATGTGCTTTTGATGCTACTTACAGATTAGTACTACCATAAGGCTCCAGTTAGCATTAGAAACTGTTGTACCCACACATTCTCCTCTCCTTTAAACACTTTGTAACAATTTTTCCCTTTGACTGAGCAGTACATTAACTACTTTATCTAAAGAACACTTTTAATGTGAATAAAATGTAATTAGAAAATGTAAACCACTGACCTTTCCTTACTTTTATACGTATTTTCTTTTATTCTGGACATATTTTTAAATGATTATGCTCAACAGTTACTTAGATACTATCATGCAGCTGTGAGTTTACTACTTAATGGCACATTAAAAATGTTCTCTGGCTGTTGCTCCTAGACTTAGTATAATATTTCCCAGTGCTATATGATTACTACATTGTATTCCTGGACCGTCATTAAAAACTTTAATGGTAAGACATAGATTAAATATTTTGGCAGAAAATAATACATTTACCTTCCAGAGAAAGAGGCTAACATGTACATATTCCTACATATAAATGAAAAATATTTTCCAGGAGACTACCAGCTATTTGTAACCCTGAAGAATAGATTAAAGGCTTTATGAGGAAACTGCAGAAGGAAGAAAATAATAATACATTAGTTGCATTTAATAATCAATTAAAAGTCACATACTTTTCTGAATGCAAAAATAGCATATAGACCAATAATATCTTCCAAAATATATTAACTTTTCATGCTGGTCAATAACATTTAATTTTGCCACTTACCAGCAAATCTCAAGGTCTTCCAGTTACTGAGGTCAGACAAATAAATACCAGTAGGAGATTGACAAAGTCATTATCCTCTACCACTCCTTTCTTCCTCTCAGAGGAATCTGAGAATTTACTGATATGAACCACAGGGTCTGCACCTTTCGTTTTCCTGTCAGGGGAGCTACGATCACAGGAAAAATGAAAACTGATGGATCCATAAGCCCTGAATGCCATGCAGCAGCCCAGCACCTAAAGGTGTCTCATAATAGGTGAAATCAAACACCACTGCAAACCCTAAATAACTCTTTCAATGAATGTAGGACACACAGTCCTGGCTGGAGTATTAGTTTTCACAAATTATTTTTCCATTCCTGTTTTTTGCATCCTGATCTACCTACAAAAAACAGGTTCAGAAACAAAAAGTAATTAATGCTCTAGACACAAAAACCAGGGATTAGGAAATAATATGATAAACATAAACATAAACATTTTTTACAACTCACTGACAGCTGACCCTTCACTTTGAGAGTGCTGAAAGGGACACTTATCTATATCTCTTATTTACTAGACAGTAACTTTTCTACTTCACCTTTTGTTAACACCTCACTGAAAGTATTAATTAGTATAAATTAGAAAACTCAGAGAAATTCTTTCAAACTTGGATTGAAGATATCAGTACTTGTACATTGGTCTGAATAAACCAATGTAGTGCTTTAGTTCTACAACTGTAAATGGATCAAAAAAGCAAACTTGCTTTTTGTACATTCTCTGAGACAGCTACAAAGGGTGTTGAAACCCTCAGATTTAAAAATGATCTGTAAATTTTACATTACTGTTTAATTTTTCTAGTTGATGCATTCTGTTTTATGTAATAAAGATACGTTGGTCATCCATTCAAAGCTTTGGATATAGGGAGGAAATTCAGCATGCTAAGAACACCAAGGAAAGGATTTACAAATTTTATTCTCAAACTTCTGAATAAGGGCTCAAACCAATTTTAATGTTCATTTGAAGTGACTCTAGAAATACGATACCAGGGTTTTTTGTCTTCACTTTTGCAAACAGATACTCATTAAAACACTTTTGTCCTGCTGTTATGCAATGAAGCTATAGACTGCGATGTTATGTTTTACCTACCTAATTTCTGTCCATACCCAGCTTCTAGGAAGTACTATAAACCCTGATGAACTATAACCTGCCTTCTAGTTATCATTTAAAGAGATTTTCTACCTCATAAACTGATTTTTGATTGTATCGCAGTTTCGAGTGCTATTTATATTGAAATGAAAGGTCAATGGTACAGATCACATAAATAGCAAATAGTATGAGGTCACAAGTTTCTTAGAGAAACCTGCCTTGTTTACAATAAAACAGATAATCCATCCATGATTTCCAAATTTCAGTCTTATAAAAGTGATTTTCACACACTGATATTGCAGTTAGTCTTTGGTTCTCAAAGGAGGCATTGCCCAGGCAGCTGGTTTAATTCCTGTTCTGCAACAGAGGTCAAATAGCCATGGGGTAGATGGCCCCCAAGATACAAAAGCTGAATAACCGTGCCCAGTTCTGAGCTAGGGAGCCTTCAGGTAGACCACATACCTAATATATCACTATCATCTGGGATTTCTTTTGAGATTTAAAATATTTCTGTGCACATTATTTAATGGCAGAAACTTAAGTGCCTAGTGCCAGAATCATTGTGCAGTGTAAAAAATAGACCTATAATAACTGTCACTCATTCATCAATGTCAAAGTAAAAATTAACAACTACTACACAACAAGGGAAGGTTTGCTCCTTTTGACTAAAGAAATTCTTTGCAGCTCAGGTTCAGCTGAGGTAACTTGTTCATCAGTAATTTTGAAATAATAAAAAAATAAATTAAAGACAAAATTACCAGGCCTTTGTGCTGAATGGAGTACATCCTGTGCCAAACATGAAAATAGTTAATTTCTTGACATGTTTTCACTTACTGAGACAAGTGTGTGCCAGTGTCCCTGGAGAGACACGTTGTGCAACATGGAAGATACCGTGACCAGAATCGATTCCCAATATAGCTGCAAAATGTTGTCTTCAGTGAAGCTGTGCACATTCACTGTCCAGGGAAGCACACTTGGCCAATGCTGACCTGCCAAAAACCTTATTCATCTTTTAAGGTGAACAGACTACAGGAACATAAGCTACTACAGTCACTACAAACACAAGCAGTGCTATTCTTTCATTAAATTCTAGAGCATTTGTCTGCATCCTCCTCTTCACATAGAAATTATCACAAGTTGACAATGTTATGTTCACTCTATAATCTTTGAAAGGCGAAGTCTGAATTAATTATGGCAGCCTAAAGGACTAGGTCGTATTTTGTACTGAGTTCCTATTAACTTTAGGGACTTTATTTGAAACTTTTTTTTTTTTTTTTTTTTTTTTGCAGTATGGCATACTGGTAAAGTATTCAGTAAGTAGCAGGAAAACCCAATTCTAGCCTCATCCATTATCTCATTTTATATTTAATTATTTAATTGCTGTGCACATTTTCTTTAAACAGAGGTTCAAATGGTCTGCTTGTGCACATGTGCATGCTGAGAGAATATTATAATTAGAAATTAAACTCGGTCTAACTTCAGGTACATTTTTGTTTGCATCTTCCTGAGAGTCTTAGGACAAAAGGTAGTAAATTAGAAACTGTTCAAATCAGTAGTAGTTCTTGAACATTCAACTCTTTTTATCACTAATGAAATGCCAATCCCCTGTGCTTCCTCTGCCAGGGAAGCTAAACTAAGAATACATAATGGCAGCAGGGAGTCAGTGTTTTGTCAGTTAGGTTCATGCCATTATTGCAGTGAGAACTAAATATTAAAAACCAGCTACATCTTATTTACAAAACAGTTGCTCCCTGCTGAAATTTTAAGATGTAAGCTTAATTTTGCAGAACAAGTAATTTTCTATTCACATTTCATACTGCAATAGCACAGTATTTTGAGTGGATAACACAGCATTCACTGTAGGAAAAATTCTATAATTATTAGTTGCATGACAATGAATCAGGGGAAATTGTAAGAAACTAACAAAAAACTCATTGCAAAATTTATACTTAGATATCCAACTGCTTAATTTAAATGTGTTTGAATTGATAATTATTTGTAGTATTACTATTCGTATTACTCTTATTAGTACTATGAAAACATTCACCGAGGTCTTCAGATTCAGGTGATCCTTCTGCTTCTTTCTACATTTTATGTGGTCAGAAAAGTTCGCAATACTCTGATAGCTCTGAAAATAATATTTTTTCTTCCATTCCACCCCTCACCTCTGGGAATCATGTATTTGAGAGTTATCATTAAAATACATATTCGTTACACAATCAACAATCTTCACAAACTTCACTTACATCAACAAAAAGAATTCCGGCACCAAAATCATGATAACATCATCACAACACTGACAGAAGAAGACAATTTACACACTCCACCCCTTGTCCCTTCAGGACAATTAGAACAAGAAGAATTCCCCACAATCATTCTGCTCCTTGCTTTCTAGCAATGTTCCATGTTTTACCACTTACCTCTCCCAGTTACTATCCTGATCTCAAATTCATTGTGTCCCATGTTGGGTGCCAAAAAAGGAGTGTGGTGGCTTGACCTTGGCTGGATGACAGGTGGCCACCAAGCAGTTCTATCACCCCCTTTCCTCAGCTGGGCAGGGGGAGAAAATTACAATGAAAGGCCCTGCTAAAAAGCCTGTCCCCATCTTTCTTTCAAGCCCCCGTTAGGTACTGAAAGGCCACAATAAGGTCCCTTCTCCAGGCTGAAGAACCCCAACTCTCTCAGATGTTTGCATTAGATGTAGGACAATGCACTAACAAGAAAAAAATCAAAGTAAAGAACATTAAAACAAGCCTGAAAAGGGATTTGAACCTGAGAAGAAAAACTTTCACTTTAGAAAAAATTATAACAGACAAAAGAATCTGCAAAATATATAGTGCAGGAGATCTCATTGCATCTTTTTATTTTTCTCTTCATGAAGATGGCATTCTGGTGGGACCAAATCTCTGCAGTCCAGGTTTTATGGTCATCTCTAAGGTGCATTGTTAGAATTCCTTCTGAGGATGTCAGGAACACAAACTATATGCAGTATAATTCCTGTGGCACCCAGACACAATGCTCACGTCCAAATTCAGACTGCTAAAAAGCTAATACTGGCATTCATCTATCAGAACTTATACATTTAAAAGATAGGCATCTAATTAATCTTTTTCATCTTTTTCCAAGTTATTTGAGTCTAGCTGAATGCTGTTGTCTAACAAACTCCATGAATACTTGGCCTTGACATCATCTCAATAAGTCAAAGACACTAATTCAAGACCTCTGCATAACGCTGTTCCTTGACCTCAGTCCAACAAAACACAGAGGTCTATGTTCAGTTTGTATCTGGTTACCTAGAAACAGGACAGTAATAATGTTCTTTCATAATTTCAATGTTTTCTATACTTAAAAGCAGAAAAATTACTTATATTATCTACTTGTCCTACCATCTAGAGCTATGTCTGCCACCACAGAGATTTTTTTTCAGGTTAAAATAAGCTGGAGTTTCATGTCTGCCATAAGGGGTGCCATAAGGGGTGATGGGTGGGTATCTGGCAGCTGGCCAGATTTTTCTCCATGCATTTAAAAGGAGGATAGTGGCAAAGACGTGACAGAAAAAAAATACAGTCTAGACAGAGGCCTGTATTAGAAGAGCTCTTAAATCCTGAAAAAATGGTCTTACCTAATTCTGTTCAATTACAGCAATATTAAAATATCAATTACAAAGAATATACAACATATTAACTTTGACTATAAATGAATACTTGTATTTAATTGCACGTACAACAGAATACAGCTAAGTATATTCTCTTAAACAAAAGAAGATAAATCCAAGCAACTGTCAGTGGAATTTTTGTTATACATTTAGGAAATCCTGACACTGTATTATGTTAAATAGTGACCAGAAGAACAGAGACATCTTTTGATTCTCTTGTTAGGGCTCAGATAACAGAACTATAAAGTGAATCAATATTAGCTAGGTAAGCCTCAACATTAATTCAGCAGAAGACAGTATATGTAAATTAAATCTGCAGTTACAGATTATTATTTTCTGATTAATATATTACAGAGATTTTTATTAAAAAAAATAAAGTTCATTGTTCCTCATTGCGCTAGGCCTACATATAAATTCAGCATTATCCCCTTATACTAGTCTTTGGATGCTAAAGGTAGAAAATTTCTGAACCAATTAGTCATGGGATCTGGACGTGAAAATTGCATAAAATATAATTTCTTTGATCTTAACAGCAGGACTTACTCTCGACTGTATTCAGAAATAATGCGATTTATTAGAAATTCCTTATTCCTATAATCCAGTTTTCAAATTAGCATGTTTCAGATATGCATATAAAACACTAAACTTCAAGCAGTAGAAATAGTTTGAATGTTTGCATTTATACAAAAGAAGTGCCATACACAGGGCCCTAATGGTGGTCCAGTCTCTGAGAGCTGTGAAGACTATCCAGTGTATCACATCCCAACAAAAGATCTTTTCATCCACAGTCTAAATTTTCATTTACATCTTAGAAAAATTCTCTTAATCTAAAACCTCCTACTGCATCCAAGGTTTTCAGGCAGACTCCCAAGGCACTAATACTGGATACTGTCTCTGTCTGAGAAGGACTACAAGGAATAGCAAAAATGAAAATATGTATACTCATGTGGATGTATGTGTGTACAGTAGAACTGACCATCTCACCAGTCTAGCACTTTATTAAAAATGCAGTGATAGCAGTATGAGTCTACAGATGGACACAAGTCAACCAGATAGCACGCACAAGAGTTGGTAATAGCTTGTTCACATCTCAAGGACAAAGAAAACGTCTGGGTTTCAGAAATACCATCTTAGGGAACCTTGTGCAAAGGAAGTTCCACACATCAATACTTTAGTTTTATTAGGCAATACTTTCAAATTCAGGCTTTCCTTTTTGTATTTTAAACCAAGATAAATTGATTTTGCTGATGAATGAACCAGAGTACTTCCCCAGCAAAAACTGACTGAGATATGTATTTGAAAAAGGACTGAATATTAGCTGCTGCCTCAGAAATATCACATATACTGAAAGATGGCTTGACTGGCTACCTTGCTTTCCCCTGGCATGGAAATATTTATGAACGTTTCACAATCAGTATAATCTGCTTCAGTATGTTAGTTTTCTCAGACTTCTTAAAAGGACATATCTAGATCATGATTAGAAGAAATAAGATGAGCATAAAAAACCTGTAGTGCTTCTCCACACAAATCTCCACATCACCTCTAGCAGATGTATTGTGCCACGTAGCATTCCTTAGAGTTAGCCACAGAACAAAGAATTCATCTTTCCAGCTGAAATAAAAATTAAACTTTTACTACTTCAATGCTATGTAAGATTAATGTTAAAACCATGAAGAAACATTCTACGTTTTCCTTAGCATAATTTCACCAGGGTAACATTTGCATTTGTTTCAAATCTCTTGAGAACATTTTTTGTTCTTATATTAATATTCATGTAGCCCACTTACTTTTGAGCCATTGTCTCCCCCCCCGCCCCACCCGAAACATTCCTTTCAAATACACCTGAAAACATATCAGTTTTACAATTTAGGATGAGAAATGAACCCCGAATAATATGATAGGTTTTTTACACAAATCCTGGTATTACATTCAGTTTCACTAGGCAACAATAGTCATCAACTTGAATAATCTAAATGTATCATTTTATTTTACAAAATGCCCATTTGTAATATGGTATACATAAGCGTGCGTATAAGTGGAAAGATAGTTTCCATTGGTATGAGGTTCAATAAATCATAAGCTACTTTAGACAATTACAACAATACAAGGACCAGCAAGGGACAAGTTGAAATATGTTTAAAATGCAGCTTTCTTTAAAATACAGGCAACATTTTAGCAACTGTACTCCAAAAGCTTCAATATCTTGATTTTACTTTCCATTGCCCCTAGCAACACAGGGTTTGAGACACACAGAAAAAAGTATTTGAGAGAGAGAAATGTATAAAAGGGGGGAATCTGCAAAGATTTTGCCTTGTAAATCTCTGTTAGACTTCTATTTCACAGTTCAATTTTACAACTTCTGTATTGAGGAAGATAGCAATAGGTGATATATTCAAACCTCTTGACCTGTTGGAAAATCCCACTGGTGCTATAACAGATTATAAACAGAATAGCCCTGCCCAGCATGGCCAGTGCTACCCCTGCCCTTGTTGTAAACTCAGGAGTAAGACAAATGCAAAAAGTGGTCAGAAAAGATGGTTTAAAAACCTCTTTAGCTTTTGGGAGGATGCTGAATGGTATCAAGCCAAAATCCAGTAATGTGTTAAGTGTTAAATGGTGTACTTAACTGTGTGCCAACGTGCAAGCTTAGGTTCTGGTCCTGTTACATTTTCTAGGATAGTTGCAGACTTTGAAGGAGGCTGAATGAGTTCACATTCAGGACACAGAAGAAAAAGACGGTCATAGCATGGCACGGCTCTTTTTCTGGAAAGGAAGGTAATAGAATCTTCCTTGAAGATGAAGTTGTCCAGGGTCAGTTAGGATCTTCACTGTGGGTGGATCAAACTGCAGCTAGAAAATTCAAACAAATGTAATGTGGAGGTATTCCTCAGACATAAAAGACACAAACAGGCAGAGAAAACTGAGCTTCATAGAGTCATAGAATCATAGAACGGTTTAGGTTGGAAGGCACCTTTAGAGATAATCTATTCCAACCCCCCTGCAGTGAGCAGGGACATCTTCAACTAGATACGGTTGCTCAGAGCCCCGTCCTGACCTTGAATGTTTCCAGGGATGGGGCCTCCACAACCTCTCTGGGCAACCCGTGCCAGCGTTTCACCACCCTCATTGTAATAAAGTTTCTCCTTCTATTAGTCTAAATCTACCCTCCTTTAGTTTAAAAATCATTATGCCTTGTCCTGTCACAACAGGCCTTGCTAAAGAGATTGTCCCCATCTTTCCTATAGCCCCCCTTTAGGTACTGGAAGTCTACAATAATGTCCCCCTGGAGCCTTTCTTCTCCAGGCTGAACAACCCCAGCTATCTCAGCCTGTCCTCATAGGAGAGGCGCTCCAGCCCTCAGATCATTTTTGTGGCCCTCCTCTGGATCTGATCTAACAGGTCCGTGTCCGTCTTGTGTTGAGGGCTCCAGAGCTGGATGCAGGACTCCCTGTGGGGTCTCACCAGAGCAGAGTAGAGGGGCAGAATCACCTCCCTTGACCTGCTGGTGATGCTTCTTATGATGCAGCCCAGGATACAGTTGGCCTTCTGGGCTACAAGCGCATGTTGTTGGTTCATGTCCAGCTTTTCATTCACCAGTATCCCCAAATCCTTCTCTGCAGGGCTCCTCTCAATCTCTTCATGACTCCTCTCAACCTCTTCATGTCTCAGCCTGTATTGATATCGGGGGTTGCCCCAACACAGGTGCAGCACCTTGCCTTGTTGACCCTCATGAAGTTCTCACAGGCCCTCCTCTCCAGCTTGTCTAGGTCTCTCTGGGTGACATCCCATCCTTCTGGTGGGTCAACTGCGCAGATCAGCTTGGTGTCATCTGCAAACTTGCTGAGGGTGTACTCGATCCCACTCTATATGTCATTTATGAAGATATTAAATAGTACCAGTCCCAGTATGGACCCCTGAGGAACACCACTTGTCACTGATCTCTGTCTGGACATTGACCATACAACCAATTCCTTATCCACCGAACAGTCCACCCATGAAATCCCTATCTTGCTAATTTACAGAGAAGGATGCTGTGGGGGACCGTTGCAAAGGCCTTACAGAATTCCAGATAGATGACAACCATAGTTCTTCCCTTATCCACTGATGTACTCAACCTATCATAGAGGGCCACTAGGTTGGTCAGGCAGGACTTGCCCTTGGTGAAGCCACACTGGCTGCCTTGGATCACCTCCCTGTCCTCCATGTGCCTTAGTATAGCTCTAGGAGGACCTGTTCCATGATCTTCCCCGGCACAGAGGTGAGGTTGACAGGACGGTAGCTCCCCGGGTCCTCCTTTCTACACTTTTTAAATGTTTTAAATGTTTCCCTTCTTCCAGTCATCAGGGCCTTCACCTGACTGCCATGACTTTTCAATTATCACAGAGAGTGTCTTGGCACCAAATCAGCCAATTCCCTCAGGATTCTGGGATGCACCTCATTATGTCCCATAGACTTGTGTATATCCACATTCCTCAGGTGGTCATGAATGTGATCTTCCCTTACAGTGGGAGGGGCTTTATCACTCTGGCCTCCATCTCACCACAAAGGGGTAGAGATACTTGATTCCAAAGAGTTCTAACTCTTTTCCTGTGAGGCAGCTCCTAAATGGATCAAGTAAATCTGTTACACCCTACAGTAGGGGTTACCTAAGCACACAGGTATTATGGATCATGGCAATATACTGAACACACACTACATCTGATTGTAATCATGATTGTTTCATGTGCTTACCAAGATAAGGTTCTGGCCTGCCATTAAAGTCATGCTGTGCTCTCCCTGCTCTTTTTGACCATTTTTACAAACCAATTATTCTTTTTTCCAATTAATCATTGTTTATGTTCAGCATAGCTTCCAAATTTCCCAAGTTCTTTTTGTTCCAGAAATTTAATTGGAAAAAAATATCTACAGAGCACTAATTAGTTTTGAGGGCAATTTGAAAGAAACCTCAGTGAGGTAAATCACTTTCACCCCAAAGTGATTAATTATTTTCATGTCTAGTGTCATTGAAGAGCCCATAATGAGACTCACACAATAAACCTGTTTGGATATTTATGTCACATGTTTTTAATATAGAGACTGACACAGTATGAGGGCAGGAAAAGGTGCATTCCTCGTAATGCCAGATAGCCAATAAAGGAAGGGATGAGAGTTTTACATTACATTAGGCAAGTAATTGTTTACAAACCAGTTAAATGCAAGAGATGGCTTCTAGTATAACACAGAGAAGTTTGCATATGTACAGAACAACTTTAACGTTAATGAAGAGACTAATGTGACTTTCCCCAACACAGGGGCAGAACAGGATGAATTCTGGGTGTAAGGATATACTAGCGTATTCTCTCCTCCCCATCCTGCAAGAGGACTTGGCTAATATAAACCTGGAAGAGCAGAGAAAGCATGAAAAATATCTGAAACCTGTATGATCATCTAGAGAGAAATAACAACGTGGCTGTATGAGGGAAAGATACTTTCCTGATGTAATCTTCTATAAGGTGACATGATTTCTTCACTCATATAACTCAAGTTTGTAACTGTGTTGACTGCTTTGGATATGATGAATTCATATTTTATTTTAAGCTGGCCTCAATGAAATGTGATTTACAATAGCCTCTTTCTTAAAGAATTTGCAGCCTTAGTCAATTGCTATTTTTCACTGTTCCTTTTTTTTCTTAATTGATATCATTAATAGTTAACAAGAACAGAAAGTCACTAAAACGAGAAGACAATCTGCGATGAACGTGCTCTATAAAATCCCCCAAATTTAACTGGAAGTCCTGGAACACAGTATTGTGTTGCATGAATCAAAGGGCAAAATAAGGCTCTGAGTAGCACAGAAGGAAGAATATTTTTATCATGCTAATTCTTTTTAAATACTAGGGAGGAAAATAAACACATTTGCAAAACTTTTTCTGACAAACTGTATCTCTTCTCTAGCTTAACACGAATAGGAAAGTAAATATTTGCCTTTTGGATGGTCTAACATTTTCCCACTGTGGTGGAACATAATTTTCTGAAGCAGTTTCTGCTGCATGTACTCTTTTGGACTATGTGTTTACACTTCATTTACCTTTTCAGAATTTTGCTTTTCTGCTCATAAGACTCTTACACACTTTCATTGGAAATGAAAGTCAGCAATCAGCCTAGTACAAATCCATTTGTAGCCAAAAAAAAACCCAACCGAAAAGTTTCACACTAGCATCTTCTTGCTGTAAAATGTTAGTCCCAGTGTTTAAACAGTTTATGAGAGCATGATTTTTGATGTCAGAATAGGACAAATGTTTGTGATCTTTCAGAACTCCATTTGTAATTAATTGTTCTTAAAAACAACCCTTGAAATTTAAAAAGAAACTAAAGAAGGGGCATATCATGCCATAAAATTATGTCTTATGTACAATAGTTGACTAACTAAAACTAGTAAATTTCTGTGAAGACCTAACTAGGGCTAAAATTTCTGCTCTAAGGAGAAAAATATCTTTCACCTCATAGAATTTATTATGAATTTCATTGTGGTGAGAACTTTAATGGAGTCAAAACAATTAGACTGGTATTTGTCATACCTGGGAGAATATTTTTTTTTTTCTCTTGAACACAAAGTACAGAGAGGCACAGAAATGCAGGTTGATAAGTAAAGAAGCTACAGCAGACAAGTCCATTTCTTACTTTGTTCAGAATTAATTTTCTCCTCTCTCTTGAACACTCAAAAGCTTTCAAGGAGAGATAAAGAACATGTATTATTTCCCTGAAATTATTTTTAAACAGAAACATCTCTGTAACAGTGCAACTAGAAACTTTAATTCCTCACAGGAAGCAGGCCTATGAATTTAGTTTCAATTTAGCTTCTTGACATGCAGGGTCTCAGTCCTGTTACACAAAGGGTTGAGTTTCTAAGGCACTAAGAAGCCAATAGAGAAGTCACAAAGGTAACTGCAGAAGATTAGCAACAACTAATTAACTTATATAGTGTGATTTCAGTTCACTAGTTATAGCACATCCTGTCATCTTGGAGTCTAACCATGCACATTTTAATCCTATATTACAGTTGTGAGTCACTACTTTTTTGCAAGAGCCTGTGAAAGAATAGTTTTAAAAACTAATTCTGGGGAGTACTGTGCTGGGGGAAGGAAAAGAGGAAAGTCATTTCAGGGGAACACTGTGACTTTATCTCATAGCTTACTTTTTCCTGATTTTGCTTTAAGCAGAGATTCTACCTGTAGAAGCAAAACTTTTTCTTCAGCAGTCATATGACAACAGCCAACATTACTGCCATTTGGACTCCCTTTGGACTCATGCACTGTAGGGTTATTCTGCTGATACTGTTCATTTGCATGGCAATAAAGGCCCTCTTGAACTGTCCAAGCAGACAAGATCTGAGGAAGTGGCTCTCAAAACTTACACCAGGATGTTATCCTCATATGAAATTCCCTCTATTATTGCAGCAGTCTCAAAAGACATTTAGCAGGAAAAACACTTTCTGTTCCTGTTTGTAAAATTAAATTAGATATGGTCATGAGAGGCTGTGGGATTCCTGACTACAAGCAAAATTCAGTGCTTTGTCAGACTATTCTTATTTTCTTATAGACCTGTGCTTTAAGTCAATTAGGATCTTGTTAGCATTTAATGTGAATTAATTGACAAGTTCCATAGTTTTTAGTCATCACTTTATTTTACATGCTAAGAGAAATACTCTGAATGGCTTTCATTCCACTCAGCAAACTGGTCTGGGAGAAGGAGAGGACTTGAGACAATGGATTATTCTTCACCATGGTTTATTTGTATGGTATGATCATACATATTTGCAATAGATTTATTCTGGGTTAAATTCAGGAAGGTCAATATCAAAACTCTTCCTGTTGTCTTTGTTCTGAGGTAACAAGTCCAGCTACGTAAATTTGCCCATGTCCATATATTTGGCTGTTTTCAGTTGTTTTGTTTGTTTCCTTATGAAGTGTTCTGAGCTGCTGTCCCAATGTGTAAATTAGAACCCTTTTAACTTCCAACTCCTCAGGTCTCTATTAGTCCTGGGAGGCTTTCCAAGTCTTATTAAAACAAATCCAGTTTCAGTCTGGCAGTGCAATACATTTACTATTCATTCCTCTGCTCTTCTTCCTCTTTGTTATCCTTCCAATAAGCAATCTAAAAATGTCCTTTATGCAATTTTATAGAGCTAAATAGTTCTTACAGAAATATGTCCCTATGCAAAATAGGAATAATGATATTCATCGCCTTTGTAAACCACTTGAGTTCTTCAGATGGAAAGTACTAGATAAGTAAGTATTATTTAATAAGCATGTCTTTCATACAAACCAACAATCATAATGCAAATCAGATTGTCAAGAGGAGTAAACAATGATAGCCTCACAAATTCATTATCTCATTGAACAACACTCAAAGTTAAAGATGACAATTACTAGAAAAGTAGTAAGGAGAAGATATTCTTAAAGAAAAGTATGCTGAAAGTTTATCTAGAAAAAAACCCCAAAAGATATTATTGGTAGATTGCTTTCAAAACATCAATTATTTCTTTTCTGATAAAAAACAGAAAAAATGTTAATAAACACTACAATTATTTGTTTACTACTGCGTCTAAATGGCCAATAAGTTAGTCACTACTGTGGAGCTAAAATATATGTATTTGTAAAGAAATATTTGTAATGACTGCACCAAAGTTATAGCTTAAATTTATCCTCTTTGAGGCATTCTAACTTGTGCAACATAGTGTGGGGTTCTGTGGAGACAGTCTCATTACACTTTCAGCTCGGTACTGGTCTTTAAAATAAAAATAATAAGGAGCTCACACTGACCCCGAAATACATTCTCTCGGAATAGATATCCATCAAGGTTTTTAGTCAATAATCACAGAATCACAGGTTGGAAGGGACCTCTGGGATCATCTAGTCCAACCTTTCTAGGAAGAGCACAGTCTAGACAAGATGGCCCAGCACCCTGTCCAGCCAATTCTTAAAAGTGTCCGATGTGGCCAAGTCACCCACTTCCCTGCGGAGATTATTCCAATGGTTTGCTATCCTCAATATAAAAAATTTTCCTCTGGTATCCAATCGGAATCTCCCCAAGAGCAACTTGTGTCCATTCCCCATTCTCCTCTCCATGGGACTCCTTGTAAAAAAGGAGTCTCCACCTTCTTTGTAGCTACCCCTTAAGTACTGGCACATGGTGATGAGATCCCCTCTGAGCCTCCTTTTCTCAAGGCTGAACAAACCCAGCTCTCCCAGCCTATCCTCCTATGGCAGGCTGCCCAGTCCTCTGATCATCTTGGTGGCCCTTCCCTGGACCCCTTCCAGCCTGTCCACATCCTTTTTGTAGAGCGGGGACCAGAACTGTACCCAGTACTCCAGGTGTGGCCTGAGAAGCGCTGAGTAGAGTGGGATGATGACTTCTTTATCTCTGCTGGCGATGCCCTTTTTGATGCAACCCAGCATCCTGTTGGCCTTCTTGGCCGCAGCAGCACACTGTTCGTTCATGTTGAGCTTCCTGTCCACCAGGGCCCCCAGGTCCCTTTCCACAGAGCTGCTCTCCAGCCAGGTGGATCCCAGTCTCTGCTGCACTCCCAGATTATATTTTCCCATGTGCATGATCTTACACTTGTCCTTGTTGAACTTCATCAGGTTCTTGCTGACCCATTCTTCCACCACTCTTTGGGTGCGGCCTGTCAGCCAGTTCCCCATCCACTGCACAGACTGCTTGTCTAGGCTGTAACGCATTAATTTCTCCAGTAGGAGACTGTGGGGGACCGTATCAAAGGCCTTGGATAAGTCCAGGTAGACAATGTCCACTGCCCACCCCATGTCAACCAGGCAAGTCACTTTGTTGTAGAAGGTCACCAGGTTTGTCAAGCAAGATCTGCCTTCAGTAAAGCCATGTTGGCTTTTCCCAATCACGTGTTTCGTTTGACTTGCGATGGCCTCCAGGAGGATTTGTTCCATGACTTTCCCAGGGATTGAGGTAAGGCTGATGGTTCTATAATTACCCGGATCGTCCCTTGAGCCCTTCTTGTAGGGAGGGGAAACATTTGCCTTCCTCCAGTCCTCTGGGACATCCCCCATTGTCCATGAGTTCTCGAAGATTATGGAGAGCGGCCTTGCAATCATATCAGCCAGCTCTCTCAACGTGCTCAGGTGGATGGTGTTAGGGCCCATTGATTTGTGGGGATCAAGTTCCTGTAATAATTCATGTACTAACTCTTCCTTCACCGATGGTAGGTCGGTGTTTGGTTCAATCGGCTATTTTGTTACCAAAGCCTGGGACCCTACAGTGCTGGTCAAGAGAGAGGCTAAAAAGCTGTTGAGGACCTCTGCCTTTTCTCCATCATTGGTGATCGAATCTCCTTTTCTGTTTAACAGTGGGCCTGTGCTATCCTACTTTTTCTGCTTATGGTTGACATGACTGAAGAAAAGTTTCTTGTTATTTTTATATCTACAGCCAGTTTCTATTCGAGTTGGGCTTTTGCTTTTCTGCCTGCGTCTCTGCACTCTCTGGCAGTGCCCTTGTAGTTCTCTGCAGAAAATCCTCCACTCCTCCATCTCTAGTATGTTTTCCTTTTGGATTTGAATAGACCCATGAGGTCATCGTTGAGCCATGGGGGCCTCTTGCTCCACATACTTCCCTTTCCTTTGTAGGGCATAAATTGGCTTTGTGCTTCCAATAGAAAGTTCTTGAAGAATTCCCAGCACTCACTAGCTCCTTTTTGTTCCATGGAAGCTTCCCATCGAATCCCTCCCAGCTGAGCCCTGAATGAACTGAAGTTTGCCCTTCTAAAATCCCAAACCCTTGTCTTAGTTCTGACCTTCAGCACACTCAGCAGGATCCCAAACTCCACAATATTGTGGTCACTACAGCCAAGGCTATCACTGACCAAGATATTTCAAAGCAGGCTTTCTCAGTTTGTGAATAGCAAGTCCAGCAGCGCCTCCTTCCTGGTTGGCACATCTAACATTTGTATGAGGAAACAGTCCTCTACGCATTCCAGGAACTTGGTGGATGACATGCAAGCTGCCGTATCGTTCTTCCAGCAGATGTCTGGGTAGTTGAAGTCACCCATAAGGACCAGGTTCTATTGGCCAGAAGCCTGCTTTAGTGCCCCGACTATTACTCCATCAACATTGTCACCGTGGTTAGGAGGTCAATAGCAGATGCCCACTGCGAGGTCCTGCTTGGAGGCAACACCTCTGACTTTAACCCAGAGGCATTTGATAGAGCAGTCACAATCACCATAGTTGACTTCGATACATTCAAGGTGTTCCTTGATGTCGAGTGCAACTCCTCCACCTCTTCTACCCTGCCTGCCTTTAGGAAAGAACCTATAACTGTCCATTACAATCCCCCAGTTGTTTGAGTTGTCCCACCATGTTTCAGTTACTCCTATGATGTCATACCCTTCTGAGTGGGCATGGAGATCCAGTTCCTCCTGTTTGTTACCTAGACTGTGTGCATTTGCGTACATACACTTGAGGTGTTTACTCTTTTGTTTCACCTCTTGGGAGACAATTATGTAGCAACTTTCTTACACTAGAAGGCGGAAGAATTTTTATTGTTACATATATTGTACAGGTAATATACCTACTGTATCAAGTTTTACATGTTATTTTCTGTAATTTAAAGGTTCCTTCACATGCCAGTTACCCTTTAATAAAGAATTAGCATACATTTCCATTACTAGTAGTGGAAGTTAAAAAAAAAACAACAACAACAAAAAAAATCCCCTTGGAGACATCTCTATTGTCATTCAAGGACCACTTACCTAGGTTTAAAATTTTACATTTTAACTATTGCAGATCATTTGCAAAACACATGGGGAACAGGTTTGACACACATTAGCTGTATAGTTAATGTGGGAAAGTATAGACCAATGGGAGATTGTTTTTCAGGAAAAAAAATTGCTTTCAGTGGAGCTCATTTATGACGTAGACCATGATGAAATTTAGATAAAACAACTGCAATACAGACTAATGATGTTAAGTTGCATTAGTGCATACATCAGGTTAGTGTTTATCAAACCATGTCACAATCTAAGACAAATTATTTCTGATTTTCGCAAAATTACAGAAAAAATCCAAGAGAAGAAAAACATTTATAGGTGAGTGGAAGATAGGGAAACATACTGTAGCATTTGAAAAAGAAGTGATAGATTATTTCTTACAAGAACATGGTAAGAGAGTTTAAAGCAGAAATAGAAATATTTTCAAATGCATTTACTTTAGATGGAATAGGTTTTATTTAACAAATGCAGAATAATAAATTTAACCCTGAAAAATAGTTATTTCAATTGTAATCACAGCGGTAAAATTTATGTAATTAGATAATAACTACATAATACTACACTAACAGTACATGTTACTAGTACATCACAAAATAACTTTATGACTATATGAAGAATTAAGCACAAAGTTTCCTTGATTAGACTTTAGGAAGAACTTAACACATGTTGTGAACTACCTGAAGCTATTGGAGCATTATGAATAACTTCCTTGTTCTCCTCCCTTCCACAGAATTCTAAATCCTTCTAATGTGATTAATGAACAATAATTTCTTTTTCTACCTTAGAACTTTAGTATTATTACATTTATCAAAAATATTTTATTGCTTTTTTTTCCATAGAAATGCTCCCTCTTAGAAAGTTGATTAATATGAAACCTTTAGGTGTTACAGTAACAGCAGTCAGTTCTGCATCACTTGTAAGGAATCCACTTTCAAGTGTATTCAAGCTTATTGATATGTATTTTGTTCAAGCCTGAGATTTAATCAATGCTGTTAATTAACTAAGAGGAATTCAAATTAAACTGTATGAAATATCTTCCTTCCTACCATTTTTCAATTAATTAATTTCAATTAAGTTTTTACAGTCAAAAGATGATTCAAGGTGAATTTGACAGGTAGTGATAAACATTAAAATGGAAGAATTTAAAGTTTTTGGCCAAATATTTGAATGATATATGAAATTACTGTTTAGTGTTTAGTCTTAGTATCTTTTTGCTGAAGATAAATCTGGGGCTTTATCAGCTGCATAGTAATTATATATCAAGGGACAAACTGGAAGAAGGTTGGCAAATATCTGGTAAATTAATTCAAAACCAGGATTCCCTTTTTCTAGATTAAGTTAGAGTAATAATGGAACAACTAAAGCTTCCAACTTGAATGAATTGAAGAGCAGGTTTCAAATACATATTAAAAATGTGCAGTGAGAAAACTCAACATCAGAAGCTGCCTTTAGATCAGTTTTGTTACAACTAAATTACATCCTTGGTTGCCTCAAACCCAAATTGTGTACAGCCTGCTGTACATAAACATGTACTCTGGATATTACCTCAAAAACTGATGTCTCATACATGTTCCATTAAGACCTTTATTCAAAAGTATTGTAAAAGCAGCTGAATCAGATTATTGTAAAACATATTTTCAAATGCTGAGATCCTTTTCCCTGATCCAGCAAAATGAAAGGTTGTTTTATCACAGTTGTCATATAAGAAAGATTATTTTAAGATGTCCTGTTGAAGAAAGGTGGCTCACATGTAACTACCAAGCTTAAGATGAATATTTTGAAAAGTATCCTCTTTGTATTTTTAACTGTATGTTGAAGACAGCTACAATTATTTTTTTCCTTCCAGAATCCATTTTCAATAAAATAGCTAAAAATTTTTCATCTTTCTAACCAATGTTGTCTCAAGGTAGGAAATCAGTAATAGCAGAAAATCAATTTGTTTTCCTTTGTGTTATTATTATCATTTACACTGTCTTTCTAGGCCTTTCCATAACTTGGTTATGCAAATAACCAGTAATAAATTTGGTTAGCATTGACATTAATAAAACATATTTTAACAAACAATTAAAACAATCAAAACTTGGCTTACCACAATATCTTCAACTGCCT
Source organism: Phalacrocorax aristotelis (assembly GCF_949628215.1). NCBI lineage: Eukaryota > Metazoa > Chordata > Aves > Suliformes > Phalacrocoracidae > Phalacrocorax > Phalacrocorax aristotelis. The sequence goes on along the minus strand of NC_134276.1, from coordinate 106,886,312 downwards.
ATCGATTATCTTATTTGAAATGCCATTTTCATTCTTGACTATACTGGACTACTTAATAATTAATTGTGGTTATCAGTTATTTGTCTATACAATTACTTAATGGTATAAAAAATTCATTTGTGCTTTGAAAATATAAACCATTATTGTGATTTGACAAAATAATTAAAATTTCATGATAGATATTTCTAACGTCTTCACCTACAAGAAAGAAAATCAAGTTGAAATAGCCTTCTGTTCTTTGGCTCATGCCTTCATATCCATTGTAAACTTTCGCCTTTGGAACTGCACTTGAACTCCTAAATGAGTGTGCTCAGTTACTGGTAGTAAGAAGAGTATTATCATGACCACATTCCCAGTTGTGTGTCGGGGAATACAGATGTTCAGGTAAAAGCAAGACTCCCACCTCAGCTTCTCCACCTCCAGACACCTGGTGACATCCTGCAGGTGAAGGTCCCCATTGTAGCTATTCATTTGCCCCAGCTGCATCAGTTTCCTGCAAGGATCTCCAATCCTAGAGCCTGATCCCCCATCTTCATAAACTGTGACTCCACCCATGCCCACCTGAGAGGAACTGTTCACCTCTTCATTTTCGTACTCACTAATATATCCTGACCTGGCATTTCTTTTATGGCTAGAACCAGAAGGTCTAGTCCAACCTCTAGATGGATTTCTGTGGGTGGTGTGAAGTGTAGTTAACAGGTTGAAAAGCAAGCAGCTGAGCTGGTGTTATATGCTGCAGCAAGTTATGTCCAGTTAGCTGATCAACGTTATTTCTGTTTAGTCATAACTTCTGGAATGGAGGTACTTGCCAGTGGTAGAGACAGTTATATTTATATTGACAAAGTCAGAAGAAATTAGTGCCGAACACTGTAATGGAACTTAAATGTAGATCAATATTGATCCACAATGACTTGAGAAGTATCAAAAAAGAAGAATTTCTCAATCTGTGAAGGGAGTGGGGTTTTTCCTGAGTTTTTTTTTTCCTCTGTCTTGGCTACAAACCTATTTGGGTAAGCAAAAATTTGGTGTCCTGTAGTATTTTTCACTGTAGCAGTGGGTAGCAGCCGAGGCTCTTTAACTAGCCTTAGCGTACCAGTTAAAGCCAGTTTGGGATAGGAAGTAGTAATAAGCAAGTCTTCCCAGTCATTACAGAATCAGTTTTGATCTGTAATCTCTTTGTCTGGTACCAGCACTGAAATTTGTGATGGATACTTTTTAGGATAACACTAAAATTACAGTATTGGTCTCTATGTAGTATTTGCTCTTCATGATTAGTTTTTAATTTTTACATCTGAATTCCAAGCAATATATAATGGCATGACTCCATAGAAACATACAGCTGTATCTATAAAAATAATAGATTCTTAATTTATAAGGAAACATTTTGATCATCTAATTTGCATACCAAGCACACATATCTAGAGGTGCTAGAATTTCTTCTTTAGATAGATATTTACAGTTGATTTAAAGGCATCTTCTGGCAAACTGCATCTCTAGTTATTTTTCCCCAAGTGACTCATTACCTTTTTTCTTCATGAAATACAGAAAGAGTAGAATTTAGGTAAAGAGCACATTTTAGTATTTTGGTTTTAATAGAAAAAACATATCGATATACTTCGTTATGCAGGGGATGAGAAAAAAAAAAATATTTTTTTTTTTTAAAAATCAGTAGTAAATAATCCTGTGTATGCTGTGCTTTTTAGCTCTATGAATACACATAATACTGAAAGAATCCAGATTCCGAATGTAAAGCATGACTGACAATAGGGTTTCTTCAGAGAATCTAGAGGAACAGATAAGATCTTGCACAAGCGTAAACCAGACCAAAGATCTTGCTGGAAAGATCCATTAATACCTAAAGGCATAGTTTAAGATATGGATAAATATATAGGTATCTTCTTATTTAACCAAATATGCAGACATACCCATTCTACACATGGTTGCCTTTAATGGCACAGGAGAGTGGCTTTTGTTCTAGAAACTATGCTTGTGTGACTGGTACATGCTGAAACCTCATGTCACACTGCTCCTATTCTTCCAGACTCAATGTATGTGGAACAAAAACTCTTTCACAACGAAGTAAGAATAATTTGCATGCCCCTCCTCTTCTTTTCCCCCCCCCCACAAATCTCCACAAAGGAATCTAGTACTTTAGTACAGTAAACACAAACACTAGGGAAGGACACTTTAGTAAAGACCTAGAACTAGTATTTTCTAACCACAACCAGCAAAATTAGGTGAGACGCTGTGATTTCCTTTAATTACAATTCTTTTCTTGACCTTGTAAATAGTTATAGAGTGCTAAGGGTCAAGACAAAGTCAAAACACTATGATCTGTGTAGTAGATAAATCTTTCTGTGCATGATGGCAGGTGTCTTTTTAAGGATCATCAATAAAAAATGCTTCAGAAATGAAATCTTAAATACATTTGAATGTGTTTTTCTTTTAAAGTATTCATAATTTTTTTGTAGCATTATGACACAAAATAGTTGATCCTTGATTACTTAGATACCAGAAAGTAAGTGTAAACACTATAATCCCTACTTCTGGTGCTTGCAAAAAGTTTGGGACATAAGAATAAAATATTTTTATTTTCAATTAATAAAATTCCAACATAGCAAAGTAATTACTCTTGTTGGTACTTAGCTAGATGAAATCAAATGGTACAAAGGGTTGCCTATAAGAATCCATATTAAGAGTACAATGTATTTGGGTATCAGTACATAGTGGTCTGTCTATTCAATTTTGTTGACACGTTACGCAAAAATAAAATGTGATCAGATTCAGACATTTCTCAAATTTTAAAAAGGAAAGTGATTCTTGGAATATTTTCATGTCATATTTCATAGATTTTTCTCTTTTCCCCTCTTCCTTGTATTCTGCACTTAAATGTAAAGGTATCAACTCTTTGTCTTTTTCCAACCATTACAAAAAATGCCAAGATTAGAAAGCCCCAGGTGATGGTACACCAAAGGAACAATTTTCTGCTGAACTGCAGTTCTCTATGAACTTCAAGACAAACTTAAAAATTCTACTGAAAATAACAATTTTGTATGAAAAGCATCACCTTAGATTCCCTCATTTTACTTCTAGGTTAATTTATTCTTGAATGCTCCTCGTCATATTGTTTCTTATTTTCATCCTCACATCTTAGCTTTGTGTTATTATTATATAGTTTGCACAGATTACAGGATATCGTTCTAGTATGATTCATCAGTGTTTGAAGTTGGGTCAGGGTTGACATGTTTGGGAAACTTGCAAAGATTTCTATGAATTCACTTTCCCAAGGCAGCTTCTTTTTCTTTTAATAATCAGTAAACTAGATATTTTGATAAATAATCAATAGCTACACAAACCAATAAAATAAAAAGACTTACACTCTTTGGTATATGTTAAATTATTTTCTGCAGCTTTTTCATATTTCAGCCTTCTTTGAGACAGAATAAAGAATATTCTGGGCACCAAGGAAGCTCCTTCCTTGATAGCAGCCGTGCAGTTTTTGAGAGCTCATGCAAATACAGAAACAAACAAACAAAAAAAAACCCCAACCAAATAAAACTTTATGTATCTGTGCCTGTATGTTTTTATACAACTTTTGTTATTTGCTTTAAGTGCATCTTAATCTCCAGAGAAGACAAAAACCTATTTAATACAAGTACTGTTGTAATACTGCATATAAAATGTCAGTCTAGGTGATGCTGAGAGATTATACATCTGCTTTGTAGATAACAACTGAGGAAGCACTAATTATGATTCAGTATTCTTGCAGGGGGGTTGACCCCTTTCTCTATGGCTTTAATGGATAATCCTGGGTATTTTTAATTGACTAGATTAAAATTATTAAACAAAACAGCTGTGTGCAGTTATGTATCTGTTTCAAAGACAACAAATGATCCCATGCAAAACATGTTTTGAATAGAATAATTTGAAATAAGGAACAAAACCAGAATCGCTCTTCAAACTAACTGGACCTAAATTAGGTGCAAGTAGACCAGAACTGCTGTATCCAGGGGTCATTTAAATGCTTCTGAATGCCTGAATAAATATTCAGCTACTGCTTTGCTCAAATTACCTTTTAGTCAGACATGTTATAATACTAAAATTCTACCTAAATTTTATAGAGCAAAGATTGAAGAAAACATTAATTTCAAAGTTTGCTAAACCTAATTTGTGACAGAGTGTTGTGGTGTAGCCCCAGTCAGAAACTAAGCACCACACAGCTGTTCACTCACTCCTCCTTGGTGGGATGGGGGAGAGAATCTGAAGAGTAAAAGTGAGAAAACTCCTGGGTCACAGCAAAGACAGTCTAATAGGTAAAGCAAGCCACATGTGCAAGCAAAGCAAAACAAGAAATTCATTCACCACTTCCCATCGGCAGGCAGGTGTTCAGCCACCTCCAGGAAAGTAGGGCTCCATCATGCCTAATGGTGACTTGGGAAAGACAAATGCCATCACTCAGAACGTCCTGCCCTTCCTTCGTCTTCCCCCAGCTTTATGTTGCTGAGTATGACACTATAGGGTATGGAATATCCCTTTGGTCATTTGGGGTCAGCTGTCCCAGCTGTGCCCCCTCCCAGCTTCTTGTGCACCCATCAGAGCATGGGAAGCTGAAAAGTCCTTGACTAATGTAAGCGCTGCTTAGCCATAAAACATCTCTGCATTACCAACACTTTTTTTAGCACAAATCCAAAACACAGCCCCATACTAGCTACTATGAAGAAAATTAACATTATCACAGCTGAAAACAGGATATGAAGATGTAAAACTGGGTAATGAACATGTGCAGAAGATGCTTCTTAAATGTAAGCCACTCTAAAATAAAAACTATTGTGTAGTTTATTATTTAATAGGTGCTATATATAATATTTTATATATATTATGTAAAATATAAAAAATATATATGAGTAATATATGTAAGATATTATTATACAATATAAACTAACTACAAACTTGCTTGGCATTGCCTATCACAAATTCAGGTCCCTTTTTCCTTTACATCCATTCTCACAAAAATCTCTTCTGCTATTTTAGCTGAAAGAATTACTGACTATTCCCACCAAGAAGAGCAATGACATTTGAAAGTGGTTTGAAATACCGCATAGTCTTTGATAAATTGAGATATGTAGACTATGACTGTGGTAATAATTCTGCTAATTTCTATTTTTGTAGAAACAACTTGCTAACAAAAGAGCACATATAGGTGAATAAAGAATTTCTTAAACTGCCACTGGCTGCCTATTAACTGGCAGATCTACATCCATAACTCAAGCTGAAGAAACTAATTTTCATGTAGAGATTCTGAATTCAGCCCCCATGGCAGAGTATCTCAGCCAAGTGTTTCATTCAGAGTTAAATACTCCTGTATTAAAAATGCAGTCTTTAAATATACAACGTTTATGGGAAAGGTGGTTTTTTGTTTTTTTCCCCCAGCATTTTAGGGTGTGACCTTTTGCCAGTGAAACACATAAGACTTGGTGCAGTAAAAGCATATTGCAAAGAAGAATCCCTTTATTTGGCAAACTTTACGCCATAGATTAAGTAATATTTTCTTGTTCTTATATTCTTTCAAAATAACTAGTATAGTTTATTGGAAATTAGAAAAAAAAATTCTTGAAACCTATTCAATTATTAAAAAGTAGGTATGGACTTTGATTCTCATATTAAAACATTATAACTAGGTGTGTACAATTATCTAAACTTTAGTGGCAGTTGTTTAATATAACATAAAAGAAATCACCGAGTTAACTTCAAAAAGACTAGTAATAGGTTCACAAATCGCTTCTCAGTGAAGACATAATTATAAATTTTAAGAAACATACTGTTGAATTGACACAATTGTAATGACATCTCTGTAGGTGGCTCGTATCATGCACTGTTTTATATGCTGCTAGGAGCATAATGACAACATTTGCACAATAGGCCTACGCAAGGATGAGGTAGCATAATTGCAGCATCACTGAAGCATGAATACAGACTAATTAACAAAATTGGAACTGTTGCACTCATGCTCACTTTTCATCTATCTTATTTAATTTACTTTTACATGCTGTTGTGGTCACAGAATTGCTGTGTTTGTTGTCTGAATGTAGCAGATAATATTGTCCGTTTGCTGCCTCCATCTTCCTGTTCACTTTAAACGTATCAGCAGTACAAGCAGGACTCCATTTTATGAAGTGTTCTTCTCTAATATTTTACTTCAGGTTATGCCATAGAAGGTCAATTTTCTCCTTGAATATGCAGAATATTTGTATGTATGCATAAATATGTATATACACACATATCTATATGCGCAAATCTAAATATGTACATATCTCTATATATCCCTTTTCCATGTTTTGCCATGGGCCTGTTGATACTATAAAGCTTATGTTTGTAGGTGTATGTACATATATATGCATGTATATACATATACACAAAACCCCTTATATGAATCACGAATGATTTTCTGTATGTTTATACACATACAAAGTTAAGCCAATAAAGCAATATGCAAGGATAAGTTTAAAAAAAAAAACACAAACAAAATACCCTCTAGGAAATTTAATTAGCTAGTTAAAAGGTATGGCAGGCATTAAAAAAAAAAAGAAAACAAAAACATAAACAAACAAACACCAAATATTCTGTGTTAAGAAGAAATAGTGATGCACACAATAGGTGGCACACAATTTCTGCTCATGCTGTGGTAGAAGAAAAATGTTTTCTGTTGATACTGCTTCTGCAGATGAAAGTTCTGGAAAACAAAAATACCAGAGAATGACATTGCTGTTCTGCAGTGGGTGTAGTGCCACATCAATCTCTACATATTATTGTCAACCTGGGGAAAAAGATCAAACAGGGATCTAAATATTCCAGGTACAGTCCTAGAGTTTTGTTATTGTTTAACACACAGATTATAAGGGGTGCTACGTGGCATGTGTAAGGGCTAAGGAATTCTACTAAACAACTACTTGATTTTTTTCAACAGACTGTATGTTGGCACCAAAATCATTGCCAGATTTCTCATCTGCCTTGGGGAACGTGAATCTGCATCATCACCAGTTAGAAAAACTGCAGTAATTTGTTGTATGCATTTCAGGTTTCAGCAGAGATGTCAGCATTCATTGTTCTGAAGGAATTTGTCAGCTCTAGGCATCAGCCTAGACTTCAGCTATCTCAGTATGTTGCACCTTTCTGTCTGAAACCTTCTTGAGCGAAATAAATCACTCCCTAACCTCTGCAACATTTTGGCAATAAATTGGGTCAACAGAAAGCTGATTCCTAGGGTGAAACTGTTGAAAAGATAAACAAGAATTTGGGAGGAAACAAAAACATATTAAAAAAAAAAAGGAAAAAAAGAAAACCCCATACATAGCAGAAGAAACAGAAATATTTTAAAAGTACCAGATTAATGGCAACAATAAGGAAGCCATTACAGCTTGTTGGATATGTAAAAAAACACTGTCAAATAATGTCAAAAATATGGGAAAAGAAAAATGCTTACCAAAGGTGGGAAGCAGGTGATGTTTCCCACTGAAGGTACAGGACAAAAGACTTCTCTTTAAATGAGTTTTTTTTTTTTAAACTGTTGAATATACACAGCTCAGTTTGCACCAGCTGAACAAAGATAAAATGAAATAATCACAGCTGAAAAAAAAAAATCTTACATGGAAGATCTATTTCATAAATCTCTATAGTTTCTATTGTATTGTCTCAAGCAGTTGGAAGAAACAGGCAGAATGTACCATCTTTGCATTAGTGATGCTGATTAATCCAACTAGAGCAACACTAAGCAACTGCAAAAGGCACCTCTGAACATCACTGAATATTCAATTCAATTTATAAGATTGCTATGCATGTTTTAACTCTGCTAATATTAATTGTTAATGATCACCATAACATCTCAGAAAGAAGGCTAGTTACACCACTTGAAATGCTTCTGGCATTAAACAGTGTGGGTTGCCATGAAGACACTTATCTCAAAGAACACCACTGGGTTAACATACAGGCACCACACACAGTGAGCTTTAGTCGGATTTTCTGCTTTATTGTTTGTCACATGTTGATTTTCACACTCTTGACTTGCAGCATCTGTGCTTTTGTGCTGAAGAATCCTGCTGCTGGATTCTTCCTCATACTCCTACAACTAGATCACATAACAGGTTGCAGAACAGGGAAGGGCAAGATTGAATTTTTTTGCCTGACTAATTTCAGTTGCTTTGCATGGAATTAATTCTGGGTTTTCTAGAAGACACTATAAATTTTCTCATTCTAGATTCTAATCATTATCTGGTCTCCTGTCTGGGATTCAGCTTTCAATAATTCTGACAGCCTTAGATCATGCAAATTCTTCTATTTTCACCTTTTTTGAATTCTATATTTAAAAATAATTTTTTTTCACATTTCATTTTATATAGAATCCATTTTCTATAATAGAAGTACATATATTAAATAATATTTTCTGTATTGTCTTCTTACTGTAACTATGAAAAATATCTGCTTTAGAACCAGCTGTTGCTGTAAATAAAGAGACTCTTCCTTTCCGCCATCAGCATTAGTCATCAATTGCTTACAGACATAGTATGAAGCTTCCTTTAACCTTCTCTGATACTCTGATATATTGACATTATTTTGGTTATGATGAACCTTCCTCTCTTCTTCCATTCTAACAATATTTCAGTGGGTATTTTATTCATAATAATCTATGTTTAGAAATCACTCATGATTAAGGTCCATCTCAATTAGTGGTAAGTTGTGTCTGATCAGCATCGTAATGAAACTTTTGTAAATAATCAGACACTGGCTACAAAAAATCTGAACGCCTTTTTCCTCAGTTTCACATAAACTACAGAATTCGTTTCCAGGCAAAAGGTGAATGAACAGAAATGACTTTGTACCTTTGGAAAGGTTAGTTATAAGTGCTTGAACATAGGCTTAGGAGGTAAACATTTTCCATTTTATTAATTATTGCATATACATGTCTTAATAAAGGTAAAATGCTTTTATTTACTTTCTTGTATCTCTATCATGTTCATGTTGCTACTATTTATTAAAGTACTTTGAAATTGTACCACAAAATTAAAAGACATAATTGTTATTATTCTGGAAGTATAAGGAAAAATAATTAATGATGAAGAATATACAGCTATTGGTCAGAAAAACGTGAATCAGGTTTTTAAAAATCACTAGTTCCACAATTCTTAATTTCACTGGGGTTTTTTTAGGACGTAATAACTTTGCTTCATCTATCAATGGCATTTCAGAAACAACAGGTACCGGTAAGACAAGATTTTTTTAACAGTAAATGCTATCTGATGTCATACTATTTAAGAACAAGTGATGGACAAATGACTACTTTACCTTTGAAAGTCAAGACAGTAGATAATTCAGCACTGGTCTGAGGAACTGCATGGGGACTGCATGCTTCTTAAACCCCAGTTAAATATTATGTCTCTGTTTTCTCTCCCTCCGATCCCTCCATCCCCATGTCCCCTGTGTCCCCCCCTCATTTTTTCCAAAACTCATTTTATTAACCTATATAACTGATAAAATAATAGCCTTTGGTAATGTGATGGGTTCACCCCAGCCAGCAGCTGCTAAGCACTAGAGAACTGCTCACTCACCTTTTCCCTCCAGTGGGACAGGAGAGAGAGAATAAGAAGAGCAAAAGTGAGAGAACTGGTTGTTTGAGATAAAGACCATTTAATGAATGAAGAAAAAGGCGGGGTAGGGGGAGGCGGTGGGGGGAAGCAAACAGTGCAAAGGCAGTCTCTCATCATCTCCCATGAACAGACCGATGCCCAGAGAGTCTCTAAGCAATGGCTACCTCCCAGACCAGCCTCCCTCATCAATATGTATTGAGAAACATGATGCTGTATGACACGTATTTGGTCACTTCAGGTCACTTGTCCAGGTTATCTCCCCTCCCAACCTTTCCCCTCCACAGCCTACTCCCTGGGAGTGGGGCAGAGTGAGTAACAGAGAAGGCCTTGATGCTGCACAAGCACTGTTCGGCAATAGCCAGAACACTGGTGTGCAATCAACATTGTTTGGTCACAAATCCAAAACACAGCACCATACAGGCTGCTATGAAGAAAGTTAAATCTATGACAGCCATATGTATATATACTAGCACTGCAGAGAAAACAGATTTCAATTATAGCCTTTTTATGAGGATAACTGCTGTTAAAATACAGGATATTTTTTTAATCATGTCTGGCTGTTTAAAAAAGGCACAGAAATTAGAACACAGTGTATGTTTCTAGATCAGCTAGGGAATATATTTTGAATTTCTGAAACCGTCACAAACACATTTTTCAAGACTTTTTCTAAGACTTTATTCCCTACATCACTATTACCTTCTTGGTTCTCAATTTGTATAGGTGAGAAAGTCTGAGTCAGAAACCTTCAGTGATCTGTTCTTCCAAGTACAGCAGAAGTGAAAGAAAAAGACAGAAGCATACAATACAAGACTTACTGAACAATGAGAATTGTGCTGCATATGTAAGGCTGGTGTCATGGTTTAGCCGGCAGCTCAGCCCCACACAGCTGCTCGCTCACTGCCCCACCGGTAGATGGGGGAGAGAATCAGAAGGGTAACGCTCCTGGGTTGGGATAAGAACAGTTTAATAATTAAAATTAAAAGAAACAGCAACAGAAATGCAATGTAAAGGAGAACAACGAGAGGCGCAAAGCCCCGGGGGAGGGGGGAAGGGAGGGGAGAGGGGGAACGAACCGCCGAAACAAACCGCACGCGCCGCAGCCACCCGCCAACCCAAGGCCGCACCGCTCCCACGCTGCCACTGCCCCCCCCCCAATATACTGGTCCTGGTGTCACATGGTATGGAATGAACCTGCCATTGGCCAGTCGGGGTCAACCGCCCCCACCATGGCCCTGCCCCTCCCAGCCCCCCCCAGCCACGCGGCAGAGCGCGGGAAGCTGGAAAGGTAGCCGACCCCCACAGTGAGGAGAATTAACCCCTTCTCAGCCAAAACCAGCACAGCTGGCAAACAGCATCATAATTCTGTGCTAAAGAACATTATCAGTGTTTGCTACAAAAAAAATTATCAGCCAAGTTTCCTCAGTACTCTATATATGGAAAAGAGCATTTATCTTTTGCTGCCATATTGCTCAATACAGGAAGTACTCCCTCCAAAGCAATGAAACAGAAAATCCAAATGACCCATTAACAATATCTACATAGCATTATTCCCTCACCTAAAGATAAGCCATTTACTAATCAGTGGCAAAATCTAAATGAAAAGGAAGACCAGCAATGCTACAAGTCACAATGAAAAAAACCAAAACAATAATGCTCTCACTGCGACAGAACTATCCCAGCACAGAGAAATGCAGAAAGACTGTGGCAAACACACAAACCACAGGTGAAAATCTCCAAGGAAAAGGTACAGTCTTAACTCAGAGCAACACCTAGACACTCAAAAAGACAGAAGAATGACTGCGAAAAGCAGTTTACCATCTAACTGTCTCAAAAAAAAAAAAAAAAAAAAAGAATGCTATTGCCTTTAATGGGAACCATGAAAGATTTATATTTATGTTTATGAATAAATTTCCTGTGATATTGAAGACATGCACCATTGTCAACCCACTTCATTTCATTTGCATAATAAAGGTTTGTACTAGATTACAGTCATCACCCAAAACTGGAACAAGGGCATACCTGTAAATAACAATGCAAAGGGTCATTTGAATCTGACACATCACTAAAATAGCCTACAAGGTGAGTGGGATCTTACTATCCAGAACAAGAAGTTAACCGAGATAGAAAACAGTGGTAAAGGATTTCATGTCCCCAACAAAACAGAGTTCTTTTTTAAAGGAAACAGAATAATAGCAAAATAAAGTCCCCAGGCAAATTCTAATCTCTACTGAACTACGTTAAATGAAGGTCAATCAGTAGGGAAGGAAAGAAATAGAAATGTCGTCTACAGGGGCACAGAAATACAACTACAATAGCCTTGAAAAAGGTAATCTGAAATTCCAGCAAGCTATTTAGGTCACAGCAGTAGAAGAGAAAAGCTTGACTTGAAGTATCAGCTATAACTCACAGTAAGAACCATGATGGATGAGGCCCAGTGGTTTCATGAATACACTGTTTGAATAAGCACTTTAATGTCTATTTTTTCCAAAGGAATTAATTGATAAAAGTCAATTTATGCATCCAAGAAAATAAACCACATGGCTCCTAGTTTATAACCTGGTAACACCAGAAATATGAAATGTGAGGGTTGCTTGTGAATAAAACACTATTGTTATCTTCCCAGTGTTATCTCTGGGAATTATTTCCATCTCTCACAAAGACTCTTCCAAAGCAGCTCTTCTAAGAGATTGTTTTGAATCACTAGAGGTTTACGCTGATTCTCTTGTACTGTAGTACATACCAAATATCATTCTACAGCAAATCCCAATGGATTTGACACCTACTGTGGAATACCACAGTCACAAATAAATCAGTTGGCACTTAGTAGCATTTATGCTTACTATCTAACTTGAGCTCCACATTTTCTCTTGAAAGTTAAAGAGATAGACCTTTATGGTGACAGAAACAAAACATGAATCCGTGCTTTCTACCTCTGTCCCCTTAATCCACTCATTTTATTTTTAGGGCTATTCTTTCAAGCATTGAAGACTTTTTTCCAAAAAAATGTCCTTAGGACATTATTGTCCTAAATAAAGCTAACATTTCCAAATGAAATCCCAACTCACAAACAATTCCACATTTTTTTTCTTTTCAGTCTCATTTTAACATCATTTTACATTGCTTTCATGTAATAAAACCTGTTCTTATTGTGAAAGGGAGAAAAACAGGCCTCCCTAAGGTTACATCTTGCATGAAATGTGGTCAGATATTTTGTGACATACTATAGTTTCTGTCTTCAGTGCATAGCAGTTGCTGTCCCATGCAATGTAAAGATAAATACTAATGTTGTCCAAAAAGTGGATTCAGTACCCGGTGTGCAATGAGTCAATAATCATACACTCAGGAGGCACATTGCTTATTTATTTCAGGGTTGCGCAAGCCTGGGTACTCGGTGGTTTTCGACAAATTGAGCACACCGAAGCCAGCTCCTTCATCATATTTATTCAATAGATTCATACATATTCTGCCTATCTAATCCATACTCATTGTAATCTACATCAGTTGCATATGGCGTTAAGTCTATTCTCTTGGTTCCACTTCAGATCCTTCTGCACATCTTCCTCTCTTTGGGGATCCATGGTGGTCTCTGGTGTCTTCACAGATGAAGTACTAAACCCTTTTTATCCATATATGGTCACATGTCACCTAAGGACAACTCAAGGGTATTTTGTTGTGCCAGCTCTCCTTTATTTTCTTCCAATAGGAATGTTTGTCCTTGATTAAATGGATAATGCTGATGGCCAAGATCTCCTGCCTTTAAGCTTAGGTTAAATATTAAAACCTCAAACACTACATAAACAACACTTGATCAAAAAGGAGTTTAGATTCACACTAATTAAACATAGATAATACCTCTTCTTTCCAAGGGGGGTTGTTCCCTTACACTAAGAATAATTAAATAAGTTAGAAAGTACAAAGTTTTCTCTGCCCTCTCCTTTTTTTTTTTGTTAGATTATGTCTTTTCCTAGAAAGAACAGCATAATTTTGAAATTATCCATTAGTACCATTATATAATGCACTGTGGGATTGTCCCTAAACAAGGATTCTGCCTCAACCTCCACTTTCAAGCATGAATTATTAACAGGTCCTCAGTATGGAATTTTAAAATCTGCTCTGGTTTTATTCAGAACACCCTGTATCAATTTAGGAATATAAAAACACGAACTATGTTACCAAAAAAATGAAAAAAATAATGTTTTTCCAAAGAAGCCCTGGCTAAAACCCCTTGCACTGCAGACGCTGATCTCCAAAGTACCTTAAACTGAGACATCATCAAAAGTTTATATCCTCTCACTGCATACCACTGAGTATCAAACAGGTGTGATAATATAACCAATTACCTTTACTGCTCAGATACTGCATAATAAAATCAATGGGATAAAGAGAGTAAAAAAACATGGGAAGTTATATATGTTATACAGTCAAACGCTAACAATGAAAATGGTGTCATGTCCACCCTTTGCAATGATGTCATGAGTTCATAATCCTGGTCATAAGAGAATAAATCTCAGAAAGGGACAATTAGTCACAAATTTGGTTAATTTAACATCTTTATCTTCAAAGAACACAAGTCACTTTGTGATGTAACAGTCAGCGCAGCAGTGACTTGCAGGTAAGAACGGTACAGGCAGCAGAAATGGGCTGTGAATGGGTAGCCTCTGAGAAGAACAGCTGATTTCCAGAGAAGGATAGGGGTGGGAAGACAGACAGTGTGGTGGGTTGACCCCACCTGGCAGCTGAACCCCGCCCAGCTGCTTGCTCACTCCCCTACCAGTGGATGGCGGAGAGAATCACAAGGCCAGAGGTGAGAAAACTCAGGGACCAATATTAAAACAGGCAAGAAACAGAAATATGGCAGCTTAAATAAGATTCAGTAATGATTTAGTAGAAGATGCTAAAGGTTTCCAGAATACTACCCTTGCCTTTGAAAAAGTTTATTTATTACTTAATTATGATGTTATTTCATTATCTCAAACCTGAATAGGTTTCAAGATTCTTTTTTTCTAATTTCCAATAAGCTATACTAGATATTTAGAAATACTATAAGAGCAAGGAAGTATTACTTAATCTATGGCATAAAGTTTGCCAAATAAAGGGATTCTTCTTTGCAATATGCTTTTACTGCAAACCTGCTTTCAGGCATTTCAGACATTAAAGATATTTATTATTATTTCTGACACATTGTAGACACATCAGTGTTCTGCATAAGTGATGCATTATATCACCCAAAACACTACGATGCAACATGCCAAAATTGAATTAAATATTTTTTGTCTCACATAAATTTTAATTTCTTTAAACACTCACAAAGAGTTAAAATATATAAGATAGCTGCTTTTAAATTAAATTGCATTAAGAAAAAATCAGGCACAGGAAACCACATCAGGTCGGCATGCTTTCATATGTATGAATGTTTTTTTTTCTTCGAGAATGTGATTGGATGCAATTTTTTGTAAGTGCCCAGATAACATAAAGCTGAGCAGTTGCTCGGAAGCATTATAACAGCTATCATTTTTCCACTAGTGTTAGTTTAATGTACTGTACTACTAAAGTCAGGACTCTAAGCGGCATAACAAAAACTCTTGGCAAATTCAAGTTCACCAGTCCTATGCAAATGTGCATTCTATAAAACACAGTTTGCTGTATGCTGATGGTGCATGAGATACAAAGTCCTACATTCTTGTCTCACTGACTATATTTCACATTTTTAGCTGCAGTCAGTTCTTGAATGTTCCTTTTGTTAAACTCGATTTTTAGAAGCAAACTATAATCCTGACATATTCTGGTTAAAAATAACAGAAAACATATTTTTCTTATTCTGCTGCTGTTCACATTTCATGTTTTTGAAAAAATACTGTGACAAATTATTTTACAATGAGGTTTAATATTTTTCTTTTTATTTCTAACCAGTGTAGTGAAACTGATGGATTATGTCCTTTGCTGTTGTATATGAATATCACTCCTCGGACTTCTCATGGAGTTATGCAGGATATACCCACTGGAAGACCTGTCTTCATAAACTTGCAGACGCATAGTTAATTAAGTAGGACAGCTGAAAAAAGTCATATTATTCTAAGCCCTCTCTGCTCAAATTTGTACTGGTTTCAGCTAAACAGTATATTTGAAACAGCTTGGAGAAACCACAGTAAGGAATTATGTAAGTAAGCCAGTATAAAACAAACTAAAAAGTTTTTTCATGCAATTTTGCATTGGTTTAACTAAATTAGGCTTAGAGTTTTGTCCCTTCTTTCACACCTGCTTTTACATTTTTTACAGACTGATGGAAAATGCAGTCTCCTACATATCACTTATTCTTTTAGGCATCTTGATCTCTTAAATACATTTCTCTTCCTTGTAGGTGTCTCTTCCCTTTACAACACCTCCTCTTCCCTCTGTTTTACTTGTGCAAGTTGAATTTCTTTCTGCCAGGTAACAAAACCTACCCTGTGGAAGAGCATCTTCTCAAATCACACTACCTCACATCTCACACAGGAATATGTTGTTCCTAGCCATACGACCTGCAACATTTCCCTGGAAGGAATGAATTGGACATCAGCAATAGTTCATTTAAGGCATAATGAGCCACAAAAAGTAAGTAGGTGGTGCAGCTTGTCAAGGGAACAGCTCCAATTGCAATTTTTCCCAGTTACTCTGACAGAAACTATGACATTGCCAAGCCTAGTCCCAAGGGTCTGGATAGATAATGCCCAGCTGAAGGACTTCTTCAAGCAGAGTCTCAAAAACTGCTTGAGAGCCTGACCCTCCCCTTTCCTCTCATCTCTTATTTTGAGCATTTCTCCAATAGATGGTAGAATATATAGGAAGTGACAGTAAGATAGGGACAGTCAGGCAAAGCGCAGAATAGAGTTATTTTTCTTGGGGTAAGGACAATCTTTTAGATTAGTCTCTAAGATTGACTTTCGTACTCTCCTCCTCCTTCTATGTTTTAAAAGAAATGACTGAGGTGTGGATCCGTGAAGCAATTATTTGCACCCTCAGACTAGAAGATCACTTGGGTATCTGACCCTGAGCTGTGATTTCCACTCCACTATCCAGACATGCACAAGGTACAGACTGAAACATATAGTCTGGTCTAAGGCCCTTTATAGAGTTAGCCCAAATTAGTCTGTACAAAAGTTGTTGCTTTGTATAACTGTCAGGTCAGAATTAGAATCAGCAATAAACCATATACATTTCTATAACCTGGACACTTGCTATTAACTGGGTTGTCTGTCTTCCACATGACTTTCTCTGTTGCTAGGGTAACACACTAAAAGGGGCTTACAAATGAAGGATGAGGAACATGATTCAGGGTAGTAACTATGCTTTCATTGAAAATACTTTAAAAGGAAGGAAACAAGATTTGTCTTGCTGTTAGGATGATATCTAAGTTTAAAAAAAACAAATGGAAGAAAGACTGTCCAGGATAGAAGCAAGATGAAAGAACATTTATATTTTTTCACCATCTTTCAGAATTTTATCATGGATTGAATATCAAGCTGGCAAATTCTAAAACATATACTCTTTCAAAAAAATATTTAATTTCTATTTCATTTTACCTAAGAATTACATGGTTTTGAACCTTTGGCCACTAGCATTACTTGGTGGTAATAACAAAGGAAACTTTTACCTCCATCTCTAAGGAAAACATGGCAGCAACTCTGAAAATCATGAAAAGGTGGAAGGCTAAACTACTCCCTTTCAATCCACTGAAGGACTAGGAAGTACTTATGCAGACAAAAGTGGGCTAAATGATGGAACTTTCTTGTCCATGAAATAGCTTCTATACATTATAAGACTTAATTTCACCCATCACTAATGTGCAGACAGTTTAGTATAGCAACATGGCATCTAAGTAATAGCCCAGAAAAGCCCTACAAAACAGCAAGTTATAGCAAAGGAGAATCTTCTAGTGAAGATATAGACTAAGTGATGAGTTAACCTTGGCCAACAGCCAAAAGCCCATCCAGACACTCATGCACTCTCCCTTTCCAGTGGCACGGGGCAGAGAGTAGGGTGAGCAACTCATGAGATGAGATAGACAGGGAGACAGTTTACCAACTACGGTTGTGGGCCTGACAGACTTGACTTGGGGAAAATTAGTTTATTGCCAAATAAAATAGATTTTGGTAGTAAGAAACAAAAAGATAAACATTTAAACACCTTTCCTCCCCTCTTTCCCATGGTCCACTTCACTCCTTCACTGTTGCCTCCTCTGTCTTGTATCTGAGCAGCATAGGGGGAATGGGAGGGGTTATAGTCTCTACATAATAGTTTCTCTCTGCTGCTCCTTCCCTCCTCATACTTCTTCCATGCTTCAGCATGGTCCACTCCATGGGCTGCAGTCCTTCAGGAAAAAATTTTTCCCCAGCGGGGGTCCTCCTACGGCTGCAGGGAATATCTGCTCCAGTGCTATGGAGCACCTCTTCTTCTTCCTCCTTCTTTTCTCACTTTGGTGTTCTCTCTGCTGTTTCTCACCCTATTTTTGTCCACCCCACCCCCCCAACCCACCCACTCTGTCCAGTGGCTTTTTTCCCCTTTCTTTCATATGCTTTCCCAGAGACACCCCACTCATGTCTGATGGCTCAGCAGTGTCCTGTGGTGGGTCTGTTGGAGACAGTTGGAATGAGCAGTCTCTGGCCTCTCCTCACAGAGGCAACCCCTTCAGACCCCTACTGCCAGTACCTGGGCACCTGCACCCAACAGAGACATTTAGAAAGAACGTAACTTTTCTCCTATTGTAAATCATGCTATAGTGGTTTCAGAAACAAGATTTCAGAAGCTTGTTATTTGTTATCTGGACACAGCAATGCAGACCCAATGCTTGGAATTTTCCTCGGGTAAGTGTTCTAGTTGCTGCCTATACCTGTTAAAGAAAAAAGAGCACTTTCATAAGCCCCATGCAAATACACACTTTCAGTCATATAAAATCACTACCAAAAAATATTTGATTGCTGAATCACATTAAAATCTCACCAAGAGGCGATGCTATCATTGTGATTTTTTGTGACACAGTGGAGAGTTCTGTCCCCCAGCCCAACTGATCTTTAAACTATAGTGGAACTCCTAAATCCATTGCAGTACTTTTGTGAATTTAGGCCTGAAATTTCTCAGCCAGCTTTCAGAATTAACTGGTTTTTTGTTTTCTTTTTTCATTCTGGAACGTTCTGTCAGCTGGAAACAGGCAAAGCAAGTAAGGGAGTTTCAGGGAGGTAGAAGAACTTCTTCAGACATATATTTGGTAAAATCATGACCAGAACAGGTGAGAAAAACTTGCAGGGAGCACAAAAAAACCCGAATCTATGTAAGGATTTAAAAATGAGGAGACAGGATTATTCATAATAAGAATACGAAGCAAATATTTCCCAAACAAATTGGGAAATAAACAGGAAATGAAAGAGTAAATTTGGCATCAAAACTACTATGTAATTTGCCCAACAGATTTATCACGATAAAGACATGACTAGGTTAGTAATTTTAAAGGGCAGCACTTTTTCAGGAAGGACAGAAAGGGAAGAAAATAGTTTCACTGAAAATCAAAGATGCACGCTTATTCATGGTTCAAAATATATAGGCAGATTATGTGAAAACAGAGTGGTTGCTACAATGCTGTGACCTGTGACAGAATCCAAATCAAGATTTGGTCGTTGTGAGAAATGGTCAGAATCATTTAAAGCATAGGATTTGGGGGATAAGGAAGATTTTAACTGCCTAGATATCAACAAGAAGGAGAATATGGAAAATTCTAGATATCTTATATATTATTGACAACAATTTCAATGCAAAAAAAGTGATGAAAAGAACTGTAAGAGAAGTGCTTCAAGACTAAAGTCTCACCAGTATTAAAGAGAATGTGGAATATAAATTAATGAGTATGAAATAACACAAAACACAACTTTTAGTAAGGGGAGAGAAGTACAACAAAATAAAAAACAATGGACTTCAAAGAAGGACAGTGCAGTAAAACAGAAAATTATTAGAAAATGACCTGTGGGAAATAAATGTAACCTCTTCTATATTTCCTCATTGCAGCACAAAAGGACAAGCTCAGATCCCCTAGATTCAGCACAACCACCTCACTTTGAGCCCCAGGGCACCTGCCCAGGAAGAGTCAGTCAGTCAGTCAGAGTGTTCAGTGATCTATGTCTTCTCAAAAACAGCTAATCAAGCCATCTAATGTATTAGATGAAAATAATAATGAGAAGCATGAAAAGAAGTGCATGAACATGGAAGGTCTGTCTGTGGACAACTATTCCTGCTTTGGAGTTGGGGAAGGATGAGATTATTTCCTGTGATGTCTTCAAGCTTTACTTGCCATATTTTAAAAATTAGTTTCTTGAAGAGAAAGACAAATATAGAAGCAATCCTGAAGTAAAAAAAAAAAAAGTCTCCATAATGTCCTCCTCAAGTTAGTGAGAATATCGTAGTATATTTCTCACTTCTTATATATAAAGATTCTAAGCTAACATTTTATTAACATATGCAATATCCATTTCTTAAGGTTCTTTTACATTAACTGAACAGATCCATATTTAGCTCCTTAGTGATCATGTATTTGCATTTATCTTTTAATGTTTTATCATCTATAGAGCTTTGCCGAGAATTTGTTTTATCTAAATCCTTTGGAGGCAAAACCTCAGCTATCCCTAATGCGTAGAGGCAATTACGCAAACTTGGCCCTATGGCTGCTAAGGAGATTACACGAGAACTACTTAAAATGCATGATAAAGTAATCTGTCACTACACAATAATCCATACATTGTTGCATAGACATTCAACAGTGAAAGGATCTAACCACGCTCTTAAGATGATGCAAATTACAGAAATAATGACTGAAGATGCATAGAAAAATGAGTCTTTCCAATTTTAGAATGAACCTCCCAAGCTAATTCACATTGTTTTTGGAACTAGACTTCTCTGGGGGTGGTTGTCTGGTAAGCATTGATAAGTTGCTGTCACCAATTTAACAGATAAGAAACTATGTTACTGTGTACATTTTCTTAGGTTCCTTTCTATAACCCCCTTAAAATGAGAACACATACACAGCCAATTAGCTCTTTCAGAACTTTTTTTTGAACTTTTCATAAGGTCTGTTTATTAAATAGTAATCAGCAACTGAGCCAGTAGATGCTTATTTAGTCAAAAGAAACCACTGAAAAAAAGAAGTATGGACAACATTCAGACAAAGCTCAACAGCTTTGAGATAAGCAGACCCAGTTGAGGAAAACAGGGAGAATGAGCTCTACAGAAGATACAAGAAGGTGAAGTTTTATGGTCCCGTTCTGAAAGCTACATCAGTAAAACCTACATTCCAATTCCATGACTTGTTTTCATGACAAAGCTTATAATAAGAACAGCAAATGGTAAACATGAATCAATTTTCACAGTTAGGAAGAAACAAACTTTATTTATTCCCCTAGCTTTCATGCTGGTATCTTGGATGGCATACAGTCACTCAGGAATTCCAGCTTAACGCCGTGGTCCAGTTTGTGTGAGGCTGAGTATAAGTATTTGCAGGATCCAGAGACGAAATCACATGCAAAATTACTGGAAAAAAAAATGCAAGTATACATATAGGAAACAGTTTCATAAGTGAGGAGTACATATAGGGTTTTTGAAAAGGGATTTTTTTTGAGGGAGGATCATTCTTCCAGATTGTTGTTTCCTAATTCTAATAAGACTTTAAAAACTGGTGCTGGAATATGATTTCTATGGATCCTGTTTATTATTTTAAAATATGCTTCATATTCATGAATTTGCATACAAAAACGGTAATGAAGTACAAGCTACAGAATTATGTTGGGGTTTTTTTTCTTTGCCTATGTGGGGATGATGGATAGCCTTATTTCTTTTGACTTTGTTGTTCACTGTTTCTCTTTGAATAAATGCTGAAGATCATAATAAATTCACATCATATCTACAGAACCTCTGTCTGAGACTGAAGGTCATTTGGATATGAGAATACCAACAATTTGCAGAAAGGCCCTCTCTGTCTCTGTTGTCTGGATGCCAATTAAACTGAAATATATCAATTAGTTTATGTAGAATATGGATCCATGTTAAGTTGGTACAGAAACAAACATCTACTTTCTGATATATGGCTTTATGAAAGGAGTCAGTTCACATCAGAGAAATATTTTTCATACTCAGTTTACACTGTGCCTTTCTTTGGCATGCCACTACACTAACCTTTTAGTCTTATGAGTGAACATTAAAACTGTTGCATCCATTAATAACAAATAAAACAATTTGTCCTTCACTGTCAAGGAAATAATGCAGGATCACCTTGAATTCATTAACTGAGTGCCTTCTTACAACTCAGGCAGAAGTCTGGATTATTCATTACACATACAGAAATGTACTTGTTTATGAAATCCTAACATATCTGACACTACACTGTACTGTGGAAGCCCTTACCTTGCCCTAATTTTAAGAAAAAATCCTTTAGGTTGAAATGCTAAGGGAAGATTACTCTGATCTAAGAATAAAAGTGTTTTAAAAGAATAAGCAATTACAAAATAAAACTTTATTGTAATATACAAAAAAAACCAAACAAACCCAGACATGGCAAGGCAGACAGTATGTTCACCAACCACATCAGTTACCACTTAAAAACAAAATCAAGAACAGACTTTTAGAGTCATAACATTTCCAGTGCTCACACACTCATCATTCTCAACACAAGAACCTTCTTACTAGATATGCATTAACTTATTTTATTGAAAGTTCCTAATTACATGGCATGCCAGAGGTGAAATGGAGAAGATTTTCTAATTTTAGATGGTGTATAGACCCATAACAAGCCATGCATGTAGGGTTTGAGAGAGGATTGAGGTATGAGAGAGGATTTTAACCGCTTTAGGTTTGAGAGCTGCTATCATGACCTTGACAATCTCAACGCTGTATATGCAGTCATGGCATGAGGTTCTGGAAGGTGGGGGATACAACTTGGAAAGATATATGCATTATGAGTCTTTCTGTGCTTATACTAAAAAGTCAGCTAGGCATCTGTACCTGATTTACAATGCTGTTGAAAGTCAACTTTCTACACAGCTCTTGGCTTCGTTCCCTTTATAATGAAACATCATCTGTATATCTGGAGGATACACTAATATTGAAGTCCTACAAAAAAAAGAACTGATACAAGAGGTTTTGACTCATCTCAATTCAGTGTCAAAGAGCTGGAATCAAAAATAAACAAATAAACAAACAAAGAAATATATCACCATCAGCTCTTATCAATTTACATACATATATGGTTTTAAACACATATCTATCCTCAATCTCTCCATGTCTGAATAGGTTTGTGATAGGCAAGTCTTGAGGCAATAGATCGATAAGCAAATGTATCATTTGTACAAACAAGCAGAAGAAAATAATTCAGAACATGGGATATACCTAAAAACAATAATAAAATATCAATTCTGTTTATTAAATCCACCCATGATGCTCAGTTCAATTTTACTTTCAGCTATTGCAAGGTCCAGAAAGGCAGTTTGAAAAACTTTGTTGTGTATGACTTAGAATAAGCAACCACAGGTGCTAAACCAGAATCTTTTGTTTAAAAATATAGCAAAGAACTCTATAAATCTCTATTATTTTTCTGTATTTTCCCTCATTCTAATATTATCATTTTCTAATATCTTTTAGAGTATATTTCTCATTAAAAACAAACAAACAAACAAACAAACAACCCTATTTATACCCGTACATCCAATCACAATATTGATATTTTCTTATGGAGAGTTGAAATTACATATGAGATCTTCCAGCCCATTCATCTCTACCAGATCACTCTTGAAGCGTACTACTTTAATGATGTTTCACATTACAGTCAACTCCAAAGACCAGCTAACCTTGCCATGCAGAATATTTTATCTTGGGTTTCTTCTTCAAATTATTCTGGAATATTTTCTATGTCCCTTTATTTTCACTTTGCTCAAAGGGATTTTTGTTTCTGCTAAACATTTTTCCTATAGAAGTATCTTTCTTCTGCGAAAGAGATAAGGGTAACTTAGGCTTTGGCTGTGTTTTTTTTTCTTTTCAGTTTCCTTGTATTTAGAAAGCAAAAAAAGGGGTTGTTTATTCCTCCAACAATAACATCTTGTCCTCTCCACTGTAGCTGTAGTAAGTAAATAAAGCTACAAAAAAAATTTTTAATAAACCTCAGGCAGATTCAGTCAAGACTGTCTCTAATTAATATTTTGGCTCAATTGTTGCAGCTGCTGCAGCCTTCCTGAGCAGCTCAATCAGTGAAAAGAGACTGTAAAAATTAGGAAAATTGATCACTTAGATGAGTGGTTCTGTCCATGCCCATTTGTAGTTCTCTGTCTGTGGGAACAATCAGTGTACCTAGGAGTAACAGTAACAGAAAATAATTTGGCAATTAATACATTTAACACATATATTTTATTATCACACTGAAATAATTATTCTAAATCTCATAAATAAACCTGATGACTTTCCAAAGGATTGATTCTGCACTGGAGACCTGAAATGCATGTTTCCATACACTGCATGAATGATTATTTCAAGTCTGTACCAATCTCCATGCTAGCAGAGGAGTTCAAGCAAGGAGTTGTTACTGAACATAGGACTGTGACCTCTGCGGTCACTTGCAAAATATGCTTACGTGTAGTCTGAGCAGTACACTGAAGTTTGCAATTTATTCTAGTAGGCCTTGAGGTCAGGAAAGAGTTGTATTTTTAAAAAGAAGACATTACTCCCTTTTCAAAGGAAAGAAAATATGAACTAAAACAGATTATCTTATTTTAGGGTAAGAAACTAAATAAATTACTTATAAATCAACCAGAAAATATCTTATTTTCTTCTGGTTATTTGTGTCTATTTTTTATTTCAGAACAAAGTTGGAGGTGGCTTCAGGCTCTCCCAAAGCTTTAGCCATGTAATTTTAGGTATAAGCTATTTCTTACGCCATTACCACCTGCATTTGAGTGGAAGTTATTCTCAGGATTTAAAATCTCTGGTGAACACTGAAAGCAGAAGCAGCAGAGATATGTGTCTACCTGGCTTATATACCTTATTCCCCATCGCTCTCCATTCCTTGCCTTGAAAACAGTCATAACAGTATTGATGAGTAGACTGAAGACATGGAGAAACTTAAATGACTTAATAATTTTACAGTAAGTTGAAAGCAACTAAGAGGAGTAAAGATGAATATATATGGAAAAAGATGTTTGGGTCTTACAGGGCTGGGAGCTGAGTCAGAATGGCTGGTAGACAAAATTGTATCTATCTGACAGCTCACATATATGGGTAGTTTTCTTCTAACCTTCTAAGTTTCCTGAATAGAAGTCCATATAAAATGTATAATTTGTACTTTTTTTTTCCTGAGGTTACCTTTAAGTAATTCTTGCACTGAGTTGCAGTAATCATCTAAGTTTAAAATGCACTTAGGTATTCCTGCTTGTATTCTTTTCTAGGGTTCCCTTTAAAAAACATAGAAAAGGTTGTGCATTTAAATACATTCTTGGTGGGAATAGGTAAAAGGTATATGGAGATATCTTTGCAGAGAGATTAATTTTATTAGTTACCCAAACTCAAGGAGACCTCCATAGTGAAATAGTTCCTAGATGAATATTTAATGTATAACTGTAGCTTCTGTGAAGAATATCTAAGACTTATCAGGAATGGCTATGGAAGAGCTTAAATACATCACAAAAGGGCACTACAAGAGCAGGATCAGCCCAAATATGCTGTATGGGTAGCCACCACTATCCTAACACACCAAGACTCCTAGTCAGTTGCCAGTTTTACCTTGACTGAAGGAATGCTATACAGTCATCCATTATATAATAATTTTCCAAATCTAACTTTAGCAGAGCACTAGACTTTCTTCAAGTCTCAGATTCTTTAGCTCCTTTTATCACTCCACTATAATAACATACATTGCACTATTTCTAGAAATTATCATGAGGGTTATAAAGAGTGGGATCTTTCCTTCTCTATGATTTTCTTTCATAAGATATTTTTCACTGGTAAAAAAAAATAGAAATTTTATTTATAATTTAGGTAAACTCACACAGAATCACAGAATCACAGGTTGGAAGGGACCTCACGGATCACCTAGTCCAACCTTTCTGGGAAGAGCACAGTCTAGACAAGATGACCCAGCACCCTGTCCAGGCAATGTGGCCAAGACAACCACTTCCCTGCGGAGATTATTCCAATGGTGACTGCCCTCACTGTGAAAAAATTTCCCTCTCGTGTCCAATCGGAATCTCCCCAAGAGCAACTTGTGTCCATTCCCCATTCTCCTCTCCATGGGACTCCTTGTAAAAAAGGAGTCTCCACCTTCTTTGTAGCTACCCCTTAAGTACTGGCACATGGTGATGAGATCTCCTCTGAGCCTCCTTTCCTCAAGGCTGAACAAACCCAGCTCTCCCAGCCTATCCTCCTATGGCAGGCTGCCCAGTCCTTTGATCATCTTGGTGGCCCTTCCCTGGACCCCTTCCAGCCTGTCCACATCCTTTTTGTAGAGCGGGGACCAGAACTGTACCCAGTTCTCCAGGTGTGGCCTGAGAAGCGCTGAGTAGAGTGGGATGATGACTTCTTTATCTCTGCCGGTGATGCCCTTTTTGATGCAACCCAGCATCCTGTTGGCCTTCTTGGCCGCCGCAGCACACTGTTCGTTCATGTTGAGCTTCCTGCCCACCAGGGCCCCCAGGTCCCTTTCCACAGAGCTGCTCTCCAGCCAGGTGGATCCCAGTCTCTGCTGCACTCCTGGATTATGTTTTCCCAGGTGCAAGACCTCACACTTGTCCTTGTTGAACTTCATCAGGTTCTTGCTGGCCCACCCTTCCAGCCTATCCAGATCTTTGTGAAGAGCAGCTCCGCCTTCTGGAGTGTCTACTTCCCCACTCCATTTGGTGTCATCAGGAAATTTCATCAGGCTACACTTGATGCCGTTATGCAGATCACTTATAAAGATATTGAATAACATTGGGCCCAATATTGATCCCTGGGGGACCCCACTCATGACAAGTTGCCAGCGGAAAAAGAGCTATTTACCACCAGCCTTTGGGTGTGGCCTGTCAGCCAGTTCCCCACCCACTGCAAGGACCACTTGTCTAGGCCATCACGCATCATTTTCTCCAGGAGGAGGCTGTGGGGAACTGTGTCAGAAGCCTTGGAGAAGTCAAAGTAGACAATGTCCACTGCCCACCCCATGTCAACCAGGCAAGTCACTTTGTCGTAGAAGGCCAGCAGGTTGTCAAGCACGATCTGCCCTTAGTGAAGCCATGTTGGCTTTCCCAATCACGTGCTTCGTTTGACTTGTGATGGCCCCCAGGAGGATTTGTTCCATAACTTTCCCAGGGATTGAGGTAAGGCTGATGGTTCTACAATTACCCGGATCGTCCCTTGAGCCCTTCTTGTAGGGAGGGGAAACATTTGCCTTCCTTCAGTCCCCCGTTCTCCATGACTTCTCGAAGATTATGGAGAGCGGCCTTGCAATCATATCAGCCAGCTCTCTCAACATGCTCAGGTGGATGGTGAAAGGGCCCAATGATTTGTAGGGGTCAAGTTCCTGTAATAATTCACGTACTAACTCTTCCTTCACCAATGGTAGGTCGGTGTTTGATTCAATCGGCTATTTTGTTACCAAAGCCTGGGACCCTACAGTGCTGGTCAAGAGAGAGGCTAAAAAGCTGTTGAGGACCTCTGCCTTTTCTCCATCATTGGTCATTGAATCTCCTTTTCTGTTTAACAGTGGGCCTATGCTATCCTACTTTTTCTGTTTATGGTTGACATGACTGAAGAAAAGTTTCTTGTTATTTTTATCTCTACAGCCAGTTTCAATTCGAGTTGGGCTTTTGCTTTTCTGCCTGCGTCTCTGCACTCTCTGGCAGTGCCCTTGTAGTTCTCTGCAGATAATCCTCCACATCTCCATCTCTAGTATGTTTTCCTTTTGGATTTGAATAGACCCATGAGGTCATCGTTGAGCCATGGGGGCCTCTTGCTCCGCTTACTTCCCTTTCCTTTGTGGGGCATAAATTGGCTTTGTGCTTCCAATAGAAAGTTCTTGAAGAATTCCCAGCACTCACTAGCTCCTTTCTGTTCCATGGAAGCTTCCCATCAAATCCCTCCCAGCTGAGCCCTGAATGAACTGAAGTTTGCTCTTCTAAAATCTAGAACCTTTGTCTTAGTTCTGACCTTCAGCACACTCAGCAGGATCCCAAACTCCACAATATTGTGGTCTCTACAGCCAAGGCTATCACTGACCGAGATATTTCAAAGCAGGCTTTCTCAGTTTGTGAATAGCAAGTCCAGCAGCGCCTCCTTCCTGGTTGGCACATCTAACATTTGTATGAGGAAACAGTCCTCTACGCATTCCAGGAACTTGGTGGATGACATGCAAGCTGCCATATTGTTCTTCCAGCAGATGTCTGGGTAGTTGAAGTCACCCATAAGGACCAGGTTCTATTGGCCAGAAGCCTGCTTTAGTGCCCCAACTATTACTCCATCAGCATTGTCACCGTGGTTAGGAGGTCAATAGCAGATGCCCACTGCGAGGTCCTGCTTGGAGGCAACACCTCTGACTTTAACCCAGAGGCATTTGATAGAGCAGTCACAATCACCATAGTTGACTTCGATACATTCAAGGTGTTCCTTGATGTCGAGTGCAACTCCTCCACTTCTTCTACCCTGCCTGCCTTTAGGAAAGAACCTATAACCGTCCATTACAATCCCCCAGTCGTTTGAGTTGTCCCACCATGTTTCAGTTACTCCTATGATGTCATACCCTTCTGAGTGGGCATGGAGATCCAGTTCCTCCTGTTTGTTACCTAGACTGTGTGCATTTGCGTACATACACTTGAGGTGATTACTCTTCTCTTTCACCTTTTGGGAGACAGCTAAGGAACAACAGTCACCTCACTGGTTGGCCTGAATTACTCTCCCTGTTGGACATGCTGGTGTGAGCGTTTCCATAATGGACCCCACCCACCAAGTCTTTCAGTTTAA
Source organism: Phalacrocorax aristotelis (assembly GCF_949628215.1). NCBI lineage: Eukaryota > Metazoa > Chordata > Aves > Suliformes > Phalacrocoracidae > Phalacrocorax > Phalacrocorax aristotelis. The sequence continues at coordinate 106,857,690 of NC_134276.1, read as the reverse complement.
AGCCCACCTCACCAAGTTAGCCAGCCTGCTGCCAAAGATTCCCTTACCCCTTCTAGACAGTTGGATTCCATCCCTCCTTAACATGTTGTATTAATTGAAGAACACCCCATTGTCATAAAAGCCAAACCCCTCACGGTGGCACCAGCCACATAACCAGCAGTTGATATACATTATGCACCTATATCTGGCTGCCCCCTTCCCTCAAACTGGCAAAATGGAGGAGAAGATAACTTGGGCACCAATGTTTTTCACTTGTTCCCCCAGGGCTCAAAATTCTTCCTTGGTTTTACCCAGGTTATAGCTCTCAGTGTCATTCATGCCTACATGAAATAGTAATAGTGGATAGTAGTCTGTTTCCCTGATGAGTTGTGGCACCTTCTCAGCAACATCTTGGACTTTGGCTCCTGGAAGGGAGCATGCCTCTCATGACTCCCTCTCAGGTTGGCAGATGGGTGCCTCAGTACCCTTCAACAGAGAGTCACCCACCACGAGCACTCATCGTTTCTTTTTTATGATGTCCACTCTGTGATGCTGGTACAGTTTCCCCTTGCAGGGGACTTTGCAAACCTTGCTTGTGGGTGTCCTCAGTCGTTAAGTCTTCATATCTCTTTCTGATTGTGATGGTGGAGGGTGCAGGCTGATGTGGAATCCTGCTTCTGTGAGTCACCAGGGTCCACGGTGCCTCATTCTCGGCAGCGTCTGCTACTGGAACAATTCTGAAGCCACCTGTCTATCTCTGCCTCAGCTCCTCTAATACTGTGCAGCCTTTTCACTGTTTCCTGCAGTTCAGCCACCTGACGTAACAGGTCGTCAACCTGTGCACACCTCTTGCAGATACTTACTTTTCCATCAGGGGAGGGGTTTGGGCAGTTGCTGCAACCCACTGCCTGTAACTGGTGTGTCCTTTCTTACCAAACCCATCTGGGTGGATGCATCTGACATCTCAGGAGCTTCTGCTGAACGAACAGTTGTTTTAGCTCTGAGGCGAGTGCCCACCATTTCGCCAGAGACCAAAGCACTTGCGAGAACGGTAGGCCTACAGGTGGGCGGCAGAGTACCTCCTTCACGCCCTGCCTGCGCAAACTGCCGTGCCACACTCTTCTGACGTGCCATGCCCTCTTTGCCTGTCCTGGTCGCCACGCTCCTGGTCCTGGTTTGTGCTCCCTATGGGCCACTTAAATCTTCTGCCATTGTTTCTGGCAACGCCCCACACCACGTCAGCTGCATGTCAGCCTCGCTCGCGAGAGCTGCTGGCTCCTGACGGGTCCCTCTACTCATGCTCAGGTTTCCCGGGTCCGAGGAACCGCCTTTCCTGCCTGGATCTAGAGCTGAGCCACAGGACTTGCCCTTGCTGCCATGCTCCTTGCCAGCTGAGGAGCATAGAATTATACGCAAATAAGTAAGTGTATAATAAATGGCCTAATAAATAAAAATGCAACTGAAAAATAATTTCATTACTTAAATATATGTACAATAGTAACTAGTTATTAACTTGCATTCTTTTGAAAATATAAAAAAATTACACAATTTTGGAAAAAAGTTATTTGCTGCTTGGTTTTGTTTTTAAATTGTTACTTTCATCCACATAATGATTTTTTGTTTCTTTTATAGTTGAACAAAAAAGGATATTTACTTATATTTGTTCTCCATATGATGGGCAAATTTATATAAAATATTAGATTAATAGGTCTGCATGCTTATAAATACTGGATGCTATTTTGGTACCTTACAATGGGTATTTCATAGCTAATTTCCATAGAGCATTTCGCTTGATGGCAATCACAAGCTGACAAATTACTCACTGAACAGCTTTATTTTCTGATGTCAATCTGCTCCAGTTGCAATTGTGAATAACATATATATTGAAGATGGGTCTTATGAAGGGTCTCACCTTAATTTATGCAAAACAGCCTTTCCTAGCATCATGGTGAGGTCAGCAATGAATATATGCATAGACTCCTGAAATGCATTTTAAGGGTATGGTATAAGCAGGAAGCCTCTATTACATGAATCTTGTTATAACAGATTGAATCAAGCAAAAACCACTAAAGAGTTTCTGCAGCACACACACAAAGAAGAGTATTTCAGGATATATTTATAGAACTTGGCAATAGATATTTTATTTAGGATTTCAACAGGGTATAACTAAGTTTAATTTTTGGACACTGACTAATGATTCTGAATTTTTTTAAATGTATTGTGTCCTATATAATGCTTCAGTTTGCTTTGACCTCAACTGTATTGCCACAGGGGGCAGTTTATAAATATTATATGTCAGTCTGTAACAAAATAGATGTGAAAGCATCTGCATAATTTCTGAGACACTGGGCTACCTAGGATAATTTAGGGCATTTGTTAAAGAAAGCTTCTCCATTTATAGGTGTTTTAAAACTCATTTTTCTTCATATGACAGAATATTTCTTTTCTTTATTAAAACCCCAAAAAGTTCTATAATAAAGGTCTGTTCAACACTGAAAAATAACACTATGGCAGTGATAGGTCCCTAAGGTCAGGTCTATTGGATAGATGTAGGTCATTGTTTCTCGTGAAATATAATAATTTCTAGAATTCTATCTGGTTTTAGTAGTTTAAAAAAATTTCTGCCACGAGTGTCACAGTTTGCAGTCTTTGTCTTTCACATGAAACAATGTTTTAAATGTATAAAAGATGTAAACAATTTAAAGAAAGAAAAAAATCTCTCCAATCATACAGAAGTTGTATTATCTGCAAAAACTCCAGGCAAAACTTTTGGCTACCTTTTCAAAGGACATTGAGTTTCTTTCATTGCTTCTGAGTGTAATTGAGGCCCTTCCTCCATTCAGGTACTGGTGAACCCAGTTTTACAGCATAACTTTAAAGCACCTTGAGACAATATATTCGCAGCTACCAGAATCAACAGCACAGTTTGTTTGCTTCTGTTTACCTGTGACATCAAAGGTTTTAATTTCTGCTTCATAATCCTCAGAGATATGGTGCAGGGAGGATGGAAGGAAGTCAGAGCAAGAAAGGGTATTCATATAGCCTTCCGGCAGTTGTTTGACCAGTTGAAATTGTTATTAAAACCTAATGAACAGCTTACTCTCCTACAACTTGCTTCCACTTTGTTCTGTAAAATCCTCAAATATTTTCACAAAGGTGAGGTAGGATTTTCCTTCTTACATAGATTTCTTGTAAGGATATTATATTTTAAAAGGGATTAAAACCAGCAACAATAAAAAGAAAGAAGCTCTGGCTCAAAGTGTATGTTGAGATCCAATAAGACTGAAGCAGCGCTGTTGCATTTAATTTTCTGTTCATTTCTTTTTCTCATAATAAACCCAGTGAAAAGTATATCAGTGGTACTTAATAGTTCTTTTGTTTCCAAGATAAATATTACAACAGGCCCTATCGTAATTAGATACCAGGCTTTTTTTTTTTATATATATAAAAAAAAACAACAGGAAGAAAAAGCTACATAGCAATTATTAAACATTAGAAAGTGAAGTGTTGGTCTGCAACGTGCATAGCACATTCTGGCAACAAACAACATCAGCAAATATTTTCACATTCCCATACACACAAAAGCAAAGTCATTAACTTAAAGTTAATGTTGCTTAAATTCAATTCCTATCCACGGCCTTGGCAAAAAACAAGGAAAATCAAAGTGTTAAGCTAGTTTAACTCCAAGCTTTCTGTTATTCTAGGCAAATGAATGCTACAAACACTTGTTCTTCCACTTACCTACATCTCCTTACTTTTGTCAGGCAGAACTTGGTAATATCTGAAGATATAGGTTAACATAATATTGATTTACTAAAGTGAGGTACAGATAGCTTTCATAGGCAGATTAGCGCCAACATTTTATTTCTAACTCAGTAAACTGCAGAGTTAGAACAGAGTAGGAAATTTAACATTTCGCTTTCTATGTATAATGAATGAGAAAGATTGGTGAGACTAAGTGCTTAAAGGAATTACATGCAACATTGAAAAAGACAGTTTAAAAATTAAGGGGTTTTTTTAGTTGCCAATTTTAATTGATTGTTTCTGAAATCACCAAGATTAATGTTTCCTCCAAATGTTCCTCTAAAGGGAAAATATGGATAACTACTCCCTGAGCATATGCACCAACACCATCCCACTAAGAAAACAAGAATGACCGCATGGGGAGCGTGGGGGCCACATGCCTGGGGTGAAACCCATGAGGGGTTATGCCACAGTGTTCTGTGCCAGCAAAAAGGGCTGTCATCAGAGGTCAGCATGACATGAGAGTGCCACTGCCTTGTAGACAGAGTTCACTGCAGTTAGGAAACACAAGCTGCTTCAACACAGGTGGTCACTCATGGATTGTAACAACCCTGCAAGGCTGCAATCACATTCCATCTGCTTCCAGAATTTCACAGCTCCTATCCCAACAGCACAGGTTCTTTCACTAGCATAGGAAGAAACATTTTCATGTCAAATGTGCAAAAAAACCTGTGAGAATAAAAAAAAAAAGCGATTAACTTGTGCAAACAATGCCATATTTTCCTGTGTTTCAAAGAACTATCAATCATCAATTATTACTGAAGTCTTTAATTTAACAATAATAATCCAAAGTCATGAGCTCAGCAGATGCTGGGTATCTGAACATTCAATAAAACTAAAAATTTTCAAATTTAATGTCAATAAACATACATTTTAAATTAATACAGGATACACAATTTTTGTTATTTCCATTATGTTACTCTATGAATCTAGAGTTACACATCAAAGAATAAATCTAACAGTTGGAAAAAAAAAGTGGTTTTTGAAGGATCTAGATTTGCTCCACAATATCAACTCTTTGTACTGGAAAATTTTTTGAAAGATAGAGTGGAGACCATTTGATATCAGTTGCAGTACCCAAGTTCCAGCAATATATAAAATTTAAAGATTTTCTATGAAAATTAATTTGATCCAGTCTGGAGCCTGATCCTTCTGACAAATAACAAAAAGGAGAAAAATATTTATGTTTTACACATTTATTCTCATTTAATAAAAATCAGTTATTTTAAGTAATTTTAAATTACCTTTTTTCCTCTATAGTCTTTGTCTTCTTTTAAAAATTCTCAAAACACTTCTTAAATTAGGTCGACCTAATTTAGTTTTTGATTACCCTTTCCCTTATGATGAACGGATTCTGTTTCCAAAGACAACCTTTTGCTTTGCGTAGACCTCATATTAAAAATAGACTTCCAACCTAACATCAGACCTTAGGACTTCAATAAATATAAAAAGATATCTATTTGCTGCTATATTCAGATGAGGGATCGTTTCTTCAGATAATCTGGCTCCTATAAATCAGAGGGTAAGCTCTTTCAAAAATCTGGGATGTTTAACTGCTGAAGCAAAATGTGTTGATGTAGGTAGTTCTTTCGACTCTACATAGATTTTTCAGGCCTTTAAAACTGACTCTCCACCTTATATTTAAGAAAATAATGTAAAAGTTTTCTGAAAGAATATTAGGATAATCTTGTAAAGTAATAGAGACATGGCCTCAGAACAAAATCTGTTCAGGATAAATGTGTTTTTATCACGGTGATTTTTAATTCTATGAAGACAGCTGTAACAGTCAGAATTCTTAATTTTCTGCTCTTGCTCCTTCATAAGAAGGTAAGCATAAAGCAGATGCAATTTTAGAGTTTATAAGCCTGTCTCCATTTTATTTAACATGATCTTCTGGAATCCTTTTTTGCCAAAAGGATTTTTTGTAAAGGTACTGTAAGTATATATTTAATGTAACCTATTACACATTTTGACATCCTGCATGTGCCCCCTTTTGGTTACAGAAGTGTTTACTAGTAGTTCTTTCATGTTGATTTTTTGGCATACTGGTATGAACAAGTGTGACTGATGTGATAAAGTTTGGAGATTAAAGTGGTAGTCTTCCCAAAAGAAAAAAGACTCTTGTGGAGCTGAAGGCTGCCAAGTAACTGAACTGGCATTTGTAGCTTAGTTAACTGTCATATCACCTTGTGAGCAGGACTAATGCCATCTAAGCAGATGGTTATAATCCATATTGATGGCCAATGATTATGTATGTACAACAATTGGGGATGTTGAAGATTTCACTCGCTTCAGCCAGGAAGATCAATCCATTCAGTGCTTTCATGCATAAGATTAAGAGGATAAGGTTTCCCTTATGCTTCAACTCACAGCTACTCTGGATTAATCCCTTTGCCACTGTGTCCTTTTCCACAGCAGGTTGGCAAGCCAATGTTATCCACTGGCATTCCAGTTAAGCACACCAGGTGGTAATAAAGCATGTCTACTATATTAATCAAAAAACATTGGCCTTCCCAGGAATACTAATTTGAATTGCAGAAGTAAGAATGATTCTGAAAGGCAATGAAAATACTGGTTTGTTTTGGATTTCCACAAGATGCTCATAAATTAAGCAGAAACACAGCCTGTTCACAAAGGACATTCTAGTTTAATTTCATTTCAATGCAGTGGAATGTCGCAAGTGAGAACTATAGAAGAAAGTGGCAATAATCTAGTCAGCCATGCATTAAAAAGACCACATTGTAAAGATCAGCTCATCTGCTTTTGCTGACAAGTCTTGGTGATGCACATGTATATGTGCTTGTACTAATATTCATTTTTGTCTCATAAGTGAGACCGAAGATATGTTATTCAGAAAGATTTGAAAACCAAAGGAAAGCTATTGAAGACAGGGATATCTGAAAGGCAGGTAGAAAAGAGGGTCCAGGAACTTGTGGAACAGCCTTTGAGCTTCACAGACCAGTATAATTTTCTGTAGTACACAGGAAATTACTTCCTTTGGCAGCTCTTTACAGAAGCAGGTATGACTGATGTTATCGATATTTGAAGAGAAGGGAAGAAATATAAAAGAAAAACAGAATGTGACCAAGAGAGATATCATACTCTGTGATATGTTTGCATTCAAGAGCTTGCAAGAATATTAAAGGTAAGCCATAAAGAATTAGGAAAAGTGCTGCTATAACTTCAAAAAGAAAAGCCACAATAAAAATAGTAGGCAAAAAGAGTGCCATTAACATCATTGCCTGTAGACTTGATGAAAATATCATTAATATTACTGAGATAAGCATCTAAAGGATCAAAACTAAAGTGCATAGATCTACATGTTTTAGCAGAGGAAAAAAGAAGCAAATTTTAGAAAGATGCAACAGGTTTTCTTACTGTCTGTCTGTGGAGAGGAAAGGAAAAGACAAGACAATATCTTGACTGATCTGTGTTTTAAAGACAAAAAAAATATTATTAAACACCACACCAAAGAACAGAGGTAGTCAGTAAGGTTTCAGAAAGAAGATTAGATCTGTTTTCACCATGTTGGCTTTCTGGGACAGAGAGAGACGCTGAAGAAAGAAAAATGAGATTGGATATGAAAAATATGAAAGAATGATAAATTTAAGACTATTTTGGTTAGAAGTGGAGTTTAAATCCATACAAGCAAATGGGCTCATTCAGGGAGGACTTGCAGAATAAAAGGAGACAGTAGATAATTGATATAAAGATAAAAAAGAAAACTAGAGAAAGACAGAATAACAGAATTCCAGCAAGTATAGGACATGAGTGAGGAAAAAGCAGTCATTTTATCAAAAATAGAGAAAATTATAATTTATTATAGTCTTAGAAGCCTGCATGGAAAGAATACATTTGAGACACTGACAAGATAAGTTTTGATGACATAAACAAAGAGATAACGTTTGTCTAGATCATTAAACAGAGACTACTTTATAATTAACCAGTAATATCAGTAATCTCAGAAGACACTTCTTGATTTTTTTTTTTTCTTGATGAATAGTAACTGTAAAAACGTAATTTAATATATTTTGAAACTATGTATCATGCAGCTAGGTGATGTTTTAATTGCTCTGAAAACAGGAAACAATATTACCCAAAAGTAATTGACAACATATCAATGAACTAAGGAAAAAAAAAAAAAGAGAGAGAGAAAATGGAAGCTATTGAAAAAAGAGAGACATTTGTAGTGAGTAAGGGATGCGTGGACTTCCCTCAACCTGCCTATGGTGCAGTTAAACTTATCCTAAGGTAGACGTCTAAAATACATCTGATGGAATAAAGCAGTGCCAACTTCTCTCTGTTGACTAGACAAGATGACCAAAATCTTAGGTCTAGAAGTGTTTGGTGTAGATTTCTAAAATTAAGTTAGAAGATTTTCCCCATAACTATTTACAGATCTTTTATTCTTCCCCAAAAAGCAAATAAAACTTATTGAATTAAAATTTCAAACAAATCTAAGGAACAAATTACCTGTTCTACATTTTTGAACTAGATTTTGCCACAAGGACATCAGAACAAAACAGCTTTTCTTTTCCTTTTTTTCCCTTATCAATTTAAGTAACCCATTTTATGCATCTCATACGGAAAAATTCCTGGATTCAATTTACCCAATTTGCAAATATGGCTATATTTAAGCAAAATGCATTTCTCTGACAATTGAGGTGATGAACTTAAGAACTTTCAGTAGAATATTTGAAGAATAAAACACCATTATTGTGCAGAGCCATAATGTTCAGCACCAGCTACATCAGTGATCAACACAGATGGCTTCAATAGGTAGTCACACTGAAAAAACAAAGTTTAGTTCTCACTTTGTAGCAAGAAGTTGGAATACAAACTTAAAAGGCAAGACTGTGTAGTGTTTCCTTACATTCTTATTTTCTGTTTTTAAAAACTCTCTTGATAGTGGCTCTGGAACTGGACAACAATTTTATTCAATTGCAGTATAATGGGTCAGTTAGTCAAACAATGAAAATACGCAATTCAGGAGGTACAAAAAAATAATCCAAAGAAAAATAACAGTGGATGATTGAACCAAGAATAATATAGATATAATAAAGAAATGTAAGAAAAATGTATACAGCATCTAGGGCACATAATGAGTTTCCAAATAGGGCCAAAAAGAGAATACTAAAACAGCAAATATACAGATTTGGGGGTTTGGGTTCTTTTTAGTAAAGAAAGAAAATCCTAGAAGATGTTTCATTTTGTTCATATTCACCTTTCCAGAAAATTTCCCATCATTACACTGACTTTGGGTATTTCTGTAGATAACTTTTGATTATTGTCACTGTGGATATTCTTACTTTTGGGCAGGCTAGTTTTGATTTGATGATCACAAGACATCACAGAAAAAAAATGGAAAATGGAAGTAACATATGGAAGATTTCTCAATAAATATTAAGGGAAATGTATAGCAGAGACCCATTTGCACATGAACTTTTTACCAAAAGCATGGGCAGTTCAGCTGGTCTGCAAGATTTGAAATTGCAGAATATAATTCCTGCCAGCATTTCCCCCTTCATCAAACTAACAATTGTTGGTGTCTTTCTTTAAAATGTAAACCAAGCATGAAAGGAACCAGCTGATTTTAATTTTCACATTTTTTCACATAATTCCTTTTCTAATACTTCCACTGAATCTTTCATATCTTCAACAATCTAGTAAATTCAACAGTGGTAAGATTTAGCCTTTGAAATTTAAACACAGAATTATTAAAATCTTCAGAATGGAGAACTCAAGGGAAAAAATCCTAAGCAATTCTGAAAAATGACACAGTTCATACTTTATTTATGGAAAAAAAGTTCCACCTTTCATCTCTGTTTCTGCCTTATGTAAGTAGGTTGATCTGAGACACCAGCTCCATTAAAGCACTCTTCCAAGGCCATAGTCATAAAACCAAGACAGTGGAATATATGCACTCTTTCATATTCATGCTAGATTACTTTCCTTCCACATCCTTTTTCCACTTCCAGAATTGATAGTCTAATTTCTTTGACATGGTATGGTATTACCAGGGGTGTAGAGACACGGGATATGGAATACAGAGAACTTTTCCATTATTTTTGCTTCTAGGCTCTGTACTGTTTAAATTTATTTTTAAGCTGCACAGAATAGGTCTGCATAAAAAGACATAGTAGATATCAGTCCTATGTAGACTCAAAATAATATGAAAAGGAGGAGTTATGGCTTTAAAATTTACAAGTAACAGCAAAGCAAAGTGAAGAACACCTTGGCTTTCTCACGTTCATGTCATATTTTAAGAAGAAAAACACCCTAGATTATTCAGAGAAAGTGAAGTCCCACAGAACACAGTCTCATCAGTTTTTTCTGTTTTAAACCCAAATAAAACTCATAAAGAATATTCTTAAATCCTTGGCTCACAACACCAATTTCTTTACTTGTGGGAAAAGAGGAAGAAGAATTGGTTTAGGAGTGCTTTCTTAAAGTTTATGTTTGTAGTTACTTTGAGGTCCCTATCAGGTCTAAAATGACTCATGCTCTGGAAAGTGTCTCTGATGCAACTATAGTTCCAGGACATTTTGATTTGCCTGTAGACATAACACAGTAATATTTTTCTGATGGTATCTGCTGCAGTGGGAGGGGTGGGGATGGGCAGGGAGTGAAGTGAGAGGGAGAAAATGCAGGGTTCTTTCACAGCCCTAATGAGAAAATCCTGAAAACAAATGGCTTAATAAATAGCAGATTTAATAAGACAGAATAAGGGGAACACAGATAGTAAATCTTTTGTCTTCAGATGCTGGGGACCTCTCATTTATGCATCATCAGAGGGAATTGAGATGGATTTTTCCCAAAGTGTAAGGCACAGATTCTGTCTGTGGAGAGAAGTTCCTCCTTTTTGTTCATTTGAGCTACTATAGACATTTTCTTAAAAAACACAACTCTATTCAAAAAGGAAGTTCACATGAGACCTTTTTGCTGCAACTCCATGCACAAGTGGAAGCTGCCTGCAGGCTCCTCTGTTATGGTGAGGTGACTGAGTTTATCCTTTGGCCAAGGAGTATGTACAGCACAATGCAGCTTGAAGGGCATGCTGAACCCACAGCACAATGTAGCCTGAAGGCCACGCTGGATGTGCAGTACAATGCAGCGCATCACACACTTGCACCTATTCAGTTTAACTGTTGCGTGGGTCACTGACACCTTGATGTACAGTGGTATCCTCATGAGGATCACTACATTTTACCTCCCCATCCACATAGAGTTTACCTTTCCTTAAGATGCTTGCTAATGTGACGCCTATCTACAAGAAGGGCTGGAAGGAGTACTCAGGGAACTACAGGCCTGTCAGCTTGACCTCAGTACCAGGGAAGGTTATAGAGTGGTTCATCTGGAGTGAGCTCACCAGACATGAGCAGGACAACCAGGGGATCAGGCCCAGTCAACATGGCTTCATGAAAGACAGGTCCTGCCTGGCCAACCAGATCTCCTTCTATGACAGGGTGACCCACCTGGTGGATGAGCAAAATGTTGTGGATGTTATCTACCTGGACTTTAGTAAAGCCTTTGACACTCTTTCCCACAGCATCCTCCTGGAGAAGCTGGCTGCTCACAGCTTGGACAAGTGCACTCTGGGCTGGGTTGAAAACTGACTGGACAGCCGAGCCCAGAGACTGGTGGTGGATGGAGCTAAATCCTCCTCGAGGAGCTGGTGGCTCATGGCTTAGACAGGTGTACTCTTCAGTGGGTAAAAAACTGGCTGGATGTCCGAGCCCAGAGAGTTGTGCTGAACGGAACTAAATCCAGTTGATGGCTGGTCACAAGTGGGGTTCCCCAGGGCTCAGTGTTGGGGCCAGTCTTGTTTAATATCTTTATCAATGATCTGGATGAGGGTATTGAGTGCACCCTCAGTAAGTTTGCAGATGACACCAAGTTGGGTGGGAGTGTTGATCTGCTCAAGGGTAGGAAGGCTCTGCAGAAGGATCTGGACAGGCTGGATTGATGGACCAAGACCAACTGCATGAGGTTTAACAAGGCCAAGCGCCGGGTCCTGCACTTGGGCCACAACAAACCCATGCAATGCTACAGGCTTGGGGAGGAGTGGCTGGAGAGCTGCCTGGAGGAAAAGGACCTGGGGGTGTTGGTTGAAAGCCAGCTGAACTTGAGCCAGCAGTGTGCTCAGGCGGCCAAGAAGGCCAACAGCATCCTGGCTTGTATCAGGAATAGTGTGGCCATGTCCTGGTTTTATCTGGGATAGAGTTAAATTTTTCGTAGTAGCTAGTATGGGGCTACATTTTGGAGTTTTGCTGGAAACAGCGGTGATAATGCGGAGATGTTTTAGTTGTTGCTAAATAGCAGTTACACTGGTCAAGGACTTTTTCAGCTTCCCGTGCTCTACCGGGTGCACAAGAAGCTGGGAGGGGACACAGCTGGGACAGCTGACCCCAATTGACCAACGGGATATTCCATGACATATGACATCATGCTCAGTATATAAAGCTGGGGGAAGAAGAAGGAAGGGGGGACATTGGGAGTGATGGTGGTTGTCTTCCCAAGTAACCGTTATGCGTGATGGAGCCCTGCTTTCCTGGAGGTGGCTGAACACTTGCCTGCCCATGGGAAGTAGTGAATGAATTCCTTGTTTTGCTTTGCTTCCACACGCAGTTTTTGCTTTACCTATTAAACTGTCTTTATCTCAAACCATGAGTTACTTCACTTTTACTCTTCCGATTCTCTCCCCCGTCCCACCAGGGGGGAGTGAGCGAGCAGCTGCGTGTGCTTGGTTGCTGACTGGGGCTAAACCACAACAGTCCAGCAGGAGCAGGGAGGTGATCGTGCCCCTGAACTCGGCACTGGTGAGGCTGCACCTCAAGTACTGTGTTCAGTTTTGGGTCCCTCACTACAAGAAGGACATTGGGGTGCTGGAGCTTGTCCAAAGAAGGGCAACAAAGTTGGTGAAGGGTCTAGACAACAAGTCTTATGAGGAGCGGCTGAGGGAGCTGGGGTTGTTTAGTCTGGTGAAGAGGCTGAGGGGAGACCTTATCGCTCTCTACAACTACCTGAAAGGCGATTGTAGTGAGGTGGGTGTTGGTCTCTTCTCCCAAGTTGCTAGTGATAGAATAAGAAGAAATGGCTTCAAACTGCATCAGGGGAGATTTAGATTAGATATTAGGAAGAATTTATTTACTGAGAGGTTGGTCAGGCATTGGAACAGGCTACCCATGGAGGTGGTTGAGTCATCATCCCTGGAGGTATTTAAAAGGCGTGTAGAAGTGAGACTTCAGAGCATGGTTTAGGAGACATGGTAGTGTCAGTTTGACGGTTGGACTTGATGCTCCCAGAGTTCTTTTCCAACCTTAATGATTCTATGATTCTATATGATAAGCTACAGATTATATTAATCACATACAGGCTTCTCAAGCCCTGAGTACAAGGCCCAAAAGAGCAGGCAAGACCTGTTCAACATCACTAATTCCTTGAATACAATGTGTTCTGCAAGGCTTCCAATGCACCATAGTACTACACTATACAATTAAAGTAGAGAGAAATAGTTATCATACTAAGATACATAGATGCGTATAATATGCACAGAGATAAATTCTCATAGTATATAATAGAAAATATAGCAGAAAAAGGTCTAGTCATTTTAAAAAATGTACATTTGTTAAGATCTATTAATTTTTCTCAAGTTTCTGATGATACCCTCCGAACTTCAGCAGGAGATATATTTGTTTTTAACTGCCTGGGAGTTGTGAGTGCATTGTGAAGAATCTGTAGTAGTAAATCTCTATACATTCCTCTATTTATCACTAGTATGGACTGAGAGTGTTTTTGATTGAAAATGCCATCGTCCCATAGATTTCTGATATGAATACTATCATAAAAAATGATACAAGCATCTCAAGGTCAGACCATACAGAGGACACGGTGAGAAAAGGTGAGGTTCAATCTGTTCTTAGCAGTTGTTTATCCACCAGTATCTGAGAGATGTAAGGACAGTTTCACCCTAGCAGCTAAAACAATACCTATAGGTCAAAACTTCACTGGTAGAAGGAGAGGTCTTGTGAATCATTTACATGGGTATCCTGAGTATAAGGTATATAATAAAAGCAATTTTTTTGTATCAGGGTACAGAGCTCCATGTGAGAGCTGCTCTGTAAAGACAGAAGCCGGGGTATACTCATTCAAATAAATGCCTGAGGTAAGAAGAACTTTGCATAGTCTGAATGTTTTTGTCAAGAAATAAGATAAGCTGTGCAGTGTGATCATGAGTGACAGAAAGAAGGTAAAGATTTAAGCAGTGCAATAAGGGAGGATGAGAATTGGCTGTTTAGGGTGTGGTTCTTTTTTGTTTGCTTGCTTGCTTTGAGGAAACATAAGAATTTTAATTTCATTAAGGTTAAACTGAAGTCAAGAACATCTAAAAGGCAATAACAGACAGACAGGATAAGAAGATAAAAGGAGTGGGGGAAGATGAGGCAGTACTACAACCCTTAATTCTTAAAAAGAAAAATGTTGCCTTTCCTCAGAGGAAACAAGAACAGTCAAGCTTTTCCTCATTTCAGGTATTTTATTAAAATTCAACAGAATTGTTGCTTCTGAAGCTACTTAGGTTGTGAGCTTACATTTATCTGCTTGCTATCTGGGCCATTTTTTCTTTTGACATATTTACACGTTTTTCATGACAAGTAAATAATATTTAGCACTGAAGCAATTATGTGATATGGACTGATAAATGCTAAAAGAATATTTATCAAAACAGGAATGAAAGTTAATAGGTTTGTTCTTGTGTCAGCACAAATTATTTATTCTGTTTACAATAAATATTTTTGTCCCAGTCACCTGGGAAATCAGACCCAGCCACACAACAATAGCTTGAATAGCAGTTCTAAGGAGGAAAAAAATCTTTCTCTATCTCTAATTAATATTTGCCAAATAAAAAATAGACCATTTTGGACAATATTAAAATTTCTGGAAAAGTTAAATAAGTGTAGACACTATTTTGTCTTTTAGAAAAGTTGTTTAATATTTCTAGTTTAGAACTTAAGGAAGTTAGTCCTTGCTTCTCTTACAAATCGGACTAAACATCATTGCTCTGATAAAGATAACAGAAGATAAGACACAGAAATAGATTTAACATTTCTTTTTCTTAAAGTGTGAATTGGCTTATATCAGTTGTGACTTCTGATGGGCATTGCCAAAATGCCGTGGATTTCTGTAATAACTTGCCTTTTAATTAGGTTTTTGAAAGTTTTATATCAACCAATAGAAGGACACAGCTGATTTTTACCACAGTAATTAACTCTGATTTAGGTATGTTAGGATTAGAGACAAAGTACATCATGCAAGTAAATAAATCATGAATCCTTAATACACAAAGCCACCATGGCATTCCATTAAGCCATAAGGAACAGTTAGAAGAGTCTTAGTTGCTATAAAGATTTGATTTGCCAAATAAGTGCAATAACTGCTATTTAGTAAGCAGATAACATTAAAATATTTTTTCTAAACTTTATTTTAGGGGGAAAACACCCTACCAACTCTTTCTTTTGTTTTCACAAATACAAGAGAAATGACAAACTCTGTGGCATGGGAGGACAAAAGAAGCTGATGTCTACTGTGCTGTCAGGTTTTCACTCCATTAATTTGCTGCTTCAGGAGTGTGGTAGCTTTTCGAAATCTTTTTCTTTTCTTTTTAATTGAAATGCAAAGTACTATCTTATGTAATCTTAATAGGATTAAAGAGTTCATCGTTCCCTCCTGCCTAGCTGGGTAATTGTACAGATGTATATTAATTAACTGTGTGTCAGTGTTTGTCTTCCACAGGTTCTGCTTTGTTTACTTGGCTGGGTGTTCTGTGTTCTGAGGTTTGAGGGGGAACTGGTTCACACGAAGTATTCAATTTTTACTGTAAGCCTTGAAAGTAACAAATATGTTTAAAAGTATGTTACTTCAACTTCTGATCATTTTCCTCAAATCAATAATTCCATGCAAGAAAACAAGGTTTTATGCAATGTAAAGGTATGTTTTTATACAAGCAAGTACAGAAATGACTATCTATTATTTGTGGTTTCATTGTTGTAGCTACAATGGTATAAGAACTATCAGTCTGTTAAAACAGATCACTTTTTCATTTTTAGGGCTTTGTCCTAACATATACTGATCTTAATGACTTAAGTTTGGCCAAAGACATCTAAAGAGATTAATATAAGAATGACCATAATCTCACAACGTATCCTTTAAAACTAGCCATAAACATGTATAAAGGGAAGACAAAGAAAAGACTGATCATATGCCATACTTTCTCTTAGTATCTCTAGGTTCCATATAGTTTCAGCTTAAAAGATGTCCTGAGCCAGGCTTGTTTCAGTTGGCATGGAAATTTAAATTACATTGACAAATCAGGTTCAGGTTTCAGAATCAAACCAAAACCCAAATACCTGTTTATAATGCTTCCCAATTTTTTCTGAAGTTGCTGTTTTGGATGTCTTATTTTATATGTACTTAACATATGACCCTTTAAAATGGGAGCTGATGACAGAAAGTGCTAAGCAGCATGGTGACATTTCTGAAAACAATCTGGTAACCCTCTGTAAATAAAAATAAGCATATTCTTCCATATCTTTATATTTAGAAATAGGTCACAGATGGATTGAGTGCTTAGAGTTTATCTCTTGGGGGAATTCATTATTCACTCACCAAACCAAGACAATTTGTACCTAGAATTTTAAGGTCATTCTCTGCTAGTTTTTGTATTTGTTGTGTTTGATAATACTGGAGGATTTGGTGAGAAAGAAAGAAATTAATCAGACTTCAGACTTCAGACATCATCCCTCAAAAGACTGGAATCAGTGAGGATCAAATGCTCCTTGAAAGCTAGTCACATACTTCCCATTTTGCTTTTTTCTATTTGTTTTCTCCATTTTCATTATCTGCTTTCACCTCCTATTTTTCCCCGAGGTTTTTGTTGTTTTATTTCTACTTCATTCAGCTCACTCCCATCCATAATCAGTGTTCAATATTCCTGTTCACTTTCCTACTCCTGTATGGGTTACGTGTTTCATTTTACCCATGGTGAGCAAGCCCCTTTAAAAACAATGCTCATAAAATTAAGCTTCGGTTTAGATGTCTGCAAGCCTTGTGGAATTACAAAATAATTGCAGAAGATCTAGCCTGTCCTTGGCAGGAGATTAATATCTCTTCAGCCTAATCCTGGACCTTCAGGAAGGGGTCTTTCATGAATGAGATCTACAACTGGGAATACTTTTGTCCTAATGAGGAATTATTTCTCTAAGGATTGATCATTACAAGTAACTCAAGAGAAAATAATACAAAGCAACATATAAAGAGGATAATTTAAACTACATTAATTCACATATGCATGACATGAATTCAGAATGAAAGTGTTCTTTACCTAGTATAGTTTAGTTAAATCAGGAATGAACAATGATACTAGTACTAAAGCAAGTCTCCAAGAAGAGGCATAATGAAGTCTGAGTTATTCCAACCCTAGTCTGAATTCCTATGAGTCACTACTGTTAGAAACAGTTGTTACTGGTCAGGCAGTGCATTAGATGATTGTTGTAGGTCCCTTCCAACTGAAATGGAGTATCCTAAACTGCATATTCACATTAGTGTGATATAATGTCTGAGTCTTTTGTATCTGTCCCATCTCTGACCAATTCAACATGTAGAGAAAAGAACTTAAAATATTCTAAAGAGGTAAGGATAGTGAAGGTCTTCCAATCAGGTGAGTATATATGACATTTATATTTGTCGTGTCAAAAAGGAAAGACAATTATAAATAAAGTGAAGGAAAAACACAAACCAGCATTAATGTGCTGCAATCTAATAGTAATACTCAAATACTATCTATAACTTTAAGTACTTGATATGAGTAACACCTTGATGAAACAAGCCAATGTCAGTATGTAGTATTGAAATGCTATACAGCTGAAAAGAAAAATTCGTAAGCCAGGGGACTTCTATTTGCTCAAACCTTAAAATATTTCTTAAAAAGCGTAACAAATAGGACCACTAAGGACACAGCTATAACCTATTCATAGCAAAAAGATCAGAATTTCTCACTGAAAATGAAAAAAAAATCTTATTTTGCATTAGTATATGTGAAGAAAAAAACAACAAAAACACGTGGAGAAAAGCAGCTGAAAGGTGCTGATTTGTTTCGTTACAAGTGCTAACCTCATCAAAATAGTTGTCTGACCAGAGCAAAGCAGTCACATTTGGTTACTCTGTCTCACAGCCCTACTGAGGAGAGAGAAATTTCATCAAAACACTCCTCTTTGGCAGAAGGATTTGGTAGTATAGAAACACACAAGATGCACAGTGTAGCTTCAGTTTCACCACTGTAAGCAAGGATGTAAATGAGAAGGCTGAAGAGCTGATAGTGATGAAGCAGTAGCAGCACAGAGCTCAGTCCAAGAAGCCAGTTTGCCCTGGTTGTTTTTGCAGCCTACAACTAACCTGTGTTATATGACTACATAGTTATCTCTACACAAGCTAGTTTACAGCCTATACACATGTATATACACATGTATATGCTACAGCCATAGTGCATGGAAAGCAGTCTTTACACTTAAATGAGACAATTACTAGGTAAAGACCAGTTTGCTGTGGTTTCTTTATCTGCATATGTTGCCTGGAGATTAAATCCCACATACATATATTCATATTGCTTAGTATATTCAGTAATGTGTTCTTCAGAAATATATAAATGCCAAAGTAAATGTATTCAAATAGCTAAAGAAAGAATTGACTTGAGTCAGGATTGATGGGGTTTCCCTTTCACTCTCTCCGTTAATGTCTGAATTGTCTTTTGAAGAAATGGTTCTTGCTCCATATCCTGAACAAGGAAAAGATGACCTTTGGGAAAGACAGTCAGTGTATACTGCAGCATTACATGATAAATGGCATGATGTACAGGCCAGGGCCATTAAGGCCTGCTAGTGCCCTCAGTGCCCTGACAGCATGATGTATCACTGAATTTCCCATGTGCTTACTTTACTGTGGTGGCTTAGTGTTAAAAGAATGTTGGATGGTTTAAAAATAGTATTTTTAATTACTCACTGGCTCCTTACGCATACAGTCCTAATCCTGTTTAATTTGTGTAGTTTACTAACTATAACTCTGAGCTGTTTTTCTAATCGGAACATTAAATTTCTTACACGTACAGTTACAGACATGCAGGTCTCAACAGGATCAAAACCCATGGCTAATTCATGAAATAGAGCTACATTTCAAGGAGGTTTCTTATTTTGGTGTATTCCCTGCATCTTCTTTGACAAAAATGCTTTCACCTTGAATTCTACAAACAAAAGTACTTAGTGAATGTATACAAATATGTCTATTATTTGTATTAATTTTTTATATTAAAAGTTCATATTGGGTACCTACCTCTCTCTAACATACTACTTTTTCAAAATTGCTAGTGTCTTTTCAGTCTTTCCCTCTTTTACCTGTTTATGGTGTTTCTACCTAGACTGACATCCATTTTATTTAAGATAAATGGAGGGAGTTTAACCCTCCCTTCCAGACAGAAGTCTTAGTATCTATTTTACAAATTAGACAGTGGTTAAAGAAAGTAAACTGGAAAAGTACATTTCATTTAGCTTAATGTTATCTCTTTATAAAATTAAATTTTTAATGTCAAAATAAGATACCAAACAGAATAAATGTGACAAAGAATTTTTTTTAAAAAGCTACAACAAAGCAAAAATGTTGTCATTGCAACACTAATACCTGAATTTGCAAGTGACCACTTTTGAGTACATTGCTATTCATATGCTGATTCTGTTTTATGCACATAACAATAACATAGTTTAATTCACATTCTCCTGCAAACATGTGTCCATTCATACCAGAAAGTATACGAAAGAATGCCAAAGTTCAGTACTTGCATCTTTAGTGTTGTAACTCACATGAAGGATTACTTTATTTTCCTGTCTCCTCAAATTCAGTCACATCTAAATTAAACTTCTACTCGTATAAATGTTTTTACTTGACCTATGATTTGTACAGAAGCTAGATAAATTTGTTTTATCCAGAATAATAATAATAGATCACTTTCTTAGTATTCATATAAAATTTCTTAAGTCTATAAAATTATAATTTTAACAATAATTTGTGGTCAAGAAATTAACAGATTAATAATGCTTACTGTAATAATTCTTTGCTTGTTTTCAATTTTGAATGTCTTGATTTTTAATTTTACCCAGGATCTTCTTGGACCTTCTTGTTCTACAGCTGAGAAAGAGCTACTAGGAGTAGACAGATGACATTCACTATACTCTTTTGAGCACCAGCCATTTATAATTTCATTTTAATTTTATGGCATTTTTTTAAAAACCAAATAACTTTGTCAGTGTATTTTCCATGCTTCTCACACACACTCCCCGATGTTAATTACCTGAACTGGTCCCAATTCTATTTGTTTTGCAAAGGGTCATTGAGAATTCAGGTAACATTATGTAATAAAAGGTTTTCCTTTTTTTCTCTGTAACAGTATAACTATTTCCTCCTTCTTCTCTCTGAAGGGAAACTAGCAACCTCACTCTTTGATCAAGAATTAAGAACCATCCTGTTTTCATTGAACCACCTATTATGTCACTGAGTGCTTCTTCCTTAGCAGTTACTGTTAATTTACAATTTAATATGTTGTATGACTTGTTGAAATTGTCTTGAGTGTGGATTACCTTGTACTTGACTAGTACTGAATTTAATCTGCCTTCATGTTGACAGATAAGTAGTGCAAGTAAACATGTCTCAGAGTACAAAAAGAAAAGATTTACAGTGTAAGAATATGCTATGAGTACAGCCACTTTTCTGGTAATAACCATACTTTGAAGACTACAAGTGTTTGCATCTACTAGGCTATAAATGCATTGTAGCAAAACTGTAATATTTAAAACTATTATTGGCCACATAAGTGAAAATTCATTGGAACTGAAAGATAAGCAAAGTAAACAACTTTGTATGAATGAACTGTCTAAATAAAAAATGTAAAACTTCTGTTTTCCTAGAATCAATGGTATTTTCTTATTCAGAAAGTTTAGCTTACCTAAGCAGTAGCAATACATACTTGCACAAACAACTAGAAGTATATAATGCATAAGATTCACATATACTCTTAGAAGTATATCTAGATATATGTTGTTGTGAGAGGTAGAATTATGATGAATAACACCTGAGACATCTGGCCAGAACCTCTTTATTCATTTGTAAAGTGTAATTATTTTAGTCAAAATTGTATATAAAGAAAAAAGAAAAAAAACCACCATAATTTTTAAACTACCTATGTCCTTCTAATTACCTACTTTTTAAGCTATATTATAGTGTTAAGACAGAGAAATTATTGAAGATGTTGAACATGAATGTCCATTATGTGTCATCTCTGTTCACTCACAGGGTCATACCAGAGTGTCTTAAGAAACATTCTATTCAAAGAGAGTGCCTTGTCTATGAGCAAAAAATAAAATCATTACATGTCTAAACTACAATTTATTACATAGTTACAATGGTATCACAGTGACTTTTCTGAATCAAAAATGTGTGTTTTAAAGTATACAGGTTTGACTTCTCGTTTTTCCATTTGATGAAAACTATTGTCGGTATTTACTTGTTTTCTTGAGGTCTGCTATGGAAGTTGCAGCCCATTAATTCTGTTCAGCCACAGCTAGATGAAAAGACCACATCCTCAAATTATAATAATGAACATACCTCAATGAATGTAAATCATTAATTACTGCTTTTTTTCCCTACCAAAACATCTCTGAGAATGATCTCCTAATTATTTCTCAAATCTTATACCATGTGTTTTCCACTTAAGCTCTATTTACAGTTAGATATAACTTTTGAAGCTTCAGTCAGAGGTAAAGCATGTACAGGAATGATTCCCAGAGGTAATTCTTTAGTTAAACAAGTAACTCAGGTGATAATTATCGAAGTTTAGTACTACTCCATTTCAGGCATTATTTGGCTTCATAACTTACTGCTTAAAACAGTCAAGCTGCCAATGAAGCAATCTATCATCACATAGAACTACATGTAGAAACAGCGATGAATACAGAAATTACTAAATTATTAACATGTTAATCTGAATGTTTTAAGGACTAAAATTATTTTTAAAAGCTGAACTGTTGTTCTGAAACAAGAAAATAAAAATATTATATATCTCTATACATTTCTGATAAATGGATATATCTTTCCAAGGGAAGTAATGAGGCTTCAGTGACTCACTTGGGCTGAAAACTCTGGTGTGTGATCTTATGCTACATGGGATAATTTCAGCTTTACAACAGAAAGACATGTGCATGTTTATTTCAAAAAAATTACATTTCTGAATGCAAAAGCTGACTGTATGTTTATTTTAATCAAGGTCTCAGTACTTCATTTTTCCCACCCAAGCATTTTTAAATGAAGCAATATGCTTTGATAACACAGAAAGGATACAGAAGTAAAAATTATCATTAGTTATTAACTCAGTACTGAGGAATTTGCCCTCTATTGTTTGTCTGAAATATACCTGAAACAATTAAAGAACCCTGTTCAGCACACATTGTAGAATCGTTCTTTAGACTGCATGAATACCCTGCAGACCTAGTAAAAGGGACATAGTGCAGCAATTCTGAATGCGTCAGAAAGAGGCCTGGATTGTTCACTGAAATTAACAGAGAAGACTAAGAAACTATAGGGAGGTGGTGGGGGTGGTGAAGGTAAGCTAAAAGATGAGACAGTGCAACTAACAGTTTGAATTAAGGGAACATTCCTTCTCCATAGTCTACCCGGTGATTCTCATATGCCCCATGAGAATTACCAGGTTCTCACCACCTGAGTACGTAGGAGAGTTACATCCTATAGCTGTGCCAAATATTCAGTGCTTCAGAAGATGATGAGTGCTCTCCCACGCTCTTTCCTCTTAAAGTTATATTATATATTAAGAAGGAAAAACAAAAACCCCTGAAGCATAGAACTGGTGTAATATAGGTATGATACAAACAGACATAATTAGCATAGATAGATAAAAGATTTTTCATTAATTACAGGATCATAGTCAAATGGATCATGGCACAGGGGAATTCAGTAAACACTTCTGTATTAAAATCATCCTCCTTTGCTGTGTTTATATTCAAGTGTATTTTACTGGTGTTAGAGAGGATCTGATTACCACATGGAATGACATTTACCTATGATTTCTGTAGCCATACAGAAAACTTATTGCAATGTCGCCTTTTCTCTTACAATTAATTCAGAAAAAATTATTAATTTTTTCTCCTAGAAATAGTGTCTTTTGCAAGAAAAGAAAGCAAGAGTTTAATAAATTCTTGAAGGAATATACATTTTTGATCATACACATATTTTACAATGCATATGTTTTGCAAAATAAGAGTGCCTAGCAAATTATATACTCAATAATAACTGTCAAATGTCCCTAGTTCTTATTTTAAGACTAAGGGGATGTACTAATGTTAAATATGTTTTTGGTTCTAAGCAAATCATTCTTCTCTTCTGACAGTGTAATACTATTAGAGTAATATGCCCCTAATGCCTAAGCTGCATCTAGCTGAACACTGCTTATTACTGTCAAGCAAAGCAGAAGTCAAATATATATAATTTCTTTCAGCTCTGTCATCTAACACAGTATGGAATACAAAGTTGGTGTCTAATGTGGAAAATGTAAATCAGACTATAAATAACTCCTAAAAATGCAAGCACAATAAAAGTAATTTATGTATTGAACAAGTACAGAACTTGCATTAATATCACAGTGCTGTTAAGGAAATTAAAGAGAATCTAATTACATGGAAATATGCCATTTACAGATAACTTTCTTCAGCTTTTTATGTGAAGTTTGTAAAGGGACATACAAAGCTGGCATAGCCACTTGATATGTCAAAACCTTGTCATAATCTGTTTGTATGTTGGTACAATCACCAAAGTCCTAGCATCAATAAAATACAAACTGATTTTCTTTGAGGTAAGATTTCACCTCTGAAAATTCATTCTATCTAAACACAGTCATATAAACTATTCCTGAAAAGGAAACCTGGCTTACATAGTTACTGGTTTATCACCTGTGGTTATGGACTTTTTCACAGAATCACAGAATGGTTGAAGATAGAAGGCACTTCTGGAGGTCTTCTGGTGCAAGTACCCTGCTGAATCAGGACCACCTATGGCCAGTTGCCCAGGATCACATCTACATGGTTGTTGAATGCCTCTAAAAAGAGACGCTTCACAAACTCCCTGGACAGTCTGTGCCAGTGTTCAGTCACCCTCACAGTGAAAAACTGTTTTCTGATTCTGATGTTCAAATGGAAACTCCCATCCTTCAGTCTGTGCCCATTGCATCTTGTCACTAAGCATACTGAAAAGAGCCTGGCTGCATCTTCTTTGCACCTTCTATTCAGGTGTTTATATACATTGATAAGGTCCCCTCTGAGCTTTCTCTTCTCCAGGCTGAACAGTCCCAGCTCTGTCAGCTTTTCCTCACAAGTGAGATTCTCCAGTTCCTTCATCACCTCAGTGGCCCTTTGTTAGACTGTTGCCAGTATGTCATGTGTCTCTTGTACTGGGGAGCCCAGAACTGGATGAAGTACAACAGGCATGACCTCATCAGTACTGAGTAGAGGGGAAGGATCATCTCCCTCCACCTGCTGACAACACTTCTCCTAATGTAGCCCAGGATACGGTTAGCCTTCTTTACAGCAAGGGTGCGTGCTGGCTTATGTTGAACCTGGTGTCCTCCAGGACCTCCAAGGTCCTTTTCCACCAAGCGGCTTTCTGGCTGAGTGACCCTCAGTATATATTAGTGCATGAACCTCTTCAGTTCTGGCAAAATATTAGCTAACATGGCCATAGCCTGCAGATCTGAAACTATCAGGGCCAAAAAAGACAGCAGTTGCAGTGATGGGGAAATGAACACCACCTTCTAGCTCCTAAGGACTAAAGAACAAGACTAAGAATCCCCAGAGCTGGAGAAGACCCTGGGTGAAGAAAAGCCCCATCTGCAGCACAGGACTATGAGCTCCTCAACACTAACTCTGAGATAAAAGTACCTATCCAGGCTTTAAGTAATCTGTAATCTATGCTTTAGAAACCCAGAGAGCGTGAGGCTGCCATACAGGTTCTCAGATGTCCAGGTGGGAAGCCAGACTTTAGTCCCAAGGTAGCCAGATTGCAAGATAGCCTTAGTAATAATGTCCCAGTGTACACCCAGTTTTAGATTGCAGATGCTCTGGAGTCCCTGCCAAGCAATGAAGGTTCAGCTGCACTTTGGAAACCTGAGGTAATTCTATGAACGATTTCAGCTTTTAATTCTATTGTCACAGTATTCTTGACCAACTCCAGCTATTCTTCTAAAATTACCCTAACCACTGTTGACATTTCAACAAGTTTGATATTCAGCTTTAAATACTAGCTTCTGAATATTCACAGATTATATATTTAAGAAGTTGAATGGATATTCCTTTATGACATTACCCATCACAATTATTGCATTGCAATTTATAATTGTATCTTATAAATATGATTGTATGTATTTACACTAATTACACAATTACAGATAATTTCATGAATTATGGAAACAAAGAGTGACTAAGCTTTGCTGAAAGAAAAGAAATAAGTAAATCTGCAAAATAAATATGGCCTTAAGAAAACATTGAGAAAGTAAAAAGATTCTATCCAAAGTTCCTGGGGGGATTATTCCAATGGTTTACTGTCCTCAATATAAAAAATTTTCCTCTGGTGTCCAATCGGAATCTCCCCAAGAGCAACTTGTGTCCATTCCCCATTCTCCTCTCCATGGGACTCCTTGTAAAAAAGGAGTCTCCACCTTCTTTGTAGCTACCCCTTAAGTACTGGCACATGGTGATGAGATCTCCTCTGAGCCTCCTTTCCTCAAGGCTGAACAAACCCAGCTCTCCCAGCCTATCCTCCTATGGCAGGCTGCCCAGTCCTTTGATCATCTTGGTGGCCCTTCCCTGGACCCCTTCCAGCCTGTCCACATCCTTTTTGTAGAGCGGGGACCAGAACTGTACCCAGTACTCCAGGTGTGGCCTGAGAAGCGCTGAGTAGAGTGGGATGATGACTTCTTTATCTCTGCCGGTGATGCCCTTTTTGATGCAACCCAGCATCCTGTTGGCCTTCTTGGCCGCCGCAGCACACTGTTCGTTCATGTTGAGCTTCCTGTCCACCAGGACCCCCAGGTCCCTTTCCACAGAGCTGCTCTCCAGCCAGGTGGATCCCAGTCTCTGCTGCACTCCTGGATTATGTTTTCCCAGGTGCAAGACCTCACACTTGTCCTTGTTGAACTTCATCAGGTTCTTGCTGGCCCACCCTTCCAGCCTATCCAGATCTTTGTGAAGAGCAGCTCCGCCTTCTGGAGTGTCTACTTCCCCACTCCATTTGGTGTCATCAGGAAATTTCATCAGGCTACACTTGATGCCGTTATGCAGATCACTTATAAAGATATTGAATAACATTGGGCCCAATATTGATCCCTGGGGGACCCCACTCATGACAAGTTGCCAGCGGAAAAAGAGCTATTTACCACCAGCCTTTGGGTATGGCCTGTCAGCCAGTTCCCCACCCACTGCAAGGACCACTTGTCTAGGCCATCACGCATCATTTTCTCCAGGAGGAGGCTGTGGGGAACTGTGTCAGAAGCCTTGGAGAAGTCAAAGTAGACAACGTCCACTGCCCACCCCATGTCAACCAGGCAAGTCACTTTGTCGTAGAAGGCCAGCAGGTTGTCAAGCACGATCTGCCCTTAGTGAAGCCATGTTGGCTTTCCCAATCACGTGCTTTGTTTGACTTGTGATGGTCTCCAGGAGGATTTGTTCCATAACTTTCCCAGGGATTGAGGTAAGGCTGATGGTTCTACAATTACCTGGATTGTCCCTTGAGCCCTTCTTGTAGGGAGGGGAAACATTTGCCTTCCTTCAGTCCCCCGTTCTCCATGACTTCTCGAAGATTATGGAGAGCGGCCTTGCAATCATATCAGCCAGCTCTCTCAACATGCTCAGGTGGATGGTGAAAGGGCCCAATGATTTGTAGGGGTCAAGTTCCTGTAATAATTCACGTACTAACTCTTCCTTCACCGATGGTAGGTCGGTGTTTGGTTCAATCGGCTATTTTGTTACCAAAGCCTGGGACCCTACAGTGCTGGTCAAGATAGAGGCTAAAAAGCTGTTGAGGACCTCTGCCTTTTCTCCATCATTGGTCATTGAATCTCCTTTTCTGTTTAACAGTGGGCCTATGCTATCCTACTTTTTCTGCTTATGGTTGACATGACTGAAGAAAAGGTTCTTGTTATTTTTATATCTACAGCCAGTTTCAATTCGAGTTGGGCTTTTGCTTTTCTGACTGCATCTCTGCACTCTCTGGCAGTGCCCTTGTAGTTCTCTGCAGATAATCCTCCACATCTCCATCTCTAGTATGTTTTCCTTTTGGATTTGAATAGACCCATGAGGTCATCGTTGAGCCATGGGGGCCTCTTGCTCCGCTTACTTCCCTTTCCTTTGTGGGGCATAAATTGGCTTTGTGCTTCCAATAGAAAGTTCTTGAAGAATTCCCAGCACTCACTAGCTCCTTTTTGTTCCATGGAAGCTTCCCATCAAATCCCTCCCAGCTGAGCCCTGAATGAACTGAAGTTTGCTCTTCTAAAATCTAGAACCTTTGTCTTAGTTCTGACCTTCAGCACACTCAGCAGGATCCCAAACTCCACAATATTGTGGTCACTACAGCCAAGGCTATCACTGACCGAGATATTTCAAAGCAGGCTTTCTCAGTTTGTGAATAGCAAGTCCAGCAGCGCCTCCTTCCTGGTTGGCACATCTAACATTTGTATGAGGAAACAGTCCTCTACGCATTCCAGGAACTTGGTGGATGACATGCAAGCTGCCATATCGTTCTTCCAGCAGATGTCTGGGTAGTTGAAGTCACCCATAAGGACCAGGTTCTATTGGCCAGAAGCCTGCTTTAGTGCCCCAACTATTACTCCATCAGCATTGTCACCGTGGTTAGGAGGTCAATAGCAGATGCCCACTGCGAGGTCCTGCTTGGAGGCAACACCTCTGACTTTAACCCAGAGGCATTTGATAGAGCAGTCACAATCACCATAGTTGACTTCGATACATTCAAGGTGTTCCTTGATGTCGAGTGCAACTCCTCCACTTCTTCTACCCTGCCTGCCTTTAGGAAAGAGCCTTTAACCATCCATTGCAATCCCCCAGTCGTTTGAGTTGTCCCACCATGTTTCAGTTACTCCTATGATGTCATACCCTTCTGAGTGGGCATGGAGATCCAGTTCCTCCTGTTTGTTACCTAGACTGTGTGCATTTGCGTACATACACTTGAGGTGATTACTCTTCTCTTTCACCTTTTGGGAGACAGCTAAGGAACAACAGTCACCTCACTGGTTGGCCTGAATTACTCTCCCTGTTGGACATGCTGGTGTGAGCGTTTCCATAATGGACCCCACCCACCAAGTCTTTCAGTTTAAAGCCCACCTCACCAAGTTAGCCAGCCTGCTGCCAAAGATTCCCTTACCCCTTCTAGACAGTTGGATTCCATCCCTCCTTAACATGTTGTATTAATTGAAGAACACCCCATTGTCATAAAAGCCAAACCCCTCACGGTGGCACCAGCCACATAACCAGCAGTTGATATACATTATGCACCTATATCTGGCTGCCCCCTTCCCTCAAACTGGCAAAATGGAGGAGAAGATAACTTGGGCACCAATGTTTTTCACTTGTTCCCCCAGGGCTCAAAATTCTTCCTTGGTTTTACCCAGGTTATAGCTCTCAGTGTCATTCATGCCTACATGAAATAGTAATAGTGGATAGTAGTCTGTTTCCCTGATGAGTTGTGGCACCTTCTCAGCAACATCTTGGACTTTGGCTCCTGGAAGGGAGCATGCCTCTCATGACTCCCTCTCAGGTTGGCAGATGGGTGCCTCAGTACCCTTCAACAGAGAGTCACCCACCACGAGCACTCATCGTTTCTTTTTTATGATGTCCACTCTGTGATGCTGGTACAGTTTCCCCTTGCAGGGGACTTTGCAAACCTTGCTTGTGGGTGTCCTCAGTCGTTAAGTCTTCATATCTCTTTCTGATTGTGATGGTGGAGGGTGCAGGCTGATGTGGAATCCTGCTTCTGTGAGTCACCAGGGTCCACGGTGCCTCATTCTCGGCAGCGTCTGCTACTGGAACAATTCTGAAGCCACCTGTCTATCTCTGCCTCAGCTCCTCTAATACTGTGCAGCCTTTTCACTGTTTCCTGCAGTTCAGCCACCTGACGTAACAGGTCGTCAACCTGTGCACACCTCTTGCAGATACTTACTTTTCCATCAGGGGAGGGGTTTGGGCAGTTGCTGCAACCCACTGCCTGTACCGATCATAGAATCATATAATCGTTAAAGGTTGGAAAAAACCTCTAAGATCATCGAGTCCAACCACTAACCTATGATTGCAAAGTCCACCACTAAACCATATCCTCAAGCACCATGTCTAGCCTTCTTTAAATACCCCCAGTGATGGAGACTCAGCCACCTCCATGGGCAGCCTGTTCCAATGCTTGACAACCCTTTTGGTGAAGAATTTTTTCCTAATATCCAACCTAAACTTCCCCTGGCTCAGCTTGAGGCCATTTCTTCTCGTCCTATCACTTGTTACTTGGGAGAAGAGACCCACCCCCGCCTCACTACAACCTCCTTTCAGGTAGTTGTAGAGAGCGATAAGGTCTCCCCTCAGCCTCCTCTTCACCAGACTAAAGAACCCCAGCTCCCTCAGCCACTCCTCATAAGACTTGTTGTCTAGACCCTTCACCAACTTTGTTGTCCTTCTCTGGACATGCTCCAGCACCTAAAATGTCCTTCTTGTAGTGAGGGGCCAGTACTCGAGGTGCAGCCTCAACAGTGCTGAGTAGGGGGGCACGATTATCTCCTTGCTCCTGCTGGCCACACTATTCCTGATACAAGCCAGGATGCCATTGGCCTTCTTGGCCGCCTGAGCACACTGCTGCCTCATGTTCAGCCGGCTGTCAACCAACACCCCCAGATCCTTTTCCTCCAGGCAGCTCTCCGGCCACTCTTCCCCAAGCCTGTAGAGTTGCATGGGGTTGTTGTGAACCAAGTGCAGGACCCGGCACTTGGCCTTGTTGAATCTCATACCGTGGGCTCCGGGCCAACGATCCCGCCTGTCCAGGTCCCTCTGTAGAGCCTTTCTGCCCTCCAGCAGATCAACACTTCCACCCAGCTTGGTGTCATCTGCAAACTTACTGAGGGTGCACTCAACCCCCTCATCCAGATCATCAGTGAAGATATTGAACAGGACCGGCCCCAACACTGAGCCATATGAAACACCACTTGTGACCGGCCGCCAACTGGATTTGACTCTATTCACCACCACTCTCTGGGCTTGGCTGTCCAGCCAGTTTTCAACCCAGCGCAGAGTGCACTTGTCCAAGCTGTGAGCAGCCAGCTTCTCCAGAAGGATGCTGTGGGAGAGAGTGTCAAAGGCCTTACTGAAGTCCAAGCAGATAACGTCCACAGCCTTCCCCGCATCCACTAAGCAGGTCACCTTATCATAGAAGGAGACCAGGTTAGTGAGGCAGGACCTCACTTTCATAAACCCATGCTGGCTGAGGCCAATCCCCTGGGTGTCCGGCATGTGCTGCGTAATGGCATTCAAGACGATCTGCTCCATGACCTTTCCCAGCACCGAGGTCAAGCTGACAGGCCTGTAGTTCCCTGGATCCTCCTTCTGACCCTTCTTGTAGAGGGGCATCACATTCGCTAGTTTCCACTCATCTGGGACCTCCCTGGTTGACCAGGACTGCTGATAAATGATGGACAGCGGCTTGGCAAGCTCCTCTGCCAGATCCCTCAGTATCCTCAGGTGGATCCCACCCGGCTCCATGGATTTGTGAGCATCCAGGTGAAGGAGCAGGTCGGTGACTGCCACCTCTTCAACAACCGGGACTTCATTCTGCATAGTATCTCCATCTCCCAGCACAGGGGCCTGACAACCCTGAGGATGACCAGACTGACTATTAAAGACTGAGGCAAAGAAAACATTAAGTACCTCAGCCTTCTCCTCATCTTTCCTGGCAAGGTTACCTTCCCGCATCCAACAAAGGAGGGAGATTCTCCCTGGCCCTCCTTTTGTCGCTGATGTATTTATAAAAACATTTTTTTTTATCTTTAATGGTGGCGTCCAGTTTAAGTTCCTGGTGGGCCTTTGCCTTCCTAATCTTTTCCCTGCATAACCTCACAACATCCTTGTAGTCCTCCTGAGTCACCTGCCCTTTCTTCCAAAGGCAGTAAGCTCTCCTTGCTTTCTTGAGTTCCAGCCAAAGCTCCCTATTTCATTTCTTACCAAACCCATCTGGGTGGATGCATCTGACATCTCAGGAGCTTCTGCTGAACGAAAAGTGGTTTTAGCTCTGAGGCAAGTGCCCACCATTTCGCCAGAGACCAAAGCACTTGCGAGAACGGTAGGCCTACAGGTGGGCGGCAGAGTCCCTCCTTCACGCCCTGCCTGCACAAACTGCTGTGCCACACTCTTCTGACGCGCCATGCCCTCTTTGCCTGTCCTGGTCCCCACGCTCCTGGTCGTTTGTGCTCCCTATGGGCCCTTTAAATCTTCTGCCATTGTTTCTGGCAATGCCCCACGCCGCGTCAGCTGCATGTCAGCCTCACTCACGAGAGCTGCCGGGTCCTGACGGGTCCCTCTGCTCACCCTCAGGCTTCTCAGGTCTGAGGAACTGACTTGCCTGCCCCGATCTAGCGCTGAGCCACGGGACTTGCCCTTGCTGCCACTGTGTTCCTCGCCAACTGATTGCTGCTCAGCTTGCTTATACCAACAAATTGTTTGATTAAAAAGACCACATAATGGAAAAAATATAGTATATATATCTACTGTCCTCTAACTGGACTTAAGGTTATAAATGGTTTTAAGTAAATTGAGCCCAAATTTTGCAAATATTTATGCATATGACTAAGGTTTATTTATTTATACTATTTTATTTATACTGCAAGATGTCCAACAGAAATGCTTAAGTCTCCTCCTGATAATAGTTCTTTTTATGATATTTTAACACTCATTTCTATATGTCTATTTAGTAATACAAATATCTCACATAAGTGTAACAGAAATCATTAGAATTTCCACATTTTACAAATGGGTTAAGTAAGCATGAACCTAGACATTATAGAGGCTTAGCAGATAGCTAACAATTAATGAAGCTGTTACAGATAGCTCATATTTGATAATGTGCTCAGCCTATAACTGCATCAAAAGAAGGTGGCTTAATTTAATATTTAAACTTTATGTGCCACACCTGCAATGATTTTGATAGGGTGCAAATGTAAAGTAACACACTAGTGAGCCAGATCCTATGTATATAAGAAACATTTTTTATATGACTAATGGAGTTTTATGGTGATGCAAAGCCAAAAAGATAACAACAACATGCTCCATATGCATAAGGCTATACAGTGTGCAGAAAGAAAAATTTTGAATCCTTTTAAAGATATTAGAGCACTGGGTGGTTGTTAGTGGTATGCTTACAGAAAAACAAACAATTCAAGACTTGTCTTTTAGTATTTTAATGAGTAGCCACCACACTTCACAGCCTTCTGCATGGAAGAAGCAAGGACAGGTCAAGAAAAGTATTACAGAT
Organism: Phalacrocorax aristotelis; assembly: GCF_949628215.1. Lineage (NCBI taxonomy): Eukaryota > Metazoa > Chordata > Aves > Suliformes > Phalacrocoracidae > Phalacrocorax > Phalacrocorax aristotelis. The sequence goes on along the minus strand of NC_134276.1, from coordinate 106,825,239 downwards.
GCATCAAAAAGCATACAAATAACACCTGTAGGGAGTAGTATAAATGGTGCCAAGAAAGGTTTAAAACGAGAAGAAGGAAAAAAGTAATCACTGAAGCGACAAGGAAACTCACAAGTGATACACTATACTAGCAAAGAAAAAATCCAATTTACAACAGGAGTGAATGGAAATTCACTGAAACAAATTGTCCAACGACACTAATCTAGAAACAAAAATGTTTTTTGGTGCTGGCAGTTCATCTACTATATTTCAGCTTTGTATCTTAACTTAAATTGCCACTGCAGTCACCCCACTCTGATTTATCAATTCAAGAACCCCTGATTCTATGTTATTCATTAACAACTTCAGTCAATTTGGTAGTAAGACTTAAGCAACAAACACATATGGTCTACCTTAAATAAGCCAATTTAATGGATTATATCAAGTACATTTCCTAACATAATCTGAAAATGAAATTAGCACTTGGCAATAATTGCCTGCTAAAGAAATGTTTAATTGTTAGACATTAATAATAAAATCTTTAATTCATATCTGATCTTTGATTTGTATCTTCCCTGTATTGGCTTGAGTCTGAGGACTATAAACTGTGACCTTGTAACAGGACTTCAAGAAGGGATGGCATAAGATTACTGTGTGAGGCCTTAGCCATCTTACAGTTAGTGGAAAGCTCATTTTCCTTATCTCATACTGAAATAAAGAGGGATCTTGCTATCAACACTCATGTGCGATTAATACATCTATAATGTCAGGTTGTGAAGAAGAGTCCAAGACATCCAGCACTGAAAAATAACAGGTATAAGTTTCTATATATACTGAGATAGCAGAAATTTACAAATAAAGGCTAAGAAGATGGAGAACAACAGGATGGTGGTGAACAAACACAAAAGCATTACAAAAGGGTTTAAGATCATCACAACCAACAGGCTTTTGTTGGCTCTCAGAAGAGATTGTGCAGAAGCAGAATGACGGTGTTCACCAGAGTATCATGGCATTCTCTTCAAATGGGAATGTTACTGCAGAAAAGAGAAAAATAAAATACTGTTTGGTTCAAATTTAGCCTGACTAATAAATCATCAGCACTGTTGGCTGGGAACTCTGTAATGAAATATTTTTCTCCCTGTAAAGTGCCTTTATTCTCTAAATAAGTTTTTCACCATAATGTATTGGTTTAAATTGTCTTCTGACAGAACAAACAGGGCTTTGAGGCAACACTGCCTATTAGACCTCTGCCCAAAACCTTCTTGCTTACCTCCCAGATCCCATACCTGACTCTTCTGTCTATATGTTTGCTGCTGAATTAGGAGATTAGGAGCCCTGGGGCTTCACAAGCCCATGGCTTGAATCAATCATGTACTGAAGTCAGATCTAGGCCAACAGTTATATACAGACACTTGGCTGATATGTAGATACATAAATAAAGTTCAGTTCAACAGTCACCAAATAAATAAAGTCCAGTTCAACAGCCACCCCTGATGTATGGTTGGAGTGCCTCAGGATTGCCCTTGTTTCACTTCAGCTAATGAGCTAATTGTGATTTTTGAGGGCGTTCATTCATGTGTACAGGGAGGACTGATAAAACATCTTCAATTCCCTAGTATAAATGAGGAAGAGATAGCATTTGGCATTACTCCTTTGGAAGGACAAAGACAAACGAAGCATGATGTTCTACTAAAGTGAATACAGTGACAGGGTAGAGGACCAACTAATGCTGTGACATAACGCTTGCTGGGTTAAAACTGGCTGAAGGGCAGAGCTCAAAGGGTTGCAGTGAATAGGGCTACATCTGGCCGGCCACCCATCACCAGTGGTGTTCCTCAGGGTTCCATCCTAGGGCTAGTTCTGTTCAATATTTTTGTCAGCGATCTGTATGAAGGAGTTGAATGCACCATGTGCAAGTTTGTTGATGATAAGAAACTGGGAGGTGTTGCTGACTCTCTTGAGAGACAAAAGGCAGTGCAGAGGGATCTAGATAGATTGGAGCATTGGGCAATGATTAATGGGATGAAATTTTAACATGTTGAAATGCCAGATTTTGCACCTAGGACAGAGTAACATCAGGCACAACTACAAACTGGGAGAGAGGTGACCGGAGAGCAGCCCTGCAGAAAGAGATTTGGGGGTGCTGGCCAACAGCAGGCTCAACAGGAGTCAGCAGTGTGCTCTGGCAGCCAAGAGGGCAAACCACACCTGGGGGTGCATCAAACACAGTATAACCAGCCAGTCAAAAGAGGTGATTATTCTACTGGATTTAGCTTTGGTGCAATGTCACCTTGAGTACTGTGTGCAGTTCTGGGGTCCACAATTTAAGAAGGATGTTAAGGTGCTTGAATACATCCAGAGTACGGCAACAAAGCTGGTGAAGGGGGTGGAAGGAATGTCCTATGAGGAATGGCTAAGGACTTTGGGTTTCTCTAGTTTCAACTGGGGTAGAGTTAATTTTCTTCAGAGTAGCTAGTATGGGGCTATGTTTTGGATTTGTGCTAAAAGCAGTGTTGATAATGTGGAGATGTGTTAGTTGTTGATAAGTAGTGCTTACGCTAGTCAAGGACTTTTCAGCTTCGCATGATCTGCCAGGTACACAAGAAGCTGGGAGGGGGCACAGCCGGGACAGCTGACCCCAACTGATGAAGGGCTATTCCATACCATATGACATCATGCTTAGTATATAAAGCTGGGGGAAGACGAAGGAAGGGGGGGGACAAGTTCAATGTGGTGGCATTTGTCTTCCCAAGTAACCATTACGCTTGATGGAGCCCTGCTTTCCTAGAGATGGCTGAACACCTGCCTGCCCATGGGAAGTGGTAAATTAATTCCTTGTTTTGCTTAGCTTGCACGTGCATCTTTTGCTTTACGTATTAAACTCTCTTTATCTCAACGCATGAGTTTTCTCACTTTTACTCTTCTGATTCTCTCCCCCATCCCACTGGAGGGGAAGTGAGCAAGTGGTTGTGTGGTTCTTAGTGTCTGACTGGGGCTAAACCACAACATCCCACAATTTAAGAATGATATTAAGGTGCTTGAATGCATCCAGAAGAGGGCAACAAAGCTGGTGAAAGGCCTGGAAGGAATGTCCCATGAGGAGTGGCTAAGGCCTTTGGGGTAGTCTAGTTTAGAGAGAAGGAGGCTGAGAGGTGACCTCACTGCCCTCTACAACTTCCTGAGGAGGGGAAGTGGAGAGGGAGGTGCTGGCCCCTTCTCCCTGGTGTCCAGTGACAGGACACGTGGGATTGTTTCAAAGCAGCACCAGAGGTTTAAACCAGACGTTAGGAAACATTTCTTTACTGAGAGGGTAGTCAAACACTGGAACAGGTTTTCTAGACAGGTGATTGATGCCCCACACCTGTTAGTATTTAAGAGGAAGTGATTGCTCCTCTGTACTCAACAGTAGTGAGGCTACACCTTGAGTACTGCGTTCAGTTTTGGGCTCCTCACTGAAAGAAAGATATTGAGGTGCTGGAGTGCATCCAAAGAAGAGCAACAAAGCTGGTGAAGTGTCTAGAGCACAGATCTTATGAGGAGTAGCTGAGGGAGCTGGAGTTGTTTAGACTGGAGAAAAGGAGGCTGAGAGGGGATGTTATTGTCCTCTCCAACTACCTGAAAGGAGGTTGTAGTGAGGTGGGTGCCAGTCTGTTCACCCAAGTAAGAAGTGATAGGACAGGAAGAAAGACCCTCAGTTGTGCCAGGGGAAGTTTAGACTGGATATGAGAAAAAATGTGTTCACTGAAAGAGTTGTCAAGCATTGGAACAGGCTGCCCAGGGAAGTGGTGGAGTCACCATCCCTGGAGGTATTTGAAAGATATGTAGATGTGGTGCCTGGGGACATGGTTTAGTGGAGGACTTGGTAGTGTTAGGTATGCAGTTGGACTCAATGATCTTAAGGGTCTTTTCCTACACAAACAATTCTACGATTCTATGAATAAGAAATTGAATAAAAGTTCATTTATAAAATTTTAATCAGGGAGGAGATTTGTAATAAATGGCTATTTCTTTCTTGTAATTAGAAGTATTATTTGTAAGTGTTTTTATTCCAGCTGAATGAAAGATTGGTAATTCTGAAAATACTCTGACTATATATTTTAATTTCTAGTGTTAAAGGAATGAAGGATTAATGACCTGATTACTCTTTAATCTCCAGTATCTCTGTCAAGAAATTTGTTTATTTGCTGTTGTTAAATATAGCAATTATACTTTAACATACGAAGGATTTAGCATAAAATTTTAAAAGCAGAAGATAAAAAGAGTGTTTGTTAATAATGCCATATTTTCAGAGGGTGAACTGCTGAATTCTGGTGCAGGTTGGTATCGTATAGTGCACATCACAGAATCCTTACACAAAAGGCACAAGTCAGAGAAATAATCTGGCAAAAGCATAGGTGTGGGATCACTGGTAGCTGACAGAAACTCAACCCTTTTGTCCTTTCTATTACAAGAAAGACAACAATGTATAAAATGAAACTGAATAGACCTGAAGCAGGACATCCTAAATATCAAAAAAGCAGGTCACAACATACACCAGAGAATTTAAAATATAACCCTCACCATCTTAACGTTTTCCTACTAACAGTAAAAGGTTAGAGCAGTCAGTGAAAGAGATTCCTCCATCTAATAACCACTGACAGAAACAAGAACAAAACACTGCTCAGCTGTGAAGTATGATTTGTAGCAAACACAAAAAGAAGTGAAAAAATATATACGAAAGGCTTAGCTACAGATATTAGCAGTGTTACAGATTATATTGCAGTAAACTAGGGTAGCATTGCTTTGGCCACGTTGGTCTAGCATCATGGGCAAGACAAGGTTTATCAGGAGAGGTAATAGCTTTTATTAGACCAGCTGGTATAATTGAAGAAAATAGCAGACAGGCCTGAGTGCTCTTTCTAATCATACCGGTTGGAGTCTGACGAAAGGACCTGTCCCTACAGTCTTGTCTTGAGAAAATGTTAGCCCACCAACTACAGACACATGAAGAATTGTTTCTGAAACCTATCTCCTCCCAATGATCTTGGAGCTTGACCTTATTTAAAAAATATTCCTGGTGATTATTGAATTACCATGTCCCTGTATAGATCTGAAACATGATAACTAGATTTTTAGAAATGGAATTCCAGTACCTTTTGACACAAGTTCTGAAAGTACAAAGACAGGTATATAAGCAATGCATCTTTGATGAAAGCATGCATAGGGAAGGTTTTATCTGAATGTACAGGTAAAAGTTCTCTCTGCTCTTTGCAAAGGTCTAAACTCAAATGGAGAACAAATTTTTTGCTGCTGACCTGCTTTAACTGCTTTATCACACTTATATTCAGAAGCAGGCATATTTAATACCAGAGATATTTGCTGCCACAGAAGCATAAGAGGTTCTTGAAGCTGCTTTGAAGCAGTAGCTGTAGAAAATATTAGAAGATAAAGCAGACAAATGAAATCTCAAAAAAAGAATCTCAAGTTATGCAAATCAGTAGTGAGATTACTTTTTAAAACTAAATGCATGCTCTGGAACCATGCAAAACTGATGATATACCATTTTACAGGTTGAAAAAATAAAAAAATGCATATATAATCCTAATAATAGTCAACTATAGGCCATAAATAGTATTTATGTAATATTAACTGAAGGAGAACTAGGTCACTAAATTAAAAATTATCGAGCAAGCACAGAAATGGTTGCCTTGAAACAGACATCATGTAAAATAGCAGGCTGTCAGGAGACAAGTCTATGATAACATTTAGGGACATGGCAATAAAATGATAGCATAGTCAAAGCCCACATATAATTGCCAAACCGATTTATTCAATTATTGATACAACAGTCACTCTCAGTTTATTTTTCCCTCAGCTGTCACTCTCTTAACAGAAGTAAGGATGAGAAAGATTGACCTCTGCTATCTTTTTGACTCTTCATGTGGTAGGAAGACATTAGCAAAGCATAATTACAATGTTCTGCACAAATCATTCACTTAAGGAATCAAATATTTCTGTTTGTTCTCCATAGAAAAACACATATACAGGAGAAGAAGATTACCAAGGAATTACTCACAGCACCTTTCCTTTCTGAGACAGAAAATAATGATATAACTGCAGAATTTTTACTATATTCTTTTGTTTTCTGAGATCAAATAATTGGTTAAGTATTTCCAGTTTATATATTGTTTATGGTATAAGTGCCATAAAAATCTATATTTAATCAACCATATATGCACTTCTGTAAACTTAATTTTGAAGTGCCAACTTCTTGTTAAGTGTGCACACAAAAATTACTTGATCAGAAGTCTAGCATTTATCACTTTCCTTATTTTTAGCACTGTGGTGTCCGTATTTCAGATGTTCAATGGAGAAAAGGGCAGGGGGAGGATGTTCCCATTTATTTAGAATAGGTATCCACCTCATTCTCTATAACTTTCATTTTAATAAACATTTAAAACTGTTAATCTTTACATATTGTTCAAATAATTTTAATTATATAAATCGGGCAAACTTATCTTCACATGATTAAGACATAGAAGTCAGGCCCATTGTACCCAAAGATTACATACACTCATGACTCGGACATTGTCTCATGAAGTTTTTATAATGAATTTAAGATTAAAAAAATGAAACACTGATTCTAATGATTATGTTCAGAATAGTACTGATCAATGACCCAATCAGAGTAAAAAGGATTCAGCAGAAAGGACCCAGTGCCAATGATATTCATTGCCTTGATGGATCAATATGTGAACCACCCATTAAAGTCAAGTACTGACAGGTAGAAATTGCAAGTTATTGTAATCTGACGGCTATTTGATGAGTGATATAGAGCTGATAGAAAATCTCAGTGCCCAGTAGCTGTGTTACAAGTATCTATATAACAAAAGTCATCATCACAATTGACATTTCTACAGCAATTCCAAGACAGATATTAGCTAAGAATGAAATGTACTGATGTTAGAGGCTTTTAGCTGCAGCAGATAGTTTTACCTTTAGAATTCCCATGTCACTGTGATTAACATGGCTTCATCTCTGATCAATCTAGTATAAAATGATTGATGTTACATTAGCTACTAAAATGTCTAAATCTACTTGTTCTTAATGCTTTACTCTCACAAGGTGATCCTGATGTGAACAAAAAGAAAAATCAATCAGATAGCATGGAAAAATCACTTGTCATTTCTATCCATGATGTAACTTCCTAGGGAGACACAAAAATGATAGTTTTCAGAGTGATCTCTGAACATGAAATTTGCTCACACAAGCTCTATAATGTTCCTTTCTTATGAAGGATCTTCAAAAGCACATGTGGAACTGCCACTAATACCAACTATTGACTATGAGATTATAGAATGTGCATCTGTTTTGTCACTTAAAAATATTTATGCTGTGTGATTTTATTACACAGTGAATCACTGCCTGATTTCCACAAAATTAAGATATTGCAGCAGAAAAGCATTCACACTTTTCCCTACAAATCCATGGAAAGGATAACAGTGATGGCAACAAACATGGCCGACACCATATGAATATTATTTACTTACATTGAAGACTATATGAATTCCAGCGCTTCGATGTTTTGTACATTAAAAATTTATGATAATATATGTATGAGTGCATTAAATAGTCCATATTCCAGTCCATCAGAAACTATTTCATCCATGACCTGTGGTAGATTATACTGTCTTCTGATGCTCATGTTTTCTAAAAAATGTAAATACTAATAGCTTTTGCAGAAAAGTTGGTTGTGCATTAGGTGCTAGAATAGGTTTCAAGTCACCATAGGAAACCATGATGTTTTTAGACCAGGGTACAAAGATTATAGTTGCATACAGTTAAAAAAGTAAAATGAAAGAAAGAAAGAATTAGTAAGAGCATTTCAAAAACTGTATATATTGTGCATGTCATACAAATCTGACAGAAACCCCATTAGGTGATATATAGCCAGTTGAAATATGGTTAGGAAATACCAAATAAAGTAATCCATCATCGGATCCGTCAAATCTCCAAGACTTCCTCAAAACAGTGGAATTTCAAATTCAGAATCCTTGCGGCACGATGTTCACATTGCTGAGGAGATGTATGGAGAACAGCTTAGTAGCAGCTTTTCTGTCCAGAGTTTCAAACCAATTCAGATATTTAAAAAGAACTAAAACAGACTTAGGAAAAAAGCATACACCAAGGCTGGGGTAATTGGCGGAACTTTGGCTTTTTCAATCATGGGATGCAGCTTTCTCAGAAGGGGAAAAGGGTTTTTGCACAAAAGCTAGCAGGGCTGATTGACAGAGCTTTGAACAAGATCAGAACAGCCCCTGTACTCAGCACTGGTGAGGCCCCATCTTGAATACCGTGTTCAGTTTTGGGCCCCTCAGTTTAAGAAGAACATTGAGTTGCTGGAGCATGTCCAGAGAAGGGCAACGAAGCTGGTGGAGTCTGGAGAACAAGTCTTATAAGGAGCAGCTGAGGGAGCTGGGGTTATTTAGTGTGGAGAAAAGGAGGCTCAGGGTAAACCTTATCACTCTTTACAAAAACCTGAAAGGAGGTTGTAGTGAGGTGGGTGTTGGTCTCTTCTCCCAAGTTACTAGTGATAGGACGAGAGGAAATGACTTCAAGTTGCATCAGGGGAGGTTTAGACTGGATATGAGGAAAAATTTCTTTACTGAGAGAGTGGTCAGGTGTGGGGGATGAATTTGCAAGTAACTTAGCACTCTTTGACACGTCCTTGAACTGAAGCAACGTGGCAGTGAAAAACAGAGACAGGAGCATAGGTATGCCAAGGAAGATTTAAGTAAGCAAATACAAATTAGATAGCGCAGATAGAACAGCCTATTAGAATGTAGCATAAGGCGTGTGCTTAGAGCTAGCTGACAAATAACAGAAATTGTTTGTGCACATGATCGCATGAGGAATGTGTCAAAAATATATATAAGCAGTGAAAAGCTGACAATAAAGGTCTTCTGTTGAACATCTGTCAGGAATCTGTGACATTCATCCCTGCAGTCAGGCATTGGAACAGGCTGCCCAGAGAGGTGGTAGAGTCACCATCCCTGGAGGTCTTCCAAAACGTCCAGTTCCACAGGTATAACATCATTGGCATAAATGAAACCTAGTAGGATGAGTCCTGCAGCTGGTGTGTCATGGTACATGGTTACAGTCTCTTCAGGAGGGATAGGCAGGGCAGGCGAGGCAGGGGGTGGCATTGTATGTAGTGGAGGAGTTGGAATGCATAGAGCTTGCAGGTGGTGATGGCACAGCTGAGAGCCTCTGGGTGAGGATTAAGGAACATACAAATAAAACGGATATTCTTGTGGGAGGTTACTATAGGCCACCCAGCCAGGAGGATGACACGGATGAGTTATTCTTTAAGGAATTAAGGGATGTCTCTTAGTCATCCACCATTCTCCTTATGGGGGACTTCAACTCTCCACATGTCAACTGGAAATACCACACAGCTGGGACAAACAGGTCCAGAAGATTCATAAACCATCTGGATGATAACTTCTTGGTACAGGTACTAAGGGAACCAAGCAGGAAGGGTGCCTTCCTCAATTTGTTGCTTATTAACAGAGAGGGTCTCGTGGGTGAAATGGAGATTGGTGGCTACCTTGGCCACAGCAACCATGAAGCAGTCAAGTTTAAAATATATGGTGACAGGAAGAAAACCACCATAAACTCCTCACCTCTGGATGCAAGGAGAGCAGAATTCAGATCGCTCAGGGAAGTACTTAGTAAGGTCCCCTGGGAAAAAGCTTTCAAAGGTGCTGGGGTCCATCTGTGCTGGTCATCTCCTAAGAGCACAGGAACAGGCAATTTCAAAGTATAGGAAGTCAGGCAGGTGAGGCAGAAGGCCAGCTTGGCTAAGCAGGGATCTTACAGAAATAAGGAGAAAAAAGAAAGTACATGGCCAGTGGAAGTAAGGTCAACCAACATGGGAGGACTACAGGGATGCTGTTCACCACTGCAGGGAGGGAACATGTATGACTGAAGCTCAGTTAGTGTTGAAGCTGGCCAGTACTGTAAGGGACAATAAAAAGGGCTTTTAAAAATCCATTAATGGCAAAAGCCAGAAATAACATTAGCCCATTACTTGACGAGAACGGTCACCTCACAAGCAGGGACATAGATAAGGCAGAGACATTTAATGCTTTTTTTGTCTCAGTCTTCAACACCAGTGGTGGACTCCGGGACCCCCAGAGCCCTGGGCTAGAGAACCATGACTGTGGGAATGATAAACTCCTAATAAACCCCAAACTTGTGCAGGACTTGCTGCTCCAGCTGGATGCCTGTAAGTCAATGGGGCCTGATAAGACTGCTAGAAGGGTACTTGAAGAGCTGGCTGATGTCATAGTGAGACGTCTCTCCATGATTTTTCAATGCTTTTAGGAATCTGGAGAGATTCCTGTTGACTGGAAGCTGGCAAATGTTGTCCCAATCATCAAGAAAGGCAACAGGGATGATCCCAATAACTACAGGCCCATCAGTTTCACTTCTGTGCCTGGCAAAATTATGGAGAAGATTATTCTGGGGGTTATTGAAAAACACCTGAAAGACAATGCAGTCAGTGGTCCCAGCCAGCAAAAGTTCATGAGGGGAAAGTCCTACTTACCAAACTTAATTTTTTTCTATGACAGGGTTACCCACCTAGTTGACCAAGGAAAGCCAGCTGATGTAACCTTTCTGGATTTCAGTAAAGCTTTCGACAGTGTCTCTCACAGTATCCTCCTGGACAAAACGTCCAACATACAGCTGGATAAACACATAATGCAATGGGTGAGCAAGTTATTGACAGATTTAGCTTAACAGATATATGGAGTTACATTGGGCTAGTGGCCAGTCACTAGTGGGATTCTGCAGGGATCTATCTTGGGGCTGGTACTCTTTCAACTCTATGTTAATGGCTTCGATGCAGGACTTGAAAGAATACTAATTAAGTTTGCTGACAACACAAAATTGGGAGGAGCTGTTGATACTTCCGAGGGCAGACAGGCCCTTCAGAGAGATCTAGACAAACTGGAGACCTGGGCAATGACCAGCCATAAGGGAAAGTGCCAGATTTTACACCTGGGGCACAGCAACCCTGGATATACAGACAGACTGGGGAATGAGAGGCTGGAGAGCAGCTCTGCAGAGAGGGATCTGGGGGTTCTGGTCGACGGCAAGCTGAACATGAGCCAACAGTGTGTCCTGGCAGCCAAGAGGCCCAGCTGAGTCCTGGGGTGCATCAGGCCCTGCATTGCAGCTGGTTGAGGGAGGTGATTGTCCTGCTCTGCTCCGCGCTGGTGTGGCCTCACCTCGGGTACCCTGTGCAGTTTTGGGTGCCGCAGTACATTAAAGATATAAAGCTACTAGACAGTGTCCAGAGGAGGGCCACAAAGTTGGTGAAGGGTTTAGAGGGGAAATTGTATGAGGAGCAGCTAAAGTCACTTGGTTTATTCAGCCTGGTGAAGAGGAGACGGAGGGGAGACCTCATCACTGCCTGCAGCTTCCTCACAAGGGGAGGGGGAGGAGCAGGTGCTGATCTCTTCTCTCTGGTGACCAATGACAGGACCCAAGGGAATAGAAGGGAGATGTGCCAGGGGAGGTTTGTGTTGGGTATTAGGAAAAGGTTCTTCCTTCAGAGGGATGGGGAGCACTGGAACAGGCTGCCTGGGTAGGTAGTGCTACCCAGCATCAAAGCCTGACACTATTCAAGAAGCACTTGGACAATGTTCCCAGACACATGGCATGAATTTTTGGATTTTCCTATGCTGGACCAGGAGTTGGACACAATGATCCTTGTGGGTCCCTTCCAACACAGGACATTCTATGATTCCAATTCAAAGACGAGCACATGAGGCCTACAAGAACATGATTCTACTTTTTTTTTTTTAAGTAGTTAAGAAAGGAGGGGAAATAAAAGTGGAACTAGAGCACCTTGCATTTAGAAAAAAACTTCACCAACATGTGGATAACAAGAAGATATTTGTATTTGTTAATAGCTAAATCATTAATAGTTGGCCATGTAATATAGTTTGGATGAGGGATTTTGCTAAAAAATGTACAGATGCCTGGAACACACATTCATCTTTTGATGTTACGAGATTAGGTGGATGGGGGGTTGCAACACAACCCAAGTGACACCAAAATATAAAACTAAACTGAGAATATAAAATGGGGTAACACAGAGGAAAAGATTTTGAATTCTAGAAGACTGAGGATATATGGACATCTAATATATTGCCAGGAACTAGAAGTGTCAGATATGGTGATTTAACAGCCTATATGGCTTTTACAGACTTTTGGAGAGGTGTTCCTTAATATTTTCTATTTCAAAAGCTAACACAATTCATGTATGATCTTATTAAACCACACAGTTCTACTATAACTTCTAAAAAGAAATCACACAGGAAAGCCTCCCTTTTGTCACTAAATCTCAGCCATCATGAGTGTCTCGGTCCGGAATTACACAACTAGAGGCTCTGCTGAGAACTTAAAAAAATGAAAGATTTAAGATGTCTTTCATTATTTTAAGCCATCTTCTCTTCTACTTTGGAATTGTTGGGGTACCCACGCTGGTAATCTAAGTCCTGGCTAATTAGCCTGTTCAAATTTTTCTTTGATAAAGTTATGAATATAAATTGAAGTGAACATTTTAACATTAAGCCTCTAAACCAAAAAAACTGGAAAGTAGCATAGGTGACCTTGTAAACATCAGCTTTATAAATTTTGCAATGTTCATTTCTATTTTAGCAGTGAGATATGTTTTCTGATTATATTGGTAAGTCTGTCTTCATACTTTGCCAAAATGTTTTGCAACTTGCTATGGCAAGTGTTGTTCCGTAAAAACAAAACAAAACAAAACAATCATGGTGCATATAATTCCGAAGAATAAGTTTTAGCAGAGATTATAGATTTCCATAAACCATCTTGGCACAAAAGATGATTACTAAGCCACTACTAATGACTTTTTTGTTTCTAGAAATTCTCAAGCAGCATTTTTTTCCCAAAGGGAGAGAATGTTATTAGTTATTTTCTCCCTTTTCCTCTCCCATTTAAAGGTGTTTTCTGATCACAAGGAAGACAATAGCAAAAATCCTGACTGTAAACTCTTTAGTCCTACTGTTTAATCTACTTATAAGCAGAAAAATTATTAAAAAAGCAAAAATAAAAAATTCTGAAATGTAAGGTAACTTTCAATCTAACTGGTAGAACAGTAATAAGCTTAAGAGTCTAACCTGCATACCACTTAAAACTGTAAATTGATTGAGATGGAATTTAAAAAGTACAAAAATCTTAAACAGCACAGTTCAAAATCAGTAAGAAATTTGATACAGAACAAATGATGTAAACGTGAAACAAAGTAAACATCAAGAAGCAGTTCTAAACACAGTTGGCTAACATTCTTTTGGATAGCTTAAAGGGTGAATTTGTTGAGAGAAATGCAGCAATGCAGTCAAGTAGGAATTAGAAGGAAATGATATACCAAAAAGGATAAACTTCAGTAAACTAAAGAGCACTCATCACCAATCAGTTTTCCACTGTTATGAATTGGAAATACAATATACAAAAAGGCAAACTCACCTTCACAAAATTCCAGAATTCTGGATTTCTTTTGCCTATTATATCACTACAAGAATATGTGCTTTAAAGTATGAATTTTGAATAGATCGGTACTTATTTCCTAATTTTAGCTGACAAGAATTATTGCTGTTGTACTAGCTTCTGCAATAGAACTCACATTAAATTTTAAACAAAGTTTAAGTTTGAATGACCAGGATATTTGAATTTGCATTGGCTTTAATGTTACCATCACATGTGGTCAGTGATTTTTACTGGGAAAAAAAAAAAAAGATCAGATCACAAATAGAAATGTTATCTCTAGCAAAAATATTTCCTGCAAAATTAATTTAAAAGTTTCCATTAACAACATGTAATGGTAGTAATTCATAATTAGACAGTTTGACCTTATTTAGATATTATCTTATGAAGCATGTAACATAGTTTCTTCCAATCAAAAAAAAAGAGTTAAACCTGATTTCATTAAAGTTATAGTTATTATTATATCATTACAGTTATCAAATGGAGGACTTTTATTGAAAACATTGTAAAAGCTGTCAATATAAATACCCTTTATTTATCAATAAAATATACAATTTTCCACTTTTTATACCTGAGGACACTGCTTCTCGACCCTTTGTTGAAGGCTGTAATGGTTTGAAAATTCAAAATAATACTGTCGTTCAGAAATGAAAGACCAAATATTGCAATGCAGAAAGGAGCTTATAAGTAAAGAAAAATGAAGGCCTTGTCCACATAGAGGAACCTACTTTAAGAAAAAGGGACATGACTTCCAACTACATTGCAAATATGTACACAGCCCCACAATAATTCTTTGACTAAAAAATAAAAATTCTTAGTCTGTAGATTTTTCTCAAAAAACCCAACACAGTAACATTAAACCCAGGCAAAATAGTAAGTAGCAATGTACATGGCATTTTCATTTGAAGATAAACTAGTGACATACTTTGGAACTCATTATTTTTAGTTTTTCTGAAAGCAAGGATTTCACTGACTATGGGGGTTTTTTTCTAGGGTGGTAGATATTGTATGTTCTTTATAATTTCATTTGAAATATATGCTTCCCTGAATAAAGAACAGACTTTTATGAAGTATTTTGTCTACTTGTTCTTTCACATTCCATGATTTTTCTTCTATTTCCTTTCTTCTAATTAATTTTGAAAGACATATGCCAAACACTGTTACATTGCTCCTAGAAAATGTAGAAAATTAAAGTTTAACTGACAGAACTTTTCAGATATATTTAATGCCTAAGTACTCACAAAATTAATCTGAATTAATCATTACCTAAAGACATTCATCTACAGACTCAGTACATAAAAATACCTTTATTCTGTAACGACATACATGAGAAAATCAGGAAATGCTGATTCACAGTTTTTATCTGATTTGGCTTCTTTTTTACACCCCTTCCTACACGATGAGGAATCAAAAATTATAGTCACTAAGTTTTCCACATAATTCAACCATATGATTTAAAGTTGTTGTGGTTTACCCTCAGTCAGTAACTAACCACCATGCAGCTGGTTGCTCACTCCGCCCACCCCAGGGAGATGGGGGAGATAATTGGAAGGTCAAAAGAAAGAAAACTCGTGAGTTAAGAACAGTTTAATAATTAAAATGATCATAGTAATAATAATAATAATTATTATTATTATTATTATACAATGAAATGGATTATAATGAGAGAGAGAGAGGAAACATTGGGAGGAGGAAAAAACCAAAGAAACAAGTGACTCAGCTGCTCACCACCTGCCAGCTGACATCTCCAGTCTCCGATCCGCAAACGTTGCTTCCCTCAGCCAACTCCCCCACTTAATATACGGGGCATGATGTCATATGATATGGAATATCCCTTTGTTCAGTTTGGATCAGCTGTCTTGGCTGTGACCCCTCCCCTTCCGGCTTCTCGTGCACCCGGCAGAGCATGGGAAGCTGGAAAAGTCTTTGACTAGTACAAGCACTGCCCAGCAACGACTAAAACATCAGTGTGTTTATCAACATTATTTCCATACTAAATCCAAAACACAGCACTATACCAACTGCAGTGAAGAAAGTTAACTCTATCTATCCCAGCTAAAACCATGACAAAAGGTAATCGTACACACTCACAAAGACACTCAGTCAATGTAAAACCTGCCATTTTTCTAGTGCTTCAGTTTGTGACTGTCATTATAAACATCAAATGAAGTCTGCCTATACTAAGTCTTCCATTATTTCATTAAGGATAACATAACTTATATTCAGCATAGCACTTTTCACAACAACAAAATGACTTGACACATTTCACTACTGGATCACAAATGTCCTTCCTTTACCTACAGGAATGGCTATCAGAGGCAATGAAAGATTTTGCCATAGCAAGCAATAGCTTAGATCAAGAGATTATACATTTTAAGATATATGGGTGATCATAAGTATGTGGTCCTCTTTGGTCAGTGAAGTAGAGGAAAAAGGTATTTTCTTGTTTCAGCACAGAAGAAAAAAAAAAAAAGTGTTACAGAAGGAAATCATGGCTAAATTGGAAGCTGTGAAGAGAAGCCCAAGCTGAGTTTGCTCAGTTCTCCTACAGCAAATGGTGTAGCTTTTTCAAGGCAGCACTTCCTTCCACTGCTGCTCAACATATACTGAAATGCAAAACTGCTCAAGCCATTTATTTTACTTTTTAACAAAAGCCTGCTGACTCTAAGAATTAACAAATTATTTTGGCAAATTCAGTGTATTTTTCCCTGGAGAGAAAGAAGAGAGCATTTTTGAATGCACTGAACTCAGGTTAGCTGATTTTTAATTTCATGGGACACAGAGAAAGTAATTTTATGTCAGAGTTGTGCCTCTGACAAATATCAGACACCCATACAAAGTGATAATATTCCTTAACAACACAATTCAAATAATTCTAAATAAGATGAAGTTGTAGTAAAACTACATATTACAAGTAAATATTAGTTCTTTCTACATTACTTTGCCACGAAGATTGATTAAGCATAGAATTATTTTAAAGATATGAAATACTAATTTATATTAATAAAGCCAAGCAAACGTATATTGGTTTTAAATTTCTTTGCCAATTGTTTACAAATGTCTGACAACTAGAGGTTGAAGTTATGCTAGTATAATAATTCGCTATCTTACTCATGCAGAAGACAATTATTAATGACTTGCATTACAGCAGTTAAAATGCATAAAGTCAATCCTGTTTATGAATTTGAATGCACTCATTATCCAAGTTTAAGTTATGACATATAAAAGTGAGGGATGATTTAAAATTATTTAACAGCAATATGCTTAAGAGTATTAATATTTAAAATTGCAAGACGATTATAGTATTACAGAGGCAATAGATGCTTTCTAAACACCTGCTTATTATATTTTGTCGCTGCCTCGTTAATCCAAATGTGGGAGCAGTGTTAAAAATTTGTTTTACAATAAATATTTGGTTACTGCATGCGATCTTTCTTAGTTCTTCATCTTGAACATCATGTCTGTTACCTGAAGCATGTGTTTCTGTACTTCATCAGGAACCTCAATATTACATATTCAACCACCACTGTAATGGCACCGAAGGTGTTTTTTATCGAAATAGGGGGAAACTGTATATAGCATTCTCAGTTTAACTTTTTCCAGTTTAAGTTAAGCTGTTCTTTTTCAAATCTGAAAGAAGACAAGCTTGCTGACTAAGTTTCTGAAGTCAAGCACCTTTTTTTATTTTCCCAATGTGTCATGAAGAGAATTGGTTTTGCTCTGTGTTTATCCGTAACTGATTCTACCATTGACTTTAATGAGTCAATACTTTCTCTGAACAACTTTCAGATTCCTGGATCATTGAACTTTGAATCATTGAACTTTGGGCTCCAATGTCTGCTCATACTGTATTACATATATCCACAAGTGGCGCAAAACAAACATGAATAATCTGGGGTGTTTTCTTTAATAGCTCTATAATTAAGGCATTTCAATAAATTTTGCAGGAAGAAGAATTGACACATTTCTATACAACTGTGAAAACTGAACCCAAAATGCACACTGAAAAAAGTCTTTTTCTCATCAAAGAGATCAATTTTTAGGAAAACTTGTATGCAGATATGGACTTCTCTAAGTTTGACTTGATGACTATTTTTTTGTGTAGTAAATTAAAACCATACATAATTCATATTCATGGCTCCTAAGAAAACACAAGAAAAATAAAAGGAAGGTTTTTTAACTGAATCTACTTTCAGAAAGGAATATAGTATTACTAGGTTTAGTTTTGATTGTCCCAGGATGCCTAAGAATTAATTGCAATCAAATGAATAACCTTTACTCTCAGGGCTTAAAGTAAATTCAGTCCTCTGTGTGGACCATGCCAAACATATAACAAGTGTTTTTATACAACTGTTCTGTGTTGTCAGTATGACCTTTCAGTATTAAGCATATATGATTATTTTTTAAGTTTACTTTCAGAAAATATATTTTCAAGAATTATCTATGTGAATTTTATTCATATACTTAAAATTGGTACAGCCTTATTTAGTGTTGATCACCAAATAATCTCAAACATAAGTGGCTCTGGAGCTCAGTTCCCCATTTATTCCCCACTGGAAATTTTTTCCCCCCACTCAGTGAAAAATCAGAACATGCATAGCGGTAAATATTGCACATATGTGCAAATATTGCAAATAACATTTATCTTTCTACAGTCTGTCACATGTTTTGAAGAGAGAAAGATCTGATTTTACAGACAAGATCCTGGAATAAAGGTTCAGATCTTGTAAAAATTTGTGTGACTCCTTTAACATCTTTTCCTCTCATTTGCAAAAAATCATGTCTGGCTCCATGCTCAAGGTGAAAAATTAAAATTAGGTTGGTGACTTAAAAGAGCTCCTTAAATATTATATAGCTACTTACTAATTAATAAAAGAGAGACAGAGTCAAATATGTTGCATAAATTATGATTTTGAGGTATGATTTTATTCAGAAAAATATTACATTTTATTGCTGTTCATATTCTTCAAGGTTATTTGAAAATTACTAGTTGTCATAGCAACTCAACTTTAACAATCTCTGGCCTAATTTTCCATTAGGAGTATTTAAAGCCTAGCATGTGTAAACTAAGAGCAGTATCAGGAAATAACTCGGGTTCAAAATTTCCGAACATGAAGATCTGAATTCTCAACAAACCTTTGACTTTTACAAAATTCAAAATGGGATGCAAAGATAGCATTGATTGCCTTGGAATTTGATTTTGGTATTATCACAGGCTGTTCTGAATCTTATTTCAGGAAGTCTGTTTTTTCCTCAACTAAAAGCACTGAATCAAGAACCCAAGCCTCAAACAGAAAGAAAGAACATTTGTAAATCAAAGAAGGCTCTATCCAAGCAAAACATGCATGTGTTTAACAGGTAAGGGGACTAATCCAAACACCACAGCATTTAAAACTTACAGAGGAAACCACAGCTGGCTATTACACCAAGTGTTATGATAACCCTGAGTACATACTGGTACCTCTCTTTAGAGAATATAATTAAAAATTTTGAAAATGTCTCTTCTACTGCCCACAACTTCTCCCTCTATTTTTAACTCCAGAAGGCATTTTTAAAGGAAATTTTATTACGTAGTTATTTCATTATCTGGACTTTATAAAGTGGCACCTTCTCCACGTAGAAAATGACAGTTGCTTATCATAAATAATGAAATTTTATTTTTCCATAATACAATGTTATTTCTCCGAAAAAATCTAACTGGTCTCCATTTTCTTCATCTGTATACATCTATAAACATTTCATCTCTTTCCCTCATTTATGTGCACTCCTTTGTGCTAGCCAGCAAGATTGTTGGGTTAATTCTTAAATGAGCAGATATTTGATTTCACATTTGAGCATTTTGCTGCAATTTTCCTGCTCCAAAGAAGATTCAGGCAAGCTAGCCACCTTGTAAGTTCAACTGAGAACAACAATAGATTAATGACATCAATATTGTAATAGGTAATATCATGCTGTGTTAAACTAAAGGAACTTTAGAAGCAATTAACAAAAGTAACAACAAGATTAAGTGCACAAAGAATCATAAATTTGTTTACATGTTGCCTATTTTTATGAGAAGCACTGAATGAGTGGTTGCATTGTACAACAGATATCATAACTGGAAAAAAAAATAGATATCCTGAAGTTACTGATTGCTGAGTCAAAATATTACAAACAAAATAAGTCATCCCCAGCTGTACGCAACTGAATTTTGGGTATACCCAAATTAGTTGTTTGGGTAAACCCAACTAGTTTAAAATGAACATATAATTCATTCCAGTAGTTAGAAATTTCTGCAGACAACCAATTAATCAAATAGAAGTCCAACTTATATTTCTCAAAACATTATCTCAGGAGAACACAGTGCATCTTATTGAAAAACACAGAAAGGTTTATATTTTTCACAAGTGTTTATGTATTTTGTAAGAAAAACTCTCTTTACTGCTTAGTATTTCCACTCAAGGTCTGTGTTGACAAATTAAGAGCTGTGTAAATGTTAGCCTGTTCAGTACACACTGGTTACCTCAATCCTGTATGAACAAAAGAATCACCACCATTCACAAGAAATAAAGTCTTACAAATACATTAAATGTCCTACTCAAAAGAGCAACCTTGTCTTCTCCCAGAGCATTTCTGGTTATTTTAGTTGTTGATTCCAGGGAAGCAGCACCAGGGATCCCAGGAAAGAGTGGCGGTCACTGTGCTCACCAGCCCACCCATCCAGACAACATCTGTAAATGGACTGCTGAGAGAGCTGAAGGGCAAAAGGCAGCATCTGTCTGGCTGTGCTTTTGCTGCATTCATGTGAAATGCTGTGAGGCTGCAATGAGAAACCTAATTCAGAAGGAGTGAGAAGATCTTAACATTCTCTTGAAAGTTTAGCAAAACACTGACATCATTCCCATCTGAACAAAAGCACTGAATTGTTGTATACTTTTTAAATAAGCACCTGATATAATCCTTTATGAGGAAAAGATTGTCTCCAAATCACTGAAGGAACTGAAGTGAAGATACCACTTCACACTTCAGTTAGCTTATTATGTCTACTACACTGCCAATTGTTTTTCTTTGGATCAGCCCAAGAAAACAGGGCTTTGACAAGAACTAAGCAAGCAGTGTAATTAATATCCTATTAATAAAAAAATATTGCTGTATTTTAGGTGCCTGTTAATTTACTAAAGACAAAACAAAACCACAGGTAAGCGTTACATATGCTGGGGTAAATACACTGGTATTGATGATCAGCCAAATTTAGAAAACCACGCATACTCGTGCACAGAACTGAAGTCCACCAGATTTTAAATTTAACTCAAAAAAATAAAATGCATATTTCATCTGATCCAGAATCTACAGTAATATAATTTAGGTACTCTTCTGTTAAGTTTACAGAATCACAGCATCACAGAATGGCAGGGGTTGGAAGGGACCTCTGAAGACCGTCTTGTCCAACGCCCCTGCTTGAGCAGGCACACCCAGAGCAGAGGGCACAGGAACGCGTCCAGGCGGGCTTTGAATACTTCCAGAGAAGGAGACTCAACAACCTCCCTGGGCAGCCTGTGCCCCTGCTCTGGCACCCTCACAGGAAAGGAGTTTTTTCTCTTATTTAAGTGTAACTTCCTGTGTTCCAACTTGTGCGCATTGCCCCTTGTCCTGTCATTGGGCACCCCCGAAAAGAGTCCGGTTCCATGCTCCTGACACCCACCCTTCAGATATTTATAAGTATTGATAAAATTCCCCCTCAGTCTTCTCTTCTCCAGGCTGAACAAATCCAAGTCCCTCAGCCTTTCCTCAAGAGGGAGATGCTCCAGTCCCCTGACCGTCTTGGTAGCTCTCCACTCTACTTGTTCAAGCAGTTCCCTGTTCTTTTAAACTGGGGGGACCAGAACTGGACACAGTACTCCAAACGTGGTCTCACTATGGCAGAGTAGAGGGGAGATAGTAGAGCAGAGTAGATAACCTCTCTCGACCTGCTGGCCACACTTCTTTTCATGCACCCCAGGATACCGTTGGCTTTCTTGGCCACAGAGACACAGTGCTGGCTCAGGGTCAGCTTGCTGCCCACCAGCACTTAAGCTCACCCCTAACATTCCTGGGATTGACAAGGAGGTAGCACACATTCCCTGAGACTGTAGTATGTGTGGTTCTCCTTCTGAGTGTGTAATGGCCATCCATTGTATGACAAGGCAACAATAAACATGGGAATAGCTAATAACCCTGAGCGACCTTAAAAGCAAGTCAGTCAGATGAGCATATACTTTGTCCTTAAGTAGATGTATTCCTGGAGTAATACAGCTACATGGAAAAATTACTTATAGCAGAAAGTAACTACAAGAAAATAAAGTGATATAGAGAAGCAAGAAGACAAACAATGGGAAAGAGACAAAGAAAATTCTAAGGTAAGCTTTGAAGAAAGCACATCAGCTGATCAGGAGGGAATAATTTTGGACAGATCAGGGACATCAGATAAAAGGATCAAAACACATTAAAAATACAAAGAAGAAAAAAATTAATATTTCCAAACTTTTCCAGTCAGTTGCTTTCACAAAGTTCTTTCAAAATGCCTGAATTAAACAATTGCATAATATACATAGTAAATTGGAAATATAAATTTTTAAAACACTTGTGATTGATAGGCCACTATTCTCAAGCCAGAATGTCAAATGTGTAACTTTAATTATATATTCAGAAACATGAAAGAGAAGCTTAAATGTCAGGAGTGCTGAAATATGCACATAGCAGTAGAATTTAGCGAATACATTTTAAAAACAAGACCCATCAAATACTATGCCAAACACCTGCCAGTACAAAACACTTGCATAAAGTATTGAACAAATATAGTTTTGTAACATACATTTCATTAAAAATAACAGATTTATCTGCAACTAAAATGTTGACTATATAAAGTTTTTGTACCTCTTTTTAAAAAATTACTGTGAAAGTAATTAACTTTCCTAAGCAACAACATCTGTTGATTGAATGAAGACATATGGAAGAGTTAGTATGTTAAATATGTGTATTGGGTTTCTGTGGCAAGGTTTTGGTAGCAGGGGCTATAGGGGTGACTTCAATGCGAAGCTGCTAGAAGCTTCCAACGTGTCTGATAGAGCCAACACCAGCTGGCTCCAAGACGGATCCTCTGCTGCCCAAGGGTGAACCCATCAGTGGGGTGGTAGTACCTCTGGGGCAACATATTTAAGAACGGAAAAAATACCTGCTGTGAAACAGCAGCCAGAAGAGAGGAGTGAGACTATGAGACTAAGAGCCCTGCAGACACTCAGGTCAGTGAAGAAGGAAGGGGAGGAGGTGCTTCAGACACTGGAGCACAGACTCCACTGCAGCCCCTGGTGAAGACCATGGTGAGGCAGGTTGTCCCCCTGCAGCCCATGGAGGTTAACAGTGGTGCAGATATCCACCTGAAGCCTATGGAGGTCTCCATGACAGAGCAGGTGGATGCCTGAAGGAGACTGTGACCCCATGGGAAGCCTGTGCTGGAGCAGGCTTCTGGCAGGACCTGTGAACCCATGGACAGAGGAGCCCATGCCAGAGCAGGTTTGCTGGCAGGTCTTGTGACTCTGTGGAGCATCCATGGTGGAGCTGTCTATTCTTGGATGACTGTACCCTGTGGAAGAGACCCACGCTGGAACAGTTCATGAAGAACTGCAGCCCATGGACTCATTTTGGAGAAGTTAATGGAGGACTGTCTCCCATGGGAGGGACCCCACGCAGAATCAGAGGAAATGTGAGGAGCCCTCCCCATGAGGAGGAAGGCGTGGCAGAAGCAACATGTGATGAACTGACCACAACTCCTATTCCCCATCCCCCTGTGCTGCTGGCAGGGGAGGAGGTAGAGAAAATCAGGAGTGAAGTTGAGTCTGGGAAGAAGGGAGGGGTGGGGCAAGGTGTTTTAAGATTCAGTTTTTATTTCTCATTATCCTACTCTGATTTGATTGTTAATAAATTAAATTCACTTCCCCCAAGTCCAGTTTGTTTTGTTCATGACAGTACTTCCTGTCCTTAACTTGACCCACGAGCCTTTCGTTACATTTCCTTTCCCCTGTCCAGCTGAGGAGACTGATAGAGCGGCTCTGGTGTTCAGCCAGGGTTAATTCACCCCAATACATAACAAAGTAAACGTAACAACTATTCATAGACAGAAAGTTAAACAAAATTTCACAAAGTATCTTAAAAAAATTGAAAATATCACTTAAATATTGTCGTGGTTCAGCCTCAGTCAGCAACTAAACACCATGCAGCCACTTGCTCACTCCCCCCACCGCTGTGAGATGGGGGAGAGAATCGGAAGAGCAAAAGAACTTATGGGTTGAGATAAGCACAGTTTAATAATTACAATAAAATAATAATTATAGTAATAATGATAATGATAATAATAACAATAATGATAATATAATAAAGTGGAAAAGGGAGAAAAAGAAGAAAAAAACCAGAAACACAAGCGATACAACCACTCACCACCCACCATCTGACGCTGCCCAGCCCCGAGCCACTATTGCTGCCTCCATCCCCTGGCCAGCTCCTCCCAGATAACATACCGGGTATGACGTTACATGATATGGAATATCCCTTTGGCCAGCTTGAATCCGCTCTCTTGGCTGTGCCCCCTCCCCTCCCGGCTTCTTGTGCACCCGGCAGAGCATGGGAGGCTGGAAAAGGCCTCGACTAGTACAAGCACTGCCCAGCAGCAGCCAAAACATTGGTGTGTTATCAACATTATTTTCATACTAAGTCCAAAGCAGAGCGCTATGCCGGCTGCAGTGAAGAAAATTAACTCTATCCCAGCTAAAACCATGACAACTATTTACTTGCTGGGAATATTTCACGTGGATTTCCTTGGACTATCAAATAAATATTCTCTAACACTGAGGTTTGCTTTTATACCATTTAGGGACAGATAATTTTTGACAATTAACTGATATATTATCTTATTATATAATGCATATAGTAAACATTAATTTTCAAAACATTGGACTAATGTAAAACTAGGATTGGATGAATGTAAAATTAATGGTTTTCGCTCAGCTTTTTTTCTTTTTGACAAGAAGTTGGACAGTTCAGATTGCTGTGAATCTTAGCACTTATTTAGATGTTCTTTCATCACTGATGTTATATTTCCACCCAACATTCTCCCAGTGACAACTGGATACAAAAATATTTATTAGTATCTTTACGTTCAATCAACTAAGCATAAGGAATGTAATCTTATTCCCAAGAACTTCATGACTCAAGCCTTGACAATTTATAATGCAACTATTGTACTCATGAATTCAGCATGCTCATGCATGTGTGTAAATATTTAATCCTGAAGCTACTTAGGTTATTTGTGCAGCTTTATATTCTTTTATGTTGCATTAGGATAGCATTTATTCTCAGTTTTCTCAGTTATCCTAACATTTTCTTATAATTTCTTAAAAAGGCTGCCACTCCCCTCCCAGTATATACTTCTAATAATGCATGTGTACCTTATTTTATTTTTCATTTACTGGAATGGCTATGTAGAAACATTAGGAAGCAAAAAAGAATGGTTTTAAACAGGCATAAGCAAAGCAAAGAACAGGCTATTAGATATTCCCATATATTCATGGAAGAAAAAAAGACAGATCCCTTGGTAAATCTAGTCTAAATGTGAGAACTCATTAAATCTTCAATAAGCAATTGTTATGGTAAGGACTTTTTATCAATAATTAAATCAATTTGTGATTTAAGAGAAAAAATAAACTGAATTTTTATGTATTGTGTATATATTTAACAATAGCTAATGGAGACAGATGTTAGTAGATAACATAACAGATGCTAAATGATTCTCTTTTTTTAATAGGACACTTATAAAAGACAAACAAAATTAAATGTCAAAATGATAAAGCTACTCTCAGTTCAGAGATACAAGCCTCCCTAAATGCATTAAACTGGAAACAACAGCCAGAACAGGTGGTTATATAAGTTGGATTTAGGTTTACATTATTTAAGAAAATAGTACATTTTCTCATACTCAGATGTTCCAGTATGTCTGTTGTTTTCGTCTTAACACTCAAATGTATATTTCATGCTGTGGGATAATTCATATTCTACCATTTAACTCAATCTGTAGGTAGTTGGTGTTCCAGGTTCTTATCCATCTTTCCTTTAGATACTAAGTTCAAAAGTATAAATGTGCCATCAGTAATAACACTTCCCTCACCCCAATGGTGGGTAAGAAAATGATAAATAATATTGAGGAGAAAAAACTAAGGTAATGCATCTATAGTTACTCCTGATGTCGTGGTTTAGCCGGCAGCTCAGCCCCACACAGTCGCTCGCTCACTCCCCCACTGGTAGATGGGGGAGAGAATCAGAAGTGTAACGCTTGTGGGTTGGGATAAGAACAGTTTAATAATTAAAATTAAAAGAAACAACAACAGAAATGCAATGGAAAGGAGAACAACGAGAGGTGCAAAGCCCCCTGCGGGGGGGGAACGAACCGCTGAAACAAACCGCACGCGTCGCATCCGCCCACTGACCCGAGGCCGCGCCGCTCCTGAGCCACAACTGCCCCCCCTCAATATACTGGTCCTGGTGTCACGTGGTATGGAATGAACCTGCCATTGGCCAGTCGGGGTCAGCCGCCCCCCCGTGGCCCCGCCCCTCCCAGCCCCGCCCCTCCCCCCCCTCCCCCGCGGCAGAGAGCGGGAAGCTGGAAAGGTAGCCGACCCCCCACGGTGAGGAGAATTAACCCCTTCTCAGCCAAAACCAGCACACCTGATCTGTATAATACTACTGTAATTGTGCTGATTGCACACACTGAACACAAATATATCTAGGGTAGATAAATTACAAATTAAGTGATTAAAAAGGGGGAAAAAAGAAAATAATTAATTGTAAGACTAGCTTGTTTTATTATCTTATTTTTTTTTCCACTACAAGAGTGTATGGTCTCATCATAGATTCAAACAGTTCTTCAGCTTCTGCTCTTTTCCATAGATCTCATTTGTAGTTTTAGGCCCAAATATCCCATAAACTCAAAAAACTCCATGTTAGGGAATACACGAAAGGATCATCTGCCCCTACACTGAGCCACAGACATATGTAAGTGGGTAACTGATTAAGTTCTGTTTATAGCAAAGGAAATTCTTCTTGATAGTATGTATGTGGGTTACATATGTCAACAGCTCAGCTGGATGTGACACCAGAAGTTTTATTTTTTATTAAATAAAATATTTTTATTTAAATTACTCATGACAGGTTAAAATCAGAACACAAAATATGTTTGTTAGTGCATGATAACTAAAGAAGAATGGTGCAATAAGCAAAAGATGAACTGAAAAAATGATCACACAGAACAGTTTATATTTACTCTAGCTAATGAATCTACATTGACAATTCAGGTTTTAGTTGATTAATAGTACATAGTTTAAATTTTCCTTATAGTTTAACAGATTTGTTGTATTTAAAAATAAATAAAATAAGGAAAATAACTTTAAACCATATATTGGCTGCTTGAAACCAGGAAATTTTGCCTAGACATTACAGTAAATCCCTTGCAATTTCTGGTTCACAAAATGTAATTTTTTTCCTGACCAAAAGAGTAGTTTTGATCAGAAACATTTTTCAGATGGCAAATAAAACTTCAAAAGAGAAAAAATATTTCTGTTATCTAGAAAATTATGACACTCACCTATACTTACAGAAAAAAAATTAAAATAATATTTTGAAGATTGTTTTTTAAAATTAAGTCATATCTCATATATCCCAGTAAGCCAGCAGATGAACACTTAGGAGTAAGCTTCCCTTGTATTCTTGAACTGTTCTATTTTGTTTAAATAATGTAATATTAACTGGTCCTCAGAATGGATAGCTCTGTCACAGAGTGAGTTGAAGTTCATCTGTAGCTGAGGAAACCTGATCTCAAAACATGGCTTTGATGAGTCTCTCTCACACAGGCATGCAAGGCATACACTCACTCACTGAAGTGTCTTATGCTCTTCCGCGTACCAAACGGGATTTCCTCAATCTACTATATAGTTAAAAAAACTTCTCTATGGCTTATTTGCTATAAAGTTGAAGCATTCATTTGAACAATGATGGATTCATTTATAACACTTACCTTTCAGGTGAGGATTGTAAGTTAGAATACAGAAATCTGTAAATCTGTTATTATTACTTGTACAGTATGTGAGTAAAATGGAGGACCTTAAGTTCAAATTTTCAAAAGCTCTCAAAGCATTTAGATGTCTGAGCCTGGTTTAAGGTTCACAGGGCTTGGAACTTTGAAAAATGGGAGAGCACTTATGTCTTTGACAAATGTATGGTCAATAAAGAGAACTGTCATTTGAATACAGGCCAAGGACAATACATTTTCAGCAGTCCTTTTCCCACTCATAACTCATTGCTCACTCAGCACCTAGAAGAATTTATCTCAGTTTTGAAGACCAACTCAAGGATGTCCAACCCACGTTATAAGGATTTTGAGCAGAGCTAGAGGGACCTTATGCAAATGATACAAGGTCAGACAAAAAAAAGCTATGGAACAATTAATAAATGTTTACATACATATCATAAAGCCACTGATTATATAATATGGTAAAATAGAAAGCAACTAATATGAGCTAAAACAGGTCTCCAAGAAATCGATTATGGATTTAAAAGCAGTTGAAGATATATTGTAAAATGCATGTGAAATGTGTCAAGCTGACTCCCTGACCACTCAGTCAAAAAGCTCTAGAAAGGAAGACGTGTGTATGAGAAGGCAGTGAAATACTGTTTCCTTTAAAGCTTTGCTTTTGCAGGAGGCATGAAAGTATTTGAATTCCTATGGGTTTTTCTTCCCTCCATTTTTATTATAATTGATTTTAATGTTTTACACTCCAAAACAATAAAAATTATACATTAGACTGAGAAAATTTGTAACAAAAAAGAAAATGTTTACTAGTATGCTGCTTTAAAATGCAGCTTCTTGTGATTTTGTCACAGCTTTATTTTCAAAATCAAAAGTTGCTAACAAAATGGGAACAAACAAGGTCAAATATTCAATACCTCTTTTTTTTATAGACAGAAAGAAAATATAACAGTCGTCTTTTACAGGCTTGGCTGGAAGCCACACCACTCAGAACTACACTTAACTATTTTAAAGCTTTTTGGTTAAACCTGCTCAAGTGAATTAAACCTTGCCCCTCCACTCCTTTTTGTGCATGTGCATGTGTGTGTTAATAGAAGCCAAATGTCATCTGTGAAGCTACATATATTCCAAGACAAAGAATATGCCATTTCTCTCAGACATAAGACCATAGCATAAGACTTTTTCCTATTGCCTTCCAAATAATACACTTCCATTTTTGTGGTTTCTCTTTCTTTGATCTTTCCTTTTAAGAATGAGCTCCTTTAGGAAAGGGAATGCAACTCCTGCTGCAGTTTGGACAGGGATCCCAGTTCAGTGAGATCTGGCTAATAGTCAAGAATTTTATGATGATAAATTGCAATTATAAAACTCTTGTATTCCAAAACAATTTATAGTGTAATCAGTAATTTTAATAACTTTTACTCAGGAGACAATCTGTGTTCTTGCATGAGTGCAAAGGATATATGGAGCTCATTCCCATCCATCTGCAACATACAAGGAAGCCACATGAAAAGATAGGTCAAAATAGTAGCCAACTGGGCAAGTGGATCATTTCATTTATGATGCTTCTGTTAAAGCAGTAATTTGTGTTATAGTTGTTTTTTTTTTCATTCTTGTAGTCATGAAATACTGGGCCACAGCCTTAATCTTCCACCTGTCTTTCAGTTTTGGTAACACAACTGAAGGACTGTATAGAAAAGAAAGCAGTGAACTGATCTAGCCTAAAAGACACCTACTTTTCTGCAGAGTTTTACCCTGGATTAGTTCAGTGACACAGTTACCATGTGAAATTGCAAACAGGAGTGACCAGAAGTACTTGTGTCCACCTCTGTGGATACAGGGAGAGCAGAAGTTACTTCTAGCTGTGGATGAGGAACATACAGTGCATACCACATATCTTGAATTTAGTATGGCTTAATGTCCTTTAGTGTTCTCCTTTGGAATATGAGGAAGTACAGACCACCAGATGCACTGGAATCTGGCTAGACTGGGCTCATTAGTAATAACTAAAACCTTGATGTTCAGGTGGCAGTGAGCAGAGTACCCAGAGGATGGTATTGGGGCCCACATTGTTCAATATCTTCATCAATGACCTGGATGATAGCAACGCACCTGCAGAAAACACTAAATTGTGGGGAATGACCAAGAATAAACAGCAGAGCTTCAGTTCACAGGGACCTTGGTAAATTTGAGGACTGAACTAATGTGATGAAGCTCCGCAGTCAGAAGTGCAAAAGGCTGTACCTGGGACAGATTAACCCGGTGCCTGTGGACTGACTGGCTGAGTAGAAGCCCTGATAAAAGAGACTTGGAGATTACAGTGACTGCCAGGCTGAATGTCAGCCAGCTGTGTGCTCCTGTCGGAAGTCGAGCAGGTTGAATGTTGGGCTACGTTACACCACCAGCAGATCCAGGGAAAATATTATCACCTTCTACTAGGTACTGGCAAATGTGCATCTGGAATACTGCTTTGGGGAAATATCCATTCAAAATGAATGTTGAGAAACTAAAATAGGTCCTTCAGACAGCTGTTGGGATTGCCAGTGGGATTTAGTACATGTCCTACCGAGAAAGCTGGGCTTGGGCTATGGGGCAATCTAGTAGCAGCCTACTGCTACTAGTATTACAAAGAAGATGGAGACAAATTCTTCTCGGCAGACAAATAACACAACAACCAGAAATGGCCACAAGTGGCGACTGGAGAGGTTCAGACTGGAAATTAGGAAAAACATGTTTAATGAAGGAGATAGCATAATCCTGGAAGAGGGTGTCATGTTGTAGTATTGATGATAGTCCTCCTTCAGGCAGGAGGCTGGACTGGACAATCTCCCAAAATTCCTTCCAACCAACATTTCTATGATTCAACAGGTCTGTTGTCTTGCATTTTTGTGGATTGTTACAGCTTCAAACTTTAGTCGCTCATAATTTCTTCATTATGTGAATGTACCCCTTCTCTCAAGGAAACTTATAGAAAATGCCCAATAAAGGCAGTAGAAGGAAATACTCAACATTCACGTAGGAACAAAAGCAAACCTAAAATATCTGCATTGTAAATGCAGTGCCTTGAATGATTCAAACATGAAACCTTATAAACCTAAAAAAAGTAATTAAGGAAAATGAAAAAGGAAAAGCATTGCCCACAGAGACCTTTTCCATTATGAAATGACCAGTCATTATTTGGATATATGCTTTAACAAAAGCTTTCACTTATATAGCTAACCTAAGATGCTTTAAATGTGTAATAGCATCCATATTAATGCACCATTTTTGTATTTTCCCGAATGTATTTGAGAAGATTATAATTTTAGTATTACGATTATTATAAAGAAAAGGAAAGTATGTTACATATTAGTAACGTTTCAAGATTAAAAACTGCACACTTTAGGACTATGTACTGACAATTACTTAATAATTGCTGTTCCTTGCTTAATATATTCTAATTAAGTGTCTGAACCATTTGTTAAAAGCATTAATGTACTAATAGGAATTTAAATCTGAGTTTATTACTTATTTAAAGTTGAGCTAAGGGTTGAGCAATTATATCAATTGCTTGCTTACCTCAGCAATTAGTTGCTAGTACATATGCAGAGTGTGATTTTTAAACAAAAATTAACAGCTTTCTTACGTAGTGTAACATTTACCAAATTTATATAAATATACATGCACTGGATATTTGAAAACTTAGTCGCAGGCTATCATTTCCTCATTCATTCTTAGTTTCAGAGTGCCCTCAAAGAAGTAAAATGAGGCAACATTAAAAATGGTTGCCAAGCTCAAGTTTCCCAGATGTTCTGTATATATTTTCTCAGATCTTAAAACATTCCTTTTAGCTAATGAATCCAGTTAAGGATGAGTTACCAGACCTATATAGAGTGGGCAAAATTAATTCAAATATCTTATAAAACATAATAGATAGACATCTTGATTACTACCTAAAAAGAATTTAAAATGGAAATAAACACCCTACAAATCTCAAACACATTTCATTTGTGTGACCAGAGATCAAAGGTATAGGGATTTGTCTGCCTATTCCTACAGAAAGCCCGAGATAGAATAGTTCCACATGTTGTATAATTAACACATACTCACGTACTCACACTTTCTGCTAAACTGTTGTTCCTGGTTTGGAGTACCAACAAAGAGGAAAGTGTATACATTTAGAGAAGGAGGGGACTTATGATATCTCTGCTAAATGCAGTTTACACTGTTTCCATCCCACTTAGGGTCCTCACCTTAAACGTACAAATTGTCCTGCCCACAAGGGACAGGAAGCAGAGCTGGTTTGAAGAAAGAGCAGGTCCCCTGAGGGCATTGCTTCCCTCCTGCCCTGTCACTGAACCCAAGAGTGCAGAGGAAGACCCCAGCACCCTCACTCACCACTTCTCCTTCCTCATGGTAGCTGGGGTGAACAGTGAGGTTTGGGGGTGGGGGGGGAGGGTGTCACAAGCTGAGCAGTACTGCTGTGGCTCCCTTATCAACTTCTCGGCTACCTTGGCCAGATGAAACTCCTGTGCTTTTTCCTGGTACAGCTTTAACAAATCACTCTGGGATTCTGTCACAACTATCCAGCTGCCAACAGAGCAATCTAGCTACCCTCTTTTGCATTTCGACCAACATTATTTTGGTACAACCAAAACTGTTAAATTTTTGTCTTAATATAGTGCATAACATCTACTTGAGAGAATCTGTTGGTGTGCACCATATCCAGAAGGTTTCTATATAGCCTAAAGGTCTCTGTCCCTTGAAAAAACACATGCAACTGCAAGTGGAAGATTGCAGGTGTGGGCCTTCCACAGGATCTTTCTTACAAGCACTTCAATTCTAAAAAGAATGCAACATTTTCAGCTCACTTTTAGAAAAGCTTTAGGCCTTTCACTGTGAAAAATATTACAACTGCCACCTTAAGGCACCCAGCAGTCCCCATGATTTAAGGACACCATGGAGAAAGGAATGCCTTGGCTCAAGGCCCCTTTACTGGCCCTAAATCTTTGACCAAGTTAGATAAAATGAACACTTAAGGAAATGCAGGACAGCTCTTTCTGGAACCATGAACTTTGTACACATAATCAAAGGCATATAAATCACTGCATTTTCACAAATAACCACCATTCAGCCTAAGATGCGAGACTTGGTTATACATTTCTTTGTTTCAGAAGCATCATGAAAACACATAGAGGAAGTTAAAATTGAAAGCAGATTGTTGAACTGGAATGAAACAATTGTAGATGGTTTAAACCATCTTTTTAGTCTTTATTATGCCACATTGAGACTTAAAGAATTTCTTCATGATTTAAAACTGAAAATCGAGATTTGGCATTGATGCAGTCCATGGTGATAGACATATTCATGTAATCTTTAAGACAGAAATCCTGCAAGTCAAAAACCTAAGTAAATGATCATGTTGTCAAATGTTTATAGGTAATGAAACTGTATGGACACCTAATTTTGGATTCAGTGACTGATTCAGAAAACAAATGTAAAAGTTTCAGTTGGCATAAATGGAATATTTTGACATGAAAACCAATATTTTTCTAGGAATTCTTTCTAATACATTTACTTTCCTTTTTTGTATTTGAATTTCAAAGACCAAACCTTATTCTGAAATTAAAAGCCTATGTATTAATTTATTAAATAATAAAACTCAAAAAGAAATCTTTTCCTTGGTTTGGAGGTTTTTGTCAGGCAATACCAGTTGGATTTGAACTTAACATCTTTTGTTTTATTCAAAATAATTTTAAGCACATAAATTATTGCATAATTTATTTATATTTGTCTAATATTATATGTCATTTTAAACACAAAATATTTAATCCTTTTCTGTAAACTCAGTACTTTTAAAAGCGACTTCATTGAAGAGACAGAAATAAATATTTATCTGGAGGAACTCTGCAAATATTTACATTAATATTTAAAAATATTTATGTATATCCACATTTTTATACTTTCTTTGAGTTTAGTTTTGGGGGTAGACCCAGGGAGAGGGGGTTGTTGAGGCGAAAAATAAGCACTTTAAGAATATAATACCCTTAATCTCAGTCAGGCAAACTCTTCATAGAAATACTCAGATGTGTTCAACTGCTATACCCTCAATCTGCTTAAACATACCTGTATTTAAGATGCATCCTCATGGAAATATTAGTTAGAAAACATGGTAATTAGCACATTTTAACATGATGCAAAACTGCATTGCATTACCATAAACAAAACCATATACTTCAAAATATGTTACCTGATTTTGGCTAATCCTTGGGTCTTCTCTAAAAAAGAAGCAAAGCTTCAGTATTATTTTAGCACTTAAAATAGATTCAGAGGTAAAAAGCCCTTCAGTATCAAGGCAATGAAAAGCAACAAAAGAACAATCACTTCTTGAAGCCTGGCATTTACCACAAAACACAGACAATGCTTCATTCAAAACCAGAAAGATAACAGTGATGGATAAAAAGCTGGTTTAGCATACAGAAAATTCAGGCTGATTTTCTCTGTGATCCTATTTAGAAAGAAAGCCTGAACTCCAGCAGGGTGGAAATAATTTAGACCATAGATACATTTCTTGGAATTGCATAACAGCTGATTTTTTTTCTAATTATTTTATCAGGTTTATGCTGAGTTAATTATACTGTTTACAGTGTTCCTGAAGTCATGCATTTTTAAAATATTGTAGAAAGCATAATAGTTGGTCTGCACTGATTATTTAAAATATCTAAACATGAACACAACTTTGTGCTTTCATGTGGATCATATTTTGGGATATTTTATTTTTTCTTACTAGTTTTGCTCTTCTCTTATCTATTATTTACATAACTTTTTCATTTCCTTGCTATCTTATCAGAAACAAATTATCAAATTAGACTAATTTTCAAGAATTTGATTTTCATTCTCCATAGCTTAATCAGCTTTTTTATATTACATCAAATATTGTTCATAGTAGCTAACAATCATAATGCAGAGTTACATCTTTGTTAAAAGATTGAGATAAATCATTCCTTTTTATACCTGGTTTTGGCATATTTGTAGAAAGAAGCATAGTCAATTGTCATTAGAAAATAGTCTCTAGTAAGAGATCAGTGTACTTTTGCTATATTCCCTGAATATGGTATATTGGTTGTCTAGAAGGACGCTTTTATGGGGAATCTGACTGAAATCAGTTACCCTGACTAGGTAAGATATGAAGATGCATTTCACAGGCATGGCACAACTCATGCAAAGGAAGATGGCATGTTCAGCACAGAGTGTCTGCTAAAATAGGAGGGACCCCAGAGCCCCACCGGTGTGAGAGAAGGTTGGTGCTGGGGATGGTAGGGACCTGTGCACCTACAAGCTTGCAGGTTGGCTGCTGCCAAGCATAACCCATGACTGTGTTTTGCCTGTCCACAGTTTCCACTGTTCACATAAGCCTTGTTTCCTTAGGAAGAAAAAGGACAGCATTTTTGGTTGGTGTCTCATCATGCCACTTAATGATTTCTCCCTAAGTCCTTGGAGATAGACTCCCTCTGCTTCTGCAAATTAGCAAGCCAGGCAGGGGGTCACAGTACAACAACGTGACAACTAAGAAAATTTCTCCCCAGGATACTATTGAAATTAATTTACTGAAGCTCAGAAGACAGATGGTTACAGACTTTGGTATGGAGGAGAAAAATAGCTCTATTTTAGAGGTGATCCTCCTGTTACCCTTCTAGTGTGAGAGCAGGAACATATGCTGCTTGAAACCCTACTATCTTTGGATCCACACTGTGGCTGCCTCCAAACAGAAGTCAGAAGGAAGAAGAAAGTTTAACTCAGTGACAGCATTTCAGCATATCCTCTCCCAATGAGAAGGCATAGGAGACACTGAATACTGAGCTTTAATGCAGATTGGTTCAACAAAGGGAAGGTCAAAGTCCTGCACCTGGGAAAGAACAGCCTCATACACCAATATAGGCTAGGGCCACCCAGCTGAAAAGCAGCCTGGTAGAAAATGCCATGGAGGGGCCTGGTGGACAACAGGTTAAGCATGAGCCAGAAATGTCCCCTTGCTGTAAAGGCAGCTAATGGCATCCTGGGCTGCATTAGGGGTAGTGTTGCCAGAAGGTGGAGGGAGGTGATCCTCCCTATCTACTCAGCACTGATGAGGCCACATCTGGAGCGCTGTGTCCAGTTCAGGGTTACTCACTGGCAGAGAAACACCACCATACAGGAGAGAATCCAACAAAGGGCTACAAAAATGAGTAAGATACTGGAGCATCTCTCATATGAGGAAAGGTTGAGAGAGCTGGGACTCTCTAGCCTTGAGTGGAGGAGGCCTGGCAGAAGAGCAGTGTGTGTGGATCCTTGCAATGTATATAAACAACTGAAGGGTGGGTATATAAAGGATGTAACCAGGCATTTTCAGTGGTGTCCAGTGACAGTGCAAGACTCAATGGGCACAAACTGAAGCATGGGATTTTCCATCCGAACATAGGGAAACACTTTTACTGTGTGGGAGACTGAGCACTGGGACAGGTTGCCCAGGGATTTGGCCGTGCCTCCATCCCTGAACATATTCAGAAGCTGTCTAGACATGGTCCTGGGTAACTGGCTGTAGATGGTCTTGCTTCAGCAGGGTGCCTGACCCAGAAGACCTCCAGCGGTTCCTTCCAACCTCAACCATTCTGTGACTTTTCACAGTCAGGCAGCATTTTGCCCTTTCTTACCCAGGCTCTCCCTGAGGCACAGCCATCCATCATGGCTGCAGGGCTCAGCCATGCCCTGTGGCTGGAACCGGCTGTGTCCAGCACGGGGCAGCCCCAGCCTCTCCTCACAGCGGCCGCCCTGCAGCCCCTGACAGTGCCTTGACATAGACACACAATATACCATGATACTTTTTCTTCAGTTATGGATTTTTTCTTCCACTGTTTACATTATGTACATATTATCACTTTTTCCTCATCTATTTTCGTTAGTGAAAAGATGCAAAGTAATTTTTTTGAGATGAAAAATACAGTACAAAGTATTTTTGGAAGTTCTCTGTATTATAAATAGTGCTAACCAAAGAGGATCTGCTGCTCAATCTAGTAATCACGTTGCAGGCTGCCTTTCTTACAACCTTTTCTACTTCACCCTCCTGTAACCCCTGCATCGCCTTCACAGCTTCCTGCAGGTCACTCAACCCTCAGATCTGTGAAACTACAGTAAAGCCACCTAGTTCCAAGGGTCTTGAGCTTGGCTCCGTATCTGTATTCATAGCAGCCAAATACAAATCACAAGAGATTTAGCAATCAATTAATTCTGTTTTTACATAAGTAAAACCAGATAATCTGCCTAGCAACCAAACCAGCAAGATCTCATAGACTTGGTAAAAATTCCATATTCCCTAAATCTTTGAATTTCCACTTTCTGGGAAGAAACAAACTCTGGTTACTTGTCCTTTTTAGCTTATCTAGGATCAGGCTTCAAGGAGACAAGTGACTAGATATGCTTTTTAATCTCTAAAGCCCTTCAACAAGCACAGAGTAGCAAAAGGTAATAAAATTTTCATTTTCACAAAACCTGTAAGAATATTGATACCTCATTCAGAGATAGAAAACTCCAATTAAAGGCTTAGCTTTCATAGGATTTTTTTCTAGTATTCTGTATATGAAACATCGGTGAAATAAGAAATTTTTCTTATTAAACCATGCTTTTAACTTCCAAACATAAGTAGAGACACATTTATAAAAAGTCTCTGTCTCAGAAAAGATCAGTTATAAATTTCAATACATATCTGTGTATAAAAATCTGTTCACTCTTTCTGTGCAAAACAACTTCACATAGAGACACAAGCTATGCCAGTGATCAAGTTACTGAGAATTTTTTGCAGAGGTGCAGACATAATGGAAAGAACACAATTTAAGATACAGAGATTTCTATATAGAGAAAAAAAGACACCTAAGGTTCTCTTTTCTTTGTTCTTAAGGGAATGTAGATCTTTCCCTCACTTAGGGGATTCAAGACAAATACTAAATCCTTTCATTATTACAGGGATCAATAGCAAAGATGATAGTAGGGATAAAGAAATAGAGGCCACCTGCTCAGGCAGACCTGAATTGGCTCAGTAGCCTACCTGATGGACTGGGTGCCAGGTTTACTGTATTGGCATTGCAGGCTGAATGACTTCTGCGGTACCAAATGAAAATAAAGTACAGTTAGCCCATTCTGCAGTTCACCCAGTGGTGCCTTTCTGTAAGGTAATTATTTCAAAATTAAGATGGTCAAACTCATTAGTCTTCCCTCTTACAATGGCAGAAAGCTTTGGGGAAAATTACAAAGTGCATGGAGAAAAAGAAAGAGCTAGCAATAGAGAAGAGCTAGTTTATTGACCAATTGAGATTACCATTTATGGTGATTTAACCCAGCGGCAGCTAAATACCACACAGCTGCTCACTCACCTCCACCCCCTGCAGTGGGATGCAGGAGAGAAACAGAAGGGCAAAAGTAAGAAAACTCATGGGTTGAGATAAAAATGGTTTAATAATTGAAATAAAATAAATAACAACAATAATAATTAAGGATAAATTATAATGAAAAGGAAAACAACAAGGGAGAGAGAGAAACAAAACCCAGGAAAAAACAAATGATGCAACCACTCACCACCCACTGACCAATGCCCAGCCAGTCCCCCAGCTGCAATCACTGACCCTCAGCCAACTCCCCCAGTTTATATACTGAGCATGACATCATATGGTATGGGTTATGCCTTTGGTCAGTTTGGATCAGCTGTTCCTGTTGTGCCCCCTCCCAACCTATTGTGCACCCGGCAGAGAATGGGAAGCTGAGAATTCCTTGACTGGTATAAACACTACTTAGCAACAACTAAAACATCGGTGTGTTATCAGCATTATTCCCACACTAGATCCAAAACACAGCACTATAACAGATACTAAGAGGAAAATTAACTCTATACAAGCCAAAACCAGGACACCATTTTGTTAGGATACCTTGCTCAGTCATAGTAACTACTCAGTAAAGTATTATTCTCAGCAGCTTTGTGTACCAGTAGTATATTTCATCTGTATATCCACTACATAAAGATTAAGACTGGTAATTAATGTAAATCAGCATTGACTTTAAAGGAACAGAATTTATCCATGCAGATAGAGAGAGGCAATAATAAAAAAAACCAAAACCCCACAAAACTTTCTTGGTCATTATTCAGTCCTCTGAAAGAGTACATAAGAAAAAATGGATGTTCATTTCACATTCTGAGAACTATAGAAAAAATGATGAATATTTTTATCATTTCATGTCCTATATGTATTTAAATCTTAAATGTAATTGTGATTATGGATGTATTTTTCTTTCAATGCATATAAATATTAATACCCTATATATACAGAGAACATGCTGAGAGGATAATTTGCCCCTTAAATGTGCAAATCCTATTACAATATTTGTGTAAAGGCTGGATTAATATTGAGATGGTGCTTTTGCTAGCTCATCATAATTTTATCAGTGCATATACTTGAACTATGAGAATGTCAATGACTCACACAGCAGGCACTACATGTTATAATGGAGTCCAATTACTTCTGACTATTCAAATATGTTGAAAATTTCAAAGACAGTTCCCATTGGACTCCTTTTTCAAGAAAATTCTGAGTTACTAAGTCTTCATGTACTTAAAAAGGAAGGTTTCTAAGGTGCTAAGTAGGAAACCACATTACCTCATTTCATTTGTACCTAACTTGACAAAAATAATTTTTATTTCATTTTCACATAATCTAACTCTTTCTAAATAAATTTCTTATGGAAAATGATCCAGAACACCTATTGTTTATTTTGATAATCAATTTCACGTTTTCACCTTTGCTCCACAGTCAATCTCATAAAGGATTAAAGGAGAGATTTCTCTATCAAGATACATTTCTGAAAAGTGTTGGTATATTTTTTAGCACTGACCTATATGTGGTTCTTCCTTAAATGAAGATAACACAAGTTCACCTTAATTTATTTACAGAAGTTATCTGTCCATCATGTTTACTAGACCAGGTTACAAGTCTGATACCTGTTTTGTGACAATATCAGATGTCTCAAGAGCTGACAGAGACTTTTAAAGACTCATCCAGTCTGTGGATTTAAATTAGCAAATGTAATCCAAGCCTGCAGCTACGTCTAGGACTAAAAATAATACGGGCTTTTGTGATAAGGTGAGGACAGAGAGATTATGAAAAGTTTATTCTAGTAACATTCTTGCCAGCTTGATGAAACTTGTGCTATATACGAAATATCAAAGACAAGATCAGCCCAAAATACTTAAAGTTTCAAAACATTCATTTTAGGAGAAAAAAACCATAATCAATATATGGAGTTAAGTCATGTTTTTGAAATTAATGTAATTAATGTAAACAGATTTATTAATGAAAATATACCTGATCTACATACACTACCTGTGAGCAGCTAAGCATGCTCTTTTATTTCCTTAGTCATACCTAGTAATAAAGTTCTGGAATCAGTTTTTAAAACAAAGGCTTTTCAATACAGCAGACCTATCTTTTTGGAGATTAGATCTTGCATGGTGCTGAATGCTTTTGCACAGTCATTTCTAATGACCTGACTTCCTTTGGGAGTCCCTTACCTTATTTACTATCTTCCACGTATCAGTCAGTGACACTTAGTTCCTTAATAGTTCTGATACTCTATTCAAGAGTAAGGACTATTAATATAGCTCGTTTTGTTGACTTTATAAGCCTTCTATAGCCTTGGCTAGTCATTTAGGACTATACTAATCACA
Source organism: Phalacrocorax aristotelis (assembly GCF_949628215.1). Lineage (NCBI taxonomy): Eukaryota > Metazoa > Chordata > Aves > Suliformes > Phalacrocoracidae > Phalacrocorax > Phalacrocorax aristotelis. Next base: position 106,784,887 of record NC_134276.1, on the reverse strand, counting down.
TTGCAGATGAATCTGAAGCAAGTTTTTGTAATCTAGTACTTAAAAATTCAGGATCCCTTTGTAATAGTTCCACTCCTCTCATGCATATTGCTCAGAGATTTGTTTCTTCACCTCCTCACACTAAAATGGTCATGAACTGACCAGTCTTCTGCTATAATTCTGATGGGACAAATTCAAGTATAAAATATTGCCCACAGAACAAAATACTAAGGATATTCTTTTGTACTAGGTACATTTAACATCACTGAAATTAATTTGAAAAAAAAAAAGATATCACCTGGCAGTGTCAATAATGCAAAAATCTTGGAACACAGGGCAGAGGTAATCTTGGTGATGGACAAATACAGCCATAACAATACAGTGTTGCATATGAGCAACTGATCACAGTCCTTGGACTGAAATTTACACTAGCCTGGGTCCAGTAGCAGTGTCTTCACTACTTTACACTATAGTTCATGATATATATTGAACTAACATTAATTTAGCTGTATTTTTAAAAAGCTCAATGGTGCAACACAGAGATGCCCTTAGGTACTATATGCCATTTCAATAAACTTGGAGGTTTCCAAGACCCTTTAACAGTCAAGGTTATAAAAGCATCTAGATGTGCGTACGTAAGACGTAACGACCTGATTCACTTCAACAAATCTGACATGGTTCTTGAAATTTTGTGGTCCTATACCTATTTTCACCACTTAATAATTGTTTTGGTTTAGCCCCAGTCAGCAACTAAACACCACACAGCTGCTCGCTCACTCCCTCCACCCATGTGGGATGGGGGAGAGAATTGGAAGGGTTAAAGTAAGAAAACTCATGGGTTGAGATAAGAACAGTTTAATAATTAAAATAAAACACTAATAATAATAGCAATACAAAAAAGTCACCTTATGGGTGACTTCAACTACCCAGACATCTGCTGGAAGAACAATAGGGCAGCTCACATGTCATCCACCAAGTTCCTGGAATGCGTAGAGGACTGTTTCCTCATACAAATGTTAGATGTGCCAACCAGGAAGGAGGCGCTGCTGGACTTGCTATTCACAAACCAAGAAAGCCTGCATTGAAATATCTCGGTCAGTGATAGCCTTGGCTGTAGTGACCACAATATTGTGGAGTTTGGGATCCTGTTGAGTGTGCTGAAGGTCAGAACTAAGACAAAGGTTCTAGATTTTAGAAGGGCAAACTTCGGTTCATTCAGGGCTCAGCTGGGAGGGATTTGATGGGAAGCTTCCATGGAACAAAAAGGAGCTAGTGAGTGCTGGGAATTCTTCAAGAACTTTCTATTGGAAGCACAAAGCCAATTTATGCCCTACAAAGGAAAGGGAAGTAAGCGGAGCAAGAGGCCCCCATGGCTCAAAGATGACCTCATGGGTCTATTCAAATCCAAAAGGGAGGCACACCAGAGATGGAGATGTAGAGAATTATCTGCAGAGAACTACAAGGGCACTGCCAGAGAGTGCAGAGATGCAGCTAGAAAAGCAAAAGCCCAGCTTGAATTGAAACTGGCCATAGATGTAAAAAATAACAGGAAAGGGTTCTTCAGACATGTCAACCACAAGCAGAAAAAGAAGAAAAACATAGGCCCACTGTTAAATGGAAAAGGAGATTTGATCACCAACAATGCAGGCAGATGTCCTCAACAGCTTTTTAGCCTCTGTCTCTACCAGCACTGTAGGGTCCCAGGCTTTGGGAAGAAGATTCCCAGTTGATCCAATCATAGACCCACCATCAGTGAAGGAAGAGTTAGTACATGAATTATTACAGGAGCTTGATCCCCACAAATCAATGGGCCCTTTCACCATCCACCTGAGCATGTTGAGAGAGCTGGCTGATATGATTGCAAGGCCGCTCTCCATAATCTTCGAGAAGTCATGGAGAACGGGGGATGTCCCAGAGGACTGGAGGAAGGAAAATGTTACCCCTATCTACAAGAAGGGCTCAAGGGACAATCCAGGTAATTATAGAACCATCAGTCTTACTTCAGTCCCTGGGAAAGTTATGGAACAAATCCTCCTGGGGGCCATCACAAGTCAAACGAAGCACGTGATTGGGAAAGCCAACATGGCTTCACTAAGGGCAGATCGTGCTTGACAACCTGCTGGCCTTCTACGACAAAGTGACTTGCCTGGTTGACATGGGGTGGGCAGTGGACATTGTCTACTTTGACTTCTCCAAGGCTTCTGACACAGTTCCCCACAGCCTCCTCCTGGAGAAAATGATGCGTGATGGCCTAGACAAGTGGTCCTTGCAGTGGGTGGGGAACTGGCTGACAGGCCACACCCAAAGGCTGGTGGTAAATAGCTCTTTTTCCGCTGGCAACTTGTCATGAGTGGGGTCCCCCAGGGATCAATATTGGGCCCAATGTTATTCAATATCTTTATAAGTGATCTGCATAACGGCATCAAGTGTAGCCTGATGAAATTTCCTGATGACACCAAATGGAGTGGGGAAGTAGACACTCCAGAAGGCGGAGCTGCTCTTCACAAAGATCTGGATAGGCTGGAAGGGTGGGCCAGCAAGAACCTGATGAAGTTCAACAAGGACAAGTGTGAGGTCTTGCACCTGGGAAAACATAATCCAGGAGTGCAGCAGAGACTGGGATCCACCTGGCTGGAGAGCAGCTCTGTGGAAAGGGACCTGGGGGTCCTGGTGGACAGGAAGCTCAACATGAACGAACAGTGTGCTGCGGCGGCCAAGAAGGCCAACAGGATGCTGGGTTGCATCAAAAAGGGCATCACTGGCAGAGATAAAGAAGTCATCATCCCACTCTACTCAGCGCTTCTCAGGCCACACCTGGAGTACTGGGTACAGTTCTGGTCCCCGCTCTACAAAAAGGATGTGGACAGGCTGGAAGGGGTCCAGGGAAGGGCCACCAAGATGATCAAAGGACTGGGCAGCCTGCCATAGGAGGATAGGCTGGGAGAGCTGGGTTTGTTCAGCCTTGAGGAAAGGAGGCTCAGAGGGGATCTCATCACCATGTGCCAGTACTTAAGGGGTAGCTACAAAGAAGGTGGAGACTCCTTTTTTACAAGGAGTCCCATGGAGAGGAGAATGGGGAATGGACACAAGTTGCTCTTGGGGAGATTCCGATTGGACACCAGAGGAAAATTTTTTATATTGAGGATAGTAAACCATTGGAATAATCTCTGCAGGGAAGTGGTTGACTTGGCCACGTTGGACATCTTCAAGAGTCATCTGGACAGGGTGCTGGACCATCTTGTCTAGACTGTGCTCTTCCTAGAAAGGTTGGACTAGATGATCCCTGAGGTCCCTTCCAACCTGGGATTCTGTGATTCTGTGATTACTGCCCCCCCTCCAGACAGCTCCCCCTAATTAATACACTGGGCATGATGTCACAGGATATGGAATATCCCTTTGGCCAGTTTGAATCTGGTCTTTGAGCTCTGCTCCCTGCCCTCCCGGCTTCTTGTGCACCTGGCAGAGCATGGGAAGCTAAAAGAATTCCTTGACTAATATAAGCACTACCCAGCAACAACTAAAACATCAATGTGTTATCAACATTGTTTTCATATTAAGGCCTAAGAACAGCACTATGCCAGATACAGGGGAAAATATTAACGCTATCCCCACTAAAACCATGACACTAAGCCAAAAAGGCTCAGATGTGTTGTCCTAATTCAGTCTGGATGTGCAGATACCCTTAACTCTCCTTTAAGTATTCTCCAATTAACAACACATTACTAAGCCAGATAGGTCTGCATTGGCTTTTAACTCCCATTTGCTGGAAACGCTCTGTCGCATCAAATATGCCACAGTAATACATCTATGAGTTTCATATCATTGTCAGAGTGTGATTGGCATGTAGACAAATTATTCTGAAATATGTTCTGAAGGAATATAATTCTTCCCTCACTTTTTATCTTGCCACGTTCAAGATAAGAAATTCTGAACATTATCCTGGAGTCTTTTGGATGTGTACATAAAAAGTTACACGAAAATGACATCTAGATTGTTTAGTCAAGCATTTCAAAATTACAAAACACCAAGATTAGGATCAGTTTTGCAACTTTATTTCAGTTTCCATTTGTTGACATTTTCATGTCATCTTTGACCACTTGCATACTACTTTTTGTTGGTTTTTATCATTGAAGTTAAATGTAGTTTTGACTCAGTGCAGGCAGAGGGCCACCCTATGCTCTGACAGAGCTGAAGTCCTCCTCAGCCTCATCCCTGCTACCTTCCCTTCCACTCCAGCACCCTCTGTGTCCTTGTCTTCCCTGTACAATCCTGTCAGCCTCATAAGTAAGACTTCCTTTCCTGCCAGGATCACTCTTCTTCCTTTTAAGGGAAGAAATTAGAAATCCAGAAATCCAGACAAAATCCTGCATCTGTCATCACATGAAATACACACAATATATTTTGAATGTGAACTCAGACCTATGCTTAACTCCAAATTTACTCTAAATCTAATAGCAGCAAGAGGGATACCCATGCTTAGGTGACCACAGAAGTGCTCAACCATCGCAGAGGAGGTTTGGCTGAGTGTGGCTGAGCACAGCGACAGCCCCAGCTGCATGTGGTGTGCCTGGTCAGGCCCTCCAAAACTCCTCCTGCCAGACATTGCCAGGGCAGCAGTGTGGCTGAATTTAAGCCACCAAACTGGATGGAGGATGTTACCCTTTAAATCTTGCATCTGCTTCCTTCTCCTTGGTATTGACAGGGAGCATAGTGGATGAAGTTCCTATAGGAGGAGCCAGGGTGGCCCTGGACCATGCAGGGTCCTACCCTCACCTTCCCTGCCCTGTGCACGGTGGGCAGAACCAGGGTGTGGGGCAAGGACCAGGGTTCATCTGGCGGCTCCTGCCAGGAGCCAAGGATGGAGGCAAAGTGTTGGAGTAGTCCCATGTCTCACCAGAGCCAGGGCTGGGCACAGGCTACTGATGAGGCTGTGGCTCCCAGGCCGTGGGTGGGGGACGACGAAGGTAGTGAAGGGTTGCTTGCACCCCCTGGGCCATACCTGCTCCCATGCAGGAGTGAAAGCTGCCCTGCAGCTGCCCAGTATCACCCAGGGGCCATTTGTCCAGCAGGGACTGCCTGGGTCTGTCAGCCCCTTCCCCGGCAGCACTCAGAGCTGGAGCTCAGACAGGCTGGGCAATGGGCACTCGGCCAATGGGCGCCTGATTAACCCAAATCAGCACTGCTCAGGCCAAGGGCAGCCCAGCCACGCCTGGGACCTGCCACAGCCTGATGCCTGCCCCCAGCAATGCCAAATATAACCATGCTTACAGCAGTACCATGTTAAACCACATATTTTAACTTTGAGCCTAGTAACATACTGTGTTTAATGTCTCAGAAAAGAGCCATTAAAATTGCTAAGGAAGTGGAATGATCACTATTTATGAAGGAAGTTTTTGACTACATAAAAATAACCCCCACTATCAAAACTGGAAAACATCCTATGGAATGCACCTTCTTCTCTCTTTCAGTAAGCCTGACTTTAGCACGAAAGGCTGCAAACCTCCATGCAAAGGCTCTCTTGTTGCTGACTTTGAATCTCTAGCTCCCTATGGCAAGCAGCATAAGAGCACTGCTGAAGCCTCAAGAGGGTCTGTGGCCAAGGTCAAGGCCTCCTGGAGCAGAAGGGGACCAAACTGCACATTGGACTGGACACACAGCTACTCAGGATAAAGAGGGCCTCTACCAAAAGAAAAGGCAGACTAAGGCAGCAAGCACAGGGCTAAATCCCTCCCTGCATTTACTTGCAAATATCAGAGATCAAGGGATCAGATCCTGTCAGATCTTATGCTGAGAAGTAGGTTCTATTAATCCCATGTGTAGTTTGAAAGGTTAATTATAATTTGTTTGGACTGTTTAAGGACTAAATAGCCGATCTGACTGATGAATGAGGATATATCTCTAAAATTAGCTAAGAAAAAATATCCAGAGAAACAGTTCCTTAGTTACATATATATAAAACTGATTAAAATTCTAGTCTGTGAAATATGAAATCCCAGCATACTTAGATCTGCTTTGTTATTTCTGACAGTATAGAAGGATTGAATCTGCTCTTCCCATTGTCCATGTACAATATAAGCAATTAAATATTTACAGGAGACATGACATGTGATCATTTCCATGTTAGATGTGAGTGTTAATCCTCTAAAATTGATTTCAATAGTTATTTCCCATCTATGTAACTGACTGTATAATTAAAGTATTCCAAATAAACTTTGGCTTTTTAAATATCATCTTAATATACATTTCATTTACTGGCTTGCTACAGAGAAGATTTTTTTTTTAAAGAAAGTTCTTTCACTTATTTCAATTGCTTTCTCTGGATTATATTTTCAGTAGTTCTATCAAAGGCAGTGGAGAGTCTACTCTAAAACTTCAGTATTTTTATATATAGAAAAAAACCATTTGTTTGTTACACTATGTTAAAAAATTAATGAGAGCAAGGAAGTATTTGTGATTGCAGTCCTCTACATCTATTTTCCTTTGCAGTGTGCTGAAGTTAACAACAGCACTGATGTTTAAAATATTTTCTCTAGGGATGTCAAAGAACTATGTGCATTAAATAGACATGATACAAATTTAATAATCATCACAGTGGTAGAAAGGACATATCTCCATTCTGTGTTTCTGAAGTTTAAAAAATAATTAACAAGATTCAAATCTAACTTACTTACAAATCTAACTGTACTGAGATGGGAAGAGAAAACAAGCATAACTGCACATGCACAGAATTAAACATGAAGCTATTGTCAGCTATTGATCCATTAGTGTTAGCCTTTGTAACTATATTAAGCAAGTATTAATTTAATACTTCAATAATTTCACCATTCTCTGCCATTCCATCTCCCATCTCATCCTTCAGAGTTCTAATTTCCTCTCTGACTAATTTTTTGCTTTGATAATAATGAAAAATCTTTTGAGTTACAGATTCCATTTCTATCTATAACAATTCACATTCTTCCTTCTACTTATTTCACATACCCTTTGATTATATTCTTAGGCATCTTCTAATTCATAATCATGTTTACTTTCTCTTTCAGAGTTGACATTAATTGCTTTTTTTTTCAGAAGTACTCCTCTCCTTTTTTTATAAATTATAAATGTAAGTAAGTGCTCACCTAGGATTCCTACTTTTACTCCCCAAACATTTCCATTTATAAAGAAAATGCATATATGTATTATCTGCATAAAAATATAAATAGATGCAAATTTGTTTCTGATTTATATTAAGGGGGAAACATGTTGCCATATAGTATTGCAAAAATATCAACAGGTCTTCTTTCACTTTCTAAGGACATTTAAAAATCTAGCTCTTAGAAGCCAAGGCTACTAGAAACTTCAGGCTAAAGGTTATTCAAGTGTAAATTTATGTTTTGAGGCATCCATCTGAACAAATGTTTTGAGTTTTGATTCTTTTATTAATTTTATATAGTAAGGTTTATACTGCATCAGAGTACAAAACCGTTGCTTTTTTTCTTGTTTTGTTCCCTCACCAATCCTGAAAGATTGTTGTTAATAAAAATTAGATTAATGAAGCTATGATTTCAGTAGAAAAGCAGTGACTGGCATATTTTTAAATTTAAAAACGTTTTGCTGTTACCTTTGCTATTCCTACCTCTAAATTCTTTAAATTATGTCAATTCACAAGACATTGTGTAAAATGTAATACTAGAGAGGTAGTAGAGGCCAAACAGATTAAAACATTCATACAGAACTCATCTTACTAAATGTGTTTAAAACATTAAATCAAATGTTATACAATTGTTGAAACAGATCTTTCTCCTCAGGCAGAGAGAAACATCTTCGTGTATCAAATAGTTATAATATCTGATGATAACATTATAGTTCTGGGCAACTGTGAGACGTGCTTGGAAGAAAAAGAATACAAGATCAGTGATTTCATCTCTTTGGGCTTGGACACTGACTGTTTACAACTCTGGCTTTCCAATTTTTCTTAGCACACTGGGTAGTAGAGATACATTAATTGTTTTGAACTACTTGAAGTAGTAACATCATAGAATAAGACTACTTATTTACTGTGACTTTGTTTTTTCATATTTTGTCTCTGGATAAATACTTGAGAATACTTTGTATATACTTTGTCACTTGTAGTCACAGCAATTATCCCTTTGCTCATTCTAAACTTGTGGTGTTATTTTTTTTCTCTATTTTCCCATCATTACACAGCAAGATCACCTCTCATTCACATGTGGTGGAAACCAGCTTTGTATAGATATGTGACTCTTGATTCTAACTCAAGCTCTGATTGAAACTTTTCTCATTATTGGCACTTTTATAAATAGACTTATCCGTCTGTGTTCTCTGATTGTAATAAGAGACTTCCACTTGTTAGAGCTTTCAGAGGGAACACTTAAAGGGTTTCCTTCCTCTGCCTGGCTACCTATTCTCATAAAACATAAAGGAAAAAAGTCATCTCCCAGATTCCTATCCCTCAGTTGTATCGAAAGAAAGTGATTCAAAAGCTTCAAAAGGAGGAGGAGAAGCAGGAGAGTGGGGGAGGCACAGACAGTGTGACCATGTGCACCTCATTTCCTAAAAATATAAAAAGGAACGGTAGTGAGAGAAGAAAAAACCTACACATCTGATGCCTCAATTAACTGTTTTGATTATAGTAAATTGAACTTAAGTTCAAAATGAATATGTGTAGACTGTATATCACATGTTTTCAGCTTTGCGTTTTTTAAAGTAACTACTATAAGACTGACAGAAATTGTACCTTTTAAAATTTTTTTTCCAGAAGAAGCAAAGAATACATTTTAAACATCTTTTGTCCATCTGTAAATGCAAAGTTGTTTCCAAAATGTTCTGTTCTGTTTGAAAAGATAAGAAACTTAATCTGACACCAGAAACAGAGAATAAGCAAGATAATTATAAGCAAGTAATTGTTATGACATATGGTTTAGCTTTTGAAATATCATCCAAGTAGTGTTCTTGGTAAACATGGCTGAAAAATAATTTATTACACTGTGATAAATTAAACGACCATTGCTTTTCTCAGAAAGACAGATTGCTTATAGAGCAGTCAGAAGTCCTGGCATATGAAATTACTATAAATTGTAGTGTCTATTATTGTGGTCAGTAGCCAACGGAACTATTAATAGCTATAAATCATCCAATACAGGTACCAATAACCAGCAATTGGAAAGCTCATTTTTTCTTACAGCTCCTGTTTTCGAAACCATATTATACTGCTCAAAGTCGAAGTTCAGAGAAGTATTTTACATAAAATGGTTCAGAAAGCTGAGTACAGCCATATTAATGAACTGACCTCTCTGCTTTTACTCTTCACTGTGGCTGCAGGGCTGGTTATACTTCAGTCGTCTTTTTTATCTCCCTGAATGCAGAACAACATGTGTTGTAAGAATTCTTCCAACTTACAAGAGGACTTGGACACCATTCTCCGGGCCACTCTCCATGCACAAAATTCTTTACTTTATCTGATCAAGCTTTAGCTACATTACTACTCCTTTCAGGGAAAACTGTCTAATGGCAATGTTGTTTAACGTATAATAAGCATAGCATACAGTTAATTTTGATTTAACAATTGGGAAATACTTTTTCAGTTTAAAGACATTCAAAATAATTTTTAATCATGCTAGGTTTCTTCAAGTAATTTTCTGACAAAAAAAAATATTTTGCTGTTCTTTCACACCTTGGCTGAGAAAACTAACATTTTCAGGATCTAATGAGCTTAAAATCTAAGATAGCCTGTTTTGGCTAGAGATTATTTTATCTTTCCAGAAGTCCTATTGCTCAATGGTCTTACCAAACTTAACCAAGTAGAAATTTGTCTTCTGTCTCAGACTGCCTCGTCCAATCCTTCAAACAAGAACCTTTAAGAAAATGCTTCAGTGACAAGCTCCTTCAGTCTATTTATCAGGTTCATAACCGGTCTGAGACTGAGCTTGCCACCTGGGACAACATGCTGGAGTTTGCATGCCTCCTGTTTAACAGCTTAAACTGCAGCAGAACACCCCTTAAGCTGCGCTTCTGCAATCTCACCCTTCCTCTTTGACTTTGACATGCGTTCTTGTCCCTTTTACCTCCTGCTGTGTGATGGTCTTGCTATCATCTACAATGCAACTACCACGTGTCTTTCAGAAAACCTCTTTTATACAAACTGGTAAGATTTGGAATGAGGTTGTACATTTCTAGAATGAACAATCCTTGTGTATGAAGGGGGAATTTCCAGGAAGAATAATTTAATTCTCTTTCAGATGTCACAGGAATGTCCTCTGCAACACCTAAATACCACTAAGCCTAGAAGTTTTCATTCCTGTATCTTTATCTATACCCCCTTCTTTACTAAGAAAAGGAGAAATAAGCTCACTGACAGTTACTATCTTACTTAGGAGGAGAGTATACTAGCCTTCCTCTTTTACTCCTATCCATTCTTGCATACCTCGAGTTCCACTGTTACATTTTAAGGTGAAAATAACCTCCATAAAAACCAATAGCATGGTGTGCTTCTATGATAGAATAATTATAATGCTATCCTTTTGTTATGGCTGCAAGGCAAATTAGTGACACATTTAAAACTGAAAAGTGACCTTTTCAACATCAGCTTGCCAGGATATGCACTCTGGAATAGTTGTTCCTTTTGTGCTTTAAAGCCTGAGTACTGGGTGCCCTTTCCCCACCACTTTAAGGATATGTGTGGACTGCCAGGTAAGGTAAGAAACATCAAAGCCATTACACTGAGTTCTACATAACAAAACATCTTTCAGAACCGGATTTTGCTTGGTTATCATTGGTTTAGGATTCTTCACCTTGTTACAGAGCCAGCACTACAGGCAAATCTCTAGTCTAAGCTTCTGGGAAGTATATTATCATCTTGGCATCTGTTTTTATAATAGCCTTCTTTTTTTCTCTTTTTGTTAAGAACACTAACAAATATGTCTTTTTATATGTAATCCACTATTATATCGCATTGGCTGCTTTCTGGGAACCTCAAATTCATTACTTTATATGTACAGTATAATTTGGTAATTTACTTAAATTAGAACATTCAATAAAATATTCATGAAAGTGGCCTCTTGTCGAGATAGACCATCCATTTACTTAAAGATAGGGCTGCAGCACTCACAGGTATAATCCATTAGGCAAGCTAATTGACATCTTGACCAATGGATTTTTCATGACCTCTCCCCATGAATCTTGACAAAGGCTACTGGTCAAAGTATCAATTCTTGCACCTACTGGGTGACAGCTACAAGTAAATTAAATGTACTTTTAATAGAATACTCTGTCTAAGTGACCCTATCTCAATGAGTAGACACTGCCATGAATATTTATTTAGTGCTGCCTTTAATGGAACCTAATACTGAGGGACACTTACATTACAAAGAAGTCAAGCCCTATTAATTATCCAAAACCACCACTTAAAATAGATTGCTGGGAAAAAATATTTTTTCTACAGTTTACCAGATTTTTATCTACTATCTGATGATTTATTGCTATTAGTAAAATTACAGGTATGGCAAATTTCTTCTCTGAAATTAGATCTCGATTCAGCAAACTTTTCCTCCTTTGCTTACCTTTAGGCATATGCAGACTCTGAAATTTCATATATGAAAATAGGATAATGTCTGTACAGGTGTATAAGAAATCAGGGACTGGAATTGGAAAGTACAAAATCTTTTTTATATACTTTGGCTGCACTTTCCCAGGTACTCTAAAACAATCTATATATTCAATTAGAGGGACAATCACCAACATCTAATAAAGTGGATAATCTGAAAAAAATAAATTCTGTTAGTTTGAACTGGTTATAGCACCTGACTTTCTCTGTCAAGAATAGGAAGATGTCATTATTGCTGCACATATCTGGGAAAGAGATTGCTGAAATTGTAATGGCATCTTTTCCTTATTGCTATATATGTCTTCGATCCCCAGTCACTCCCTTCATCAAATGCTTGTAGGGAATCCAGATATTTCTCCAGGAAATATTTTACAGGAGACTCTCCTGAGTTAAATAAAAACCTAAAGATTAACTAAAGATTTCTTCCCATAAAGGCTTTTTAAAATGTGGATAGAAGCAAGAGCAAGTATAAAAGAATAGTCTTTCTTAATCCTAAAATATGGGGGGTTGTGCAGTTCTTCAACTCTCAGCATCATTGTTCATTTGAAATTATGCTGAAAATATAGACTTCCTTGAATTTATACTGCCTACTGCTATATTACTATTGCTAGTGCAATATATTACTGTATTACTACAGCTAGAGCATGCTTTATCTAGACTATCAGAATGTGTCTTTCTACATGGCATTTCATTTCCCCAGTTACAGTATCTTGACAACATTTCCACTGGAGATTTATTTCTTGTCTATTTAGAAGAGATAATGGGGGTGGGGGGTGGGGGGTGGGGGTGGGGGTGTATGTAGGGGTCATTCAAGAAGTGTTTCATTTCCAGAAAGAATAAATATGTATGTTATATTCACGGAACAAAACCTTTCCCTATGTTCAATTACATGGACCATCAACTACTGAACTACTAATACAATTCCATGTTAAGAAAACAAAATTTTTCATTTTTATCTCGTTTTATTAAGGAACCCTTGAAAACAAACATGAAGAGATCAGCAACGTGATTTTCACTTACATAATGAGATTCTCAAGCATGTGGTAAAGGCATGTGTTGGAAACACTACAGCTCCCTTTCCCGTGCTACTAAGGGAAAAGGGGGATGCAGCTCTGATGGAAGATGACTCAGAAGTTAGGAAAGCGGTTCACACTTGGAAAAGGAAGAAAAACCCTGAATTGCAAGAAGGGATAGAGAAGAGGATGCTGGGATGCAACAAAAAGGGTTTGAAGGCTCTAGAAAGAAAAGATAAGTAGACATATCTGAAGGAAAAGATTTAACTGCAGTTGACACTAAAAGTAATGGAATGATCTCATAGGATATATCTAAAAAGCAACATTTGAGGAAGACAGCAACAACAACAACAAAAAAAGACCCATTTATTTGTGTTTTCCAAAGCTTTTAAGGGTTTTAGGTGTTTATCAAAAGTTTGGAGGTTAGGAGGGAATGGAGTTGCACTGTTTTCCAGTATCCTGGGGTTCTGAAAAGAAACTATAGTTGAGTCCTGAGAACAAAAGTCTTAAAATTTTACAGAATAAAAACCAGGTTAACAATTTGTACAGAGAGATACAGTCCTAGAATTCTTGACAGCATCTTCTCCAAAGAAAATGCCAAGATGATGGTGCTTTGACAATCATTCTGAAAACAAGGTGGGTGCTAATTTACTTGCACACACCAGGTGCAAAACATAGCTGTCAGGTGGCAGTGATGAAAGAATAATTTTTGCCTGGTTGCTCTGTGGCTTTCGAAACTACCCACTCAATAGAAAATATTGATTTTAAAGCATGTCTTTCTTTGGGTCAGCCACTGAAATTTAAAGCATGTTTCAGTCTTTGTATTACATTACACTGAAGATGCAGAGATAGGTTTTTATGTGTTTGAAGCCATCTATGGATCCTTCCATCCTGATCACATCAGTAAATTATTTTGGCAAAAAAACACGTAGTATTTCACAACTAGAGTTGACAGGAAAAGAAAACCAACAACTTTGCTGATTATAAGCTGCAAAAAATTTTAGATGTGCAAGTCACTGCTCACTGTTAAATTCAGCTATAATGTTTTTGAAGATACAATTAATATTTGCAAAGATGTCTTGATAAAAAAGCAGACATTAAGGCATATGTTCCTTCTTTTTTATAGATAATAGCAGTAAAATTTAATTACTTTAAAATTAAAAAGGTGTGTAACAAACTTTGTTGTGAAGAAGGGTATTAGACATAATGTTGTAGAGGAAAGGAGAAACAGAATTTCCAAATTTCAGAAAACTTCAACATCAACTATTCACCATTCTCATGTCAATGCTAAAATACATTAAGAAGCTGGATCCAAGAAGAGACCATGCTAGAGAAGGTGTTGCATTAATAGATGAATAAATTTGGCAGAAAATAAACCCCCTTGCAATCCAGCTGGTCCTCAGATGTCAGAGGGGCTGGGTGCAGCTGGGCTTAGATTAGGAATGATACCCAATTCAGCACCATTAGTCAGCAACAGATTCACTAACAGGACGATCACTATTAGTCTAGTCGTGCCCAATAACTCTTCATGGCCAGATGCAGTAGTAGTGTGGTTTATTGAAGCAACAGAAATACAGGTTCTTATTGGATTGCCGGTGATAAATGCACTGTCTGCAAAGCACATGCAAGTATAAAGCACTAAAACACAAAACACAAAACAACAAGCTTGTTCTCTAAATTTCCCGGGGAATTACTTGGTATAACCAAGTGTTCAAGTCTTACCAAATAGACATCCCTATGGGGGAGAAGAGAGGTTCAGCCTGTCAACTGATCCCAGTAGTCTGCAATGGTATCTTTCCCAAAATCCCTCTATCTTGGGAGCATTTTTATACAATTTTATGTTTAGGTGAAGCTTGAGTGACTCTAGTCACACATACTTTCATTATTGATTGCTGTAGAAATTTTTCAGTTCGATTTAAAGGTATAGACTAAAAGAAATTCAGAGCACACACTCAATGAGGGGCAATTGTAACTTGGAGATTACTAGTGGATGGAGGTGTATATTTTAGTATTATAATGAGGTTATAATGAGCAAAGTTCACCCACAGGGCACGATGTTACTGTGCTGGTCTGGGCATGGTTCTATGGTTCCATACAACCCCGAGATATGCAGTGATTTATGGATGAGTTTGGCCATGAAGCTTTCACTTCAATCCCTCCTCCTAAGTTATGTCCCTTAGATTAGGACACTGAGCTCCCTCAGTGTTCCTAACATCTAAGTGTGCAGGTGGTGTGCTTGGGGGGCAATCACTGAACCAATTTCCAGCACACCAACCGCATTCCGCTCTGGAAGTTAACTTTTATGGAATGCGGATATAAATTTAGCCTCAATAATTTCAACCTCAATAATCTCACCCCCAGTAATCACTCCACAGAAGGCAGTCCAGTCAAAGACAGAATTTGATTTAAGATGTGGGGCATAACACATAAAAGTCTTCAGACAGATAAAATTCTTCAGAACTATCTTCAGAATAAGTCTTGTTGAACTGGCTCAGAACAGAACAGTTTTGTTCAGTACACTAACTACAAACAGTATGTAGAGTTCAACAAAGATGGAATACTTAGCTTTGGTTTTGTTAGTGGAAAATGAAGAAGAGGTAAAATCTTATCTTGTCCTATAAAAAATACTATTTTCTATGATCCTGGTTCAACTAAAATATAAATTTGATGGAAAATTTCCATTAAGGAATTCAATTTGGGGTGTTTTACATTTCAAAGAAAAATGCTGCTTGTGACAGGAAAAAAAAAAAAAAAAGGGTTTTGTCTATTTATAAAATGCAAATTGTTTGATTAATTTCAGCTGAGGTGCAGATGGTTCCAAAGATTTCATAGCTTTTCAGATAGTTTTCAAAAAAATGAAAATAATTTAAACCTCAAAAATTTTGTGGAGAAATATTTCTCAGTACACCTGTATTCTAAACACATTTTGGCTAAAGTCCTTTCCAAGCTTACTGAAATACAGCATACATGTTATCGATTTGTGAGGCATTTAACTGTTCCATTTTTCCATTTACTGCAGATCTTTCATGGTCTTCCTCACCTCTTATTGCTGAGACTCTGACATCATTAAGTTTCAAATGTTGCCTAAGTTCTCCTTGAACAGTACTACTGATATAATTCTCTATCCAGCACTGCTATTGCCTGGTGGCTCAAATGGGGGTCTCTTTAAAGTATCCCAAAGAGACAAGTATCAACAAAGGGCAGTCCAAACTACTTTTTGCTTATCTTCTGTCTTTTGTGTGAAGAAAGTTCTACCACTTACCAAATGGGTATATAAGACAAATTATTAGAACTAGCCTATGATGCAGATAGGGTTCTAGTAATAAAAGTATTAAAGAAAAAGTGTATGTGAAACTATATAATTATGATAAAAGGCACCATTCCAATTATTACCTGTCTAGTTTATACACTTAAACACCTTTCATAGCAACTGACTTTGTATTTACATAGGCCTTTTTTTTTTGTTAGGTATCAGTTTATCCTAATAGCTTAAATAGTATACACTACAGCTCCCAAATAATGTGGATCGTTTTGCAGCATTTTACAACTGTTGAAAACACAAACCATCAAAGTGACAGTTCAAATACTGAAACCTTTTCAGAGTATTTTTCACAAGCTATCCCTATCTATCCATTTTTAAAACAAATTTACATGTAAAAAGAATAAAGTTGATAAACAGTATGACTCATATTAAGATAGGAAAATAGGACCAGAATAGAGCCTTAATTAACAGAATAGGGTAATGTCTGTGGAAGCATATACGAAGTCCAACATTAATATTACATTAGTTCATCATGACTAACTTCGTTCCACTAGACTCTAAACAGTAATCATCCCTTAAGAGTGAAACATCACCTTTAGCATTCAAGAGATTTTAAAATACACGTTGAGTTCTGATCACTGTTTTTCCACTCTAACTCTGTAAATGTTGTAGAATAAGCACTAGTTCTCATCACTTCAGACTGTAGGTAGGTGCCTACTTTTTTGTTTCTGGATCAAGTGGGGATCAGGGGTTTCAGCCTGAAAAAGAGAGCTCCTGCCACTTAGTTGCCCAGCCCTCAGTTTCTGACTGTGTCCTGTAGAAGGATTGAGCTTAGGGGGAGTCATAATCACTGCTATGGTCAATGGCATGTCCTAGCAGCACTTGCCTAAACAATTTCAAAACAGTTTTTGATTGAAAGACTGTGTGATATTTTCAGGGGACTTTGTTTCCCTGCTCAATTTTTCAGAGGAAAGGCAGTATCATTAATATATAGAAGTATATGCTGTATTTGGGACTAGCAATTGATTAAATCTGTCATTTCAAACACTCATTGTAGTCACAAGTGTAATGATTCAGCCATGAGATGAAAGGGTTAGTTTATAGATGTGCTAGCCAGTGGAGTAGCTAGGCATACTTGTGTATCTGTAACATTATATTGGAAAACAAGACATTTAAAGTATCTATCATTCACAGTAAAATGCACATAGATGAAAATCTGTCAGGAGACAAGGACTGTAGACTTCAGTTAGCTCTGCAGACATATCAAATCAGTTGTACATTAATGAATCTATATTAGTCATGAGATCTTGTCTTGTCCTTTACTTTTTTAATTTTAGTTTTATGAGAATGCTGTTTCACAGTTATTTGTAAGATATTTTAGCTGCTGTTCTTTCACTGAGCAATGCAAGAAGCCACAGTTCATAATGGGATCTTCCATACACCACTGTACTAGAATGGCTGGAATTTGTAATCTCAACACACAGTTGTTGTGGTAAAAGGAATATTTCATTACAAGTATACGTATGTTGTGGTTTAACCTGGCAGGCAGCTAAACACCACACAGCCATTTGCTCAATCTCCACACACAGTGGGATGGGAGAGAGAACTGAAGAAAAAAAAGAAAAATTTGTGGGTTGAGATAAAGACAGTTTAATAGGACAGAAAAGGAAGGGAAAATAATAATAGTAATAATGATAAAAAAATATACAAAATGAGTGATGCACAATGCAATTGCTCAAGACCTGCCAACCGATGCCCAGCCAGTCCCCGAGCAGCGGTCATAGTGCCCCAGCCAACTCCCTTCAGTTTATGCACTGAACATGACATCATGTGGTATGGAATATCCCTTTGGCAAGTTTGGGTCAGCTGTCCTGGGTGCCCCCCTTTCCAGCTTCCTGCTGGCAGGGCATGAGAAGCTGAAAAGACCTTGACCAGTGTAAGCCCTACTTAGCAACAACTAAAACGTCAGTGTGTTATCAACATTATTCCCGTACTAAATCCAAAACACAGCACTACCAGCTGCTAGGAGGAAAATTAACTCTATCTAAGCAAGAACCAGGACAACATGTTAAATTAGGAATGCAAGATTGAAATATTCAACTGACACGGATTTTCTTTAAAACAAACTGGGCATTGAACTGAAAGGTAGTTTTTAACAAATTTGTCACTTCAGAAGAGTGTCTTTCTTTTCCTAATCTTTTCATGTAGTTGACATCATTTTAGGTCTTTGAAAATACCAGGATGTTTGGAGAAAAGTCTACTACTGTAACTATAGTTTTTAAAATTCAGGAGTTAACTTTAATTTAGGCTTAAAATTCAAAATTTAGGCCAATTTTCAGATATCAATAGAATATTTCTGTAATGTTACAAAATATTTTTCAGATTAACAGCAAACAGGACATTTCAAGATGGTGGAGAACAAAACTTTTAATAAGAATTCCTGGGATAGGAAAACTTTTACCTTCTTACAAAGAAAGAAAAATATCCTTCTAAATAGACAGCATAATATTCTTGATAATTTCCATATAAAAAAAATAAAGGGCATCTGAGAATATTTTTTAAGAATAAAATATTTTCCCTTCTAGTACACCAAAGCATATGGATGGTAGCCTCTATTGGTATTTGTCTGAATAACTCAACAACAAAATGCAATGATTTTAAAATTTTCTTTTCATTAGATTTAAGGATCACTTCCTTTACTAGCATTTTCCATGAAAGTACAGTGAAGGCTGTCAAAAATATATTTTCTGAGACATCCTAAAGATTATATTTATAAAATTTTCATCATAATGACTGCTTAATATATATTCCAATAGACTTATATGCCACTTTTATTCCAGAAGCCCAGTATAGCTCTGTAGCCAAGAATACATTTAAATTACAAAATCAGTGATTAGGTCTGAATGTTTAAAGAGACTGTCAGAAAAAAATTACTCAAAAAAAAAAAAAATCAAGCACTTATTGCTTTAATAAGAACAACTTTTAATATGACAACTAATATGACAACTTTTAGAAAGTATACTTGTCATTTACTTTGAAGATGTGTCTTCTCTAAATACTGTAGATAAAAGTCCATTTTATGTTTTTACTCAAGCATTCTTCTGAAATATGGAGTTTTTCAGTGCCTTAACTTTTTTCACGTTATGCCCTGAGATTCCATTGTTCTGGAACTCTTCTTCTTCTATATTGAACTTATCTTCTTTTAATGCATAGTCTATTGCTTTTGAGTGACAGCTCTAGAAATAGAGTGCACATAGAAACACTCATATTGAGGCATTTTGAAAAAAGCTCTGAAACAACAACAAAACATATAGCAAGAATTGTCCAAAACTTTGCCATATAATTGGAAGAGCTTATAAAGACCAACAGTGAGAAATGATCATCATTACTGTAAATTGGGAGCAAGTTATCTGACCACCATCACCTGCAAGGTTTGTCTAGAACCAGAACTTTAAAAGCCTGATCTTCTGAAGCCTGACTTCCATAATTAATCACCATTGTCCCTGCAGGGAAACGTGAATCACAAGAGGATTACATGCCTCAGCCAGAGCTATGAAGCAGACTATCAAAAAGCTTGGGACAGCTCAAGTTTTCTAAGCCCTGACATGACTCCGCCTGTCTTAAAGTACTTGGAGAGGATGCAGACCTCTCAGATGAAGCAGAACAATACAGTAGTCCTGCACAGCACATACTGCAGCATCTAAAACTCTAAACTGATTGGAACATAAGTTTCTATTTCTTGAAAATATGGTCTGCAAGGATTGAATTTTTTGTGTTTAGCACCCAGTGAAGCTATTTGTTCATTCCTAAAGTTACAGTGGTCTTCCGGTCAAGCCTTCAGTCATTCTTTCTTTTTGGAAGCATTATTCTAGTCCTTCTCTATCCACCTTTCATCTTACTCTTCTGACCTTTCTCAGCATATTACACAAGTCATACAGCCTTCATAGATCTAACATTAAATCCTCCTGGCAAGGCAGGCCAGTAGTTAACATATTTCAAAAGACTCTATGGCATACAGCAGCATACATGATTTGTTCGAGGTGACACAGGAAACCTCAAGGCCAAGACATGAACGGGTGTTTTCTAAGTACCCAAACAGTAGCTTATGTGGAATACGGTCGTCTTTACAAAAAAAAAGGCTTAAACTCCAGCAACCCTCAAAAAAGCTTTTCTGCAACTCATATGAAAAAAATAAACAAAACAATCAAACAAAAAAACTAAAGAAGGTAAGAGAAGGTAAGAACCCAATTCCTGTTGTTTGGGAATTACATATCTGGAGATAAATGCAGGGAGATTTAAGTCTACAAGATTTAACATAGTATTCTGGCATCTAATTCATAAAAGCTATTTTTTTTTCCCTCCTCTTTCCGTCTTAAATTTTATCCAAAATATATTGTTCTCTCATCTTGCAGTCAATGGAAACTAAACAGATCAGCAGTTCCCCACAAGATATAAATGCCTGGTCCAAAGGAATATTTTCCTTTCATTTCAGGTTTTCCCTACACTTTTCCTTCTTTGCCACGCTCTTTACCTTTTCCATTTTTTCTAGCAAGTTTGAAGAGAAAAATAAAACAAAACAGAAGTTATATCTACTAAGCATTTAAAACACCTATTAAAATAAAGCAATTACAGTATTCTTAGAAATCTTTGTTTTGGTTTTTAATATGCACTGAAGTAAATTAATGGTGAGCATTGAAATTCTGTTGCCATACATTAGTATCATCTAAACACGTGTGCTTAAAAGCAGTTGCCAGGCTTTCATTGTGTTAGATGTTAAAAAAGTAGAAGAGCAAGATAAACTCTGCCTGCAGATATTTAGAGTTTAATTATCTCTGAAATCTATATTAGTCTCAAGGCAGCCACAGGTTTGCTGGGGGACACAATGAGTTTCTGTCTTTTCTTTCCCTGCACTGCCCAATACAATATGTTAGAGACTGTGTAACAGCTTAGTGGCTCATACGCTTTGGGTCTAACCCCTCCAGCCCAGATAATTGCAACGTCAACCTATATAGTACAGAAAATAACTCTTAGATTGTATAATATATATTATATTTTACATATAAGATTAGAAGTATTTTAATTTAAATGTCTGTGGAACTGAACACAGTTTTACTGCTGAAGAGCACCTTTCTCTTTTTTTCATACAAAAAATACAAAGCCCAGGAAGAAATACCCTGACTGCTGCTGTTTGCTGGAGGTGTTATCCACTTCCACTTGTTTCAAGGAGCTGTGCGATGGCTAAGATGATGACTGCCTGAGGTAGGACCATACAAGCACTTTCTACATCAGTTGTGTTCTACAGCCTGTTTTTATTTGAGGAAGCAATAGATGTGAAGGAATAAGCTCAGCACAGAAAGAACATTGCCAGAATTACTTACTTTGTGATCTCTGAAATTATGGTATTTATAAACTCAGGCACAGCTCTGGATAACACACATACATTCTACTGGAAAACCTCCATGCTTCTTGCTAAACAAAAATAAACAGCAAAGATGGATTGAAACACAAAGTGATCTCCTTTTGCTTGTAGAGACAGTCTCTGCACCTTTCCCAAGGAGAGTAAAACCCAGTTGCAGTCAGGCTGCAATGGAGAGCTGCCTTAAAGCATATGCAGACACAAAGCAAATGGTCTATAGATCACATCCTAAGCTGCTTTTCTAAAAGGTAATAGAGCAGAAAGATTTCTGTTTCATGTTAAAAGGTACTTAGCCGCAGTAATTTTGTTATATGTGAAAAGGACCACCAACAGAGTAAAAAAAACACAGATGAAGAACAGAGGCAATTTGACTGAGAAAATATTTAAACTATTCAAGAAATGTAGATTCCCTTTCTCTTAACACCTTCAAAGCATGACATTTCTGGACAATATATCTTCAACTGAAATTCAGCTTGTTGTTGGAATAGAATAAGCCTTTCTATGAATACTCTATCTGAGACAAACTTTTTGACAAAGGAGAGGCAACTAGCCAGAAAGATCAACTATACTGCTTTCATGTAAGTGACATTCTTGTCATAAACAAATCATGATATAATAAAGCAATTTTAGTCAGTAACTACTGAGCTACCTCTGATTATTTTTTCTATTTCATGTCGAAAAGGCTTTGAAAAATTAAAATGCAGACTGATAAAATAATTGATAATCTAAGTTTAGAATTTAGCTACAGTTATGATGTCAGAAACTTTAGTTCTCCTGATAAGTAAAAAAGAAAATCCACACATCCCCAAAAAGTCCAGCAAACCAGGAAGAAGCTGTTCAAGTCTGAATTTCAGAGGAACACAAAAGTAATATATTTTTTTCTCACATACTATGTGAATTGGGATTGTTAGGAGAAATACTTCAGCACTTAGTCCCAGGTTCTCGCCTACTCCCAATGAAAAGTAGATTGCTGACATTGCCTATGATGTCAGTTTTCAGACCATAACCATTGTTTAAAAAATGATCCTTTAAAGATCAGACTGGTAATTATTATAAATAATATTATTGCTGCCCAGTTAAAAAGCAATACTTTTGAAAAAAATGCTTTTTCTGTATCCTAACAAATTTCATTTTTCTCTTGAACAGTGAAATTAAACAATGTCCTAGATTTTGATGCACAGACATCCTCATGTTTCCTCACAAATGAATGTTTTTCAACTAGGTCAATAACTATACGAGCTTTTCATGTCACAAGTTACACTTTGAGGCTACCCCAAAGTGAATCCTGTATCTTAAGATGCTTTGTACTTTCTCTGTTTCTTGAACTACCTGCATTTGATGAGACAGCAAGGCTGAGTGGGAGTGCTGCCTTCCAAGGAAGACTCTGAAAAAATGACCAAGGATAACATTTTAAATGGCTTTGAGTCCTGGAAATGGCACCCTAAGAACTGCAACTTCTATGGTTGGCAGGTCTCTAACATGATTTTTGCCATAAATAGGATTCAAATATTTAAGTACATCATCTGGGCTCATTCATGACTTTTCAAAACACCATTCCCTAACACCAAAGTACCAAAACACTTAATGCCTTGACCCAGGACCCTTTGGAGTTGATGGAAACATCCAACTGTCAACCAGTGGAAGACCAGGACCATTGATTCACTGTAAAGTATTTCAAAGTTTTCCAGAGAGATTCAACAGAAAACAGCTTTAAAACCATACTTCTGTTAATTTACGGTTCCAATTCATCCTGAAAAATGCCATTATTTAAGGGTAAAGAAGCCCCAACAGGAACTAAATGAAAAAAGTAAGTAGTGTTCTTAGGAAGCTCTTTATCATTTAATGAAAATTAAGTATTTGGCTAAATTCTTTATATGATGGATATGAGTTGTGGAACAGAAGATCGCAACATAAACATTTCTCACTTAAATTGAATGAGAAATAAACTGGATACAGCCACATCATAGTTGGTTCAGACCACAACAGGTTAAACAAAATTCATAATACTAGACTTTTCAGATGAAGAGTTTGTCATGTATACATTGATTGATGGCTGTGAACTCATTCCAAGCTCAGAGGACAAAAGAAAACAAAACAAAATGGAAAAAAAAACCCAACAAACAAAAAACCTGCATAGCCTCATGCAGTTGGCAACTATGCAGATCTATCAGAACAATACCAGATTGTTCATGAGACAATGATATGAACTGATGTTGTATTTGACAGGTTCACAGGCATCAGCTTTAATAAGAGCACAGTTCGTTGTAAGAGCATTAGCGAGAAAACTACACTGCTGCCTATTTGTAGTTCCTGGAGACATAAAATCCAATATGTACAGATGGGTTCTTGGATGTTGCAGGCTACAGATAGTGGAACTGACATGCTTCATCTCTCAAGTATTTTTCCCTTTGGCAATTGTGTTTGGACAAAACCAAAAATCTAATGAAAAATATTGGACCACCAGGATAAAAAAGAAAGTGGGGAAAAAAGCTAGTATGGGTCTGAAGAATTGTTCCAAATAGAGTATAAATATTCTGGGCAAGAATTCCAGCAGGTAAAAAAAAATTCAAATACAAGGTAATGTATGACCTAAATAATCACCGTAATTTCAAGAGACAGGTATTTCAGCATAAGAATTGGTTTTGATATTGTCAAGATTTATAGGTTGCATGAAGAAAAAGTTTCTAATATACAAGGTGAATATACTCAGAAAGGCTAAAATACCTTTTAAAGTGTCATTATTATTTTTCTTGTTATTATTTGTTATTCATGTAGCATCTCACCATCTTCCGGAAGGATCATAGGCATATAATAAACCAAAAGAAGTGACGCTAATTAGTACCCTTGTTGACAGGTTCAACAA